>NC_141698.1:299742315-302326168 GCF_964263255.1 Lissotriton vulgaris | reverse complement strand
TGTTGGGGGGTGGGGGGGCTGTTTTTGTTATTGTATTTGTTTTTTCTAAATGGCACAATATGCTTTTCTTTTATCCTACTGTGGCTGGGCTCAGGGGAGAGAGGGTCGTGGTTCTTTGCCGGGATGGGAGGTGGTGAGTTAAAGTTGCTGTCTTGGAACGTTAATGGTCTGGGTGACAAGATAAAACGTGGCGTTGTTCTCCAGTTTCTCCGACGCCACTCCCCTGACATCGTCTTGTTACAGGAGACACATCTGATAGGGAATGCATGCAGGGCCCTAGATAGACGCGGCTATAGATTGGTAGCTTATGCTGGGTTTACATCTGGCTCCAGAGGGGTGGGCATACTGATTAAATCCTCTCTGCCCCTTGAAATAGATGACGTTACACTTGATGATAGGGGTCGATATGCTGCTATTTCCGAGAGGTGGGAGGGGAAGGTGCTCTCAATCGTCAGTGTTTACGTCCCCCCGGGTCTTCAGGCTACTACCTATGCCGACCTTGGACGGACTTTGCTAGGGCTCCCAGATGGTCTCCTTGTTCTGGGAGGGGATTTTAACTCTGTGGTCTCTGGCGACTTTGACCGATACCCACCCAGAATCTTTCCTACTTCCCAGTTGTGGCTCTCTGAATTGCTGGAGACCTATGGATTGGTCGATGTTTGGAGGCTGCTACACCCTTCGCACTTGCAGTATACGTTCCATTCTGGAGCACACAGCAGCCTTTCTAGAATCGACTATTTCCTAATGCTGTCTGCCCACTCTCCTTCAGTGCGTGAGATCCGTCATCTCCCTAGGGGCATTTCTGATCACTCACCCTTGTTGCTCAGGGTCTCGGTGGGTTTGTGTAGCGAGGGCAGAGTCGCCCCTATTAATCCTTGGCACCTGCGAAATCCCAAGATGCGCTCTGAGCTTATCAAAGCCATTGATTGCTACTTTGATGAAAATGTGGGGTCTGTTTCCTCTTCTGTATCCTTGTGGGAGGCTTTTAAAACTGTTATACGGGGTTCTGCATTGTCGTTGGTTGCTGCTAATAAGAAGACTAAGCAGGAGGACTTATTGTGCCTCGAGGATGACATAACTTTGCTTGAAAGTGAATTGGGTGGTAATGATACTCCTGCTATTTTACATTCCCTGGCTTTGAAGCAGGCGGAGTATAGAGCCCTGTTGACTGATGCGGCCAAAGTCATGAATTGAAACCAGCTGGGCAGACTCTATGATGTGGGTGATAAGGCGAGCAAGCTCATTGCGTGGCTAGACAAGTCTGAGAGAGCGAATCGAGTTGTACCGGTGATTGAAATGTTGAATGGTGATTGCGTGTCTGACCCAATTGGGATTGTAGATTGCTTTGTGGATCACTTTCAGTAGGTTTATCGATCGGTGAGTGATAGGGATGAGTGTGACTCCGGTTTGCTCCTGCGTGATATTGCGCTACCCTGCCTCTCTGATGAGGACAGGTCCTTTATGGATGCGCCTATAACGGTGGACGAGGTCGCTGGTGCCATTCATGCCCTTCGATCCGGTAATGCTATGGGGCCCAACTGTTTGCCCATTGAGCTTTACAAGTTGCGGCCTGACAAGATATTTGCGAAATATGTTCACTGAGGCCTTTGAAACCGGCCTCCTCCCTCTTGATCAGCGCTTGGCCACTATCGTTGTCATACACAAGGAAGGTAAACCTCGTGACCGATGTGCTTCCTATCGCCCCATTTCTTTGCTTAACGCTGAACCCAAGATACTGGCTAAAGTGCTTGCCACTCGTTTGCTTACGGTCATCGGCGACCTGATCCATCCGGATCAATCCGGTTTTATCCCACATCGGAACACTGCACTTAATCTTCGGAGGCTTAATGGAGTTCTCGCGAGAGCTGGGACTCTTACTGAACCTGCCATTTTGGCTTCTCTTGACGCCACTATGGGTTTTGATACCATCGAATGGCCTTATCTCTGGGCAGCTCTCTCGAAGTTCGGTTTCGTTCTACTCTCATTGAATGGGTCAAACTCCTTTACGCACAACCACCGGCCCAGGTGGTGGTAAATGGCAGGGTGTCTGGTTCGTTTGCACTTGGGCGTGGCACCCGACAAGGTTGTCCGTTGTCTCCATTGCTTTTTGCCCTAGCGCTGGAGCCGTTGGCAGAGTGGCTTTGTTGGGAGCCCTCGATCAGGGGCATCTAGTGGGCCCCAGATTTTGAAGATCGTGTCTCGCTATATGCTGATGACATTCTCCTTTACCTCACCTCACCTCGGAAGTCTCTCAATGTGCTTTTTGATGTCCTCACCTCCTTCGGGAAAAATTCGGGTCTCGTTATTAACTGGACCAAATCCTGCGTTTATGTTCTGGCCGGGGATCGCCCTCCGTTGCCTCGTAGATTCCCGATTCAAGTGGTCGAGACTGGTTTCAAGTACCTGGGGATTCATGTCTCCTTGATTTCCTCCGTCCGTTATGACCGCAATTTACATGCTCCCCTCCGGCATCTTAAACTTGATGTCCAGCGGTGGCGTCGCTTGCCCCTATCTCTGTTAGGGCCTGTGACTCTTTTTAAGATGATGTCGCTCCCTAGGTTTTTGTATGCACTTCAAAATTATTTCGATCCTATACCCTCCGGGTACCTCCGGAAGGTCGAGAGCCTTCAGAGACAACTGATTTGGGATGGGCGAGCTCGTATCTCCTTACCCAAACTCACTCTGCCTTGGTACAATGGCTATTCAGAAAAGGGGGTGGTGATGAACAGAGTGTCTGAATTGAGCAGACCACTCTTACCCAGTCCAAAGATCAGGGCTTGATCCATCACCGTTATTTATCTCACTGCCCCATCCCAGCTCAGAACCTGGCTATATGCAAATCAGTCTGTCCCTGGCCCAGTGCATCATGGGAACAGGGCAGACTAAACTACCAAGCCAATTCTTCACCAGAAAGGAGACAAGCTACCGGGGACCGGTTTCTGGCATTTCAGCCGTCTTCGGCCCGGCTTGCTTGAATCCTGATGGAGCAGTGAGAAAGGGACTCATGTCTGAGTATACCCTGCCACACCTATAGTGGCCAAAAACGATTCAGAAAAGGGGGTGGTGATGAACAGAGTGTCTGAATTAAGCAGACCACTCTTACCCAGTCCAAAGATAAGGGCTTGATCCATCACCGTTATTTATCTCACTGCCCCATCCCAGCTCAGAACCTGGCTATATGCAAATCAGTCTGTCCCTGGCCCAGTGCATCATGGGAACAGGGCAGACTAAACTACCAAGCCAATTCTTCACCAGAAAGGAGACAAGCTACCGGGGACCGGTTTCTGGCATTTCAGCCGTCTTCGGCCCGGCTTGCTTGAATCCTGATGGAGCAGTGAGAAAGGGACTCATGTCTGAGTATACCCTGCCACACCTATAGTGGCCAAAAACGATTCAGAAAAGGGGGTGGTGATGAACAGAGTGTCTGAATTGAGCAGACCACTCTTACCCAGTCCAAAGATCAGGGCTTGATCCATCACCGTTATTTATCTCACTGCCCCATCCCAGCTCAGAACCTGGCTATATGCAAATCAGTCTGTCCCTGGCCCAGTGAATCATGGGAACAGGGCAGACTAAACTACCAAGCCAATTCTTCACCAGAAAGGAGACAAGCTACCGGGGACCGGTTTCTGGCATTTCAGCTGTCTTCGGCCCGGCTTGCTTGAATCCTGATGGAGCAGTGAGAAAGGGACTCATGTCTGAGTATACCCTGCCACACCTATAGTGGCCAAAAACGATTCAGAAAAGGGGGTGGTGATGAACAGAGTGTCTGAATTGAGCAGACCACTCTTACCCAGTCCAAAGATCAGGGCTTGATCCATCACCGTTATTTATCTCACTGCCCCATCCCAGCTCAGAACCTGGCTATATGCAAATCAGTCTGTCCCTGGCCCAGTGAATCATGGGAACAGGGCAGACTAAACTACCAAGCCAATTCTTCACCAGAAAGGAGACAAGCTACCGGGGACCGGTTTCTGGCATTTCAGCTGTCTTCGGCCCGGCTTGCTTGAATCCTGATGGAGCAGTGAGAAAGGGACTCATGTCTGAGTATACCCTGCCACACCTATAGTGGCCAAAAACGATTCAGAAAAGGGGGTGGTGATGAACAGAGTGTCTGAATTGAGCAGACCACTCTTACCCAGTCCAAAGATCAGGGCTTGATCCATCACCGTTATTTATCTCACTGCCCCATCCCAGCTCAGAACCTGGCTATATGCAAATCAGTCTGTCCCTGGCCCAGTGCATCATGGGAACAGGGCAGACTAAACTACCAAGCCAATTCTTCACCAGAAAGGAGACAAGCTACCGGGGACCGGTTTCTGGCATTTCAGCCGTCTTCGGCCCGGCTTGTTTGAATCCTGATGGAGCAGTGAGAAAGGGACTCATGTCTGAGTATACCCTGCCACACCTATAGTGGCTAAAAACGATTCAGAAAAGGGGGTGGTGATGAACAGAGTGTCTGAATTGAGCAGACCACTCTGGTACAATGGCGGCATTGCCCTCCCCGTTATCAGGCGCTACTACTGGGCCTCGCAGCTGAGCTCAGTTAATCATGTAACCTACTCCCCTGGTCCTGCTCCTGCTTTTGCGATGGACAAGCTCCTCCTGCCGGGTGGGAATTTTAATAGGGCCCTGACTGGTCCTACAAAAAGTGCTGTATGAGTGTGGCGTGATGCAAGTGCTGCTATGGGATTGAGCGACAGGTTGACACGAATGACGCCATTGTATGACTTTGATAGACTGGGTAACTTGTGGAGAACGAAAGGATTCGATAAATGGGATACGATTGGTATTAGCAAGGTGGAGGATCTCTGGTCCACGGGCACTGTCAAGTCTTTTGAGGCTCTTAAAGTGGAATACGAACTCGGTGACAGGGAGCACTTTAGGTACCTTCAGGTGCAGCACGCCTTGACCTCCGTTTTTCCCCCGGGGACGGAGATTCCCCAGTCCACGCCGCTTGAGGATCGGATTCTTGATGGCTACGTGCCGGACAGTACAATATCCCTGATCTATAAAAAACTCATTAACAACAGGATCGATCTTCTTGTGCAACTCAGGGCTTCGTGGACCGCTGACGGCCTGGAACTCGATGACGAGGATTGGCAAATGGCCGTCTCCTCCCCAAAGGAGGTGGCCATACCAGCTCGCCTACGTTTTGAGCAGTTGAAGATCCTCCACCGAATGTATATGACTGGTACCCGTCTGGTGTGAATGGGTTACTCCCTTGATGGGTTATGTAAGCGTGGCTGTGGTATGAGTGACACTTTCTTGCATATTATTTGGGAGTGTTCTGAGGTGTCTGCCTTCTGGTCTAAAGTGCATGCAACTATGGAAAGGGTCCCCGGGGTCTCTCTTTTGTCTGAGGCCCGACGATGCCTGCTTAACGTCTGGGAACCTACGGATTATACCACGGCTCAGACTTTTTGGGCTACTTAACATGGTTGCCAAGAGGGATATTGCTCAACTCTGGGGTTCCCATAGGCCACCCACGATAACTGCTTGGAAGGAGAACATGGACTGGTGCATGTTCAGGGAAAAGTAGGTCTATGTGGCCCGGGGCCGACCTAAGAAATGGGGCAGGATTTGGTCCCAATGGAATGCTTACCTTGGGAATATATGCACACCCCCATTGGACTATACCATCAATGTTTCACTGTCCCCGTAGTTGACGTTCCAGACGTTTGCCTGTCATAATTTGTATATATCGAGCTGCTCGCCACCTTCCGACCCTAGCCATATGTCTCATTATTCTATGGAAATTGGTTCCTGGCCCTCTCCTCTAGAGTCCCTGCAATTGCCCCTTGCCATGTGGTTGTGTGCTTGTTTGTTGTACTTTTCTTCATCAAAACTTTAAAATGAAACCTATTCCGTCCTTTTTCTGATACTGCATTATGCGCCTGATACACTGAGAAGTGGTTGATCTACATGCAAGATGAAAGCTTCGATGTACACTGTTATAATACTGTCTGTCATAGCGGCCGGCCCGATGGGTTGTAGGCAGACGCTGTGTACTGCGCATAACAGAAATAAAGGTTTTTCAAAAAAAAAAAAAAAAAGAAAGTTTCGGGGGGATTTGAGAAGTGGGGGCTGAGAAAAAAGGGGGGTCCCAAAACGTGTTTTCTCTATGTTAATTTCCATAGGACGGTCTGACAAGTCTACAGCCCGAACCGCTGAAAGGAATTACGCCAAACTTGGCAAAATTGTAGGGACTGGTACGCAGATGTGCCTTGGCTATGTTTGGTGAAAATTGCTCCAGTGGTTTTTTAGAAAATTAACTTCAAAAACACATATTTATCTATAGGCGCGCTGCGGGCGCTCACCGGTGCGCGTACCGGGGAGCGCACCCGGCGCGCCACGGGAGTGCGCGAGCAGAAACCTGATTGGCTGTCGGGTGTCTGTCAACATTCTTAACAGACCGGAGAGTCCGCCATCTTGTGTCTCAGTAGAATCGAGACACAAGAGGTGATAAAGAAAGGGGGAAATAATTAAAAGGGGGCAGTGTAGACACCCCCTGACCCCCTAGGTTTTCTGAAGGGGGCCTAGAAGGACCCTGAAGGGCAATAAACCCTTTTTTTTTTTTTTTTTAAATTGCGGGGTAAGCGCTGGGTGCGTTCCCGGATATGCTCTCCGGTTCGCGCACCATGGAGAACAACAGTGTGAAAAAAATGAGTAAAAAAATAAAGTAGAGTGTTTAGAGGAAAGTGATGCATTGATGGAGTGTGTCAAAAAAATGATGCAACTCCAGCAATGTATCCTTTCAAATGGGGCTAGTCCCATGTGAAAGGGCCTGCGTCAGTTTTACGCCTGCTGTGAGGCAGGCGCAAGAAAAGTGACTCAGTGAAATCTCATAGATTTCACTGCGTCACTTCTATGACCCTTTCTTACGTCAAAATGCCCCCTTTGCATACATTACACCTGGCGCAGGTATAATGTGGCGCAGGGGTTTACAAAGTGACGCATTTACCTAGATGCGTCACTTTGTAAATATGACTCAACAAGGTGCATTTTTTACACCACTGGTGCGTCACAAAAAGTGAAGCACTAGTGGCGTAAAAGTGATGGATGGCCTCATAAATGAGGCCTTCAGTCTTCTACTCATGCGTCATATTTAATGTATGACGCATTATGTCGCAAGGAGTTACAGATACGTCAGTATTTCTGACGTATCTGTAAACGCCAAAGTGATGCATTGCTAGAGTGTGTCACAAAAGTGATGCAACTCCAGCAATTCATCCTTTCACATGGGGCCAGCCCCATGTGAAAGGGCCTGCATCAGTCTTACGTCTGCTGTGAGGCAGGCGCAAGATTTTGACGCAACGGTGTCGTAAAAGTGACGCAGTGAAACCTCATAGATTTCACTGCGTCACTTCTACGACCCTTTCTTGTGTCAATACGCCCCCTTTTCATACATTACACTTGGCGCAGGTATAATGTGACATAGGGGTTTACAAAGTGACGCATCTACCTAGATGTGTCACTTTGTAAATATGACTCAACAAGGTGCATTTTTTACACCACTGGTACGTCACAAAAAGTGACGCACCGGCGGCGTAAAAGTGACGCATGGCCTAATAAATGTGGCCTTCAGTCTTCTACTCTAACTTTTTTTTTCACTTTCTCTGTTTCTTCACAGCCTTACTGACCTTGTCTCACACTCAATTGACATGATCCAGTCTGTATCTCCACTCTTTCCTAAAAATCACTGCTCTTTTCTTACCCTTCCACACCACCGTTCTTTTACTATATTTTCTTCACTTATCCACATGCCCCATGTTCACTCTCCTTCTCCTCACTCTCGTTCCCCACACTCACCTTCTTTCAGTCCCCCTTCTTCAATTCACTTCCCCTCTCGTCCCTTTCTTTGCTTTCTCACTCATTTTCCTCTCTTCTCTCAGTGCACTCCACTTCAGTTACTCTTTTACATTTTTTTAAGAATACAGCTCTTTGATGAGAATTGGAGGTAGTTCTGAAAAGAACTTTTTTTTTCTTTTTTCCTTTTTTTTCAACAGAAACAAAAACAGGGAATCGGAAACTGCTCAACAGGAGCAAAAAATAATAATCAAAATTAGGACTGGGGTTGGCAGCGGTGGTTGTCTATTGCTCGAACCATGAGCATAACACTTTGTTTCCCATAACAAAGTAGCTGATCACATTTTTTGCATTTAATTACAGCCTGTGAATGTTAGGGATCAGCTCTTCTGGTCGCCCCCTCACCGATGTAGTTGGTCCTCCGGTTGAAGTAGAGGCACCATCCCTTGGAGCCTTTTGTGCCAGAGCTCTGACACTCTCCCGGGCAAAGTTCTGGGGGTGCCTCCTCTCGACGTGGTGAATCATAGTGGAGTTCCCAAATGAATATTTTTTGGTGGGGTAACCCCGTGAGAGGACGGTATGACAAATCCGGCACTCCACCTTTGGAGCATTTACTTTTTTTTGATCATGTGGAATGGGAAAAAACTTCCATATGAAGTGTTCTTTTACCCGGGGCGGAGGAACCTCTTCATCAATAAATGTGTCTCTGTCATCATCACTGCTGGATGTTCTGGCAGCCATGGTAATCCAAGAAAGATCCAAGAGCAAAAACCAGGTCTTTCAGTCACAAAAGTGAAAGAAGAAGTGAAGGAAATGGGTGGGGATTTCATTTTTTGTAAAAAAAACTGTTAGCAACCAATGAAAAGAGTTATTTTAAGGTCACATGACTTGACGCGCTTACGCTGCGCGCACTGGAGCGCTTCCGGCGGCGCTGACGCGGCGCGAACGTAGGCGCTTCCGGGGGAGCTTACGCGGCGCGCCTGAGTGACATTTTGATAGCTTTATGGAAATGTAAATTCATTTTCATTTCGTAACTTAAAAATATTGCTTTTATAAGTATGGTACTAAATGTCTTGCGTTATTATTTACTTTTCATACATATTATTTTTAACAAACGCAGAAATAGCGCTCTCGGTGCGCTCTCGGGAGAGCTTACCAGTGCGCACACCCTGGGCGCCTGTAATGGCAGGGTTTTTGGCTCTATTTAGCAGTGATATAGATCTTAGTCTTGCTCACATCTAGGATAGGTATTCTTAGCTTGTGTTGGCCCTTTTAAGCCCTTTCTTCCAGACCTAGAAGAGGATAGCTGCTTAATATGATGATAGATCCCTTATTCTTGACTCTAACCTGTCTATTGCCTATTGGCTTTGACATGCTTGACACATTGGTATGGTTTATGTAGGTATTCTGACAGAGCTAAGGGGTATTTCATCCCTTTCAGGCCTACAGGCCTAGAACTAGAGGGACTCCATCTTGATGGAGCTGAGAGGCTTTTAGAGTAAAGGTAAAGTTTATAGTTAAAGCTGTTGTTCGCTAGGAGAGAACCGGCTCAAGCTGGCCCTTATCGAAGGAATGTATTTTTCTCCACTCCGAAGACACAACTTCAGGCTGGCCAGCTGGGAACGTGTCCTTGGTACGGGGAGGTACAAGAATTTGGTGGGCGGCAGGTTACTGGCCGTAACTTTCCATGAAAGGACAAGCTTCCATATTAGCGAGCTGCAGGAAAGGAGGAGGGTTCATTCCAGCTTGTGTGCAGAACAGCTTGGAGCTCAGAACAGCTTGGAGCTCAGAACAGCTGGGAGCTCAGTTCAGCTTAGAGCTCAGTTCAGCTTGGAGAGAGAGAGCAGGATGTCTGCTGGAGCTGCAGAATAGAGTGCAGTTCTTGAATGGAGAAAGAAGGCAGACGATTGCTGAAGATGAGGAGAGAGAGCAGTGCAGAGAGCATCAAAGAAGGCTGTCAGCTGGAGCAACTGAACCAGAGGCGTGGTGATGTGGTGAAGGAGGGAGAGACAGAGAGAGCCCTAATCCCACCAGAGGCAGAGAGAGCCCTAATCCCACCAGAGGTAGAGAGAAATCTTCCTTCTAATAGGTGAGGTAGTCTGAACTAGTCCCCTTTATAATTATACCTTAATCTTGTTCTTATTCCCTAGGCTATTGTATGTCTAATCTTTTCCCTTTCAGCGGTGTGTTAAAAGATCCTGCTACCCCGCAAATAAATTGTATGTCTAATCCTTTTCTTTCAGCGGTGTGTTAAAGTTGCTGCTAGTTATAGAGACCCCATAGTTTTGTATATGTGTACTTTATTATTGTTACAATAAACATCCCCATTAATTAGTGAACTACAGTGCATGAGTTTTTTTATGATAAAGCTAGCTTAGCTTCTAGCCAGTTGCCGTTGAGCCACTGATGGATCAGAAGGGAGTAGGAGCGCTTAAATCAAGGAATAACTCAATCACATAGTGTGTATATCTTTGTCCCCATACAGTGAGGGTAATCCCCTTTCCTAGTAGGTATTACTGTTTGAACAGATGCTACCCCTGATCAGGTAAGTAATAGTGAGGGAGAGAGGAGACCTGCAACTAAGGGACCAAGTTAGTACACCCTCCCATAATCCTGTAAACAGCGTCTTCTGTTCCAAAGCATAGGTAACCTTTTTCTCCTAGTCAGATGTTACAGCCAGAACAGATGCTACCCCTGATCCGGTAAGTCTGAATAAATAGAGAGAACAGGGAGCCCTTGAGCTAGGGAATTGTTGACACTAAGTAATTTGGCCATCCCATAATATTATTGTAGTAGCAGACCCTTAGTGAATAGACAGGGAGCTGAAGGTATTCATAGGAAAGTGGTCGTCATTGGTAAGTGGCGTTAATGAGAACACCAGGGAGGATACTGGTGTGTAATGAGAGCGCTGGGGAGGATTACCAGCGTGGAGGTTTGCCGGATTGCGAACCGTTCGGAAATAAGGGAGAGCACTGGGGCTGCAGACCCACGTGTGTAGACACGCCAGATTGTGTGTCATATCTGCCCCAGGGTAGATTAGTCTGGGTCTGAGTGGCCGCGAGACAATAAGGTATAAGTGTAGTGTAGGGCATGGATATCCTTAGTAATCAGTGAGTATTCTTAGTATCCCTATAGATTTAGTGGTGTTTCTAATAATATGAGCTTGTATATTGCGAGTTCCCCATCCTCAGGTAGGTACCCAGGTGCCTGGATAGATGGTCCTGAGGAGGGATGTGGTTACGTTCTGGCTGGGTTGGAGGGGCCCCCAGGGGCTGATCCCATCTAATCAGAAAATCCGGCCATTACATCTGGCGTAGTCGGCATCTTACGAATCCTGTGTGCCTGGCCATGTGCTTAGAGAGGTTCCCATGTGTTGTGGAGGAAGTGCCCTGAGCGCCAGACATTACATCTGGCGTAGTCGGCATCTTACGAATCCTGTGTGCCTGGCCATGTGCTTAGAGAGTTTCTCATGTGTTGTGAGGGAGTGCCCTGAGCGCCAGACATTACATCTGGCGTAGTCGTCATCTTACGAATCCTGTGTGCCTGGCCATGTGCTTGGATAGTTTCCCATGTGTTGTGAGGGAGTGCCCTGAGCGCCGGTTCCATCTGGCGTAATGTTGCAGTTTATGTAGCCTGTGTGACCTATGGGCTTGAACAGTTGCAGCGTGAGGAGATTGTACTGCATCATGGCATTTGGCTTATTCAGGGTGGAAGGAATGGTTTTCGTTTTGGTGTTTCAACTGTCAGGGTTGAAGGATGGCATTACATGAGGGAGCCAGTAACATCTTTGTGATGGTCCAATTGTACAAATGTGTGTTAAAAATGCTTTTAAATTGTCCATTAAATTGCTTGCTGCATCTGCTTATGCTGTGCAATGTGAAATGTGTTCATTGTAATATGATTTGTGGAGTTCTTTGCATATAGCTCCTTGTAAATATGGCTTGTGAATAGCGCCATGTTATTGTGGCTTGTGAGGTGCATGTTCTCATGTTGATTTGCTGTGTTCCTTGTGCATTGCGCCTTGGATATATTGTTTGTGAAGAGCTTGTCTTGTAAATATGGCTTGTGAATAGCGCCATGTGGTCATGGCTTGGACAGGGCATGTTATCATTACGTTAGGCAGGAGAGAGCTGGATCTCTCTCGGGTGCTTGGGGATAACGTTTTGAAAATGTGTGTACGTGTTATCTGTAAACGTGAAGAGATGTGCTCATGACTTTCCCATGTATCCGCGGACTTTGGGGAATGATTGTGCTTGCGCTGCCAAAGGATTAATATCTTGAATTGAGATGGCAGTCTTTATTTTTAACATGCTGTTTAACTTGCATGGTTATCTGAACTGACTATAAAAGTCAGTGGATTATTTTGATGATTGATGGTTTGATTTTGACTTTTATTGGTTCCTGGGTCTGCCTACGTGCTTTGTCAGCTTCTTGACGGAAAGGTAACATCTTGTGCTTTGCGAAGGGCTCTGTTCATTTCACATTCTTTTTGAAATGCGTCTACGAATTTGTGTGGGTTTGCCTTGGAACAGATGACTTCATGTGTCTGACTCTTAGGGGTCGGTGAGTTATAAATCAACTAGTCGGATTGAGATAAGGGTTTGCACGGAGAGAGCTGTGTTCTTTTAAATGTGCTTCTTAATATGCATCCACAGACGTGTGGAGAATTGTTTTTGAATGTATGTTTGAAATCAGTGAAATATTAGAAGATGGCCCAGTTGGTGTGCGCACGCTACGGGGCTGTTTTCATTAATTATTTCTTTGAGGGTTTTCCATCTAGAAAGGAATGTGCTGGCCGATGTTTTGCAATGATCACAGGTTGAGAATAATCAATCTAGCCCGACAGTGCATGGTAACATGTGCTTTTGATTAGTGAAAGGCAACCGTGTGCTTTTAAAATAAATGTGTTCTCATTATTATTTTCCCTGATGCAAGCTGAACCTTTTTTTTTTTTCAAATGTGAATGTTTTGATATGCAGTAAAACCGGCATATGTAAGTTGATTCACTCAGTTAGAAAATAAATGGCTGTTTGATAATATCTGAATTTGGCCCTTTTATTAGGTTGGATTAAATAGCTTGCATGTTTAATTACGCTGTAATGCAAAATTACATGTTGCCCCTGGTTGAACAAAATACAATGGTGAAATGTGTCTGCATTTTATGTTGTTTTAAAATTATTTCTCTTTCAACAGCTGACAGTATATATTTTTATTTTTTTGGATGATAGTGTGTATAGTTAGGGTGGAGCAGAATATATTGTTAAAATATGATAACTATAACACACTACCATCTCCCTTACATTAGTTTAATTTGCATTTAGTTATAAGGCTCGCCTATGTATTTTGACAAGCTGTTGATGGAAAGGTAATACCTTGCACGGTAAATGATATGTGCAGGGAAATATTAAACTCAATAGTCCATGATAATTCGTTTTTTCAAATGCAGAATGCATAACCTTGTGTGCAGAAGTAAGTTGCCCCTTTCTAAATAAGTGCCCATGTTTCAAATGTCTTGCCTTTTAGCTGAATTAGTTAGACAAAAGTCTTTTTAGAAAGTGGAGCTTTTAAGTAGCAGTACAGAATTATTTTTTTTTTAAAATGCTAGCTTTCGTTAGTTAGAGAAATCAGGCCTGGGAACAAGCTTACAAAGAATGTATTTGTCGACCTTGGCAGACCAGCTGGTTTGTAAAGGCGGGTTTTTTCCTCTGCAGGCTCCGAACACGGCCTGTCTTGTTATGATTGGCCAAAATCCAATTTTGTTCTGCGGACGGAATGTTTATGTAAGGGAGGGGTGAACTCGCTCTTCCTGGCTGTCGGCGCAGACAGCTTCATTGCCTGCTGATAAGGGATTCTTGCAGACTCTTGGCCCTTGGAGTTAGTTAGATACAGTAGGCCTGGGCAGGCTTCCCTGATCAGGGAAAGGGAGGCTTGCAGCGCCCTGCTCCTGCTGTGAGATCATCACTTGGCAGTGATTCAAATTACTTCACACTGTAGCCTGGCTCCTGCATATTCTGAAGGGAGGGGCTGTCTCACAGAGGATTAGGGTATGTTTAGGCCCGTCTGGATGTGCTTAAAAATTAGATTTTGCTAATGTTTTTAATTAATTAGGATATTTTCTGTTCAATAATGAAAGGCACTCGGGGTGCTTTTTAAATAGAAAATTTTATCATGCAAGATTAATGATACTTGTTTTCTTGTCCTAGGATTGCTGGGTTGTGGTGTTGGTGTGTGGGTCGCCCCCCCCCCCCCCCACTTCCTTTCTTATTTTAGTTTTTTACTTTCATGTTTTTGTGTTAGTTTGTTATTTTTGGAAGATGGATCCAGACCAGACCAGACCGGATTAGTGGTGGATGGCCGCATCGGAGGAAGTGTCCGGATACCGAAGATGCCGGGTGGTGACCTACACTGATGTCCCAAAATTGACATTGGACTTATATTTTTTTTTAAAAACTAAGACACTTTTTTTTTAATTTGTGATTTCCCGCAAAAGGATTTTGTTATATAATTCCTTGGCCTGCATTATTCCCATGTTTTTCTTTGCGATCACTACGAACAGGCCCCACTTTTAAAACAAAAAAAAAATATATGTCATCATGGTAAAACAGTATGAAGAGAAAAAGAGAAAAAAAAAGAATTGTGGTGCACACATGTGTTCCACAGTGTGAAGAAATTAGGTGCTAACTGTTTTATGATATTGTGCTTTTACATATACACTGCATTTATATATATATACATCAATGCTTAGTGCTACACCAGCTATCTTTTAGAAATGGGGTTGTCTTCATTTTTCCTGTTATTACAATTTTACCTTAATTGATCAAAGGGTGGTTACCCTAGACTTTAGGTTGTCCTGGGAGGTGTGTCTTTTAGTATGATTATGTATTAATGTTTGCCCAGACCTTGAAAATAATTTGTCATGTTTACTTCTCAGATTTCACCAAAATGTTTCCTTAAATTGACAAATGTCAGTAGGCCTCATTTAGGCCCATTGTTATTTTCATCCCACAAACAAGCCCCTACACCAAAAGATTTCATGAGTCATCATTAGCTTAAGTTGACCATAGTAGGTAGGCCTCATTTAGGCCCTTTGTTGTTTTTTCATTAGAAGTTGAAACACATTTAGTTCTTAAGTTGTCCGAAGTAGGTAGGCCCCATTTAGGCCCCTTGCTGTTTTCATTCAACACATAAGTCCCTACATCACTAGATTTCACCAGATATCACTAGAAGTTGAGACACATTTAGTTTGAGGATGCTTTGGTTAGTTTCTGTTGTTATCAGATCCAATCTTAGATATGTTTCAGCATTCAAGTCAAGGGTGCTTTGATTTGTTTTCAGTTGGTTGTTAGATTTGTATTCCCTACATTGAGTTTCAGGTGGAATTTCCTTAAGTTGTCATTCTTTTTAGAGAGTTTTTTAGTTTTTGATTTGTTGATAGATTGTGTTGATGTTTGTTTATATGGATGTTGTTGTTTATAGATGTTCGCAAGATAAGGATCTAAGGGTGGAATGTAATGGCAGGGTTTTTGGCTCTATTTAGCAGTGATATAGATCTTAGTCTTGCTCACATCTAGGATAGGTATTCTTAGCTTGTGTTGGCCCTTTTAAGCCCTTTCTTCCAGACCTAGAAGAGGATAGCTGCTTAATATGATGATAGATCCCTTATTCTTGACTCTAACCTGTCTATTGCCTATTGGCTTTGACATGCTTGACACATTGGTATGGTTTATGTAGGTATTCTGACAGAGCTAAGGGGTATTTCATCCCTTTCAGGCCTACAGGCCTAGAACTAGAGGGACTCCATCTTGATGGAGCTGAGAGGCTTTTAGAGTAAAGGTAAAGTTTATAGTTAAAGCTGTTGTTCGCTTGGAGAGAACCGGCTCAGGCTGGCCCTTATCGAAGGAATGTATTTTTCTCCACTCCGAAGACACAACTTCAGGCTGGCCAGCTGGGAACGTGTCCTTGGTACGGGGAGGTACAAGAATTTGGTGGGCGGCAGGTTACTGGCCGTAACTTTCCATGAAAGGACAAGCTTTCATATTAGCGAGCTGCAGGAAAGGAGGAGGGTTCATTCCAGCTTGTGTGCAGAACAGCTTGGAGCTCAGAACAGCTTGGAGCTCAGAACAGCTGGGAGCTCAGTTCAGCTTGGAGCTCAGTTCAGCTTGGAGAGAGAGAGCAGGATGTCTGCTGGAGCTGCAGAATAGAGTGCAGTTCTTGAATGGAGAAAGAAGGCAGACGATTGCTGAAGATGAGGAGAGAGAGCAGTGCAGAGAGCATCAAAGAAGGCTGTCAGCTGGAGCAACTGAACCAGAGGCGTGGTGATGTGGTGAAGGAGGGAGAGACAGAGAGAGCCCTAATCCCACCAGAGGCAGAGAGAGCCCTAATCCCACCAGAGGCAGAGAGAAATCTTCCTTCTAATAGGTGAGGTAGTCTGAACCAGTCCCCTTTATAATTACACCTTAATCTTGTTCTTATTCCCTAGGCTATTGTATGTCTAATCTTTTCCCTTTCAGCGGTGTGTTAAAAGATCCTGCTACCCCGCAAATAAATTGTATGTCTAATCCTTTTCTTTCAGCGGTGTGTTAAAGTTGCTGCTAGTTATAGAGACCCCATAGTTTTGTATATGTGTACTTTATTATTGTTACAATAAACATCCCCATTAATTAGTGAACTACAGTGCATGAGTTTTTTTTATGATAAAGCTAGCTTAGCTTCTAGCCAGTTGCCGTTGAGCCACTGATGGATCAGAAGGGAGTAGGAGCGCTTAAATCAAGGAATAACTCAATCACATAGTGTGTATATCTTTGTCCCCATACAGTGAGGGTAATCCCCTTTCCTAGTAGGTATTACTGTTTGAACAGATGCTACCCCTGATCAGGTAAGTAATAGTGAGGGAGAGAGGAGACCTGCAACTAAGGGACCAAGTTAGTACACCCTCCCATAATCCTGTAAACAGCGTCTTCTGTTCCAAAGCATAGGTAACCTTTTTCTCCTAGTCAGAGGTTACAGCCAGAACAGATGCTACCCCTGATCCGGTAAGTCTGAATAAATAGAGAGAACAGGGAGCCCTTGAGCTAGGGAATTGTTGACACTAAGTAATTCGGCCATCTCATAATATTATTGTAGTAGCAGACCCTTAGTGGTCGTCATTGGTAAGTGGCATTAATGAGAACACCAGGGAGGATACTGGTGTGTAATGAGAGCGCTGGGGAGGATTACCAGCGTGGAGGTTTACCGGATTGCGAACCGTTTGGAAATAAGGGAGAGCACTGGGGCTGCAGACCCACGTGTGTAGACACGCCAGATTGTGTGTCATATCTGCCCCAGGGTAGATTAGTCTGGGTCTGAGTGGCCGCGAGACTATAAGGTATAAGTGTAGTGTAGGGCATGGATATCCTTAGTAATCAGTGAGTATTCTTAGTATCCCTATAGATTTAGTGGTGTTTCTAATAATATGAGCTTGTATATTGCGAGTTCCCCATCCTCAGGTAGGTACCCAGGTGCCTGGATAGATGGTCCTGAGGAGGGATGTGGTTACGTTCTGGCTGGGTTGGAGGGGCCCCCAGGGGCTGATCCCATCTAATCAGAAAATCCGGCCATTACAGCGCCCCAGGTAAAAATGATTAAAAAAAAAATTTGGAAAATTATTATTTCAAAAATAAATTATTAATAATTAATACTTACACAAAACAGCAAATAAAAAAAAATCGTAGGTTACAAACTCGATATAGAAAGGAATTAGCTTTTAAAAAACCTTTGAAATTCACTGAAAAAACCATAGGTTTAACACCAGTTATAGTTAGCTGGACATTTTACTCATACAAAACCATTGAAATTCCCACGTTATAGTTAGTTGGACTCACTATAACTCGCGCGCCCGCAATCCACTGCTGATGATGTCACATATTACATCATTCATGACATGGTCAGTGACATCACTGATGACATCACTGATGACATCTCAAAGGGGAAACTAATTCCCCTTGCATACTGGAGGTCCCTGGGGGCCAATTAGCCCACCAGGAACATCTAGTAGGTGCTCGGGAAGGTACAGAGTACGGTACTTCACACTTCGTGATTTAAAAAAAAATCATTTTTAGGCCTTTTGTTCTACCAAGGCACAAGATGGCTGCCCACACTTCCTGGTTTGGAGTGATGACAGCCAATGACCATGCACCTCGTGCTCGGGAAGGTAAAGAGTACGGTACTTCTTCTCTAGAAATCACTATGATTTTACTTTTGATTTTCTCAGGAACTGCTGAAAAGATTTACCCATTTTAACAAAAAACGCAATCTGTGAACCGAACTCTACTTTTTTGCCAAATTTGGTGTAATTCCGTTCAGCTGTTCGGGCTGTGGCCCTGGGTGAAGGTCCTATGGATAATTGCATGGGGAAAACACGTTTTGGGACCCCCCTTTTTTCTCGGCTCTCACTTGACGAATCACCCCCAATCTTTCAGGGAAGGAGCGGAACAGAGCAGGCAATTTTTTTTCAGAATTTCGCAAAGATTCGTCAACTAGTGCAAATGTTATTTCAAATAGAATGTTGTGGATTTCCTATGGAAACTAGGTCCTAACTATAACTACCTATAACTGCCTACTTGCAGAGCTCATGGTCTGTGAAAAGTTGTTTTGAGTTTGGTGAGATCTCCAGCATGTTGTGCAATGTTGAGCTGATGTCGGGGTTGACTTCTGAGCAATGGACCGGAATGCAACGTATTTCCTAAATACAGTGCACCTCTTCCCTGATGGTTATTTCCCATGGATCCTCTTTGTCTTGTGAGCATCTTGGGATATGGGCTTACATTTGTTTCTGATTCAGGTTGACTGGATCAATTATTATTAGAATCTTCTTATCCTTAATGTATCGATCTTTGATATTTTCCAGGAACTCAGCATTGGTAGTAAGTTTACAGGATGTAATTTATTATTTATGCTTGACTTCAAGGGAGAGAGTTGCATGCTGTCATTGTAGCTAACAGTAGTGGTGGTGTCGCATACAATTTGCAGTGCCAGGGTGTTTGCCTTTTTAGTATCAGGAGCTGCTTCTACAGAGGCATGACTGAAGCTCACTGGCATTGAGGCCGTAGGTTACTGAGCATGGACAACATTTTTTGCTGCCAATGTCTGGATTGCAGGACAAGGGGCCACCACTGTCTGGATTACAAGAGATAGTGGCCATGGAGGTTTTACTAGATGACAAATCATACAAAGGGGGGAGAAAGAGAGCAGGTTTGCTGTGGACTCAGCCTCCTGTCTTACATGAATAACCAAAGAAAGTACACCTATACTTCACAAATAACTATCCTTCCAGTAGTTTTGTTTCTATTGAAGGAAAATGATAAGTTTTCTTTAAAACCCTCACCTACCAAAAGGTCCCTTGGTGGCATGCTTCATTATTAGGTTCTTCCCTCCCCACTGTGGGACGGGGCGTGCTATGACCGATGAAGAAGTGGGAGCACTTTGTAAGATATGGGCTATATAGTGATGTGAAAGTTGAAGGGTCAAGAACTGGTGGATCAGAAAATACCTGGCTACATGGAACCTAACTTTTATTAAATCCTTTAGCTGGTATTGTTAAAAAGGGGGGAGTGGGAGAAAAACACTTTAATGGGTGTGTGTCTCCCGGTCTATATGTTTCAAGCCAATCCCCTAAGGATTTTCTTTAGGCCCAAAACTAAATGAATCCTTTTACCACCCCTAAACTACCGAATTGGTCTTCTCAATTATTAATAATGTGAAGTAGAATTATTGTCATGCAAATACAATAAATGTTGGTATATTTCTTCCAAATGATATGAATTGTGTCTATATTTGGCCCCATGAGCTCCGCACAGGAGGGGAGGGGCGCTTGTAGTTACACAATCATCAAAGCTGCACCCTCGCCATTCATACTCTGCCTGCCCATGGCTCCAGTTTTACTAGATGACCAGCCTGCAAGGCGTCCATATGACATATTTCCCTGTCCGTGCCACTGTCAGATGGAACCATTTGTGAGGCCTCCTTCTCCTAGCTTTTCTTGGGTGCTTTATGTGACCTTAGTTCTTTTTGTGTGGGGGTGTTTTGCTGATTGTCAGTCACAGACATCCTTCCTGCACCAGTTTTCTCAGCTTTATTTTTCCCTCTATTGGGCCAGTAATCCATCAGGAAAGTCCTTTCCTGCTTGTCTACTTTCGATTGGTGAAAGTTAGTTAGAGATGCAAGTTGACTCACCGAAGAAACAACTCCTTCTCTGCTGGTTGCTCCTCATTTTATGAGTTGTATTACCTTTTTATACCTCTGCTGCCTGCAGCATACTTAACAGATGGCATACTTAACAGATGGTATTACATGAGTCGGTCCATTGTTCGACCGAGCCTCTCTGAGTCCCTGAGTCTCCCCTGGCCTGTGCCTGACCATGCCCCTGCACTGGCACTCCTTCCGGGCTCCTTCCATGTAACACTGAGCATAGTGCATCTGCTTCCTGTCAGGTACAACCCAAAAAATGGCAAAAGAGGAGAGGTGAGGTCTGAATGATAAGAAGCATTAAGATTGCAAGTCAAAACAGACAATATCACTCATTGGTCATGAAAGAAAGGTACCCAAAAAATGAGTTGACAGAAATGCTCATGAAAACAGTTGAACAGCTTGTGCATATCATACAAATACGTTGACAATTGTAATAAAGTAATGCATTGTAATATTTTAGTGTTGTACACTACAGTTGGAACAGTTCATGTATGTTTGATCTGCAAAGAATATTTTCAGTTCTCATAGGGCATTCCCATTGTCTTACACTTAGGGCCTCATTTACATGAGGTCTACTTGCCAGAGCATCACTTTTAATGATGCTGTAGTAATGCAGGCCTCTCATTCTTATCTGCAAAGCCACAGAAAGCATGGCATTTCCTGGACTGGTTGATATGGTGTAAGTAACACACTGCCCAGATTTACAACTTAGTGGAGCCCCTGCCTCCTCACCAGGGGTGGTGTAACAGGGGTTTTCATGAAGGAAGTTGTCCCTTCCTGCACACAAACAACCTTATATCAATGCAGGCATTCGTGTGCTAAGTTGCAAGTGTGCCTGAGTTGGAGCTCGGCAGCCCTTTGTGAGCCAGCACTGTATAAGAGGACAGGAATGTGCCATACCTCAAAGATATGGCACATTCCTGTCCTTTTCTTTTGATATAGGGCAGTTCAGCAAAGTAACGTGCAACTCTACCCTGTCTCAACTTGTTGAAATGAGGTCCTACATTTTTTAAGTTGAGTTTGAGTTTTCAAGTCACAATATTCATTTTAACGAAGTTTACATTGCTCTTTGGAAGGAAATAATTTGAATACCGGAGGCAGGGTAACCACAAGTTCATAACATTTACTTTACAAGACAAGATCATTGATGTTGTACACATCTTGCATTGTGGTAGCACTGAAAAGAGTACATCACCTGATAAAACAGGGGAAAATGTTTCTACAACACATACATATGGTGATTCAAAACTGCTAACGTGCGTAAACACTAAAACATTTATTTTGAGTCACATTAAAATTGTATCTTTTGGAATATTGGTAGTATCAGCACAACAAGAGGTTGCTGAAAAGGTCTCAATTTTAAGAATCTCAACTACCACCTTAACTCTATTTTTATCTTTTATACTAGTTGACATGAATGTGAAATTCACTGTATAGTGATATACTCAAATAATTATAGCAACACAAAAAGATGATAGACGGAATGCTGAACATTGTCAAACATTGATCCCAGTTACAGATCTGGGTTAAATTCATTATTTCTTTGCTTACCTTGCCACCCCAGTTTGGACCCAGTCAAATACAAATGAGTCTTGATCCTGCTCCCCATGGGAACAGTCCAGCGCGAACTTCTAGGCCTAGTCCTCCCTGGACCAAAAAACAAGCATCCTGGGATACAGTTTGGGGAATCACCCCCATCAGCCTGACTAGCTTGAATCTAGTAGCATAACGAGGATGGGACCCACGACTGGCCATAACCTTCCCACTTGGATTAGAGCAACACAAAATGATGATGGACGGAATGTTGATAATTGTCAATGTTCACCCCCATTCACAGATCTGGGTTAAATCCATTGATATTTTTCTCACCATGCCACCCCAGATTATACCGAGCCATATGCAAATCCGTCTTGAACCTTCTACTCATGGGAACAGTTCAGCCAGAACTGCAAGGCCAGAACTGCCAGGCCAAGCCCTCCCTTGACCGGAAACAAGTCTCCTAGGACTGTTTTCGGGGTATCACCTCTCATCAGCCAGACTAGCTTGAATCCAGTGGCACAGCAAGCATGGGACCCATGTCTGGGAATTCAATTCCCCCTTGGGGCAACTAGCGCACCATAAAAAGATGATGGACGAAATCACCCCAGTCACAGATCTTGGTTAAATCCTTCAGTTTTTTTGCAGCATTCCTTCCATCATCTTTTTGAGAGGGTTTTCAAAAAAGCAAAATGCCCAACGTGATATTTGATGATTTTTGATAAAAAATACTATGACTTCTGTACCCGAATTGCTAGTGATGTGTGTGGTGTATGTATTTTCAATTTTGCTACGTAAAAAATCTATAGGAAGGAGGCGCTAATGGCATCTGAAAATGTTTAATGTTTTTTCTAGCTGCACCGATCAACAGTGCCGGGGCCAGCGAGGACCGCAGCACCATCCAGGGAGCAGATGCGGTAGCTGCAGGGGCTGAACTAGTGACAGTGGGGGGCAGTGATAAGTCATAATACGTTGTACTGTTGAGAGTGAGAATAAGTTGTGAACAGTTGAAGACACCCCTCTTTACTTAGCATTAGCATATACAGTGGGAGTTTAGTAACTAATGGCCTCTTTTATCTTCAACTCAACAGAGAAAGTTTCATGTAGAAGAGTCAGACATTTATTGTTTGATGGGAAAGAAGGATGGAAGGAGAAAGGATGGGTAAAATAAAATATGACTGGCAGAGAAGGATGGCTGGGTGAAAAGATGGATATAGGTGGTTGATAGGATGCATTCATGGGTGGGTGGGTGAAGGGTCGGTGAAAGGTGAAAGAACTTATGCTTGTCTCTGTGTGAGAAAGTGTATGGGTGCAAGGAATCCTCCGGGTTGTTTGATGGGTCAAAGAAAGAATGCATGGGTGGTTAAAATTACAAATGTATGTTGGTGAAAGGTTTGTTGAGAATGATAGCCATGTTTGGGTGGGTGGATGGTACTAGTATTCATAGTGAAGACTGGATGAATGGAATGTAAACCTTAAATGGTGACTGAGCACCAAAGCCAAGGGTGAAGAGTAAACATAATTCTAGAAGAAAAATTGAAAAATCCCTGGGAGGAAGAGTAAACAAGGAAAGCTTTTTTATCAAGGTTTTTGATTCAAAGGTTTGAGCGAGGTTGTATTTCAGACTGCTCCCTTGACTCACAGTAGTTTTCAAGCACAACATATATATTATTATGTACCCCTACCCACCCATCATCATGAATCACCCCCCTCCGAGGCCCACTCCCTATCTGTACTTCACCAGTGTCAGCCATGTGTGGCCTAACGACTGCATGGTTACAATAGTAGTACCTCACGTTGCACCGTATATCATTCAAACAGTAATAACTATTCATCTGCCTTGTTGTAGTGAGGGTGAAAGAGAGCATTAGATTTACCAGAGCATGGCCATGATAGGAAAATATATAATTGTGTGGTACAGCTGCCCACCCACAGACGGTAGCAAAGTATAACGCAATACAAGTTTGTCTATCTAGGGCAGAAGATGAGCAGACATGCCTAAATTAATTTAGCTAAACGAGAGAGAATGGAGAAGAAGAATACGTGTATACTACATAGTGCTTCATGCTTGGAACTGTAATCACATCAAAATCGAATGGGCGGAGGAATTGCTGATACCAGCAAATGCTATATACTACTAGTACTACTGTACTACTGTACCACTATATAATTTTACATGTTACCATTTTGCTAAGAGTACTGGTTACAATTTGTCTATTTTCTTTCTTGATATTTCTTCCCCTACCAATCCACCATCATCCTCATCACAACCCAACAGGCAGGAGAAAGCATCCAGGACCCAGCAAAGGAGTTGGAGGACATCAGGGCCAAATATCAGCTACTGGTGGATTTGTAGGAGCAGGAGGAGGAGGCAACAGAATCTGTAGCCTCCAATGCCCCGGGTCCCAGTGCCTCCAGTTGAAAGGCACAGTGCAGGCAGCCGCCCACCACCATTCCACAACCACTGCTGCTCCCTCTATAGACTCAGAGACTTTCAGCGCCACATGCTCCTGAGGACGATGCAAATGGAAGCCAGGATGGAGGAGCGGTGCAACTGGTTGGAGTGGCAGCTCTGAGTCCTATCCCTCCACTAGGTCTCTAGTCTCTTGCCACTTTTTTAATCTTTTGTTTGGTGGGTGGGACTTGCCGGGGAGAGGGTGGGAATGTGGGATTTGGGTAAGTATGATTCTTGTGGTTTTGGCATTTTATTTAAGGAAATTTGTTTGGACACTTTGGGCTTCCTTTGAACATTGGTTGGAGTTAGGGGGAGGGTTGGGCCAGGTGTTGTGGGCTTTAGTTTATTTGTTAGGAAAATATATTATTTTATGGCTGTACAAATGATTTAATTATTTTTTGGATGCAACTCTTTTCACTTCTCACTGTTTCCTTTGCCGCACAGGCCCGTAGCCAGTTTTCAAAATCTACTGAAAGTGTAACACACCAACAGACAGTTAGTTATGCAGTATACTCACTAGTTCAACTACTCTCTCCTCATAGTCTCTGCAGTCTACAACTATATTAACCCCTAAGGACTAGGAGGGGTGTTGGTATGTGAATTTCCCTAATATATAGATTATTGTAGCTCAGCAATCCCCTATAGTTCTTCTCTTAACAGTGATTAGGCAAAGCGATGGCCCCAATGTTTCCCAAGGAGCCATGGTGGTGGTAGTAGTAGACAGTAGCAGCATGCTTGCGGATTAGTCATTGAATACTAGTGAAAGCACCACATCCAGATTGAGGTTCCACTCCCTCCTAGCTGAATTCAAGTTGTAGGGAACTAACTACAATAAAATAAAATAAAGAAAGGAGATGCACAAAAATTGGGACAATCAGCAGAGTGAGACTAGAGTACGACACAAGAAGAAGACTGTCAAATGAGAAACATGATAAGCAATGCTAAAGTAAAATAAATAATCCAAATGATGAGGTAGTAAACGTTACGACATGAAGTCGATTTGAGCTATGAAATTGACAAATGTAACATTTAGTGCTGGAAGGATGATGATACTTTCAATTATGAATGATGTTCCTCTGAGAAAAATGTAAATAATATATTGAATACTATGCATTGATTGGCAATCTAATATATAATAATATTGCCAGGTTGGGCTATAATTAGAGCAGAAGAAGATCCTCGCCCAGCCTTGAGTTGACGTTGCTTTCACCACATCCTCCCCACCAACTGTGTGATCAATTAATGGTGTAAATTTAATTTAGTCACACCTCAATAAATCACACAGCCCGGGGGAAGAAGGTTAGGGGTTCGATGAATGGATGAATGGATGGGAAGGGGGATTTCAGGGAAAGGTTTGACAAAGACAAACACTACACAAGGACAACACATTCACTTTGGCAGCCGACCATTTTAAATCCGTTATGGGAGGCAAAGATAATGCAAGCATGATGAGTACTAGTACAGGTAAACCAAATCAAATTGTCTGTCTGCCCCCAGCGAGACCCAAGTTATATTATGTTCTGTAACTTGTACCAAGCACTGAAAGATATCCAATAAAATTTAAATATTTGTAGGAGTTAAGTAACAAACATAAACAACACACACATTCTCATTATGAGATAAAAGAGAAAAACAGATACTGTATTGCCAAATTAGGAGTTTCATCTCAATTCCTCTTGGACTGCCCGTCAATCTTGGGTGCCTGGTAGATGCAGTTTTTTTGTTCAGAAGTGTGAGTATGTTACATTGCTTTTCCAGTATGGCGAAGGGTAAAGGCCAGAGTCTGTAGATTGAAAAGCAAAAATTATATTGAAGAGTCAAGGATGAATGAATGAATATACACTTATATTGCACGTGATTACCAGAAGGCGTCCCAGCGCATTTAGGATAACTAGAATACTATTGCAAATCATGGGAAGAGAAAGGTTTTCAGCTGTTTCCTGAACTGCAAATAACTAGGTTCAAAGTGGATCAAGTCAGAGAGTTGGTTCCAAAATTTTGCTGCATGTAGCGAGAATCTCCGACCCCCAGATCGTACACAGCGAATCCTAGGAACCGACAGAAACATTTTATTGTTAGATCTAAGAGTCCGTGATACCGGAAGAAGTTGAAACATAGGCAGGATGAGCGAAGGTCCATTACGGGTAAGGGATTTATGTACGGTACAAATGGATTTAAAGGAGAAAACTTAAACTGCATAAGGAGAAGTGAACAAAAGTAGAAGGTTCAGAGGCATCATGGCTAAATGTCTGTTTCCGGCAGTTAACTCAACAACGGGCCTCCCACCCAACCACCACTTAGCTTCAGAATAATTGACGAATTGGAGCCAGAGAGCACTGAGCAGTGAGTACACACACACACACAGTAACAGCATTTTCCCAATCAATAAGAAAATCAACGCACCACTGTCAATCACACCACTCACCATCACCACTACACAGACTTGTGTTGGTCTGGTGCTGTTGTCTACGTTAGGCCACTTCAAGTCATCATCATCCAAATCGGTTGGTTTCAGTGAATTTGAAAACTTCTATCTTTTTCTGGTAGCAGTTCTCACAGTAGTCATGCTCACATGCCCTGAGTCATTCCATCATCTTTGATCCTCCTGAGTCTGACCCAACTCCATACCAACAGTGTCCTGACTCAAAATGCAATAGATCGGCCTGTAGTAGTACAATTTTGTTAATGAAAAATAATAAGGGGACAATTGAGTCCCTTTTGTGTAGACTAGATTTGTGTTTGCAAATTTTGCATTATCTAAGGGACTGGTTGGCTCTGGGTATTTAAGGAGTATAAATAAAAAGCATAAAACAATAAAAAACAAAGCGGTCTGAAGCATGGACTGCATGGAGTAGAGTTAAACATGGTGAAGGAATCTCTCTATCCTATCTTTAAAACAGGAATGAAAAAGATTCACCTTCAAGGAAACATATTTAATTATTGATCAGTCACTGGTAGGCAAGGCCACCATCATTTTAGGAATCTCAAATGTATTACTCACATATTAAGCATGACATTAAGCATGACAAACAAATACCCAGTCTCACAATGCCTGTCAGCACATGAATCATCTCTTCTCAATCTATTCTCAACACATTGATGGTGACATATATCACAACAAGCTCACACATCACAACAACAAACAACAATCACTCAGTGTGCAAGGCCTGTCAGCATTCACATGTTCTTCTGGTGTGCTCACTCTGATCGATTGGTGGTACATTGCAGAATGCAGATCCTCCATTTGGTCATGAAGCAGATAATTGCAAGTGTACATCGAATTATAAGTGTCATATGTGGGTGGGGTAGTCTCTCTGTGGTAGGAAAGCATAGATAGTCATGGCCCAGGGATGGAGGCAGGCACACATTTGTTTGTATTCTCTGTCCAATGTCTGGCTTGAGGGAAATGGCTTTAAAGGGCGAGTCAGGAGGCAGACTTCTTCACTGACTGCATGCACTCGCAACTCTGATCCGGCAATAAAAATGTGTCTCAGAGTAAATTGGTAGGGATGAAATGGTTAATTATAGTCAGACACACACAAATAATAAAGTAAATAATGTTCCCTACCTATATATTTTTTTGTTTTTGGATATTAAAGAAATAAAGCCTAGTAGTCAGGAAAGTAGAGCTCATCCTCAAACTCTGGTGGTTTTACCAGAAGAAGGTCATCTAACACACTACTTCCATGACCTGAGTCTCCGTCAACTCCCTCCTGTGGTAATTCAAATATTGTCTAATCCGGTGGTATAAAGTGCTGATTCATTTTGATCATGGGGAAATTCTGCACATTTTGGGGCGAGAGACTGGTCCTTCTCACTATGAAAATGGCACCAGCAGCAATGAAAACATGCACAGCGGAGACATGGCTACAGGGCAAAACGGATAGTTTATTGATAGACTGCTAAACACTGGCCATTGGCACCTCTTCCCAAACAAAAAAACAATGGGTTTTGATCAATGTAGTCCTCTGTTGTATTATCCATATAGGCCTGGACCATTCTCTCAATGTTCTTTGCTGGTGCTCCACTTTGCTCGACCTCTTTTGCCTTCGCCTCTGGAGTTGTTAATGGTGTTCTTGTTGTTGGTTTTGGCTGCTGTGAGCCAACAGAACTGCCCTTAGGCTTTGAACTTGAAAGTTGCACCACAGGACTTGTACCCTGGACCAGTGGGCCTCTAATTCCCGACTGTTATTTTTCTAGCTTGTTGCCTTGCTCAGCTATCCATGTTTTCTATTTTCAAACATCCCCATCTGAAAAATGAATGGTAGTGTACAGTACGGGTTTGTACCGTGGATCAAGAATTATAGCACAGATGTAATGTTTGGAGAACACAATGGTGCTTTGCACCCTGGATTGGCAAAAAAGTGTAGAATAAGCTCTCCACCAAGTCACACGCTTCTTTTTTTCCTCCACACCTGCATACATTGCAGACACCTCCTTCAGCTGTTGCTGTAGCATGTGCAATACGATAGCTTGGCCCATGGTACTGTCCTCTTTGCTGACTTCCTGTGTGAACACCTCAAAAGAAAGCAGCATCTCTGTCAGCCATTTGACTAGGCCCCATTGGCCCCATTGGTCCATCTCAATGATCAGCCTTTTATAGTTGCATCTCCTCTTTGCATGACATATTTATTGATAGGTCTGTACTGCTCAAACAGGTGTTCAAGCACATAATAAGTGGAATTCCAGCATGCTGTCACCTCCTGTATGAGTGCTTTAACAGGCATTCTATTATCACGCTGAATGACCCTCAGCTGGTTCTGAGCTTTAAATGAATGGCTGAAATAAGTGCAGAATCTTCTGCAGTGGACAGTAAGTTGCTTACTTGGTCTTCCTTTTTTAGAAAGTCCTGTATAATGATGTTGATGCAGTGCACCAAATACAGGACCCTGAAATAACCAATACCAGCCATGGCCTTAACTATATGACTTATTTTTGTAAAAGGAACGGGCCCCTACTTTAAGGATAAATGAACCCTGGCAGGGAAAGCACTATTTTGGGAAAACGGAAACACCGGGCGCAGTGTATTTTACCTCTAGTAGACATGAAAACTCTAGACCGGAAGAAACACATTTTATACCAAAGATAAATTTGACAGATTTATTGTTTCGTTATAATTATTATTCTTATCTTTTTTTATTTATATAAAGTAGGATTTTTTGTTAAATATTTTGTAGACAAAAATAAAAATATATTTGGATCATCAATACTGATTTATGAACCACATGTGTTATCTTCATGTAACCATTGATACATTTCAAGGAACATGATTTTCATATATTAATTTCAGTTATCCATAAGTTGATTATTTTATTTCCAATTCCATCAAAAACAATTGATGTTTAAAACCATAAATCACAAATGACATAATACACAGAGACTGGCGGTTTGTTGGCAAACAACGCATTTCGGCTAGGCCTTCCTCAGGACTCCCTCACAGCAGTTTCTCGTGGGTATCTAGAATATGAAGTCCACAAGCAGATTTAGACCTGTAGTCTCAGAATCAGACACGTATAATGGTTCTCCTTATTTGCCACTGAAAGGATCTTAAACGATGAAGGTTTAAGTATACCTCCTCAAGATATTAACACTGAACCTTTGTTCCAATATAAAATCCAATTCTTGCTGTCATATGGTAGCCCAATATTATTTTCTTCATTACGTAATTATCCCGACAAGCATTTACCACTAGTTTAAGGGCAAAAGAATTCAACTTGATACTGTCTTTATCTGTGTGTCGTTGGTTGGTACTCAATATATTCTTTGTTTAGGACATGCTCCCTCCTGGATGCGATACTGAGCGTGTGCTCATCAAAGCTGTCCTACCGATCCAACTTTAAATATATTACTGACATTGATCTGTGGCAAAAAATCCAATCTTAGCCCTCTTGGATGCAGCCATTCAAAGACCTTGTTAAAGTCTTCCAAAATGATTGCAGCTGTATGTGATCTCTCCATTGCGAACAGTGCTACTGTGGCATGCTTCTTGAGCAGCATTAAAAATCTCAGCAGTGTCAACACCTGCAGGAATTTTTTCACTTGCCCCCACAAAAGAGATCCAGTGTGCAGTGATGCACATGTAGTCAGTCAGGTTTTAATGTCTTTATTTCGATAATAAAATCATAAAAGACAAGTTAAAAACATTACAAAACAAAACAACCACTATACATTAAGTTATATAGAAAACCAATGAACATATTATTAACTTTGCACTGAAATCACAGTTAAAACTAATTATTAAACTTTGTTAGTTTTACAAGACATGTATAAACCTGGGGCTAAAAAAAGCAGAATTAGCACATTTTATAAGTGAGATCTTACATGATACAATTAAGATCAGTTCCTTCTGGCCCTAATTGCCCATGCCCAGCCTAGAAATTTGGCCAAGCATATCACAAAGGTTTCCGAGGTATTAGTTTTCAACACCCAGATCGCCTCGGAAGACCTTCTACAAGAAAGGCGTTTGAACAGGGGTTTTAGCCATGTGGAACGAGGTTCTGAATACTGCGGACAAGCAAACAATAGATGACCTTCTGTTTCTTTTTGGGCTGGGCACCAGCTACAGGAACTAGAGGAGGTTTTACCCCAGGATGAAGCAAATGAATTCAAAGGTAAGGCACCCACTCGAAACTGATGTTAAAGTTTCTTGTCCAGTGGTCTGGTGATGGTGTCCCAGTAAAACTCACGGGAGGGATCTAGCTTAAAACTTAAGAATCTTCCCGTGAGGCTGCCAGAACTGGAGGCGGTTACCAAAGAGTGGCGGGTTGAGGACCAAAATAGTTCTTTGAATTCTTTTTTAGATGGGAAAGTGTTGGTGCCTGGGGAGACCCACATATGTTTTAAACCCATATCATGCAGGCTCTTTTTCACCGAACGAAGCCATGGGATTCGTTCAGAGCCCCCCATGGACCTCACTTCTGCTAACTCCTTAGCAAAGAGTGTGAGTTCCAGGGAGGTCCACAAGCGCCTCCAAGTAGCCACTACTCTAAATCTAGCCATGTCTGTAATTGGTGGGCAACCCATATCATGACAGAGGGGTATCGATGGGGAGGATTGTGGCAACCCTACTAGGTTCCGAAGGAATTTGCACTGGATTCTATAGAGACTAGAGAGGTCCATAAATCCCCATAACTCAGCCCCATAAAGTATGGCGGCGTTTATTTTAGTGTCATAAATTCTCATGGCAGGGATGACCCGTTTGGTAATAGATCTCTTCTGCTCACGCAAAAGACAGCCGGTCAATTGGGCGAATTTTAACTGCTGGGTCGCTATTTGATCTTTCCACGACAAATGGCGGTCCAAGGTGACCCCCAGATAAGTCATGGTTTCAACTTGTTCCAAGTTGACCCCGCTCATTTGAACGTTACTGCGTACGATGCTATTCCTGGTTAAAACCATGAACTTAGTTTTGCCCACATTTACCTGGAGATCATTTTTCACACAAAACTCCTCAAAACGGTTCAAGGCCCGCTGTAGGCCTGCCCGGGTCTTGGATAGGAGTAAGGTGTCGTCGGCGAAGATAAGCATGGGGAATTTGGTCCCTGCCAAGGATGGGGCATCAGTATGGGTGGCCGAGAAGAATTTTGCTACTTGGTCTATAAAGAGCAGGAAGAGAGTGGGCGCGAGAACGCACCCCTGTCGTACTCCTCGAGTTACAGGGAAGGCATCTGTGTATTGTCCTTGTTCTCCCCACCTTACCCTAGCGTAGTTCTATTCGTGTAATCTAATGATCAACTCTAGTAATTCCCCAGGCATACCCAGGTCCCTCAGTACCGGCCACAATTTACCCCTAGGTACCAGATCGAAGGCTGACTTCAGGTCTATAAATGCGGCAAAGATGGTACCACCGCCTAGCGTAACAACCTTCCAGAAGATCATACAAAATCGGAGCACCTGATCAATGGTACTCGTACCAGATCTAAAGCCCGCCTGCATGGGAGACAGTATGTTTTCAGAGTCCATCCACCCTTGCACTCTGGCCAAGATCATACGGGCAATGACCTTTTGGAGGCAGTCGATTCAACTAATCGGGCGATAATTGCCCGGATTAGACCTGTCTCCTTTTTTATATATAGGAAGAATCTCAGCCCCCTTCCATGTTTTGGGGATGCATGCACCCTTTGCTATAGCATTAGCTATATTTGTTAGATATGGCACCCAGAGAGCAGTATTTGTTTTAAACAAATCGGTTGGTATTTGGTCCAACCCAGGAGCTTTCCCCCGCTGAGTCAAACCAAGGGCTAACTCTGTCTCGATATTAGTGAAGGTCAGGGTTGCTTCACAAGTTGGCATTACATACAACTGATTCAAAATAGGGGGAGGGTCAATGCCTTCTGAGCTAAATTGGGATGAATAATGGGTTATCCAGGCTTCTGGGGACACATGGTTAGTTGGAATACGGGAGTCACCATCCTTCCCCCATTTTACTATGTCCCAAAATTTAGTCTGGTTGTTTGACTTGGTGGCATCCAAGAGATCGGCCCAATAATCATCCTCCCACACCCTCTTTGCTTCCCACTGTACTCTTTTGTACCGTTTCCTAGCCTCCTTTACAGCACACATATTTCTAGATTTAACTTTTTCAACTAGATTACTGTGAGCCTCCCTACAATCTTTGTTATACCATTTTGCCCGAATGGCAAGCAGTCGCCCAACACCCTTCTTACATGGTTTAGAGAGAAGTAGCTTGAGCTCAGCAAAACATTGTTCATGCAAGTCCATAATTTTGTTTGGTTCAATGGTACCCCTCCCGATGTCTTCTGACATCATTTTGTTTGATGCGAGCTTCACCACTTTCTCTATGTTAGTCTGTATGGTTTCATCTCCTGATATGTTAGACCATTTCAATCTCCTCCGATCGTTTGATAAGATTACAACCCCTTGCCCCTTAGGAACTGGATCTTCCAGTCTTACCACACCGTGCAACTTTAGTTTCAGAGACAGAGGGTTATGGTCGCTTTCTGGGCGAGGGACAATTTCCATATCGACCATCAGACTCCAGAATTCCATTTTTAAGAAGATATAGTCTATACGGCTTTTTCTCAGGCCATTGTCAAAAGTAAAATTGGCGCCAAGGTCAGATGGAGTGCGTCCGTTTGCAGCCCTTAACCCCCAGGTGAGACAAAAAGCAGTCCAATTCAAGGCAGCCTCCGTTGCTTTAACAGGTTTGCTGGTCAATAGATCCGGTATATTCCAAGTTGCATCCTCTGCGGACCCCCAGCTATCCCCTGCTAAGTAGAGCGGCTCAATGGTGCAATTTAAGTCGCCAGCTAACAGGATCAATGTTCCTTTGTTCCACCCTGCCAAAAGATTGTCCAAGGCACCCACCATCGGGGGACATCGACCACCAGGGAGGCCACAAGAGTAGATGTTAATAATAAGCATGTCCTGACCACCTTCCTTGCTCAACCTAATAGCCAAGATATCGGGATTGTCCTCATAAAGTTCTGTAGTTGTATATCCCCAAGCCTGTTTGACCCACGTTGTCAAACCCCCCGAAGCGCGCCCTTTATTGCTCTTTGTTTCAGGTTTAAAAAAGTTTATGAAGCCAGCTTTGTGTATAGGTGCAGTTGCCCAAGTTTCTTGTAGTAACACTACGTCAAATTTGTCGATAAACTCCAGCCAATCCTCAGAGTCCATACGAGCCTTCGCTCCAGCAACATTCCAGGACACAATATTAAATGTCGCTGTAGTGAGTTCTGCAAGGTTATTACCTAGATGGGGAGGGGAGGGGGATTTGGTTAGGATGGTGCTTATGGGCATATTTCTGACCCCTTTTTCTTCAGTGTTAATTTTTTGCACACTTTCCCCCTCTGCCAGGACCATCATTTTTGCCTTTTTATGTGGCATAAACTGATTACCCAGTGTAGATGTCATAGGGGGTTTAAGTGGGGTTTGTACTTCTTCCCCTCTATCATCGATAGGGTTATTCATCGTACTGGGTATACACAGTCAATCTACCAACTCCAAGTCAGACAGCGCTCCAAAATGATTGAAAAGTAGGGGGTACTGTTGTGGGTGGGGTGTTCTAGGCCCTTGAAAGCTCCCATCTCTCACTCTCCACTGGTTTGGGCCTATAGAATAGTTGGTATGTGTATGAGGATAAAAGTAAGCAAGGTCCAATGTTTGGACGTCGCCCTGACGGGCAAATCTAGCATTCCGTCGTATTAGGTCGACCACTCAGGGGCCTTTGAATGATATCAAGATACAGTCCCCTTCCAAATCTTTGGTGCCCTTACCCACCCAGTCTACTCTCCTTACATAAAGGATTTTTGTAGGGGATGATGTTGGAAGTGGGCGATTTTTGTTTAACCAGTAAATTACTTTATTCCGCAATTCCCCTTGGGTCTCCTTGATACCGTCCCTTAAGGGAGCTATACCAGTTAAAACTATGGTATATTGGGACGCTTCTGGGGGTAGATTGACTCGGGGTGAGGGGCGCATCTTTTGTTTACCCCCAAACACTTTCCTAGAGGATTGAGGGTTAGTTTTACCCCTACTAAGTGATTGGACTGGGGTACTATTAGATTGTTTTACCAAGCCTATTAACATAGACTGATTTGCTATAGCTGAGTTAGATGTGGGTGGGTGTTTTCCCTTGGTAAGTTCTTTGGGGGACCTCTACTAGCGGTGGTTGTTGTAACAGCGGACTTTGCCCCTACTATGGGTTTATTAATATTAGTAGTTGCCCCTGGCGGTGCGGGCTTGGTTACCTGGGTCACTGAGGGATTACATGCTGTTTGTTTTTTTCCCTGAGTCGGATTACGAACCCCCACCCCGGGACTAGACGTTGATAATTTTTGCAGTAGACCAAAATTGGTGTTTACTACTGTTTCCATTGCGTCAATTTTAGCAGTCATCACCCTTGTTCTCTCCAAAACCGGGAGCAGAATGGTTTTTAGCATAGCCTCAATTTTGACCAACAAGGTGTTGTCACTATTGAGGCATGTTGGACAGGGATTAGATGACCCCAGGGGAGCTAATGATGGACAATACACAATTGGGAAACCATGGGGGGGTTGTGGGGGTGGTATACTCACACTGCAAGTGTCATTCAATTTGGGCTGTTTTTGATCTTTTTCCCCCTGTGGGCTCGAGACATGTTTTCTCTTCCGGGATATCGGTTTTGGACTCGTTTGTGTCAACTCAATCAGATTAGGTGGAGTAGAATCAATAGATTGGGGTGAATTGACCAAACTATATTCGTCATCCCCGGTATTCTGGCTTTCGTCCCCATCCATTGTCTGATTAACGATGGATTTCTGGGCCCTGTTGTCTAGAGAAGGGGGTAAGGTAACCCCATCTCCATCCACGTGAATTATTGCCTCTGTCTCAATGGTAGACATGCAGTTAAATGCTGCATGAGAGACAGGGCTTGTGGCTAAAGCTAAAGCACCCATTGAGGAGCCCTTTCCGGTGACTAGGTCAAGGGACAGCCTTTGTTCCACCATTTCTATTTCCTTTTCCAAAATCCCAGTGGCTCTGGTGATAAAGGCGTCTAGGGGACCAGAGACTACGCCCTTAGAAGTTTGTATGTGGACTAAACGTTCTTTCCCTGATCTCAATGGCATGGTGAGATTCTAAGTGGGTAAGTATATGAGTAAATAAATAGTTCCACTGTGCTTTGGGTGCTATATGTCCCCCTCCCTTGTGTAGGCTGATAATGACAAGATACCTTTTGGAGCCGTGCAAGAAGAATAACGTAGATCTGATCATAATTTTGACAGGGGTCCTGGCCCAACCCAACCTCATCCGACCACGGACGGCCACAGACGGTCCCGCCCTTGTCCCAGGCTTCTCCCGGCGCTCTCCCGAACGCTCCAGCGCAACGGGGACTCATCTGCCTTTATATAACCACAGATCTGATAGGTGGGTGGGCGGGGCCGGCAGGGAGAGCAGCCCAGCTGGTCTCGATAGGGCGCGCAGGGACTCCTGGTCCTTGGAGTCCCTGCTGGTGCTCGCAGCCCTGCCGGTCGAAGGATACTGCCCCTTTAAGGATGTTGATTCAGCGGTTTGAACCGCGCTGCGGGACCCGCGAAGCGGGTCCGGCGAGGCGTTGCAGCAAGTAGGATGCTGTCTCCACAAGAAGAAGGCGGGCAGTGTCAGCGTTAGCGCCCAGGTGAGGAACCCATTCGCTTACTAAAGAAGCAGCCTTTTTAACACAGTTGGCGGGCGGGCGGGCCGGCAGGGAGAGCAGCCCAGCTGGTCTCGATAGGGCGCGCAGGGACTCCTGGTCCTTGGAGTCCCTGCTGGTGCTCGCAGCCCTGCCGGTCGAAGGATACTGCCCCTTTAAGGATGTTGATTCAGCGGTTTGAACCGCGCTGCGGGACCCGCGTAGCGGGTCCGGCGAGGCGTTGCAGCAAGTAGGATGCTGTCTCCACAAGAAGAAGGCGGGCAGTGTTAGCGTTAGCGTCCAGGTGAGGAACCCACTCGCTTACTAAAGAAGCAGCCTTTTTAACACAGTTGGCGGGCGGGCCGGCCGGCAGGGAGAGCAGCCCAGCTGGTCTCGATAGGGCGCGCAGGGACTCCTGGTCCTTGGAGTCCCTGCTGGTGCTCGCAGCCCTGCCGGTCGAAGGATACTGCCCCTTTAAGGATGTTGATTCAGCGGTTTGAACCGCGCTGCGGGACCCGCGAAGCGGGTCCGGCGAGGCGTTGCAGCAAGTAGGATGCTGTCTCCACAAGAAGAAGGCGGGCAGTGTTAGCGTTAGCGTCCAGGTGAGGAACCCACTCGCTTACTAAAGAAGCAGCCTTTTTAACACAGTTGGCGGGTGGGCGGGGCCGGCAGGGAGAGCAGCCCAGCTGGTCTCGATAGGGCGCGCAGGGACTCCTGGTCCTTGGAGTCCCTGCTGGTGCTCGCAGCCCTGCCGGTCGAAGGATTCTGCCCCTTTAAGGATGTTGATTCAGCGGTTTGAACCGCGCTGCGGGACCCGCGAAGCGGGTCCGGCGAGGCGTTGCAGCAAGTAGGATGCTGTCTCCACAAGAAGAAGGCGGGCAGTGTCAGCGTTAGCGTCCAGTCAGTCACTTGGTAACTAGTCCACATTTCTGTTGTCCGGTGGATAGTGTGGACAGCACTCTGCTGCAAAGCTTGTCCAAGCAATTCAAGCACATCGTGAAGTAGCTCTGGTACAGCAACTGTGACAAAATAGGACCAGCTGGGAACCTTCTATTTTGGGCAGATGGCTGCCAAAATTTCAAGAAAACCCACCCCTCCGACAAAAAAAGGAAGGAGGTCCAGTGATAACATTTTAGTCATCTTTGCATTGAACAAATGGGCCACTCGGTGGTTGAGTTTATACTGCCCCTCTGGCCTAAACATGTCAGGAACAGTAGTCTGAATTTTTTTTTCCTAAGTTTTTTTTTCCTGATGCCACTGATGCAGGTGACTTCTTGAGACCAGACAGGAATAGGCTCAATGTGCTTTTCCGTGGGGCAGTCAATGTCCTCTGTTGCCTTTGTGTCTCGACCTAAGTCTTGTGCCATTACGATGTTGCTGATGTGGGTGATACTACTGTACTACTGAGGGATGCTTTGCATAATGAAGATGTCTTCCTCTTCTTCTCCTTCCACTGTGATCGGATCGGATTCAGATTCCCTGCTCAGCCGGCTTTTACCCCCTTCTCCAACAACACTTTCATTTTTTTGTCTGCTAAGGATGGTATGGTGCTCTCTTAAATGGGTCGTTTGGACCCCGGTACTATAGTTTGTACCAAGCTTACCCCGACTAATCATTGGTCCACAAATGGAGCATATGGCAATTTTGATCTCCTTCTGGCTAACAGAAAAGAAATTCCAAACTGGGGAGCCCAACTTTCTGAAGCTGTTGGTGCCACTGCAAATATCAAATAAACTGGCATTAGGTGGGCGTTTTTATGTTTGACTCATTGGCTCTGAAGCACCTACTTCTACTGAGGTGTTTGTGAATGTGGATGTAGGTCGCTGGCAGCAATTTGCAAATATGGCAGCTTGCTGTGGTTGGATTTGTGGTGGCACTGCCAAATTCCCCCAGGAAATTGAGATGGGACAACGTTGGTCTCCACTGGGGCTGGGCTAATATGCATGATGACTGGCTCGTCATCATCCTCCTCTTCTACATCTGCCTTCAAAACTCTAAGGCTTACTAGAACCTTCCTTTTCCCTAGCCTCACCTGATGCCACGGATGCAGGTGACTTCTTGAGACCAGACAGGAATAGGCTCAATGTGCTTTTCAGTGGGGCAGTCAATGTCCTCTATTGCCTTTGTGTCTCGACCTAAGTCTTGTGCCATTACGATGTTGTGTACATATATACATTTATTTGTAATCTGGAAAACCACACCAACTACTTTCATGGTGACTGACCACTCAGGAAGATTAAGAGAGACCAAAAACAACAACAACAACATACAGATGAAACTGTTTGCTTTATATACGGCATGTGATGTCATGCCAGTCACAACGCGTGATGTGGCACTGACTCTGAGGGATATGCACCTAACTAATGACAATGAAAGGAATAATCCATAGACAATGAATGCTGTTGTACATCTGCCAGACATGGGTTTGATTTGATTGAAGCAAGATGTAGTGGGAAATGATATAAACAAAGACATGTGTTTTAATTATACAAAAAAATGAAAAAAACATGTAAAATTAATTTTAAAAAATTGGAAATATGTTACATAATGAGACATAAGTGAAGTTATCCTCAACAATAAGTTATTATTAAACAGCTAGCTCATCGCTCAACCATCCATGCAGCATATGGCAAATGTATTTATTTATTTTATTTTTTATTTAAAAGGTTTTATATAGCGCTGGCTACACCCGGAGGTATCAGAGCGCTTTACATGAGTAACAGATCATAATTGTAGGTTACATCATTACAAAGGTTATACAGTTATTAGAGCTTGGCAACTTAGGGCCATATGTATCAAGCTCCCATTTTGCGATTCTCAATTAGCGATTTTTTGCAAATCGCATTTTGAGAATCGCAAAACGGTATGTATATAATACATCGCAAAAAAATGTGATTCCGTAAAAATCGCTATTTTCATTGCGACACCCCAATTGAGATTCTTTATTTAAAAAATTGCAATTTTGAGAATTAGCAAATCTGAGAATCAGAAACTCAGGTGCAGCTTGATGACATCACAACCAGGAAGTTTGACTACCCATGCTGCACCTGAGATTCTGAAGCACAGTCAGAGAGGAGTGGAGGTGAGGGAACTCTGCAGTGCTACAAACAATGGAAGACACTGGAGACATGGCCAGCCAGGACAAACAGCAGCAGGGGAAAACACAGAGGAAGCGAAAACAAAAGTTTTCAGAAACTGAGCTGGAGGTCCTCATCCAGGAATGGGTGATAAGCCAGGAGCATCTCTTTCGTAAAAAATCACCCCGGGTGCCCGAGACACGCAAGCAGCAGATTTGATAAGATATCCAGTGCAAAGTGAATGGTGTTAGTGTCACACACAGAAGTGTGGAAGATTTAAGGAAGCGCTGGGACGATATGTGCCAGCGCTCCAAGGAGAAGGTGGCTGCCAGGTTGGAGCAGGCCAATAAGACTGGTGGAGGGACCTCCACTTCCACTGACTCCACACCTCTAGAGGAATTGGTTGAGGGACCTTGCTTCCAGAGAGCATAATGGGCATGGCCGACCTGGACAGCTCCGACCCCCCGGTACCAAGACAAGGTAAGAAGCCTGCCATCACACCCCTGATACCCCCCAACTACCCCCACACACCCAGGAGCGACCTAGGGGCAGGATAAAACTAAAAGTCTAGTGCAGGTACACAAGCACACACAGCAATGCAATATGGGAGATGTAGTCACATGCACATTACAGTGGTGCAGTTACACCCAGCCAGTCCCCAACAGAAGGTGCACATCAGGAAAGGCAAATACAAGACACATGTAATCCCAAACAGTGATATTTAATATATGTCAAGTGCAAGTCAGAACAGAAAATTAATGTATGCTTTTACGTCGGCAGCACCATCTGTAACACAGGCAACAGTCAGTGGAAGACAGGACGATTCCCCTAACCCACAGGCAGCAGGGCAAGAGGAGGACACAGAGGAGGAGGACAGCCCAGTAATCCCTCCCCTCTGAAACACCGCAGGAGGAATGTAGTGCCACCACTGCCCCCATTGGAGGATGAAGGGCAGGACACCGATGGCGATGTCCAACAAGTCACAACACAGCCAGAGTCACAACACTGTGCATGTGCACATGCTGATCCGATCCCGCCAGTTCCAACCAGGCGAGGGGCACGTGCATCCACCAGTGCAGCAGACCCAGGAGAGGACACAGTGTTCACCGGACTGGAGGGGCATATGTTGCCAGTACAGCGCCTGCAGGCAAAAAACATAAAATCACTACAGAAGCAAATCAGAGTTGGCTTCATGTGCTTGACGGGTGCCCTGGAGGCACTCTGTGCGGAACTAAAGGAAGATCGTGCTGCTAGGTGCAGGGAGATGCAGCGCCTAGATCTGTACACCCCGGCAGTGAACCGCCTGTCCTCAGCAACAAATGTGCTATCAAGGCGCAGCATCTGTATGCAGCGTGAGGTGGCACACAAGAACCAGGACGTGGCAAGGGCCCTGTTACAAGTCACATCTGCTGTAGACAAGCTGCGGGTAGCTCGCACTACTGGGCCAGGAGTCCTAACTCCCACAGTTGAGGACGCACAATCAGGCAGGAGCAGCATCACCCCACTGCCCCCCATGGATAGGCGCCATAGTGGGCGTAACAGAAAGGCCTACTGGGACAAGTGAGGAGGGCACTGTGCGACCCCAAAAAGGGGCTCCAACCCGACAGCGCCGCATTTGAGGTGCACTAACTTGGACCACTAAATTGGTGCAGCAATCCACTTTACATGGACACTTGCTCCTAATCAAACAATTGCACTGTGACAGTAACATGTGCTGGACATTGGGAGATACATTGTGTGGTGCTCAGGCTGTGTGCCATCATTCATCCTGCAGAAGGAGGGACATGTGGTGGAGTCTGTGTTTTTTGCTGAACTCTGTGCTCCCAGTAGAACGCGGAGTTGGAAAAACTCTGCAACTCCACTGGCGGAGTAGAGTTCACCGTCCACCCCAAATTACCACACCACTCCCAAGATACATTGATATAAATGGAAAAGTTTTCATAATTTTTATTCTTGCGAATTTTATTATTGAAAAATACAATTGCAGTAAGTATAATTATGATAGTAATTATGATTAGATTAGGTACACCAAGTAAAATGTATAAATGTTTTAATAAATTATTTTTTACAGAGCTGGTGGTGAATGACCATGCAGCATCATGAAGAACTCCGAAACAAGCATATCCTGTCCCTCTAGCCCCCCACTGTATAATTAATTTATGGTCAAATTTCCAACATGGAGTTACGCTACTAAGCATACAGAGCTACTCATCGTGGGAAATTTTGTTAGAGGCAGCTCAAGTAAGCAATCACATTCTGCTGGTAGACGCTGAGAGAAAAGAGATAAGCAGCACGGTTCCCCATGCATTTTAACACAGGAAGTGCAGGAGCCTGTTTACTATAAAAAGAGATTTACAGACTATTGAGTGAAAAAGTGAAGCAAGTGTCAGTGAACATCATTAAAGTCAAACATGTATGCTGAAGAATGTATATTTTGTGGAAAGATAAAATGCTACATGAGAAATCAATCAAGGCCACGGAGCTTAGAGTTGACAAAAGGTTTTGAGAGTGTACTACCATTAATTGTGATTCAAAGATCTTAGCAGTTTGTAGTAGGGACATAGAAGGTGTTGAAGCCCATTATCAATCTTCTTGTTATAGTAACTATACTAGGGTTAAAATGACTGAGAAAAATCATGCATCTAGTATTCAAACCGATGATCACTACAAAAACATGAGAGATGAAGCATATGATGAACTATTTCAATACATTAGAAATGTGATTATTCCCAACAATGAGGTAATATGTGTGACAACTCTCCCTGAAAGGCTGAAACCCTCATGACATGAAGAGGAATACAAGGAATAAACAAATCAAGCAAGAAGCTTATTAGAATACATTTTGACCACATTCACATATTCCCAGACAACCATGGACATTTTTTGGCCCAACCTATAGTATCATGCTACAGAATGCTGTGAGAGAAAATCAGTGTTTAAAAAGAGAACTATCAGTTTTAAAGGTTAAGGCCACAGACATGAACAAGATGATTGATCAAACATCATCGCACATAAGAACAATGACTAAAACAAACTTGACATCATTACCATGGCCATATTATCCATCAGACATTAATACAGATTAATTTGCAGTGCCTGGTTACCTTAAACAGCTCCTATTAGGACTTCTGACAGGAGATCGAAAAAAAAACACAAATCCATCAAAAAGGGTTGCCTTACTTATACAATCATTCAGTCAGGACATTATATATACAGTAATAGCTTCTCTGAAGGGAGCCACGAAGTGCCCAATCTCAACTGTACAGAAGAAGCAGATAGTCTTTTGTAGCTGCATGCTGCACATGCTGCTAATGAGGGTTATGAGGCAGTATTGGTAAGCTCAGATGACACCGATGTCTTTATTATGTGTTGGGAATTCCATGACAGAATCATGGCTAAATTGTTTCTGAAATATGGTACTACAATACGCATGCAAGTCCTTGACATGAGAAAATAGCTTCAACCATTAGTAAAAATGACCGTACACAGTTAGTGTATTTGTGGGAAAAGGAAAGGTAAGTGCATTCAAATTCCTCTCTGCCAGCAGACATACAAAGGAAACATTTTGGCAGCTCAGAGGCTAATGGAATCTCTCTGAAGAACTAATGGAGAAATTGGGGCAAAACACATGCTTGCTGTATGCACCAAAATGTTCGGTTCATCACGTAAATGACTTAAGATATCACCTATTCCGTACAATGAAGGGTGAGATAGATAGTCATCAACTTCCACCTTGCAGGGACTATCTGAAGAAATATGCTAAACGTGCGAATTATCAAGCCGCTATTAGCAAGAGCTAACTTCTGAATGATCCACAGACAGCTAGTCCAGTTGGGAGAGGGTGAAAGTTGGAAAAACAAATGGAGCAGAGCAACTGGTAGTGAACTGGATGGATAGGTAGCCAGCACCTTGGACTGTGTTAGATATACAAGCTTGCATCTGCATTAGGAACTGCAAACTGCCAATGTGTCTGCTGTCTGAATGACTTCAAGTGTGCTGACGTGTGCAGACTTCCCACCTGTGGAGATCAAACAGATGCAGATAATGATGACTCCTATTCAGCAGAAGATGATGATAAGAAATGTGAATGATAAATGTGTATGATCACTCATGACATACTTTGCCTATGTAAGATGAAACAACTAATATTATTTGAAATGTTAAATGAAAACGATGCTTATCATTTAAAATCAAATATGAGGAATATTATGACGATTTATTGTTATTTTAAGGACTATATTGTTACTATTACAATTATTAATCATATTCTTTTGTACAGAATATTGAATTTAACCAATAGATTTATTTTTACACATATTGTGAGGGATTTGTTTGTTCTTTAGCAAAATTATAAAAACATAGATCTTTTCAGCTATAGTAGCTAATCCATTAATATTAGGTAAAAGACAAAGAGTGATGACTTACTATCACATATTTTCTATTTTTAGGCATCCACACCTTACACAAAAATCATGTTAGAACCTAACTGGTACCGATTACCTACAGTTTGAGACCTGGCTTATGGCCCTAAATTAATATCATCAATGGACCAAAAATTCTGGTTGCTTCTGCTCAGCAGTTTTTCACAGCTGCAAATCCATTAAAGCAGGACATCGAGGAGGGTGTATCTGGCCTCTTAGAGCCCTGTTCGACTACAGCTTGAAGTCTTGACTCACTAGAGGAACTTGAGCTCCTAAACGGTGACTAAGTCCAAATGTAGAATGCTTGACCTGGCAAAGTCATCTAAAGCATCTCACCAGTGAGGGATCTTCTTGGATGTGAATTTTGAATTTCTCTCACTTGGAACATTCACTTCACAAGTTAACAGCTTCACCAGAACATCACCTGACAGACATCCAGCCTCATGGAGCACTTCTTGACCGCAGCCTGCTGCCTTGTCCCACTGAGATTTTTTTCTTCCATTTCTGAGACTAAGTCAGAAGGTAAACGTCTGACGGGGCTGAACCTATACTCAATATTCATCAAAGACCTAGTCGCAAAAGACTGTGCAACAGTAATGTTAGAGTTTTCCCTAATCTTTCAGTTCAAAATATTTTCTTAACATTAAAGTAACAGTCAAGGGTGCACTTTTGCCCCTGAAGTTCCCAACATTTGAATGACACTCTGTCAGGACCAACGTTCCTAAAACAGGTAAAGCAGACAGAAAACATATCCTCATGTCAGAAATATACATTGTCAATGTATTACTACTATGACAAGGGGCACATGCCATGCTAAATTATTTGCATTTCTCACATTGTTATTAGTGCCTAGAAATGCATCATTAGTCCCCATAAATACAAGCACAATGTTTGTCTGTTTTCTATCCTGGACTCCTTGCCCTGTGGCAAATGAAAATGAAAATAACAAATTACAAATTTTACATCTGCTTTTTATTTCTGAATGAAAAAGCATATCTAAAAATGTGTGTTAATGACGACCAACATTAATTTATCCTTCCTGTTGAGAATTCTTTTTATTAAAAATGTAATGAACAAATTGAGTCCCAGCCAAGTACCACATGGATATTACACAGGATTTATTGTAAAGAAACAAATGTGCATAGTATTACAATTGTGGGGCTTGTGCCGAAACACCAAAGGTTACTTGCAAGAGCACATCGTATGCATTAAAACCATTCACATTTCCTACAATAAGAGAAATACGTAAAATCAGATTAATCATAAGAAACCCATGTGGAACACAGATATGTTTAAATTCAACAACTGTGAAACTCGGAAACTCTTTGGTTAAAATGATTTTTGTATCCTGCTCAATTTTCTCTTTCACAATAATTATACTAAACTTTGACATGACCCCTTTAGGGGGCGAAGGGGAGGTCTTCATCTGAGGACTTGTACCTAACTCATTCATGTTATGGCATTACATTGTGGTTCTAATATTCAAACATTAGATATTCAAATTAATGAAAGGTAACTCTGAAACCCATAAATTTAGTTAACATTTTTAACACCAGACACAATTAGATTTAATTTGAAGATGTGCACATTTATAGATATTGAATTCAAGCTATAAGTATCTACAGTTGTCTTCTTTATCAAACCACAATCTTCCTTTTAACTTAATATACATATGGCATCTGGGGCTCAACCCTCTCCATTGCTTGCTTCTGTAGTACAACTCCATCCAAATAGTTTATTGACCTAATGTGATTTGGTGGGGCATAAACTTCTCATGCTCTTGTTGATCATTGATTCACTCTTTTGAGGTACATTTTTCAGGATTTTGCCTGTAATATTCTTGTGCAGTGAAAGTTCTGGGTCTCTGCTGCACTCCAACTTTCTCTTATTTCGACCTGTTGATAAGTTTCTCACTTCCCGTTAATTGGTAGATAACTACTGTAAGACCATTATCGAATTTCCCTTTTTTTTTGTATTTTCCGGAAAGAATCCAACAAATGTTAAGATGTGTGGAAAATTTACCTTTTTTGACCAGCATCCTTGTGTTGATTTTTATGACTGAAATGGCAACTGCAATGTAATTAGTTTGAAGATAACAATAATTATGTTCCATACCCTCAATTTCTCAGGAAAATGGATTACATTAATCAGATTTACTTTTTTTCTCCTTCTACTTTCTAACATGAACACTGTCTTTGCAACAGTTGAATGCCTGTATGATGTTTCCTGCTAAGGAATAAAGACTATATAAAATAATGATGAGCCATTGTTGAGATTTTTGAATTTCTGGTCTGAAATTTAGCATACCTAAAATGAATATGTAAGATCTGTACTGTATACCCTCTACAGTAGGTTTTAAAGATGCACAACACAATGCCCATTAAAAAAAACACGTGTATGCCTTTACTAATAGGACTCTCTTTTCCAACTGTTATGTTACACACTCGATATTTTCAGAATTTGAATAAATTTGCAATAAGGTCTTATTGATAAGTGTTTGAATAAATGTATCTCCTATTATCAGCGTTGATCTCAAATATACACTATTGACGACATCTTTGTACACAGATATGAAAGAAGAAGGGGCCAAGTTCATTCTAAAGACCATTTCTATGAGAAATACCATGCTATGGTAAAGGTGGGCTGCAAATTTTCATATGTATTTTAGACACCAACCATGAGGGAACATTCTTTCAGAGGTTTCATTACAATATCCTTGCTTCACCCTTCAGTAGAGCGGTTCCTTCATGATTGTTGTACTGAGGAAAGCATTTGTAGAGGATTTGGTTCAAGATCTGGAGCGGCGGGTATTGGGGAAAAGAGGTGAGGCAGGGGCCAAGAAGTGGGGGGGTAACGGGGGACAATAAAGATTTTTTTAAATATACAAAGATGTGGGCTGGGCGGGGAAGGGGGGCAAGGAATACAAAAAAGAAAATGAAAAAGGAAAACTTACCTGCTGCCCTCCAGCATGGCATCGTGCTCTTCCGCTCCTCTCTGTAGCTGCAGGCAGGTACAGCTCCCAGCCTGCCCTGTGGCCAATCCTGCAGCTGCTCTCACATGAGAGCAGCTTCAGGATTGCCCTGAGCGCTGATGATGTGCGCTTCAGAACAGAATGAGAGTCTGTGCCTGCTCTCTGCAACGCCAGCAATGCCGCTGGATTTTGAGAGAGGTCACTGGGCTTGTAGTTCTTAGCTGGCCTAAAACTGCAGGCTGAAAACCACATCTACAGTGTAGGTAGAGCCCACTACTCCCCTCCAGCCGATCATAATCCCGGCCCACTCCACGCCCTGCCCCAATCTAAATAAAATGATAATAAAATGGGTTTTAAACCTGTTTTATTATTTGTTTTTTGTTGCACTTTTTAAAGTGCTGGAGGGGGCTGATGCTCTTCTTCCAGAGGAGCTGCCACTGTTCAGATATAAACAATGACAAATAGATACCGTTTAGAGAATAAACAGCTTAAAAGTCCATCCGCAGGAGTTTAGATGTAGTACAAAAATACTGCAAGAATTCTGCCTAAAATAAAATGTGGAAGCAGGCAAAAATAGATCCATTTTTTTTACATTATTGATGCAAGTGTGTCACTGTGAAGTAACAATGAGAATTGTTCAAACAGACCTTGCACTAAACATACTAAATTTGCTAGAGGAATGTGGGTGAATATAAAAACAAAATATTGCATTAACATTTCTAAAAACCACATGAGCAAGGTGTATGAAATTCCTCTGAAATGTAAACATTGGCCTCCACTCCTTCCATCAACAAATTGTTTGAGACTAGTCTGGTAAAAGGGCTTTAAGCATTTGGCAAACTTGAAGCAGTTACTTCTGCTCGCATTTCTGAATCTTGCAGTGCTGAAAAACTCAATAGCTATTAGGTTTAGTACTCATGCTTTCTGGCACCAGATACTCCAAACAGAAAGGCTTACAGCACAATTTTTGCTAGTTGCCCTCTATCAAATGCAATATTCAAGTGGTAGTTTTTCTCTTGGCAAATAGGTGTGGTATAGCACTCATCCGTAGCGGTTAAAGCTGACTGTTGTATGAGGTAATTGTATATTTATTTATTGATTGGTTGATTAATTGATTGATTGATTTATGTGGATTTTGTAGAGTAACATTCTGGTGCACTGACAGACAGCTATTTGGTAGCAATGAAGACTATGCTGTAGGCAGTAGTTGAATAGTTTGTGAGTTAACCAATTCAAGTCCCTGGCATCGGAAAGTCTGAAGCAGAGCAAATTCAGAGTTCTAGAGTGCACTTTAACATCTAAATGCTGGCAACAATACAATTACCCTCAGGAGGGCCCTCTCTGTCTCATTTCCAGTGTGTGAGGGGAATCATATATTAGATCCAGTGGATTTATTGTGATCCTAGCACATTTAAGCATGTAATGTATTTGTCAGAAATGTTGACTGGTAAGCAATGGGTGACCGGAAGGAGAAGTGGGAGGGTACATATCCATATCATTAGGTGGGAGAGAGTCCCAAGACCTTCAGTGACGAATAGTGCTCAATTGAAGAAGCAATGAGAAGAAATGGAAACAGAGATGGCTATGAAGACATCACAGAATCTTGTTGCCGGTAAGCCTTCTGTCCAAGACAGAGCACTAGATGAGTGAAGACAGCAATTTTTACTTTTATTTAAGAAGTCAGAAATCATTTGTCTTCAAGTATTGCTCTAAGGTTTCTGGGGATCATCGTAGAACATTTACAGGGCAACATCTTAAGCTGACAGATGCAATTATCAAGCCCTTGCTGGCATTTGAACTATTCTTGTATTACACTTGTTTTTTTCATACTTTTTCAGCAATGTGGCATTTCCAAATTTTGAGAGATTTCACTTGGAACTACAATGTATCTAGTATCATTCTCTATTTTAATTCCAGCTTGTCTTCTACCGCACATTTTTGCCAATTTCCTCCCATCGTCTGATCTGCTGCATTCAACGGCTTACTTCACTTAGAGTGAAAGGAAGAGAGCAATACTCCTACTAAAATCGTGCCACAGGGCTGTTTCTAATCAAATAGAGAACAATTTGCCTCTGGCAAACTTGGCGAATAGCAAACAAATGTTTTTAATAATCTTGCCCACTCCCCATTGCCTACCTCATGGTTAACCTCCATAATAGTGCCTATTTTATAAAAAGGTGAGTACATGCAGATGGGTTATTACAGACCTATATCCTTACTTGACACAGTGTTGTGTGGCGTTTTAGGGTCCGAGTGAATGTTCCCGATTCATGCCCTTATATAGGTACAACTCTCATTGCCCTAATATAGGCATAGAAATCAAGCCCCTATTTAGACATAGCCCATGCAGACCAAATACAGGCATGGCTACTTCCACCCATACCAAACGTCACAACGATTTCTTGGAAAATCGGCTTAAGCAGTTTGGGAACTTCCCCTTCATTGAATATTGATTTGTCCAAGAACTCATGTACTTTGCAAAGAATGACAATTCCCTAGGGGTTCTTTCCTAAAGTTATTATGCCCGACTTTACAGAAAACTATGGCATTCCTAGACACCTTCAAGGTATAAATATACCTTCACTTGCTCTAGCAAGACACAGTGGTTTGGAGCAATTCGACTATCTACTTGCCCGACGCAGCTCGCTACAGCAAGTGCCGAAGGAAGCCGACGCACTGATCAGGAGGCTGCCTTTCTCTCACCGAGAATGCAGCTCCAGTGTTTCCAAGCTCCCCTTGAGGGTGTTTGGAAATCAAGTCCTGAGACAGAGATACCAGACCTCCTTCATTCTACCTGAGGCATGGAGCTGATTAGAACCTAGAGAAATCTTGGATAGATTCTGGGCAAAGAATACTAAGCCTATGCTACACAATACTTACTTCTACCAGCGTCCTAGACTTAGGTTAGGTACATTGGGGTAGGCGTATTTTAGAAAACACCAATTGAGTATTTTAGTCATTTTTATTTATGTATGTATTTTTATATGGCTTAGAAATCATACAGTGCTCTTACAGTATTATTTTATAACATTGTTCTCGCTGTACGCATTATACTTTGCAGTCTGCATAATGATTGTAGCCGTTCACTTCTCTTGCATGAGAAAGAAGACTATTCAATAAACCCTTTTTATTGAAAACGCCCATCTCTCTGTTTCTCTGCAACTCTGTAGAAATGAAGCATGCACGATTGACTGAGTGAAATACTTATCTATTGTTTCCGCGACTCTAGAGATATATTTCTTATTCTTGGGAAACAAAGTTGTCATGTTTATGCGGTTGTCAGAAACAAATCTCTTCGTGTGAATTCGAGAAAGTTTCTAGTGACCTCTGAGCTAGCTGGCATTCACTATTAAGTTTAATATATTTGATAGAGACCTAGTCGACCTCAGTCCTACGTCTAATCTATAGGATATGTTATTCCAAAGCGCAGAGCCTATTGGAAATATAGGAACTACACTACATAGCGCCCAACGTTTGTTAAGGCACTAGTTTAATGCTAGATACTAAGGTAACTCAGTCGTGCTTTTCTCAGAGACCCCTTTTTGCCATAAAATACTCCAATAGACATCTGGTGTGGGTAAAAGGATAAAGTATCCGCCATAACTGGGTAGGACGAAAATCCTATGTATTTGTTTTTGGTTTATTCAACGTTGAAGGATACAGTGTTCCAAAATACTGTGCACCTTATCTTTGTTTCCTTGAAACTTGCTCTGCATACTTTCAGTCAACAAAATGCCAGATAGCAACACTGAGAATGGTGGAGCTACAGGCAATAAGGCCGTAGCAGACTTTGACGTTAAAGGTTTCCAAGAGACCGATGCGGATGCTGTAATCATCCCAGACAATTTAAGGAAAACCATTACTGTAAAACTTATAACAAATGGCCTATCATCAAGAGGTCGTAGGGTAATTTTGGTGATAGAGGCACATGAATATCGCCAGACAGAGGTATTCTATTCATGGATTAAGTTCCGTGAAGCAAATCCAGTAACACATGTGTTTCACTTCTACAAAGAAAAGGAACCTCCAACGGAATACATTCCTTTCGAGGATATTGAAATTCCACTAACTTACCCAGATCATGCGCTCTGGTTTAAAGGCGCCCTACAACATCAAAATCAAATTACCAGGCTCGGTCCACTAGGTAGACCAGGAGCAACATGGCCGGTATTAGCCCGCTATACACCACATTTTGCCATTGAAGAAATGTCAGATGCGGAACTATTAGTTCAACTAATAAAAATACATAGACAATTGGTTCAATAACAGTCCAACCTACCATAAGGATTCCACAACACACCCATTAGCAGGGGAGCACAAATAAAATCACACCACAGATTATACAATCAGTCATTGGTAAATTACCCGCAAAAAGGGAACAAATTCCATTCTGGATAGCTCAAAAAACTACTCAAATTGAGGCAGTATTTCCTGATACTACCCCTCATAAGAAACACAGGATTTTAACAATCTGTTTACCAATGGGGATCGCACCACACCTGGAGGACTGCAACACTTGGGGTACAGTCTTTGCTGCAATCTACACCAAAACACATGGTAATACCAGACGTCCTGAAACAGATTCAAAATGAATACGGGGCAGAGCCTGCTTTAAATCTGGGTATGAAATTACTGAAAGATTTCAAAAAGGTCTCAACAATAATATTAGCTAATATTAAAGGTGAAGCAGCATCCTTGGTGATCAGTCAAAAGCTAAGAGAATTTGATGTAACTGAGCAACCATACGAACTGGCCAGAATCATCTAAAAATCCTATGAAGAACGAGGTAGAGACAGTTTGGGTGGTAAACCAGTGAAACCCCAGCTAACTGTAAGTCCTGAAAAGACCTTTATTAAAAACACTCCCACTGTACCTAAAAAGAAGTGGGAGTACGCTAAAGAAAGTTCTAAAGAGAAGAGTTCTCAATCCCGAGGTAGGTCTCCTCAAAAGAAGCCCTCTGAAAGGAGGTATAACCTCAGGAATAGGGATAATTTGAGAAAACCTGATAGATATCAAGATAATAATACATGTTCCTTACATACCTTTCAGACTTCCTTACAGAAATCGGAAAGAAGAAGATGGTCAGAACAAAACGAAGAACGCGTGAAGTCCAAAGACGATCAACACGTTCAAAACTCAATTCACCAAAGAGAAGGTAGCAGGTCTAAAAATCAGACATGTCGAGGATCTTAAGGACACAACTCCAAAATGGGGAGTGTGCTCAGACAATGTTGGACAGCGCAGCAGAAGTAACCGTAGCTCCCAAGATCTTGAAGGATCATCTGGAGAGAGTGGACTTGAATGAGTACATCCAAGTTGAAACTGCTGATACCAGGGTTAGTGTCTCACACAAGTTATATGAAATAGCACTCCGGATGAAGGGGGATATAACTAGAAAAATAGGAGCACTCTTTTGGGACAAGCTCCCTAAGGGTTATGACATTCTTCTAGCTGAACAAGACTGGACACCTGAATTTGTCAGGGAGTGCCCACATGGCGAAGACATCATTATGCCAGCATTCTCCAATCATATTCCAATTCATAAAAAGTACACCCATGCCAGGAAATGGGCAGTAGCCCAGGCTCCTGCATTATATAAAAATCATGTAGGATGGGATGAGGATTCTCTTCAACATAAAATCCAGTTAAAAACTCAACCAACTGCACAAAGGCAGTACCCAGTTAAGCAAGAAGCTAAAAACAGGTCAGGGAGATCTTAGATCAACTTGAATATCAAGGGGTGATTGAAACATGCACCTTGTCAATGAACAATCCTTTGTTTCCTGTCTCCAAAACAGACAATTCATATCGTCTAGTTTTGGATTACAGACATTTAAACTCCTGTTGCACAACCTTTGCAGTACAGATTGCACACAGTGCAGCACTAATGATTAAAATTGTGCTTAAAAAATATAAAACAACATTAGATATTTCTAACGGTTTCTTCTGTCAAAACATTGCACCAGAAAGTAGGTATTTGACCACTTTCCCAATCATGGGGACACAGTATCAATTCTGTTGTCTCCCCCAGGGTTTCAAGAATAGTCCAGGGTTATTTTCAGCCAGAGTAACAAAGTTACTACAAACTTATGATGATGAAGCATTATCGTATGTCAATGACATCTATCTAACAGACGATGATTTGGATAGGCACTTGAACAGAGTGAAACCCATAATATTGGGCTTCGCCTCTGAGGAGTATAAATTCAATTTAAATAAATCATGAATTGCCCACCTCAATGTCCTGTTTCTAGGATAGGAATTATCAAGTGAAGGCAAAAGCCTGGCAGCAAACTTTCTAGAGAAATGTGTGCTGCTCCAACCTCCAAAAACGCTAGGTTTCCTAAATTTTGGAAGAACTTACATTCTAAAGTACGCATAAAGAGTTAAACCCCTCTACGAATTAATCAAACGTGTTATAAAAACAATTACTTGGTCTCAAAAACACACAGAAATTTTGCGTTCAATGCAAACAGACATGTTAGCAACAACACTTTTACAAACATGAGTAAACGTACGCAACCTAGTAATCCAAATCATTCCAGGAAGGTGCAGATTCACGTACTTAACCTTTAATGAAGGAGAAAAAGTACCTATTGCTTATAAATCACACTTGTACACACAAGCAGAAATGAAATTCACTTCTACAGAAACAATTCTGACAGCGGTTCAAACTGCAGTAGCAAAAGAGAGAGCCCTCGCACAGGGTAAGCGTATAATGGTTGTTACTCTTGTACCTGCCTTAGAGGCAGTGACAAAAGTAAGCATTTCAAATGCAAAGGTTTTAAATCTGAGATGGATACAATGGGTTAATTCTTTTGCTGCAACAGACTTTGAATATGTTTTTGACCCTTACTTGAAAACGTAAGAATTTCTACAATATGAACAAGAATGTCCTCTGCCTACTGAGATTCTGCCTCTAGAACAGTACGAATGTATAATATACACAGATGGATCAGCACAACCAGCTATTGGGGGTAAACAAGCTCATAGTGCTGCGTGCGCGAATATTAAAGGTCGCTGGCGAGATGGCAAATTCTGACGAATGGTCACTAAAACTCAATCTCTAGGAGAGCGTACAGCTCAGCGAGCTGAACTACAAGCATTCAAGATGGCACTTGAAAATACTGAGCGTGAATTCCCCACACTCATGGTGTGCGATTCCTATTATTGCGTTCAATCTTACAATGAATACTTGCAGAGCTGGATTCAAAATGGTTTCAAAGATGCGAAAGGTGACACAATCAAGCATAAGTTGCTTTGGGAACAAGTAGTTCAGTTACGACAAGAACTACAAAAGACTCCCGTGATCCATACATTGAGTCATCAACGTGATGGCGTTCACATTGCAGGGAATTCATTGGGTGATGAAGCCGCGAAGGCAGCTGTGCAAACGGCTTCCGTAACTGCAATCCCTAGTTCAAAAACTAAAATAGACGGCGAGATAATGCAAGCTGTCAATGCCTGAAGCAAAGACAGTGGTAAAAAATTACAAAAAGGCTTTCCACTCAAATACTCATACATAACTGATGCAAATAATGTTCCTTTTGCTCGAATCCCTGGAGTGGGGGATAGAGTAATTCCAAACATGGAACATAGATTAGGACTAATCTTAGCAGCACATGAAGGGCTCGCTTCTCCACACACAGGTGTTTCTGCTACAGAATCATTATTAAAACAGAGATACTGGTGGCCACGCATGAGGAAACAAACCAGAAACTATGTTTTAGAATGTGAAATCTGCCAAAAGATGAAAGTCTCTACAGTGAAATGTCCTGCACAGACGCCCCTGTTAATTTAAGTTAAACCATTAGCTTGTGTTTACCTGGACCACTGAGGTCCCTTTCAGAGGGATGTAACTATAAATATATCATGGTCGCAGTGGATTCATGCTCAAGGTTCATTTGGATGTGGCCTCAGCGCTCGGCTGACGCTCAAACTGTTATAAAAGATTTGCAAGTCTTTATCGGCACATATGCATTCTGACCATGGTCCTACGTTTAGCTCAAAAGCTTACAAGATGGCCATGGCCAACCTGGATGTTGCATTGCGGTATTCTAGTCCATTCCATCCGGAGCGAAATTCGGTTGTGGAGAGAAAAAAACGGACATAAAGCAAACTATAACAGCTAGGTTATTAGGCTTGTGTGACCGGTGGGTAAACATCTAATAAATGTCCAACGTAATCTTGAGAAGTTCTCTGGGGGGAATCACTCCATATGAAATCCTTTTTGGAACTAGAATGATTGTCCAGGACCTTGATTGTCACACTTCAGTGGTAAAACAAAAACCTTTTGATATCAAAGACCGTTTGGCTGATTTGCAGGACTTAAATGAAATAAGATCCAGACAAAGTAACGTACTCCAGAAGCCAATACCCACTGAAGAGAAACCTTCTGTCCTAGCAAGGCCTGCCTGGATTCCAAAGATTGGGGATCTAGTTAGAGAAAAAATCACAGACAAGAAGGAATTTGGGCCTTCTTACAGACAACCAGTACCTGTCCTAGCAATCCACGGATTAAGAACAGTAATGCTGCTGCCCCTTGCTGGTAAAAAAGAGAACAGGTTTGTATCCATCAACCTGGTCAAACCACATCATGTGGCCAATCATAAGTAGTAGGCCAAGATGTAGCAGACGCCCTAATCTGGCTACAATCCAAGAGGATCAAACTGAGAGACTCAGAACCTTTGAAGAATCCGCAGTGCAAAAAGAAGGACTATGCAACAAAGCCATGGAACTTGTGCCTCTTGAGACCCAAATAACAGTTTGTCAAGCAACGCTCGTCTACACTGAAAGAGCATCTGACTATATTAATATGACAAGTGATCAAGTGGTTCCAGCGATTTCATCGAATACTGAAGCAATCCCTCCAATTGACAGAACTGCCTCTGGCTATTTCATTCACTTTGATACGTTTTCTGAGGATCCCAGTGAACCTGAAACAACGCCAGCTAAAAGAACTTTTAAAGAACAAGCAATAGAACTTTTTCATAAACTGGAAAAGTCACATCTGGTTTCACCATGGATTGAACTATGGATTGTGTAGGGTGTATTTTTTCTTCTACTTTGGTTGACTCTGTTATTTACCTTGGGAATGCTGATCAATGGGAGATATAGTAAAAAGGACACAGCAAGTAAGAACGTCAACTTACTCCTCAAACCACACAAATCATCCCATCGTGAACAAAGAGACTGGTCATCAGTGAACATCACAGCCGGTCCTATACCTGGTGGTATAACTAGGGACAGAACTGAATATGACATCATTGGTCCTGCAGAGCTGTTGAAGATTCCACACCAATTCAAGGTTTACTTGAGTGACTTTGTTTCATCCAGCACCTGTTCTGATGATTGGGACTTTGAGACTATTAATAATATGCTGTCAGACTTAGAAATGTCTGCAAAAGTTACAAATCATGAATACTTAGAAGGTTCATCAGATTATGAACAAATGTATTGTTATAATCACTATGGTCATCATTTCTTGCATGAATCTTCAAACCCTAGAGATGTACTGAAATTTAACCAATAGGAACATTGTCCGACGCCACCGAAGGGTAGCTCAAAAACATTTTATGACAAATTTCCATACATTTCAGGTTTCAATGCTTCAAATCCAGAAACATTTTACTTTAAAAATGTAAATAAGACAGGTATGAAAAGCATGCAGACTAATACTATGCAAGTTTATTCTGCAGACGTTTATGCTCAACTGTCTACTTTAAGCTTTGACTTTTGGAAAGTCAACATTGAAACAAAAACTGTCTGGGGCACAAACGACTGGCAGGTGCAGGAATTAAAAGCTTTATTTAGAGCCTGCATTATCCCAGAACAAATAATGTTTTTGAATAACACTGTTCAACAGACATCTCGTCTTGGATTAGCTAAAATAAAAGATTTAAGCAAACCGTCCATACCTACACCTACACCGGATAGTAATAACACTACAGAAGGGGTGGTCAAGGTACATCCTATTTTGCTTCACAACAAAACAGATCCTGATTGGCAAAAATGGTTACTCTGGCCCACAGACACAAACACCTGTCAAGATAGATTCTTGAATAAGACACAAGGGTTCACATACACTAGGCCAGATCCAAGATATGTTCAGAGATAACATCCAAGGATAGTAACATCATACAGTGTAGGGAAACTGTGCCTTGAGTGGCTACGAAAATCTACATTGAAAGAAGTAAAACAACACTTATCTTTACTTAAAGATGGAGTTGATGTGAGGGACTTCTTACAAGGACCACCTAAACCGCGTCATAAATGTTTTATATACGCCAGTATCTATGCACTTCATAATGAAGCATGGAAGATTACGCAAGCCGAGACTGCAGAACAAAAATGAGAAATTGATTGTATTAACTTAGAGAAATCTCTCTCTGTAGTTGACAATGGGTTAACGACTCTGTCATCCAGAATATTTTCTTTGGACAGCATAGTATCCTCTGCCATTGACATAATGGAACAGGACTTGGTCATGTTACAACATGGTCAGTCACAATTGCGTTCTATAATGCTATCGGGCTGGACGTTACAAAACCTTCCTTCAGGCTATGTGCCTTGGCGTCTAATCAACACCACATCATTGTTTTCTGAATTTAACCTTACAGATAAACAAATCACACTGGGACAGAGGGGAGCAGACTATACGGTGCTGAGCATTGAAAAACTGTTTTTGAGAAACCAGCAATAGAATGGATAATACACGGTACAATCACTCTGCCTGTTACAATTTTCCATTTTCAGTATTGCTTAAAACGTATACCAGCAGGCGTATATGAAAGGTTGGGTAAAGAATACATCAAGACATCCTGGGATTTACCTTATACACACAGATGTTGGAGTGGGGGGAAAGAAGTGTTTCTTAGTGGTACAAATTGCGAAAATGCACTAAGTGGTTCACTCCTATGTCAGGGTACAAATTTACATGAGGCCTGCGATCGTTCTTCGAATAACTTATCCTGCCACCTGCAAGGTTCTCCAGCTGCAGTGATTGATCCAATGTTTAGGCAGCTGTCTAATGGAAGTTACATTATGTTGAATGATCACAGCTGCTGTGGCATGTTGCCAGGAACCCCCTATCTCGTAACTGCATCAGCCAGGGTCACTTGCTGTATGCAAGTACTGTTTCCTAAAACCAAGGCAAATGGGGAATCACCATTATGGCCTTCACTAAACATCTCTTCTATCCGAATTTATACTTTAGGCATAATGAAAGCCATTCTTTTACAAAAAACTGTGGCACTGACCTCGGCCAAAGAGACGTATGATCTTCAAGTCGCAAGGATTTTTTCACACTGTTAGCACCCTTTGAAGCAATCCTAGGCATTTTTCCAAACTGTTTTCACTCTGTGTTTGGCGGACTGCCTCTTGTTTTGGGACTCGCAGCAGGGATACTATTTTTGCTCTTTCTGCTCCGATATGGCAAGCCAACTCACTATCGACACCCTGATCACCTTGAAGAACACTCTCCTGGCAATGAAGTGTTCTGAGCGCATGATACAAATACTGGGATTGACTCATTTTAAAGATTTGAAAACCACGTGGTTTCTATTGTTCCGACCAATCTGGCAAGATTGCATCTTACCTGTTCTAGGATGCCTGCTATGTGGAGAAGATTGCGTGCTGGACAACGGTCTGACACTCCCATCAGTCCTGCCAACGGAAGTTGATACTTTGCTTGAACCAGTAACGGCTCATGCACTGTGTTGTCCCCAGCGGCTACCAATCCTGATGATTGCATTCATTGAGATCTCACAGATGCAAAATGCAGACAGTGAGATACTTGGAGCAACAGGAGCACAGGTACCATCTACTTCGAACATTGCTAATGCGACTGACACTGATGGCGATTCTTCTCATCTATGTGCGGTTAATCTGCTTAACAAGGTAGTCCAACTTTCACCTACAATAGTAGACAAATTCTTTACAAACTTAGAAGATTTGATGTTTTCTCCAAACAATGACACTGACTTTTGAAGTTAGCACACAGTGTTCTGAGAGACTCTGAATTCGAACTTCATTTTTCAAAAAAAGATTCTAACTTTGGAACTCTGGGGCATATTATCAAGGGGGTTTATCTCTGCTTTTTTGGCTTTAAAAGCCAAGAAAGTGGAGATAAAATTATCTCCCTATTACCTAGCTGTCGCTAACACCAGTTAGCGACAGCTAGTAGGAGATAGCGACCATCTTGGGTCCCACTTTGCATGTCAGTGATATTTATCACTAATGACATGCAAAGTGGGCGTGCCAAGATGTTACCGACTGGAAACAGTCGCTAACATCGCTATCTCCTATTACCAACGTTGGAGATATTTGCGCTAAGCGCGAATATCTCCAAAAGCTAGCACCTGCCCCCGAGCAGTTCTTAGCCATGTTATCCAATGGTATATGGATAACATGGCTAAGAGTATTAGCTCGGTAATGCATGAATATCGCGGACTTTTCAGCGATATTCATGCATTTCGGCCGATTTTTATCGCTTAGGAGATAAACCTTGATAATATAATTCTGAAGCTTATAAAGCGCATGGTTACACTTACCAGTGTGTCCCCGCACTGAACAAACCGCTGAGGAACCCGTCCTGGCCTGTTCCTGTGAGGCGCCCAACTCCTGGGCACCCCCTGGTGAAGCCAGGCATCCTTAGCGATTAGGGCCGGTGTGGAGACTAAGCAAGCTATTGCCCAGAGTTGCAGCGTGAGACCCCATGATTAGAGTAGGCACTCTGCCGAGAATTATCGGGTCCGCGGACATTTGAGCTCAAGACCCTGCCGCAACGGGAATTGAGCCCTGGTCCCGGGCCAGACCTCTGCATCAGGGTCTGCCGCTCTAATCAGTGAGCCACACTCCTCCACATAATAGCAAGGTTCCTAAGCGATAAAAATCGCCGCAGCTCACATTGCCCTAATGTAGGCAAAGAAATCAAGCCCCTATTTAGACATAGCCCATGCAGACCAAATACAGGCATGGGTACTTCCACCCGTACCAAACGTCACAACGATTTCTTGGAAAATTGACTTAAGCAGTTAGGGAACTTCCCCTTCCTTGAATGTTGATTTGTCCAAGAACTCATGTACTTTGCAAAGAAAGTCTATTTCCTAGGGGTTCTATCCTGACGTTTTTATGTCCGACTTTACGTCAAGCTATGGCATTCCTAGACACCTTCAAGGTATAAATATACCTTCACTTGCTCTAGCAAGACACAGTGGTTTGGAGCAGTTCGACTATCTACTTGCCCGACGCAGCTCGCTTCAGCAAGTGCTGAAAGAAGCCGACCCTCCAGCTGATGCACTGATCAAGAGGCTGCCTTTCTCTTGCCGAGAATCCAGCTCCAGTGTTTCCAAGTTCCCCTTGCGGGGTGTTGAGAAATCGAGTCCCAAAACAGAGATACCAGACCTCCTTCATTCTAACTAAGGTATGGAGCTGATTAGAACCTAGAGAAATCTTGGATAGATTCTTGGCAAAGAATACTCAACCTATGCTACAAAATACTTACTTCTTCCCGCGTACTAGACTTAGGTTAGGTACATTTGGTTAGGCGTATTTTAAAAAACACCAGTTGAGTATTTTAGTAATTTTTATTTATTTATGTATTTTTATATGGCTTAGAAACCATACAATGCTCTTACAGTATTATTTTGTAATATTGTTCTCCCTGTACGCATTGTACTTTGCAGTCTGTATAACGATTGTAGCCGTTCACTTCTCTTGCATGAGATAGAAGACTGCTCAATAAACCTTTTTTATTGAAACGCCCGTCTCTCTGTTTCTCTGCAACTCTGTAGAAACTAAGCTTGCACGATTAAATGATTGAAATACTTATCTATTGTTTCCGTGACTCTATAGATATATTTCTTATTCTTGGGAAACAAAGTAGTCATGTTTATGTGGCTGTCAGAAACTAATCCCTTCTTGTAAATTCAAGAACGTTTCTAGTGCCCTCCGAGCTAGCTGGCATTGTCTATTAAGTTTAACATATTTGATAGAGACCTAGTCGCCCTCAGTCCTACGTCTAATCTATAGGATATGTTATTCCAATGGGCAGAGCCTAGTGGGAATATAGGAACTACACTACAACAGCTTTAAAAAATTTAGGAAGGGTTCTGTATAACAGGATTAAGGATTGGACAAAGGAACAAAGGAGAAGTCCATCCTACACCCTTGTCAATATGGATTTAGGAGCCAGGTTGGGACAATGGAGCAATGTTTAAATTTGACGCTGATTGTTGGGAAATCCACTGTGGCCAGGCAATCCCCCCTGTATTTGGCATTCACGGATTTCACCTCATAGTTTGACTCTGTAAACCACTCAAAGCTGGGATAAAACCTTCTCTGATGTGGGATGAATGAAGCACTGGAGCATTTTTTAGCTCATTTGCACAGGGACATGAATGCAATTGTTAAAATCAATACCCACAGGGAGGGTTCTAAAGATACTGGGCTTCTTCTAGGGTCAAGGCAGGGGTGTGTTTTAGCCCTGCTTTTATTCATTTTGTAAACTAATAATCTTCACCTCTGTTTAACTACTAATACTCCTGATGTCCTGAAAGTCAAAGGCTAGCCCATTCCTACCCTTTTGTACGTGGATGATGCTGTGCTGATGGCACGTGCACCAAGAGCTCTGTCCATCCTAGAACGCGCATTTGTGGACTTTATGGGTGACTTAGATCTGCAAATGAGTTATGCTAAATCTTATATCATGGCCTGTAACACTAGGAAAAAACAGTTGGTTTGAGAACAAACTAAAATGCTCTAGCACTATTCCCTACTTAGAATTAACGTTTGATGCCACAGGTTCATGGTCAGCGCATAATGCAAATCAAAAATGATTAAGCCTATTGCCACACTTTTTTGTCTACCTTAATCAAGGGGTGGGGGCGTTCTTATGCCCTTCCTGCAGATTTTTAAGATGCTGTGTCTCCCTACAGTGACATATGTTGATGCAGAGATCTGGGGAATTTCATAAAGTGACTTCATCCAGATCGAAAACAGGTTCTGCAGAAAGGTTTTAGCGGTTCCTATTTAATCATCTCATTTTATTTGTCACAATGAATTAGGGCCTTTCATACATAGACGATTTTATTAAAGCCCGACCTCCCTTATTATGGTTAGTAGTGTGAAAAAATAAGGAGGCAAACCTTACGAGAGATATTATTAAGGACTGTCTCAGTTGTGATAAAGGTCTTGCGATTCCCTGGTTTGCAGGTGTGGAATCTAGTTCTGGTAAGATTGGTGACCAGCATGTATTTATGGACTCTGAGAGCTCCATTGGCATTAGTAAAAAAAACATTTACAGCAAGTTCTGTACTATTTTGCCCACAGTGAGAGAATGATTATAGAGAGGAGGAAGTTGACTGTGGCACCCTATCTTGAGATGATAATAGATGGTTCACTCAAATGGTCTCTTTTTGGACCAATGGGACGCTGGTAGCGCAGTTTATTGTTTTGCTATAGTTCTTGATTATTCAATACGTATTATGCTTCCAATTGCATTCTCCAAAGAAATCTTGATGCAACACCTTTTCCTTGTGATGGGAGAGCAGGCCAATCTACCCTGCACTTTCTATCCTTCTGTGGCTTTTCCTCAATGTGCACCAACATGTTTTACTTTCGCCTATATAAATACATAATATTAGTGATTATACAGTAGCTGTGCTGAATATGTTGCACTAATTGACTCTGCTTCTTTGTGTCGTGACTGCACAGAAAGTAGTGATTTCTTTTTAAACAATTGTTTTTATGTATTACGTTTTATTATGTATGTATCTGTTTTACTGTATATGTTGTGCTTTTATGGATACTGTGTGTACCCGAATAAAGATTTTGAACTGAACTAAATTGAATAGCACCTTAATATCCAATCCTGCTGAACATCTGAGCAAAGGAGTTCACAAAATCTATAAATATGTTGATTTCGTTTCCAGTCCCCGCACTATTCAGAAGTAGGGTATTATGTCACAAAAGGAGAAACGTAAACTTTGTACTACTGAAAAATAAATATTTTCTGTACATTAGCAATTTAGTTGTAAGTGGATATAACATTACTTTGCAAGAAAGATATTAATTGAATGTGGACTCAAACATATAAACCTTAAATGTTGGTGTTTGTCCGTCCAATTTTCAGTTAATCGATTGTCTTCATTGTGCTGAATATTACGACACAGCGAGGTAGAGAAAATAAGAATAAATATTAATAAACTCTTCTTCACTCACTTTTAAAGTGCACAGACTGGAAGGGGTTAAGCAATAGCAGATATGAATAAGCCAGGTCACATCGCTTTTACAAGTATTGCTGCAACTGGGGTGAATGTGTAATCCATAGACGCAGGTACACATGAGTGCTGGCTGGACAGAATTCTGTGCATATTAGATGCAAAACTAGAAATATGGAGATATTTATTACTTCATTATTATCACCGTTAGCGTATGTGAATAAGATCAACCAATGAAGGTCCATTGAAGATTCCAATTTAGAGTTTTACTGCTGTATGTTCTTTCTTTCTCAGTGGCAGATTTCACTCCTTGGTAATGGCAATTACATAAAGGTAGGCATATCTATAGTTATTATCCAGAACAAAAGTGATTTCTGTCAAGGGCTGGGCATCCATTCTTCTTCAGTCCCCTGGTATTTGCCTACCGGGGGTAAGGGCAACCTCATCCAGTAGCCACAATACCATTGGTGAAAAGCACGCACCCAGTGACAATTACTCTCCAGATGGACCCCCTGAAGCAGAAAAAAAGCCAACGTCATAACCTTCCTAGAAGGCACTGAAAAGGAGCCTTCAACGTGGAATAGAAAAAGAGCTGTGCATGAGCTGGTGCCATGATGACACTGAATAACCGTTAGTATGATCCAAGAAGTTAGAAGGGAAAAAATCTGGACAAATAAAAGACCTTGGGGCAATGAACTAAATGAGAAATAACACTGCCAAAAGTGTTGCAGCATATGGACGTATTTCTTAGCTCCTCCTTATATTAGGAGAAAAAAAGAAAGCAGGCCATCAGCCATACTTTCCACCCAATTGGAACGCTGTGTAAGAAATTGGAAAAATTGCTCTATCTTGGTGGAAGAATGTTATGGCACTGCTTGTCCCTCATAGAACATGGAGGGGCGCTAGCACAGCTGATGGAACTGGCAGTTAGAAGCCGAAAATTCCAGCCAAGTCACATCACATCTTTACATCTCCACCCACATACAGGGATTCTGGGCAGTGAGAGATGGGTACTCTGGCTGTGGTGCAACATTTGCCCTACAAAGTAGATTTTTACAGTAGGGGCTAACAGCTAGATTCATGAAGCCAAATTGCGATCGCAATAGCTGCGAAAAAGCAATTGCGATCGCAATTTGTAGAAAAGGTATTCAACAAACAAAATTGCAAATTAGCTAAATATTTATGCAAATTAGCAAAGAAATTCGCAGAAACCAGGCAGAACACAATAAGCGAATCGGTAATAGCGAGAAAGCAGGTTTTCTACGAATAAAAGTGCGAAATCGCTAAAAAATCGCTATTGCAATTCATGAAAATTCGCAAATTGCGAAAAAACCCAAAATCGCAAATAGCAACGCGCAAATTAAGGAGAACCCAAACCAGGTGGTAACCATGAAAGAAAAAAAAACACATCTGAAAAAAAGTATTGCTAAGTACCCACAGCTGCTGGCTTGAACAATCACGCTTAAGGACATGCAGCTGGAGCCTCAGGACTCTCACAATGCCAGGACTCTACATGGTGGTCAGGCGGCGAAGGCTACAACGAGCAGCACGGAACAGACGACGCATCCAGGAGCGGATATTCCATCAGCGGTCACCCTACTGGGCCAAACCAGGGAGCAGATCTACGCAAAGTACCGCCTAAGTGGGGCAATGATAATCAAGCTGATCCGGGACCTAGACTCCCTCGTGCAGCACCCAACAAGGAGGACCAACGCCGTCCCCACACATGTGCAGGTATTGTGCAGCCTGCACCTACTGGCCTCCGGAAGCTTCCAGGGAATAGTCGCTGTTGCAGGGGGTATATCCCAGCCCACCATGTCCCACTGCCTAAGGAGTTTCCTGGAGGCCATGCTGACCCGCCTACACCACTACATTTCATTTCCCACCAGCCAACAGGACTTGAACGAAACCAAGCTGCAATTTTACAATGTAGCCCAATTTCCACACATCATAGGATGCATTGACTGTACCCACATCCACATCTGCCCACCTGCACAAACAGAATACATGTATCGGAACCGCAAGTCCTATCACTCCCTCAATATACAGATGGTATGCAATGCAAAGACAATCATCACGGACATAGTAGCACAGTACGCGGGGAGCACATATGACTCCTTCATATTCCTGCACAGTGGCCTCCACACACGACTGGCCAGGGGAGACTTTGGTGAAGGACACCTACTGGGTAAGTACACATGCCACACAACAGTACAATATGCTAATGATGCTGCGCTGCACAGGCACTCACCCTCTGCTCCTATCATGCAGGTGACAGCGGCTATGCTCTCCGTGAGTACCTACTCACCCCATACCTCAACCCAGCAACACCACAGCAACGACGTTACAATGCAGCACACATTCGCACAAGAAATTGCATTGAAAGGACATTTGGGCTTTTGAAGAGCAGATTCCGCATACTACACAAGACTGGTGGGGCCATCAAATACTATCCAGAGGTCTTCTGCCATATCGTGGCCATGTGTGCTATCCTACACAACATTGCTACCAAGCGCAGGATACCTGTAGACATCTCAGGTAGTGAGTCAGAAGGGGACAATCGGCCACCTGCACATGTGCGTCACACACGCGGGCAGAATCCAGCAGAAGGACACAGGCGCCGCAACGAAATCTGCATGAACTATTTCTAGTGGACCCACTCCCCACACCCATTACTCAACTCATGCATGACAACATTAATAATGACGAGGCAGTTTACGTTATTCAGAATTTTAGTTACTGTTACTTCACAATAAACATGGCATTCTGAAAAGTGTTCAAAGATTGACATATTGCGTCATGTGTCCAGGTGAGTCTGAATGGCATGCTTGTTGTGTCAGCATGTGGCCTCTTTGGAATGCACCACAGTTCAGTGGTGTCTGCGGGTAGTTGCCCTAGACCTCTTCTCTACGTCCTCCTCCTGATTTTGCCGTGCGGCGGCAGAGGGCCTGCTGCTGCGGCGGGGTGCCATGACCGGTGGTATGGACTGGCTGCTGTGGCTCACTGTTGTCGTCTGCCCCCCCCGCCTGGCCATGGCCACTGGCCTGCATGCCCTGCATGGCCACTGATATGTTCTCCAGGGCTGTAGCTACGTCCTGGCAGCACTGCACCATTTGCACCTGCATGGCCAGGGATTGTCGCGATAGCTGTGAGGTGGCGTTACCAATGATGTGATTTGACCTCGTGTACGCCAACAGGCGGGTCAACAGTTGACGGTGTCGGCAGCGATTGACATTCCGCTGACGGGACATTGACTGAGTGTTGGCCTCCACAGCTGCAGTCATTTGTGCGACGTTACGTGCCGTCTTATCCAGTTGGAGGTGGATGGCGGCTAGGTGTCGGGCCTGGGTCTGGTGAACACTCAGCATCCTGCGCTCAATGGAGAGCCCACCTGCTCTAACACTTGTGTCCCTGCCAGCGCGGGATGTATTGGTGCGCGGCTCCACGACCAGACCGCTCGTCTGGCTCCTCACAGCCGCAGGGCGGCAGGTTTGTTGGCGACCGGCTGCTGGTGTTGCAGGCCGCACTGCTGGCTGTGTGCTGCGTGGTACGACTGCAGCGCCTGTTGTCACGGGGGTGGCACGGGCCACAGGGGCGGGTGGTGGGATGACCGTTGTTGTTGCAGCTTGCCCTGATAATCCGGGCTGTGAAGTATGGTGTGTATCCCCCTCTGTGTCCTCCATGTTCTCCTCAATCACCAGGGCCTCACTGTCAGTGCTGGGGACATCAGCGCCACCTGTGATGTAAAGTGGATGTTGATTAGTGGCATGTTACATACACAGTTAGGCTTGCAACATGCATGCAGTCTACCATTACCTGTCTGCCTGCAGGATTGACTGTCACTGGACATGTGGGGCTCTATGGTACAGGTTGGTAATTGTGGCCAGACTACATGTCCCACAATGCAATTGCGCGATGGAGCTGTACATTGGCTACATGCTTGGGGTTTGTAATGGGATGCACTGGAGTCGTGGTCAATGTTAGGGGACAGGGGGTGCAGTCGCATGGCACTTACCTGGTGTGTCTTGGGTGGGTCGGGAGGAGTCAAGCCGGGTCACACCCACGCAGGCCTGTGGGTCGATGGTCTCCACCTGGTCCTCCAGTGGGGTGTTCGGTGGGACGGTGGGCTCCCCTCCTCCTGTCGCCAATTGCTCCCCCAGCCTCTCTGCAATCCGTTCTTTTGTCCGCCCTCTCAAGTCATACCAGCGCTTTTTCAGCTCATCCACCGAGCGCTGGGTCACCCCCACGGCATTAACTTTGGCACTGATGCACAGCCATATGCGTCTTTTGTCCGCCTCTAGCACCCTTCGGGAGTCTTTGCCAAATAGGCGGTTGTGATCCCTGGAGACTCCTTCAATTAGGTGTTTGAGCTCCTGCTCCGAAAACTTAATTTTGCGTTTCCTCCCACTGGTGGAAGCTCCTGCTGCATCCTCTGCCATGGCTGCCACTGTGGTGTCTCCTGCTGTGGTCCTGTTGGAATGCTGGAGGGGAGCTCTGGTACTGCTGCCTGTGCTTCAGACTCTCACTGCTGAATGAGGGTGGGACCTGCCTACTTCCTGGTTGTGATGTCATCACTGTGCTCAGGATGCAACTTCCCATTTTTGCGATCTCGCAGTTAGCGAGATCGCAATTTGCGATATCGGTAATTGCGAAATCGCAATTTCAACTGGGGTATCGGCCGATTCTGCGATTATTTACCGATTTCGGACTTCTCGCAATCAGCGATTGCGATCGCTTGCGAATCGCATTTTTACATCGCAAAACATCATGAATGCCGTTCTGTGATTTCAAAATTGAGATTCGCATTTACTTGCAATTTAAAAATCGCAGAATTGGGCATTGATGAATCTTTCTAGAAGTCACTTTAGGGTGCGCAATCTTTGGTGGAACATCTGACAAAGGTTTGACATTAGGGGCCTCATTTAGAAGCCATTGTGCCGCCTGGGTCACTTTTTATGACGCATCTGCAGACCAGTGTGCCTGCGCATATTTACAAATCCACGTACCGTAATGCTGCGTGACTTTTCATTGCCTTGTAAATATGGGCCCATTTCATACATTGCTCTACGTGAAAGGAGTTTTACGTGGGTGTTGCTCTGGGTGTTCCCACGGAACATCAATCGTACCTGACCTATTCCCAGATTTTCAAAGACTTTTAAAGCTGGGAATGCATCAGAATCCTACGCCTCCCCAGGGGAGGCGTAGGAGTGGCGCAACCAAGGAGAAATACTTTAATTACTCCTCGTGTTTTCCCTGATTTCATGCGTGCTACATTCTGCACCACACATAGAAAGAGGAAAATGCCAACAATTACTGTTTTTGTGCAGGAAGGGTTCCCTTACTGCACAAAAACAATCATCCCTGCAATGCAGGCATTTGCAACATGACGCAAGTGTGCCTGCACCTTTGCATGGCAGCCAGTTATGCACCAGCGAAGGGAAAAGCACACGGATGTGTCGCATTCCTACGCTTTTAAAATAACACAGCTTGGCGCAACAAAATGGCTTGCGGCGTCACACTGCATCATTTGTTTTGTAAATGATGCCCTTGATATTAAATCGGGGATTTTCCTTAACCAAATGTTGTTCATGGAAAAGGGGAGTGTAGATATGTTGTTAGTGCTTGTTGGACTTGGTCCTTTTTGGCAGGTTCACCCCTGAACTTTTTGCCTTAAGCTCTGACATGGTGGTAGTGGTTGTAGGCCTCCGGGCACTTTAGCACTGAGGCCCAGTGTAAAGTGTGTACGCTCTATGTGTACATGTGGTGAGATTGGCCTGCCCTCCCTTAGGAATGCATGGGGCATAAGGGTGTCCATGGTAATTCCTGGTATGAGAAGAGTGCAGTGTCGAGTTTAGTATGTATGAACTCGTGAAGATAAATGCTGCGCAATGGTGTGTGCAGATTTATGGTGACTGGTGGAGAAATGCCAATTTTAGAAGTTGGCATTTCTGTGTACTATGTGTCTGCCTGCCTGGTGTGGATTGCATGTCTGGCTTGTGATTGATAGGAGCTGAGGGGTGTGGGTGGCTCCAGGAGGGGCAGGGTGAGTCAGCGCTAGGCTGAATGGGACAGGTGGGAGAGGTAATTCCCTGACTCTGAATAGGAAGGTGCTTCCCTAGTGAGTGCTGGCTCAGCCCCCCAGTGGTGTGTCTAATGAAGAGCCCCCACCTGCCAAAGGGGAAGAGGAGCCTTGTAAATAAGGTGCTCCAATTCCCCCCTGAACCAGATTGTACTGTGTAGTAAGTGCTCAAAGAAGTAAGCAGTGAGGAAGTTATATTATGAGTTTATTCTGCTCAAGAGAATAACAGCGACATCAGGCAGAAGCAGCGATCAACTGCCATACAGCCCACATTCTAAAACAAAGCACAGAATGTCCATAAAACAAGGTTCTACCTACAGGTGCCTGGAAGGCACAATACACAGAATACTACATTATCCTTTTTTCTTACAAAACAATAGATAGTAAAACCAAAAGAAAATAGAAAATAGAAAAGATATGAAGAAGAGAAAACAAGGGAGAGTAAGTAAAGAAGAGTAGCAAAAGAAAGGACAAGAACACTGCAAAGTAAAAACAACAGAAAACAGAGTACTAGAAAGTTACCTGAACCTGGCAGGAATTTTACAGACTCTCAAACTCCTGCAAAGCTCAGGCACAAAGCTTACATCGTTACAACTACCATTTCCATTATTGGTATCAGAACAAGAACTTGACAAATAGTTATTAGAGTCAACATCTTCACTACTGACTTTAACAACTTTACAAATGTTCCACCAATTCTTGTTGTTCACCCGCACAGCATTACCGCAAACCTTATCAACAACTAAAGGCTCGGAGAATTTGCTCCTTCCCTTGGTGACATGAACTGGATTTTTGATACGAACAACATCACCAGCACAAATGTTATGAGAAACAGCCCTTTTTCTTTCATCAAAATAAACTGTTTGCTTTGCTTGTGCTCCAGTAACTTTGTCCCTCACAAATCCATCAATGCCATCCATAACATTCATCTTCACCCATTTTGACATCCAACCAGGACAAATTTCCGTAGGTTTCCTCCCTCTTAAAAGTTCAAAAGGAGACACTCCAGTTGACGAATGCGCAGTAACGCGATAAAACCATAACATGGAACGCACAGCATTCTCAACTACACATTTGCTAGCAATAGCCCACTGCACACAATTATTGAGCACTCGATTCATTCTTTCAACAAGGCCATTAGCCTGGGGGTGATAGAAAGAACTCTTCTTGTGAGTAACACCACCTTGTCTTAGAAAACACTCAAATTCTGAACTAACGAACTGTACACCATTATCCATCAAAACAAAGAAAGGAAAACCTTCCCTCAGGAAAGTATCTTTTAAAAAGAGAATTACATTAGCTGAGGAAGGTTCGCTGATAAAACGAATCTCCGGCCATTTGGAGTAATAATCAATGGCAACACGTGAAGAAGAAGGTAAGAGATTGAATGGACCAACTAAATCAACGACAATCCTCTCCCACGCTCTCTCCGGGAATTGAATAGGCTGCAAAGGGGGTGTCCTTACCTTGTGACTTTTGTCAGAGGACTTGCAAATAACGCAATAATCAACCAAAGTATCAACACAAACATCCATTTGCGGCCACCAAAACACATCCCTCAACCTACGTTTCGTGAAAGTTTTCCTTAAATGACCTTCATGAGCACCAACGTTTCCTCAAACTCTCAGGAGGTATAAGGCTTCCACACCGCAGAAGAATACCATCCTCAACTGTGAGCTCATCGGCAATTTTAACAAAGGTCTGAAATTGTCCAGATACATTCTTTTCCTTGGGCCAACCAGATTTCAAATAATTAACGACTTGAACAAGTACTTCATCTTTTAACAACTCCCTTTTCGACTCAACTTCATTCACAGCACACATTCCCTCAAGATCCAAAGCAGCAAAAAAACAATCCTCCTGATCATCTTCCTTTTCAAAGTCAGAATCATTCCCAGTAATAGGAAAACGTGAAAAGTAATCTGCCCTGGCATTCTTCATTCCAGGTAAATAGACAATGTCAAAATTGTACTGAAGTAACTTCGTCGACAACCTTGCAATCCTTGGAGTATGCTCCTTAATCTTCTCACCAGTCAAAATAGAGACCAAAGGACTATGGTCCGTTCGTATCACAAAATGACTACCCCAAAGAAAAGGGTTGAACTCCCTGACCGCCCCTAAGCAAGCCAAAAGCTCTTTCTCAATGACAGAGAAATTCATCTCAGCCCCTTGCAACACTCTCGAAGCATACGCAATGGTGTTATCACTTTGGCCATTCTTTTGAGTAAGCACAGCTCCAAGACCAAAACCACTAGCATCCACAGTCACAACACATTCCTTACTTGGATCAAAAGGTTTAAGAATATTGTCACTCACTAACTGTAGCTTAATCCATTGAAAACTTTCTTGACAGTTCTTGTCCCATATAAATGGCACATTCTTCTTTAACATGTTTGTTAGTGGTTAAACTCTAGACGCATAATCCTTGATAAATCTAGAGTAAAATTCACTGAGATCAATGAATGACTTCAATCCAGAATTATCGACAGGGGGAGCAGCATCTACAATGGCTTTTACCAACCCAGGACGTGGTTCCACCCCATCATGCGAGACCACATGTCCAAGAAACTCAATTTTTTCCTTTAGGAAAACACACTTCTCACTTTTAAGTACAATTCCTTCATTCTGCATAATTTCTAAAACTTGATTCAATGAATTGTTATGATCCTCTTTGTTCTCGCCAAAAACTCAAAACATCATCCTGGAAAACAATTACTCCAGGAGTATCTTTAAACATTTGACTCATTAGTCTTTGAAAAACTGCTGCCGCCAACGCGAGGCCGAACGGCATCCTGCAGTATTGAAAACTACCGAAAGGAGAAACAAATGCCGTCAAATGTCTAGAGGATTGACTCAACACCACCTGATGGTATGCGGAATCTAAATCCAACTTTGTGAACCATCTTGCGCATCTAGTAAGAGACAACAAATCTGTAATTTTAGGCAAAGGGTGTGAATCAATCCAGATGTTTTTATTAAGACTGCGCAAATCAACACAAACGCGCAAATCACCATTCCTTTTTCTGGCGACAACAAGAGGAGACAACCACAAGGATGACTCAATAGGTTCTATGACCCCTTTCTTGCACAACTCACACAACTCCTTTTCTAAACTATCTCTTACGCTAAAAGGGACACTCCTGACCTTATGCTTAACAGGGATAGCTCCATCTTTCACTCTTATCTCGTGGTTAAAACCTTTAATCATTCCAAGACCCTTCCCAAAACCAGTAGGAAACTTGAAAGCTAATTTTTTAGTATAGTTGTTGGACCCGGCCCGTTGGGCAGGTTCACCCCTAGACTTTTTGCTTTTTCCTAGCCTGTTTATGGAACCTGGTGTTGGTGATTTTAGGCCTCTGCGCACTTTTTCACTGTGGTACAGTGTAAAGTGCTTGAGCTCTCTGTGAATGAGTGGTGAGTGACCTGCCCTCCCATAGGAATGAATGGGGAATATGTATGCCCATGGTAGTTCCTGATGTGTGGGGAGTGCAGGAGCGAGTTTGGTATGTATGAACTCGTGAGAATGAATGCTGCAAAATGATATATGCGGCATGACTGTATCTAGTCTAGAAGTACTACTTTTGGAAGTTGGCATATTTGTGTAAGTTGGTGCTGGCGTGTGATTGGCTGGTGAGCCTGGCCCAGAGTGCCTGGGCCTGCTTGTGGATTGACTGTCTGGTTTGAGGATGACAGGGGCTAGAGAGCCCAGGAGGTTGTCTGAAGTCAGCCCATGGATGAAAGGCAGCATCTGCTGCCAGGGAAGTGGGAGGAGATGGCCCCTGATAGTGAAGGGCTGTGCCTGCCTAACTACAAAGCTGGCTCCACCTCCCGCTGGGCGACTGTCACCTCTGTCCCTGATACTGAAGGGACTTCCCTGTAACCAGTTCTGGCTGGTTGTCACACTGCCTGCTTCAAAGGACTTCAAAGACTTTTCTGTGTATAAGAAGGGGCTGTGTCCCCTTCCAAAATGTTCTTGTTTCTGACTTGAATCTACCAGGGGCGGGCACTGCCCAGCCCCTGGATGCCTGGAGGACTTCTGGGGGGACCCCTCTGTCTTGCCTGGGCTGAGGGGGGGACTTTGCTGGACTTTCTGCCCCCTAAGCACCTTGGAGTGCTTCTTCTTTGCTATAGCGCTGGGAGCGCTGTGCTGTGATCCTAGCGCTTGAGAGCGCTCCTGACTGCATTTCGAGCGTTTTGTTGCACTCATTTTGCATGAGGATTGGCGGGTGCCACCCCGCTTATTTGATTATTTACTTTGCGAGTGCCCACCTCGCTTATTTTTACTTTTATTTAACTTCGGCTGCCCACGCCGATATTTTTAATGCCTGCCCGCCTGCCTGCTTGAATCGGGCCGCTGCGCTGCCCGCGGCGACCCGGAAGTGCCCGGCCGGCCAATCCCATTGCGGCCGGCCGGAAGTCCCGCCCTAAGGGAAGAGGCGAGGAGGAGAAGCATGGCGGCTTTGCAGGGCTTCCCATGAGCAGAGGGAGCCCTGCGGAAGAGAGAAGGTGTTTCCCGCTTCCCCCTGCCTGGGGGGAAGCCATTGCCGGTGTGGCCGGTCTCCTGCGCTGGAAGGGAGACCGGAGAAGAATCATGGCGGCGGGCGACAGGGCTCCCGTGAGCTGAGGGAGCCCTTCAGCACGAGTGAAGAGAGGGCGGAGGGGGCGCGGGGCACATTGTCGGTGCCCGCCCCCGCCGCCGGTGAAGCCGCCCAGAGGAGCCCCGCACCCGAGTCCGGTGAGTGGAGCAGGAGAAAGGGAGGGGCGCCGGGACACATTGTCGGTGTCCGCCCCTCCCGCGCAGTAGCGCGAGTTCGCGCTCCTTGTGCGTGTAGAGCCATGAGGGCTCCAAGGGCGGCCCTGGTTGGCAGTGGGTCGCCCCAACGTGGGAGAGCCCAGAGAGGCTCTAGGGGGGCCATTTCTTGGGATGTACTAGCCCAGCGAGGCTCGAGGGCCCCTTTTGTTGAAAGGCACGAGTCAGGGCGGCCCCGGATGGCAGTGGGTCGCCCCAACGCCGAATAGAGCCTGTTAGGCTCAGGAGGGACATCTTTGCAGAGGAGCCGGAGGGCTCCAGAGAGATATTTGTTTTAGAGCCTGTGTGGCTCAGGTGGCGCAGATTTGTTCTAGGGGCTACTGAGAGCCCTGCCACAGCTTTTTGTTCCCAGCTGCCCAGCACTTTGTGGGCAGCTGCCACGTTTAGGCCTTTGTACTTTTGGACTGGCGCTGCATGGCAGCGCGTCCTGACATTGGACACAGGGCATCTGAGCCCCAACAAGGCCAGTTGGCCTAGGGACTGCCACAGGTGGTGGCTTATGTAAGTTATGCGCAATGTGATTCCTATGTTTTTAATAGTGATTGCCTACTGTGTGTTTTTGCACTATTGTGTTGTTCTGGCACCTCTGAATGTTTTTAGGCATCATGTGTCTTTCTTTCCATGCGCTGCACCTCTGAATGTTTAGTCATCATGTGTCTTCTTGCGCTGCACCCCTGAATGCATTTTATTGCATCATGTGCTTTATTCTTGTGCACCTCTGAATGTTTTATTGCATCATGTGTCTTTGTTTCCCTTTACTACTCCTCTGAATGTAGGTTTATGCATCATGGGTAATATGTTCTTTCTTAGACCCCTAAACGCTGTGTGATGCTTAGGTGGTTGTCCTTACTACTCCTCTGAATGTATATTTATGCATCATGGGTAATGTGTTCTTTCTTAGACCCCTAAATGCTGTGTGATACTTAGGTGGTTGTTGTTTTTAGTACAGGTGGTCCTAGTAAGGTCCTGGTTCCTGTTACCAGTGGTTACTGGTTGTGATCTTTTTGATTATCATTTTATGTTTATTATTCTTTATTCTAGAAGTGCTATATCTGAATATGACAGTGGCCCATGTGGCCCTGTCTTGTGAATAATCCCATGTGAATATTGCCCGTGCCAGTTAGCACAATGTATATGTGTAATTTTATCTGATGTGTTTTTACAATACAAAAGTTATTTTTATAATAACCTTGTGTGGAGTCTCTTTTGTGGTGTGCCTAGTATGTTGTTGCTGTTGTGCGCTCGCGCAAATGCTTTACACATTGCCTCCGAGTTTAGCCTTACTGTTTGTGCCAAGCTACCAAGGGGGTGAGCAGAGGTTATCTTGGCGTGTGACTTCCTTGCCCTGACTAGAATGGTGGTTTCTGCCTGGCTTTGGCGTCAGCGTTAGCCTACCAGAAATAGCCAGTTCTAACATTGTTGGTCAGCGGTGCGGATTTTGACTTGTGTTTGCGCAGTGCCATAGCGACAACTGGCTACATTACAAAACTCTGCAATTTTTTTTCAGATAGTCACATGTTTGGGATTATTGTTTTTGATTTTTTTCCTCAAGAGTGTCATTTTCAAATGTGTTTCTGCGCTTTATGTTTAGTGGCAGATGAGAGAAAGTGACAGGGCGGGACGCCAGTAGAGGGGGAGGTTCCCATAGATTAGGAATCCCTTGCTGGGTCCAGTGTCCAATCCCAAATCCTGTCCCTGTGTGGGTAGATGGACGAGAGGGAGTGTGAGGAGAAAAGACCAGCTCAGGAGGGTGGTTGTTCCCTGAGTGTAGTGTGTGTGTCTGGATTCCCCAGTGTGGTAGGATCCAGTGGTGGCAGCTTTAATGTGTCCAGTGTGTTAATTCCCATTCCCCGCTCCCAGAGTTTGGTACCTGAGTCACGTGTGGTCAGGTTGAGTGATCAGAGGTGGTAGAAACTGCCTTACCAGTCCGAGGGGGGGGGAGTGTGCGAATGAGTGATGTGCTGAACTGGAGGAGTTGGTGTGAGTTTTCTTTTTGTTAAGGAGCTTGCACGTGAGGTGTACCTCTGGTGGTGTGCAGGAGGTCCTGCAGAGGCACTGGACAAGAAGGTGGATGTCTGGCGGTGTGCTATATGTCTTGCAGAATGCAAAAGAAGTCTTACTGCGAGTAAGAAACATTAGGCATTAGGGAGTGGTTCCAAAAGGAGTGGCTTGTGTATCTGATGATCCTGTGAAGGGGAAGAGGTTCACGTGTAACCCAGCTAGGTCCCAATAGTATGGTAGGGGTGTAGGGGCTCACGCCCTGTCTCAGTGGAGGCGGAGTGAGTGTGGGACGGTGTGTCCCACGTTGGCCTGAAACCCTATCTCAGGGCCTGGAGGGTTCCCTAAGGGAGCGCCAGGTCAGGGGCCTAAGCTGTACATAGGTCATTTGAGGAGGATCTTCCTGTGTCTAGAGGACGGGTAGTGTCTGTAACCAGAACTCCGGCGGTCCTAGTGTTGGGCAGTACCGCTCCTAGTGGAGGGTGCAGAAGTCCTGGTTCGCTGAGCATTTGACCGTCTAGAGTGCTTGACCATTTGTGGGGCCTCTGGAGGTCGTTCCCCGAGGAGGGGGGAAAGCCTGGTTGGGGTTGTGCCTGACCTGGAAGGAGTACTGGAGGAAAGTGTGTCACTGATACGCCGCTGGCGTGTGCTCTGTCTATCCTGGGACATACTGAGAATCACCCTGTGATAGGGAGTACTGAAGGAGAGTGTGTCGCTGATACGCCGCTGGCGTGTGCTCTGTCTAGCCTGAGACATACTGGAAGGGGGTGCAGAGGGACGGTGTCCTTACTTCTGACCCCGGTGTAACCTGAGGGTTTAGATCTTAGGTTAGGAGATTAGGAAACTTCTAGGTCAAGAGGAATCTCTACCAAAGTGGATCAGCTGAAGAGACTGAGGGGGCTGCCCTTGCTGTGTGATGTGGGGCTCACCTGCAGTTTGTTGTTTTCACTAAGGTAGAGGAAAGGGGACTTTGCTGTGTGCTGTGTCCCCCCACCTGCTTGAAGAGGGACTGTGCTGTGTGCTTTGTACCTCAGAAGTGGAATAGTTTCCAGGTGGTAGACCAGTGATGGAGTGAGGTCCTGATCTGGTAGGAGGATTGTGTTCTGGTGGAGTGCTTTTCTGTGAGGGTGCGGAAACCCAGAAGTAGAGGTAGGGTGGGGCATTCTTGCCCGTGACGTCTGGTCAGCCTGGGGGTGTGGACCCTAGGTTGTTGGATCAGTGGTAGTTGTAGCTACACAGAGAGAGAGTGGAGAATGGCTATTGTATGCCAGGGGTTACTACCCCTGCTCTGTGGATTAGTTAGGACCTGTGATTTGGATGGCCTATGGCCTTGTCTTGGCTGTGGATGACTAGGGAGTACCAGTGTGGTATCCTAGTTGTGTCAGAGAGTTATTGTTTGGAGGTAACCAGGTGGGTTCAGAGTGGCGTAAAACCGGAAGGTGTCCCTGCTGTGCGGGTCCGTGTCCGTGTTTTGTCGCCCAAAGCAAGGAAGCCCATCAGTGGAGTGATTGGTCTACCCTGCGTTTTGGCTGGAAGGGGGTTGTGTTGGACCCGGCCCGTTGGGCAGGTTCACCCCTAGACTTTTTGCTTTTTCCTAGCCTGTTTATGGAACCTGGTGTTGGTGATTTTAGGCCTCTGCGCACTTTTTCACTGTGGTACAGTGTAAAGTGCTTGAGCTCTCTGTGAATGAGTGGTGAGTGACCTGCCCTCCCATAGGAATGAATGGGGAATATGTATGCCCATGGTAGTTCCTGATGTGTGGGGAGTGCAGGGGTGAGTTTGGTATGTATGAACTCGTGAGAATGAATGTTGCAAAATGATATATGCGGCATGACTGTGTCTAGTCTAGAAGTACTACTTTTCTGGAAGTTGGCATATTTGTGTAAGTTGGTGCTGGCGTGTGATTGGCTGGTGAGCCTGGCCCAGAGTGCCTGGGCCTGCTTGTGGATTGACTGTCTGGTTTGAGGATGACAGGGGCTAGAGAGCCCAGGAGGTTGTCTGAAGTCAGCCCATGGATGAAAGGCAGCATCTGCTGCCAGGGAAGTGGGAGGAGATGGCACCTGATAGTGAAGGGCTGTGCCTGCCTAACTACAAAGCTGGCTCCACCTCCCGCTGGGCGACTGTCACCTCTGTCCCTGATACTGAAGGGACTTCCCTGTAACCAGTTCTGGCTGGTTCTCACACTGCCTGCTTCAAAGGACTTCAAAGGACTTCATAGACTTTTCTGTGTATAAGAAGGGGCTGTGTCCCCTTCCAAAATGTTCTTGTTTCTGACTTGAATCTACCAGGGGCGGGTGCTGCCCAGCCCCTGGATGCCTGGAGGACTTCTGGGGGGACCCCTCTGCCTTGCCTGGGCTGAGGGGGGGACTTTGCTGGACTTTCTGCCCCATAAGCACCTTGGAGTGCTTCTTCTTTGCTATAGCGCTGGGAGCGCTGTGCTGTGATCCTAGCGCTTGAGAGCGCTCCTGACTGCATTTCGAGCGTTTCGTTGCACGCATTTTGCGTGAGGATTGGCGGGTGCCACCCCGCTTATTTGATTATTTACTTTGCGAGTGCCCACCTTGCTTATTTTTACTTTTATTTAACTTCGGCTGCCCACGCCGATATTTTTAATGCCTGCCCGCCTGCCTGCTTGAATCGGGCCGCCGCGCTGCCCGCGGCGACCCGGAAGTCCCGCCCTAAGGGAAGAGGCGAGGAGGAGAAGCATGGCGGCTTTGCAGGGCTTCCCATGAGCGGAGGGAGCCCTGCGGAAGAGAGGAGGTGTTTCCCGCTTCCCCCTGCCTGGGGGGAAGCCATTGCCGGTGTGGCCGGTCTCCCGCGCTGGAAGGGAGACCGGAGAAGAATCATGGCGGCGGGCGACAGGGCTCCCGTGAGCTGAGGGAGCCCTTCAGCACGAGTGAAGAGAGGGCGGAGGGGGCGCGGGGCACATTGTCGGTGTTCGCGCTCCTTGTGCGTGTAGAGCCATGAGGCTCTAGGGGGGCCATTTCTTGGGATGTACGAGCCCAGTGAGGCTCGAGGGCCCCTTTTGTTGAAAGGCACGAGTCAGGGCGGCCCCGGATGGCAGTGGGTCGCCCCAACGCAGACGCCCCAACGCCGAATAGAGCCTGTTAGGCTCAGGGGGGACATCTTTGCAGAGGAGCCAGAGGGCTCCAGAGAGATATTTGTTTTAGAGCCTGTGTGGCTCAGGTGGCGCAGATTTGTTCTAGGGGCTACTGAGAGCCCTGCCATAGCTTTTTGTTCCCAGCTGCCCAGCACTTTGTGGGCAGCTGCCACGTTTAGGCCTTTGTACTTTTGGATTGGCGCAGCATGGCAGCGCGCCCTGACATTGGACACAGGGCATCTGAGCCCCAACAAGGCCAGTTGGCCTAGAGACTGCACAGGTGGTGGCTTATGTAAGTTATGCACAATGTGATTCCTATGTTTTTAATAGTGATTGCCTACTGTGTGTTTTTGCGCTATTGTGTTGTTCTGGCACCTCTGAATGTTTTTAGGCATCATGTGTCTTTCTTTCCATGCGCTGCACCTCTGAATGTTTAGTCATCATGTGTCTTCTTGCGCTGCACCCCTGAATGTATTTTATTGCATCATGTGCTTTATTCTTGTGCACCTCTGAATGTTTTATTGCATCATGTGTCTTTGTTTCCCTTTACTACTCCTCTGAATGTAGGTTTATGCATCATGGGTAATATGTTCTTTCTTAGACCCCTAAACGCTGTGTGATACTTAGGTGGTTGTCCTTACTACTCCTCTGAATGTATATTTATGCATCATGGGTAATATGTTCTTTCTTAGACCCCTAAATGCTGTGTGGTACTTAGGTGGTTGTTCTTTTTAGTACAGGTGGTCCTAGTAAGGTCCTGGTTCCTGTTACCAGTGGTTACTGGTTGTGATCTTTTTGATTATCATTTTATGTTTATAATTCTTTATTCTAGAAGTGCTATATCTGAATATGATAGTGGCCCATGTGGCCCTGTCTTGTGAATAATCCCATGTGAATATTGCCCGTGCCAGTTGGCACAATGTATATGTGTGATTTTATCTGATGTGTTTTTACAATACAAAAGTTATTTTTATAATAACTTTGTGTGGAGTCTCTTTTGTGGTGTGCCTAGTATGTTGTTGCTGTCGTGCGCTGGCGCAAATGCTTTACACATTGCCTCCGAGTTTAGCCTTACTGCTTGTGCCAAGCTACCAAGGGGGTGAGCAGAGGTTATCTTGGCGTGTGACTTCCTTGCCCTGATTAGAATGGCGGTTTCTGCCTGGCTTTGGCGTCAGCGTTAGCCTACCAGAAATAGCCAGTTCTAACAACAGTCATTTGATTCTACGACAGCCAATTTTTCAAAATAGTCGCTTGATTCTGCGACACTAACCTGTTCCTTTGTATCTGGTCTTAGAATCAACTGAAACAGTCCCTGGTGGAACCATCCCAAAATGTTTAACTCCTTAAATGAAACATATATTTTTCCAAATATTCTCCTACCCCTGAACTGTAGGATATCTTCAAAGAACCCAAGCAAAGCTATCTTGCGTCCTTCATAGGAAACAGGGGCTCTATCAGGTGGTTCGAGCTTCCTTTCAGGCCAAGTTTCATCAAACAATTCTTGAGTGATCATTGTTACCCTTGTGCCTGAATCTACTAACAAAGAAAGTACTTTGTCACCCACACCAAATTCTTCATAAGGGTCAACACAATCTGAAGGGTCCCCAGTGATGACTCCATCATCCCGTACCACTACAACCATGTCCCTAAGGTTGTCTTGGATACTGTTAATAGGATCTGAATCCTTTCCGGTATTTTCATAAAACTCTGAAACATTTCCTACCCCACTTACATTGCTATGTCCCTGAGACTTATTCATGAAGGTTGAATTTCCATGTCTAGAATTTTGACATATTTTCGCAAAGTGATCATATTTCCCACAATTACGACAAGTAGAATTCCTAGCAGGACAGAAATTGTTACTCTTATTATGTGAAAGATTACCACATCTATAACAAATGTCACTCCTAGAAAAAGAATTTCTCTCAAAACGTTGTGAACCAGGAAAATTGTTCTTCTCGAAACGTTGTTGACCAGATGCTGCCTTATTTTCCTTGTTCTCCTTAGTTCTAACTATGGAAACAGACTCTTCACTTTTCTTCTCAAGTTCCTTCACTTCTTTCTTAGACAATTCTATGCTTTTGGCTGTACAGATAGTCTTTTCATGTGTTGGATTGCCCAAGGTAAGTAGTTTTTGTTGGATTGACTTGTCAGTACATTTACATACATATTGATCTCTAATTAATTGTTCTCTGAAACCTTCAGATTCGCATTCTGCACTCAGCTGCTTTAGACTTGATACATATGTCTCAACATCCTCTCCTGGTAGCTGTTCTCTTTTGAAGAATGTATGTCTAATCACAAGACTAGGCTTTACATCAAATCTTAACTCTAGTCTCATCCTTGTCTCAGTATATTCATCAACGTCTTCTTCTGCGTTGTTTCTTATTAATGGAGGTAAATGTTTATAGATTTCCCTCCAAGCCCTGTGCTGTGACACAAAGGGATATAAATGAAGGGGCTGTGACCCCATGAAAGTTGTTGTGCTGTTCCTGGCTTAAGGGGGGGCCTGCTGCTGCTGGGCTCCAGGAGGAACTGCCACCAGGGACTGACGTGTGCTGTCCTGCCTGGGCTCAGCCTGTGCCCCCTGGACTTTGATTCTATCGCTTTGGGAGCGCTTTACTTTTATCCTTAAGAGCGCGTTTCTTATTTTGCACAGCGCTCCTCTTTTCAGTCGCAGTGCAGAGCTGTGATCATTTTTGGAAGCAATCCCGCCGTGGGGATTCCCCCACTCTTGCCCACCCCACGTTATTGCTGCATCCTGAATTCTATGACTAGCGGGCGCCCACCCCGCTTCAAATGAGATCACTGTCACCTGCCCGATTCACAGGACGTAAAGTTGCTGGGCCGCTGCAAACGCGACCCAGAAGCCAGGCAGCCTTGCCTGGTTGTGGGCGGGGCCACGTGATGCAAGGCGAAAGCAGTCCGGCAGCCTTGCGGGCTCCAGAACAAAGTCCCGCTCCCGAGAAGGGGGACTGGGTGAAGCGAGTTGCATTGTGAAGCGGGGCTACTGTGAGTGAGGGAAGCCCTGGAGACTTGCCCGTGCCCGGTCATCAGTCAGGAAACCCTGAGGCCAACAGGAGGAGGCAGTGCGACGCACACAGGGCTCCGTGTGGTGAGAGAACCCTGCATGTTGAGAAGACTGGAAGAAGAGCAATGTTCAAAAAGTTGTGCTTACCACTGACAAAGTGGAAGCATCCCTTGGCGCACAGCCGTAAATCCTACTGGGAATCACCCAGAGTTCCTCCAAAGTTCAACAGTAAGATTTTAAATGTTTGTATGTTTTTTTATTTTTCAAACAATATCATATTTGATTGAATTCATCAGTTTTTTCGAATACATTTTTAGTACTTAAGTCCAATGCATTTCGGTCATTTAGACCTTCATCTGGGACCACATAGGCTGAAACAAGGTATAACAGAAAAACATGTCACAAAAAATCGTTCTACTATAAAAAGTAACATGATACATATCCAATGATTATTAGTGACTAATTGTAAAATACACCCGAGTGCATGAACCAGTATCTGTGTTATGGTGACAGTTTTTACAAAAAAAACGCCCGTGTGGGCACTCACATTTGTAGTGTTAGTCAACATCTTATATCTTATGTTTGAGGTCACTTCGATAACGCTGTTAAGAGAAATATGCAAATAACTTCAATATAATGCCTACGTCCGCATTTCTGTATGTTCCACAACCGAATTTACACTCGGTAGTCTCACGAGTTATTCACTTACTTCCTCGACGCCACAAAACAGCGTCTCCTCTCTCCTAATCTCGATTAGTCTGCACGGTCGGTCTTTCGGCATCCATTAGGCGCCGGGCCAATCGGTATCCCTATAACTCTTACTCTGCTGATGGTCGTTTGCACAGTGGCTGTGATTGGACGGTTCCCGGTCATGTGATCGGGATAACGTCCAATCGTACTCTGCTCTTAGTTTAAAGGCATGTTTATGGGATATAACATTGCGTACATACAAACCTATCCAGTGTATGCATTCATCAAACAGTAAAACATTTAGATATTGTCCAGTGGTGAAAAAACGGTAGAGATAATAATAAAATAAAACATTAAGAATATTCAAACAGAGATTAGAAATGGATGGCTATTGCATCCTCCAGTATGGGTAAGGCTAAAGCACGAAGTGTGCTTAATTCTTCATGATATTCAGTTCATAGGTAGCACATAAATTCTACTCGATCATTGAGTCCATATGGCTTTTGGGTATTTAACAAGTACATCCAGTTATTCTCCCTTTGAAGGAGAAATTTGTTATTGTCACGGCCTTCTCTTTTTTCAATTGTTTCCAGGATAGTAAATTGAAGTTGAGAAACATTGTGTTTGGCTTCGTTGAAATGAGCTGCTATTGTGGACTTAACATTGGCTGTTCTTATATTTGACTTGTGTTCATTTAGCCGTGTTTTTATTTTTCTGGTTGTTTTCCCCACATATGCCTTTCCGCATGGGCATTTTAGCATGTAGATAGCGTTGCTCGTGTCGCAGGTAGCATTGACTTGTAGCTTGATATTGTATCCCTTCATAGGATGTGTGATTGTGTTTCCTCTTATGATGTTATTACAGTGACCACACTGTAAGCATGGTCTTGTTCCTCTGTATATCTCGTCTTTGGGAATTTTCTGTTTCAATAGTTCTCCTAGATTTTTACTGCGGGTAAAGGCAAAGATTGGCTGTTGTTCGAAACTGGGTTTGAAGTCAATTTCAGCTCTAAGGATATTCCAATGTGTTCTTATAATTTTTTTGAATCTGTGGCTCATGGTTGAATATTTTGATACCACTGTCATTCTTTCTTGTTTGTTCCTTATTTGTGTTTTCAATAGTTCTGTCCTCTGTATCTTCTTCACTTTTTCAATGGATTGTTCAATGAGAGTATTGGGATATCCTCTTTTTCGAAATCTGTCCCCCACCGCTTTCAGGGTAGAGTCAACTTTGCTCTCCTCCGACGTGATTCTTTTAGCTCTCATCATCTGGGATATTGGTAAATTCGTTTTTAGTGATTCTTGATGAAAGCTTTGAAAGTGCACTGTGTTGTTTCTGTCCGTTGATTTTCTGTGCATCTCTGTTTCGATTTTTCTTCCTTTTAGATTCACTCGCACATCCAGAAATGTTATTGTAGATTTGGAAGTTTCCCATGTTAGTTGAATTCTGTCATTTTTTTGGTTTAGTTCCGTTAAGGCTTGTTGTAGTGTGTCTTCTGTATTCTTCCAAATTAAAAATATGTCATCTATATAGCGGACAAATATTGTCAAATTGTCAGTCCATGTTGGGTTATGTAATATATGCTCTTCCTCATAGGCCTTCATGTACAGGTTCGCATATACCGGGGCCGCAGAATTGCCCATCGATGTCCCGACTAGTTGTTGGTACCAATCATCATTAACCTTAAAATAGCTGTGGTATAGCGTGAAGATTACCAGTTCTAAAAGAAAAATTTGCATAGATTTGTCGTGATCAGTTGCCAATATGGCTTGTTCCATAGCTTCGATGCCACTTCCGTGGGGTATCGAGGTGTATAGGGACTTCACGTCCGCTGTGCATAGAATTAGTTCCTCATCATCTCTTAGTTCCAATTGATTTAGCTTGGTCAAAAAATCGGTGGAATCTCTGATGTATGATGTCATGTTTTGAACTGAAGGTTGCATATATTTATCAATGAATTTCCCTATGGCTTCGTGTATGCTATTTATTGTAGATACAATAGGGCGCAGTGGAGGGTCCATTAGGTTTTTATGCACTTTGGGCATCATATAGAACGTCGGACTGTTAGGATTTTCTTTCAGCAAAAATTTCTTCGTTTTGTCATTTATGGTTCCATTTTCTCTTGCTTTGTTGATTATTTCTGTCAATTTTTTGGTGTATTCTTTTGTAGGATTTGAGTGTAGTTTGGAATAGGTATTAGAATCAGCTAGGTGTTCTTCGACTTTTTGTTGGTACATTGAAGCTGGCATTATCACAAGGGCTCCGCCTTTATCAGCCTTGGTGCATTTGATCTCTTTGTTTTCAGCAAGTTTTTTCAAAGTATCTAAATCTTTGTTGGTTAGGTTTTTGCGAGGTCTTTTTTCAAACTTTATCTTGTTCAGGTCTTGCTTCACCATGGTTTCAAATAGATCAAGGGTTTTATGACTAGATGGTGCCATGAAAGTACTTCTGGTTCGTAATCCTTTTAATTGATCCTGTTCAGATGCCAAGGGTTTATCCACTACATGGTCAAAAAAATATCGTAACCTTAGTTTTCGCATCAGTTTAAAAAAACTAATTTCTAATTCCAATGGGTTCGTCAAGGTGGTAGGAACAAAAGAAGTGCCCTTTTCTAAGACTGCGAGTTCTTGATCTGTCAATTTATAGTTTGATATATTGATCACTAGGTGGGTTTTGGTGTGGTCTTCTTTTTCTCTTTTTCTTTTATTTTCGTTGTCATGCTTCTTGTGTTTGGTGGTTCGTTTTCCCCTCCTGGATCTTCTTGTGGGTTTGGGCCTTCGGCTAAAAAATGATCCTCTGTGGTACCACCTGTTGCTGAAGTTGTAGGTTCTTCAGTGGGCTTATCTGTTCCAGTCGTTCCCTTCTTAGTAGTTCTTTCTTCATTGGATTGTGCATTCTGTGTTGTTTTTTTAGATGGATAATTTCTGTTAGGAGGTGGTTTATTACTGCTATCGCTTCCTGATGATGAAGTGTCAGTGTATGAGGTATATGGGCGATTTCTTCTTCTTTGGGCGTACACATCTGCCCATGTGTACACCTCCCCAAGCTTATAATCAAGCGTGTCACGTTTAAATTTCCTTAATTTTCTCTCATTCACTTCTTGAGTGTGGCGCTCTATTTGTTCTTTAGCATCTTTTAGTGCCTCATCTAGCTCTTCCGTGGTCATCATTTTTGATAGGTCTTCTGTAAGTTCTTCCATTTCTTTGGTCAAGTCTATCAAGATAAGCGATAGTTCCTCAATAATTAGTAGAATAAGATCCAATGAGCAGCGATTCAGAATGGCGTACCATTTCTCTTGAAAAGGCTTGGAGTTTTTGCACAAAGATGGCTTGAGGGCGATTCTTAGGCCTCTGGGTATGCGCTGCGCCTTATGGTAACGAATAAGTGTACTGGCATGTAATTTTTGGTTAATATGACGCTTAGAAATATAGATCAGTTGCTTCAGATTTTGTGCCTTTGTCCTACTGGATGATGTTTGAGTCATCTCTTCCTGAATTAAAGAATAAATTCTAGAGGCTTCCCCCTCTTGAAATCCAAACGTGTCTGCCCTTGCTTCAGTACTCTTTGTAATCTCTTCGTACTGCATTTTGACAATTTTTATCAGTTTGTAATTTTTTGCGTGCTGCTCTCCTTCGTGGCAAGAAAGATTTCAGAACTGAGAAAAGAAGCGAGGTTTTTTGAGCGCACTGCTTCTTTCTTGGTGTCTTATGTTTCACCTTTTCGTTTATAACTTTTATCAGTTTTTGCGTGCTGTCAAGGCAGTGCCTCTTGCCGGACACTCACTGAATAGTCCAAAAAGTTGTGCTTACCACTGACAAAGTGGAAGCATCCCTTGGCGCACAGCCGTAAATCCTACTGGGAATCACCCAGAGTTCCTCCAAAGTTCAACAGTAAGATTTTAAATGTTTGTATGTTTTTTTATTTTTCAAACAATATCATATTTGATTGAATTCATCAGTTTTTTCGAATACATTTTTAGTACTTAAGTCCAATGCATTTCGGTCATTTAGACCTTCATCTGGGACCACATAGGCTGAAACAAGGTATAACAGAAAAACATGTCACAAAAAATCGTTCTACTATAAAAGTAACATGATACATATCCAATGATTATTAGTGACTAATTGTAAAATACACCCGAGTGCATGAACCAGTATCTGTGTTATGGTGACAGTTTTTACAAAAAAAACGCCCGTGTGGGCACTCACATTTGTAGTGTTAGTCAACATCTTATATCTTCAGTTCAAAACATGACATCATACATCAGAGATTCCACCGATTTTTTGACCAAGCTAAATCAATTGGAACTAAGAGATGATGAGGAACTAATTCTATGCACAGCGGACGTGAAGTCCCTATACACCTCGATACCCCACGGAAGTGGCATCGAAGCTATGGAACAAGCCATATTGGCAACTGATCACGACAAATCTATGCAAATTTTTCTTTTAGAACTGGTAATCTTCACGCTATACCACAGCTATTTTAAGGTTAATGATGATTGGTACCAACAACTAGTCGGGACATCGATGGGCAATTCTGCGGCCCCGGTATATGCGAACCTGTACATGAAGGCCTATGAGGAAGAGCATATATTACATAACCCAACATGGACTGACAATTTGACAATATTTGTCCGCTATATAGATGACATATTTTTAATTTGGAAGAATACAGAAGACACACTACAACAAGCCTTAACGGAACTAAACCAAAAAAATGACAGAATTCAACTAACATGGGAAACTTCCAAATCTACAATAACATTTCTGGATGTGCGAGTGAATCTAAAAGGAAGAAAAATCGAAACAGAGATGCACAGAAAATCAACGGACAGAAACAACACAGTGCACTTTCAAAGCTTTCATCAAGAATCACTAAAAACGAATTTACCAATATCCCAGATGATGAGAGCTAAAAGAATCACGTCGGAGGAGAGCAAAGTTGACTCTACCCTGAAAGCGGTGGGGGACAGATTTCGAAAAAGAGGATATCCCAATACTCTCATTGAACAATCCATTGAAAAAGTGAAGAAGATACCGAGGACAGAACTATTGAAAACACAAATAAGGAACAAACAAGAAAGAATGACAGTGGTATCAAAATATTCAACCATGAGCCACAGATTCAAAAAAATTATAAGAACACATTGGAATATCCTTAGAGCTGAAATTGACTTCAAACCCAGTTTCGAACAACAGCCAATCTTTGCCTTTACCCGCAGTAAAAATCTAGGAGAACTATTGAAACAGAAAATTCCCAAAGACGAGATATACAGAGGAACAAGACCATGCTTACAGTGTGGTCACTGTAATAACATCATAAGAGGAAACACAATCACACATCCTATGAAGGGATACAATATCAAGCTACAAGTCAATGCTACCTGCGACACGAGCAACGCTATCTACATGCTAAAATGCCCATGCGGAAAGGCATATGTGGGGAAAACAACCAGAAAAATAAAAACACGGCTAAATGAACACAAGTCAAATATAAGAACAGCCAATGTTAAGTCCACAATAGCAGCTCATTTCAACGAAGCCAAACACAATGTTTCTCAACTTCAATTTACTATCCTGGAAACAATTGAAAAAAGAGAAGGCCGTGACAATAACAAATTTCTCCTTCAAAGGGAGAATAACTGGATGTACTTGTTAAATACCCAAAAGCCATATGGACTCAATGATCGAGTAGAATTTATGTGCTACCTATGAACTGAATATCATGAAGAATTAAGCACACTTCGTGCTTTAGCCTTACCCATACTGGAGGATGCAATAGCCATCCATTTCTAATCTCTGTTTGAATATTCTTAATGTTTTATTTTATTATTATCTCTACCGTTTTTTCACCACTGGACAATATCTAAATGTTTTACTGTTTGATGAATGCATACACTGGATAGGTTTGTATGTACGCAATGTTATATCCCATAAACATGCCTTTAAACTAAGAGCAGAGTACGATTGGACGTTATCCCGATCACATGACCGGGAACCGTCCAATCACAGCCACTGTGCAAACGACCATCAGCAGAGTAAGAGTTATAGGGATACCGATTGGCCCGGCGCCTAATGGATGCCGAAAGACCGACCGTGCAGACTAATCGAGATTAGGAGAGAGGAGACGCTGTTTTGTGGCGTCAAGGAAGTAAGTGAATAACTCGTGAGACTACCGAGTGTAAATTCGGTTGTGGAACATACAGAAATGCGGACGTAGGCATTATATTGAAGTTATTTGCATATTTCTCTTAACAGCGTTATCGAAGTGACCTCAAACATAAGATATAAGATGTTGACTAACACTACAAATGTGAGTGCCCACACGGGCGTTTTTTTTGTAAAAACTGTCACCATAACACAGATACTGGTTCATGCACTCGGGTGTATTTTACAATTAGTCACTAATAATCATTGGATATGTATCATGTTACTTTTTATAGTAGAACGATTTTTTGTGACATGTTTTTCTGTTATACCTTGTTTCAGCCTATGTGGTCCCAGATGAAGGTCTAAATGACCGAAATGCATTGGACTTAAGTACTAAAAATGTATTCGAAAAAACTGATGAATTCAATCAAATATGATATTGTTTGAAAAATAAAAAAACATACAAACATTTAAAATCTTACTGTTGAACTTTGGAGGAACTCTGGGTGATTCCCAGTAGGATTTACGGCTGTGCGCCAAGGGATGCTTCCACTTTGTCAGTGGTAAGCACAACTTTTTGGACTATTCAGTGAGTGTCCGGCAAGAGGCACTGCCTTGACAGCACGCAAAAACTGATAAAAGTTATAAACGAAAAGGTGAAACATAAGACACCAAGAAAGAAGCAGTGCGCTCAAAAAACCTCGCTTCTTTTCTCAGAAGAGCAATGTTGCCATCCGAGCCCGGAGGAGAGGATCAGAGGTGCCCGTGGTCCCAGTGAGTGGGGCCTGATTTGGGAGCACTCGTAGTGCTCCTCCCCTATTGTTTACTGTTGCCTCACAGCTGAACCGCAGTTGCGGGCAGCTGCATCAAAGGGGCACATGTTGTCGGGGAGTCCCAGAGGGGGGAAGTGCCAGTGCCATTTTGCTAACATTGGGGGCAAAGCGTTACTGAGTCCCAGAGTGGGACTCCAGGGGGCACGTTGAGTGCCTGTCCTCATTGCTTGTGGAGCATTGTTTTGGGCGCCAGAAGCCAGGACTGCTGGTGCATTCCCACAGTGGCCCTGCAAAGTGCAGGCAGCTGCACCATTTGGGCACATTTATTTTGTTAGAGTCACAGTGGGGGACAGAGGATGCCAGTGCCCATCTTTTTGATTTCATAGCTGCCCAGCAAGTAGTGGGCAGCTGACATGTTTACGTCAGAATTCCTTTGGGGGCATTTCTTAGTGAGATCCACTCCTCTGACCAGCGCAATTGCGCACTGCGATTTCCGCTGCATTGGCAGCAGCCTTGACATTTGGGACATAGAGCATTTGAGCCCCTGAGAAGGCCAGTTAGCCAGTAGGACTAATATGTTTGTAGGGCACCAGGCCCTAAGGGGATTTACGTAGGTGTGCAGGAAATGTGATTTGTGTACTGTGTTTAAGCACCGTGATTCATGCCTCTACTGTGGTTTATGATTAGGTGATTTGTGCACCCTATGTTTTATCTTGCAGGATAATGCTGAGTACAGTGTTTGCCAGTAAATACAGGTTGTGATCTACTTTTATTATAAGTTCTACATTTACCCTTTTCCCTTTGTGATGGTCCTGACAGTGGCCCAATTGGCCCTCTCAGGTGTATATAGTCCCCTGTAAATACTGCCTAAGTGCCAGTTGGCAAAATGTACATTGTGTGATTATGATCTAATGTGTTTATGACAATACTAAGGCTATTTTTTGTATAACCTTGTGTGGAGTTTCTTTTGTGGTGTGCCTAGTGTGTTACTGCTGTGTGGGTGTTGCGCAAACGCTTTACACATTGCCTCTGGGATAAGCCTGACTAGTCGTGACAAGCTACCAAGGGGGTGAGCAGGGGTTATCTTTGGTGTTAACTTTGTTACCCTGACTAGAGTGGTGGTTTCTGCCTGGCTTTTGTACAAGCCTTAGCCAACCAGAGATCCCATTTCTAACAGTGCTCAAATACTGATTCATCTTAACATGCTGCAGGTGTTTCAAAACATGTTCCAAGCCCTCCTCTTAAAATTTTCCTAAAACCCCAGCCTTGATCGTGATGAACTTTCATGGATCTATCACATACAGATTTAACGGTGAAACTGCTACAGTAGGCTCATCTGTATAGGTCTCGATTTAGTTGGTGTGTTTTTTTAAACACCCCATCCCTAAATGTGGCTCAAGTGAAATATTAACTCCCCCGTGTAAAATACTTTTTGGGGAAATCTTCTACTTATTTATGCGTTGTAAGGGGAGTTTAGTAGGGAACTTTTATGACGCTTTTAGTTGCATAGACTTTAATTTAAGCAGCTGAAGAGGGATTTGCTGACAACTTTATATGTTTGTAAGTTGCTTTAATAACATGGTATTGATTGTATCACTGGCTGCATTACTGTCTACATTCTTCAAAGCAAGTTGCAACCTTTCATGGCTGTGAAAAAGTCAAACTTTCAGTTCTTTCAGTTAAACGATATTGCTTGCCCACACTTTGCTGAGACACCACATCCACAAGAACGGAAAGGAACAAAGCTCTTTTTTCTATTTTTCCTGAAACCAGAGTTTTAGATTGATTGTGGTGAAAAGCTTATAGACAGTTTCAATGGTGTGTCACTTTCTTATCGCAAATGAAAATTAGCGAACCTCCTTGAGAAGGAGAGATAAGCTACAATGAGAAAGTTCAATACAACTCAACAATGAGTTGGTAAAACTATCTCCAGCCAACCAACGGAGGGACTATACTCAAACATTATAAAGTGCTGCTATTTCTTCTAAAGTTCAGGCGGAATCCATTAGAGAATTTTACAACTTTGCTTTTCGATGTAAAATATTATGGATTTAGGACAAGGCGATTACACGTCTTTCCTAGTGTATTAGTCAAACCTATCAAAAACTAGAAAGTAATTCATGCATAATGTTTGATCCCAAAAGAGAATTTTGATTTAAATAATTGCAGATGTAACCGGGAAATTACATGAAGGCTAAGACAGCTCAAGCATCATGACTATCGTTATTTTCTGTTTTACTCAAGCTGTTCCCTTCAGATCTTGACATAAACTCAGTTGCTCTCATCCTGGAACCGCAGCGATCTACCGACTACTTTAATTGATTGCTGCTTTGTAGAAGTATCTCTTATAGTTTTGGCTAGAAAATAAAAAAGATAGTGTCACAGAATGTGTTTTCTGTGGTGTGTTTGGTATACCCACAAAAATGAATTAAATGATAATACTCGTGGCGTTCAGTCTTGTAAGTGAATGCCATTGCTATATTTAGGGGGAGGATCCAAAAGATTCGTGATACAGAGTCTTGTTCCCAACCCCCATATGGACAGGAAATGCCTGTATGACTTTCCTGCTCTGTGCCTGATCCCCATCCTCACCTTGGAGAGAAAAAGAGGGCTGCTATCTCCAGCAACCATTTGCTGACTCATATGTAAAGAGCCCTCAAGCAATCATGGAAATAAAGAAAGCACAAAAGTTTCCGCTGCCGCTACAGTTTAACCCCCATGCCCCACACACTGGGGCATATGTACAAGCCCCGTTTGCCACATGAACGTCACTTTTAATGATGGTCCCGTGGCAATAGGGGCCTTGCCTTATTTACAAGGCAGTTTTAGGGCACTTAACATGGCTTAACGCTGCCTTGTAAATGAGTTCCCCTTTCACGCAATGCTTAGAGTGAAAGGGGTGGGCAGTGGGCGTTGCAGTGGGCATTCCACCGCAACACCCATTGATATTGACGCTGCCCCCTATTTACAAGAACAGCATAATTAAGAGGAAGTGCCAAAATTAAGACCAGAAAAAACCTGGTCTTAAGTTTGGCGAAATGAGGAGAAATATTTGATTTCTCCTCGTTTTTGCTTTTTCCATGTATGGTGCCTTGTGCAGCACACATGGAAAAAGCAAAAAGCCTTGGATTGTTTATGTACAGGAAGGTCCCTGTAGTGAATCACCAGGAAGCAGATTTGGATAATTCTTCTTTTATTCTCAAATTAAGTAGTACAGATAAAATAAGGTGCTGCCAGCTTGAAGAAGAACTCTGGACTGCACATGCACTCTAACACATTCACTATGACATACATACATTCCAATAATGACATGAAGCAATTCTGGATGGAACATTACTAAAGTCACATACTGTAAATTGAAGTATGATGCAAGCATCACTACACATCCTCCTCCTTAAAATAAAAACAAAATAAAAGAAAGAGAAACTAAAAACTTATTTACACACAAAATCATCTAAAAATTTAGGAGTAACAACATTTCTTCCACTTCTGGTACATGCTTGAGGTTGCACATTTTTTGAAACAGATGGCTTGGCTTCACATGAATTCTGAGGTGAATCAGAGCTAATCTCTTTTGGAATAGCAGAAAGAGATGATGAAGATAAAGAACATGATTCTTCATTACATGATTCTTCATTATCATTCTGAAACTCTTCAACTAACAACTCAGACCTAACCGGAGGAATTGAAGGTTGGAAAGCACTGCTGTCATTGTCAAACGAATTTGTACCGGGGTCTGAAGAATCAACTGGAGTCAACCACCAAAAATCACCAACATCACCCATCTCCCTTTTCTTATTTTTTGATACACCAGATCCTCTGGCAAAAGCAATCTTACTCATGTGATGAATGGAACCATCATCTAGCAACACGGTATTGCGCATCACTTTGGTGATGGTTTTTGGATCTGAAAAGCGAGGTTGTAACTTACCAGTTTTCTTGGAAGACTTAACTCTAACTAATTGACCAACCTCAACTTGTGTATCCCTGGTGCCATGTTTTTTGTCATAATAAACTTTGTTTTTGTCTTGAGATTTGCAAATGTTATCACTGACACTGACAGCATTCCAACTATATGCTTTACTTCTGCCCAACCACGTGGGATTTAACTTGGAATAAGGGAACCTGCCTCTCATAAGACCAAACGGACTTTCACCACTAGTTTCATGCACTGTGATTCTGTATGACCACAACATCTTGTCGAGTTCAACAAACCAATTTTTCCTGTTCTTATTGGCCAGCTGTAACGTGCCTTTAATGACTCTGTTAACCCTTTCAACAACTGAATTGCCTTGAGGATGATAAACAGCAGCAAATCTTTGTTTGATACCTGAGGATTCCATAAAAACCTTCATGGTATCAGACTTGAACTGAACACCATTGTCCGTCAGAATGGACGCAGGCAGACCTTCTCTGATGAAACATTCATCTAAAAATGCTATGACTGTGTCAGTGTTTATTTTATCAACAACTTTCAATTCGATCCATCTGGAAAACAGATCTACTACTACTAAAATAAATTTGATGGAATCGTCTTGCCATATGATAGGTCCCATAATATCTAAAGCTAATTCCTCCCATGGCAATTTGGGACACTTAAGTGAGGACATTGGAGGATTGAGGGTTTTTTGGCTCTTATCAGAACATTCACATTGCACACAATCACGTACAGATCTTTCTATCTCCAAATCGATACCAGGCCACCAGTACAAAGCTTTTATTACTCTTTTAGTTCTGGATATACCCGGATGTCCCTCATGTCCTAATGAAATAATTTTTTGACGTACACCAGATGGTGGTATGAGTTTGTCTCCACGACATAAGAAATCACCATCCACACTAAGTTCATCCTTAACCTCCCAAAAGGGCTTAAGTTGAGTGTCAGATTTCGCTAAAACGAACCAACCTAGGTTGATTTTTTCCTTGATTGTATCCAGTACTCCATCCTTGACAGATGCTAAATTCCACTCATCTTTTGATAACCCATGCGGATCAGAAAATATTCCAGCAACACAAAAATCATTCCACGAGTTTTCATCAATTTCCTTCATGGGTAAGGGTAACCTACTTAAAAAATCCGCAACTACATTTTTAGCACCAGGTACGTATTGCATAGTGTACATAAAATCTTGAAGTCTCATGGATAAACGAGCAATCCTGGCTGAAGCTCTGTACAAACCCTCAGTGGTGAGAAGTTTGGTCAGTGGTTTGTGATCTGATCGTAATATAAATTGCTTGCCCCAAATAAATTTACGAAAATGTTCCATTGACCATACCACAGCAAGAGTTTCGCGCTCAATTACAGAGTATTTCTCTTCACAAGGTGACAAAGAGCGTGAAGCAAAAGCAATAACGACTTCAACACCCTGTTCAGAAATTTGTGAGAGAACACAACCTAAACCAACACCGCTAGCGTCAGTGGTCAAATACGTTGTAGCAGAAGGATCAAAACCTTGTAACATTGGTGCATTAACTATTGCATATTTGATTTCCTTAAAGGCAGCTTTACATTTTTCATCCCAAACAAAAGGTGATTTGTTCTTCATGAGAACACGCATGTGAAACGTTTTCTGTGAAAATTGATTGACAAACTTAGAGTAAAACTCAGCTAAACCCAGAAATGATCTGAGTTCGTCCTTTGACTTAGGTTCAGGAGAGTTTACAATAGCTTCCACCAGCTTCGTTTTAGGTTTTATACCTCCATCACAGATCTCATGACCTAAATAAGTAACGGAATTTTGCGAAAATTTACATTTACTGAGTTCCCCGACTAAACCATTATCAGCTAGGATATTAAGAACTTTTCTTAGGAGATTGTCATGGTGATCTTTATCTTTCCCCATGATTAGGATATCATCTTGGAAGAAAATTACCCCTTTTACATGTCCAAACAAGTTTGTCATTAATCTCTGAAATACTGCTGCCGCAGATGCTAAGCCAAATGGCATTCTTTTAAATCTAAAGCAACCAAATGGGGTAGCAAAAGATGTCAAATGTCTGCTTTCAGGATCAAGAACAACTTGATGATACGCTGCCGATAGGTCTAGAGTAGAAAATACCTTTGCATCTTTGGTCAAAGACAACATTTCATCAATGCGTGGAAGTGGATACTGGTCAACCAGAATTTGACTGTTCAAATACCTCAAATCCACACACAAACGGGCTTTGCCATTGGCCTTGCGTGCGACGACCAATGGCGAAACCCATTCAGCTGCTTCTACAGTCTCAATAATATTAGAGTTCAACAATTTATCTAACTCAGCTTTGACTTCATCCTTAATAATCATAGGAATGTTCCTAGCTTTGTGGATTTTTGGGACTGCATTATCTTTAAGTCTAATTTGGTGTGTAAAACCTTTTAGTTTACCAATGTTACCAGTAAATACAGAAGAAAACTCATTAATAACCCATTTTTTGGTGTCTTCACTTATACACGAAACCAAGACTTGTTCCTTACTGTTAGGATCTAGAATTATATGTAGACTTTTTTGGTCCCTCCAACCCAACACCGAAGGGCCATCTTTGGAAACATACAGTTTGCATGTGGCATGCATTCCTTTAAATTTGAAAATTAAAAGCCTGAACCCTAAAATCACAATTGTATTGTCAGTATAGCTTACAGGTGAAATATCAGAAGGTTCCAACCAATTACCAATTTGGTTAACAAACTTCTGATCCCAAACATTCTTATTCACAATAGTATATGGTGATCCAGAGTCTGCAGCTAGTTGTGTCATGACTCCACCTAACGATACCTGACATAACGGTTTACTGGAATCAATATCAGAAATATTCAAAACAACTTTTTTTTTCACAACATTTTGCACTAGTAGTACTTCTTCATCAGACGATGAGGTGCACTCCTGTGCTACCTCTTGAATGCATGCAATTTTACTTTTTGAACTTTTAAATACTTTCCTCTTACACGCTTTAGCAAAATGCCCCATAACCCCACAGTTCAAACATTTAGTGTTTTTAGCTGGACATTTAGGATAATGGGCAAGGTGAGAGTGACTTCCACATCTATAACACGCTGGTTCAGAAGTTTTCTTATAGTCAAAATTCTCCTTTTTAGAATTGCCAGGTCTGTAGTCTTTGTTAGTTTTAACAAAAGATTTCCCTTCCGAAATTTTGTTTACAATATCAGGTTCCTTTTTCTCACTGGAAAGAGAAGCTTTTGCACAACGTTCTGAAAGTTCTGCTTTTTTGACCATAGCAATAATTTCTTTCAAAGTTCCATCACCTTCAACCCATAACTTATTTTGAATGGTTTTAGTTTTGGTATACATGACAATTTGATCACGAATAAGGTCATCATGGAGTTGAGCAAATTTGCACTTAATAGCTAATTTTCTAAGTGCTGAAACGTAGTCCTCTACTGATTCGCATTTTTCTTGCTTACGTTGGAAAAAGGAATGTCTGGTGACAGCAATGCAAACACACGGAGAAAAATAATCATCAATATCTAGTAGTGCTGAATTGAAAACATCAACGTCACCACTAGATCTATCAGTTTTATCCAATTGATTGTAGATTCTTAATCCTTCTGGACCAAGACCTAACAATAAAATCCTTTTTTTTCTTTCAGGAGTGAAAGATCCACTTACATCTTCCAGGTTTGCAACATAGTTCAAAAAATATTCCTTCCAATCTAACCAGGCAACAGGAGGATCACCTGGAACAATTAAAAACTCCCTCGGAGCATTTAAGTTCAAACCATGTACAGGCTTATCACCAGATGTAGTAGCACTGTTAGTGTCAGGCATACTGAATGAGGTAAAGTAATATATAAATATATATGTATATGTCTTTGTTCAAATAAAAGACAACTTAATTGTAGGCAGCACCTTAAATGAAGTAAATTGTATGTACTGTTAGAAATTGTAAATGAAAACTAGTAAAGAAAATAATAGCAAATAAATACCAGAAGATTTGCCTGTGTCCGGATCCAGAAATGAATGCACTGCGGTGAAATTGTGAAAAAACGGGCGAAAACCAATTAAAATGGCCGCCGGCGTGACCTTACGTGGGGTCGTACCCACAATGCACTGCAGTGTTTGTTGACGTAGGTTCCGAGTGACGGAGGTCAGTGACGGAGGTCCGAGCAAAGATGCCGCGACGTTTGAACTCGCATCCACGAGCAAGGTAACGTGTTTGAAAGTATATACGTCTCGTGTCAGGTTTAAACAATGCAGAGGCTTCAAATTATTTCAATGCCGCTTAGAGACATTCAAAAAGCAGTTTTCCACACGCTACTTTCAGGCGCCTCTTTCAAACACAGCCGTACCTTCGTAAATGCTTTAGTTGAAAGGTGAAGGTTAACGTCTTCTTGAGACTGTGGCAGGCAATTCCTTCAAAGCGTCTCTGCTACAGCAGTTAATCAAACGGCAAGATTCCCAGCACTGTTAGAAACATAAATAAAAATCGCTTCCTTCCTTCTTTTTTTTAAATACAAGGAAAGATCTTACTGCAATGTAGTGAAGATCTCTGGAGAAAAACGAAGAAATTTCTTTTAAAAACGGAATTTTTCTTGAAATCGTGGAAATGCGATTGAAGTCATCAATGAAGCAGGATCACACAAATCTTCATTAAATCAGTAGTTTCCCTCGTCGCCAAATTTGTAGTGAATCACCAGGAAGCAGATTTGGATAATTCTTCTTTTATTCTCAAATTAAGTAGTACAGATAAAATAAGGTGCTGCCAGCTTGAAGAAGAACTCTGGACTGCACATGCACTCTAACACATTCACTATGACATACATACATTCCAATAATGACATGAAGCAATTCTGGATGGAACATTACTAAAGTCACATACTGTAAATTGAAGTATGATGCAAGCATCACTACAGTCCCCCTTCCTGCAAATAAACAATCTTTTTTTAAAAAAAAGACATTGTGTGACTTCCATGTGTGCTGCATTAAGCAGCACAAATAGAAGTGACAAAATGGCATTTCAAGATTGTTTATGTGCAGGAAGGGAAGCCACAGAGAAGGGAAACACAACCAACCCCGTCACTGGCTCTGTGACCTGATAGCACCGCAGAATGCCCCATCCGCACCTCACACTGCAACCCTGGTCTCGCCTCTGCCACCGAGCCGCTGCTTGCACCGTGACCAATGGGCACCGCACTCCGCGCCGCCTCGCTTCCCATCTCCATCCTGGTTTCACGGTCACTGTTGCAGCTGCTGATTTTGTCACCCGTGACCGCATTGTGGCTGGGGGCATCACTCATAAGTCTCAAGATGGACTGCCTCGTCCCACCCAGTAGTCTGGGTCGACCAACCCAAGCTAACCGGCTCAGTCGCTTGCACTGCAACCTGCCAGTACCGCATCGAGCACCGCCTCACCCTGCAACATAAGCCTTCGTCTCAATGCTGTCACCTGGACAATCGTCACTGAGCCTATGCATGCGCGCATCAAGAAGGCACCGCACTCTGCATCGCTTCCATTTTGCAAGGCAACCACAAAGGTTTTCACAAACGGCTCGCACCAACGTGTCAGCCGCAACAAGAAAGATATGTTACAGAGTCTGGCCCGTACCGACGCGGTCTGCTGAAACTGTTAGACTCTGTTGTTTTCAGCATCATGGTAGCCCCAGCTGGAGTTACCGACTCAAACGAACTGTGTTTTTGAGATATTTCTGCAAATGTAAGGATATCTTGTAAAGTATATATTCTTAAAGTAATGTATGTTGGATTTCTGTCATTTTGGTCTTGTTTTGGATATATACAAATTTTGGATATTTTTCTTAACTGGTGTGGTGTCCTTTTGTCGTGCTTTCACTGTATGGGTTATTTGCAAATGCTTTACGCACTGCTTCTAAGATAGGCCTGACTGCTCATGCCAAGCTACCAAGGGGGTGAACAGGGGTTATTTAAGGAGAGTAACTCCCTTACCCTGACAAGGAAAAAGGGTCCCTACTTGGACAAAGGGGCAAATCCTTGCCAACTAGAGACCCCAATCTCTAACAGTTCAAAACTAACTCGTGATTATGAGCCATGACTGTTCAATTCAAACTGACAACTATAGGACAGTGGAATATTATGTGGTTTGGCTGGATGGCCTTGCCATGTAATACTATCACAATACCCAAAGATGGTCCTTGCATTCACACTAATAAATCCTTAACTCAGTCCTGGTAGAGTGACAAAGAGCAGTCAGGTTCTACTCGAGGAAGATGTGTTAAGCATTTCAGAGTACCTTCATAGATGATAAGTAATTGACAGGACCCGAGAAATTTCCAACACAAATTTATAAAAATAGACTGTATTTGTATCTTAATTTAGACACCAAACTCAAAAGGTGTTCATACATATAACCAGAGTTATAGATTTTTGAAGCAATATTAAATCAGTGCAATAAAATACATAGACAAAATAACATTGTGGTCAACGGCAAAATCAACTAGTGGCAATTGGTGTCTTGCAGGTCGAGTTGCTTAGAACCCTTAAAGGGGTAAGGTCATGTGGTCAATAGGACCATGCCACAAGATTCAGATCAATTTTACTGAGCCTGTGGAGTCTGGGTGCAGAGTTGATCTGGCTGTCCTTGGTGCTGAATAAGATCATCAGGTGATGCTGTTTCTATCACTTAACAAGGAAAGCAAAGAAGGCTTGGGTCTATATACTATCCGGCCTAGACCACTCAAATTGAAACAACAAAAACATTGGCCAGGTAGATTGATTATAACAACAAAGTCTAGTACCACTTACCCAATTGATCTAAGTGGACACACTTTTCATTTAGTATTTTTTACTCATTTTTTCATTTTTCACAAAATTCATTCATATATGTCTAGAGAGCGATACCATTTCAGTAGCAAAAATTCACATAAAATTACACAAATTTGTTGTTTCTATCACTTAAGCAGTGCTGCAAGAAACAAATTGCAAAAACACAACAGGTACACAGCTTCTTACACAATGTTCTCTGTAGCTGCTGCTTCGGATGTGGGGTTAGATACCAGACTGGTAACCAATAAGCCGTGGCTGTGGTAAGCACAATGAAGTGTTTTGGGGCCTTCTCTGGGTATGAGGGAGTAACATACCAACCTAAGACTTTGGGGGTAGGCAAGACTGCAACTCCCACAATGCACTGAAATACTTAGATTTGGGCAATACCTTGGTAGGCATGATGGCCAGTGACTCTTTAAATCTGGTTAGCATTGTTTTACACACAGTTTGCATGGACTGATGCCATTAGCTCAGGGAAGACTGAGGGTGCTTCTGGCTTCCACAAGAGTCCCTCTCTTTGAGAGTGTAAAGCTATAGACAAGCTCATGAGTCATTCACACAGTTCCAAGTCTGTTACTTCAGGGACAAAGGGCCTGACTTAGATCTCAGTGGACAAGTTACTCTGTCACAACAGTGTAACTTGCAGGCTGAAATATAAATCCTGTTACATCATATGAGATTTATATTTTTGGGGACAGGATATACGTCACCGTTGTGATAGAGTAAACCATTCACCAAGATCTAAATCAAACCCAAAGTATCCCTCTTTTGCTTTGTGCTGGTGGGCAAAGTCCTGTTGTCAGCGACACGGGTCTTCTCTTGGTCTTTCTTTGAAGAAAGTTGTTCAGAACTGAGATTCTGGTGTCGGGGGCTTAAATTCTACATTTAGGGGAGTCATGGGTGTGGGAGCGAGTTGCCAATGGGAAGCTGGTCCCTGCAGCTAGTCTGCCCCTGAAGTGATTGCATCACGTGGAATTGGTCACGTTTTCTACCTAGAACCAACTATTTCTGACCTCCTAGATATGGCAGAATTCAATTTTAGGTGTACAGACCAGGCTACCCACCCTAGATGGGTGTGCTGCCTTCCTAGGGGTGTACACCCCCTGCATAGCTAATGTCCTGCCATGGAAGGGTGGTTGGGGGAAGGGGAGGACTGTTTCCTCCTCAGGGGAACAGCCCAGATGCAATTCAGAGGCGGTGTCGATTTTGAGGCTCGCCGCTCTGATGTGCCCATTCACTAGCCATCTGGAGACAAGGGAGCTGTCACTTCCTTTCTGCCCAGTCGTTGTCTTTGACTCCTGGCAGTGATCACACTGAGGGAGGTCAGAATCCTGTATTGGTGGAAGCAGGCATGGTAACGCATGGGCTGGTCAGCCAGAGCACAGTAAAGCTGGAGGTAACCAAAAGGGAACCTCTAAGGTGCCTTCTGGGAGCATGCCATGGCACCCAGCGCATGAGAATCATGTCTGGGGTGAGAAGGCACATTGTTTGATACCAAACATGACTTATTTTATTGGTTTGATAATAGAGATGTCAATTTGGAGGGTGCCTGGTTGACAGCCAATGTTATCCTGTGGACCTGTAACACTTATAGTGCTTTCCAATGTGGGACACCACTATGGGGACATATAGGCTTGCATTTATATGTCCTCACCTTAAATATAATGCACCCTGCCTCCTGTACTGAGGAGTCCTTCCTTACATTTAAGGCAGTGTAGGTGATTGTGCCACACATGGCGAGGGCACAATGGAGTTCAAGCAGTTAGCACTTCACCTGTAGTCTTCAATGGCTGGCCTGCTGTAGGTAGGTTGCATGGGCAACTCATGCTGCAGCCTTGGGGGACCCTTTACCATGAATGCCCTGAGTACCCTGGTACAATATATAGGGACTCATAAGGGGTAACGTTTTTTCCAATGTGGGATTACCATGTTGAACATTACTATTTTAAGAGATAGCACAGGCACTGGGGTAAGGGCAGCAGAATCCAGTGCATGTTGAACAATTCAACCCCCATGACACTTTCAAATCAGGTTTCAGGAAAGGCTGTAGCAAAAAAACTGTTATGCTCAATATAGCAGGGCACATTCACAGTTCCTTAGACAAAAGCGACTCCTGCCTCCTAATCCTTCTCGACCTATCTGCATCATTTGATACAGTTCATGACCAAGCTTTACTTGAGACATTCAAAAACTCAACTGGTATCAATGGCACAGTCCTGAGATGGTTCAGGTCCTATCTTCAGCATCGCTCCCAACTATTTATTGTCAACAGCTGTCGCCTGAAGCATGCACCAGTACCAAAAGGTATACCACAAGGTTCCATCCTCTCGGCAGCCCTATTCAATCTTTTCATGGAACCCCTCACAGATATCCTGAACCAAGCTGGTATCAAGTATCACCTACATGCAAACAACACACATCTTTGCTACAGAATGTAATCACCCAGGTGAATCTGACATTTTGATGCCACACTAATCACGGTACAAGCTTGGTTACACACAAATCATCTTAAGCTGAGCCCCCACAAGACAAAAATACTACTCCTTTTCCCAAAAACAAATCCCTACCCAACAAAGAATGGCTCAAACATTTGGACACACTAAACTGCCCCTCCACACTGTCCAACTCTGTTAAATCCATGGGTATCACAAAAGACAAATACTTGTCAATGAAGGGACACAACAAAAATACTGCCAACGAAGCATTCTGCACACTAAAACATCTTAATAAAATCAAACCGTTTATCCCCTCATGATCTTAAGATGGCTGTACAATCTTTAGTGCTCCTGAAGTTTGACTACGGCAATGCCACCCCTACAGGAATCCCTAAAAGTCACCTAGCGCCCCTCTACGATTCACAGGAATCAAACAGTTTGACCACATCTCACCTGCACTTAAATGTTTCACTCGGCCTCCCATTGAAGTAAGATGCATCTACAATGCAGCTTGTATCACCCACAAAGCCTTACATAAAAAAAACAATTATCTAGAAACTAAACTATCGAAAGCAAGAATAAGCTAGGTCGTGAGAAGCTCAAACTCTCTTCTTCTCATACCCCCCAAACTTAAAAAGAAATAATTGCTGGCATGCTTCTTATCTGGAAGCACCTCCAAGATTTGGAACTTTACGCCCTAAGGACCTACAAAGCAACCCCTCCTTTCTGGCTTCAAACAGGACCTCAAATCTCTTCTACTCAACAACTATATCAACAAGAACTTAAGCTGATTCACGTCCCCAAAGATTCAACCCTCTTTGACAATTTCTGTTGGGGAGGTCCCCTGACTTACTGACTAAGCAGTCTTGTATCTGCCTTCATCCTCTTTTCCCAATTTCTTGAACATGATATATTGTTGAATCCTTACTGTGGACTACATTACTGCACAATTGTCCTATATTTTTTCTAACTGACTGTTTTTAACCCACTTGAGTTGTTCTTGTACTTCTTCTAATCTTATTTCTCAAAACATGTAATATGCTCTGATACCCTTGGGTCCAACTCGCACTATATACAACTCAAATAAAATAAAAAACTCGGAGTCAAAACATCATCATTTAGGGCAGAAAGTGTGTGGGGTGACCATACATAAAGAGGCACTTTCCTACAAGAACCAATAATTAATCACTCGGTTCGCCTCGGCATTGAACTCCTATTCAAGGGATACACCATGAAGAATACCTAGACTGCATGGTACCAGCTCACCCTCCAGTAAAAAGTTAACCTTTTCTCTTCAATACCAACTGCAGAGAAGCTGCCAAGCCCTTTAGGTCTCCAATCAAGCTCTTTAAAAAATTGGAGACTCCTCTTTTGCCTCAGGCTCTCTTGAAAGAGCTCCTGTTTGTTGCTGCCTGTCACACAAAAACCTAAATTGCATTATTTTCAAAAGAAGGACCTTCTTCGGCTCTTGTTGCATGTCCACATCACCTTCATGACGAATTGCACCACACACTTGGTCACTAGAAATGGCACCCTTGATGCATTACCATGCGGACCATGGAGACTGACAGAATGGAGATGAAGTACTTTAAAAAAGGGAAAAATAAAACATTAAACATCCCTCCTCCATCTGCAATCTAAAAACTCTGAAATAGCATGCTCAACAACATCCGAACTGTCCAATCCCTTCTACAGTTCAGAACATTGATTTAAGACACACCTCAACAAAGAATACTACATCTGGTTACATTAAACCACCAACTCGCCTCCTAGTCCCCCATCCCACTGATTGAAACTGACTTGCCTATTTGTACAGTGCTTCTCTACTTCTACCTAACTTTGACTATACAAATACACATGCAAGCATACATAAATACATGCTTAATACCCATACATCAGTATTTGCCAAACTGTCATTTCTCCTGAAATGCTTACAAGGATATCTTCCCATAGCTTACTAAACCTGCAGTTACATTGATATGTAAGCATGCATTTTTAAAAGTATATAAAACAAGATGAAGGAGTGAGCCAAAGCGCCAAAACAGCACCTCCCTCTTTGTCCCAGTATTCTTAACAAATGTATCTTGTCGTTTGCACAAACACAGCGCCTGCTGCACTAAAGGTACAACCTAAAAGGTCAGGACAATCCAACAAAAGTGAGTGGAGTGCACAGCAGTATCAAAAGTCCAATGCATATATCAGTCCAATCAATTATATATGTTCCAAAAATCTATATTTTTCTTTGATGACAACACAGGATAGCCAACACGTTTTGTCCACTACATGAACTTCGTCAGGGCCAGTTTTCTCGTACCTCAAAAATGCATGAAAGCAGAATGAAAAATTATTGTTTCTTTTCTCTTGGCTCTCATCCCTGTCCCATTGAAGGATTTATATCTTCAAATGATATCTAAAATCCTCATAAAGACAATCTGAACTTCATTTTATAATGTGATTACATAATCACCAGGAACATACTCACAGGGACTGTAATAAGTGTCAAACAAGTATGAGAACATATAGCAGGTCTTGATAGAGTTTCAACTACATCTGTTTAGATTAACCCCCACAACTTGCCCCCTCGCTCATTTAAACCGACTCTCCTAGTTGTACAGTCCTCCCCTACTGATAGCTAACTTGGACAATACAAATAGACACATATGCAAAGCATATCATGTAACATGCAGAGCACAGATTTTTATTTTATGTAGATAGGTAAGTGGATTATTGCTTTGAACACAGAGATCCTTTTGTTACTAGCAGTTAATAAATTGTAATGCTTCTAGTAGATCACAGAGAGCTATGAAGGGTATTTGACTTCTACTGTCTGCACTTTTCACAGACACTTTTGGGGGACGTTTTATTGCCAGACCTGCTTACTGGGCACCTGCAGTCACTCCCGGTCTCCCTCCTGCCGCCGCAGATTGACACCCAGCGGCCGCCGAGAGGAGGGAGACTACATCTCCCAGGCTGCTCAGCTTCGCGGCGGAAGCCGCCACCGCAACTTCCGCACCCAGAGGTGCTTTAAACGAACGACAGCCCCGCGGGATCGCGCGCGGGTCGCGCCGGGCTAAGCCTGGTCCAAAGGCCAGCCCGTGTGAGCATGTTCGAGGCATGAGAGGCCGGGCTGGGCCAGCCCCCTAACACCTGGACAAAGCTAGTAACCGAGTAAGTGGATAGATCATTAATACACATTGGTATTACGTATTTGGTGTGTATGTATTTAACAACCTGGCGGAACGTTCTGTAAGACCTAACACTTGTGGAGGCTCTGTGTCCGGACCATTAGAAAATTTCATTATTAGAGCTGCATCTGTTTTAGCTCGAGAAATAGAACTAACCAAACGACGGCTCTCAACAGACCCACTGTTTAACAAACGTCCTCATTGGGGAAAATCGCTTTGTCAAATAGTCCTGAAAGACATGTAGCTATAAATACCACCAATGACTCTGTTGCAATAAACCTAATTAATGACATTCCGGACGATCTGACTAGCATCAGCACTAACCAAGCCTCAAGTGCACAAACATCAAATTCCCAAAGCTCAGTTATAAACCTCACCCAAGGAGTGTCAACCAGAGCACAATTGTTGGCGGACAAAGGGTGTCCCATCCCCTTAGAGAATACTAGGCTCGGGGCAATACCAAAGCAGAAGAAGGCCGGGGCATCAAAAAAGGGCAGGCAAGCCAAGAATCTATAGATGCTAAAGAGTGTCGGACTTAGCGAGGATCCCTGGGGGACTCTGCAGGGCAACATAAAGGTCGGAGAATAGAAACTTCCCATCTTTACCGAATGCTCCCTGTTCGACAGAAAAGAAGCCAGGAGTTCGACAGCTTTGCCCTGTATGCCCATGGCGGTGACACGGTCGATCAGAGTGTGATGATCGACCGTGTCAAAGGCCGCTGAGAGATCCAGCAGAATCAGGACTGCCGTGCCACCCTGGTCCATGATCTGTCTGATCTCCTCAGAGGCCTTTATAAGCGCTGTCTCCGTGCCATGGCCTCCTCTGAACCCAAACTGGGTGTTGTCAAGCATGTTGTTCTGGTCAATGTAACTCGCTAGCTGTTTATTTATTACCTTTTCAAGTATTTTAGCAGGGAAAGGCAACGCTGCTATCGGACGATAGCTTTTTAGTTCTGAGGTATCGAGAGTAGGTTTCTTCAAAAGAGGCTTTATTATAGCTGATTTCCAGCTTTGAGGGTAGTTCCCTGATTTACAGGTAGTATTGAAAATATTTTCCAATATTGGGGCCACCACGTCGGTGGATGATTTTATAATGGCCGGTGGATAAGGGTCCATAGGAGAGCCCAACATGGTGGCTTTGATGAGATCCTTTATTTCTAGCAGGGATGGAGGGTTAAATTCAACCAAAGAGGGAGTAGTGTGTAATATGTTGTTCAGTGAGCTCGAGGGTTCCACTTCTGTAATGTTATTGAATTTGTCAAAGATTTCTGTGACCTTGGACCTAAAAAAATCAGCCATTTTGTTACAGAATTCTTGATTCGTGTCTATGGTTGTGGGAGTTGGAGTGTTTGATAGTGTTGCCACTACCTGGTATAGTTGTTTGCTGGAGTTCTGGGCCAACTCTATTTGTTCGCAGAAGTATCTGCTTTTTTCCGTTCTTAATGTCTTTCGATAGCCTGACCATGCTAGTTTATATCTTTCTTTATCATTGTTGTCATAGCTGACTCGCCAGCGTCTTTCAAGGTTGCGGCATTTCTGCCTCTCCAGTCTTAAAGATTCTGAGAACCAAGGGGCCGATGGTGTTACGCGATTCAGGCGCAGTTTCTTTAAGGGCGCTACTTGGTTAATAGTGTCTGTGAGCCATTGATTGTAGTTATTGACTGCTAGATGAGAATCTGACACTATAGGTGGTTTGTTGTTTTCAAGCTTCTCAGCTAAAGCTTTGGTATTTATGTTTTGCCAGTCCCTACATAGCCTGTGATTACTTTTAGCCGTCTGTAAATTTTTGTGTTGTTTAACGGGGATGTAGAAGACCACTACTGCATGGTCTGACCACACAACTGGGACAACCGTGGGGGGGGGGGGGGTGATATCTGGATTGCTCGTAAATAGGCCATCAAGAATGTGGCCTGCTGTATGCGTGGCTGAGGTGACTAGCTGATTTAGCCCAGCTGCCTTAAAATCATCAATGAGAATTGATGTATCTTTATCTGCTGTGTTTTCCAAACGAAAATTAAATAGCAAAAATTCTACACCGGTCACCAAACCTACTGCTGACATACATACAGCTGGACCTGATCCCGCACACACAACAGCATGTTCTTTTGCACCTATGGAGGAAAGCTTCTGGGTTAAATTGAGCGAGATCTTGACACTGTCTATAAGACAAATCAATGACAGATTAAAGCACATGGAGGAGCATTTGAAAAAACTCGAGCAGCTGTCTCTAAGTAATCTTAAGCTAAACAAAAAAACGAAATCGGCAAATCTGTCAGTGGTCAAAGAGATATCTGACGCTCCCAAAGACTCGAGAAAACCAAAGACTAATTTGACAATATCTAAGCCTCCAAGCTGTGATTTGACAGTAAGCCCTCTACAACTAAGGCCGGAAAGTGCCCAGAGCACATTGACTGTTGTAAATCCACCTGCAATAGAAAATGCGAGGCACACGATGAGCGGGGGTTATTCAAAAGCTACATCTAAGCAGGGAAATTGTACTGGTATAGTCGATGTAGAGCGCTGTGTATTACCGGTCATAAACTTGCCCCCAGAATCTATGGCACATGTTGTTGTTCTTACTTGAGTTTCGGAACTGGGGCAGGGTAAAATCGAGTCTTTTACTGAACTAAAAAATAAGACATCATATTGGCTTAATATTAATAGGCCTCTACTCTTTTATGCCAGCAGTAAGATTTTGTTTGTTCGGAGGGTTAGCTGGGTGGGAAGTAACAGGAAAAACATCCAGGGGGACTGCATTATTATAAATTTTGGAGATAGGCTAGCCCCTAGATACATATGTGACGAGTGACACCATACGTCAGGCACCAGGTTCCAGCTGCACGACTTAACTTACTTTTATGACCGAGTAACAGCTGTATCTAATTATTCTGTCCAGGATAACTATTGGGCGGAGAACCCAGGCAATAGACCTCCTTCAAATGAAAAACTGTATGATGACCGATCCCAGATGATGGGCTGCCCAATTAGCAACAGATTCAGCACACTTGAAATGGTGGACTGACTGCCCATAATTACTGTTACTCCTAATAAGCTAGGTATAGCAGGCACTGAGAGTCATGACAATACCCCCGTGAGTCCCTCCCCTGAAAATAGCATTCAAAATATTAGCCTAAGGGGCGGGTTGGAAATATAATCTGTAGATCCAAAGACAGTAGAGCTAGGAAACAAAGAAACTCTAGTTGAGACTACCATGCGGAAAACAGATAGACCACCTAAGAATAAGGTAGAAATGGCAGAAAGCTTAAGCATTATGTCATGGAATATAGCGAGGCTATCTGGTAAGACTGATGACATGGATTGCATAACCCTCTTCTTTTTTTTTTTGAAAATCTTTATTGACATTAAGGCATCAGTGACATACACAATATTGCAGAAGGATTCAATGTGGTTCTACTTCATATTAGACTGGTAATACAGTATGGTAATGCGCGGTCGAACATGTAGTAAATATAGTCCCAACAGGTACATGGATTTATAGCAGCAATTGTCCTTATTGCAGTATTTGGAACGTTACTAATCTGTTCCAGAACTATATAAGGTATCCCCCTCTAACCTCAATACCGTTTTCAACAATGTGTGAAAGTTTTAAAGGTAATAATAAGAAAAAAGAAAAGGTAAAGAAAATCAAACTATTTGTCATCATGTATAGTATGTCTTCTGTACACTTCAACATTTAGCAGCCATTCAGTTTAATTACAATTCGGTATCTGAGTAAGCATAATCGTGCGACAGCCCGGTGTATGAAGAACTAAACACCCACCCTCCTAATCATCCTCCTCCTTAGAATCTAGATCCTCGTTCTCTGGCAAAGGTTCACAGATTTCTCCTCTATAAGTGTTCCAGGGAGCCTAGATCTTGTTCCATTTCCGGGGGCATGCCCTGAGCACATACACCGCCCTTTCCGTTACCATCAACAAGTTCATATTTTTGTCCCATCGAGTTGCTGTAGGTAGTTCTGGAACACCCCATTTTTGTGCTAAGTCCCTCTTGGCTACTGTAATGGCTAGCGTGACCCACAACAGTCCATACCTGTCCAAATCATTGGGGTCCCAAATGTTCAACAAACACTTTCGAGGTTCAGGCAGGACAGATATCTTAATCGCTTGAGAAACAGTGCGCATAATTTGTTTCCAGTATTCTTGTATCAGCGGGCATTCCCATAGGGTGTGATACAGGTTCCCTTCCTCCCCGCATCCCCTGAGGCAAAATGGGTGTGGTGTCCTTTGTATCCTGTGAAGTAACGTTCTCGTGTAGTAAACTCGGTGCAGAATTTTGAGTTGTACTAATCTGAATTTCGCCGATATGCCCACTTCCCTCGGTGAGGCTAGCGCTTCATTCCATTCTGTTTCATCAACCTCCCCTATGTCCCTTACCCATTTCTCCTTAAGGTGTAATGTGGGGTCCGCCAGGTTGTTGACTAACTTTTTATATGTAAGAGAAGTTGCACTCTGAGGCATATAATCCGTCAGCAGTCTGTCTTCTAGTGGCGACGACTCTGGTAGATCAGTGTCTGGTGGAATTGCTTGGAGTAGTGCGTGGCATATCTGTACGTACCTAAACGTCTCGTTGGGGCCTAAACCGTATTGCTGTTGGAGTCGCGGTAATGCAATCACTGTGCCTTTCTCCCATAGGTCCCCTATCGTGGAGATTCCTATGCGGTCCCACTGTGTAAACCCTTTACATAATCTGAGGTTCCCCAATGACTTTGTATCCCACAGTGGTGTCAGTCTGGTGAGTTTCCCTGCCCAGCCCAGTCGTGTTTGTGCTTTATGCCACAATGCAGCTGTGTGTTGCGTCGGGCCAATCAGTTTTCCAACCTGAGATTTGTTGTATAAGACTGAGAGCATGCCGTCTATTCCCAGTTGAGACCAGTCCGCTTTATACGCCGGGTCCTCACGTGGGGTGTGGACCCATTGATTGATTATCTTAAGTTGGGCCTCCCAGTAGTATAATTGGACATTGGGTAGTGCAATCCCTCCCTCGTACCAACTCTTCACCAGTTTATCATGGGCGATACGTGCCGGGCCATTATTCCAGAGTAAGCTGGAGACCAGCGCCGCAATCTGCTTAAAATAGCTCGGTGCAACCAAATAAGGGGTATTTTCCAATATATATAAGAATCTGGGGAGTGCCATCATTTTATACAAAGCCGCCCTTCCCAGAAGGGTCAGGGGCAAAGTCGCCCAGTGTTTAACGTCAGCACGTAGACGTTCCATAGGTGGCTTTAAATTTGCGTCAAAGAAGTCAGTGGCACTTCCCGTAATGAAAATACCCAAATATTTAAAGGAGGTTGTTGTTAAGGCCAAGGGGCAGTCTTCCCGCAACAATGGTTCCGGGCCCTTAAGCACATATACCACAGATTTTGACCAGTTCAGGGTATAACCCGACGACTCCCCGTGTGTGTTACAGAGGTGCAACAGGGCAGGGATCCCGCCGTCAGGGTCAACCATGTAGATGAGCATATCGTCAGCATATAGGGAGATCTTATCTTCCCACCCCTCCTCCCACTTGATACCTCGAAACAGCGGCGTTGTTCTAATCAGGATTGCCAGTGGTTCAAGCACCAGGGCGAAGAGCAAAGGAGACAACGGGCATCCCTGTCTAGTCCCCCGCCTCAGTGGGAATGACGCTGAAATGTGTCCGTTTGCTACCACCTGCGCTACCGGTAACGTGTACAGCAGGCGTACCCATGCTCTAAATTTCAGTCCAAAGTCCATACGAGTAAGCACTGCAAATAGATACTCCCATTCCACTAGGTCGAAAGCCATTTTGGCATCGAGGGAAAGGATCACCGTCTGTTCAGTAAGAAGGTGTGCACGCGCCATCACCCCATGGACCCTCCTGAGATTCATTGCCGTGCTCCTGTGGGGCATGAAGCCCGACTGGTCAGGGTGTATTAGCGTGTGCAGGTGTTGTGTCAGATGGCTGGCCAGGATCTTTGCCAGGATTTTAGCCTCCACGTTGAGCAATGATATGGGGCAGTAGGAGTTGCTTGCAGTCGGTGGTTTACCCGGTTTAGGGATAGCCACTATGGTGGCAGTACGGTGATCAAGCGGCAGTGTCGCCCTATCAAGGCTGCCAGTGTACATATTCAGCAACGGTTTACTCAGCATAGGGGCCACCGCTTTATACCATTCCACAGGTAGGCCGTTGGGGCCTAATGCCTTACCAGACTGCAAATTTTGTATCGCCAATTGAATTTCCTCTTCTGAAAGATCAGTTTCTAAGTCTTGCTGTGCCTCCTGTGCGAGCGCAGGGATGGCAATATTCTCTAGGGAAATTGTCGCTGTCTGTGTAGTGACGTCACGTTCTGGGGTATATATGTCTCGGAAGTGACTTGCCAGAGTTTGTACTATTTGTTCAGGGTGTGTCTGTAGTTGACCATCATGCGTGTAAAGTCTCTGTATGCCTCTGTTACTACCCCCTCTCTTGTCCAGCCACGCTAGCATTTTCCCCGCCTTGTCTCCCACATCTTATATTCTATGTAACGTGTTTGCTCGATAACTTTGGACGGTTGTTTTGAGATGATCCCGGTATTGCTGTTAGCGGAGCTGTAGTAAGTGTGTTGTTTCTGGTGTGGGATTCAACATGTGTGCAACGTTCGCGTTGTGAAGTGTTAGTTCTAGTTCCGTGAGTTCACGTCTAGAATCCCGCTTGTGTCCCGTTATCGCTGCTATCGCCTCCCCTGAAGACTGTTTTATAAGCTTCCCAAAGGACAGAGGGTGAGGAGACGGTCCCTTTATTTTCTGCGAAATATTGCACGGTCGCCTGTTTAAGTTTTTTCCTTATCTTAGGGATTTTCAAATAATTGGGATATATTGGGTATGTTCTAGCACATTTCTTCTCTTTGGTGGTGAGTGATAGAGATATCGGGGAGTGGTCAGATACACCCCTAGGCAGGATATCCATTTTATCTATCCATCCCAGACCCACCCCCAGAAACAAAAAATAGTCTATTCGTGAAAGGCTATTATGAACTGCAGAATAGTATGTGTAGTGGGTAGTCGCTGGGTTCAATTGTCGCCATACATCTGTAAGGCCCATCGCCTCTATAAAACCAGGAAGTGCGGTAGAACCCCTTGGGCGATCTCTCACAGGGAAGGTGTCTAGCGCGGGGTCAATTATGGCGTTAAAGTCCCCTCCAAGGATTGTGTCCCCCTCCGGGAGGTCTAGGAGAAGTTTACCAAGAGCTGGCAGTGCTGTTGAGTGAAGTGCCGGGGGGATATACACGGAGACCACATTCAAAGGTCTTCCTTCCCATTGTCCGTGCAATGCCGCAAAGCGACCCTGGTCGTCCATCTTGCGACACTCTACAAGAAAAGGTGACGATTTTTTCATGAGTATCCCAGTGCCCCTGGATCCTGTTGTGAATTCTGCATGCACTGCCATAACATACCCACGTCTGTTAAGTGCTTTACATGTTGACCCTGCAAGATGTGTTTCTTGGAGCAGCACTAGGTCAGGTCCCTGACGTTTAACCGCTTGCAAGACTAGACCTCTTTTAATTTTATCCCCCAAGCCTCGAACATTCCAGGTTAACATACGCAGGGGAGGCACGTCAGTCGTCGCAGGCGCGTCTTCAACGGACACTACGTTTAATTGTTGGGCCATCGGGTCGTGTAATCATTGTCGCAAGCGATCGGTGGCCGACATCAACATAGATGCGGCACCATGTGGCAGTGTACCATAATTGTGTGGCTTTTGGCATTGTAGTGTACCATAGAGTAGAAGTGATGACAAATAACAATACCATTAACATTTGAACTCCCCCTCCAGCCCCCCTCCCTGCTCCCCTGCTCCACAGACCGTTCCCCGCCCGCTTCCCCAACTTGGCAGAGTGTTTTTTCCCATTCCCTACTATCTTACTTGCTCGTGGGGTTGGTGAGTCCCCTACAGGCACCGGCTAATGCCCACCCTACTCAGCTTAACCAACTCCAGGTCCCTGTAGTTCGTATGTGTTGTCTCTTGTGAAGTTCACCTCTAGATAGGGCCCGGCTGCCCAGAGTCAAGAGGGTCCCGTTCCAAGTCAGATTCCAGACCCGCAGCATCAGCGTGTTGTGAAGGACGAGTGTTCTGGTCGTCCGTATGCTTGTCGTTACGGTGATTTGGTCGATCTCTGTGCGGACGCTGTTGTTGCCCCGCCTGTCTCCATCCATCAAGCCAGTCTCGCACAACTTCTGGCGTATCAAAGAATGCTACAATTCGTAATTTGGCGGGGAATAGAATTGAGTATTGCAGGCATTTGTCTCGTAGCGCCTTCTTTACCTCCGTAAAGGACTTCCGGCGCCTGGAAACCTCTGCCGTGTAATCTGGAAAGAAGGCCAGAGTGGAGTTTTGGAGCTTGACTGGCGGAGAAACTCTTGCCGCCTGTAGGATGGCGTCCCTGTCTCTAAAATTAAACAGTCTAGCCAGTACAGGCCGTGGCGTCGCTCCCGGTTTGGGCGTCCCACCCGGCACCCGGTGCGCCCTCTCAACGGAGAAAAAATGGGACAGGCCTTTAGGTTGCAGTTTATTTTTAATGAGGTCTTCGACATAGAGGTCCATTGCTCCCTTTCCTTCTGTTTCCGGTAGGCCAAGAATGCGTATGTTGTTCCTGCGGGAACGCCCTTCTTGGTCGTCCAGCTTTTCCCGTAGCATCTTGGTGACTTTTTTCATGCTTTCCATTGCTATTTGTAGTTCAGTAGTGTCTTCAATAAGTGATTTGGTAACCACTTCGACTTGAGACACCCTCTCGGTCATCTTTTGAAAGTCCGCCCGCAGCAGAGTAACTTCAGAGGAGATGGAGCCCACTGTTGTTTGCACCTCTGAGAGGGTCCTCATAATATCCTCCAGCGTCACTTTTTTGGTGCCATCCATGTCCAGAGTAGCACCCGAGGAGTGTCGCCCACTGACTTTTGAGTGGCCTTGCTGGCTATAAGCAAACTTGTCCAATTTCGCCTGCGTTGACGAGCTTCTGGTCCCTTTGCCCGTCATGACTCGAGGCAGAGTAGCTTGCGTCGTCGCTGTTCCGGGAGCCTAGGCGTCAACTAGGCGGTAGCTATGGCGCTGCAAGTCTCTTTCGCACACGGTCGCCTTATTAATGCAGCCTCAGGAGCTCGATCGGCATCCGACCGTTGCGAGGGTCTTCCAGTCGGCCGTCAGTACTTCATGCGGCGTTCCGCCGTACAGGGATTCAGGGGCCTCCGGCCGTGTCGAAGGCAGCCTCAACGAAGGTTCTGCTCGGTACCTCTACATCCAGTAGGCGTCTGCACCCCTGGTGCGCTTATTCCTTTCCCGTGCCGCTCGAGCCGAGCAGGCCTCATCTCCAAAATGGCGCCTGATGGGGTTCCGAGGGGCTGCCCTCCGTGTGGAAACCTTCACTGTCCAGCCACCGCCGTGGTTTCTCTGCAGGTGTTTGCCCGAGCAGCCGCCCTCGTCCACAGGTCTCAACGGCCCTCCCAGAGTCTTTCACCAGCAGTGCATATACTGGAGCGTCGTTCACTACGGTCCATTCCGCGGTGGGCCGGCATTCGCTACTGAGTTCAACCCAGGAAGGTCACACTTCCGCCGGGGTTCGATGAATACTCCAGGCCGATGTCGCCGTTCCGCCGTAGGCCTCACTGCGCACGAGTTGACAAGTGCAGTTCCCGGCACTCGATTTTCACCGGAGTCGGATCAGGAGGTGCTGCTTCGGTTCCTGAGCAGGTACCGCCACTTCGGGCAGGCGCTGTGACGGATTAAATTATCGGATTTTACAAAAGGCCGTTATGCCGTGAGGAGCTCCCACTTCACGCTGCCACCATGCTCGGCCGCTGATAACCCTCTTCTTAAAACGCACAATTATATGTTTGCAGGAAACCTGGGGATTGGATTCAATTCACATAAATGGTTTCCGCACCTTCCATACACCAGCAATTCACACAACAAGGGGTAGGAACAAGGGGGGCTTGTGCACTTATATATCTAATCTCCTGGATGGCATAATCGTAAAATTTGAACCAACGTCTGAATATTATCAGATATTGTCCTTGAATGTTGGTAGAAAACAAAATATTTTCCTGGCAATTTTTTACAATAATATTTCTAAATCAGAGACCACAAGGATCTTAGAGGATCTGTTCCAAACCCCGACAAGCATTGCTGAAACAGACCAGATAGGTGACACATGTGTCATATTAGTTGGGGATTTTAATACCCCCTTATGTCCACACAGCCACTTGAACCTCTGTGGTCTGGGTTCAAATAGAGAGGATGGCAGCGCACATTTTCCCCACACCATCATGGGTAATTATTTTAATAATATAATTTTTGAACTAGACTTGGGGTTCATAAATGAATTATGCCCCACACCGGTCCCTTTAAAGCCAACTTTTATTGGGAGGGGTTGCCAATCTATCATAGACTACGCCCTTATTTCTAAGCGGCATGCCGACCGCATCCTTAATTATACCCTAAGCGAAGGAGCCATGAGCGACCACCACCCATGTAGTTATCTCTTTTCTTCGCAGAGGTGCAGGGTAAAACAAACTCCCTGATTGAGAATCTGTATAGCTATAAATTAACCTTGGCGAAGAAAAATGGCTATTCCTTGAAATGGAATAAAATAGAACCAGCAGCCTTTCATACAAATCTTATTAACAATAGGAACCCTGAGTTCTCGATTTGTTTGTCTGAGGATAAAGAAGACTCTCAACTCTGCGAGGCCTTTATTAAAATTGTAGAAGAAATCCAAAATCTTCTTACAAGGCCACAAAGATCTGACAAAAGTATGGAGAAAAGATGGTTTAACAGCGAGTGCAGTAAAACGCACAAGCATTTAATGGTATCCTTAAAAACCTCTCCACGTAACCAAACAGCTATAAGATCTGCCAAAACTGCCTATTATCAGGCAGTAAAAAACCGTAAGAGAGAGCTGAAGCAAGAATCTTGGCAGGCCCTACATAAAGCTTGTCTGACAAAAGATAATACAGGATTCTGAAGTTCGAGAAAAAATCGTGTAAAGAAATGAAAGAATACCGTGCTGTTACAGGTAAAAACAGTTTATAGTATTTGAATCACTTGCAAAGCTTCTGTGAGTGCTGTGCTAAGGGAGAGATGCTTTTTAGCGCCTAGAGCTGTGGGCTGTGGTACTAAGGAACCACTGGGTGGCAATTCCTCATTCTATGTCCTCTAGGCAGTGATGCAGCTGGACGCCAGAGGGAACTTGTGAGTTGTTCGAGGACGCTAGAACGCCATCTTCACAGTTGCAAGGAGGCTGCGGCCCGCTCCGTAATCGCACCCGCAGGCCCGTGAAAGGACCTAAGAATCACGCAGCTTCGGTCGGACTGAACCGTTCTGAACACAGGCGCGAGTGTGAGTGCGAAGGCGAGGTGCTCGAAAAACAGCCGCCACCTCCGCCACGCCCGCCCGCTCTCTCGCTGCTCTCCCGTCGCTGTTCGGAACTGCGGCCGAACTGTGGCCGATCTTGCAGCCTGGCCTGGCCTCGACCTCTCATCGACACGGCTGCACTGAGACGGCTACAAGGTGAGCAGAGGGAGCAGGGGGGGCTGGAGGGAGAGTAAGGGGCAAGTGGGCAAGTGGAAGGTGAGAGCTCTGGGAGGTGTATCTGCGTGTTTTAGGCACGGAGCCAGGACTAGCGGCCATCTGGGCATACAAATTACTCAGAAACTCCCTGCAAACCCTGTAAAACCCTCCTTGAAAACAAAACAAAAGAAAGAAGAAAAGGCACAGGGACATGTCCAAAGATTAAGGTGTGATGACCACGGCGGCTGGCAGGTGTGAGCGCTGCATCAAGCGCTGCGATAACAACGACTGCTAGCAGGGGAGGGCTCCTTCGGTGTTTGGCCCTTCACAAAATCATCCTTGTCGTTAAACCTTAGAGCTAAAGTGGGGTTGGCAGGTGTGAGCGCTGTGTTGAGCTTCGAGAGCTTTGATAACAACGCCGCCACCGACACTGCTCAGTTCGTCCACCCGGGCCTCACACTTTTTGAGAACAGCCTTGAACTATAGGGGAATTAGAGCGTGTGAGGACCACGATCTGAGGGAAAGCAGAGTGCTGGCCCACCTTCTGGATCTCTTTTAGAGAAACAGCAAGAAATTACAGAGGAAATAATGAGGACCAGAAACTCTTCCTATTTACAGGCCCAGATACAGGCAAAGCCTCGCCCTCACAGATCTGCCCGAAGACGGAAGGCAAAACTCTTCTACCCCCCGGGAGTGGGGGAGCTCCACCCCGGGTCAGTGCTTTTGGAGGGGGCCCCGCGGACTCATCTGGAGCCAACGGAGCCACACCAACACTCCCAGGCTTATTTGCGGTCCCCCCAGCACTGTCAGTGTCATTGAATACTGTATCATCACAAATAGGGGAAGAAGGGACGTGTTATATCACAGCCAATTTGAACCCCGGCCCCGGTGCTACCACAGCCGCCACTGGGCTCTCAGGGAACAGAGACATAAGAACTTTCTTGCTACCTTTGGTTACATGTTCGGCAGCACCTTTCAGGCCTCTGAGCTGCTCATCATCCACCAAATCTCCTGTACAGAGCCCGAGATCCACCGCGGGGCAGGCACCAGGGCCTCCCTTATCACCAACAATAATCACTCTTCAGGGGGCAGATTTGCTCAAGCTAGTGTCAGCTGATAGGGCAGCATGACAGATCAACAACCCTGTCCCCACAAGCATTAAAAAACCCTCAACTAAATACGTCATCATATGAGGCCCTGACGGCTGGCGTTGGCAACGGTCCCCGCTGCAGTGCATCAGGAAATAGAGAGTACACACTTGACGTGTCTGGGAGCTGCAAAGCCCACGACGAAGGAGAAGTAATCACTGAACTACCGGCCGGGCAGTCCCAGTCCCCGATCTTGTTGAGCTGGAGCCCGCTCAATCAAGACAAAACGTCTCAGCTTTCACCCTCGACACGCTGAAGGGAGGACAGCCCCCCAGTGTTTGTAGACCATCTTACACTGATCAATGAGACCCTTATTTCTATGACTGGAGCAGCAATCATGCACGCCGATAAGCTTGATGCCCAGATAAACATATTACAAACAGTGGCAAATTTAATTTCAGGGGTTGATGCCAAACTGGATCACTTGAACTCCCTGATTCGTAGAGCTCAGGAGAGCTCAAACCTCATGCCTGAGCCTTGTAGTTGCGATCCAATTTTAAAAAATCTAGAAAAACTCCCGCATATCATGACTACTCTAATCGAGGATCTTAAAATAGAAGCTGGCAAGAACAAGGATTCAAATACAAAGGCATCAGTGTCTGATCCCTTCATAAAAGAATGCTTAAAAATCTCTTTACTAGACGGCACAGTAACACATAATGAAAATCAATCTGCTAGGGTTGGGCCCACACCAACGAACAACGTAAATACCAGAGACACCGCACCAACTACAAACCAAAACTTTGAACGGCAGCAGACTCCCACATCGTCCAGTTCAGACCCCCAAAAGAATTTATCGAGGAAAAATAAGAAAAAATTTAAAAAACTGAAAAAGGCGATTAAAAATAAATCCATACGGGAATGGCTGCAGCCCGGTCACCAGAGGCAAGGCCACACAGAGTCACCGGAAACAACTGATCCAGAAGCTTTCTCCTCAATAACAGAAAGCTCGGTCCCAAAGAATGAAGTTCTCCATTTGTCTAACCCAATAACAAACGAAGGGTTGGCTGCCTCTCTTGTGGCGCTCCGGCCAGCCCCACCAGTACCAACCACAAACCCTGTAAATGACCCACAAAATCAAAACGCTGTGGAAGCGACTTTACTTCGCATTATTAAATATGATGCTCGATCAAATCATCCTTTGGCTGCTGTTTCATCTACGTCGACGACGCACGATGCGCCTCAAGTGTCACGGGCTGTTTTAGATACAAAGGGCATTGAAAACACTTGGGTTAATAATGGGTTTCCCAGCTTCCCACTTACGGCGGCCCCTCATCGAGCTACGGAGGCAATAAGGCAGGCAGATGCCCTCCTATTTGGCCTTTCACAGCCAATACATACAGGCGCTCAGGCTGCGGTCTCCGTTGGTGATTTATATTACTCCCAATCTCAGGATCGGGAAATAAGGCTATACCCAGAATATGTCTCAAAGGGGAGGTGGGACATTCTCAATCGTAGCAATCTTCTGATCCTCTGAGCAAACATCCCAGAGCTGGAGGGAATAAAAACCACAGGCATTGAAACCATCGCCTTCCTACCGCCAGATGCGGGAGAGAAAAACGAAACCACGGAGTTAACCCTCATGAGCTCGGCCATGGCAGAGGCTTTAAAAAGCCAGCACAAGCTACTGGAAAGCTGGGACATAAAGATAAAACCCAAGTGTCCACAAAAATATCCTTTGATATTAAAAACACACTCTGCGCACCCTCTGATGGGAAACATGGCACAACCAGCTGGAGAGCTTCCACGTCCGCATGCGCTCTATAACAATGCACCTGAATTGGCGCCCACACTCCAGGGCCAAAAAGGTGGCATAAACTCAGGTCACCCCATCAGGACCCCAATTAAGATCATCATGGATTCAATCCAGGGGACACGCACATGCGCAACACTGGGACCCGTGAATAAAGACAGGTCCTGGCTCTCGCTTGCTTTAAACTCCAAGACCTAATGGATCTCGCCTTAACGCCTGGGGCCACTTTCCACGACGCATGAAAAACACAGACCTAAAACCCACAGAGAAGGAATGGTCTCCGGCGAGTCTGAAAGTCATGTCTTGGAACGTTGCTGGCCTTAGGCGGCTGCTTCTCAAACAAAACGCGCTGTCATTTATGGAGGAAGCAGACATAATTTGTACACAAGAGACTTGGCAAATCCACCCTCTCTCCCTGAGAGGATACGCTGAGTATGGAAAACCAGCAAAAAAGCTTAACATCTTTGGTAGACCCTCGGGAGGGATATGTGTCTATATTAAACATGCACTAAATTTGGAATTTGCAGAAATCTCCGACCTACCGGATTTCCTCCAGGCAGGCATCCTGAAAGGCTGTCGCCTGGCAAATAGTAATTTCTCAATACTGTTAATTAATTTTTACCATAACCCCCATGGGCCATCATCTAACTCGGCCATGTTGACACATCATATTGAGTGCTTACTGTTTCAATTCGTGGGCCTTGAATGCATTATTCTTGGCGATTTAACACTCATAACATCAGGGTTTCGACCACACGCAGCCACCAGGCAGGGGCCACGGACGCATTAAACGATCTACTAAAATCCTATAACCTGGCAACGGCCCACTCAGTCCTCTTAAAGAACAGTCCGGGGCAGATGGCCTGCCCCACATTCAATAACCAAACCACGGTCGATTACATAATTTTAAGAGGCAAACTCCAACTTTTAATGTCAAACTTTTCAGTCCACCCGCGCAGTGACAGCGACCACGCTGTCTTAACTGTCACTTTGAACCTCATAGTGGACCAACGCCACAAGCTTGAATACATCGGAGCGGCCGATGGAGAAGAACTAATAAAGCTGCCCAGAAGGATCAAATGGGTACAAACCGCAATAACCAGATTTAACAGCTGGGTAAATCAGTGGACAGGTTGGCCATCGAGTGAACAGAAAAAGGGCGCAATAGAAAGCTGGAATGCCACATCAGAGACCCTGGCGGCGATTCTTCGTGCGAATCAGAATAGTGTGTCGCACAGGCATCCCCTCCCTAAATATGGTCACAATATAGAAATCAAAATAAGCGCCCAAAAACTTAACAAGAAACGTAATCTGTTCCACAAAAGCGGGACAAAACAAAACAAGAACCAACTACAAGAAGCTAAAAAAAGTCATGCAAAAAAAAAAAGGTATGGGCTGCAAAACATGCCCATTGTGAAGCACAATGGTTAATTATTTTTGACTTGCTGAGCCCGGAAAAATCACAGGAGTTTTGGAATTATATATGCAACATGGGAGGAGGCCCAAATCAGAGAGAAAATGCCCTTGAAGCCTCTACTTGGGTCGCCCATGTAAAACCACTATGATGATCCCACAAATATGCAAAATGTAACACCTATTGCTGGAGACTACCTTGATCCTTCCATCGAGTTGACGGCCCCACCGGGAAAATTGTTGGTCTCCAAAATTTTAAAAAACATCAGATAAAACGCCGCACCGGGCCCCAATGGGCTTCCCGGGTACCTATTCAAGGCAAACATTGACTTTTGGACCAAAAACTTATCCCACCTGTACTCCGAATGCTGGCTCCAGGGGGATGTTCCAGACTCGTGGAGAGGCTCGCTTTTACAGCCTATTCATAAAAAAGGCCCAAAATCAGAACCTGCCAATTACCGCATGATTGCCTTGTTGGATATTGAGGGAAAAGCATACGCTAGCGCCATCTTGAGGGACCTCGCAGACTGGTCAAATGCAGCAGGCATCCTTCTATTCTGTCAAACTGGATTCAGACCTGGGCCAGCTACAGTCGATAACATCATCGCTTTTTCTTTCCTGGCGCACCGCGCACGGACAGGCAAAAGTCTTCCCCTCTTCGCCTGCTTTATTGTTCGCGCAATTCTGTGGCACAAGCTGGTCCAATGGAACATCAATCCGGGGCTGCTAAGAGTGATACAGTCCCTGTATCAAAAAACTTGGGTGCGCATCAAACTCTCAAGGGACCATGCTTCTGCTAAGATCAACACAGATAGAGGCCTAAAACAAGGGTGTGTGCTAGCCCCATTATTATTCAACTTATACACAGCGGACATTGAGAGGCCCTTGACTGTGGCTGCCCTGGCCACCCCAAAGATTGGCGGGCGCAAAATACATTTTATGCAATATGCTGATGACTTGGTCCTCTTGGACCACACGAGAATGGGGCTGCAAAAGGTGCTGACGGCACTTGCCGTATACAACGACAAAAACAGGCTTGTAGCCAATCGAACTAAATCAAAGGTAAATATATTTGGGCATTACCCAAGGAAAAAATCTTAGGAATGGAGGCTAGGCAATCTTTTGCTGGAAAGTACACAGCGGTACATCTACTTGGGCATCTGTTTTCAGGAATCGGGGCTCTCAAGTGCCCATCTTAAGTCAATCCAGGCCAAAGGTAAATCCATCACCTATGCCATTTGCAAGCTGCAAGCCTCCTTATACAGCCCGTCTACCACGGCCATCAATAGAGTACTTAAAGTCAAGCTTATGCCGGCACTCAACTATGCCCTCAAGGCATTCCTGGGCAAACTGAGCAATGAATTAGAAAATATTCATTGCAGGGCATACAAGAGACTTTTCCACCTCCCAAGCTGCGCCAGAAACACCCTCGTTCGCCTGGAGTTCTCACTCAACCAGCAAAACCTGAAAGAGCTGGCCGCCTTAAGTAAATATTATTTTTTAACAACGGCGGCACAAGAGAATACACTGAAGGCAGTCTTGAAATGTATCTTCAGAGAGCCAGGGAACCCCTGGTCGGCCACCCTCGAAGCGGCTAAGGTCCATCTCAACCTTGCCATGGACTCCTGGAATCCTGAATATGTTACATACTCAGCCATCAACAACGTGATTAAAAAACAAGTGCGTGCGCGGTCACGGGAACTGGATCTGGAGTCCCTGAGGAGAAGAAAAGACTTGCATGAGACCCTGTGTTTCCCGCACACCCTGCACACTCCTAAACAGCATCTCACGCAGGCAGTGGGCAGTGCAGCCCTTCATAAGATCTTGGCTTACAGATTACACCCATTGCCCCTCAAAGAATTATACCAGTGCTGCAAGGCCAGCCTAGGAGCACAGGAATGCAGGCTCTGCAGCTACAAACAGGAGTCATTGGCCCATCTTCTCTTCTACTGCCCGGCCCTGCGTTTGCCCCGCAGTCTTTACCTTAGTCCACTGCTAAGACATACAGGGTTACGCTCTGCAAAGGATGGGATCTTTCATCTTTATACCCTGTTCACTGTAAAGCACATGGCCGCCTTTGGGAAGTTTTTCTTCCAAGCACGGACAATGCTGATGACTGCTACTGGTCGGATCATAGATTCTTCTGCCGGCCCATGAACCTTTTCCTTGGCATTTCTATACTCTCTGAGCAACTAGATAACTTGATCTGTTTGAAATTCTCTTGATTTTAACTTTTGTAATGTTGTGACTTTTGTATCTTTGGTTTTATGTAATGGTTTTCAGTAACCAACAATAAAATATCATTCATTCATTCATTCATACAGGATTCTGTAAGGCTGTGAATGCACCCTTCTTCTCAGATAAAGCTTCAAACACTGTAGAAGTAACTATCACAGAGAATACTTGGGTAATACACTTCAGTGAGCTGTATCAATCAATCAATCAGTACATTTATAAAGCTCGCTACCTAGCTGTGAGGGTCTCAAGGCGCTGGGGGGGGGCAGGGGGCCGCTACTGGTTGAAGAGCCAGGTCTTGAGGAGTCTTCTGAAGGCCGGCAGGTCCAGAGTCTGACGTAGGCTGGTGGGGAGAGCGTTCCAGGTCTTGGCGGCGAGGTGGGAGAAAGGGTAAACAGTCATAATATCGATTCCAAAATATAGAATGGACATAATATCGAAGTAAAAATATAGAATGGACAAAATATCGAATGGACACAATATAGTGGTTAAAAATATCGAATTTAAGGTAAGTAATATCGATTTTCAAAATATAGAAGTCAAAATATCGAAGTATACAATATAGGCATTAAATATATCGATTTTTTAATTATATCAATTTTTTAAAGTGTTTTGTATGTTAGTATATGTGTGAAAACTGTATATTAATTTTTGTAATGTATGTTTAATGTATTTTAAGTAATGAATTTTATGTTATTTAATTTTTGCATGATTTAATTCTGTAGCGGGTTGTGGGTTCATAGTGGAATAAAGTGGGAAGTAATTTATTTGTAATTAATTAAATATTTGTATTTATTTATTGGTATTCATTTTGAATTTATTGTTATTTTTTAATTGGTCATTAATTTTTATTAATTGCCAATTAATTTGTATTAATTGATTAATTGTAAATTATGTTAATTTTCTAAATTTATTTTCTGTAGCGAGTTGTGGGTTTATAGGGGAATAGGGTGGGAAGTAATTTAATTGTAATTGAGTAAATAATGTTTTTCATTCATTGTATTGATTTTAAATTTATTGTTAATTAATTTTTAATTGGTAATTAATTTTTATTAATTGGCAATTAATTTTTATTAATTGGTAAATATTTTGTATTAATTAAATATTTGATAATTATGATAATTGTATTAATGTATTTTCTGTAGTGGGATGTGGGTTTATAGGGGAATAGGGTGGGAAGTAATGTAATTAATTACATGTTGAAAATACTTTTTGTGTATGGATAAATAATTTACTGATAATTTTTAATTGGTATTAATTTGTATTATTAATTAGATTTTGTTATTGAAAATTAATTAGTTGTTAAATAATTATAAATAGGTTATTAATTTTTAATAACTAATATGTAGTTGCATGTCTAATTAATTATTACATAATAATAAATTGGTTATTAATTTCAATTAATGTTTTATTGGGATTGATATTTAATATATTTTTAATAATATATTAAATCATTACTTTCCCTACTGTTAAACTCACTGGAGTGGGAATAGTAATTTTCACCCTCCCGCTAGCCAACACTTTCCCTACTGTTGCACTCTCTGGAGTGGGAATAGTATTTTTTACCCCTACACTATCCAACGCTTTCCCTACTGTTGCACTCTCTGGAGTGGGAATAGTAATTTTTACCCCTACGCTAACCAAAGCTTTCCCTACTGTTGCACTATCTGGAGTGGGAATAGTAATTTTCACACTTCCGCTATCCAACGCTTTCCCTACTGCTGCACTCTCTGGAGTGGGAATAGTATTTTTTACCCCTACGCTATCCAACGAGTTCCCTACTGTTGCACTCTCTGGAGTGGGAATAGTAATTTTTACCCCTATGCTATCCAATGCTTTCCCTACTGTTGTACTCTCTGGAGTGGAAATAGTAATTTTTACCCTTCGAATATCCAACGCTTTCCCTACTGTTGCACTCTCTGGAGTGGGAATAGTAATTTTTACCCCTACGGTATCCAACGCTTTCCCTACTGTTGCACGCTCTGGAGTTGGAATAGTAATTTTTACCCTCCCGCTATCCAACGCTTTCCCTACTGTTGCACTCTCTGGAGTGGGAATAGTAATTTTTACCCTTATGCTATCCAACGCTTTCCCTACTGTTGCACTCACTGGAGTGGGAATAGTATTTTTTACCCCTACGCTATCCAACGCTTTCCCTACTGTTGCACTCTCTGGAGTGGGAATATTAATTATTACCCCTACGCTATCCAACGCATTCCCTACTGTTGCACTTTCTGGAGTGGGAATAGTATTTTTTACCCCTACGCTATCCAACGCTTTCCCTACTGTTGCACTCACTGGAGTGGGAATAGTATTTTTTACCCTCCCGCTATCCAACGCTTTCCCTACTGTTGCACTCTCTGGAGTGGGAATAGTAATTTTTACCTTTACGCTATCCAACGCTTTCCCTACTGTTGCACTCACTGGAGTGGGAATCGTATTTTTACCCCTACGCTATCCAACGCTTTCCCTACTGTTGCACTCTCTTGAGTGGGAATAGTAATTTTTACCCCTACGCTATCCAACGCTTTCCCTACTGTTGCACTCACTGGAGTGGGAATAGTATTTTTTACCCCTACGCTATCCAACGCTTTCCCTACTGTTGCACTCACTGGAGTGGTAATATTAAATGTTACCCTCCTGCTATCATACGGTAAAATATTGTACATTTTTTATTAATAACTTAAAATAGTTATATCTTAATTTTAAGGTTATTTGAGTATTTTTAAGTATGTTTTAGTTAATTATATTTATTATTTCGTTAATTTTAAATTACTTTTAAGACATTTAAAAAAATTCGATATTTTGACTGACTATATTTTTTACAGACTATATTTTGGATTTGATATTTTTGTACTTACCTGTTTGTAGATAGGAATTCGATATTTTGGCATTCTATATTTTGGTGACTATATTTTGGTAAGTCTATATTTTGTCATTCTATATTATGTCAGTGATCCGGGAGAAAGATCTGCCGCCGGCTGTGGATTTCCGGATACGAGGAACTGTTGCGAGGGCGAGGTTGGCTGAGCGGAGGTTACAGGTGGGGGTGTGGAAGCTGAGGCGGTTGTTGAGGTATGTAGGTCCGGTGTTGTGTAGGGCTTTGTGTGTGTGGATTAGGAGTTTGAAAGTGATCCTCTTGTTGACGGGGAGCCAGTGCAGGCCTCTCAGGTGGGGTGTGATGTGGCTGCGTCGGGGGATGTCGAGGATCAGTCGTGCCGAGGCGTTCTGGATTCGTTGGAGTCATCTAAGGAGCTTGGTTGTTGTTCCTGAGTAGAGGGTGTTCCCGTAGTCGAGTCTGTTGGTGAGGAGGGCATGGGTGACTGTTTTCCTTGTGTCGGGAGGGATCCATTTGAAGATCCTGTGGAGCATGCGGAGGGTGTTGAAGCAGGACCCGGAGACGGTGTTGACTTGCCTGGTCATGGAGAGGGTGGAGTCGAGGATGACCCCCGGGCTGCGTGCGTGGTCTGTTGGTTCCCGGGCTGTGCCTAGCGATGTGGGCCACCACAAGTCGTCCCAGGCTGATAGGGTGGGTCCGAGAATGAAGACCTCCATCTTGTCTGAGTTCAGCATCAGTCTGCTGTCCTTCATCCAGTCGGCAACGGCCTTCATTCCTCAGTGGAGGTTGACTTTGGCGGTGTGGGGGTCTTCGTGAGGGATATGATCAGCTGGGCGTCGTCGGCATAGGAGATGATGTTGAGGTTATGTTGTCGAGCGACGCGGGCGAGTGGTGCCATGTAGATATTGAACAGCGTCGGGCTGAGGGAGGATCCCTGTGGGACACCGCGGATGATCTCTGTGGGTTTCTAGCTAAAGGGTGGGAGGCGGACGCTCTGAGTTCTGCCGGAGAGGAAGGACGTCGTCCAGGTCAGGGCCTTCTCTTGAATTCCGGCGTCATGGAGGCGTGTTGATAGGGTCCGGTGGCAGACTGTGTCAAAGGCTGCTGATAGGTCCAGGAGGATGAGGGCGGCTGTTTCTCCTTTGTCCATCAAGATCCTGATGTCGTCGGTGGCGGCGATGAAGGCGGTCTCGGTGCTGTGGTTGCTGCGAAAACCGGATTGTGAGGGGTCCAGGATGTTGTTGTCTTCCAGGTAGCGGGTTAGCTGTTTTTGACAATCTTCTCTGTCACTTTTGCCTGGAACGGGAGCAGGGAGATGGGCCGGAAGTTCTTGAGGTCCTTGGGGTCCGCCTTGGGCTTATTTAGAAGGGCATTGATCTAGGCGTGCTTCCAGCTTTCCAGGAAGGTGGCTGTCTTGAAGGAGCAGTTGATTGTTTTTCGGAGGTGGGGTGCGATGGTTGTGCTGACTTTGTTGAAGACGTGGTGAGGGCAGGGGTCGGATGGGGATCCGGAGTGGATGGGCTTCATGATTTTGATTGTGTCTTTGTCGCTGACATTGTACCAGGCGGTCAGGGGGCTGGTTCGGGTGGTAGTCGCAGGGGTGGTGAACTCGATGGTGGGTGCGGGGGTGTTGGAGTTGAAGCTGTCGTGGATGTCGGCGATCTTGCGGTGAAAGAAGTCAGCCAGGGAGTCGCACAGGTCTTGTGATGGTGGGATGTCGTTGGTGTTAGAGCTGGGGTTGGAGAGTTCTTTCACGATGCTGAAGAGCTCTTTGGTGTTGTGCGCATTGTTGTCTAATCGGTCTTTGAAGGCGGTCCTCTTGGCGGTCCTGATGAGTTGGTGGTGTCTGCGAGTGGTGCTTTTGTGGGCTGTCTGGTTGTCAGGTGTTCGGTCGTGGAGCCATTTCTTCTCCATCCTCCAACAGGTGCGCCTGGAGATCCGCAGGTCTTAGGTGAACCAAGCGGCTTTCTTGTTGGTGTGGTTGGTTGTGGAGGGCTTGAGGGGGGCGAGGGTGTCGGTGCAGTCGTTGATCAACTGTTTGAGGTTGGAAGCGGCGGTGTCTGGGTCGGTGGGGTCGGCAGGTGGTCTCAGGGCGAGGGTGGTAGTCAGTTGGTCCTCGGTGATCTTGCCCCAGCAGCGGCGTGGCATCTGTTGGGTGCGGTGGTGAGTTGTTTCCTGAAGGTGAAGTGGACACATCTGTGGTCGGTCCAGTGGGGCTCGGTGGTGTGGTTGAAGGAGACGTGGGGGCTGGTGGAGAAGATGGGGTCCAGTGTGTGCCCGGCGGCGTGGGTGGGTGCCGCCATGAGCTGTTTGAGTCCGAGGTTGGCGAGCTTGTTGATCAGGTCGGTGGAGTTGGAGTTGTTGTTGTTCTCGAGGTGGAAGTTCAGGTCCCGAGGAGGATGTAGTCCGTGGAGGCGAGGGCGTGGGTGCTGACGAGGTCGGCTATGGCGTTGCTGAACTGTGGTCGTGGTCCGGGGGGCCTGTAGGCGAGTGTTCCTCTGAGGGTGGTGTTGGGGTCGGTGTGGATCTAGAAGTGCATGTGCTCGGCGGTGGTGAGGGTGTCGTCGGTGTTGGTCGAGACAATGATGGTGTTGTTGTGGATGATGGCGATTCCCCCTCCTACTCCGTTGGTGCGGTCTCTGCGGGAGATCTTGTAGCCATGTGTGATGGCTATGGCGATGTCTGGTGCTGAGGTGGCATTCAGCCAGGTCTCCGTCAGGAAGGTGACGTCGGGAGCGGTGGAGTCTAGGAGGTCCCAGAGTTCGATGGCGTGCTTGTGAGCGGAGCAAGTGTTGAGGAGGATGCAGCGGAGGTGGTTGGGTTCTGTGGTTGGTGATTTGGTGGGCTGGATGCTGGTGAATCTGCAGTTCCGGCAGGTGAAGGGTCCTTGGGTGCGCTTCGGGGTGGCTTGGTAGCAGGGGTGGTCTCGTCCGGTGTTGAGTGTGTGGAGGGTGCTGGAGTCGTAGTGCAGTCTGGCGTTGCGGGGGGTGTGAGGTCCAGGGGTTCTGGTGCTGGGTGCGGTCCATGCGCGGACGGGCGCAGACGGGCTTGCCTTTGGCATGCCTTCGGTGCGCCAGCGGCGCGCCCGCTGCACGCGTCCGCTGCACGGCCGCCCTGCGTCCTCCGTAAGAGGCGAAGTGGGAGGGAGGGGCAGCTGGGAGGCGGGAGTGGGGTGGCCAAGGGGCGAGGGCGTGAACCACAGGGAAGGGGGCGGGGCCGCGGGGAGCAGCGGCGGGAAGCGGGGGTCGGGCACTGAGTGCAGGGGCGCAAGGAGCACCAGAGAGGGCAAAACGCACAAATACAAAGGGATTACAATGAAGAAATGTACAAAGAAAATAACAAGTGAAGCAGCAATACAGCGGGCGCACAGGGAAACCAGGAGACCCCAGACACCGGAGGCCAGGGGCGAACCCTCGGCGGTGGCGGCGGTGCGGAGGGCAGAGACTCGGGACTCGGGCAGCTACTGAGAGCTACAGCGAGCCGTGCGGCGTGGGGGGTGACCTGGGGTCAGATCACGCTTACCCTCACAGTGCGGCCTCCATAAGAGGCCAAGTGGGAGGGAGGGGCAGCTGGGAGGTGGGAGCGGGTGGCCAATGGGTGAGGGCGTGAACCACAGGGAAGGGGGCGGGGCCACGGGGAACAGCGGCAGGAAGCGGGGGTCGGGCACAGAGGGCAGGGGCGCAAGGAGCGCCAGAGAAGGCAAAACGCACAAATACATAGGGAATACAATGAAGAAATGTACAAAGAAAATAACAAGTGAAGCAGCAATACAGCGGGACGCACAGGGAAACCAGGAGACCCCAGACACCGGAGGCCAGGGGCGAACCCTTGGCGGCGGCGGTGCAGAGAGCAGAGACTCGGGCAGCTACTAAGAGCTACAGGGAGCCGTGCAGCGTGGGGGTGTGACCTGGGGTCAGCTGTACAAGAAAGACACCCTATTTGAGAGCGAGAGCAGCAACCTAACACTTGGAACTCAGGCCACTGTCCAAAAAATATTTCCGTTAATTGTAAAATTCTCTCCCTTAGAGGTTCACAGGCCATTAATATTAGCGCCGCTGGGAAAGCACCGGGACCGGATGGGGTACCAATAGATGTATTTAAATCTAATTTAGAACTATGGGCCCCACTTTTAACAAACGTTTTAAACAGCTGTAATAATAATGGTTTTTTTATTACATGGCAAGATGCTATTATTATTCCAATTTTTAAAAAAGGCGACCGTGGTGATCCAAAATGTTATAGACCTATATCTTTATTGGATTCACTAATGAAGGTCGCGGGGAGAGTCATACTCAACAGACTGTTGTTATGGGCCGAAGATCAAGGTGTCCTTTCACAATTTCAAAATGGGTTCAGGGCTGGACTTGGTACTACAGAACAAGGCTTGAACCTAGCATTAATTATTTCTAAGTATACTATGGAAAAGAAATAAAACTTATATCTATGTTTTGTAGACCTAAGCTCGGCCTTTGATTGTCTGAACCATGAAAAATGGTGGTCCATACTAGCGCAACTAGGAGTAGAACCAGAACTGCTAATCTTCATAAGGGAACTATATAAGGGTGCTGGGGCTAGAGTGCGGTATGGAATAAAGGGTGAATGTACTGCTAAATTTGACATTCAAAAGGGGGTCAGACAGGGATGCATATTAGCACCCTTTCTTTTCAATCTTTACATAAATAGCATAGCATCCCACCTCACGGAAGAGCAGTACGATTACCCCAGGATTAAGAACTCCCCAGTACCAATACTTTTATATGTAGACAATGCAGTTATTATGGCCAGAACTCAAATGGGCCTACAAAGAGCTGTGAATGAATTTTCCTCGTACATGTGTGATAGAGGTCTTAATATAAATAAAAGTAAGACCTTCACCATGTGCTGTACCACAAGGAAGACCTCAAAATGCAAGATCTTCCTTTCAGGCACTAAATTAGAATCGGCAGAGACATTCTCATATTTGGGAATTCATTTTAACAAAAAGGGGACTTGGACCTCGGCAATAGAAACCAGAAATATGACATTTAGCAGATCAGTCGGGCAGTTTGATGCTTTGCCACCAAACTGGGAGGACGCCCAATTTCTGTACTACTGGACATATTTAAAGCGAAATGTGTGTCCACTGCTATTTACGGAGTAGGTCTCTGGAGAATAATCGATCCTAGCATAATACATATATATCCTACCTAATTGATAATAGTTTTAAATAGGATAGGCTTGATCAGTACCTACAGAGTACAAGATTGATGCATTATTGTTTTCCTGTAGGCCTGTTTGGATATTTGTACCTCAAATTCTTAATGCCTCTTAACTAATTGTTTTGATAAAATCTAAGATTTTCATATACACCACTTGTGTCTCTTGTTTCATGTTACATGTTTTTTATGTTCAAAAATTGATTTTTTTACTAACTAGATTGTGTTGTCGATTGATTCTATTAGAGGACCATTAATCTGTCCTTGTTGAAAATTTCTTAAATCATTGAAAACATTTTTTTGGAACTAATTCCCTTGGAGGCATCTCCTACCTTTACATACATTTACCCAAGCCCTTAACGGTGTACCGGGTTGCTCACTGTTGTATACTCAACTTCTTAGCAGGCTGGATCGTCGGCGTCCACCCTGTGAAAATAGTGGGTGGATGCTGTGTACCCGCGACTCGTGCCCTGCTTAGTACCCATACATCAGTATTTGCCAGCCTGTCATTTCTCCTGAAATGGTTATGAGGATTTATTTGCATACCTGCAGGGCTGGCTTTGGTACAAGTGGCGCCTGGTGTGACGATCACTTTTGGCGCCGCCACGTCCCATGACCGCCTCTTCGAATTCACTCACGACCAACTGCAAAAACGCCCTTCATCTCTCCTATCATAAGATATTGCCAAGCACAGCACCCCCTGAGCTCACAGCGCCCCCCTCCACAGGTCAGCGCCCAGTGCGGCCGAACCAGTCGCACTGCCCTAAAGCCGGCCCTGAATACCTGCAGTTAAATTGATATATAAACATGCATTTTAAAAGTTGTATATGCAACTCTTACTAATAACCGTGTATTTCCTTGACATGGACAGAAAAGGTAAAGTATGGGCAGATATCTGAAACAATGTCTAGCACGTCACTAAACGAGGGGGCTGGCGGTGCATGGAACATCAATTACACTGACAGCAAAATTGCGCCGTTCAGATATCATAGTTATAGTATACATTTCGCTCAGATCTTATCCTAGATGGAAAACGCTTTAATAAAAATTTGTTTCAACGTGAAAATAGAATTTTCTTTCGATATTCAAAAGCCGCGATTCCTTGCCACGGAAACTGCGTCGTTGTTCCAGGAAGCACATAAATCTACGGCAGAGTAAAATAATAAAAAAGCTCTTACCACTCCTCCGATGCCCATGGCTTGAACGCGCGATGACAGGTGAAAATGAAAAAAATTACAGTATGTGCCTTTCACAGGTGCAGGTGCTATATTATTCCGAACGTCGGGAACTACCGAAAATATCCTAATGGCTAGGTTTGTTTATATTTATTTAAATAGTCTTCCGGGAATCCAACCTGAAAGATGTGTCCACAAGGAGCAGACGACAGGATTTTTTGGATGAAATTCAATATATTTCCATTCCAGGACTAATAAAAATCAGGAATGATTACCAGCGGTTCAGAAATGTACTTCGAGCGGAATACACACGGGGGAAAGAGTTCTGAGCCCAGCCTGATCTTTTGCTGCCTTAGAAAAAGAGAGTAGCACCTGAAAAAGCACCTTTATTAAAATAACATTATGTAGAAAAGGTCAAAACCAGTGTCCATAATAATTTAGGGTTTTGCGAAAATTGTATTTCACCTGAGAAGTTTTCTGAAGTTGATAAAGTTGCACTTAGTTATGGTTGTACAGTTTGTCAACATCACAAAACAGCCTGCAGGCGAAATGCACTGGAAAACTTGTTTTTTCCAAAGTGATTTTTTTGCAGGGGCTGTTGCCCCCCAACTTACTTGTAAAGCTTTAATTTCTGCACACATTACTTTTTAAAAATGTGCCCATAAAGGCTATGAAACTTGCAAATTTTTTGAACTAACGTTAATACGTTCTTTTAAAGTTCGGCTTCAGAAAGGTCTCTAAAGAAAAATAATTCAGAATATACCACCCCCTAAAAACCTCGACTCCCTTCTTCCGAGTAATCCGCCTTTCAAATAAGAGTAGATATTTAGGGCATTTGTTCAACTTTAGCAGTATAACAGTTGTGGACAAATTTAAAGAACGTTGTCATTGGCAGAACCTGTTTCAGCAAAAAACAGAAACAAAATTGCAGCAGCTGTTTCAGTGGAATAAAATATGACAGCTCTGCCCGCATAATGGAGCTGTCATTACTTCTGTGAATCTAGAAAGAGGGCCTCAAAGTGAAGTTCAGTATCTAGGAATCACATCATGCCAGTAGTGTGCAAATTCACATACCGTTTTGTCCTGAAATTTTGCAAAATTTAACTTTTGTAACTTTGATGTTATCTTGCTTCACTTTTTTTTTTTTACTAATGTCAGCATCTTGCATAAAAAAAATGTCTCCCAAAATTGTGATTCAAGCAAAAAAGTTCTCTTGGTGAGGCATTGTCTGTGCAAACTCGGCGCCTGCTACTCTGTTGCAATACGTTTTTTGATGCCAGGTGTATATTAGGTTAAACACGTAAGAGAAATAGTGCAAAACAAAATTTCAAGAACATTTCATGAATTTCGTTTAATGTGAAAATTGATCAATTACATACATTTACCAGTATAAATAACATTTCACCCAGGCCTACCTAGCTTATATTCTCCACATGCTCAGGGTGAATTTATTAACATAATCGTTTAGGTGGTGGTGCCGAAGAGAAGATAAGCCTGTGGAAATTGTGTTGGATGGGCTTCCCTTAAGTGGTCAATAGCATCAACAACATTTCCAGTCACACTCCTCAGCATTGCACAAGAGTGATGCTTCTTCCTTTTCTCCTTGAATCGGCCTCAAGGGGAGTCGTGGGGCAGGAGTTGGGCTCTCTGATAGAAGAACGAACTTCCCCATGCAGCCTGATGTTCTGTCTGTCTTTTAAAGTTCTTCTTGAAAGGTTCTGACAGTGTCTGCAAGAAGCTGGGTGTGATCCCCAGGAAGACAATGAGTACAGACCATGCAGGGATGAGTTTGTGCCTTTTTATTTTACCACATAAAGGACTTCTAAAAAAAAAGTGAAGGCATTGTGTCAGGAAAAGAAATCCTTCCTGTCAGAAAAAGGTATATGAGTACTGTAAGTATTCAAATACGTCGAGTGCAACACAAAAAGTAAGGTTTCCGAAAGCTTTCCACTTCTTTTAAGCTAAAAAAGGCAGAGCTCTGTACCCCAGGATCCTGTTTCTGGACAAATTAATTGACCTACTTGTCACCTGTGGAAAAACAACAGTTGATGGGCAGAATGCAGAACAATGTCATACATTCACCCCAGTACAAAGATTTGGGCCTAAATCCATCGTTTTTTGCCCTCCACACCACCAGCCTTGACCCTGTGCCTCATGGGAACAGTCCAGCCGAACTGCCAAGCCATGTCTTTCCTGGACCGGAATCAAGCATTCTTGGACCGGCAGCTGTCTACATCCAGAATAGCTTGACTCCAGTGGTGTGGAGAGCATGAGACTCACGTCTGAGCATACCCATCCCACTCGGGGTGACAAATGCAAACACACCAGTTGATGGACAGAATGCAGAACAATGTCATATATTCACCCCAGTACAGAGATCGGGGCCTAAATCCATCGTTTTTTTGCACTCCACACCACCCCAGTTCAGACATGGCCATATGCAAATCAGCCTTGACCATGTGCCTCATGCGAACAGTCCAGCCCAAACTGCCAAGCCATGTCTTTCCTGGACCGGTATCAAGCTTCCAAGGACCGGTTTCTGGCTATCAGCGGTCTTCAGCCAGTATAGTTTGACTCCAGTGGTGTGGAGAGAATGGGACTCACGTTTGAGCATACCCATCCCACTCGGGGTGACAAAATGCAAAAACAACAGTTGATGGACAGAATGCAGAACAATGTCATACATTCACCCCAGTACAGAGATCTGGGCCTAAATCCATCGTTTTTTTGCACTCCACACCACCCCATTTCAGACATGGCCATATGTAAATCAGCCTTGACCCTGTGCCTCATGGGAACAGTCCAGCCCGAACTGCCATGCCATGTTTAGGCCCAAATCTCTGTACTACGGTGAATGAATGACATTGTTCTGCATTCTGTCCATCAACTGTTGTTTTTGCATTTGTCACCCCGAGTGGAATGGGTATGCTCAGACGTGAGTCCCATGCTCTCCACACCACTGGAGTCAAGTTATCCTGGCTGAAGACGGCTGCTAGCCAGAAACCGGACCTAGGAGGCTTGATTCCGGTCCAGGAAAGACATGGCTTGGCAGTTCAGGCTGGACTGTTCCCATGAAGCACAGGGTCAAGGCTGATTTGCATATGGCCATGTCTGAACTGAGATGGTGTGGAGTGCAAAAAAATGATGGATTTAGGCCCAGATCTCTGTAGTGGGGTGAATGTATGACATTGTTCTGCATTCTGTCCGTCAACTGTTGTTTTTGCATTAGTCACCTGTGGGGTGCTGGGTGTTCTGTGAGGTGGTTATTAAAAGCACAGTTCCAGTATTGTTCTTTAGGTTTTCCCTTGTAGTCTACTGACTTGCTGTCCTTCATTTCCTTTTAATTTGTACCTTTAAAATAGGTTTGCAAAATATTGATATAGTTACTTATGTTGTTCATTGACATAATAATTTGTTTCTCTTCAAAAATGAAAATAAACACAATGTGGTGTTCTTTATCCTTTATAGGCTGAAAATATGTATTTCTATGAATGTATATAACTTATATATTAGTGTTCAGGTATCCAAAGTGCAGGTGGGACTATTCTGCGCTTATGACTATGCGTACTATTCCCCTGGGAGAGAGCTAAGATTAAAAGTAAGCAAAGTTTTCTTACCACTCATCTCTATTTTTGCAGTACAGGGATAAATACATGCTTGCGTCTATTTGAAATGAAATGAAAAGTGGATTTATTAGGTGCTACAGCTGCCCTCAGGCGTCCCGGTGCTAAGACTAAACAAGTGCCATTAAAAGAAACAAGGGGTTCTAATTACTGGAACAGGAAGGTTTTACGCTGTTTACGGAAACTAGACAGATTAGGATTAGTTCTCAGATACAGAGGTCACATGGCTGTTGATTGGAGCCAATGCGAGCTTCTTGCCAAATTATGTCAAGATTGTAAAAGTTTAGCACTACACATATTACAGACTTTTGGACAAAAATAAGTTAGGCAAGTTGATAAACCAGCAACCTCTGAACAAAGCATTGCAATATCTAGATTTAGAATTAATCATGTCAACAGAGCAATGGCCTAAACAGGAGATATTGCAAAGAATGTCTCTAAACAGAAACATCTTAAATTAGCACCTAGGGCAATGGAATTGACATACATAAAGGACTGTTGTCAAATATTATTTCCTCCATTGGTCATACGTGGTCTCCCAGCAGATTACCAAAGCTTGCCCACACTCTAGCCAATCAAGATAAAGGAATTGCATTGAAATATTGGACCAAAAAATTGAAGCACACATGTTTAAACATGAATCTAAAGGAATCAAAACCATGACAGCAGCTGTGAACTGTATGCAACTTCATTCTATGTACTGTTCTTAGCTCTGGTGGAATTTGATGACTGAAAAGCAAACAAACTTCTATGACCTGTTACAAAAGTGGAAACATACGATTGATATTGCCTTCCCCCTTTGACACAGCTTCCTTTGTAGTATACCTAAAATAGTGTAATGCCGCATCATAATATTCATTTTTACAGTATAACACACGACTACACCCGGATATGCTATAACTTACAGTACAAAAAAAGCTTAAGGTTTTAACTTATTAAGCATTATTCAGTTTTCCACTAAGTATTCATTATTAGGAACAATCCATCAGTTAATATCTAAAAAATCCTCTCCTCCAGATGCTTAATCTCTTTCTGCAAGCAAAAGCAGCACTATTGACAATACAATATGTTTAACTAAGGATTCTACATTACCATAAAAATTACTTGGAAAAGAGCCTTGCTTAAATGTGCAGCAATTATGGGTGCTTTGGCGACAGTTATATATATCCTTTACAGACGTAAATCCCTGTACATGCACAGTTTAGATTCATGCAGCACAGACTATATTTTTTTCCGGTATTTGAAATACAATTAATTCTGCATCATAGGCACTTTCTTGGTCCCATTATATTGCTCAGTCAAAATTCGTCATTATTGACATAGCTATCAAGTTTATGAATGGTCCATATATACTATCATACTGGTCAGAAAAGTGAGTTGCAATCTGAGGCCAGATTTATTGTGACCGTTATGGACTTTTGAGAACCAACCTTTCCACTGACGGTCAGTGCTCAAAATTCCAAATTAGATTGTGCTGCAATATGTACTACCTAAATTAATATCCATTTGGCCATTTGATATATCAAGTCAATCCAATTGGCCACAATCACCAGAATGGTGGTGGAAAGTGTCAGGAGAGCACACCATGTCCATGACTGTTTTTGAATAAAGTATTTTTTAAGCAGCCTGTTTTCCTTAAAGGAAACAAGACTGCTTAGAAAAAAATAACTAAAAAAGATTTCTACTTGCTCCTTGCATGCAACACAGTTGTTCCTCTGAGTTGCATGATTTTTTGACAAATTTGCCCCTAAGTAATTAACACTTTTTTGAATTATTTTAACAAAACTGGGAAATGATCTTGTTTATCTGACTATAGTTCAATGAATGTGTTAGACCTCTCATCCTTAGGGCGGTCTTTCCCCCATCGTTTTGCCTTTTGCCTCTCAATTTTCCTAATTTGTTTTGTTAGTCTTATGACTCTGGGCACTTTACCAAAGCAAACCAGTGCTAAAGTGTATGTGCTTCTCCCCTAAAACATGATAACATTGGTTTATACGTGAATGACATATTTGTGGTACTGGTAAGTCCCTTGAATGCAAGATAGTTGTGGCTATCAAAACTGGACTGACTTAAACTTTATTATATTTAATATATGTGTTCTTATGTACAAAGCGATTCAACCATTGCAAACCCTGAAGTACTGGGTTTGCAACAGCTAAATTACTCTTTTCTATATAGTACCCGGTGAAATCGCTCAATAGCTACAAATATATAGTCTAGCTTACAGAGTATCACCCTTTCATCTACACATGACAATAGACATTTTCTAATATTAAACATTCTGAATCTAACCATGATAACTTGACTAGAATATTTCTGAAGTCTTTCTTTCTATCAATTAATAATCATAATAATAATAAAAATAATAATAATAATAATAATAATAATCAAGTTTGTAAAGCGCCTGGTTACACTAGAAGCAGTGTGTCCCCGCGCTGTGTAGACTCATAGGCTCCGACTCACACATCTAGCAGATAGAGATAGCCGCACGCAGCACCAGAACAGTCCTAATATTTAGGGAAGAGAAGCGTTTTTAGTTTCAGCCTAAATCTCATCTCTGAAGGCTCCATCCGGAGTTCCAGAGGCAGCTCATTACAGTACTTACTGGCCAAGTACCTAAAAGAGCGCCCCCCCATCCTTACTCGATGGATTTGGGGCACCTGGAAGAGCATACAACCAAGAGACCTAAGCTGGCTTTTAGGCTGGTACAAGGATAGCAAGTTTTGGAGGTAGAATGGGCCCTTCCGCTGTGCAATGCGGTGGGCTATGCAGAGAGTTTTGAACCTGACGCATTCACGGACCGGAAGCCAGTGAAGTTTAGCTAGAGCACGTCTCCCGGAAGACTTCCTTGAAAGATTCAGCGCCAGTCTGGCCACCGCATTTTGAACACATTGCAAACGGTGGAGCCCCTTTTGACTCAGGCCCACATACAATGAGTTGCCATAGTCAAGATGGGGTGTGACCAGAGTTTTCCTGTTGGTCGATGGAAGAAGATCTAGCGTTTTGTGCAGGCATTTTAAAATGCCATAGCATTTGCCTGCTACCTCTCTAGTGTGGTATTCGAAAGAGAGGTTGGTATCAAGTCTAACCCCTAGGTTCTTCACCTGCTCCACGAGGCACGGGGAGGGCCCCAATTCCGGTGGCCCCATGCCGGGGACCAAATGGAGGGAGCCTTTCCAACCACGAGGAGTTCCGTTTTGTTTGCGTTAAGGCACAGGCATTTATTGTTCATCCATTCAGCCAATTTCCCCAGACATGCCGCTTCCGCCTCTTCGGGGGGTTGAGACAGTATCACCAACAGTTGGGTATCGTCCGGTAGGACGCTATCTCCACCCTGAACGCTTCTACTAACTTGGCCACGGGCTCCATGTACAGATTAAATAAGGTCAGGCTCAGTATAGAGCCCTGAGGGACCCCTTGCTTTAGTGCCCGTACTTCTGATTTGGAGGGCGGGCAGTGTACCTGGAATTTTCTGTCAGTGAGGAACGCCATCACCCATTCGTAGGCCAAGCCTATAATCCCAGCCTCCCTGAGGCGGGTGAGCAACATGGGGTGCGAGACGGTATCAAATGCCGCACTGAGATCTAATAGCAGTAGTGCGGCCGTCCATCCCTGATCTACTCTCTTGCGTAACAGTTAGGTCGAGAAAAGCGGAGCCGATTCTGTTGAATGGTTAGCTCTAAAACCCGATTGAGATGGGTGAAGGAGTTGAAAGTCCTCCATGAATTTCACCAGTTGTGCATTAACAATTTTCTCCACAATGTTTGCACACAAGGGGATTAGCGAAATGGGTCGGAATTGAAACCATATTTTCCTCACACCATGAGTCAAGAGTCAAGAATTATAGCAAAGAAAGCCATTTGAAAGAACATGTCAGTTAAAATGTAACTGTTTAATAAAGATGTATATATTAGAATGTTTGGGATTCCGAAATGTGTTACGACCATGTGATACATTTTTTGTTTGTTTTGGCAACTATTATCCAAATGTTTTACCTATATGTCACTCATTCTATTCTCATGGGCAGGCGTCCTCAGACATCTATCATTTATTAAAACTGAAACATGTTCTCAAATAACCATCTGGTATATTGGAATATTTTTTTTAATTTCTTTTGTTGACATTTCCTATTAAGAGAGAAACAATAACACGAAATGCAGTACAGTACTAGCTGGCAGGTCAACAGGCCAATCAGGAATACAGAGATACACAGTATAGAGTTAGTATACATCCACAACTTCTTGGGTAAAATACAGTTAAGCAGGTTGCCCCACTTTCACAAGACATGCAGTTCCAAGCATAGACTCAGTATAGTTACAACATCACTCACCCCAGCAATTTTCCCAGTGTAGGCCAGGGTTCCCATCCCAATGGTGATTGTATGAAGTGTCATCTTCAGCGGCGGAGCTCAGCCAGGTCACAAATGGGCCCCAGACATATCTTGTGGGTGGGATGTTGTCTATAATAGTTCCCAATAGCAGGCCAACTGTGCCTACAGTAGGAAGCATCTTTGACCCACTCCCTTGCCATCGGGGGGGGGGAAACGGCACCCCAATGCAAGGCCACCAGCCTCTTAGCTAACAGTAGTAATATTGCCAGAAGCCTCCTCATCTTCGGTGGCAAATTGGAAACAACTCCCAACAGTGCCACCAATGGTGTGCAAGGCAGATCCTGTCCAGTTATGTCCTTAATATGGTGCAGTATTTTCAACCAGAAGTTGGCTGTGGGTCCAAATTGCCAGGCCATATGTAGAAAGGTCGCTTGAGGGGCTCGCACTGCCAGCAGTTGTCATCTGAACGCAGTCCCATCCTATGGAGTTGCGTGGGAGTATGGTAAAGATAGTGAATGTGTTTGAAGTGGATGATCCTGAGCAATAGTTAGGAGACCGTCGCTCTAACTGTCTGCACCCAAAATCCTACTGCTCATCTGTAATGCTCTCCCCTAGGTCCTCCTCCCAGGCCTTACAGGATGTTGGTACAATAACAGGAAAGTTCTGTGTTATGTTATAAATGCGAGAGATTAGTTTCCTGCCCGATTCCACAGTTCTTATAGTTTCATGTGCGGGTAGTGTCGGGCTGATTTGGAAATGTGTTGGATCTACTGCTGCAGGAAGCACATATTTAGCAATATAACAGCATGTCTGGTGCTGAGTGAGGTGCAGGAACACACATTTGCTGCAGTGTTAGAAAGCTATCCCCAGGGTATAGGTCCTGGCCTATCTGAATGGTGTGTATGTGCGCGCGCTTGTGTGCCTTGGCATCCATGAGTGGAGGACATAGTGAATTCTTTGGTAGCAGCAAGGAAGGGGCATAGAGTATGTCAGTATGTGCCCGTTTGCAGAGACCCCGACCCCAAGCCCAAGGCATGTTAATACTCCCTTTATAATGTGGTCAAAATCACCTTGAAACTTAATGGCTACATGCATTAACTCCCAATAATAATGGTACGACATGTTTTGTCATGAATAATTTGATTTTATTTGCAACTGTAAGAAAACGCCTCTTTTTGCACACCCCCTCCCACATTTTTTTAACTGATGCTGCTGGTTTATCTACCCTGAGAGCACACTGAGGCCTGCTAGCCAGACCCAGTGCCATTGTTCCAAACTCTTGCAAAGTAAAATTGGCTACCTCCCATTGGTACAAACAGACTTACTTATAATTCCCTAGTATATGGAATCCAGGGCTTGTAAGGCAGAGTGTTTCCCCAGGAATGCAGCAATGATTGTGCCACCTTGTGTGTGACTCTATGTGTGACAAAGTACAAAATGTCTCTCAGGCTGCCACTGATATCTGAAAGGACAGAGGTAATACTGCAAGTTCAACTTTCAAACCAATGGCAAAGCCCCCCCTTCCATTAATAATATATGTAAGTCTTCCCTAAGGAAGGCCTATCGAGCCTTAAGGCAGGGAGCTGTATATTATTAAGCAGGACATGTATTTGCATATATGTCTTTACAGCAACACTTCTAAATTATCATTTTGCTGTGAAGAGTTAGTAGCCCCATTTTCTAATAATGGTTACCGGCTGACACGTCAGCCTGGCTAACATCTGAATGGGACTACCTAGCTGGGTACTGTAAAGTATCAAATAAGTTGTGGCTTTAAACCCGACTGGATATCCGAGTCAAATTTAATGTTACTATTAAGGAAATGCAACTTTTAGAAAGTTGCCAAACTGTGTTCCAGTTTGTCCAGTGGCCTCACAGTGGTCACTGGCTACCAGACAGATTTTTGTCCCACTGGGGAGTTGTGTGAACAACTTCCAGGCTGAGGGACAATAGCCGCTTGCTACAGGGCCTGGTTTCACTTCCCCAGTGCAGGAAGCCTCATAGTGTTAGCCCAAAAGGCGAGCTTTAAAGGTGAAGCTGCCTTTGGTGGGCAAATTGTGATCACACTCCTGATGCACTTTGTTCAGTTAGACAGGTTGGTGGTAGGGTAAAGAGGGGAGAACACTGCCCAATCTGGTTTTCCTGTGGGCATGTAGCCCACAGGTAACCACACTACTAGGGTGGACTGCCAAGCTCCTAACATCCGAAGAAGGGTTCAGATATCATGTGATTGAGCAGAATAGTGCACACTGGTCCTGCTAGATGCTACACATAGCCAGATAGTCGTCATCAAGGAGGAGGGGATCTGCTATGCTTGTGACATCATCGTCTCCCCAGGGCAGTTTCTGGGCATAAATATGCCACCCTGGCACCCTAATCCTCATATAATACCAGAACTGTAAAAAGGACTGAAAAAATCACAGCCCTGCTGACCCTGGACTTGGTAAAGAGAGGCTGATTGTCTGCTGGAATTCACCTTCTGCACCTTGGCCTAGCAAAGAGAAAACTGTACCTGTGGCTCCTGGCTCAGGGAAAATTTGTGCCTAGCCTAGACCAAAGAAGTGACTCCAAGGTTCAGTCAGCTGGCCCTGTGAACCCAGCACCAGAAACAATAAAGCTGAAGTAGCCCCACTCTGCAAAGCAGTTGTCAATTTAGAAGAATCTCCACTGACTGATGCTGGGTGCTCCAAGAGACCAATGCTTGGTGAACAAAAATGTGCACCTGAGTCAACTGGAGCCGAGAGTGTCATATGAGTCTAGATTGGCTGACCAAGAGGGACGCCAGCCTCCATCAAATGATATCACTGGGACCGGTGTGCACAGAGTTCTGTACTTCTACTGTCTAAGAAAGGACTTAGGGGGACCCCGACCTCTGTGGCCAGAGTTGCCCCACCTTACCCAGGGACCGAGGAATCACTGCAAAGGCACCCTCGTCGACCGCAAAGCACTCAGAGCATCCTTGAGCCTCTTCCATCTCCTGCATCTGCAGCATCAGGACCGCTTCATTGAACTCAATGGCAGTCATGTTGTAAAGTTTGTAACTAGACTGGAAAATGCTTTGGTGGCCAGGTAACTGTCCAAATACATCTCATTTGTCCCCTATACTTCATCCTGTTGGATTTGGTCACCCGAGTCAGGTCAGAGTAGCCAAACTCAACTCTTACATTTTTTTCAAAAGCTTGCAAACTTTACGTTTACCAGTGACTGTTTATGGTTACTATAAAATGTATGTTTTCTTTAAAACTCCTCAAGTGGATTGTGCTCATCTAGGTCTCTACAACTCATAAAAATATAACCGATGTTTATAAGTTGGTGCTGTTTTGTTTCATCTTTTGCGCCTTTCTTATCCCATTGTTTTGGTACTGATAAATGCTTTACCCTAGTTCTTCTGTTTAAGCTTTGCTGCTCAAAGCCATAGCTACTCAGGTTTGAGCTTAAGGTTTTACAAATGAGCCTGACTGGACCGAAGACAGTTTTTTATGAGTCTATTGCATGGTAAGAGGCACCCCCATGAATAGCAATGGTTACAAAGCATGCATTTTCTACGCATGCCATTACAGCGCAAGTCGTTACAATGACGCTTAGTTACATTGCATGCCATTACAAAGCAGGGGTCGCTGGAGTTTGGAATAGTATAATTTAATATTCCAACTCCAGCTTGTGCACCAGTAGGGAAGGTGTTGGATTGAAAATCCAACAAATCCAACACCTTCTGGCCCCTACAGCAAGTCGTTATAACCACATGCGTTGTAATGGCATGCAATGAAACAACGCGTCCTTGTAACGACTTGTGTAGTAATGTCATACAATGTATTGCATGCGTTGTAAACGATGTTTCCCCACAGCCGTACCATTTAATTCACTCACATCCTCACACAAACACTGGACAGGAGTGTTACTCCTCCTTTAATAACCTCTGTGTGAAAATTTTGATTACTTTATTTTTTATTACTGAGGCAACTGAGTGTTTTATTGTGCCATATCCACATCAGTGCGACCAATCAATCTGAAGGTTGCTTTTGCCAGTGAACACCCTAAATATCGATTCAGAAATATCGACTGCCCAGAATATCGAATGAAAAATATAGAATGGACAGAATATCGAATGACCAAAATATAGTTGGTTAGAATATCGAAATTAAGGTCAAAAATATTGATTCCTATATTATCTAATTTGAAATATCATTTTACCATAATATCGAAAAAAATATTCAGTGTTATGTATGCTAGTATATGTGTTAAAAATGTATATTATATTTGTACTGTATGTTTAATTATTTTTTTAAATAATGAATGTTATGTTATTTAATTTTTGATAATTTAATTCCCTAGCGGGTTGTTGGTTTATAGGGGAATAGGGTGGGAAGTAATTTAATTATAGTAAATTAAATATTAGTTTTTATGAATTAATAATTATTTTTAATTTAATTTTGCGTTTTAGTTCTGTAGCGGGTTGTGGGTTTATAGGGGAATAGGGTGGGGAGTAATTTAATTGTAATTAAATAAATATGTATTTTTAATTGTATTTATTGATGATTAATTAATTATTAATTAATTATTCATTGGTAAATATTTTTTATTAATTAGTAATTAAGCTTTAATTAGCTGATTAATTGATAATTATGTTAATTGTTTTAATGTATTATTTGGAGTGGGTTGTGAGTTATAGGGGAATAGGGTGTGAAGTAATTTAATTGTAATTAAGTGAATATTTATTTATATTTATATGTATTGATAATTAATTAATTATCAATTGGTAATTAATTTGTATTAATTGGTATTTTTTTAATGTTATTACATTTTTGGAATTGACAATGAATTGGTTGTTAAATAATTATTAATTGGTAATTAATTTTTAATAAATAACATTTATTTGTATTTATAATTAATACTTTTTTAAATATTTTTTAAATGGTAATTACTTTTAATTAATTTCACATTGGTATTGATAATTAATGTATTCCTATTTAAATATAAAATAATTACTTTCTCTACTGTGGTACTCTCTGGAGTGGGAATAGTCATTTTCACCCTTCCTCTATCCAACGCTTTCCCTACTGTTGCACTCTCTGGAGTGGGAATCGTAATTTTTACCCTCCCGCTATCCAACGCTTTCCCTACTGTTGCACTCTCTGAAGTTGGAGTAGTAATTTTTACCCTCCCGCTATCCAAGGCTTGTTGTACTGTTGCACTCTCTGGAGTGGGAATAATAATTTTTACCCCTATGCTATCCAACGCTTTCCCTACTGTTCAACTCATTGGAATGGGAATAGTAATTTTTACCTCTTCGATATCCAACGCTTTCCCTACTGTTGCACACTCTGGAGTGGGAATAGTAATTTTTACCCCTATGCTATCGAACGCTTTCCCTACTGTTGCACTCTTTGGAGTGGGAATAGTAATTTTTACCTCTTCGCTATATTTTAATATAATTTTAATAATGTTCTAAATATTTTATAATTAAGATTAATAATTAGTTTATATTATTAAGTAAATATATATTAAAATATATTCATATTACATGTATTATTTTTACATTTTAAGCGTTTTTACATTATTTTAACTATGTTTTATTTATTTGTGTTTATTATTTAATTACTTTTATAGTATTTTTATTACATCAAAAAATTCAATATTTTTGTTAACTATATTTTAACTTTCTATAGTTTGGAATCGATATTTTAATGCTTACTTTTTTGTAGATAGGCATTCTATATTCTGTCCCTCGATATTTTGAAGTCTATATTTTGGTAAGTGGATATTCGGTCCCTCGATATTTAGTCACTGAACAGCTTTTGCCATCTTGGAGCAGTGGCCAACACTGTAATGGGACCTGGGATTCAAACACACAGTAATGTTCGGTTCACAATAATTGAGTCACTATTAAATACAAATCTTCTATTTTAGTACAGTTTTTAGTGTGCAATGGTCTCAGTACTCTCAGCCACATAATTCAGTTTAGTTATGTTCGCAAATGAGCAATGTGCCTGCTGTGTCAGGTTACCTGACAGGAAGCGCCTTGAGAAGTTATGTTACATTTGTTTCAGGTAAGCTAGCTATAAACCATTTTTTACATATTTTTTTTTTCTGGTGTAAGATTTTTATTGACAGTTATCATCAAAATAACAATAGTACATTTAGTCAGTAATACATTTCATACAGTAATGCAGTAGTTTGTACTTTTACACAGCTATTCAGCCGACAACCCTCCGGTTCGGCAGCGAATGTCGAAGATGATGTGGAATGCCATCAGGATATAGTATTCGAAGTCATGAAATCTTACGTTTTCAAGTCCATTTTTATATTTTTGTAAAAAAGAAAATAATCAAAACAAACTCAATGGCTCATCTGTGTTGTATAGTGACAAAGCAAGAAGAAAAAATGCTGTCAATGAAGTATGCCGATCCCAACCACCCAGGTAAAAAAAACCCTCCCCCCTCAAGCACCATGCTAAGTCGAAATCCCCATCAGCAAGGTACCATTTCTGATCCCTCCCTAGAGCACCCCCTCGATTCAATCAACCATTTCATCCTCATCCTCCGAATCGTCGTCGTCATCCTCCGGCAGCGGTTCACATATGTCCCCTCTGTATCTATTCCATGCCTCCCATACCTTGTTCCATTTCTTTGGGTTAGCTCTCATTTTATATACAGTTCTTTCAGTTAGCATCAATTTATCCATAGTTATGCACCACAATGCTAATGTAGGTACTTCCGCCACCCCCCATCTTTGTGCCACGTCGCGCTTGGCCACCATTGTACCGATAGTAATCCACTGCTGTTGTCTAAGATTAAGGTCAGTACCCTCCCAGATATTCAGTAGACAGAGGCGTGGCTCCGGCGTAAGGGAGGTGTCAAGGGCCTGGGATATTGTTCGCATGACCTGTTGCCAATACCTACTAATGAATGGGCAATCCCACAGTGTATGTAATAACGTACCATCCTCCCCGCATCCCCTGAGACAGTGTGGGGTTTCAGCCCTATGTATTCTATGTAGGGTGGTTCTCGTGTAATATACTCTATGCAGTATTTTTAGTTGTATAAGCCGGAACCTGGCCGACACCCCTGCCTCCCTTGGAGATGCCATAGCAGCATTCCAATCCGTCTCGTCCATAGCTCCTAACTCATTTTCCCACTTTTCTCGTAATTTCTGCAGGGGATCCGGGAGATTGTTCAACAGTTTGCGATATGTGAGTGAGGTGGCATGTGTCTGTAGAAAGTCCATAAGAAGCCAGTCTTCTAGGGGTGAGGACTCCGGGATGGTGGTCCCTGGTTCCAATACCGCCAGCAGAGCGTGCCTTATCTGGATGTACCTATGTGTTTCAGTGGGGCCAAAGATCCCCCACCGTTGAAATGCCTATATTATCCCACTGGGTGAACCCCTTGCTGGATCTAAGGCAAACCAATTTTTTGGTGTCCCAAAGTGGGGTGAGTTTCGTGATGACCCCCTTCCACTTCAGCCGAGTGAGCGCCCTGTACCATAAGGCAACTGTATGTTTAGTAGGGCCAATCAGTCCTTTAAGGAGACTCGGGTTATACAACGGGTCTAACAAACTGTGCGTCCCCAATTGGGCCCTATCAGCCAGATATGCCGGGTCATCGTGTGGTGCGTGGAGCCATTGGTTAAGTACCTTAAGTTGGGATGCCCAGTAGTAAAGTTGTACATTCGGTAACGCGATTCCCCCATCGTACCAACCACGGTTAAGTTTAAGGTGGGCAATTCTCGGTGGACGTTCACCCCACAGCAGGGTAGTCACAACTGCGGTGACATTATGGAAGTAGGAGGGCGGAATTACATCTGGGATGTTTTCCAGAGCATACAGGAGGCGCGGTAGCGCCATCATTTTAAATAAGGCAGCGCGCCCCAGTAGCGTGAGTGGCAGGGCTGTCCAATGTCGGGCGTCTGCCTTCAGACGAAGGAGGGGGGGCACCAGGTTCCGATCATAGAACATGGCCGTGTCACCGGTGATATGAATGCCCAAGTATTTAAAGGAGACATCGGTCAACACTAGAGGACAGTGTTCAGGGAGGACTGGCATAGGGCCCCTCAGCACATAAAGGACCGACTTCGTCCAGTTAATGGTATAGCCGGAGGCCGAGCCATGCTTATCGCAGAGTGCCAGCAATATCGGGACACTCGATTCAGGAGCAGATAAGTAGACCAACATATCATCAGCATACAGTGATACTCTGTCTTCCCAGGCCTCCGTCCATTTAATACCTTTCAGTAGTGGTGTCCTTCTAATAACAATAGCGAGCGGTTCAAGGACCAGCGCGAACAATAGCGGGGATAAGGGGCAGCCCTGACGAGTCCCACGCGCCAAAGGAATTGCTCGAGAGATGTGGCCATTGGCCGCCACGTGGGCTACCGGGTCTGTGTAGAGAAGTCTAACCCACGATAGAAATTTCGGTCCGAAGCCCATCCGGGTCAGAACTGCAAACAGATATTGCCACTCTACCATATCAAAAGCCATTCTGGCGTCTAACGACAAAATGGCCGCCAGCTCCTTCAGTAAGTGTGCCCGAGCCAGTGCGCCGTGCACCCTACGGAGATTCAGTGCCGTGCTCCTATGCGGCATAAAGCCTGATTGGTCCAGGTGGATCAATTGGGATAAATGCAGAGTCAGCCTATTTGCAATCAATTTCGCCAAAATCTTCGCCTCCGAGTTGAGGAGCGAGATTGGGCGATACGACGTACAGTCCTCAGGAGGCCTGCCGGGTTTTGGGATAGCCACTATCGTCGCCAAGCGCTGGTCTAAAGGCAACGTTCCGGTCCCTCGGCAGTTCTCAAACATGGCCAACAGAGGTGGGCCCAATGCATCCGTCATCGTTTGAAACCATTCGATCGGTATCCCGTTGGGGCCCAACGCTTTACCTGTATGCAGGGCGCCTATCGCCATACGGAGCTCCTCCACCGTGAGGTCTGCTTCTAGCTCAGTTACCGCCTCCGGCGACAGCGTCTCTACTTCTATACCCTGGAGAGCTAGCTCCGCCGCCTCTGCCGTGACCACCACCTCTGGGGTATAAACCATCTGGAAGTGGTCCGCTAAGAGGTCAACAATTTTGGAAGGGTGCGTGTGACACGTCCCTTCTTGGTCCCCCAATTGTAAAATGTGCCTGCCACCGTCCTGTTTCTTGTCTAACCAGGCCAATAGTTTATTGGCCTTATCGCCCACATCATAAACCCTACTCGCAGTCGACTCTATATGTTCTAATGTCCGTCGTCGAAGAAGGTCGTCATGTCTTTGCTGGCAGAGATGCATGGCGTGTCGAGTGCCGTCCGACGGTACATCCATATGAGCTACGTTAGCCTGTTCCAACTGCAGTTCTAACTCTACCAGTTCCTGTTTTTGCTTACGTTTATGGTCGGTTATAGCCGCGATCGCCTGGCCTCTCAGCACTGTCTTATACGCCTCCCACAGTATTGTCGGGGAGGACACCGAGCCGGAATTCTCCTGGAAGTAATGCTTGGTGGTTGTTTTTAGGGATTTTCGAACTGGGGGAAGTTTAAGATAACCAGGGTAAATAGGATAGAGCCGTTTGCGAGCCGCTGTTGTGCAGGACAGTGTAGCAGTCAAGGGGGAATGGTCCGATATACCCGGGGCTTAATCTGCACGTCAGCAATCGTAAGTCTGCCACCCCCCAGTGTGAGAAAGTAGTCAATGCGAGACAGGCAGTCATGAGTGGATGAATAGTAGGAATAGTGGCGATCAGTAGGGTGGAGCTGCCTCCAGATATCGACCAGACCCTGCGCCTCCAGAAAGTCCCCGAATTTCGTTGGGCCAGTGGGGGGGGTGCGGACCGGGAATCTATCCATAGCAGTATTGGCTAGTGCATTGAAATCTCCGCCCACCATCAGGTCCCCATCCGGGAGTTCCAGAAGAAATTTGCCCAGGTCCGGAAATGCCGATGAATGTAGCGCTGGCGGGATGTACACAGACACCACATTAATGGGCACACCTTCCCATTGCCCACACACTGCCGCGAAGCGGCCATGTTTGTCTGTTTTTGTGGAGTGTTGTAATTTTTTTTCACATATTTTGATTTATCACTGAAGTATACATTTTGGAATGCCCCACAAAACATCTTTAGTTCTTATGATACAATTTTGACCATCAGATTTGAGTAAATTACGATTAAACTAACCAGTATTCAAATTCAACAAGTTCCAAGGGAAGGTGCCCACATCATGGTTTCTAGCTCTTCCAAAAATACATTAGCCGGAGGATCCATTGTCAAAATAAAAAAGACAAACATCTTTAGATCTTTTAAATTCACATCTGAAGGACTTTGAGGTGTTGCTGTACATCTAACAACTCAGATTCTACCATGTTTATTTTAGGCACATTGAAGTATATTGCCAAAAATAGGTGATAAACTCAGGGTATTGGATGTTGGTAATAAGATTCAATATAAAGAAAAGAAAGTCAAAATCATCTTGGTGTTTCTGCCTAGGACAAATCCCTTGTTGTTTCTTATTTTAGAATGATAACACTTTGAGGTCTATTAGAATGTCAGGCAGATCACCACCGCCCGCATGGTGGTGGCAATCCACCCGACATTCTCCTCTGCCCGCATGCCATTTACCCCCGCCATATTAGTATGGTGGGGGGTGCCTGGCGTACGGAAAGACTGTCTGCCGGTTTTCTGCCGGTCACACAGTTGATGGGTCGGAAAAGGGGCCTGATATGGTGGCGGTGTCTGCTAGACACCGCCATCCATATTAGGATGGCAGCAGGAAGCAGCCTTCCTGTGTCGGCGTTGCTGCCACAGAAAGGCATGCGGTTTCCTCAGTTGAGGGCCCGTTGCGGCCCCCAGGATGTTATGGAGGTGGGGGGCACATGAGGGTACCTATGATACCCCCCTGGATTTGCATGGACGACGTGGTCTCATTTCGCGGGGAGAGATCGGGCTTACTTTGTCCACCCGCCATCATAATAGACCACTTTGTCTCTGAGAGCATTATTTGATTTAAAAATCTATACATTCCTGGTTCCCATGCCAATCTTCAGAGATAGCTATACATGTCACTGTATAATTTGGGCTCATCCATAGTAAATATTAAGAACATCTTTGCTGCTTTTTTTAATTCACACTTTGTTTTAATCGAATTGGCTTTACAATTATTACTAATAAGGTATCACAATGTTTATTCAAATGTCTACTTAGACTTGCCTCTTTTTTTTCTTTCAGATATGTTTAATCCTTAATGTGTGGACGCCAGAAAACAGATGGTTTGTAAGTAAAAGTCACACTGTTTACTTTAATGTCTGTTTTGAAGAAGAACTAAACACAGAATTAAACCAAAAATTACTCCAGTCACTTCATTGTTGGGACCTCCATTTGCAGAGAGGAATTGCACTATCACTCTGCATGATAATAATAAATTGACATGGTATTCAAAGTTAGGGACACATTGAAATATTTTCCACAATTTAAAAAGATATAGGACATATAACACATTATACTGGTGTTGATGGCGAGTGATTACCCACCTTGTGTAGGACTTACCGATCGACACCCCATTTCGTAAAGTCTACTATGGAATGTTTTGATACTTTACATATTGGATTTAAACTTTCAATTCATTTTGGTGAAATTTGGTTTATAATTTGTACGAAATTGCCATTTATAATTTGACTTAGCTGTATCGTAGAAAACAGTTTTGTGCTTAGTGGTAGAAAAATAAATCTATGATTCCAAGGAATTGATACACTTTACTGGACCCCCTCAATATAAGGCACTGTTAGACTTTACTCTGGAATGTGCAGGTTTGGACCAACTTACCAAGTTGAGCTGGAAAGACAGACTGGCTGTTCCCCAATCATTTTCCATGGCTTACTTGCAGATGGTGAAAACAAAATAACAATTAGACTGCCAGAAATACATTTATGTATTATTGAGTTCTGAAAAACCTTTCCCAAAAAATATGTACACATATGAGAAATCAACATTATAACTTTTTAAATGGATTTTTTAAAATACTAAAGCCCAGTTTTATTGGAGATAATAATAATGAGTGTTTTTCCAGATGCAAATATTATGGTAAAAATGATAAATGCGAAACATAAAACCAATGAAAATTGACAACATATATGAAGGTAATCATGAAATCAAACCAAAGATGGAATCAATCATCTTTGGAGTGCCTCCCGTTTAGTCCCAAATTTACGTCTACATTAGCATCAAAATGCTTTTTTCTAGATGCCCTTTAGCAGGCATAGAGTTTACTCACATTTAGTCGATAATTTCTCAGTTTGCATCTTAGATTTGGTAAGTGATGACAGTTCCTGTTGTTGTCTCATACTGCTCCAGAGAAGGCGACAGATAGCACCAGCCTACACCAGTGCATGGCCTTCATGCAGATAATTTGTGACTTTGATGGTCCCTCGAAATGCTAAGACTCCTTTCTCCTCAAACTGCCCTTATACCAATCTTATATACTGGTTTCAAACATTTTTATGAAAAAGACTGTCTCATGACTTTTGATGTAAAGTGTGAAAAAAAAGTGTGAATTTTCTTACTCATTTGCCTAAAGCTTTTGCCTTTTTTTCTATACTTGATGTGTAAGAATAACTAAAGTATGAACTATTGATGCTTTATGAAGTTACATCACAACATGCATTTCCAAATATATACATGAACGGTAATGAGAACACGAATAAATAAATGCAGCGAGGGTTCAAAAAACAAGAAAAGGGTAAAGCATATGCCTGAATATTTACTTCAAAAACAAAGCAATATCATATCCAACATCTTTAAGTAATAACGTTCCCAAATGAAACTCTGCTTGTCATTTGTCTTGCAGGGCAGCTTTTCAATGAAGCTTGGTTTGGTTATATATTTCCATCCATCGGTTAATGTATATTTTTTATCTATTAACAGTGAGAGAAAGTGGATCATGTGTCTGAAATTTCCATGTTGTTGTCTGCTTTTACACCTTTAGTACTAGACTAAGGTCTGCTACTAAATGATTTAAAGTTTTGTATGTTTCTAAAACAAAGTGTTTATCCATCATGTTTTTTATTTAATTGTCTTTTAATTGCTTATGGCTTTCTTCTTGATATTATTGATTTCTTATCTTTAATCCTTTCATGAAGTTAAACAACGATAATCCATAATATAAGTACTGCTTTCCGTTTATTTCATTACACATTTGAATCGCTCATACATCACATTCAGGGCCGGACTGGGAACTGAAAGCAGCCCTGGCAAATTTTGCCAGACCAGCCCCCATCCGGTGCGTAGGTAGCGCGCAAGCCCGAACGCCATTCGGGGGTTTTGGGGGGGGGGGGTTTCTCCCCCCAAGAAAATTTTGGAAAATGACAGACCAAAATGGTGAATTTTACAGCACATTTTTCATTACATATTCAAATTGTATCAACTTTCAAAGCACAGTAAATAGTAGATGACGACCTTAAAGAACATCAGGTTAGCCACCCAGTCATATGTACGCATAGACATTCTTTCAGAGAGCACCAAACAGACACAAGCAGTGAATCAGAGAGAACAAAGTAAAGTGAGAGTAACATTTTCTGGTTTCTCTGATAGAAATGGGGACCTCCAGTCACAAAGACTATATACATGGGCAATCACATGCATGGCCACTCTGTTATGGCATAGTTGTTCTAGAAGCAAGGATAATTACATATGTTCAGCTGCTTTGAAGTGACAGGTCATGACTGCATGTTTGGGGGCATGTCTGGAGCTAAGGGTTTTCATATCAAAATGGTGAACACTGCATGCAGTCTCATGGAGTGCACCATGTTAGTAAACATTCTCTGTTTGCTTTCACTCCTGCAGTGTGTGCCTTGTCTAGTGGCACGACCTCCCAGGAAGACACACACATACACATCACATTTGGGGACAGTGGCTGTCAAAGCGTTTCATGTAAACGTGTGTAACAATAAAAAAACACTGCTTGTAGGTTCATGTGCTGCACTATTTTAAGTGTAATGGAGGGAGAGAATATAGGTGAAGGGTAACAAATTTACTGAGGCCTATATTCTAGTACCTATATGGAATATAACAGTCCATAATTTCAGACTCTGGTCTGCAAGGCTGGCTGCACTGTACCAAAGACATGATTCAAACCTGGATCACCAGGTTCTAAAGTCAGCAGCTCTAGGCACTCAGTCACATTTCTTACAAAGTAGGAAAATGGAGTTTATTACAGTGGTACTTGACTCATGAAGACTAAACGGCTGGAGTCGAACAATGCGGATTAGATCCTGTTATTTGTAGGTGTGGTATAAACTATTCAGAAATTGCATTACACAGTGAGATATATTCCTAGTTAACTTGTCAAGGCATAAATAGATGTGAAAAATAGGAGTTAACATGAGCAATGCCTAATAGACTGCCCGTTTTCAGCAGATGCCTGAACCAGCAGACCAAGTGGAATTAAGTAATTTCTGCGTCACCTGTTTTTTGGAAAAATCCTAACACTGTCTTGTGAAAGAACAGAGACAGTGAGGTTTTGTGTTAAGGTTGGTTCATAATTGCTTTCTGTATATTATTATGGTAACCTAGTGTTAACATAAGCATCATCCTACAGATCTGAAAGCTATAACCCTCCTGAGTAGCACAATGGCTAATTGTGGTTGAAGTACTTAATAGGATGTATACATTTAAAAGTTTTAAGAGAGAAAATACAAAAATGTACTTTTTAGACTTTAAGGTAGTACATTTTACATTTCATAAAATAAGTTCATTAACTTACTAACCTGTTGCACCAGCTCAAACAAGCTGCTGAGATTGTATGCACTGCACTTAGCTGGATTAAGGAATGACAATAATAGGATATAAAAAGGTAATTACTTGCCCTTATAAAAATATTATTAAAAAATATGACACTGAGTTTGCGAACACAACTGCATTGCGGCTTGTTCATTAACCCACATTGATGTTAGAGATCTATAGAAGCTAGCAGGAAAGTTAAATGCATTAAATCAGAGCACTTATATTAATACACCAATTGGAACTGTTTTCTGCCAGTGGTGAAATGGTAGAAAACCGATAAACAGACATATGTGACAAAGTGCTAATTTACAGTGGCCAAATAAATGTTCCCTATCAAACTACACTTCCAGTTTACCAACTCCAGTTTCCCCACAGGTGGTGAAAGGGTCGAGAGGCCAAGTAGTAGCGAGTTGTTCTGGATTCCAGTGGTGGCTGGGGACATATGAAAGTGGTGAGGTGTAATTGTTCATGGTGAGTGGCTGGTGGTAAAACCAACAGTCATAAGGGGGGCTGCGGGGTGGGGGAGGGCAGTTCGAGTCTCCCCTGGAGAAAGTTTTGAAAACAAGAGTGGGCAAATGGTGCATTTTCAAGCAAATTTCAGAAAGCAACAAGTTTAATAAAGAGCTATATAAAACTTGGAATATGTAAAGCATACGTCTTTAGATATATTGTGGGTAAAGTAATTAACACATAACATGCAACACATTCGCTGCCATTCATTCCTGTCCAACAAAAATAACATTTAAAAATATATTTTAGAAGATATTCTAACTTCTTGCTAGCAAAAGCCACTTCAGTTCTGCATCTTATATTGGTAATGTATAAATTATAGTATAAGAAACAGATAACAACTGCAAACTCCCTGAGATGGTCACGAAACTAGCATCAAAGGCAAGGCTGGAGCCTCGTGGATTTTCCTTTCTGAAAGTTTACACAACATACACTACAGCCAGAGGCCATACATGCTTCTTTGAATTGTCAATCTGCTCTGTTGTGCTTGATTCCAGGCCCTGCGTTCATGCCCTCAGAGTTACCTCAATGTATTGCTTGCATTTGGGAGGGGCTGAAAAGGCTGCTTTCCTTAAAGCCATTTGTCAGGCCATAAACACTAGGCTCAGGATGGACATGGGCTGTAAACTACTTTTTACATTTGCGGAATGCATAGAGGTAGATGTCAAAGTCGAAAACTTTCTTGTGAACAATTCCATCTTCTATGTACATATTGCCCTTCCATCATGTTGCACATTGAAAAGCCATGAAAAAACCCTTCATGATGCTCCTGCAACATGCTTCCATTGTAAGAAACCAACACATTGGCGCTGTATTCTGTTAAATACTGGGTGCTCTTTCACTATGACCAATGCAAAAAACTCCTGGATGATGCTGCTGCTGACCACTGCTCTTACAAAAAATTGTATGTACATTACTCTTTCATTATACTAATGCATAAAAAGCCTGTACAAAAAAACATGTAAATTACCTTTAGAAATTACCTTCGCAGCTGTGTGTAAAGTCCTCTTTTTCTTTGAGAAGCACCCTGGCTGCACACCCTCCTGCCTGTGAACGGTGTGAAATGTACATGACAATAATTACCAGGTACCAGGACTGCATTGGTGCCAGCTACAGAGAGAGGCCGTGCACACCTCACACATTACATGCAAGGCACATAAGGGAGATATGTGGCCTAGTTCTGGTGAAAGTTACCACAGACGAACAAGGAGACCTCTATGCTAATCATGGCTCCCTCGCTTGATCAAGATATGTTATTCTCTGCAAATAGTTTTATCTCCATGTCGCTCAACGCTCCTAGCAGTCACAATTAAAAGATTGGAAGCAGGCTAAACACAACTCTTGTGTGTAAATAAACATATCTCAAAAAGATTCCCTTTTGCCATAAGACATACCATTACATTCAGATTTTGACACAAATAGCTTTGTGCGCACACAGACACAGCTCCAACCAAAACCCGTTTTTAAATAAATAAATCATCCTTTTGGTCCGGCTCTAATTTAGAAATCTCAGCAGTGCAGAGTCATAATGAAACCATTCTTCCTATATTCGGAGTAAGGGTTTCCAGAACTTTAGCAAAAACCTTGCTGTGTTATCCCTGCTTATTATTTCCCTGGCTCCAGTTTTAGAGACACTGCGTCTCACTTGTAATTGCATTTTGTCGCATGTTTTTGCAGCATCTCATCGTGCTCACCAGTGTCAGTTTTGTGACCTGCTTGCTGGCACCAGCATTTCTAACGGCCCACTTGCTTCAAATACGGTCTGCTGTGGTCTTGCAGTGTTCACAGTGCTAGCTCCTTTCACAGCCCAAAAGTGTAATCGACGTGCATGAGCGCTCACCAGTGTGTCCTCTGCTGCTGCCCCATTCCAGTTTATCATGCTGTGTACCAGTGCAAGCGTATCGTGCAGCTCACATTCCCACGCTTGTGTGTGATACTGCATCCGACGCAAACACATTAGATCGCCCAACAGTAACCGCTTCAGGAGTCACCTGCTTCTCACGTGGCCCATAGGTTGCCCCTCTGTGCCACTGCCTTGCTGTGGATGTTCCTGACGTTTTTGTCCAGTGTCCTCATCCTGCCCATGAAGCGCTAACGTTGTACTTTGCTCACACCATTTAGCAACACAGGTTCTCAGGAAGGGGACTACAGAACCCGTGCCCAGTCAATTCATGACCTCTTCGCTGAGATTGCAACATCACTTGCTGGTAGAACATTGTGATGATAGTGGCAATAGTGAAATAACAGTGTGCAGGATTCCCACATATCAATATATTTAGCAAAAAATGTGGTGGGGCCACTGGTGAGATAGCTGGGGGCAGAGGCGCCATTGATGTAGTTGGGTGGAATTAACAAGGGCGGGAAGGGAGGGGCTGCGGGCCTGCTTTTTAAACCCAGTCTGTGTTCCCCTTGGTGTGTGTGACTATGGGCCTCCATACCCGCTAACGTTCATAGTTGTAGAGGCCTTAGGGGATAGGAAGAGCTTCGGTTACAGGGGCTGAGGCCCCTTCCGGCAGATTTGATCGAGTGTTGCAGTTGGACCGGGGCACCTTCACTACGCCCAACTATGCTCTGCTATGGAAGGCCAGGCAGTGTCCAGTCAGGGTTCAGAGTCGGGTGGACGGATTAATTAATTGGATTTCATTTGTTTAGTTCTCCCATTGCAGGCCCGCCGGCTTCACCCCTCCCATTATTTTGGAAATGTGGAAACTGAAAGCTAAGTGCTTTTATTAATAAAAAGGGGTAAACAGTTCTACAATTTAGCATGACTACACTCACCTGCAGACAGGGGGCCGGTGGGCTAATTAGAAACAATTAAATAATGTGCCTCGCTCTTTTTCGGTCCTCTACTCGTGACTCGTGTCTGCCTCATTGACCTCTCGCATGCGCATTTAGCGCGAGCCCGGCCTTCAAATCCAAACCCCACCCTAGTAAGGGGTGAACTAGGCCACGCGCAGGCGCGGGGGCCAGGCGGAGGAGGAGACATCTGAGCGCTGCCTGAGCCGTGGATCTGCGTGAACAGCAGCAGGTGGCGCATTTATTTAATTAATTTTACATGGAATACTGCCAGCGTTATGCACACACAGGCACAGCAGCACATTTAGCATTAATTATGCAGCAGATAGAATTAGCTGCTAATCGCAGACTGTCACGGTGTCACCAAGGACAGGTCCAAAGTAATTCCAAACCGGCCCTGCGGCCTCCTGGCACAAAACCGGCCCCCCTGACAGAAAACCGGCCCCCACCCCGTCCAGCCTACCGGGGGATTGCCCGGTGCCCGGACTTGCCAGTCCGGGCCTGATCACATTACTTTCTATACTAGACAAAATTATAAATTATCACTAATTGGAGTATTCCCATATGTACCTCCACAATTATCATTTAGTAGATGGGTCATAGGAATATGGGTTGTAGGGTCATGAAGAGACTTTCACTTTACACTGCCTAACATAAGGGAATGGGTGAATAAAACTGCATTGCGTTACTAACTAAAATCTTTACAATATACAAAGTACCAAAAATGAAAACATATGGAAAACTGTTCAAGTAAATTTTACATTTCACATGATTTGGAAGGCTTCAATACCCTGCAAAAGTAATTAAAAAGACATTCAATAAACTAAGATGTAGGATAAAAAAGCGTCTCAACTTGCATCATGTACTTTATAGGTCTGCAGCTCAATTCAAGGCAAGTTAATAATGCTTGACCGCAAGTGCCATTGATCAAGGCAAAAACACATGGTTGAGAAGTAACAGTCGAACAGAATCTAAAATCAGCAAGTAAAGAGAACATGTAAAACTGTCTCTTCATAATAACCGCATAGCTGGCAGCTTCTATCTTTACCATAAGGTTCCCACGGGGTGCATCAGCCTTGTTCAGGTAAATTCCAGCACTGTGATGCAGGAATTGCGCTTTAGTTTGAGCAAACTCGGCTGCTATAAATGGATTTGCCCCTTTCTTGAATTACAAGAGTTCATACTGTCCATGTGTGTGAACAATTGGAAAATAAGTCCAACTATCAAATTCTTTGGAAAATGAACTTGTTGTATTGTTTACTATTCTGTAAAAGAGATTGTGGGTCAGTGGAGCTTTCCAATCTTCATCAAGTGCAAAAAAAGTCAATGAAGACTGTAGAACAGATAGCCATGCACTCTACTGCATGGAGAACTCCGAAGTTCACAAATAAAACAACTTATGGGCATGTTTATGAATGTTGTGGCGCAGGGCAGCACAGCAGGTCACCGTGCTGTGCTGCCCCGTGTCAAAGGGAAAGGGCAGGGATGAGCCGTATTTATCCAATACGGCACAGTCCTGTTCATTTTCCTGGCGCTGGCGCCATTTTGGCAGCCAAGCGCAATGCAGGTACCCTTGCACTATGGGCCAGGGTGCCTGTGTTGTAGGGAGGATTGTTTTTGTGGAGGAAAGGGCACCTTCCTGCACAAAAACAGTCCTGAGAAGCTTCTTTTCTTTTATGTTTGCTGCAGAATGCAGCAAACATAGAAAGAGGAAAAAATATGACATATGTTACAGTATTTACCATAACAGTGACAATGCCTTGTTATTTTTCACAGTGTCGTTTTCCCTGACGAAGGGCATATCATTAAATGCCCGAAATGCATTGGATGCTTTTGATGACAATGTCTGAAACAGAAAAGATGATAATAATTATGTAAACGATACAAGAAACGTGTACATAACGGAATATATTTAATTTCAAAGAAATAAAAACTTAAAGAATGATCTGAATAACAGAGTGAAAGTCTTCTTACAAATGGGAGACAACCTTATGAGTGCCTGTGAAGGGATGGTTCTAGAGCATCTCTAGACCCACTTCTTGGATGACATTCTCAGGTTTACCTATTCTGGTAAAACTGGGAATGCATCAAAATCCATGAATGTTGCATGGGAACACCCACGCAACACCCACAGAAGCCCTTCCCTGGCACAGAGTAATTAAACGCAGTGATTTGCGCTGCTTTACATTAAACGAGATTTATGAAGCTACGCACAGCCAAGCAGGGTGGCCTTGCGTCGCTTCATAAATCTCATTTTAAATGTACGTCACTCTTGTACCATGTTGCATGGTGCAAGAGCTATGCAAAGGAGATCATACATATGCCCCTTAGTGTCTTTTCACTGATTGACCTTATTTTGTGAATCAGTTTGATGTAGGATGACAGTCGAATGATCTTTACGTTGCTAAAGGAAACCTCCACCTAATTTGCAATCAGGTTGAATTCAGTGGAAGACCAAAGGCACATTCGTACATTTTGAAGATCAGAGAATTAATATCTGAAGCAACTGTTTGCGGCAGAGCAGTGGGACCATATGCTAGAGTTGTTTGCATTTTGGTCTTCCTAATATTAACCAGTGGGATACAAGTTTGACATTGTACTTTGAGAGCTAATACCTTGAACACCTGTACCAAAGAGTCAGCCTTAAGACCTAGGGCCAAATTTACTAACCTTTCATGCAACCCAGTGTAGTAAGGCAACTTGCTGCGCTGCGTGAAAGAGACAGAGGAGAAATGTTTCATATCTCGTAAGTTATGGTGCCCTACTGCTCTCCCATTGTGCCGGCACACTTCAGGCACCCTAGCGCCAGAGCAGACACCCTAGCACCCTGTGTTACAAGGAAAATAGTTTTTGTGCAGGAAGAAATTCTTTTCTGCACAAAAACAATCTCTTGAAGAATTTTCCTCTCTCTATGTGTGCTGGAGGTTGCAGAACACACTGAAAGAGGAAACTATGAGGAGAAAAAAGATGTTTCCCCTCGTTATGCCATTCTCCATGAGATGTAGCAATTCAACGCATTCCCAGGTTTACAAGCCTTTGTAAAGCTGGGATTGTATGAAATGCATGGGTGGATGCATGGGAACGCTCATGTTCCACCCATGGAACGCCTACCAGACTGAAATGTAACGCAACGCAGCACAAGCCTCTGCATTGCGTCACATTGTTTTTGCAAAACCACGCAAGGTGGCGCAAATCGCCCCTTGCGAGGCTTTGCAAATGTCTACTAGCATTTTGCGTCATGGATGCAAAACAGAAGTGGTGATACCATGACGCAAAATGTTAGAAAATGTGGCCCCTAGTGTGTGGGTATGCACTTTGAAGGTTGGACCCATGTATTTGTATTCTTCGACTCTTTCAATTTTTTATTTGTGAAGACACTAGGCTCCCTTTTTTGTTTTTCGTCTCAACAATCATTGCTTTTGTTTTATTAATATTATTTCTGTCTTGAGTGTGGAGGAATAAAAGCTTAGATGATCCAACAGTAGTCTTACTGAAAAAGATTGCATCGTCCGCATATTATCGAACATTTTCCAGTCTCCGAGGGTCCACTGACCGGAGTTCTTTAGCTTTGTATCTCTCTAAGCTCAGACAGGCAGTATTTGAGATATCACATATCACTGAAAAAATCTTCTTCTCAGTGCTTAATTTGAGCTGGTGATTTCGAGTGCTCGGCACCTGCATTTATTTGCAGGTACTGGCACTTAATTGCCAGGACCTGCACTTATGACAACGGCTACATGATGGTCCTGTTTTGTGCAATTTTAAGATGAACAGAGAAACAGGTTCTTGTTAATTCAATATACATTAAAAACAACCAATACCTGCCACCTAAGCCATTCTTAAAGCTTTGGCGGCCTTGAACAGTCTGAATTGTCACACTTGTAGCAGTGTGATGGTTAGTATTTGTGTAAGTACAATGGCAATGTGTGGTGCAAAATGTGGTGGCCTCCTGACGAGGGCTATGGAAGTAAAAAAATGTTCAAATTAACCACTGCTTCTTCTGTTGAATTATGTTCACTTGCTTCTCACTCCTTTCTCTGCCTGACGTGGCCTCATGCTCCAATAGGCCGTCCTCTGTATTATTCCAAATTGCCTTTAAAATATCACATTATATGTCACATGCTATGTTCTCAAATGCATAGCAGATGCCTCTATGCCATTATTTTCCATCAAAGCTGGAACCTCTGAATCACAGGTTGTGTTGAAAACAGTATCCTGATAAGGATTCAATGGACCATCTTAAGGTTGAAGAAGGTGGGTTGGGGTGCTTGCAGAGCACTGTGAGCTTTAGAGAAGGCACACTTCTTAGCTAAGAATATTCTTTGCCATCTTCTGGGTGACAATATTACTTTCATTATGAGACGTAATCGTTGGTTCAACAGAAAAGGGTGCTAGATAGGCTTAAAAATTTAAATTGAACTTTTTATTTGCCCTTAAGAGCAGCAATATCTTTGAGTTCATACAACACTTATGGAGGTATCTGCCAGGGCTGGGGTCTTAACTTCATCTGCTTTTCTCTGCATATCCTGTTGCACACAAATCAACAATACACCAATACACCAAGACCCAGGAAGAGTAGCAACATCAAATCGTGGGTTAAAGCAGAAATCTCAGAAACCTGTTTGGCACTCTCTACTGGGCTTCTGATGAATATACATATATATTTATGTTAAATTGCTTGCTCATTGAACCTCCAATGACCTTGAGGCCCTTATTCATTGTGATGCTGGTTAGACAGCTTCCTTGAAAAAGCATTGTATGTCAAAGGTCCTGTTCCTTGTAGTTCGAAGTATTGACTCAATTTCTTCCTGTCTTTATTTTAGCTTCATTTTTCATTTGAGCTTATTCTTTACTTTTTGTTGTCTTATTTCGGATCTTTATTTTAATACAATTTGATTTTATTGCTCAATATTGCCTGAACACAGTGGACTCGGATGTCACACTCTTAGTTAATTATATCTGGTGCAGAATCTTCTGGATATACAAGAACAGATCATATTATTTGGACTGATCTACTAGCTACCCCTAAACCTTCATGAAAACATAGCTGAGCTTAGTTTTGATGTGCCTGGGGTTGGAAACGTCTAGTTCAACCAACGTCAAAATTTAAATATTTGATATTTGATATTTGTGGGTATTTGTAAAGCGCAAACTTTCGCTCTGGAAGGAGCATCTTGGCGCTGAGCATGCGTGTGGGAGATAGGTGGTGAAAGATCTAAATAGCTGCCAATACATAGGTATCTGATTGCTGATATACCCATGTCTTCAGTTGTTTCCTGAAGAGACTCTCAGTCTCGATCAGTCTGAGATTTACGGGCAAGTTGTTCCAAGCCCTTGCTGCCAGGACTGTGAAGGTTTTTCCACCCCTGGTTTTGTACTTGAACCTCGGGATCTTCGTGAGGTTGGCCCCTGAGGATCTCAGACATCGTACGGGGTTGTAATGAGTGAAGCGATTGACAAGGTAATGAGGACCTGTATTTTTCAGGGATTTGAACACTGTAAGTAAAAGTTTAAAAAGAATTCTCTTATGAAGTGGCAACCAGTGGAGGGAGTTCAATGCTGCTGAGGCCGAAGATTTTCTGGGAAGTTTCAACACTAATCTTGCAGCCGTGTGCTGTATACTTTGCAACTTCTTAAGGGTGGACTTTTTCACCCCTGCCATTAATCCATTGCAGTAATCGAGTCGGGAGAGTATTAGTGCTACCACGACGGATTTCCTAGCGGTGATGGGGAGGAAGTCAAAGAATTTCTTTAGAGATTTAATTAGTCCAAAGCAGCAACCAGACGTAATCCTGACGTGATCGTCAAAGGAAAGGGATGCATCAAATTGCACGCCCAGGTTGCGCGCAGAAGACACCGCACTAGGCGGGGCCTCTGAGTCTTTGGGCCACCAATCTTTCGGGCAGAAGGATACATTTTTACCCAATGGTATGATTTCGGTTTTCCCACTGTTGCATCTCAAGTGGTTTTTATTCAGCCACTGGAATACCTCGGTGAGACAATTCCGAAATCGCAGCTCTGTATCCATGCAGTTTTTGTCAATGGAGAAGACAAGTTGGGTGTCGTCAGCATATGACGTGACAAGGATCCCATGGGACTCTATCACAGCGAGGAGGGGTGCCATATAGATGTTAAAAAGAAGTGGGCTTAATATGGACCCCTGCGGTACACCCGATGTAATGGGTTTTTCGCTGGATAGGTAGGGACCCAAGGACACAGATTGGGACCTATAGGACAAGAAAGATTTTACCCATGCCAAAGCTGTGTCTGTCACGCCAATCTCTCGAATTCTATCAATCAGCATGACATGAGAGATAGTGTCGAACGCTGCTGTTAGGTCAAGCAGGATGAGGACGGCTTGCCTTCCCTCATCCTGCAGGAACTTGATGGAATCAGAGAGTTCTATCAGAGCCGTTTCGGTGGAATGACCGGGGCGAAACCCAGATTGCTGGGGATGCAGGATGTTATGATTCTCCACAAATGTTTTTAGCTCCCAATGTACTATCTGTTCAGTGATTTTTCCTAGAACAGGCAAGAGTGAGATGGGGCGCATGTTGGTAAGATTTGTTGGAGATTTATTCTGCTTCTTCATCAGGGGTTTCACGATAGCCTTTTTCCATTCATTAGGCACTACTCCTGAATCAAGGGATGCGTTAATGATCGCGTTGATGTTAGGGTTTACTACCTCGATTAGATTGTGCAGAATGTGAGGAGGACAAAAGTCGGTTGGTGCTCCTGATTTGCAGGCCAAAATTGCCTTGTGGGTCTGCTGGAGGGAGACAGGTTGGAAGCTGCAAAGGGAAGGATGGTTGTCAGCTACCTGATGAGGAATAATCAAGGGAGGCAGAAAGTCCTTTTGAATATTGGCGATTTTTTCCACAAAGAAATCTGCAATTTGGTTACACAGAGTTTCAGAGGGAGGAATTTCGGGCAGAAGAGCTTTAGGGTGGGTGAAGGATTTATTTATGGAGAAGATGGTTTTTTGCTTCTGGTGGGCTTCATTGATGGCCTTTGTATACTACTCCTTTTTAGCCGCCTTTATACTAGAAAGGTATGATTTCCTCTGCTGAACATAGAGGGCTCTTGAAGCCTCGTCATATGTTTTCCTCCACTTCCTTTCTTTTATTCTACATAGTAGATGACTCTCAGTTAGGGCCTGGGTGTACCATGGTGCATTTAGTTTCCTTTTAGGACATTTCACGCAGTCCCCTTTTGGATCAGATTTTTCCGAGATAATTTGATCCATCCAGACGTGAAAGTTGCGAGAATCGACCGATACATCTCCTATCAATTTAGGGGCCTGTGCCAGTGGTTGGGAGTCCAGCTTAATACGGTCGGTCACCTTTCTCCAATTTATCGTGAAGGAAGGTTGAGGACGCTTAGTTATGAGTGAGCTTGTTTCTCGATGTCAAAGGGAATGAAACTATGGTCAGTCCAAATTTGTGGGATGGGGGGGACTTAATCATAGTGGTTAAGTTGGAGCAAATACCATCAAGAGTATGGCCAGCTAGATGGGTGGGTGCGGTAACTAGTTGAGCCAGTCCAAAGATATTTAGAGTGTGTTGGAAACAGGTGGCGTGAGGTTCAACGCACGATTCCAGTTGCATGTTCATGTCTCCTAATAGGGTGAAGTTGGGCTAATGTAACATAAGTGACCCAAGAGCTTCATCTAGGGAGTCTAGAAACGGGGTGGCATTGCCTGGAGGGCGATAGATTAGTCCTCCCGAGAAAGAGGTGGAGGCGTTAATTTTAATCGAGAAGCCAATGCTCTCACTTTCTTTAAGGTGGCCTAGATCAAATGTATGGCATAAGAAGGACTTTTTAATAATGAATGCAACCCCACCTCCTCGCCCAATTGGCCTGTCCCGCCTGAAGATAGTAAAATCCGGAGGGAGGGCAGTAGCCAAGTCAGGATTGGAAGAGTCGTTGAGCCATGTTTCGGTTATAAAAAGGGCGTCCAGGTCGTGACACGTTATTAAATCGTGTATGTCTTGGCAATGGCAGGACAAGGACCAGGCATTAATAAGTCCTCCCTTAAAGTTATTAGAGCTGTGCCTTGGGGGGGGCAGAAATATTATGCGCCTCTGTAGGTGTCTCAGGGGACATCCATTTACAGTGTAAACATGAAAAGGGGCCCCAGAGAAGGTCAATAGGGGGACATCCCTTACACGGTTCACCGACTTTAGATCGTAGTGCCAGTAATTCCTTACTGTCGTATCTGATGGTAAGTGGATGTTGGCCGGCGTGCCCTGCGCCCGACGCGATCCTGGCGCGGACGGGCGCAGACGAGCTTGGCTTAGGCGCGGCTTCGGCGTGCGTCCGGCGCGCCCGCTGCGCCGTCTGGCCGGCCTACACATTATATAGGGAGAAAGGAGGGTGGGAGGACGGCGCGACTAGAGCGCTCTCCCCGCCTCACCAAAGATGGCGCCCACCGCCGCCGAGTGTCGGCTGGAAAGCGGCTGGGCAAAGTGAAGGGAAGTCAAAAAATGGTCAGAGTGTCAGTGTGCCTGCATTAAAATTCCCGTTAACACTAAAATAAGCCCCCAATAATAAAATCACAGCAAATGTAAAATCGCTCTAAAGTGCAATGAGTATTTGTTACAAGTATCAAGAATGTCACCACGTTATAGCAACACGCAGCTCGCAGCCCCAGTTACCCTCACTAGGGAGAGCTCCGTTAGGCACCGAGCTCGATGTGAGGCTCTGTTAAATATTCCAGGAGGGCGGGAGGACGGCGCGACTAGAGCGCTCTCCCCGCCTCACCAAAGATGGCGCCCACCGCCGCCGAGTGTCGGCTGGAAAGCGGCTGGGCAAAGTGAAGGGAAGTCAAAAAATGGTCAGAGTGTCAGTGTGCCTGCATTAAAATTCCTGTTAACACTAAAATAAGCCCCCAATAATAAAATCACAGCAAATGTAAAATCGCTCTAAAGTGCAATGAGTATTTGTTACAAGTATCAAGAATGTCACCACGTTATAGCAACACGCAGCTCGCAGCCCCAGTTACCCTCACTAGGGAGAGCTCCGTTACACCTCCAGTTGTATCTTGACTATGCAATTTTAACTACGCGTAGTAATCAGAGACATTACAGCATTTATGCAAGTAAGAAAGTGGGTTGTTGATTGACTAGGTTGTGAGCCTTGGTCAATCCTTTTTAGAATAAAGGTCAAACCATCCCTAAATTAACCTGAGCTCAACCCCCCGGTAGGCTCGCATAGAGCAGTCAGACAAAACTTAGGAGCAACGTAAAGGATGTGTGCAACACTTCAAACTGTAACACACCATAAAAGGATCCCACAACAAAGTTAGAAACATAGAATAGTTTTTAACAAATAAAACAAGACCAAAATGACTAAAATATTCCTCAGTAGAATTATTATTTTTTTGTTTTAGAGAACATAGCACCAAAGGATTAAAGAGCCAACTGTGGTTATCTGGTTGCACTGGGCCCTGGACAAAATCACAAGGTTAGTCCGACTGCGATTGAGCATGGGTTGACTACAGGGACCCAGTCAGGCCCGCTGAACGCTGAAAATCCTGGGATGAGGAGAGTTGAGTGGATCTGTGTCATGCAGTAGAGGCGATGTGTCAGTTCCAAGTTGTGACTTGGCTACAGTGCAATGTCCGATTGTATCAATGATGAGCATCCCACTGACAGGGCTTGCATTGTGAAGTCCAGCATCAGGGATGCGGCGCAAGGTTCAGGTGATGGATCGGTTCTGAAGAACTGTGAGGCTATGATGCGGAGCCCCAAGTCATTGTCAAGGCCACTGCTGATAAGAGATGAGAGGGTCTGCGCTGAGGATGTGTCCCTCAGTGGTGGTTCCAAAGGTGATGCGGGTTGCAGTGGCGATGCAAACCTGTGGGATGGTTCCAATCTATGCAACAGGGGTAATGCATCGGATTCACTTGGATTTGTGCCACAGAGAACAGAGGAGATGCATCAGTTCCTCTGGATCCACAGGCTGGCAGAGCAACTTAGGACCACTTAACCCCTTCCATGCTCATGACGAGCTCAGCACGTCATGAAGCACAGTGGAGCTGTGCTTATGACGAGCGGACCTCGTCGTGAAGAATGGGGAAAATTCAAAGTCAGCATAGGAGGGGAAAACTCAAAGCAGGCAAGGTGTTAAAATAGTCCGGGATTGGGGTGGCATCACATGCCAGGGCATACTCAGAGATGACAGAGTCCAAGTGCAGATGCAAGGTTATTGGAAGCCTGTTGTGCCCCTGAGGATTCAGATCAGGAGGCCAGTCAACTAGCCCTAGAGATACAGGTCTAGTCCATCTCAGCCAGTCAAAAGGGCTGCAGGTCAGCATATCAAAGCAGGACTTCAGAAGAGTGTGGTCCAGCAGAGTGACAGTCATTCAGCAGCACTGCAGTCCTTCCTGACAAAGTACCCAGTGGTCCAACGGTGTACTGAAGAGGTGGTGGCTGAGGTTCATCTTTTATACCCTGGTACTCTGGTTTTTGAAGGTGGGAAAAGCTTCTAGACAGTGACTTTGAAGGGAATTTCCTACCTCCTCTGCCCTGGTTCCAAACTGGCTGGAGTGACACTGCAAGGTCATTGGCACTTTATGTGGAGTCATGACACAGCCTCTGCAGGTGTAAGTGAGGCTGTGTTCAGCTCCCCCCTCCTATCCTTCCAGTGATGGGCCATCAATCACACCTAAGCTCCAATTGTGTGACTGTCTAGGAGGAATACACATAGCCCAACTGCCAGAAAAACACAGTCATGTTGGCCAGATCAAAATATTTTAGGTGTTCACTGCAACAAAGCTTAGCTCTTTGAATTTCTTCCTGGACAACTTAGCAGTTGAAGTTAAAACTTGGAAAAACTCATCGGCATAATTGTAGTAGCCAAAACAAGTCATACAAAATTCCCTTCGGGAGCAAGATATATGATATCACACAAACACACTCACAATTCCTTTCAACCACAATGGATTCTCTTCATAAACCACATACTGAGAGCCAAAGAGTCAAACCAGTACAAAACATAGTTAAAAAAAGATATAGCTTTCAATTTATTGTAGATTGCAATACATACACAGCTAATTCCCAAATATAAAAAACAATTAAATAACAGGTATAAAATACCAATGCACTTTTTAAATTAAAAACATTTTTGTAATAAAAAACCATGCACAAAAGGGGAATAAAAAAGTGGGACAACAAAACAGCACAAAACATTAATTTCAGATCAAGGAATAATCACGGTAATTCGACATATGAATAAATACAGTACATATGCACACGGTTTAGACCGAAACATTCCTGTTTGATATCAGTACAACCAGTGTAAAATTTGTCATTAATCCGTGATAAATTCCTATAAGCCAGGCATCGACGCGTTTCGGTGGGTCCATTGAAAATAACTCCCGACCTTCTTCAGGAAAAACAGATTCTTCTTTTAAGAAATTCTCAAAATACACATGCCTCCAGGTGCTTGGTAGGTTTATTTTGAATAAATACCATAAAGTAGGGCAAGCGCGACTCACAGCTGCAAAAGAGAATTAAATAAATTCAAGCCCCCAGTAGCAAAGCTGCTCTTCAGTAACCTCACACAAAATTGGAGAAACAAGACTGGTCAAATTTACCTCACAGTGCACAAACACTCAGATACTGGTTAGTTTATATTTAAATGAATCATAGAGTCAGACCCAACGCCGCTCTCGGCTTGAAAAGGTACTTTAATTTCTCATAGTGATTCACAAAATCATAATGTTAAAATCATTCTTCTTCCAACCAAAAGCATAAAGGGAAAAAAATGTGTCCAATCTGAAAAAATGCACTGGGCTGGAACCAATAAATACTCAGTCACGGTTTTAGGGGAGGGAAAGAATTCTTCTCACTCCTCACGTTTCCAGAATAAGGACTATCAAATGTATCTGGAGAATGTACGTATAACCGGGGGCCGACATGGGGAGCTGCTACCTCCGTTTACTGTTCATAAAAGAAGGGTGAAACTACCAAATTCTGGTGAATTCACTCACTGTTAAATCATAAGAAGTGGTGCAGTGCGAGGATTACCCTTGAAGCCACTGAAATGAAATGAAATGAAAAGACCATGTATTAAGCACGATAGCTACCCTAAGGCATCCTAGCGCTGTGGACAAACGCAATCCAGGAGTACAGTTAGAAGATATACAGATTTGTTGAAGAGCAGAGTTTTTTAAAGTTTACGGAAAGGGAGCAGGTTTGGCTCTTCACGCAAGTGGGGGGGGGAGAGTTCCAGAGTTTAGCCGAGTTGTAAGCAAAAGGGGGGCCACCACATCTAGTTCTTTTGATCTCGGGCACTAGAGCGAGGAAGGTAGATGCTGATCTAAGCTGTCTGTTCGGGTGGTAGGGGGTAATCAGCGATTGGCTTATGGCAGTGCCCGTCTTCCAAAAGGCCCTATGGGCAATGCACGGGGCCTTGAATTCAATTATTTTCCTAACTGGGAGCCAGTGAAGGCTCTTTAGACCGGGACTGATTGGAAGTCGGCGGAGAATCTGAAGGATGTGCGGGCTGCACGATTTTGGATGACCTGGAGATTGTGCAAGGTGGATTGAGGAGCCCCCAGATAGAGGGCGTTCCCAAAGTCCTGTCATGCTAAAATGAGACCCTGAGACCACTTCATAAACCTTTACCCTCTGGTGCTATGCACTTAGGATTTCAACCTGTGGGAGCGACTGCCCCTCGCTGCTATGAAAGAGACAAGATACATACATCCGAAAGTAGTAGAAACAAAATCAGTCTTAAAAATTATAAAGAATAGGCAAAACAGAGATACTTTGAAGCATTTTGAGGTTCTCAAACCAATATCATTTGGGCTCAATACTGCCCAGCCCTGCTAGACAGATCTTCTACACAATGAATGTTAATATATTATAACAAATGTTAAGCAACACTATTTTTTAGAAAGAGTGGAGGAATGGGAATATTGGAACTCCCCCTTCAAGGTTTGTGCTGTCTGAATTTCGAAGAACCAGTGACAAATCCATGGAAGATTTACTTTTGCAAGTTAGAATTCCGGACACACCTTTCAGAATTACTCCGCCATCTAATTAAGGTCCCATCCCAGCCATGAGGTTTTGTAGAAAACATCATGATAAAATGAGACTCTGTAATCATTTTGCAGTAAAATTCAATAGCTTTTGTCAATATTGGAATATAATACATGGGATTCTGCAATCTCTGTATAAATGCCTATCTCTAATTCTTTATAATCAGTGACTTGTGATGCAGCCAATGCCTGCTGCAAGTGCCAGCACCCCAATTAAAAGACACGTCACGGAGCAGCTGTTTAAAGCAATGAAAATGAAATGTCGCTTTTCTTTCTTATGCCCTATTTTTCTATTTTACTGTGACAAACAGAAAGAACATGTTTATTTTTTGCCTTCTTTAGATAATTATGGGAAAGTTAGAATCGTTCTGCATGTTTCTACACATTTCCATATACTGGAGCTTAAAAAATAGAAATACTTGTAGTGAACTGTTTGTAATATCTTTTTGCAACAAATATTCAACACTTTTTTGATGCGTTTAATTTTGCACTAGAGTTTCTACTTTTATTTGTAATTTGCAAAAATGATCTCTCTGTAACATGACAAAGCTACCGACCAAGGTTTGAAGTGGTTTGTGTTAGAAATGGGGGTATCTACTTGACAGGTTGTAACCCTGTTCGAGTAGGGACCCTACTTCCTAGTCAGGATAAGGGGGATACACTTCTGAAATAACCCCTATTCACCACCTTGGTAGCTTGTCGCGAGCAGTCAGGCTTTTCTCGGAGGCAGTGTGTAAGCATTTGCACATAACATACAGTAATACAGTAAAACACTACAAATGAACTCCATACCAGTTTAGAAAAATATCCAATATTTATCTATGTAAAACAAGACCAAAACAATAAAAATCCAACATACAATAATCAAAATATGCACTTTAAAAAATTTCCTTGAAATACAGTTCTTTGAGTTGGTAGCTCCATCTACTGCTACTGCGGTGCAGAAAACAACCAAATCCAACAGTTTCAGTCAACTGCATTGGTGTCAGAAGACTTGTAGACAGTACCTTTTTGTTCTGGCCGACGGCTGCGGTGTGCTCTGGCAGTGGCAGTCATCAATGTTGCAATGTGAAGCGGAGCAGTGCTGTGTCCGGTGCCCTCAGGTCGTGTTGCAGGCAGCGGCTAGGTGACTGTCAGACAGAGGTGCTGTTGTGAACATGGCTGCGTTGCAAAGTGGTGCTATGCTCATCGCCGTGTTGATGGTCACAGTGCTACTAGCGGCGACTGTCAAAGATCAGCATGATGGGGATGGCATCGGTGGCCATGGTGGCTGTGTGGGACAGGCAATGCTTCATGTAGCTTACAAGCGCTGACCCTAGACCATGGTGCAGACCACAGCCACAATGTGAGCTGGCAACTGTATTGTAGCTGAGACCAGGGCTGTGGTGAGAAGTGTGGCCATGCCCTCTGTGATGCCTTTAGGTCATGGAACCATTGGCAGTCTCAGTGGTGGTGTCAGGCTGCTGCTCCCTCTGTGGCAACCGAGGCACTGAGTCCCAGAGGAAGGTGTAGTCTTCGCTGTTCCCGAGAATTCTTAAACAGGAAGCAAGCTCTACTTCAGGCCCTTGGAAAAACTTAAACAAAGAAGTTGCAGAAAGTTCAGTTCAGTCCTTTCTCTGCCCAAGACAGAAGCAGCTACAGCAGGCCAATAGAGCAAAGCAAACAGAAAAGTGGTAGTTTCTCCTCACAGCTTCTCCAGCTCTTCTTTTTGGCTGGTTTCCGAGTACAAAAGAGTACACAGCAGTCTTTTATCTCCTTGAGACTTCCAGCAGAAGGAAAGCTCTTGGAGAAAACTCTAACTACAGGATGATGAAAGTACAACCCTGTCATTTCCCTGCCCAGGACAGAAGAAGCAGCAGGAGAACACAGCAGAGTGCACAGCAAAGTGGCAGTTCCTTCTGACAACTTTTCCAGCTAGTCTTCCTGGCAGGTTCCTTAGTTCAGCAGTAATCTAAAGTTCTGGGCCCCAATATTTATACCACATTTTCCTTTGTTCTCTTGTGGCAAACATTTTTCAGCTCAGTCCAAAGCAGGTCTGTCCTCCTTGGCCCAGCTTCCTGGCACCAGGTGGAGACCGCATTGTGCAAGGGAGACAGGGCCTATTCAGGTGCAAGGGAAATCTCCTTTCACCACTCTAAATACACACAAGGCCTATTCAAGTGGTAATGAATATTCTCCCACTACTCTAAATGCACCCCAGTTCAATTCAGCCCAGCCCTGACTCATCCAGGAAAGGCAGGACACAGCCCAATTCCCTACTCCCAGTGACTTTCTACAGTGTATGCACATCTCCATCCCCTAAAACTCCAAAGCTAGACAGTCAATCCACAACACAGCAGAGGCACCCAGGATGGCTAAGCATACAAATACCCACTTTTGAAAGGTGGTATTTTCAAACATACAATATTAAACCATCTTAGCTAAAAGAGGCATTTTTACATTCTGAGTTCAGGCGTACTAAATTCCATTTCTCTATATTGTCCCAGTAGGAAGTTATACTTATAAGATGTTACAAAGTATATCAATTCTATCCTATAGGACAAATAGTCTTTCAATAGTGAAAAACGAATTATACTGTAGTTCACTATCAGGACATGTCACACACACCAGCACATGTCCTACTTTTCACATACACTGCACCCTGCTCATAGGGGTACCTTGGTCCTACCTTAGGGGTGACTTACATGCCATAAAAGGGAATGGTAGGGCATGGAAATTTGGTGCACTTGCCAAGTTGACATGGCAGTAACAACTGTGTGCAGACACTTTAGTGGAAGGTCTGTGGTATCTTTACAGAGCAACTTTTGTGGGTGGCATATTCAGTGCTGCTGGCCCACTAGTAGCATTTGATTTACAGTCCCTGGCACTCTTAGTGCACGCTACTAGGGACTTACCTGTAAATCAGGCATGCCAATCTTGCAAACACCAACCCATAACATAATTTACATGGAGAGCATATGCACTTTAGCACTGAATAGCAGTGGTAAAACTAACAGAAAAAGTGTCACAAACAGGAGGCCAAAAGGCAAAAAGTCTGGGGGTAAACCTGCTGAAAGAGCCAAGTCTAACAGTGTGTGGGAAAGGTGATGGTGTCACAATGTATTATATGGGATAAATGAATCCTGCCTTACATGATAGGGATCTTGCAAGTCATCTCAGAGTTCCATAACGGTATAGAGACAAAATATCGACTCCAAAATATCGACTGGACATAATATCGAGTTTTAAATATAGACTGGACAAAATATCGACTGGACATAATATCGACTACAAAAATATCGTATTTCAGGTAAGTGAAGTAATATCGACTGTATAAAATATAGATAGCAAAAATATCGATTTTTTAATAATATATAATATTTTATAGTGTATTTTTATGTAATAATATGTGTGAATAGTGTGTATTAATGTTATTAAATATTTTATTACATGAATTTTGTTTTGATAATAATTGCGTAATGTAATTCTGTAGCGGGTTGTGGGTTTATAGGGGAATAGGGTGGGAAGTAATTTAATAATAATTAATTAATTAATATATGTTTGTTAATATTTTTAATTAATAATTAATTGATAATTAATTAATATTAATTAGTTAATTAATTAATATAATTTTGAATATATTTTGTATTAGTAAATAATTGTTAATTAATTAATTGTAATTAGTTAATTACATTAATTAGAGTACATTTGTTATATATATAATTTTGTGTTATTTTTAAGTAATTAATTTTGATAAAATAATATTAATTATTAAAATAATTACACCTAATGTTCTAATATATTTACTTTATTGTTATTGTTAATTAATAATTAATTGGTAATTAAATAATATTGATAAATTTTGGGTAAAGGAGCATTTTTAGGGTTCAGGGTCAGTTTTCAGTTCATGGGTAAAGGGGTATTTTTAGGGTTCAGGGTCAGTTTTCAGTTCATGGGTAAAGGGGTATTTTTAGGGTTCAGGGTCAGTTTTCAGTTCATGGGTAAAGGGGTATTTTTAGGGTTCAGGGTCAGTTTTCAGTTCATGGGTAAAGGGGTATTTTTAGGGTTCAGGGTCAGTTTTCAGGTCATGGGTAAAGGGGTATTTTTAGGGTTCAGGGTCAGTTTTCAGGTCATGGGTAAAGGGGTATTTTTAGGGTTCAGGGTCAGTTTTCAGGTCATGGGTAAAGGGGTATTTTTAGGGTTCAGGGTCAGTTTTCAGTTCATGGGTAAAGGGGTATTTTTAGGGTTTAGGGTCAGTTTTCAGGTCATGGGTAAAGGGGTATTTTTAGGGTTCAGGGTCAGTTTGGGGTTTTTGGGTAAAGGGGTATTTTTAGGGTTCAGGGTCAGTTTTGGGTTTTTGGGTAAAGGGGTATTTTTAGGGTTCAGGGTCAACAAATAAGATTTAAAAAAATTATTTTTATTATTTTCATTTATTATTTTATTATTATAATTTAATTTAAGTCGTTTTAAGTATATTTTAGTAATTAAAATTTAATATTAATTTAATTTAACACTGTTTTTAATAAAGTCGATATTTTTTACATCTATATTTTTGTTAACGATATTTTGTACTCGATATTTTTGTACTTACCTGTTTGTAGATACAAACTCGATATTTTGACTGTCGATATTTTGTCCACGATATTTTGGCAAGTCGATATTTTGTCAGTCGATATTATTTCAGTGATCCTTCCATAACATTATAAAGGAACTCTGCATTTGGCATCGTCCATCTATACGGTCAAGGTAGTCCTTGGTGACTTATGAAGTTACAGAAGGGGGTTCTCTTTCCTTTATATAACTCTTAAATCTATAATGTTTACTGATATTGTGAGATCTTCCTTTGCGTTTGTAAGAATATGGTCTGAAATCTGGTAGCTAAAAAAATCAACTATATTGTAACTTGAGTGCATGAGTGGGTCTCTAACTCTTCATGTTTTACTTTGAAGGAAGATAGTTCTTTTGTGATAATTTGAGTCTGTGTCTTTACAAAGATTGGGAGACTTTTTCTGCTGTTCCTATTGTCCTGTTGTCTGTTGGCTGTGCGGGACTCTTTTTTGCTACCACTTGAGTTGGAGGAACCCTTGGTGGGACCAGGGTCCCAGGGCCAGATAATGCCCATCCCTGCATTGCTATCACCACCCTGGGAGAGGACTACAACCCCTAGGGTGCAACACCATCACCGCAGATGTCGCAAGTGAGGGGGAGGCGTGGCGATCACGCATGAAGCGCTGCCTCTCCACCCGCTGCGCAGGGCGGCGCCCGGACAAAGCCCCATATAAGGGCGAGCCCGTCAGAGTCGGGAAGAGACTGGGCTGGGCCACCCCCTAACGCGTGACATGTAAGCATTGTACTAGGAAGTCTCAGTTGTTGATATTTGGTTGTTGGCTAAAATGAGCAAGTGTAATGCGGGTGTTGGCTGTGGAGTCGTGGGGACATTAAACACATTTCTTTTAGGGCTGAATCAGTGCTAATCCATGAGATCCAGCTCACTTGAATGCAGGTTATCGCTGGAACCCCAACCGCCACTAAGTAGTCTAGTGCTGTTGTCTCTTCCTGAGCAAACCGCTACTGATGATGGAACCCTACAGTCTTGTCAGACTCCTCCGGTACGATCACATTCTCCACTCTCCATCCTAGAAAGTGTAGCCCCCACCCCCAAGAGCCCCATGGTCCTCACAGGGAGACAGAAGTCTAGACAGGTCCGCGGTGGGGAACTGCCCTCAAAATAAAGGAACGCTCAAGGACCCTTGAAGCCCAATCAACAGGTACTTAGAGCTGGGCAAGGATCCAGAGCACACTATACACAATTAGATATTGTTCATTTGTTCAACTTTTCACTCCTTTAGGATAGATCAACCAAATGTGTTTTTTTCTCCAAAAAAAGTTTTTATTGTCATCAGCGTTCCCCACTTGGGAGTCACTGTGCTTTTCACTTAGCCTACACGTGTTTCATCACAGCATGTGGCTGTGAATCATCAGGGCTATAAGAAATGTAAAAGAAAGCAAAATGATAGCATAAGTAGACAAAAGTACGTGTGAAAGGAGAAAGGGGGACACCAGTGCAGTGGAAACCAACACAGGAGGGACGGGAGTAGAACAAAAAAAGGGGGGGAAATTTTTGTGACTTAAAGCACCAAAATTTAATTTAACTTGGAATTTCATTTGATAATGTCCGACTTCAGTGAAATAGAGTAATGTGTCGTGACATACGGCGCATTTGAGGATAGCTATATATCTCCTAATTCCTATCTGTACTTAATACAAGGGTGCGTAGTGAGGTGACTTATTTAAATTGAAGGTTACATTTAAAAAAACAGATTTAACCCACCAAAAAAACAATTATCTAGTTTAAATGACTGCGTATGCACCATATTCGTGGTAGACTGTATGCCGATTCCTTAACGTTCAAAGTGGTAAAACGAATATTTGAGAAACCAACACAACACAACATGTCTTTGATAACTTTTAGAAATCGATAGTCTATGGTTAATTATTAATGATCACCAAGATATTTACTAAACAGACATCTATATCTCTAAATTGCATTAAATTTATACTATGGAAATTGTGTTAACACGAGTATACACCATCACTCCTTAATGCTTAAAGAAGTTATAACTGTTCGCAAAGCAAGTTTTTACATTCAATAAATCACAAGTTTCTATGTAAGTACATTTGTCATGTTAAGGCGATTGTGCAGGAAGTGCCCGAATGATAATAATAATATTGAGAAAAGCCACAAGTAATTGCCAAGACAAACCCATTACACTACTCTCAACACTATTCCCTTCGTTAATACGTTGACCCTGTATCATTTAAGACATGCGGTAACAATAAACAAGTGTGCTGTGTCATTCTACTAAGGTATTATGACCATGAAAGTAGCAGCAGAATAAATTACAAGCCTTTATTTCCAACAATTCCCTTCGTTAATCAAGTAACTATGTATCATCTCTGGCATACGGTAAATGCATAAAGGTGAGCCGTGTCACTCTATTGGGGTAATGGCGGTGACTAGAGTCTTACATGAAACTTTATTTTTCGGCCAAAAGGTGATATCTAGCAAAAAAGGAGGTTTTAGTGTGCAGCTGCGAAATATAAATAGGGAGATTAGAGTCATTACCTGATCTAAATGATCGAGGCTGCTAAACAAAAGGTGGGTGAAAATGGGAGCGGAGGAAGTTTAAAGCCTAACAACGCCCCTGACAATTTATGTATACCAACTGCTACCACCACAACATCTGATTCACTATCACGTCCGTCTGAGGACTTATTTGGTACACAGCTAGAAAACAAACTCTTAGCCCTGATCAACCCGCTATTAGAAAAAATGACTCCGATAGAGGGAAGGTTGGCAAAAATAGAGCAGTGTATCTCTAGTGCTCTGTTAACTAATCCTAGTGAGCGGCAGGGAGAAGGGAGGGGCTCATAGTCGGTGAGCGGAATAGACTCCAGGGCACCCCTATATACATTACACTGTCCCCCACCCCCAGCCATAGTAGCACTCGTGGTTAACCAAACCATCCATCCTACCCAAAGTGGTGTACACCCTCTATTAGCATGGACAGTGGGTGACTCCCGTACTCGGGTTCTTCAGCAACGTGTCAGTAGTAATTTCTTACGCCCCCACGTCTTTACATCTCCCTTCGGACGCGACACCTTACACAGTTGTCTTGGCCAATGTTACTGTGTTACCGACTGCTACACGGGAACACTGGTCTTCATTGAGGAACAGGACCCTAGATCTGATGACAGGTAGGACTGGCACTAAGTATGATAATTTCTCTGATTTTAAAATGGTTCGAAGAGTACCCTGGATTGGTAAAACATACAAGTCCCTGTCCGGTGACTGTGTGGTTCCTATTGACACTAGCCCATGATATTCCTTTAGCAGGACACCTGAACCAGGACAAGACTTTGGACAGAATTGTCCCTCACTTTCACTGGCCTCACATGTCTGAGGACACAAAGAAGTTTTGGCGCTCCTATTTAACCTGTCAAGCCAGTGGTAAGGCAGGTGGCACTACAAAGGCCATCCTGATACCACTACCTGTGGTGGGGGTTCCCTTTGAGAGAGTGGGGACTGACATTGTTGGACCAATGGATCCTCCAACAGCATCTGGGCACAGGTTTATCCTAGTGGTGGTGGACCGTGCCACTAGGTACCCAGAAGCTATTCTCCTTAGGACCACTACAGCACCTGTTGTGGCAAGAGCCCTCTTGGGAGTCCAACAGAAGTACTCTTTACTGTCCAGTTAAGAGTACTTCTGTTGGATTTTCTCCTTTGGCCATCGAACATATGTTTTGCCTTCACAACTGTTAACACCTATTACTGGTTACGGCATAAATGTTTATCATGTACCCCATCACCTTCCTTTGTATTTCCCTCCCAGCCCTGAGGAGTTGTGGGAAAAAGTCCCCTGTGTGACAAAACACGTGTTGGCTGGTTTCTGTTGAACATTAAAGACACCACTGTTGAAACAACCTACTCCAAGAACAAGATCTGTTATTTTGAATTTTTTGATTGATAGGCTTTGTGTTCTTTGCATCCCATTGTCCACTTTGACAAAATTTATGTATATACGAGAGTGTGCATAGGTGTTTTGTCTTGTACTTTATACAGTGGTAGCTTAGGCTATTACTGAAATTGCGGGGTTATAGGGTTTATCCCCTCCACCTCTTTGCACCTCACATCTCACTTGAACCGACTTATACCTAGTGCTAATATTTAGCTGTGCGCCCTTTCTCTACCTGACTAAAAACCCTTTGTCTACACCCTTATAGCTCTCTTGGGAGTGTTCTCATGAGTGGGTTTCCCTAAGCAGGTAGTATCTGGCAGAGTTGCAAACTTTATGTCCAGTTACTTGACTGCAATATGGAAGGAGTGTGGAGTGAACTACAAATTCACTACACCCTATCACCACAGTGCAATGGTTTAGTTGAAAGATACAACAAAACCTTAAAGGGTATGATCAAGGGTCTCCCAGAAAAGCTCAGGCGGAGATGGGACATCCCTCTACCCTGACCTTTGTTTGCATACAGGGAGGTACCTCAGAAGAGGGTTGGCTACAGCCCATTTGAAGTTCTGTTTGGACATCCTGTAAGAGTGTCACTATGTCTGGTGAAGGAGGAATGGGAGTTATCTCTCAAACCCCCTAAACAGGATATTGTGGACTATGTACTTGGTCTCCGCTCCAGGATGGCCGAGTACATGAAAAAGGCAACTAACAACCTTGAGGCTAGCCAGGATTTATAGAAAGCCTGGCATGACCAAAAGCTGTACTGACTGTTTACCAGCCAGGGCAGAAGGTGTGGGTGTTGGAGCCTGTGGCCCCAGCAGCTCTCCAAGACAAGTGGAGTAGACCCCACACTATTGTTGAACAGAAGGGTGATGTTACCTATGTAGTAGATCTTGGAACTCCCAGGAGCCCCAATAGGGTGCTTCATGTCAACAGATTGAACCCATATGTTGACAGGGCAGAGTCATGGGCTTGCTCATGGCTACTGATGAAGGACAGTAGGAAAAGAGTGACCCTCTCCCAGACCTGCTCTCTCAGAACCCTGATGATGGATCAGTTGATGGAGTAGCCTTTGCAGGCAACTCCCTGATCAGCACCATACTGATTGCAGAGAAGTTCAGACATGTTTTCTCTGACTCTAAGTCAGACCACCTGGTGCACTCATGACGTGGACACTGGGAACAGTCTGCCTGTTAAAAATAAGATTTACAGGCAACTTGATCATGTCAGGGACTGTGTCAGGACTGAAGTCCATAAAATGTTGGATTTGGGAGTGATTGAACCCTTGGATAGCCCTTCGGCTAGTCCAGTAGTCTTGGTACCCAAACCTCACACCCAGGGTGGTAAGAGAGAGATTAGGTTTTGTGTAGACTACAGGGGTCTCAATGCAGTCACTAGGACTGATGCCTATCCAATTCCAAGAGCAGATGAGCTCATAGATATGTTGGCCTCAGCCACGTTTCTGAGTACATTTGATCTTACAGCTGGTTACTGGCAGATCAGATTAACTGATGATGCAAAGCCAAAGACAGCATTCTATCAACCCCTAGTGGACATTATCAATTGGTGGTAATGCCTTTTGGTCTGAGGAATGTACCTGCCACTATTCAATGGTTGGTGAACAAAGTCCTAACAGGTCTGGAAGACCATAGTGCAGCATATCTAGATGATATTGCTGTCTTTAGCTTCACCTGGGAGGATCACCTGGTCCACCTGAGAAATGTTTTGGAGGCCCTGCAAAAGGCAGGTATGATTATCAAGGCTACTAAGTGCTAGATAGGGCAGAGTCAGGTTGTGTACTTGGGCCAGCTTGTAGGTGGGGGCCAAGTTCAACAATTGCAGAACAAAATCCAAACCATCATGGAATGGGTTGCTCCAACTACCCAGACTCAGGTCAGAGCTTTCTTGAGCCTGGTTGGGCACTACAGAAGATTTGTCAAAGGGGTATGGATCCATTGTGACACCCCTGAATGACTTAACTTCTAAAAGAATGCCTAAGAAAGTTCAGTGGACAGCCAGCTGTCAAAAGGCATTTGATGACCTGAAGCAGGCCATGTGCACTGCACCAATTCTGCAAAGTCCAAACTACTCCAAAGAATTCATTGTCCAAACAGGTGCATCTGAGTTGGGGGTAAGGGTATTGCTGTCACAATTGAATGATGAAGGTCAAGACCAGCCAGTAGCTTTTATTAGCAGAAGGATGACCCCTAGAGAGAAACGTTGGTCAGCTATTGAGAGGGAGGACTTTGCTATGGTTTGGGCTCTGAAGAAGCTGCGGCCATACCTATTTGGCACTCACTTTACTGTTCAGACTGGCCATAAGCCCATCTTATGGCTAAAACAGATGAAGGGTGAAAACCCCAAACTTTTGAGGTGGTCCATTTCCCTACAGGGGATGGACCATACAGTGGAACATAAAGCTGGGAGTAACCATGTCAATGCAGATGGACTCTCCAGATATCTCCACTTAGAACATGAAGACTCAATTGGTCAAGGTTAGTTTAATGTTTCTGTGTTTGGGGGATTGAATAGGAGAGTAGGATCTGCTTACTATGGTTACCCCCACTTTTTGCTGGTGTTTCACTGATTTGTCGACTTTAGTTTGGCTGGGGCCCTGCTAACCTGTACCCCAACCTAGCTGTTTCCTCTCTAAACTGATTGCATGTACTTTAGGTACACTCCAGATTGGTTACTGGGTTACCCTTGTGAGTCACTACTATATGGTACCTTAGTTACAAAGGGCATAGGTATCCCAGAGGCCTACCAGGGGCCGAAGCATGTATTATGCCACCCCTGGGAAGCCTTCCAAAATGGCACCACAGGTCTGCTACTGCAGCCTGGGTAAGGTGGTGCTTGCACTCCTTACTAAGATATAGGCTACCTATATCTACCTTTAAATATAGACACATATAAACCTATAAATCACTTCAATGGCAGGCCTTGACAATCCTTAAGGCAGAGTGCTTGGTTTTGTGCGAGAGGTTGCCCAAGCATGAGCTGAGCCCCTCTGCAGCTTTCAGAATCACTTCTCTGTAGCTGTTCTGTGATACAGCCATACCATATACTCTTAAGTGCATTATAACCTTGTAGTAAATACTAGCTTTGGAATGGCTGCATCAAACATGTTGTGTTTGGTATCAAACACATTGGAATCCTACCCCCCACCCGTCAGACCGGGTGGTGGGGGTAGAATTCCACCCTTCTAGAGGGAGAAGACCTGACCGGTAATAGTTTAATAGATCCCCAGCATCAAAAAAATGGATGCTGCTGCCACAGACATGAGTCTGACCTCCTGCTGCTTCACGAAACTCCAGCAGGGGAGGCTTGCACAATAGGTTTCCTGTCCAGGGAGGTGTAACCACCTCCCCTGAAAAGGCTTTAGTGTATTGGGGCCGGGCGGGTGAATTCAGTGAACACTTTTCAGATAGTGCTGGGGGCACACTTGGTGTCCCTGTGCATTCCCCAGTTCAAACCGGTTGCAGGGGCACTCTGTCCCTGCTCTGGTGCGAAACTGGACAAAGGGGAAGGGGTGTAACCGCCCCCCCCCCAGGTCCACTCATAGGTGGGACCTTAGAGTAAGTCCAACCCTGAAACTTAGTTTAAGTATAGGAACCCAGTCCTTAGAACTTTAGATTACCCTGGATGAAACTCTGCAACATATATCCTGGGACTTTGACATTCTATTTCAACTAGAAGATGGAAGGATCTCCCTTGTGGTCAAGGAGCGGATCCCCTGTTCAAACAGGCACCAAAGAAGCATTTTGCCGGTCTGCATTTCCAATGGTCCCATCAGATTCCAAAGGATTTGCAACACAGGACATAGACTTCCTGACATCTCCAATGCCGTCATGAGATCACAGCAAAGCTGAGACCTGTAGCCATCATGAGAGACGTGGGAACGGAACTCCTGGACACTGTGCACATTTGCTAGTGCACCTACTTCCCGAGCTTTCCCAAAGTTGTGCATTGGACTACTCGTAGTCCAAGCCCTGAGCACCATCTGCACCGAAGATTGTGGGCCTACACTCCAGGAGTTTTCTGTGGGCCTGCTTTTAGCATTTCTGCTTGAGGCCCCTTTGCAAACCCTGGTCCATCAACTGGTGGGTCCACACGAAGGTAACACTTTTGATTCTTGGGCTTCGCTGATTGCTCCAGATGTTCCCTGACTCTCCTCCAAAGGGTGAGTCCCTCAGACTTTGCTGGTCTGCTGCGAAGCCAACCATTATATTCTGCATGGGTTGCTTTTGCCAAGGCTTGTTGGGTCCAATCCGGATACAGATACTGCAGCACTCGACATCCAACATTGAACGGCTTGAATCCAGCTGTGGGCCTGCTTTTAGCATTTCTGCTTGAGGCCCCTTTGCAAACCCTGGTCCATCAACTGGTGGGTCCACACGAAGGTAACACTTTTGATTCTTGGGCTTCGCTGATTGCTCCAGATGTTCCCTGACTCTCCTCCAAAGGGTGAGTCCCTCAGACTTTGCTGGTCTGCTGCGAAGCCAACCATTATATTCTGCATGGGTTGCTTTTGCCAAGGCTTGTTGGGTCCAATCCGGATACAGATACTGCAGCACTCGACATCCAACATTGAACGGCTTGAATCCAGCTCCTGTTTGTCGTCGATGCCTCCTGGTCCTCGTAGCTGAACAATCAAGCTTCACCTTCTGCACCTGAAATCACCCGACATCGGTGGGCATCTTCTTATTGCCTCCCTGGTCACTGGCAAGTGACCCAGACTCTGTCCCCTCTGCTTTCAGGTTCTTCAGATCTCTGATCCACCCTTGGATCCACCTGGACACTTTTCATCTGGTCGCCTGCAGCACTTCTTTGCAGCTCTCCATAGGAAACGACGACGAAACCTGTCACGAAAAGACACCTATGCACCCGGCTTCCCTGGGTGAGGTAACACGAGTACCTCGGTGCTCCCGTGGGTCTTGACTCTCGAACTGTCCAGTTCTCAAGGGGTTTGCTCCTATTACACTCCTAAGTGTCCCTATAATTTAACTTTCTAATCACATCTTTCTCCATAGCAGTCAATTGTGATTCGCGGCTGTGTTTAGACACTGCACGCATCCCCTGTGGGTCTCCTGTGTTACTACCTTGGGTGGTTCCTGGTTGCCCTAATGGTTCTGCAGGCCCTAGGCCTTGTCTCTTTGACTGTAGTGGTACTTATACCACTTTTTTTTAGTATATGGTTTGTGAGGCCCCTAGGGCTAAATGTATACTGTGCTAATTTGCTAGGTACTAAATAAGTTTACTGTATGTACTTTTGCCTCTAGCCTCATAAAGAGAGTAAAAGGATGTGTTTAGATTAAATACATACATTTTATATATATATACCTTATGTGGTTCTCCTTTCATTTGGTCAATCACGAGATTATAGACTGGAAAAACAAGCTGCTTTATATTCCTTCAAGACTTAGCCTGAAGGCTGCTCTCCACAGCTACCACTAGGATAGCTTTCTTTTTAGGTTGCCTTTAAACCTACCATCAATAAGGGTCATTTGGACTGGTGGAAGGTGCCCACTAGAATTGTGGACAGCATATGCCAGGCCAACTTCCTACTTTTGGTACTCAGGTTTTAGCTTTATTGTTTTATTGTGTATTGTCTCTGGGGTTGAGGGACTGATTTTAATATAATTTTGTGATGAGGAGACTCATCAACCCACCCAACAAGGTTTCAGTAAAGTGCAGGATCTAGCGCTGGAGCCCAGTCCTGCGTGTATGAGTGTTTAACTGATTCTAGAACGAGTTCTGAGAAAGACTGTAAAATTACTCTTTCACTCATTGGGCACTTCATTATGAACTGCTGCGGCCAATTCCGTTTAGATAAAAGAATGCCGTAACCAAAAGGCAGGTTCTCCTAAAAGAGACCCTTAACTGTCCTGGGTATGTTCCCTTTCATTTGGAGTGTAAATTTGGGTAAACGATGGCGGACACCTACCCTTGTATCATGTGTTTCCACCATGATATGCTCACTTAGTGCTACTATTGCAGATAATTTATCAAGTTCCGGTGAGCTATTGTGACTTCTGCTGCTCTGGCAAGCAGTGACACTGCTTATTCCCCGTTCAGAAACAAAGTCCCCAGGAGTTTAGTCATGTCTTATTTTAATCCCTGCTACTTTCTTCTTTTTTGAATTGAGGTTTTTGAGTCTTTGGTTTATGCTCTTTAATGATGTAGTCTGAAGTGCAATGGTTTCCCTTTTCAGCTTCAAATGCTCTTCTGATCTGCACTCTCACAGTCCAACTCTCTCTGAACGCGTATCAGATGAATCCTGAAAGGAATGATAGGAACATGTATCTGATCCTGATACCTGTCAGGCTTTCTAATATTATAAATGCTTCCTAGATTATATCTTTTATCAGTGTCAGTTCCTGTTGAGGAAAAACATCCTGTGATCGTCATTTATTTTATTTGTTTATTATCCCACTTCTTCCTAGGTCTGACTCCTAAATTATCTCTACCCAGTGTAGCTTAGGTTTCTTAAATAATTTTAGATTATCCCCGCCTGCTGTTCAGGAGTGAGTTTCTTTAGGTGATGGTGTATAGTCAACATGGCAGCCTCCCCTTTTATGTTACCTAAGTATATAGAGGATACTGTGTCAAAGTTCCCAATCAGTTTCATCCCTAAGTCCAGGGCAGATGCTGTCACAGGCTCATACTGTACTGATATGGAAGGAGTACCATGTGTTCTGGTATAAACAGCAGCGAGGACTGTACCCCAAGTGCCACAATCTTCTACCGCTGGAGCCAGCCCCATCAGCAAGCAAATTGTTAATATTCTGTGTTCATCCCACAGGCCCGTGTGGAGAATAACTGCTTGAAGCTGACCAATTTTTTGTGTTATCCAGACTTACATTTTTTCCCAACTGGTGAGGACTTTTCCCATATTGGCTTCAGTGTTTGAGGGCTGAGACCCGTAGCAACTAATTCTGGTTGTGCAGCCTGATCCGTCCATGCATAGTTAACTGTGTTAGCATAATGTACTATGTGAGGTTTCTGTAAAATTTTACTAGATCTTTGTATGGTATTCCTATTTCTGCCGCAAATTAGTGAAATTAGGATGCAGAGTATTAGCAGCTAGGACCGCTCTTTCCTTACAGAGCGGACCAAGTCTCACATTTTCTATGGTATGGAGAAGGCGCCTTTAAGACAATTTATATGTTCTTGATGAGTTAACTGAATTTCTATGTCCATGTATGGAAAATATTCCTCTGGTGTTTTATACTCAATGTCAGTGTTAAACAATTGTTTATGTGCATTTGCAGCTGGGAACATAACCCAGGAGTAGACTACCTCTCTTCTGAACGCTTAGTGTGCCTCACCCACGAACGTTACATCCCTACCCATGGCCAAGAGGCTGTAATGTCATAATTTCAAAGAAATTGCATGCCTGCAATTTTCTGTAACATTTAGTCTAATTTATTGATTTTCTTTTTTCTTTTTATTTAATCCATGATAATTATAATAAATTACAATACATTAAGACAATGGTTTAAAACAATACACAGACTTAAAAAGTTGTTTACGCTACATACATTTACATTGCTGGACTAGATACATGAGAGTTCCTTAAAGTGCAAGTGCATAGGACCATGAAAACGTATCCCCAACCTAATACCTCATTCATACACATAGGACACCACCGGCCCCCAAATCTCCATGCCTAATTTCTTTTTCCGAATACCTTTCAATACATATAAACTATATTCTATGTTAAACATGGATACAAATCTAGCCCTCCATAGTTCAAAAGTTGGTGCATCCTTCTGAAGTCACATTGAGGCAATACATAACCTGGCCACAGCTATAGCTAGAAAAATCAGATACCAATATTTATAAGCCAATTGATCAGATCCCTCTCTCTCAGCTACCCCCAGCAATATATGAGCAGCTGACAGTCTGACTGGACTCCCCAAGATTTCGGCAAAAAATTTCTCTATATGCCCGAGCAAGTTGATTAAGTGACTACATGTAAAAAAGATGTGTACGATTTCGGCATCCTCTGCTCCACAGCGAAAACATTTCCCATCACGTGTTTCACCCCATTTAGACAGCCTGGCTGGGCTATAATAAAGGTTAAACAAGGTCTTGTAGTGTTGTGCTCGGGGATTTGCCGATATTAACAGTCTTCCCGCCAATTCAATGGAGGTTTCTACTGGTGTGCTGAGGCACCCTAGCCTATTGTTCCATTTTGTATTATGCATCTCTAAATCATCGCCCTTAGTGTCTAACAGTAGATTGTACAGTGTACCAATACATGCATTTTTCCTCATGGCTTCAATAACAGGGTTTCCTCCAATATTCCATTGATATTTACCAAGATAGTCACGCACTTGCAGATGTTCAAACAATTCAAACCTGAAAGGGTGATATTTGTCAGTTAACATTTCAAAAGACATTAATCCCCAATTAGCATATAGATCTCCCATATATTAAATCCCTTTAGTCCACCATCTATCTAGGATCCTGTCCCAAAATATTGCTGTTCCGAGTGTCGTAGTTGTGAGCGGGGTGTACTGAGATATCCTCTCTAATCGCTCATAATTTCGCACAGCTTTCCACACCAAATAGGCTGTATTTAAAACATTAAACCTGGTTTTCTTATAATAACTTTGCTCCAAGTTAATAAACAGTCGATTTTTAGCTCACTGCCCAGTATCACTTGGTATATCGATGGGACTTCGGCAGCGCTAACTGGTTCTGCACCTGTTAATAAAATATTCATGTGCTGCAGAATACATACAAAGTAATATAAGGTAAAATCAGGAACAGCCCAACCTCCTTTCTCCAGAGGGAGGGTCATATAGCGCATAACTCTACGGGGCATACCCTGGGACCATAGAAATCTGGCACAGATTGACTGTAATACTACAAGTTGGGCATGAGGAATTTCCAATGGTACCTATCTAATAAAGTATAACATTTTAGGTAGTATCAACATTTTGAGAACATAACATTGTCCCACCAGTGAAAGGTGTAAGCATTCACACCTGTGCAATTGCTTCCGCACATCATTTAAAATGTTATGCAAATTAACATCAACCAGTGATTTTAAACATGTCCTCAACATAACCCCCAACTATGATACCTCACTCAGAACCCACTGATCGTCAAATGCAGCTATGTTCAAACATAAAATGTGTGTCTTTGCCACATTGAGTTTGTATCCTGAGGCAGCCCCAAACTCTAGCGCCAATTGTTCTATTTCTGGCATAGCTGTGATCGGATTTGGCGTTACCACTGCCACATCATCTGCGTACGCAAGCACACGATAATGCTCTTGCCTCCAAATTACCAACTCTATCCCTGCACTCTGTTTTAGCATTTTTTTATACAGGCATATATACAATGAGAACAACAAGGGAGAGCAGGGACATCCCTGCCTTGTTCCCCGCGTGATGTGTACTGGGCTTGATTCAAGGCCCATATTGCAGACTTTAGCTGTTGGACGGCGATATAAGACTTGTATTGCAGTAATAAAGCTTTATTTAAAACCTATGCAGCGTAGTAGAGCCCGTAACAATTCTCAAGCAACCCGGTCGAATGCCTTTTCGGCGTCTAATAAAATCAAACTGAGTTCACTCCCCGTGGTACTAGCTATATCTAACAGGGTTACAACCCTATTGATATGATTAGTTGTCCCCCTCTTGGGGATAAACCCATATTATTGCAATTATACTAACATGGTTATTACTTCAGCCAACCGGGTCTCTAGAATTTGGCATAAATATTCTGAAATTAAAAGCGATATGGGACGGTATGAGCCTGGGTGGTCAGCGGGTTCATCTTTAAAAAAAAAATAATAATAATGCTAGCCTCATCGCATATTAGGGGGGCAGCTCCTGCCTGGGTCTGTAGAAAGGTGGCAAACATATTGGTTTTTAATACTCCCCAAAATGTTTTATATACTTCCAGTGGAAGTTTGTCAGGCCCTGCTGCTTTGCCAAAAGCTAAGCTATTGATAGGTCTTTCTAACTCCTCCATAGTGATAGGGGCCTCTAGCAATTCTGCATCATGTGTGCCCAAGTTTTTACAAAGGTTCTGTAACAGGGGATCCCCAGCCTGTGAATAATTACCCTCCCCAGTATACAGTACCTCATAAAAATCGTGAAATACATTTAAAATCCCAACATCGGTTTCTATATGGTTGCCCCTAGAGTCTACCACTGAGCTAATCCTCTGAGCCGCCTCTTTGGATCTCAGCCTCTGTGCCAAACAATGCTCAGTTGCCTCCCCATATTCATGTTTTAATTTACTAATAATCAAGTGTTTTCTGGCTATCTCTTTACTCCAGTGCAGATTTATTTTGCCATTGCCCTGGGTTACTTCCGTTTGCAGAGCATTAATCTCCTGACCCACATATATGCTCTGCATAAGTTTTTTTTTAGCTACAGTTAGACTAGCGTATAGTTACAGTAGTAATACTCGCATTTTTTTTTGCTTATATAGACCGAAGCTAAGGGTCTCCCCCCCTAAAACCCACTTTAAAAGCATCCCATACACACCCGGCCGCTGCGGTTTTATGGTTTATGAGAAAAAATTGCTCAACCCATATCTGCATATGAGCCACATAGCTTTCGTCCAAAAATAGCTTCCTATCGAATGAAAATGTTTGCGCTTTGATTCCAGTCCTAAGCATACTAAGGTTCAACACTAAGGGTCCATGGTCTGAGGAGACCCGTGGGTACACCTGTATTTTAGCTCCAAAAAGCAAAAGACCCGATAAGAAAAAATAATCAAGTCTTACTAATTTCTGGAGCGGACAGGAATAAAAAGTATACACTGGATCCGTACCTCTTAGATTAGCCCAGGCATCCACCAGCCCATGATCAACCAGTAAAGACTGCAGTGTCTTGAATACCCTCAGTTTCCTCCCTCTGTAAGGTTTGCTATCATCTTGTAGCGCAATATGCTCAAGGTGTATATTTAGGTCACCGCACACAATCAACGGTGTGGGCCATAATGCCAATTCCACATTTAACCCTTCAGTTATGAGGGTCTCATCAAAATTCAAACCATATATAGAACATACCGTACACTTCTGACTTCCAAACCTACATTCCATGATAGCCCACCTCTCTTGTCCATCTGCCAATGCTCTTCTTGTCCCTTGTATATGATTCTTAGCTAAAATTGCTACTCCCCGGATAGGGGTGGATTGTTCAGTCCAGATTAATACTGTCAGTCCTAATTCCGCCAATAGTTTTCTTTTGACCCATGAGATATACGTTTTTTGTATGCATACCAAGTCAGTCTGAGGCACCCCTAACTCATTCGCAACACGTTGTCTTTTGTTATGATCGTCAAACCGCTTACATTCAGGGAACAAAACCGAATACCACCAAGTATACCGCTATCCCCCATCTATCTTCCCTGTATCTTTTTGCTTATAGACTGTGTGCCTAGAACCATCATGGATTGGATTTTACTGGTGCCTAGCCAGCCCCCAGCCCCCCACCAACCCCCTTCCCCGACCCCACTCCTCTCCCATACATGGCTCCAGCCAGAGCCGTGACCCACCCCACCCATCCCCAAACTAGAGGCTTGGAGCCACAGAGTCTCCGAGATGGATGGAGCTTCTCATTCCCTGGACCCCCCTGCCCCACCCCATGCTTTGACCACAAACATATTCACCGCCCACCACAATACATCATAACCACAAAACAAACCAGAACAAAAAACAACATAATAATACAGTCAATGCCTGAATAGACAAAGGGGCTCCACATAAAGTCAACTAATGTCAAATAACATCCTTCCTTTTTCCCCTGCCTTTACAAGGATTGCAAATACTCTTTAGCAGCTGATTCAACTGTAAAGAACCGCATATGCTACTTGTGAATGGTTTGAGCGTAGCTGGGTTCAGCAAAAAGGCTTGTGCCCCTTTATCATGAAATGGTGTAATGAGTTGGCGTAATTGCCATCTTTTTCTACAGTGAGAGGGCAGTAATCAGGGCACACAAAAAACTCTGTCCCCTTCACGGTTTTCTTTCTGTCTGAGCGTGCCAAATCGTATACCTTCTTCTCGCCAGAAAGATATTGACTGATATTAAAATTGCTCTTGGTCTAGGAGAGTTCTGGCCCAGCCTATTGTGCTGAATAAATGGGAATCTATGTGCCCTCTGAATCTCCCGACTCCCGAGAAAAGTTTGATGATAAATGTTTGTGCATCTTGCCCCTCGGCCCCCTCTGGAATGTCCAATACTCAGAGATTATTGCGCCGGAGACGATTTTCCAAATAAGTGATTTTCCAGAGGGTGTCATCCTTAACGGCGCGCAGGGCCTCTGTTGTTGCTTTCTGCGCAGCAAGTTCATCTTCCAGATTTGATATGCGGGTCTCAGCCTCATTGAACTTGTCAGCAAACTTGGAGAAAGATTTGGCAATCTTCCGTACCGAATTCTGGAGTTTACAACAAGTCCCTTGCGCGCGCTGGCTCTTTGCACAGGTCTTCTCCCTGTGGGCCATTATGCTCTGATAAGTATTAGCCATGGAGATATCTTCAGGTTTCTCAACAGCTTCAAAATTAGGTTGCATCCCGCTGGCCGTTTCAGTCTCTGCCATAAAAAAATAATCCCATTGAAAGGAATCGCTCTATTGGTAGCCTGTGCACAGACCTACACCACCCTGTTTGTGCACTGTTTTGGGACTGTCGATTCCCTTATGCTTATCCGGATCAGATTCATCCCGGAGGTATCCGAGGGAACAGATATTAAGTAGAAGGCAGTGTCGCCAGAATCATTCCCCTTCCTTAAATCCTGCTCAACCGTTTTCTTTCTAATTGCTATATCCCCACTACCAGGGACAGGCTCTGCGCTACTTACTTTTTCCCTTCTGCGCCTTCTTGACTGATCCTCGAGAGATGTCCCCTGCAGCAGCCCTTGCTACTTTTTTTCACAATTCTCCCCGTCTTTTAATTACCCTTGGGGGGGTGCCACTGTAGCCCCGTCCTCGTTAACTAAAGAGTTCAAAGAACAATCCTCCCCCTGCAAGTCTATAGTTAACAAAGGTTCAAGAATAGCAGGTGTGGTAGGAATATTTTTCTTTGTTTTCCCAGTCAAAAATAGAGCGGGACGGATTTCTTACTGCCCTCCACGCGAACAGCGTCTTTTTTCCCCACAATTGGGATCAGCTTCTTGCCCTCTGCACTGTCAGGCACGTCCATGTTGATGCGCGCTCTGCCACGACCAGTCTTCGGGAGCAATACAGTGCCGTTGAATTCCGCGTTCAATTCCGCGTTCAGCCGTCGTTTCGCCGGCACCATCGGCTCTGCAGACCGGGCGGCGTGCGCACACTCGGAAGTCTGCTTAACCAACACCAGAAGCCAATGATGATAAAATGGGCATACTGGCGAGTACCATCCATTGGGTTTGCGTACATGAGGTGCTTTCAGGTCTTTTCTCACATGTGTTTCTTTTTTCTTGCTGCACACATTTATGTGATGGTTTGAAACCACTTTGTTGAGTGTATGTGATGTGGTTATTGATGTTTTTCTTAAATAGAACAGTAAGGACCAGCAGGTTACGGGCAATAAGCAAGACCTGTGGGGTAAGTTGGAAGCTTCGTTGAAAACTCCCTAAGGTTTTCTGTTCGACAGAGGTCGAATCTGGCAGTGTTTACAATTGATGGAGTGGGGGGCGGTCTGACTTCTTAATCCCCCTTTGCTCCTATTGTGTATGGGAAAAGGCTTAGCAGCCAAAGGGTGAAAAGGGTCGAATTTTAGTTTTATATTTCAAAGCTGACCACAAAAAATAGGCAATGGAAGCAGCCAAAGCTTATTAAAAACTAAGAGATATGGAAATAATAAACCTAAAACATAGTTATTTTATTTAATGTGTCCAAAGATGTTTTACCAATGGCACTATGCAATATTTACAACTTTCAACAGGATATTTGGGAATGAACTATTGCTAAGGTCCTGTCAAATTAAGAATATTTTTTCAAAGTTGGTAGTTTTTGCCTCATTGAATTGCTGGGCATAGAGCCGGACTGTTCCCATGAGGCACAGGGTCAAGACTGATTTGCCTATAGCTGGGTCTGAACTGAGATGGCGAAGTGAGCTAAAGAACGATGATGGATTCAACCCAGATCTGTTCCTGGGGGTGAGTGTCTGAAAAGTTTAAGCTCTCCATTCATCATCTCCTTTTGCTTGCTTTGTTTGCTTTAAGTTGTCAGGGTATGCCTAGACGTGGGTCCCTTGCTCACTCTGCTACTGGATTCAAACTAGCCTGGCTGATGAGGGCTGTTAGCCTGAAACCTGACCCAGGATGCTTGTTTCCGGTCCAGGGGAGGCATGGCTTTGCAATTTGGGCTGGCCTATTCCCATGAGGCACAGGGTCAAGAATGATTTGCATATAGCTGTTTCTGAAATGGGGTAGCGAAGTGAGCTATAGAACGATGATGGATTCAACCAAGATCTGTGACTGGGGGTGAGTGTCTGAAAAGTTTCAGTGCTCCGCCCATCATCTCTTTGTGTTTTCTTTGTTTGTCCCAAGTTGCATGATATGCCCAGACGTGGGTGCCTTGCTTACTATGTCACTAGATTCAAGCTAGCCTGGCTATTTAGGGCGGTTAGCTGGAAAACGGTCCCACAATGCTTGTTTCCAGTCAAGGGAAGACATGACTTTGCAGCTCATGCTGGACTGTTCCCATGAGCGGTACAAAAGGGGGTGGTGATGGACGGAGCATCTGAATCAATCAAACACTCACACCCAGTCAAAAGATCTGGGTTTAATCCATCAACGATCTTTAGCCCACTCTGCCACCCCAGTTCAGACATGGCTATATGCAAATCAGTCTGACCCTGTGCCTCATGGGAACAGTCCAGCCCGAACTGCCAAGCCATGTCTTCCCTGGACCGGAAACAAGCTTCCGAGGACCGGTTTCTGGCATTCCAGCCGTATTCAGCCCGGCTTGCTTGAATCCAGTGGCAAAGTGAGCAAGGGACTCACGTCTAAGCATACCCTGCCACACTTATGAGGCACAGGGTCAAGACTGATTTGCATATAGCTGTGTCTGAACTGGGGTGACGAAGTGACCTAAAGAACTATGATGGATTCAATCTAGGTCTTTGACTGGGTGCGAGGGTCTGCAAAGTTTCAGAGCTCCATCTATTATCTTCTTGTGTTTGCTTTCCTTATATGCAGTACAAATAGAAGTAGAAAAGTGTCATTTTTGTAATGATTGTTTATGTGCAGGCAAGAACACCTTTCTGCACATAAACAGTCACAAGAGGTGATTTCCTTGTTCTCTGTGTGCTGCGGAAGTCAGCACGCATAGAAAGAAGGAAAAAACCAAAAATTAAAACATTTCCTCTCGTTGCGCCTCCCTTCGGCGTAGCATTCAGACACATTTCCGGGTTTACGACTTCTTGTAAATCTGGAAATGTGGCAGAAGCCATGGGTGTTGCGTCAGAACACCCATAGCAACACCCATGGCACACCCCATTCACGCAAAGTGTTGCATGTAAAGGGGCCATATTTACATGAACACGAAAAGCCACACAAAGTGCCTTTACACATCCTTGTAAATATGGGGTGGCAGGTTGTGCTGCTGGTGCGTCACCAAAAGTGAAACATCGGCATCGCAAGCGGCTTGTAAATAAGCCCCTGTGTTCCTCCAGAGGGAATCCATATCCAGAATGTTCCTGAATTTGAAACAAATTGAAGGCTGTTTGTCTGACACTGATTACAGCAGTTGTACTGTTCATTGTTTTCATTTGTTGAATAAATGCCATGCTATTTCCTTCATTTCTAATGTACTCATTAATATTATTGTGCATGAAATTAGGTGTTCCTATATGTTTCATTTTTGATGTTTCATATTTTGTTGCTTTACTATTGGTTTGTGTGAATCAACATTATTAATAAAGCCTGATTACGTAAGAACTCATCATGTCAAGAATGTAGTTTTCACTGCCTACACCTATAAAATGTGCTTTTTTTGGTAGATGTGTCAGAACTTTCTTGCTTTCCAAACAATGCAGACTACATGTTAGTCTGTCTAATGATTTATACTCAGACTTTTCTCGTCTCTTGAATAGTGGAGACTGCGCAAATCTACCTATTCGATTTACACTTAGGGCCTCATTTAGATGACGGTTGACTGATTACTACATCACAGCGATGACAGATATCCGTCCGGAGAAATATAAATCTAATGGTATCCTATGGGATTTATATTTAGGCGGATGGGATATCCGTCGCTGTTGTGATGTAGTAACTCATCCATAGAGATCTAGATCAGGCCTTAAGACTTTCCTTGAGTTTTGCACCGAGCAAATTTATGGTAGTCCACATTCTGAACTATTTTGCTTGTGGATATTTACTTGTTTTGAACCCCCGCCATGCACAGTTTTCTCATCAATAATTTTACAGAAAATGTTGTACTTATATTATATTACAGCAAATGTTGTACTTATTTTATTACTAGGCTTTCCTGTTTCCAGTTTCTATTTTTGGTGAATACTGGTGGGATATTTCAGTGTTTTCAAGTGATTTCAATGCTTTAAAAAAAAAAGTGGTTATTAGTGATAACACATTTTTGCACCAATAAAAACAACATTCTTTGCTTACTGAGTGGCAAACACTCTAACCTCAAACATCTTGCAGTGCTAGTCACTTTAAGTGTCACCCAGCCTCCACTCAAGGATATGTTTCACATCTACTCCAATTATTCTAAACACAAGGGTGTTTTCAGACGCTATTCTTTTTATTATGTACACAACAGCAGTCATGTTTTCCTGTAGAAATATAAGAATGCCGTAGAGTGTACTTTTTTCACATCACTATCAATATGCTACTGAAAATACTCACATTTCTTGCCTTTGGCATCCTCACTCTGCAAAATTTGTGTAAACGGTTGCCACATCGTTAATATAGCATTCACGGCTTCTAGGACTAAGAACCACCAGCTAAATGACACAGTTTTGATGACTCTTTCTTTGATGCCACACTAAGCACAAAATGAGAAATATATGTGTTTCAGTTCTGGCACATAACAAAACAGTGCCCCAGAATGGACTAAAAAAGTCAATAGCATTCTTCATTAACTAAGAAGATTGTAAAGATGCTTTCAGCAAACCATCTAGCGAGTGGCAATGATCTCTCACAGGGAAGCACTTCAGCTTTGGTATCGATTTTAACAGGGCATCACAAAACGTTTTCGTATACATATCTGAATCACTGCAAATGCAAACAATATCACTCCAATCTTTGTTGAACTTGGTAAGAACTTTTTGCAGCAGCCTTCCAAGTGTCACTGCTTTCCATGTTTTCCAAAAGTCTGGTGTTATGTTTTCGCCAATATCCCAGATGCTTGTTGACACCACTGTTTTCACATGTACCAGTCACTACACCTTGTGTTGAATGTTTGAAGCTTAGGGTGTTTGGCAAATATCAACACTGACTAGCTAGAAAAGGAGGCTGAGATATCAAGGAGTTTTACTCATTCTCTATGGGTAAATGTGAAGGTACATTTTGGGAAATATTCCTATGAAACCAGCCATTTTACCTATCAGTAAAAGAAACAAATGTAGCCAAAATATCAAATATCATTTTGTTATTTCCTGATTCTCTACAGTTTATAAAATAATTTAACAAGACTTAACACCTTGGCTGCGGCGTGAATTCCTCCACGGTGCTGGACATTCCATTTTGGGCGTGGTTCGGCGGCCCACGGCCATTGTGCACACACGCCCATCGTGACTCATGACGGCCGGGGGCTGTCATGAGCACAGAAGGGGTTTAAACATGCTTCTAAGCCCTGCATGTTTAGAACAAAGACCACAACACTGAAAAAAGTAAAAGGAAGAAGAAACAATATTTAGTGGCATCCCAAAACAACCTAACTCAAGCACAATAATGTTAGCACAGCCTATCTTGCCTCTACCTTGTATAACAAAGTTACATTGAGTTGGCCCCATCCAGGAAGAAGAAAATATGCTTCTTTCACTTTCCTTTTCCTTTCTTTGAATGGCATTTAGGTTGTGGTTGTGCAGATGTTTTTTCAATGTTTATATGTTTACACTGGTGAGGGCTATTTTCCTTTAAGTAGGGTTTCATCAGTTATTATAGGTCTAAACCTAAAACAGAATAGGCCAATCATTAGTAATGTCATAGAAGATGTCATGGGCGATGTAGTATGTAGGGTAATTAGCAGTGCATGGCGAGGGCATGAGTTATAGTTACCTTAGGGCTTGAATTATAGTTACAGTAGTTGAGAGAACTCTAACTATAGCTGTGTAATTTCTATGGTGTTGTGTGTTTACAATCTGTACCTAACTATTAACAGTCCTGTAACCTTTAGTCTTTCCTAGGGAATTTCTAAGGTTCTTTTTAATTCTGTTTCCCAACTATATATGCCCTGTAGCCTTTGTTTTTTTCAGTGAGTTTTGAGTTTTTTCTATGTAAAGTAATATTTAGTTACCATATGTTAATCCAACCGCCGCCATGCATGGCAGGGAGTCGGCTACAGGCCCGAGCCTGCAGCCAGGCCTTACTGCCAACCCCACAACATGCAGTTCCTCAAACAAAGTGAGATTTGATCAATGTAAATACAGAAATACAATGATGTCTATATTTCTTTGTCCAGTTGGACAGTCATTATTTGATGTGAACAATTGCCAAAACAATGTACAAGTGGAACAATAACAAACAGAACAAAAGGAAAACTTAGGCATGTGGAAAATCAAGACCTAAAACAAAATTGATGAATTAGAAATATACCGCTACACCCTAACACATAATGATAAATTATATACTATTGTGTCAAGGGGTGTGAAGTTGACGACGTTTCGATCCCTTTTAAAATATGACTGGGATCATTGTCAGGACATATAAATTATTGCCTGGGACAAATGCCCAGAAAAAAATGGAAAGGGAATAGGGAAAAAATGAGGAATGGGGAAAGGAGGGAAAACAACATAAATATTTAAAAAATGTTCCCATAGGAATATATACAATTACTTGTGGCATGCACCAGTTGCTTGTGGCATGCACCAGTGAAAGTCATGTCTGTCGAGCTCCTGCAATATCAAACTCATTTGTCATTCACTTAGAGGGGTAGGAGTCATATAGTTATATGAGCAGAACGAGAGAAAACAATAGGAGAGCCTTATTTGTTTGTATACAGCGCTGCTATTTACTCATTTGTTTATTTAATTAGCTCGCATTGTAGGAGCGCTCCATTTGTTTGTATACAGCGCTGCTAATTTGTCATTTCATCTTTCACTGCACGCTTTAATTGCAAACATCGATTTAAATCACGTAACCTACTGACATTGCAAGATTGTTATCTCTGTAAGTTAATGTGCCTTTAGAACGCTGCTTCACCTCGCCTGCTAAGTAGTTGCAGAGATATTTGTGCCCTCGCTGTGTTGGCTTCACTGACTTCTGCACTTTGCATTACTTTGCCTGTTTGTTTGCTCCGTCCCGCCGGCCATTTTGTTGTTAGTATTATTGTTGTCGGCCCTGCCCGAGTCTCCGCCCCGCTCCCGCCTTCCCAGCTCACCCTCCCTCGCCCCTCCCCTCTCACTATCTACATATGACAGTTGCTCTTGCGCGCAGCGTTTACGCGCAGCGACCGCGCCCAATTCGCGCCGAAGGTGCGCCAAAGGTAAGCCCGTCTACGCCCGTCCGCGCCTGGACCGCGCCCAGCGCCAGACCCCCTGTTCCTCGTACCTCCCACCTCCCCCGCATTACTTACGATGCCTCCACCCTCCTAGCCCTCAACCCCGGCCGCTCCCCCATCTGCGTCCAAGCCGCTCCTGGACACACCCATGGACCCTTCTCCTGCTACTCCTGCACGTTCGACGTCACCAAGAACAAGAACAACTCCTCATCTACGAACACACAACAGATATCCGCCCCCAACCACCTACAATGCATCCTGCTCAACACCCGCTCGGTCCACAGACACGCCATCGACCTATGGAACCTACTAGACACCATCTCTCCAGACATCGCCTTCCTAACGGAAACATGGATGAACGCCTCCTCCGCCCCTGACATCGCCATCGCTATCCCTGATGACTATAAGATCACACGCAAGGACCGCACCGACCATACAGGAGGAGGAATCGCTATCGTCCATAAGAAATCCATCCGCATCTCTACCAGCTCCGACGCCAACCTCGCTAACTCCGAACACCTCCACTTCCAGATCCACATCGACCCCAAGACAACTCTTAGAGGCACCCTCCTCTACAGACCACCAGGACCCCGCGCAAAATTCAGTGAAGACATCACGGACTTCATCACCCCTCACGCGCTCCCCTCCAAAGACTACATCCTTCTGGGAGACCTCAACTTCCACCTTGAAAAGATCAACGACCGCAACACCGCCACCCTCTTAGACAACCTCGCCAACCTCGGACTTAAACAACTGGTCACTTCCCCCACCCACATCGCAGGTCACACACTCGACCCCATTTTCACCTCCAGCAACCATGTCTCCTTCAGCCACACTACGGATCTCATCTGGACTGACCACAGCTGCGTTCACTTCACCTACAACAAGCCGAAACCCATCATCCACCTCCAACCAACTCTACAAAGAAACTGGAACAAAATCACCACGGATCAGATCTCCACATCGCTCCTTCATACCTCCCCAGCCCTCTCTTCTAACGCCAACGAAGCCGCCTCCAACCTCACCCTTTGGCTATCCAACACCGCCGACACCTTAGCACCACTGAAAAAACGTCAACACAAACTTGGCAACAAGAAGGCCTCATGGTTCAACGATGATCTCAAGAAGTCCAAGAAACTCTGCCGCTCCCTTGAAAAGGCCTGGAAAAAAGACCCATCCACCAACAACAAGGACGCCTTCAAAAGCGCCACCCGTACATACCACCAACTGATCCGAAAAGCCAAGAAAACAGCATTCAAGGATCGACTCGACAACAACGCCCACAACAGCAAGGAACTTTTCAACATCGTCAAGGAATTTTCCAACCCCTCGGCCAACTCCAACGACATCACCCCCTCTCAAACCCTCTGCGACTCCCTAGCCTCTTTTTTCCACAACAAGATTGCTGACATCCACAACAGCTTTGACAACCAACCCGGAAGCCAACCCACCCCACCATCTGCTGACCATCTTCCCCCCGTAAACACCCTTAACGCCTGGAACCCAATCTCCACGGAGGACACCATCCGCCTGATGAATTCCATCCACTCTGGATCCCCCACAGACCCATGCCCTCACCACATCTTCAACAAAGCAGACTCTGTCATAGCTCCGCACCTCCGAGACGTCATCAACTGCTCCCTCAACTCCGCCACCTTCCCGGAAGACTGGAAACACGCTGAACTCACCGCCCTTCTGAAAAAACCAACAGCAGACCCCACCGAACTCAAAAACTACCGCCCCAGCTCGCTTCTTCCATTCCCGGCCAAAGTCATCGAAAAAGCCGTCAACAACCAGCTCGCCACCTTCCTCGAAGCCAACAAATCACTCGACCCCTCACAATCTGGCTTCCGAGCCAAACACAGCACTGAGACCGCCCTCATCGCAGCAACAGACGACATTCGAACTCTACTGGACAATGGAGACACAGTCGCCCTCATCCTCCTCGACCTCTCTGCAGCCTTCGACACAGTCTGCCACAACACCCTTTTACAACGCCTCAGAAACATCGGAATTCAAGGAAAGGCACTGGAATGGATCACCTCGTTCCTCACAGGAAGAACCCAGAGAGTCCGCCTCCCACCATTCAAGTCCGAAGCCTCTGAAATCATCTGCGGCGTACCTCAAGGATCCTCACTCAGTCCCACCCTCTTCAACGTATACATGAGCCCCCTCGCGACCATCGCCCGCCAACACAACCTCAACATCATCTCTTACGCGGATGACACTCAACTAATCCTTTCTCTCACCAAGGACCCCAGCACCGCCAAAACTAACTTACACGAAGGAATGAAAGAAGTCGCCGAATGGATGAAACAAAGCCGTCTGAAACTGAACTCAGACAAAACAGAAGTGCTCATCTTAGGTTCATCCCCCTCTGCATGGGACGACTCCTGGTGGCCGGAAGCCCTCGGAAAAGCACCCATCCCGACAGACCACGCACGGAACCTTGGCGTCATCCTGGATTCTTCACTCTCAATGAACAGACAAGTCAACGCCGTATCCTCTTCCTGCTTTAACATTCTTCGCATGCTCAGAAAAACATTTCGCTGGATCCCCTCCGAAACAAGGAAAACAGTCACCCACGCTCTAGTCACGAGCCGACTGGACTACGGAAACACCCTCTACGCAGGTACCACCGCTAAACTCCAGAAGAAACTACAACGAATCCAAAACGCCTCAGCCAGACTCATATTAGACATCCCACGAAACGAACACATCTCTGGTCACCTTAAAGAACTCCACTGGCTACCCGTCAATAAGAGGATCACTTTCCGACTGCTTACCCACGCACACAAATCACTCTACGACATCGGTCCAGATTGCCTCAACTCTCGACTGTCCTTCTACACCCCCTCCCGCCAACTTCGCTCTTCCAGCCAAGCCTTCGCCACTGTACCTCGCATCAACAAGACCACCATGGGAGGCAGATCCTTTTCATACTTGGCTGCCAAAACATGGAACTCACTCCCCGCCTACCTTCGCCTCACCCAGAATCACCTAGCGTTCAGAAAGCAGCTTAAAACGTGGATATTTGACAAATAATCCTCCTCCCCTTCCTAAGCGCCTTGAAACCCTCTGGGTATGTAGTGCGCTATACAAATTTTATGACTTGACTTGACTTGAAGGAATGAGATCAGTGGCCATGAACATATTTACAATTTCTTGTGGCATGTACCAGTTAACATCATGTCTATCAAGTGCCTGCAATATCAAACTCATTTGACATTCACTTTGAGGAGAATCATATACCAATATGAGCGAAGCGAGAGAAGACAAAAGCAGCAGGAACTGAGATCAGTGGCTGTGAAACATGCTTTCCAAAAAGAGTATATGGTAAGGAAAAGATGTTTAAATGCAGAGTGGGGGGTGAGAGTTGAAATAATCATGCGTAATTAGGGGAAACTTACCATGAGCCAATGCAAATATTCCAGTGACAGTTAACCAGGCTCAGAGCAGTTCAAATGGACTATAGAAAATTAACAGTGACATGATATACTGCAAAAAGTATTTGAAAATAATTTAAATTTAAATGACAGCTAGGAAGGAAGAACCATGCAATACTGATTCTTACCTTAAAGGTGAGTGAGATATCCTTTCAGGGAGTGTGGAAAGGTTGGCGTGTTGAGTGCGGTATAATCAAGAAGTACCAAGGCTAAGGGTGTTACTACGGTTGCATGATGACATGGGTATGGGTGTGTGCCGAATTAGTGAAATGAAGACAAGTGAAAAGTGATGGCCATATTGTAATAGGTGAGCAAGAAACAGCTAATTTTAGTAATCACTCCACACATGGTAGATGGGGTTCAAGACGATTTTTTCAGGTTGGTTACAAGATCAGTAATACAGGAGTAATACAGCCCCACCAGGAGCAGCCAGCAAGGCGCTCAGCCCTTCTCCAACTGTGGATTTGATACACCAACATTCTATGTTACATCATATCCAGAGGGTTCCACTGGTGGAGCAGTGGATGACATGAAAAGCATAAAACCCAAGATACTACACTAATATAGGGAAAAAAATAGAAAATCATGGCATGTCACAGATATCGGATTAAAACCAAGTAGGAGACAAATTACCATTGCCAGGGGGAACCGGAGACTTATCGCAATAGATAAGCGAAAATAATAAATATTGAAGACATAAGACAGTACAGTCGATGGAAAGTCATAGCATGACAGGTTATAAAGGACAGAGAGATATGTAGTTCAGACCTAGGATTCAACATCAAAACTAGTGAGGATTAATCAATTACAAATGTCAGGTAAAATGAATCAGCCATATTGTTGCAGATACGTGACAATAATAACTGTTGGAAAGGAAGCATGGCAACTGATAATAATTGACAGATTATAATAGCCAATAAAATCAAATGTATCACTCCGCATGGAAATAGAATAGGGAACAGCTAGTACAGAAAAACACATAATGCGATGTAAAAAGAGGGAGTTCATGCAATAGTTATAAAAGTATGGCCCACATGCATCATTGTAACATTTTCTTAATTGCGTAAATTAAGGAATCGCAATTAAGAAATCGCAAAATGCTATGCATTAAAAAATCGCAATATTTTTTGCGATTCTGTATTTTTCCTTAATTGCGATTCACAATTTGCGAATCACAATTAAGGAAACCCTTTCCATTGATTCCTATGGGCCAAAAGGCCCATAGGAATGAATGGGAAGGCATTCACATTTTGCGAATTTCAAATTGCGATTCGCAAAATGTGAATGCAATTTCTAGGGTGCAGGGGGGTCCAAAGAACCCCTCCCTGCACCCCTGAAATTTAACTTTAAGTGCAATTTACACACACACATGAACCATGGACATGTGTGTGTGTGTAAATTAAAACTTTCAAATATGCAACTAGTGCATGTTTGAAAGTTTTCGGTAAATTAGCATGAAGTTCAACTTCATGCTAATTTACCCCTTCCAAAATGCGAATTCGCAATTTAAAAATAATCATGCATTGCATTTAAGAAATCCGAAATTGCGATTTCTTAAATGCAATCGCAATTTTAGAAATCGCAACATGGTTGCGATTCCTAAAATTGCGAAATGCATTATGCATTCCAAATTAGTCAATTGCAGTCGCAAATGACCGAAAATTGCAATTCACACCGTTTGCGAATGCAATTGACTTTGATGCATGTGGGCAGTAGTCTGTTTGTGCTTTCATGTGTACAGTCCATATAGGATCTAGTTATATAGTCCTCCATATGATTTAATTCTGTATACAGACTTTTTGTTAAGGATTTGATTGATGTGGTGTTCTGACTACACTGATAAACCTGCAGGTGAGTGTTGTCCTCTGAGTGTCCTTTTTCCAGGAAGTGTTCCACCAATGGGGCATACGGAACTTTGCAGCAAAGACTGCTTGGATGTTGACAAATGCTAATCCATACCTTCTGTGTAGCCTGCCCAATGTAAATGAGGTTGCAGGGGCATAAAATGGTGTAGATCACATTTTGAGTGTTAGTGTTAGAGAAATGTTCTAGCGCAATTTTAATGTTACCAAATACAAATACTTTGATTTCAATGATAAATTGTCATGCAACACAGTTACCACATTTTGAATGTCCGATCACTGGGGGGAGACCCCAGTGGTCGGGTAGTGTATGTGGTGTTTTCTTCTGAGGAAGGTTGGCCCTAACCAAATGGTCTCAAATGTGTCTGTATTTTTCTGAATCATACAGGGGGCATTCAAGATTGTGGTTGCCATAATTAAGTTCGGGCCAGTGTTTAAGGATACACTTTATAACTTTGTTAGATATGAGTGAAAAAGTTGGTATGCATACTGGCCGGTTATTGGTATCTTTTTTAGTTTTAGGTGTGAGAAGTGTATCGCAAGTGTAATACCAGGCTCTGTTTTAATTGATTTGTGAACTAGTCTGCATGGGTATCGTCTGGAGAGTAGTCTGTCAGCCAGAATGTTGGCTTACCAGAAATAGTCCTCTTTAAAGAAGCAATTTCTTCTAATGCAGAGAAATTGTGAGAACTGTAGTGAATCCCTTAGAGCTCGTGGGTGATGGCTGGCACATGATAATAAAGTATTTCTCTTTGTGGGTTTTCTGTAGAGAGAGGAGAATAGTTCATCCCTGATGTGGCTGATCATTATGTCAAGAAAGGCAATTTCTGTCCTGCTGTGTGTGAGCGTGAATCTCAACCCATTGCAATTAGAGTTAAACCAGTTCAGAAAGTCTATTAATGTCCCTTGGCAACCATGTCAGATGATGAAGATGTCATCTATGAAGTGTTTTTCAATCCAATGATAGCACTCCATAGCCCAGCATATAATGTTTCTCTTGTTGCTCTGCTTGCTAGGCGGAGGTTAACATTATGCACATCTGTTTTTGAGTTCTTGAAGAAAACCTCTCTCTGTCGATCTTTTGGGCTTTGTGCTGAGCTGTAGAGCCTCATGGTCTCTCTCATCCTCTTTTGAGAGTGAAAGCTACCCCTTGCTCCACCCTGCCTGATTTTGCTCCCTGTGATTGGTGCTCCTTCTTTTGAATCCATTCTGGCATACCCAAGGAAAGTGACAACCTAATAAATAAATGTGGTATTTCATTTTGACCTTGAGAATTCCTTGGTCACCCAACGGTCAAATCTATGTGGCATAACTGTTGGTGTCTGCCAGTGTCATCAACCTCAACCCATTCCAATGCCACCATATTTCACCACCTGTATAGCTGACCTAGTCTAGGGTGTCTGGAGGAGGCTTTGGCAAAAACAGTAGTACTGGGAAAGGAATTGCAGGGGTGATGGATTGGGGTGCTGCTTATAACCAACAGTTAGCAGTGGTGGACCAGTAAATAAGCAAGTCTATGTTGCTCTGACCTTGGCTTCTCTGTATCTCTACCGTGATCCCCGTTAGCTTTCCAAAATTGGTCTCTGAAAACTCTGCTCAGGCCTTTGCTGACCCATAACATGGACCCATTTCTCTTATGGGGTGGGCCACCTTATTCCTCTGAAAGAGTAAGCAAAAGGGTGTGAGAGCACAGCAATGGTGGTCTCCGCTACAAAGCTGACATTTCCTGAGTGCATGCAGCATAGAACTTGCACTCTCTTTCAGCTAACGTAGCATGCTTTCACAAAGCTATCCTGTCTGTTTCTTTACTCACTAGAATCCCATAATCATACAGATGTAATATTAGGCCAGCGAGCTTGGGCTTTCTGTTGAAGTAATTGTCAAAAACTAATCATACAAAATGATCAGGTAGCTGAACTGGAACAGACAACTAGTCACAGGCAAAGTATTCTGGATATTTATTTTTCTGAGTCATTGCCTCCTACAGAAGACCTTAGCTTGGTGATGGCATTTAGAGTCATAAATAAAGATGCCTTTGGTTGTTTCAAGTGTGAATGTTTCAAATTCGCATGGGACTAGCCATTGAAAAAAGTTCCAGAGTGCTTCACTACATAAAGCGCCACCTTCTTTCAATGCTTCTGACATTTTCACAGCACAAATATGTATCTGCCAAGTTAAAATAGACACTGACAGCTTGCAGCCAAAAACTAAGGTTTGCGAGTGCAATTTTTGCATTTGGGATTCATCATCCCAAATACAAAATTTGCTATTAAAGAATTTGCACATTTGCGAGGAATTGCATTTAAGGAATCTCTATTTGAGATTCCTTAAATGCAATTCATGAACCATTTTAAAATTGCAAAATCGCAATTTTGGGCCGCTAATTACCGCAAGGTCAAACCTCGTGGTAAATAGCGAAAACTTAGAAAAATGCATTTAAATGCATTTTATTAAGTTGCATGTTACACACAAACATGTCCTTTGGGCATGTGTGTGCGCAACACCAATGTAGATTACATTTCAGGGGTGCTACAGGGTGTTCTTTGGACACCCCTGGCACCCTTGAAATCGCTTCCTTATTTGCGATTAGCTAATTGCTAATCGCAAATAAGGAATGACTCCCCATTCATTCCTATGGGCCTAGGCCCATAGGAATGAATGGGGAGTTATTCCTTATTTGCGATTAGCAATTAGCTAATCGCAAATAAGGAATCAGTGGGAATCGCAAATTCAATTGCGATTCCTACATGAATCCCGTTTTGCGAGTCCTTAATAGCGAATCCTTAAAATTCGCTATTAAGGTCTCGCAATTCCTTACCTTGATGAATCTGGCCGCGAATCTGGCCCTTTGCGAGCGCAATTAAGCTTGATGAATCTGGCCGTAGATGTGTTAAGAATTATAATAGCAATTACTAAATTGCGATTTTGGTAATGGCTATCACTAATGTACAAAGAGGTTATTAAGCCCCTGTTCCTGAAATAGTGATTCATAGTGGGTCTCAAATAGACCTACCTCATGAATGTTAATGAGGTAGGTCGCGCTTTGTGACCCATTCCAATTTGCTGCCATCACACGGATGGTGGCCTTCTGGAATCAGCGGACCACCATTTCTGTGACTGCTTTTATATAAAACATTTCTTTTTAAAGCAAGCCCGCTTTATTGGTGGAAAATGGGCTGCTTTTAAAAGAAAAAAATGAAACATTTATGTCCATTGGGGACCCCTTCCCATTTGCGAATGGGTTGCAATCAACTTTGAGTTGGTGGTAAAATGTGAATGTTTTGCAACTGCATTTTGATTGCATTTTGATCGCAAAGCATTCATACATATCCATGCAAAAATGAATGTGGAAGGTACTCCCTAAACATGCCCCTTTCAAATACCAGCCAAAAGATCCAAATTACAATTCGGTAACAGGTTACTGAATCAAAATTTGGGCTTCCAACATCTGAAAAGGGGGATCAGGCCATTTGCAATCACAAAAATGTTTTGCACATTCAGCCCTACATAGTCTAAAGTACAAACAGCCACATGCATCAAGTGATTTAGGAATCGCAAACAGTGCGAATCGCAAAATTCGTCCGTTTGCGATTCATAAATCCCTATTTGGGATGCATCAATCAAAAATACATGAAATCACTATTTTTTTGCGATTTCTAAAAATGCGATTGCATTTAAGGAATCGCAATTTGCAATTCCTTAAATGCAATGCATGACACCTAAATAAAATTGCGAAATCGCAATTAGGAGGAAAAAATTACTATGAGGTTGGACCTCATGGTAATTTGCGAAAATTCTGAAAAATGCAATATTTGTGCATTTTTCAAACTGTCATGTTGTGTGCACACACATGCCCTTAGGGCATGTGTGTGCACAACATATGTGCAAAGATTGATTTCAGGGGTGCAACAGGGTGTCCTTTGGACACCCCTGCACCCTTGAAATCGCAATCTCAATTTGTGATTAGCTAATTGCGAATCGCAAATTGAGATTGTCTTCCCATTCATTCCTATGGGCCTTTTGGCCCATAGGAGTCAAAGGGAAGGGATTCCTTAATTGCGATTCGCAAATTGTGAATCGCAATTAAGGAAAAATAAGGAATCGCTAAAAAATTTGCGATTTTTTGATGCATTGTCGTTTGCGAATCCTTAATTGCAATTCCTTAATTTTCGCAATTAAGGAATCACAAACGGCACCAATGATGCATGTACCTGAAAGTATGAAACACTGAAAATTCTTTTTAAAGACATGCTCGGTACTTTTGTGCCTTTTTGTAGCCAAAAACATTAATTCTATAAGAGATGAAATGAGGCACCAGTGAGCTGTTATCCTTTCTTCCTAAATTTTACCAAAGGTGAACTGCAGGAAATATTTATTCTGACCATCTAACAATCAAAGTAGTCACACATGCTTCATATTGCATAGTAGGACCAAGCAGTGGCTTTGTGTAGTGAAGGAGTGAATGCACTATTGATTATGTCATGATGCCATATCTGGCTCCTTCAGCAGGCGTATACCAACCCGGGGGATACATAGAAGTCTTAAAGAATTTTGCTTTACCAGCAACGAGGAACTTGACTCGACATAAATACAGTTGAGAGGGCTATATATGTAAAGGATAGACAAGGATATAAGAGTGCACCAGGATAAGGGAGAACACTGAGGAATAAAGGGATAGTAAAATAGTGGCAGGCAAGGAAGGAACAGACAGGAGAAACCAGGGATGGAGCTCAAAACATTAAGCAGAAATCAGTACATGCCATTTGAAAATGCAGATTAACACAAAATGGATTGACCAAGAGTCAATGTGAATGCCCACCATAAAACTGCAGCTCTTCCTCTAAGGTAGCTGACGAGAGGCAGGACTGCTCCTCACCAGTGGCAAACATGCATATAGCAACTCATTTGCAGAAACCACAGAAAAAAATCCTAGGTTCATTTAATTAGGCAACCCTCACTGGCTTCTCATGTTGCCAGCAGTAAAAGCTGGCAAAATATTAGTGAATAATAGTGAAGACCTAGGGGCTTATTGTGATTTTGGCCAGAGTAGCTTTCGACCAACACCGTTGTGGTCTCAGGACCGACCGACCTCCAGTCAGCGGTTCTCACCACCTGTTTATGATGCGACCGAACAGTAATCCCTTTTCTCTATGGTAGCTTGTGTTACAGTTGTAAACCAGCCATAATATAGGCTCCCATAGTGAAATGGGTGTTTGTGTAAAACCCTGCGGCAGGCACCCCATGGTGCCTGCCCACAGTGCACAGATTTACAGGGGGGCACCTGTCCACCAACTGAATGCCACAGAGGCAAGGGAAATTGCTTTCCGGTAGCCTTTCTGTGTTGGAAAGGACGGCACGGAAAGGCTGTCTGAACCCGACAACATAATTTGGATGGTGTAAATGCAGTTCATAAGGGATTACGGTGAGTTTCCGACTGACCAGAAGACTAATGTAAATATAAATGTATTGCAACTTATATAGTGGACGTATCACCCGAAGGCATCAAGGTGCTTGCCTTGGGAACCCATCCTGGCTTTTCCCTGTGAGATAACTCCTACTGGGCATCCCCAAGGTGAAAGCCAGGCATCCCGCAGCAGCTGGGCCGCCATAGTGGAGATTAAGCAAGCTATTGCCCAGAGTTGCAGCGTGGGACCCCATGATTAGAGTAGGCACCGAGATGAGAATTATCGAGTCCATGGACATTTTTGGGCTCAGGACCCTGCCACGTCGAGAATTGAACCCTGGTCCCGGGACAGACCTCTGCATCAGGGTCTGCCGCTCTAATCAGTGAGCCACACTCCTCCACTTAGCCAGTCATAAGCATGTCGGAATGAATAGCCGGTTTATGTTCCAACCACCGACATAATAATTGGGCAGTCGGACCACAAACTGACCTTGTCGGTTGGAAAGCCTCCAACTGTACCGGAAAGCTTCCAACTAGCTGTTGGAGCCCTTTTGACCCACAACGTAATTGGCCCCCTAATCTTAATTTGAGAGCGAGGAATAATAAGACATCTTTAATCTTTAAATTGGCAAAGCAGGACACTTTAAAGCAGCACATTTTATACATGATGTTTTCACTGAAAATTCCATTGTTTTCAGGTACAAGAAGTTCACCATTCCACTTCTCTGGAGAATCTGCGTTTTGATGACCAGTCCACTATGTTAGACATACTGTTTGAGGGTTTGATCTTTGTCTAAGGATCCAAAATGTGAAATTTTCTTTCCCCTCATTTGAGGAAGGAATCTAATATCTCTTTCTGAAGATATTTGAAAGTCTTTTTTGCAAGTAATGTTGATGGACATATTGGCAGTTCTGAAACACCATCTCCAGTGTCTGATTTTTAATAGGGAATAACTAAAAGGGCACAAAGTTTTTCTTAGAAGCCTTCCTAGCCTTGATTCAACCGCACACATGCTTTTTTTCTTCATCATTCATACTTCCTGTCTTTTTATCTGACCTTTGCCGGTTATTTTTCAACAGGGACTATTTCTTATACCATCACTGTTTAATTGAATTGAATTAAATGATCACTGTTTTTCGCTCTTACTCTTCCTTCATCTTTCTCCGCTTGGTGCCTTTCTCTCTCTTGCTTTGAGACAAAATTGGATGATGTAAAATATGTCCCGACACCTAAAAATGAGTGCTGGTGCTCAGGACCTTCAAACCTAGGCACAAATTTAGCACTGATTCTGGGACTCTGTTGCCTGCAGCAACAAGATGAATTCTCAAATGTGGGAACGTTTCCGGGTGAATGGCCAAATTTATTGTGGAGTACAATTTTCTTCTTGCATGTTGTTTAGCAACTTTTCTTTTACAATTTTCAAACTTGAGATACTACTTCATCTGCAGGTAATACATTTCAAGTTACATGCTATGGGAGTGTAGTGGAGAAAAAGCGGAGATGCTGCCTAAATAATAATTATTGAAAACCACAATGTTTCAATGAGGGCATGTATCATATGTGATGATGCAAGTTTTAGCATACATTGAATACATCAAGCTGTAAGTTCACAGATTTAAAACAATTGAAACTAATGAAAGAGGCCCAGCCATTAATAAGGGTTGTTAAGATCAATCAATCACTCATTCAAGCAAGGATTTATAAAGCACTGCAAATATCCTGTGAAATTCTCAAAGTGTGGGAGTTGCTAACTGCTTCGTGGTGATGTGTTCAATCGAACACTCGGTCTTGAGTCTTTTCCTGAATTGCCGGAGCGATGAGGTGGTCCTGAGGTGCAGGGGGAAGGCCGCTCCAATCTTTAGCTGCCAGGTGACAGAACAAGTGTATTCTGCTGTTGCTTTAGCTAATCTGGGGGTAACTGCAAGGAAGTGTGTGGAACATTGTAGGTGTTTGGTCAGTTGGTGGAAGGTCATGCCTTTGTTGATGTTGCTAGTCCTTTGTTGTGCAGGTTTTTTAAAGCTTGGGTTAACATCTTGAATGAGCATCTCTTCTTGATCAGGAGCCAGGGTAGCTTATTGGTGTGGTGTGGTGTGATGTGGTCCGTCTAGGGAGATCGAGGATGAGTCTTGCTCACAGTTTTTGTATTGTCAGTAGTCTCTTCTGGAGGCGTGTAGTGATTCTTAAGTAGAGTGTGTTCCCATAGTCCAGCCGGCTGGTGACATGAGGCTGCGTGGCGGTACATCTAGTGTTGATCAGGAGGCCCCTGGACATCTTGTGGAGCATGCGTAGCATGTGGAAGCAGGCAGATGAGACTCAGTTTACCTGTTTCTTCATAAACAGCTTGCTATCCAAGATGATGCTGAGGTTGCGGGCATTGTCTGTTGGAGGGGTCAGGGGATGGTTTGAGTTTAACAGGCCACCATTCATTGTTCTGTGGCTAGGTGTTGTTCCCAAAGATGAGTACTTATGTCTTGTCTTTGTTGAGCTTGAGACAGTTGTCATTAATTCACTCCGCCACGTTTCTCATACATCTGTGGAAGTGGGCTCTGGTGGTAGATGTATCTTCTGGCAGTGAGAGGATGAGCTGGGTGTCATCGTCCTAGGAGATGATGATGAGACTGTTCGATCGGACAGTGTTGGCCAAGGAAGTCATATACGTGTTGAAGAGGGTGGGGGTGAGGACGATTCTTGGGGGATACCTCAGATGATCCTCTTGGGTTCCAAAGTTATTGATGGGAGTTAGATTCTCTGGGTTCTTCTGGTGAGGTATAAGGCGATCCACTTGAGGGTGTCTCTCTGTGTTCTGATGTAGTGGAGTCTGTTAATCAATATGTGATGGGAGACAATGTTAACGTAGCTGACAGGTCCAGGAGGATGAGAGCTGCCATTTTACCATGGTCCAAGATGGGCCTGATGTCGTCAGTGGCTGCAATCAGGGCTGTTTCAGTGCCGTGGTTGACTTGGAATCCAGATTGAGAGGGGTTCGGGAGGTTGTTGTGTTCCAGGTGTTCGCAGAGTTGCTAGTTGATTACCTTCTCAAGAATCTTTGCTGGAAAGTAGAGCAAAGTACGGTAGTTCTTTGATTTGGCTTTGTCAGCAGATAGTTTTCTTCAGGAGGGTCCTCACTTAAGTGTGTTTCATGTCCTTAGGAAAGGAGGCCGTGGTGATGGAGGTGTTCAGGACTTTCTTGAGCTTGTTGCCAATTATCTTTCTATTGTGGTTGAAGATGTGGTGGGGATCAGGATCAGTGGGTGCTCCCAAGTACACAGAGTTTATGATGGAGATTGTGACTTGAGACGTGAGTGGGTTCCAGTGGGTCAGCAGGTGTTCGGGGTTTGTGTTCGTGGGTGTGGGTGTGAGCAGGCTAATGCTTTCTGCAGCTGAGGGTTGGGGTTTGAAGTTTTCATAGATGCTTGTTGTGGAAGAAGTCCTCCAGGGTGTCACACAGTTCTTGGGAGGTGGTGATGTCTTTCTCAGTGGCTGCAGAGTGGGAGAACTCCGTTATGATGGGAAGAGCCCCTTGTTGCGGTTTGTGCTGACTTCTGTGTAGTCTTCTAGTGTGTTCTTCTTTGTTTCTTTCAGGAGGTGGTGGTATTGGTTGAGTGCTGCCTTGAAGTTGGTATGGTCTCATGTGTCTTTGCAGGTGTGCCATTTCATTTCTAGTTGCCGACAGTTGCATTTGCTGGATTTCAGCTCCATGGAGAACCAATTGGCTCTTCTGACCGGTCCCTTGCATTTGGCTGGCTTGGTGGGGGTGATTGTATCCGCACATTTTGTGATCCATTAGGGAGAAGTTCTTCACAGCTTGTTCTAGGTTGGATGTTGCACCTGAGAGGTGCAAGCTTTTCCACTGGTTTTCTGATATCGTGATCCACTTTCTGTGTTTCTGAGTTTTTGTTGTACTACAAATACAATGAGTATTTTTACCAGTGATACATACAAGCTGCATAGAAGTCGCTCGATGAAAAAGGTGAACACACAGTGGCTATTTGTCCAAGAAGTGGAAGAGTGTATATCAGAACAAGCTAACATTTGTTTAAAAAAAAACAAGAACTGTAGAAAAACCATCCTCTATCTAGTGATTGGAAACAAAAGGGTTAATATGACAAAAAATAGTATTGTGCACAGCATTTCCATCCGGAATTTAACACAGGGTAATGACCTGGGCATGGGCCTAACAACTGAGCACCTAAATAAAAATATCAAATACTTAATCATCCGAGGGCATGGATGTAACAAGGTATAACAGGATGTAAAATTGGAAGGAGAGAGAGAGAGCAGCAGTTTAAAGCAATAAATGAACACCCACCAGCAAAGCAGAAGGCAACCTAAATAAAAAGCTGTCAGCGCCAGGTTAATCACCAAAAGTAATCAGCAAGAGAAGCATGCAAGAGTCCACATCCTACAAGAAAGACGGCCCACTAGAATGGTTTGTCTAAATTGTAATCGTATGAGGTTTTCCTAGTTGTGAATGCTTTAAAAAAGAACCCCTCAACTACCCTCAGCCCCACTTCCACCATGCCCACCCCTCCATACTCGGCGTTCACAATTGACTTCTTTAAGTGGTGTTGGAGCATGAGGTTTCTCCCCTACTTAATCATCAATCAAAAATACGGCGTACTGGTTGATGGATCTTTAATGTCGAGAGAGATATAGGAACTGCAATCAGTCTAAACATTATCAATTTTAATTCTTTCTAATCCAGTCAATGAATAGATCTAATGTGGGTTTAAATGGTTTTCTTTTATCTCTCAGTTAATAATCTTTATTAAGGTATTATTTTCCAAATCTCATCATCAATGGTGAATATAATCAATCAATAGATACTTGATAATAAAGTAAATCAATGTATTAGTCAATATTGCAATTGATGCAACAACGCAACACGCGTGTTCCATAAATAAACTCCCTATTCTAAATAAAGCAAGATTTAAATGTGAGAAGGAAAATGTGTCAGTTCAGATATCGATTAGGAGTTCTGAGTCAAGCATAAGAACAAAGCTTTAGCATAATAGGCTGGAAAGTATATTCAGCTCAAATAACACCAGATCAAATAAATAAGCTAAGACTTCTCATGAAGAGATATCGAAGAGTCTCAACAAAGAGTATCCTCTCAGATGCCGTGCAGTTCCTACTAATCCGTAGGATCTGCACATTTGTAGAACAACATACACTAAGGGCTTGGTGTCTAGACTGATTCTGGACACCCCTGCAGGACATGTTGGCCTATAGACCAGCCAGCTCACAGTGCCACCGTAAGCCGCCCTAACCTTACCTGGGAGTGAATGGTTTGTGACAACCCCAGTGGACATGCCATCCTGACCCCTCACTGATTGTGGAAACAGGGCAGAACCTTTTGCTCAGTCACTCATGTTCACTTATTCTCAGAGAGGTATACAGAGAATACACAATGGGATGTTTTCAAAATATTTATTTAACCCACGTTATTCTTGTATAAAATACATGTGCTGCAATAGCAGTTAGATAGAAGTAGATAAAAGTGATAATGAGCACCAAAAGCGTCAATAGTAGATATAGTTCTACCATGGTGCTAAAACAGTCTATATATATGCAGGCATATAAAACAAAGCAGTATTCGAGTGTACTCCTACTATGTGATCCCTTCTCTAAGTGTACCTAGAGTGTGTGTAGGTGTGGAGCCAAGAATCCCACCAAGGGAAGATTCAACCCCATTACCTGTTGGGAGAGAATGAAGGAGCCCGTCTTGGTCCTGAACTGGACATCCCTCATGAGATTGCACGCAAGGATAGCGGTGTGTTGCAGCCCGAACAAATTCGCTTCCCAGATAACCTATCTTTATAATAAGTGATTTTCCTGTTATCTACTGTGGAGAACTGCATCCGGCCAGAGCAACGTGGTATACCCTTTTGATCTACCGCTAGGCGCAGCCGCTTTGATTGCCCTCATCCCCCGGCCCCTGTTAGAATTGGAACTACTATAAGGGCTGCTTTGGATTACGTTTGATTCCTTCAGGATCCTATCTCGCCTGCTTTGAGCATAACAGTAATTGGGGGTACTGCTTTCTTGGTTGTTACGTGCAGGTGTGTTTGTCCCAAACCAGTTGTCCATCCTCGCCCTGATAAAGGTGTAGCCCCGGCGGGGGTTAGACACTGAAACGGGTGTTGGTGTTTTACTGTAGTGGGTAGCTGAATTGTCTCCATCACTAACTTTTGGATGACTTTTTGAAAGCTTGTCATCCAGCCCTCTTGTTGCAGCTTAAACATCTTGATGTTCTTGTTGATGTGATGATAAGTTGTTGTGTTGTATGAATAACTGTTGAATCTGGAATGCATGATAGTATGATTGTGTAATCTGAATGTGGTGTGTGGGACATGGTAATTATAATTATCTGTTGTTGAGTATTTGTGCTATGTATTTATTCAATTCAAGTCTGATAAAATGTCAGTTGAAAATATGAAAATAAAAATGAAAAACTATTTTGTTTAAACAAATTCATCATTGGATTATCATGATATGTGCAGCTGTCTGCACTATTGTGTTGTTGTAAGTGTTGGGACTCTTTTCCTAGGGCCTTCTTGAAATTCTTGGGCAGGTAATTTATTTATATTGGTCATCCCTCATGAGATGTCAGACCGCTTGTGGTGAAGTCTCAGCATGCAGGGACCATCAGTGACATCTGAAGTTCCTCCTCTCATATTGGGATAATCATCTATACTCTATACTACTATTATAAAGAGAGAACACAAACCTTTGAGCCAGGTAAACTACAAAAGTAATGCACCAATCACTACACCCAATACACCATTTGAAAGGGGAAATGTGGCAGAAGGACATAGGCTATAGATATGTGCATCATATACATTAAAAAAGCAAACACGCCAAAAGTGGTAAAGTAGTCCCTTGGGGGCGTGGTCGTGGGCGTCTCAAACAACAAATGTGGGCGTTTACAGGGCCGTGCCAAGTGCAAATAACAAACATAAGCCAAGCGACTTCACAACACACTTACATATGCACACAGAGCGGAATTGCGCTTTCACTGAATTTAGAACGCACAATATGCAGACAGAGCGGAAATGCGCTTTCAATGAATTTCTAACAAACATTTGCAAATCCCAACACATACAGCGGAAATGCGCTTTCAATTAATTTAAATTCACACATACAGCGCAGTAACACCAATATACAAAAAAAAGCAGAGGTGCGTGCTGTAAGAAATATACGCACATTCGTTGCAGTTACCCAGACAACATTGACGCCTACGCATTAAAAACCGGGCGGGCCTTCCATCGACGAGGAGTGTCAAATGACGCCACACAGGGGGCAGGATTAATCGCATACTACACCAATCACAACGCACTAAAGAAACACACACGACTTCGGCTTACCAAAAAAAAAAGTCTTTAACCATTGGCCATTGAATAACGACGTCACAGGTGGGTAAACATGAACAAAAAAAGCCGACATTTCATAACTGAGAAATGCAACCGACTACGCATTTACGAGACTTTCCTCACATCTTGCGGACAAGATAAAACGCTTACAATAAGACATACGAATAACGAAAATAACATAACTGCCCATAATCACTCGAGCACTGCCAGGACTTCACCACACAATTGACAAAACGAAAGGGAAACTTCTTTGAAGGGATACAAAAACGAACACACGGAAAGAGCCTTTGAAAGAAAAAAAACCATTAAACTGGTGACACGACACTGTCCTCACATCTTGCGGACAACATAAAACGGGGAAAACAATACATACGAATTAAAAAAATAACACATGTGGGCCAAATCAGTTGAACAGGGCCAGGACTTGCACAGACAACTCTTCTGCGGGACAGGCGGGGGCCCTGAAGCAGCCTTTTGCTCCCGGACAACGTCGGGATGGGCTGCTAGTCTTTTATAAAAGAAAGCAGCCTTGCCATGTGCGTATAGATTATTGATGTTATAGATATATAGATAGCCCTGTCACCCCCAGGGGCGTGGCTAGCCAGCCACAATGGCAGTCGGCTATAGCTTGAGCTCCGTGGCCGTCTGAGGGTAATTGCCTTGCCTGGGGCGCCCGGGGGGCCCTCTTCTTTACCCGTGACCAGCCTTCTGCAGTGAGAACCCCCCAGAAACCTCCGAGCACTGCCAGTTGCGCCGCTGATCGCGGAAATCCTGAGCAGAGGCCTGGGCCTGTTGCGGCATTAGCTGGGACGGAGGCCGGGAGCTTGAATGAGTGCATGGCCCGGACCGGCCCGGGTGCGTGAGGCCGGAAGTGCCTGGTCATGGGCCTCGAGGCCCCTGGATGGGGCTCAGCTTGCCCCGAGGGCTGAGGTTGGGAGCTTCTGCTGCCCGGCACATCTGCATTGGCCAGATATTGCAGGAACTGACGGCGGTGTTGGGTGGTCTGTCCCGGAGGGCCAAGGTGGGGCCCAGGCTTCCGGCTTCCCCCGGGATGATGGGGACTCAAGTCCCCATTTGCCTACTTTGTGTCCAGAGGTGCTGGACCTAGAGGTGAGGAGGAAGTTGTTGGAGGCACTGAAGGGATGAGGGGCCCCTACCCTCCCCCCTCGCGCTGCATCGCTCACGGACCCTGAGCCAGGAGGGGGACAGCATGGAGGCCGGCGCGCTACAAAGAAGATTGCCTTGCTTCTCTCCCCCCGCCCCCGTCGGACTCGGGCGTTCGGCTGGGGGGGCAGGATGTGGACGCTGCGGATCTCCTTGGAGGGGGGGAAGTGGCGCGATTGCTGATGCAAGATATATGCGCCCCCCATCCCACACTGGTGCACCCTGCTAATATGGAGGCCCGACCTGTCGACGGATAATAACAGAGCAAGTAGGTGGGCCTTGGACGGTGGAGAGTGGCTGCAGGGCCTCGGACCTGTGGACCATCATCGAGGAGGGGTAAAGGGTCTGTGCCGCTGCACCTTCGGTTGAACCTCTGACACTAGTCCCGGCCCGGACATGGGGAGTGGAGGACCCGGAGTGGCCCGGAGTGCACGAGTGGAGTGACCTGCAGGGGTTGTATGACTGGTGGAAAGTTTCATTAGACGATTGCGCTGGATGCGTCCCTCCGGCCTCTTGGGCCGGCCGGAATACCACCCTCTCTGCCCCGGGGTGCTGCATTGTAATCTGCGTTCCAGTGCGGCGGAATCAGCGGAGTGGCGTGGGGAGGCGACGTGCCCCACAAAGACACCCTGTGCTACAGTGTCCGGGTTGGGTAGCACGCATGCGATGGAAGTTGGATAGTCATTGCCCTACCTTACCATGGTCCCAAAAGGGGCAAGGGCGACGGAGGGCCGAGAGGGCCCGGCCACTGTGCAGCAGACCCAGAATGCTGAGGAGGGAGGGGCTCTGTCGAGGGCCACTGAATCGACTCCTGCTGGAGACCAACAAACGGACAAACTGGACCTGCTCTTGAAAGAGATTAGGGATTCTAGGTCGGCGATGGAGATGCAGATGGGGGCCCTCACCACTGACCTATCCCTGCTTAAGGCAGACCACAATAAACTGGCTGACAAGGTTAAGGATCAGGGCCTTGCGGTTGCAGACCTCGCCCGACCATACCACCTCTATCCAGCATTTACAGCAGCAGGTTGCCTCCTTGATGGACCACGTGGAGGATGCGGAAGGTCATAACCAACGCAATAACATCCGCGTCATAGGTCTTCCGGAGCACTGCGAGGGGACACACGCAGCAGATTTCATGGAACAATGGTTCTGGGATCATGTCACTGCAGAGGACCTGTCCTCACACTTCTGTGTGGAAAGAGCGCACCGCATCCCCACCGGAAGGCCAAGACCGGGCCGCCCACCTCACCCCCTGATCGTAAGGATACTAAACTATCGGGACAGGATTGTTCTCCTACAAGAACCGACAAATATCCCTATATCCGGACTATACCAATGTAGTGCAAAACAACGCTCTTCATACCTGGAGGTAAAAAAGAAACTCCAAAAGGCCAAGCTGAAATATGCGTTACTGATCCCTGCTCGGCTAAAGATCGTGTATGATAGAAAAATGCATTTCTTTGAGAGTCCCACTGATGCAGAGGAGTGGCTGGAATTGATAGGCATTGACGGTAGCCAGGAGGCTTCCCAGGGCACATCTACTGGTGGATCGAGGAAAGGTTCAGGCCACGATGGCGGAGACTCTCCTGTCTCAGAGAGAGGATCAGGATGAAGCTGCCCGTCGCGCGAACAGCAGAAGGAAGATCAACTGGGAGCATTTGCTATGGTGAACAACTTTCAAGAGGATCCAGAGAAGATTACTACGGACACAGACGACATTACGATTCATTTTGACTCGGACCACAGCGTGATTGTATTCCCAACTGTCACACCCAGAGCAGCAGACGATAAGCTGGACAATTAAGAGGACAAAAGGCCCGGCCTGGAGCAGTTAGACCACTTGACGGCGTTTGGTATTCTTTTCTGTGACACTTGGTTGTTAATTGTAACTTTGGTATGCGGGGAGGTACCGGGGGGATTGGGCAACTGTATTTATTTTGCCCTTGTGGGGCGGGCCCGAGGGGGGGCTCACTTCCCTGCGGGGTGGGGGTCGGGACGGGACCACCTCAGTATGCTGCACCCCGCTAGATCCTTATGTCCCCCCTGTTAGGGACCCCCAGAAGGTAACCGTGATTAAGCTTCTGATAATACTACCCCTAGGTTGGCTTCACGTTGAACCAGCTGCACCCGATTAGACGGCTCAGATGACTAGAACAGTGCTTTGCCGCCCCCCCCCCCAATGGCGTATGCACCTGTGTTTGGATTGTTATGTTTATGATTTTTCTGTTCGGCTCCGCACTGTTACTTTGCTGCGCCAAGTTAGTTCTGTTTTTGGGAGGGAATGAAGATGTCTCCTGGTTGCTACTCATATTTTATTTTGAGAAGGTCATATTGACACTGCGCGATCACGCTGAGAGGGATTATGGCTGACGTACTAGGGTCCTATAGATTGGCTACCTGGAATGTGCGTGGGCTCGGTGCGATACAGAAAAGACATCGGATTCATGCGTTTCTACTGCGGCAACACACACAGATTACATTTATGCAGGAATCCCACTTAACAACATCAGAAGCTCAGACACTGAGAAATAGATGGAGGGGCACTATTTATTCCACGTCTTACTCTGCCTTTTCCAGGGGGGCGACTATTTGGGTCCGACACGGGACACCCTTATTAGAGATAGAGAGGAATGTGGATGATCAGGGGAGGTACGTTCTGGTGAAAGGTACACTAGATGGCACCTTACTGGTTATCGGAAACGTCTATGCCCCGAATTTTGATCAAGATACATTCCTTTGGAAGGTGGGTCAGGCATTATCGGACTGGGTAGATATCCACCGCAATCCTGGGCGGTGATTGGAACATGGTATCAGATGTGGGTCTGGATAGATCGCACCCCCTCTCCAGATGTCTGGGGTAGCTAAACTGGCTGAGACATTTACGACTTGGGCTACAGGCTGGGGACTAGTTGACGCCTGGTGAGAACTACACCTGACCCACCAGGAGTATTCCTATTATTCCCCAGTAAATAACCCACACACACAAATTGATAGGTTTTTGTGTTCTCGATCCTTAATGATGAAGATTAGTAACTCAGAATATCTAGCCAAAGCTTTCTCCGGTCATAGACTTCTGACACTTGACTTTCTTTGGGGTAGAGTGCCGTCCCCGGTGTCCACCGGGAGACTCAATCCATTGCTTTTGGAAGATGGCCCCTTTCGTACATCCCTGTCTGACACCCTAAATAATTACTTTCTCGAAAATTGGAATTCCGTAACGTCAAACCTGGTGGTATGGGATGCCATGAAGGTGGTCGTAAGGGGTGCCGCTATTGGTCAATTGGTAGGGGCACGACAAGAAATCCATAAGAGACTCTGCGAAGTCGAGAATCGACTGAAAACATTGGAGAGGGAGGTGAGTGTAGACCCAGTGAAGAAGGGGGAATTGCAAGCAGGGAACATCGACCATGCAGAACTCCTAGAAACGCTGAGGACCATTAACCATAAAGAATATTACGACGTCAGCATGCTGAAGCTGACAGGTCGGGCACCTTGTTAGCTCGGCTGGTACGGGATAGGCCGGAACCCCCGGTGATTACCCAGATTCATGACATATCGGGCGGCATAGTCCACACGCAGTCCGATATTAATAGTGCGTTCCACGACCACCTGCGAGCGTTATGTGAACCTCTCCCCACAGAAGTCTCAGACCGTCTGGCGGAGTTTCTCCAAGACCTGCCCTTCCCAGCACTGTCAAACGACGTACAGAAGGAGGTTGATGGCCCCATCACACAACAGGAAATTCGCGCTGCCATCCGGTCCCTTAACGGAAATAAGACACCTGGTATGGACGGGCTCCCAGTAGAGTTTTATCAGACATACTCCGATATCCTGGTACCAATCTTAGAAAAGATATATAGGACGGCATTTGAGGAGAGTCAATTGCCCACATCAACGATGCAAGCCCTGGTCACATCCATATCCAAGCCTGGCAGGGATACGCTCGAATTGACTAATTATAGGCCCCTCTCCATGCTCTCCACAAGATACTCGGTAAGGGTGCCAGCCCCATCTTCCCACCCTGGTACACCTGGACCAATGCGGCTTTCTACCAGGTAAGAGTACGTCCCAGAATACGCGGAGACTCCATGCCCTTATGACGGCCACACCACAGGAGTTCTCCCAGGCAGGCTGTGTGGCACTGGACCTCAAACAAGCGTTTGACTCTCTGTCATGGACGTTTATGTTTGAAACCTTGTGGCGCTTTGGTTTCCCGGATTCCTTACTAAAATGGGAAAGACTTCTATATACAGATCCCTTGGCCTGAGCACGTACAGGCCGGTACATTTCAGACAGCTACCCAGTATACAGAGGTATCCGGCAGGGCTACACCCTATCGCCCATTTTGTTTGTAATAACACTGGAACCCCTAGCCATAGGACTCTGGGCTTACGGGGAACAGATGGGTATCACGATCGGAGGAACACATAACCTGATTTCCATATATGCAGACAATATCTTATTGTACCTTCGTGACCTAGATGAAGATCATTCAGCTATATCTGACATTTTTAACTGTTTTGAGGAGGTGTCCGGCCTAGCCATTAACCCTGAAAAATCTACTGGCTTCTATTTCAGAGACTCGCCACACCCCTCTCTCCTTCAATTTGGGAGATACCAGATCCCGGTAGCCCAAACCACGTTCAGATATCTGGGTATACAAATATACAGATTATCCGAGGATCAGATTGAGGGCAATGTTAGAAGAGCCATCACTAGCCTCCGCAGCAGTGTGGGGTTTTGGACGTCCTTGCCCCCATCAGTCATGGGTAAAATCGCCATCTCAAAGATGGTCCTGCTCCCCGCATGCTATATTATTTCGTTAACTTGCCTGTCATTCTCCCACAACAGATATTTAATACATTGAATACGATATTGATAAGTCTTATCTGGGGATCCGGCCGGAGGCGTATCAGCCTCCGAAAGCTCAAACTGGGGACTAGATTGGGCGGCATCGGGTGCCAGACTTACGCGGATATTACTATGCCAGTCAACTCCAATGGCTGGTGCGCTGGGTGGTGGGCAGGAACCTGCATGAGATTGATTTTACGGTGGACCGACTGGCACGGGGAGAGTTGCACACCCTGCTATTGCCCAGAAACAGGCTCCCTCCGGAATGCCATCTTCTCCTACGCACAGCTCTAGTATGCTGGCGGAAGGCACTAGCATATACATCAGCGACAATGCCCTTTGCGGAGAACATTCCCCTACTAGGCATTCCGACACCGCAGGGTAAACTCACTCAGTGCAGATTACGGCCCTGGACAGACACTGGGGTGGAGGAAGTGGGCGCCTTTTTCGGAGACGATACCTTATTGGATCACGACTTCTTTATGCAGGCCATGGGCCCTCCCCAGAGGCTATACCTACTGCACACTACAGTATCACACTACATAAGGATTACCTGGGCTCCACAGAGGACCAAACCTCCGCAACACGAACTGGTTCACTTACTCTATTATATGGGAGCGGGTGACCATTTAGTACGGTGGCTATACACTGGGATCAGGGCACATGCAGCTACTCCGCTCAACACACTTAGAGATATATGGGCACAGGAGAGGTACTACCGGATAGGGCTTGCCAAACTGTTCTTGAACATCCCAGGAAGGTATAGAGGAATATAAAATTTCAATTTATACAGGTTACAGTGTTCCATAGGGCATATCTTACCCCCCAAAAGCTGCATGAAATGTTTCCAGACTCTCCCCACTGTTGCCCACGCTGTCAAGAGGATGAGGCAGGCTTCCTTCACATGCTGTGGGCGTGCCCGCAACTGCGCGGTTATTGGGCGGGAATTTGCCAGGTACTGCGTACAGTAACTACCCTGCCAGTGCCAGAAGATGCTCTGTATTGTTTGCTGGGGGCTTGGAAACGTCCCGAACACCAAAAGGCTAAATTGAAATTCCTAGACCTGGCACTGTTATTGGCGATCAGAGCTTTAACAATGAGTTGGAAGTCCCCCAAGTCCCCGGGACTATCATTGTGGCAGTCTGAATTGCTGAGGTGGGGTCGGCGGAGGGTGCGGTCTTGAGACAGGAGGAGGAGAGAGGGCAACGAAAGCATCCCATTGCACTAGACTGGGAAACTATGTAGCTAGAACTGGAAGAGATGGAATTGTCACCGTCGCAGGCAGATGGGATGTGAACTGAAGAAGAATACATTGTGTGTATGTGTGTGTAGACTAGGAGTACAAGAGCCCACAAACGCACAGGATTTGTTTTTTGTAACCCTCATGTTGTACCGAGTTCACTCAACATTATCGTTAAGGAGTATCACTTTTTGGATTTACTATGACTAGGAGATGTATGGGGTAGGGGTGGGAGTGTTAGAGAGGGAGGGATGGACCTGGGGTTTGGTCCACCTAATTCTCAATGGGACTAGGCTTGCTAACACCTTGCTGTACCCACATAATGATGGCTACACAAATGCTATGGTATCATAGCACATCAAACCCCCCCCCAAAAAAAGAATGTGGGATATTATGCTTTACTGTTTTTCTTTTAGAAATAGTACTTGCCATGATGCTATTACTAATGGCAGATGTGTTTGGTTGGGGGGGGGGAGAAAAAACATGACTGTACCATATATTAAGTGAAGATGACATGATGTATGCAATATTGTGCAGTCGATAATAAAGAGTTAAAAAAAAGCCCTGTCACCCCGTGAATGAAGATATTAATGACATTTGTACATAGTGCGGTAAGAGATCTTGTACATGATGTTTGGGGTATTCTGATAAAAGTGTGCAGAGCTAGATGTGTAAATAAGTTTAGTTTCAGAGAAACTAATCTAACATTGTCGCACATGCAAATATGTGCAAAAGGTCACTGCTGAAAACTAGGACAGTGTTAGAAATGAGCTGCTTCGCTACATGGGCCTAGCCTGGGAATCTAACTCCCAATCCTCATGCAAAGAGTCGATACTAGAAAAGCTATATAGAACAATTCTAAAACAGCCAGCAGGCCATGATAATATGAAAGCTAAAAAACCTTCCAAACAGGTGTAAAATTATCTAAAAACAAGTTTCCCTTCAAAATAGTTCATAAAAGCCTTAAAAGGTTAATATACTGTTTGAAATACCAAACACTCAGAAAGCCATGCTGTCTATAGAAAAGAAAAGCTCTTTTGGTTCATTTTGTTTAAAAACATGCCAATGTATTTCCACACGGAAGAACGCCATTTTTTTTGTGTTCAGGGTGGTAAACGCAACATTGCAGATGCCCACAACTGCAGACGACGTTCCCAGAGTACATCTCACATAAGATTTATGGAGCAAAGGTATTTCTAATCAGTTCCCACAGCAGCCACTGCGGGAGGCATTATTACACATAAGTGATCCGCTGAGCTGCTGTTCACATCACTAGAAGCTGAAGCATCCCAGGGTGGCTCTAAGAACACATTCATCATCAGTGGAGTATGCTGGGGACAATATTATACTTAGTACTTTAAGGCAGTGGTTCCCAAACTTTTTTGACCCGTGGCTCCCTTGACGTAATTGGCAGTTGGCCGTGGCTACCCCCATTTTTTTTACCTGTGGTCGGGTGAGTATGTAAGCCTGACCTTGGGAATACTTTCTGTTGTCTTCCTTAAATAAATTTGGGATGAAGGTATTTAATCATATTTGTAACAAAATAAAAAGATAACAGTTGTAAAAGGGGAAAAACAAACTTTTGTTTTATGTGCAGATACGTTTTCTCTCATCAAGAATGTAAATGTGGCGTGAACTCAGGTGTGGGAGGCTGTATTGAAGCCAGTGACCATGCTGATGTTTCAGTAATATTTGAATGTATTCCTCTTTCAGTGCCCATCCAAGAGTTCTACTGGGTTTGGTCTAGAATAGATTAGAAAAATGACGATGGCCCTGTCTGTAAACGTACATTTGAAGATGGTTTTTAAAAAAATACACTTTTTTTTTATTTCATTGTAAATGCATATTCCCCATTGAATATATGGAATATGTATTTACAAAGAACTTTTAAAAAAGTGTATTTTGTTTAAAAAACATCTTCAAATGTGCATTTACAAACAGGGCCATCGTCATTTTTCTAATCTATTCCAGACCAAACCTAGTAGAACTTTTGGTTAATCTGGAGTTAATTAAATACCACCAAGTTAAGATGGAGCCACTCGATGTTATTGCATACTGGATGAAAAATGCACCCAACAGGCAAACATGCACGCCAAAATTAATTTAATACACCCTCTCCCCCTGCCTGCCAGAACCCCCTTAAACCTCTCCCTCTGCCTGCAGATGTCTCCCCAGTCTCTTGTTTTATGCCTTCTGGCTGGCCCTGCACTAGGAGTGCCCGTTCTGCCCATGCTTACTCCCTTCATGACCTCTCCTGCCCCCTCTACCCATGTCTGTCCCTTTCGTGTCTTGAGACTGTCACTTCTTTCCATGCCTGCTCCCTTTGTGTACTCTGACTGTGTCTTCTATCCATGCTGCTCCCTTTGTGTCCTCAGACTACCCGTCTGTCCATGCATGCCCCCATACCCCCTGACTACCCCTTCTGTCCATACCTGCCCCTATGCACTCTGACTGCCCCCTCTGTCCATGCCTGCCCCCGCACCCTCAGACTGCCCCTTCTGTTCATGCCTGCTTTCTTTGTGACCTCCGACTACCCCTTCTGTCCATGCCATCTCATACGTGCCTTCTGACTCCCCCCTTCTATTCATGCCTGCTCTCTTTGTGCACTCAGTCTGATCGTTTGTGTCCATCACTGCTCCATTTGTGCCCCCTGATTGACCAATCTGGCAATGCCTGCTCCCACTGTGCTTTCAGACGTCCTCTTCTGTTCATCCCAGCCCCCTTTGTGTTCTCAGACTACCTTTTCTGTCCATGCTTTCTCCCTTTGTGCCCTACGACTGCCCCTTTCCTCCATGCCTGCTCCCTTCTTGCCCTCTAACTATCTATTATCTCCATGCCTGTTCTTTTTCTGCCCTCAGACTACCCCTTCTTTCCATGACTCTTTCCTTTATGCCCTCTGTTTTCCCCTTGTGTTCATGCCTGCTTCCTCTGTGACCTCCGAGTACCCCTTCTGTCCATGCATTCTCCCTCATGCCTTCAGACTGCTTCTTCTGTCCATGCTTTCTCCCCCATGTCTTCTGACTGCCCTTTCTATGTATGCCTGTTTCCTTTCTGCTCTCAGCATGCTGATTGTGTCCATGCCTGCTCCATTTGTGCCCCTTCTGTCCATGCCTGCTCCCTTCGTGCATTTAATCTCTCGCAAATGCTTGTGGTTGTGGGCAGGCCCTGAATGACTTTCACTAACATTCTTCAAAATTGTGTACAATTGTGTCAGAGCATTGTTGCTATGAAAGTTGCCTTGTTTAGCGCCATCACGAACTGTGCAGTGGGGGCAAATATTTGAACAGGAAAGCACAGCAGCTGAATTTAAAGCAGCACTAATAATTATTTCACTCCTAAAATGAAAACGCCATGCATCTGGCACATTGAAAAGTGAATAACGTGGTCCCAAAATTAATTTAAAGCGGCGGATTTTCCACGATTATGCAGGTGGCATTTCTACTTTTCTAGAGCTGCGGCTGAAATTTCCCACATCGTGCCGCGGCCCCCCTGGCAGCTCATAACGGCGCACCAAGGCTTTAAGGGATCCATCAGTACTTTACTGTCCAGTGGTGCAACAAATTGTGATCCGAGACATATAACCAGGACGCATTTTTGGCTGCAAAGCAGACAGTGGAAGACAGGTTGAATGCAGTCAAGCCAGACAGGCCTGAAGGACAAGAACAAGTGCTTGTTCAGCTCTTGAAGCTGAGGTGTGCCAAAGCAATGTACCATGTGCTCACGGCAATGCACAACAAGCAGTGCTGTCTCTCCTTCAGGGTTGAACTGGGACTTCCATTGTGGAGCAGAAAATGTAAATCAGGATTCCCGCCAAAAGTAGCAGAACAAGCGGGAGCCCTCCAAAAACAATTCCCAATATGGAGTTTATGAAAGCTGGTATAGCTACGAAAATAATCTGAAAGTTGCTAAACAGACCACAGCTAAAACATTTTAAAAAGCACATTATTCCTTTCATATCAGACATTTTAAAGATACGGTGAATCAGCTCCCCAAAATGCAGTGGGTAGTTAGTGTAGAGTAGTGTCTGTATCTCAGTCGAGGACCTTGCAATCTGGCGATCAAACTTCTCTTCGGCCAAAGTTAAGGCCAAATCCTTTTGAAAAGGTATCCACACCAGACCTGGTATCCCTGACAGCGACGTGGACCAACCAGGCCTTGGACCCTGACTGGAATATTGCCCTTCCAATATTTAACAACATAAAGAATACCCAGACCCTTTCTGAATCCTGGCACGGGTCAGTTATCAGCCCAATTTTTAAACATGGGAACAAGAAACATCCAAACAATTATCGGCTTACTGCCCTCATAGACGTGGAGGCCAAGTATTTTGCAGGAACCATCCTGGAGGAGTTAACGTTATGGGCATATGAAAACTCAGTAATTCCGATCAACCAAACAGGATTCTGCAGGGGTCAAGGGACCACAACCAACATCATGGCACTAACCCTGCTGATGGAAGCAGCAAAAGAGATCAAAAGAACCCTATACCTCTCCTTTATTGATTATACTGCTGCATTCGACTGTGTGGACTGCAACAAACTTTGGGAGAAATTGGACAACTTGGGAATACCTTAACATCTCCTAGACGTGCTGATATTACTCCATTCAAACACCTGGATTAAAGTCAAACTAGGAGCGGACACACATCTCTCTAAACCCATTCCTACAACAAGAGGATTAAAACAGGGTGTGTGCTAGCACCAATTCTATTCAATCTTTTTCTTGCAGACCTACCAGGGGAACTCGATAAATGCGTCAGTCATGCACCGAACTAGGGAAAATTCCACTGTCCAACCTGCTGTATGCGGACGACTTGGTGCTGATAAGCCAGACGCCAACAGGCCTCCAGCATCTTCTGAATGTAGCCCACTCCTTTTCAGTAAAGAATGCCCTGCAAATTAATTTAAACAAATCTAAGGTTATGGCAGTGAATTATAAAAAAAAAAGGAAAACTGATTGGCACATAAACGGAGAAGGGCTGGACCTGATGACTGCCTATAAGTATCTGGGAGTAATTCTGTACTCTAAGAATTCGTTCAAACCTCAATTGGACTCCTTACAAGGAAAGGGAACAATGACCTACTTGGCCATAAAATATTTAAAGGCCAAACTCCCTGATCTAACGCTCAACCCTCTTCTCCAGATTCCGCGCGCAAAGTTACAGCCGACTCTCACATATGGGAGTGAATTCCTTCAACGGAAGGACGCCGCATTACTGGACTCAGTTATAGCTAACTCATACGGGGCCATCTTTAACCTGCCAAGATACGTCTCACCTGCGCATATCCGGTTAGAATTTGGTATTCTTAAACAAACACTAGAAAGGCGGATTGCGTAAGTTACCAGCTGGCACAAGATTCACAGTGCTGAGGTTGGCTCTCTAAACTCCAACATATGGGAAGCGCTGCTCCGACATCGTGAATCTTCAGCTAGAGATTATCTATTTGACTCACTTCAAGTTCTGGGGTTGTCTGACTGGGGCACCCCAACAGACCTCTTGTCTTTCAAAAAAGTTGCAAAAAAATCAGCACGCATCATCTCATCTATTGAGGACACGGAGACACTAACAAAAAGAGAGCATTGTTGGATCACGCTCAGTAACTATGGAAGAATGCAGCCACAAGCATATCTTAAAATTGGTATGAATCTAAAAACAAAAGAAACATTCTTAAAATTACGCCTTGGTGTATTTCCGGTACTCCCGCATCTCCCACCTTGGGTAAACAAAAACATTTCGCAGCAGTGTCGCCTGTGTAAAGCTGACAAGGAAGACATCGTCCATGTGATATGTATTTGTCCTAAACAAAAGGACTTTAGGTAGAATTTATTACGGCCCTCTTTTAAATTACATGGAGTCAGGACATGTAGGCAGGCTGTTAAACTGTGCTTTAACCCCAGCAACACCAAAATAAACTGCCGGCTCACAAAGCTTTTTGATTTAGCAGAAAAAAGACACAAGCGCGCCTGACGACCATTGAAACATTTTATGGACAATTATGAACTAACATAAATCAAACTTGCAAACTGAGGAAATTGTGCACAAATGAACTTTTTACAATTTTTAGCAATGTTTTATTGTTTTTGTAAAGATTTTAATAAATCATGTACAAATAAACTATTTACTTACTTACTTATTGACTGGAATATTGCCCTTCCAGCTGGATGCTCTGTGGTTAGCCAGGACAGGGCAGGAAGCACAGGAGGGAGCATAGCAATAATCTCTCGAGATCACCTAAAGGTGCACGTAGAGTCCATATCACAGCTACCTGCGGAGGCAATGCGCTTTGTGCTGAAAATTAATAACGCTTTCACTTTACTTGACATACTTCTTTATAGGCCGCCAGGTCCCAGAGCCCCCTTTACACAAGCCTTACAGACTCTACTTGAATCCTGCACAGATTCCGATTCACTCGTCATTTTGGGTGAAAAAAAGGTGGGACCCACACATTCTGCTGGCCTCAAACTTGACGGCATCTTTGCCAACAATACTGACGCCATGCTGATTAAAACGTCTCCTCTTCCCTGGACTGACCACAGGGCAATATATTTTAACATCAGGTTTACACAGCCATTTCAGCCTGTCACAAATAAATTAGCTAGCATAAAAACCAGACGATGGAATAAAATCCAAGGGTTGGAGTTAGAGCAGGCCCTAAACAGCTGTCCTCCAGTACAGGTCTCTGATAACAATGAGGCTGCCATCCAGTTTGATAACTGGATATCTATGGCAGCAAATAAGGTGGCGCCCGAGACAGTTATCAAAACAAGAAGATTCCAAGCGACATCGCCTTGGTATGGTCCTGAGCTGAAAAGACTGAAATCCATCTGTAGGAAATCTGAACATATATGGAGAACTGAGTATAGTAGAGAGCATACGCCTGCTTTTAATATAGCGCTACAATATAAAGAGGCTATCATACAAGCAAAAACCACTTACTACACTGCAAAAATAGAGGCGGCCAATAACTCGTCTAAGGATCTTTTTAAATGTATCCAATTCCTATCCAAGCCTCAACAGAGCACTCTATTCAGCCCAGACCATGCATTCTGCAATAAAATGGCAAATTATTTCCAGACAAAGGTCCAATTGACGACGACCTTCGGAACAATATGCAGGTAAATGAAAATGGCTTGAACACAAAAATGGTGGATAAGACCTTGCACTGCCATTTGAACAGATTCAGTGTGCTTACTCCAAATGAAGTCAACAAAATCCTGCTATCTACTAAATCAGACTACCCTAATGATCTGTGTCCACTGGCTGTTATGCATCTGGGTTCTTGGTCTATTAGTAGACACCTAACTCCCGTTCTAAACCAAGTAATTGAGTCGGGGATTTATCCATCGGCCTGGAAATAAAGCCTGCATTAGACCAATTTTGAAAAAGCCAACCCTTGACCCCTTTTAGATCAAGAACTATCGACCTATCTCATGTCTGTCAATTGCAGCCAAAATTCTTGAAAGGTTAATAAACCAGGAGCTGACGGCATATCTAGATGTAAAAAATCTACTGGACTCAAGTCAGCATGGATTGCGGTCATGTAATTCAACAGAGACCGCGCTTGTCATGGCAAAAGAGGAGATTCGGAGACAGGTAGATGTGGGGTAAGAGCCATCCTCACCCTCCTAGACCTATTGGCAGCATTCCACACCGTGAAATAAACAGTGTTAGTGCGGCGGCTGAAGGCAGTGGGGTTTGGGGATTCAGCTCTGTCTCTCCTCTCCTCATTTCTAGAGGCTAGGGAACAGACCATACATTGGGAAAATCTACAATCTGAATTCTTCCTACTCCCGCGTGGAGTACCACAGTTATCGGCAACTCTGTTTAATATATATTTCACCCCACTTGCCAGTCTTATCAGACAGCATGGTTTCTCGTTTATGTCATATGTGGATGAGTCACAGATTGTCATCCCTGGATGAGTAGTAACTATCTTAAAGTCAATACGGATAAGACTGAGAGGATGGAGTTTAGCATCGGTCCGTCCCTGAAAGCATGGCTTTCAGTTTGTTCAGAGAATCAAACTGTATGTCGGAAACATTTATCGAAGACGGTCGGCCATAGGGCTGCCTCCCCAAATGTGTGGGTAGGTGGAAACAGTACTTGTGTGCAATAAGTCACAATGGAATTAACCATCACTAGAGAAGCGATGCCTGGCTCCATTCCGCAGCTACCTTGATCATTGCTGCTCTTGCCGTTCGGCCCCCGTGACGAGGTTCGCGCCACCATGCCTTTACTTTGGCTGGTCTGAAGATATACTGGGGTACAATAATTGATAATAATTCTTTTCGTGGGGATGCCCTTTCTCAGATTTGATAAACCTTAGGTACTTCGCGACATATATTAGTTCGGACATATATGGTATGTTGAAAGGAATCCACTTAGGAGCTCGACGGATTTACCTTTAGATCTGGCACGGGCAGATTATGGCTTTCCCTATAGTAGAGACACATGCCACATGCATATGTGCTTAGACGGAGTTGACGGGATATAACTAGGACCGTCAGAAAAAAGATCTTTAGCGCCGTTCTTTAATTGTTATCGTCATTTGGAGTTCGTCAGACTGAGACGCCCAACATCTCATTTATTGTTGTTTTTCTATTAAACAATATTAGGAGGATTATCCAGGACACTTTTTTTTACAATTGAACACCGTTTGTGATGGGGAACAATGCTCATTCATGTGGATGTTGCCCTGCTCTTCTATCGTACTTCTTATCAAGTGATTTTAGGATCATCACTTTCTCTAATATATTGCCCTTGACGGGGAACGGCGAACAGTAAGAAATAAGCACGCTACTGAAAATAACGGGATGGGCCTTTCCCACTTTATCTTTATGCCCTTAAGAAGTCCTGTATATGGACAAAACGCGTCGGCTGTCCGTTGTGATGATTGCACTGTTCCTTCTGGAACAATACAAAGAAAAAAAAAAAGGAAATAAAAGAAACATTAAAGAACTGTTGAATATGGACATTTGATTTGTCTTTACTGTTAGAACACTAGGGTGGTGCCCCTTTGCTTTGGTTGAAATTTGATTGTGGTCCCGCTTGGCAACTAGTACTGTGGCAGTGGGTACTGTACACTGTGTGCACACGACTCCCATCCGAAATAGTGGGCATTTATCAATAGAGTAGATAATCCAGGTTAGGTGCTCTTAAATAAGAGGTTCCACAGTCTTTTTCTTATCAGTCAACATCAACTACCTCTTAGTCGAGAGCAGATTGAACACTGTATGTATCACGGCAGCTGGAGAACCCTTTAGATAACAAGACATGTTCACTACCGAAGCATTGCATGCCCAGTGGAGAGAAATATTCTTGCAGATTAAGGATCCTCTTAAAGACTTCTTGCAGTCAGAACCACTAAAGAAAACCTCTGTGTCACCATTCCTTCATCTTTACCTGAATGGTAATACCCAATACTCATGCACATAACCATACCCGATCACTTCATATCTGGCTACCTGTTGGTATTAAAGTCAATATTGTAAATGTAAAGTTGGGCCACGGTGAAAGGTAATTGGTCTGATTTTTCAATGAGCAATATGGTATATTTTGCATTTCTGCATGCCATTACTATCTATCTATCTGTTAAATAATATTCAGAAAACAGACTAGTACTGTTGATGTAACACCATCAAAAGTAGACAGAATGCAATGTCTGTAATGCCCAGCTCATTATTACGATGGACCATAATTGTGACTCTCCATGTTGTAAAATAGACATGTCTTGCTGTATTATGTCAAGTGCAGAAGACACTATGTTGCCCACTGAATTAATCCTGGATGATAACGTGGTAATACCATAGTCAACCAGAGCTGAAACCTTTTCTAAATTAACTCTGTTGATCTTGCAAAATCTCTCAGCAGCCTCCTGTTGAGAAATATTCCACAGCTTATTCTATATTTTCATTCAAAAAAAGCTGTTGACGTGGGGTCCGAAGACCCGATAAAAAATCACTTGGGAAAGTGTAGAGGCTTTTAGCCAATTTAAGCACAACTTCCCAATACTATATAAAGTCACCACCCCTGAATGTTCTGTTTGCCCATATCGCTGATCAGGCCTATTGATTTAAACCCTTCGGCATTACCCAGGACTCCAGATTGACAATTATTTTTGTCTGTTGGCCGAACCAACCATCCCTTTCAATTGGGGTCTGTTGAATTGAAAGAACCATTACGTATCAATGTATCTAATGTATCTTCACTGAAGTGTGTTAAGAGCTGCCAATTCTCGAAGCATGAGAATGTGGGAATACACAGTATGTTCAATTACTTCATTTTGGCTATACCAAGACAAGAAGTTTGCTGCACTGTTTTGTTCAGGAAAATCATTTGATGTGGTATGAGTCATGCCCTAACTAAGGCCTCAGTTCCCTGACCCTGCCACTCTTTTGTCCCCTGGCAGATTTTGTGTCTATGATGTCTTTCCAAAAGTCAAAACACTGTATAGACAGTTTGGAAATTAAGGAAGCAGAGCATATCAGCTTGCTGTTCGTTGGGATATTTTTCTTTGCAGGTGTAGTTGTAAGCTTATAATAATACGAGCCGGGTCTGAAGTATCAAACCTGAAAAATAAGCACTTTTGTGCAAATGTTTTAGAACTACCTTTCGGCGCTGTTGGGCAGTGTTCCCATTGTGTGTAATTATAAACAGCACATGGGATACTAGCTAGTTCAGTAGGACCATAAACATCATAAAATACCATGTCCTACATTATTTCATCAGAAACTGAAACTGCTATAATGTTCACCAGGGACAGGTCCCTTAGTTCACAATGCGATGATGCATGTGGGTTAAGTGCCAAGATCACAGGATGTACTGCAGAGTGTTCTAGGAGAAAGTGTCCATTCAGATGTAGGAAAAAGACAGTTATCAAACCAGTGCAGCAGATCAGGAAAAGTAATCCAAATGTAATCCAGAGACATATCCATGGCAAAACAAAGTGTGTCTTTTTCAGCCAAAGATAGAGAGAGTATTATCTCGAGCTTGAAAGGGAGAGGTAGCAGTGGCAGTCCAGGTTCACCGGAATCTGATGAGAAGTCTTCATTATGTATGAAGTAGCCAGCCACCGTCAGCTCTATTTTTGGCAGCTCAGCATGTTTTGTAGAACCAGGAGATGACTCGAACTTTGGCATATTCAAATAGGGATCACTGAAATAATATCGAGAGACAAAATATCGACCTGCAAGAATATCGTTGAGAAAATATCGACTGACAAAATATCGGGTTTCTATCTACAAACAGGTAAGTACAAAAATATCAAGTTAAAAAAATATCGTTTACAAAAATATAGTTTTAAATAATATCGACTTTACTAAAAACAATGTTAAATTAAATTAATATTAAAAACTAAGTACCAAAATATACTTGAAAATACTTAAATTAACTTATAATAATTAAATAATTAATGATAGTAAAAAAGAAAAAAATTGTAATTCATATTTCCTAAAACATATATATATAGTAACAAAATATAATTAAATAATAGCCAATATTATTAACATACAATAACAAAATAGTAAAAATTACTATTCCCACTCCAGTGGGTGCAACAGTAGGGAAAGCGTTGGATAGCGTAGGGGGTAAAATTACTATTCCCACTCCAGTGGGTGCAACAGTAGGGAAAGCGTTGGATAGCGTAGGGGTTAAAATTACTACTCCCATTCCATAGAGTGCAACAGTAGGGAAAGCGTTGGATAGCGTAGGGGTTAAAATTATTATTCCCACTCCAGTGGGTGCAACAGTAGGGAAAGTGTTGGATAGCATAGCGGTTAAAATTACTATTCCCACTCCAAAGAGTGCAACAGTAGGGAAAGCGTTGGATAGCGTAGGGGTTAAAATTACTATTCACAATCCAGTGGGTGCAACAGTAGGGAAAGCGTTGGATAGCGTAGGGGTTAAAATTACTATTCCCACTCCAGTGGGTGCAACAGTAGGGAAAGATTTGCATAGCGTAGGGGCAAAAATTACTATTCCCACTCCAAAGAGTGCAACAGTAGGGAAAGCGTTGGATAGCGTAGGGGTAAAATTACTATTGCCACTCCAGTGGGTGCAACAGTAGGGAAAGTGTTGGATAGCGTAGCGGTTAAAATTACTATTCCCACTCCAAAGAGTGCAACAGTAGGGAAGGCGTTGGATAGCGTAGGGGTTAAAATTACTATTCCCACTCCAGTGGGTGCAACAGTAGAGAAAGTGTTGAATAGCGTAGGGGTTAAAATTACTATTCCCACTCCAGTGGGTGCAACAGTAGGGAAACGTTGGATAGCGTAGGGGTAAAAATTACTATTCCCACTCCAAAGAGTGCAACAGTAGGGAAAGCGTTGGATAGCGTAGGGGTTAAAATTACTATTCCCACTCTATAGAGTGCAACAGTAGGGAAAGCGTTGGATAGCGTAGGGGTTAAAATTACTATTCCCACTCTATAGATTGCAACAGTAGGGAAAGCGTTGGATAGCATAGGGGTTAAAATTATTATTCCCACTCCAGTGGGTGCAACAGTAGGGAAAGTGTTGGATAGCGTAGCGGTTAAAATTACTATTCCCACTCCAAAGAGTGCAACAGTAGGGAAAGCGTTGGATAGCGTAGGGGTTAAAATTACTTTTCACACTCCAGTGGGTGCAACAGTAGGGAAAGCGTTGGATAGCGTAGGGGTTAAAATTACTATTCCCACTCCAGTGGGTGCAACAGTAGGTAAAGCGTTGGATAGCGTAAGGGCAAAAATTACTATTCCCACTCCAAAGAGTGCAACAGTAGGGAAAGCGTTGGATAGCGTAGGGGTTAAAATTACTATTCCCACTCCAGTGGGTGCAACAGTAGGGAAAGTGTTGGATAGCGTAGCGGGTAAAATTACTATTCCCACTCCAAAGAGTGCAACAGTAGGGAAGGCGTTGGATAGCGTAGGGGTTAAAATTACTATTCCCACTCCAGTGGGTGCAACAGTAGGGAAAGCGTTGGATAGCGTAGGGGTTAAAATTACTATTCCCACTCCAGTGGGTGCAACAGTAGGGAAAGATTTGCATAGCGTAGGGGCAAAAATTACTATTCCCACTCCAAAGAGTGCAACAGTAGGGAAAGCGTTGGATAGCGTAGGGGTAAAATTACTATTGCCACTCCAGTGGGTGCAACAGTAGGGAAAGTGTTGGATAGCGTAGCGGTTAAAATTACTATTCCCACTCCAAAGAGTGCAACAGTAGGGAAGGCGTTGGATAGCGTAGGGGTTAAAATTACTATTCCCACTCCAGTGGGTGCAACAGTAGAGAAAGTGTTGAATAGCGTAGGGGTTAAAATTACTATTCCCACTCCAAAGAGTGCAACAGTAGGGAAAGCGTTGGATAGCGTAGGGGTTAAAATTACTATTCCCACTCTATAGAGTGCAACAGTAGGGAAAGCGTTGGATAGCGTAGGGGTTAAAATTACTATTCCCACTCTATAGATTGCAACAGTAGGGAAAGCGTTGGATAGCGTAGGGGTTAAAATTATTATTCCCACTCCAGTGGGTGCAACAGTAGGGAAAGTGTTGGATAGCGTAGCGGTTAAAATTACTATTCCCACTCCAAAGAGTGCAACAGTAGGGAAAGCGTTGGATAGCGTAGGGGTTAAAATTACTTTTCACACTCCAGTGGGTGCAACAGTAGGGAAAGCGTTGGATAGCGTAGGGGTTAAAATTACTATTCCCACTCCAGTGGGTGCAACAGTAGGTAAAGCGTTGGATAGCGTAGGGGCAAAAATTACTATTCCCACTCCAAAGAGTGCAACAGTAGGGAAAGCGTTGGATAGCGTAGGGGTTAAAATTACTATTCCCACTCCAGTGGGTGCAACAGTAGGGAAAGTGTTGGATAGCGTAGCGGTTAAAATTACTATTCCCACTCCAAAGAGTGCAACAGTAGGGAAGGCGTTGGATAGCGTAGGGGTTAAAATTACTATTCCCACTCCAGTGGGTGCAACAGTAGAGAAAGTGTTGAATAGCGTAGGGGTTAAAATTACTATTCCCACTCCAGTGGGTGCAACAGTAGGGAAACGTTGGATAGCGTAGGGGTAAAAATTACTATTCCCACTCCAAAGAGTGCAACAGTAGGGAAAGCGTTGGATAGCTTAGGGGTTAAAATTACTATTCCCACTCCAGTGGGTGCAACAGTAGGGAAAGTGTTGGATAGCGTAGCGGTTAAAATTACTATTCCCACTCAAAAGAGTGCAACAGTAGGGAAAGCGTTGGATAGCGTAGGGGTTAAAATTACTATTCCCACTCCAGTGGGTGCAACAGTAGGGAAAGTGTTGGATAGCGTAGGGGTTAAAATTACTATTCCCACTCCAGTGGGTGCAACAGTAGGGAAAGCGTTGGATAGTGAGGGGTAAAAATTACTATTCTCACTCCAAAGAGTGCAACAGTAGGGAAAGCGTTGGATAGCGTAGGGGTTAAAATTACTATTCCCACTCCAGAGAATACAACATTAGGGAAGGTAAATATTTCATATATTATTCAATTATCTAAAAATGAATATCTATTAATAATTTTAAAAAAACTAATTAACAATAATTATTTCAATTAATCACCTATTAATACAAATTAATTAAACATTAACAATTAATTATTTTATAATTTAAAATTCTTTTACAATTATTTCCAAATAAATACATTTTAATTAGTTTTATAATTTAATTAATTATTAAGAAATTACTTTCCACCCTATGCCCCTATAAACCCACAACCCGCTACAGAAATTAAATTACTAAAATTTACATAATTACCAATTAATATATTATTATTATTAATAATTAACAATTTTAATTAAATTAATTAACACATATAAATGTATTAACAATTAATTACTATTTACTATCAATAAATGCATTTACATATTTGATTAATTATAATGAAATTACTTCCCACCCTATTCCCCTATAAACCCACAACCCGCTACAGAATTAAATTAGTAAAATTTACATAATTACCAATTAATCAATAATAATTATTTCCAATTACAATAAAATTATTTAAAACATATAAATTAATTACTAATTACTATCAATAATTAAATTTACATATTTAATTAATTTTAATTAAATTACTTCCCACCCTATTCCCCTATAAACCCACAACCCGCTACAGAATTAAATTACGCAATAATTATAAAAACAAATTAATTAAATATAATTATTTATAACATAAAAACACACTTTTCACACATATTATAACATTAAAATACACTATAAAAAATTATATATTAAAAAATCGATATTTTTAACTATCTATATTATATACTTCGATATTTTAACTATCTATATTTTTAAAAGTCGATATTACTTCACTTACCTTAAAAACAATATTTTTGTAATCTATATTCTGTCCTGTCGATATTTTGTCCAGTCTATATTAAAAACACGATATTATGTCCAATCGATATTTTGGACTCGATATTATGTCTGTGCACCTTTACATAGATGTCTTCAAATTTTCAAATTGAGATTTCTGTACTGTCGATTGTCGTTGTTTCAACAGAGAGAAGCATCGTTTAATTGGTGTTTACAGCTCCTCTTTGGAGACTGGAATCTTCTGTAGTTATTAAAGCTTCTATCGAAACTTACTCTACGGGTACAAGATTGGTGCTGGGGTACCCAGGAGCCCATATGGTTTACTGTTGAACATTCGGCCACATAGTATGGTTTTATCATACCAATAGAAACAAACACCTTGTCTCTGAAACCGGAAATGGGTAGAGGAAGTACAGTTCTGGTACCTTCAACAGTCAGGACAGGGACAGGCGCTCTGTAAGATGGCCCAAATTCCTTCTTGCCCACATTTTATTCTCTGACTAGGTCCCCAATCTTCAGGACCCAGGCAGGTCTATCCGGTACTACCTTCACTTCCCCAGTGGTGGTGCATTAAACTTGGATGTTGCTTTGTAAAGCCAGTAATTCATTCGGGTCCTGTAAAACAGCCAGATGTTCATTGATGTCAAATGGTTTTTCAGCCACCACAGTGCTGACATTATCGAGGTCTGGTACTCACATTCTCACACCAAGAGAGTTTGATTTGTTCCAATGCTCCGTCTATCATCCCCTTTGGTATCGCTTTATTCACCCTATGTTGGCAGGGTACGCCCAGACGTGGGTACCTTGCTCACTTTGCCACTGGATTCAAGTTAGCCTGGCTGATGATGGCTGATTAGCCAGAAACCGGTCCCAGGATGCTTGTTTCCGGTTCAGGGAAGACATGGCTTTGCTTTTCGGGCTACACTGTTACCATGAGGCACAGGGTCAGACTGATTTGCATATGGCCATGTCTGAACTGGGGTAGTGGAGTGAGCTAAAGAATTATGATGGATTAAATCCAGATCAGTTGACTGGGGATGTATTAGATTTGCTCCAACGCTCCGTCCATCATCCTCTTTGGTATCACTTCGTTCACCCTAAGTTGGCAGGTTATGCCCAGACATGGGTCCCTTGCTCACTTTGCCACTGGATTCAAGCTAGCCTGGCTGATGATGGCTGATTAGCCAGAAACCGGTCCCAGGATGCTTGTTTCCGGTCCAGTGAAGACATGACTTGGCTGTTTGGGCTGGACTGTTCCCATGAGGCACAGGGTCAGACTGATTTGCATATGGCCATGTCTGAACTGGGGTGGTGGAGTGAGCTAAAGAATGATGATGTATTAAACTCAGATCAGTTGACTGGGGGTGAGCTTTTCATTTGTTCCAACGCTCAGTCCATCATCCTCTTTGATATAGCTATTACACATACACCAGTTATTTTTCCTTTTCTCTTTAGATATATGCCATTCCCAATTGACTATTCTCTATATATATCTATGCTTAGACAGAAGAGGGGAGTTTTACAAGTACTAAATAATTTTTAGAGAATCATACCTAATCAGGAGAGAGCAACACATGTATGGGTATTGTTACTGATACACCTCTTTGATTGTCTTACAGAGGATGAGTCTTAGACAGGCCTTGATAGACACATGTACTACGGTACAGTCGTCAGTGGATGAATTCTACTTTCTCTTCCTTTCCCCTCTTCCCCTTCAGTCAGGATTGGCTTTGACTACTGTTGGTTCATCTCCGTTGGTAGGGAAGTTGGGACCTTGCATTGTGACCTTCTCTCGCTCCAGCGCAAAATCCTGGTGAGATCTTGACAAGCATGCATGGGGGAGTTCAGGGGAGAGCGATCAAAAGAAAGATATGAGAGAGCAAGGAGAAAGAGAGCAGGGCTGGTTTGAATATTTTTGCTAGGGCTGAATTTTGTTCCCAATCCATCCCCGATAAAGGTATAAATGAGCCTGTATGGCTTCAAGCTTGAACAAACCCAGTAGTCTCAAAACAGCCAACATTATTGACTCTATCCCACCAGGTGAAAGACTTTGCCTTTTTAAACTCTGTTTAACCATCTTCAAGAACCCGGACATGTAACAAACCAAAGCTGAAAAACATTTGACAGGTTAAACTAAACATAAGTCCTTGAAATTATTGCAGTTATAACCTACAACCCCCACCTCAAGTTCCTAAAGTGCTGTAGTGCTTTTAATTCGGACCATGGGAAAGTAGCTATTGATTGTGGAGAAGTGTGGCTCACTGGTTAGAGGAGGCAGACCTGGAAGCAGAGGTCAGCCCGGGACCAGGGTTCAATTCCCGGCTCGGCGGGGTCTTGAGTCCTAAAATGTCCATGGACTCGACAATTCTCGCTCCGGTGCCTACTCGATTCACGGGTTCACACTCTGTGACTCTTGGTAATAGCTTGCTTAATCTCCACAATGGCCCCCCGCGGTGGGATGCCTGGCTTTCACCTTGTGGATACCCTGTCGGGGTTATCTCACAGGGGAATACCAGGACTGGTTCCCTAAGCAAGCGCTTAGAGACTGGTTGGTGATTTGCGCTATATACAAATTCCTGTGCAATTCTATCCAGATTATGCCAGCACATTCCAGTAAGCTCTAGCTAAAAAAAAGCCATAAAACGCAGACAGCTGTGCAATAAAACCTTGGCCTCAGAAACGCTGGCAATAGGTCTAGGGAGTACGCAGGGTTTTTTACTAACTGATAAGAATTAGAAAAATTGCAGAGTTTCCTTAGCAAGGCTGAAAGATGATCCAGTGGCTCTACAGCTGCTCTGGGGGCACACATGCTGCTCAGTGCCTGTTTAGCTCTCACATCTCACAGGGACAGTGAGGCACTCTGCAAGACCTCTCACATCTCATGGGGACAGTGAGGCACTCTACAAGACCTCTCACATCTCATGGTGACAGTGAGGCACTCTACAAGACCTCTCACATCTCATGGGGACAGTGAGGCACTCTGCAAGACCTCTCACATCTCATGGGGACAGTGAGGCACTCTGCAAGGCCTGAATGTAGTACTCAAACTTGGCTTTGCTATGCCTCACGCTGATGCCCCGGGGATTGGGACAGGCAGCCGCTCCTGCAAATGTGTACTCTGTCAGCTTCTGCGGTGCAGTGAGTGGTGTCATGCAATGACTCTCTGACAGTGACATCATAGGAGCACATCTCATGAATGGTTCCATGCTGGCAAGTGCCTGTTGTAGCAAACTTGAACTTTTCCTTATGCCTATTGTACTTATACTTTTTTGTACAGTAACTTCATTATTGTTTTTACTTATATGCTTTGTTCCAAGCTCTGTGCAAAACCCCACACGGGTTCGGTAGAAACGTAATTCCATCTCGTTTCCTCAATGCTGAATTGACCATCTCTCTCTACAAAACAGCAGCATCCTTATCCAAGCCTCTGACTTGTATTTGAATTGGTTTGACAGTATTTTTAATAAGATTAAAAATACACTTAGTAACCCTAATGCCTCTAGTTTAGGTCTTTCTAGTTGCCCCATTATGGCTGTACCTTCCGCTCCCTCCTTTCCAGTCTCCCTTCCATTCAACCCTATCCCTGTCAGAACATCTTAGTCTCCCCATTACTACTAAACCGCCTGCTCCCTCACACTATGTGGGCAACCTCTCCACCTCCACCTCTGTCATGTTGATCCGTTCTGATACCTCCCTCAACACGAATGCAATATTCCCAATACCAACCTACATGCTTTCCATCTCATAGTACTAGTAACTCTAATCTGATTGCTTCTTCTACCTTGCACATAACTTTAAACCCCAACACCTTTCCATTGAACCCTCTATGTACTTCCTCCTCTTCTATCTCTACACCCATTGCACAGGATACTACCTCAGGGCCCCACTTTCCTTTGAACCCTCCTCGTCCATCCTCCTCTTTTATTTCTACATCCTTTGCACAGGATACTAACACAGCCCCCCCCCCCCCTGGCATCCTCAAAGTTTTTTTCCTCAACCTTAAACTCTTGCTTGGAACCCTGACACCATCTATGCCAATCATACCCCCCCCAATTGATTTCAAATCTGATCTCAAGGTGACAACTATCGCCCGTTGCAAGCTCTGTGATGAGAATGGGCCTCACCCATCATCATAGTCTGGGCTGGTACCTGACTATGACAGCCTTCGCCTGATTGAGGAGAAACTGGCTGAACCTAAGCTGGACCTCCTTACTGTAAAGGATAACCTTCAGACCCTCCTAAACTGCTCATTGAAGAATGAGAGGTTGTGCAAACACTATCCTTGCCAGGTTACAATCCACGTAATCCAGCTTCAGCAAGAAGGGGTCCACCTCCTGACCTCACCAACACCCCAATACAATATGCAGAGTATTCAAGTGATCAGGCAAGGGAAGGATAGGGAAGGAACAGCGAGGAAAGGTATCTAAACAAAATACAAGGTTATAACCAATTCAAATACAAAGGCTACTCTTATACATTCTCACTAGCTCCTTGTATGTAGGTCGCTCTTCCCTTGTTTTAAGTCAAGTAGTTCTCGATCAGCACTAAAAGTAGTAGCTCTTCGATCGAATATCCTCTCGAATTCAGCCCGAAAAGCAGATCAATCCGATAATACCGCATCATTATTTCTAACTAAAGGAACTGCCCAATTGGCCGCATCACTCACCAGATATGATATGACAAATGCTACTCTAGAGTGGTTATTTGGGAATGAGGCAGGCTTGCAGGAAAAGTGTAGCATAATCTGTGTCAGGAACACCTGAATCTTTTGGGGGTCCCCTGCATATCTCTCGAGGCTAGCCAAAGGAATGGGAGGTGGCACGGTAGACTGTATTTGTGAAGTTGCTGGGGAGGCATCAAAGGGGTTCCTATTAAGTTTTTCCACCTTTTCCCCTAGAGCTGCAGTTTCCGCCTCGGAAGACGCCAGCTCTTGTTGGACCATAACTAATGCCTGAAGTACGTCCTCCATGGATGCCATGTCTTGCTACACCTGGATCGGGTGGAGTGATTTACTTGGGTGTGTGATTCTGTCAGGTTACACTCCACGGAATCCAGCTGCAGCATGAAGGGGTCCACCTCCTGACCTCACTAACAGCCCAAAAAAATATACAGAGTATACGAGTGATCAGGCGAGGGAAGGATAGGGAAGGAACAGCAGGGAAAGGAACCTGTAACAACAAAATAAAAGGTTATGCCCAATTCATATACAAATGCTTCTCTTGTACATTCTCACTAGCTCCTTGTATGTACCTTGATTGACCACCATGAATCCTCTGACATCTAAAACACAATAGGATGCTTCTCTGGTCACACACAATATCTAAAGGATAGAGCATACAGTGTCAGTGCATTAAACGTATGTAGCCCACTCAACCATATATTCTGCTAATAGAGGCCTACACACCCAAGATTTCTATAAATCAAACAGGAATGAAATGGGATAGCCTTCCCATAAATCAATACTCCCAAATGCTGTTCCTAGCAACAAGGTTCTGTAGGAATGTGGATACTCCCGCAGGATTTTAAAGCATTCCAAAATTGTCTTCCCAGGATTATTCAAACATCAAATGAGACACTGTAAGATGTGGTTACACCACCACTGTCTTCCGCTCTCAGTACAACTGTCCAAGAAAATGATAAAGAGCAAAATCCCCCAAACACGGTAAAGCATGATAATTAACCACTGCTTCCGGCTTTGTTACTTGTAATCCTACTGGTGCCAAAGGGAAAGAATAAATGAAACCATTGATTGGTCTTCGTAATGGAAATGTATGGTGACCTACCACAGCATTCCGCTCTCGAGTGCTCAAAGAAATAATTAAGGCACAGCTCTAATAATCGGAAGTTAGTGTGGACGCTGGAAGCCTCTCAGCAGTGCACACAGCTCACCACAGAGCGCAGTCCGCTGGAAATCCTTCAAACAAAAGACCGGGAAATCCTCATTGGTCCGTGAACTCCAACAAAAAAGCAAGCCTGACGCGTACTTTCCCGCAGCCAAGAGAAAGCTGGTAACCTTAGAATCAGGCACAACGTTCAGCGTGTGTCACTTCCCCAATGTATCGTCCTCCCGACCCAATGCACCATAGGAGGTGTAGTTCTTTATAGCAATGCTGGTGCGGCTGGGCTTAAATCCGGACAATCCTCCCCGGGGACTGATCATCCTACTCCTCCAGCAAGTATTATATGTGGTAGAATGGAAAGGTCCTCTGTCACTTACCCTAGCAACCCACGCTGGCCCTCTCGACCTCATCCCAACCTCCATTCTAGACCCCTTAGGTTCCAGCCTCAGATGTCCGATGATGACACGCTCCCCCTTTTACTATCGTATGATGACTATGTGGTGTCTCCTAGCATTATACCCACTATTTCATTGGATCCAGATAGGGAACCAAGTGTTTACTTTAGATTCATGAATAAGGATAATTCACTTCAGGTCACCACATCTCACCTAGTGGAAGCAACTACAAACTCTCATATCAAATCAATGCTTCTAAACAGCAGATAAACAGTGAAACACGCAATTAAAATCTCCAAACTCATCATCTCACAAAAATTGGACCAACGGATTCTTATGGAAACGTGTCTCAATGACTCCTCCTCCCCAATACTCGACATCTTAATTCCTCCTGACTATGACATAATCAGATGTGATAGTTCTATCAAATCTAGGGGGGGTTATTGCCTGCACCCATCGTTCTAGCCTCGTTTTGAAGCAATCTCATAATGATCTGATGTCCGCCTGTGAGAACCTAGTCACTGAAATTTGGAACAAGGGCAAGATTGTTTGTGAGCTTCACACAATCTATCATCGCCCTGTGGATAACCTGAGTTTCTTAGAGTAATTGATGGAATCCATCTCTGCTTGTTCGGCCCTCCGCCCAAACCATATCTTCCTCAGGGACTTCAACCTTCACTGGAATGCCACAAATGACCCGCTAGTTTGCTGCTTTAAGGCTTTCCTCTCCGACCTTAACATCATTCAGGCCCGCAATGGTCCTACTCACTACAAGGGCGCTGCCCTGCACCTTATCATAGCTAGGGACCAAATCATTCAACTTAATGACATTGCACCCTGTGATTGGTTGGATCATCACCAAATCGCCTTTCACATTTGGGAAAAAGTATTGCTCAGACAAGGTCAAACGTTAAAAAACAAACAGCTGGCTCGTAATCTGAGAGACATCAACATCTCAAATCTATCCCACTTGAACAAGAATTGGCTGGAACCTCCCCCTAACATGAACAATTTGGAAGAGTTGACGGATCATTACATCAACCTACATCAAGTATTCTCGACTCTGCTGCTCTGAAGCAACTCAAAAGGATTCCGTGCAAAAAATCCAAACCCTGGTTCAATGGCGCCCTTAATGATGAGTGACGCAAATTGAGGCTCTCTGAGAGACTTTGGAGAAATGCTCCCTCCACCTCTAGGCTCAAGCAGTTAAGGAAGATGAGGAGCTTATATTACAAACAAATTTGCATTGCTAAAACAGCTCACTTCAGCGCTCAGCTTGACAGTGCTAAAAACAGACCCAAGAAACTGTTTGATATCATCAAACAACAGTCTATCGGATATTCCAGTGAGGAGGACTTTGCAGCACACTTCTCTGAAAAGTCTACGACTATTGATCTGGAGCTTCAGCGTGCCGCTACTAACTTGATGTCTATGATCGCCCAGGCTCCGCAGTACCTATGGCAGTGTTTGCTCCTCTATACCTCACAGAGTACACTCCCAAAAACAATGCCTCATGGAATTCCTTCCTGCTCCCAGGGGAATTGCCACAATCATTGGTGTCTCTTAAACCATCCAACCATTTCAATGATCCACTCCCGGCTAAGTTTCTCAAAGATCTCAACGTGGCCATTCTCCCTCTCTGGACCAGGATCATCCAACAATCTCTCATACAGGGGAGGATTCTCAACTGCCTTAAGAAGGGGGCAAGCCACACCCATCCCCAAGAAGCCTAATGCAGACTTAGCAGATCCCAATAACTTCTGTCCAACCACTAGCATCATGTATTTAGCGAAATTGCTTGAGAAATGCGCTTACACACAGTTATGCGACCACATCAAAAAATGTCAGCTCCTAGACCAACACCAGTGAGGCTTTAGAACAGGTCACAGTACAGAAACAGCTCTAATTCACATTGTTGATAAAGCCTTGAGGGCTCTTGACCAAAATGCTCCTTGTCTTCTGATCCTTCTTGACTTGTCCTCTGCTTTTGACACTATCAAACATGATAACTTGATTACTCTTCTTCAACATAGGATGGGGTTATCTGGCCCTGTCTTAAATTGGTTCACCTCTTTCCTGCATAACTAAACCCAAAGAATCAAAGTCAACAAATTTTTGGCTGCTAGTACCCCATTGTCTATTGGGGTACCTCAAGGATCTGCACTCTCGCCCACGCTCTTCAATCTCTTCATGGAAGCTCTAACTGCTATTCTGGACTGTGCTAGCATTCAGTACCATATGTACGCAGATGACACTCAAATGTATTTGAAGATCTCCTCTCCAGATGACATTAAAACTCTTAATGGGGTGCTTAAAAAAACTCAACAATGGCTAACACATAATCATCTGTTACTAATTATCCTCAAAACAGAATTTCTCCTGATTACTCCATATAACCATTCGGCCCCTATACAAAACTGGATCAAACAAATCTCACCCTGCATTTGGTGGACTCTGCTTGTTCTTTAGGCATCACCCTGGACAAACTCCTAAATATGCAAGGGCACATCAGTGCCACCATTAGGAGTGCCAATCATTAGCGCAACACTCTTATAGGAAAATCAAGCTTTTCCTACCTCCTGAGGACATCCAGTCAGCAGTCCAACCTCAAGTTATCTCACGATTGGAAAATGGATTGGTGACCCTAGCTGGGCTTCCTAAAACTAAGTTAGCTCTGCTAATAGCTACTCTGAACGCCTCTTCCAGACTAATCAAGGGCTCCAGAAAGCTTGATTATATTACACCTGAATTAATTCAACTTAACTGGCTTTCCATTGAAGCAAGGATCCGCTTCAAGATAGCTTGTCTGACACATAAATCTATTCACATCAATAACCCCGTTTGCCTGGCAAAAAAACTCGAGCTCTCCGGTTCCAGTCGGTACTTAAGAAACTCCAATACTCTACTACTGAAACCTCCTAAATTCAACAAAAAAAGAACTCACAAATGCTCCTTCTCTGGGATGGCTCCAAGAATTTGGAATGCCATTCCAACGGAGATCAGAGCCAACCCCTCGACTGCTTCATTTAAAAAACAAATCAAATGGCTACCTTGGATGAACATCATCAACAATAGCCTCTATGACATTTACTAGTCACGTCCTTCTCTTGCTTGACAATCATTTTACATTGTGTTTTGAAATGTATTTTGTTGTCCTTTTGACTTAGTGCTCTGCTAAAACTTCACGGAACCTTCTAGTAGGGTTGTTACCTGTGGATCACTTGCTACTTCATCTTCCCACTGCACCCCACTTACTTTTTTGTGTTTCAGGTAACTCTTATGTCTCCCTATTGTATTGTACTCATGCTATTTTCTCAGGTCAACACACGTTATTTTGTACAGTGCTCTGAAACCTGTGTGGATCTTGTTCGCGCATTATAAAACTTTTCAAATAAATAAATTATGATTGTTTTCGGCTTGCTTTGCTCAAACAGGCACTTGCTTTAGGCTTTGTGTAATAGGATTTGAGTGTGTCACAAACCAACAAAAGGCGGACTTTAAGCATGGCTAATCAGCCCAGGAAAGTATATATATAAGGAGAAGCGCTGTTATAGCCAGGAGCGCCCTGTGCAGGTAACAGTGGTGGGGTGGAGCGGAGTTGGGGGGTGGACTCGACAGACCATGAGGAGGGAAAAATAATTATTTATATAATTTTCCCTCGTCGTCTGTCAAGTCCCCCCCCCCCCCACCACCCCCACCCCACTCCACCGCTCTTACCTCCACGGGCTGCCCCTGGTTATAGCTTTGCTACTTTAATACATACAAGTATTTTGGTAATGCCTTAAGGAAGTGCCTTTAAAGACTGTTGCCACAGATGTTTAACAGCAGAAATTCAAAGGTCTTTGCTATGAATCAGGACTCATGGGCAGCCACCATGAAACCCTGAGGTGGATGGCTTCCTGGTAATGGTGTGGTGGGTTCGCTCAGAGTCTAATTCGACTGGGGGGACAAGCACCGGTTGAATAGGGATGTCAGAGATGGGGGGGTAATAAAGAGAAAGGGATGGAAATAGTCCCTCATATGCACTCGAGTACAAGGTCTGTCATCAGCAAAGGAAAGATGGACCATCCCAACAAAACACCATGAAATGAAATCCTCATGGGCAGAATAAACATAATAACAGTGAGAAACGCCATCAAATCATGGGCAGGGACCTAAGATAGGCAACGCAAGCCATCCAAACATAAGCAATGGGCTGACCCAATGCCTCTCTATGTATATGTAATGATTTGGAATTAATAGGTCTCCAAGAACTAATAAAGATATAGCCTAAAACTAAAAGTGGAGCTTGATTGGGCTCTGAGTTTTGATGTGGGCAGCGACCTAGTCAGAAGAAAATTGGTCAAAGCAGTTGTCAAAAGGTAAGATTGGTGTTAAGTGTATGCGTGAACTGCAGTTTCTGGCAAGAGCTGAGGCATCGCACATGTAATCAAAACAAAGCAGAAAAACACAAATTTCAGCTTGAGTGCCTCAATCCACGCACGCACACACATCTCACCATTATCCTGCTCACCACAGGCGCTGCAAGAAAAACTAAGGGCTGATAATAATATGCAATCCTTCAGCATAATTACCCCTTCTGGGTCTGGTGACGTTAGTCGTGCTAGACAAGCAACACACAATACAAATAATGCTGTTGAAAGCCAACTGGAGGAAAATAACAGCAATATATTTTGATGAATGGGTATCCAGCTGGCCTAAATGCCCTGAAAAGGTTTCCAAAATAAAAGACTAATTTTCGGTCTAAATACCACACAGTGTGTTATGTGCTGATGCCTGGGCTGAGTGAGCCATGAAAAGCCAAAGACAGAAGTGACAAAACAGCTTGAGTTTGATATGGAACATACGGCTTAGGGAAACCCTGCAGGTAGTAATGAATTGCTTTACAGATGTATTTGAAAGTGAACTATGGTGTGGTGTTCTCAGCATTCGTAGCTTTAGAGTACAGTGCCATTACTAAAGCCCTGGGATGCTGGCACAAACTTCTGGATGCTCACGTGCTCATGTTTGTACCATCAGTAAAACAAGCTCTCCGGCTTTGGCTGTTACAGAATTCTCAGACTGTATTATAGTGCTTTTTTGACAGCAGAATAATGAATAAATACCTAAGGCTCCCTCGTGGCCCAGTAGAGTGTTCAAGGTAAGGCCAATCTCATCTTATTTTGAAGGTGTTCACATAAGATACATCTACGTTCAGCATGCTTGACCCATAAAACGATAAATCCACTTTCAGAGAGTTAACTCCTATGTTTTGGGGTAGATTTGCAAACAGTACTCCTGCCAATATGTAACAGCTTCAGTTTTCCAGGCGCACTCAAAGGCGTAAACAGGTGAGCAAGTTTAAATGCACATGATGTACGATTACACGTCTGTTAATGCTTTTCGAGGGTGGATTTGAATGATTAGAGAAAAACCAAAGGAAATGATGGACGGAGCGTTGACAATACAAGCACTCACCCCCAGTCAACTGATCTGGGTTTAATCCATCACCGTTCTTTAGCCCACTCTGCCACCCCAGTTCAGACATGGCCATATGCAAATCAGTCTGACCCTGTGCCTCATGGGAACAGTCCAGCCCGAACTGCCAAGCCATGCCTTCCCTGGACCGGAAACAAGCTACCGAGGACCGGTTTCTGGCATTTCAGCAGTCTTCAGCCTGGCTTGCTTGAATCCAGTGGCAAAGTGAGCAAGGGACTCAATAACAAAAGTATGGGCTGAGCAGCAGGCAGACTGCTCCTGGTGGGGCTGCTTCACTACAACTCCTCTACATGTAACCTACTTCAATAAAGCTACTTAATCTGCATCCTACCTGGGTGGACCATATCACTACAAACTTATGAAAACATGGGCGTGGCACGGGGGTCATCAATCTTTGGAATTCAAGGGAGTTTTGTAGAGGTGTGTTTTCAGCCCTGCTTAGAAAGACAGCAAGTTAGTTTTGAATCTGTAGTTCTTCAGGGAGGTTGTGCCCGATGATCAATGCTTTGTAAATGAAGAACTGATTGAGAGTTTTTTACTTTTAGGGCAGATTTACAAGCCCCTTGCGCCTCTTTTACGCTGCCGTTGCGTCACTTTTGTGATGCAGCGGCGGCGCAAATGATGTTAATGTTAATGTTAATGGGTGTCTTATATAGCGCTCAGCTACTCAAAGGAGTGTCCCGGCGCTTTCTGACCCATGACTGAAAGATAAGGAGAACAGGGAACATAACAGTTATTGATTATAGAGCCATGTTTTCAAGGCCTTTCTAAAGGCCAATAGATTGGGAGTGAGGCGCAGCTCGACGGGAAGGGAGTTCCATAGTTTCGGGGCGAGATACTTGAACGAACGACCACCTGTCCTGACTTTCCTAATGGATGGAACAGTTGCCAGGCCAAGAGTTTCAGATCTCAAAGATCGAGATGGCTTGTAAAAGGAAAGCCGTTTCTGGATGTAGCGTGCACCTACCGAGTGGAGTGCCTTATGGGCCAATGTGAGAGCTTTGAATGTAATCCGCTTCCTGACAGGAAGCCAGTGAAGGGACAGAAGCAGCTCCGAGGCCCTAGCATGGCGGGGTAAGCCAAAAATGGCCCTTGCTGCAGAATTTTGGACTACCTGTAGTTTGTGCAGGAGGTAGTCAGGCAAGCCAAGGTAAAGGATATTTGAATAATCAAGCCTGGAACAAATTAAGGCCTGTACCGTCAGTTTCCTGTGAACCAGAGGGAGAAGTGGAAGGAATTTGCGCAGCATTTTTAACAGGCCAAAACAGGTACTGGTGAGACCTGTGATTTGGGATTTAAGTGATAAGGTGTTGTCGATTTTAACCCCCAGATTTTTTGCAACCAGAGAGGAAGCGGAAGGGGGTGACATGCTCACTGGCCACCATTCCTGCCAAGGCGGGTCTACTTGACAGCCAAAAAAGAGCACCTCCGATTTGTCGGGGTTGCACTTGAGGCTGCTTCGCTGAAACCAGTCGAAAACAGCCCCAAGGCAACCACGGATGCTCTCCCCGTCAAACTCCATGCCCTTTTTACAGGTGAAGAGCAGCTGGGTGTCGTCAGCGTATGATATGATCTGGGCACCCAGAGACTCCGCCAGCACCGCCAATGGAGTCATAAAGATGTTGAAAAGGGTCGGGCTAAGCACCGACCCTTGAGGAACTCCAACATCCATCCGCGGCACCTCAGCAGAGTACGGGGGTGCCCAGACCACTTGTCGACGGCCTGCTAGGTAAGATCTAAACCAGCTCAGCACCATCCCCCTGAGACCGACCTCGTGAAGTCTCCACAGGAGGGCCTCATGTGGGATGGTGTCGAAGGCCGCCGACAAATCCAACATCACCAGCATAGCTCTGGCGCCTGAGTCGAGAGCTTCCTTGATGGCTTCATTCACTTCCAATAGTGCGGTCTCAGTGCTCAAATTGGAGCGGAAGCCTGACTGGGTAGAATGGAATAGCCCATGGTCTTCAAGGAAGGAGGAGAGCACAGAATGGACGTGCTTCTCAACGATTTTAGCTAGACTGGGTAGGAGAGATATGGGTCTGTAGTTGACATGCTTTTCCGGGTCAAGGCCAGGTTTTTTTAAGAGTGGAACAACCATTGCCTTCTTCCAGGCAGGCGGGACAGTACCACTAGTCAAAGACATATTCAGAACAGGATTAATTAACACATTCATAATATTGGCGTTACTGGCTAAAAAAGTCGCCGGACAAGGGTCCAAAGGGGAGCCTGATTTAATCCTGAGTAGGAGATCCAGAGACGCAGATTCCGAGAGAATTGGAAACTCCGATAAAATAGGACAGGAGTCAGAAAAAAGGGACGACGGGTTACACTCTGCGAGGGGTGAACTGGAAACAGGGGGAGGGAAAGATTCTTGAATCATTTTAATTTTTGTCGTGAAGAAAGTGGCCAACTCCGTTACCCAAAGTTCAGAGAACTTGTGTTGTACTGTACTGGATTTAGGAGAAACAAACTCTTTAACGATAGTAAAGATTTCTTTACAAGAGTTTGAAGCTGACTCGATTCTGTTTGCAAAATAATTCTTTTTTGCCTCCAGAATATCGGCATGATAGGACTTAATGGCAATTTTGTATGCAGACTTAGATTCCGCATCATATTGCTTCCGCCAGAGTCTTTCGGCTAACTTGCAGTTACGCCGAGTCAGAGCAAGTGATTTTGAGTACCAAGGAGCGGAGCTACGCTTGGAAGATGAACGGGGCGTAGAAAGTGGGGCAAGATCATCAAGCCTTTCGATCAGCCATTTCTGAAACATATCCAGGTCCTTCTCCAGATGACCGGATAAAAAACAGGGATGTTCCTGATATGCTTGAGCTAGGCTTTCGGGAGTGATTTTATGATACGGTCTACTGGGGTGCCTAAGATGGTTAGAATTAATGCACAATGATTTACTTCTGCCCTGAATGAAGAAACTGATCAGAGAGTGGTCCGACCAGAGGACAGGTATGGAGCAGGTATTAATAAGGGGTGTGGTGGAAAACACTTGGTCCAGGGCGTGACCTTTACCATGGGTCGCACTCGAGATGTAAGGAGTTAGACCAAGAGGATCAGTGATGTCCTTGATTTTAATAGCATCATTGTCTGACTCAACATCCATATGGATGTTAAAATCCCCTAAATCGACACAGTGTGCAACCTTCAGACAGAGCGTGGTGACAGCAGATTGAAACTCATTAAAGAAGGAACCTCGTAGGCCGGGAGGTCTGTAAATCAGGAGCCCAGTAAAAGATTGATGAGGGGATAGAGTAATGGAAAAGGCGAGCGATTCACAGCCTGAGATAGGTAATGATGGTACAATCGCACAAGCAAAAGATCTTTGAACTACAAGTGCGACTCCACCGCCCCTACCCAAAACCCTATCCTGTCTATACAGTGTATAGTCAGACGGAATAGCAGTTGCAATATCTGGATTCGAAGACTCAATGAGCCAGGTTTCCGTAAGCATAAGGCATAATTGTTTTTCTGATGACAACAGCTCAAAAATGTCAAGAGCGTGCCTATGCAAAGAGCGGGTGTTAAGTAATAGGCATTTAAAGTTGTTAGTGGGGAGTAGGTGGGGTCCTTCTATAGCCCGATAGATGTTAGGATACCACCCACAACCTGGACAGCAGCTTTTACCGTTGTAACGGCGAGGGAAGACCTGCCGACAGGAGGTAGTATTAGTTTTAAAAGATAATAAATCAGCTGCAGAGTAAGTAAGCCTGTGACCAGAGCCTTCCGCCGCGCCGTCCGCTGCCGTGGTGCGGACGGGCGCAGACGGGCAGGACTCTGGCACGACTCCGGCGCAGATCCAGCGCGTCCGCTGCGCGGAGTCATCGTTGCCCATTTTGTGACGCTGCAAATCGCGTCACGAGCCCAACCCGACCCAAGATGGCCGCCAAAACCGGAGCCCTGCCCTCTGCGTCAACACTCAGCCGAGAGCAGGTCCGGAGCAAAAAGGGGAGGGGGTGAGAAGGGGTCTGCAGCGCTGCTAAGCGCAGGGGTCTCAGAACACCTATCAACTCAGGTGTGGACACTGTGTAAAATACAAATTCCCTATTTAAAAGCAGTAGTAATGATAATGACACAGTGCAAAATACAATTTCCCAATTTAAAAGCAGTAGTATTAAAAAGCAAGAGGAAAGGCAAGAGACCTCCCGGCTTCCGCCTCAGGAGGGGGAAAATGAGTGCTAACTCATTAAAGAAGGAACCTCGTAGGCCGGGAGGCGCCATGGTGTGGGGTATTTACAATGGAACGCATCTCTGAGATGCGTCACGTTGTAAAGCCCTGCGCCATAAGGAGGCGTTCCGGCGCAGGGGGGGTGGGGGCGTTCCGGCGCAGGAATGCCTCCTAAAAGTGGCTGAGTGAAATCTACAAGATTTCACTCAGTCACTTTTAGGCCAATGCTCCGTCAAAACCCTGCGCCTGCTTGAAGCAGGCGTAAGGCTTGACGCAGCATTGGAAGAATAGGCCCCCCAGAGCATTGCTGGAGCTGCATCGTGCTTGCGATGCAACTCCAGCAATGCGCCGTCTTTACGGCATAGATGCGTGACGCATCTGTGCCGTTTTTGCCCCATGATGTGCCGCATTGTAAATGGGCGCATCATGGGTGGCGGAGCTGCAGCGCACAATTACTGGCGCATCCCTGCTAATTTGCAGGGATGCGCCAGTAATTGTAAATCTGCCCCTTAGTGCTTGATCACGCAACATTTGGCTGGTGCTATTACATGCTCCCAGTGCTAAGTAAGGGAATCCTCTGTGCAAACACCTTTTAACGGTAGTACAATAAACATTTCATAAGTCGGTGATTGGTGTAACAAGAATGTTTTGTTGATACTTCTGTTGCAGTTTGTTGGGATGCTGATGTATTGTTTGTTCTGCTGTGTATTCGCGCTGCATCATTGCATTCGGTTGTACTGTGGTTGCTGTGTTGCTTTCTGTTTTGTCAGTATTGTGCAGCTTTTATGTATTTTTCGAGGTGTTCTGTTTTTTTTGTTATACTATTTGTTATGCAGTTCACTTTGGAGGCATCAACACATTCTGCTACATTTCCAACCAAAAGCAGGCGATTCCTTTAAATTTCCAATGACAACACATAATCCACTGTCTAAGGTAGTAAAATACTGCTCTTCAATCATCACAAAACTTTGGCAGAGATCTGTCTTAAATTATTTCATTGATTGAGTGCTTGGTTTATGTGGCCTTTGGGGGTTCCAGTTAGCTGCTGGATTTGCCTTTAGTGTCTCTTACTCCTCTCTTACAGTTTGTTTCAGGTAACTGGATAGACCGAGTCAAATTGCTTCATGATGTATACAGATCTACATATGCTGAGTGGATTATTTAGAAGATCTTTGAAAGGCTTTACCACAAAGAACATGTAATACCCAAGTGTAATCAAATAATGTCATGTTGGTAGTTTTGAGTGTCATGAACGCAGCTGCAAATGATCTGTAGATCCCCAAAGAAGTAAATCCAACAAAGATGTGCGCTAATTCTCAAAAAAAGCAGGAGCTAACGATTGGCTTGGGCTTCTCTTTACCTTGTTCATCGCATCAGAGTCTATTTGAGCCTAATCAATGGAGTAGCTATCATTGGGGCAGCGGATGCAATGGCACCAATGCACAGCGTTTAAGGGGCCACTGTACCCCAATTATGATTGTCTTTTACTACCCAGTTAGGTGAGGAGGGTCCATTTTCCTTGGCTTGTATTATGGTTTATGCCATTGGTGCCCCACAACTCAGCATACTACAAGCCATGAGCATAAATGGTATGAATTTAATACTTCATAGGAGAAGAACTTTACCTATGCTTTCGTAAGCGACGTGATGAATCTAACCCCTGAGTTTTGCGACCAAATCTGTGGTCAGTATATTTCTCTGTTTTTATGAAAAGAGATTTACAATACCTTTTTTCATGGAAATATATGGCACTTGGGGGCATATTACCAACGATTAACAATATTTATCGCTAACTAGGATTAGCATAAATTTTTGTATCGCTAAGCATCGCTGGAAATTATCGCTGAGATAATGTGCTATTAGCAACGTTTATCTCCAAAGCGATACATTTTCTGGCGATAGCGTGAATACCGCTGAGAATACAGCGATATTCACGCATTAGCGACAAAATGCTCTTAGTCATGTTATCCACCTCCCATTGGATAACATGGCTGAAAACTGGTCAGAGTAGGCGTTAGTTTTTGGCGATAGCGGGAATATTTCCATCGCTACGCCTGCCTTGCTAATAGGCGATAGCAACGTTAGCGACTGCTTTCAGGTTGGGTACGCCCACTTTGCATGTCATTAGTGATAAATATCGCTGACATGCAAAGTGGGACCCAAACCGCTCGCTATCACCTAAAGCTGTCGCTAACTGCTGTTAGCGACAGCTTGCTAATAGAGCGATAGAATTATCGCCGCTTAGCGGCCGAAAACGGCCGCTAAAGCGGCGATAATTGCTTATCACCTCCCTTGGTAATATGCCCATATGTGCTACACGTTATGAACTTTCTGCCGCTCGCAAATTTGAAACCTGAAAATATCAGTGTGAATATGTTTTTTTAAAATATTTTGGGCTTTCCCTCTTAAATAATTATCTATTAAAATCATGAATACTTTCATGAACATTTTGATTAAAAAAATCAATCTAAATACATTTTCCTAAACACTGGGAACGATGTCTATTTTAATTACTATAGCTCTCTTGATATTTAATTCTAAACGTTTTAGACAGAAGCAAACATAGTTGTATTCTAAGTCTACAACAAAACAAAATAAATGTAACTTTCAGTTTTTGCAAACAGCATTCCCTTATTTTCTGTACCCCGAGACGGTCAAATCAAAAAAGATACCTGGCCCTATTCTGTGATACCCCTTTCAATTATAAATAAAAATGCATGTAATTAAACGTTTTTTTCTAATATTCCATTTTGATCATAAATATGTAGATAAAACTCAGTCCAGTCAAGCCACGAAGCAAATTGTCTATGGTCCAGTCCCTCCTTTTTAGGTCTGGCAGCTTTATCTGTCTGTTAGAGCTCTTGTAATAAAGGAAATAAATCTGTAGAGACTAGCATATAGTCAGCCATTGCTTGCCAGAAATGTTCGACCAGTCCACAGGATAGCACATATAGAGTAGGACAATCGGTCAGCTCCCGTCATGCCTTGCTTTATTGGAAATGTCATTCATATTTTGGATCAGCCCACAGCACAGCCATTTGCTGTTTGGAGTCTCAATCATCAATGGCGACGGCATTTTACCTTTTTGCACTATAGTTGACATCAGGAAGTGGTGAGAAACAACCATCAAAGAAGTCCCTGTCTACCAGCCCCACTAAATCTTCAATGGATCTGCTGTGTGAAGCGAACACTGACAGTAAGTCCACATACCTCAACTAGGCCCCTAAGCACGGGTGTCAGACTGACATATCCACACCACCCATGAATCAGACCCCCTACAAACAGAGCATGATGGGAACAGCGTCAGTGGATCTGTTAAGTACAAAGAACAAATCCGGCTTTAGCATGGTGCGAGCTTGAATACAGCTCTTTGCCTGTTTTGATGAAACAAAGGAGGACCAATTTAGGTTTTTATTTAAAAATGAGAGCAAAGAGGGTCTGAGGCTACAAATGACACCCATTTGAGAGCCACCCCCATTTTCAGAACTAGGGACAGGTCTAAGCACAGGTGGAAGGCCTTTTGGTAAAACAAGCCCCTGTATGTATCAATCCTTCTGCATGATGTTGCATCAGGAACCTCTCATTACTACCTCTTGCCTCCTCTGGACCCACTAGCACTTTTTTCAAGGTGGCACAGTTTATTGTTGCCCTATTTGATGTAACTGACTTAAGGACTGTCCCTTTTTATCTTCTTTGTCAATAAAAGAGTGAGTTGGTATTCCAGCTGCGTTTCCATCTAGATAGATGCATACCACAGATTGTTGGAAGTAGGTACTTTCACACACAGAGAGCCCTTACTAGGAGGTTCAGTTTAAATGCAAAGTCCCATCCCTGCACGAGATTATATGCTAAAGTGATTTGATTGTATGATGTATATAGCGAACGAATGCCCTAGGGTGCCCAGGCGTTCTGCGGAGGAAATGTTGGAGTTCCAGATGAGGAAGAGTTAAGTTAATTTGAAAAAAGCCAGGTCTTTATTACCTTTCTGAATCCGAGCATAGTTGGGCAGCTTTTAATTGTTATCGGGAGCGAGTTCAATAGTTTCACTGTACCCAGGACAAAACTTCTTCCACCCCAGCAGACTTTTTTGAATTTTGGTGCCTGAAGGAGTTTGCTCTGTGCTGAGCGTAGGTGTCTTGGTGGATGGTACCAGGTGAAGTGTTGTTTCAAAAATGCTGGTCCATTTCATTGTACTGCCTTTTACGCCAGACACAGGGATTTTAAATCTATTCTTTTCTTTATAGGAAGCCAGTGGAATTTTTTAAGCTTTCTGAGATGGACTGGAATTTGGGTATGTCCAGCAGTGTACTGGTGGCCACGTTTTGTGCGCGCTGAAGATGACCTTGTCCTGTTTTTTTAAGGCCTAGGTATAGGGCATCTCTGTAGTCCAGTCTGCCCATGGCTAGAACTGTCACTAGTGTTTTTAACTGCTTCGGGGGGATGAAGGTGCGTATTTTGCGGATTGATTTTAAAGTTAGAAACACCAAAGATACGACTTTGTTGACCTGGTGTTGGAAGGACAGTTTGCCATCGAAGATGATGCATAAGTTCCTCACTTTTTGAACTGGGGTAGGGTGGGCTCCTATACTGGGGGGCCACCAGTTCTGTGACCAAAACATATCTGATCCCAATGAGAGGATATCTGTTTTGGTTCTGTTAAGTTTTAGACACATTAGACAAGTGTCTGCTTTTTTCTCTGCCTTTACCATGACACAAAAAAGTATCCTAGCTACTTTTCCTAGGATTTCATTGTCCCTGCTTTTTTCCTTTGCACTATTGTGCTAGATGGCAAGCTCAACATGATGGCTCTAGGCAATGCAGTGTGCATTGCCTGCTTCCACAGCCTATGCATACTGCGAAAGATCTTCAAATGGTTGTCTCATAACACCTGACAGACTGCCACACACGCACTGACCACCTGAAGGCTAGACTGCGGTAACACTCTCTACACCGGAATCTCCAAACAACCCCTACACAGACTTTAGATCATCCACAGCACAGCCACAAGACTCATACTCGACCTCCCACGCTGCACCCACATCGTACCGCACCTCAGTAAGCTGCACTGGCTCCCCATTCACAAATGCAGCCAATTGAAACTTCTCACACACACATACAAAGCCCTACACAACACAGGACCAGAATACATGTACAGCCACACTCACTTTCACAAACCCACTAGACACTCACTCATACACCCACCCTACATCTGTAAGAGCAAAACTGAAGGTCACTGATTCTCCTACATTGCATCCAAGACACAGAATGACCTCCTCAACACGAGAGCCTCGGCTTCACTTATTGAGTTTTGCAAGAAGCTGAAAGCTAGCCCTTCATATAAGCACCTTGAGACCACACACCTATATACAAGTGCTTGGATACTGTCTTGGGTGAATAATGCACTATAAAAATCAACATAACATAACATACAATATGCCAGCAGATTTGATTTGTTTGGCTCGGTAGAAGTTGCAGTTGTCTCTGTGTGCATTCAACACGACGCAAAAGCCAGACCAGTTGGTTATTATATGCTATTTTTCTTTATGATTACTAATTCCTAGTTTGCCAATAAACATTTACTCGAAAAACACATGAAATACCATTTCTTACTCTAGCTACAGCATGTTATTTAAAGTGCACCAGAGCCATGATTGAGACCATCTGTGCATAAGAACATGCTGTCTTCTAAACAAAATGCTATTGTTCCCGTTAAACTCAAAACCTATGTTCCCTTTTAATTATCAAAGTCTGACATCACAGGCATGTATTTCAGATTTGTCATGTCAACCAACATAAATGATGAAAATTCAATTTGAACAGATGTCGGTGCCCACACAATAATATGTGGTGTATGACCAGGATTCAAATACAGTTACATTATTACTATTTCTAATAGGTTAAGCCGACTTTTTAGCAAACTTTCAGGATCAATCAATGCTCAATGCTCAAAACGTTCTTGAACGCTATAATTGTATATGATTAGAAGAGCATTATGTTATAATCCCTTTTTTATTTGATGCAAAGTTACAGAACATCAGTAGTGTCTTCGTGAATATAGGATTTCTCTCATAATATAGTTTATTTTTTTAGATATTTATGGACTGGAAATTGATATAGAGCAAGGAAATGGCAGAGGTAAAAACAATATTAGTTTTCAGAGCGCCTAAGCCCTTTGGTAGGGAGCTGCCTTTTGGCTACATTAATATATTCCATATTTGTTAATTACATTCTTTATTCGAATTCAATACGAAGCAGCTATAAAGCACAATTATTTTCTACCAATTCCCTGTATCGATCTTATCGCACTTATATGGGCCCTTCCTAATCATTTAGCCATAGGCAGAAGTGACCCTTTAGAACTAGTAAATACTTTAGAACTAATGCAAACGTGACGAAACGCATTGCTGCTCAGTAGCATGGCACAGGAAACAAGGGAACCGATTGTAGAAATAATCATTCTTGGATATGTAACATGAAGTCCTGATTGCTAAAAACAATACTGGGCAATACAAACTATTGTCTCATAAATAGTTTTCAGGGCCATTTTATCCAGTGGAGTAGATTTCCCGAGGAGGCTGGGTGACTAGGTAATCACCCATTCCAAACTCCTCTAATTAATGGCCAAGAAATCCCTGGTGAGGCAGGGTTAATGGCACAATCATGAGAATATGCGCAGACTCCTTAATGACTAAACTAAACATGTATTAGAACATTGGAATGTTGGGAGCTCCATTGAAAACAATGCAGTGCCCCAGCTTATAATGGCTGGTATAAGCCTGGAGCTCCAACATTCCAATGCTTTTTTGTTCACAGCTCTGGCTGTGAACAAAGGCTTCAGAGAGCCTGAAGGGATTCCAATCCCCTCACGCTCCCATAAGGCTTTGTTTTCTTTTGTTAGAACATTCTGCCCTCTAGTGGCAGAATGTTCTAATAGCCTTATAGCCCTTCCTAGCTGGGCTATACCAGCTATTAAAGTCCCTCTCCCTTGTTAAATAAACGCTGGGGAGGGCCTTTAATAGCCGGTATAGTCCTCTACGGAAGGCTATAAGGCTAAGGTAATGTATTGGTACCTAGATAAAGTGTTTGGAGGAACTTGGATAATCTTTGACTTTGGGAGCCAGAGTACCTGTTTTTTTTTTATGCCGCCACAGCATTACAACGAGGTAAAGAAAGCTCCACACTTAAGCTCAGTAATCACCTAAGAGCAGAAAACCAAAATAGTAATTCAAATGACAGGGGTTACTCAAAGAGTCAATCAGAACTCAAGTACCTATTGAAAGAATCATATTCTGGCAGAAGAAGACCCTCCTCCGAGTCTTTTTGATGGGAATTACAAGAGGAGATGGATATCCTATTAAAGAAAGAGAAGCTCTGTAGTTCAAGGCATTATGCACTTAAATTACATCAAGGCTTACAAAAGTAGAACTGTTTCAAATTGCTAGGAATCCCAACATGTCTAAAAGATGCATGATTGAGCCCCGTAAGTATTCCTTTATCCATTTAACATTGCTGGTATGTATTTGGCTCGGAGGTATTGCTAAATCCGGTGCGTGTGTGAACCTTTTAATCCTTTTAACATAAATTGTGAAATTTAAGTGAGTTTAACCAATAAATATGAGTAATGGCATGCATCACTTTACTCATATCTTCCATGACAAGATTTGCATGAGAAACCAAGCCAAACAAATAACATTTTCTGGCATATAGGCAGAACAATGTCTTGTACCATACTACAAAGGTTACATTCATCAACTCTTAAGTCCACGAATTGCAAACTTTTTTCAAAAAATGTGTTTAACTCAAAGAGAAAATATATGCATGAAACAAGCAATAATTACCCAGATCTTGAATCCAAAATTTAATTAAACTAACCATCGAATAAATATTTGCTATGCAAGTAAAAGGTGAAAAGCAAAAATACAAGATAGCTACAGGATGACATGGAGCAACATAGCCTTCTTCATGACCAACATTTAAACTTTAGTTCCAGAGGGGTAGTGACACTGTGGTACCTATGTATTGCATAATAAAATGGAAAGATCCAATCCCTATTCGTCTCCACTTCTTTAAGCTTAGGACGCCATGTTCTCTAACATCCTGATTAACAGATTAAAGGAATGGATGGGAATTGGGGACTGCCACCAGCAGTAACAAACAAAGGGACAGAAAAATAGTGTTTGCATCCTGAAATTGAAGAGGTCTTCATGTTCTAAATTGGGGATGTCACTGTAACACTTATCTTCAGCTTCTCCAGAGGCCTTCTATTAATCAAACCTAAATTGTAATTTCAGATGTATGCAGATTGTTAGAATTGGGGGTCTCTGGTTGACACAGGTGAGTACTTGTGACAAGCAGGGACCTTCTCCTCTAGTCAGGGCATAGGACTTAGGGCCCTATGTATCATCAAACTATTTTGCATTTCCTAAATAGCGAATTTTAAGGAATTGCTATTTAGGAAATGCAAAATGGTATGTATGAACAAAATCGCTTTTTATTTGCGATTCCTTAAGCTTCCTTATTTTTGAATTCGCATTTTGCGAATTCGCAATTAAGGAATAATTTCTAATGCATTCCTATGGGCCAGGAGGCCCATAGGAATGAATGCAAAATAATTCTCAAATTGCGAATTCCTAATTTGTTAATCGCAATTTGCTAATCGCAATTTGAGAATTATTGCAAGGGTGCAGGGGTGTCTCAAAGACACCCTGCTGCACCCCTGAAAAGAACATGTGTGTGCATATGGCGCACATACATGCCCTATGGGCATGTGTGTGCATCATATGCCACCTTTAAAAATGCCAATTTGTGCATTTCTGGAAGAATTCGCAAGTTACCATCAACTGAAAGTTGGTGGTAATTTGCGAATTCTTAAACGAAATTCACAAGCTAAAATTGCTACATACATAGCATTTAAGGAATCTCAAATTTGCGATTCCCTAAATGCTATGGAAAAATAAGGAATCGCAAAAGTTTGCAATTCCTTATTTTGGGAATGTTTCATACATTACAAAACGTGCAAAACGGCCGTTTGCGAGTCGCAAAGGCCGAAATTCTGCGAATATCGGCCTTTGCGATTCAAAAACGGCTTGATACATATGGCCCTTACTTCTGAAAATAACCGCTGCTCAACTTCTAGGCGGTGTGGCGCAAGCAGACAAGGCTAATCCCAAAAACGTTATGAGTTAAGCATTTGTAATACTACACAGTGATCAGTTGACACATTACAGATGGACCCAAGGCTGGCTTTATTTAAAAATATAATTATTTTATAGGCAAGTTTAAGCAGGCTTGATACAAGTTCCAATAACACTTAAAAAATGTCCACCATGGAAATGAGCAGCGATCAGTTCTTTGGCAATGCTTTTAAAAGGTTGTGCGCGTCGTAGCGCTCCTGTGCAATTCGTGCGGTATAACAAAAAGGCTTTGCAAAGTCCCACGCGCCTCGCGGACACTTTAGTCCGAGGCACAGTGCGTGGTACGATGCGTACAACCATGCTTGGTTACACAGGGGTACCAGTCATAGCACTCCCGTGCGACTTGTACCGCGTTGACAGGAAAGGCTTTACAAACTTGTACGCGCCTTGCGGACCCTTCAGTCCGAGGCGCGGCACACAGTGCGGAGCGGGTCACAGTACCTTTGTTTTCTTGAAGAGGTCGGGGCGGACGGTGCGGTGCCGGTCAGACGTTTCACGTTGCGGTGCCTTCCTTGTGGTGCGAGCTACGGCTAGGGCGCAATAGTCGCGTTATTCAGGGCAGCGATGTGTTGGGGGATGCAGGTTCTGGTGCAGCGTCCGCTCCGGTCCTGAAGAGGGGAAGCAGCTGAATGCGATGCAAGCGGAGGTGCGATCCAAAGGTAGGGGATGTACCCAGCCGCACTACGCGCCGCAGCTGCTCAATCACAGCGGCGGGGCGCTTTCAGCAGGGTGTCACACGGGGGAAGCGAATACAGGTCGCAGTCCGTCTTTACGTTGCAAGCTACGGCTTGGTTTGGCAGCAGTCACGGTACTTGGGCTAGGCGGGGCTAGTCCTTACTTTACGAGCTGCGGCTCGGCGGGCATAAGTCGCATTGCTCAGCGGGACAAAGTTTCACGGCGCACTCAGCTTTGCTCGTTCAGCGCTGCGGGGACAGGCAGCACACTCAGCAGCTTTTTCTTCAGGGGGTAGAGCCCAATGTTCCTGGGGCTCAGTTCAGGGGGCAGGCTCACACGCAAGCCCTTGGAGATCATTTCAAAGTATGCACAAGTTGAATCAAAAAGTCACTTCAGTGGTGGAGGAGCTACGCTAGCAAGCAAGATGGCCGCATAAGCTCCCGGCTCCGCCGACCTCCGCCAGCAGCTCGTATATCCTGCAAGTTATCCTGTTATCCAACCGGACTCCCGTGTATATGAGGAGTGACTGACTCTGAAGGGGCAATCCCAAACTTTTTATCACACCGGGTGACGGAGATACGCCGTGTTTCATTCTTGGCCTACCCCGGAGTGGAAGCTGGGGCCTCGATTTCCAGCCCATCCGGGCTGGAATTGAACAACATCAGCTGTGAACCTTGGGCTTTGTCCGGTCTTCCGAACTGAGACATGATCTACCTGTTTCTAACGGCGATTTCGTATCCTGCCTGCAACGCACACGCTACTGCGTGACACATCGTTTGCTGCAGCCCTGTATCCGACGCCCGGAGGCACAGTAAGCTTGTCGGGGGGTGCAGACGGGAGCGCTGATCAGCGGCGAAGGTGCAAAATCGTGAGGTGAGAGCGCCCGTTGTTGGTTTCCGCTCCAGATTTGCCTGCCGCCCCGGAGTAGCCGGCCTCCGGGGTTTGCATCCTGATCTGTTGCTTACGAGAGGAGGTGGAGGGGACGAAAGACACACCACCACTGCACGCAGTAATGGCGGCCATTAGAGCGCTCCACTCACAGATCATCGTCAACTACCAGGCACTGTCGGCAACAATGGACGATCTTTGCCGGAGACCGGACAGCGGCTTTTTGCCATCATCGCAGCTAGCGGTGTCACCAATGAAACATTGTGTATCCAACTTCGAGGTCCCTGTGCAGAAGCCGGATCCCTTTTGCGCTGCTGATTCCTATGAGACAGATCACGCACACGTGGACATTGTCAGCGTCCCCTGCTTGAACCCTATCTCGCCGAATATCACTATGGACAACCTTGACTGCCTTAACAAGATCACCAGTGACTATTGGAGAGTTTTATCATCCTTCCACGCTTTTCCCCGCTTGCTCTGTGGAGATCGTGAACTTTTATCCTTTACTTGGCTTGCTCATACTGACTTGAACTTTCATGAAAACTTTACCTCTCTCATTGTTGCTGTGGCCTGGGTTATAAGTGCTCCAGTGAACATTCGTACTGGCCAGGGTTAACTTGTGGGGTTTTTTAGGATAGGGGAAAATAATTTAATCTGCTGCTGGGATTGTGACCTGTGAAATGCGGGAGTCGGTGGTATGTTTCGTACTTCCCCGGATTGATTGTGTATTTCGCTACATTTATTTTGAACTTGTTTCCGGGTGGTCGTATCCGGTGGAGGTTAAGGGAGTCCGGGAGTGTGTTTTTTGTTTCTCCTCCTCCGCTTCTTTCTCTCTTTTAGGGACGTTTCTGGGCGACAGGCACGCTGCTAGTGGGTTAGGCCGTAGCCATTGCAGGGGTGCAGGGTGGTGGGGGGGTTTGTTATTTTGCCTTTGTTTTGTTCTATGGCCCCTTTTTTCTTCTCTCTCTCTCTCTTTAGGGTATTCCTCTGGGCGACAGGCACGCTGCTAGTGGGGTAGGCCGTAGCCATTGCAGGAGTGCAGGGGGGGAGTGCGGGGGGGGTTTGTTATTTTACCTTGTTGTGTACTATGGCCCCTTTTCTTTTTTCTCGCAGGGTCCGGTAGCAATACTTTCGGTTTCATCCTGACGCACACGAGTGGGCGGGGTTTGGGGTGGGAGGCTATGATGATAGATAGGTAGCTTTGTTCTTCTCCCTTAGTGAATATACTGGCGCTTGCATTTTTACTGTTGGTCTATCTTGATCCATGACTACCTTTTAACGCCTACCCGCATTTTTATACCTCCGAGTGTGTAGCTCCGGATATCCTGTATCTTCTTCTTTATCTTGTTTTTTTTGGGGGGGGGGTTTAAATATAAAATGAAACCTTATGCATATCCTTGATCCGAAGTGTTTTCAATACATCATCTATCCTTTACCGCTGCCGGACCCATGGGTTGTCGGCTGAAGAGCTGTGTTATTGGACTTCCTGATACGTTCTGCATACATGTGGTGACCGGCCCCTGTCGTTGCAGGGCTACTTTTGTATTTTGTGTTGAACGATATAATAAAGGTTTTCAAAAAAAAAAAGAAGAAAAAAAAAGTCACTTCAGTCTTTCTCCTCTCCTTCTTGCAGCAAGGCACCCACCACAGGCCAGTCTCCCAGGTCAGAGACAGTAGTCCTCCATGCAGCTCTCCCAGGTCCTTCTCTTTGGGCAGAGGTTCTTCTTAGTGCAAACAGGATCTGATTTCTTAGGAGCAGGGTTCCTACTTTTATACACAAAATCCTTTGTTCTTTCAGGCCAGGGGGGCCTTTGCCTAATCCAGTTCAGTTCCTGAACACTTTGTTTTGGGGACTTTGGCTTCTTCCTTCAGTGTGCAGGGCAGAGACATCAGACGCTCCCCAGGGGGTGAAGCCAGCATTGAGGTGGTAGAGCACAGCCCTATTCAGAGTCAAGGGGTACGCCTCCCACCCATCCTGGTGTAATCTCTCTATTCACCACCTGGCAGCCCCAGCCTGTCTCCCGGAATTCCCCAGCCCTGTCACTCACAGAAACCAGAGAGCAGATACACATCCTAGCAGAGGCGGGCTGAAATGGTTAGGCAAGCAAATACTAACTTTCTAAAAGTAGTATTTGCGAGCACAGCATATTAAAATAAACTTTACTAAAAGAAGTATTTTATTATTCTGAGTTCAGGCATACTAAACTTGACTTTCTACCATGCTCTCTGAGTCTGTTAGGATGATAGAGTGTAATAATTCCAGCTGCCCATTCTGGCCTTTGGACAGCAGGTAGCCTTACAATAGTGAAAAACGACAATGGCTCTAATTCACTATTAGGACATGCCACACACATCAGGGCTTGCCCTACCTTAGGTTTACTATGCACCCTGTCATTGGGCCTACCATAAGGGGTGACTAATATGAAGTTAAGGGAAGGTTTAGGGACTGCAAGTGGGTGCACTTGCCCAGTCAGCATGAGAGTCCAGACTGCACACAGGTTCTGTAATGGCAGACCTTAGACACATTTTACTAGACCGCTTCTGTGGGTGGCTCAACCAGTGCTGCAGGCCCACCAGCAGCATTTGTATTTACAAGCCCTGACACTCCTTGTGCACTTTACTGGGGTCTGACAGTAAACCAAATAAGCCAAACATGGGATCCAATCACATATAACAATTTACACATAGGGAGCACTGTGGCACTGGGTGGCAGTGGCACAGTGCTCTGAGCAGCTAACACCAGCAAAAACATATGAGGCACATCAGCAAAAAGTGGAAGGCAGACTCACGCCAAGGTGCCAGGCCTAACACAGATAATTCAGGAACTGTCATCTTTTAGAAAAAGAAGTGGGAACTGGTCAAACTTCAAGAGATTCCAGAATCTCCTGCCTTCTTCTGTGTCATTCAAGCCAATCCGCTGCCTCCAGTGAGCCAAAAGAGGGATCCTTGTTCTTGGCGGCCCCCAGGAAACACAGCAACCACATTTCTTTTGGCATAGCTCCATGTGAACAGTTCCTGGTAGAACTCAAAAATACCTAATGTGGGCATTATATTAGCCATGTAGATCATTACCCTGCCCAGGTCAACACAGGGCTCAAAGTGATTCATTTCCGGTTGTCCATGCTTTGAATTTGTTTTTCCTTAATTGTATCATATGGTCGGACCTATCTGATTCCATGTAATGGATTGATTGGATTACTGAAATATTGCCTACAGGCCACATGAGAAATCTGACATGCAGGCTACTGGAAATGTAAAAGAAGACAGACAATTTAGTCCTTCAGATGAAAAAACAAACCTAAGCCAGTCCAAAACAGAAAACATTCTATCAGATTCCTGTAAAGATAAATGTTTGTGCATCATTCACAGGGAATTCTGGGATGGAATGTCCTGCTACCTGTAGATGGAGGCACATGGCTTTTTGCCCTAACAACAGGTCCATGAACGAAGAAGACTTATATCTAAAGGATACACAATGCTTTTAAGAGGGGATTTTATTGGACTGTGTATGTATGATGGTGTCTCAGAGAAGATTCATTAAACTAGGCTCATACCACTGACATGATCATCAATCGAATCACATTTCACTGGTCAATAAATTTCACCTGTAAACTGAATATATTATTGTAATAATGCTGTAATTTTCAACAACTCATTATTCTTTTTCGTTCCTTGTATATGTACACTTATAACCACACATGAAATTACTCTAAAGTGAAAGCACGGTGGCACATTAGATGATTAAATACACCATCCTCCTGTGAAGGGCCTTTGAACAAAAGACTGTACTGAACATAAAAGAAGTGCACAGCCTTTAAAAGCCCTAGTTTATTGCAGTACTACACAAAAGAGTTCTCATCAATATGATAATATATACTGTGAAATGCCATGATAGCAAGCCCTGATTTTAATTAATTAGATGTGTATCAATTTGGCTTGGCAAATTTTTCTCCCAGAGCATGGGGGTAGTTTTTTTAGCTTTCCTGTGCTGCACCATATGCTTTGCCCTGGTGGTTATGAATTGGAAAGGAGTAAGTTGAAATGTCTAGAATACATAGGGTGGGCAGTGTGAGATACTTAGATGTCCAATATCTGTGAGGTTTTTCTGTTTGCAAGGTTTAATTTTACCATCACATATGTTTTTTGAATAATGCTGTATATCATCATCACATATGACCTACCTGCATTTCCGTCCCACTGTGTGATTGGAATTGTTAAGTCAAAATCAAAATGAATGAAAAATAGGATAGCTCAAGAACAGGTGGACCCAAAAGAATGACAAGAGTACAGTGTGAATACGCTGTTGGCTTGATGAAATGAGTTGTGTTTCAGAGAACACACTATTTTGATTCAACCAAAAAAATGAGAGTAGAATGTAATTTGTTTTGTAACTTTTTTATTTCCTCTTAAGTTTTGGTGCTTTTAATAAATTGTTGTGGGACAGATGCCTGACCTCATCATGGCCACCGCACCTGGTGCCTGATACGGGCGCTGACACGCTGGAACCTCTTGTGTGCCGGTTTGCTCCCTACTACCAGGTTTGAGGTGGTGGGTGCGGCCCTGAGAATTTCGAGATATACATCACACAGCACCCTTGGATTTCTTTGTTGACATGGGGGACGTCCATTTTGTTTGCGCTTGTCAGTGTTGGTGATCTCAGTCATCCACTTGATCCTCTGGTCACTGGAGTTTGTGGTGTGATGCCCCCCTGGCCCTTGCTCGGCTGGGCATTGAAACTGAAAAGGGCTAGCTAACCATTCTACTTAGTGGTCATATTGGAGTGGGCATGCTAACCCTATTCCCATTCACTTAGTCTGGACATTGATAGAGAACAGGGGTGGTTACACCCTCTGTTTTTTGGTGGCCGTCTTGGAGCAGACTCTTTGTCATAATCCCACACACCTGGGTATTGATCTCTCCTCCTAACACTATCCAGGTGCTACAGTCCTGTCTAACCATCGGTCAGTTGATACACTCTCATAATGGATTTAATTTCTGATCCTTCAGTATCCAACGCTTTCATCATCAACTACCCACCCAACCTATCAAAAAACGCTGCCAAAAACATAAGCATCATATACTTATATCAAGTCTCGAAACCTTAATCTGAGATTTCTACTTTTGCACAAACAAAGGCAGTAGAGTTAACAACCTTATTTTCTACACCAGGATAATATCATGCTGGCGAAAAGTCCTCTATCAGATGCTCTGAATAACAGGTACCGGAAAAACAACCCATGGTCTTAAACTTACACCCTCCCCCATGCTCAATGCCAATACCACCATCAACCTCTATAACAATGGATCATTCTAATTCAAGCCTCCAATGCCAGTCTAATTAAGATAGCCATTATCTTCCCTTTGCTCAAAGCGCGGTCTCAACAAAACCCAATGTCACTCCCACCCGTCCTTCAGTCAGGTCACCACTAGTCCTCCCCCCACCACTTTGGGTAGGCCCTCACTCTCTCTAAAATACTCTTCACCTTTATATGATCACAGAGCGGTGTTGTCCCCTGTTGACGTGTCCCAACCCACAAGACTCACAACGCAGAACGTGAGAGACACTCAGGGTTCACCCGTCACTCAACCAGCCAGTTTATATCGGTTCCTAGCTTGGAGAGAAGACCCAAGCAACCTACTATCATCACCTGCAACAACCGTTCCTTCTTCCTTCATCCCTCTCCCCACGCCTCTACTCTGTTGTTGCGTGGGCAACTGCCTCCCACTGACCATGATCGGTCAAACCCACTCTTTCCTGTCCTACCCATATTTGCTCTTCAACTCAATGGTCATATCGCCCTCGCTAATGCTCCAACCTTGATATCAAAAAGTCATGGAACTCTGCTAGTTCCAATTGAGCAACTCCCTCCCCAGGAGCCACTCTCCATCACCATGGACCCCAAGGGCTTACATCGAGGCTCCCTACCCCCCTCTTGCTTGACCAACTCACACTTTACCCCACTCAGACTTTGTTACGCGACTGAACGATATATCTCTCCAGCTGCACCTCCTCACTACTGAACTATATGACCTGAAAGCTCTCTCAAATGAGCTTTTCCCCGCAATCAGTTCCTTCTTCACTTCTACGAAGATGTCCAGGCCTCCCCTAGTGGAAGTTAACGAATGGGACAATTTATATACCCCCGTCTTGCAAACTATTCACTTAGCTAATGCTCCCTCCTGCCCCAGAAAGGGTGAGACCTACCTGGCACCCAATTATCTTAATGAGTTGCACAACTTTTACTCTACTAGATCCAATTCCAACTTGATCCTGACGAACAAAATACAAACCATCCATTCCAACCCATACAGAGAACCACCACACAATCATAGAGTTATCAATAAAGACAACCTCAAGAGGGTGAACGTCACCCAGTCTCCTTCCCACACTAACCCACAACGTCTTAAATGTGTACTACTCAATTGTAGACCAGCCAATAAACGCAGCTCCGACATCTTCGACCTCAGCCAAAACAATGATTTAAATGTTATAATTACCACTGAACCTTGGCTAAATTCTGCCTTCACCCCTTTCCTAGACCTACTAGTACCTCCGACTCATGACATAATTAGGCTTGACAGAGTGTGGAAGCTGGGGGGGTGACCTTGCGTGTATTCATAAGAACTCACTCTCGATCTCTCACTTAGAATCCTCCTCACCCTCCTCCTGTGAATACCTTTGTCTCAGCATCTCAAGTAATAACCTGCAGGTTTGCAAACTACACACTTTTTATCATCCCCCCTGGAGACAATCTCCCCTTCATCAAGGAACTTATGGAAGTCATCTCTGGCAATGCTGACTCAGCTGTGTCCCAAATCTTCCTGGGTGATTTCAATCTTCAATCCTCTAACCCTAATGACCGAGCGGTAACTTGCTTTAAAGCATAATTGATTGATCAAGAACTCATTCTGCACTGTGACCAACCAACTCACAGTAAGGGAGAAATTCTAGACTTCATTATCTCAAAAAGGCAGACCATCATATTGGATACCATTACCACTTGCAGTTGGTCTGATCACCACTGCATCCTGTTTTATATAAACAGGAAGGTGTTGTTGCGGAAGGCTAAACCAACTAAATCAAAGATCTGGAAAAGGGACCTCAGATCAATAAAGTCAGCTGATCTAGCAGCCCAATGTAAATCAGCCCTCTCCTCCCAAGCAGACCTGATCAATATTCAATTACTTACCGACTGCAACAACTTGACTAACTCCAACATCATGAACAACATTGCACCGCTCCAACAAAAAAATACCCCAACAAAAATATCCTAACCATCGTACAACGACAACTTAAAAACGGAGCGCTGCAACCTTAGGGCGTCTGATTGTTCCTGAAGATCCAATCCCTCCTTGGAACAACTAAAACTCCTTAGATATGTTAGAAGCTTTTTCAGCAAAACAAATCAGAAAGCTAAGGCTGATTACTTCTGACACTACACAAAATGGGAGTCTAGAGGGAAAGACAAATCGAACTAGGACGCCCTCCACTCAGAAAGCTAGTCAACAACAACAGTCCTAGTTCTTATGGCAATTTTCCATTGTGACATTGTAAAACATCTCTGGCCCACGTGCCTAGTCAAAAGGGGTTTCCTTAATTTTAAGAAAATCCTGAGATGCTTCAATATATTGCCTTTTAAAACAACAACCTCTCTGATTGAAACAAACAGGACAGCACAAACAAAAAATGTGTGAAAAAGCGAGATGGCACCTCACGGGCGCACCACCAATGGGGCCCCTGATTGGTACTCACCAGGATGGCCCTGTTCTCATCATTGGTGCCATCAAGCTAAAACCAAAAAAAACCGTGTCTCGAACCTCAAAAGTAAAAAGACAGTGAATGGTGCAGTGGACACAACTTATATGTGACAAAACTGACAACATTTAACATATAAATCACTGTGCAACTGGGACCATAAACTTTACTTTCATTCCCTTCTCTGTTGCAAACCAATGAACACACCTATATTAAAAAGGAAGAGAGTAAATACTACCTATCGATTTACTCTCTACTCACAGCCAACATGTTTCATTGCCTTGGTTTCTATCAGGCAATTTCTTCAGGGCAAAATATTTTGAATGCCACTGCAAGAGACACTGAGGCTTGGGTGCCTGCTTATAGTTTTGCCTCTCATACCAGTGATGAAGAAGAGATAAAAACGGAGTCCAGCCCCCTTAGGTGGGCATGGTCCTGTCTCCCCGTTCGAGAGAGTAACGGTAGAGCAGTAGCGGTAGGCGTCCTCTCAACCCTCGATTACTTCTGACACCAACTTGATCAAGCTGCAAACAGCCCCAAGAAACTTTTTGATTTGGTAAAGCAGCAATCAGTGACAGGCCCAAGCAACTCTGGCTCCGGAGGCAGGCCACCGTCTTGCGATGATCTTTCTGCTTTTTTCACTGAGAAATCAAGGCTCATTACCATTGAACTCACTACTAAGTAAGCGCTATTGCCATCCCCTGGGCCCGCACTACCCCCTGACCTCTCAGAAAAGTGCAAACCAATCAGCCTCAACACCAAGAACAAAGTGACATGGGACACGTTTACCCCTTTCAGTGAAAAAAAGATCTACATGATTCTTCAGAACATCAATCCTTCTAACCACTTTAGTGACCCGCGGCCACCGGCCATCTTCAAAGAAATCAAGAATGCACTCATCCCCACCTGGACAAGGATTGCAAACGCTTCTCTGTCCCAAGGCACGATCCCAGACTGCCTAAAAGCATCACTGGTATCACCCATACTAAAAAAAACTAACGCGGATAAAATTTACCTCAATAATTTCCGTCCTATCTCTGACATCCTCACCTTAGCCAAACTACTTGAAAAGTGCATACAATCCCAACTCTGTGCTCACATAGATAATTTCCAATTCCTAGGCAAATATCAATCCAGCTTCTGGAAGGGTCACAGTACCAAATCGGCACTCACGCATGTTATGGGTGACATCTTGAAAATGTTGGACCAAAATGATTCCTGCCTCCTAATACTCCTTGCAAAAACAACAGTTGATGGACAGAAGGCAGAACAATGTTATTCATTCACCCCAGTGCAGAGATCTGGGCCTAAATCCATCGTTTTTTTGCTCACCACACCACTCCAGTTCAGACATGGCCATATGCAAATCAGCCTTGACCATGTGCCTCATGGGAACAGTCCAGCCCGAACTGCCAAGCCATGTCTTCCCTGGACCGGATCAAGCATCCTAGGACCGGTTTCTGGCTATCAGCCGTCTTCAGCCAGAATAGCTTGACTCCAGTGGCGTGGAGAGCACGGGACTCACGTCTGAGCATACCCATTCCACTCGGGCTGACTAATGCAAAAACAACAGTTGATGGACAGTAGGCAGAACAATGTCATACATTCACTCCAGTACAGAGATCTGGGTATAAATGCATCGTTTTTTTGCTCACCTCACCAACCCAGTTCAGACATGGCCATATGCAAATCAACCTTGACCCTGTGCCTCATGGGTACAGTCCAGCCCGAACTGCCAAGCCATGTCTTCCCCGGACCGGAATCAAGCATCCTAGGACCAGTTTCTGGCTATCAACTGTCTTCAGCCAGGATAGCTTGACTCCAGTGGCATGGAGAGCACGGGACTCACATCTGAGCATACCCATTCCACTCAGGGTGACAAATGCAAAAACAAAAGTTGATGGACAGAAGGCAGAACAATGTCATACATTCACCCCAGTACAGAGATCTGGGCCTAAATCCATCGTTTTTTTGCTCACCACACCACCCCAGTTCAGACATGGCCATATGCAAATCAGCCTTGACCATGTGCCTCATGGGAACGGACCAGCCCGAACTGCCAAGCCATATCTTCCCTTGACTGGAATCAAGCATCCGAGGACCGGTTTCTGGCTATCAGCCGTCTTCAGCCAGGATAGCGTGACTCCAGTGGCGTGGAGAGCACGGGACTCACGTCTGAGCATACCTGTTCCACTCAGGGTGACAAATGCAAAAACAACAGTTGATGGACAGAATGCAGAACAATGGTCTTAATTCACCTCAGTACAGAGATCTGGGCCTAAATCCATCGTTTTTTTGCTCACCACACCACCCCAGTTCAGACATGGCCATATGCAAATCAGCCTTGACCCTGTGCCTCATGGGAACAGTCCAGCCCGAACTGCCAAGCCATGTCTTCCCTGGACCGGAATCAAGCATCCTAGGATCGGTTTCTGGCTATCAGCCGTCTTCAGCCCGCATAGCTTGACTCCAGTGGCGTGTAGAGCGCAGGACTCATATCTGAGCATATCCGTTCCACTCGGGGTGACAAATGCAAAAACAACAGTTGATGTACAGAATGCAGAACAATGTCATACATTCACCCCTGTCCATCATCCCCTTTTATATCACTTTGTTCGCCCAAAGTTGGCAGGGTATGCTCAGACATGAGTCCCTTGCTCACTTTGCCACTGGATTCAAGCCAGCCTGGATGATGATGGCTGCAATGCCAGAAACCGTACCCAGGATTCTTGTTTCCGGTCCAGGGAAGACACGGCTTTGGCAGTTCGGGCTGGACTGTTCCCATGAGGCACAGAGTCAGAATGATTTGCATATGGATATGTCTGAACTGGGGTGGCGGAGTGAGCTAAAGAATGGTGATGGATTAAACCCAGATCATTTGACTGGGGGTGAGTGTTTGATTTGCTCAAACGCTCAGTCCATCATCCCCTTTTGTATCGCTCCTAATACTCCTTAACCTTTCTTCTGCTTTTGACACGGTTAATCACCACAACCTTCTATCCATTTTAAAGATCAGGATGGGTTTCTAGGGCCGGCTGTTACAATGGTTCTCATCCTTCCTTCACCACAAATTACAAAGAATCAAGGCAAACCTCTCCCTCTCCCAGCTCTCTCCAGTACTCATGAGAGTCCCTCAAGGGTCCACCCTATCTCTTATCCTCTTCAATCTGTGCTTGGAACCACTAGCTAACTCTCTAAATTCCACAAACATTCTCTTCCATATGTATGCAGATGACACCCAACTCTATTTTAAAATCTCATCTCCCGACAACATCATTTCACTCAACACGACCCTAATTACTACACAAAATTGGTTAAATGAAAACCATCTACTGCTCAACCTCCAAAACTGAATTCCTTTTCATTTCTCTCCCTAACCACATTCCCAAGCTCGACCCTTGGCTGAATCACCTCACTGCCTTCATTTGCACCCCTCGCATCATAGACTCAGCCAAATCTCTCGGAATCGCCCTGGATAAACACCTGAATTTGAAAATCATATTAGCAATGTGTGTAAGGGTGTTAATCTCTGGATGAGGACACTCAGAAACATCACGCCATTCCTTCCACAAAAGGACTTCAAGCAGGTGGTACAAGCACTGGTCCTGCCGAGGCTGGAATATGGCAGTACTACTCTCTGTGGCCTTCGTAACACACTCTGGTTCCCATAAGGGCATCACTGAACGCTGCGGACAGGCTGGTCACTGGAACCAAAACAAAGTGAGCACATATCGCCAATCCTAAAATCTCTTAAATGGTTGCCTTATGAAGCTCAAATTCATTTAACGATTGCTTTTCTAGCGCACATAGCCCTGCATTTCAAAACTCCCAGGTACCTAGCGCAAAAGCTTGAATTATCCTGCAAACATGGTCATAAAAAGCACATACAGAAAATGGCTAAGGACCAATTCAGTAAGATCATATAACATAGGTATACTCCTTAAAAAGAAGATAAGGACTACAGAATGGCAGTTCCAAAGAGCATAACATGAGGATGGAGACTCCAATTGCAATCCAATGTAGGAAGCCTGAAACAGAGCACAGATACAAAATAGGACAGAAGCAAGCTAAATATGCAACGGGCAAGGAGATTAGTGGAAAAGTACAAGTGTCCTACATTCAGTAGGACACTTGCACAGTTTGGCCTTCGACATCATTCCAAATTCTTGATCTTGACTGACCACACAGGTTTTAAGTACCTTGAGATTGTGAAAGAACTGGTAGGTAGGTAGAATACCGGTTTCCAAACTAAGGGCCACTTGTAACTTTCTTATACCAATAACTCAGATAAGAGGAATGATTATTTTTTTTATGATTGGGAGTTATCAATAAAAAGGAAACGTCTTCTTCAACATTTTTACAACTCGAGAGTTACATAATTTTTTCCCCAATTTGGGTAAAGGGATCAAAGGAAGATCCCAAGTCTAAATTTCACGAGAACTGAATATAAGAGAAATGGTTTCTGCAGGTTGCCTATCAGATTTCAGGGTAGCCTTTAAGCAACTTGCATAGGTTTAAAACAGTGGGAGGGATTTCATCTACTCCACTGTTCTCATAACTGATATCGTCTCAAGTGGTTTGTGAAAATCTCACATTAACAGTATTGTGTCTCTAATTTATTAGCACTTAAATGTGCCCTGGCAGATGACGCCGTGTTTCTCAAGGGCATCAGGATTTGCGAGCTCAGCTCTTGCCAAATAAGCAATTTCAAGGTTTGTGTGCCACTGACATGCACACAAATGGTTCATGTAGACAAAGTCTGAAATTCAAACATTCTTTTGTAATATCTTTGTATTGCCACACAGGGAATTCTGAAGCGTCAATGTTTTCATATGACAACATGCTGGAACATTTGAAAATCCTATGTTTCTTAAAGCAGTCGTTTTTAAAAGTAAGAAGAGAGGAAAATCAATGACTTGCAGGTAGGAACATGTGCAAACAGTGTACTACATTCTTTCCAAGAAAACCTTATATATTTCCATTCTTGAATGTTTATGATTTCTTATTTATTCATTTAGTGGCAGGTCTTCCCACTGCAGCAACAAAGTGCTATACATAAAACCACTTTACGTGTAGAGCGGAACATGAAGAGGGCCTGATAGAATGAAGTAAAATATATTAGGAAAGCACGCTTGTCAGAGGGAATTTAGGAACTGAGATTCATTTTGTGAAAGGGGAAGTTGTCTAAATACAAATCAACCTCTAATTAGCAACATTCCACGGCCTAATTGGGTGCTGACGCGAGGTTAAACAGGATAAGATACAACTCCAATTAGTGAGCATTTGTTTCTGAGATTTGGTAAAATCCCAAGGAGTTAATAGACTCAAACCAGACTTAGTTGAACTGTATTTTGCAAGCTTCATTTTCTTCTCGACCATGTTTCCAATTGCTAATGCATGCATCTGTCCTCCACTGATAGCTATTAAAAGTTGATTCCCTGTCAGGAGAGCTAGTACAAAATGAATATGAGGTTCTCCTTAATGGGCAGTTTGTAAAAACTGTTGCAGGCTGGCTCCTCCTCTATGGTGGAGGAGCATTGCCCCTCGCCAGCAGCAGCAGCTGCTACACCTGAAAAATTAAACGATAATAAAGCCGCTTTATAATTGTTTTATTTTTCTTTCCTGGCCTTGTTTTGAAACAGGGTCCAATTCATCATCGTTACGGAGAAGGAGTGGTAGGTGGCCTGCTAAAAGTGCACATGTGTGTTTGTTCAGCCGTCATAGGAAGGTCAAACAGACATGCGCAATGAACTGTCTCCAACCCGAGATCCATTGCCAGGTTGGAGATAGCAGGCACAGGCTCCCAGTCTCTTTGGAAGTGCAAATCCGGTGCACTCAGGCCAGTCCTGATGCTGTTCTCATGACGCCAGCAGCACGAGAGCAGCATTAGGATTGGCCGCAGGGGAGTCTGGGAGCCTGTGCTGCTGCAGGGGAGCCAGAAGAGCAGGGATGCAGCCCCGAGGCATGCATTCAGGTAAGTTCTTTAAAAAAATAAAAAATGGGTGTTGTTATTGTTCCACCACATCACGTCCAGGCGGGGTGCCACTTTTATAGATGTCCATAATTAAAGCGGATGTATCTTCTTCAAAACAGATGTTGAATGCTTGGCTGCAATGCAGAAATGTCATCATGAACACAAATCCTGGAGATGGAAACCCAATTTAGGAGTCTATTTCCAGGAGCCCTTTAAACAAATGTTATGCTGAGATTATCTGTCCGTGGGGGAAAGTTTACAAGCTTTGTTTCCAAGACCACCGTGATTTCAAAGGCAGTTGTGAACAGCATTTCACCAGGTAACATACTGTTGGACTGGCTGTTCCTAAGGGCCACAATGTCAGCACCATTTCCTTCATCGCCAGAGTGTTTTGTAGGAGGAGTAGGAGGGGGTTCTGTCATAGGTATGCCACCATTATTCGTCAATTTTCCTACTATCACCTTCCTCTAAATAAGGCCCCAAGCCTCTACAGCATGCACGTTTTACTTTGTCGGTGTTTAATGACATTGCTATCTTTTCTTCTATATCAATTGCTGACCCAAGCATGTAAGTGTGGTTTCCTGTGCCCCACTCCAAAATGTGAGCCATACTGCTGTCTCTTGAAGCAGAACTCAGCAAAAATTGTCAAGCTATAATTGACATTTTGTTTCATATCTTTCATTAGTTTATGCCCATAGCTGTTCTTTCACCAGATGTTCTTTTTGTGTCTTAACAATTTTTGCCTGTTCCTTACCCTGGTTGACTGATTACTGTTAGGCACAAATATGAGTAGAACCTTGCTGAACGCAAAAGTCATACTTTTACAAGTAAGGTCTGATGCGTGGCAAGAAATAATTACTTTTTGCTTACAAAAATAAATCCAGCGAATATGTAAATAAATATCTTATCAATCATTTTTTGTCAGTCATCTGTTTTCCTCCTACCTGGATGATTTTATTCCCATTTGTTTTACCAATGTAGTGGAATAATTCATGCAAGATATTTATTTCATGAGTAGCACTCTCTTTCCAGGCTCCATAGGTTGTTACACAACTCCATCCAGAAGTCTTACAAATGTATTGTGTGTGTGTTCTAAGAAACACCTTGTGGCTCTGACAAAACAACTGAAGAGCCTTTGACTCGTTGAGTAGCATGTTACTCCATTGTGGTGTGTGTTGCATGCTCCCGCGTCGAGGATGTGTCGCGCTGTCAAGGCAATGCAAGGTGCGAATCGGGAATGTGGCACACAGTTTTAGTTCTGGGAGTTGAGAAGCTGTGATGCAAGGTCATGCGTCGTTGTCGAGGAGGCTGTTTACGAGGGGGCTTCCGAAAAGAAGTCCTGCATTGAGGATGTGTCACGGGCCGGCTGGTTCCAAAGAAGGTGCAGGGTTTGCAATGCAGAGTCCTGGGTTGTCGCCGAGGCTGCCTGTGATTAAGGGTTTGCGGTACAAGGACCTTCATCAAGGATGTGGGGCACAGGAGAGGTTCCGGTTAGGCTGTAGGCTGTGAGGTTGATGTGAAGGCCTGGCACTGGGAAAGTCAGCACAGCACAGGTGATGCATCGGTTCTACTAGTGGTAGCGCCACGCAGCAGAGCTGATGCATCAGACCTGCTGGGTCCACAGATGGGCTAGCAGAGAACCTTTTGCTCCACTTCTAAGGGTCCAGTACTGGGCTGGAGCCACATGGCAGGAGAGGACTGACAATTGCATAGTCCATGTGCTGGTCACAAGAGACTAGCTAGCCCTTGCAGTTGCTCTCGAGATCCTGAGTACAGGTTTCAGGTTCCAGTCCTTCTACCTCAGGCAAGAGGGCAGCAGGTTAGCACATCCGGGCAACAGTCCATTGGGGCAGCTGACCAAAAGAGGGGCAGTCCTTTCAGCAGCACAGCAGTCCTTCTTCCTAGCGGAGTCCACCATAGGTCCTATAGTTCCAAGAGGCATCTTTGTGTGCTTAATGAGAAGTAATCTACGTAGGTGTCACAGTCAGCTTTTGAGTAAGGTTTCTTAGTTGAAGAGCATACTGAGTTATAGAATTCTTAGATGATCTTGTCAATTTACTTCAGAGATCCGAACTGAGAACTGCAGTGTTGTATTTGTAATTGAAGACTTGTGTCATTGGAAGTAGAGCCTTTCATTGATGCCACACCAATGTAAGGTTGATGGTGATGTTGTGTGTGAGGAGACATGATTTTGCAGGTTTCCACCTAATGCTTTGCCACATGTGGTCTGATATTGCTGGTGTTTCGACTCTGACAGTACATAGAGGCCTCCTAACCAGACCTCAGTGCCACTGTTCCAACTCTTTACAAAATGTATGTTCAAATGGCTACACCTATTTGACATAAGCGGACTTACTTATAAGTCCTTAGCATATGCCAGCCAGGATACTCAGGGTATGTAAGACAGAGTGCCGCCATAGGGCAGTATCTATGACTGAGCTACCCTGTCTGTGGGAAAGTACGAAATTGCTCCTTCCTGCCATTGGAACCTGGAAGAGCAGTTTCAAAACTGCTAGTTCATCTTTGTCATTTAAACTAATGGAAATGCCCCATCTTCCTGTAATAATATTTGTAAGTCTTCCCAAAGGAAGGCCAATGAAGCCCAATCAAGTCCCAAGACAGGGAGCTGTATAATTTGTAGAAGGGTATATACCTTAATATATGGCCTACTATCAAAACTTCAGAGTTGTCGATTTTGCTGTGAAAAAGTTAATAACCACATTGGGTAACAATTACCTATTGACCTCTCAGTCCAGCTAGCTTCTGAATGGGACCACTAAAATGGATGCTTCAAGGTGTCAAATGAATTGTGTATTTAACCCAAATTGATGACCAAGTTGAATTTCATGTCACTTTTAAGGAAAGGCACATTTTAGAAAGTTGCGTTTATGTTGCCCAGTTAGTCTGGTGGCCTCACACTGTTGCTTGCCACCAGACAGTCCTCTGCCATTCTGGTGAGTCTCACAGACTCAGGAGCAATAGTAGCCCGCTACAGAGGGAAGCGTAACCTCCTCCCCCTTGAGGTAGCGCCAAAAAGAACAAAGGACTACTGCTGACATCTGGACACACCTTCAGGATGACTGCGAGTGTGGGCGGGCTGGCTATAGGGACTAAGTGAAACCCGGTAAACAAGATCAATTAAATCCTGATTTGAGGATCATTGTGAGGTTCTGCACTGAGGATGCATCATGCACATTTCTTGTGTTCATTTTTCATGTCCAGGAAAGTTAGGGCTAGATGTATCATTATACCCCTTCCCTTTTGCAAAAAAGTTACTTCCAATGGCGATTCCTCCACAATGTCAGAGGAGCATCGCCCCACTGGCTCAGAGCCAGCAGCTGAAAAATAAAACAATATTTTATTATCTTTTTATTTTTCAACTGCTGGCCATGCCAATGTTTGCAGGTAGGGGCGGGGCAGGGCCATGGAACGGGGGAGGAGGAGCGGTTGGTACACTTTAAAGTGTGCATGTCAGTTTGGCTAGCCGTCTTAGGCTGGCCAAACTGACAGGCGCACTTAGGTTTCTCCAACCCAGCTGTATTGCACAACTGTGTTGGGGAGACAGCACAGGCCCCATGAGCCTGAGCAAACATGAATCTGGCCTGCTCAGGGAAAATACCGAAGCAGCTATCAAGCTTGAGAGCAGCGCTGGGATTGGATGGGGAGTCCATGATGCTTTCCAGGGGACTGCTTGGACCAAGAACTGGATGCAGAGGAGTGTCAAGTGGACAGCAGCACCAGGTAAGTCTGAAAAAAAATATTATTATTAAGCCCCCCCACAGCTCACTTCCCCTATGCAATCTCTCCAGCAACCTCACCACTCTTTATCTTTGTCGGCCGCCACTGGTTTCCATCCTGGGGGGTCTGTATTTTTTCAATTGATTGCAACCACTATTACTGTAACAAACCATTGATACCTATGGATGGGAATTACAATTTGGAAGTGATGCCCACTACACTCCCCTTCCAAATTTCATTTCATAATCCATTGGTAAACCAATTTTAGACATCTCTAAAACTTTACTAACTCCTAAAATGGATTTAGCACATAGTACAAAACGTTTCAGCAGTTGCAAACACCAGATTCAGAAAATTGTGGGGGTTGCCATCGCTAAAAGTTGCATATTATCTGGCCCAATATTTCTTAAACTTGTGCTGAAATTAATCTGGGAGAGATCATGTAGCATAGCTTTTCAATATGAAATATTTTAAAACATGATTGCTATCTTTTTTGCTGTTAAGAGAATGTATGTGGACTGCTGCCGCCATTGAGATGAAACTAGGGAACTGACAATATATTGTATTCTCTGTCTTATTCATGTTATGCCCTCTTGTTTGATGTAATCAGAATTTACTATTTTTATCATTTTATAATTTGTAGTTTCAAGACTCTTTAAATAAAGGATTTATGACGCAAAATACTACTTAATTAAACCACATTATTCTAGTGGATGACAGGTAGCCACTCCTTCATTTTTTGCACATATATCTGTGCTAACACTAATATCTTTTCTGTTTTACAGAGAAAGACTATCTGATGATGTACATGAAGAAATGATGAAGAGTAAAAGTATCTTCTTTATGAGCCCACTTGGGCTGGAAACCTTTTGTTGTCCAATCACATCGCCTAATTTTGGCTTTATGGACTGTGAGCTAGCGCGGGGCAATTGTCAAGTTTTAACCCCTTGGGCACGGCCGCAATTCTGCACCTGTGCGTCACATTCCGATCGCGGGTGCGGTCATGATGGCCGGGAGCCGTCATCAGCACATGAGCACTGTGTGCCATGACGGCTCCCGGCCGTCATCAGCATGGAAGGGCTTAAATTGATAACGTTTTATTGAAAACAATTTTGAGAGAAGTTGACAGAGGTTTTGAATGGAACCGATGGGTTCCTTTGTGGTGCTTCGAGTGTTGCAATTAAAGGCTTGAGCATTATCCATTTAAATGCTAAATTCATAGATGAACTCGCTGGCGATTAGATCAACAATGATGAAATTACGGACATTCTCGACGATGTTTACTCTAAAAATTGAATTATGCAGCTTTATTTTGCGTGCAAAGAATTTGTATTCATGAGTGTATGAAAATACTTATTCACATTAAGGAACAAGTAAGTTCCACGGAAGTCGTTCTTCACTGGTTATTATTTTCTAAGTCACATGTTTATTTATTGTTGCCTGAAACGTGAACTCCGGCACTCGTGAACAAGGGAGCGAGTCCTGAAACGCGCTGAGTGTTGCCAGATTGTTACTCTATCTGTATATGAATAAATTAGGCTGCTTCAAAGTCCTTCCTGTGTCTGTAGCTGCTGTATTGGGGAAAAACTTTAGGATTTAGGTTCTGTGAGTTTGTGCGTTGAACCAGTGGTGTCCGACTACCTCTTAGTGTACCCCCTAGATTGAATAGGAGGGCACTCAGCTTTTGCTGTAATATTGTTTTTTTAGGGTGAAAAAGTAAAAGTGTTTTCTTGTCATTTTTTTGATTTTTGTCAAAAGTGTATATGTTGTTTATTGTTTGTATTTATTGTGTATAGGTGTGTACATAGGCTTGTATATTTGTGTATAGTGTATATATTTGCCTTTACAAATCTTCTGTTTGTTTGAAAAAAGAAAAAAAGAAATGAGATGAAAATATTTTGTTTTGATTGCAATAAATAAAATGTGTAATCATGTCCCCTTGTGTTAGTGATGATGTCCAGAATGTTTGACTAATTTAGCAGTGGACATAGGCCACAAAAATAGGAGAATTTGTAGTCCCCTATTAGAAAAATAGCATAGATTTGCTCCTCCTTTTTCCACTTTTTTCTGTTCCCTGCACTTGACCTCCAGTTTAGCACATGCAGTGAATTGGCCAAGTGGTGTCGCTATGGAGGATGGGGGGCGGTATCTGTAATGCTTTCCCATTGTGCTCTACCATTGGGCGACACTGCAGACGGCAAAAACAATAATCTTGTTCCTGTTTGTATTTCACATTGTATTTATCCTTGCATTCCTTAAGATTTGTTTTCTGCAAAGTGTTATTGTTGGTCCAGGTCCTCTCTGCAGCTTCATCCCAACCCTTTTTCTCCTCGAATTCCTTTTGTTTAGCTTTAGGACTCTGCACTTTACCACTGTTAGCCATTGCTAAAGTAGTTGTGGTTACTCTTTTAAATTTGGTGACATTGGCTTACACCCAATTGGCACAACTAATTTACTTATAATGTCTCAGGTAAAGTGGTACCACAGGTACTCAGGGCCTGTAAATTGCCGTACTAGTAGGCTTGCAGCACTGATTGTGGCACCTACTTAAGTAGCCCTTTACAACATCTCTCAGGCCTGCAATAGCATCCTAGCTGCAGTTTTAAGCCGCCATTTTGACCCGGCAAAAGAAGCCCTTTTGCCAGGACTAAATCTTCTTTTTTAATATATAAAGCCCAAAGGGTGGGTTGCAGTGTATTTAAGAAGTTGGACATGTATTTTTAGGTTTTAAATCCTGGGTAGTGAAAAACTCAATTTTACACTACTATGAGGCCTACTACTTCTATAATATAACATTGGTTATCTTATAATATTTAAACTTGATCATTTTTGCTTGCAAGAGGTAGAAATGCGATGTACGGTCAATTACGAATTGTAATTTAAAATCATCTTTAATCGTAAAGTTTAATTCACAATTCTGAAAATGACACTTTTAGAAAGTTACATTAGGGGTGGTGAGATGCACACCTTCTTCTTTCTCTGCTTTTTATCCACATTTGAACTGATTACACTTTATCGGCGTGCAAACTTGTTTTGCGCTTCGCCTCTTTGCGCTGCATTCAAAACAAATCAATGGGGGAACCACCTCTGGTTCCACCAAGCTGCACAGCCCATCTGCAGTATGAATCCAATGAATTAAATTCAATTTATTTTAAACTCGCTTATCTCCATATTTTTCTCCAAGTGTTTCTCATCCTTTTTAACCGTAATCTTCAATTCGTTTTATCCATACCATTGCGTCTAAAAAAGATATTAAACTAAACTCCAAAGCACAGGTAATGAGGGTTGCTGTTAAACCTAGAAATGAATAATATTGCTTAAACTGAATGGAGGGGGAAGCTATACAAGAGGAAAACAGGCAATATTGCATATTGAACAACAGTTTATATGTGGTGGTAGATTTGGGAGTACGATTGGGTATTCTTTGATAATCAACCATAGGAACATATATAGTTGTTTTTAATGTTCACTTTTCTATGCATCATTGGAATAATATTAAAATGTATGACGATTGGCAATATAGATAATGCAAATGATGATGGATTAAAAATCATGTTTTATATATTATGTTTTAGATGCCCCTGACGAAGGGATTATTTATCCCGAAATGCATTGGGTTGTTTGAATAAACATCATGACATTTGGAACCTACCTGTGCTTTGGAGTTTGGTTTAATATCTTCGTAGTTGCAATGGTATGGATAAAACGAATTGAAGATTACGGTTAAAAAGGATCAGAAACACTTGGAGAAAAATATGGAGATAAGCGAGTTTAAAATAAATGTAATTTAATTCATTGGATTCATACTGCAGATGGGCTGTGCAGCTTGGTGGAACCAGAGGTGGTTCCCCCATTGATTTACTTTTAGAAAGTTGGCATTTTCTTTTCCTAACCATTTTTTGCACGCCACTTTTGTCCTGGGTCACATGACTAGGTGCAGTTGACCTTTGTGTATTTATCCCAGACAGTGCCTCAAAGAGGGACTTTTTGTGGTCTGGATGGGACATCCTGATAGGATGGGTAGGGGTGGAGCTGCTCACCAACCACACTAGCACTTAAAATAGGGGCTGCCTCCTGCATTCACAAAGAACTACACACTAGCCTTTAGTCACATCAGATATCTTGGTGGTTAAGCAGGGGTAGGAAGGAAATTCCAGAACCAGATGTGTGGGGAAGTCTAAACGTTTCTCTCACTTCAAATCTGGAAGCAGGTATAAATATTGGATCTAAGATCAACTCTTGAGTACACTCCTGGACCAGTGAATGCTACAGCAGGAGGACTGCCCAGTTGCTCGAGGTTTGCCCTGTACTTCCTTCATCCCATGCTGTGTGACTCCAAGGGTCAGTTGTCTGACGTCCTTTCCTGACTACAGGGACAATACAAACTCAGGAGGCCTTCCTGCAACTGCTCAGCTGATCTGCTGCACTGGACTTACCTGGATCTGCAACTGGTTCTGCCTGAGCCTGCTGGCCTGAGTGAGTGAGTTCTGGATCCCCAAGTGTTGCCTCCCCAGGTCCAAAGACCGTTGGCTGGCAATAGTAGAGCTCCATCTGTAAGATCTTGCAGCGGACGACAACCAACAATGCAAAGCTCTGGTGGACCTGATTCTTCGCGCTAAAGTGACGGCCATCGACGACTGGAAACGCAAGATCTACACTTTGCTCAACTACATCGACAGCCTGCGGAGACCACTGATATGAAGTTTCAGCATCGACCATCCAAGATGCCCGACAGGATGTTTGTGCTGCAGCAGTAACCTTCTGTGATGCCAGGCCTTTTCTTTGAGCTACAGCGACAGCTACCCGTGACATTCTCCTTGCACCTCACAAGATCCTCCACTGTGAACTATATCGCCAGACATGAGAAGGTAACGTTCACAGCATGACTAACCTGGTCCCTGTATCTGGCGAGCACTCTAACAGGGTTTGCCTAAACTTGTGACTTTCCCTGGTCTAGCAGGGCAGGATGACCACGAGAGGCACTTTGAGCTATTAGGCACTCTACTTACCTAAATCTTTGAGATTGATACCACTGGTTCTACTGGTTGGATTTGTGTTATTTTGGTTTCATTTTATTTATTAAATCTTATTCTATTTTTCTAAATTGGAGTGGGATTTTTCGTGTGTTGTCTTTTCACTTAATTATTACATCTGTGCTGCATAGTTACTTTAAAAGACGCAAATATGTTTTTTTCGGAATATATATATCTTTAAAACATCATAAAAGGTAAAAGACATCAAACACAAGATACAAAACATTAGAACAAACAATTACATATAAATAATTCCAACACTATCTCCTAGCATAAATGGTAACTCAATAAGCTAGGATAACTAAAGGGGGCGTGGCCATGGAGCCGATTGGGGGAAGATGTGTGAGCCCAGAGCTCCGCGCTGCCCTGATAATTCTCCTAAATGGGGATGTGAAATCGATCCCCTGAACGCCCATGGCGACGGAAACAGACGTTTGAGCACCCGCTGGGGCAGGCTGAGAGTCGGTGAGCCTCCCGTTGACTGATGATGCGGTGAGGCGGTGCGAGCTCCTGAGGAGTGGTCAAGATACCGATGGTCAATGGCGATGTTGTTCTCAGCTCAACTGTCGGCTAACAAAAATTTTTGAGACAGTAACAAAGAGACTTAAAACATTGTTGCTATCCGAAATACAGTGATATGCTTTACAAGTACAATATTAACTTAATACCTTGTTTTAATTGTATCCGTATTTTAATCACCAAACGTTTAACCTGGGCAGTGGACTTGACTGAGCTGTGCCATTCGATCTGAGATGTTGAAGTCACTGGCAGACAGCACTATACGAGATTCTATGAGAATCTTTTTTAAAACAGTCTTTTGTACAAATCAAGAATATGTAATTGATGATCTTTTTTACATTATGCAGTTATTAATTGTTTTAATTGCATTTAATTGTGTACAATGGGAATATCTTTTGTTATGCATTTGCAAACTAATCAAGCAAAATAAAATCTTATCTTATCTTATCTTATATTATCTGATGAAGCGGTGAGGCTGTGCGGGCTCCCGAGGAGTGGTCAAGATGGTGTCGATGGTGATTTTGCTCTCCTAAACTGAGGCACTGGGAGACGGACTCCGGATTGGATGGAAGACAAGCGGAGGATAGAGGGGGCAGCCTGTCTGTTCTATCCCAGCCACCCCTGCTCCATCGATACTCCGCAAGACTGAAGTGCTGGAGCACTTGCCTGCTGACCTGGTTGGAGGGTACGCTGGAGTTGCGACCCATGCGGGTTGGGGCAACTGTGAAGGCACGGAGCGGTATCTGGTGGGGGCGCGGGCGGGGTCCTGAAGCAGCTGCCGATCAGATGTGCGGGCCAACACTTTGGGTGACTGGCGGGGCACGCACAGAGAGAGGCATTAGAGGGAGCTGCAGCATATGGCCGATGGAGCACTGTTTGACTGCGGTGAGCACCATAGAGGGCACTATGGGGCTCCAATTAGCAACTGTGATTGCGGCTTCCTACAGGAGAGAGTAGCACTGGTGGAGAGGAGCCCCGCTGCTGGCTGGCCATGCATGAGGAGGTTGGCAGGCAGAAGGAGTTGAGACAGTGGGGCTGCGAAGTGAGGACTGGTGAGGAGCGCCGTAGTGGCGCAGCTGGAGGGAGCTGTGTATTGAAGCCGGGGGCGTTGTCCTGACCTACTGGATGCGGTACCGCAGCACCAAGCGGTAGGACATCATAAAGAGTTGGGAGCCATTCGGGGGGACAGACCGGCACTTTGAACACCTGGACAGGAGGTTGGATTTGCACCAGAGGAAGTGGGGGCACGGATGGACAAGGCCTTGAGAGAGGGAAAAGTTAGCTGTGCCTTGCTGGCTGCGCTGGATACTATGGGGGCCCGGGCCGGGCTAAACTTACTGTCAGCACTCAGGGGCCACCGGGTGGCAGCGGATACAGTGGAAGGGCTTCAGGGCGAGTATCAGTGGGTGTCACTGCAGCGGCATTACTCTAAGGAGCTGGGATACAAGGGATTTGGAGTGATAGAGCCAGCATAGGGTGGCCGCTTTGCTTAGTCCATGGTGTGCAGCTGCCACAAGAGGTGAGTGAGCCATCGGACATTCTACGCAGGTGCCACTTGACGGCATGTTCGAGGTGAAGGAAGGATCAGTACAGTGGCACTTGCCCGTTGTGGGTGACCCTCCTGTGGGCTGTTGTTGTTGGGTACAAACTTTGGGATTTTGCTTCGAACCACTCCGGCGTCACTTTCAACATGTGTGCGCATTGAATTTAGGGGTGCCACTTCACTGTGGGAGACTTGCCTGCTTTGTTGCTGCTGACGTGAGAACAGATTCCTGGTCCCAGGAGCCACGGGCCCTCTGCACCTGAGGCGTATCAGCCCCTCCTGCTGCCACTACATAACTCCTCGCGGCACCCATTGAGCGGGTGCCGATTTGCCTTGGGAGACTTGCCTGCTTTGTTGCTGCTGAAGTGAGAATGGACTCCAGCTCCCAGGAGCCCCATAGCCTCTGCACCTGAGGTGCATCAGCCCCTCCTGCTGCCACTACATACCTCCTCGTGGCACCCACTGCGCGGGTGCCGCTTTGCCGTGGGAGACTTGCCTGCTTTGTTGCTGCTGATGTGAGAACAGACTCCAGGTCCCAGGAACCCCGCGCCCTCTGCACCTGATGCACATCAGCCCCTCCTGCTGCCACTACATAACTCCTCTTGGCACCCACAGCGTGGGACGCCCGCGGGCACGTGCCAGGCGAAGCCCGTGCCAAGGGCGGGCCCGCTTGAGCCCGTTGGAGACCGGAAGAGGTCAGGCCGGGCCTGTCAAGCGTTTACTCACGAGGTTCCTGTTGCTTCCTTCTTGGTGATGAAAGATCCCAACTCCTTCGTAACTAACCAGCCGGCAAGGGTGGAAACACTTGCACAACTGCCTAATCCACAAGGGAAAGGGGAAGTGGAAAGAGAAACAAGACACAGAAAACACTGGATCTCTTCCTGAGATGGCAGGTTCAGTTTCTCTTGAAGTGTTCTAGACTTTGTGAATGGTTGCACCTTCACAAATAACAATAAACCTTCAAGATCTGGAATTACACCTTTGGCTTTTCTCGTATATAACTTAACAATGACTAATACATACCATTTTTTGTTAAGCCCGTTCTAACACTCCTGCAATTGTCAGGCTTCTAATATTCGGTCAATCGCCTTAAAAAACAATGCGCAAAATTATCATCAAATATATTCTATGTAGGAAGAATTGGTTAGTAGTTAGTGGTAAAGCTTAGTAATGTAACACACACCAAAACTTGTCCTACCTGGCAATTGTATGTAGTAATTCTTAAGAGGGGTTCGGTAATTAAATTTAAAAAAAAAGAAACAAGAAACAAAATCCTTCACTTTTAGGAAGCTTTGCGTCTGTCAAAGGTATTGGCAATTCAATATCTACAATATCTAAACTGTATGTGAATACACATTGCTAACAAACCCCAAAACACTGATTCTGGATATTGCAGTTAAAGCCACTGCTGAGATTTCAATAATGATTCTTTATAATGATTAAGCCTACTTAAGTTTGCAGGAAGTGTCAATAGTGATTAGGCTTGCTTAGTTTTATAGGAAATACCAAGTTCCAAAAGTTCATTTTAAAATGACAATCGTTTATTCCAGTCTCTTTATGAGTTCCTGAGTCTTTTAGATAAAAGAAACAAAATTGTCTTTACCAATGCTTGCCTTTTGAGTCCGGAGTTGCTTGGTAACCAGATCTCTTACTTGTTTACAGGAAGTCAGGTCGTTGGAAGAAAGCCCAACTGGAACTGGAGATCGGAGATGCTGCAGCTGCCGATGCTCCTCGAAGAATGAAGGACGAAAGGAACAAGGAGGGAAAGAGGTAAGTGAGCAAGGGTACGGGACCGGAATCGCCATACGAGAGCGGGAAAAGATGCCGAGGGAAAGGGAATCCAGGTGGGTCCAAAGTTGCAAGACAGAAACGCTCGCGGTGATGCTGTAGCACAAAGCGAAGCGTTACCGTGAGTGAGAGCAAGGTTTTTATAGCTTCAGTTTTTGGGCGTATGCTCCCCGCTCATGTGTATTCAGCAAGCCGTTGTATTGAGCTCTAAACGTGAGGCAACGTGAGACTGCTCTAGTATACGGCCCCAAATGTGAAGCATGTTGTTCATAAACAACCATTGCCAGCTGCAAGAGATTTGTCCATAAACCAACATTACATGTTGTAAAAGATATGAAATACAAACATTGCTTGCCACGCGGTGTAGAAACATTGATAACAGTCTTTAGTGGCTACAGAACAATGCATGATTAAGTCAGTCAAAGAATACAGCAAGAGTTATCATGAAAATAAAAGGGGATTAACTTACATTGGCCTAAGAATACATTACAGTTCTCCCGCCAAAGGCCGTCTTACAGGTTGTCGTTTGTTTGGATTAAGGGCATGAAAAGATCGAAGTAGCTGTGGCGCATGTACATTAGCTTTAGGCTCCCAAGACCATTCAGAAGAATCATACCCCTTCCAATCAATCAGGTATTATAGACGTCCTCGTACACGTTTTGCATCCAAAATCTTTTCAACCTCATACTCGATGTGATCTCCTACAAGTACAGTAGGAGGGGGATTATCAGGTCGAGTATTTGGATAATAGGGTTTCAGAAGGTATACATGGAAAACAGTATGGATTACATAGTCCTGAGGAAGAACCACTTTAACAGACACTGGATTCACAATCTTATCTATAGGAAAGGGCCCAATGAATCGAGGTTTTTTTTCTTAAGCCCTTCTATCTGGATATTTTTTGTTGACAACCAAATCAGATCTCCTGGTTTGTACTGCGGAGCTGGTATTCTATGTAAATCAGCTGCTTCTTTCATCTTATTCTTATGTTTTGTTAAGGTCTTTCTATCGTGTTCCTGAAAAATTAGCAGGTTGTTTAACCTTTCTGTGACAGCTGGCATGTCATGAGGTTTTTCTGGACAAACTATAGGTAGTATTCTAGGATGTTGACCTGTGAGGAAATAAAAAGGTGAACATCTCAAAGCCGAATGCACTATGTTATTAAAAGCGAACTCGGCTAAGGGCAATGCCTCATCCCCATTAGAAGACAAAGTTGTTGATAAACAACGCATCTTTGTTCTAGATATTGGTTCACTTTTTCTGTTTGGCCACCGGTTTGGGGATGGAAGGCAGATGATAGAGCGATTTCTATTCCTAGCTGACTACTAAGCTGTTTCCAAAATTTAGAAAGAAATTGGGGACTCTTGTCCGAAATGATTTTGTGTGGTAATCCATGAAGCCTAACAATGTTAGCTAAAAAGATGTTACTAAACTCTGTTGCAGATGGGAGTTTGGGTAAAGGAATGAAGTGACTCATTTTAGATAGAAGATCTACCACCACTAAAATAGTGGTTAAACCATGAGACTTGGGTAGGTCTGTGATAAAATCTACACTAATTGTATGCCAGGGAAACGGGGGAATCACCATTGGTTGTAACAAGCCCATAGGAGGAGTGTGTAATGATTTTTGTTGTGCACATACTGGACAAGTTCAAACATACTCATGTACATCTACACTAATTTTTTCCCACCAGAAGTGTCTTTGGCATAGCTCAAGAGTTTTATTGACACCTGTGTGAGCAGCCGTAGCTAGATCATGATTCCACTTCATTATCTCTTCTCTTAAGTCTTTTTCTGGGACAATTAATTTTTATGAAAGATAAAAAACGTCATGAATTGACGTGTGTTTTAGCGAGAGCCATTGCTGTTGATTCAGAGTTTCCGTGCGGCTCTTCAGCAATGTTAAGAAAGTGTCAGTGGATATTTCTGCACAGACCTTCTCAGCAGGAATTATACTCTGCAACTCCTGTTTTAGGTCCTTATCCTTGTCACAGACCAAGCGTGAAAGTGTGTCTGACAACAATTGTTTAGCACCAGGTCGATAGGTGATTACAAAGTCAAACTCACTAAAGAATTGCAATCAACGCATCTGTCTGGGGGTGAATGCTTTTACTGTTGAATAAAATTGCAAATTCTTATGGTCAGAAAAGATAGTGATGGTGTGTTTAGCTCCCAGAAGATGATGTCTCCATTCCTCGAACACTGCCTTGATTGCTAACAACTCCCGCTCAGCTATGGTGTAATTTTGTTCTGCGGGTAAACGTTTTTGAGAAAAGAAAGCTATTGGATGTAAATGTCCTGTATTAACATCCTTTTGCATCAAAACACTACCAATGGCAGTTTGTGAAGGGTCTGCTTCCACAAAGAACGGTCTGTCTGGATCCGGGGTACTAAAATAGGCGCTGAGGTGAAAGCTTTCTTCTATGTTTGAAAAGCTAATTCTGCTTCACTACTCTAGTGGAATTTCTTCCCTTTTTGTAATAGTAGAGTGATTGGTGCAACTATTTCAGAAAATTTAGAAATAAAATGTCTATAGAAATTTGCGAATCCTAAAATCCACTGTATTTCCTATACTGAGGTTGGAGCAGACCAATTCAAAATTGCTTCAACCTTTTTGGGGTCCATTGTAATTCCTTCAGGGGATAACCAATACCCTAGAAATTCCACTTTGGAAGTGTTGAAAACACATTTTTCCAATTTCACGAATAGAGAATTATCCCTGAGTCTTTGGAGAACCGATCGAACATGTTCTACATGTTCCTCTGGATTTTTTGAACAGATTAAAATGTCATCAATACATACAATGACACAGATGTCTAACAGGTCATGCAATACTTTGTTAATGAAATATTGAAATGCTGCTGGAGCATTGCAAAGACCAAACAACATCACTGTATATTTAAATAAGCCGAATTTAGTGCGGAAAGCAGTTTTCCACTCATCTCCTTCTTTTATACGGATTAGGTGGTAAGCTCCGCGTAGATCTAATTTTGTGTAGATACTTGACCCTTTAATTTGATTGAGTAACACCGGGATTAAAGGCAAAGGATACCGATTTTTAATTGTTGCCTTGTTTACCGTGCGATAGTCAATGCAAGCCCTCAAGTCTCCTGTCTTCTTCGCTACAAAGATGAGGGGAGACGAGACTGGAGAAGTAGAATGACGAATAGATCCAATTTCTAATATTCGTCCAAATAAGATCGTAAATATTGGTTTTCAGGTTCTGTTAATGCGTATATACGACTGCAAGGCAATACGGCTCCAGGGATTTAGTCAATTCTACAATCGTAGATCCTGTGAGGTAGTAACTTGATTGCCTTGACTGGATCAAACACGTCAGCAAAATCCTGATAATCTCTGGGAACATTAGAGTGCTCAGAATATGACATGGCATAAAAAAGGGGCATGACTGGATCCTTGGTCTCTTGATAACAATGAAGTTTGCAATTGGATGAATCTAAAGTTACAGTACATTTAACCCTATCAATCCTTGGATTATGTAGTTCGAGCCATGGAATTCCCAAAATAACCCCGAAAGTTAGGGTATCAATGAGGTCGAACATAGTACATTCAGTGTGGCCACTGTCTGTAACTAATATTAAGGGTGTTGTATGGAACCGTATCAAACCCGAAGAGAGTGCTGAACTATCAACAGCCCGAAAAGGCTCAGGTTCTTTTTTTGGTAGTTGAGTCAAGTTTAATTTCCGGGCTAATTCCAGGTAAAAAAAAATGCCTGTTGCTCCAGAATCTATTAGTACTGGTATGCTGTGTCTTTGTTGGTTTGATAACATCAGGATTACTCTCACCGTGAAATGTCTAGGTATGTGATTGGTTACACTAGTTGCATATTGTGAGATCTGTTGGCACACTTCTCCCGAGGAACCGATCTCCTCATTCCCCGAGGCAATTAGTTTTCCGATATCGGTGAAGAATCTGACATTATCACTAAAGCCTTCTTTTTGACTGGTTTTATAGGACAGTCCTGGGTGAAATGACCGGATTTTGCCACAATACAGGCACAAATTCCCTTTTCGCCTTCGTTCTTTTTCTTCCTGTGATAAGGGTCCTTTAACCGCTCCAATTTGCATAGGTTCTACCTGAGCATTCTTATGTCACTCTCCTTACGCTCAATTTTAAAATGTAGATTGCTAATGTCACCTTTTAGTTTTTCATTTTTTCGTTCACCTAACCTATGGTCTAATTTTACCACTTGATCCTGGAATTCTGTAAAGTCTTCAGGTAAATTGACAATATGCGCTAATGAATCTTTTAAGTCTTCTCTAAGGCCTCGATAAAACAAAGAAACTCGTTTATTCTCCGGCCACTGGGTTTCAGCAAGTAGTCTGTTGAAGTTAGTGACGTACGTAATTAGATCCTTAGAGCCTTGACGTAGATTTAAAAGCTCATTATCTGATGCTTGTAGAAAAACATGTTTAGCAAAAAGACTAGACATGGCCGTCTTAAAATCAGTTATATTTTGTAACACTTGGTCATTTCTGTCTACCAAATGCATTGCCTAATTGGCTGCCACTCCTCCTAGATAGGAAATAATAAAAGCCACTCTTGAGGTGTCAGTGGTAAAAACCTGTGGTTTACACATAAAGTGTAACTGGCATTGGCTCATGAATGTGTTGTATCGATTGCTATCTCCTGTGAATCTTTCTGGATTTGCCAATGGAATAGGATCAGGTGTTACGACTGTAACCTGCACTGGTTGATCGGAAGCGTGTACTGATGGAATCTGGGATTTAAAGGCTGAGACACCAAATTTAGGTGGTGTTAGGACGGGTCTTTTTTGTTCAATGGATTCCCGCCAAGTAGTAAATCCTGTTCTCATTTGATATAACTCCTGTCTAAGAGACTGGTTTTCTAAACGTAATTCCTCCATTTCCTCATTTAACTTTTGAACAATCTGTGTTAACTGTTGAACATTCATAGTGGATGGATCCATACCCTGTTGCACCACCGAGAAAGAAACAAGAGAGTGTGGCTTCGCTTTCTGTCAAGCGTTCACTCACGAGGTTCCTGTTGCTTCCTTCTTGGTGATGCAAGCTCCCAACTCCTTCGTGAACAAACCAGCCGGCAAGGGTGGAAACACTTGCACAACTGCCTAATCCACAAGGGGAAGTGGAAAGAGAAACAAGAGACAGAAAACACTGGATCTCTTCCTAAGATGGCAGGTTCAGTTTCTCTTGAAGTGTTCTGGGCTTCGTGAATGGTTGCACCTTCACAAATAACAATAAACCTTCAAGATCTGGAATTACACCTTTGGCTTTTCTCGTATATAACTTAACAATGACTAATACATACCATTTTTTGTTAAACCCATTCTAACACTCCTGCAATTGTCAGGCTTCTAATATTCGGTCAATCGCCTTAAAAAACAATGGGCAAAATTATCATCAAATATATTTTATGTAAGAAGAGTTGGATAGTAGTTAGTGGTAAAGCTTAGTAATGTAACACACACCAAAACGTGGCCTACCTGGCAATTGTATGTAGTAATCCTTAAGAGGGGTTCTGTAATTAAATTAAAAAAAATAAAAGAAACAACAAACAAAATCCTCCACTTTTAGGAAGCTTTGCGTCTGTCAATGGTATTGGCAATTCAATATCTGCAATATCTAAACTGTATGTGAATACACGTTGCTAACAAACCCCAAAAATCTGATTCTGGATATTGCAGTTAAAGCCACTTCTGAGATTTCAATAACGATTCTTTACAATGATTAAGCCTACTTAAGTTTGCAGGAAATGTCAATAGTGATTAGGCTTGCTTAGTTTTATAGGAAATACCAAGTTCCAAAAGTTTGTTTTAAAATGACAATCGTTTTCTCCAGTCTCTTTATAAGTTCTTGAGTCTTTTAGATAACAGAAACAAAATTGTCTTTACCAATAATTGTCTTTTGAGTCCGGAGTTGCTTGGTAACCAGTCTCTTACTTGTTTACAGAAAGTCAGGTTGTCGGAAGAAAGCCCAACCGGATCTGGAGATCGGAGACGCTGCAGCCGCCGGTGCTCCTCGAAGAATGAAGGACAAAAGGAACAAGGAGGGAAAGAGGTAAGTGAACAAGGGTACGGGGACCGGAATTGCCAAACGTGAGCGGTAAAATACGCTGAGGGAAAGGAATCCAGGCAGGTTCAAAGTTGCAAGACAGGAACGCTCGCGGTGATGCTGTAGCACGAAGCGAAGCGTTACCGCGAGTGAGAGCAAGGTTTTTATAGCTTCAGTTTTTTGGCGTATGCTCCCCGCTGACGTGTATTCAGCAAGCCGTTGTATTGAGCTCTAAACATGAGGCAACGGGAGACTGTTCTAGTATACGGCCCCAAAACGTGAAGCATGTTGTTCATAAACAACGATTGCTAGCTGCAAGAGATTTGTCCATAAACCAACATTACAAGTTGTAAAAGATATGAAATACAAACATTTCTTGCCTCGCGGTGTAGAAACATTGGTTACAGTATTTAGTGGCTTCAGAACAATGCATGATTAAATCAGTCAAAGAATACAGCAAGAGTTATTATGAAAATAAAAGGGGACTAACTTACAATGGCATAAGAACCCATGACAGGGCCCCCCTCTAATATTTCCTGCTTCAAAGGTTGGCTATTCTGTTTTTACGTGTCTGCCAAGTGTCGTTATCCTGTGCCATTTTATAGTTTCCTATCTAGTCTGTCATGCCTGGACGTAAAGGGAAGGGGAGGAAAGCGGCGACTGGTGGGTACATAGCCGGGACACTTGATTAGTTCATAACAATGGCTACGTCAGTGTTGGCGCATGAGATAGCAATCACCGAGCGCCGTTTTTCACAGGACCCGGTATTTGCTAAATGCTCTTCATTGGGGGGTCTGATGAAGGCACATAAAGCGGAGCAGCACATACATACAGATTTTGATCTTGGGACTTTGAGACAGAGTACCAGTCAAATGCTCCAGGAAATAGGGAATACATCCTTGGCTAGAGAGTCTTGTCATTCTGTACTTTCTATACATAACTCCCTGTTAAATTCTGATAGTGGTACAGTTAATTGTGCTGGGTCTGCTCCCAACGTTCTGTCCCAACCATTAGAGCATACATTGGGAGCAGCTCCTAGGAGGAAGCGAGGAGGGGCCTTGCAGAGGGGAAAAACCCCAAAGATGCCTAAGTTGAAGAAGTCTGTTGATCTGGTGAACATAGAGTCCATAAGTATCTAAGCACGACAGGTGATCCCTCCTGCATCAAAAATCTTGCCCACGGTCCGCCCTCAGCGGATTTATAGCCCCAGTTGGAAGAGGGACTCTTGTCAAAAGTAGGAGGCCTAATTACATCTTCTATACAGCCCCTACTTGAAAGGTTATTGGCAATCGAGGACAGACTGGCAAAATTTGAAAAGTTGACCACAGCCAATTTGGAACGTATCAAGAATAATTTGGTGAAGAGTGGCCAGGCCAATGAACCTATGAAGAATGGACCTGGGGCCCCCTTGTTACCAACCCTTTGTTGTTTCATCCTCCTTCCCCTAATCCAGTGGACACCACAGTGCGTAGGAATGATGTAATTGGACCTAGCATCGATGGTGGTGCAAAGGTACAGCGAAAAACGGACTGCTATCGGGGTGAAAGAGCAGTACAACAATTGTCGGGAGGGGGTCTGATACTAAAATAAATGTAGGCTTGAAGGGAAAATATAATGACAATGAACCCAAGAACCTTCTGCCACACATTGACATACCCCCTGACTCCTCACCTTATGTTGTTGTTCTGGCCGGGGTACCTGAACTAGAAACAGGTAGAGTTGAATCTTACATCGAATTAAAAAATAAAACAATTCACTGGCTGAACAAAAATAGACCCCTTCCGCCAAATGTGCAAAGCCAAATTTTGTTTGCTCGTAGAGTAAGTTGGGTAGGACGCAGACCAAAAGATCTAGCGGGCGATTGCAGTTATCTATTTCAGAAATAGTCGGGTGGTTCAACATGTTTGTGAGGGGTTTTACAAAAATATGAGATCTAGCATCCAGACCATTGATTTAAGTTACTTTTGCTCTCCCCCCAAATCATATAGTTAAATTTGGTTATCAATGAAAGCACAGGGATAGGCGTGTCCAGTCTAGTATTATTAGTAACAGAGAAGGGATGGATAGTATTTCTTTTGCACCTAGTGCCCCTCTCAGTAACAGATTCAGTGTGTTAGATTTGGTGGATTGACTGACCCCAACCGACTCCTGCCCACCGATACTGGCTAAACAGTTGTGCGATAATGCTTTAGGTTTGGGGGCTGGGGTAACAAACCAACAGCTTGTGCCAAGTGATGCGTCGGGGACCAATGAAATTGGTAAAGTTTCTATAGTTAGTGTTTGTGAGGAGATGGGTAAATTTACAGATGTTACTAAAACTAATTTTGCATCCTGTGAGGTTGAATTAAATCCCCAAATAATAGCTACCCCAACATTAACTATGAGGCACCTGAAGCCATAGACAGTCGAGAAGTGGAGGTAACTGTCGAGAGTGGGTTGGAAGTGAGATTAAATGGCCCTAGGATTCTGTCATGGAATATTGCGGGGCTCATGGCTAAACTAGATTTGCCCGAGTGGGGTGACTTCATAGACTGTCACGAGATTTGCTTATTTCATGAAACCTGGGCACTAAGTTCACTATATAGAGTAGGCTTCGCGGCGTACTGTGAAGTAGCAGTGAAGGGTCCTGGGGTAGACCTTGGGGGGGTCTATGTATCTGGGTTGGAATCCATCTAGGATGCACGTTGATGAGAATAGAAACCCATTCACCGGATATTTTATGCATTATCCTCACCCATAGAAATCTCCCAAAGTTGGACATTATCAATGTTAACTCTCGGCTAGTACAGTATGGGGGAACATCCTCGACGTTAGACTGTTTGGCCATTTTCCTTAATTCACTTTCGGGGACAGCGTATTTCTTAATTGGCGGGAATTTTAACTGCCACTTTGAACCCCTTAATGGTTTGACAACATCCATTACTAGTGATAAGGATTCAATATGGTCAATCCCTGTGTCTAACGCTTATACAATAAGGGGGTGGACCCCACTTGTTCTTCAACTGACCTCTCTTACCCTCACTTATTCCTTGAGGGCCTGTAATGGTCGGTTCCCTGATGATAACCCTGGGTATTCCACCTTTGAGAGACTTGGCCAGGCATCAATAATCGATTATATTTTATTAAGCTTTGAAATCTGGCACAATGTCGCAAATTTTCGCTTCAATTTGCGTGAAGAAAGTGACCATAATCCTTTGGTCGTATTGCTAGATTTCCACTTAGCAGAAATTGAACAAGGTTTTGACAACCACCCATTAGATAACTTAGTTTTGGCCGAAGGAGGGAGACGTATTCGTTGGGTCACAATATCCCAATCTCCGGAAACAATGTCAGACATGGAAATAGTGATAATTTAGAACCAGTTAATGACCTAGGGAAAATTCACCAGGATATGGTTACAATCCTGGGGGATTTCTTTTATAGTAGCAAGCCTGTTAAGAGTAATCACTGTAGTGATAATAAACCATGGTACAATAGGATGTGCAGGGATGCCAAGAGAGCCCTGCTGTCATGTCTTAAGAGGGGTGATAGTACGCGCATGAGGGAAGCTAGGGTATTTAAAAAAATATTATTTTACAAGCAAAATCTGAATGGGAAATGGAAAGATGGCAGGCCATTAGGAATGCCTTGGATTTTAAAGATATTAGAGGCTTCTGGAATTTAGTCCATACTGGAAAAACTGAGGGTAGGACTACCATTGAGCCCAATATTTCTGAGGAAGCCTGGCGTCTTTATTTTAAGGATTTATATTTAAGCCCAGTTAATGGATCGAGTGTGAGCAGGATCCCGGTGTGTTGCCTAATCCCTGATCCTCCAGGGGATATACCTCCATGCACTATGGCTGAGGTATTATCAGCCCTAGCCAAGTTATTACCAAATAAAGCACCGGGGCTAGATAGAATACCCGGGGACCTGTATAGAAACAAACAGGTCGTGTGGGCTCCATACCTACAAACAATATTTAATACAATTCTTTATGGCTTGCCAGCCCCCCTACGTGGATTGGCACAGAGATTTGCCCTATCTACAAAAAAGGGTCCCCCATTGAACCCGCACATTATAGGCCAATTAGCCTTATTAATGTAACACAAAAAATCTTTGCTAGAGTGTTACTGGGAAGACTCCAGGAATGGATGGAAGACCTTAATGTCTTAACTCCCTTGCAAGTAGGCTTTAGATGTAAAACATCTACCATAGATCAGCTATTTAGGCTACAACTGATCTATTGGAAGTATGTAGTTCTGGAGGGTGGGAGCCTGTACCTTACCTTCTTGGTTCTTAAATCGTCGTTCGATATGGGGCACCGTGACCAGCTGTGGGGTATCATGCTGGACATGGGAGTGCCACCATATCTCTGCTACCAGCTCAAACGCCTCCATGAGGGAACATTTGCTAGAGTAAGCTTCGGCAAGAACAGGAAATTAACGGCTCCTTTCCCTGTTGGAAAGGGGGTGAGGCAGAGTTGTGTGCTTGCGCCAACCCTCTTCTCCCTCCTTCCTAATGGGTTAATTGAAGATCTACTTGCCGTTAAGGATATTGACTCTCCAAAACTAGCACACCGCAGATTTCCTGCATTAATGTTTGCGGATGACACCCTGCTCCTCTCAAAATCACCAATGGGGTTGCAGCGTGTGCTAAAGGAATTTAGCCAGTTTTGCAAAAAGAGGAATCTGGTGGTACATATTAAGAAGACAAAATATATGGTCTTCAATGCTAACTCTATAAATTGCACGCATCCAAGAATGGATGATAGACCATTGGAAAGGGTCCCTATCTTTAACTATTTAGGTCTCACTTTAAATGATAAAATGGGATGGGGCCCCAAATCAATAAAGCTAACCTAAAGTTAACTCAGGCTATTGGGGGGATTTTAAAAGTCCATAAGAGTTGTGCCTCACAGGTTATAAGTCCGACGGTAGAAATTTATAAAGTCCAAGCTAGGGGAGCAACCATATATGGGGCAGAACTGGGCATAGCTTAGCTACTGCCCTTACTGTAACAGAGAACCATTTTGTAAGACAAATTCTGAGTCTACCCAAAAATACACCCCTAGTACCACTAAGGATACGATCTGGATATCCTCCCAATTGCGGACCTAACCTCTCCACACCCATTGCTATACTGGCGATGGCTGTGGAGCTCTCCAGATTTAGGCCACTATAGGGATGAATTAAAAGTGGTACTGTCAACCATGGGGGCTGGTAGTATACCCTGGCTGTCCTTTATTAGGGATTCCTTTCGTGCATTCGGAATGGAGGACCTATGGACCACACCTAAGGAATCGTGCCAAGCTACTTCAAAAAAATCTTTAGCTAGTGCTTTGAAAGAGTACAAATTGACAAGTATTTTACAGAAAGTTAACACCTCTAGTTTAACATATGGGTTTTTGGATATTAAGTCCCAATACAAATTGGAGCTGGTGTTGGATTCAATACAACCACCATTAGCTAAGAAGTTATTTTAGCAATTTAGATATGGGACGCTCCTGCTTCACGCTTCAACTAATAAGTGGGCGTGTTGTAAATAAAACAGCGATTATATTAAGCATTTGCTGAAGACATGCTATTGTGTCTTACTTCAGTTTTCCAGCGCGTATTTCTAATACGGCTGGACTCCATTTTGTTTTCAGGCGTCCATCTTGTATGCTACATGGTGCCATGTGCTCGGCACGAGGCAAGTCCTACCTCACTGGTTGTCACCCCTGAAGTTTGCCCAGCAACAGGCTATAAATAACCCCTTGTGCGTCTAGCGCATGCCCAGTAAGAGTAACATCTGTTTCTGTTTAAAGTGGATTGGAATGTGCATTCGACGGGCTTCAAGAACCGTTAACTCCACCCATGTATCGATCATGTTCGAGAAATGTCCATATATGGTTGTAAATCATGTTTTGAGCTGTAACCGCCCACTTATGAGCCCCTTCTTTGTGTATAAAAGGGGACCGCATGTCCGAGTTCTTTGTGCTACCTTGTACAATACTGTAGAGTGTTGTGTTGGCTGTAGTGCCACCTTTAAAGGTTTATTAAACTATGATTTTGTATTTCCAGTTTCCGTGCCAATTTCTTTGTGTGGTCTGAGGACTCTGCGTACAGAAGGGCGAACCTTTTTTGCACTCGCAGGCCTTGCTGAGGCCTGTATTCATCAGGGGGTCGCTACCCCTCGCCTTTGTCCTGGGTGCCTAGTGGAGGAAGAAACAGTAATTCATGTATTGTTCTTCTGCTTGGCATACAAGCAGGCTAGGTCTAAGTGGGTTATTCAACTCTGCAGAAACCTGGGTATTAGGAATTACATAGAATTTTATAGGATCCTAAAATTCGATACTAACCCGGTTTATGTTGTTGCAATTTCTAAATTTCTATGTGCTATCTGGTGTAAACAAAGGTATTTACTCAAAAATTAATATGATAATAAGTAATACCAGCTCCTACTTGTCATTTGTTCTGATTCTGGACTCTGTAAAAATTAAGCCTGTAAGTGTAGGTATCTGCTGATTAATTCATTCAAGAAATAGTAATACCGGCTAATTGGCTGCTATTTCGATCCTGGGCGCTATAAAAACATTGGATGTGAATCATCTTTTTTTTAATATTCTCAGCTTAAATTATATTTTTAATGTATGTTTTAATTGAACAAATTTCACATTATGATGATTTGTATGTGTCTACTTCCCAATTGGTGATCTTATATTGCCATGTACATTAACTAGTGTTCTTTATGATTATGATCTTGTATTTTTTTCTTGACTTGGATTTTAATATGTTGTAAATCTAAATGTGCTTTGATGGCTCTAATAGCCGAAATAAAGTTTTTGAAGAAGAAGAATAATTGAGGAGGGGAGCCGCTTGATATCGGAGCCTGCCATGGTGGGACGAAGTTGTGTAGAGGATTGTTCAGTGGCGCAGTACTCATTTGGGAGTGAGCAGCGGCCGGGCCCGGGGAGCAGAGGACTGTGGGGGTGGGAGCGTGCACCCAGGTAGCAGAGAGAGATGCTGTTGACCTTAGATCACCGCTGGTGTTGACCACATGTAACGCTGTCCAGCAGTAGGGGGACCGCGCTGGTGCTGGGGTTCACTACACGTCAGATCATGGGGAAGCCACGGGGGAAGCAAGGGGTGGCACCCCCTGAAGTGGATGAAGACACTGGTGCCTAAGACAAGCAGGAAGAGCTGACACAACCTCCGGATTGGATGATGCAGCAGCAGGTGGACCAAATTCCTAAAGAGATAACTGACACCAGGGCGGCTCTCCAGCAGGACATTGCGCAGGTGGCGCAGGACTAGGCCTTTTTTCAAGCAGACCATGCTAAGCTTGTTGATAGGGTTAAACAGACGGAAGTCACCCTGGAGGCCAGAGAGCCCGCCCATCAGGCACTGGAGGCTCGGATTACAGATGTACAACACTGCCTGCAAATGCTAGAGCTGATAGTCGAGGATGCTGAAGGTAGAAATCGAAGGAATAACTTCTGCATGGTGGCGGTGCCGAAAGGAGTGGAAGGGACAAATATGGTGGATTATCTGGAAGATTGGTTGAGAATGGAGGTTTCCCCTGAAGGCCTCTCCTCCTTCCATACACTGGAAAGAGCGCATAGTGTCCCGGCTCGGCCGCTGGCCCCCGGAAGGCCGCCCAGACCGGTGGTAGCGAGACTTCTTCATTATAAAGATAGAGGCCTCCTGTTGCATAACGCCAGAACACTGGGCCCTACACCGTGGGCATTGGTCAAGTGAAATTGTTCCCAGACTACATAATGGAGATACAGCGCCGCCGTACTTCGTTTCTGGAGGTGAAGAGGGCGCTGGTGATGAGGGCCTCCAGTACTTGTTAATGTTTCCTACGTGCCTACGGATAGCTATGGATGGTAAGACCTTTTTCCATGACAGCCCTGAGGAAGCTAGGACTTGTCTTGAGTCGTACAGAGAGGGCACGGGTGTCGTGGGGAGCAATGTGAGCATGCCGGCAGAGGGTCCAGGCCTGCGTCGTTTGCGGCGCACTCAAAGACATCGTCCTCCCACCCGAAAACCCACAGAAACGCAAATGGAAAAAGAACGAAGTGCGACGTTGAAAGCTATCACGGCCATCTCCCAGGAGGGAGGAGTGGCAGCTATGGATTCAGAAAAGGGCTCATTGGGGTCAGACACAGATGACTCGATGACAGAAAGTGGTCAATTGCCTCATGTGACACCCGGGACAGCTGATGAACTTGTGGATGCCTGAAGTCTCAGTTTAATCGGGTGGGCACAATGCTAGAGGGTGGATTTGTCTTGTTCCTATCTGTTTCCCATTACTCCTGAGGGTGGCTGATAGACGAGGGTTGGAGGGATCAGTGGGAGCGGAAGAGTCTATGGAAAATATGGTTCCTTTATATTAACCCCTTCGATGCTAATGACAGAACGGTTCCGTCATCAGCATCGGCTGAGCTGTGCTGATGGCGGAACCGTTCCGTCATGACTCCCCCCGCGCAAGGCGGAGTCAGCATGGGTGGGGAATTCGCGCCGCACGGATGCGGTAAATTTGCCTCAGGAGAGGTTGAATGTTTATCTTTGGGGGTAAGGCATGAGATGATGGAGAAACAGAAGGTCGATCCTCTGCGGCTCTGGGCTGCCTCCCCCTTTTTTTGTGTGGGTGTGATCTTTCAGTATTTCCTGGGGGAACATTTAGGATATTAGTTTGAATGGGTACTAGATTTGTAGCGCCTGTTCTGGGGAGGGGTGGTTGGGGAAGTTATGGGGTTATTTTTGGGATTGTTAAAGCTGCCGGTGTGTTCAAAAGTTGTGAACAATTGTTATTGAAGTGTTGATTTCAGCATGGGGTCATTACTTGACTTAAAATGCATTACGTGGAATGTTTGGGGGCTCCACACAATGATGTGATGCCATAAGGTGCATGCCTATTAAGTGCACCAGGGGGTTCACATAGCCTTTCTCCAGGAGAGAGACTCACATTAATCAGACCGTGGAGTTGGCGTTGAAGCGCAGATTGAGAGAGCAATTATTCTATACGACCTATTCAGCCTTTGCTAGAGGGGCTCTGATATGGGTTAGGGCGGGAGTCCCGTTCCAGCTGACACAACAGTTAGTGGATCCTGGAGAGAGGGTTTTGGTAGGGGCGGGACGCCTTATTGGCGTAGATGTGAGGCTCTGTAGTGTATATGCCCCTAATTTGGATCAGATTTCTTTCTTTAATCACTTATCAGGGAGGGTAGCATTGCACCTAACTAGTTCCATATTGATGGGAGGGGACTTCAACTCTATTTTAGATAACAAGATGGATAGGTATGTCCCACTCCTGCTGCCCGATGCCCCTATACACAGAGTCCCTAAGGCTGGGCATACATGGCAAGACAGTTGGGGGTTGGTGGACACATGACGCGCACTCTACTAAGAGGAGCAGGATTATTCTTACTACTCCGGCCTCCATGAACTGCATGTAAGGATTAATGCGATGCTATGCACCCCTGACATTCATGCTACAGTAGAACATAGTGAATATCTCACCAGAACGTTATCAGATCATAATCAATCATTAGTTAGGATACAGTGGGTCCGGGAGAGATCTGTCCTTCCGACCTGGCGGCTGTGGCCGGAGGCACTGGAGGACCCTGTCTTCTGTGATGCAATTGGGACAGGTAAAACTCCATATTTTAACGAGAACGAGGCCACGGCGTCAACAGTGGCATTGAAGTGGGATGCTTTTAAGCTGATAGTGCGAGGCTTATGTATCACCAAACTGGTGGGGGGAGGAAGACACTATTGAATGACATGGACTCAGCAGAGAAGCAGTTGCGAGCAGCTGAGAGAGCTCGCCCAGAAAAGCTGGAGGCACAAGGGGAGGTTTCGGATGCTAGAGAGGCAGTAGGGGTGCAGGTGGAAAGGTTGCGCTGCTTTGATCACAATCCTATCTGGCGAGGGTGCATGCAGAGGGGGATAAGGCGAGCATGCTATTGGCATGGCTGGCCAATCCAAACCCCTGGGATCGCCTATTTTAGGCCTGACAGGTCCCACGGGAGAGTTGGTATATATGCAGCAGGGAATGAATGGGTTGTTTCTGGATTATTATACTGACCTCTACCGCAGCAAACTACAACATGCAGAGACGGCATTAGGAGAAATCTTGTTGGATTCGCCGGTACGTCAGCTGGAGAAAGAACAGGCAGATCTGCTAGGGCAGGAGATCACGGTGGGTGAAATTAGGGGGGTAATTAAGCTTATGGCATGGAACAAAACACCTCCGGTGGATGGGATACCCATTGAATTTTACATGGTGTACATTGACTGTTTAGCTCCACGATTACTGGTCATGTTTCAGGAGGCACAGGAGGTGGGGACGTTACCGACAACTACTTGGGAGGCTATTATTATCCCGCTTCTGAAACCTGGGAGGGACCCAACCGATAAGATTGCATATCACCCACTCTCGATGCTAACCACTGACTATAAAATCCTGAGTAGGATACTCGCCACCCGGCTCCTCCCGCACATGACCCAGCTCGTCCACCAGGATCAAGCGGGATTTATCCCCCAAAGGAATCCGTCTATTAATGTGCGATGCTTACTTTGCATTTTTGGGGAGACTACAGCTCTGTTCCATTTGCAACGGTCCTTTCGGTTGACATCGAAAAGGCGTTCGATAGTTTGGAATGGCCGTACCTGTTTCAGGTTTTGCAAGCAATGGGGCTGGTTAGGTTTTCATGGAATGGACTGAGCTCCTTTATAGATCTGTGACAGCTCAGGTTCGGACGAGCGTGACAATCTCTTCTTCCTGTTCGGTTGGGCGGGGTACACGGAAGGGATTCCCCGTTCTCTCCCCTGCTGTTTGACTTAGCGATGGAGCCACTGGCAGCACAAGCCAAATCGGGGAAGTTTTACACTGGGCTAGAGCTGCGCACGAACATGCAGTATAACTCGCTCTACGCTGATGACTCACTCATGTTCCTGTCTGATACGGGGAGGATCTGAGGGGGAAGACATCATTACTGCGTACATTTGGTGCAGCTTCAGGGCTGCGGGTGAACTGGGTGAAGACTTGTCTCTTCCCTGTGGATGTGTCGAAGCAAGGCCCCACCCGGGGGTAGGGTATAAGATGGGAGCCGCGCTGCTTACCCTACCTTGGCACTAACATCAATCATACACAGGAGGACCTGTTGGAGGGTAATATCTGCAGAACTATGAAAGGGATTAAGGGTAGCTTACAGTTCTGGAGAATGTTGCCTTTATCAGTGGCTGGTCAGGTAGCACTCCTGAAGATTGTGGCACTGCCACAGCTGTTATACTACTTTAGGAAGCTGCCAATCTAGATACTGAGCTCCTTCTTCAAAATCCTCTGCGCTCTGGTAGGAGGATTCTTGTGGGGGAGCAGCTGACGGCGGGTGGCTCTGACCACAATGATTCGACCCCAAGCTGAGGGAGGCTGGGCGGTTCCAGACTTTGAATTATATTACCTGGCAGCTCAGCTGCAATGGTTTACCTCGGCGGTGGCAAGGGAATTTAGAGGACCGGATGGCCTGATGGGTCAGTGGATTCCGCGTCATTTACTGTCCTTTATTGTATTTCATCAAAGACTGCATCTTGGGTCGTTAACTCATGAAGAGTGGACGTTGAGGCTATGCTGGATCCGGAGCCAAAGAAGAGGTGGGATAGCTCGACCATACACTCCGGAGATTCCTTTGGGTGTGTGCACTACTCTCCCACATGAGGGGGATTGGACTGGGCTGGTTGCATGGGAGGAGCTGGGAGTACAAGTACTGGGAGACCTGTACCAGGATGGCGTGCTATTGCCCTTCCAGGTGATGCAAGATAGGTATTGCCTTCCTAGGGGCGACTTCCCATTGCACTCTCGTTTCTGCAGTCCAGTGCCACTGGGGAGGGGGACTATCGGAACCGCAGACATCTCCGGTGTGCCAGTATGTGGTGATTGCAGCAGGGACCTTTAAAGCTATATTGTGTCTATACAGACAGATGGTGAAAGAGGGGTTGCAACCACTGAGCCAATTGCAACAGAAGTGGGAGGCGGATTTAGGTAGGGAGATCCTCGAGACGACATGGGCTAAGGTGGTTGAGAGGGCATGGAAGAGCACTTGCAATGCTAGGTTTCAGTTGATTCACTTCTATGTATTGCATAGAGCGTATCTATCCCCGGCAAAGATAAAAAGGTATTTCCGATTGGACACAGCCCAATGCCCACGTTGCAGTTTGGTGGGGGCGGAGTTTCCTCACATGATGTGGAGTTTCCCGCAACCGGGAATGTATTAGGAGGAAGTGACTGACACACTCTGCGAGGTTACTCACAGGCAGATAGAACCGAACATGGGTACGTGTATACTGCACCGGTTTCCCCAAACGTCTAGGACAAAAGTTATGAGCACCTTTTTAGACTTAGAGTTGTTGCCCGCTAAATGAGTACTAACGATGTGTTGGAAAGCCATGGGAGGGCCCGGTGTTGCGTGCTGGAAGGCAGAGTTAATTAAATGGGCAACTAGTTAGAGTACGGTTAGATTCCAGCCTGCTAAGAGGTCCAACAATGACAGGGCACAAGAACCAGCGAAGGCATGGGAGGCATTGGTGGTGTCACTGCAGAGCCGGACACAGAGTCTGATGCAGGTACGGAGTCGGAGATGCCGATGGATACACCCTGAGTGAGTGGATTGTAGTAAGCTCCTAACAGTTCCAAGTGAAGCTGCTTTAGAATCAGGATATGTTCAGTCGGACTGATTAGACCAGAGGGAGAAGAGTTGCACTAATCGTAATTACTATACAGTGTGGTTTGCTTTATTAAAATGTTATAGGTGGACACACCTGTGGCAAGGGTGAGGGAGGGATAGGGGGGGACTGGTTTATATCTATATTTATGCATTGATCGGTCAGATTATTGAAACGTGTGCCCAGGGTGTGCAGGAAGCAAACCTTGAAATGAACATTGGCCGATCCGTGGAGAACGGAAAGAGGAATCAGATATGAGTGAGCAGAATGGAGGAATCATTGAGTATATGCATAAAATAAATAGCTGACGTAACAAATGACGATGTAATGCTGTGCATTGACACATAATACTGTAATGTACACTACCAGATGTTTAAGGGTGAGAGGAAATATCAATAAAAAGTATTTACAAAAAAGCTAGAATAACTAAACTCATTAATATAAGACAATTTAGAACACAAATCATTTCTAGCAGTGATTAAGCTCTCCCATGTGCCCCTATATTGGCACGAAGACGACAAATGAAAGAAAAAAGGGGTTTCACAGCAGCGGAGCACAACACATAGGTCGTGTGAGGTTCAACCTAAAGACCTCGGGCTAGGACCATGACAAGATATGGCTGCCACTCATAAGCTCAAAAACCCACATAATTCAAAATGATTCATATAAAATGCTACATGCAGACTGTTCATAATCATTCCTCAGTACAGATAATCTACTGTCATTAGCATTCACTCAGTAGCAATGTGCATGGTCATTCTTTAGTGCCATGATGTACAGAATCAGTGGCTGTGTACATTATCAGCACACCATTTCATGACTAAGCAAATTAGCAACTTTGCGCTGGCACTAGAGAAATGAATACTTCTAATTAGCAAGACACTACAGCACCAAGTAACTAAATGGCTGCCAGTGGTTTGTGTCTGACTGACCACATCCAGTCCAAACATTTTGCCACAGCATATGAATATAGAGGTCTAGGATCAGATTGTAAAATCCTCATAGCCGTCAGACAATTTATTGTGCTCAGAGGTAGGCAAACCAGCCTAATCCAGCACCTCCTTGGCTAGACATAGGCCTAGCAAATAAACAACACATGGGCTATACTTTCTTTAGTCACAAAAAACGATCTCTGGGGAACAGAAATCGAGAGCCTAGCTGCTAACCATAGTCCTATTCACAACATTCATTGGGGTTGGAATAGTGGATATAGTGATAGAAAAAGAGTATTGCTCTTTTTCTTGTTGTCCCCTCACTCACCAGGGTTGCCCCACGGTGACATGCTTCATCATAGGGGCCATCCCAGTCCGCTGCGGACTGGGGCGTGCTACGACTTGCGAATCACGTAGGAGCACTTATAATTTGACTATGTGTGGTGCGGGTGTAGTGATGGAGTGGAGTATGTGAAAATGGTTAAAAATACCTGCCTAGTAAGCTTTAAATAGTTTATTCTTGCTTCCAGGTGGTAACGTTAAAAATGGGGTGGAAGTATTAGGATACCCAAAAGCAATGTGTTTCGGTGTGCCTATCAACTCCTTTCAACATGTTTCGTGCATCCCCCAAGCACTTCCTCAGGACTACACAGGGACCAGCCCTATGTTCGCCACTCCTAAGAGACGCCGCAATGAGCTAAACAGTGAAAAATGCTGCAATCAAAATTAATGCATGCATATAGTACCTACGTAACCAAGTTAATCACGTGGTTCCTGTAAGACAAAAAAACAACTTAATAGTCAAGGGGTATAACCCCCAGTATATGCACACATACATCACATATATAGGACAAAATGAGAAGAACAAATAATTATATTCCCTTTTGGTCCTAGACAGAACGTTTTTCTGCATAAAAAACGTGGTAAGCACCTTGCGGTGTAAGACAGGCACTTATCCCACTTTCACACTCATACATTTTTACATACATGTGGTAGGGCCTAGCTGCGCCCCATGGACTTGGAGGGGTTCAGTATCCCAGCAATCTAAAATAGTGGAAGCAAAACACGGATATTTTATCTGCTTGTCTCGTTGTTTGGAGACCTACGAGACTGTGTGTCACGGGCTCAGTGATCGACAAATAGGCGGAGTTGTAAAAGGCAATCCGTCTGTCATATACACATATATCTGCACTTACTTGCTAACAGGATACCTCCCTTGTTTAGCACCTAGTTGCGCCTCTCCGGTCCAAATGTTGTTTGACCGGGGTCGCCGGGTTATTTTTAACTCCCTGCTCGCCTCGCACTTCCGCATTGTGCTCAGTCAGGAACTAGAGCGCGCTGGAGACAGCGCGATGGGTATTGGCGGCCATATTAGGTGTGTTTGAATCAATTTAAACAGCGATTATTCCAGAAGGGTTTGTCCATTTCCATGTTGCAAACTGCAGCCATTCGATGTTTTTATCAGTCAGTTTGCTAAAAAAAAATTTGAAATATTATACATTGTCAAGATTCATACGTTATATGTACAACTATATCCAAAAAACTGTCCAGTAAGTGGATCATAGTTTCTGTTCATTTTATCTTTCTTAAAGTAACAGTTTTAGATGATATATTAATGGGTTAACTCTGGATGTCAGTGCTTAGCTAAATGGGTTAGATAGCCTTCCAGTTAGATCACGTGAATTGTCCCCACAGGATTTCATCATTTAGGCCTACAATGTGAGAACGGAGTTTAAAAACCCAACGTTGTTGTTTCTCCAGAATTTTTTTCTCCATGTCAGTGTGTGGCTGTTGTGTTTCAAGAACCACCCATCGCATGTCATTTGGGGTGTGTCCCTTCTCCAGGAAATGTGTGGTCATTTTTGTGTTGGAGTGTTTGCACCTAAAATTGCTACAGTGTTCCACCATCCGTGTATTGACCTTCCTGGTGGTCATGCCTATGTAGTGTAGATTACACATACAAGTAATCATATAGACCACCCCCGTTGTATTGCATTTGGAGAAGGCCCTCAAATCCCAAGTCAAACCATTGTTGCATGTGACTTGTTTTGTTGCACTGGTTAGATGACAAACACTACAGTTTGAGCACGGGTAGTGTCCTATTGGTAGTGGGTGTAGGCGACGTATTGGGCCTTCTCTATCTTTGGGGCGTCTGTGGACTAACAAGTCCTTCAAGTTTTTACCTTCACGGTGGCTAAACATAGGCTGGGTCAGGTTTAAACCACCACTATTAAGTGTCCAATTTTGACAATTTTTGTCACTTTTTCTGAAGCCACGTTGTAGGTGGTAACGCAAATCGGTCTCCTGTCAGTGTCATTTTTGGGCTCCACTCTGGGTTTTGGTTCCAAAAGGGCGTCTCTATTGTTATGTGACGCTCTCTTTTTTGCTTTTGACACGATCTTGTGAGGGTAATGTCTCTGTAGTAATTTTGTGCTCAGTTCTTTAGCTTGTGTCTCATAATCCCGTTTCTCTGAGCAGTTGCGCCTTAGGCGTAAAAACTGCCCGAAGGGTAAATTCTCCCTCAATTGCCGTGGATGGAAACTGTCAAAATTCAACAAACAATTTCTGGCCGTGGGTTTAAAATGTGTAGTGGTGGTCAATTTCCCACCCTCTGCTATTATGTTTAGGTCTAAAAAGACCAGTTTTTCTCTGCTCATTGTGGAGGTAAACTTCAGAAAGGGATCTTTTGAACGTAACCACTCAAGAAATAGGTCGGCTTCCATCTCATTTCCATTCCAGATGTGGAAGACGTCATCAATGTAACGCCTCCACATCTGGATGTGTGTTGAGTGGGGGTTGTTAGGGATTAGGATTCTCTTTTTCTCCAGTTGGTGTACGTACAACCCTGCCACACTCGGCACAAATGTACTTCCCATGCTGGGTCCGTGGGTTTGCCGATACAAAGTATGTTGGAATAGGAAAAAGTTTTCAGTCAGGGCCAGGCGGCAGCATTCCAAAATGACATGTCTGGGTGTTTTATATTGCCACTCACTTTCAAACAGAATTTGCCCTAGGATTTCTAGAGTTTCTTTATGGGGCAAACTGGTATAAAGACTCTCCACATTGAGTCCGACTAGTATTTGTGTGGTGGGGTCAAAATCCAGGTCTTTAATTAAGCACAACACCGCTTTGGTGTCTTGTAGATATGTTTCAGTTTGTTGTACTAGAGGTCGTAAGAAGGCATCTGCAAACTTAGACAGGGGCACCAGAATCGACCCAATCCCTGAGACGATCGGCCTCTCTGGTGGATCCTCCATTCTTTTGTGGATTTTTGGGATTGTGTAAAAGTATGGTGTTCTTGGGTGTTTATTTTCCAGAAAGTCTGCTTCTTTTTTAGAAAGCCAGTCGCTTATCAAGCATTCTTCTACCATCCTCGCAATTTCAATTCTCAAACGTTCCGTAGGGTCCACAGTTAGGATCTCATAATTCCGCTGGTCAGCCAAAAGTCTGAGACACTCGGAATCATAGTCTTTTGAGTTCTGCACCACCGTTGCTCCGCCCTTGTCAGCCGGTTTGATTGTAATGCTTGTATCATTGGATAATTCTTGTATTGCCTCCTTTTCGGATCTGCTAGTATTGTAAAAAGTTCTTGATGACCCAGGATCCAACTCCATCACGTCCTTTAGAATTGCTTTTTCGAAAGCTAGAAGTTCCACTGGCAGACATGCTGCTGGGGGGGGGGGGTGAATGTGGATTTATTCTTTAGCCCAGTATCGCTTAAGGTTCCCACCGGTTGCGGTTTGTCCTTAAAGTACACTTGTAACTTAATACTGCGAGTGAACTCCTTCAGTTCACAGTATAACTTGAATTTGTCCAAATACTTTCTTTACCCTTTTTACAGCGTGGGTAGATCAAAGAGAGCTCAGATTGCAGAGGCTATTTTGTGGTAAACGTCTTGATGGGCAAAAATCTAGTCCTGTACTGAACATGTAGTTTCCTGTCTAGGGGGTAGTAATGCAGTGTAGGTATTCTTCAGACAGACGACTTGACTTGAACTGCACAGAATTCACAGTAAGAGAACTTCTGGAGGTGTTGTCAGATTGTTTCTGCACCACCCAATGACAGTACATTTTTTCAAAAGAATTAGCTTGGGCAATGATTGCTCCCAGTGGCTGAGCAAATCTAGAGATAAAAGCCTATTTCTGATATTTTTCACTATTCCATCTTATGGAATCTATCTAGCCTAATTACATCCTGAAATGCCTCTGCAGAGTTTATAAGTTCAGTAGTAGAAGAACTGTACTACTTCATTCAAGTAGCGAGAAAAATAAGGTGGGCAAGTGCACCGCATTGTCACATGCCTTTTCTGATCAGGATTTGTTTCTTGATCTGTCCCTGTTTTCCCCAACAAACACTGGCATGGTAGTCCTCATGTAGACAGATAATAATTGACAGTATATTGTGGGGCATTCCCATCTGCTCTGATGGTTGCCGCAGATTTTGCAGAGCAGCTAAGTCAAAGGCATACTTCAGGTTGACAAAGGCCACATACAAGTGGCCTTTGCCAATTAGCACCTTTTTTCAGGACAGTAAAAGGAAGCTGAATACCTGGTCCATTGTGCTAGTTTTGTCCCTGAAGCCAGCTTGAAAGGCAGAGAAGATCTGATTGTCATCAATCCACATGCATACCCTGTCCAAAACAACCCAACAGAAGACCTTCTACAGTGAATCAATTAAACTAATTGGTCTGTAACAGGATGGCAAAATTTAATCTCCATTTTCGTAGTTAGGTACCACCTCAGCACCCTTCCAAGATTGGGATGGGGGCACCTTCACGTACTGCATTGCTCATCATTAAGATGTGCTAAGCCCACGTTGTGTTATTATGTAGGTAGATGTCACCAAGTATGACTTCCGGGGCAGGAGGTTTCCCCTGGTCAATTGCCTGTATAGCACTTTCTACAATTTTGCAGGTCAAATGTCACCACATGGTTCATCTGTGCTACATTTGCAATAGTCTGTCCGTCACTAGTGTTGCCTAATAAGGCATTATCATACAGGGCTTGGAACTGCTCTGCCCACGCTTAAGGCTGGTGTGATTTACTGGTTGGGCTGTTGTGGCTTCTCTTCCGCAGCATACCAGTAACCAAAACTTGGTCATATCTCGCTTATGGCAAGCAGATAGAAGATTGCAATACCTTTACCCTTACCATTCCCACTTAACATTTAGTTGGGGATGTTCATAAGCATCACACACAGTGGGAATGTGGCCTATGTTTTTGCTCTTAATGGCTAATGTATGTTTAAATGACAATTTCCTACTTTCTGCATTATACCATGTTGTAATATTGTGCCTGATCCATTTGTTATATAGGGCACAAGAACAGGACCAATAAACTGATTAAAAAATCTTAGATAAATATTTAGGGCTTCCTGGGGACTGGCCCTATGCATCACTGTGTCTTCGGGTCCCACCAGTGTGCTTGAAAGGTCACTCTCAATAGAAGATGAATCATCCACACATACCACCATCTGACACCATTTAAGGTGGTGCCTACTGTTGGCTATCTGTTAGTAGCATATTAAGGTTGGGCATCAATCATAGGTTTCTCCCAAGGGGAGCACATATAGAAGCAAAAGGGATTATGGTCTTAATCTTTGCTGCTTTCCACGACTACGTCTTCTACATGGTGTCACAGCCTTAGATCCCATTAATATATAGTCTTTGCGATTTGTGCAGTAAGGTTTGTTGTATGTTGGTGCCCCTCTTCTATCAGAGTGTCTTCTACCATTCAGTGCCCATAGCCCTACTCTAATGTCAAAGTTTCGAGATAAAGGGCCCCTTCAGACCCCCTATTTGCGGGAAGAAGGCAAAGTTGCAGAATGACCCATCTTTCATCCTTATCTGCAGCGAGCGACACATCATTGCTGTCTAGTAGTTTAAACATATAATTGAAGTCACCAGCTGCAATGATGTCGAAAATGTACACATTGCCTCTAAGTTAAGACTCAATGTTTTTGTGACAAGTTACCAGCAGGATAAGCGCAGGTTAATCTATTGACTTTTTTTGGTTCACCTTGACAATGATTTCATTTGTTGTGTGAGAAGGCTTAAAGCCCCCCTCAACCAATAACCCAATTTCTAAAGTTAGGTTTCTGAAATTATTTCCATGCAACAAATGTCTCATGTATGGTGTGTACTGCAAAAAGAGTCACCTCTTTGTTTCCATTTGAGTTCATGCTGTAAGCAGGTGTTTTTAAAAGCCACGATTGACAGTTATTGAGTTCAGGTCAAAGGCAGTGTGAATATCTCACAGTGCAAGGCAGTGGGTCATTAGGGTTCATAAATAGGCTCATCCAGGTATGTGGACTTTTGGCAGTGTTTTTCCTGCCAACAGACATATGGGTCCCTGCATTGCAGCATTTAATCAAATAGTGTTGCATTTGCAAGTGGTGAAATCCCTGTCAACAGGGTGAGAAGGGGAAGAGGAGGATTAATGGAACACCCCTGCTTCAAAAGAAAATGGGAATCACTGTCAGATAAACATTAGGGTCAAGAGTGAATAAGTATTTGCCCTGAGGTAACATATCTGCAAATCGTCCATCCAATCCTTGGCCTCATTTCATAGCACACAAAGCAATGGTCAGGTGTGGCAAATATTTATGGGATGGGATGGGATGGTTTCAGAATGGTATCAGGAGATAAAGTGTGCAAGTATGTAACTGAAAGACTGCAGAAGAAAGTTGTGTAAAGAAGAGAACAGGAGTGACAGAGACATTACATCTTCCACTGACCGTAGTAATGTTTCATTCACAGTCCGACTAATAATCACTTTTAGAGACAGCACTGATGTGCTTCAACTCAGGAACAATAGGCTTTTGTCTCCAGGGTCCTACATGCTTGCAGGCTCGGTGATTGGAATCACCCACAAGGTAGGCTGCTGATTTATCCTTAGTGTTTTTAGACCCTGTTGAGGATTTCATGATTCCTTGAGAGCTCCAAGAAGTAGGGTCCCACCTGCAATATCAAGCCTCTCCTCAGATTTGAATTCACTTCTGAAAGATGTTAATGTACCGAGAGATGAGGGAGGAACTCTGGGTAGCATCAACCTCACACGTCTTCAGTCACATTGAAGGAAAGTTGAAAGGTATTTTTCACTAAAACAAAAACACACTGAGTGAAACACATTCCCTTGTATTCTGTGGGAACTAATAGGATTTTAATTGGCCCTTACTCACAGGGGCTACAATTTAGCTATATATATCTATCTATCTACATTTTTTCACATTTCTATCTTACAAGTGCACTCATATGTAATTCTTTGAATCACAAGTGCATTTTCTCAGGGCGTTTGAGTATCTGTTATAATCTGGGAAGGTCTTACACTGAATGCAGTTTTTTTTATGACTTCAACAAGTTTAATTTGGTAGTTTGTATCAAGTGCACTTATAGCAATTGTGGATGGGATATCTAGTTTTTCATTCCAAATAATGATTGTGTTAAATCTAAAACACAAAAATATTGATGATGCTGTTTACCATCCTAATTATTCACTAATTACATTGAATTGTGGGCTACAAATGCAAATAAAGTGAAAACTTTATTTGAATTTCCAGGATTGTAATAGATGTTTGTTAGATCTGGCCTCTGTTGGTATAGTCTCCCATAACTGCTCTCAAAGTGTTGTGCTCATCATATGCGTACTGTGGAGCGATGTATATATGATAGGCTGATTCGAGCTAGCTGCAACTCCCTTGTCTTGGGGTAAGACCTATAACCGGGACATGTATCTCAAATGTGCCACAGGTTTGCCTGGGTGTGGCCTGTGTGCAGAAGTTACTGTTAATCAGTTTGGAATTTAGAGAGAGCTACATGCCAAGGTTGAACATATAACCTGGTGTATCAGAGTTCCTGACAGGGTGCAGTGTTGGGAAGAGGTTTGGCGTTTTCAGCTGTGTGTGTTACATGCAAGGGTTGTGAATGGTACTGGGTGATATGTTTGGAATGATTGGGCCTACTTCTCACATTGGATTACAATGAAGGGGTGTAAGGAAAGGCTGGTGAACATTATTTCCTACGGGCAGAATAGTAACTATAAAGAGCATTTTGTATGGATGAGTACTTAATAGCGAATCCTTTCAGGTAGTACTAGTGGGTTCGACATTACGGGGATGGAAATTTCACTTTTGGAAAGTGGGCATTGGGATGTGCATGGCTCTGTGTGCCTGGAGGCCTGTCTCCTAATTCACAGCTGGGTTCTAGGGGGCAGCCAAATGTGTGCATTCCTGATAGGGGGCCATCAAATGGAGGTTCACAGGAAACTGCAGACCTCTGACTCTGAAGGGCCTTTCTGGGATGGTTATGTGGGGGTGGATCTGGCACCTATATACCAAGGGGCAGGGTCTTGGACCCAATAAAAATTGTGATCAAACCTCCTGGGTAGGATGGCAAACAGTACAAAATGAAGAGAGGAACTGTGCATTTCAAAGATGGCCTTTTTTTAATAGATTCTATTTTCAGAGACACAAGAAATCATTAGGGCAGGATGGACTGCAACTGGCCTTTCTGCAGATTTGTTCTGGCTTGGAGCTCGTCATACTCCAGGAAGGGGGCTGTCACTTTGAATTTAGCCTGGACATTGTTGGCCTGCATCTAGTGCCAACTGTTGTGGCCTGCGTCTTGAAGTACTCTCCAAGAGCTGGTGACCTGGCTTTCTGTCCATAAGATCTCAGGGACACAAAGGGTATCACTCTCCCCACAAGATTGTAAGGACTGCTCTGGGTGCGGTACAGGCAGGTGGAGTCTGAAGGACCCATGCTTGCATCCAAGGGAACCTGTGCTCACTTGTGCTCCAAAGCGTGTGGTGTCCAAGGGGTGTTGGGGGACCCTGATCTGGGATCTGAGATTGTCTTTGGCCTCCAGATCGAGAGGATGGCAGTGCCTGACATCGCAGCCTTGGCCTGAGGTTCTTGACTCCCTCTCCCCGGACCGATGCCACAAGGTGCTACGTTGTGGAAGAAATCATGATGAGGCCTGAGGGGCTTTGTGTGCCTTGTAGGCATCAGTGGCTGAATAACTGGCGTCTACAACAGGTCACTTTCTGCTTGAGGGGAAAACATTTCTCCAGGTAGGGAGCCTGACAGCTTCCTGGGTCAAATCTTGTGTCTCGGGGGATAGCAGTCCAACACTTATGCAGGTGCTGTTGGGTGCCTGGAGGTCTAATTCAGATGGACAAAACTAAGTAACTGTTTCTTTACATGTTTAGGTAGTTCTGACTGTCTAATCAACAGGATGCCAGCCCCTGCAATGTGCATTATTGGCTGGTGGAGTTGAGAGACTGAGGAGCGGGTTCTCGAGGCATAGGCAGGGAATGATGTCTGTTTGACCTCTCTGCAATGGGAAAGTCTGACGATTGCATATAATTGCAAAGTGTATATCTAATATGTGTTTTATTTTGATTTTAATAGAGCAGTCTGACAATTGAGTATAACTGTAGACTGTATATACAATGTGTATCTCATTTTGATTTTAATGTGTGTGTTTAATTTAAAGACAAGTGGTTTTTTATACATACAGTGTAGAATCTTTTTGTGTCTAATGTCATGTTTTGAGAGTGGGGGGTTGTGTCTATAATTTACACTCGAGCCCTGAGGATAAGCTTGACTGCTCAGTGCCAAGCCACCAGAGGGTGAGCATAGATTATCAAACAAGTGTATTGTACATATCTTATTTGGAACTGTGGTTTCTGACTGGCTTTAATGCATCTCAGCCAGCCCGAAACCATGGGTCCAACAATGTTGAAAATGAATACATTGCAATATTTGTTGGCCACAGCTATACAGTGTCATTTCATATATTTTAAGTATACCCTTCAGATGTCTATGAAACAATGGAAAGAAATTGGCACTGATGAAGGCTAACATTTTATTTGGTAGCAGAAATAAAGCACCAACAGAATATTTGCTGTACTGTAGAAACTGTCAAGAATTAAAACAAGCATTTACAATGCAACGGTTTCGCCTTTGTAAAAGTTAGAGCTATAGGCATTGTAAATGAAAAATTTTGTATTTATGTGTTGGTTTTGAAAACAGATAAATAAATGGCATTGCCATTTACAATGCCAATAGCTTAATCTCTCGCAAATGTGAGACCTATTGCATTTGCACCCACAGGCACACACACAGAACTGGTGAGGTGCAAACAAAGGTGTTGAGGTGCAGTGTAAACAAATTTTTTAAAAACACTTTTCTTCCAAACCACAAATTCAGAAGTTACAAACCAGAAACAAATCCTTATATAGGGAAGCCACTGCAGCCTGGTACTCACTACATCCTAACCTCAAGACACTGACTCCAACCAAGCTCTACCTTCCATAAGCATCTCAAATGTCCAGACAATGCGTAAGACTAAACATCGTACTGTTTCTAGAAACTACTTTTATAAGTCTTAGCTCTGTTAAAAATGTTTGTTATTTTGAATTGTTGTTAATGTAATCCCAAAGGTTTATCCTATGTTGCAGTTGTAAAGAACCCTCATACAAAAGCTCTGCTATACAAATGAACAAATAACCAAAACAGAACTATTACTAAAATAAACGTCAGTCTGCTGAGGTACACTAGGAATGTTGGTAAAACACTGTGGTCAAACTAAGAACACCTGTAGAAGGAAGCAGTTTGATTAGGGGGAAAGCAGATCGGTAGTAAGAGATGGAAAGACAGGGCACGACAAAAAAGCAGATGTTCTGGACCATGACTCTTTTGGGTCCAAACAGGCAAATGTACTGTAGTACATAAGCAAGCAGCGAGACTGATTCACCAGCAACCAAGATGGCAATCTGCCAGACCCTTACTACAAAAACTCCACTGGCTCCCCATTTCCCAACGAACAGCCTTCAAGATGGGCTGCTTAATTTTCAATTCTCTATACTGCCGGAGCCCTAAATTCCTTAATTGCCTATTATCTAGGTACACCCCCTCCCGCAACCTGCGCTCAGCCCACCAACAGCCGTTAACTTCCCCTGCCTTCAAGTTACAACGCCAGGGTGGACGCACGTTTGCCTCCTTGGCCCCTAAATTGTGGAACTACTTTCCACTGGAGATTCGGTCTTGTAACAACATTCTGACCTTCAGTAAAATGCTAAAGACATGGCTGTTTGGGCAGGCTCATGAGTAACTTTATACTATGGTCCGACAGACTTTAGAGTTAGCGCCATGAAACCATCCGGTGTACGGGCGCTGTAGAAATTTTTTATAACAATATAACAACAGTACATTCCCATCATCTGAATGCCTTTAAGCGCTTTCGGATCCTAGGCACCTATTACAAGCGACACCATTCCTTCAGCATTTCATAAGCCTAGCCTTTACAGCATGTGCATTGCATTCTTAAAGCAAATGGCTGTCCTCATGTCAAGAGTCCGTAGGTCCAAGACTGCTGCGAAACCATCCCTCATTTACATCCGTTGTGATGTGTAACACAAGAAAAGAGGCAAAACATGATGGGCTCTTCTGCATACTGAATTTCAGTATTCTACCTTTTAACACATCTGATGATCAGTAAGCACAAACTTTACTTGTGCTACCTCCTTGGCTGGTAAAGATGAAAGTCCACAAGTTTAAACTTTTAATAAACTCCCCAGACAAAGCCTAGCTTGAAGACAAAGTGTGCATACCAATGGGCCTCGTTGCACATCGCCTGCCGATCAACCCCAGGCCACTTGCCACACAGAAGGTAAGGTAGGGATGTCTCTTTGTGGGGTCCACAAAAGACTTGTGCTCTCTCAAGGGAAGACAATGTCCCAAAGCGTGCCTCCCCCAACTCACAGTCTGTGGGGCATCCGCATAGCAGAGCAGAAGGCCAGGCACAGATGGGGCCGCCCACATTGTCATGCAAATGTCTTCTCACAGCGGCGGCCCAGCTGCGGGTCTAACGGCTCTCGGCCTCTGCGAATAATTTAAAGTGTCCAAAAGGACCGAATGGAGCTGATGGGACGTGCACAATGACAACTCGGAGCTGCTCAATACTTAAGGAAAGCAGAAACGTCTGTATTGTGTGGCACACTAAAGACATTTGTTGGCTAAAAAAGACTTTCTAGAAGCAAACAGTTGAAAACACCTGACCGACAAGCTGCAAATAGAGGTTAAAAAAATAAACTAGTTTGCATATGGGTGAAAGAAAAGGTTGTACGGGAGCTTTCATGACGGGCTCCCTTACAAAAGCAAGAATTTAAAGCGATTTCATACTTAAACCATTGCCCGATCTACAGTGTGTCTTTACAGGTGGGCTTTGCTGCCCATTCAAGCCACAGACATGCTCAACACAGTAGCACCATATTGTAAATTCTTTTTAGAGTAGTAAAGTGACAATAACCAAACAATAGCGATCTACAACCCCAGTTTAGTACAGCCTAACGAAACATTTGATTGACAACATCGGTATCACATTGCTTCCAAATAAAACACCGCATCTCGTTATTCAACAGATGCGCTTGCTTGTTACCAAATATTGCACATAAATAAAAATCTCTGACTCATTAAACGGCTCCGCCTGCATTACAGGTGACAGGGTTTATCTGTATTGGTCACACTTTAAAAACAAGCACCCTGGATGAAATAATAGCAGGCCGCAACCAAATACGGCGTGAGCAACACTCAATCAACAGCGGGAGGGGGGCGGTAACGGGCACACAGACAGCGGGAGGGGGGTGGGAACGGGCACACAGACAGCGGGAGGGGGCGGGAACGGGCACACAAACAGCGGGAGGGGGCGGGATAACACATAAAATACTAATATAAATATACACAAACGAATGCAACCTTAGTGCTGCGGACCTTGGGTTGTCTGATGGAATATTTAAGCTGAACATAAGCTCCCAAACAGAAGAGACGTGCACACAGCAACCCTTCCCTGCGACCCTGTGAAATCACGGACAAGAAGACGAGCCAGCGATGCACCGCGCCCCCTCCCTGGGGCCCGCTCCGGTTTTATATCAGCCCACCTCTAGCACCCACAACATGGCGCCCTCTACAAGGGCGCATAAATGTTGCCAGTCCCATGTGTACCTGGTGCCAGGCTCGCACCCAGCCAGCCGCCGCCTCCTTCGCTACTACAGCCGCCGGAAAGCCCAGCCCTAGCAGCGGGGCACACGTCACTGGGCCAGTCTCCTGCCGCCGATGTAACCAATGGGGGACGCCGAGGGGTAGAGACAGATTTCAATTGGCCAATAAGGAGCCTTGTAGTATGGCAGAGGCAAGAAAAACGTATAACGTTATTTGGCTCAGTCTAGGTTTTAATAATCCCTCAAGTAAAATAAACACATATAAGCATTAAGAGGAGCATTTGGGGCTGTGTGTAGTTTTTACAACTTATGCACTGCAGTGCATAGAATAAAAACGAGAGGGAGGGTATGCATGAAGAAAAAAGGGGCGGGACTTAAAAAAACACACGGAAACGCCCCCTGAATCGCGTTCCGACGGGGAAAGAATGATTGACAGCCACTCTCTCCCAATGGCTAGCCTCCATAGAAATAGAGGTCTCAATTAGGTATACAGGGTCCATCAATCTTTTCACAAATCCTAAGAAAAAATTTAAAGAATTTAAATTTGCCTTGTGATTCAATATCAGTCCAATATATAGACATTTTAATTTCAGCAAAAACAAAAGAGGGCTTTATAGCCCTCTTTTGTTTTTGCTGCAATTACAATTACTTTACTAAATCGCTTTGCTAAAAATGGAGACAAGATATCTCCAACCAAATTGCTATATTACCAAAAAAAGTGATTTAACCCAGATCTCTTGACTGGGGTGAATGTTTGATATGCTCTGCATTCCCTTCATCATCTGTGTGTCTTTTGCTTTCTCGCCCTAAGTGTTCCGGGTATGCCCAGACGTGGGTCCCGTGCTCACTGTGTCACTGGATTCAAGATAGGTATTGTCCCGAAACCAGTCCTAGGATGCTTGTTTCCGGTCCAGGGAGGACCTGGCTTGGCAGTTCGGGCTGAAGTGTTCCCACGTGGAACAGGGTCAAGACTGATTTGCATATGGCGGGGTCTAAACTGGGGTGGCATGATGAGCAAAAGAACAATGGATTTAACCCAGATCTCTTGACTGGGGTAAATATTTGATTTGCTCTGCATTCCGTCCATCATCTGTGCGTCTTTTGCTTTCTCATCTGAAATAGAGAAAGATGACAATGATCATGATTGCATTAATGTGAAAGAATTATGTAATAAGCCAAGAACAGATACCCAAATTGGCTTTTTCCTCTGTTTGTGGTTGGTTCTGGTCTGAGAGATATCATGGATCCTGAGGGGCATCATATGCAACCTGCACAATAACACACATTGTAGCCCAAGGAGAAGAATTGAGCACAATTACAAGAGTATGCTGCGTGGCCAATGGATTGAGTGTTACAATCTATACAGTTTTATGGTCAATATGGTTTTGGTGCGGTCCATATTTTTGGCCATATGTGGTCACAAAGATGTCTTTACATTGGCTGGCACTCCTATTCAAAATGGGCCATTAATTTTGTATATTTTAACAGCTTTGCAGTTTCCAAAACAAATTGTTGTGGTGAAATTTGCTGCACATAAAAGTGGAGATAATTTTATTACATTAGGCAACCGTTTTGGAGGTGAAGTTGCAAAATACTGTGCAGTTGTGCCTGGTACATTGGAACCAAATAAAAATTCTAACCCTGAAGTGGAAAAGACAAATAATTACTTGCCAATGTCAGTTCAGTCTCTCGAGGAGTTGGGGGAACTGGAAAATGAAGTGACAGAGGAAGAAAAGAAAAGATGGGAAAAAGCAGGATGCACAAAAGTCAAAAGTGATACCTGGTTATCAAATTATCATAGAGTAGCATTACCAAACGGGACCTACACACGTGGGTGTGATGGTATATTCTTATTATTCATGAGGTATTGGTTCAATCCTCATTTTAGAAAAAATGTGATGTCATTACGCTAAAGGTGTATCACATGTCAAAAGGTGAAAATAGGTAGAAAAACCACAGTGACCATGAGTCACTTGGGAAAATCAGAAGGTCATGTCAAAAGATTACAAATAGATTTCACAGAGATGTCCAAATGTAGTGGTCTGAAAGTTATTTTGGTAATTGTGTGTCTCTTTTATAAGTGAGCTGAGGCCTACCTAGCAGATAGATGTGACTACTCACTTAAGCCAAGCTTTTATGAAGAGAAGCAATCCCTAGATTTGGTTTGACAACTTACCTGAAAACAAATAGGGTAACTAATTAAAACAAGCATTTGCAATGCAATAGGTCTCGCAAATACACGAGTTTGAGCTATTGGCATTGTGACAATGCCTTTTATTTTTTTTTTTTTTAATATAAATAACATGCATTGTCATTTACAATGCCAATTGCTTAAACTTGCGTAAATGAGAGACCTATTGCGTTGCAAATGCTTGTTGTTCCCAGGGGATGGTTTTGCAGCATAGCTGCAATATCGCCCCCTTCACAAAATCGCCAAAAAGCAACACAAACCTTTCCCGCTAGCCTCCCCACCCCATGGGGCAGGTCAGCTCTTTGCCAGGGTCGGTTTCGGTTCCCTGTCTGGCTCTGGCTGAGTGCGAAGCCCTGGGCAGCTCCCCACACTGCCCATGCATAGCGCCAAACGAGCCTGCTTAAAGGACAAGACATTGTACTTACATGGAGGAAGGTCATAAAGTAAAATGGAAAGGAGATGTGCACGAGGAGGCTCCATGCCAAATAATTATGTGGCATTTCAAAATAAATGCATCACATCAGACAATAAGAGCAATAGAGCGGGACTCTTCGATGACACAGTGAGAAAATTAATGCAGCTTCGTTCCTATATCCAAACTAAACAAGACACGGCAGGTAAGACAGTCACCTAGACACAAAGGGCACACTTCAAGGAGGGCAAGTATCGAGGACTAGGTTACAGTTAAAATTGGACGGACACCTTATCATATCCCACTGAAGGCTCCTTCACCCAACCATTTAAAAAAAAAAGACCTTTATTAACCCACTTGAAGCTACGTCCCTGCTCGCTGCACGTCTGGGTACTTGGCGAGTGAAGTGCAGCATGTCTGCATGCACACCAGCTAAAGAGAAAGTAAAACGCCAGGGACTGTTTACTGCATGCTAAAGTAAGGTAAATATGAAAACAGGTCACGGAGAAAGGAACTTTGGCAGAGAAAGCTGGTCTCGGGGGCTAGTGGTTCTCAAAAGACTGCACGAGGATAAAGTGTGCGAGCATGTGGCTGGGGTTACTCACCGAGAAAGGACATCTTTCCAACGCCGAGGGGTTCCTCTCTTCTGTGAGGTGATTCTTCATAGCGCCGAAGCCTCTCAAGGCTTATAGAGACTACACAGAGCCACCCTCTCGCCTCCCTCACACGGCGCATCTGAATCTCCCTCGCCGCCGCCGCCGCCGCCTCCTCTTCGTGGGCGGGCTGTGTCTGCATCTCTAATCTTGGAAATCCCGGCGCAGCCTCCAACGTGATGAGAGATCATTTAAAACCACTTTCATACATTGAGCGGGGTAGAAAAACACAAAACACCCCCGGTACACAAACTAAAACCACAGGCTCTCCTTGATAATGCAGGGATATATAAGACTGGGTTGATTTGGGGGGCGCCAGCCTACTATCTGCTCTACTTACAGCCATAGCGGGGTCGGAGCAGGGAGGCGCGGAGCTCCTCATGCTGCATCCTGAGTCTGCGCTGATGCTTCTGCCCAAACTTCAGCAGCTGCTCCCGCAACCAATGACCGAGCCGGGCTCTCCTCCCAGGTCCTCTCCGGGCCTCCGCCGAGCTCTGCCCCCGCCTGTTGCGCTCTGCGCCGCGCTGCTCCCGGAGCTCTGCTGAGCCTGCGGCGTGAGTGCGAGTGTGAGCCCGGCAGCACCCTCCTCCTACTCCGCTCAGCCGGCGGCACACGGGCACTTCCCACGGCGTCTCACTCACGGCCCCGTTATTCAGGTTAGCACAGCACAGTGACACCTGCTGGCAGCCGCGGGCACTGCAGCTCGAGGGTGGACGGCCGCGCCTCCCGTGTATCTGCCCTTGGCTGCGGGACGGGCTATTTATTTTTTTTTCATTTATTTTATGCGTTTTTATATAGCGCGGACTTTACCCGAAGCTGCCAGAGCGCTTCACAATAGTAACAGAAATGATACATAAGGAGAACATAACAAGTGAGCATGTTACAAAAGCAAACGTTACGTTACACGAGGCAATAGTAACAACGTGATGAGAGCATCCGTGGACCTCGGCTGCAAACCGGGGGAGGGGGGGTGATTTATTTATTTATTTAAATAAACGGTGGCAAAGGAGGCACTTTTCTGGTTTAACCACTGCACAGGTATCCGTTCAAGATATATAAAACAAGTCAAATCCCGGGCCGGCAGCCAATCACAGCGCGGCCCGGGAATGACGTCACGGGGGTGTCCCGGGCCGGCAGCCAATCGCAGCGCGGCCCGGGACAAAGGGGCGGGGCTTAAAAAAAGCACCAGAAACGCCCCCGAATCGCGTTTTCGAGAGAAAGCGCGATTGACAGCCTCTGTCTCCCAATGGCTAGCCTCCATTTATGGAGCTAGCCAATGAGAGGCAGAGGCGGGTCATCGATCATATATAGAACTCAATAGGTTTTTTAGCGAATGCTCACTACGTGAGCATTTGCAGGCAAAACCTAAAAACAAATAGACATAGGAAAGCAGTCAATTGTCAAGAATATAGGAATGTCTATATGTTTACAGGTTAGATAAAATGACTTATTGTTATATTTGAAATGTGTTATTTTATTTTGTTTTTATGGAAATGTATTAAATGAAATATTTGTCTGAACTGAAAACACAATTTTATGTATACCTAGCTGTTTGTAATAACCTTGAAAAATCATTTTATGCCTTCTTAAAGCACAATTAGAGCCTTAGCATTATTGATCGTTAACGCGATATATGCACAGCCATCGTAACGGCCAGCTCCGGTCCGCTCCTATCCTGAAAGTCTCGAGTGATTCGTCAAGCGGGCGCGGGAAAAAAGGGGGGTCCAAAAATGTGTTTTCCCCATGCAATTGTCTGTAGGAACCGTTCATCGCAGCTATAGCCCGAACTGCTGAACGGAATTACACCAAATTTGGCAAAGAGGTAGTCCTTAGTCCAGACTCGTGCCTTTTGCTTAAATGGTGTAAATCCGTTCAGTAGTTCCCTGGAAAATGACATTTAAAAGTACATATATATCTATAGCTGTGGTGGATCCGCACATCCTGCGTGTACCCTAAGCGCACCGTCCCGATCGAACGCTAAATGCTAATTGGCTGTCAAGTGGTTGTCAACATTCAAAACCAGTAAGTGTTGGCAGCCATTTTGTGCCTCGGTAGATGTGAGGCTGAAGAAGTTAGTGGAATAAGTGTGCAAAACGTATAAAGGGGGCAGAGTAAAAATACCCTGACCCCTAGACCTGCTTAGGGGGTCCCACAAGGACTCTGAGGGCCCAAAATGTATTATTATTTTTTTTTAACGGTAGGGTGTGCTCAGGGTGCGCAGATTCTGCCATAAAAAAGAAAAAAGAAAACAGAGCTTTTATAATATTTAGCCCAGGGGGGGCCAAATCCCCGGGGCACAATTATTAAATGTAATGGGGGGCCCAGAGGGGCCCCCCAGCCCCGGGGACCACCACCCCCGGGGCTACAAAATAAATAGTTGGGGGGCTCCAAGGCCCCCCCAGCAAAATACGTGGGTGGGGTACAATGGCAGCCCCAAGCCCCGGGGACAACCACCCCCTGGCCTTTGTGTATTGTTAGAGGGGGGCTGCGTGGCCCCCCCTCCTGGAGCCTTGTTGTGGCCCTGGGAACGACCACCCCCCAGGGCCAACTCCTGCAGTGTCCCGGAGTGCCCACCCCGGGGACACTGTAGTTTGCTATGAGAGGGTGGGAGTCTCACGGGTTCCGCCCTCCCATAGCAAACTTGGTTTGGATTTTGAGAGAGAGAGCTTGCTCTCTATTTGAAAATCCAAACTAGATTGCTTTTCCACACAGGGAGCTGCATGTTAGCAGCTGCCCACGTGGAAAAGCAATTCCGACTCCCGAAGGATGCAGGGAACCGGCTGGGACCATGGGGGCATTGGGGCTCCCCCCATGGTCCCCAACGTTTTATATAGGCCCCGGGGATAGGGTCCCCGGGGATAGTAGAAATTAGTGATAGGGGCTTTTTTTACTGTAAAATTAGGGGTCGCGTACCCAGCGCAGCGCTCAGTGCGGCCCCCTAGTGTGCACGCATTGGATGCACAACTCCTATCGTGTTGGGTGCGCGACAGCAAAGCGTTTGGTGCACGACTTCTACGTGTAGAGTGCAGGACTCTGACTACCTAACTAAGTACACAATTGTGTTTCAGGCCTACAATTCAACATTCAGTATCCATACACTCCAGCAAACACCCTGTGACTGCTCTTGCAATGCCATACTGACTCTTTCAGTTCCATGTACTAATCCACTCCCTAAAGTAAAACTCAACCAATTATGAATTCACCCAGTGTCTCTCCTTATAGTACTGTTATCATTCAGTTAGTACTCATGTATTCATGCAGTGAGCCAGGCTTTAGGGAAAGGAGTACTTCAAACTCCTATGTTGAAGGGGCATTCCATAGGTGTGCGTGTTTGCACGGAACACTGATAGAACAAGACGCATCTCCAGATTTATTAGAAATCATAAATCAGGACATGTGTGTGAATCATGCTGCACCATGTTGCAATTGCTGCAACAAGGCACAACAAGGAGTATTATTTTCATTTCTCCTCATTTTTTTCTTTGAATGTATGCTAAAATGCACAGCATACATTGAAGGAGAAAAATGCCTTTACAGATTGTGTTTGTGCAGGACGGTGTGTCTTCCTGCACAATTTTTTTTTTGCATGTCACAGATATCCTTAAGCCATGGTGCAAGGGGGCCTGTGTCATCGCATGGCTGCAGTTTAAGCAGCAGTGCAGAGGGAAGAATAGACTTGCAACATATTTATGTACATATGTTGCATCCCTGTGCTTCGGAAGTACTACAGCACACTGCAGCTAAATAGCTAAAAGTGTCATGCTACAGTACTTCCTTATAGTTCTGCACTTATACATACAACATACAGTGCTAATGCATTCTTTCAGTCAATCATGCACTATGCATACATTTAAACAAACTTTCATACACTATCATACAAATATAGCTCTTTCTATACCAGAGAAGTTAGTTCTGAAAATAACTTTTTTTTATTTTATATTTTTTTTGCCGTTTTTGGAACAAATATTTGATTTTTTTGTTTTTTTTTAAAGAAAATAGGACGAAAAAAACAGTGAACTTCAGGAACTAACAACCCAGAAAAAAAAGTCTAACAGCTGTGGTTTCATTGTGCTGTACAAACTAAGTCCACAGACTGCTCCCCGTAGCACAGAAGTTGGTTGCACTTGATACAGTGTATTTTTATGTGTGCAAATTCGGAACGTATGTCCGGAAGTGCTGGCGAAGAGGAACTGGCAGAAGTACTTGGGACTGCAGTTTGAGGGTTGTCTTGAAGTCTCCTGCACTCCTACCGAGACAGATTCACAGGATGCAGACTCTTAAGATGTTCATACACACTTGTAGTGCCGCAAGAGTACTTTTTATCGGCACTGCCTCTGGAAAGAGCGTTACCACAGATTTTATGGGTGACTTTTGTGGCATTCACCTTCTTTTGTCCTTCAGGGTAGGTTAAAAACTTCCACAACACTGAAGAAGGTCTTTTTGGAGGTGGAGGTTCCACAGCAAATTCTTCGTCCGAAGAATGGTCTGATTCTTGTGGTGGCTGTTGTCCTGAAGCCATTTTGTCCTCAAATTGGAAAATATCAGTAAAGAATAATCCAAAAGAATTTCTTCTCAGGTTAGAGATCTGTCTCCAAAGAAGGTCGAAGAAGAATGATGGGAATGGGTGGGGTCCTTCAATAGTTACAATGGGAAAAGTTATGAACCAATCAATTTTCTTTCTGTCTGGTCACATGGGCTCCGTGTAGGGTGCGCGTACGCAGCTCGCACCCAGCGCGACTTCGCGAAATATCATTTAAGAGTAATGTAACTTTATTAAAAGTAAAAGAATATTATTTTTATGAGTTGCTCAGATAATATCTTGCCTTAATATCCCGCACAGCGATCGAGAAAGGTGCACTTTGGGTGCACGACTCAAAAAATAAATGGAAAAAAATAATAAAGAAAATAATATAAATATATTTAACAGAATAGAAAATAATAAAAAAATATTTAATTTAAAAAATATATATTTGTAATAAATATGTGTAATGTCATTTAAAAAATAGGATATCTAAAAGTAAATAGATTAAAAAAATGTAGTAAAACAATCCAAAAAAAAATATAACAATAAATACATTTAAAAATTATCATTGAAAAAACCTTAGAAATTCACTGAAAAAAACCATAGGTTTCAGGCCTGTTATAGTTAGGAATTATCATTTAAAAAACCTTTGAAATTCACTGAAAAAAACATACGTTTTAGGGGTGTTATAGTTAGCTGGACATTTCACTGGTAAAAAAACATTGAAATTCCTCCATTATAGTTAGTTGTACAAACTATAACTCGCGCGCCCGCAATCCACTGCTGATGATGTCACATATTACATCATTCATGACATGACATGGCCGATATGAGCCAGAACAGCTAGGATCTTATCGGCCGATCACACTCATTAATGCAGACTCCAAAATCTTTTCAAAACTTTTAGTAAATCGAATCTCCCCTATCATTTACAAACTACCAGCATGGCTTTGCGCCGGGAAGATCTACGGTTAATCACATTCAAAGAGTGATTACCTTTTGACCATTCGGAAATTGCAGGAGACGCTATGGCATTGATCCTTCTCGATGCCGAGAAGGCCTTCGATAGGGTCTCCTGGCAATTTTTGTGGTCTGTCAAATCCAGGGTGGGTATTTCTATGGGGTTTATTCAAGCAGTACAAAAACGATATGTCAACCCCAGGGCTATGGTAATGGTGAATGGTAGTCTTATCAAGAAATTGATTATAACTAGAGGAACCCGGCAGGGATGTCCATGCTCCCACCTCCTTTTTGCGCTGTATCTTGATCCTTTTATTTGCAGACTGGAAAGGAATAGTGAGATAGAGCCAATTATATCACAGGGATACACCACCAAAACCTTGGCTTACGCTGACGACATAGCAATTATGACCCCAAATCCGAAAACTGCTATGTCTGCTATTACCAGTGAGGCGATTAAATTTGGAGGGATTTCAGGATACGCACTCAATCAGGGGAAGACCCAGATCGTAGTGAATAGAAAAATAGAGATGTACGACCCTTTGGTGCTAAGTGAGGCGACGCACTTGGGCATCTCCATCACATCTAAACTCAAGTGCTTGGTGGAATTAAATGTGAAACCAACGCTGGACTCCATGCAAAAGGATCTGCGGCGGTTAGATAACTTACATCTCTCTCTAATAGGTAGGGATAACGCCTTGAATTTTTTTTTTCCCAAAATCCTCTATTTATTTAGAGCTATCTGTTTAGAATTCCCCGATCAATGCTTTAAAACAACGGAACACACTTTTTCTAGCTTCATTTGGGCCTACGCATAACCTCGGCGTGCTTATAAATTTCTGACCCATCCAAAAGAAAGAGGTGGGCTTGCTCTTACAAACCTGCAAGCTTATTATTGGGATTCTGTCCTGCTTTATAGTCAGGAACTGCTGCAAAACATAAGGGATGAGGGGCGCCCTGGGGACGTCCAGCCTTCCATATTCTAACTAATCATAGGAAATCAGAGCCTTGGCTATTTATGGCCACATCTCCACAACAGCTACCATAAGAAAGTCAAATTCAAGACGTTATTTAGTGGTTTTAAAACTTGGAAGGCATTAAGGAAAATCCTGGGCATGGGCGAGTCTCATATTACACACCTTTATGGGATAACTCAGGCTTACCACAGATCTTTAGAGGCAACTGTATGAAGAAATGAGATATGGCTGGAATTACACATCTGGGGAGCTTTTTCTCAACAGTGGGGATGTTATCCTTTGAAGAATTAGGAGAAAAATTTCAGGTAGACAGGAGGGATTTTTTTAAATATGTTCAAATTCTAGATTATATTACATGAAGAGCAGGAGGGGCTTTGCCAGAGAAAATTACACTAGTAGAAACTTTAATTCATAGTAATAAAAACACCATTGGGGGATATACTCCCTTGTGAATATGATGTTTCCAGATGATCTGGAGTAAAACACCCAGAAGTGGCAGGGGAAAATTGGGATAACTCTGGATGAATTCCATAAAACCTACTCAATGTCACAAACATGTCTCATGTCCACTAAACTGCAGGTGCAATTTTATAAAACTTGCTTCTTTTTATAATACACTCCTGATAAAATTGCCAAATGGGGGTCTGGTAAAGGGACATGCTGCCCTAGATGTCAACTATTCAGGGCTGATTGTGTACATATTTTTTCCACATGTGACAGATTAATCCTGCTTAAACAGGAGATCGAGAAAATCCTCTTGATTGTTTTAAAAAAAATCTGTAAGTCTCTCTGAGGAAATAATCTTATTAGGGGCTGTAGATTCCAGTCCTCCTGGATTGGGGGCGGAATTTATTTTTATTGCCATGGCTGTGTTAAGGATTTGCATAGCCTCGGCGTGGCTGGACCCAATTGTTCCTTCATTTCCCCAATGGCTGGCGAGGCTATTAGCTATCTTCAATTTAGAAATTGCCATTTATAGAAGAAAGGGTAAGAAGAGACGCAAATGGGGTTGAGAATCTGGGCCCCCTTAATGGATTGGTGTCAAGCCCAAAAATAGTATTGTTTGATTTGGGATGAATAATTACCTGTGGCATATACACAGTTTTGGGTAATCTGCATAGTATATATAAACTTCTTTTGAATTTGTTTATGTCAATCCCAAAATAATATTCTACTGTATGTTCTAGGTTGCACATTCTCCTTCGGTACATGCAGTTTTGGTTAATTTGTATAGTAAATGCCTTAAATGCTTATGAAAACATTTATGAAATTGCAAAAGTGGGGATTTGCTGATCATGTACAGAATTTATTGTATGTCTACTTGTCTGACCTGGCGGGTGAGGGAGGGGGGTGTTTTTTATTATTGACAAAATCAAATAAATATATATAAAAAAAAAGAAACGGTATTCTTCTTCAGAAATTAAACCCCCACCACTTCTCCAAGCCAAAAGTTACGGATGTTGGTCATTCCAGGCTGCTTTTATTGTCTGGATATTGCTGTTTCTATAACAAGACAAATCCTCCAGTTGTAACTCAGCTTCCTCCAAATACAATTGGCGAGGCTATAAGACAACATTGCCGCCTTTATCTGCTTGTCTGATTATGATGTTACGGTGGTGGCGGTGTATAATTTCTTTAAGTCCTGTATGACCAGTTCCTGATAAACATCCAAATTGTCGTGTAGCATGATGGGTTGAAAGACTGATTTTGGTTTAAAAGGGGTTCTACACTCCCTTATGTCCTCCGTCGATATTGATTCCATCATGCTCACTTGTTCCACCTGCTCATTTTGTAAAGACCAGTCATCTTCAAAAATTGGACGGTCACTTGCTGTTAACAAAGAAGGGCTCATCATGGTCTCAGTTTGTACTTTTTTGTTAGGTTGAAACCGATGGAATTTGCTCAATTTAAGTTTTCTTACGAATCTGTAAGTATCCATACTTGTGTCAGCGTACTTGAAATTGCACGGGGGACAATAAGGAATTCCTGATCCGTAGACTGCTTCTTCTCCCGGTGTCAACTTCATGTTGGTTAGATTGATCACTGCATTGGGGTTTTTGTTTGGGCTGGAGTTCGACTTTGAAATCGATTCCATCTGCCCCTCGTCACTTTCTTTCCTACGCCTTTGCTCTCTTTTGTGGCATTTTTGTCTCTGGCCTCGTTTGTAGTTGGCTCTTTGGTTTTGCTGCCAGTGGTCCTTGTGGCCTTAACGTGTCCCGTCGATCTTGGCATAGGCAATTTACCTCCTGTGCTAGGGACAACTTGGTAAACCCCAAATGTTGTGTTCTTATGGCATCCCCTTCAGGGTCGCTTTCTGCAGCGGAACTTAAATCAGAAGCTGAAGCTGACATTGAGGAAGCTTCACTATTCCTCTGGGGTTGTCTGCCTGCCCGCGCTTTCACTGCATCATATCTGCGGGCAAACGTAAAGACCTGCCCATTTTGCTAGTCCTCTCTGTCCCTTTCAAATTTGAAGGCTTTCCTTCTTTTGATCACCTCCTCATCCTTGCCCAATCTGACCATCATATCCTCCCTCATTTTTTGATTTGTTCACTCATCCAATTTCCACTTCCAACAACTCTATTTGGACTTGAATTTTAGCGTGATCACTCTCCGCATATTTTACCAAGATGGCCATTAACCTGCTTGATGAATCGAGATTTGACTCCGCCCACTCGGCCAGCATTGCCGGGTCAGGATTTTCATAACTTGGGGCCAATATCTTACGTAATCCCCTTGGCAGCCTTCCAACTTGCAAATTACGGGACAATGACCTGTGCTCCCACCACTTAGATTGTTCTGAGCCCATCAGTTTTTCCACCTTCTTGAACATCTCTCTTGTGGTGGGACTTCCGGTGGCCGTGCTGGTGTGTTCTGAGGACATCGACCCCCAGCCGGGGGGTGATTGAACATTGAATTTAGCTGCCTCTTTCCGATGTCGCAACATGTCTGCGGACATTTTTGCTGTGATGTTGTAGCAGGATCTTAATGCACGATAAATGGACGCTAGCGCTCAGCACAGTGTCCCCGCTAGCGCCGTGCACACTCCTCACTAGAAAGTCTGGGTGGATCCTACCTGGGCAAAATGTCTGCGCTCACTCTGGTCAGCCGACATGGGTCGCGTTGACTTCTGCAATCCAGGTGAATCAGTCTGCAGCTCCTAGGAGCTCTTTGCGACTTGCTCCTTGCTGAAGGTACGTAAATCTGGTTCCGGGTTACCAGAGCCAAATGCTTCCTGGCGCCGAGCCCAAAAACGAGGAGGGGTTCCGCTCGTACCGCTGCAGCTCCTCGGTACAAAGATATGAAGAAATTCGCCACCAATACAAGACTTTCCAAAGTCAAATGATGATGAGCGGACCCAGGGTTTCTGGTGCCAATTTAAAGTGCTTTTATTGTGCCCAGCAAATCCGCCATAACGCGTTTCGCTTGACAAACTAAGCTTGATCACATGACGTGTTGCAACAGTGAGGGAAGCTTTTAAAGTGATAGTAAGAGGAAATGGCATCTCACAGTGCAAAAATGCATAGACACTGAAGACATACTTTCAACAACAATAGCATTGAGATGTGAAACGAATAACATAATGCCTAAAATCACGGTACATATATAAATAACATTATTCAAAGGTTAAAAAACATTTCTTTTTTTATAAAACCCTGAGAATGAATAAATAAAGCCCAATGTAATCATAATTGAAAATGTATACATAGTGCAAATGATCAAATGGTCGCCTAGATCTTTATAGCTATTTTATATATATATATCTATATATATTACCTACTGGCGGTCGCTAGTAGGTATATATAGTTAAGACCTAGTTACCATAAGAAATTCTGAACATTCTATTGGGAATACCTTTGGCGCCGATTGAGGGATCTGCCTGTAATTTTCCTTAAATTTGCCTAGCTGTGGTCCGCTCCTTCCCTAAAAGTTTCGGGAGGATTCGTCAAGCAGGGGCTGAGAAAAAAGGGGGGTCCCAAAACGTGTTTTCCCCATGTTAATTTCCATAGGGACATTCTGACAAGGCTACAGCTCGAACAGCTGAACGGAATTACACCAGATTTGGCAAAATGGTAGGGACTGGTATGCAGCAGTGCCTTTTGTATGTTTTGTGTAAATCCCTCCAGTAGTTCTTGAGAAAATTGAATTTGACATTTTTCAAATGTCATTTTCTATGGGACATTTAGACACCGCTACAGCCCGAACGGCTGAACGGAATTACACCAAACTTGCCAAAATGGTAGGGACAGGTATGCAGTAGAGCCTTTTCTATATTTGGTGAAAATCCCTCCAGTAGTTGTTGAGAAAATTGAATCTGAGCAAATTATATATCTATATGCGCTCACCGTACGTGCACGTACATGTACGGTACACGTACGTGCGCGTACCCTTACGTGCGCGAGCTAGTTTCTGATTGGCTGGCAGTCAACTGTAAACATTCCAAACTGTCCCAACCAGGAAGTGTTGGCCACCATTTTGTTTTTCAGGAGAACTGAGGCACAAGAGAGCCCAAAACAAGAGTGGAAAACACGAAAAGGGGGCAGGGTAGAGACCCCCCAACCCTCTAGCCCTTCTCAGGGGGGTCCCAAAAGGACCCCCAAGGGCAAAAAAAAAATCGTGGGGAACGCGCACAGTACGCGTACGGTACACGTACCGTGTGCGTAACCCGCGATTTAAAAAAAATTAACAAAAATGTTTGCACTTGGTGGTCCTTCTGGGACCCCCTGAGAAGGGCTAGGGGTCAGGGGGTCTCAACCCTGCCCCCTTTTCGTGTTTTCCACTCTTGTTTTGTGCTCTCTTGTGCCTCACTTCTCCTGAGAAACAAGATGGCTGCTCAGGTGGTCCCAGAAGGATAATAACATATATAAACGTTATCCGCTAATAGAATTAGCATTTACCAAACTATTGAAAATTATTGGGAAAAAAAATAGGTTTCACGCCTGATATAGTTAGGAATTAGCATTTAAAAAACCTTGCAAATTCACTGAAAAAACCATAGGTTTCAAGCCTTATATGGTTAGGAATGAGCATTTAAAAAACCTTGCAAATTCACTTAAAAAACCATAGGTTTCAGGCCTTATATAGTTAGGAATTAGCATTTAAAAAACCTTGCAAATTCACTCAAAAAACATAGGTTTCAGACCTTATATAGTTAGGAATTAGCATTTTAAAAACCTTGCAAATTCACTTAAAAAGCCATAGGTTTCAGGCCTTATATAGTTAGGAATTAGCATTTAAAAAACCATTGAAATTGCTCCTATATAGTTAGTTGTACTAACTATATTTCGTGCACCCGCAATCCACTGCTGATGATGTCACATATTACATCATTCATGACATGGTCAGTGACATCACTGATGACATCACTGATGACATCTCAAATGACATCACTGATGTCATCTCATTTGACATCACTGATCACATCACTGATGATATCATTTATGTGATAATACGATGCACCTCCTGACACTCTAATATAACCTTTGATACACCCCCAGTGTTAAATACAGACTACCATTCTTGAAACCATTGACACACCAATACCAGTTACTACATACGCACTCACTGATTCCTAGGTCTACACACACATTCACTCATTCACCCATAGAATCACTCATACATACAGTCACTCATCAATACAACACTATCATATGCACTCATACACCTATACAGACACTCACACACTGCCACTCATCAATCAAATCAAAGTAAGCTTTATTCGATTTTTCAGTTAAAATCATAAAAGCACTACAAAGACATTTATACATACAACATTTAAAAATGACATGTGCATAATCGATACAATAGAAACGCTTACTTGATCGTTAAAAACATCTCATAAAATTCATAAAAAACCATGATAAAAAATGAGCATTTCATTGAAAACCCTCAGCGATACATGACAGAAAGGTTATTCAATACAATGATTTTCTATATATTATGACCGATTTTAGGAAACATGATACGGCATAAACAACATGATCTCCTTCTAACTGTAGCATTTTCAGGTATGCTGGTCTACATTTTCGAATCCCCCATCGCTTTAGAAAAGGCGTCGAAAATTGTTTTCTGGGGTTCGTGTATAACTTACAAAAAAACATAATATGAATATTGGACTGCACCGACGTACTGTCACAAGGACATATTAGTTTAGTGGTGGACCAGTCATTAAGGTTAGGTAAGGTAACCATGCGGAAAAAGGAACCCAGAAGTAAATGAGTCAACAGCATTCGGGGGAATGGATTCTGTACCAGGACGAGGTAGGTTTGAAGGCCCTCGGTTGGTGTAATTGCCTGGTAACTTAGCACTGTACGTTTTAATTTTTCACTATTCCATCTAGAAGTTTCTAGATGAGTGGTTATCATTTTTTTCAAGGCTGATCTTGATAACCCATCTAGAGTTATTGGATTTTCAAAAATCTCTAAATGGCCTAGTTAAATGAATATGGATCTCACATAAGATAACCATTTAACGTTAGCTGCCCCATCTAAAGCTAAACAATCTTCAGTAAGGTCTCTATTAAGTCTGGCTTCCTGTGTGACCCAAACCTTGTGCCAGAGCAAGATGGGGGACATCTTAATGATGTCATTAAGGTATGTAACTCCTACCTCAATGTGTGACATGTACGTAGAGGTGCTTTTTGCCACTCCCAAAAGATGACAAATAAATTGGTTTTCACAACTTTGTAAGGAGTGATGTTTCTCAATACCCCATATACCAGCGCCATAGGTAGCCGTAGATACGCATTTAGCTCAATAAATCTGGATCAGCTCCTTAACTGCCACTCATCCATGGAGTTACTCACACACCTAGTCAGCCATGCAAAGAATCAATCACACTTCCATTTTCTCAACTATACAGTTATACACACAACACCTTACTTATTCAAACATATACTAACACATACTTATTCTCTTATACAAACACTGATACAAGTACACAATGATCCATACAGCCACTCGCACATTCACTGGCTCTCATGTATAGTCATATATATGCCAACTCTCACATGCACTGTGTTTTACATATGGACTTACTTGGAAATGTAGCACTGAGATATCCATTCACTCACCAACACACCCATGCACACAGTCAACCGCCCATATAGATGTTTCCACGTGCACTCTTGAACTCATACACCTAGTGAATCAACTGCTCACACATCTATGCACAGAGTCACACACCTCCCAGCCACCCACACACACACTCAGTATCCCATTCAAAGCCTTGGGCAACCAATCAATAACCCATACAGCCACTCATATAGCTACTGATCAACACATGCAGCAGCTTACACAACAACAGACATACTGATGCACACATTCAGACAGTTTAGTCACTAACCCATGCATTTAGTAAGACACATTTAATCACTCACTCATACAGTCAGTCACACACCTACTAAATCCTTCATCCAGACAATTATTCATCCACTCATTCTTCAATATGTAAAACATATTTAAACTTTACAGAAAAACACAGTCACTGGATGATGTCATCAGTGATGTCATCAGTGATGTCAAATGAGATGTCATCAGTGATGTCATCAGTGATGTCATTTGAGATGTCATCAGTGATGTCACTGACCATGTCATGAATGATGTAATATGTGACATCATCAGCAGTGGATTTCCGCTGGCGAAATATAGTTAGTACAACTAACTATATAGGAGCAATTTCAATGGTTTTTTAAATGCTAATTCCTAACTATATAAGACCTCAAACCTATGCTTTTTTAAGTGAATATATATATATATATATATATATATATAAATATATATATAAATATATATATATATATATATATATATATATATATATATGTATATTACCTACTGGCGGTCGCCAGTAGGTATATATAGTTAGGATTTTTTCTCTATGGGATTTCTGAAAATTCTATGTCTAATAACTTTGGCGTTTGGCGACGGAATCGGCTGAGATTTTCAGGAAAATGGCACATTTTGTTTCTGAGCAGCCCCTGAAAATTTGGGGAGGGGTTCAACAAGGGGGGCCGAGAAAAAAGGGGGGTCCCAAAACGCGTTTTTCCAATATTAATTTCCATAGGGCGGTTGGCCTCACTTTTAGCCCGAACGGCTGAATGGATTTGCACGAAACTTGGCAAAATTGTAGGGACTGTTAGCCCGATGTGCCTTTGCTAGGTCTCAATAAATGTGCTCCAGTAGATTTTGAGAAATTAACGTTCAAAAAAAGATATATATCTGTAACAGCGCTCTGGGTAGCACTCCGGTTCGCGTACTTTTCGCGTAACGGAACTTTGCGATGCGAAGCTGATTGGCTCTCCTGTGTCTGTCAACATTCTAAACAGTCCGGAGCGGCCGCCATCTTGTCTCTCGGTAGGATCGAGAGACAAGAGGAGGCCAAAACAAAGGGGGAAATTACCATAAGGGGCATAGTAGATCCTCGTTGACCCCCTAGGTTTTATGTGGAGGTTTTTTTTTTTTTTGCGTGGTGAGCGCCTAGTCCGCGAACCGGAAAGCGTTCTGGGCAGCGTGCTATAAGGAAAAAAGAATGATAGACTTTTCAAATACTGTATGTTAATTGTTTGTTGTTTTTGTTGATTATTTTTTTTTCTTTATTTTTTAAGCATTTTTTTTTATTTTGATTGTGTTTCATAATTTATTAAACTTTCTAACATTTCATTGTCAGAAATTTCATATTTGTCATTGAATATATTTTGTAGTCTATGAGGGTGTAAAATGTCCTCATTTTTAAGCAGGTTATCCACTGCTTCCACACATTGAAGTAGTTCCTGGTCCCTACTTTCATCCATAAATTCATTTTGATTTTCATCAATGTTTCCTTGGCTGCTCTCTTGCAGTACAATTTTAAATTGAACTTGCTGCTCGCCTTCCATTTTGCCTGAAATTTGGATTAAAAAAATATATATTACTAGAGATAGGGCACTGTTGGGATTAATTCTAGATAGGCAGTTTTTATCAGTGAATTTATCTTTTGGCAGTGTATAGTATCAGAGTGGAAGTAGGACTATAAAAAAGTGTATGTGATTTAACCAAGAGAAGCCTAACTCCATCCATAACTATAACAGAGAAGTCTATCTAAATCTATAACTACTACAGAGGGATAGTATATAACTATCAGAAAAAGTTTACCATATTAAGTTATAGTGCACAATATACTTCAGTTTTAAAAATAACAACTTACCTTCACAAACAAGTTGAAGTGTTTAGTAACAATTCAAATGTAATGTACAACAAGAAGTAGCAGTCAAAATGGCTGTGTTTTCTTCTCTTCCTTTATATATATTCAGGTATTTAACCAATCAAATGTCAGGTAATAAAAGTAGAAAATGAAAGTAACATTTTCATTGGTTGTCAATTCCAACACTTCAGATGTGTTTTGTGAAGTAATTTACCTCACGGTATTTAGAGAGGTCTACAGGCTTAATGTCTAAATGGAATTTCAATCAAATTTGTGAAAATGAAAGGGATTGTTATGTAGTATGAGCTAATGTATATTTGGTGAGAGTGTCTCCAGTCGTTTTTCTGTGAATTACTTTCCCACCTTTTTTATTGGACCGCTTCCCGGTATGCGTCCCGGTCCGCGAACCAGCAGCGTAACGGGAGTCCACCATTTTGTGTTTTGTTCGAATTAAGATACAAGATGGAGGGCAAATAATGTTCAGAATGGGTAGAAGGGGGCACGGTAGATGTATCTTGACCCCCTAGGTTTTCTGAGGGTGGCTGAGGAGGACCATATGTGCGGGAAAAAAACATTTTTTTTTTTAATTTTGCGCGGTTAGCTTCCAGTTCGCGTACCGGGTAGCGCTCTTGGAGCGTAGTTTGATGAAAATTAGAGAAAAAAGTTAGAGAAAAATAATAATTGTGAGTGATCAGATGTAGGGTAGCTCTGAGAAGAGCTTTTGGGTTTATGGTACATTTTGGTACTTATAAGTAGGTACCAATGCACAGTCTTAAATTCAAAATGAAAATTCTGTTGCCCTCATCTGAGAAGTGAACTCCATCTCCTCTGTAGATATCTTGCATGTAGTAACGCAAGTTATTGTTGTACATGGAGCCCATTCCATGGTCTCTCATGTAAGCTGAAACAGATTTGTTTACATGCTTCCTCGACTTCTCAATTTGTGGACAAAATTGGTTGGACCACCTCCATTTCTGTCTTTGGCATATATTGGAATATACCAAGGCAGTTTGAGGAAAAAGTGCCATTAATTGCTCAAAGGTGTCCTTTAAAAGCATTTCCAGACCTACCCCAGTCAAAGTGCCCAAATCATTACCTCCACAGTGCACAATTAACAGGTCAGGTTTTGGCAAATGCATAAAGGTTTTCACCAATGGTATCAATTGGTGACATTTTAATCCTCTTTGGCCCAACCACTTAATTTCCACATCTTGTAAATTGAGGTTAGGTAAATTTCTGTTCTCAGCATACCTTTGAGCCCAGTAGATGTAACTATGTCCAACAATCCAGACATTAAACATGGTGAGAGAAGGTTGGGCTGGAGTCAGATGAAGTGTGGTAATGAAAGGGCAGTTGAAACAGTAGGAGTTTGTAAAGAAAAAAAACTGTGGATTTCCAGTGCTAATGATTCATTAGCAGTGATTGGTGCATTTCCATTTCAGAAAACAGAAAGTTAGGGTGCATGGATGTGTTCTTTGAAAGATGTAATTTGAATGGTCAAGGAAAAAACATTTAATGAAAGATTGCACTGGATACGCAGGTGCACTGAGAGTTCAGAGTTCAATTGAAACATTGTTGTGTGAACTTGCAAACATGAGAGGTCTTTCAGGAGGTGGTTGCTAAGCAAAAAAGGCAGAGAGGGCAGAGGGGGGAAGGGTTTTGAGTTGAAAAAAGTGAGGGAAGAGTTATGATTGGCTAATATGAGAGATATGTGTAATGAATATCAGCATTTCTGGGCTTTCTATAGCTGCAGCCTCTGGAGTGCATCCTCTTTGTTCTGCTGAAGACAATTTGGAGTATTTCTGAGACTGTTTTGAAACTCAAAAAGTATTTGCTAAGGTGAGAAAAGATTTATTTAATTTAGATAGAGAATAGTATGATTTAAGGAGAAAATGATGAAGAAAGCTGTGTTTTTAAAATGTGGCTTTGTCTCAAGTGATATACAAATAGATTTTGTTTCTTTGAGAAATTTTAATTGCATATTCGGTGTAGCATTCTGGCATGCAGTAACACAAGTTATTGTTGTACATGGAGCCCATTCCATGGTCTCTCATGTAAGCTGAAACAGATATGTTGTGTTTAAAAACGATTTTTGAAAACAATTATTTTTCTGGTTATGTTCTGCTAGAGTTTCATAGGTTGTTTGGGCCATATTTATAAGGCATTTGAGTGTCTCTGATGTTATTGTTCCCATTTTAATTGAAGAGCTTTCTTCATGGGGCTAGTTTCTTGTAAATACGCTCCCACCTGTGCTTGGTAAATTTAGATTTTGATTATGGGAGTTACATAGCCATGTTAAAAATGTCCCCAAAATGGTGCAAGGGCATTCAAAAAAACGCTTTCATGTGTCTTAAGGACATTTTCAGTCATTTCCTCTTGAATGTAGGTATACAATTGATTTATATGCTGTGTTTAAAAACGATTTTTTGAAATCAATTACATTTCTGGATATGTACTGCTAGAGCTTCATAGGTTGTTTGGGTCATATTTATAAGGCATTTGAGTGTCTATGATGTTATTTTTCCCTTTTTAAATGGAAAGCGTTCAACATGGGGCAAGTTTCTTGTAAATACGCTCCCACCTGTGCTTGGCAAATTTAGATTTTGATTATGGGAGTCACATAGCCATGTTAAAAATGTCCCAAAAATGGTGCAAGGGCATTCAAAAAAACGCTTTCATGTGTCTCAGGGACATTTTCAGTCATTTCCTCTTGAATGTAGGTGTACAATTGATTTATATGCTGTGTTTAAAAACGATTTTTTTAAATCAATTACATTTCTGGATATGTACTGCTAGAGCTTCATAGGTTGTTTGGGTCATATTTATAAGGCATTTGAGTGTCTATGATGTTATTTTTCCCTTTTTAAATGGAAAGCGTTCTTTATGGGGCAAGTTTCTTGTAAATACGCTCCCACCTGTGCTTGGCAAATTTAGATTTTGATTATGGGAGTTACATAGCCATGTTAAAAATGTCCCAAAAATGGTGCAAGGGCATTCAAAAAAACGCTTTCATGTGTCTCAAGGACATTTTCAGTCATTTCCTCTTGAATGTAGGTGTACAATTGATTTATATGCTGTGTTTAAAAACGATTTTTTGAAATCAATTACATTTCTGGATATGTACTGCTAGAGCTTCATAGGTTGTTTGGGTCATATTTATAAGGCATTTGAGTGTCTATGATGTTATTTTTCCCTTTTTAAATGGAAAGCGTTCTTCATGGGGCAAGTTTCTTGTAAATACGCTCCCACCTGTGCTTGGCAAATTTAGATTTTGATTATGGGAGTTACATAGCCATGTTAAAAATGACCCAAAAATGGTGCAAGGGCAATCAAAAAAACGCTTTCATGTGTCTCAAGGACATTTTAAGTCAATGAGGAAACACAGGTGATGTAATTCTGAAATGAGGAAAAGAAACTCCACATTTTTCAATTACATCACTAGTGTTTCCTAAGTTTATGAATGACATTGTGCAGATGAAGTTTAGGTCTGACCACAGATTCAAAAGAGGTCTGCCCTTTGTTCAAGAGTGAAGTGGACATGACTTACTTCATTGATAGGCCTTCAGATGTATTATCTCCTTTGTTTCCTTCAACAAGCGAAAATCTCATCTGCAACTGTGTGTTGGCCTCACCTCAAACAAACAAAACAGGTGATGGACCGAATGTGGATCAATGACACACATTCACCCCAGTCCAAAGATCTGGGCCCAAACAAACCTCTAGATAGGCCACACCTTATCGTCATCCTGAATCAATCATTTAAAATGTTAGGGAGAGATTTATGATAGGTGTATGCCTGTTTTGTACCACTGTGCGTCACTTTTGTGACGCAGTGGTGGTGCAAAAGATTTGCTATGTTAAATAATAAGTAGGGTGTTAAGTTTTTGATGACTGTTATTCATTTACTGTTTGGTAATAGTGGTTAATAACATTTTTTATTATATTTTTCCACAGATTCAACTGCAGATCATTTCAAAATTTGAAAAATGCCAACTAAGAATCGAATTAGAAAGGCTAGAAAACGTCAAAGACAGCAGGATCATCTATTATTGCAGCAGTCCTCTCCCCAAAAAACTTGTGAAATCACCAAGAAAGCTCCGGGTAAGAGCACGAAATCATTCATAAGAAATATTTGTAGTAAAAAAAGTATTTCAACAAAAAATGTTTCAGTCCAGAAAAAGAGAAGCAATTTAAATGGAAAGGAAAGACCAATCAAAAATGTTACTGCTAGAGCAAGAGATAACTCTGTGCATGATAGTAGAAGGAAACAACAGTTTAGGGACATTCGAAAACGAATGTTCCGCAACAGGATAATAGTTAATTTATTAAAAAATATTAAGAAAGGCCAACAGAAAGTGGCATTTTATAAGAAGAAGAAAAATGTAGAGAAAATTATTGATCATGCTTTCGAAATTAAGCGAAAGTTATTTATTTTGGTAATCAATAGAATTAGGAAACTAAACAAGGTAATTTCTGATTTCAAATCAAATAGTAGATGGAAGAGAGTAGTAAATCGTAGTAACTTTTGTGAAGTTTTTTCCGGAGAATGGATGCATAGTTCAAGTTGTGAGGCATTTTTTAATGAGGAGAGTTATTTTCAGGATAATGATTTGGTGTTTGCAGTTGACACCAGTGGTCGAGCTTATGAAGTGAAGGATGGTTGTCCAGTTGAAAAAGAAAAACTTGTGACACCAGAGACAGACGAGGTGTTAGGTAATGAGGTTTTAGGAAGACGTCCTAAGTTTCCTGTGTACATTTGGAAGTGTAGTTCTATTTGCAGTGTGCAACAGGATTCCATCAATTTGCTTTGTGATTTTGTACGGACATTTAATAAGAAAAGTTTGAAGCAGAAAATGAAGTTGTTGCAAGAATTAGATCCTTGCAGAGGGAGACAAATGACAGGTTTGCGTGGTCATTCACTGGCTTGTCTTTCCAGGAGAGTATGCCAGAGTGTTTTTCATCATTTCAGGATGCTAGCAGTGCATCATAATAAAGTGAGGAAATTAGTGAGAATGTTGTATCATGCTAAGAGTCCAGCAATTATGCTTAAACAATTATGTGCTGCTCTTTTGCATGGTTCTGAAATAGATGTCAAGAATATTTGTGAAGAAATTGAGTTTTGTTACTTTGGACGTAAAGATGAGAATGTTCAAATTGACCCAGAAGTAGAGGGTAATGTTGAAGATAATGTACAGGTTTCCAGTACAGATAATTTTCAGAAGGAAATTGCCACGTTTCAGATGAAATCAAGTGAGAGGCCTAATTTCACTTGTGTGTGTTGTCGACGCACTTATTACAAGAATCAGATTAAGTTAGTGGATTTATATGCAAAAAGTGAAAGGGAAAATAATAGTGAATGGAAGGATTTTGCCACATACTTGATGGTAGAAAATTATTTTGATTTGGGATCGCATCAACGTGTGTGTACTTATTGTTGTAACAAATTAAACCAAAACCAGATGCCTGCTAGGGCAGTTCATAATAATCTGGAATTGGTTGAGATTCCTTCTGAATTGAAGGATTTAAATACTTGTGAATCTATTTTGATTCAAAGTATCCATCCCTTTCAGGCTATTGTAAGAATGGAGCCAAAGACAGGGAAGTTGCCTCCATCAGATTTACAGAGAGGATTAAAGGGAAGAGTTGTTTATTTGCCTCTAGATTTGAACAAAAACATTAACACAATTGGAGTAGAAAAAGTGGAAGAGGAACCTCTGGTTATCTTGGTTAATGGGGTTCCGACAAAGAATAAGAAAATATGGCAAGATTTAGTGGATGTTAGGAAAGTCAAAAAGGCAACATTGTATTTGAAGAAAAATAATAAGTACTATAAGAATGTATATGTTGCAGAAGAGGAAGTAAGTGATGAAGAGGATAGCGATTTGTGTGCTGGCCTAATTGAGAAAGTAGAGGCCTCTAAAAGTGAAGAAACAGGACAGTCAGAGTTCTGTTTCATTGAGTCAGGATCCACTAGGAGGACCTATTATCGAAAATGAAGCTGCCACTGCTATGAATGAAGTGGAAAGAGCCATGGCACATGCTCAGGAGGATGCGGTTAACTTAGAAGACTTGGAAAAACAACTCAACGTTGAGCAGAGGAAAATATATGATGAAGTTACCAAGCAAATTGATCATGGATTAAGTCATGAGAAGAAAGAGTGCTCATGTACGTCGTTGAAGCCTGTCCGACTGTACGTGAGTGGAGAAGCGGGAACTGGAAAAAGTTTCCTTATTAAAGCAATTTCTTGTTATTTGCAGGAAAGGACTGAGTCATCGCTGTCTTGTGTTGTTACCGCTCCTACTGGACTGGCAGCACATAACATTAAAGGTATTACTTTGCATCGTCTACTGATGCTGCCAGTGGAGCATGACAACAAATTACAATACCACAAGTTATCTGGGGATGCTTGTTGTGAAGTTTCAAGAGTCTTGAGGAAAATGAAACTTCTTATCATTGACGAAGTAAGCATGGTTTCCAATGTCATGCTTGCCTTTGTGCATTTGAGAATGCAAGAAGTTCTTAAAACTATTTGGTGGCAAACACATCATTGTTTTCGGAGATCTTCTGCAGCTGACACCAGTAAAAGGACAACCTGTGTTCAAAATACTCACGCATTAAGATACCGAAATCGAAAAAACCTTTATTTCGGTAAGAATATTACCATAAAAGACAGTCACATACACATATGTTAAAATAACTTGTACAATGAATATAAAACGCATAGAAAATGCATAAAAACGTTACTGGAAAAAAAACTACATGTAGTACGACAGAACCATATTCAGCCCCCAGTTTTAGAGATATTTCCTTCTGGTGAACCAAAAGGCGCCCAGGTATTTGGCCATTGCAAATACAATTTGGTGGGACATATCGGTTTTTAAAACTCTGTAAGCCTGCAAGCATTTGTAGAATCCCAAGTTCCTGCATATGGGGAGAATCCAGTGCCTGCGTATCCCCTGGTAGGCAGGACAAAAGAAAAGAATGTGGAGCTCGCTTTCATCGGTGGTTCTGCAAGCAGGGCATGTACTGCTGGGATCATGGTTCCATTTGGCCGTAAAAGTTTTAATTGGAAGAGAGCCATGCCTCCACTGAAGATATAATTTCCTCAGTATGTTAGGATAAATTTTATCTAGAGTCAGTTCCATATTGTAATTCGCTTTATGGGAGAAGAAGGACTCTGTCAAAGACCCAGGATCTAGGTGGTTGAGAGTCTGTGAGAGTTTAAGTTCTCGATAGGACCTGACTAGATCTTTTTTAGAGAGGGTTTGGCACTCGTTCTGAGGGTCGGACCACATGCCTGAGAAACCTGCAGCCTCCAGTTCGTGCTTTATGTGGGCGAGCCATTTGATTTTTCCTGCACCTGGTATGGCTAAGATCTCTCGTAAACCTTCTCTGTAGCTATCCAACTCAGGGGTTGACCATAGTCTACGCCAAAAAGCCAGTGGGCGTAGGGCTAGCTCCTCGTTGAGTGGTCGTAAGCCAAGGTCCATCCTCAGCGGGACGAGAGGGGTGCTCAATGGTAACCCTACGAGGTTACGAATGAATCTGTTTTCCACCATCAGTAGTTTGGATGTATTTACGTGTCCCCATAATTCAGATCCATAAACGGCAGCCCCCTTGGCCTGGGATTTGTAGATCTGTAGTGGGGGGCCAATCGGCCTGACCGTGGATTTATTATTTGCCATGAGCTTCATTACACCTCCCGAATGCTGGGTCAGTTTCAGTGCCGCTTTTTCCAGGTGGGAGCTCCAGGTAAATTTATCATTCACAATGATTCCAAGGTATTCAAAGGTTTTTACCCTTTCTAGTTTGGTGTGTAAGATGCTGGGACGGAAATGAAATTTCTGTGGTGGATTGAAGACCATGAATTTAGTCTTTGTTGCATTAATTTCTAGCCCATGGGTTCCACAGAAGTCCACAAAGCCATCAAGGGTACACTGAATACCTTTTGCCGACTTTGATAGGAGCAGTGTATCGTCTGCGAACATGATGGCCTGGTCCACTGTGGAGACCTTTTCCCTGAAACCTGCCTGGAAGGGACTCAAGATGTTATAGTCCCTGATCCACTCGTGTAGGCGGTTTAGCAAAAGTTTCGAAAAGAGTTTCTGAGAGACATCAATTAGGCTTATGGGCCTATAGTTTGCAGGGAGCAGGGGCGAACCCTTTTTGAAAATTGGCACGATTTCAGCCCCTGGCCAGGTGGATGGAATTGACAGGCCCTTCAGGATAGCATTAAATAGTATCCCTAGATAGGGGGCCCAAACACTGGGTTCATGTTTGTAGAGATCTCCTGGTAGCCTGTCTAGGCCCGGCGCCTTACCAGCAGACAGGGAGGAGATTGCCAGTGTGATTTCTTCTAGAGTGAAGCCCTCGATCCCGGTTGTCCAGTTTGTAGCGATAGAGGACTCTCCACCATATTTGCTACTTCCCTTGTCGCTGTTATGTGGGAGGTATAGGTTTTTGAAATGTTCCTCCCAGACCGAAGGTGCAATAGAAGCCTCGACAGCTGCAAGGGGTTCGGGCGAGCCATGCCTAACAATTTGCCAGAATGTCCGCGAATCTTGGTAGGCGAGGGCGGCTGTGATCTTTGACCAATTCTCCTCGTCCCATTCTATTTTTGCGGTGTGGAGGGCAGATTTATAGGAAAGACGTTTCTCCCTGATTTCGGCTGGAGATTCTCGAGCTTTCAGTGATTCGAGAAGGAGAGTTTTCGCTTGTCTGCAGGAGGAGTTGTACCAAGTCGCTCTTCTCTTTTTGGGTTTGCGAAGCCTGGCCACTGGGTTCAGTATATCTGCGAGGTTGGTACATAGCTCTGAGTGGATGTTCCCGAGTGCAGCCAAGTGAACCTGAGGGTCCAGGCTACTCATGGTGTTAGTCTCTGATTCGGCCCCCAGTGAGCTCAGACAGCACTCTACTTCTTCCAGGGCAGGTGCGGTTAGAGCATAGAGTCTTTCAATGTTGGATGGATTTTCCAGCAGTTTGGTCCATTTGATTTTGCGTCTGTTGCTAGTTAGCACTAGGTCGGACTGTGGTGGTGCATTGGGATCTACCTTTTCTAGCTGACGATAGGGGGTCTCGAACTTTAGTGTGAGCAGATTGTGATCGCTATCATATCTAGGGATGATTCTAAAGTCTTTCACCCTCTTCCAGTCCCTGGTAGGTATCATTATATAATCAATCCTTGATTCGTGTCCCAGCCTGTTAAAGGTGTTTTTAGGGGGAATATCACCCTCCATCCGGCCATTGCATGCCCTAAGAGAGTGACTGAGTGTGAGGGACATTATCTGAATGGCAAGAGGGGAGCATGCCTTTGTAGCTACATCTGCCAGGGAGGGAATATCCCACAGTTCATCCTCCTCGACAGATATACCTTCCACGTAGGCGGGGAGTGGTTCGAATTGATTGTTGAAGTCGCCACCTATTATTAGAGGGGAGGAAAAGTTGTGTGTATCGAGGAAGTATGCTAGGTCTTCCACTGTGCCTGATATTGCAGCAACCCCACCTGGCCTTGAATAAAAATTTATCACTACCAGTTTCCCTCCACATGGCCATTCTAGGGCAACACATTGGAAGTCACAAGAGTTGGTTTCCATGGATGTGGCCCTACATGCCAGGTGGGACCCCACCCAGGTTGAAAGGCCTCCTGAGGGGCGGCCTTTGCCCCCCCATTTTGCTTCAATACTAAAGGTCGCAAATCCCTGGGGGCTAGGTTGTTCTCTGGCCCAGGTTTCTTGTAAGAGGCAGATGTCGTGGCTCTCTACTAAGTCTCTCCAGTCAGGGGTGTCTAGTTTATTTGCCAGCCCAGCCACGTTCCAGGATAGAATAGAGAGTGTACCATGAGTCTCTATTGTACTTCGGGTGTTTGATGTTCCCCGGTGCCCTATTGCTACTAATTTCCCACACTGGTTGGGTGGGGCAGTATAAAGTAGAGCACTGTTTGGTGTGTGGCTCTGTGGAATGGGAAGTTTAATATTCAACCCCTGGTTGAGGTCAGCAATTTCGCCCGTAGCAGAGCAATTAGTGTATCTAACTGCCCCTTGGCTAAGGTCACTTGACACTATGTGTAGTGGTGTTGATGGGAGAGAGCCGATCGTAGGTGTGTCTAAAGTACTGGTTGATAGTGCATTGTCTGAAGAGTGAGTGTGGTTGCTAATTTGAATGGTTGAGGGAGGTGTAATGTTAGCTGGATGTATAAGTCAGTCCACCTCCTCAAGACACCCATATCTATTGGAGGTCGGGATCCCATTCCAACCTCCGTGGGTATCTACCCACCAGTTACTTTGTGCTCCCCAAGTGTGTTTCCTCGACTGCATCCTGCTCCAGTTCCCCCCCTGAGCTATTGGGGGACGTGGTGGGTAGAAAAAGGTGAGTGGTCTTGCTATTATTGTTGTCGATGAGCTGTGATTGGTCCAAGAGTAAATGGCGTGAGCAGTGTTAGAGTCCTCAAAGGTGAGTATCACACAATCTCCAGGGGAGGTCTTTTGTGTAGTCCCTACCCAGGGTACCCTCCGTACCATGAGGATTTTGCTCCTTAGATGGTTGGGGATAGGTTTGTTGGTTTCCAACCAGTGGATCACCTTGTTCTTGAGAGAGTCAAAGTTTTCGTGCTGGTTATATACCAGTTCAGTTACCCCGGTTAGCACCACAACGTAGGGGCTAACCTCTGGGGGGAGATCTACAAATCCCCTTGATCGAATGAAACTGGTACTAGCTCTCTGCGATGTTAGTGGATTAGTGCTCTGGCCATTGTGTCTAACATTGGGGTGCTCGGTCGGGGCAGATGTGTTTAGGGCAGGTGCGGCTGAGGTGGATGGTATTGCCCCACTAGGGGGATTAATGACAGTAGCCTTGGTTCGGGGTTTTGGTGTAGGTTTGACCTTGGGTATAGTATTAGATGTGTTAGGGGAAGAGCATGCGGCAGTTGGAATTATGTTAGTCGAACCTGATCTCTTAGCTTTGGTGGGAGGCCGCGAGATTACTGCTGCATCGGTGGTAGAGTCCAAATTTACTGCTGGGGGAAGGTTTATAGTTGTACATGTGGAATTAGAATTCTGCATAGTGACAGTTGCCAGGTTTATTATACTTTTTTCAATTTCTAGAAGCTGTGTCTCTAGGTGTGTGAATCTCTTTTCTATTGGGGTGAGTAGTTTTTTTAAAGTTTCCCAAACAATAGTGAGAAATTCAACATCCTTTCCTTTGATGGAACATAGGGGGATTCCTGGAGCATCGCTTTCTATGGTGAGATCGTTATTTTCCTGTATAATTGCTGTGTGAGGGGAGGTGCCTTCTCTGCATATTGTTTGAGTTGAAGATTGCAGTGTTGGCGATTTATCAAGGGGAGGTGCCTTGGTTGGTAGCCGTGCCTTCGCTACTTTAGCCTTTTTTCTAGAGTATGCCGAAGTAGGGTTGCGTTTCCTTTTATTATGTGTGTACTTTTGTGCTTTGCATAGGCTACCATCATTTTCTTGTAGGGCAAGGGAGGGTTCAAGTGTTGAGGGAACACCCTCATCACAACCTTCCTTTTGATCTACATTCTCGCCCAATTGAGTGAGTGGGGGGGAGATTGATTTGTCTAAATGGTTCTCCTCTGATAGGGGTAATCTTGCTGCTTTTATATCGTGAATATCAGCATTGGTAACGATCAGGGTGGGTATAGGACCTAGCGGACGTTCAGGACTTTTTGCACAGGCAATATGGCCAAGGGAGGATTTTTTAGCAGCAGTCAACTCCACTGAGAGTTGTCTGGCAGCTTCTAGTTCTAGTGACACCCTGTGTTGCATCTTGGTTATTTCGTTGTCAATTGCGGTGTGGGTCCTGGTGATGAAATCGTCCAGTGTGCCATTTTTTAATTTTGATTTGGCTGCTCTGTCTCTAAACTCTCGGGTAGCCATGCTGGGTTGGTGTTTAGAGGTCGACTCGAACATCGAAATGGGGTGGCCCAGCCCAGTCTCTAACAGCCTCTAACGGCCTAAAACGGCCCTGTCTTTGCCCAGTCTTAGCCCGGGCTGCGTCCCGCGCTGCGGGAGTGCGGTGGTGTTTTGTAGGTGGCGGTTTAGGCGGGGGGGCGGGCCAGCAGGGAGAGCGGACCGGAAGCTCTTCCTTGGTCTCGCAGGGACTTCTGGGAAATGAAGTCCCTGCACGCTCGCAGCCCCGCTGGTGCCTCGCGCCCCTTACCGCCTTGCCGCCGCGGACCTTCCAAGTGCTCCCACGAAGCTGCACACGCCGGGGCTCACCAGCGAAGCGGCACCCGCGGAGCGGGTGCGGCGAGGAGTGGGTTTGGCGCTGGGAGCCTCGTGTGCTGAGAGAGCGCGCTGGTGCAGTGGATTGCCTCCTTCACAGACCCTCCTTCAAACAGTAGGTGTCCCACGAATTGGGAAGTGCAGGTACGCTTTTAACAAGTCCTTTGGTGGGCGGGGGGCGGGCCAGCAGGGAGAGCGGACCGGAAGCTCTTCCTTGGTCTCGCAGGGACTTCTGGGAAATGAAGTCCCTGCACGCTCGCAGCCCCGCTGGTGCCTCGCGCCCCTTACCGCCTTGCCGCCACGGACCTTCCAAGTGCTCCCACGAAGCTGCACACGCCGGGGCTCACCAGCGAAGCGGCACCCGCGGAGCGGGTGCGGCGAGGAGTGGGTTTGGCGCTGGGAGCCTCGTGTGCTGAGAGAGCGCGCTGGTGCAGTGGATTGCCTCCTTCACAGACCCTCCTTCAAACAGTAGGTGTCCCACGAATTGGGAAGTGCAGGTACGCTTTTAACAAGTCCTTTGGTGGGCGGGGGGCGGGCCAGCAGGGAGAGCGGACCGGAAGCTCTTCCTTGGTCTCGCAGGGACTTCTGGGAAATGAAGTCCCTGCACGCTCGCAGCCCCGCTGGTGCCTCGCGCCCCTTACCGCCTTGCCGCCACGGACCTTCCAAGTGCTCCCACGAAGCTGCACACGCCGGGGCTCACCAGCGAAGCGGCACCCGCGGAGCGGGTGCGGCGAGGAGTGGGTTTGGCGCTGGGAGCCTCGTGTGCTGAGAGAGCGCGCTGGTGCAGTGGATTGCCTCCTTCACAGACCCTCCTTCAAACAGTAGGTGTCCCATTAAGATACCAGGAAGTGCCTAGGGAGCATTGGCAATGTCAATATATGGTTAAACTTCAATTATGCTGAACTGCATGAAAATATGCGTCAGGCGAAGGATGAAGATTACAAGAATATTCTACAAGATATTAGAATTGGAAAAGTGACCGAGCATGGCAAAGAAGCTTTAAATGCATGATTACTGTCAAATTTATATCCAGAACAAGACGTTGTGCCTGAGAATATTTTTCAGAAAATCACTGAGAAGAAATCCGGAATATGTTTGATGCCAACTCTTGCAGAATGTGCCATCTTCAACAACAAAATATTGAATTTAGAAAAGCAAGAGATTGTGAAACTTGAAGCTATTGACAGAATAGAGCATATGGGATCAACAATTATTTTGTCTGAGAATTTGAAATCAAAATTGGATTCATTAGAGAAGACTATATCTAAAACAGAGGGTTTTGAAAAGACTTTGAATGTGTGTTTAAATTGCCGAATCATTTTGAGAAGGAATTTACATGTTGAAAGAGGTCAATGGGTAATGTTGTTGATTTTGAGAAATACAGAAGTAAAGATGGAATTGAATTTTTAAAAATTAAATTTGATGGCATTGAGGAAGTACAGGTAATTGGTCGTTGTTCTGCTAGGTTTTTGCTTGTTAAAGACTTATATGTTCGCCGTAAACAGTTTCCTGTTTGCTTGGCATATGCGGTGACAATCCATAAATCCCAAGGTTTAAGTGTAGATAGTGCATTGGTGAATATTGGAAGTTCTGTGTTCAAGGAAGGTATGGCATATGTGGCTTTGTCACGAGTGAGATCTTTATCGGGATTGTACTTGATTGATTGTGATGTCACAAACATTTGTGCGGATCTAGATTGTGTTAAGGAATACAATAGGTTAAGAAAAGAGTATGCGCCACATTTGCCTCAATATCCTTTGTTTGAGAAACGTGTGGTAGGCCGGAAACGAAGAAATATCACTAATAGTAGGGAGGTTGTAGCAAAAAGCCGAAAAGTCGATGAACCAAAAATTGTAAGCAGAAAGAAAACGGATTCTGTTGAAGATGATGTCGGTTTTCAATTTGAAAACAGTTCTGGTGTCAACTGCTATGCAAATGTAGTGGTTAATGTTCTCTTTTCACTAGAGACTTTAAAAGAACAGATTGTGTTCAATTCGGAACAAAGTTTATGCTGTTTGTTGAATTCTGTGTTAGAGAAATGTAGCACTGATCGAACAAAAGTAGAAAGTGTGTCTGAAGTTCGTTATCTGTTAGATGAATGTTCAGGTCAAACAGACTTCTCTGAAAATAATCAGCAGGATTGTCAGGAGTTTTTTTTTTTTTTTTTTTAATTTTTTGAAAACCTTTATTGTGCACTTAGCAGGAAAACAAATACGGGCCTACAACCATCAGGCCGGCCACGACACTTTTGAGCACAGGTGCTAGCAATTCGGTCCCCCAGCGACATCAGGTAGTATAGCAACGATTAATAACAGTTACACTGGAAGAGATCATGTCGCCAAGGAGGAGGAGCTTTGAAGGTTAAATTTTTAAAGTTTTTTCGGTCAAATATAAATCAATGAAGAATAGATGCAAGGAGAACTGAGTCCGTACAGTAATCTCTCAACATGAGTAGGCAGCAGAAATAATAGCAGCAGTAACATTAAGCACCCCGTCAGAGTGGCAATGCAGTGTAGAAACAGACGGAACAGCAGGAATCATTCACGTACCACCCCCAGCGCCACCCACTCCCTACTAATCCATGTCGCAGACCCAGAACAGAAAATAGGACAAGAAAGCGCAGAGAAGTGAGAAAAAGGCTCATAGAAAATAAATAAGGAAAACTAAATCTACCCCCCCACCCTACACCAATGCGGAGGCTACGGCCTACCCCCCCCCCCCCGACAATGTGCCTGTCGCCCATTAAAGAACCCGAAATGCAGTATAAGAAAAGGAAAGAGAAGAAAGGGAAAAGATAAGAAGAACTAATAAGGTAACTCTTAGATATAGAGAGTGAGAAAAGGCCACCCTAATCTACAACTCTCACAAAATACAAGGGAAGCGGGAGGAGGAGCAATTTCAAACATTCCCAGCCCCCCAGCCAAAAGCTCTACCCCCACACAGTTCGCAACAGTACAGAAATAACAGTAATGCAGAGACAATTGGGGAAGACAATACGCCGTGCATGACTCAAGCAAAGGTATGACAGTCCTAATCACGTTCTAACCAGCCAAGCAACCGATAACATTAAAAAGAGGAACCTAGCCCTAGCCCGTCTCAGATACTCCCCCAAATGAGGCTCATGAAGAAGGCCCGCCCCCACCAAGACAACGAGAGGTTCAGGAGTGCGTCACAATACAGGTCCACATCAGCCAGGCAGGGAAAATCAGCGCAAAGTTAGACAGTCCAGGAGAATATAGTCAAGGGGAAAGAAAAACAATATGCCACAGGCAGTTTGGTACATCAGGTACATACAGATCCAATGAGAACGCCATAGAAACATTCCGAGTCAGGTCACCGCAGTGCAGTCTACATCAAGAACTGGCCAGAGTACTTTCAGCCCTGACCCGCGCGTGGTGGTCTCCGCAAACATGGCCTCCGGGGGAGGTCCGGTCCAGACAAAGCTGAAGAACAAAATGGCCACCTCCGATGAAGAAAGGGGAGGCAGAAACAAAATGGGCGCCTCCAGCTTCTCGTCGAGCCATAAGTGCACCGGATAGTCACCCCCAACCACACGAAACGACATCCATTCCATCGCCTGGAGAACATTGTCTGCAAGGCTGCAGGTGCAGAAGGGGCCGACGTCAGCAAAGGCAAAAATTGAAACACTAACCTCTCCGCAGTCACAGTCTCAGACCTCAACAATGGGGGAAACATTGTAGCGCCATTGTAGCTGGTATGCGGCCGTTCACAAGCATTGTGGCAAACCGGGAGAGTCACCACCTCCCCACACTCACTCCGCATCTCGGCGTCCCCCACAGAATCAGTCAGAGGCAATCCAGTGTGGTGTAGAGAAGTGGCCGGTCTCCTCCGACCGGAGAGAAGGATATCGTCAAGTTGAGCACTCAGCACACCGGAGAGGGCACGCCAGTCCCGGCGGAGCTCGGCAAGGGCGTCCAGGATAGACTTGTTCGTCAGCGTCGGTTGCAGGGACTCTAGTGTAGCTGCAGAGGATGGCACACGTAGTGCAGCCCCCAGCTCGGTATCTGGCAAGGTGGTAAAGCAATGCGAGATAGCACTCGCCGTCTCGAGGAAGGCAGCCGCCATGTCTCCCTCTTCAGAATGTGTATACAGGGAAGGGGACAAGCCCGGTGTCTAGTGACCGCAATCCGGGGCGTCGCTGAAGGCCCGGCACTCAGCCCTAAGCCGCCTCACAGGGGATGTCATCACCACTCCGTCGCTGGGCAGAGGCAAACACGGGGGCTATCCTTGAAACGGAGCGATTTGATTCAATCACCGTGCCTCTCAGGAGGGTTGTCCGCGGCGGGTACACGTCTTCACGACGAATTATTCCCACGGAGTGAGGCAGTCGAGTCTTCAGAATATCGGCAGCTTCCCCCTGTGACAACGGTGTGGATGTTCGCAGCAACACACCTCGGAGCCAGCAACCCGATGCCGGGCAGGCGTCCGCCGACTGAGAGGAGCTGAACGGGTCCCAGAGCCCGGGCCACCGTAGTCAATCAGGCAGCACGACGATATCTCCCTCAATTCGGCGCGCACGGACCTCAAAAGAACACGAGTGGGTTCAGCACGGTACCACCATCCCTCCGCTACGGTGAAACTCAGGATAGGAGGCAGGATGACTGTGCAGGATGTACAGGCTAGCGGAGCCGGGAATCGGAGCGTCCGATCAGGTCGCCATCTTGGCTCCTCCTCCCTTGTCAGGAGTTTTTAATGTATATGCTTGATGTATTGCAAGATGAGGGTGTAGATGTAGATCACCTGTTTGGGCTTTTTTATCAATGGCAGCATGACTGCGAGAACTGTACATTATCAAGTACTACTAGTGTAGACTCAGAAAGATTTATATATTTAACTTTGCCAGACAGTAAATCAGTCTCCTTTAATAAGCTAGTTAATGCAGCTGATCACAACATGGAGTGTAGCCAATGTAAATCTGAAATGATGTCAACATTATTTATACGAAGATATGGCCAGTATGTCATTTTAATGATCCAACGATGTAGGCCTGATGGATCAAAATTGTCAACTTTAATAAAAAATGTTGTTGCTTCTCAGCTGTCAATTTTCAGGAAGGACTTTTGTAACTGTAGCAATTATCTATCACGATGGTCCTTCAACAACATCAGGACATTACACAGCTTATTTAAAGTCTAGAAACGGCTGGTCATTCTGCAACGATTCTGTTGTAACTTTCAAAAAAAAATTGCCGTTTGACCTTAAAAATTCTTACCTGGTGTTTTCAAAACCAAAATGTTAAGGAAAGAATCTCGGGATTTCCTCTGAGGAATTGCAAAAGGTTCATGAAGTAGAGGGAATGTAAGTCTGCAATGCTGTCTAGATTATTGGTCCAAAACTTTTAATTATAATGCCATTTTAAAAATCCAACTATATAAACCTGATGCAAGTAAGTCTGCTCCATAGTAAGCAGTATCAGTGTCATAGGAAAAGTAGAACATGAGTGAGCAAGAAGGGTAAGATATTAGTAGTGCAGGATTGTGAAAGTAATCTTAAATGTTTTATTTTTGAAAGTTGTGAAAATAGAAAATGACGGGATTTGATTACAAGAATTACAAGAGCTGTAAATCGCTGCAACATGATTTGGCCAAGTGGAAACATGTGGTAGAATGTGAGAAGTCTTTTATTGTATGTAACATATTTTTCAAAACGATGGAGGTTTTCTTTCAGAAAGTGGCGGGCTGAAAATATTAATAGCACAACAGAGTGTACGCTGTTCATAGGACATCCTTCGACGTTATGGAAAGTAAGTTAATTTTAAGGAGTTTTGAATTCAGATTTCTTATGTTGTATGGGTTTTTTAAACACAATCATTTTGATTGTGTTTTTTTTTTCCCCGCTGTTACATGATGAATACCTTCAAGTCACTGATTTAAGTGAAATTTGATACATTCTGAGAACAGCAAAAATAAACCATTTAACATGTATAATTAATGTTCTACTTTTTGTACTTATGATATACATTTAGAAATGTGAGGTAGACATGGAGAAACTGAGGCTTCTGTAAATATCAAAGTTAATGCATACACTGCTGCACTTCTGGGTACTGTTTTTTTATCCTGGACTACATCTACACTATGAGATACCTAAGCAAAGGCAACACAGGTGATGTGAATGTGAAATGAGCAAAAGAAACTCCAAGTTTTTCAATTACATTACTTGTGTTTTCTAAGTTTACGAATGACATTGTGCAGATGAAGTTTAGGTCTGTCTATGGACACAGAAGAGGTCTGGCCATTGTTTAAGAGTGAAGTGGACATGTTTTACTTCAATGGTAGGCCTTCACATGTATTATCTCCTCTGTATTCTTCAACAAGCATAAATTTGAAATGCAACCCTGAGTAGGCCTCACCTTAAACAAACTTTTGGAGAGGCCACACCTTATCGTCATCCTGAATCAATCATTTAATCTATCACATTTAACATCTATTAGTTCTACTGCTTCATTTCTTTAATCCTTACTTTCCTGCGTTTGCTACTTCCCTCATTCCTTTCTCTATTACTTAATTATTCTACTCCTTCCACTATTTTTCTCAGTCCCTCTCTTCTCATACTTCTTCATTTTTATTCACTCATTCTGTCTCTATTAATGTTACTGTTTCTGATTGATCTCAAAAAAATTTTTAAAACAAGAACAGTAAGTATAAGGGAAGGAAACAGACAGTTATGTTACAAGAAAGACAGCTATAGGAAGTAAACAAAAGATACTGTTACTCGCAATCCACTGCTGATGATGTCATTGACCATGTCAAGAATGATGTAATATGTGACATGATCAGCAGTGGATTGCGGGTAACAGTATCTTTTGTTTACTCCCTATAGCTGTCTTTCTTTTAAAATAACTGTCTGTTTCCTTCCCTTATACTTACTGTTCTTTTTTTTAAAAAAAATTTTTGGTTCGCTCCCAGTTCGCGGACCGGGAAGCGAACTAAAAGAAATAGAGGTTGGCAGAGTTTCAAAAATTCTACCAATTTTTTTATAATGGGGAGGTAGTTCTAAAAAGAACTTTTTTTTTGTTTTTGTTGTTTTAAATTTTTTTTATTATTTTTCAGACCATTTGTTTTATTTTTTTTGTATTTTCTGAACATTTTCATATTTTTTTGTTTTTTTGGGGGGAGGGGGGAAACAAAAACGATTCATTGAAAAGGGCTCAACAGGAGCAACGAAAAAAAGAAGAATTTATTGTTTGGGGCGTTTCGGGCAAACATGATTTTCAATAGCTTTCATAATGAGAGTAATGCTACTTTCTCTGTAGCAAATGAGTTGATTACAGCGCACGCACACTTGCTTCACTTCCCCAAACTTCATTTGAATGTTTGGGACCATCTCCCTCGCCTCTGGTCCCGACACTTCTTGAACAACCGATCTTCTTGCCATCGCAGGGGGATTTTGTTGCTCATCACGTAGCTGGGCAGCACTATAGTTTTTTGGATGCCACCTACTCATAAGCCGATGCATAGTGTAGTTTCCGTAACTGTATTTTTTATCAGTCCCCCTTGACAGTCTATCATCGCATATACGGCAAAACACGTAGCGTGCATTCACTTTTTTTTGCCCCTCAGGAATTAAAAAAATTGCCAAATGTAGTTCTCTTTTCGATTATACCTCCTGGGCTCCTCTGGCAAAAACTGTGTCTCTTCCTGCTCTTCCTCCTCTTCCTGTTCTTCCTCTTCTTGTTGTATAATTACTTCAGCAGGTGGTCCTCTCTTCCTTGGATTTGGTGGAGGAGGTGGGTTAGAACCAGCTGAAGCTACTAATGAAGCCATATCACAATGTTAATAAAGGGTCTTTCTCTCACCAAGATGAAAGTCAGAGTGAGGAAAGAAGAAGGGGTTTTCATCATTTGGGAAAAGGAAAAGTTCTAAACCAATGAAAAGTGTTAATTTTAGATCACATGACCTAGTATTACATCATTAGCAAACCAAAAGTGAAATGAACCAATGAAAAGTGTTATTACCGAGTCACATGACCTGCTGTGTTTACGTTTCGCGCTTTGCTCCGCTTTCCGGTCCGCTTCCGGGTCCGCTAACTTGGCGCGTCAAATGACGTATTACGCGATAACGCAAAACGTCATGCTAACGTAACAGTTACGCTAAAGGAACGTTTACCGGTTCGCGGACCGAGTCGCGGCTTTAAATTGAGCTAACAGGAAGCAGACCTATTCGCAGACTGGGAGCGAAACAAAAAGAATTTTTTTAAAAAGTTGTATAAAAACATGTAAAATATATTTTAAGATTTAAAGAAGAATACATTTTACAGCTACAGATATTAGCTTTTAAAAAACCATTGAAATTCACTGAAAAAACCATAGGTTATAGACCATATATAGTTAGGAATTAGCATTTACAAAACCTTGAAAATTCACTGAAAAAACCATAGGTTATAGACCATATATAGTTAGGAATTAGCATTTACAAAACCTTATTTTACTCACACAAAACCATTGAAATTCCATATATAGTTAGTTGCACTAACTATATATCGCGCACCCGCAATCCACTGCTGATGATGTCACATATTACATCATTCATGACATGGTCAGTGACATCACTGATGACATCACTGATGACATCTCAAATGACATCACTGATGACATCTCAAATGACATCACTGGTGACATCACTGATGACATCTCATTTGACATTACTGATCACATCACTGATGATATCATTCATGTGATAATATGATGAACCTCTTCAGACTCTAATATAACCTAAGATGCAATCAGTGTAAACAGACACTCACAGACTGTCACTCATCCATGGAATTACTCACACACCTAGTCAGTCATGCAAAGAATCAATCACACCTCCATTTCCTCAACTATACAGTTATACAAACTTTACTTATTCAAACATATACTAACACATATTTACTCTCTTATACAATCCCTGATACATGTTCACAATGATCCATACAGCCACTCACACATTCACTGGCTCTTATGCACAGTTATTTATATATGTCAACTCTCACATGTACTGTGTTTTACATATGTACTTACTTTGACATGTAGCACTGAGATATCCATTCACTCACCAAACACTCATGCACACAGCCAACTGCCCATACAGCTGTTTCCACATGCACGTTTGAACCCATACATCTAGTGAATCAACTGCTCACACATCTATGCACAGAGTCATACACCTCCCAGCCACCCACACACACACTCAGTCTCCCATACAAATACTTGGGCAACCAATCAATAACCCATATAGTTACTCATATAGCTACTTATCAACACATGCAACAGTTTACAGAACAACAGACATAATGATGCACAAATTAAGACAGTTTAGTCACTAACCCATGCACTCAGTGAGACACATTTAATCACTCACTCATACAGTCAGTCATGCACCTACTAAATCATTCATCCAGACACTTATACATCCACTCATTCTTCAATATGTAAGACATATTTTAACTTTACAGAAACATACAGTCACTGGATGTTGTCATCAGTGATGTCATCACTGATGTCATTTTTGATGTCATCAGTGATGTCATCAGTGATGTCACTGACCATGTCATGAATGATGTAATATGTGACATCATCAGCAGTGGATTGCGGGTGCGCGATATATAGTTAGTGCAACTAACTATATATGGAATTTCAATGGTTTTGCGTGAGTAAAATAAGGTTTTGTAATGCTAATTCCTAACTATATATGGTCTATAACCTATGGTTTTTTCAGTGAATATATATATATATATATATATATATATATATATATACTAGCAGCCCGTCCCGACGTTGTCCGGGTATGAATTGCTGCCGGCCAGTAGTATATTGTTTTGTAGGATTTCGTTTTGATAGCATTTCTTATCTGTGACAGGCCTGTGAAACGCTCCGATTCACAGTGCACTGCTGATGCACTTAAGAGTGCGAGTTCAATAGTGTGTGAACTCGAGTTTCCCTACTTTATTTTTCCTTGCAATATTATATAGCGCAAACTCGACAACATGGCATGAGCACAATTTACATTACAGAAGAACACATTTATTTGTGGTAGGCACGGGGAGACAAAGCGATTTGCCTGGAATAACAGGATGTTGAGGTGATGCCGAGATTCAAACGTAGCTCCCCAGCTCTAAAAGTCGCAATTCTATAACTTGTGGCGGGAGGTGTGTCTAAAAGTATATGTCGGTGCTGGCCATCAATGAGAGAGACCTGTGTTTTTTTCAAATCGGTGGTTAAAAAATAGGAGTATGTTGCTGGAGATGTGGGCCGCCGTGCCACCAATGTACTTACCGGGGGAGGGTAAACACCCATTATTCCGCAACTTTCTTTCCGCATACCATCACTCCGCATACTTTCATTACGAAAGTTCCATGACTCCGCAATGCCATTATAATGCATGGCTTTACATTCTATATGTTTTTACCACGCACACATTTACAACGAAATTCGTTGTAAATGCATGAATGGTAAAAGCATGTTTTTTTTAATGTTTGGATAAGTTAAGTATGGGTATAGGGGTATATGTTTTGGAGGTGCTTAGGTATGTGGTGTGGGGTGTTTGGGTATTTTAAGGGTTCAGATATCGTTTTGGGTTATGGGGTACAGGGGTAGTTTTAGGGTTTAGAGATAGGTATGGGTTTTGGGGTACAGGGGTATTTTTAGGGTTCAGGGCTAGGTTTGGGTTTTGGGGTATAGGGGTATTTTTAGGGTTCAGGGGTAGGTTTGGGTTTTGGGGTACAGGGGTATTTTAAGAGTTCAGGGCTAGGTTTGGGTTTTGGGGTACAGGGGTATTTTTAGGGTTCAGGGCTAGGTTTGGGTTTTGGGGTACAGGGGTATTTTAGGGTTCAGGGGTAGGTTTAGGTTTTGGGGTACATGGTTATTTTTATGGTTCAGGGCTCGGTTTGGGATTTGGGGTACAGGGGTATTTTTAGGGTTATGGGGTAGGTTTGAGTTTTGGGGTACAGGGGTATTTTAAGGGTTCAGGGCTAGGTTTGGGTTTTGGTGTACAGGGGTATTTTAGGGTTCGGGGGTAGGTTTGGGTTTTGAGGTACAGGGGTATTTATAGGGTTCAGGGCTAGGTTTGGGTTTTGGGGTACAGGGGTATTTTTAGGGTTTAGGGATAGGTTTAGGTTTTGGGTACAGGGTACATTTATAGGGTTAAGATGGGTTAGTGTTTAAGGGTGTTGGGGTATTTTAAGGAGTAAGGGTGGGTTATGATTATGGGGTGCAGGGGTATTTAAAGGGAGCAGGGTGGACACCCAGAGCTGGAATGTACAGAACCTAGGAAGAAAAAACAATGAAATATTGGGCACAACGCTCGCTTTTTTTTCCGTAATCCCGCGCCCCGAACATGCCCACGCCCCCAGCACACGCCCACAGCACACGATATGAGACATGGCATGAAGGGCGGAACGTACCACACGCCCCCAGTGTCTGTCACGCCCCCAGCACACGCCCACAGCACAACACAGACATGCCCACAAAGGACTACTTTGCTGGCACGGTTCTTTTACCTTTTAAATGTATATAGTGGGCGTCTGCATAGCCTATGTCCTTCTGCTGCAACTGCCCTTTCCAACGCTGTATTGGGTGTTGTGATTGGTGCTGTGGTTCCTGAGATTACCCGCCTCAAAGGTTTGGGCTCTCTCTTTATTATATTAGTATAGATTTACCATTATGATCAGACGGCGGAGTACTGGTCTACTGAAACATACCATAGTTTACCGCATAAACCTCCTATATTATATTGTCAAACATTATACAGGCAAATATGTTTGACTGATGTAGTAAAAAGAATAATAATGTAAGATGTACTTTCCTCATTGGAAGCTCCTACGGACCTCACATAATTTTTATTTAAGGGATAATTTTAGAAAATAATTCTAGACTATTGCATAATCCTATTATTTGGCTGAGACAAAAAAAAAAATTCTCTTGCCCATCCACAAATGCTTTCTTGCCCTTTAAACATGAAAGCTGTTTTTGTTCTATCATCACTGCAATTGATTTTAATTTGATCTAAATCAATACTAATTGCCCCATTTGGATGTCAGGCAGGTCGCCACCGCCCTCATGGCGTTGGCGATCCTCCCGACATCTGCCCCCACCCGCCACCCATTTCCCCCCCCGCCGTATTACTATAGCAGGGGGGCCATGGCGGATGGAAAGACCATCCGCCGCTTTTCTGCCTGGTCAAAAAGTTGTTTAATATGGTGGCGGTGTCTGTTAGACACCGCCAACCATATTGTGATGAGGGCGGTCACATGCCTTTCCGTGGCGGCAACGCTGTCACGGAAAGGCATGCAGGAATCACTTGCAGGGGCCCGTTGTGGGCCCCCAAGGATTCTGGGAGGTGCAGATGGTACCCCCCTGCATTGCAATATACAAAGTGGCAGGCACCGCACTGTGCCTGTCACGTTGTACTTTGAACTGCTTGGTGTGCATGTTTAGCATTGCGGCGGGCAGTGCTTTCAGCACCACCTGCTGCAATGTTAAAAATACGGGATGCGCCCACCACTGTGGCAGGCGCATCCTAATGGCCCAAACGGGACCCCCGCCCTTATGGCAGGCGGTCCCTTCCTAATGACCCCTAAGTATTACCTTTAATTAAATTAACACCACTTAACAATTCATATTAGTAGTTTATTTCCATTACCATTTGACGCCCTTTCTTTTTGGACTGCTAACCTTGCTGCCCAGCTGCTGTTTCTGTCCTGGGAGCCTTCCCTTGTTTGCTGCTGCTACCGGCGCCGCCACACAGAGTCGCTTCCGCCGGAACCGTGGACCGCACGCAGCCCGAACTACACTACCCAGAGGGCTGTGCGGTCTAGCGTGAGGCGGGGAGCTTTAGAACTGAATCGGGATTACTTAGTCCAGCGCAGAAGCCCGGGCAAAGGGCGGGCCCGTCCTGCGCCTGGAGGAGGCTGGGCTGGGGTCCCCCTCTAATGCCCATTGCAGGACAATAAGTAAGCAAAATAATAAAGACCGTCTCGGACCGAAGGGGGCGTGCTAACAGCCGTTATTATCATACCGTTTATATTGAATTGTCATTTTATCCCCACTTGGGAATGAGTAAGAACTTACGTAAGTGTGGGGCGGGAGTGGTAGGGACCCTAGACGCTTTCCTTATCCGAGCAGAATATGTACTTATGCATGAAATAGAGATAACAGAAAGGCGGCTTTCATTAGATCCATTAAATCCACTCATTGGACAAACTGCTGGCAAAGATCGTAGTACAGATTCCATTACATGTCTCGACTCATCACAAATTACTATAGATAATCCCCAGATAGGTGTCCTAGATGTGGGCAATGAAACTGGTAAATCACCAATCCCAGTTGATATAACCCCAAAAGTGCGCACTAGACAGAGAAAATCAGCAGTCATTCCAGAAAATAACACCCAGGCCAAGAAAAGGAAAGCACGGAGCGCACCAAATGTTAGCTTACAGGTAGCAAAACTAGCTAGGAACAAGGATGTGGTCACAGCGAGGGGAGGGGCACGAGCCTCATTAGTTGAGAAGGAGCAAGACGGAGTAAGTATAGAAGGAGCTGACAGTAATCAGCCTGTTCTCCAACGCTCTTCCGTAGAAACTAAAGATGATTTATTTAAGCAAATGGAAGAAAAACTAATGGCATTAATTGATCCTCTTATGTCCAGACTAAAGGCTATAGATCAGAGATTACTTAAAATAGAGGAAAATATGGCAAAGGACCCAGGAACCCTGGATAGGGAGTTGCATTACAAAACCTACTGAGCATAGCCGGGTGGGAAATAGTTCTAGATCACAACACCAGGTAGAGGTACATTCCCATCCCGCTCTCATTCTAGAGTGTCCACCGATACAGACTGCCTCATTACCCGCAGTTACCAACACCCCACACACATGTATGCCAACATTAAGCGGACCTGCTAAAAGATCACAGAGGGGGAAGGGGATAAAGCAAAAAGGGTTGTTCTTGATCTCCCACCCAATGCAACGCCATATACTGTAGTACTAGCAAATGTATCGAAATTGAACCTACTAGAGGAGGAACACTGGTCATCATTAAAGAATAAGGCCCTCAATTATTTAGACTCAAAAACTGGGCTAGGAAATCATTTATTTAACAACTTTATGATGGTCAGAAGGGTTGCCTGGGTGGGAAAATGTGAAAAAAGCCTCGCCGGGGATAATGTGGATCTAAGCTTTAGGTCACCGAACCTGGTCAGGTGTATATAATACAAAGGGCCGCACCTCTCATAATGCGGGATGACGTTATCAATATCCTCCCCTTGGGGTACTTCTATCGAGCAAACATAATGCCGAGAGGGGTAATTCAAAGGAATCCTGGATGGTTGCAGGGACGTATTATTTGTGAAGTGCCCACTCGCAATAGATATGAGGCTCTGAGTACATTGGAGCAAAATGATTGACTGGGTCTGACATCCAAACACCGTAGTCCTATATATTCACCCGTAAGAGAGAATGGAGACCTGGCCCCAAACCATAACATCAAAAAATCAGAGGTCTGTGCTCTTCCTAAAGTAGACTCCTGTGTCACATATCAGGATAGCTTTACTAATATGAGAAATGGCAAACTCAAAACAAATGTGAGACTGACTAATCCCATAGACAGTAGTGAAAGAGAGGTAGAGGAAGCACTCGAGTATAATCACAATGTGAGACGGGCCAACCCTATGACAGCTGACCTCGAATTACAGATAAATAATAACTTAAAAATTACCACATGGAATATAGCTGGCATAAAAAATAAGCTGAATGATGCCAATTGGGTAAACACATTGGAGGGCTTGGGAGTTGTCTTATTACAGGAAACTTGGTGTGTAGAAACCTTTACCCTAAATGGATATCAAAGTATTTGTACAGGCGCAACCCCATCATGAAAGGGAAGGGCGAAAGGAGGTCTGGTAACCCTTATTCCAGTTGCGGCCCCCCTGACTGTAGGGAAAACTTTTATTGATTCAAAATATTATCAGTTTTTAAAATTAATTTCCCATGAAAATCATGTATTTGTCACTATAAACTTTTGTAATAATGTTTTTGACAGCTCAAGGAGCGCCGTAATTGAATCATTAGAAAGGGATTTAGATCATTTTATGAAGGGAATTATAGGGCCTTATGTTTTAATCTGGGCTGGTGACTTTAATAGCGAACTATGTGATATTGAAGCTGGTGAGCCCTTTGGGTATTGCGTTCTCTCTGGTGAAAACATTTCACATTTTAAACATGACAGATATGGTGAGGCCATTAATAATGCAATCCATAAATTTTACCTAACAGTTTTAGAACCTTTTACCCCAGAGGGGGAAGAAAACCTGCTAACCTTTGTGGGTATGCTGTGATCGTAAAATATAGATCATGTCGTAATATCATCCAACGGCAACAAGATGACCAAGGAGGTTTTGATGAATGTTAGCCTATTCAGTGACCACCATTCTTTAACTTTGACCTTAGAAATAAACTTGTCACCTAAACAAGGGGGTAAGGATGGAGACACCGACATAGATATCCAATTTAACAACGGGGTTTCCTTAAAATGGACAGGTGTTAATCACCTGACTTTTATGGAAACCCTTAAAGGGAAAATAACAAAAGAACTAGAAATATGTCTGGATGGCTCATCCACACATACTTCAGTTATCAATGCCTTCTCTAATATCACTGAAGTAATCGCAGGCGATTTGAAATAAAAAAAGGAAAAAAACACGTAGTCCAATTCAAAGATGGTTCAATCACGAATGCACAAGGATGAATAGGGATTTAAACGCCGCACTTAAACAAAAACCCAAAGATCCACACAAAATTAGTGCCACCAGGAGAGATTATAAAAAGGCATCGGAAATTAGGAAACGGGAGATCCGAGAAAAGGCTTGGGAAAGTTTAAACCAAGCAGCAGAGCTAAAAGATTCAGAACTCCTCTGGAAGATAGTCAACCACCCATATTTTAAGGATAATAATGTAGTTAGGATAGATACTGTGGTACCATTGGAAGAATGGGTGACACGTTTTAAGAGTATTTTCAACCCAGAAGATATGAATCTTATGGATTGGAAAAATGAAAAATGCATCAGGGTGAATTCAGTTAAACCTTTGCCAGTCACACCAGAGGAAGTAAAACTGGCACTCCAGAGAAGTGCAAGTGGGAAAGCGGCAGGCCCAGATGGTGTGCCTATATATGTTTTTAAGTATGATCCGGACCTCTGGATACCGATACTTGTGACAGTTTTTAATGCTGCTTTGGGAGGAGCCCTGCCCATTACATGGGTTGAAAGCATTATCGTACCCATATTTAAAAAAGGGGGTAGGGTAAAGGCTAATTGCTACCGCCCAATATCCCTTCTTGACTCCTCCTCAAAGATCATGGGACGAATCATGCTAGAAAGACTTGAGGACTGGGCCAATGAAAATGACATCTTATCAGAGACAAAGTACGGTTTTAGAAGGGGTATTAAGTACAAGGGCACGGTACGGAAAACTAGGGGAATGCACACCTGACTTCGCAGTAAAGCGGGGTATTAGACAGGGATGTGTATTGGCCCCCCTTTTATTTTCCCTATACAAAAATAATGTGGATCCATTTTTACAAGCCGTAGATGCCCCTAAAGTAGGAACACGCCCCACCCCCTTGTTATTATACGCAGATGATGCCGTCTTGATATCTAGAACTGCTAATGGCTTACAATGTCTATTAGAAAATTTTGCCCGATATATGACTAGCATAAATTTACAGCTGAACATGAAAAAAACATTTGTAATGTCATGTGGAGGCAAAAAACAAAAGTGTAGACCTCATCATATGGGTGGGGTTTCTTTAAGCAGAGTCCCTACCTTTTCATATTTAGGTTTATTATTCTGTAACATTGGCACATGGAAACCGCTTATTGAATTATGTAAAATGAAATTCCTAAAAACAACTGAGGGAATAATGAGGTTTGCGGCAAAACTTGGGAATAAGCCTCTACGTGAAAATTTTATTCTATACAGGAGCAAGTGTGTTCCAGCTGTTAATTATGGAGCCGCCATTTCGGGGAGAGCAAACACGATAATTCTCCAAAGTAATGAAAATACGTTTTTTTAAAACTGTTGGCAGTCCCTAATGCAACCACAAACGTAATTATACACAAAGAAATGTCCATCCCATACTTAAGCGATACTCTCAACATAGCTGCCCTTACACTCTCTAAGGACCTAGTTATAGATTGTCTAGCACTAGACCATGGTATGAAAATACCATGGCTGTGTCATATTTTTAACCTTCTGACAAAGTGCAAAATATGTATAGAGGATCCCATATGTATTCAAGAGTACGGTAAAAGAGATTTGAAATTGAGATATCTTGCTGCTATTGAAATAGATAGGTATAGGATAAGAAAGCAAAAACAAACAGTGGCAGCTTATTGTGAATGCCCTTACATGAGGGGCACCCAGTTATATCTTACCCTGGTCCAAAATGTTGGGCACAGATTTTACTTGACCAGGCTAAGGATGAGCACCTTACATTATTTAGTAGCTTTTCCGAAAACTGAGAAATGACATAGAAGTCTGCCTCCTTGCCCATGTGATGGTAAAAGCCCTCAATCCACCCTGCATCTCATTTTATTTTGCCCTTTTTATATGGATAACTGTACTGAAACCACTATTTAAAAAAAATGCTTTTTAATAATAAGGATGCGTTTAACATCATTTGTAGTTTGGACAACATGAAAATAATAAGTGCTGTAATATGTTTTATACAAAAATCAATTAGAAGGAGAAATGACTATGCACTTTCGGATGCTCTGCTATATGAAAAAGTTGATGAGTAACATATCCTCTAAATTCTTTTGCAATGATTGCACTTGCACTTTATTTTATGAATTAGTGGTAAATTGTATCTTAATGATTTTGAAAAATGGATTTACTATTTTATGCTGCTTCTTGTATTTTTAAATTTGCAGATGTTGTGTTATAATTAATGTCCTTCATGAAATTCAACTAGAATGTACCTTTTTAAGATATATTTGTATTAGTGTGCTTTTATGGTCACTGCCTTGCTGTCACCGAATAAAGCTGTTTTGATTGATTCATATAATAATTCCATATTTTCAGGAATGTATCAATATTGAAGTGTTCTTCCTTTTCTTCTGCATTTAGCCAGATCCTTATTATGATACTGCTTTCGTCTTTCCCTCTTCCTTGTCCTACTTATCTTTTCCCCTTCTCTGTCCTCTTGTTGTCTCCACCAACTTAACTTAATGCAACCTATCTTCATGTCAATCATCTCCATACTCCACAAGTTTTCAAACCTCAGAAATGCTTGTTTCAGACTATCCTAAGACACTCTTCAACACTAACTTTCGTTAAAAATAATATGGTCTGCAAATCTCTACCAAAAATGACAAATAAATGTCAACAACATCTTCTAAGAGAATATCCAGAGACCTTTGTTGCTGATTAACAAAATAATTTTTTGCAATGTATCCTAGAAAACAGACATTATTTTCTGCAATGACGGCGGTTACAAACAAGAGATGTTTATTTTTTTTTTCTTTTACTAAAAGGGAATTCTAAATTGCTAAATGGTCATAGCCTTCTTTGGGATTTTTCCATGTAAGTCAATTTTAAATAAAAAAAAATTGCCAATGGTAAAATCATAATCCAGCATATCACCATTCCCTAATCTATTTACACACCTGATTGTTTTGATTCTTCTATTGTAGTTCTACTTTTAATGATTGTTAGTCACTCATTCCTTGCCTTCCTCCATTACATCTCCAATGTTGCTATGTATGCATTTGATAAACATGATTCATAATACATTTCACCACTTGTTTATTCTGACCACAGAGCTGGTCTAGCTATGAAATCTAAGAAACTCATATTCAGTAACTGGTTCCACTCTGCTTCACTTCTACATCAAATAAACCTCTCCCACACCTATGACACTTCAAGCCCTCTCACCAACCGTAAACTAAACCTGGGGGCATATTAACAAGGGAAGTGACAGATTGTTTAGCAAAATTGAATAAATGACATTTCTCAAACCAACTTTGATCATCCAGTGCATTCATTTACTCATTTACCATTATAAAGAAGAAAAATCAGATGGAGATATATCTGCATTTATAGTGATCCCTGACTATTTAAACAAAATACAATTGTAATCTTACTTCACCTGCCAGCGTCTGGTTGTGCAGAATACGTTTCTAAATCTGTTTATACTGTCCTCCAGTGGAAAGACCCTCCTTGCTAGAATGATGTAGGAGTGCACTTCTACTCAATTAATTATTTCGCCTTTTGGTATCTTTCTAGGTGATCCATATCTTTATTAGGGAGATGAGTCTGGCTCAACTGTCTCTCTTCTCATCTAGCCTTATACCTATTATAATCACCCAGTGTTTAAATATCTGGATTTATTATCCATTAACAGTAGATGGGGCGGGGGCGTGGCTTGGCGCCCGGTGAGGACGGCAGCGCAGATGTAAACGCTCCCGGTCGCTTGGGGATTCCGCCGCTCTCAACCCATCATTTCCGCCTGCAAACCAGGTCTTACCTATTTGGAGACTGCAGCCTACTCAGCGGTTCCAAGTACAGGCTCCGTCAAGCAGCGGAATGGTCGCTTTTGGTGATATTGCGGCGGACGCGGCTGAGTGAAAGTCGCGCCCGCCATTTTGTTTCTTGTCAGCGCGAACTGTGGCGCACCCGTTTCCCGACCATGCGAGCCTGCCTCAAAGACCTGTGCACAACCAACTCTTCCCGGTGAGGTTTTTTTTTGCATTTTTGCTCTACCGCTGTACAAGTGTCACATAGGCTGCTCTTCAATGAAGCTTAACGAGTTTTCCTCGCATTCTGCATGTTTTTGGCGGCCATTTTAAGCAAATGAACTTCTCTTTCCTCAAATACCCTGCCAATGCACTCAGACTAAGTCAATTCCTTGCTGGAAGCGCTGCTTTCTCTCATGCTCCTATATTTAACATTATCTACAATTTGAGGCAGTTATCAGCATGATTTTTGTGCGCTCTCCTTATCTACCCTTCATGTCTTCATGATATTCTCCACCTGACGGACCTTCTTTGTTCCACAACGTGCCACTTACCTGTATTTCATCGCCATGGTGGTTCTTTGTTCTCATCGTCACTGCACCGACTCCCCCAAATAGCGAATTGGTCGCTGCTCCACCCATCTTTTTGACTCTCTGGCACTCTTACATCCTGTGCAGTTTCTAGTCAAGAATTTTCACGCAAACTTTTTGCTGCCTTTGGACAAGTAGTGAATATTATTGGACTTTTTCTTTATTTTCTCCTCACCAACAATTTTTTCCTACTTCATTTTTATGGAAAGGAAGGCATTCCCTCGGACCCCCAAAACTCCACGTCGTGTCTTCATCAAAAATTCAAGAGTCTTTTCTGCACTGGCACACCTCGAGGCTTCTCAGGCCCTCGTCACTCAAATGTCGCAGTCTACCGCGGAGCGGTCAACCCAGCCTTCAGGGAAAGTCACGACGAAACGCCCTAAAAAAGATCCTCCATCGCCAACGGGGTCCACATCGGCTGTCTCTATGGAGCTGTTATTGGAAGAGATCCGTGCTCTCAAGCCCTTCATGGAAGAAACCAACTCGAAGTTGCAGGTTCTTACTGACAACTGGTCTCAGATGGATGCCAGAGTGACTACAGTGGAACACTCTCTAACCTCTCTTCAAGAGTCATCCTCCAAGGTATCACACATGCAGTCTCAACTTTCCTCTCTTCAAAAACAGGTCGAAGAATTGGAGAACCGAAACAGACGCAACAATCTTCGTCTCTACGGCCTGGCGGAGAATAGCGAGGGGACTGACCCCATTGCCTTCTTCAAATCATTTTTGCCCAAGCTCCTTCACCTACCTGAGGATACTACGCTTAACATCCAGCGTGCACATAGACTGGGTCGTCTCCCTTCTACTTCCTCTCCTTCTTCACGACCAAGAGGTGTCATCATGTACTTCTTAGAATATACTGACCTCCTCAAAGTTATCTCAACAGCTCGTGCCTCACCTCGCTTACAATGGTCGGGCTACAATCTTTTCTTTGCGCAGGATTATGCAAGAGCCACAGCTAGTCGCCGCAAGGCCTTCTTGGATATGCGACCAGAACTTCATGCCATTGGAGCTAGATATGGCCTTTTCCATCCTTGCCTATTTAGAGTGACCTACAGCAACAAAACTACGACATATGAGGATCCTGTTCGTCTCCGCAGCTTTTTGAACGCAACTCAAGCATCTGACATGGACTTTTCCAGCTCTTCGTCAGCTTTCCCGCCATGATTCCTACGTGACGCAGCATTGGAGTTTCAGTTAATTTGCATGCTTATCATGCATTGTTGAATGTGTTACTGTTTGTTTATGCCATGTTTTCCAGCGCCTCTAGTTTTCTTGCTCTCTCCCAATTTTACTCTCTGACCATGCCCCCACATTAGTTCAATTGGATATCTTACCCAAATCAATAGGCCCTAAACGCTGGCGTTTCAACAATTCTCTCCTCCTAGACCCTAAATTCACTACCTCCTTCACCTCCTTCTCCCACAAATTTTTCTCCCTAAATGATAACTCCCCTGTTCCCAAACACACCATTTGGAATGCCTTTAAAGCGGCGGCGAGAGATTTTATCGTTGGCTTTGTTGCTAAAAAACGCAGAGCTGCTCGCGATTTTATCAAGGCTATCCTTCTGGATATTAAGAAATTGGAGCATTCTTATTTCACTTCCCGCTCACAGCAAACTCTAACTGCCCTGGTTAACGCTAAGATGAAATTTAATAAAAAATCCTTATTTTTGCCTCCATAGAACTTGGCACTAGATTTTAAGAGGTACAGGGATGCATCCCTGTACCTCTTAAAATCTAGTGCCAAGTTCTATGGAGGCAAAAATAAGGCTGGCAAGATCTTAGCCAATTATCTCAAGGTGAAACACAACAAATTAAACATTGAATCAATCTACGACGCCGATTCAAATCTCAAACACACGGACGCAGACATTCTCACTGAATTCTCTACCTTTTATAAGACCTTATACTCTTCTGAAACCCAGCCCTCTTCCCACTCTCTAGACACTTTTTTCTCCTCCATTCAAAAACCATTTCACTTTCCACTTGACCTCTCTCAATTAGTACTTGATATATCCCAACAAGAACTACTCAAGCGCTTCAAACCCTCCAAAAAGACAAGGCCCCTGGGCCAGACGGCTTCACAGTAGAATTTTTTCTCCACTTTTCAAAGCTCCTCATTCCCCGACTCCATTCCCTTATCGGTACCTTCCTCTCCTTGGGTTCCTCCTCAGGCTCTTTTTCAGATGCCCATATTTGCCTCATACCCAAGGAGGGGAAGGATCCTCAACACTGCAAAAACTACAGGCCAATCTCTTTGGTCAATATTGACTATAAAATTTTTGCAAAGTCTCTTGCGGCACGTCTTGACCTTCTTCTCCCAGATCTTTTGAGTGAGGAACAGTCGGGCTTTGTCAAGGGCCGCTTTATAACTGATAACACCAGACTCCTCTTCAACATCCTTTTTAAATCTCGCCTTTTACCCCATCCCCTTGCGACCATTGCCTTGGATGCCGAAAAGGCGTTTGATAGGGTCGAATGGACTTATATATTTCACACCCTCCGTTGGTTTGGTTTCGGTCCTGTTTTTATATCCTTAATCTCACTACTCTATTCTAACCCACGTGCAGCGGTTTGGGCCAACGGTCAAATATCTTCCTTTTTTGATTTAAAAAGAGGTGTTCGCCAAGGCTGTCCCTTATCTCCCTTTCTCTTTAACCTGGCATTAGAACCCTTCCTCTCCAAGCTCCGTCAAAACCCCTCCATCCACGGTTTCCAACTGTCAGACTCCCACATCAAACTAGCCGCTTATGCGGATGACATTTTGCTATTTGTCTCCAACCCCTCCGTTTCCATTCCTGCTTTTCTTACTGAAGTCCATGCTTATTCCCAAATATCTGGCTATAAACTTAATAACGATAAATGTGAGATCCTCCCCTTAACTAAATTCACTTTCAAACCCGATTTTGCCGCCTCTAATTTCACATGGAAACCCTCCAATATCAAGTACCTTGGAATGCATGTCACCCCTACCATCCCAGATACCGTTTCCCTGTGCATGTCCAAATGCATTCAAAAATTAACGGATCTCACATCCAAGTGGCATCCCCTTTACCTATCCTGGTGGGGTCGCCTTGACACTATTAAAATGATGTTGTCTCCCATTGTTCTCTACACCCTCTCCAATATTCCGGTCCCTGTCCCCTCCAAATTTTTCAAAAAGATCAACTCTATTCTAATGTCCTTTCTTTGGAATAAAAAGAAGTCACGAATGTCTCTAGCACGTCTGATTCGTCCTAAATCAGAAGGTGGGGCCAACTTTCCTGACTTCCCAGCCTACCACAAGGCGTTTCAGTTGAGACAAGCTTCTTTTTGGCTACAAGATCCTGACACCCCATGTCCTCTATGGACCAAATTTGAACGCCTTCTTCTTTCTCCCTTCTCTTTTGCTGAGTACCTTTCCTTCTCCCGCAAACCCACCTCTATCTCTACTCCGATTCATAAGTTTACCACTAAATTGCTCCTTTCCTCTACGCACTCCCCTCCCACTACCATTGCTGATTTCCTTTCCTCTCCCATATGGCATAACACTTCCTTACTCATCCGTAACAGACCCTTTTTTTGGAAAACTTGGCACACTCGAGGTCTGCATCTCCCAACTATTTTCTCACTCCTCTTTCTTATCTTTTGACATCCTTTGCTCCCTCTATGACTTACCTACTTCCTTTGCACGCAAATACCAATTGCTTAAAAATACGGTCCTAACGAAATACAGTGATCTCTCTCAGCCCTGCCCTCCTCCTGCTCCATCCACTCCCACTACCACACTTCCTTCCTTCTTACGCACCATACCAAAAGCTACTGCTATTTACAAATACCTTCACGCTGGTGAGACTCCGAGACCCAAATCTAAAGTAGAAGAATCTTGGGAGCATGATTTGTCTGTCTCTTGGTCGGTTTCCTTCTGGGTCAAAATCTGGACCAAACTCCGCAAATCTTCCAGAGCAGCAACCCTTACTCAGACTTTGTTCTTTATTTACAATAGACTCCTCTTCACACCCTCTGACCTTCACAAACGCTTTCCTACTACTCCCCACACATGCTGGTCTTGTTCGTCACCACAAGCCAATTTATTTCATATGTTATTTTTATGCACTCATGTTCGTAATTTTTGGCTACAGGTTTGGGCTCAAATTAATTTAATTTTTCACACTTCTATCCCTTTTTCTCACACACATGTTTTTATGGGTAGTCTCTCCCCTTGTTGGGATGACATTGATCCAAAACCTCAGATTGCTGATCTATTACTTGCCGCTGCCTTCCAACAAATAACAGTCAACTGGAAAGACTTCTCCAAAATTTCCTTCAAAGCGTGGTGGTTTAATGTATGCCATAACCATAGACTTGATACTGCCCATGTTTTCCCGGCATGTATGGCTACGAAACGCTTGGACTTATGGACCCCCGTCACAATTTATCTGGACTCATGCAGTAAACGCTTGTTTCACCCTCCGCCTCCACAACAGGAAGTTCCTAAACCTCCTTAATTGCCCGATACATTCCACTTATCCTTCATTGTACCAACTTTATTTATTACTTTCCAATGTTCTCATGCTTTTCATATTTTATGCTTACCGTATTTTTTCTTTGCCTTCTCCCTTTTTCTCATCTTGTACCCAGATCTCTTTTATTATAATGCTTGCATTTGTATGATTGTATTATTCTGTTCAGACTCTTACTCTGGTATCACGTTGTATTTTGTTTTGACACCTGGTTTTCTCTCTTATTACTATTAATAAAATTTTTCTTGAACTTAAAAAAAACAGTAGATGGGGCAGCTCACTAACACTATGAGAAGGCCCACCCTTTGGGAAGCACACCAGGTTTTTTCTGTGTGGCTTTACAAATTTTGTGGAGAAAACTGCATACATTTTCCACCTGATTTGTGCAAGCAGAAAGAGTCTGCATATTGGGTGTTATGGTTTCAGGGTTCGGGTGATAAGGCAGGAGGTAAGGACAGGGCTATGCTTGTCTGGGGGGCAGTGCTGGCTCAACCTGTTATACTGCAGACACTATAATTCCAAGCCTGTAGACTTTTAGAATTGGGTGGTTGAGTTTGTAGCTAATTTATTTCAGTTAGCCTCCATGAAAGACAACTATGTAAACAAAAACTGCCTCTGTGTGATTATTCAATGTTGAAAAAAATGGAGAAAGAAAATGTCTTAAAGCAAGATAATGAACATGGAAACAAAATCCATCAGGTTCTCTTTTGAAGAAACTATCTTCTAGCGTAGGAAAATGTGTAAATGAATTTTCCCCGCTAAGTTTGCTTCCACTTGAGTCCTCATTACAAATCGCTCACAAATTCTCATGTGTCAGGTAACAGGTGTTACCAGCCCATTGGAATGATATGTTATGGTTTTTCAAACAGAGATTTCCCAATCTGAAACTCTAAGTAAAAGCATGTGGGAAACTGTGCTTAAACACTGATCTCTGTTGTAAAGTCTTGCATATGGTACATCCACTTCAAAGCTCTACTCTTGTTGTTCCCTTTTCCAACTTTTGTCTTTTTTGAGAAATGGACATTGTTCTCTACTGCCACACCTGGTTTGAGGAGGTGCAAATTCTTGAAGGAAATCCTAGCATACCAATGTAAGCAGACTAGTTGTGGCCAGCACAGGTAAGAGCGGTGCAGCGGGCGGGGGAAGTCGACAGACGATGGTATATATAAAATTAAATATAAAAAAAAATAAAACCGCTAAACTTGCGATTGCCGCATCGCCGAGTCAGCAATGTTGCGAAAGTAAGATAAGTGATTTTATTATTGTTTTTTATTTAATTCTACCTATCCCATCGTCTGTTGATTTCCCACCCCGTACCACTGCTCTTACCTGTGCCACCACTCTTGAAGTAGGCTGAAATTTGTGTTAAAACTAATGGGTGGTTGCATAGTAATGCCCATTAACACATGTGTTAAGCCCTATTTGTGCAACACAATACTTTGTGTTACTTTGGCGATACTTTCCTGTACAAAACTTGTTTTAAATATTTTTTGTGATGCAAACCCAGTGAAATGTTTTACAAAATGTTCTCTATAATGTTTTTGACTACATTACACATTATGTTGTTAGATCCTGATTTTACAAGTGTGGGATGAATACAGGGCTATTTTTTAAAATGTAAAGTCAATTCTTCAGTTGAGATTGAAAGTTATCCTGGGGGTATTCCTTGTTATCTAAGAATATAAAAGTAGCTACCATTTTTAAAAGAACAGAAGATCAGTCAAATGAATCAAAAGGGCAATGCTTGAAAGTTAAGAAGTTAAGGCTGCATTATTTATGAGTATGAAATGGTTGCAGGAAAGACATTAGACATTTCTGCCTGATTTTCCTAATAGGAGTTGACATTTTAACTATGCTGGCTGCATGAAATCAAACGGTAATTTGAGATAAAAATGAATTAGCTGTCTCAAATTTAATAAATTAATGCATTAATACAGAGCAAAACAGCAAAAAGTCTCAATGCCAGCAGAGGGTGGGGACTACATACCTTTGCCTTGCAGCAGTATAAAAGTCTGCATAAAGTAGTGTATTCCTCAGAATGTGTCATGCATAACTCAAGGGCAGTGGTGGGGGAATCGTGGGACGGAGAGGGTGAGGCAAGCACCTCTTTGCTTCCCTTACTTTCCTTCCTGGTGCCCCTTTAACCTGCCCCGCTGTTCGACCTTGCTCTACTCTGTAGATTTTTCTCTGTGCTGTAGACCTGGGTCCTTACGTGGTCGTACACGTAGATTTAAAGTAAGGGTAATTGTGGTAAGGTGACATACAAATTGAAGGAAAAAGTGTGGATGCGCTTTGTGGACTTTCTTCCTACTTTGAACTTATCCGCAATTTTGTACTTTGATGCCACTGCTACACAAGTGCGGGTAATATTGGCTAATATTGAGTAAAACCATGGCTCTGCATTATCTAATTCTTAGTGTTATACATTAAATTACACATGCTTTTTGAAAGTAAACGAGTAGTCTTAATACTTAACTGACAAAGCTTCCCCAGGTGTTGGTTCATAAGCCATGGTCCACTCCTTCACTGCTGCATTATGGGGAATGCTGCAATTTATTTTTCTTTAAGAAATCCAGCAATTTACGGGATGCAGTCATAACCTACTGGTCATTGAATTATTTCACAGCCCTTTCTGCCTTGATGCATTGGCATTTGGTTGGCTGTTCGCAACCTGTCAGGCTGCCATAGGTTCTGACAGCCTTCCAACAAGCAACAGAGCCCTTATTGCCAGGGCCGGACAGGTCGTAGAGGGTGTCGGGGATTTCCCCAGTGGGCCGGAGGCTTGGGGGCTAGTTTTGAGCCTGTGGGGGCAGGTTTTGTCACTGGGGGATGGTTTTGCAGCGGGCTGCAATATTGGCCACCTGTAACAAAAGCGGGAGCTTATTTCTAGCACCCCTCTCCCCGCTCCCAATGCCTGTCGAGCAGCAATCTTCCAGGCCTGGTTGCTGTTCCCAGTCCGATCCTGTTTACTGCCTATGTGCCTTAGAGACTCCGTGGACTGGACTGTCCTAGATCCTCAGTAAAGAGCTTGTGCCTTGATTACCCCTTGAGGAGTAGTAAAATTGGGTGTCTGTTGGGCAAGTGTCACTGCACTGCTGTCCACAATTATCATTTGACCATTAATAGTTGTAGTGGAGTTATTTAAAATGATGTCTTTCACAGAAAATATATTTCTACTTGATTTCCATGCAAGCTCACACATCAAAGTGCATGACAGTGGTAACAGAGGGCGACCAGAACGTCACTTTTTCTGATGTTCCATAGCGCAGAAGCAAGCTCCATATTCACGAAGCAGTGCTAAGCCACATTTTTTGGCCCTAATGCTGCCTCGTAAATATTGCTCCCTTTAAAGTAGTTTTCAGCCATAAAGGGGATTGAAATGGGTGTTGCTGGTGGCATTCCCAGCAACATCCATGGGTTTTTTAAACTGCCCTAGATTTTTAAGAAATCGTAACTCTGAGGCAGCCCCAAAAATGTTTGCATCCCCAGGAAGGTGTAAGGGAGGAACAACATTGAGAAATATCTTTATTTTTCCTTGTTTTTCTTTTTTCTATGTGTGCTGCATTCTGTAGCACACATAAAAAGAGGAAAACGTCTCTTGTGATTGTTTTTGTGCAGGAAGGTTTGCTTTTCTGCACAAAATAATCATCCCTGCAATACAGGCACCCTTGCCCCTTGGTGCGAAGGTGCTTGCGTTGGCGCACAACAGCCCATTATGAGCAGCAACAGAGGAAAAGGACAGGAATGTGCAGTGTCTGATAGATATGGCACATTCCTGCCCTTTTCTTTTGTCTTACGGCGGTGCAGCAGGAAGGCCTTTGCTGTTGCCCTGTGGCAAAACCTCATAAATGAGGCCCAGAGTTGGGAGGAGAGGTGGCCTTACAGCCAGAGCTGCCGACTTTGAAACTGAAGAACCAGATACTGCTATCCAGTTATATCCTAACAGGAGTGGGGAATTCCTCATGCTGTATGGATCCCTTTATTGGCCTCAGTGGTTCTAATAGCCAAATATATGATTGTTACTATTGTGTGCAAACTACAACTATCCCAGGTGAATTCTACCTGATACTCAATCTATGTAAGAACGTTAAACTATTCAGAAGGGATTATCAAAAGATACATAACATTGAGGATTTGTTCAAACTCCTAAAAAAGACATTTTTAAACTCACTATGAAGGCAACAGACTTTCTGCGAAAAGTTAGATTTCGGTAGTTTGTTTCCTGGATCAACCCCATAATGACCAAGACAAGAAGTAAACACAGAACTGCGGCCCAAATCCACGTTAACTCAACCAACGTCCACAATGCCACCAGAGGTGCTGGACATTGAGAAGGCTCTGAGTAGAGGAATTGACACCATGGAGAAGAATCACCATGAAAAATTTTGCAACATGAGAAAAGTGGAAATAAGGGCTTTAGAATCACTGGCACCGGATGAATACATTTTAATCAAATCCACAGACAAATGGGGAGTGATAGTGATTCTTCCAATAGATATGTATAGGAATGAGTGTTAAAAGCTACTGAATGAGGCACACCATTACAAATGCCTGGCAAAGGATTCTTCAAAGGAGGTTCAGGAAGAAATTTCCTGCATGGTTAATAAGGGTCAGGAGAATGGATGGATTACAAGACATGAAGCTGTGTTTCTTATACAGAAGCAACTCAAAGGACCCTACTTTGACCCCATACCAAAGGTACACAAGAAAAAGGTAACCACTTCAAGATTACCAATTGTTCCAGGGATTGGGTCCAGTCTGTAACCCTTGTCTCAGTTCTTTGATGTCTTCCTTCAGCCATTGGTAAAGAAAAGGCCAACTTTCTTACAGGATACGAAAGAGATGTTAGCCCTGATCAAGGAGTTACATTTTGACAAAACCAACAAACTCGTCATCAGCATGAATGAGGAGTCCCTGTACAAAAACATCCCACAGGAGGTTGCCCTGGAGGTAGTGAGTAAGAATCTTAGTGAAATTGAATGGAACTCCATCACTCCAGGAGAGTTTGTACTAGACCTATCCGATTGGCTCTCACACACTATACTTTTGAGTTTGAGGGTGAGTACTACCTTCAAGTGCATGGAGCATCATTGGGGGTCACTTCTGTTCCCAGCTTGGCCATGTCTCGATGAGCATTCATTTGAATCAGATTTTGTCCTTGAATATCTCAATCCCTTCCAGAATAGGAGAAAAGTGTGGAAACGCTATGTAGATGATGTGCTGCTATTCTGGACTGGGACCAGGTAGGCAAATAGGCAGTAAACAGGGTCGGACTGGGAACAGCAACCAGGTCTGGAAGATTGCTGCTCGACAGGCATTGGGAGCGGGGGAGGGGTGGTAGAAATTAGCTCCCGCTTTTGTTACAGGTGGCCAATATTGCAGCCCCACTGCAAAACCGGCTCCCCATGGTTGCTTTATCTTTGGTCAATCCCAGACAATATGAGACCCAGTTCCCTGCCCCTCTACAAAGCAAAAGAAGCATCTATCTTCAATCTGGGGGTATACATTGTGGAGGCAAGACGGGGTCCTGTTTAGCAACCTTTTTGTAAAAAATTACATTTTCCTAAAATTTGCACCTCTTATTACAGTAATGTTAAATTTGTTAATTCTATTCCGGACCGCCTTTGGGATCTAGAGGCCTTCTGCCATTAATCTCAGGCTTTCTCATAACAGTAAAGGTCTTGTGTTCAGGAATTTTTTTTACCCAGTTGCTTGTTGACCTCTGGCTCGTTGTTTCTAGGAGGACCTCGCTATGTTCTAGTCTTGCTCTTAGTGTCAATGGATCAATATTTTGTAAACAGTTCCTTATCTGAATAAATGATCATTTAAGCGGTTCTATAGAGTAACAGACCCCATTCTCTATGTTTGTCCATCTTTTCCAGGAGTCTGAGATAAGAAACTCTCCCACATTCCTTTACCCATTCGCTTCCAATTTCCTTACTATACCAGGTTGAATCAGCCTGTCATCACCGACATATAGGTTGGCCAAGCATTTGGTGCTGTTATCCTAGGTATTTCGTAATATTTTAACAGTTGAACTTTTTGTTTTTGCAACCACTAGAAGACCTTATAGGATACTTTCTTTGGTTTCTTCACTATCCTCATAAGATCTATATTTTAAAATTAATTAATTATTTTTTACATAAAAAAGTTATCCATGCTTGGGGAATTAAGATGGTTATAAAATCTGTTTTTTTATGTGCAAAGTTTGCGTAGTAATCTTCCCTCAAGTTTGGAAAAGCTAATCTGGGTACCTTGCTGGTCCATATAAAAGATGAAAATAGAACATCTATTTCTTTTTTTTTTTTTAAAGACAAGTGTAGTGCACAGGGAGTTGCGGAGAACAGACACTTAAATAGTGGTAAAATTGACATTCATAAAAGTGCCACCCGTCCTATTATTAAAATGGGGATCTGCTTCCATTTTGCAATTAAATGCTTGACTTTTTGCAGTAAGGGGAAATAGTTTAATATATATACTTCATCCACCCTGTCCTACACATATATCCTGAAGTACCTCTTGGGCCTAAAGTTATATAATAACTGAACATTCAGTAGTAGTGTCTTGCCTGAACAATTGCAGATTAAAATTTCTGTCTTGGCTTTATTGATTTTATAGCCGCCCAGTGCTTAGAATTCTGAAAAAATCGATAAATTTTCCTTTTAGATGCTGTCCCTAGGTTTGAGAAATAGAGCAATAACATCAGCGTAGGGTTTTATATTAGACATGCCTTGTAGGGGTGCAGTTTGTTGCGCTTTTTGTCTTATGGCTATTGCCAGGGGTTCTATAAATAGGACAAACAGAATTAGGGATAGGGGGCACCCCTTCCTTGTGCCCCTACTTATTCAGCAACTACCTGCATTTCTGAAATTGATTATTATTTGTGCCATAGAGTCCTTATATAGATGGTTCACTACACGCACAAATTTTCCTAGGAAACCAAATCTGGCAAGAATTTAAAAAAGACACTCCCGCTACACAGGTAACAATCTCTGAATTGATTAAAAACCCTGGAAACTCCATCTGTTTTTTGGGTATAAAATAAATGATAATTCAAGATTTACTTGGAAACCTCAAGATTTCAATACATTTCAATGCTAAATGGAGTCAATTTTTTGTGGTTAGAGGAAATGTGTCCTTTGCAGAGGGTCTAAGGGCCCGATGTAGGTAGGGCTTTACCGATCGGTATCGGCCGAAAATACCGATTTTTGGCCCTTACCGATCGGTAAACAGCCATCGAGATGTAGGGAACCAAAAACAGAACGAATCGGATAGAAAACCGATTCGGAATGAGTACCGAATGGGAAAGAATCCGATACGTACATACCGAAAATCGGATATGTAACGAATCGGAAAAACACCGAATCGGTTACAAAGACCGAATCGGTCCATGTACCGATTCGTTAGTGACACCGAATCGGAAAATCACCGATTCGGTCCAAGAACCGATTCGTTAGTGACACCGAATCGGAAAATCACCGAATCGGTCCAAGTACCGAATCGTTAGTGACACCGAATCGGAAAATCACCGATTCGGTCCAAGAACCGATTCGTTAGTGACACCGATTCGGAAAATCACCGATTCGGTCCATGTACCGAATCGGAAAAAATACCGAATCGGACATGAGCCGAATCGGAAAACATGCCGATTTGTATGAATCTCCGATCGGGAAATTCCCCGATTCCGACAGTTGGGGAGATGTAGGGAGGCACAGAAACACCGAAATCGGCTCAAAATCGGTAGAATTCACTCGGTATTTACCATGGATTGCAATCAGGTGGTAACCAACTCCAACCCATATAAACAGTCCCAAAATGCATTGCAACTTGCAGGATGGCAGCTTTCTATGTCATTGCGAGGCGGCTACGGCTACAGCAGGAAGGACAGAGGGAATGGCTAAGAAATGAACAGGTCTACAGACAGAGGATAACCCTGTTCATGCTCACTGAGGCTGAGATCCTACAGAGATACAGGCTGGACTCTGACACCATACTTGAGCTCATCAGGGACCTTAAGCCATACTTGGACCACCACACCCCAAGGGCACACGCCATCCCTGCGCACGTCCAGGTGCTATGCAGCCTACACCTGGTAGCGTCTGGCAGCTATCAAAGTGGAGTAGCAGCAGCAGGAGGGGTGAGCCAGAGCAGCCTGTCAAGGTTCTTCCACATATTCCTTGACGCCATGATAGACAGGATGGACCAATACATCTCATTCCCTGCAACCCACGCAGAACTGCTACAAACCAAAGCTGACTTCTACCAGATGGCACAATTTCCCCAAATCATCGGTTGCATAGATGGCACGCATATTCCGATTTGCCCACCAGCGGACACCGAATACATATACCGCAATCGGAAATCTACACACACCATCAACGTGCAGGTGATCTGCAATGCCAAGTGCACCATCACAGACCTGGTAGCAAAATTTCCAGGAAGTACCCATGACTCCTATATATTCCAACAGAGCGGCATATATGCACGGCTGATGGCTGGCGATTTTGGAGAAGGATACCTCCTAGGTGAGCCACATCATCAGACCCCCATAACACATAGTAGGTAGGTGTAATACATGTATGCATGTGTCTAATGTGACCCCTTTCTCTTCCAGGCGACAGTGCATATGCCCTCCGCTCATTCATACTCACCCCCTACCTCAACCCCTCCACACCCAGCCAAAGGAGGTATAACCGGGCCCACATACGCACCAGGAATGTTGTTGAACGGACCTTTGGCATCTGGAAAAGTAGATTCAGATGCCTGCACAAGAGTGGAGGTGCAAGGCAGTATACCCCCATCACCTGCTGCAAGATCATAGCTGTATGTGCAATGTTACACAACCTTGCGGTCAAGAAGGGCACTGAGGTGGAGTTGTCTGACTACGAGGACTATGACGACGACGAAGCTGTGCCACTGACACAGCCAGCTGGGGTGTGTACGCCAAGTGATGGCAGATACAGACGTGAGGAGATCACTGAGAACTATTTCTGACTGAGTACAGATGCAAAGACAGCTAAATGTTGCTTGGAAAAACATTTTTTTAATAGTGATGCACCACAGTTACAGCACTGATGTGCATCAAAAAATGGAGATTGTAAACTCAAATAAAGTCCAGGGTTCTGGTTTGCTCATCCCCCCTTGCCAGGCTATTTTTTGGCCCGCTTGCCAGACCCACTGGGGTGTCCCTCGGCCCCCTCCGAATGCCCAGCAGCATCAGCGGATCGCCTGGTGCTCCTCCGTGGCTCTGATGCAGCGCTGGCCGGGCTGCTGCGGCTGCTGCTGTCTCCAGCATCACCCAGGTCCAGGGCAGGATTGGAGGCGGTGTTTGATATTATCATGGCCTCCATAGCCGTGGTGATCCTGGCCATCCCCCTAGTCAGCTCAGCCGTATGCTGACTGAGCACAGATTCTTGATTGGAGCTGCGATGGCACAGTTGTGCGGTCGCCGCTGCAAGGCGGGCCATGGCCCGGTTGAGCACCCGGGCATCCCTCCTGCGCGCAACCTCATGCTCCTCCTGTCTGGCAGATGAGTGGGTGATGGCAGTGGTCAGCCTGCCTAACCCTGCTGCCACCTCCTTGTTGCTGTCCACAACAGCCTGGAAACCCTTCACCAACTCCCCCATCTGCATGTTGTGCTGCAGGAGCTGGCGTTGGCAGGCCATGGTGGATCTGGCCTGTTGGCGCTGGATTTTAACCATCTGTCCCTCCAGGCCCAGGAACACACTGCCCTCCCGTGCTGGTGCAGCAGTGGTGGTGGTGGTGGCACGGCGTCAGGCACTGCTGCTTCCGGCCTGCTGAGTGGGCTGGGGTGCCACTGGTGGGGGTGTGGTGCTGGCCGGTCCCTGAGCCCCTGCTCCCAGGACTGGTTGGACAGGTGGCAAGGCCACGATTGTGGCAGGAGCTGGTGTAGGCGGAATGGTCTGCCTTGTAGGGGAGTTGTCTGGTGAGAATTGCAAGGGGGGTGTGCTGGGCAGTACTGGGGAGTGCACTGCTTGGAAGTCAATGACCAGGACTCCCTCCATTCCTAGCCCTGGGGTGTCTCCTTCCTCATCCTCCTCCTCCTCCTGGCCAGCCTGGCTGGTGCTCGGCCCTGCGACTGCAGTGTTGGACGTTGCTGCTCCCTCTGCTGTCACAGTTGTGCCGCCTGATGGTGCCCCTAGGTACAAAGAAGCATTTGTAAACTGAGTGCCGATGTATTACAGTCAGTACAATTATGGCATTCCACATGTCCTTGCATCTCCTTACACCGTGTCACACTGTTTCCTGTCTTGTGATTCTGCACTGACATATTTGGCTAACTTCTGCTGACTACATGTACCATGATGCTTGTCTCTTGTATGTTGGTGACAGTACAGTGCTGGTGTTTGCCTATGCATTGTGTCTAATGGGGAGGTGTCTGGTAGGGTGTGTCATGATGCGCATGCTTCTTACCTGTAGCTGTGGCTCTCGCAGAGCTGTCCAGGGTCCCGATTCCTACGATGCTCTCCCTCTCGATGGTGCTGGAGACAATTTCCTCCAGCTCGGTGAGGGGTGGCGCCGGGTTGTTGCCTCCTCCGGTGTGTCCAGCCTGCCTTTGAATGTCAGCCAGCTTCCTCTTCGTGAGGCTGCGGAGGTCGTAAAACCTTTTCTTCAGTTCCTCAATGGACCTGGGGGTGACACCAGCAGCATTGACCTTCTGGGCGATGTCGGCCCACATTCTCCTCTTGGTGCTGTCTGGCACGTTGAGGGACAGCTTGCCAAACAGCTGGCGGTGCACCCTCACCACCTCCTCAACCAGCACCTGAAGTTCGGTGGTGGTGAACTTGGGCTTCCTCTTTTGGGAGGACTTCTGGCTTCCTGCCTGATCTGCCATTTTCTCCTGTTCAGTTTGCAACCTCCTTCTCCCACTGCTGCTAACTGTGTGTGTTGGGCTCAGGCAGGCTTTCTAGAAACTTCTTAATTAGCTGCACCTGCCAGGGTTGCCACTCCCTGTTTGGGTGGGGGAGGGGGAGCCACCTCATTGGCTGAATCGCCTATTGCCGAATCGGCTTTTACCGATTCGGTAATATCCGAATCGGTAAAATCCGATTCGGTATTATCCGATTCGGTAAAAGCCGAATCGGTTCATTCAATGCATTCCTATGGGCTTTTTCGCCATGGGTCGGTTTTCATGGCTACGAATCTATGATTGCCGAATCGGATTTTACCGAATCGGCTTTTACCGAATCGGTATTCGCCGAATCGGGAATATCCGAATCGGTGGTAGCCGATTCGGTGATTTCCGAATCGTTGTTGGCCGATTCGGTACTTTCCGATTCGGACCGAGCAGAATCGGAACGTACCGATTCTCATTACCGATGCCGACCGAATCGGTATTCATTCGGTATTTTTTTCCTACATCTCGTTTTCCGATTTCAGAATACCGATTCGGCCCGCCTCGGTATTTTGAAATCGGAAAATCGCGTTTACCTACATCGGGCCCTAAGACACTTTGGCCACAGTCCCCCTCTAGAACCCAACTTAATCTGGCCTGCTCATAACACCTGCATATTGACACTGGCATCTCTTCTTATGATTGAGTATCATCAGGATCATCATCACATATGTCTCCAAGTGTCCCAGACCGTCCATCCCAGTCATGGGGTGGCACTAAATGTTCCTCTCTCTGCCATTTATTAGGTGCCACTTTCTAAATCCCTTGGATCCTTGGTACAAGTCCTTGCAGGAGGCATACAATGAATTGTCTCCACCATACAGAGTGGACTTATCTTCATAATTGGCTACAAGAATAAGGCTAAGGCCAAGGCCAAAGACGTCTCTGCTCCCTATTCCAGGACTCAGGTTCATCCCCAGCCTTGCTTTAATTCATAATAAATGCTCTAAGCATCCTACACCATCGGCCCATGCCTCAAAGCTGGATCTGGAGGCAATAGTTACCTAAGATTCGAAGGCTGAACCCAATTAAGAATGCAATACTATACCCACTCCGATTCAGAAAAAAACCCTAGTATGATGGCCATAGTAATGATTATTATGTTAATGGGAATGTACTTGAAGCCCTTCAGGATGCCAGTTGCCTGAGCTCCTCAGCAGTCACTGGACTATCCTTCCCTAATCAGGATAGGGCCAGAGAAGACTCTAACTCCTTCACCACTGTGATTAGGAGGGTGACTGAAGTCCTGGATCACAACATATATATGCAGGAATTTAAAACAAATAGCTTGACTGAGTTTCTGAATCCACCACAGTCTAGACTATGCAGGAACCTCTTTTGCCCTTTGATGAGACCTTCACTGATATGCTGTTCGGCACCTGGGAAAAGTCATGATATTGCCCTCCAGTGAACAGTAAAGAGGCAAGATGACATAGCATGCTCCTGGGGACCCTGATTTTCTTCTACAACAGACCACAGTGGGGAGTTTAATAGTACAAGCATCCTTCACCCACCTGAACCACAACTTTACCCTAGCACCCCACCCGACAGGGAATTAAACAGATGGAGACATTAAGGAAGCGAGAATTCTCATGTAGCAGTCTTGACCCGTGCCTTTCTGGGACAGTACTCGCACACATTGCTCTTCCAAATAACCCTCTCAAGATGTTTCCCTCCACTATCCCTCCTTTGACTCATCCCAAACCTCATTCTACTACTATAATCTCAGAAATAACACTTTCAATGCTCTTTCCCTCACCTATCACTCCTTTATCTTATTCAATCCAACTAAAAGACTGACATGTCCACTGTTCTACTTAACTTATAGTTCACTATCCCCAATTAGTCCACTTTGGGTTCCAGAGTAGTGTGCTAATCTCTGAAAAGCACTTCAACTCTTCATCAGGGGTAATCAACACTATATGAATACAATTACAATGTAACATTTCTAAAAGATCCACCTTTAATGATAAACCCTCCTACAATGTAATCACACAGCATGTCATTTTTGGACACCGGAAGAATTTACAATGGAGTTTGTAGTCTCTTGAGATTATGCTCCCTAGGACCCTTGCGGTTCTGGGCAGACTCTAAGCAGGAATTATCTAATCTGCTGAGAGCTGTTAATGTGTGGTTATAACTTATAAAAGTTAGGATGCAATTTGTGCAGTGTGTGGTTATATGTGAAATAATAAGGATGCTTGTTGCAGAGCTCCGTGTGCGACATATTTTATTTGCATTCTCCTTGGGCAGGGGAGGACCCTACAACTGGCAAAAAGGGTGGAATACGTGGCCTGAAGAAACAAAGCTGCTCTCCCTGAGAGTTCGCAAGGGTACAGCAAACTGCTCATCCATGTCACCTGCATCACGAATTGATGTAAAGCAATGTGTGTTTGGCGTTTATAGAGTCAAAACCCCGCTCCCACCTATACTCGGCCATTAAAGCAGTTGAAGGCCCTGAAGAGAGGCATATTCATGAAGCCCCCCAGAAAATTGCTGATAAGACTGTCAGCAAAGAGACCACGCTACACCATAACACAGAGCCATCATCCATATGAAGCAAAAGCTGAAAGCAGTGGCGACCGGGTACAAAAACAGAAACTTACTTACCGGCACAGGCAATTAAAATGCCACACGATCACAAAATCGGATGAGACAACCAGGCCCAAGCAATAGGAGTTTTGCGCGGAGAGGTAACCAATCCCACTGATTGCAAATAAAGCTGTCTGAACAGCACATGCTCTCAGCGGTGACAGAAGGGAGTTCAAGGTATGACTTATTCTTGACACCACCACCTTGTTTTGACACGGCAAAGCAACAGAACATTGATGCCAGAGAAAGACAATAATAAGATGATTAAGTACTTGCAAAACTTTGCCAGTGATGGAGTAAACAAAGTGCCAAAGAAAGTCCCACAAACTGATGCAATGTTGTACCTAATAATAAAAGAAGCATTGGATGCCAAGTTTAATCCGATACCAAATATCGAATGTGAAAGGTATATCTTCAACCAAGCATGACAACAGGCTGGTGAAATGATGGATGAGGTTGTTGAGAGACTTGACACACTTTCAAACACTGTAACTTTTGCCATTTTAACAATGAAAAAGCTCCTGTGCCTCAGAGTCATCAATTATTTTCTCTTAGACACTTTTAGAAGAAGCAGGTTTAGAGAAAATGCTAATGGATGCAAGGGTAGATGTATGAGCAGATAGACAAGCTGCTGATATGGGTGCAGGAACAGTGTGCAATGAATCAGTCTTGATCATGAAAGCAAGCATAACCACAGAACAAATGTGCACAAGTCGCCATCTCCAGAGAAAGAAAAGTTATGCTTCCAATGTAGGTTTTCATTTCCCCATGAAGGCAAATGTCCATCCATGGGACAGCAATGGCTGTGGGAAAGAAAACCACTTTGTAACGGTATGCAAACTGAAGTAGAAACCAAATGTGTTACAGCAAGAAGATAAAAGGGGCACCAGATGATCCAAGAAACATTCTCACCACGCTAACAAGGCCAAAAGGCAACGTCAATTACTACAAGTAGAAATAAAACAAAGGCAATTGTGATCAGATGTATCTTACAAAGGTTCTTCAACATCACTATCAATCATCTACGTTGATGATGTGTACCGAAGCAAGATATTCAAATGTAGGATTCGCTGCTTGCAAAGAAGATCAACAGTCAAAAGAAAAGCACCATATTGAGTGCAAAATTTCTCTTGGACACTTCCCTAAAATGACATTGAAGGTGAACTGTCGCCCATTAACCTTCATTATAGACATTAGTGCCTTGATTCATATCATGCTGGTAGAGATATTTAACAGCTAATCTCCTGTGGCATGGCTTACTCCATCAAACATAAAGGTATACACATAGGCTGCCCCTAAACAGTTACAGAGTCAAGTGTTATTACAACCATGAGATACAAAACTATATTAGTGCAAGCGCTGATTGATGTTCTTTAAGAAATTTCATCAAGTACATGAATACTTAGCTTTGCCACTTATGCTGATATGCGACTTATATCTCTCAACTACAACTTCAGTGCTCACTCTAAAATTGTGAGTAAAATCCTGTAGTTATTTCATGGCCTAGGAAGGCTCAAGGTAATGAAAGTGCAACTTCATATTAATGGGGACATTCACCCTTTTCCCAACGGCACCATAGAGTTACCTTCCACTTACAAGAAGCGGTTGAGAAAGAACTAGAAACATTGTTGAAGAATGACATCATTGAACGATACGCTGGTCCTACGCCATGATTTCATCCATAGTTGTTTTGCCAAAGAGAACAGTGGGGTGCAGTACGCATTTGCGTTGATATGCGCCAGGCCAACAAAGAAACCGAGATAGAAAGACATCCTGGTCATGATCTTATAGCTGAATGGAGCCAAAGTCTACTCCCATCTTGACCTAAACAAAGGATACCATCAACCCGAGCTGGAATAAAATTGTTGGAACATTAGTCGTTTTTTGACTGACATTGGTTTGTTCAGAAAGAAAAGACTGAGCTTTGGAGTATTTTCAGCTGCAGAGATATTTCAGGATGCCATTCTCGAGTAATTCAACCTGTCACACATGCTTTCAATTACAGTAAGGACATACCAGTATTTGAGACAACACAAAAGAAGCATGCAATGCCCTTATACATGTTTTCTAATTACTTGCTGATGCATGTTTCACTTTCAACGTGGCAAAGCATGAGTTTCCAAAACCAAACTCAAATTCTTTGGGCACATATTCTCTGATTGGGGAATGACTCCTGATAAATTGCAAGCATTGTCATCTGCCTGCCCCCTACAAGATGTAACCTTGTTGGAATCCTTCTTAGACATGGCTAGTTATTGCTCAAGATACATTTATGACTTTGCTATCATTACAGACCACCAGGTGTTACTTCCTATGTTTGGCAACCCAAAAGATAAGATGTCCCCTTGAATTTAGAGGTGGGGCTTGTCATTGCAAGAGTAGGACTATGTGATTGTACACAAGCCTGGGAAAGATCAAAACTCTGCAGACTACTTTTCATGAGTGCCACTACAATGCCACAGTTCAACGTCCAAGGTGGCTGAAGAACATGAAATTAAATGAAAATTTAATTTATTTCAAGAGTTTTTTTATTGGTTGCTTTCATAAAAGCAAAACGCATAATAAAGCACAGACTTTGCATTAATACCTAGAGGAGTCTAGGCGCCATACTCTAACTAAAAGAAAGAAAGATAAAAAGGGACATTAATTATTGAACAACCAGGTTTCTAAAGATTTGAGGAAAAAGAGAAGATCTGATTTTTCTTGAGTGGTAATTGGCAGGGAGTTCCAAAGTCTGGCTGTACCAACTACACAACTTTTCTCCCCTCAGGAGGCTGTTTTGACTTTGGGAATTACAAGATTGAAGCTGGATGCAAATCTTAGATGTCATGTGGGACCATGACAGTGCAATACTTAAAGGCAATGCACAAAGACGTGAATTGAAACTGTTTCTTTATAGGGAGCCAGTGCAGTTGTGGCAAAAGATAGGATACTGGCTGGCATTTAGGTATGGCAAGCAGCAGCCAGGAAGCTTCATTTTGTGAAACTTGAAGTTTGTTTAGAAATGTAGGTTCAATGTTAAAAAATACTGCAGTGCAACAATCAATTTTGACAGTATTAGGGTGAAAATAACTTCTTTACACAGATCCAAGGGAATAAAAGGCAGGACTTTCCTGAGAATTTTTAATTTAAAAAAACAAAAGGATGTTGTAGAGTTACATTGGCCCTCAAAGGAGATTCTGTTGTCAAAGTAAACTCCCAGGTTTTTTACCTTCATGACCGAAGTGGGAAGCTCACCCATCTCTAGAGGCCAACAAATAGGTGACCAAAAGGAGGTATCCTTCCCAAACAAAAGGACGTCTGCTTCGCAGATTTCAACTTGAGACAGTTATTAGACATTCATTTCCCATTTTCTCGCATGCAAACTAGGAATCTGGAAGCCATACCCTCAGGGTCACTGGCCAGCGATACCACAATTTGTGTGTCATCAGCATAAAATACCACTGTAAAGCCAAATCTCTTTATAAGATTGTCTAATGGAGTTACATAATGATTGAAGAGTCTAGGGCTCAGAGATCATCCCTGTGGAACCCCACAGGTAAGGGAGAAGGACTTGTACCTAAATCCATTGAGCTCCACAAACTGCTCCCTGACTGAAGGGCATGTTTACAAGAAACTGATGCATCTGTAGAGAAGTGTCAGTTTCCCTGTGCCAGCCTGCGATACCCTTGCGCCACCATGGATGCACCATATTTACAATACGGTGCACCATGGCGCAAGGATTGACAGATGCATCAGAAATTCTGACGTATCTGTGGGTCCAAAGGCCACGCATTGCTGGAGTAGTGTCGCAAGCACATGGCAACTCCAGCAATGCATGGGGAGGCCTATACTCATTTTACTGCGTCACTCCTTACGCCTGCTTCAAGCAAGTTTTTGATGCAGTGGCACTGCGTCACTTCTACAAGGCTTTCCTGGATGGTAATTCCTTCCCTGCATGCATTATACCTGACGCAGGTATAATGTGACGCAGGACTTTGCAACGTGATGAATCTCCCTAGATGTGTCACATTGTAAATTGGCCACAGTGTTTACGCCGCTGCTGCATAACGAAAGTGACTCAATGGTGGTGCAAAAGTGTCAAAAGGGGCGTAGTGCCTTACATCTAATCCCCAGTGCTGAAAGACGGTTGATAAGAAGACTATGGTTGACTGTATCAAATTCTGCAGATAGATCTAATAATATCAATGCAGCCTTCCCCCCCATTGTCGATAGTTTACCTGAAACTATAATCAAAGATGACTCAGTGATATACTGGCTTCAAAATCCATATTGTGTCACATCCAGAAGGTTATTATTTGAAAGGAAGAATGATAGTTTGGAATGAATGATTTTCTCCACGATTTCTGTGGAGAGGGGAAGCCAAGAGATTGGCCTGTAGTTGTTTGAGTCTTTGACATCCAGTTTTGGGTTTTTTCAGTAGGGGTAGAATGGAAGCCTTTTTCCACTCCTTAGAAAAGTATCCATCTGAAAACATCTTATTAAAGATGCAGCTAAGATCACTAGCTGTGATGTTGAATGCTAGATGAAGGAACTTAGGGGGACAAGGGTTCATTGATGATCCTGATTTTGTTTGACATAAAACATCAACTTCATTGGGAGGTCCAGCACACCAGCAGCTCTATCCATTGAACACATTATTGATGCTACAAATGTAGGTAAGGACATGCTCATCCTCAAAGACACCACTACAACCCAATATTGAAAGAAAAGTGTTCCACCCTTCGCTGATGAGGTTCAATTAAAAAAATCCCAAAATGTACAGAATGAGCTATCCACCACTGAGAAAGCATCATATTAAGAGGTTAGAGAATTGTCATACCTGTGAGTGTGAGACAGCAATTCATTGAACTGGCACATGAAGGACACAGTTACATTGTAGTCACCACATGAGCATTTAGAGATGGAGTGTGGTTCCTTCATCTAGATGAACAAGGTGAGTAAGAGCTGAAAGCATTTCACCTTTGTAACTGTTTATCCCCCAAGGTCATGCAGCATTCATTGACAATATCTGACCTTCCAAGGCATGCCGAGGAGAAAGTTCCATTTGACTTCTTCAGGCCCTCTAGGAAATGGACATCATCTCATGGTTGTCATTGATGAATATTCACAGTTTCCTTTTGTGGAAGACTTGACCTCAACAACCCATGATTAAGTCATTGAGCAGCTTGATAACATATTTACAGCATTAGCAATTGATCTCAACCAAGCTGTGTCTCAAGCCCTTCATGCCTATCAATCAAATCCTCACTCCACAGCTGGTGAGAGTCCTGTCACCTTTCTATTTTGTAGAGTCATCAGAAACATACTATTTTAATGGACATCGGACTGACTGATGAATGCTGATAAGGAACGTGCCACAGACACTTCTCTAAAGTGCAAGTTGAAGACCTTTGGCATAGAGCACCAATGCTCCAAGGAACAGTCTGGGGTATGGGTACTGGACATAACAGAAAAGTCATCAGAAATAGCATACTCCATTTGATGTCAACCCTTTGAGGGTTGTTACGTGCAAAGGACACATGGTGACAGGTAACCATCCCATAAATACTATCAAATGGGACTCATCACACTTTAAACAACTTACACGATGTTCCTCAGCTCCTGATATCACAAGTGATATGACTCCGCCTACCTGTCCAGATTGGTTTGGCTGAACCCTATACCCTGGGCCTTAATAAAATGGGTTACTCTCCAAATTGTTGATATAGTAAAACACTACACAAGAAAAACCCCACAAAAATTTAGAAAATTTGAGTACATTTAATAAATTATTTGGCACCAAAGAAACTACAATATAATTGCAGAACTGTAGTTATGATTTTTAAAACTGTTTATTAAAAACTAGCACCTAAATGATCAAAGCGCCAGTAGCAGACATCTAGATGTTGTGCGATAAGTTAAAAGTAAAAAAATATGGATTCCCTCGATGGAGTGAATTGGGCCCAGTTTGCGCTTACCTCAGAACTTAGACTAAATTGTGTGTCTGAGGAGGGAGCGTCATCGTCTGCTAACCTTGGGTCGAAGCAGAGGTGAAGATTTCCATGTTCGGTCTCTGAAATGGAAGTCAAAATTCTCCAGTGGGACAAGGCAGAGGGCCATAGCCAAATACAGTTCTACAAAGACAGATACCCCTTCGGTGAAGGACCACTGAAAAGGATTTGCTGCTGTGGAGAAGAACATAGCAGGGGAAGCCACAAAGTCAATCAAACTGGTGATATACCTCAAGGGGATAGACGAGTAGGTTGGTGCCGGTCTCCTCCTCATTCTCAGACAAGTTTTGGCCAAAATTGGTCTAATTCCTCAACTTTGGCATTTGGCCATCTGCTCACCTTTATCACCACAACCAAGGGTCCAGGGCTGATGGGACACCTCTTGGGGATGGAAGACTCAATCAGGCTGGGTCCAGGTGTGGGTTCAAGGTGGTGGTAGTCTTTTGTGCCCCTGTGGCTCTGAACAGGAGGCCAGCAAACAAGCCTTTGGAGTCACTCTGATAGTACTGGGTTTAGGTGAATATGTAGGACCCAACAGCAGGGCTGGCCTTTGAGAGTTCAAGGCAGGCTCCAGACAGCAAGCAGTCCTTCCAGGTGCAGCAGCAATCTTGCAGAGTGCACAGCAAGTCACAGAACAGGCAGTCCTCTCAGAGTCTTTCCAAAGGTTCAGTGGGGAACTGAAGAATGGGCCAGAAGGTCCTATATTTATATCTCTGTGCCATCCTTCTGGAAGTTGTGAGAAGCTTCTAGAATGTTTTTAAAAATGCATGGATTTTCCTACCTCCTCCGCCATGGATGCAAGTTGACTGCAGTAACAATATGGAAGTGTTCAGTGATTGGCGTGAAGGCAGAGTACACCCTATTCAGTTGCAGGTGGGATTGTGCTCGGCTCCACCCCCCATCCTCATGACTCATTGAGGCACACCTAATCCCTCTATTGTGTGACTGTCTGAGAAGAATTCACAAAGTCTAACTGTCAGTTACACCCAGTTATGAGATCCAAGCCAAACTATGGCCACAAAAGTGCTAAGAGCAAAAAAATGACAACTTTCTGAAAGTATACCTCAGGGCACATAACTTGTGTACCCGTCTGTCGCACTGTGGTGTGGGAAAACATCCATCTCTCTTAACCATTTGCTCTTAAATTATCAATTTTCATCACTTGATACCAGTAATTATGCAATTCATTATTCCATCAGTCTTCCAGGCTTATTAAATCACTGCGGAGACAGTGTAATTCTACCTTATTTCTTTATTTAACTTCTTCATTTGTCCCCTGCTTGCCCATCCAGGCATTTCACAGTGACACGTAAAGGTAAATGTGAAATGTACATCAGAGTAGGCTCATTACTTCATGCCCAATGCATTTCGAGCCTGAAAGGCTCTTCGTCAGGGGTCTCTGCAACAGATAAAAGAAACAGCTAAGCTGACTACTCACTGGTAACCTTCACTGTACAAAACAATGTTACCATGCCCAATATCACCACCTTCATTACCCCACAACTCCCATTCCTGCCTAATTTGAAAACCCATGTGCTCAAACACCATGCGAATACCTTTCCCTCCCTTTGTTCAACCCCCTTCACCCACACACTCAATCAATTACTTGACACGCTGCTAAAATTAAAATTAAAAAAAGTTTGGGTGCAACACTCAATCTACTAAATTCAAACCCCTCTTCCAGCTGTTGATTCTCCCCGTTTAGCTCTAACGTTTACCGATTCAAAAACCATCTTCCCCGTGTCCCTTCCTGTCACAAATATAACATATTACCTTACTAAAGTCGCAGCCGGCCGCCTGGCCTCCCCATACATATCTCTCCATTTGCTTAAAAGCTGTTTGTTCTCACTGCCGGTCAGTCCATTTTTTAAACAGTGCTCACCCTAGTGTGCCCAATCAAGCTCAGTGTTTCTCAAATCTAACCCCGTGACCTATTCCCCCGTAGCTCTGCTTTGTCATCCACAACGTATAACGAAAACTGTGGATCCCATAATGAGTGAGAATGATTAAGACTAGGTGAGTCAGTGAGACTGAATGAATCAGAGCAATATTGATTGACTGAAAATGAATGAGATTACGTGAGATTGACTAAGAATGCGTGAGACTGACTGAGTCACAATATGAGTGAGTCCGAGAAGGTTTGAGGCAGAGTGAGTCAGAATGAATGGAACTAAGTGGAAATTTTGCAGTAAATAATGTTAAGTATACTCTTTACCCATTTTCCTGAGACAGTTTATTGCTGCAGATCCATCAGTGTACAACATTATTGGGTAATTATTGTTCAATAAAATTTGTTCTCCAAAGGACATTGAAAATTTAATCGCCACCAAGTGCTAACTGAGGTATGCAAGTCTATTCCTTTCTGTACTCTGTATGTTTAGTACTTGATCTTATGAATGTTTCACTTTCTCTGTTTTAAAATAAAGCATGCACATTAGGCCGCTCTGAAAATAATGTAATTGAATTTCAAGTAAAGTACACTAATAGCTGTGATTTCAGAAAAATGTAGGCGGTCAAATGCAAACACTTCCTTCCCATTTGAATATTGTAAACTAAGGTGTTAACAAGAACTGGGCACAGCCCAGCCGTGTACCTGCCAGCTGGATGAATACACATTGGCCTATTAATGGCATCCTGTTGACTGAAATGAAATGAGAACACTGGATCTTTCAACACTTTTCAGTTTTTCTGACAATTTGAGCTAGGCTTCTTTTTGGAATTTGATGTATCAGTGAGATTTTACTTACTCTTTGGAAAAGTTAAAGGAAATAGATGTGACATTGAGGGGACTGTTACTTCTATAATCCCAATATTTAAATACCTGCACAGGTATAAGAGACAATAGTTTTGACATTTCATTGGTGTGGACAGAAGTGCAGACCAAGCAGGGCTGAAGAAACAGGCATCACTGGTGCCAGCAAAGGCACAGCTAAAATATGATGAAAGGTGATCTTGAATCCGACATGGTCCTTAAATATGTTGAACGAGGGTCTTGAGTATATACTTATTATTGTATCACTTTGTTGAAGGAGGTTGCACAATAGATCTTTAAAGTCAAAGTTAACTTTATTCGGTTGATTAAAACCCATCAAAGTACAAAATACAAAGCAAAGCCAGTCAGAACAACATGCATTAGGTACATGAATATAGACTCGTTTGGGTTGAAATACACTTCGGAAAATTGCACGAAAACTGTGCAGAAAAAAACACCTCGACAATCCATGGTACGGGAAACAGAAATACAGCACTCCAACCCAAAATAATCAGTCCTGGGAGTTAAATAAATAAATAAGATAAGAGAAAATGTAGCCCATCTTGATCTTATCCAGTGTCATACTAGGAGAACATTAAAAAATTATTAACTATACAGCATAATTTAAAACATAGTCCACAATGTAGTTCAATGGTAACCTATTCCTATGCCTGATTGCTCCTGTTAAAAAACTTGCTACCCCAAAGCACACCACAGGTGACCCTAGCATTTGAAAATATGCCTGTGCTGGCCTAACGTGTTCAAAGTTACAGCCTCTGAGTAGGGGAATAATACATTTCCTGCGTAATGAATTGTAAAAAGCACAGAACAATATTAAGTGGATGGTGTTCTGTTCCGAGAAGTTGTCAAATGGGCAGGGATTTAATGCTCCTTCTTTAAAAAAAAACCCTTTCAGAAACTCTAAGAGCCAGGGGACCATATTATGCCTAAATATTATTCAAACAAACAGGTGGTATGGTTTGTTTATATAGGATAGATATAGTTGCAACTGTCTATCCAGGCTCAATGTGACAAAAACTTCTCACTGTTGGTTTTACCATTTCTGTCTTCTCCCTTAATGACATAGATCTATCCAAAAACTGACTGCTGCTTGAAATCCCTTACAGCTGATTTGCCCAATGCTATAGGGCTAAACAATAAGTCAGGGCAGCCAACAATTTCCATCTGGACCTTAATGTATTGTATCCATGGGATTTCTAACCCCTTATCTAGGAAGAGGCAATCTTGGATTATCAGTTGATTGATATTTGGTGTGGGTTGAGCCCAGATTCTCAGCCAGCACAGTAAAGGGGCAACCTCAATCTGGTCAGAAATAAAACCTGCTCCTGGCTCCTCATGTATGTTAAAAACTGGCATGGAAGTCGGGACCGACAGCAATCTACACAAGAAAATATTTTCGACCCCTGGATATCTCTAACCTCTATATATCCCCAAATGTCGCTCCCATAAGTCACCATGGGGAGACACTTGGCGTTATAGATCTTCATGGATGCCGGGAGTGGTTTAGAGCCAATTCTGTTCACAAAGTCTAGAATAGCCCCAGATGCTCTAGCTAATGTGTTCTTTTTGTGTTTGCGCTGCGTGAACCACGAACATCGGTCATAAAAAAAAACTAAATATGGGAAAGCAAAGACTTTTACTAATTATAGATCCCTGCAATAGAATTTGGCCTTCATTGCCCTCCTTGAACCTATGGACATAGCATGTGACTTTTGAAAATTAGTGATTAAGTTCAGGGACTCCGTAAAATCAATAAAACAATTTAAAAGCTTTTGCAGCCCTCTCGCAGTCCTTGCCACCAGTTCCGCATCATTAGCATACATGAGTGTGGGAATCATTTAAGTACCAGCTCTAGGGATATATGTTTACAACAGGAGGTCAGGGCGTCCCTTAACTTGTTAATATAGAGTGTGAACAGCAAGGGGGCTAAGATGCACTCCTGCCGGACCCCTCTTTTAACTGCCCAAGAATCAGTTAGGCTACCATCTTCATTAAAGCGCACTGCCGCTGTTGTATTTTCATGGATGGCCGCCAAAAAAGAGACCAGGTCAGCATCCAGGCATATATCTTGGATGGTCGCCCAGAGGTTTGATCTATTGACAAGGTCGAAAGCCGAGGTTAGATCCATAAAGGCCAGATGAAGGTCCCCGTGCTTTGTGACCGTGCACTTCCCTATCACCAAATGAAGCTTGAGGCATTGGCCCAATGTACCTTTCCCTTGCCTGAAGCCATATTGAAGATCGGAAACTATGCTTGCTTGATCAAGCCACTCTGTTAGGCGTGCAAGGACGACTTTTCCTCATAATTTTAGCCGCGGAGTCCAGAGGCGAAATAGGCCTATAGCAGGCCGGATCATATCTGGCTCCCTTCTTAAAGATCGGTATAATAACAACCTTTGCCCAAGACAGGGGGAAGCCTGACTGGGTAGCTGCATTAAAAACATAAGTTAAAATTTTAGCCCAAAACTTAGGATCTGCTTTACAAAGATCGTCTGGAACTCCGACAGGACCCGGGGATTTTCCCCCTGACGTTGATATAATCATCTTACTAACTTCATCCGTTGTAAAGACTAAGGGCCAGATGTAGGACACCAAATACCGGTCGGTATCGGCCAATTTCAGCCATTACTGACCGGTATTTGGTTTTTGATATGTAGGGGGCCTAAAATTGACAGAATCTGTAAATTTACAGATTCAGTAAATTTACCGATTCGGTAAAATACCGAATTGGTAAAGTTACAGAATCGGTAAATCTAGATGTAGGTGGCACTGAAAACAGTGCCACAGGCCCTTAAGAATTTGTTATTTACCACAAAATAATATTTGGTGGCAAATAACGAATTCCTGTGTACATGCACATCTGTGCATGTACACCTGTGCCATGTGGCACACATACATGCCCTAAGGGCATGTATGTGTGTCACATGGCACACAAGCCAGAATCAGGGGTGCAACAGGGTGTCAAAGTGACACCCTGTCCCCCTTGACAATTCGGTAATTTTATGGAATCAGTATTTACCGATTCGGTAATTGACATTGATTCCTATGGAATCTGTGGACACTTGAGGGGGCATTTTGGAAACTCACCTCGTTCCCTGCTTTGCCGCTGGTCGTCCTGGTCTCCCTCCCGCTGCCGCAGCTCTACACCTTTGCGGCCGCAGTGCAGAGTGGGACTACACCTCCCAGGCTCCTTTGCGGTGGAAGCCGCCTCCGCCATTTCCGTGCCCGGAGGCGCATTAATCAGAGGTCAGCCCCGGTGGAGCGGGCGCTCTGTGTACACTCGAGGGGGCATTTTGGAAACTCACCTCGTTCCCTGCTTTGCCGCTGGTCGTCCAAGTCTCCCTCCCGCTGCCGCAGCTCTACACCTTTGCGGCCGCAGTGCAGAGGGGGACTACAACTCCCAGGCTCCTTAGCGGCAGAAGCTGCCACCGCCATTTCCGCGCCCGGAGGCGCTTTAATCAGAGGTCAGCCCCGGTGGAGCGGGCACTCTGTGGACCCTTGAGGAGGCATTTTGGAAACTCACCTTGTTCCCTGCTTTGCCGCTGGTCATCCTGTTCTCCCTCCCACCACCGCAGCTCTACACCTTTGCGGCAGCAGTGCAGAGGGGGACTACACCTCCCAGGCTCCTTTGCGGCGGAATCCGCCACCGCCATTTCCACGCCCAGAGGTGCTTTATTCAGAGGTCAGCCCCCACGTCGCTGGATTGCGTGTGGGTCGTGCCGGGCGAAGCCCGGGCAAAGGGTGAGCCGTCTGTGGCCGTCCGGGGCAGGAGGAGGCAGGGCTGGGCCATTCCCGTAACGTGCCGCCAATTTAAACAAGAGACCTTGCCTGTGAACTCTGTATATTGACTTAGGTGCAGGTATTTTCTTGCTTTAAGAAAGTCAACTTATAATCAGTGACTATGGCACAACGATCGGGGAAGGGGAGGAAGATAGTGCCATATACTATAGGGGGCAGTATTACTGGGACACTAGACAACTTTATTACTAGAGCAGCGGTTGTCTTAGAACGCGAGATAGCCCTCACAGAGGAGCGGCTATCTTTGGAATCCCTTGGCTCGAAGCGGTCATCATTGGGTAACATCAAGAACGCTGTAACCCCAGAACAACTTGGTAGCCAGAGACATAGCGGGCCAGTTTGCCAGAAGTGTGTATAGGATTAGTTGGGTGTAACACCATTTCCTCTGTGGACACCACTTTAGGTAGTAGTATATCATCTGCAGAGAGTGGGCTTGTTGAAATAAGCTTAACCAAGGACCTAGTTGAGCCCACACCACAAATTCCAGTAACACATCCCAAACAACCTGGGAAAGGAAAGAGGGGTGGGGGAAGACAAAAGGGCCGACGCCCAAAGGTAATTAAAACATCTAACATTGTGGCAAATTTAACTCCCCTGGTTAACCTCTCTTCATCTAGTACCCCCATTACTATGCAGAGCGTACCCAAAACTACCATCTCCAACACAACCTCACAGTCATCTAAATGCCCTAAATCAGCATTACACATTCCGGACGGCCTCGTCGCACAAGTGGAACAGATACTTAAGTCATTTATGCTTCCACTAATAGAGAGATTGAAGGTAATAAATGAGAACTTGAGAAAACTGCAAAAGGCCACCTCGGAAAACACACATACACTAGAAAGTTTGTCAGCCTGCATGCAAACTAGCGGCCTTGTCCCACGTCCCAAAAAACCCACAGAGCCCAATAAAAGTCCACCAATCATGTTGTGTTCAATACCTACCACTGTAGCTGAGGAGCATCACAACCCATCTAATAGGGAGTACAACGCAGAGGCTAAGAAAATAAAATCTACGGGAATTATGGGAAAGAATGCACAGAGGGGGTAAAAAGGAAAAACAGCACTGTACCATTAGTACAGGTAGAGGGTAGTCTGAACGCAGAAAAGACAACTAGAAGTGTGGGAAACCTTCCCGTTATCGACCTACCCCCACAATCTACTCCATTGGTGATAGTACTGGGTAATGTACCACCTCTCCTTGAGGGAGTGTAATACTGTAGAAGGACACATGGCTGTGTATGATGTTATCATGGTTCCCCGAGTATCCTGGCTGGGTAGTTCTAGAAAAGATCGAAGGGGAGATTGTATAGTGATAAACTTTAACAGCCCTGCTCCAGTAGAAAGCATATTCAGGGTAGTGGAGCTGGGAACAGTTTCCAGGGGCCAAGGTATAGAGATACAGCCACTGGGCTTCTTTTACAGGAGGGAGAACCCAGGTCGACCCCATAACTGGAATATGGGTCAGCAAGATAGGCCACCCTACCCCAGAAATCAATCGAGGCTGGGCCCTTTACTTTTGAGAGCAAACGGGTTACACACTTGGGTTGGAAATGGCTATTCCCCGTTTCCAGTGGGCACAAACAAATACGCAGTTCTCTCTCGTCTTAATGACTGTGATTGACTGCATTGGAAACATCCATTAAGCCGCCAAAGTTAACAGTAGCATACCCCCTGATTAGCACCTTTGAGATGATTGCTCAGCATCGGGGTCTTTGTCTGTGGAGCTATTCCGGGAAACTCCTGTTCCTTCCCCGGGAGCAGGGACTTAGGAAGATAACCCCCTGTAGAAACAATGGCTATTTTCCCTGGGGCGCAATTGGACGTTACTTTTGGTTCAAACGAGTACACCCTGGACCATAACGTTCTCTCATGGAACATCGCGGGGCTGGCGGATCAGACCCACTTTGGGTACAATTCATCAGCCACTTCTCGATAATATGTCTTCAAGAGACGTGGCTTGTTAACTGTAACCTCTCGCTGGTGGGGTATAGAGCTTTTTTTGTCCCAGCAGCCCCATCTAATAGTGGTAGAGCAAAGGGAGGTTTGGCAATCTTTACATCCTTGGCCTTGAGATGCAACATCAGGGTAGTCCCTATTGTAAACAGAAACATACAGGCCATCTCCCTGGGGCAAAAAAACAATAGTTTTTATGTGATAAACTTCTACAATGCCACCCATAAAGAAGAGGGTTGTGGGATTACCGAGATGAATAATATTGTCGAACAGGGCTGTGGCCTTTTTAGAAATAATTTGATCATTGTAGGAGACTTTAATGTGCACCCATGTGGCGATCCTAAATCTAATGACATAGGGACACCGGGTTTCCCGTTGATTTCGGGACTTCATTTTGAGCACTCCAAACAGGGTAATGTTCTTAATGATATGCTTAATAACTTTGATTTGTTCTCCACAATGAGTTATACTTCTCCGCTTAGTAATCAAGGGGAACCGACCTATAAATGCAGAGGAGGTGGTTCCTTTATAGATCATATATTGCTTTCCAGAACCATTTTATCTCTACTTCAGGGTTTTCTAATAGTACCAAGTGTCTCAGTGATCATAACCCGGTCTGTGTCACTATAGGTGGGAGCATCATGAAGAAAAAGGGTTTAGTAAGAGGTACTAACAGGCTGCAACCAATCGATGGTGGGCGGCTGTTAAAATGGAACCAAGTAATTCTGTCCCTTTTTCATGAAAAACTTAAAGAAATTTGTGCGGCATAAATCTCTTGTTACCTCGACAACGGAACATCGACCTCTGGAATTCTTAAAGCTTTTGAAGGGATTGCTTCCAAAGTGGGGGGGTATGTTATCAGCCCCAGAGAAACCTAGGGTGTTTAGTGATCTGAAATGGTTCTGTCCCCTATGTTCTAAAGCCACAAGAGATCTTAAGGCGGGACTGAAAGAAACACCTAGGGACAGAACCCCGATAGGTAGACTCCGGAAAAATTATAAAAAAGTGTTGGCCACTCGAAAAATGGAAATGAAAGAAGCAATCCGGAGGGAGCTCCTAGATCCACTGACCCTATCTAGCAGCTCCAGATTCTGAAGCATTAGTAATCGATCGCCTTTTTTAGTGGAAGGGGCTAAAGAAGTGGGTACCAACATAACGGAAGACGAATGGGTGACCCACTTTTTCGATATTTTTAAAAGTACATCAATCCTGCCGTACTTGCCGGATACACCATCGGGCAAGGATGTAATTGTGTTCTCTGTTAACGAGATGGAGGAGGGTATTAACAACCTTACAAACGAGAAGGCCCCAGGCCCAGATGGTATTCCTCCGGACCTTTTTAAATCAAATCCCTCCTTTTGGGCCTCTATCCTGGCCGCGGTGGGTAACGCCGCGGCTAAAGAAGGAATGCCCAACATCTTGGAGAATCTCAACAATTGTGCCAGTATTTAAAAAGGGAGATCGAAATAGCACCATAAACTATAGGCCAATATCCCTGCTCGACTCCATTGTAAAGGTTATAGGGGGAGTCATTTTGAAGAGATTGATTGCTTGGGCGGAGGAGAAGAAGATCATCTCAGATATCCAGTATGGGTTCCGCCCAGGCCACTCGACCATGGCACAATGCCTAAATCTCTACCTGGTCCTAGTAAAGTACACCATCGCTCGCCCAGGAACCATCTACATGACCTTCATGGATCTTTACATCCGTTTTGACTGCGTCAACGTTGGGGAAAGCTGTGGCAGTCCATGAGGGCCATGGGAGTGGAGCCTAATTTGGTGGACTTTCTGATGGAACTGCACAGAGACACTAAGGCAAACTTCAGATACACCATAGACCTCAAGGTTATTAGGAACTTTAACACTGAAAGGGGGGTGCGTCAGGGGTGTATATTGGCACCCTTCCTTTTCAATCTCTATATCAATGACCTAGAGGGATCACTGTTAGAAACTTGGGCTGACTACCCGTATGTGGGCCGGCGGGGCCTGTCCGTCTTGCTATATGCAGATGACGCAGTCCTCCTGGCACGTACCCCGAAAGGGTTACAAACCCTACTTGATGCTTTCCATGGGTTTATGGCAAAAAGAGATCTGTCCATAAATAACTCCAAATCCTATGTGATGCTGGTAGGGTTGCGCCCAAAGCGACAGTATCCCTTTATGGTGAATTGTGATAGAGTGCCATCAAGCACAACCTTTTCGTATCTAGGCGTCCTTTTAGATGATTGGCTTAACTGGGTCGCTCAAGAAAAGGGGAGAGGTCACCAGGGCTAACGCTGCGCTATTTGGCTTTGCAGCCAAAATGGGCAACCGCCCGTGGCTGCAACGTTAAAAATCTATTGAGCCAGGAATATATCTATAGCCAGTTATGGGAGTGACCTATGGGGATATTCCGGACTTGAGGGCCTACAGGTGATGAAAAACAATTTTTTAAAACAGCTAATGAGTGTTCCAAAGGGGACTGCGAACATAATTGTACACGAAGAAACCGGTACGCCTTATTTAAGTGATATCTTGGCTTTGCGTCCCGTATCTTTTTGGCTACAATGTTGGCTTAATAAACATCTTGATCTCACACAAAACCTTCTTAAAGAGATCATGGGCCTAGATCACATGATTAACATTCCATGGATGAAATATTTAAAGATGTGTTTTAGCGAGCTGGGACGCTTGGACCTGTTTTTAACACCTGATTGTATTACCAATGAAGATGTAGCACTTGTAAAACACTCTTTTACCCTATGTAAAATTATGGAAAGAGAGGAGAAAGAACTGTTGAAGTCAAGTGTTTCGTAAATAAATGATGTTTAAAACATCATTAGACTTGGAACCTTATTTATCTTGGCCGTTACCAGCCTACAAGAGATTTTTACTAATCAGGTTCAGTATGGACCTCTTCCATCTCATATTAGCTGTTCCTAGGGGATGTCATAAAGGGAAAGTGCTAGCACCTTGTGGCTGCGACAACCTGTCTCCACAGGACCTGCTGCACTTTATGTGTTTTTTAGAAATTTTTGAAAATGCCTAGTATCTTTTATTTGAAAACTCTTTTAAAAAAGTTACATTTTGCGCAAGTACGTCCCGCTCTCTATTACCTGCAACTGTTAAAACCTGAATGTATTCCTTTTGTGGCCGGTTTTCTGAAAAGTTCTCTGAAGTATAGAAAATGTCTGGAACTCTAAATGAATTGGTTAAAGTATTTTATGATTTTATCAACTTATACTATTTATTGGATCTCCTATGATGCCCTCCCCATCTTGTTAATATTGAAGTTATATCATCACTACTTTTTTATAAATCGGGAACGTGTACATTTAATGTGTTTGTATATTATGTATTTTAACCTGTGACTATAATGTATTTTGTATTTTGCAACTTTTATGGTTTCATATCAAGCAAACCGAATAAAGTACATTGAATTTAATTGAATTGATTCCTATGGGCCTCAAGGCCCATAGGAATCAATGGCAATTACCGAATCGGTAAATACCGATTCGGTAATTACCGAATCATACAGATTTGGTAAAAATTAACGAATTATTTCCTACATCTCTTTTACCGAATCTAGAATACCGAATTGGTAAAATTCGGCATTCTAGAGTCGGTAAATGAGATTTACCTACATTGGGCCCTTAGGGATGTGAAGCATGGACACTACCAACTGTCCATGCGTGTGTTCCAGTGAGCACATCACTATACACTTTCCCAAAGTGTTGGACCCACCTCTCAGCAGGAATTAAACAGCCTTTATCGGAGTTTGGTGATTCATCAAACATTGGACTATTCACAACGCTACAGAACCTAGTACTATTTGCCAGAACACTGGCCTGACTAAGTTCCTCCCATGCCATCTCTCTTAGTTGCTTTTTCCACCTTTCCACAGCAGCTTTGTATGCCCTCCTTGCATTCCTAACCCCTAGGTTTTTGCTTCAGCTCTTGCGTGAGTGCTTTATGGGTACCCATACATGTTTCCTCAAACCATTTTTTGTATATTTTAGGGGCATTGGTCTGCAGGATTTAGTGAAGTGTGACACAACTTGCTTTGTGATACGGTCAAAGGCACCAAGAACTGATAATGGGTGGGAGTCCTGTTCTGAGCAGATCCCAAACTCCTGTGCACAATCAGTAATTAGATTGTAAATAAAGCTGTCAGGGGTGATATCCCACCTTATTCTACGTGCTTGGTCTACGGGTGCAATATTAGCATTGGTAAGTTGAACCATAGTCCTCCCTTTGTTGACAGCGTGAATATTAATGTCCAATATCAATACGTTAATGTCACTAAGGCAATTATTTGTTACACTTAATGTACCTAGTGAGGTCAGCAATGAAGCTGAGACAAGCATATAATCAATTGTGCTTTGCCAGCCTTGACCAATTTATGTAGGTACATGAGGTATCCTATTCGACTGTGCAGGGCAGATCAAATTATGGGTCGATAAGAAACTTTCTAAAAAGGTCCCAGAGAGGGGTATGTTCAAAATGAGTGAACCCCAGGGGGCCATACTCTTCTTCCAGTTTTATGAAAAAATGAATAGAGCAAACATGAATATTAAAATCACCCAGGACGAATACATTATAATGAGTTTCAGCGCTGTCATCATAGTTAGCCAAAAAGGCAGTGAGGGATCTTAAATGCTCTAGCTCATCACCTCTCGTGAATGAATTATAAAAATGTATCACTGGAAGATTTGGCAGATTCTTCCCTATCAATTCAACTGCCAAAATATTAGGGGAACATGAATCTATCAGCTTTGCTTTGTATAACAATTTGAGATTAATTAGCAGCAATAACCCCCCTAGCTCTCCCCATACAGAATGGTATAGCGTTTTTAAAGAAGGATATAAACCCATCTAAAAAATAGGTTTCGTTAGCCTCCCATGTTTCCTGAAGGGCTATGATGTGATGGGTAGCAAGGAAGAGTTCCCAATTGGCGTCCCCCCTTTTGGCCCTTAGGCCAGCAATATTCCATGATAATACTTTCATACAGCCTCCATCAGTTGATGGCCGGGTAGAGCTGGAGTTTGCAATACCAGGTGGAGAAGGCTGGCACTCCAAAGGGGAGATATAATCGAAATGAATGGGCTAACGGAGGGGGCATGAATTTCGTCCTCCATCGTTTCCTCCAGATTGTCTAAAACCACTGATACTGTGTAACTAACGGGTAGTCAGTCTTGGGTATCTAGTCCAGACAATATCTCGAACATATTTAAAACAGGGATGGGGGGGAGGTGTCTCCTTCAGTGTTCTCAATAGGGGCTTGTAGAAATAACCCAGTGGCAAAGCCCAAATGGAGGTGGTAGACATAGGGCACAAGGCCTGTGCCCTTAGAATCGTTTGAACAATCGAGGAACCTCGGAAGTTAACAACCACACAATCCCCCTTGATATTCTTTGGCAACCGTCTCACCCACTCAACTCTGCACACCATTATGATGTTATTACTCATGGCTACCCTAAAGCCTTTATGTCTGGATAACTAATCCATGGTTTTATTACCTAATTGGGTCCAGGATTCAGGTTGGTCTGGTCTAAGCGGGGGAATACCAGCCAACACCAAGACATAAGGACATGCGGCCGGGGGCAGATCTAAGACATCCCCAGAGGGCTTAGTGATCACATGATTCAACATAATAGGGCCATCTCTATGGTGATTACTAGGTTTCAAAATTGATTTAGCCTGTTTGACAGTCAATGGTCTCAGGGGGCCCCCGAGCATATGCAGGTTCTGTTCGTCCGGGCGAGAGAAGTTCGCCGGGCCACCTATCCCCTGGCCTCCCGTGGTCAATTGTGCGATGTCCCCCCAACCCAGATGGCAAACTAAGTTGTTGCAGCGTTACAGGGCGCGCATTGCCAGTGAGTTTTTTTCCTGCCCATTGAGCCACGTCCCCATTATAATCCCCCACAGGGCCAATGGTCCATGGCAGCGATAGCGCCACGGGTATCTTGACTCCCCCCGCATAGCACCGTGACACCCACATGCCTCCAGATTGTCTGAGACATGAGTTGATTTTAGAAGATGAGACAGTTTTTCTTCAATCGCCCCTAGTTTCTTTTAAAAATATGTTAGGAGAACAGAAATTAAAGTCTCCAGGTGTTTCCAATGATCAGGATAACCTCTGTGTTCCGCCATAGTGAGGGAATCAGGGTTTAGAATAAGAGGCATCCCACCAGTGGGTTTCTGGGAGTAATTCGCGCATGTCCTTAAGGCTTGATGTTTTAGCTTAGCTTTGGCCTTACCCCTCAGTGCCACACCTCCCCTTGTACATTTTGCAGGCGGTTCCCCATTCCCTCACTATTAGCTCCCAGTCTAGATTTAGAGGGACATGCTGCGTTTTCCCTTTCCATGGCTGTTCTTTTGGGTCTAGTTACTCGGTCACCTTGGACTGCCCGGGGCGTGGTTAAAGTGTGGACTTGGGATAGGACAGGAGAAGCGGGCAAGTCTCATTCCTGCTCAGGAGGGGTCCCCACCGGAACCCTAGGAAGGCTCAGCCTTGGGCTTTGGTTGAGCTCCGAGATGCTTAAGTTATCTGCCTCTAAAGCCCCAAGTTTGGAGGTTGCACCGCCGCCTGGTACCAAGCCAAACTAGCGTCTAATGTATCCATGCTTGGGCAGATCATGGCTTGCAGGGCTCCCAATGGAGATTTGACAAAAGTTATAGCCCCCAAGGATGATCTTTTTTGCCCAGCATACGTCCCCAAAGAGAGCCTTTTTCTGTGAGCCTGATTTCATGCTTTAAAACTGATTCTTCCCTTGATAAAAATGCATCCAGCGTTCCCACTACACCCCCCCCACCCTCTCTCCGGGGATCTTACGTTTAGTAGTCATGGCCAAGAAGCAAGGATAACCTCGCAGTTGATCAATGTCAATGTCCAGAGGTCGGAAAGTCTTAACAGAGAAAAAAGGGGGGTGGCCCTGCCCAGCCTCCCTTGGCCTCTGACAGCCTCAGACAGACCCGCCCTTGACAGGGCTTCATCCGGGCTACGTCCCACGTGCGTCCCGTGCCGCTGTGGGAGAGGCTGCGCTATAGGTGTGTTGGCCCCGCCTTCCCCTCACTTGCGGCAGCTGGGGGCTGGGGCAATGCACTCTGGGGATTGTGGTCCTCCCCAGAGTGTGTGCAGCAAGCGCTGTGGCAGCCGCGCAGCCCCTGGGACCCTCGTCCCACCAGGGGTTCCAGAAATTGCAGATGCGGTGTTGCAGGCGTTGTGGGCAGCCAGAAGAATACAGGCGGGCGTCACAGAGAATATTCGCTACAAACTGACAACACACTTGTCACTATCCCTGAATCTTAGATGTTAACACATTAAGACTTTGGTCAAGTATGTCTGTGCACTGTCAGTGACCTGGCCAAAGAAAACTGAAAAGAGCTGACAATGGATCATAACTTCAAAGCTGGTCGGAAGTGGGCCCCCCAAAATACACTTGGGCCAGGGCCCCAAAAATTCCTTAAGATATCCTTGTGTGTCACCAATTGATAGGGTTAGAGAACTATTGGGAGTAAGGTCCAGCCACATGGGGTGTTTGTCCGAGGCGATGGTGTGAATCTAGTACAGGAATTGATGCACAGTTTAATGACTATCTGTCCATTAACCATTGTTTGATGGGGGTTGCAAGGGACTCAGCACACGAAGGAAAGTATTAACTGACTTCAGAAAATACTTTATTTTCAGATTGAGAGTAGCAAACACGTTGCATTTTTTCCTTTCAAATATTCATTTTTTAAATTCAGGCTGAGTTCAAGTGCTGTTTGCCCTCTCAAAAGAGAGCTACCACAGCTTGTACTGTTTCTGTTGACTACTTGTGTCTGGGAATCTTAAGGACATACTAATTAGTTAACTGGTTCACACAAGTGACCTCAGTCAACGTACTCAGTTGAAGTAAGAACAATGTATGGCATACCAAACCTAAGAGGAGTTGACTATGTGGGGATCAGAAGAAGCCCAATGCATTTTGACCAAAGCCTTTAGGATTAAAGTGTGCAAACTGCTGTAAATTGGTCTTGGGGCAAAGGAAAGAGAAGGCCTGGCTTCCACTACATCTCACAATAATGTTTCAAAACACGTTTACACTGCTTTGCATATAGTTGTTCACTTTGTATAGTGGCATAGTAAACAAGAAATGTTGGACTTGAATGAAATCTGATTTATTATAGGGGTCAAAGATTAATTTAAGCAATTCATTTTTTTTATCCATCAATCTGTGTTCTTCTCAATGAAATGCTGTCATTTTCAGTTGTATGCTGTCATCTACTTAATCCGCTCAGGAAGCTGAAACCAATGTATTTATGTGTTATCCACTTGCTCCCCTGTTCAAATCTATCAATGACACCCAGACACTCTTTCAGCTGAGCAGTGAACTAGGTTTTGCTCATATTTACATTCGTCATGAGCAACTGGAAATGGATACCAAAGTTCTGTCTGAAGCAGAACTTTGAACAGACAGAAGTTATGGGCACTAGAGAAAAATTGCACATCCTCGTTTGGCTATAAGCACTAGTTGTCTGTAAAATACTGGTTGCGAAAGTATGATCTTTGGTTTCAAAATACTCTCTGCATTTTCTCTGGTTATTTAATTGAAACAATATTAACTACCTATTATCACCCACACCATTAGTACATCCCTGCTTGGATTATTAGAACTCACTCTTTTTGGGGATATCTGACAGCAGTTCTATCCTGTTCAAGATGCTGTAGATCATGTCAACGAGAGAGGAAGCAAGTTTGTCATTGATCTCACCACCCTTAAAGTCACCTGCATTTGCATCAATGGAAAAACTCAAAGGACCACTTTTACATTCCTTTGTTTGGTTCACAACTCTTATGGCTTTTGCCTGGCACCTTAAAGGAGACACTGCCTTCTTTCTTCCTCCAAGACAGCTATGCTGAATTGTAGTATTCTCCTTGCCCTCGTTAACCAACAAATTGTGGTCAGTCCTTCACTGTGCCAAATCATCAATTATAAAATAGTCTTGCTAAGTGACTGAGGAGTGAAATGAATCATTCTGTTTTGGGAATTCATTAAACACACTGCAAATCACATTTCTTATTCTCAGTCTGAAGCTGAAGAATCTCAGGATTAATATCGAACGCCCCCAAAGAAATTTTTAAAATAGCTAAATCACTGATTTCCCTCCCCCACGAACTATGTCACCAGATGGAGCATTAGCTCGTTGCAACAATCTAGCATTTTTTTTCTCGCAGAAGATTCAGACTATCTATTCCTCTTTTTCCACGGATAGATTTGGCGCGGACGTTGCCACCACTGCAAGTCCTAATACTTTGGCCTCCTGTCTGTTAGACAAATTCACTCTCTTAGATTCAACCTCTTTGATACAATAATCCCTAAAGTTGTCTCAGGATCTCCTAGTGATCCAGCACCCCCTCAGTATCTTACCATGGTCATTGACGCTATCCGCCCAGTCATCCTCGATGTCCTCAACTCCTCCATCACCTCGAGCACTGTCCCAGTCGCGTGGAAAAGTGCAATGGTCAAAGCCCTTCTGAAAAAACCCTCTCTACACCAAAATAATCCAGCTAACTTCCGGCCCATCTCCTTATTACCTTGGATAAGTAAACTGCTAGAAAAGCATATTAATAATATCTCAGTAGATTATCTAGAATTTAATCAACTGCTGTGCACTTCCCAGACGGGATTCCGCCCCCAGCACGGAACTGAGACAGCATTGCTAGCAGTAACTGAAGAAGCAAGATCTGTGCTTGACCGTGGAGGGAAAGCAGCCATCATACTATTAGATCTCAGCGCCGAGTTCGACACGGTTAACCATGCCACCTTATTACATCATTTGAAGGGCATAGGAGTGTCGGGCGCGGCCCTGGCTTGGCTGACTTCCTTCCTGGACGAGCGCTTCTTCCAGGTGTTCGAGGGGGAGGTAGTATCCTCCATGCAGCCGCTCAATTGTGGGGTCCCTCAGGGCTCTGCCCTGAGCCCCACACTTTTCAACGTTTACCTGAGGCCCTTGGCGGAGATAGTCCATCCCTTTGGTGTCCGTATTGTCACCTACGCAGACGACACTCAGTTGGTGGTCTCATTGGACCATACTGAGCGGTCGTCTAGCACACTGGGCCCCTGTCTAGAGGCAGTGGCTAAATGGATGCAATCCTCCTGCCTCAGACTAAAGGGTAGAATACAGAACTAATGCTATTGGGCAACCCCTCACCTACCACCCACCGTTGAGTTGTCCCACGAGTCTAGGTTCCCCTCCCCCGCCAAACCTCAGATAAAAAGCCTGGGGTTTGGCTTGATAAATCTCTGGATTTTACCTTCCAGGCCACTAAAACGTCCTCCACCTGTTTTGGGCTAATGAGAATGCTCAGGAAAGTGCTCCCTTTGCTTCCGTTCAAGGCGAGGAGAGTCATGGTACAGGCCATGATACTCTCCCGCCTGGATTACGGCAATGCTCTCTATCTAGGAGCCCCAGTGGCAGCGATTAACTAACTTCAGGTCACCCAAAACTTTGCGGCTTGACTGCTCTTTAATATTCCACGCTGGCAGTCGGCCAAACAGGCCCTAAAGAAGCTGCATTGGCTTCCTGTGGCCGCCAGGGTACAATTCAAAGCTATGTGCCTTGTTCAAAAAGCCATTCATAGAACAGGTCCTGCCATCATGTACCCCCTAGCCAATCCCTACCTCCCTCTCAGGGGTCTCCGCTCCAACTAGTTGCATCTAGCCACCACGACTAAAATCAATAAGGCCCGCTGGGGCGGACGCTCATTCTCGCACAATGCTGCGAGAATATGGAATTCCCTCCCACTTGATCTTAGAGAGAATAACAACCGGATGTCATTCAGGAGGTCTTTAAAAACTCACCTGTTTGGAAGAGCTTGTTAACCACCCTAGCCTACCGCCCTGGAATTCAGTAAGCGCTGCGAGGCCTCCGGGTAGTCTATGCGCTATATAAGTATAATTTTTCATTTCATTTCATATGCATGTAAGAAAGAGATGCATACATTAAAATAGAACTGAATAGAATTGAACAGGATGCACAAGATATAATGATCATCATTGTGGAGATGGTGAAATTGGCCAGGTTTGATTAGGACCAATTACCTTTACAAGCAGCTTATTTAGCACCTGGCATTGTAGAGTTTTTGGTAAAATGACGAACACAGATGTGGGGCAGTGTGATCATAGGATCTGCCATTCACTGTATATGATATTAAACGGGAGCCACGTGCTAGCTGGTGTAAGATGAACAAACCACTAAGAGATTCTAGGTATAAAAGGAGGACTGGTTATGAGAGAGAGAGAGAAAGAGAGAGAGAGAGAGAGAGATGCTTAATGGCTATCTTCAAGTGCATGTCTTCAGTTACTCCTAAATCCCTCTTTCTCTTGGAGAGGATCTGGCCTAGAGGCTTGTGCAGTTAACCTGAAAACTGGGAAATCAGGTTTGAGTCTCAGCAGGGACGCTCAACATCCTACCCTGTGATTCTGGACAAATCACTTAACATCCCTGTGCCAATATATATATTTTTTAATGAATCTATAACGCAACTGATGCTCATACAAAGCGATCTGATTCCTTCGGGTCTAGTTCACGCTATAGAAAACTCCCCCTAAAAATGTTAAAAATATCGTCTGTTATCAAGGGTCTGTCTGCTTTCTCCTACTCGGGAGATGTCCTTGTTTACCCTGTACATTTTCTTTGTCTACTTCTTTTGCTGTCTCAGTGTCTTTCCCTCGCCCTAGATAATATAATTTTTGTTTTGATTCAAAGTATTGACATTGTTCCACGTTTGAGGGCAATATTTGATGTTTTGAGTGTAGTTTTCCTACCCCTCCTCCTTCACCTCCCTTAGCCTATTGTTGTCAGATTTCAGGCAGCACTAACTCGACTCATTCTGGCATTATTCTTTCCTTGATTGTCCACTGTCTTTGAGTAGGCATAAATTCTTGAAGGCAATGCCAGGATTCTTTAAACATGCTTCCAGATAACATTATTGGTGGGTGGTGAGCATCCATAGTGTTCCATTGGCATGAGTGGATTGACTTTGCTGTAAAACACTATCACATCGTGAGCTAAGGTAACTGATGTCCTAATGGGATGCTCAGTCTTAGTTGATGTCCTACCAATGAGCAATGTACAAGAGCAAACACCTCCTACGCCAACAATTTCCTCTTGCCTCAAAACTACTCAGGAACTGAATAAGAATGCCACAATGCAAAGGGGATGATGTCTCCAACCCTGCAGGAAAAAATCCAGGGAGTACTATTAACTCTGTCATCACAGAATTAATGGGACTTAAAGTTGAACCCTGATATCTGTAACTGCGTCTCTGATTCCTTTTTAGTTTTTCAGACTTTCATCTGAAGATTTCCGGTGCTTTAATTTCGGAAATGAACACTCTTATTTTCCCCTTTGTTACAACTTTCAATTTAGCAGGAAAAAGGAGGTATGCCTCTGACCCTAATGCCTGAAATGGTGCGATCAGCTGTCTGAGCCTCCACCTCCTCTCCACCGTGACATGACAAAAATCGGGCCTAGCAAAGAAAATAAGAGTGTTCATTTCCGAAATTAAAGCACAGCAGTTCATTGAAGAGCTGAAGAATAGGAAGGGGGCTTGAGCTGATGACTAGGATATGATAGTTGGGGTTTCACTATAAGTACAGATTGGGTAAACGATAAGGGGAACCATGGACTCATCTAGTGATGAGATTAGGCTGAGAGGGGAAGCGACTGACGCAATTCAAAAGCGGCCACACATAGGTCTGTTGACCTATTTGCCTGTGGAGGGGGGGGGGGAGACCGGGGTGGGAACTGTGGAGAGAGGGGGGCGGGAGGGGGAGGGGGGGAAAAAGAAGTACAGTTGCACGATACACAATGTTTGACTCAGCACGATTACACATCCTACATATTCCAGAGTATGTGGTACATAAAAAATTCAGTCTTTCATATAAGGAAATTGTGGAAGTATGATGACGTGTAGAATCGCCTCAATTAATGTTTGTGGTCTTAACTGTGTTAACAAGAGGTTGAGGGTGGCAGCGTTGCTAAAATCTTTGAGATTGGACTTGGTGTGTTTACAAGATATTGAAGGTACAAGAGGCTATCTAATGGAACAGCTTGGCTATAGGTTATTGGCCAACACTAAACAAGGGACAAAAACAAGAGGAGTAGCAGTTTTGGGAAAGACTAGGGAGATAACAGTTAAAAGAAAGAAAGAAGATCAGTGGGGAAGATGGGTCATCCTTGAAATCTGTTTTAAAGGAAAGACTTTTACGCTGACGTCAATCTATGGTTCTACTGAGGATGATCCTGATGTTTTACAATATTTGGATATTGAATTAGCTCAATGGCCAGAGCCAATAGTATGTTGCGGAGATTTAAACATACATGTTCCAGATGGCTCTTGCTTGCAGGCGGGTGGACATTATGGGGGTAGGAAGAAGAAAGTATATAAGGCTCTAGTAGATCTGGTTACACATAATTCCCTGGTAGATCCTTGGATTAATTCACAACAACAGGTAGATGGTAGCACATTCTTCTCGGCCCCGCATAGGACTTTGGTTAGGTTGGATTACTTTTTAATTTCTAGGATAATACTCCAGGATGTCCAAATTGAGAAACAACCTCGGATAATATCAGATCACAGTCCGTTGATTTTAACTTTTAAACTAGGACAGGGTCAGAAAATCAGATCACAATGGACATTCGAAAGATCATTACTAACAGATGACGCATACAGAGGTCATATGGAAAAATGGATAAAATTCTATTGGGAAATTAATAGAGGATCTGCCAGTTCAGGTATCGTCTGGGACGCTTTTAAGGCGGGAGTAAGGGGGGAGACAGTTAGTTTTGTCCTAACAAGACAGAAGAAGGAGAGAGCGAGATTGGAGGAGGTAAGATTGAGATTGATAAAAGAGGAAGAAGATCTTGCTATGGCCTTAATACAGAATGTTCCAGTGGAATCACATTTGTATAGGATTATAGCTGTGAAAGCAGAAGCAGTAGAATGTATTGCAGAGAAAGAGGCAATTAATTATTTGTCCAAAAAGGAGAGCGCATATGAATTAAGCGAGAAGGTAGGACATATCTTGGCGGTCCGCACGAGACAGAGACTCGCTACTTCGGATATTAAAGAAATTAAGGATAGACAGGGTAACTTGGTAAGCGAGACAGAACAAGTGAGAGAGGTTTTTAGGGAGTACTACGCATCCCTCTATACCCCAGAGAAGGAAGAGAGCTTCACTGATATTGAGAGGTACTTAAGGGGAGTTGAGACCTGTAAATTGTCTGAAAATAGAAGAGAAGAACTTGAGACGGCAATACAATTAGATGAGTTTAATACCGCACTGAATAGCCTACCATCAGGCAAAGCTGCAGGGCCGGACTTGATTCCGGTGGAGTTTTATAAAGTATTTAAGGATGTATTGCTTAATGATATGTTTAATATTATGATTTCAGCACAAAAAGGTGATGGGTCTCCCCCATCCTGGGGAGGGGCAGATATTATTGTAATCCTTAAAAAAGGGAAAGACCCAAAAAATACTGGATCTTATAGACCGATCACATTGATGAATGCTGACGTCAAGGTCTACTCTAAAATATTAGCTGCAAGGCTGTCAGGGGTTATTGAGAGTTTGGTAAGCCCCGCCCAACACAGATTTATACCTGGCAAAGGGACAACGCAGCATACCAGGACGGTTCTAACTATGTTCGATGCTGCAGGTGGCCTGGGAGACCCTATGGCAGCACTCTTCTTAGACGCCGAGAAGGCATTCGATAGGGTCTCTTGGAAGTATTTATGGCAAACTATGAGGTGGTCGGGGATAGGCGAGGGTTTTATTAGGGCTATACAGGGGTTATATATTGATCCTATAGTCAGAATCAGAGTTAATCGAGGATATTCAGCAGATGTTATTATAGAAAGGGGGACAAGACAGGGGTGCCCATCATCCCCACTGTTATTTGCCCTGTATTTAGAACCATTGCTCCACAGATTAGAAGGCAATCCTTTGATCACGCCAGTTAGTTTGAATGGGTGCGTTGTCAAATCCCTAGCCTACGCAGACGATGTGGCAATTCTCACCTCTGACCCTCATATGTCAATTGGTCAAGTTGAACGGGAAGCGGAGTTATTTGGGCAAATCTCTGGGTATAGTCTTAATAAAGCAAAGACTCAGATTGTAGAAAATGGATATTCTAATTGTAATGATCCGCGTGTGGTTACCTCGGCAGTTTATTTAGGGGTGGCTATTTCGGCAGACATTGATAATGTTGTGGGAATTAATATCGGCCCCCTATTGGCAAAAGTCAAAAATGACCTGGAAAGGCTCAACAATTTACATTTGTCTCTTGTAGGAACTACAAATGTTATCAAAATGCTAATCCTTCCTAAGTTCCTTTATTTTTTCAGAGCCATCCCCCTTTTTTTTGAGAATAAGTGGTTTAACTCATTAGAGATTATTTTGAATAAATTCATATGGGCGCAAGGTAAGACGAGAAGGGCTTATAGATTTATGGCTTTGCCGAGAGAAAAAGGGGGGTGGGGAGTGCCTGACTTCAGGATGTATTATCTTGCTGCTGCCCTGCAGTATATGCAGGGGTTAATTGGGGGAGGTGGCAAGACACAAAAAGTTACAAGTATGTCGACAGAAATTTATAAGGCTGTTCTGGGTGAAGGAGCAGAAAATTGTTTCTTAAATTGTACGGAGTATGGGTACTACAAAAGGACCAGGTTTAAAACACTAAATGCTGCTCTTAGAATCTGGAATGTTTTTTAAAGAAATCAGGCCTTGGTAGGTTTAACAGATATGTCAGATTGTACAAGAATAGGTCATTACCCGCAGCAATTTTTGCGGATAGTACAATGGCTGGCTGGGCTGAAAGGGGAATTGGTCAGATTGGGGACCTCAGAGGGAGTGAAGCAATGTTACAGTTCACAGATCTAGTGACGAAATTCGCCATTGATAGGAGATCTTTCTTTAAATATCTCCAGGTTAGGAGCTTTTTGGGTAATAAACAGGGAGGATCTGCAGGATTTCAGAGTAATGAAATTTTAGAGAAAATACAAATCTCTGCAGATTGTACAATTAGGAGCCTGTATGCATGCCTGGTGAAAGGAAAAGTAGATGATATGGAGAAATTTAGTAACAAATGGGCATCTAAACTGAGTATTCCAAAAGAATTATTTCAAGAGTCACTTGAGCTTGCGCGTACGGTTCTATGTTCGGCACCTTTACAATCACAGCATTATAAAACTTTGTACTTCTTATACTTTACCCCAGCTAGAATAGCCAAATGGGGAGGAACTACGGGCATCACTTGTTCAAGGTGCAATCATCCAGAGGCGGATATAATACATGTCTTTGCTACCTGTCCACAGCTGTACACACTGATCGAAAATGTTGAACGATTTTTAATTAGGTCATTGAAGTTACGTATAACCCTCACACCATCAATATTATTGTTGGGGATGGATCAGGATGGAGATATAATACATAAAGAATTTATCTTTGTGGCTGCTGCAGTTTATAGACTGACTATAGCTAGAGCATGGTTAGATAAAAATCCACCTATCATGCAAACCTGGTTGGCTAATTTGTTGGCAGCCTATAATTTGGAGAAGCCTATTTATTCCAGAAAAGGGATAAGAGGTAAAATGAGAGGATTAAAAATATGGGAACCCATAACTAGATGGAAAGAGAATATTGGGCCTCAGTAGGTTTAAGGGCTATTCCTTTGTGTTTTTGGTTTTTCGCTGTCGTGTTTTTTTACACACCACAATTAATTTGTCGTTATTGTCGATCCTATGTTTTACCTTATAGGCAAATAATATGAAATGTAGTATACGAAATGTATAAATGTATGATGTGTAAACTGTGCAAATTATGGAAATAAAATTTAAACAAAAAAAAAAATGAAGATTTCCGGTGCTTTCAGTATCTGAAATAACACTGTGAATGTAAACAAGCCAACTGTGTTTCCATTAATCTCACAATTACGATGGCACTGGTAACTGCTGGTACCAACCCCATCAGAATTTCAAAGGGCCTCATAATGAGGCCCACGATCATCACTTTGGTCTTTCATCTCCCAATACTATCACCTTCCCTCTCTCTTTCTATATTTTTCTTCATCATCCTCTCAACATATCCAAGGAAATCAAAGGAATATGAGTGGTGCTCTTACACCACAAACTGTATTTCCCCTTCTCAGGTGTGAATGTATGCCAAAATGTGACTGAGAAGAGATGTCACGCTCATCCGGCATTCAGACAAAATATTGAGTCAGTAATATCGACTGACACTATTATCGAGTTGGAAATATCATGACACAGAAACATCGTGAGCAAGAATATCGTGAACAAGAATATCGATTTTAAGGTAAGTAATATCAGTTTTTAAAATATAGAAGTCATTAATATAGTTGGCAAAAATATAGTTGTTAAAAGCATCGTTTTTTAATTAGTGATATGTATTTTAGTTTATACTTTAAATGTATGTGATGTAATCGTTTTGTATTCATATTGTTTATGTTTTATAATATATGTGTTGAATCTTTAGTAGTTATTACATTAATTGTAATTAAATGTTGTGTCTTTTAGTTCTACCCCCTTAAGGAGCACAAATGGGTAAGCCGAAACAAGTCTGTATTGAGGGGTCTGGGGGCCAGAAAGCCAAAGTGCCCAGAAAAGCAGAGACAATAATCTCCTATCTGACATCAGCTGTGGGAGTGATTAGTAAGAAAATCGCTAACGCTGAAAAAGAGCTAAGCATGTCACCATCAGCGGGGAGCGAGACTGACCCTGGTGAAGAGGGAGTCACACAAGACATTCTGCCCCCGCAGCCGGGCCCTGTGGTTGACCCTGGTTCCTCGCTAATTCATGTCCCAGAAACGAGTGCTGGCACCCAGGCATCGTCGCCCCATGAGGAGGACACCCAGAGTATATCTGGGCAACAAGGAAAAGGGGGCAGGGCCGCTAAGAAATGCCAAAGGAAGACTAAGCACTCCAATAACTGTCTTCCAGACATGGACGATGAGATAATAAATAGACTGAGTTAGAAGATTGAAGGTCTAATTGATTCACACCTGTAGCCCGTCTTGACAAATATCGCGAAAGACATAGTGGACACGTTAAACACATGTGTAGCGAGACTATTGAAGAGATGCGAGGCTATAGATATGTTTTTTCAAGAATATCGCAGGTCCTTGAGCCTAGCACCCATCATGCAGAACCCCATCACTACCAATCCTAGTCGGACAAATATCGCTGCGACTTGTGTTTTGGGTAATCTCCCTTCAAATGTTAATACTCCGGCTGTAGATATGGCAACCACTGCAATTGGCAAACACCCCCTCCCTAGGGCACTTATATCAGAAAAGGACAACAGGCATAGCCCAGTAGTCTTGCATCAGCCTGCTAAAGAGTCATCCCTCGTTCCCTGCCAATCTAAGTTGCATCTTCCACCTCAGGCCGCACCCTTAGTGGCAGTCCTAACAGTGGTACCTCCTCTTAAGCTGAATGCGGTAGAAAGTACACAGGAACTTATGAGAATAACTAGGAATTGGTGTACTCAGTATTCTAGTGGGGAAGCTGATATAGCTGACTGTATAAGTATGGTTAGGCGAGTGGGGTGGGTGGGTCACAGAGAAAAATCAGTAAAAGGGGATTGTGTTGTCATTAATTTTAAGGCACAGGACATGGCGAACCAACTTTTTTGGGACGGGTCAGAACTGACAAACTCAGATATTAGGCCACTTCCCCTGGGATTTTTCTATCCACCATCCACACGAATGGGGCGGAATCCGGATGCTCAGTCAATTAGACCCCCTATACTCCCCCTAGACAACCCAAGTTACCCTCAGCATAACTCAGCAGGGAACTCACTGCGGGCCTTAGAGACCCCCAGTAATCTGGGAATACCATTATCCAATTGTTTTTCTCCCTTATCAGGAATGGATGAAAACGACTGACTAAATGGTAACATAGAGATTGCAACCCATACGTTGAAGCAAGTCCCGCCCTGCAGAATTGTAAGCTGGAACGTAGCAGGTGTAAGGGCAAAGATGGGGGATGAAAAATGGGTGGGGTTCTTAAAAACGTTTGACATAATTTCACTTCAGCAGACCTGGGACCCAACGAATTGCTTCTCCTTAGATGGCTACCAGCACTTTTCTATCCCAGCTCAACGTAGTAGGGCGGGTAGAGCTAAGGGGGGCCTGACAAGCATGTTCTCCTTAGAACTAAAGGGCTCATTTACCCAACTCGATATGGGTTCTGAAAACAGTCTAATAGTGGAATTGTCAGTCTCGGGGAGAAACAAAATATTATTTATAAATTTTTATAACTCTATGGATGGCGAAGACAATAACCTTGCGCTATTAGAAAAGTTTCTTTTATCGTATTGTCTAAAGCCAAATACATTCGAGATCATATTTATGGGAGACTTCAATACTCACCCCTGTTATAAATTGTGTAGAATTGAAGGCTATGAGGGTCCTCCGCTTTCAGCCCTGTCCCATTCTGAACATTCAAAGCAGGGTGAGGAACTGGAATTATTTCTAGCTAGCTGGAACTTTTATGAGTCCAGCTGTAGGAAGGCTAGTACTAGGACCCCAACGTTTAAGGGGAGAGACATAGGGACAATCATAGACTTTATTTTCCTAACATCTTTTATGCTGTGTAGGGTTTTAAGTTATCTTACGGAGGTATCCGTCTACAGTGATCACAACCCCGTGATTTTAGAGATGGAACCGGAGGACCTCCTTTGTTTTAAGGATGCGTTGCAAAAGGGGGGGAAAGATGTGACCTTGAAACATCAAGATAAAAGACTGAGATGGTCCAAAGTGGTCCCCGAAAGCTTTTTAGGTGTGGTTTTACCCAAGGTTGAAAGGGAGGTTAATATATGTCTGGATACTGAGTCACAGGGTGCACACACGATTAACGCCTTTGGCATCATCTGTCAACAAATTAATCTAAGCCTACAGAGAGAGGGAAGGCAGACAATTCATACTGGTAAGAGGTTGTTCAATAGCAGCTACACTAGAGCCCATGCCGCCCTTCTTAAAGCACTAAAAGCTTCTCCAAAGGATAGGGGGATCATAGCTAGCCGTAGATCAGCTTATAAACAGGCATTATTAGCTAGAAAACTGGAACTGAAGGAGCAGGCCTGGATTAAACTTCCATCTCCCGAAGTGCTGCGAGACAGCGGGAAATTCTGGGGCACCGTAAACCAACCCCTGTTCTCAGATGATGAGAATTCCCCCTTGAGCTGTAATATTCCCGATAGTGACTGGATTGCTCATTTTGAGAAAATCTATAGGCTGCCAGGTGACGACCATAGGATAGACAATAGTCTCCCGGAGAATGTTACCCCCGCGGTGGTCTTTCATGTCACCGAAGTGGAAAGGGCCATTGGAGAAATGTCACAGAATAAGGCCCCGGGCCCTGATGGGGTCCCTGCTGATTTATTTAAAACTGCTCCACATTTTTGGCCCAAAATTCTGTCAAATGTGTTTAATTCTCTGGGACCAAACAGTTCGCCATCTACCTGGGCCACCTCAATTATAATTCCAGTTTTCAAGAAGGGGAACAGACAGGACCCGTCCTGCTACAGGCCGATTTCCCTTATTGATTCGTCTGTAAAAATATTGGGCCGTGTGGTCCTACGTAAATTAACAGATTGGCTGTCTGAAAGAGGGGTCCTGTCCAATGCACAATACGGTTTTAGAGCCAAAAGGAGTACCCTTGACCAATGTCTTAAACTCCAACTTTTAAACAGCAAGTACACTATAGCTATGGAGGGGTCACTTTACATGGGGTTCATGGACCTCTCCTCAGCATTTGACCTAGTTAATAGGTCAAAGCTGTGGCATATATTACTAAACATGTGTATCGACCCACCATTAGTGCACTTTCTAGAGAACCTGCATTCTGGTCTTTTAGCTGCAATTAGAGTAAATACTGAGGGGCGATGTACAAGTCATTTTAGGACAGAGAGGGGGGTCAGACAGGAGTGTATCCTGGCCCCTATCCTGTTTATACTATACATTAACGCCCTGGAGCCTGCTCTGGAGGACGTGTCACATGATGTACCGCGTATTGGGGAACTGGTTATCCCAGCTCTCCTTTACGTGGATGATGCCATCCTGGCCCGCACTGGGTGGGTCTGCAAAAACTGTTAGATGCTTTTGGAAGTTTTATGGAGGAATTAGACTTGAAAATTAACACAAAAATGTCCCAAGTTATGATTACAGGGAAGGCACGTAGGGATTCAAAGGTCAAACCCTACTGTTGTGGGGTAGTAGTTTGTAGGGTACCCACATTCCCATATCTGGGAGTTCTTTTCGACAAAGGTGGTAACTGGGGCCCTGAAAAAAACAGCCGTAGTACGGCTTTTGCGAGAACCGCATCTGCACTTATGGGTTTCTCAAAAAAGCTAGGGGCTAGGACGATAGAAGCCCTTATTAAGGTTTATAAAGCTAAATGCCTAGCGGTAGCCACATATGGTTCTCAGATATGGGGCTATTCGCCCCAAGCTAAAATTCAGATTATTGAGAATAAATTCCTTAGATCAGTTCTGATTGTCCCTCAGCCTTCCCCAACATTCTCTATTCATACCGAGCTGGGGCTAGGATACGTAACTGACCAAATTAAAATAGCCCCGCTAATATGTTGGTTGAACACCTGGTTGAACCAAGAAATTACCTTGAACCACATCATACTGCGAGACTGTTTGAAGCTGGATAAGTCTAATAAAATTCCTTGTTTGGCCTATATAAAAATCGGGTTTTCACAATTTGGGACGTCCTGAACTCTTTTCGTCTCCAGACTCCATAGTGAGGAAGGACATTGGACTAACCAAAAATGCTATGATGAACTTACTCTCTCTAGAGCGGGAGGAGGTAGAGTTGATGAAACCAACTGTCAGAACTAATTATGCCCCAATTAGCTCCCCAGGCCCTGAACCTTACCTCACCGTAGTGAATCACACCTTTCATCGGTACCTTCTAACAAGATTTCGTTTTAATTTGATACATTTCTCTCTAGGTTGTTTTAAAAATTGGTGCCCCCCAGAACGTTCAGATCCTTGTCAATGTGATGATTTCTCGACCCAGGACACCTTACACTTTATTATGTTCTGTGAACACTATTGAGAAATGAGAAAGAAATTCTTGTTCCCAATTCTGAGGTTGGTGGGTTTCATACAGGTAAGGCCAGCCCTTTTGTATTTACAACAATTAAATACCCCACGAATAATATTCCATGTTGCTAGTTTCCTAGTCGCTGCTACTTGGATAAGGAACAAGATTGCCAAGGTCAGACCTATCCCAGTCGATATTTTATGAATTAGATTGTCCGTCTTGTTACTCCAAGATTTTATTGTAGGACAAAAGTCCCTGCAACTTTTTATCACATTTTTTAGATATATTTATATTGTATAATATTTACACTGACATAATGAACTTTTTTGTCTATGATGTTTTTCTGTGTAAATTAACTGTTTGTGTTTTACTATGTCTTTTTATGATATTAATTTATCGAATAAAGTATTTGACTGACTGACTGTGTTCTTAGCCGGTTGTGGGTTTATAGGGGAATAGGGTGGGAAGCCTGTCAGACCTCCCTGTAGTCCTGGAATGCTTGCAGTGCCTGTCAGGCACCGCAGTAGGGATTACAATATCCCTTCCTGCTGGATGTTCTGCAGTGGTCAAACAGCAGGTGGAAACAGATTTGGGGGCCTGTAAGGGCCCCCTTACCTATTGGGACAAGGATAACGGCACTGGGGGATACCTATGGTGCCCCCTACTTTCCCTACACCTCGTGGTAGGCACCACATGGTGCCTGCCACATAGCACAGGGATAGGTGTGGGGTGTCTGTTTTGTCTTGCGGCAGGTGCTGCAGAGCACAGCACCTGCCGCAAAAAAAACACAGGCAATGCGACCTCCACCGTGGCAGTTGTATCGTAATTTGCCCTGTGGGACCGCTGCTTTGTAGGCGGGGGTCCCAAATATGATACAATGGCGGATGGACTGAAGTCTGTCCATCATCGTACTGACCCATTAGTTATCCTGTGCTGTCTTATCAGAGCAGTGAAACATTTTGTTTTCATTTGCTCTTTGGCCTGAGTAGTGAATAACCAGGCTTTGAAGCCTTTATTCTGACAGATGATCATAGACCCTTTACCTAGGCATTAAGAGACCGTTGGGAGGCACTTAAATGGTGATAGATGGTCGCTAGTGTTCCCCATTTTGTCCCATCTCTCTTGGGATGCACCAAACCAAGAAATTTAGGGGCATATGGGTGGTAGTCTCTTGCACGTCTAATTGCCATCTCACTCTTCTGACTCAGGTCAGTACAGCTTAATCCGTCCCGTACGCTTCTCAGTCAGAGCTATTGTTTGTACCATGTGAGCTGTCAAGTCTTGCATTACATGCACAGAGCATTATATGAGGTAAGGAAAGAAGCCTAAGAGGGTGGTGGCAAAGGTGCAAGGTATTGAACATTTTTAACATTAGTACTGGGTAGAAAAGGGTGGCAGTATATTAAGTATTTTGAGTTTTGTATGTGAGCCTGGAAGGGTACTGCTATGGGTGATGGAGGGTGGCTGGCAAGATTCTAGGTATTTATTTATATACTTATTCTGAAGAAGGGGACAAAATTGCCTGACAACAAGACTCTACGGGCTGTATTATGCATTGGCAATGTTTGCGCCCGGCGCACCTTTTAAAAGGTGGCCAAGCCTTTGCAGAGGCTGACACACAAGGAAGTGTCAGATCCAGTACCATGCCATGTACTGGTACCATGCAATGACATATGCATGCATGCCTTCTCAGAACTGAGAGAAAGTATCTGTCATGTCCCACCACTGGGAATGCCTGAATACAATAAGTGCTTCCCTTTTAGCAGTGAGAGGGACAGCCGTGCTTTCTCAGTGCTTACTCAAATGCAGGGGAATTCTTGCAGACCTGGTGCTTATTTTTCAGCTGCACTTGATTCAGGAGCTACTGCTTTTCCTAGCTGTCTCAAAGCCGTGGCATCAACTGGTGTCAGCATTGAGCAGTGCAAAAGCATTGTTATAGGTCATCCTTTAAATGTGTTTGTCCCCCATTCTGGAAATATTGTTGACCAGCACCTGAACTCAACATCTCACCAACAGCCATTTGAATAAGTATGAACACTTCATAATTGCTGCTAGCACTATCACTCACAAAAGATGTACAGTCTTAAATGCCGCTAACTTGTTGCCCATTCTTGGAATTGCTGTAATTGAAGGTGAAGTTAAACATGACTGTCTCAATATTGCTGAACTATGCACCAAGGCAAGACCTGACATACAAGATGTGCCACTACCTAAATAAGAAGTATGTAGTGTTGGTTGCATCTATTTATTGGACTAGGAAGGAGGCCAGAGATCTGCCTATGCAGTTTGCACTGTCTCAGGTGTGGTAGAAGTATCCTGGCTTCAAGGAGTGTTTTTGAACAAGTGGCAGAATTGATTGCCCTTGCTAGAACATGCTGTGTTTCAAACCAGCTGAAAATGACCATGTATACTGATAGTCAGTATGGTTTTGGTGTTGTCCACGACTTAGGACCGTGATGATCACAGAGGGGATTTATGACCTCTTCAGGGTCCTTAGTATTGAATGGAGAAATTGTGCATAACTAGTTAAAGGTACTACAGCTACCAGCCCAGATCGCGGTTGTGAAATTATCTGGATGCTGCAAGAGGGTTAATTATGTAGCAACAGGTATGTTGATGAGATCGTTAGATATTGCACCTCAAATACTTGCAATTTCAATGGTGAACATCAAAATGAGTGAACAAATGAGACCAATTACAACTGGTTACTATCCACAATTCATACATAGGAGGAAGTTAAGAGACTTCGGGAGGAAGTGTCAGAACAACAAGGCTGGGTTAGGTCAGGGTGTGTCAAGAGAGGCAAGGATGACATTTGGGTTTCAGGAGATGGAATATTTCTGTTGACAGACAGCCTGCTACTCCCAATGATGATACACTACCATAGTCCTGCTCATGTAAGTAGATATGCTATTGTGCATTTGTTTGGTCAGAGGTGGTTTAATCCTAGGTTTAGACTGATGCCTAAAGGGGTCTGTCAAAGATGTTAGAAGATGAATGTAGGAAGGAGAACTGCAGTAACACTGAGTCAAATAGGGAGATCAGGTGGTACCTTCAACAGGATGCAATTGGACTTCATTGAGATGCCTGTGTGCAATGGGCTGAGAAATTACTTGGTGATTGTGTGCATCTCCTTGCATCAGGTTGAAGCATACCCGAACCAGTAAAATTGACAGTCTCACAGTAGCCAAGTTGTTGTTCAGGGAGTTAATTCCAAGATTTGAGCCCTGGTCTTCTCTGGAATCCGACTGAGGAACTCATTTTAATAATGTGATCTTGAAGATATTGTGTGCAACCCTGTAAATGGGTGTAGAGGCTACATCGCATTTACTGACATGAGGATTCAGGTATATTTGAACAAGTCAGACTGGTTAAGTTGTGTGCTTTAACATCTCTGAAGTGGTCTGATGCGTTGCCCTTGTCTTGATAGGTCTTTTAAGTACATTCGATAGGAGGACAGGGTTATCTCCTCAAGAGATAATCCTGGGCAAAGCAATGAGATTGACAGCTGTGCCTGCAACTGCACTTGTGAACATTATAGATGACATGGTTCTTGATTGCTGCAAAGGACTAACTGATGTAGTGCGTTCTGCTACTCATCAGGTTGGAGAGGCTACTACAGGCTCAACATGAGCAATGTCATGACCTCAGTCCCAAAGACTGGGTTATGGTAAGGAGGCACACGCTAAAGAAATGCTTGGAGCCTTAGTGGCGAGGACCCTACCAAGATATCTTGGTCACTTAAACAGTTGTGAATTGTGGCGGCTTTCCCAAATGTGTGCATGCCTCGCATACTCACGGAGTCCTGTGTTCTCTAGATGATATAACAGCACCTCTCCATAAATTGCCAGTGGTTGAGGTGAAACAAAGGAATCAGGTTAGTCAAGATGTTGAGGCCCAGCACGAGTCTGGGCAAGCACATGTTTGACAAAAAACAAAAAGGTGTGTGGAGGGTCAAGGGGCATATTTACCGACCTGTCTGCTAGCACCCCTATTTAAACTATGAAACATACAACAAAGCAGACCAGGTCGAGCAATGGTGTGTAACTGTACCAGTAACTGTAAACCAATACCATGCAAGTGCGCATCTGTGCCGAAGGTAATAAATGGCAACTTATAGCTAGAAATAATCCCATCAGACCACCCTTCTTGGTGGAGTTTGCGTCATGTGGGAGTCATTGATCATACCATAACACTTATGGCCATATAGTGCCGCAGTGGAAATGGATGTCAGTGATCTAGCCATAGTGTATGCCATAAAGTGGACATACTAATGTGCAGTGCTCAAGTGATAATAGTGAATTAAAAGTGAAATAAAATTGACTACCTTAGTTCTGGCAGAATGTACATACATAAACCTTGGTGTCAAAAAATTAAAAACGCCTGGTGAGAAAATCTACCCTATGGCGCTGTGCAGGACAGTCGACATGTTTCAGCCTATGGGAAGTTCTCCCGGCTTTCTTCAGGACCATAGAACTAAGAAAGCTACTGCAACTGTAACCACAATAAAAGTGTTGGGTAAGAAACTGATACTTATCAATCCAAACGTTTTAGGCGTCCACTAGTGGGAGAAGACTGTCTTCTTCCTGTCGACAAACAAAAGATGATTGTACAACAACAACATAGAATTACACCTACATAACTACCTGAATACAGAAAGACCGCATACAGGAACACACCTGCGTGAATACATTATATTCCGCATATATAGGAAAAAGCATAGTAGCTCAATCGCCTAGAGGCATTTCCTCTAGGTGATACTCACCCAGCCTTGTGTGGGTGAAGGCCTCACCTCACCCGGCAACCGCTCGGGAGTAGGAGGCCCCGCTCTATGGTGTAGAAAAAGTACACAGTAAGTAAAAACTTTACGGTGCCCAAGCCAATCGCTCTACACACTGAACCCAACTAAACTGTAGTGCGCACCCCTCCGCCAAGCCTAGGTCCCCACATACCAACACCAGCGACATTGTAAAATCGCATCTCTTGCGAAATATCTCATGTGGCGAGACTCAATATAGACCCTGGGGAGTGTCTATATATAGCAATTTCTGTTCTCGTTAAATAACTGCTACATCCCAAACATATGCTCAAGTTGTAGGTATAGGCTAGGAGGTAGTCCTATGGTGACTCAATTAGACTGCCCAGAAACTTCTAAGGTGAAATGGGATGTGGATCAAGTAAGTTCCCTGAGACTTCCCAAACATACAAAAAGCTGGGACCATGCAGGCTCCATTCAATCTTAAAATGCTTAGGGCAGCTGTCCAGTCTGCAATTATCAGGAGGTCAAAGCATTCAGACACTCACCTGTCCGTCGGTGCCCCAGCATGTGAGCCAAGCGGAATGGGAGGTATCAAACATAACGCCCCGAACATTTAAATAACTTCCAGGCAACGAAGAAAAACGCGATAGGAGACACTGCTCCCTCGCGCATGCGCAGGCGGTAGTCAGGCGTCGATCCCTACTACTCGCTAGTTTCAGCATTGCGTTGCGCAATGTAAGGAAGAGAGGAAAGAATATATCATCAAACTGAGATTAGATGCAGCTATAAACCCCCTTAGGAGAGGGCTGACCTGCGTTATTATTCAATATTTACCACAGCGCCGGGGAGCATGCCCAATGCGGGAGACACTGTTCTCTGGAGCATGCGCCCGGCGACTGTGTGTACACAGCCCCCAGTCTGTTCGAAAATGCTGTGAAAGCGCAGCGTATATCTCCAGATAGGAGAGTTGCCATTGTATCAGGGAGCAGCTAGCATGTTAGGTGTCAAAAGCAGGTGCAAATATTAAATATAATATGTGCTCTCATCATAGAAATTGTTATAATTATATTATTGATGCAAACAAACAGTAAACATACTATAGGAAATGAATACACATACTCATGTAGGAGCAGGGCCAGACTGCGCCTATGTTTGTGTATTAATGTGTAATACATCAACAATCTGAAAGAAATTCATTCAAAGTTCTAAGGCGACTAGACTAGAGGGTCATAGTTTCCGCAAGCTGAATGTCATGGGAATGAGTAATAGATGTGAAAATAGTCTCCAAATGTCACTTGGGAAGGGATGCGGAGGAGAGGGGCCGGGCAGAGAAGGAGCACACACACAATCAAGTTAGGGGAGCTAACAAGGTGCGAATAACCAATGATTCCACCTGAATTTAATGGACCCGCAACTAAAAAGTTGCTCTCAATACAAAAAACAAAAAGGTGTGTGGAGGGTCAAGGGGCATATTTACCGACCTGTCTGCTAGCACCCCTATTTAAACTATGAAACATACAACAAAGCAGACCAGGTCGAGCAATGGTGTGTAACTGTACCAGTAACTGAAAACCAATAGCATGCAAGTGCGCATCTGTGCCGAAGGTAATAAATGGCAACTTATAGCTAGAAATAATCCCATCAGACCACCCTTCTTGGTGGAGTTTGCGTCATGTGGGAGTCATTGATCATACCATAACACTTATGGCCATATAGTGCCGCAGTGGAAATGGATGTCAGTGATCTAGCCATAGTGTATGCCATAAAGTGGACATACTAATGTGCAGTGCTCAAGTGATAATAGTGAATTAAAAGTGAAATAAAATTGACTACCTTAGTTCTGGCAGAATGTACATACATAAACCTTGGTGTCAAAAAATTAAAAACGCCTGGTGAGAAAATCTACCCTATGGCGCTGTGCAGGACGGTCGACATGTTTCAGCCTATGGGAAGTTCTCCCGGCTTTCTTCAGGACCATAGAACTAAGAAAGCTACTGCAACTGTAACCACAATAAAAGTGTTGGGTAAGAAACTGATACTTATCAATCCAAACGTTTTAGGCGTCCACTAGTGGGAGAAGACTGTCTTCTTCCTGTCGACAAACAAAAGATGATTGTACAACAACAACATAGAATTACACCTACATAACTACCTGAATACAGAAAGACCGCATACAGGAACACACCTGCGTGAATACATTATATTCCGCATATATAGGAAAAAGCATAGTAGCTCAATCGCCTAGAGGCATTTCCTCTAGGTGATACTCACCCAGCCTTGTGTGGGTGAAGGCCTCACCTCACCCGGCAACCGCTCGGGAGTAGGAGGCCCCGCTCTATGGTGTAGAAAAAGTACACAGTAAAAACTTTACGGTGCCCAAGCCAATCGCTCTACACACTGAACCCAACTAAACTGTAGTGCGCACCCCTCCGCCAAGCCCAGGTCCCCACATACCAACACCAGCGACATTGTAAAATCGCATCTCTTGCGAAATATCTCATGTGGCGAGACTCAATATAGACCCTGGGGAGTGTCTATATATAGCAATTTCTGTTCTCGTTAAATAACTGCTACATCCCAAACATATGCTCAAGTTGTAGGTATAGGCTAGGAGGTAGTCCTATGGTGACTCAATTAGACTGCCCAGAAACTTCTAAGGTGAAATGGGATGTGGATCAAGTAAGTTCCCTGAGACTTCCCAAACATACAAAAAGCTGGGACCATGCAGGCTCCATTCAATCTTAAAATGCTTAGGGCAGCTGTCCAGTCTGCAATTATCAGGAGGTCAAAGCATTCAGACACTCACCTGTCCGTCGGTGCCCCAGCATGTGAGCCAAGCGGAATGGGAGGTATCAAACATAACGCCCCGAACATTTAAATAACTTCCAGGCAACGAAGAAAAACGCGATAGGAGACACTGCTCCCTCGCGCATGCGCAGGCGGTAGTCAGGCGTCGATCCCTACTACTCGCTAGTTTCAGCATTGCGTTGCGCAATGTAAGGAAGAGAGGAAAGAATATATCATCAAACTGAGATTAGATGCAGCTATAAACCCCCTTAGGAGAGGGCTGACCTGCGTTATTATTCAATATTTACCACAGCGCCGGGGAGCATGCCCAATGCGGGAGACACTGTTCTCTGGAGCATGCGCCCGGCGACTGTGTGTACACAGCCCCCAGTCTGTTCGAAAATGCTGTGAAAGCGCAGCGTATATCTCCAGATAGGAGAGTTGCCATTGTATCAGGGAGCAGCTAGCATGTTAGGTGTCAAAAGCAGGTGCAAATATTAAATATAATATGTGCTCTCATCATAGAAATTGTTATAATTATATTATTGATGCAAACAAACAGTAAACATACTATAGGAAATGAATACACATACTCATGTAGGAGCAGGGCCAGACTGCGCCTATGTTTGTGTATTAATGTGTAATACATCAACAATCTGAAAGAAATTCATTCAAAGTTCTAAGGCGACTAGACTAGAGGGTCATAGTTTCCGCAAGCTGAATGTCATGGGAATGAGTAATAGATGTGAAAATAGTCTCCAAATGTCACTTGTTTGGCCTGAGTGGGGTCTGAATGAGTCAATAAGTGAATTTGGAACAAGAGGATCCCATCACGTAGTGTTGACTGCGTCAGAATCAGACCCTGGCAAAGGACCTAGTCCTACAGTACTACAAGTAGTGCGTGGAGACCAGTGGCCAACAGGACAGGAGGGAAGAATTCAGATGTTGCCTGTAGTGTGTGTGCCATACGCTATCCCAGAAGATACTGAGGAATGTCGCCTAAGTGGCAGTAATGATGAAGGGCCAGTAGTAAGTATATCAAGGAGAGCAAGAGTACCCTGTTGGAGTTATTCGTCACCTGAATATCCTATGGGATTTATATTTCAGCGGACAGGATATCCGTCACCATTGTGACAGAGTAACCAGTCCACCAAAATCTAAATCAGGTCCTTAGTTTTCTCAGAAATTCCTTTGCTAAAACATTTCAATCATCAGCCTGATGCTAGAACACTAGAAATAGTTGGACACTTCTTTAAACCTACTATGACATTAGACACTGCTTATGCTCATAGACACAACTTGACCTGTGTATTGACAGATGGTGAGAAGAAATGCATTGATTCAGTAGAAAAAAGAGAAGAAGCAGCAAATCATACAGGTGCACAAAATTAGGCAAAGGGGAAGCTTGATCATAAGGTAGCAGGAAATATAGTGGAATTAGCATTAGAATGGCAACATAATTGGCAATCGTGTGTATATACTAGAAAATCCAAATTGGATACAAATTTTGTGGGCAGAAGTGAATGTGATCACACTTTTGAAATCTGTGGAAATTGGGGATTGCATTTGGTTGGAGAAGACCCAGTTATTCCTGGTGTTTACTATGTCTGTGGTAAACATTCTTATTACTCCTATTACAGGTTAACCAGGAGATGGTATGGATTATTTAATAGGGGGATAGTTGTTCAGAAAATGTATCTTGTGGGGCATCTTGATGACTCAAGAGGGGAATAACATGTTATAACCAAAAGAGGTGCCAGTGCTTGTAAAATTGTTGGAGACACAATGAACAAAAAAAGTAAAGCCTACGGAATTGTAATATATCTAACTGATTATACGAATGGATACGGAATTGTAATATATCTAACTGATTATACGAATGGATACCATTAATTATCCATTCTTGGGTTAGTCATTCTCAACACAACTTAATTGGAATTTTTTTACATTTACACATATATACAATTTTCTTAGAACCAAACTCGAGGTTCTTTTGCCCCACTTATTTTACAAAAGGATGTTTATATACAATTAATCCACATAACATTCCTTCTTTCCGGATCACCAAAACAAAACCAACACAAAAAGAGTGTTCAAGGTTAACCACTTTTAACCAGTCTCCATCTAGCACTCCTTTTAAATTATTATTTCGTCATCAAAGTCATACAGATTTTTTTGTATTAGTGTCTTCAAAAAATGTGTGTCGAGGCGTTTCAGCCTCTAATCAATCCAGGCCTCATCAGGACTATGCGGGCAAATATAATTCAAACCTAAAACAAAAAACTAAATTTATATTCCATATATATATCATCCGGGATAACATTTTACAATCCTATGCACATAAACGCTGTGATTCTATTTACAACATCAAGTATCTAATCTAGAAGTGAATGGCATCAATAATATTTATTTTATATCTAGTGAACACCTTACTAAGTGCACAAAAATTAAAATATATAGAGTATAATCACCTCAAGTAAACCCTTAGACAAGAAACCGTGTTTATTGTGTAAAGCTCCTATGTATAAACACACTATCATGCATTAACTAATCCCAATTGTGTAGCCATCAGTGCGAAGAAAATGATTTTATTTACACATTACGTACCAGGTATGAAACGTATGTAGCCAGGAATAAAGACACTAAGAGATCAAAATTCTCTTGCGGGTGGCTTCGCTCATTAAGGCTACAAGAAAAGAACACCAGCACTCACTAAACTCTTGAAACTAGAAACAGAGTAGAGATTCAAACCACCGTAAGCACCAGGCTTACCTTATTTCAGGGAACGCCACAAATTAAGGCAATCGTATAATCCCCTCAAATGCAATCCTGCAACGGAGATAAGACAGAGTCACTTTAAGAACTCGCCTAATCTACGTAGTATCTAACTACGAACAAGCAAAAACACGGACAAGTAGCGTCCACTCTACCATCGTACCTGGATTTTGGATCCTCAGTGTATAACCGGTGGTAGTTACTTCGCATGCCAACCAAGGAATAGTATCATGCCTCGCCTCCCGATTTAAGAATAGCCCGCGTTGTCTCCGTGTTAACAAGCAACGACGGACTAACCGGCAACAAGATACTCGAATATCGCAATGAAATCACGCATAAAGCTAAAAAAAAAGACTACATACTAGCATTCATGGTCATACTCAAAACAATTTTCAATCTAACCAAAACACAGAACAAAAATGTTTGTGTGAGCATAAAAAACAAGAAAGTTAATATTTACATATTTTTGCCAAAAACAACCTTATAACCCTGTGTGAAGCCAACACCTCTCACAGTCTAGTCATACAAACAATCTCGAACCAAATGTTAGGTCAATTATAGAAAATACTAGCTAACATTTATAATACATCAACACATATATATATGTATTTGCTGCAGCTTATGAATGTTAATCACAGAAGTCCTTCTATGGTTTATTGTAATAGTGACCAAATTTCATCTCTATCATTTAGACCTGTTCTAGCTGTCAGGACAGGAGGGAAGAATTCAAATGTTGCCTGTAGTGTGTCTGCCATACACTATCCCGGAAGATACTGAGGAATGTTGCCTAAGTGGCAGTAATTATGAAGGGCCAGTAGTAAGTATATCAAGGAGAGCAAGAGTACCCTGTTGGAGGTATTCATCACCTGAATATCCTATGTGATTTATATTTCAGCTGACAGGATATCCGTCACCATTGTGACAGAGTAACCAGTCCACCAAAATCTAAATCAGGTCCTTAGTTTTCTCAGAAATTCCTTTGCTAAAACATTTCAATCATCAGCCTGATGCTAGAACACTAGAAGTAGTTGGACACTTCTTTAAACCTACTATGACATTAGACACTGCTTATGCTCATAGACACAACTTGACCTGTATATTGACAGATGTTGAGAAGAAATGCATTGATTCAGTAGAACAAAGAGAAGAAGCAGCAAATCCTACAGGTGCACAAAATTAGGCAAAGGGGAAGATTGATCATAAAGTAGCAGGAACTATAGTGGAATTAGCATTTGAATGGCAACATAATTGGCAATTGTGTATATACTAAAAAATCCAAATTGGATACAAATTTTGTGGGCAGAAGTGAATGGGATCACACTTTTGAAATCTGTGGAAATTGGGGATTGCATTTGGATGGAGAATACCCATTTATTCCTGGTGTTTACTATGTCTGTGGTAAAAATTCTTATTACAGGTTAACCAGGAGATGGTATGGATTATTTTATAGGGGGATAGTTGTTCAGAAAATGTATCTTGTGGGGCATCTTGATGACTCAAGAGGGGAATAACATGTTATAACCAAAAGAGGTGCCAGTGCTTGTAAAATTGTTGGAGACATCTTTGATGCAATTATTCAATCTATAGGAGTGATAAGGAATCCTAAAAGGACTAGAAAGCTGTCTACTGTGGTTGATAAGCTATTTACTAATACAACTGGAGCATTTTCAGAAGTAAATACTGAGATGGTAGCTATTAGATCTATGGTTTTGCAAAACAAACATGAATTAGACGTACCCCTTGCAAAAGAGGGAAAAGTCTGCAGGAGGTTCGAAGTTCAGAGGTGCGGTACTTACATTCTTGAGAAGAGTAAGGACTTGAAGAATTGTACTAAGTACATTAATGATCTGAAGAAATATGTGAGGGGATCGTAAGCAACATGTGCATTGGGAGCAATAGGGATGTGATTTTCTGCTTTAGGTAGATGGTTTGGAAAATGTAGGAAGTGGAATTGTTGGGATCATCTTGAGACCCCTATTGATCATGGCTCTTTGTGGATTATACCTGTTTGCAATATAATGGGGATGCAAATGTGAACCTGTGAAGGGAGTAAAGAGAAAAAATCATACATAGAACTTGAAGATAGACAGAGCAGATACTATGATGACATGAAAAATCAAGAGGAGTCCAGATGAACATTCATGAAGAACCCTGTGATGTTTTAATTTGTCCATCTGTTAAGAGATCTACATCTTGATGTGATGGCTTGATTAGCCATCAAACAGGGGTTTGGAGCAGCGTATTTTTGATTCCACCCTTGCACATCACAAATACGCAATATTTACATGCAATAAGCACTACATACTTTTGTGGCCTAATTATTATTGAAAAGTGTTGACTTAGATTCAGTACTGAAGTGAATTCCCTGTAGAACTAAAAGAAAATCATATACATTGTGTGCCTTTACCTTATTAAAATGAAATGCAGTCTTTAGGGATTGTATGAAACCATACTCACACTATTAAACTTTATTTACTTAAGAAACCAGGAAAATGTCGCTAACCGTGTGCACTAATGCTTTTATAATACAATTTATAATATAATTTGAGTCACCTTTGTGCTCATGTATTCAAAGTTACATTAAAGGTTCTTAAATTGCAACATGAATCTAGTTATGAATTTGTGTATTGTATTTTTTTATTTATTTGTAGTTATATGTGCACAAATGACATGTATTAATGTGCACCATTTATGTATATTTTAGAGGTTCGCATGAGTAGGCCTTTATTTCATCATCAAATTTCTTTATTCAGTTTCATAATCGAGAAAACCATAAAATCACAATATAAACACCAGGATAAAATAGCTTGGTACAATATATACAATCTCAAAAACAAGCCTTTACGGGAGCCAAGATGAAGTGATAAATAGAAATTGCATCAGAAATTCCAAACAACGATAATTTTAGAATAAAACTACTAAAGACAATACATTTAAGTCAGTAGCAAAAGATTAAAATGAAAATTAGGGAGCAACCCAAGTAATCACAGCTTGCCCTCAGTTTAATAGCAGATTTAAAAAAACTTAAATCATGAAATACAATATTGCCCAATAACATCTGGAGAAATATGAATGCCGGCCGAACTTTTTTAAAGTTGACCTGTTTCAAAATGGGCATTGGGTATGATTTACTCGGGGTATCATAATATGGACATAATATGCACAGAACATTGTAAAATGAAGCGTGTTCTGCGGAGATGTACCATAGCAGCTGCAGGACAGGATAGCTTGCCCTTTATTTGCACCCGAGGATAAGATAAAAATAAATAAAACAGGTCAAACCGAAACCTGGTCAGGAGGAATCTATCATAAGAGTTTACTATGCCAAGTATATATGGCTCCGCTTTCACTGTTGACCCTAAAATAACAAAGTGACAAACACTTGGCTTCATGAGCTGCCTCTCCTCTCTTAATGAAGTCTGGTGCATGCTAAACACCAACTTCAGGGTAGGAATGTCTGTTTTACAGATACCCTCAGGAGCAGAGAAAAGATTGCTTCTTCCCAGATTAGTTAGAGTTCTTTTAATGTAATTCAACCACGATTTAATGTAATTCAACTTGCTGATCAGCTGCTGTGTTCCACTGGGCAGTCCGCCGATGCACCCACCCTTAGGGTGCAAAACCATATATAGCTGGAACTGAATTGAGGCTGACACACTGTTGGGCACCTTAGCCAGGCTCCCTCGGAAAGTACCCCTCTCTAGCACCCTCGACCAAGAATGTGTAGCCATAGCCGGTACACTCAGCATAGCTATTGACCAAGTTGCCTCGGCACGCAGAGTGAAAGTCAGAGATAAAGGCAAAGGAGCCCCTTGGTTCAACCTGAGGTTGAGAAAGCAAATGCTCCACCAAGTGGAAAGGCGATGGTGGAAATCTAGCAGCCAAGTGGAGCTTGAGGCACACAAGCTCCTACTAGCCGCATGTAAAAAAGCCATCCTGACTAGGAAGGCTGAATTTTACGAGGCTAAAATTATGGGGCCCTCAAAGAAACAGAAAGAGACCTTCAAAATTTTGAAAGAACTCAGCCAAATGTCACAGCAAAAAAGACACCCCCACTAGTAGACTGTGACACCTTCCATACCTTCTTCTTTCAAAATGTCAAGGACATCCTTGTGGAGATTGACAATACCCAGACCAACCGCACCCCCAGCTGCCAACACTTCCTATGCCCGACAATCACCTCCCGTCCTTTCCTAACTTGGACCAATCCTCCATGTTTTGCCTGATGAAACACACTAAATCCGGCTCTCTGGCAGACCCTTGCCCCCCAGGGTGTTCTGCTTAGCCCTGCCCTGACTAGAAAGTCAACTTCTTGCCTTTCTGAACCGCTCCTTGGAGACAGGCTACCTCCGCTTCGACGTAAAAGAAGCTAGGGTAACTCCCCTGCTGAAGAAACCAGGGCTGGATGCTGCTAGTCTTAAAAAACTACAGACCCATCTCCTAGATTCCATTTCTGGCGAAGGTGGTAGAGTAACACATCCTACCATCACTCTTGCATTCCTAGAGAAACACCAGCTACTCCAGGGGCATCAGGCAGGTTTCAGGGTCCACCACAGTATGGAACTGGTGCTGCTATCGGTAGTCAATGAACTCCGAATCAAAGCTGACAAAAAAAAACCATGTGCCCTGGTTCTGTTGGACCTCTTAGCAGCATTTGACATGGTCAACCATGCTCAGCTCTTAACTCGTATCACCGAACTGGGTATCCGTGGGACAGCATACCAGTGGCTCAAGCCCTTACTGTCTGGACGGTCCCAGAGGGATCAGCTAGGGGAGCTAGTGTCTGTTAAAAGCGCTCTTACATGTGGAGTCCCCCAGGGGTCAGCACTTTCCCCGCTTCTTCTCAACATACAACTCCAGCCTCTCATAGCTGCTCTTGCACGCATGAATTGTCAAGTTTTTAATTACACAGACGACACTCAGCTAATCCTCCAAATCGATAACACTCAACAGGCCTCCCTACAGGTACAAAAGGTCCTGAGATACATTGTGAACTGGATGACTAATAACTCCTTGAAAGTCAATCCCGATAAGACAGAGGTCCTGGTCATCTCATCCAAGTCTAACCCCTGGAGTGACATCTTTTGGCCCCAGGAGCTTGGAACCACCCCCATGCCAGCCACAGTCGTGAGAAGCCTGGGCATCAAGACTGATGCAGAGCTCTCTATGGTCAAACAAGTAGCCAGCGTCACCAGAACCTGTTTAGGCCTTCTTAGGCAGATGCGAAGACTTGCCCCCCTTCTCTCTCCAACGGCACTACAGATGATAATTTCGGCCACCATCATATTGAGACTAGACTACGGGAACGCCCTGTATATTGGCTTACCAGAAAAATTAACCAATAAACTACAAATGACCATGAACGATGCCGCCAGGTTGATCTTTAGGCTTCCCAGAAGAGCACATGCAACCTGGCTGCTACATAAACTTCACTGGCTTCCCATCAAGCAGAGGGCTAAGTTTAAAGGCCTCTGCATTGCGCATAAAGAAATGTACGGCCAGGCTCCAACATACATTAAGGAGTGTCTGGGGAACTACGTGCTGGGCCAGAAACTGCGATCTTCCGAGAGCGGACTGCTGGCGGTCCCCCAGTTTAAAACCACATCCAAGTGAGGTAGAGCTTTATCTGTTATGCTCCCGCAACTCTGGAACAATTTGTCCGACAGCCTCCGCAAGAAAAGTGCGCACCTCCTTTTCTGGAAGCACCTCAAAACGCTCCTGTTCAGGGAAGCCCTGGAGGCACACCAATAATCCGCATATAGGCACCAGATGGACCGAGGCTTGTTTGTGTTCGCTCTCTTGAAGCACTAAGAGACCCCTGGGTGATTATGCACTATTGAAATGTCAGCTAACATAACATAACATATCCTTAGGGCTTGATCCAGGGATAAACAAACTTTAGGAATAGCCTTGTTTAACGAGTCCCCCTCCTTGACCCACATTTTTAACAATGGAGACAGTGAGCTAAATGCTATCTTGTCTGTGATATAGGGCATGCCCAGCTCTTCATGGGCAATGAAAGAGGGGATACCCTCAGGAACTGACAACACACCTCTCATTAACTTATTTTCTGAGGTTTGGACATCCTTAGCATCTACATATCCCCAGATTTTACTACTATACAAAACTGTTGACAGACACTTTGCCCTATATAACTCCAGGTCTTTTACCCAAATACACGCAGATTCCGTGTTAAGGTCATTTCTCTTTCGGGAAGGTTGAGGGACCCAATTCAGTTTAAATACAGATGTTTTGGGGATAGGAGTGTGCCCTACCCTAAAAGCATAAGATCTGGTGGGCCGCTTCCCCAATTGCATTATAAATGATTTGGAGTTGTTGATTTTTAGATCCAATTCTCCTATAAACTGGGCAAATGAGAATAAGATGGTCTGTCAGCCCCACCCTGTCCTGTCCATCAGGACAGCATCATCTGCGTACAGCAGAACAACAGGAAGGCCACGCTGACCGATCTGAGGATAATCAGACTTGGTCTCCAGAAGAGTTTTCTCCAGGTTATTGATGTAGAGATTTAAAAGAAAAGGGGCCAAAATGCAACCTTGGTGAACTCTCTCCTTACTGGGAATGAGCAAGATACATTCAGGTGCAACGAATAACACACTACCGCGTTAGTGTCTTGATGCAAATCATGAAGAAAACAGACCATTTCCCAGTCTACCCCTAAGGCTATTAGAATCTGCCTTAATTTACCCCTATTTACACAAGCAAATGCGGATGACAGATCCATAAAAGCTAGGAAGATGGTACCCCTGCGAGCGACTGTATATTTACTAACGATTAAAAAGAGGTTCAAAGATTTTTAAATGGTAGAGTGGCCAGGGCGAAACCCATATTGGGCGTCTGACAGAATGTTATTATCAGACTCCCAGGTTGATAACCTATCCAACAAGATTCTACCGACCACTTTTACCACTGAGTCTATCAAAGATATCGGCCTGTAACAAGCATTGCTGTCCCTATCCCCCCTTTTAAACACTGGCAGAATGGTGGAAGTTTCCCATGAAAACGGGGTGCCAAGCCTAGCAGCAGCATTGATTACAAAGGTAAGTACCAGATCCCAAAACACCACATCAGCCAGATAAAGGTCAGGTTGGACCCCATCAGGGCCTGGGGCCTTGTTATGGGTTAGGCAAATATTACTACACCTCACTTCATCCTCTAAAACTGCTAGTTCTTTAGAGATACCCCCAATTATCAATCAAGCAGGGGATTTGTAAAGCGCTCTACTTACCTGTGAGGGCCTCAAGGCGCTGGTAGGGGGTGGGGGGGTGGCTGCTATTGCTCGAAGAGCCAGGTCTTGAGGAGGCTTCTGCAGGTGAGCAGGTCTTGGGTCTGCCGTAGATATGTGGGGAGGGTGTTCTAGGTCTTGGCGGCGAGGTGGGAGAAGGATCTGCCGCCTGAGTTAGTTTGTTGGATGCGCGGGACGGCAGTGAGGGCGAGGCTGGCGGAGCGGAGGTGGCGGTGGGGGTGTAGAAGTTGAGTCTGTTGTTCAGGTAGGCTAGTCCGGCTTTGTGGAGTGCTTTGTGTGTGTGGGTGAGGAGTTTGAAGGTGATCCTCTTGTTGACGGGGAGCCAGTGCAGGTCCCTTAGGTGGGAGGCAATGTGGCTCTTGCGGGGGATGTTGAGGATCAGTCGGGCTGAGGCGTTCTGGATGCGTTGTAGTCGTTGCAGGTGTTTGGCTGGGATTCCTGCATAGAGTGCATTGCCGTAGTCCAGCCTGCTGCTGACGAGGGCCTGGGTTACTTGTTCTTCTTGTTTCGGTTGGGATCCACTTGTAGATCCTGCGGAGCATGCGGAGGGTGTTGTAGCAGGAGGAGGAGATGGCTTTGACCTGCTTCGACACGGAGAGGGAGAAGTTGAGGATGAATCCCAGGTTGCACACGTGGTCTGTGGGTGTCGGGGCTGTTCCCAATACGGTCGGCCACCAGGAGTCGTCCCAGGCTGAGAGGGTGGGACCTAGAATGAGGACCTCCGTCTTGTCCAAGTTCAGTTTCAGATGGCTGCTGCTCATCCATTCGGCGACGGCCTTCATTCCCTCGTGGAGGTTGGTTTTGGCAGTGTGTGGGTCCTTGGTGAGGGAGAGGATGAGCTGAGTGTAGTCCGCATAGGAGATGATGTTCAGGTTGTGCTGGTGGGCCACTTGTGCGAGGGGGGCCATGTAGACATTGAACAAGGTCGGGCTGAGCCTTGGGGTACGCCGCAGATGATGTTGGTGGCTTCGGAGCGGTAGGGCGGGAGCCGGACTCGCTGGGATCTGCCGGAGAGGAAGGACGAGGTCCAGTCGAGGGCATTCTTCTGGATTCCGGCTTCTTGGAGGCGTGTTCTGAGTGTGCAGTGGCAGACCGTGTCGAAGGTGGCTGATAGGTCCAGGAGGATGAGGGCTGAGGTTTTGCAGTTGTCCAGCTGGCGCCTGATGTCGTCTGTGGAGGCGATGAGGGCAGTCTCGGGGCTATGGTTGCGTCTGAATCCAGACTGGGATGGGTCTAGGATGCTGTTGTCCTCAAGGTGCTGGGTCAGCTGTATGTTGGCAATTTTCTCTATGACCTTCACCGGAAAGGGGAGCAGGGAGATGGGCCGGGAGTTCTTGACGTCTTTGGGGTCCGCTTTGAGTTTTTTGAGGAGTGCGTTGATTTCGGCGTGCTTCCAGCTTTCCGGGTATGTTGCGGAGTCGAAGGAGATGTTGATGATTCTTCACAGTTGGAGTGCGATGGTTGCGTCAGCTTTGTTGAAGATGTGCTGTGGGCAGGGGTCTGATGGAGATCTCGAGTGGATAGAGTTCATGATCTTGCATGTCTCTTTCGTCGTTGACGAGGGTCCAGGCAGTCAGCCTGTTAGTGCAGGTGGTGTTCGGGGGTGGTAGGTTGCGGTCTGGGAGGATGAGGAGTTGAAGCTGTCGTGAATGTCTGCGATCTTACAATGGAAAAAGGTGGCCAGTGAGTCGCTCAGTTCCTGGGAGGGCGGGGATGTTGTTGGTGTTGGCGCTGGGGTTGGAGAGTTCCTTCACTATGTTGAAGACTTCTTTGCTGTTGTGTGCGTTGTTCTCCAGTCGGGATTTGATGGACGATCTCTTGGTTGTTCTGATGAGGTGGTGGTGTCTGCAGGTGGCGTCCTTGTTGTCTGCGCGGCTGTCTGGTGTGCGGTCGTGAAGCCATTTCTTTTCCAGCTTCCGGCATGACCGTTTGGAGGTCTGGAGTTCTTCGGTGAACCAGGTGGCTTTCTTTCTGGGGTGGTTGATGGAGGATTTCTTGAGCGGGGCGAGTGTTGGCGCAGTCGTCTATCCACAATTATGGGTGAGGTGGGTGGAGCAAGGTCACTCTTGAACATACCCTCAAAGTGACAGACCCATTTGTTTTCAGTGATGTTAGCTTCCAGGACATTAGCGGCCTCTTCTCCCAAGATAGGGCTTTCAGAACCTAGCACTACACTGATAAGTAGAAGCTACCATAAGGTTGCTCCAAGCTTTTCCTTCAGGACAGCCCTACAGCTTCTAAGTGCTAGTTTATACTGCTGTCTGCAGATTTTGACTAGTGTGGTAATCTTCGGAGAAGCATAAAGAGCTTCTTTCAGCCTCCTGGCTGCGAGCGAGAAGTCTGAGTTGAACCATCTAGGCACCCTCTCCTTCTGGTTTCCCTGGACGGGGCAGTCAATAGGTCAACAACAGATGCAGAAATTGTTTCGAAGGGACAGATGATAGACTCATCTTACTCTGACTTCACATTCTGGCATATCTCAAATTCTACTCAGCACTTCTCCGATAAAGACCTGCATAAAGCATCTGGAATAATCTGCCCCCATTTAAGAAGTCTTCTGCCATCTGTTGCCTTGAGCCCCCTCCCCTCCGATGATCTGTCTTTTAAGATCAAAGGAAGGCAAAATACCTGTGATGCAAAAGGGGTTGTGATCGCTGTAACTACTAGCTAATATAGGAAACTCCGAGATCAGGTAATAAAGGGGGGGGGGGGGTAGAGGTTAAAATAAAATCAATAAACAAGGGCTCGCGACCCAACCCCTTAAAGTTTAGATATCGTCTGGACGAGGTCAATTTCCCTATGATTAATTGCAAGTCCATGTCGCAAACCGTTGCATTTAATTTCTCACCCTGCCTGCAACGTGCAAGATGCACACCATCTGCAAGAGAACAGGAGGACTCCCCATTAGCCCTTGAACCCCCCTGCCTTGGGGCGCCACATAAGTAAATGTTAAAGTCCCCTACTAAGACTATATTACCAGGTTTACAAGACGAAACCTTACTGTTCATTACAAATGAACATAGGCAGATGTGGCATTATAAAGGTTCAAAAGTGTTATGCTATAGGACCCTGAAACAAAGGACAATGCCTGGAGACATCGATTATCCATGTCTAATACCACAAAGTTACCTCGTAGACCAAAAGATACATAAGTAGCAAGACCCCCTCTCGGCCATCCCGCCCTAGATGGAACTGCAGGATGTTAAAAACCTTAAAGTCCTCCAAGAAGTAGATATTATCAACAGTCCAGGTCTCTTGGAGACAGATAATGTCATATTTTTTAATAAAAGTTAACCACCCCAGATCCGAAAACTTGCTTGCTAAACCAGCTAAGTTCCAGGAGATAATGTTAAAAAAAAATTTACTCCATCTGATCCCTTGCGCCATTTGCAGAAGCAAAGTGGATTTCCTTGGACACTGACCATCAAGTTAATCACATTGGTCTAATTGACCCAGAGGCTCAAATGAGTTGAACAAGGGAACCGGGGGTGGGTTTAGAGGCCAGCCCAATGGAGACGGAGTCAAGGGTTTCCTTGGGTGCAACGTCGTAGATAGAGGTGGATAAAAGTAACCCAAGGGAAGTGCTCTTATGGAGGAGCAAAGGCCAGTTGTATTAACATGTGTGGCGGTGTGAAGGATCCTTTCTGCCAAATGTGGGCTATCAAAGTTAATGATGATACAATCCCTGTCAGAGCTCTTTTTCAAACGTCTGATCAAAGCCACCCTCCTGCCCGTAAGGATGTCCCTTTCCAGTCTGTAGCTGAAAGAAGTGTTGATATTAAGCCCCAAGAAGGTAAGAAGATGTACAGAGAACCGTGGGTAAAAGTGTATGTGGAAGACTTAACGAAAAATGATGGCTTGTTACAGAAGCGCTTACCTTGCACCCACCAGGTGGGAGAATCTGGGGAAAAGTGCAGATGAAAGGTCTGATCACTGTGATGCCAGTGCTGGATCTAGGAGTATCAGTTCCCCAGATGACAGCGGCAAGAGGGAGAGCCCAGCCCGTCCTCCTACGGGCTCTGACGGGCGCCCGTGTGCGGCCCGGTCATGTCTGCGCGCGTCCCCCGCTGCGGGAACCCTCAGCTGATTTTAAAGCGCCTCCAGCACGAGGTTCCGTCAGGTCTGGAGTGCCACTCTGAAACCTTTGATTAGTAGTACCAGCCCGATCCGGTCCGACTTGCAGGACGAGTCCCCTCACTCCCCTCACTCTGTGGCAACAACGAGGAGCAGAGATGCAGGCAACAGGAGCAAAGATGCAGGCAACAATAGAAAGGGCTTCCCGTGCTGCAGGAGCCCTCCCCTGATTTTAAAGTGCCTCCAGCGCGAGGTTCAGTCAGGTCTTGCATGCCACTCTGGAACCTGGGAGTAGTAGCCCCAGCCCGATCCAGTCTGACGGGCAGAATGAGTCCCCTCACTCCCCTCACTCCGTGGCAACAACAAGGAGCAGATATGCAGGCAACAGGTGCAAAGATGGAGAAGTGTGGCTCACTGGTTAGAGCAGGCAGACCCTGAAGCAGAGGTCAGACCCGGGACCAGGGTTCAATTCCCGATGCGGCAGGGTCTTGAGCTCAAATGTCCATGGACTCGATAATTCTCGCTTCGGTGCCTGACCTAATCATGGGTTCACACTCTGCAACTCTGGGCATTAAGCTTGCTTAATCTCCACAACGGCCCCCCGCGGCGGGATGCCTGGCTTTCACCTTGGGGATGCCCTGTAGGGGCTATCTCACAGGGAAAAGCCAGGACGGGTTCCCAAGGCAAGCGCGGAGATACCCCTTCGGGGGTCGATTCAGGCGCTATATAAGAAACATAATAATAATAAAGATGCAGGCAACAATATAAAGGGTTTTCATTTTGCATAAAAAACTACTTTTCCATGTCTGCTTGCGTGTCTTTTTCCTTGCAGCTACTTTCACATGGTTTGTTAGCTTGAGAATAGTTGTAATACTGTACTAGTGATCGCGAGCCTAAGAAGAGGACATTGAGACACAAAATGGAGAGCCAGAATGTTAATTGACAGTCCTTATTCAGTAATGTATTGAAGAGTTTCAGGTACCCGCGGTCGATCTCATTCACAGGACTGGTCTGGGAGAATCTGCCAATGTTGCATCTCACAACATTAGAATGGAAAGGACAATGGATCCCATGATGGTGTGAACAAGTAGAGTTGTGCAGAAAATGTGTATGATGTTAACTGGTGCTCTTACAGGTTCATATTGGCCACTTTTCCTTTGCACTTTGAGAGGTAAATACCTCTTTGCTTTCCCCTTTGATTCTTTCCAAAGTGGGACTTAGGCTGACACTTATTTCTTTATCCCTAGAAGACTCTTGTGCGAGCTTCTGCAATGCTGACACCTTCCCTTTTACTGCATTTCCCTAACTTTTTGAGACTCTTTTACATTTAACCACCCTTGATGGTTTAGTCCCTAAATGAGATGACTCTAGATATGAGTTAGAAGTCAGGATAGGAAACTCTTCCCTGAGCAACAAAGTTTACTGCTAATTTTCTGTATTGCTGTGACTGAACTTCTTCATTGCCTTATGCTGATGTGCCTGAATTTCTTTAAAACGTTTGGCTATCCCATTGTTGTCTCGTATTTCTACAGCATGGTTTTGAGTTTTCTTTACATTAACTTGAGTGTTAACTTGTAATAACACTTTATATGTATTCTCTGAGTCCTAGTCTTCTTTGTGCAGCCAGATGGGTTACACTGTTAATTAGATGTGTTTGGCTAATGCTAACTCCCTTCACATCTCAATTGACAAGAAAAAGGCCCAGGGTCTTTTATTGTGGAATGATGTGGTAATGAATGTCTGGTGAGGCAGGCTGTCCTCATTTTGTAATGAAAAGAAGCAAGAGAACAGGACACAGAGAGAATCAATTACAGGTAAGAAATTGAAGCATTAGCATATATATAAAATAGAGAATAGATGCTTTATTGTGATTTTAGATAGCACGTCTGAGAATGGTTCTTTGGGGTTTGAAATGGATATTTTCAATATGCCACATTTGATTATTTATTCATGTCTTTATGCTGACTTATAACTGTTTGTGAGACAGAAGTAAATTAACTCGTCACTTCACCATGTGCATACGTTAATGTGAACCTTGTAAGCACAGATTTCTATATTTGTTACATTTCTTAAGGTATTGATTTAATTATCAAGTCATTTTTGTGGTAATTTTATATGTCAGGCTCTCCAAAGTTGTTATTTAGTGTCCTCATTTAAACACTTGGAGTAAGATGTACAAAGCTTTTCTCATTCACAAACTGCCCCATTTGCAGTATCGGACTGCTTGGAACAAAAAAAGGCATTTTTCAATGTACAAAGGCCCAATTTGCTATTTGGTAACCTATTACTGAATCGAAATTGGGTTTGCAATTTTGTATTAGGAAGGGAATTGTTTAAGGAATCCCTTACTAATAACAAATCGCAGTGATATGTATGAATCTTTTGTGGCCAAAATCCGGACGCAAAACATTTGCATTTTACCACCTACTTTAAGTAGGTGGTAACCGATTTGCAAAAGGGAAGGGGTCCCTTATTGACCCCTTCCCCTTTGTGAATGTTTGCGAAAACATTTTTAAAGAGCATTAAGTGGTCCCATGGACCACAGCCTACTCTTAAATAATGAAAAGAAAAAAAATATTAGTTGTTTTAGAAATGCATCCCATTTACTTTCAGGAAAACAGGCTGCATTTAAAAAACAATTGCTGTATTGAAAAGCAATAACAGACATGGTGGTTTGCTGACCTCAACAGGCCACATCCCTGTGATTTTTACAATTCCCAAATGGGTGGCAAACCGAGACCTACCTCATGAATATTAATGAGTTAAGTCTATTTGTGACTCACTGAGAATCAGACAAATTTGTACATTGGTATTTGTGATTACCAAATAGCGACCCTTGAGAATTTTCTATTTGGTAATTGCAAACGATTATCCACATACATTTGGCTCCTACAGTCTTCCAAAATTGTGTTACGTAACATGCTAGCCACCATTTGGAAATGTTTGGCATTCAGAAACTTGCTCTTGTCCACTCATGAGAGAGCTGAGGATTAGTTGGCTGGATGTTCTTGCAGATATACAGGACAACCATGGGTCGGGTATTGATTTTTATTCTTTGGAAATGTTTTGTATGTATAACATGGAGAAGATTCCCTTAACAGAGTATGTCATATATCAACAAGAAATTCCCTACCCACGATGGGCACCACAAATGCTAATACAGTCAGCATTTCTACTTGACTTTATTCAGACTATCTGAATTGGTACATTATATCGAAATGTCTTCAGGAATTTGACAAATGATTTCCTTCTCATCTCAAAGCATTTATTATTAATTCTTTCCTTCCATAGTAACTTCCATCCTTTGTAAGAACACACAGATCTTGTCTATCCCTAATCTGCATATCCAGCCAATAACAGTGATGAACTAATCCTTCATTTATGACATATAGTATTGAGATAAGACAATTTTTGTTATTGGCTAGTGATGAACTTTGAGTTGCATAACAATGAATTATTACATTGAAGTCTCTAATTTCATAATACAGTGTCTTCACTAAACTGTGATCCGAACATAGCATTGCTATTCTATACTCATTCTATACTCATGTGCTATGACAGTTGGGGGTCTGACGTCACAATATCTTTCTGTCAATATAATTAGACAATGCAAAAAGGAGAATTCTGGTCATGTTAGTTAACACTTAGGAAAAATATGTTTGTCTGAGACATTTTTAGGAATGGTCTAGAGCCAAGCTGTTTCACCAGCCTCAAGTTACGCTTTCAGAAGAATTTATAATATATATATATATTCACTGAAAAAACCCAAAAGTTACAGGGAAGGTATAGCTAGGCTGACATTTTACTCGTACAAAACCAGACAAATTCAGCAGTTATAGTTAGCTGAGCTAAATATTACTCGCTCCCCCGTAAATCACTGCTTATGACCACATATATTACATCACTCATGGCTGCTTTCAGAATGAGAGCTCAGCGGAGCTGCGGATCTCATACTTCCTGAGGAGGCCGGTAACATGGTTACCAGCCTTATCAGGAATTACACATGTCTTTTAATGATGGACTAAACGTAAGATTTGTTGGAGAAAAACACATAGGGGCATATTATCAACAACTAGCAATATTTATCGTTAAATAAGCTTCGCAACATTTTTTTTATCGCCGCGCATCGCCGGATGTTATCACAGAGATAACGTGCTATTAGCAACGTTTTCCCCCAAAGCGATAAAATATCCAGCGATAGCGACGAAATGCGCGAATATCGCTGGAAATTCAGCGATATTCAGGCATTATCGCTAATCTAATAGGGACTTAGCCTGAATATCCACCTCCCATTGGATAGACAAGCTAAGAACTGGTCTGAGCAGGCGTTAGTTTTCAGCGATAAATTTTTTTGGCATTACGCCTGCATTGATAATAGGCGATAGCGATGTTAGCAACTGCTTTCAGTCGCTAACAGGTTGGGTACGCCCACTTTGCATGTCATTAGCGATAAAAATCGCTGACATGCAAAGCGGGCCCCAAACCGCTTGCTATCACCTAAAAGCTGTCGCTAACTGATGTTAGCGACAGCTTGCTGATACGGCGATGAAATTGTCACTGTTTTCGGCCACAAAAGCGGCGATAATTTCATTTCGCCTGCCTTGGTAATATGCCCCATAGAGCTTGGTCTACGTAGCAAAATGTTTGCACAAGAAAAGCATTTGTGGGTAAATCTCTGCAAAGATGCACACCGGTGAAGTTTTGTGAAGGGGAAAAACGTAAGGAGTTTGCAAAAGCCTATTTCTTTAGAAAGCCTCCCAGGAGTAATTATTTTCCCATTTGCTCTTAGATATCCACAACACAGGCGACCACGACTAAATTCCTCCAACAGCTAGATGACTAGTGTGTTTTCCGGGATGAGCAAATCAGCGTCCTGCTTCAGTGTATTGCTGTTGTGCATTCTGTCTGCAGTATATTTGGATTCTAAATTTTTCAGGGGAGAAAATGAATAAAAGGTGTCAGAAATTCTAAACAACTTCAATGAAATGTTAACTTATCAACTGTACCCAAGTTGTGGAGATTCAATGTGTCTAGTTCAAGCATTTTTTTCCATTTTGTTTCATTTGATTTATCATTTTCTGCAACCTTAATTTACTTGAGAATAGGGCTGAATGATTCTGTTTGTAGCATGTGACCAAGGACCTTGCTAACTTGATGAAAAGTGGCAGGTTGCATATATAAACAGAGATGTCTGCCACGAGTTAGCTCCATACTTTGTGTTGATTTTTTCTCGGTTAAATCTTCCACTACGTGTTGCGCAGAATAGTATGTGGTGTGTTGAAACCTAGTAGTATGTGTGTCACAAAAATGCATGTGGCATTATTTTTTCATTTCTCGGCAGCGTCGTGGAGAGCTAAAAAGATGTACGAGCAAGCAATTGCCAAGAAATTGCAGAACAGAATCGTCTCTTGGAAACAGGCAAACGTGATTCAGGTTCAGATAGAATGCATTGAAGCAATAATCTCGATAATTTAATTTTCTAGTATGATCAGCTGTTTTCATGTGAGTTGTCAGAACGAATAAATGTGCGGATCATGTGGAACATTTTATGTAGACATGTTGGTGAAATCGAGAATGAAATCTGACTCATCGGGTCTGACTTTCTTTCTAGAACCACAGTTTTATGATTTTTTGCTGCAAATCCTAGTTGCCATTTTTTTTTTGCTATCTCGAGTGACCATGCCATGCAACGGGACAATAGTTTGTGCATTTTATGTTCAGTAATAGATCCCAAAGGCGCTAGACGTAAGTCAAACAGCTCAATATATTACTTTGTATCACAACCACACCTGAGCAGCGGCAAGTGGAGGGAGTTCCGTGGGGCGGTGAGGCGGGGCGTGGGAGGGGCAGGGTGGTGGGTAGTAAACACCGGACTACCGAAAAATGTGATGCAGCGCGCGCAACAGAATTCGATTTATTTATTTAATTGTTTACTTACCTCTGTTCATCCATATTCCGGTGTTTACCCCACACTGCCCCTCCCCTGCCCCACCTCACCGCCCCACAAAACTCCCTCCACCTGCCGCTAGTGCAAAGGAAGAAAAGAGCTGAAGCCAGTGCACCTACACCCAATCCCCGGATCCTGTGTAGGGATGGAGAATGCAATGGGCGTTGTATGTACTTAAACCCATCAGTATCTCTGGTATTCTTGTGTTCATAATGGTGACCTGTAGCCTTAATTCGTTTTCTGTCTCTTTTAGTAGTAGTGTTTTTTTACTTTATCCACCTAGGCCCATATGTACCATCACATTTTCCCATAAACATGAAATGAGTAAACCCCTTTGATACTTCAGGGCCTAAGTATCTTAGTAGAACATCCCCAGGAGGTGTGGTTTATTTGAGTGTTCCACATGACCATTAGACAAAATGAAGCTTGTAAATAACGTGCCACATCATATACATGTTCAAGTGAGTGGTCCCTCTCATGTGTATTATTGGTGGTTACATATTAATGTTTCAAATTATGCATTTGCTCTCCATGTCGTCAAATATTTCTTCTGATATGAATCAATAACTGCCTAAAAACTCCTTTCAAGATGTAAATGGTAGGCCCACTGTTTCTCTCTTGCAAATCCACTTTCTCTGCTCCCCATCTCACTTGGTTGGAGCAGTGTGTTATAGTTCATGTTGTACTCTGGACAATTCTAACACCGCACCTGAGCGTGACAGCTGATGAGACATTGAGAGGTGTCATGGCTCTCTAAAAACAGCATCCTAAAAGTGAACTAGGATGTCACTCCAACAAAAACGGAGTATTTATGAATGGTAATAGAATTTGTTCTGGGTTTAGTTGATGGGCCACTAGAGATAGGGTGATCGGCTTCAGGGGTCATGGATATCTTTAAGTGAGAGAACGTGTACAAACTCAACCACAACTTATTTCCTAGGGCAATATTCAAACAACGACAATACTGGTGCGTAGAACTGACTTTACCAATAAAGTCTGCCTGCTGAGCCATATTGAACCGTAGGTACTACTATTCTGAAAACAGCTGCTCATGGTCAGATTTTGGTGGTATACCCACCCCTGCGATATGGAGCACAATCTGGGCTTGTTCGTTCCCACGGAACAGAGAATCAGTGGACTTAAGATCAGGATCTCCCTGCATTTTAACCTCTGCTATCTCTGGAATCCATAATTGTAGATGCTGTTTTTTCAGCTGTCTCTTGGAACAGGATTTCCAAACTCAACCAAAAAGGATACACATTAAGGTGTAGGCAAAATGTGTCCCTCTCATTCTGGAAATGAAATAATTTGGACTACCACAAAGGGAGTTGGGGTCACAGACAGTACAGTGCAGTTCCACTACTAGGCTCTGTTTGTCAATGTTTCAAGCATATCATTGACAGTCACACACCACAGAGTTTTACAAATGCTTCTTGAGTCAAATCAGGCCAGTTTGGTTGCAAAGACCTCTATGCTGAAGGGCTGACTCTTCCTGTAAATTGATTTTGCACGCCAGCTTCAGGCAGCTGGGCATTCCCCCTGCTTTCAGAGTCTGGTAGCTAACTTTTTCACTGTGGTGCTTCCAGTGTTCCCAGCTGGGCACTGCTACAGGTCTTTTACATATATTAGGCATTGGCTCAGTCTTGGGGGTGGGGGAATGCTAGGATGTTCTGTTAGCCATGTTTCTGTACTGGTGTTGCAAAGCTGCTTCTGAAGTCCAGACAAATAAATTCAAGTGATGCTTAAGGTCACTAGGTAACCAGAGAGAAGCAAGGGCCAATCAGAATATGTACCAGTTTTAAAATCCGTGACACATGCCAATCAATGCAGAGCATTTTACCACTGGAGTGGAGAGTGCAGACATTAATGGTCATGGAATCATGCATCTGTTTTACTGGCAGCTCCCAGTGTAAGACAGAGGGAAGGATATTAGCAAAGCAATAGTGCACGCTCACCAAGCGGGTGTAGCTTGGTGCTGGGCTGATTTAGACGAACGTCTACCCAGGTAGCCAGTCAGTCAGTCAGTCAAATTACTTTATTCAATTAATACAAAATTAATCATAAATGTTCAAATATACATCGCGGATAAAAAGTCTAAAAAAAACTTTCAATAATTAATTCATCCCAGCAAATGTGCAATTTCCTGGTTCTCAGAGCAAACATAAAAAGGAGGCAACACTATAAACAGGTTAGTGGGTCAGGCAGCATTCGTAAAAAGTATAAGGCTGTGCAACATTGTGTAAAATTATGTTTACATAAAAGTGGGATTAAAAATGTTTTCAGAAGATTACAATACAATTTACAAAAAAATAAAATGTGCAAATCAGTTTAGTGTGAGAAATCATTACATGGGAAACATGGGAGATCATTAGTAGAATATGTGCCAACAGTGAAAACCAGCATACACAGAATATAATTAAGGTGAAACTTTAACAAAATAAATCTGTGCTTGGGCGGTTGTTACAAACTCCAGATAGGAAGATAACCCATCACCCTGCATTTGGTCCTCAAGATACTCCCCGACCGTAGGTTTACTATACTGTGCATTCATTCTCGCATCATTAGCAATCATTAGCAATTGAAATAAAACGTGTTTTTAAAACTTTTTTGAAGACAGATAAACATTTTTCTGGTAATTCAAATAGGCTCCCTGGATCTAAAGTATGTAGAGTATTCTTAACATACTTTAACCACTAGATATTCTGTGTGTGTTCTAGGAATAAGCAATCCATTATAATTTGTTGGGTAAGGATCACAGTGTCTCTACGCCATATTGAAAGCCAAAGAAGAATAGGTGCTACATTTATTTGATCAGTTATGTAGAGGATATTTAGCTCTGGATGTAATTGAAAGTTGTAACTACTAATAGGGAGGCTCATCATTCATTTCCAATAGCAATCCTCTACTATTTATATCCCATGTACATTGACGTGGCCCCACACTCCGGCACCATGGGTAGCTACTGCACTAGATGTGGCCCCGTAAACCTTTCTTAAAAAATCTTGATTTCGTGTACCCAACTTTTTTGAGATTGAATATATAGCATTTGTGCTCTTTTCAAGCATGATCCCATGATTCACCACCATATCCATGAATACCAAAAATAAGTTACCTTGCTTTGTGTGAGTGTACTTCTCTATAAGCGAACTTAGGTTCAGACACTGATCTTGAGAGCCTCTACCTTTTTTTAATGCCATATTGCCCATGCTCCCAATCTACTTAATAGCACTCTGCCCATGAGTCTTGCTTCGCTATCAAGGAGGGAAATTGGTCTATAATTTCTGGGGTCTAGTTTGTCCCCCCTTTTGTAGATGGGTATTAAAACTGCTTTATGCCAAGATGCAGGCGGACCGTCTTTGGCTATAGCATTAAATACATTAGTAAGCAAGGGTCCCCACAGATCAGGGCAATCTGTAAAGAAGTCTATTGGGGTGCCATCTATACCAGGTGCCTTATTACTAGTGCATTGTGCCAAAGCTACACCTATCTCCACATTATTAAAAAAAGAGTGACATTAGATGAAGAAAAAGACTCTTCATCCATCGTCCTTGGGCACTCTTGAATTCCATTAAAAATGTTACTAAAATGCTCCACCCCTAAATCCTCATCCACATGGGTGTCCAAATTAGGATCAGACTTCGATTTTAAAAATGGAGCATTAATCGCTGACTAGAAGTTCCTAATCTTCTTCTTCCAATGAATTTAATCCATTCTTCCTGGCCGCAGAATAACTGAGGCGGGCCTGTTTCACAAGGGATGGATTTGAGATTACCGCTCTTTGAGAGATTCTTTTTCACCTTTAAAAAAATAGTTTCAAAGGCCTTGATAATAGACTGTGACTCCAGATTCAAATCTAAACATATTACTATTTCTTTCATTCTTCTAAATACTATTTGGTGAATAAGAACTGCCTTATCAATGCCCTCCCACTTAAGTATTATCTCATTCTTCCTTACAATACTGGGTTTCATATGTGAGGAGTTAGGTCCATGGGTGCCTTTCCAATGCATATGCCAAGTTACAGCCGCATAATCACTAAAACCCAGGAATTCAGCTTTCCTATTACTAAGAGCTCCTCCCAATGTAGCAGAGACTATTACAAAACCAATTGTGGAGCTATATGCAGTAGATTGGAAGGTTTCTAGCGGGAGGCCTGTAGATTTCTACAAGGGGTTTATTAACTCCAGATCTTTTGTAATAATGAGTTTATTTAGTACAGTCCCATAGTGGTTGTGGCAGAAATGCACATTACCTCCTCCATCCTCGTCTGTTAAACCACCGACTGAGGTTAGTTCAAAACGGACATGGGTGTACATTAAAGTCGCCCACCCACAACACTGTTGGATATTTTTTACACAAGGTAATTAGCCTGTTCATATTTTCAGCCACTATAGAAACAACTTTGTACATTTCATCCCCAAATAGATTGTAATAAAAATTGCTCAGTATAGTGTTGCCATCCGGACCTTTGAGATGTAACATATTAAAATATTGACTATCATTATAAGATGATAATACTTCAAATCTCAAAGTGTTCTTTAGAAATGTCACAATCCCGCCCCTTGCCCTACCAGCATTTGTGGCAATTGTGGGGGTATAGTATGACCTATAGCCATCTATATTAACAGGAGCCATTACCCAAGTCTCTTGCTGGCATTTTGGGTCAAATGTGGAGATATACTTTGGCCAATCTGGATACAACATTTTATGACCCAATCTGCAATGTTCCATGTAATGGCTGTAAAAATATCCATGTCCTTGATAGAGGGGCTTCAGCAACCAAACACTCCAGAGTCTCGTTTACTATAGCCTTCTGAGATCTCTCACTAGTACACAGTCAATCACAGGCATCTAAGTCCGTCAATACCTTAAAACAATTTGAGGTGGGTAATAAAGGAGTAGTATTTTCTCTATGCTGCAAACATGATTGGGTCTCCACTCTGGGAAATGTGAAATTGTGGCCCTTGTTTCTATCTGCACCTTGCTGGTACATCAACGGTCTATAAAAGAAACTAAGTGGTTGTGCAGATATTTGTGTAGATGCTGATGGATTATTGGGTAATAGATGGAATAGCTTTTCAGCCATAGCTGGATATTTCAAAGTTAAAACCACACAGACCCTGTAATGGATTTGTCCTGTTTCCCAAGCCAAGAGACTCTGCGGGCCATTAGAATGTTACAAAGTCCCTCTGCCCGGTCATTCACTATTTTATAAATCCAGTGAAGTGCTATGTGGATTAGCTGGGTAGTGCTCCTTGAATCACAGCTGATACCGGGGAGGGGGAGCATCATTACATCGAGATGGAGGCTGTATTACTGAAGCCACACTATGAGTACCCAGGTAGGCATATCAGTTTTATTCAGTTTGAGTTCCCTTTTTGAGCTAAGGCCTGGCAGTATACGAATATGGATTTCATGCACCCTCACAGATGAACTGTGCGACTTTGTTGAAGATAGATAGATGAGTGATTTTATGTCGACAAAGGTAGCAATAACAGGAATCTTCATTGTGGGAGAACAAAATCCACACTGTATATTTATCAACAGGCATGAAAAACACAAACAAAAAGTACATGACATGCCATGCCACACCACTAATCCTGATGTGGTGATATTTTATGTACTGCCCTTCTGTAAATCTCACATACACTCATAGTGCTAGGTATTAATAATAATCAAAGGAATGTCTTTTTAGGGTGTACTTCATACCACACTCTTGCAGTTTCTAAACACTGTACATAAAGGATGTTACTATTACCATTTTAACAAACTCAATATCCTGTCCTATGAATGTTTGAAGGCTAAAGGCGCATTGCAAAGATGTGAGCCTGCGAGTTAGAGATACTCATACAGTTCAGTATGAGTGTCAATTCACTGAGCCTCTTTTCTGACCATCTTCAAAATGCTGTTTTTGGGAACAAATACATATTTAATAGTTTCCTGGGAACTCTGAAAATGTTACCTAGAATAGTGTTCTAAAGTTAGTATGCTAGAGGTGAGAAAGCTCTGCCCCATCTGAGCTTTAATGAAGCTTGAAGATCTTACAAGGAAGGAATCTAATGAACATATTGTGACTTGTAGTTGTAATGAACACTTTCTGCTTGAGAAAAGCAGGGATACATGTGACCCATTTCATATACTCAGGAGGAAGTGAAGGTTCCCTGTTATAAGGGAACTGAGCAGGCTAATAACATTGTTGTTTACAAAAGGTTCTCTACCAGTGTAACAGAATACATGCATGTAGAATGCAATCTGAACTAAGACACCTTTATATATTACTGCGCTATAGCCTGGTGCGGGGGCAGTAACCTCAACTCTAGTTCAGGGTACACTTTGGATGCATCTCAATCACTAGTCAGTGTGCTTGCTTGAGGCAAGTTATGAGAAATGTATGTATATATGGATGTATGTTTGTAAGTATGTATGTATGAGGCTGAATGAAATCTGGTAATTGATTTAGGGAGGATTATCATTCTTATGAAGGGTTGATGGAGATTTGTTCAGGGAAGCACCTTCTGGAAACTTCTCAAGTGAAGCTGTGAGAACATCTTACTTATTTGTAAATTTGCTAATTTTTAAATCACTTATCCCATGTATCAGGCTCTATTTACAAATAAATGTGAGGTCAACCTAGTAGGTCAGCAAACAGGGGTTAATCTTGCACAAATGGATAGTTAGTAAGAAGGGCTTAGAATTATTTGAAGTTACTAGTTTAAAACAGAGGCCTGAGGCAAAAACTAAACCGGATCATTTTTTTGGGTATGGGTAAATCTTTGATGTTGCTATAGTTGAATTGTACATGAATCTAGAATTGTTTAATGTAATTGGTGACAGGCAGAGAGATTGAGTATAACAGTTAGGTAAAGTTTCAATGTAAGGACCACCATTTCCAGATAGCTGATTTCATAGTATGCGCCATAGGTCCCCTTTCTTTCCCTGGGTTAAGTGTACATGTTACCTTTAGTCCTGGTAGTTAAATAATTAAACTTGGGATCTCAGATGTGTGCTATGAACATTGTTAATAATCAAAAAGGAGAGTGAATTGCACTGGTGTATGGTGCGTGGGAGTCTTGAGTGTCAGGCCGAAACCCTCAAACAGTAATGCCAATGATCATGTAGGTAATCAACACAATGTTTTTTTATTGGGTTGTGTCATCATTGGGTTTCACACCTGGTTACTTGCTTCCCAGGTGAGTGCTGCTTTAATCTGTGGGGGGGTACTGGTGGAATCCAGGCAGAAATATTTAAAATTACCTCCTGTACCTCAAAATGTGAAGTTTAATGTAGATAAAAAGTATAGGGGTACAATTATAAAGTAAGGTGTTTAAGTTATTTGGACATGCTAATTGTCCTTAGCATCACTCGTTAGCGGTCAACGTGTTTCAGCATGTGTGCCCTATCAGATCCAGGCCTTCATTAAGACCTTTGGAGTAGTAATCATGTCCCTTCCGTAATCGTTCTATTATACTTCCTGTGAGTTTAATTACATTTTCTTTTGTGGTTGTAAAACAGGGTGTTGAGTAGGCTTTAATTGAGCCTGTAACTATAGGAAATAAGAGTTTCCAAGGAAATAGGAAGAAAATAAAAGTCAGTGAGTGACCTATACACATATTGACATTGCTGTGTACATATACTCTTATCGTAATGTGTGACTTACCCAATATGAGGTTCTAAAAATTCCCATGCAGTTATATTTGTTTTTTTGCAGAATATACAGTAATGGCATAAACCATGTATGTAGGAAGGTATAGGGTACCTGGATTTTGGAGAAATGTGTTCTTTTTTGTTGTTGTGTCACCCTTCAGGGTACTTGCAAAACACAGTAAAATGGTAATTTGACCAGTAGGATGGTAGGGACATGGGTTAAAAGGTAGAGTGTGGGGGGTAGTTAATTTCTTAAATGTCTGGTGAACATTCTTTGGGTCATACTGCTTTTTGTGATGATTATTGTGAATGATCCCTCGGTATAACTACTATGAGCATGAGAGAGGTTATGTTACATAAGTTGTGCCCATGGTATATTATAGGGGTTGTTTTTTTTAAATGCACCACAAATCTTTTGCATTCTCTCACAGTTTTTCTGTGTGATGTATTGTTCCTCACAGTGTAGAAAATACTCTTTAAGTAACACTACTGCTTTTGGCAAATATTGTATAAGTCTCCTCGATATAGCTACTGAAAGCATGGAAGAAAGAAACATTACTCAGGGTGTGAGCAAGATACACTGTGGGAGTCAGTTTTGTAAGGTATTAAAAGGCAACATTTGTCCCCTCACTTTGTTTCATCTAAAAAATATTTTATTGAGTAATATATACCCCTTTCACTTGTTATGTCATGCGATATAGAACATTTCTAAAGCACACGTACACCATCAGGTCTCTTGGCATTGAGTTAAGAAGTCACCATTTGTGTAAGTCCGTGTCTAACTAAATGCTTGGGTAAAAAGCCATGTTTTCAGCTTTTTCCTAAAGCACATGTAGTCTGTTTCTTGTCTTGCAGTGATAATTCCAAAATTGTGATCCTTGTATTGAGAAACACGACCCTCCTGTCCGGTTACGTCTAAATCTGGGGACCACCAATAGATTGATATGTGCAGATCTAAGAGTGCACTTTGGGGAATATCTGTGAATCCTAGAGAATATATACTTGGGGCCTATGCCGTGAATAGCTTTGAAATGAATACAGCCCATCTTAAACATCTATCGCTGCTCCACTGGAAGCCAGTGGAACTCCTTCATCAGCGGCCTAACATGATAGCGCCTGGTTTGTTGGTAGATGATTCTGGCAGCTTGATTTTGTATCAGCTGTAGTCGATATTTTTGGTTGCTTGGAAGGCATAGATAGATTGTGTTAGCCTAGTCAATTTTTGACAAGAACAAGGCGATAATGATTTGAATAGTGGCCTCTCTGCTGAAGAATCTTTTTATTTTTCAGAATGTAATAGTAAAAAACAGGAGGAAGTGACCGAACCTATCTGAGATCTCATGGATAGATCTGCGTCATTTTGTATGCCAAGGCTCTTTATTGTGCCCTTTGGAATAGGAGCAGAGCCTAGCTCCAGAGGCCAGTGAGCAGGAGTCCAGTGGATGAGTTTATTGTTGGGGATAATAATTTCTGTTTTTTCAGAGTTTAGTTGTAATTGGTTTTGGTTCATCCAATTCCTAATGAACAATATGGTGTTCCTTAGAGTCTCCTTGAAGTCAGTTGAGACATTGATAGTCAATATCAGTAGCATTTCGTCAGCATAGTTATAGATTTTTACCTTCATTTGTTGAAGCGTGCGTATTAGGGGTCATATATAGATATTGAAAAGATAAAGTGACAGAGAAGAGCCCTCAGTACTCCACTGTTTATGCTTACAATGGCAGATCTGTGGGGCAACTTGTAGCTCTGCCTCATAGGCATCCGGGGAGGCAAGGGCGATGCTCCAATCTACAGTTTCGATATAATGAGGAAAAATAACCACTTCTGTTATACCTTATCTGCATCTTTAGTTTGTGCGATGTGGATTTTTTTAGTCTTTTTTTAGTAATAGGTACACAACCATGCCTATCAAAATTTCTTAAGAATAAATGTGTGTTTAATAAATCTGGGCATTATTTTGTCTGCCCAGATTAATATGGAGACTTTAAGAGTGCCTGTTTTTCACCAAGCATCACCTTGAAGCATGGGGGTCCTCGTAAATGAAACTGACACCATAGCCTCTTGCTAAGTGAAGAGGGGTAGAACTCTTTTGAAAACATCTTTTTTAAACAGTTTTTGCCAAGACTAAAGGGGGGAAGAAGTACAGAGTGATGATAACCTCTTAAATGGTAGTATTTATGTTTACAAATATGTTAGTGACCATGCAGCAGTAGAATTTCATAAACAACCACATTCTGTTAGAGGTTCTGGCTACTTCAAGGAATCAAGGTGCACTTATCTAAGGAGGACTGAGGAGCACCTGCTCCTTGTCCACATTAAGGTGAGGCAAAACCTCTTCAGTGGCAAGGGCAGTAATCTAAAACAGTTATGGAATAGCCAGTTTCTTTTAGAAACTCAGGCCTACATTGTTGTTAAACTGGCTTTTCTCATAGTAAAAATCTACAAGGATAATTAGTCAAATATTTTTGATATGCTGCATGCAATCCTACACATGGTAAGGTAACAAGATATGATTATCAGAATATCAACTGACAAAGGATTGTGACCCAGATAGAATCTATACAAGATTAATTATTGGAAACCACTACTGTACACATTGAAGATGATCCACTCTTGACCAAGGATGAAGATGATCCCTGCCTTCTAATATTCGTTAACCTCCCAGCGGCATTCAACAGTCATCAATCCCACACTATTAAATAAACATACAAACAATGTTTAAACAGTGTTGTACATTAGTATTTATTTTGTTTACTTTTTTTTAATTGTGACATATATTTTTTTGTTCATTAATACAGTTGTTTTGCATACTTTTTCATAACAATATACATAATTTGATAAATATACTTTTAATAATATTATTGTTTTTATAGTATTATTTACTTTTTACTTTACAGAAAAGTTTTACATTTTTATTTCATTTTTATTGACATGTATTACATTATTTGCCTATTTTTTAAACATCTTTTTAAACCTTTTTTATTTAAATCCAATTGTTTTCTATAGGGATATGGTCATTTTGTTTTTTATTTTCATTCATGGGCCATTTATTTACAGCTAACTTAACTTTCCTATCTACTTGTGTCAATATTGGTTCAGATTCCAGGAAATGAGTTGCCAGGAGGTGCTGCTGTTTTGCAGAGTAGATAAGACCAGTTTTGAAGGTTTTTCTTATAGGGGTTTGAGGGTAGAGGAATGTAGGGAGTAGTAGTAAATGATAGTTAATGTGTTGTTTTCTAGTTATTGTTAGGTTAGTTATAGTTTTTGTTACTTTGTTTACTAGTGCTCTGTGTTAGGCTTAGGTAAAGTTTGTTAGTTATGTGTCATCCTTTTATATTATGGTACATTATGTTATGTGCTTGTATCGATCAATTGGGCTATTTATGTTACAATTGAAAATGCTGTTTTTTGTTGGTGGGATTTGTATCATATTTTACAAGTTTATGGATCTGAAGCCATAGTATGGTCATTTGGATTTTGCATATTTTTTTAAGGAAATCATTTTAGATTCTTGTAAACCGATGTTTTCAATTTTGATTTTCATTTATTTTTCGTGTTTCTAGGATTGTTTCTTTTTAAAACATTTTTTGGGGGTTTTAATGGTTCCTCAAGAGTTTGAATTGATTCCTTGTTTTTAATGGGCATGTTCTATTTTTATATTTTTGTGTTGTTTTAAAATTATTTTTCCTATTTTGGAGATTCAATTTTTTTTCTAAATACGTGGATACGAAGGAAAATCTGCAGCTACTGAATATTAAGTTATCTTCAAGTGATTTGTTGTGGTGGGAAATGTAATATTTTCATATGTATGCGTGTTTGATTTGATTATTATTTGTTATTTACATTTTATATGTTGTATTTAATTGTGTACTTTTGATTTTACCATTAATTTTGAGCTTTTGGTCTGTGTTTGTCGTTTTTAACTATTTTATATGCATATTAATTGTATTCATCAGCCTTATTTGCAATTGCAATTTAGTTGCATTTTTTTAGCTGATGTATAAAAATAGTTTGTTTAATAATTAGTTACAAATTCATTTAGTTATGCTTGTTTAGATTTTTCATTTGATTTATTGTCTGCTCTGTAGGAAATTAGATTTTTGTATAATAGGGTTTTGGCTATTGATTCTAAATAATGTACTGCTTTGTTGTTATTAAAGAGATTACTTTACACATTGTAGCATGATGTCGACTCTGTTGGTTTGTTTACTAACATTAGGGCTTATTTGAGTGACTGATTGTTCTTTTTCTAGTTGTTGATAGCTTTGTTCTTTTTCTATGAATTTGCAGAATGTAGATTGGGTTCTACCTAGTGTGGATTGGAAGGCATTGTGCCATCTTTCTACTGCCTTGTTATTTTGGCTTCTTGGGCCTTGGTGCTGTCATAAACATACCACTATGATATTTAGATTTGGGTTGGCATCTGTGTGCAGAGCAGTTCATTCTGCCAACTCAAGTAATTCCTAATAGGACTTAGTTTGTGTTCATTGTGCTGCTAGAAATGACTTTCTATGAGCACATTAGAGTGGTTAGCTACCTCTTTCATAGGGACATAGGCAAGGGCAATTGTTTTTCAAATATTAAAGAAATTGGCTGTTTGTTGCATATTCGGCACTTGGGGCCTAATTACGAGTCTGGCAGTCTGAGGACGGACAGACTTGTAGTGGCATGGTAGTTCAGTCAACTCCTCACCATAGGTCTGACCACCCCATTACAACTTGAGCGGTCAAAGCGCCATGTGTCCACAGCTACTCGGGAGCCACAGTCCCTGGCAGTGGTGAGGCAGTCCTGAAGCCACAATACGCTTGGTGGGATGGCTGTGGTCCCGCCAAGCATATTAAGAGTTTCCTCTTCACCACAGATGTCATGGCAGTCCCACCACCATGAACACTGTGGCAAAGGGGAAACTACAGGACCCCTGGTTCCTCACGCCATGTGGATGCACACAGGGGATGCCCCTTTGTGTGCATGCACACTAGTTCCTGGTCCTGCAGGAATTTTTTTGTGTTCCCATTGTGGTGCCCATTTTGAGAGGCACAACTCTGGGACCGCAAAAAAAGCTCACCAGACAGAAGGAAACTCCTAATCTGGTGGCGGCCCGACCGTGGCTTTGGTGCAGCCAGAGCGTGGTAGTTGCGTACTGCTCGCTCCACCTCCCGCTGCACCAAAAGACATAATTGGGCTCTTAGCCTTGATTGCTGAAGGTGTCACCAATCACTTTGTTTAAAATGGTAGAAACAGTCTTGTATGACGGTGTGTGAGTAAAATTTAAGGAGAGTTTGAATCATGCCTTGTCCAAAATCTATAATTAGTTTATATGGGGATAGTTTATAAAAATGTCATTGTGATTAGAAGTTTGTAGTGCGCTCAAAGTTATCGCTTATGCAGATGGTATTGCGGTCTTCACAACAGAGCCAGCTCGCTCAAAGTTATCGCCTATGCAGATGATATTGCAGTCTTCACAACAGAGCCAGCTAGAGCGATTAAGCTAATCGAGGATGAGGCAGCTAAGTTTGGCTCTGTATCAGGGTATAAATTAAATACCAAAAAAAACACAAATAATTCTTCATTTTATACCTAGTAAATCAATTTATGGGGTTTGCTCTGTGGCTACTTATCTTGGGGTCAAACTCTCTGCATGGATAGATAAAATATTCTCTTTGAATTATGAATCTTTAATTAAAGATACAGCTACATCATTGAAGAGTCGGCATAAATTACCTATTGGCATTATTGGACGTACTAACATAATTAAAATTAAGATGCTACCAAAATGTCTGTATTTATTTTAATCCATTCCTCTGCGGGTTCCCAATATTTTCTTTAAGAGATTAGAGGGTGTTTTAAGTAGTTTTTTTGGGGCAACAAAAAAGCTTGGTGAGCTATTGATCTGTTAAAGCTCCCATATAAACAGGAAGGGGTTGACTTCCCTGCCTACAAAATGTATTTTTGGTTTGCCTTTGCCGGTTGTTTCACAGTCTCCTAAATCCTATACATACTACTTTTTTTCATTAATTCATGTTGGCAGAAGACAGCGATATGTATCTATACAGAATTATTGATCCAACTAATTTTAAAAGAGTCAAGTTCAAGACTATACGAGACACTACGTGCATATGGCGTGCCATTTTTTTCAGATGTAATTAATCATTTTATCTTGATAGACTTCCCTTATGGGGTAGTCCGATATTTCCAGAGGTATTCCAAGATGCTGCGAGTAAATGTTGGGCCAGCTATGGGATTATCTCTCTTGAGGATCTTTATGATCATAGCGGTATTGCATCTTTTGAGAACTTACAGTTACAATTTAAGTTACCAGATTATATGTTTTTCTAAATATCTCCAAATAAGGGATTACTTGCTGAAACATGTAAAACAGGCAAACATCTCTAATTTGGAGGTATGGGATTATCTGTATAAGGAGAAGACAAAATATGTATAAATGCTTTACTGGCCATAGACAAGGTGATGGCGAAAGATTGGTGGAACAGTGAAGCAAAACTCTGGGAATAGATGTTACGGCAGGAGCTATAGAACAAGCTTTAAGTGTTATTGGTGATTCAGTTCATTCCATTAATTTGCGATTATAACAATTTCGCACTGTATGCCAGCTGTATTACATGCCGGAAAAATTAGCTAAATGGGCTCTGGCAGGTTCAGGCAATGCTCGGACAAAATGTCCTAGGTGGGACTTGTATTCAGCAAGCATAACGCATATGTTTGTACCATGTCCGAAATTGGGTATATTTTAGCAGCAGGTGCGTCAAGTGTGTTCTCAGAGACTTGGGATAGATCCATCTTTCTCAATTAGGGAAATTATGATCGGTCCAGAGAATATGAGCTATAGACTTGCTCGACTATTTTTGATACTACTTGTTGCTGCCAGCCTGGTAATTGCCCGGGTATGGATTAGTTTGAATCCTCCTTCTATAAGTGATTGGTGGATATTGGTTAGGGAAACCTATGAGATTGAATATGCATTGGCAAAGGCTAGGGGTGCTCATTCTATGACAAAATTAAATGCTATATGGGGGCTTTTATTCTAGAGATCGGCCTTAGTGACAGTAATGAGGTTATAATCTGATGTTCACTTTATGTATATTTGTAATTCTGTTCTATACAAGGCAGTGATACTTTATTTCTTAATACCGTTATTGTGAAGTCTTTTTTCTCCTTATCGTCATCCTCTTTATATGTTTTATTTATGTAATTTTGAGGTATGCCCTCTTGTTGACAAATGAAAAATATTTAAACAAAAAGAAGTTCGTACTAAATCATACTTAGTTATTTGGTAGTAGGGCGTACATTGATATCATGTCAGTGTTTTGAGAGTCAACATGTATGGTGTATATACGAGTGGGTGGTTTGGGGCAAACTTTGAATGTCTCATTCATCATCCATGTTTGACATATTTATCATTGTTAAGGTTCTCATTTAAGAGCTAGAGTTCCTCATTATGCCTTCTGGTTAAGTTTCCAGGAATTTGGATATCTTGGCGTATTCTAGGGACAGGAGAGGTATCATTGGTATTTTACATAGCTGATGCTATTAAGCATTTTAAGGTGAACATAGCTGGTAGCTGACCTGGGATGTCTTTGGGGACTTTAGGAAGTATATTGTTTAGTATTTTAGTTGAGAGCTAGTACTTGCCTCTCTTGTAATACATGCCTTTCCTTGATTTTTATGACATTTAGGGAGTAGTTGTGTTCCCTAACATTAATACTAAAATTATCCATAGTAGTGGCCCTTGCATAGTAAGTATTAGAGTGATATCGAGTACATTTCCAATCATGCTTGTACTTTCTTGGCTGTAAGAAAATATTGCCTACCTCTGCTTTGTTGCCGTTAAGTTTCAGATTGCTTGCAGACATACGGTCTGACCTCCCTAAGGCATGAGTTAAGTTGGGTGGAAGACTCTAGAAAGTGTTATTTGGGAGATCATAGTAGTAAAATGAGGTTTGAGCTGAGTCAATGGAGAAATAGGGTTATTGTGGAGATCATAGTAGTAAAATTAACTTAAGGATAAGTCAAATGGGGGAAGAGTCTAAAAAGGTTTATTAAGGAGAGGATAGTAGTAGGTTTGGGATAAGTCTGAGAGCGGAGGTAAAAGGTATTTGGAAGAGGCATAGGATGAGACTGAGTAGAGAATTGGAGAGATTTGAAGGTTTCGTTTTGTAAAGTAATAAAGATATAAATACATAACTATGTTCTAAGGATAGTGGGCGAGTGTTAAAGTGAATGAAATCCAGGAGGTTCTCAATAGTATGCAACCCAACAAAGTGTCAGAAGACAGGCCAACAAAATTGTAGAGAAACGTAAAAAGGATGGGTGCAATTGGACATATATTTTTTTTAGAAATTAGTAATTTAAGTTGCATGAGAAACGCCCAGTATGTCAATTAAGAAGTTGGCTATGCCATATAGAAAACAAGACTGAACCTAAGTTGCAGCAAGAAATAATTCAGTTTAAAAGTCAAGCATTGGCAAGGCCAACTGTTCTGGTGAAAATTGCCAACATTTTGACTTTTTCATGGTACTTACATTGTCTCAGAGCAAACACAATATTGTTCTCAATAATCACGCATTCCTTTAGTAGTCCTTAATACTGAATAGAACTACTATGTGTGAATGTACTCCTTGGGAAAGGTTTGAACTTGTGAAAGGGAGAATGCCGTCACCACCAGTAAAGTTAGCCAGTGGCTGGAGTGCGCTGACCTACTGTCCAAAACTTAGTAGCTGGAACGAACATGTAAAGGACAGACTTAAGGCAAAGGGACTGGCTAAAAACCTCTATAAGAAATATGTTATACATAGCATTTTGATGGTAACACCAGACCCATTAAGAGACTGTTCAAAGATAGCACTGACAAAATACCAAAATGGTAGCTGAGAACATGTTTGCAGACTGTGATCAACAAATGTTGGATTTAAAAGTCTACTTTCACCAAGAACTTGAAACTTTAGGCACTATTCCAAAAACACATAATGCCATTGTCCAGTACACCAGTCACACCTGCTAGCTTTAGGATATCACCTACACCAAGTCATTTTATGAATCTCAAAAGAGGTCTGTGATTTACCATTTTTCAGGTGCCTGTAAAGGCTGAGATTCACTCACTCATATTTAAACAAAATGAACAATGCCCGTGAAGTGTGGCTTGATTAATAACTCCAGCAGCCAAGGGTAAAAGGAAATCAGACAAATACTACCTTGCGCGATACGTGTAGACCTCGTGAGCTACTTACCAAGCTGGGAAGAATGGTGACGAGTAACAGTGCTGCAGAGGTAGTTACTCTGAGCCTGTTCAGGCGAGGTCACCCCCACTCCGCTGCTCCTGCCCGCTGCTCTGCTGCCTCGCTGCCGCATCGTGGATCTTCCCCCCTCTGCTACCTCGCTGCTGATTCCAGTGCCGCCTCTGTGTTTCCCCCGTGTCTGCCTGTTGCCGTGTGAGGCATTGCCGCCTCTGTGTTTCCCCCATGTCTGCCTGTTGCCGTGTGACTAGCCTCTGCCTCCTGTGCTGCCCTACCTTCGTGTTGCCTTTCGTTTTCCCTCTGCCTTGCCTCCACCACCCCCTGCTCCCCCCCTCTGCTCTCATCCCCCTACCTTGGGTGCCGCTCCCTGCCGCCGAGCCGCCCCAGTCTCCCTTCCCGCCACAGACCTCTGTCAACCCCGCCCCCCTCCTGTCCATTGGCCGCCCCGCTCCCGCCACCCAGCTGACCCGCCCTCCCGGCTCCTTCTTATGACGCCCCCAGAGCGACCGCGCAGCGGACGCGCGCAGCGGGAGCACCGAATGAGCGCCGAAGGTGCGCCAAAGGTAAGCCCGTCTGCGCCCGTCCGCCCCTGGCCCCCGCAGTCACCAGCCCACCCGCCGGACCTACGACGCCACCGAACTCAACGCATTCAATGCCGGCCGAACCCCGGGTTGCTACCGAGCCACACCGAGATGCACCCACGGACCCTTCTGCTGCCACTCCTGCAAGTTCACCTGCATCCGGACCTGCACTACTCCAGCACCGACCAAGACCAAGACGAGCAACAGCAGCAGCCACCTGAAATGCATCCTGCTCAACACCCGCTCCGTCCACAGACACGCCGTCGAGCTCTGGAACCTGCTCGACACAACTTCACCAGACGTCGCCTTCCTCACGGAAACCTGGATGAACGCGTCTTCAGCGCCCGACATCGCCATCGCCATCGCCATCTCAGATGGCTACAAGATCATCCGAAGGGACCGCATCAACCAGACTGGAGGAGGCATCGCCATCATCCACAAGAACACCATCCGCATCACGACCAACACCGACGACACCCTCGCACCCGCCGAGCACCTGCACTTCCAGGTCCACATCAACCCCAAGATCACCCTCAGAGACACCCTCATCTACAGACCCCCGGGACCACGCACACAATTCAGCGATGACATCGCCGACTTCATCAGCCCACACGCCCTCCCCTCCGCTGACTACATCCTCCTCGGGGACCTCAACTTCCACCTGGAGAACAACAATGACCACAACACCACCACCCTGCTGGACAACCTCGCAAACCTCAGACTCAAGCAGCTGGTGACCACCCCCACCCACTACGCCGGACACACACTCGACCCCGTCTTCTCATCCAGCAAGGACATCACCTTCATCCACTCCACTGGACTCCACTGGACGGACCACAGCTGCGTCCACTTCAGCTTCAGAAGGACCACGATCCACCACCACCAGCAACAGGTTGCACGCAGAAGCTGGAACAAGATCACAACCGACCAGCTCGCGACTTCCCTGAGCAAGAACCCATCCACCAGCGCAATGAACCCCAGCCAAGCGGCCACCAACCTCACGAAGTGGATCAGCGACTGCGCAGACGACCTCGCCCCCCTGAGGACCCGGCCTAGCAGACCCGGCAGCAAGAAAGCCCCATGGTTCACCGACGAACTCAAGAGCTCCAAGAAGAACTGCCGAGCTCTCGAGAGAACCTGGCGCAGAGACCCTACACCGGACAACATGACTGCCCTCAAGCTTGCCACCCGAAAACACCACCAACTTATCCACGCCACCAAGAAAACTGCATTCAAGGAACGACTGGACAACAACGCACACAACAGCAAGGAACTCTTCAACATCGTTAAAGAGCTCTCCAACCCCAACGCCGGAAACAACAACATCACCCCTTCGCAAGACCTCTGCAACTCCCTCACCTCCTACTTCCACAACAAGATCGCGGACATACACAACAGCTTCAGCACTCAACCGACGCACGCCACGACCGAACCACCGCCCTCCACCACCACCCTCCGCGCCTGGACCCCGATCAGCACCGAAGACACCTTCCGCACGATGAACTCCATCCACTCCGGATCTCTGACCGACCCCTGCCCTCACCACGTCTTCAACAAGGCCGACGCTGTCATCGCACCCCACCTGCGGGACATCATCAACACCTCCTTCGACATCGCTACGTTCCCGGAGAGCTGGAAGCACGCCGAACTCAGGGCTCTACTAAAGAAGCCATCAACCGACCCCACCGACCTCAAGAACTACCGCCCCATGTTGCTGCTCCCATTCCCTGCAAAAGTCATTGAGAAGACCGTCAACAAGCAGCTGGCACCTTCCTCGAGACGAACGGATCCCTCGACCTCTCGCAGTCTGGCTTCCGGGCCAACCACAGCACCGAGACCGTCCTGATCGCAGCCACCGATGACATCCGAGCCCTGCTTGACAACGGAGAAACAGCAGCCCTCATCCTCCTAGACCTCTCCGCGGCCTTCGACACTGTCTGCCACCGTACACTAGTGCAGCGACTCAGCAACGTCGGAATCCAGGAGAAGGCACTGGAGTGGATCATCTCCTTCCTCGCCGGAAGGACACAGAGAGTCCACCTCCCCCCGTTCAGATCTGAAGCCACCGAAGTCATCTGCGGCGTTCCTCAAGGCTCCTCGCTCAGTCCAACCCTCTTCAACGTCTACATGAGCCCCCTCGCAGACATCGCACGCCAGCACAACCTCAACATCATCTCCTACGCCGACGACACCCAGCTGATCCTCTCCCTCACCAACGACCCCGCCACCGCCAGAGCCAACCTTCACGAAGGGATGAAAGAGGTTGCCGAATGGATGAAGAACAGCCGCCTGAAACTGAACTCGGACAAGACGGAAGTCCTCATCCTGGGATCCTCACCCTCCGCCTGGGACGACTCCTGGTGGCCCCCCGCCCTAGGCAGTGCACCCAAACCAACAGACCACGCACGCAACCTGGGCTTCATCCTGGACTCCTCCCTCTCCATGACCGGATAAGTCAACTACGTCTACTTGTCGTGCTTCAACATCCTGCGCATGCTACGTAAGATCTTCCGGTGGATCCCCACCGAGACCAGGAAGACGGTCACCCAGGCCCTCGTCACCAGCCGTCTGGACTACGGCAACTCCCGCTACGCCGGAACCACCGCCAAACTCCAGAAGAGACTCCAGCGGATCCAGAACGCCTCAGCACGACTCATCCTGGACATCCCCCGTCGCAGCCACATCTCCGGACACCTGAGAGACCTGCACTGGCTCCCGGTCAACAAGAGAATCACCTTCCGTCTCCTCACCCACGCACACAAAGCCCTACACAACCAAGGCCCAGGATACCTCAACAGCCGCCTCAACTTCTACGCCCCCAAACGCCAGCTTCGATCGACCGGCCACGCCCGGGCCGCCGTCCCCCGCATCCGAAGAGCCACCACAGGGGGACGGTCCTTCTCCTACCTCGCCGCCAAGACATGGAACTCCCTCCCGACCCACCTCCGCCTGACCCAGGACCACCTCGCCTTCAGGAAGCAACTCAAGACCTGGCTGTTCGAGCAGTAGCGGACCCCCCTCCCCTAGCGCCTTGAGACCCTCTGGGTGAGTAGTGCGCTATATAAATGCTTTGATTGATTGATTGATTGACTCTCCCCAACGGGGTTGCTACAGTGACCATTTTAGGGTTTATACAGTGTTTTTATCTAAGGTGGTAACAATGTACTTAATCGATTAAGAGAATTAGTGGAAACTATATCAGGCTGTCAAAAGTGAGAGCAGCATCATTCTGACTGGTTCAAACGTGTTTAAAATTTACTGATTTGGAGAGTGCAAATAATGTAATTAATGTCTCTGCAGATCTGGTGATCAGGAGTTGCAAAAAAATGAACCCCTGACTAAACAGTGTTCAACCTGCATGGCGTACATAGGAGAAGCAAAGTAGCTGCCAATAAATAGGAGCAGATTTCTGATAGGTTTACATGGGCTTTGTTTTGGCAATAACGCTTCTTTGGTGTTATAACACTTATGGAATGAGAGTTTTATTTTTACATACTCTTTAATTGTGTCTGAGCTAGGGAAGCCTTGGTCCTGCTATCCTTCAACCTGGCAACCCTGGCCTGGCGTTTTTGAGCTCGTCCTTCACTGCATACAGGGTCAGGTCAGCTTTTACTTCACTGCTCAGCAATGACATCTGGTAATGCTGGTTACACACTGGGTAGTCGGAAACGGCTGCCAAGTAAGGGTACCGCCAGTAGCTACAGTGGCTTTCTCAAGGACACCCCATAGCTCCAGAAGTAGGATGGAGCTTAGTCCATTTACCTCTAGAAAGTGTGGTGCATGGGCCTAAATCATGGATGCCCCCCTCCACCACTGGCCCTACACCTACCGCCCATCTTTAGCCAGCTACAAATAAAAGACGTTTTGACCAATTCATAATCACCCCCTGCTCTGGAGGTACTTGCCTGAGCTGTTCTCTGGGTCAAGGGGGAGGGAAAGCCTCTAGAAATCACCAACACTACATCCACGTCAGCGAGGAATGCTTACCCGTAAGAGACACTATTCTTCTTAGGCATAATTACACAACGACGAGGGTGTGATCATTGGTATTTCTCCTTTTAATGTCTTCTTTCAAGTGACATTATTTTTGGGGACAACCCCCTGCCTGCTATTGTTAGTAGATAGAGTTTTGTATGCAAAAACATGGGTGGTTGCACAGGAACGCCCATTTACCACCCATGGGGTGCCCCCTTGAAACAGAGAAATTACTAGGCATGAGCGGGAAATCCGTTACGCCCGCGGATTTTACGGATTTTTGGGAAATCCGCAATCCGTGAATTTTGCGGATTTCCCGCAAAATCCGCAAAAAAAAATCCGCGGACGTAACGGGTTCAAAAGTTGAACCCCCACTCATGTAACTATTTTACAATGGCGCCAGCAAGCTGCCAGTGCCGTTGTAAAATAGTTACAAAGTTAGCTTGCACAGGAACCACTAGATAAAACGAAGCAGGTGCTGCTTTATTTTATCTAAGTGCTTCCTGTGCAAACTAACTTTGTAACTATTTTACAACGGCGCTGGCAGCTTGCTGGCGCCATTGTAAAATAGTTACATCATACATGCCAACATTTCAGAAGAGCAAAGTGGGAGGTTTAAAAAAAAAATCGGGAGAATGGGGCCTTGAATCGGGTTACTGGCATGTACGGGCTTCAATGCGCGCAATGGCAGGCAGAGAGAGGGTGATGCAAGTGCTGTGCACCCCCCACCCGTGGGCTTTCCAGGGCGCACACACAGCCGGCATGTCTGTTACATGAGTAGGCTGGGCACATTGTGTTCGCACGGGTTTCTGCAAGTTTGCGAGGGTTTTGTACAATTTCGCAATTTGCGAAATTGTACAAAACCCTTGCGAACTTGCAGAAACCCGTGCGAACACAAAAAAAAAAATCCGCGAGAATTCGCGGATTTTGCGGATTTTCGCAATCCGCAAATCCGCAAATTCGCGGATTGCCAATCCGCAAAATACGCCCATGCCTAGAAATTACAAAGCAGCATTTCACACTGGTTTGCACTACTATTTTCTTACAAACCAATCCAAATACCAATTTGAATTGGTTTGTAAACCCCAAGAAGGTTTCTAATCGGGTCTGCATTAAAAGAATAACACAAACCTGATGCAAAGTTTACAGCTGGTTGGCAAGAAATCAACGGACATGTCTTTCGCTGGCCATTCCATCTTTCAATGCAAAATGTGGTCATATATTATCTTCAAGGGGGCAGGGACAGTGGTAGGTATGGGCTGTCTCTTTAAAACTGTGAAGTGCCCTGGCGTCAGGAGTGTTGGTTTCTTTTCAACACCCACGTCCTCATCTGACTCTTTAGCATCCCACCTAAGAGTATACCTGCTCTGATCCACTGTTTGCGCACGTTATGCACTTTGAAATGCACATAAGAAGCTCGCTGTCAATTTTAACGAAAACAGTTTGGAGTTGGTTTTCTACTGATCAAAACTCGAATTTATCTTACATTTCTGTTCTGTTTAGAATCAATGTAAAATTGATTTTTCTAATAACACTTCAACAGTATTCCAAAAAACTTCATTACATATGAGGGCATTTGCAGGATTAGTTATATTAGTTTTAAAAAAATGAATCCTTCAGAAGCTTCCGTGTTGGCGAACCCATTGTAATTCTTTTTTTTAAATTAGATATTTCCTGCTTGGATTATTTTGAGTAAACGGTTCACTGAAAGAACATGCCACGTTTAAATAATGTGCCATTTGTTGGGGCCGATTCAATTTCTTTATATTCATGCAAAGGCGTCAGTCAGCGGGAAGTCCTTGAATTATTTACGTTTAGAAACAGCATGCAACATGCATTTTTGCCCATGAAAGAAGTTTAAAAATGCTTTCCTGAGGAAGATGTTTTTGAAACTAAGGAAGTTTTATGATGGCTGATGGTTTCCGGAGAGGCCAGCATACTGCTAGAAAGAAAATGTCTTCTGATATTTGAAATGGGCTGAGGGCAGGTCTCAATATATGCTGGTGCTTCCATAAGGTAACAACGCATCTGTGAGGCACCATTAAGTGATGGCGCCAATTGCTACAAAAGTACTCTCAGTTATATTTTTTTCAGCGTATGGTTACATCTCCAGCAGTGACATTGTTATCTCTTCTGTAGCACAGAACATCCTTGCACCATGGGCAGGCCAATTAACTTTGTAAGAGTTACAGAATACAATATTTAGAGCTCTTGCTTCTGAAACTAACCAATGACCAAAAGCTTCATCTATAAATGTTTAGTGTGCCATAATATACAAGTCAATACACTGAACAGCACAACCTAGAAACAAGCAAAAGTGTACACCTAAACTTTACTACACAGCTGTTACTCGTGTTCCACTGTCCATCTCCCTAAACTAAAGTTATTGTAGCGCCAAGGCAGATGGTCCTTCTATGGCTAACAGGGCAAACACAAGGAGATGATGGACGGAGCCCCGAAACTTTTCAGACACTCACTCCCAGTCACAGATCTGAGTTGAATCCATCATCATTCTTTAGCTCACTGTCGCCACCTCAGTTCAGACCCAGATATATGCAAATCAGTCTTGACCCTGTGCCTCATGGGAACAGTCTAGCATGAACTACCTAGCCAGGTCTTCCCTGAACTGGAAACAAGCATCCTAGAAGCGGTTTCTGAGTAACACCCTTCATCAGCCATCACCTTCTAGGGCTAGCCACCATTGTACTGGGGAGCAGTTCAGGAAACTGGCTTTAACATTTATTGGATTAAAATGCTGGAAGGAAAACATTTAAGCAGAGGTAAGTGCATATTCCAGTGTTCTTCTTGCAGTCAGACAAGGAGTCTCCTTTGACAGGAGATGTCATTTGAGATGTCATCAGTGATGTCACTGACCTTGTCATGAATGATGTTATATGTAACATCATCAGCAGTGGATTGCGGGTGCGCGAGATATAGTTAGTACAGCTAACTATATCGAAGGAATTTCAATGGTTTTGTACGAGTGAAATGTCCTGCTAACTATGACACCCCTAAAACCTACGTTTTTTTCTGTGAATATCTAAGGTTTTTTAAATGCTAATTCCTAACTATATCAGGCCTGAAACCTATGGTTTTTTCAGTAAATTTCAAAGGTTTTTTAAATGCTAATTTCTAACTATGGGGTCGATTATGATGGCGGTGAATCTGCATCCTCCGGGCCGGTGGAAGCCACCGCCAGCCCGGAGGATGCGGATTCACCGCCGCGGACCTTGTAAACAACCACCGCCAGATTAAGATGGCGGTGGAATCAGCGGCGGACGGCAGGTCCGTCCGCCGCTGATCCGCGGGGTGTGGACCACAATATGGTGGCGGTGTCTGCAAGACACCGCCAGCCATTTTATGATGGGTGCGGAGACATGCTTTTCCGCAGCGGATATTCCCCTGTGGAAAAGCAAGTGGACCTTTGCTTCTTGGGGCCCCTTGCGGGCCCCCAGGATGTTAGGGGTGGGGGGTGCACATGGCGGGTACCTATGGTACCCCTCTGTGCATGCACAAAGTGGCAGGCACCGAGTGGTAACTGCCGCTTTGTGCATGCACATGCAAAGCATGCATTTCTAACTTTGCGGCGGGTGCTGCTTGAAGCAGCACCCGCCGCAATGTTAAATATACAGGATGTGACCGCCAGGGTGGCGGTCACAACCTAATTCCTATGGAGGGAACGCCGCTGCCCCGGCGGACGGTCCCTGCACCTCGGGGGTGGCGGACGGACGCAGGTCCGTCCGCCATCCTAATTGACACCTATATCAGGCCTGAAACCTATGGTTTTTTCAGTGAATTTCAAAGGTTTTGTAAATGACAATTTTTAAATTTATTAATTGTTCTATTTTTTTATACTGATTTACTACATTTTTTTAAACTATTTATTTTTAGATATTTTATTTTTTAAATTACATTACATATTTTTAATATAAATTGAAAAAAAAATGGTTTTAAAAAATATTGAAATTCTAATATTTTTATTTCTTTTATTTTATATATTTTATATCGCAGGCAATGATATCCTATGGAAGGAAATTCAAGTTATTGTAACTACGATTAGAATTACTTTTCAGGATTAGTAATGGGCTGAAAGATGCAGCACTGAGGTCTCTCCTGATAACAGGTGAGTAAATCAGAATTCGTAGTACGGCTGATTTTTGAGGAATTTTTTAAAGTTCCAAAACTCCACACTTAGAAAAATTTCCAAGTGAAACCAGTCAATGTTAGCCTATGGAAGGTAATTCAAGTTACTGTAAGTATGGTTACATTTACTTTTCAGGGTCCGTCCTTGGCTTAAAGATGCAGCACTGACGTCTCTCGTGATAACAGGTGAATAAAATGGAATTTGTAGTTCGGCTGATTTTAGAGGAATTTATTAAACTTCCAAAACTCCACACTTAGAAAAATTTCCAAGTGAAACCAGTCAATGTTAGCCTATGGAAGGAAATTCAAGTTACTATAACTACGATTAGAATTACTTTTCAGGGTCGGTCCTGGGCTCAAAGATGCAGCACTGACGTCTCTCGTGATAACAGGTGAGTAAATCGGAATTCGTACTTCGGCTGATTTTAGAGGAATATTTCGCTCAATAGTGAACAAAGGAGGCGGGGCCTGAGGTGATATGTGTGCAAACACGCCCTGTGGCGCGTTTTAGGTTGGGAAATATATTCCTCTTTAATCCTGAGGTCACCTGTGAGCCAACTAGCCCACCGGGTACCTTCAGTATGCGCCAGTGAGCTGCGTTGCAGAGAGGTGTTCAGAGGGCATGACCCCTTTTTACAACACTCTGTAACACCGCTCCGTGACGTTTACTGGAGGTACCTGTTGGACTAGTTGGTCTCTAGGGGACCTCTGGATTGAAAAGGAATATATTCCCCAACCTAAATGTGCCATAGGGTGTGTTTGCACACATGCCAAATCAAGCCCCGCCCCCTACCTTCACCACTGTGCAAACATACCCGTAACGCGTTTTAAGTTGGGGGATTAAGTCCCCTTGCATACTGGGGGTCCCTGGGGGCCAACTAGCCCACCAGGAAACTCCAGTATGCGCCAGGGGGCTGCGTTGCCGAGAGGTGTCAAAATAGGTGTGGCCTCAGATTACCTCTCTGCAACACAGCTTCCTGGCGCGTTTGCAGAGGGGGAACTAATTCCCCTTGTAAACTAGGGGTCCCTGGGGGCAAACTAACCCACCAGCGACCTCCAGTTTGCGCCAGGGGGCTTCATTGCAGAGAGGTGTAATGAGGCCACGCCCTTTTTTACACTTCTCTGCAACGCCGCCCCCTTGTGCGTTTGCAGAGGGGGAACTAATTCCCCTTACATACTGGGGGTCCCTGGGGGCCAACTAGCCCACCAGGAACCTCCAGTATGCGCCAGGGGGCTGCGTTGCAGAGAGGTGTAATGAGGCCACACCCCTTTTTACGGTGTCTGGGGGCCACCTAGCCCACCAGCAACCTCCAGTATGTGCCAGGGGGCTGCGTTGCAGAGAGGTGTAAAAAGGGGCATGGCCTCATTACACCTCTCTGCAATTGATCCCCCTGGCCCATACTGGAGGCTCCTGGTGGGCAACTGGAATTAGTTCCACCTCTGCAAACGCGCCAGGGGGCGCGTTTGCAGATAGGTGCAGGGAGGGGGCATGGCTTTCCCCGATCCTGTTTCTTTTTTTTAATAATTTTAAGAAGGGGGGCTGTGAAGCCCCCCGTTCTTTTTCTTTTTTTGTCTGGCCCCGGGGACCCCCTCCCCGGGGCATGGCCAACTTTTCTTTTCTTTAAATTTTTCCTCCTATGCCCCCTTAAGGCCCCGGGGACCCCATCCCCAGGGCCTGCCTTTTAAAAACATATTTTTTTATGTCAATGGTGGAGGGGGCCGCGTGGCCCCCCTCCCGGGACACTTCTGGCCCCAGGGACCCCATCCCCTGGGGCCCGGCCCTCCTGGTTGGTGGCCGTGGGGGGTCCCCAAGCCCCCCATGGTCCCTGCCGGCTCCTCGCATCCTGCGGGAGCCGGCATTGCTTTTCTGCTTGGGGAGCAGCTAACATGCTGCTCTCCATGCAGAAAATCAATGTAGGGTGGGAGCCGCGAGGCTCCCGCCCTACCATAGCAAACAGCAGTTTCCCGGGGGCAGGCACCCCCGGAACACTGCAGGAGCCGGCCCTTGGGGGTGGCGGTCCCCAGGGCCATCAAGGGCTCCAAGAGGGGGGCCGCACAGCCCTCCTCCCACCTGTTAAAAGCCCCAGGGGGTGGTGGTCCCTGGGGCTGGGGGGTCTGTCACAGACCCCCCTATTTTACATATTAGAGCCCTGGGGAGGTGACAGTCCCAGAGGCATGTGGGGGGGCTTGAGCCCCCCACACAGGTTTTTTGTTTTTTTAAATGAAGCTCCGGGAGGTGGCGGTCCCCGGGGCTGCGGGGGTGATGTGAGCCCCCCTGCATACTACTTAATAAAGCCCTGGGAGTGGCGGTACACGGGGCGCCTTAGAGGCCCCCATCATACATATTCAAGCCCCGGGGGGTGGCGGTCCTGGGGGCTGCGGGGGGCCTGTGTGCCCCCTCGCTATTATAATTACTTTGTCCCGGCGGTGGCGGTCCCTGGGGCAGTGTGGGGGGGATTGGGCCCCCCATACTTTTTTTCACTATGCCCCCGGAATTTGGTCCCCACAGGGGCTAATTTTAAAAAAAAGCAGACTGGGTTGTGTTTTTTTTTTCATGGGGTACGCATACCTACGTGTATCCCGCAATTTTTTTATTTTTTATTTTTTTAATTTTTGGGCCTTGGGTGTCCTTGTGGGACCCCCTGAGCAGGCCTAGGGGGTCAGGGTGTTTCTACCCTGCCCTCTTTGCGTGTTTTGCACGGTTGTTTCACTGCTTTCTTGTGCCTCGGTTCTACCGAGACACAAGATGGCTGCCAACACTTCCTGGTTTGAAGTGTTGACAGCCAATTAGCATGCAGCTCATGCTCGGGAAGGTACACAGTACACTACAGAGTACAGTACGGAGTACGGTTCTTCATCTATAGATATATCTATGATTTTACTTTTGATTTTCTCAGGAACTACTGGACGGATTTACACCATTTAACAAAAAGCTTGATCTGCGAACAGAACTCTACCTTTTTTCCAAATTTGGTGTAATTCCGTTCAGCCGTTTGGGCTGTAGCCCTGGCTGAAGGTCCTATAAAAAATTGCATGGGGAAAACACGTTTTGGGACCCCCCTTTTTTATCAGCCCCCGCTTCATGAATCAACCCCAAACTTTCAGGGAAGGAGCGGAGCTGAGCAGGCCATTTTCATGGTGAATTTCGCAAAGATTTGTTGACCTGTGCCAAAATTATTCCAAATAGAATGTTGCGGATTTCCTATGGAAACTAGGTCCTAACTATATCTATCTACGGGCGAGCACCAGTAGGTAATATATATATATATATATATAAATATATATATATATATATATACACATATACATACGCATTCGTAGATACATACATTCATACATACATACATACACAGAGAGGTTTTCAACTGGAGTTGAGATGGCAAAGGTATAGGAAGATTGGGGAACGCCAAGGAAAATACTGGTAAGGTAATTCAGCTGTTTAGTGAGCATTAGAATTTGTTTGCACATCTCACCATGCTACCTGCAGGAGGGCAGGAATTAGAGAAGAAGTAGGAAAAACAATAGCGAGGTAAATGGAATATGGTGGTTGATCTAAGATCCAGAAAATGTACAACAAAGCAGTTGTGAGGCAACCGACAATTACTATTGCCTATTCTTAATTTTTTCTAGAAGTGGTCCGCTTACCTCAGGGTCAGGATGTGAACAGTCTCCATCCGACCTGGAAGTTTTACCTAATCCCTCTGTGCCCCAGCCATCACTCACCAACCCTCCACAATCAACATGCTCCTATCTTCTTGCACCATCTTCTCCTGATGTTTTGTGAACCCCTGGAGATCAAGGTGATATCAGTTCATGAAATCCTGTGGTTGCTGTGACAATGACAAATTGAATTAAAAAAGTAGCCTAGTTAGCCTTGACATCAATAGGATCATGAGAACTGCATTGAAAACTACTTTGAGAGGGTATTGTTTCCATATTTGCTTGTCTTTTTATTGGGAGTAAGCTGAGTAATTGGTAACTGACCTATACCTTCATTAGCCAAATGTATTTAATACTATTTTTAGGACTGATTATGAGTAGGCTACAGTTATAGCAGGTAGGTCCTGTCAGCACAGACAACAGTAAGATTGGAAATCCACAGTATTTCCTTGCTCAGTTGTTTCCCCATTTTAGGACCTTTTGCGTGTAATGCCTGGACGCAAGGGTAGACATAATGACCGGAATCACTAATTCTTTTCAAAATATTTCCATTCCTGAATTCCGGCCAACTTCAAAGAAGCCCAAAAAGTGGTAATCTTGCATATTTACCCTATTTAGAATTCGTTCAGGTATTTGGGAGTTCTTTAACCCCTCCCATGCTGGTGACGAACCCCAGCCGTCACGCCGCCCCGCGATGGGCGTGTGCTGATGACAACTGGGGTTTGTCACAGCCTCGCCCTGTTCTTTTGTTTACCACACAGCGGTAAAATCGCGGCTGCAGCGAAGGTGTTAATGGAAATGATTTTTAGAATCTGCATTTTACATCTGATTGCTTTTTATATGGCCAGGAATATTTTTTACTACCAGCGGTATTTTCCTGCGGTACCGTTTTTAGCACTGGTGTTATTTTTACTACGATCAGTTTGTCAGCCACTATTAGCAAATGTAACCCATGTATTGATTTAGTAGCAGCATAGCCGTAGTCTTTTTTGCTATATTCCCGCTTTGGTTGATGTTTCCCAAATGGGTGGGTGGTAAAGTGAGAGGCTGGATCAGTATATGATGTACACCTATGTAAGTGGATACCTTGCACTGATCCAGACAGCCCTTATGGTGATTTTAATGGTGTTAAACAACTTTAGAAAGCTCTCTAAGTGGTAGCTGTGGAGAGCAACCTTCAGGCTTAGTCCAGAAGGAGTGTAAAGCAGCTTGTTTTACCAGAACATAATCTTATAGGTATAGATTAAGTAAAAAAGAACCACACAGTGTATTTATAAAAATATGTATTTATTATAAGACACTCACTAACACATAAAGATATCTCCTAGATGGAGATATACACAATACACACAATACTTTGCAATAGAAATAGGTAACTAGCACAGCACACACAGTGTTCCCCAGGGGATACCAAATCATATGCTAAAATAGAGGTATGCAAACCACGACTTGAGTCAAGACAATACTCAGAGGACATAGAAGTGCCGAGCACCCAAGGAACCACCCAAGGTGAGTATCGAGGAGCCCCACTGAGGTCATGTGCAGTGTAGGAACACAACTGCGTTCTCCGTACAAATCAACGTGTAAGTTGCACTTGCAATTTTAAAGAAAGAGGACCCTTCCCAGTGGACCCTGAAGAAACCCCCCTGAAGAAACCCTGTGGAAGACAAGAGGTTGGAGAGCCACACCACCTGTTGATACCCTGGGATCCTGATTACCTGCACCAAGAAAGCCAAGTGCATAGGTGTGAAATGGTGTTGGAAACCATCATCAAACTCAATGATAGACTTCAGGAAGATGCCACTGCTGGAGAAGGAGAAAGTGTCCGGTAAAAGCCAAAGGTGGATTCAAGGTGTAGAGTACCTGCAAGAAGAGGGGACAGAATCTAGGTCACTCAGGGTGGCCAGGGGCACAGGAGACAAATGCCCACTGATGTTGGGTGCTGCAGGAAGGATGACGGTGACCTTGGAGCTGCAGCTGTGAGGACCAGGTGATGCTTTGAAAGACCAGGAGCCGTTCACAAGATGCCCCACATCGGATGTGGAGACTTAAGGGGCTGGTGTCCGTCGGGGGCACCAAGAAGCCTTGGTAACTTCAAATAACGTGGAAAGCGAAGAAGGTTCAGGGTCAGGATGACAACATCCAGGGGACTCACTAAAAGTAGGGGAGTCAGGGCAGGTCCCAAGCAATCAGGGGAGCACAAAGAATTCAAGGGTGACCCTCAAATTATCCACAGACCGGGGACATGGGAGTCGCAAGAGGACTTCGAGCAGCTCACCAAAAAAGCAGGCCCACAGTGCAAGCAATGCAGTGCGGTCAAAGATCCTGGTCACTGGAGATGCTTGAGGATGGGACTACTTGGAGCCCGTAGATCTTGATGGAAGGAAGCAAACAAGCTTTTGCAACAGCAAGTCGGAAGAAAGCATAGGAGTTTGGTTCCTGTGGCTCTGACGAGGGATACCGGCCTCAAACATGGTGAGAGGACAGGGCAGGCTTTGAGGAATGTGAAGAACCACCAACTGTGTTGCTGAACCTTTCGGAGTGAATGGGAGCCCAGGATCAGCAGACCGTTCAGCTTAGTTGTGGTTCCTGCAGATGCAGGGAAGTGACTCCTTCACTTCAAGGGAGATTTCTCAGGTGTTTTGGATGCCCACAGGACTTGGACGATTTCCTGTATGGAGCACAGGCACAGACATTGCATCAGCCATGCAGAGGAAGAGATCAGGAGCAGCATGAGTCTTCCCGATTGCAGCCTTGATGCCTAGAGTGCACAGATGATCCAAGTTGAAGTGGTGTCTGAATGGAATCATGTCCCACGACAAATCTTGGGACACACCCTCAGGAAAGCCCCTAAGTATCCTAAGGAAAGGGTTGGGATGATTCAGGGTTCCCTCCCAGGGGAGGGGTTTGGACAGTGGGGAGGATACTCCCATGTCCTTTGTCCAGTTTCACACCAGAGCGGGAGCTAATGGCTCCCTGAGCTGGTTTGAACTGGACCATGCAAGGAGAGCACAAAATGTGCCCTTCAAGCAGACTAAGTGACACTGGCAAGCACTCCCATCAGGCCCCAATACACTAAACCCTGACTGGGAGATGGTCACACCTCCCTGTAACTGGATACCTATTGTTCTGCCTTCCCCAGCTCAAGTTTGTTTCATAAGCAGGAGGGCAAAAGTGTGTCTCTGGTCGGCAGCACCCAAGTTGTACTGTCGAGGTCTAGAAGACTTGTATCAGGAGCACTGAGGGCCTTACAGAGGGCCTTTACAGTGCTTGGAATTATACCTCCCACACCGTTTATGGTGTGGGGGTATATTCCAACATGTTTGATACCAAACATGACAGGGTTCGTTGCAGCCAGTTTCAAGATGGTCATCGCGTAATGACGCAGTGTCCCTCTATATCTTATTTGGCTGTCTCACTTACAACCTGGGAGAATGGACTTCGAATGCGGCAGGGGTGTCCTGCTCATGCAGGGGCACCCTCACACTTAGAATCGAACACCCTGCCTTCAGGATTGAAAAGGCCAGCTATAGGGGTGACTTATAAGTTTTAAGTGCAGTGACCCTACATATAGTGAACCTATATCTGTCATAAGTGGTGTTACAACCAGCTTACGCAGGCTGCCATGGCATGCCTGTAGTGACAGTTTGAATGGTCTTCCTTAGGTGGCATAATGCATGATTCAACCTATGGGGGACCCCAGGGTACCTATAGCCTAGGTACCTTGGTACCATATACTAGGGACTAATAAGTGTACCCCAGTATCCAATCTAGGATGTACCTAAGTACTTACCATAACAATTTAGGGGAGAAAACAGAGAGACTGGGGTCCTGATTAGCAGGATTCCAGGCAGACAAGTCAGAAACAGCATAGCACCAGGCGAAATTGGGGATAACCATAAAAGCAGATCCTACTTCCATACAGGTAACTTCCCACTGTATTTGGTAATTTACAACACTTTCTAGAACAAGAGTCAAGGTTTCAGATTTGAAAATGTAAAGCCATCTTTTAAGCGTATACGTTGTTGGTTGGACACACGTTGTTCATCACGCCTATGAACTTTGTGAAATTAATGCTAAGTTTAGTTTTCCTGTGAGCTCCGCACCTAGCCCAAGTACTCAATTTATTTGTTGCTGTGTTGTCAACTGCATAGACAAAGTTCTAAAAATAAGGTAACAGCAATCTTTGTTGCATTTTCACATTTTATATGCTTAGGCTTTCATGATGCAATCAGTGCCAATCACACGCATGAGAGAGCTGCCCAATTAATCGTTATGATTTTTCTAAATCCTTGAAAAGCCTTTTTTGAAAGTAACAAGAAGAGTCAAAACAAAGCATCCGTCTTCTAGCACCAAGCATGGCTTCTGACAGCCTGGCATCATGCAATTACGTTAATGTACTTCTAATAAAATATACGTGGAGACTTTTCTCATTGCCTTGACAAGTTGTCAGTGAAAGTATGGAAGATATTCTGGAAGTACAGAATCTTGACAATGCTGAATCGTCTATGAACAGAAGTCACACAATACTGACTGTTTCTTAGATATGAAACGATCCTAATCCAAAAGAAAAATAATAAAAGAACCTTACATAGGGCAGAAAATGTGCCTTTTTGCATGGCCACCACAGATGTCTTGCCCTTTTACTGGAACCTATTTTTGCTGGACTTTGAAATATATGTGCTCCTTTTATTGTTGCTAATAAACAGTGAAGTGCATGTCCTCCATCTTTTAAAGGTGGTTAAATTGGCCAATCCCTAATTCAATATTCATTTTACCTACAAGTCCCTAGTATATGGCATAGAAAATGTGCCTAGGGTTTGAAAGTTAAATGCCACCTGTGGACGGCAGTACCTATTATGCTATCCACTACAGTAGCAAGGAAACATTACTCAGTCCTAACCTGTGTAGCCTGCAAAAGGCTAATTTGCATTAGCTCTCCAGCAACTGACCATAGTATACTGCTGGGAAAGAAATGTGAAAACTGCTCCCAGAGCAAAGACAATGTCTTGGGAGTGGGGAGGTGTTTTCTTCCTCTGACAGGAAGACAAGGCGGTGGGGCAAAAATAACATCATTTATTTCTAAGGGTACGGCCCAGTCACAAGCAAATGCTATGTGACACATGGAAAGACCCAACCTTTACCAACACTTTCAGAAGCAAACCCAGTCGGAGGGAACCTATCCCTAGACTCAGTTTTGAGTGAGCACAGAGGAGGGGGCCCCTAATTACTCTGGCCACTCCTTAAGGGGAGCCCACAGACTCTGCACCATGGGAAAAGGCTTTCCCGATCTTTGATTTTGAGAGTAAGGGGCACTGTAGGATAATTTGCAGTATACCAATGAGGAACTGTTGACAAAGAGGGTACGGTTGATTGTGGAAAATTTTACTCCATTTGTTGGACTTGGCCCTTTCTGCAGAGTCATACACAAAAGTTTTGCCTTCACCCTCCTGTTTTCTGAAACCGTTTTTGTTGTCTATTAGGACTCACACTTTACCACTGCTACAGTGCTACAGAGTGTGTGCTCTATCCTTGAAACATGGTAGAATTGGCTTACACCCAATAGGTATATTTGATTTACGTGCAAGTCACTAGTAAAATGGCAATACCTGTGAACAGGATATGTACACTAAATACTACTAGTTGACCTGCAGTACTAATTGTGCCAACCACTCAAGGAACCCTTTAAGCATGTCTCAAGTCTATCATTTCAGTATGTGTGTAGAATTTTAAACTGCCATATTGACCTGGCACATGCAACATTTTGCCAGGCCCAGACCTTCCTTTTTATTACAGTTGTCACCCCTAGGACAAGACTTGGACAGCCCAGTGTGCAGGGTGGAGTGTATTTAAAAAGTCAGACATGTACATTTAGGTTTTACATGTCTTAGGAATAAAATTCTAAAATAGTTTTTCGCCACCAGAAGGCCTGCCTTTCCAGCAGGATAACATTTGAGGAGCCCTATTACATTTAGTAGGCTGTAACTTCCAAATGGGAACAAATAACCAGTCCAACTTTTCCTACCGAGCATCGCTCAAGTTTCCAACCGGCAGTTTGACAGTATTAGATTGAATTTCATCGGTATCCTTCTCAAGGATTCCATCACCTTTTTATGACTGAAGGCCTAATTTATAATTGACTGTATGTATATTCCTTCGCAAGTCAGAAAATAAATTCCCTTTGGGCAGGTGAACATCAATACAAAGGTACTTACAAACAATAGACTCACTAATACATAAGCGTAACAAGGAAGCAATGATAAAAATGGAAAATTCAAACACGTGAAAACACTATAATAGAATTAGATCTTAGTACAATTTATTGACATACATTATATTGATTAATTCCTTCACAACAGCAACGGAGTGTACATACTGCCAACATGAAGGCCCACCTGCCCAACTTAAATGCAATTAGACCATCTGGTGTGGCGACGGCAGTGACTACTCCGTCACTGCCTTTGCCAAACCCCCAGTGGTGTGACAATAGCCCCCATGGTGCGGGCGGGCCCGAGCTCCAGGGGGCCCCTTCTGGCACAGTGCACGGGCTGTGCTGAGAGCTCCCAACTAGGTCTGGAGTGTGGGGAACCCCCCTCTATGTACTTTGCAGGGGTGCCTCCTTGAGTTTCGTTACGCAACTGAGCAAAGCATGCACTATTGAGATGTTGCCTCAAGCAGTGCTAGCTGAAGAAGTAGAATCCATTTTCATGCTATGTTTTGAATTTGTTGCAGATTGGGCATAAAGTTTCCCTTATTTACTAAGGTAGAGGATGTCAGCTTTCTCTAGATGTGAAAGTATAACTGACATATTGGTCTGTACTATGTAATGAAAACAAAGAATAGCGAGGATTTGTTTAAACAGTCTTACCTATTGAAAAATGCCTTGAAAATCATGTTAATCTGGACTCAATGTTAGAATCCTCATTCAAGATGACTACAAAACTTTTTTTGTACATGAATGTAGGGATTCGTTCCAAGCACTGTAGACCAGCAGAATCAGGGCATCCTACAATATGATAAGACAGAATTCAAGAGATGAGTGATTTATTGGGCTGCATCAAAGGCAGACGTTTTCAAGTGGTATAGAGTTTGCAACCTGATCCTTATCTATTTATGGTGATACTGATAGAGCGTGGGCTCACCTGCTCAATATACTCACCTGGGCCCATATATCTATATATTAAACAGGTAAACCTACACACTCTATTCAATTGGGATTTTTTACCGTTTGGATTATTATACCATTTATTTTACCAATCCAAGTCACCGATACCTAAAGTCCTAAAGGATCAAGGGAGTTAGAGAGAAATAGATAGAAATAATACTTAGCATTTCATAAATAACCACAAACTCAGGAAAAGTTTTAAATCCTTACCTAAGTAAAATATTTTGAAATTTATAAACGTGAAAACTCAAATTAATTTCTTATTATGTTTTACACCAATGTAGAATTTTAGAACATAAACATTTCATATGATTTGGAGAGAAAATGTTGTTAAGCATTTAAACAGAGGGTGGGTAAAAGAAAAGGGAAACAGTAAAATGACAAACCCACGCTTAAAAATTACCTATTCCGGTGTGATGACCAACCCTGGTCATAGCAGTGCAAAAGGGGGTGGTGATGGACGGAGCATCTGAACCAATCAAACACTCACACCCAGTCAAAAGATCTGGGTGTAATCCATCACCGTTCTTTAGCCCACTCTGCCACCCCAGTTCAGACATGGCCATATCCAAATCAGTCTAACCCTGTGCCTCATGGGAAGAGTCCAGCCCAAACTGCCAAACCATGCCTTCCCTGGATCGGATTCAAGCTTCCTAGGACCGGTTTCTGGCATTACAGCCGTCTTCAGCCAGGCTTGCTTGAATCCAGTGGCAAAGTGAGCAAGGGACTCACGTCTGAGCATACCCTGCCCACTTATGGAGAACAAAGCGGTACAAAAGGGGGTGGTGATGGACGGAGCATCTGAAACAATCACACACTCACACCCAGTCAACAGATCTGGGTTTAATCCATCACCGTTCTTTAGCCCACTCTGCCACCCCAGTTCAGACATGGCCATATGCAAATCAGTCTGACCCTGTGCCTCATGGGAACAGTCAGCTCGAACTACCAAGCCATGCCTTCCCTGGATCGGATTCAAGCTTCCTAGGACCGGTTTCCGGCATTACAGCCGTCTTCAGCCAGGCTTGCTTGAATCCAGTGGCAAAGTGAGCAAGGGACTCACGTCTGAGCATACCCTGCCAACTTATGGAGAACAAAGCGGTACAAAAGGGGGTGGTGATGGACGGAGCATCTGAAACAATCACACACTCGCACCCAGTCAACAGATCTGGGTTTAATCCATCACCGTTCTTTAGCCCACTCTGCCACCAGAGTTCAGGCATGGCCTTATGCAAATAAGTCTGACCCTGTGACCCATGGGAACAGCCCAGCCCGAACTGCCAAGCCATGCCTTCCCTGGACCGGAAACAAGCTTCCTAGGACCAGTTTCTGGCATTACAGCCGTCTTCAGCCAGGCTTGCTTGAATCCAGTGGGAAAGTGAGCAAGGGACTCACGTCTGAGCATACCCTGCCAACTTATGGCGAACAAAGCGGAACAAAAGGGGGTGGTGATGGACGGAGCATCTGAACCAATCAAACACTCACACCCAGTCAACAGATCTGGGTTTAATCCATCACCATTCTTTAGCCCACTCTGCCACCCCAGTTCAGACATGGCCATATGCAAATCAGTCTGACCCTGTGCCTCATGGGAACAGTCCAGCCCGAACTGCCAAGCCATGCCTTTCCTGGATCGGATTCAAGCTTCCTAGGACCGGTTTCTGGCATTACAGCCGTCTTCAGCCAGGCTTGCTTGAATTCAGTGGCAAAGTGAGCAAGGGACTCACGTCTGAGCATACCCTGCCAACTTATGGCGATTAAAGCGGTACAAAAAGGGGTGGTGATGGACTGAGCATCTGAACCAATCAAACATTCACACCCAGTCAACATATCTGGGTTTAATCCATCACGGTTCTTTAGCCCACACTGTCACCCCAAATCAGACCTGGCCATATGCAAATCAGTCTGACCCTGTGCCTCATTGGAACAGTCCAGCCCGAACTGCCAAGACATGCCTTCCCTGGATCGGATTCAAGATTCCTAGGACCGGTTTCTGGCATTACAGCCTTCTTCAGCCAGGGTTGCTTGAATCCATTGGCAAAGTGAGCAAGGGACTCACGTCTGAGCATACTAGGAAGCTTGTTTCCGGTCCAGGGAAGGCATGGCTTGGCAGTTTGGACTGGACTGTTCCCATGAGGCACAGGGTCAGACTGATTTGCACATGGCCATTTTTGAACTGGGGTGGCAGAGTGGGCTAAAGAACGGTGATGGATTAAACCCAGATCTGTTGACTGGGTGTGAGTGTTTGATTGGTTCAGATGCTCTGTCCATCACCACCCCCTTTTGTACCGCCTTGTTGGCCATAAGTTGGCAGGGTATGCTCAGACGTGAGTCCCTTGCTCACTTTGGCACTGGATTCAAGCAAGCCTGGCTGAAGATGGCTGGAATGCCACAACCGGTCCTAGGAAGCTTGTTTCCGGTCCAGGGAAGGCATGGCTTGGCAGTTCAGGCTGGACTGTTCCCATGAGGCACAGGGTCAGACTGATTTGCATATGGCCATGTCTGAACTGGGGTGGCAGAATGGGCTAAAGAACGGTTAGGGATTAAACCCAGATCTGTTGACTGGGTGTGAGTGTTTGATTGGTTCAGATGCTCCTTCCATCACCACCCCCTTTTGAACTGCTTTGTTCGCCATAAGTTTGCAGGTATGCTCAGACGTGAGTCCCTTGCTCACTTTGCCACTGGATTCAAGCAAGCCTGGCTGAAGACGGCTTGAATGCCAGAAACCAGTCCTAGAAGGCTTGTTTCCGGACCAGGGAAGGCATGGATTGGCAGTTCGGGCTGGACTCTTCCCATGAGGCACAGGGTCAGACTGATTTGCATATGGCCCAGTCTGATTTGCATATGGCCATGTCTGAACTAGGGGTGGCAGAGTGGGCTAAAGAACGGTGATGGACTAAACCCAGATCTGTTTACTGGATGTGAGTGTTTGATTGGTTCAGATGCTCCGTCCATCACCACCCCCTTTTGTCCCTCTTTGTTCGCCATATGTTGGTAGGGTATGCTCAGACGTGAGTCCCTTGCTCATGTTGCCACTGGATTCAAGCAAGCCTGGCTGAAGACGGCTTGAATGCCAGAAACCTGTCCTAGGAAGCTTGTTTCCGGTACAGGGAAGTCATTGTTTGGCAGTTCGGGCTGGACTGTTCCGATGAGGCACAGAGTCATTCTGATTTGCATATGGCCATGTCTCAACTGGGGTGGCAGAGTGGGCTAAAGAACGGTGATGGATTAAACCCAGATCTGTTGGCTGGGTGTGAGTGTTTGATTGGTTCAGATGCTCCGTCCATCACCACCCCCTTTTGTACCGCAACCCTGGTCATAGGCTGAGACAAAGAAATAGAATCCCAAAGTACAGGTACCAGCAGAGAAGAACAGGTGCAAGCCAGAAATCAGAACCAGGACAGGATACGGACCAAATTGGATCAGGACAGGACCACCACAGGCTAAGACTCGCAACAAAGAGTTAAAGTGCAAAACGCCAGCATTTTAAATCTTCTCGGCAGCTCACAGTCGAACCCCGATTGGGTCATCAATCCCCTTCCCAATAACCCTGATTGGATTATAGAATTTTCTGACAGAGTGCTCCACAGCAACTCTGCTCTCGATCACCTATTGAGTGCGTTGGGTCAGTGACAGGTCAGCTATTCGGACAATTTGGACAATCTAGATAGCTAAACCTACCCTAGTTATACTATTTTTCAGGTCAGTGTCCCACCCCCAAATGTTGCAATTGTGTAAATCCCGCAATTTTATTTCACAAGAACGAGGAGTAGCCATCACACCATATTTTTCAAGAGGCAACTTGTCAATCATGTGTTTATGACATCACCTCCCATAACTTTATCAACCCATGTTCTTTTTATTCGTCCTGGTAGTGAAATGTATCAAATGTTTTTATTTTAATAAACAATTTTATCAATTCAGCTTCCTCTGTCAAGGCAAAAATTCATTCTTCTCCGCCTTCTATGTCCGTCTTGGCCATGATTTAATGCTACAGCTTCTGTGGCTTGAGGACATTTGTCGCACAGGTGCAGTCTCTCCAAGGATGGAGTTCAGCAAAGCGTTTAGGCCGATTCAGTTTATCATGTAAAAATAGAAAAGAACAGTTTTAGGGACATAGAATAAATGAATACACTGTATATCATTTCTTTCTACTCTATTCCCATTAATTTATTTTATTCTATTGCGTTAATGATTATGCGAAACAGACAGCTTAGCAAGGCAGCGGTGCAAGCTTCTTGCACGTTAGAACACATAACGGCCATCTTAGTTCTTTTGCTCAGGAGCAAAAGTTTTCCCACCAAGCATGTCACGTGGGCATGACAGACGCATGCGCAGTAGAGAATCCCACGTAACAGCAGCCATTTTAGTGTAAGCGGATTATTGTTAATAAAAAGCACATTGACAAGCTTCCATTAGATATCTATTATGTCATGTAATGCAATATTAATAAGACAAAAACATGTTAATTAGTAAATTAATGTTATTATGAGAAGGTTGAGTACAAGCAAGTCACTTTACGTGTAAAACCTTGTTCCATCAATCCCCTCTTTGATGATATTTATATCACCACTAATTAATGAAACAGATGCCAACTTTACACTTCACCCATTTCAATTTCTTCAAACTTTCTGTTAATATTTCTTTCATTCTTCATATGAAAATCTTTCACCTTTTTGTATAAATGTCCATTATTTTCTTCTAATTCTATTTCATTGATATTTCTTTTCTTTTCTTTTTTATTTACTGCATATGTCTTTTTATGTTTACGACATTTGCAACAGATTATTATTCCTAAAATCATTAGGGCTATTCCCACCATTGGCATCAGTATTTTACCTACAAAACTTTTCCCTATATTAGAAAACCAACTACTTATAGAGAAAAGGCCATCTGTTAGTCTTTTCCATGCATTATCAACCTCCAGTGGTTTAAGTTCTTTTTCTTAATATGTAATAATCCTTACATAACTTTTCAGTTCTACTCTTTTGTCAGGTATGTAAGTGCAACAATGTTGCACCCTTATCATTCTGCAAACTCCGCCCTCTTTTGCCAAAAATGTATCAAGAGCAAGTCGATTTTGTAAAACCATTGATCTTACTGCAACTAATTCAGTATTGATCATCAGAAATCCTCCAGCATTGTCAGTTGATAAATGATCCACTACTGTCGACAATTTGCAAATTCTTTCAGTATTTAAAACCTCTCCCACTGAAGATATCAATGCACTAAATATATCACCTACAATTTCTGCTATTCTAGCTCTTTTACTACGTATTAGTTCATTAGTATCTTCATTGTTTTCAGTGATTCTATGTATGTGGTATACCTTTCGGAATACTATTCCAAAATAGCAACTCCCATAACAATGATCAGACAATTTGTAATATGCTTTGTTACCACAAATATAATAAATTCAAGGAAATACCGGCTCAGTTCCATCTTTAAAACCCCAACCCCCAATTATTTTATGATTGAGTTCACATTCACTGGAACCAATAAATATATTGTTATAATAACTTGTTCTCTCCCGGTGGAGACTGCGTTTCCCTTTCTTTTCAAAGTCCAGTAACATAGCAGCATGAGTTTTGCCATTCAAGGTGTACCCTTTATTTTCTGCCCATTTAGGAATCTTTTGGTTATGTTCTGTAGCTTTGACCGCGGAGCTGTCGAACGTTCCCAAAATGGTCAATTTTGATGAAATTTTAACATTTAATCTTTTGGCTGTAAATTACTGTTGGATGTGAATTATTACTTTTTCAACTAAAATAAGTGTGTTTAAAGTCCTGAACAAGGCCAGATTAGTATCTAGGCAGAAGAAACAGAAGAAAGACCTGGACCAAGTCAGATAGAGAGGGATACAGATGACGAAGATACACAAATTGTGCCATAACTAAATGAAAGCAAAGAAACAATTGGAGAAAAACAAAGCATAATGCCAGCTAAAAGACTCAAAAAAGGAGATAATTGGCCTGGTTTTGTTAAGAAATTGAAATTTCGTCTTAAATCAAAAAATGAAGAACCAGAGCAAGTATACGAAATATCAAGTGAAACTGAGCATTCCACAGAACAACCAAAAAGAAAAAGTCCGCGTTTGAATAGACTGAATAATAAGTTCAGAGGTCCTGAATGGACTTATGTCATTCTTGAAGATCTTGAAAAATTAGAACTGAGTGATGATGATGATGAATTAATTGATGAACCAACAGACGAAGACCAACTTGAAAAATGTTCACAAGTTGAAATTCTGTGAAAAAGTCTCAAAGAGGGGCGAAGTCTCCTTAATCGAAAAATGGCTTATCATACTGTTAATGGTAAACCAAACAGAAATTGCTTAAAAACATGCTGTAGAATATGCACATGTAGTATAGGAATAGTACTTATCGTATGGATAGGATTGACCGTAGCTATTCCTTATCTAATGAGTAAAAGTGAAAAGGATGACACTAACATTCATGAGACGGTAGATGCACCTGAAAAATTAGACACATATGGAAATGTAGACAATGTTAGGCAGCAAAGAAAAGAAGTAGAAACATCAGATGAGTAAGGATTGCATTGTGATAAAGCTAGAAATAGAACACATTTGAATGTATTTGCAAATTTATTAGTACACTATGTAGAGACAATGGAAATAAGCGATTGCTACGTATGTATGGAGCTACCATTGTCTGTAGCGGAAGGAGTCACTTATCATCATTTGCCCCTGACTACTGTATTTCATGTAGTATTTTAGCTAGCTTATTTTATAAGAGAGGACACTTACAATATTATTATGCTATTTTAGATATGATTTTCTCTGAACTTCCTATTCATAATAACCTGAATTCTGTACATAGTAAAGGTAACATAGCTCGTTATATGGGAGGATATTTTCTAACAATGGGTACAATAGATATAGCTGAAGCACACAAGAATAATTTAACATGCATTTTACATGAAGAATAAAAGATATTTTTGAATGTAGTTGAGAAAAGGAGAGAGGATTTCCAAAGAAAAGCTACAAAACCTTGGCAGCTAAGATAGACACGGTGGCGATCGAAGTCAACCTTATCAGGACGGACTTGGGGAAAACCAATGAGCGGGTCAAGTCCCTGGATATCAAGACCGCAAGCCTGACCACGGATGTCTCGGATCTCCAGACCGAAGTCCGTAATCTCCGAGCGGCTAATGACTTGTTCGCCCGTCGGCTGGATGACTTCGAGAGCCGGGCCAGACGCAACAACGTCTGCATCATAGGTGTTCCGGAGAACTCCGTAGACTTGTCAACAGACCTTCTGGTGGAAGACCTTGTTTTAAATCACTTGGCACCAAAGGGCCTCAGTAGCTTTTTCACGGTGGAGCGTGCTCATAGAGTCCCCGGTGGGAAGACCAAGCTGGGGGCCGCTCAGAGGCCTATAATAGACAGGATTTTTAATTTCCGGGACAGAGACGCTATCCTGCAAGCCTCACGTACCAACGGTCCCACTAAATTTTAGAATGTGTCGATCAGTTTTTATCCGGACTTCACACAGGCGGTGCAGAAACAACGTATGGGCTTTACGGGGGTGAAAAGGCGACTCAGGGACATGGGACTGAAGTACGCCATGCTTTTTCTGGCCCGCCTGAGGATTGAACATGAAGAACGTGCGTTCTTTTTTGACCGCCCGAGGTGGCCAGTGACTGGTAAGACACTTTGCCGACCCACCGTACCAGCCCAGAGAATTCGAGGGGCGCCGCAGGCGGCTTGGAAGAACAGGAGTAGTGAGTCTGCGCCGGCGGGCACATTTTATGGACTTATGGCAGTGGCTCTGTGACTGTTATGTTTATACAGTGTGGATACCCGGGGGTGGGGGGAATCGGGACTCTTCCTCCTCTGGGGACTTTTTTCTCTCTTCTTGTAGGTTAGTTTAATGGGGCGACAGGCACACTGCAAGTTGGGGTGGCTTTTTGGTCTACCCCAGGGGTGCAGGGTGGGGGGGTGTGTTTTGAGGGTTCTTTTGGGGGTGGTGGAGGTCTTTTCTTTCTTGTTTGTATCGAGGCTGCGCGTTGATTCATATTTTATCCTATGTGCCTGTTTCGTGGCGGAGGGGACAGAGTGTTCATTTCTGGGATGGGGGTAGGGGGCTGAGGGTGCTGAGCTGGAACGTCAACGGTCTTGGTGATAGGATAAAACGGGGGATAGTTTTGCAATATTTGAAGTGATGCTCCCCAGATATAGTTTTACTCCAGGAGACACATTTAGTAGGAAATACGTGCCACGCACTGAATAGACGGGCTACCGTTTGGTGGCCCATTCTGGATTTACCACTGGGTCGAGGGGGGCGGGTGTCCTGGTTAGGAACTCCCTCCCCCTGGAGATAGATGACACGGTGCTGGACGATAGAGGCCGCTACGCGGCTATAACAGGTCGGTGGGAGGGGAAGACGATCTCCATTTTGTCTGTGTATGTTCCGCCCGGTCTACACCACATTTACTGATTTGGGCAGGGTGATCCTGGGGTTCCATGATGGCATGTTGGTTGTGGGTGGCAATTTTAATTCAGTTGTCAGTGGGGATGAAGATCGTAGCCCCCCCAGACTCCTCCCCGCATCGCAGCTGTGGCTGGGAAAATTTTTGGACATGTTGGGTCTAGCGGATTGTTGGAGGCAACTGCACCCTGGGCAGCTCCAGTATACCTTCTACTCGGGAGCTCATGGGAGTCTCTCGAGACTTGATTATATCCTCGTACCGGCGGTGCAGATGGTCTCTGTAAGGGAAATCAGGCATTTAGCTAGGGGGATCTCAGACCACTCCCCACTCTGGCTCACTCTTAACGTACAGCTGGAGGCCGGGGGTCGGATTGCCCCGATCAACCCCTGGCACCTTCGTAACCCCAAAATTAGAACGGAGGTGGTTAAGTGTATGGATTTCTACTTTGCTGAGAATGAGGGATCGGTGTCCTCCCCTGTCTCCTTGTGGGAGGCTTATAAAACTGTGATCCGTGGTCAGACTCTATCCTTGATTGCTAGCAAGAGGAGGCGCAAAAATGCGGAAGTGGTGGGCTTGGAAAGTGAAACCACTGGGTTAGAGGAACGGATGGAGTCTGGGGCTACACCTGAGGTTCTACATTCTTTGGCCCTTAAACAGTTTGAGTATAGAGCTCTGGTGACTGATGCGGCCAGGGCGATGAATCGTGAGCAACAGGGGCGTTTGTATGATGTTGGTGACAAAGCTGATTGCTTGGCTAGACAAAAGAGATAGATTGAATCGGGTGGTGCCTGTTGCTGAAAGAATGGATGGTACGCGAGTGGTGGACCCGGTTGAGATAGTTGAGGTCTTTGCCCAGCACTTTCAGAAGGTTTATGCGCCGGTCTCGGATCGGCCGGAGGAAGATTCACACTTGTTGCTTCGGGATATCTCGTTGCCTAGCCTGTCGGAATCGGACAAAGAGCTTATGGAGGCGGAATTTTCCACCGATGAAGTTGCGCTCGCTATCCACTCACTTCGCTCTGGGAAGGCCTCAGGTCCGAATGGTATACCAGCCGAACTGTACAAGCTGTGCCCTGACAAAATGGCGCCGTATCTTCGTCGGATGTTCTCGGCATCGCGAGATCATTGGGTCCCTTCCCCGGGATCAGAGACTGGCGTCCATTGTGGTCATCCATAAAGATGGCAAGCCCCGTGAACACTGTTCGTCGTATCGGCCGATCTCGCTTTTGAATGTGGAACCCAAGATCCTGGCGAAGCTTTTGGCTAACCGGCTGATTACGGTGATCAGTGACTTGATACACCCGGACCAATCTGGCTTCATCCCCCATCGAAACACCGCGCTCAATCTTCGCCGTCTTCATGGCGTCTTAGCAAGGGCGGGGTCTCTTGATGAGCCGGCCATCTTGGTTTCCCTTGATGCGTCGATGGCCTTCGGCACGGTGGAATGGCCATATCTGTGGGCAGCCCTTGATAAGTTTGGTTTTGGCCCTAAGTTCATCGGGTGGGTCAGACTTCTGTATGAGCAACTGCTGGCTCAGGTGGTGGTCAACGGCAGGGCCTCGGAACCCTTTGTTCTCGGACGCGGCACGAGACAGGGAATGCCCTTTGTCGCCACTCCTTTTTGCGCTTGCCCTTGAACCCCTGGCTGCGTGGTTCCATTGGGAGCCTTCGCTCAAGGGCATTCGATGGTCCCCTGACTTCGAGGATCGTATATCACTATATGCCGACGACATATTGTTGTACCTTACCTCTCCCCGTAAGTCGCTGGGAGTCCTATTTGATGTCTTGAGTTCCTTTGGGAAGAATTCCGGTTTGGTTATCAACTGGGCCAAGTCCTGTGTCTACCCGCTCACAGGAGAAATACCTTCTCTGCCCTGCATTTGCCCGATACCCGTTTCTAGAGTCAGCTTTAAGTACTTGGGGATCTACATTTCACTGGACCCCGCAGTACGTTATGAGCGGAATTTATTACCTCCGCTTGCCCGGCTCAGGTCGGATGTTGCGGCGTGGTGTGGCTTGCCTTTGTCTCCCTTGGGAAGAGCGGCCCTGTTCAAGATGATGGCTCTCCCCCGATTCTTGTACGCCATCCAAAACACACTTGATCTGGTGCCGGCTAGCTATTTCCGTGAAATTGAAGGCCTCCAGAGGAAGCTGGTGTGGGGCGTGCGACCTCGCATAGCATTGGCAAAATTGACTTTGCCCTGGTACGACGGTGGTATAGCGCTGCCTGATATTTAACGTTATTACTGGGCATCTCAACTAAGCGCTGTTAACCATGCCATGTACGGTCCTGTTCCAAATCCCGCATTCGAGATGGATAGGTGGCAGCTTCCCGGGGGCAACTATAATAGAGCGCTCTATTCTAGAGCCGCCAGGAAGAATCTGACGGGTCCCACTGGGGTGGCAGTACGAGTATGGGGTAGTGCAAATGCGGCCATGGGGTGGACGGACAGGCTGACTAGAGCGACCCCCCTATATGCTGCGGAGAGACTGGGTGGTCTATGGACGTCGAAAGGGTTCGATAGATGGGACCTTATTGGCATCAGTAAAGTGGGCGATCTCTGGGCCAAGAACAGAGTTAAGACGTTTGATGAACTTAAACAGGAATACAATTTGAGTGATAGGGAATATTTCCGATATCTCCAATTCCGCCACGCACTTGACTCGGTTTTCCCAGATGGCACTACGATCCCGGAGTCTTCTCCCCTGGAAGATAGAGTGCTTGACGGGCACGTCCCTGACAGTACTATCTCCCTCATCTATAAAAAACTTATCAATGACCGTTCGGACCTCCTTGTACAGCTTCGGGGTGCCTGGACTGGCAATGGGCTGGAGTTGGACGATGAAGATTGGCAGGCTGCGATATCCTCCCCTAAAGAGGTCGCGATTCCGGCGCGTCTCCGTCTGGTGCAACTGAAGATTCTGCACCGTGTCTATGTCACGGGTCCACGTTTGATACACATGGGTTATTCTGCGGATGGGCTGTGTAGGCGTGGTTGTGGTTTGCTTGCTACCTTCCTTCACATTATATGGGAATGTCCGGAGGTAGTGTTTTTTGGAATCGATTGCATGCGGTGATGGGTGAAGTGACGGGTGTTGAGTTGTTGCCTGAGGTCAGACGCTGTTTGTTGAACATTTGGGAGCCGAATGACTACACTGTTGCTCAGACTCAATGGGTCACATTGGGCAACATGATTGCGAAAAGAGACATTGCTCAATTGGGCACCATCAGTCTTAACTTGGAAAGAAAGCATGGATTGGTGCATGTTTAGAGAAAAAAATCGTGTATATATCCCGTTGTAGGCCCAAGAAATGGGGAAGGATATGGGGTCAATGGAATTCATACCGAGGAGAGATCTGCACTCCCCCCTTTACTGAAGCTCCCGACATTCCTCAATTCCCTTGACTGTGCGTTTCGGTTTCCCGGCTTTCAGTTGTATGTGATGTATTGTTTTGCTCTCGGCCCCTCCCCCTCTCCAAGATCTCTCCTCCTTCATAGCAATACCCATTAATCATTTGTCTTCCTCTGCCGTATGAGACAGTCACTACATTGCATGGTACCGCCTCGACTCTTTTTTGTGTTTTAATTTTTGTTATTTATAAAAAATATATAATTTGAAACCTTTTACTTATCCTCTTATTGCCATAAGCTCTCCACTATATTGTGCCTCTTCGCTGCCGGGCCCTCGGGTTGTCGGCTGATGAGCTGTGTATTATTGTGCTACTGATATTGCGTACAACTGACCAGCCTCCGTGGTTGTAGGTCTGTAACTGTATTCTCTTTTTACAGAATAAAGGTTTAAAAAAAACAAAACAAAAAAAAAACCAATTAGAATACAAACAAGTTCAACCAATGGTTGTGCGGCTTTTTCTTGTGAGACGAGGTCTCGCGCTCCTGTGCTCACCCCTCCTTTACAAAATTACCTCATCTACACACCTGCTGTATTAGCCAATACCAGCGCGGCTCTGAGTGACGTCAGCGCAGCTCCGCAACTGACTCCCTCCTTTGCAAGGTAATACGAGAGATTTCGTCTACCTTTCACGCAAGCATCGGAGAACCCGTTACTCCCTCGGGCTTACCCTTTCTAGGTTACGCAAGGCCAAAGTTTCACCAATGAACCCATTTGCTGTCAATCGAGCTCAGAAGAACCTGCTACTCCTCCAGTGTGACCCTTTCTAGGTGATATCACACCAAAGTTTTACTAGCGAACTCTTTGCTATCAATTATTCACACATTTATTCAGAAAAATCCCTAAAACACTGCTTCTGATTTTACCTAACCATGCACTTACTTCCACGGACAAGTGACCTCACTACAGAATTGTTTCCATTTACCACCTGTTATTCTTCCCCCCGGGTTTCCAGACAAAACATAGAAACAGGTACGAACAGTTTTGGTTAATGCATAAAATCAATAAAATCAATAACTAATAATCAATCAATAATCAATATATACTATCCATCTATCTACACTAATCCCTAACCACTACTCTTCTACCAAAATAACTGATAGAGCGCGGGCTCACCTGCTCAACATACTCACCTGGGCCCATATATCTATATATTAAACAGGTAAACCTACACACTCTATTCAATTGGGGTTTTTTACCATTTGGATTTTTATAACATTTATCTTGCCAATCTAAGTCACCGATACCTAAAGTCCTAAAGGATCAAGGGAGTTAGAGAGAAATAGATAGAAATAATAATACTTAGCATTTCATAAATAACCACAAACTTGGGAAAGTTTTAAATCTTTATCTAAGTAAAATCTTTTGAAATTTATAAACATGAAAACATCAAATTAATGTCTTATTATGTATTAGACTAATGCAGAATTTTAGAACATATACATTTCAAATGATTTGGAGAGAAAATGTTGTTAAGCATTTAAACAGAGGGTGGGTAAGAGAAAATGGAAACAGTACAATGACAAACCCATACTTAATTGTTACCTATTCAGGTGTGATGACCAACCCTGGTCATAGGCTGAGACAAAGAAATAGAATCCCCAAAGTACAGGTACCAACAGAGAAGAACACGTGCTAGCCAGAAATCAGAACCAGGACAGGATACGGACAAAATTGGATCAGGACAGGACCACCACAGGCTAAGGCTCGCACCAGAGTTAAAGTTCAAAACGCCAGCATTGTAAACCCTCTCTGCATTAACAGTCGAACCCCTATTGGGTCATCGATCCCCTTCTCAATAACCCTGATTGGATTATCGAATCTTCTGACAGAGTGCCCTGCCAGCAACTTTGCTCTCGATGACCTATTGAGTGCGTTGGGTCAGTGACAGGTCAGCTATTCGGACAAGTGAGACAATCTAGCTACCTAAAACTACCCTAGTTATACTAATATTCAGGTCAGTGTACCACCCCCAAATGTTGCAAATGTGTAAATCCCACAATTCTATTGGACAAGAACGAGGTGTAGACATCACACCATATTTTTCAAGAGACAACTTGTCAATCATGTATTTATGACATCCCCTCCCATAACTTTATCAACCCAAGTTCTATTTATTCCTCCTGGTAGTGAAATGTATCTTTTTTTTTATGTTTCTTTTTATTAAAGCAAGGCGTGAATAAAACACAGGTGCTTTGCACAGAGACGGATCGTTCTCATAGTCCAATATGTGTACAATAAGCAATAGTGGGGGAGGGGGGAAGCATATAGGTCAAACGTATTCACATGCATGGGTCATGGGGAAGATGAAAAATCAAAAATCACGGTAGCGGGCGGTACACAAATATTCCCTCTGTATTGATTCCATGGACTCCAGACATTGTTCCACTTCCGGGGGCGACCCCTTGCCAAGTACACAGTTTTTTCACGGAACATGCACCAATCCATACTTTCTTTCCACCCCTCTATAGTAGGCGGCCTCTTCGATCCCCACTGCTGTGCTATATTACGCTTAGCTATCCTGGCCCCTAAGGTGACCCATTGGGTTTGAGCAGTGTTCAAATCCGTGGGTTCCCAAATATTCAGTAAACATCTTCTAGCTTCTGGTAAGAGAGCCACACCTAGGACTTCGTGCATAACATCATGTACAGAGCTCCAGTATTCCACCATATATCAACACTCCCACAGGATATGAAGGAACGTTCCCAATTAACCACACCCCCGCCTACACAAACCATCCTCAGTTAAACCCATCCCAATCAAACGTGGACCAGTGACATATACCCTATGCAGTATTTTCAGCTGGACGAGCCTCAATCTGGCTGGGATTGCGACTTCCTTAGGGTAAGACACCGCTGCTTGCCAATCTTCGTCATCGATTTCAATGCCCTCCCCCGTCCACTTGTCCCTCAGCTCCACCAGAATATCCACTCTATGGTTTATCAGCTTTTTATAAATGAGAGAAATTGTGCTATCAGGTAGATGCCCATCCAATATTCTATCTTCCAACGGGGATGCCTCTGGTAACTCTCCCCCTTCATGGAATACTGACTTCAACGCATGACTTACTTGCGCATAACAAAAGTATTCCCTCTCACTCAGCTCATATTCAGTTTGTAGTTCAGCAAATGATTTAATTCTCCCCTTTGTCCAGATATCGCCCACCGTGGCAATCCCTATTAGGTCCCATTTGTCAAAACCCTTCGTATTCCAGAGCCTGCCCAGCCTTTCCGATCCAAATAGTGGGGTAGCCAAAGTCAAACGGTTTTTCCACCCCAATGAACTAGTAACATCATGCCATATCCACAACGCCACTTTGGTAGGTCCCGTCAACTTTCTTTCCACAGATCTAGTATACAACGCTCTATTATAATTACCACCAGGGAGCAGCCATCTATCCATTGCGTATCCCGGATCCGAATTGGACCCGTAGGTGCCATGGTTGACAGCTCCCAGCTGAGAGGCCCAATAATACCTTTTAATATCAGGAAGAGCTATGCCTCCGTCGTACCATGGGAGTGTTAATTTAGCTAGTGCTATACGTGGCCTGCCGTCCCATAGTAAAGTACGCTGCAGTGCTACCACTTCTCGAAAGTAGCCAGCTGGCACCACATCTAACGTATTCTGGAGGGCGTAAAGAAAGCGGGGGAGAGACTTCATTTTAAAAAGCGTCGCCCATCCCGACAGTGAGAGCGGAAGTTTCTTCCAACCGGCAACATCGCTTTTCAAGCGAGCCAGCGGAGGAAGAAGGTTTTTATCATATCTGATCATGGGATCCAATGAGATATAAATTCCAAGATATTTGAATCCTTGCGTGGTGATCTGAATAGGACAGGTCCGAGGCGGAATGGGGGCGACGCCACAGAGGACGTACAGATAGGATTTCGCCCAATTTATTATCAGTCCTGAGTTCCTACCGTAAGAGGCCAGCACATCACATACAACGATAAGGGATTTCCGAGGCGAGGTCAAATATAATAAGATATCGTCGGCATATAAAGAGATCCGATCCTCAAACTGTGGAGCCCAACGAATACCCCGAATCGAGGGCTCCCAAGGAATCCAGGTCGCCAGAGGCTCTAGGGCCAGCGAAAACAAAAGGGGGGAAAGTGGGCAACCATGCCGAGTGCCCCGCCCAAGACAAAATGGCGCTGAAACACGATTGTTCACAACTACCCATGCAAGGGGCTCGGTATACAAGAGACGCACCCAACCAATGAACACCGGACCAAACCCAAACTTAGCCAAAACAGCCCATAAGTAAGGCCATTCCACCATATCAAAGGCCATCGTTGCGTCTAAGGACGCTATTATGGCCGGCTCTCGCAGGGTATGTGCTCTAGCCAATACTCCATGCAATCCTCGTAGATTCAAAGCCGTATTTCTGTGCGGAATAAATCCCGATTGATCGGGATGTGCCAGCCCACCAATCACTTTGATTAATCTATTAGACAACACTTTGGCCAGTATCTTAGGTTCCGCAGTCAATAATGAGATCGGCCTGTACGATGCACATTTGGTTTTAGGCTTTCCCTCCTTATGTATCACCACTATCGAAGCTACTCTCTGATCATAAGGTAATACTCCACACTCTCGAGCTTCCAAAAACATTTACTTGATGTAAGGGGCGACCTTGTCCGGTCGAAGCTTGTACAGCTCGATCGGGAGTCCATTAGGTCCCATCGCTTTCCCTGAATTCAAGGCGCGCACTGCCAGGGCAACCTCATCTACTGTGAATTGACTATCCATGAGGTCACAATCCTCCTTAGTAAGGCGCAGGAGTTGGATGTCTCTTAGCAGCAGACACGAGTCTTCCTCAGACCTATCTGAGACAGAAGTGTATACAGTACAGAAATAATCTGCAAAGCCATTGACTATCCCTTGGGGGTCAGTGATATGTTACCCTTCCGCCGTTTCAATCTCAGGAACTACACGATCCGCTCTATCTTTCTTATCCAACCAAGCAATTATTTTCCCAGCCTTATCACCCACATCATATAAACGCCCTGTTGTTCCCTACTCAGGGCTTTGGCACTATCGGTGACTAGCGTCTTGTATTCAAGCTGCTTAAGTTTCAAATCATGCAATCTAGCGCGAGTAACCTCCTGTTCCAATTCAGTTTCGATGGAGGCTATTTCGGATTCAAGTCTCACCACGTCTTCCTCCTTCTGCCTTTTCACTCCCGCAATCAGAGGCAATGCGTGACCTCTAACCACTGTCTTAAACGCCTCCCACAACAATATCGGCGATGACACCGATCCCTCATTTTCTTGGAAGTAATGCTCTAACATTTTCAATAAATCCTTACGAACCTTAGAATTGCGCAAATATCAGGGATTGATGGGGGCAATTCTACCGCCAGAGCCCGCGGCCAACTCAATTCTAAGCCATAGAGGCGAGTGATCTGAAATGCCTCTAGCCAAATGTTTCACCTCTACAATGTACGGTGCCTGGGCCGCTGGTAGTACACAATAGTCAAGTCGAGAGAGACTGTCATGGGCGCCAGAGTGAAAAGTATATTGTCGCTGATTAGGGTGAAACAGCCTCCAGCTATCCGCAAGACCCAACACCTCCATAAAATCTGGTAGCCATCTTTGCGCCCGCCCTGCATCACAGGGCGGATACCTGTCCATGGCACCCGAAACCACAGCATTGAAGTCCCCACCCAGAATCAAGAATCCGCTAGGAAGGTCCAGAACAATCTTCCCCAAGTCTATATAAGTAGCGGTTTTAAGACTCGGGGGGACATAAATCGAGACCAAGGAGAGAGTGTATCCCTCCCACCGTCCAGACACAGCTATATATCGGCCCCTCTCATCGGCAAAAATCGAGTGTATTACGAATGGAAGCGAATTTTTAAGGAGGATCCCAACTCCCCGAGACCCCGACGTAAATCCCGCTTGTGCTACCAGACGGTATCCCTTCCTATGCATCGACTGACACGCATTCACTACCAAAGGGGTTTCCTGATGCAGGACCACATATGGGTAATGTCTTTTAAGGAACTGCAGAACCACACTGCGTTTAATATTGTCCCCCAGCCCATTCACATTCCAACTCAGGACCCTCAGCCCTCTACCCCCCATCATGGAACAGAAAGAAGGCCCAACCCCTCTCCGATCCCAGCACCATAGTTAAGCAGCTTTTTAGATTCAATCCTTGAGATGTAATGCCTTGGAAGAAAATAAACAACAAAATCAGCAACACAACACGACAAAAAAAAAACTCCAAACCTCCCCCCCTTTCCCCCCTCCCTGCACCCCTGCTTACGGTGTTCATCCGCCCCCAACTTGCAGTGTGCCTGTCGTCCCATATTCTAACTACTGAACTATCGAAAAGTAACCCCGAGGAGGAGTGTGACTCCTGATTTCCCGCCTAACCCCAAAAATAGCATCAGGCCCATTCAACCCCTATCCACCACTGTCTTTTCTGCGAGTTTTCATGTGACCGGATCCCGCCCCCTCCAACCCTAGACTGAGACCACCTGTAAACATGTTAGTTCTTATTCTCTTTCTTGCATGCCTTCATCTTCATCTCCGTTACGTCGCGACTGTTCATCTGGGAGGGAAAGAGTATCCAACCAATCCGAGGCAATTTCGGGATTGTCAAAGAAAAAAGCCTTAGTTGCATGCTCAACTCTCAACTTGGCAGGGTACAGCATGCCCTTTATCTCGCAGTTTCTTTTTAACACCCATGAAGGATTGCCGCTGTCTTTGTACCGCCTGCGTAAAATCAGGGAAAAATCCTAGGGTAGAGTTTTGATAATGAAGAGGGCCCCCATTCTTGGAGGCCTGCAGGATAGCGTCTCTGTCTCTGAAATTAAGCGACCGTGCAATCATCGGCCGGGGTGGCGCTCCAGGTCTAGGTCTTCCTCCCGGTATCCTGTGTGCTCTCTCCACCGTAAAGAAATTTCCCAGTTCCTTGGGCTTCAAATGGTTGAGTATAAGATCCTCAACGAAGAGGTCCGCAGCCTGGCCCTTGGCCTTTTCCGGCACTCCAATGTTCCTACGGGCTCTCCCTTCATACTCATCCAACTTACGACATGTGAGGACACTGGCCGCCTGAAGATCATGTACCTCCTGCTGCAAAAAAGCCACATCGTCCGTTAGACTGGGGGTTTTGATGTCCAGCGATTTAACCTTTTTACCGGTTTTGGTGAGATCTGCACGGATTAAGTTGACCTCTATCGTGAATGTGTCCAGTTTGTGATCCAAGGACTCCATCTTCTGACCAAGGGAAGTTTTTACTCCGTCGATAGCGGCCATCACATCCTGCAGCGCTGGTTCCGTCGCAGGGGCAGCCGCCCCCATCGTCTCCTCTTGCATTTTCCCCGACCCGGTCGGTGATCCCTTAGGTAGTGTGTATCGGTCCAACTTGTTGGTTTTGACATACCGCGATCCCCTGGGCGGCTTAGAGTGCTGCTTCTCCGCTTCGGGTTTAGTTGTCATCTTGCAGGCACATAAAGAGCGTCTCTGGTCTGAATACCGCTCTCTCGACGGGGGTACCAGGTCAGGGATGGCACTGTGCAGGCGAGCCCACAGTCGCACGCGTCGATACGTCCGTCTATTACATATACTTGCGCTCCAGGGGAAAAGACAATCTTCAACCTCGCAGCAAGGACCCCAGTACCTCACCAGATGATCGCACCCAGCAGGACCGCTAGCCCAAGGGGGACCCGCTCAGCATTGAAGAGCAATAATCCCCAAATCGGGAGAGTCAACTGTTGCCACCCCAGCTCAGACACAGCAAGCCTCCTGCACCTGCGTCATCCTAACCAGTATTGAGTCAGAGCGGATGGATGGGGGCAGCTCCAGATCACACTGGCCTTCCCCGGTCCGAGCAAGAGCCCACCATTCATGAGAGCTCTGCTTTGACCATCGAAATGCCTGCAGAGAGGTCCTTGCGCAGCCCAATTCACACTAGGGCCTATGAAACAGCAATTCAGCAACAGCACCAACACGACACAGGCGCGTCCTCCCTGGAGGCCCTCGCATAGGGGGGGCAGCGGCAGGGGGGTGCCAATCACAGCTTTTTAGGGCGAGTAGCGGACGTCCCTGGGATCGAGCCGGCCCCTTCCGGATCTGGGTCCGCTGTTGTTGTACTCCGACCGGGGTCAAATCACCATTCGAGACCCCGGCTTCCCTGGAGTCAGGCCGCAAGCTGACGATCCTTCCCAAATCGGATCACGGCGGCCCCCCCTAAGACCCCAAAAACAGCACTCACCGCCGCTACTCCTCCACGACCAGCATTTGCGGTCCGGCACCAGGATCTATTACAGGATCTGCCCGGGGGCTTCGGGGGTCTCTGGAGCTGTTAGCTCATGCAGCTATACTGGATCGCGGCTAGGCTCCTCCTATCATATGTTTTTATTTTAATAAACAATTTTATCAATTCAGCTTCCTCTGTCAAGGCAAGAAATTCATTCTTCTTCGCCTTCCTTGTCCGTCTTGGCCATGATTCAAGGCTACAGCTTCTGTGGCTTGAGGACATTTGTCGCACAGACGCAGTCTCTCCAAAGATGGAGTTCAGCAAAGCGTTTAGGCCCATTCAGTTTATCATGTAAAAATAGAAAAGAACAGTTTTAGAGACATAGAATAAATGAATACACTGTATATCATTGCTTTCTACTCTATTCCCATTATTTTATTTTATACTATTGCGTTAATGATTATGCGAAACAGACAGCTTAGCAAGGCAGCAGTGCAAGCTTCTTGCACCTTAGAACACATAACGGCCATCTTAGTTCTATTGCGCAGAAGCAAATGTTTTCCCACCAAGCATGTCACGTGGGCATGACAGACGCATGCGCAGTAGAGAATCCCGCGTTGCAGCAGAAATTTAGTGCAAGCGGATTATTGTTAATAAAAAGCACATTGACAAGCTTCCCTTAGATATCTATTATGTCATCTAATGCAATATTAATAAGACAAAAACATGTTAATTAGTGCATTAATGTTATTACGAAAGGGTTGAGTACAAGCAAATCACTTTACATGCAAAACCTTGCTCCATCAAAACTTGAAGTTATGATGCAAGATTGTGCCCTAATGTGAGGGTGGAAATTCAATTTAACAGCATCTGAAGTTTGTGGATTCAGATGCATTCATGAAATGCATGATGGACTCTCTTTCAATTAACTTTCATTCCGAAGTCACATAGGAAATCAACCTTGAACGGGACACCTCTCGCAAACGAGCAATTCTCGGAATCCCTAAAATGAGATTTACAGACTACTCTGATACATTCCTGATTCGGATGAGGAGTGGATGATGGTGTGTGCCAGAAATTATGTCATGGGGAACGAAAGATGATCCTTGAAGATTTCAATAAAAAAAGGGGGCAGAAGGAGGTTCAGACTTCTGATGATTATGGGTAGGAGGTAGAAGGGGGAATGGACTGCTGGCACTCAGTGTTGTGTATATTAATCATTAAATAGTACCTTTTCAGAAATTGGGGTGAAAGAGCATTGCAGAGTAGTCATGGGGACGTCTATTAATTGGAGATTAATTTTATATTAGTAAATGCCGTGAGGATTAAAAATAATTCGTTTGGAGGGCAGTTTACATTGATAAGGCATGGCAGTACTTCTTAATGAATCTACTGATAAGCATTATGTAAAATGTTTGGCGTTAAATTGCTTGATGGTTGGACCTGAACATTTCTTACACTTATGTTTAAGGAAGCAGTTCTTGGTTTTGAGAGTGGGCGCGTTACTGTATCTGTAGCCATACATTGATTTTCCTTGTTTCAGGAGCCAAACATTCAAAAACACTGCAAGCCAAATATTGAAGGTATATTTCATGAAGGTGAAAGTCTGAAAAGATGGAGATGCACAGTTCAACCTGTAGACTAGAGTAGCATAACTTCTTCTAAGGCCAGAAGAGGGTGACATGAGAATAGTGGAGTCCTTCGGGAACAAATCCACACAATGCAGGGTATTACAAGGAGGTCAATTCAGATAAATGTGCATGGTTTATGAACTTCCACAGCATGTTGAGCAAAGAAAGAGCCATCCAGGATTGGGTCACATGAGTGATTGGGTCAAGAGGCGTGCTTGTGAAGTTTGAGGGCTTCTTGAGAAAGGATGACACATTTCAGTAATTCATGATTGTAAAGGTGAAACCATGTAATTAAGTAACTAGTGATTATCAGTGAAGGGTGGCGATAGATCATTCATGTGATTATGTCACATTGTTTTAAAGAAAGGGAAGGTGATAGCCGGTGGATAATAATAAGGGACTGACAAAATTGTAGGTAGAGGTTTCATTTTACCATAAATTATTCTCTTTTAAGGCAAAGATGCCTACAGCCTAGAAATGTAAGCATGACATTCTGAACAATGGCATGTCTACAATTCCTAGCTGGATTGGTTTTTGAGGGAGAGCTTGCTAAAGAGCAATTACATTCACGTGTGTAGATATCGACACTGGTAATCTGCCATAAACATGTATGCTGACAGTCAAGGAAAAAACAGATACATAGGTATTTCAACGTGGAATAAACCAATGCTTATGCAATTTTATATTCCACCTCTTTTCTGGCTGACTTTTTTCTTCAACAACTGACTCATGGGAGGCACCGGGCAACCCATTATCTTACTCCATAGTCTGACTGTCACTTTGGAATCAGTAAGTGGTCGACCACAAAACAAAATAACTGGCCACCCATGAAATACTTGATAGCCCTCCATTCTGCATATTCGAAATGTATCTCCGTTATGGTTATATGGCTACCCAAATGAGAGCAGGAAAGCATGTTTCTCCAGCTGGGCTAAGCCAGTGCATTGAATGTTGCCATGCCTACACAATTATGGCGAGGCACCTTTCCAGAATTTTAATTTGTGAAATACCTGTGTCAAGATCTACTGCCTACATCGATCAATAGGTCCACAAAGGCCACAAGTGCCAGAAAAAAGACAAGCATGAGTGCTCACAAACATTCTGTAATTTCAATGTATATTTCTGACCCCTTTTCTCAAAAATCGACCACAAACAAAGCCAGACAAATATTAAGAGTCTGAAACTGTTTAATATAATAGATATCCGTTAGGAGAAATTGAAATAAACATTGCGAAATTGCAAATGAGTTTAGGGCTATAGCAGCAAATTATGCAATCACGCTAACTATGTTCTAAATGGATTGACAGTGCACGAGCCATTGATTTAATGGAACGCAATTTCACTATAATTAAAATGAGCAAAAACGACATCCGTTATGACAAAATAATTAGTTGTTACTAATCATGTAACCAAAATAAAGTAATTTAAATGTGACTTAGTCCATTGAGCACAAAACATCCAGAAGACCGTTATGCATATGCATATGAAGTTTACCCTTCGAACTGTGTGGCTTCAGAAATATTTATACAAACTTATGTGAATCCCTGAGACAATTACAAATCCTTACAATTGATGTTTATATATTGTATAATTGTAGATGTATCATAAACATCAAACACAGTCTATGAAAGGAAGCTGCCCACAAGAAGGATTTACATTTCTGTTTATGAAGAAAAAGGTACTCCTCCAAGAAAGGATTATGTCAGTGGTGACCTCCTCGTGAGTTTAGGATGCTACATATGGAAAACAAAGAAAATTAAACCCTAAATTGATCTCCATTTAGGTGAGTGCATTCACAATAAAATGTAACTATATTCCTCCAGTGACCCTCCAAATTGCCTACTAAATTGCTAGCTTTATCGTTTAGTCCTAAGCATGTCATTTAAAATAATTAATGCATAATAAGATTATATAACACTCTGTCACTCCGAGCAGTCATGTATCAAAACAATACTCATGCTATCGCAAAAAAAACAAAAGGAGGTTAAAAACAAGAAAACATTAGAGGTGAGATGGGAAGTATAAAACAAATATTAGAATAGAATTCAATCCCTTGAATATACTACAAATGTCATGATTGCTTTATGTTGAGCGTTCTGGGCCAAGCATGGATTTGCAGCTGCAAATCTTCAGGTAGACTCAGCATGAGTGTAAAAGTTAATTGGGTGGGCCTAGCAATTCAATTGACTAAATCTACTATTACGCGCCATTCGTGGTAAAAATTTACCACGAAAGCAAAAACAACAGAAGGCAAGCGACTGTTGTTTGCTGTGCTTTCGTTTAAATCCATCTTCACACCAAAAACTGATGCAAGGATGCATTTTGTGAAAAAGAGATTAGAGTAAAATGAACTTGCAATTTTCTGTAATTTTGCCGACATTTCACGTAATTATACAAAAGCCAATTACGCGAATTTCGCACACCAGGTCAACAGTATCAACTTGGAGCCCCAAATCTGGCTCAATTCAACACAGGTGAAATAGGATGAATTGGCTGAGCTTAATCCTATATCTGAAGGACAGTATCAGAGCTGTTGCTCTACTTAGTTATTTGGTGGTAGGAGTTAGAACTGGGCTGCGATGCACTTTAATAGTCGTCTCAGTAGTCCCAACATGTGCAATTGTTGAATGCTTATCTGGAAGCCATGTACCTGAAAGTGAATGAAAGTAGATTTATAACAGCGCGAATTGCTGCCCTGAGGCATCCAAGCGCTAGAGGAACCTGTTGGTTAGGATGGGTGAGGTTGCAGACCAAGAAAAAAAAGGAAGGAGAACTGAGTTTTATTGAACGGAATTGAACAGGTGTGTTTTTAGTTGTTTGCGGAAGGAGGAGAGGTTAGGGTTGGATCTCAGGTGAGGAGGGAGGGAGTTCCAGATCTTGGCGGCATTGTAGGCAAACATCCTTCCACCTGACCTTGTCCTTTTGATTCTTGGGCTGTTGCCATAAAAGCCTGGCTAGATTGCAGATCTCTACCTGGACGATACTGACTTACTAGACTACGAGTAATTAGAGGTCCAGAGTCCCAAAAGGCCTGGTGAGCAATACACATTGCCTTGAAAGTGACTCTCTTACGCACTGGGAGCCAGTGCAGGCTGGTCAGTGCTGCTTTAACTGACAGTCTGCGTGGGTTTTGTACCAGCTGTAGTCTCTTTAGGGTGTACTCTGGTGCACCCAGTTAGAGGGCGTTATTGGAGTCTAAACGTGACTGTATCAGGCCCTGTATGGCTACTTGCTTTGCCTCCATGGGGAGCAAAAGAAGAACTTTCTTCAGTGTCCTGAGCAGTCCAAAGCAGGTAGCAGAGAGCTTTGTGACCTGGGTGTTGAGTGAGAGACTCCTGTCCAGCCATACCCCCAGGCTTTTGATGTTATCCTTCGGAGCCGGGGGGGGGCCTAGACAGGTGGGCCACAGTGAGTTGAAGAAAGTGGGATCAGCAGGGCCCAGGAGCATAAGCTCCGTTTTGTCACCATTGAGTTTTAACGATGACAGAGTCATCCAGGCCTTCACCTCCTCCAAGCATTTTGTTAGTCCACCTGAAAGTGGCTGGTGAGCCTCCTGCGCTAATGAGACCACCAACTGGGTGTCGTCCGCATAGGATATGATCTTAACTCCATACGGACGAACTACCTCAGCCAGTGGCCTCATGTAGATATTAAAAAGCGCGGGGCTTAAAGAGGAGCCCTGGGGGACTCCACACTTCAGGGGCATGCTGGAAGATACTGTCTGTCCGTCAAACACTTGGAACGACCTGTTGCTCAAAAAAGATTTTAACCAGAGCCAGGCCTTGTCCACTATGCCGATATTCGAAAGACGGTTCAGTAGGGTGTTATGACTGACCGTGTCGAACGCCGCGCTGAGATCAAGGAGGATCACTGCCACTGATCCTCCCTGATCAAGAATTTTCCTGGACTCCTCGATGACCATTAGGAGGGCGGACTCTGTTCCGTGCTTAGGTCTAAACCCTGTCTGGGGGGCGTGTAACAGCTGGTTGTCTTCAAGAAAGCTAACCAGCTGGAGATTGACGTACCTCTCCACTATTTTACTCACCCAGGGGAGCAGGGAAATAGGTCGATAATTGCCAAAGTCCAATGGGTCCAAGTTTGGCTTCTTTATCAGTGCTCGGACCATAGCCCGTTTCCAGGCAGGAGGGACAGTGCCAGAAGCGATGGAAGCGTTCAGGAGGTTCTTGATGATTGGTAAGACAGCCTGAGATGTTAGCAACATGACATCTGGGGGTGCCGGGTCAGTTGGGGATCCAGATTTTACTTTCCGAGCCATGGACTCTAAAACTTCGAGATCCATGCAGGGAAAGTGGTCAAGTGTGGGTGGAGAGACAGAAACAGTGTCTATCGCCCTGGTTTTTTCCTGAGCTACCAGAGGAGTGGTAGTGCAGGGGAAGGAAGCGTATATTTTATTTACTTTGGCTGAGAAAAATTCCGCCAGATCATTACATTGGAAAACGGACTTTTCCTCATATACACTAGGGGGAGGGGGTTTTGTAAGTTTTTGCAAAGTTTGAAAGATTTCCCTAGGTTTAGATTTTGCTGCTAGGATCTGGTCAGAAAAGTATGCAGCTTGAGCAGCTTTTACTTCCTTTTTGTAAGCTTTTATTTCCTCTCGATATCGAGTTTTTTCCTCCATGGAGTAGTCTATACGCCATTTTCTTTCAATTTTCCGGCATTGGCGCTTTTTGTTCCTAAGGGCCTCCGAATACCAAGGTGCTGTTTTTTGGAGACGTTTTACCATTAATTTCTTAAGGGGGAGGATGGTTTCCAGAGAGTGCAAGATCCAGTTCTCATAGGCCTGGTTCGCCAGACATGGATCCTCATTATTAGGGGGAAGTTCTTTCATAAGTTTATTTTCCCATTCATCTACTGGTATCCGCGGCCAGGATCTGGCATGTCTTATCATAGGTTTTACTGGGATGGGTTTCTGAGTAGACCACGTAAAGGGCACCAGAGAGTGGTCAGTCCATGTGGTCAGTCCACTTCATCGTCTTGCAGACTATGAGAGCATCTACCAGTGTCTTGTTCTTGAATGAATACATGAATTAGTAAATTATTTGTGGAACACTAATACTGCCCATATATATAGGGGTTCCAGGTGCTAGAGGATGAGACAAGGGGTGAGCAATAACTATGTGGGACTATTCAGAGACTAATCAGGTTTTCAGCTTCTTGCAAAAGTGTAAGGCAGAATGTGAGTGCAGACTGAGTTCAAGAGGTAGTTACCTCCAATACTTACCAACTTGTGCTAAAAATGCTTTTCTGCCTTTCTAGGTAAGCTGAAATGTATGGGTTCAGATGTGCAGAGCCTTGGATAATGTGCAAGTCTTGCAAGGGTGTATGGTGTAGTAAGGTTTTGAAGAATAGACGTATCCAGTTCATTTTTGTATTGATCTGCAAGTGTGTGTTTATTTTGACCCTTTGTGCCACGGGTAGTCACTCTTTAGAGTGCTATGGCATTGAATTCCTTTGCAGGAGGTTCACAATAAAATGGGCATCAGCGTTTTGGACCACCAAGATGGTGTCACCTCTCTTATCTTAAGTGAGTCTGATGTTTTCTGATATTGAATGAATCACAAATTCAATACTGTGAAGATGGTGAACCCCATATTATGTCAGATCTAAGAGACAATTGGGTTCTTAGTGCTCGGAGATTTCTATGTTTAATCTCTTCTCTAAAATATTAGTTTCCATTGGTAAAAGAGAGATGGGTCTTCAGTTACGTGGCTTCAGCTGATTGTTTTAATTAGCTGTTAGGTATGCAGTTTTTCAAACTGTTGGCACTCAAGCCAAGATGGTAGAGTCATTTAAGAGTTGGCAGAGTAGTAGAACAAAAGTGTCAAGGGCAAGGTTAAGGACCCTGGGGGGAAAAGGATAAGCGGGTGAGCCACTATGAGAACGCTTGCTTGCTTGCTCTTTCGTTACACGAAGGAGAACAGTTGCAGATGAATGGTGGAGAGTTGAATTCACTATTCACGTAAACAGCCATCAGTCCTGCTAACGCTTTTATGAAAATTGAAAGGGTTATTTTTGGCATAAAGATATCTTTTAGAAATGGTAGTGCATCCTCAGAAAGCAAATATGGAACTTTTATGTTGTTGCTTTCAAACCAAAATGCAATATTAAGTATTCCTGTGTATTAAATGGGACATTGAAGTCCCGTGCATTACTTACAGATGTATATGTGGAATGGACATCATCTTGAAAAATGATTTCCTCATGAAAGTTCAGAAAAAAGGAATAGAATAATATATTTAATTTCATGCTGGAAGTATTAATCTCCTTCAGAGACTTCAAGATTCCTTGCTACAGATTTGTCTACTTCACTAAATTCACATGAGTTAGCATGACACATTTTTAATTTAATTTCATAATTCCACCACAATGACATACTTGAGATATAGTACATATCTTTCCATTATCAAACCATCTCAACACAATAAAAAAAGCAATGAGCACTCTCACAGAAATCCCATCCGTATGAATAATAAATAATATCACATTCATGTCCTTTACATTGGTGACCAGTGGAGAACTGATAGTAGATGGACAGTGAGCCAACCTAATGATCACAAAACATTTAAGCAAACTGGATGTGGAAGAAAAACTGTATTTGTATCAAGAGGTTGAATTTACTAGGAATGGAACCACATTCTGACTGACCTTCTTTGTGATGAGTCGTTCAAACTGAGGGCAAGACCTTTTTAGTCCAGGAAGGGATAATTGAGCGCCTGAGGTGTGACTTTGCATTACAGAGCCTTGTGTACCTTCTTGCTGATACTGATAGGATTTCTGCAGGTCTTCCCTCTTTCATACCAACCAATGTTACATCCAAATGGAAATCGGGGCATTCTTCTGTTTCCTCTCACACTTCCGAGCAGTTTTTACCTGAATGCTGGCACATAATACTCGGAAGACTCAAATAAGGGATGGCGGTGTGAACGTTCCCATGTTCATAATGCAAAACTATTTGCAGTGGCATTTTTCCTTTAATATGTCATTGTCCTTGTAGTCAGTGGGGTCAGAGGGAGATGCATCTTCTGAAGCCAACATGTATTGATTTGCAAACTTCAACAACAAGCAGTATACCCTGGAGATCCCTGGAAAATCTCCTTCAAATCCATCTAAAGGACACACCTTAGATAGACCATGAAGAAATGCCTCATTCACATTCTTCTATCCTTCAGTGATTACGTGCCTTATTTAGAGTTTGCAGTGGCATCAGCGCCCCTAAAGCACAGAGATCTCTGCCTCCTGAGCAGAGATTTCAAAATATGCTGGGAGGTTATCCAGCAAGGTGGCGGGACTCCTGCCAAATTCTAATTCTAAATTAGGCCTTGTGTCATAAAAGTTTTAATCAGGGGTGGAGAGGTCACAGGGAGCTGAGGTGGTGAAAGGTGAATCCTGACTTATTCAAGAGTATTCCATCACTTCTGCAAGCTTATCTTAAAGAACTACCCGCATCTGAAGTCATGCCCTTCATCTGTCCTCTTCCCTCCCCTGTATTTTCTACTGGGTCAAGATCAAGCATTTCTGAATCAAGTCTTCCAGAGATGCCTTTAAGAAAGGCATCTCAGACATAATTTCATAATGCACATTTGATAATCGCTATGGGCCTGATAAAACTATATGGTTAAATGTAAATCTATACAGGTATAAAGTTATGCCTATGCAAGCGTGTAGATTTACAATTCCATATAATTCACATATAATACATTTGTCATTTTGCCAAAGTCAGACATGTGCCATCCAAATATGCATATGTGCATTCACATTTGATGTGTTACAATATTATCATGTGTTAATACTGAGCATACATGTAAAAGACATTTAAAAGCTGTATACTTATATGGTACAAAACTGTGACTCATTGAAAGAGAAAGGAACATATATCTAAAGGAGACCAGCCACGCTGGAAAGCATCAAGTCACTGACAACAAGAAGTCAGATTCAAACACTAGTACATGCAAAGGAATGAGTATTAGGTGTGGTGCCCCTTTGGCTTCTTACTCTACATTAGGATTGTTCACCAGTAGACTGAAGAGCTATCAAAACCAGAAGCATAAAGAGAAATCCACCTTTCAGAGAGGAGAAGATAGTCATAGTGGTTTACTAAATAGTGGAGTGCTTTGTTGACACAATATCCAGGAAAATAATTTCATATTAAACCAATGTTGCTCAAAAATATTAATTACCCTAATATCGCAATCCTATGCTTAAAAACATAAAACTAAAATATTGACTTCAAAAAATTGTTATCAAGTATATCTGAAATACCTACCACAGAAAACAAAGATAAAGATTCACTTAAATATTGCCACCACAATAAAACACACTAATAACAACAATAAAAAATGAACACTAAATTAATAGCAGCAAAAATATTGTTCTAAAAGTAAGAAAGCAGGTAAAATGAAGTAAGTTAAACACATGAAAATATCACAAATAAGTAAAACTACAGAAAATGTAATACACATATGATTATTAAGAAAAACCGTATAAAAATATTGATAGTTACTTCAATAAATTTAAAAAGGACACACTATACATAACATTCATCCATTAGTAATACAAACATTGACGTTATTACCAAATAAAATGATATGTAGAAAATAAATATTTGCACAACAAAAATAATTAAAGTTAATAGCTTTTAACCTAAAAATATAATATGTTCAAACCATAATTAGTGTTTACCAAATAAAGTAAAAACAAAATCAAACAACAAATAAAATTACATTTTAAAACAGTCCAATAAATACCACACTTTGACTAATTAAAAAAAGAGTATTACAACAGAAACAGAAATTTTCAATAAACTGTTTCACAAAAAGTGAGCACTTCCAGAACTGAAAACTCTACTGGATTGCTGACACAAACCAAAATATTTGAACTCCTGCAAAGAAACAAATAACTTATTCAACATTCTAAAGTAAGTAAAATAAATGACTTAAATAAACCAAAGCTATACATGCCTAGTTCAACTAGTCAAATAATATGTTTTTTTCATGTTTCCCACATAAAGAACACAATAAATTGATCGAAACAAAAAAAGGCAAAATAGAAAATAAAGTCAGAAGCATTTCCTAAAATCAGACTCCCCAATGGCAAATAAAAAGTTAGTAAAACGCCATATAAATAATAACAACTTTATAATAAATAACAACTAATCTTTTAATATTAAAACCAAAAGCCTTAAAATAAAACACAAAACCGTAAAAATAAAGCAAAATGAAATATTACCCACAGTAAAATAATACTATATTTTTCCAATGGTTAAGAACCAACCCTGTGCCAAAAACCATAAAATGTGTTGATAAATTAAATACAATTCTAAAAAAGGTGCCAGACCATCTAAATGTATGTAGAATTGTACAAAAATGTTTAAAGCAGGTGTAAATAAGTCTATTGAAAATAAAATACCATTTAATTGCTAGCTGAACATTGTATAACCCACAGATAAAATGTCTGAGAAAACAACATATACAAGAGCTCAGAAAGGTAAATTATTATTAAACCACTTGGGTTATAGGTACAGCAAAGCGTGTACAAGCAGTGAGAAAACACACTGGAGATGTCCAAAATATTATCCTAATGAATGTCATGCTGGGGCGACTACAAAAAAAAACATAACAAAAACATTAGAGAGCAAAATCATCCCCCAATACAGCAGAAATTGAAGAAAAAAATGCAAGACTTCAGGACAGCTAGAATGAGCTCACAAGATCACACTGGAAGAATTAAAAAAACTTATACCAAAAAAACCTGAATATGCTACAGGCCAACTTCCTGCAATTCTGGATTTAAAAAGACTTAGGGCCCAAATATGATTTGGGCGGAAAGCTTCCTCCTGACATTCGGAATCTCCTCGACCATATTGGAACCCTTCCGACGACTTGCTCGGTTTACAATCGGACTGACCGCTTACAATATTCACGGTCGGATTGTAAACCGTACAGTCTTTCCGAATCGGTTCCGAATGGCTCTCTGAGCACCCGTGGCAGTTGGACCCGCATCGTACAGCTCTTCGGCCAGCATCTCTGACCGGGTGATTACGATGTAGGTTTCCAACAGTCTTTCTGAGTCGGCCTGTCTGACATGAAAAGGCTAATGGAAAGTGACTTTGGGGGCCCCTAACAGGGTTCCCTTCACCCTGGGGCCTCCAGTTGGGGGCTGAGGAGGAACCCAAGGGACCCCCCTGTAAAAATCCTGTAGTGTGTTGCAGGCACCTTGGGGTGCCCACAACAGGGTGTCGAGTTTTCGTTAAAAAACCTCTTTCCCCATAGAAGCCTGTGTTGTCGAGCGGAACACAGGCTTCTAGAGGATTCAATGGAAGTCCAACCGAATAGTGTTCAGTTGCATCGTAATTGTTCGGGCAGACCCGCGAGTTCGTTGCATCTGAATCCGAAATGGTGTCGGGCGGAAAGTTTGAGCACAACATCGTAATAGGGCACTCAAAGTGAAAACTAGAAAAGCAACCAGAAAACACCTGCTGCTGCAAGAAGAATTGAGGGTATAAAAATCCCCAAAAACATAACGTTAACATACAGAACTAATCCATGACTTTTATATGACCATGGCAACAATGAAAGCAGAATAATTATATATGTTACCAACAATAACGTACCAACACTTACTGGATGTTGGAGACCATGTTCAAATAATTCCCTCCACCATTCAAACAAATCTACTGAATTTCCGGAGAATACCAAAGCACAAAACATACCACTAGTCTATGCACTTTTACCAAACAAGGAGCAATTTATTTAAGAATGAAATAAAATCCTAATCTAACATTTATAACCCACAAAAGATAATCATTGACTTTGAGCAAGCAAAGATTTCAACCATTTAAAAAATATACCCACATACAGCCAGCCATTCAGGGATGTTACTATGCATTTAATAAAGGTTTCTGGAGGTGCCGCTGAAAATTCGCATAAAGTATAGAGTACTTCACATATGCCGAATTTGCCCATGAAATTAGCTAATTTCCCTCCAATAGGTTTCAGTAACTGAAGTAGTAAATCACTAAATGCTATTAATATAATCTCTCTACTACCAAAGACTAGGCCTAGGCGGTAAACTCTGCTCGTGGAGGAGCGTGTAGTTCCTGAATTTCACCTTCCTGGGTACGGAACAGAGTTTTTTTCTGCTTGGGCGTTTGAGCTGTGTTTTGGTGCTCACTTGCGCCACAATAATCTTACACTGCAAGACATTGGGCTCACTCACGTGGCTTCCGGCCACAACGGCGCAAATGTAGTGCCAGTCGTGGATGTGCCACTAGAGTAGATTTTGTGCTTGAGAATCCGCTGAGAGGCTTTTCGAGTGGATTTTCTTCTCCTACAGGCCACTGGAGTTGTGTTTTTTTTGTTTGCGAGAAGCCTTGTATTTTTTTCTCTTTTTTATAACTGGAAGAAAGTGCCCCAGTGACTGCAACTTCCTGTTCCTGTCCAGTAGGCTCCTCCCAGTGATTTGTCCATCTCCTGGTCACTTTGCATTTGGATTTGGAGCTGGAAAGATCGCTCTCCTTGTCTGTTGCATATATGCCAATGGATTCAAGGTTTTGCATTTGAGATTTCACAAGTTAAAAAAACACTTGTATAAGGGTGTTACTTGTTTGATAGAGGGCATGCACCAGTATTTGCTTTCACTTCTATTCAGTTTTCCAAAGTTGTTGTGTTAGGTGGCTTGAATTTTTTCAGTGGGGGCTCAGTTATATTTTTGCATCTAATTTTTCTTCTTTTCTAATAGAACAATGTTGCACAGTTCAATATATTTTCACCATGATTGTTACATTAGAAATATTTATTTATTTTATTATGTGGCCTAGTCTGCAAAGGGGCCATCCAGTAGGCCCAGACCAGTGCTAGTCATGCATGCATGAAACAGCTGTTTCTGTGGTATATGTTGTTTTAAAAAAAATATTTAAGGCTGGGATGGCATTGGACTGAATTTTTTGTCAGTCAGTCAAAAGGCTTTATTTCGATAAAACATATCATAAAAGCTTTACATGTTAGAAAAAGAGAAATATTTACAATTCGATTAAATCAATTAATATATTTACATTAAAGAGAAAATCATCACAATGTAAACATTTTAGTTTTAAGAACTTTAACAATTGATTAAAATCCACATTAAACAATTTGTTTGAGCCTTTTGCTTCTTATGGACCATGCCCATGAAAGGAATTTAGAGAGGGCACAAGCGTATGACGGTCTTGAATCAGCCATCAATATAAATATTGCCTCATTAAAGTTTCTTGTGCCTAGCAGCCGGCAAAGTGGTTTTAGCCACCTTTTACTTGGCTGTACATATGCTGGGCATGCAAATAAAAAATGTGCTATGGTTTCAGTTTTGGTTATACAGTTAGGGCAAAACTCTGTTGTTTGCGCTGGGGGTTTCTAGCGAGCAGTTAAAACACATACCGGGAAGGCCGCGGCTCGAAATCTAAAATAGAGAGCCCTATCAACTGGCTTGGACACAATATCTAAATATAATTCTAGTGATGGAGTATCTTTATGCTTTAAATAATCATCCGTCATCCTGCCCAGGGTATGATTGGTGCTGAGTCTAGACGCTACCCAATTCCAATAGAGGCTCTTTAAGGTAGCCTTCGGTGGTGAAGTCCTATTAGCCCAGGCATCGCTAAGACCTAGGTCACAGAGCAAGGTTTTTACATCTTTTAACCACCTTACTTTGTGCCACCCTGGTAGTGATAATACTTCTCACAGCCCTTGTGCATATTTAGCTAATTCTGGGACACCCCAAAGCCTAGCCCACAAGAGCAGCGGCAGGAGTTTTGCCAGTTCACTGATTGGGCGACAGCCTAGATCGTATAGCAAGGGTATCATTGGTGTGCTTTGTGGAAGCGACATGAGATCCCTATAAAACTTGTTTTCGGACTTGGTCAATTGGTCAGTGTGTTAAGGGTACCCCATACAGAGCAGAGCTAACTCCCTTAGCCTTATAAATATCAATTACAGGTACAATTGGCCTTAACGAAGAGGAGCGCTGTTCCTTAAGCAGTGCCCCAGCTACCCTCTTATGTGTTAGGAGCATCTTACAAAGATGGGGAGTCCACTGCATAGTTTCTGCCAAGCGTATACCCAGATAATCAAACACTGTAACTGGCTCTAGGGTCACGTTATTCAGTGAAGGCGGGCGCCTGAGTTTCTTTGGTGGATTTAGTACAAAGTACTTTGTTTTATCAGTGTTTATCACTAGGCCTCGCTTATCGCAGAAAGTCTGAAAATTAGTCAATAGCTTTTGGAGTCCCATTGGGGTCTTGGATAGTAAGAGAGTATCATCCGCGAAAAGAAGAGTAGGGATATGCTCGCCCGCCAGGGATGGTTCATCTGAAAGTTCTTTTAGCAGATGCTCCACCACCCCATTCACATATAGTGAAAAAAGGGTGGGAGTGAGAACACATCCCTGGCGAACCCCTCTCTCAACTGGGATTCTGCTAGATTTCTGGCCCTCTGTGCCCCATCTTACTTGGGCAAAATTACCCTGGTGGAGTCTCATCAACATGGCCAGATGTTACAAGGCAACCCCATATCGCTCAACACTCCCCAAAGGCTTGTCCTAGGCACAAGGTCAAAGGCAGTCTTTAGGTCGATAAACGCGAGATAAAGACTGCCTTTGCCTATAACAACTATCTTCCAATAGATAAGCATTAGCCGGAACGCTTGTTCAATTGTGCTCGTTCCAGCCCTGAACCCTGCTTGATAGTCTGAGAGGATCCCATTATCGTTGATCCATTGTAAAATTCTCACCAGCAGAACCTTGCCAACAACCTTCTGGGTTGAATCAAGGAGGCTTATGGGGGGATAGTTGGAGGGGTCATCCCTAGAGCCCTTTTTAAAAATGGGCACTACCTTTCCGTGACTCAGGAATAGCTGCGCCCCTCTCTATAGCAATAAGCATAGACTGGATGAGCTTCCCCCATTTTGCCTTATCGGAGCGTAGTAAGTCCCTGGGAATGCCATCCGGACCAGCTGCTTTTTGGGGCACAATACAACTGATGGCATACTCGACCTCCTTAATTGTAAAGGGGAAATGATTATTATCGCCAGACAGAATTAAAGAATCAGATGGAGTTATAATACTGGGCTCAATCTGGCTGGTGTACAATTTTGCAAAGTGGTCGAACCATACCTGCCCAGTGATGTTACATGTAATAAGGTCGCTATCTGGTCTATTCCTGGTTCTTATTGTTTCCCAGAAGCATCTAATGACCCTATTAGAGCTGGCCTCTTTTAAGGTTTGCCAGTACTGGTCCTCCCATTCCTTTTTTGGTTAATGCCACCTTGTAATCTTTTCTGGCTGACTGTATCGAGGCTTACGACTTCCCCTTGACCGCCTTGATTAGAGCTGACCTCTTCTGCCTACAGAGAGGAGTAAACCAATCCTGACTACCCTTTCACTTTGGAGGTCCCATCATCCTGCCCCCTCGTGTTTGCTTCACAAATAGTTTCCCCATTAGTTTAGTAAAATCCTGGAAAATCAACGTTGCCTTGGCAGGTGCAGAATGATCTAAAATAGCCGCACCCAGCTCACTTTGTGCGGCTACCAGTGCTGTGCTTATAGCTTCTATTTTATCTTCATCCAGGGCAAATTTACACCACTTGAGACGCCTCCCACAGTTAGATGGAATTACTTTAGGGGCTCGCTCAAGTATGCCTGGTGTAATAGCATCAGGGTTTCTGTTCCACAGGTGTCTAAGGGTTAGGGAGAGCATATTGTGGTCGCTGTCTACCGTGGGTATAACAACCATATCCAGGACAGACTTCCAGAGGAGTAAGTCAAGAAGGATATAGTCGATCCTAGACATGCAGTTCGTCCTATTGAAAGTATAGGCTCCCATGGAATCCCCCTTAGTTCTGCCATTAACGGCTCTTAACCCAAACTCCAGCGTAAGTGCATTAAGCCGAATCGCCTTTTGCGACCATCTTTTGATTGGTTTAATTGTTAGCATTGGTATGCCCCTCCTTGCATCATCCTCTCCTAGACCAAATACATCATCTGATGCAAGGGGTTCATACGTGCAGTTGAAATCCCCTGCAACCATAACCTTATCGCCAGCACTACAGTCCCTAAGTTTCTTCTCTAATATAGTTACTGTTTGTGACAGAGAGCCATTATTAGTGCCCCTAGCATATATGTTCATTATCTCGAGTGTGCTCCCCCTGTTGTGCCCTCTCAAAGAAATTCTGAGGATGTCTAGTGTATTAGTCTGCTTCTGCGTGATATGGCAGCCTAGGGAAATGCTTACCCAAATGAGGAGCCCGCCTGAAGGGCGGCCCCTTCCTAATATTGGGGGAACAGCAGGTAAATAATAGGTGGTATAGCCAGGCCTGTGAACAGGTTCCAGGCTCCAGGTCTCCTAGAAAATACAGATCGCATAAGTATCCACTAAAATGTTCCAGTCTGGTATACCTAATTTTCTATGAATTCCCGCAATGTTCCAACTAGCAATTTTGAATTGGTCAACATATCCCAATATTTGACTCTGTAAGGGACCCAATTGCAGACTAGATACAGCCATTCTTGCTTCACGCTGGTCTAAGTTCAGGGGAGTCATAGGAGAGTCACAGGGAGCTGGAGCAGGACCATGAGTAGTCAAGAACACTACTCTAGTCGGCTGATCGCTTATAGGGGGATACACAAGGGTATGAGGAGAGGGATCACCATGTCAATACCCTAGATGGGAACCAAACCATGCTTGCCTACTACCGTAGTTTGAGGAAGGGGGATAACAAAAATCACTCAGAATCCTGCCTCCACACTGATTGCCAAGATTCTGCCATTCCACCTGTGGAGGTGCAGGCCGTGGGTAAAAGTGGCCCAAGCCAAATACCCCTATTCCACTAATACTGGGATCATTTTGGCGATTGCAAATATGCCTTACGACACGCATGTCCCGAAAGTTGATTAGAATACAATCACCTGAAATGTCCTTATCCCTACTACCCACCCAGCTGACTCTTCTCACATTCAAGACTTTCCCATCAAGATGTCCCGGCAAGGGGGTGTTACTATTCAGCCAATATGTAGTTTTAATTTTAAGTTCAGTGTAGGATTCTATCTTACCTTGCAATAGCCGAGGAATACCTGCTAAAATGACTACATAAGGCAGGCTTGCAGGGGGTAGGTCAATATGGACAGGACTGGTCAACTGGCCTGTTAAGGGACCGGGATTGTGGGTAGAATTTTTATTGCAAATTGCTCCCTTGCCAGGAGTGGGATTATGGACCTTGGGAATATCAGCATTGTACCCCTGTTTCCATCAGTTACTACTTTGGTGGAAACATTTTTGTCTATCTGCGTCTGTGTAAGTACTCTAGCCCCTTGACCTTTGCCCCCCTTGAGCTGTGGATTTTTGTTTGTCATGCACCCCTTATTTGGAGATATAGGCTGGGGGTTACTATCACTGGTTATATCTGGAGTGTCGCTATTATTTGAGGATTCATTTTTACTGGACTGCCAGGAGTCAATTGGGGTCTGTTTAGATGGAGTAGTCCCTCTTTTGGCATGAAGCTTGATTAGAGCCTTAACGGCAAAAAAGTTATCCAAGGACCCTGGTTCGAAAGCATCAAGCCTCTTAGATATGTCTTTTAATCTCTCAAAAACCGGTAAAATGAGGGACTTCACGACATGTCCTATTTGCTCAACAAGGGAAGAAGCTATAAGGGGATTAGATATACTATCCAGATCTATGATCTCACTAGGCTGGGGGACAGCAGTAGTGATAGCAGGTGCACAAGCTGCAGTAGAGGGTATCTCCAAGAGGGCCTCCAGCATTTGCAAAAAGGTTTCCCCAGGGGCCTGTATTCCAGTTTCAGCTACAGTGGTTATGACATCGGGTACATAGCTGCTATTCTTCTTTTCATGGGATACTTTATGGCTATTTGCCAATTTCGTTTTCCTATTGCCTCCTGTGTTTCCCCTTTTCTTGTGATTGGTGGAGCTCACTCTAGTAGCCGATTCAACCCCCCGCCTTGCCAATTGCCCTCTAGTGGTCACACACATGATGTCCCTGCGTAAGCTTTTATCTACCTCAGAGGTCGATGTTAAACCTGATGATCTCTCATGGTTATCATATTCTTTAGGATCGTTCTTTCTAGGATTGCCTGCCTGTGATGCAAAAGCAGTCGGGGTCAGGGATAGCCTATCGGGAGGAGATGAAGACAGGGCCTCCGGGGATACATTATCCCTCTCATTATCTACACTCTGTAGCTCAGGGACCTGCCGTACACCTGGGAAAGTTATAAAAGAAGGTGCCAGAATTGAATCTTGCGAATTCGTAGTAAGCATTGAGATATTAGTGCGGGCAAAGGGGGAAGGGAGCCTACTGGGAGCGAGAGACGGTGCTCCGTACTTTCTATCGCATTTGAGACCACCCCAATGGTCTTTTGGAGCATGCGATCTATCGCAGTGAGGCTAGGGAGCTGAGGAATTACTGGTGAATTATGTATAGAAGCAGGGGCAGTTTTTGCCACATTACGCCTTACCATTTTCAAACTCCCTTGTGGCAATGTTAGTACCTCAGGGCCTGTTTTCAGTCTCTTCAAATTAAACAAACAAACAAACACGCACAATGCAGTGCCCTAGGATGATATAACACTATAGCAAAGCTATTTATAGGTATTGGCGCAAAGTGTGTGTCATCAATCTATGGCTATACAACCAACAGGGAACAGATGCTAACTTACAATATTTGCACAGCAGAGAGACCAAGACACCAAGAGAGGTGGCCCAGCCCAGACTCTCCCGGCCTCTAACGGCCGCAAACGGCACCGCCCTTGTCCCGGGTTTCTCCCGGGCTTCTCCCGCGCAGCGGGAAACAGAAGTCAAGATATAGAGTGTATGGCGTCCTGTGGGCGGGTCAAGCAGGGAGCGCGGGCCAGGTGCCTTGAATCCAGCAGGGACTCCTGGGGGATGGAGTCCCTGCAGCACCGCACTACAACCTGTGGTGATCCTCACTCCGCCCGCAGTCACTGGTCCCAAGTTCAATCCGTGCCCTGAGTCAGATGGGCGATGCGGCACCCGCGAAGCGGGTTTTGGCGAGCAGTGGCGTCAAGGTCAAAGAAAGGGTCCGGAATCCTCAGAAGCAAAGGAGTGTCCCGCAGATCAAGAGAAGGATGATGGTATTTAACCTTATGGCGTCCTGTGGGCGGGTCAAGCAGGGAGCGCGGGCCAGGTGCCTTGAATCCAGCAGGGACTCCTGGGTGATGGAGTCCCTGCAGCACCGCACTACAACCTGTGGTGATCCTCACTCCGCCCGCAGTCACTGGTCCCAAGTTCAATCCGTGCCCTGAGTCAGATGGGCGATGCGGCACTCGCGAAGCGGGTGCGGCGAGCAGTGGCATCGAGGTCAAGGAAAGGGTCTGGAATCCTCAGAAGCAAAGGAGTGTCCCCAGGTAATCAACATAATCCTTGACTGCGGCTCCTTCTGCTCCAAGTCCCTAAATTACAAATGTGGTCTCTTTTTAGATTGCACTTCCTTTTAGTACAAAAAGTGAGGATGTGTGTTGTAAATATTCTATAGCTTATTTAATTTTCCTTTTTTACATTGCTGAATTGTTGGTAATGTTTTCTTCAGTGTTACCATGCATCCTTTGTCTGTCCAGTGTGATTTGTCTTAATTCTCCACGCCATGCTGTTGGGGCCATTTTGTAGAGTCAGTGTCCATAGACCTGAATGTGCTCTCTCTGTTCCCTGTGTCTCTTTGCTCAGTGTTGTTGTTTGACCATTTGCTACTGGCTGGCAGTCATTTTATGTGTTCAGTCATTGTGCTTTTGTCATCCGCTTGCAGGTTTTCTTTGGTCCCCATGCCTCCTTGCTCAGTGGTGTTGTTTGACCATCTGGCAGTGGCTGGCATCCATTGTGTGTGTCTACCCAGTATCCTTTTGCCATAGGCTTGTATGTGTTTTTTGCTCTCCATGCCTCCTTGCTCAGTGTTGTTGTTTGACCATGTTGCAGTGGCTGGCAGCCATTTTGTGCATCCAGCCAGTGTGCTTTTGCCATAGGCTTGCATGTGTTTTTTGTTCCCCATGCCTCTTTGCTCAGTGTTGTTGTTTGACCATGTGTCACTGACTGGCAGCCATTTTGTGTGTTCAGTCAGTGTTCTTTTTACCATAGGCCTGCATGTTTTCGTTGGTTCCCATGCCTCCTTGCTCAGTGGTGTTGTTTGACCATGTGGCAGTGGCTGGCATCTATTGTATGTGTCCACCCAGTATGATTTTGCAATAGGCTTGCATGTGTTCTTTTTTCTCCATGCCTCCTTGCTCAATGTTGTTCTTTGACCATGTTGCAGTGGCTGGCAGCAATTTTGTGCATCCAGCCAGTGTGCTTTTGACATAAGCTTGCATGTGTTCTTTGCTCCCCATGCCTCCTTGCTCAGTGTTGTTGTTCGACCATGTGACACTGGCTGGCAGTCATTTTCTGCATCCAGCCGGTGTTCCTTTGACATAGGATTGCATGTGTTCTTTGTACCCCAAGCCTCCTTGATCAGTGCTGTTATTTGACCAAGTGGCACTGGTGGGCAGACATTTTCTGCATCCAGCCAGTGTGTCTTTGCCATAGGCTTGCATGGATGGATATGAGATATCAGTTTAATAATAGGTTTGAAGATCAATGAAGTATATATATTAAGAATATTATTCTGATGAACAGTGCTTATATAATATTGCATGCATTTTTTGCATTGTTTTTTATTGTGTACCTCCAGTAGGTTTCTTCTCACCCTCCCATATAAACACTGGTAATTATTGATTTTTTGTTGTAATTTTTATTTTAGCTTTTTAAGTTCAATTTTTTTCTCTGTTTTAATTTAGCATTTTTTTGTTTCAATTAATTTTATTTTATTTTTAAGTTGCAGCTTTTTAATGTTAATATTTAGTTTTGCCACTGTCGATCCATAGGCATAGAGCTGTGCAACAGCATTCAGTTTTTTTGTTATATAATTCCATTTCATCCTGGGACCCAGGCTGTGGTGAACTTTAGACACATCGGCATCATTCTTTTGTGTAATGATGATTATTCCATTTATCCCTGGACCACATTACCTGCCATAGGCTCTCACTAACCTCCATAAAAAAATACTATTCCACTTACCCATGCAATTTCCAGAGTGCCACAGGTGTCTCTTTTAGAATATGTGGACATAAAGGAAAGAGATCTATCATTCTGTATATTTTGTGTCATTCTAATGGGAAATTGCATTTTATGGTATGGTGGTGTGATTTGACTTTAAAGTGGTTATTACCTAAGTAACCAACCACACTAATATTGCCTTTGTCTGTACTAATTCAAACTGCAACAGTACCACTTTTCACTAAATGTTTTTCTTTCTTGTTTGCTTTTAGGTGCACAAGAGAAGAGACATTACCCGCAGTACTGTCAAACAGAAGGCCTGTGCAGTGACTCATGTCAGTTCTCCAGTCTCTTCCACTTGTGCAGCTTAGTGTAACTGCCAACTGAGAGCTTTAAGATGGCCCCAAACAAAGATGCTTCCAAAAAAAGTGGTCAGTGAGAAGAAGCATCAGTGGCATACTTGCCCAAACCATTTTTAGACCACGTCTTGTGCCAGGCCCACCGGCCTCTGAGGAGCAAGCTGAGAGTAGCACTCCGCATCAACAGCAGCACCCCAACCTTAGCCCAAATCCATGTCTGTCAGTGAGGTGGCCACTACAATCATGGCAATGCTGACAAGCAGTGACACTGTCTTTGATTTGTCCCTTTTGCAAAGAAGTGCCCAGTCGTTTCAGGAAACAGAGCAAAGTAGACAGCAGCCACAGCCAGCATTAGCACATCTTCCTGATGTTGGAGTGGAATCGGAGGTTGAACTTCTTTCCATGCAATAACTTCCTCTTTTAGAATCATTGGCTCCCAGATCTCCAGCAAAGAAAAGGCAGGGTACGACTCCATCATCGTCCTCAAGCACCACTTCTGCTGATGATGATAGGGACATGGAGTGGACCCTGGCAGAGTCCAGGAGAGACACAAGGGAAAAGAAAAGCTCCTAGAAGCCTTAAAATTGTGGAAGGGGATGATGAGGAGGAGGATGACGACGAAGAGCTAGTCATTGTAGAAGCTGACAGAGAGGATTATTTCATTGATATTCAACCTACTACAAGGGATGTGGCACAGGCAGCACTACCAGCTCCTATATTTGCAAAGCCCCAGCAGAGACCTGTACTAGTAACCACTACCTCAGTAGAAGTATGCACTGCAGAGAGGCAATCGACAACATGCCCACCTACCTCCAGTTCTTCTTCAGGCTTTGACAGTGGCACAGTAAAAAAGTATTCCTCCCCAGTTTGGGACTTTTTACAGTTAGAAAAGAGGGGAAGAACAATGCAGTATGCACCATTTATCAAACAAATGATCGTTGAGATAAGCCTGATAGACATTATGGTACTGGTCATCAAACGATCTATATGAAAAAACACCACACAATCCAATGGGAAGAGCAACTTAAAACAATTGCTGAACGTGGTTGTCAAGGTAAGGAGAGCTGTGAAACATCAGCCACAAGTCCAATCAAGGTCAGAGGTGATGATGATGAGGAAGAAGATGTTGACATCCTCACACAAAGCAGCCCTGTCCCCAGCAATGTGCTAGCAGAATCACCCACCTCAGCAATTTCATAATGGCACGAGAAGACTCTAGGTGAGATGGGGGCACCACGGCATACAGTGACTGCTCCCTACAATGCACATTGAATCTACCACTGACATCTATTTCTCAAAAGAATTATGTATTAGTGTCCCAATTTTTCAAATGCAAGGCTGCAGGAGAACATCATCGTGTTCAAAGAGTATAGCTGTGCCACACAACTTGAGCCATGGTACAAAAAAATTGTGCCAACTTTCAGTCCTTTTTCTGAAGAATGTTTCAAAATATAAGAGGTGGATTGTTGAGCAAGCCAGAGATCTGGAAGAATAACAGCTGGATTTTAGAGTACCACCTCGTAGTTCTGTGGTGCCGCCTTCACCTTCCAGAGAGGGCAGTCTTGTCTCTCAGCAGCAAACAACCCAACCAACAAGACCACAAGCAACAACCGCACTAGAAGAACTGGACCCAACCTCTGCATTGTATTTGTTTCAATTGGCAGGGCTTAAGTCCAGTGCAGAGGCAATGGCATAGGAGGTCAAGCATATGGCATCACCAATGACAATCCAGATGATGTTACAAGAGTTTCTGGATGATCCATGAGAGCTCTATGTGAATCAAAACCCATTGATGTATTGGTATGGGAAGATGTGCCAATGGCCAGAGTGCAGCAGGCTCACAATAAAGTATATGGCTTGTTCTGTAGCCAGGGTCTCTGCTGAGCATGTGTTCAGTGCAGCTGGTGAAGTTGTTATATTGAGGAGGGTCATTCTCTCACCTCAAAATGTGGAGAGATTAACTATGATCAAAATGAACCTACATTTCATACCGCACAATTACACCGTCCTTGAAACTGCACAGGGTACAGAAGAGAATGATTGGTCAGAATCAAGTGTGTTACCTGACCAAATTCTAGGTGAACTTCCTGAGTTTGAGGACAATTTCTGATTCCCCGACTGAAAATGCCAGTGCAACCATAGAACTTTTTTATTATTTCTTATTGAACTTCTTTCTTTGAAAAAAATAAATTAAAATTGCTAGTGTAACATTATGTTTGTGTCTGATTTATATGCTGCCCGCCATTTTTTTGTCACATATAATGCTGGACTGCAGTTGGACCAGTGTGAAGTGAAGAAACCTCCACAATTCTAGGACTGGGTGGTGAACTTCACTCCGTTCGCGGAGTTTCCGGAGTTTTCTGCACTCCACACTCTGCAGAGTGCAGAAAAATCCGCTTTAGGATGTGCAGCACAGGGTATTCCTACCCGAGCAGCAGGAATACCAGCACAAACTGCTGTCACACTGCACTCCGCCACTCGCGGAACTTTGTGGAGTTTTTTGTAACTTTGTGGAGTTCCGCGTAGCAAAACTCTGCGAACTACGCCCAGGCCTATGCCTTCATGACATTAGAAACTATGCATGCCTTCCTCGCAAGCATATGCTTTTTTGCATCACATAGAAGGGCTGCCTCAGAAGATCATTGAATTACAAAAGTGACAATACCAAACTCCAATGTGTTGCCTACACCAAAGATTAGGAGTGGGCAGAGTTACACTAAGCGGAATTCCACGGAGTTGCATTTAAACTCCATCGATATCCCCAGAGTTCAGCTCCACCGTAGGGCTCCCAGAGGCCCTGCAACAATGGATTAAACAAGCTTTCATGCCTCTGTTTTCTGCCCTTACCTCATCTCCTGCTGCTCCAGGTGTGTGATCTGCTGCTCCTGCTGCGGCTGCCCCTTGACTCCCTTTGCTGTTCTTTACCTACCACAGCCTGTCCTTCTGAGGTCACCTGTCTCTTGCAGTGCAGCTATGAGTGAGGGAGCGACTGGCATGGCGCAGCCAGGAGTTAGGAACTGGCCTGTTGCAGCTAGGAGTGAGGGAGTGGCCTATCACAGCCACGAGTGAGGGACTGACCTGATGTAGCCCCAAGTGAGGGACTGGACTGGACAAGCGCAATGCCCCATCAAAACAAACACAAACTACAAGCACAATCTGCAAAAACAGATGAAATAAAGCCCAGCCCTGCACAAAATAAACACAGATGGGGAATACGTGAATGTCTCCCAGACAAACAGCATTCGTAACTTTTAACAAATGTATTTCCTGGGAAACAGAAGTAGTGTGATGCACAGGGCACATCTCCAGGGTGTGGCTTGGTATCCTGGCGATGAGTGGGTGAGGTGAGCCAGGGCAGACCCTGCTCAATCACTATCATTTGTATCTGTTTACCTCCACACACTGTCACATTGGTGTATACACCCTGAGCACTGACATCCACCCACAGGTATACATTGCCCTTATATTGAGGATGCTCACCTCCTGGTAGCTGGTTTATATCTCCATCAAGTCCTCTCTGCCCTCTCCTTACCCTGACACTCACATCTGTTGTCTGCTCTCATCCCCTGCTGCCCCTCGTACTCCCTTCTAATTCTCAGTTCTGTTTCTTTTAAAATAAATCATCCATTATTTTAGATAAAACATACACTGTTCGCTGCATTTGTATCTATGGTACATTTTATCTTGGGCTGGCGCTGGTAAACTCCGCTCCGCAGGATGCAGAGTTTTACTTTTTTCCTGAATTCAGAGATTCATGCAGAGTAAAAAAAAAAATTTGCACACTCTTTCAGCGGAGTAGAGTTTACTGCTCACCCCTTCCAAAGATGCAATTGTGTACCTACTACCTAACCTACCCATGATTCGAAGAAGATTGAAGGAGGTAGCCACAATTGCTATGGTAAGTGAGTGATTGTGAGTGCTGATCAATGATTTATGTGGTGGCAGACAGTAAGGGATGGTGTTCAACTATAATATGGGAACTTGCTTGAGATGATTTGCAATGTTTGTGACCTAAATGATTGGTGATCATTTTGTTATGGAGGTGGTTGGCCTTTGCAAACTTACTTAGCAAAAATTAACCTGTATGGTCCACTTCTATGGTCCTTCTATTTTTTCCTCACCTAGGGGGCATGCCGCTGATGATCATTTGATATACAAGACTGCCAAAGACCAATCTGTTGCTTGAATCAAAGATGAGATACTGTACATACCAACGTGTTTGGATTGGAACAGGTAACCGTTGTGATTATTGAGTGATCGTGAGTGAGGTGATGATTATGTGGTGCAGACAGTGAGGGAGGTATTCAGCAATAATTTGGGAATTTGCTTGAGATAATTTGCAATGTTTGAGGTCTGAATGATGGGTGTTCATTTTTTCCTGGAGGTGATTGTCCCCTTCACACTTTTGCAGATTTACTTGCATGGTACACTCCTTTTTTTCTGGATCTCCATAGCTGTCACTTTAGTTAACAAACAAAAGCCAATACAAAACACTGCAATTCTGTTTCTCTGCGTGTTCATCAACAGCAGTGCACTATACGTCTATATTGCTCAGGTCGTGACTGGGATAGATTACTCGGAGTCAGGAGGAGGATGGAAGAGCTCAGGGCAGGGCTACCTCATCAACATCTAGAAGAAAGAAGTTATCAACTTCAAAGGGAAACCATGACTCTGAGGCCTAGTAATAAGCTATGTGGAATAGAGAGAGTACGTTGATTTGTGAAAGGCTGCTGAGCGTGGGGGTGTGTTGTACTGGTGGCAAAAGTGAAACTCTGAGTCCTCTTGGTTTTTTACTCTGCCTGTGAATCTTCTTGGTACACTCCTCATGAAGCTAACCTTCTTTCTGTTCTTCTCCTTGACTTTGGACTACAGTATCTGCTTTACAATACACATGCCTTCTCATCTCCTGCATGAACGAAAGGAGAAAGCTGAGCTGAACAATCCTGCTCACCCACCGGACCTATGGAGACAGGCACCGAAGAGTGATAGACATTCCTGAGGAGAATGCAGTTGAATCATCTACTTTTGCACTAAAGTATAATTCTTTTAACGATCATATTGGAGAACTGGGTGCTTGGATTAACTCCTTCATATTTTTATTTTTTCCAACCTAAAAGACAGAACATTTTGATATCTGATAACTTGGGTCTTTGGGGCAGAAGGACTTTTTGCAATGCATTTAAGTGCACTGTGTCATAGTCATACCTTTGTTTACTTCCACAACAGGTTGATGATGATGTTTTGCTGCTAATCGCCCAGATAAATGTTGTCCTTGTGTAGTATTTGTCTTTGTCAAACCTTTCTCCAGATCCCCTTTTCCATCCATTGATCAAACCCCGAAGCCTCTTCCCCCAGACTATGTGATTAATTGGGGTGTCGCTTAATTAACACCATCAATGGATCACACATTTGGTGGGGCAGTTTTGGTGAAACAAACACCAACTTACTGCAAATATATGATGTTACAATGCATGTAATTACAACGCATGCTTTTACAACGCAGTCTTTACATCACATATACCATTACATTGGATGTTTTTACAACGCATGCCATTAAAAAGCATTTTTAAAACTACCATTACAACGTATTCCATTAAAACAAATACCATTACAAAGCATACCATTACAACGCATAATACTTTTAGGGAAACAGTAGGGTAAGTGTTGGATAGTGTAGGGATAAAAATTACTAAGTTTTGGATAGTGTAGGGGTACTAATTACTATTCCCGCTCCAGTGAGTGCAACAGTAAGGAAAGTGTTGGATAGTGTAGGGGTAAAAATTACTATTCCCATGTGCCCAAAACCCATATACACCCTAATACTAAAAATCTCCATTACTTCCCTTTTAATGCATTGTAATGCCATGCATTGTAATGGTATGCGTTGTAATGGCATGCGTCGTAGTGATATGCGTTATAATGGAATGCATTGGAATGGCATGCGATGAAAAGCAGTTACATTGTAACAGTTGCATTGTTAAGATAGGTTGTTGCAATGGCTGGGTTGTAATGGTTGTTTCCTGGCTGGAGGCTGAGGGTAACCAGCTACACTTGGTGCTGGCTGAGAGAGAGAGCTGTTTCCACTTCTTCTTCCAGGACCACCAGATGACAGTATTCTCACTGTATATGGTCCAGCATCCACTGCCGCAGTCTGGCAACTATATCCTTCCTGATGGGTGGTACGGGTGGACTAGCAGGAGTATATATATTAAGAAAAAATGACAATTTGTAAATAATGCTCTCTGCAAAACAATTGTTTGAAATGGGTGGGTGGCACAGAACAGTACATTGCTGGTCCCCTAGGTCCAGGAATTTGATGAGATTTTGATTAGGAGAATCAGGAGGCCAATTTTATGTTTTACACACACATGCCTCACATAAAAAGCACTGACTGTGTGGTTGAAAAGTACTAAGGCAGAAAAACACCTGATTAAAAAAACTGTGATTTGATTATTTTTTCCTTCTAAAGCTTTTCAAGTAACTAAACAGAGATTTTTGAGTGGAAAAATAAATGACCTCTCATTAATGAGAAAGGCATTATGCACTATGGAGTACAAGTTGTGTGTTGTGCTAAATTAATGGAAGCCTGCTCATTGCTAGCCAGCGTGTCTGCAGCTTGGGCAGTTGTAGTTGACAATTATATATTTTTAATTCCAATTGCCCTGCTCTTCCCCAAATGGCTTTCTCTTACTACATGAATCCAAAGAGGCAGGTGGATAATACATAAAATACTACATCACACACCTCACATATAAAGTGTGTTTAATATCCTGTCTTCCCTAAGTAGATATTGAGGAAAATTATGCACTGCACTACAGGGAAACGAACAAGCTATACGTATTGTATTTGCCAAGTTTGTTACAGCGTAACCCATACACCAAACTTGAAATGAAATCATGCACTTAGTCTCACTTTACTCACTGGCCTAGTCCACCACCACAAATTATTTACAACAAATTCATTTGCTGGGCAGTAAGAAATGGAAACTTGACTTACTCTACTGCAGGGTAGCGTAGAGGGATTAGGTCGGTAGGGTAGAGCTTTTGATATAGAATAGAGGGGTCACTATACTTATCATCGATTCATCATGTGACTATTAATCTTTGGCTTGTTCAGTCACTGTAGTAGATGAAGTCGATAGGGAAAAATCACAAAAGGTGTCAAATAAATGTGTTATAGCAAGCAATTCAATATATTTTGGAATTGCTTGATATGGCTATAAAATGTGGCACATGCAGAGAATGCATTTTTTCATTTTTTGTTAGACTGGGACAGAAGAACTTAGGAAAGAATAAAGAAGTAAAGTGCTAAGAGGAGATTGAGTGGGTGAAGCAACACATGCCTTATGTGTTTGGTTTGCAATTCATTTAAACCTTTGTAAGTGTTGCATTAACTGAAGCAGGCACACGTTGCTTCGCCAACACTTCAGTCACAAATTAAAACCATACTGCACTTCAGTCAGGGCTGGAAAAATGCCATGGGCGGTAAGGGGGGGTGATGAATGATGATGGCTCGGATTCATCTGCCTAGCTTACTAAATACAGTGAATCAAAGGAGTAGACCAAAAGTTCACTTTGGACCATAGCTTTGATAACCATAAAACAAAGTAAGCAAAGTAAGTGAGCAGCATTCTCTTCTCTATGGGAAAGGTTGCCTTGCTTATTCATCCAACCAATCCAAATATTCATGCATACTTTCATGCTAATTCACCCATAGCCACCATGATTTAAGCTTTGCATTCTCTCATACAGTCTTTCACCAAAATTTCCGATCCATCATCCTTCCATTCAATATTCACCCTTTCTTCCACCAATCTATCCCTTTACACACCCACACACCTTTTCACCCACACAAACCTTCACTCATATACCATTTCACCCAACCTATCTTTTAACGTTCCATTCTTTGGCATTCCCATCAATGCATCATTTTTAGTACTCATTATATGAACTTTTGCTGAGGCAATAGCTCAACCATCACTGCAGCTCGTAAAGTATGGGAGTTTCATGGTCATAAGACACAAGTCAACGATGCCCTGGTAGATAGTGTGTATAAAAGTAATTGTCAATAAGCAAGCAGTGTGATTTACCACTGCCCGTCCCTACCGCCGCTTTTCCGCCTCCACTTGAATCGCCATCACTGGTGGTCTGTGTGGCTAGAATAAAACAATATGTATTTTTTAGATGCCAGATACACCTTCCCTTAATTTTTCAATCGAAGAAATGCATCCACAATACACACTTCACTACATTTGGTTAGCACTGCAGTATCTTCTAACAAAAATATACCTCTGGGTGTTATCATGTGTTGATTGACAAAGATAGACAAGGCAAATAGTGAAGCAAACTAAAAGCTTTTTCTAACAAAGGGGCATAGCTACAATCTATGATGGCTGTGGTGACTCAGAGTAATTGAAGCACAATGAAAGGGTGGAATAATCCTCAATGAAAGACATATGGTTTTGGTTGGCTAATCAAATGGGACCTCATACTTTTGCAACCATGATGCTCTGTCATGGAAACTGCTGGTATACTGTATTCTATAAATGAATTAGACAGCACAACAGTGGGGGAGGGTTAGTCAATGACCGTGGCCACTCTCATGTTAACTGTTAGAGCAGCATGAGCTCCCAAAATAAAAAATATGAAATAAGGAAACAAAAGATGCAGGTATAAGTGGAATGAAATAAAAATTGGATAGGGAAGTCAGAAAAAAACAATGTAAAAAATAAACAAGGCACAATTTAAAAGTAGAATAGTGGGTTGAGGAAAAAGAGCTAATCCATTGTGCTTTGCATGGGTGGGTTCATATCCCGTCCTCATTGCCACACAAAGGGAAGACAGAAGGTAAGGATGTCATAGCAACTTTATTTCTCTCCAGCAACATCAGTCTCCATGCAGCAACTCCTGTCCTAGAACCCAGCACCAATATTCCAATACCCCAAGATTCTATATTTAGCCTACAACAATCATAAAACCCAACATTAGGGAAATATAATAAATATTAGGACTTACTGGGGACAGCATAGGCCTTAGCAGCAGCGCTGGTGGTTAGTGCCTCCTCCTGACCAGCTACTCCTGGACCCGCCTCCGCAATGCCCTTGGGTGCTGATGTAAGAAATGAAGATAAAAAAAATAGATAAGCGATTCAGTTAATCTCCACAAAATACTCATGACAGGCATTTTACTTGTCTAAAACAGATTACCTATAGTATTAGCGCTGAGTCTATCGACTATTGTTAAGTCGACCATATTAGTCCTAAAATCCATATTCAAAATTTCCTTAACAAAAACTACATTTGGAACTAATGCATTACAATGAATGATCTTTGATTCTATTCTTATTTCTCAACCCCCTTGATAGGCCAACTCAGTATCCCTTTTTTGCAATGCATAGATGAATAGTATACATCACTGTGAAATAGCTTGGAACTGTACAAGCTACATAAAGAAAGTCACAGAAAATACTAACTCACTGATATCACAGATTCAATTTGGTGAAGGGAGGACAGAAGAGACTGCAATAGTTTCCTAATTAATAAGCCAAAGTGAGCATAGATTTTTTTTAATTTTTAATTTTTATTTTTAGTCCTCATTCACCTCAAAAAGAGTAATAAAGTAGGGTGTCAATTATTTCTGTCTTTGTTTTTGAGAAAGGATGGTGACCATAAATTGGCTTACTCTAGTGGAACCCCACCTTTCTACGGCTTTCTCTCTCACATGGTGTAAACACCGGAACTGCCTATGGTTTTTGAGAGTGTGACCAGATCCTGTAGTAGTCAAAGGAGTTTGTTTGCCGGTGTAATCATTGGACATTATTAAGATAGAGTATAAAAGGAGAAAACTTTATTGCAACTCATCTGTGTTCACTAGCCATTGCTGAAATACAATCCAAAAGGCTTTCTTTTTTGACTTTTTGCCGGATAAATCCATCCTGGACATATACATGAGAGACGCCAATCATTCTGCATACTGTGGTGGTGTGTTGCTCACCCATTTTTCGACATATCTCTCTCCTGGCTAGCAAGATTGCATAAAACAACATGTCTCTAACACAGCCCGTATATTCATCAGCAACACCAAATATAACCAGGGAGAGGCTTACCTTTATTTTCCGGCCCAAGATACCTGATACTGTCGTTTCCAATTTGCTCCAAAATTTGCTGATTACTGGACATTTAAAGAGCATGTGTACATCCGTAGTATCTTTGAGCCTGCATTTAGCACAGCTAAATCGACTTCCTTTCTCCATCTTCGATAACATCTCCGGTGATATATACGCCCTATGGAGTGAAAAAAGGTGGTTTCTTCTCAAAAAAGCAGGTTTGACTATTTGGTAAAGTGTGCACATAGATACTTGCCAAATGTTCTGCAGCTTCTCTCTCGGCAAGTAGTTCCCCCACAGTTCCTCGGGTAGGTAAACTCTCCGTCGACAATATCCATAGTGCTACTTCTTTGTTTCCTGGTGATTTAGTTACCAGTTGATCTTTTAGGGAGTTTCCCATTCCTAGTGACAATGTTTTGCTTTGTTCCCAGCTTTTCAGTTGCAAATATTTGAATTTTGACAGAGTCCCTGCCATCATCTCACTTAAGTTGTGCCAAGGTAATAATTTTCCTTCTATTGTCAAGTCACCCCAGGTTTTAATATTTGCCACTTTAATTGGTGTTGCCATTTTATCCTTAAGACACTCTGGGGTACCTGGTGACTCCCAGATGGGTGCAAAAAATGAATAATTAATCCAATTTTGTAAGTCATCTAGTTTGGTACCACATTTCTGCCATTGACTGTAGCACCTTCAAATTTACTTTTTTAAAGAATTTGGGATCCACAAATTTAAAAAGAGACCCGTCTAGATCTATTTGACACTCCTTTAACATTACTATATACATTCAACCTATCATGGAGGTATCCAGAATCTTTGTCAGCATTCTTGAGTTCTTGAATTGGAAAGCCCATGCGTAATATTGGATGTCTGGCAGGGTTAAGCCTCCCTTCTCTGCAATTTTTTCCATGAGATTCTAACCCCTTTGTTTGAAAGGATTTATAGCCTGTTTTATCTTTTGAATGGTTGTTTTTTTCAAAGTGAAGACGTATGGAATCGAATATAAAGGTGAGTTATGGTTGGATAGTCATCTTAACTAAACTAACTCTACCCAAAATGGTTAATGGGAGATGCACCCAACTCTTCATTAGTTTGCAACTTCCTTAAGCACCCTCTTTAAATTATTCTCTGCAATTGCATTTATTTACTGAGATATCCTAATACCTAGATATCGAATCTCTTTCTTTATTAAGGGATTGCTTCCTGCAGGATTCCATGCCATCACTTCTGTCTTATTTTCATTTACTGAGTACCCTGATACTCCTCCAAATGTTGTTGCTATACTTAAATTGCTGGTAAGACTCTTTCCAGATCTGATGAGTAGACCATAAGGTCATCCGCTTATAGCGCAACCTACCTAACCCAGTCTCCCTGATGAAATGGTGGAATGTCAGTTGTATGTCTAGTTTTAAAAGCAAAGGGCTCCATATAAAAGTTAAACAAAAGAGGGGAGAGAGGACAGCCCTGTCTTCTACCTCTGGAAATTATAAAAGGTAAAGATAACTTCCCATTTACCAAGACCTTTGCTACCGGTTCCTCATAAATTAACCTGATTGCTCTACAAAAGTTGTCTCCCAGGTTGTATCTCTCTAGTACTGTGAAGAGATAGGACCATCTCACCTTATCAAATGCTTTTGAGGCATCTAGTGTTATTATAACTAAGGGGGTATCAAAGGTTGTTGCAAAATCGATAGCGCCTATAAGCTTATACGTGAGTTTGTGTAGATATCTTTCTCTTACAAATCCTCTCTGATCTTTGTGTATTATACTGCTTGAAATTTTTGATAGTCTATTTGTTAAGATTTTTGTAAAGATTTTATAGTCAGAGTTTAAGAAATTGGTCTACACGACTCACATATTGTTGGATCATTTTCGGTTTCAAAATAAGGGAGACTGTGGCCTCATTCCAAGACTTTGGCAGGTTTATACCCTGACCCAATATCTCATTCATCACCAAGGTCAACAGGGGGGACAACACCTCTACTAAGATTTTATATAGCTCCGTTGGTATACCGTCTGGACCGGCTGCTTTACCCCTTTTACTAGTTGAGATGGCCTTGGTCACTTCCTCTTGTGTAATTTCTTTATTGAGACTATTTTGTTGATTAACATCTATAGGTTTTGTACATTCCAAAAGCCATCCCTCTATCTCTTCATGTACTACTTTGTCTTTACTCTCCGTATAGAGATCACTGAAGAAATCTTTAAAGGCCTCATTGATCTCAGTTTCACTACTCAATACATTTCCAGATTGAGTTCCCCTAACTTCCTTAATAGTATTCTTAGTTCGGTCTGCCTTAGCTTTCCATGCTAAGAGTTTGCCAGCATTTTCCCCATATTCAAAATGTGTTAGTTTACTAACATCCCACCTTTTTTTAACCCATCCTTGGAGAATCTCTGTTAATTGGTTCTTTATTAGTAACTGCTCTTTCTCTAATTCTATTTTTTTTCTTCTAAATCTGTGCTTTTGATTTCCATATCTATTCTCATCAACTCCTTCTCTAGTTGCGATATTTCTTTTTTGCATACTTTATTTCTATTACAGGTTCGACTTGTAATCTTGCCCCTAATAAAGGCCTTTAAAGTGTTCCACACTATCTCGTTTGGGGCTGTGTCTTTATTAATCTCAATACATTCTCTAACCTCTTCTTTAAGGTACTCCATTATTTCACAATCAGTTAATATTGTGCGGTCCAGTGTCCACCTTCTCTCTACGTCCTTACTGCTGTCTTTCAGTGTTCACAGAACTGCGGAGTGATCTGATAAATGAACAGCTTTATATTCTTTATTTAAAATATGTTCTCTGAAACACCAATCTACCAGAAAGTAATCGATTCTGGACTACCATATTTCTTATTGTGAAAGGACATACCCTGTACAGTTCCTGCTCTTTCTCTACAAAGGTCACACAGTGTATGCTGGGCCATCATAGCTTTTAATAGATTGCGTGACTTAGGAGTTGGAGTTGTTCTGGTTTTACTAGATTTGTCTAAATTGGGATTTAACACAACGTTAAAATCACCTCCCATAATTATGGGATCAGGGAAATCTAAAAGGTTAGTAAAAAGATTTGTTAGGGGCTCGCAATCATCATGATATGGGCCGTAATAGCCTACGAGAGTCAGTGGCCTGTCATTTATCTTCATTTTCGCTATAATCCATCTTCCTCCTTTATCCACTCCTGTTTCTGTTACCCATATATTTGCTTGTTTTTTCACTATTACTGCTACTCCTATATTGCAACTCTGATTTGCACAAAAAACTTGTTCTACTCATCCTTGTTTTTCAAAGAGATCAACACACTCCTTTTTCAACAGATGTGTCTACTGCAATAATAAAATGTGTGCCGGGGAATCTCTGAAATATTGTATTAATTTATTTCTTCGTACTTTTACTCGTAAACCATTAACGTTCCAGGTTAAGATCAGAATAGACATATCTTTTTGTTCTGACTGAAATTGAGGATCTGGAGGATTTTTTTCTTTTGGATGTTTTCCCATATGCTCCCCACCCTGTGCCCTTCCACCCCATTCCCATCCATCTTACCCATCCTACCCTGGAGAACCCACCCCTGCTTTTTCTCCTTGGACGTGTTAGTCCAAGTTAGCTTTAGCTCTGATTGCTCTCAGCTCCATTTCTAATAGACTTCTATAATCTATAACCATTGTGTAAGAATCAGCCTACTTTCTCAACTGAAGGGGCTTTCTTAACTAACCCCCCACCTTTTATGCTTTCTAGCGGATCATCCGCTTCCTTTATGTTTCTGATCATATGCATTTTGTTGTTATACATAATGCGTAGTGAGGCGGGGAATTTTAATTGCACATTGGCCCCAGCTTTCTTAAAATCGTTCATGTGCTTGCCAAGCTCCCATTGTCTGTCTAAAGTTACTCTTGATAGTTCAGACCTTATTTCGAAAGAAAAATCAGGTCCTTTTAAGGACTTTAATTTCAATGCTGATAGTAAGATTTTTTCTTTAATTGCATATGTCTGAAAGTTTATAAGGATTTTTCTTGGTTTAGTTCTTCCCGGATTTTTCATAAATGGGTCCCTGTGTATTCTCTGTATGTCCTTAGTGATATCTTCTTCACTTTCCTCTATATAGCTGCGGATTTTATAAGGGCCACCACAAATGATTATAAATCCTCCCTCTCTTTATCTTCAGGCACATTTAACAAACTCAAATTATTTTTTCAAGCATTATTTTCAAGTTGTTCAACTTTTTCCTGCAAGCCTTGTTCGTCCTTACGAAGCACCTGGATTTCCACTCTACTTCTTGTGAGATCCTTTTTTAACTCCTCTACTGTACTCTCAAGGACTTCCGTCCTGTCTGACAGTAAATCTAATTTTTTTTCCAGGTTTTCACAAAACCCCCAAATTTCCAGCTGATTAGCCTCCGATACTGAAAATCCCTTCCTGATTTCTCTGGTTAAACTCCCCATCATTACCTCTAGGGAGATAGCTGTTGGACCTCCTTGGTCCCTAAGTTCGGGGGTAATTTCACTTGTATTAGGTAAGCTTGAAGATTTGTTTTTTTCTGGGAGGTGCCCCCAGGATCACTGTTCGCCATATCACCCTTATCTTGGATGCGTAAGTTATCTTGCATGTCCTGGATGTCTTGGGTGCAAACCTCTATACCCTTATTGACCTCGCTGACTTTATCTCCACTCTCCATATTAAGAATTGTAGTATCCACTGCGCTTTTTACTTCCCCGCTTTTTTCTCTGCTGTTTTTGTATCCTCCCCACATGGCGGCCGAGTAACACGCCAGTCGCAGCTCTGAGAGCTCTCAGCTACTCGCTAACATATTCACGCTAGATGATGCCTAATGCATTAAAATCGACCTAAATCAATCGGTCTCGAAATGAAAGCAGATACCGGTTTTAGTTTTTTGTATGTAACGCTCTCACCTGGAATGCTGTCTCACCGATGTGCAGGGTAGAAGAGAGCAGCTCTGCTTTGTGGCTCCCAAACCCAGCCAGTTCACCTGCGCCTGCCGGTCCACGCTGCATTACAGCTGCCTTGAAGCTCAGGAAGAGCCACAGGGTAGCAGCATGAGGTTACCTTCAGGTGAGTGGACCTCAAGGGAACCAGCCTGTGGAAGCCCTTCGAAGACAAGGACATCAAGTGAAAGGAGGTAGGGGGGATAAAGAGGAGGTTTGCCCAGATAAGGGATTGGGAGGGCAAATAACAGGAGAGAACCAAGTAGGAAGTAAGGAGTCACTGGGGGAACTCAGGGAGAGTGGAAGAAATAAAGAGTGGCCTCTTGCCCAGAGTTTAGCAGCTTGTCTGAAATCAGTTCGTCTCGAAAATACTGCGCAAAATTCACAAAAGTCCCCCCAGGGAGAGACTAAGACTGGAAGTGAAAAAAAGGAGAAGAAAACAAAAGAAAAAAGCAGAACCTTTAGACCCTAAGCAAAAAATTATTCCCTCTTCACGTTTGTTTTTCAAAGTACAGCCAGCTGTTCTTAAATTAAAAAGACCGCCCTTGACAAAAGAAGAAGGATACAAAGTGAGCATCGATGATGAGAAATATTGGGTAGCACTGAGCACCTGCCTAGCTGAAACTGGATCACAAAATAATATTCTTAACATAAACTAAAAGTAATTTTTTTAGCCTTGCATAAACAAAACAAATAATTAATCATTACTAATACACACTGAACCCCAAAATCTTGACACCTAGCAGGTCTTGCTTCCAGTCAAAAATATCCACCCAGCGGTGCATCAGCTGCTGGAGGGTGCGCTGTACCTGACTGGTGCTCCACATGCACCAGCACACACTCCCCCAGTGCAGCTGATGCTCCCAGAGGGGGCTTCCACTACCAGGCCTGCCGTCTGCTGCTAGCATGGAGGGGAGGTGACACTGCACAAAAAAACTAGTACCCCCATCTCATCCTCACTAAAGATAGCCGGGGCTGGATACCTGCCCGGGACGCTGCCTGCAAGGTAGGCAGTAAATGCAGTGTTCAGGGGGGCCTGGCACCACCACTCTCCTAGTCACCCTGCTCTGCCATGGTGCTGGGTGGGATAAAAAACAGAAACAGGAAAAGGAAGGAAGGAAAGAAGAAATAAGGAAGTAAAGGGAAAGATAATTATTATTACCACTCCCGTCGAAGTAACATTGGGGAACATGATGGACTTTCAGGAGTGTACAATAATGATTCCAACTGCAAACTAAGCCGCATTAGGGAATGTGTTGGATTTTGAGGGGTGTAGACTAACTGTTCCAACTTAAATCCAAGACACACTGGGTAAGGTGCTGGCCTATGAGTGGTGCAGATTTACTTTTTCGTCTCCAATCTAAGCCACATTGGGGAAAACTGTGGACTTTTAGGGATTTATAATTACTATCCCCACTCCGGTCTCAGGCATACTGGGGAAAGTGTTGCAATTTGACTACCTTCAATTACTATACCCACATAAAAAAATTATATATTTTATTTTTAACATACAAAAAAGGAAAAAAAATAAAATTTGAAATTACAATAAAAGAATTTAAACAAGCGAACACAATTTCTTTTTTTAAATTAATATTTAAACCATACAAGAGATTGGAGAATGCATAATTATTTACAAATTTGCAATAATTCTATATACAAATAACCTGAAAAATTATTAGTTATAAATATTAATACAAAAAAGAGAACAAATAATATGCAAAAAAGATTGCAAATTACAGGAATACATTATAATAGTTTAAATATATATACTATGTATTTCAAACGAAAAAATCTTTAAAATTAAAACGTCGTACCAAATATATAACATATAAAAACAATGAAATACAAAATTGCTATGTAATTATAAAAATATGTGTTGATAATTTAATTTAAATTAAAAATTATGAAATTAAAAGTAAAAAATAAACTGAAACAAAATGTAAATTATTATATTCAAACATAGCTTCTAAAAAAATGCAAACAAATATATTAATAAACTACAAAAATGTAAACTATTGTAAAACAATTACTCTAAAAAAAAATCAATAATTTAATATTGAAAAACTCACTTATGTTCCCTATTTATCCTACATCCCACTCCTAAAATATTTTACGTATTTTTTAAATTACTTAAAGACATTTTAAATAATTAATATCAAAGAGGCCTAACAATAATGTAAAAAACAAACAATATATATATATATTTTTAATAACACTCCAAACTACTTCCCATAAATTTTGACAACAACTAGAACAATATACATATACACGCAAACATAAAAAACAATACTAAATACAATGCTATTTAAAACCATGATTTTTTACAATGATATTTATGAACCAAGGTTTTTTTATTTTTTACTATGGTAAAATTACTGTTGGAGATTTAGAGTGAACTATATGATGCTAAGAAAACCAGCCCTTATGTTGGCACCACAAAAACCATTTGAAGGCAATAAAGATCGAACAAGCTATGTGAGGGAAAGGCTGGAAGAAATTACATGATGAGAAGAAGTTGCAAGGGAGAACTCAACAGAATATAAGCAGCAACTGCATTGAGTAGCAGTGGGGGCTCCTCTGCTAAGGCGGAGGAGCGTCACCCCACAGCTTTTAAGCAGTGTAACTAAAGGAAAAATAAAATGACAATATCTTTAAGTTATCATCATTTTATTTTTTCCTTGTTGCGGCATAAGGGCTGCTGTGTTGACAGACACAGGGAGGGTAGGAGTGGTTTACACTCCCTAAAGTGCGCAAGAGTGGTGGTTGTCCCTCTAGAATACAGCCTGTGTGGAGAACATGCCCATGCACCTATTCCCTGGCAGAGTAACAGACTACGGCGCTCAGACCAAACACAATGCTGCATTGCAGCTCTGTGATTGGCTCAGGGAGCCTGGGTGCTTACCTCGGTGCTCTGTTCCGGAGACGATGATGGAGAGAGCAGTGAGATGCAGTGAGAGGGAATTGTTTTTTTATTCTTTACTCCCTGTCCTGGCTCCCCCTGCCCTCCGCCCCCACCCTCAATCTGTGCCAGTCGTTGCTGTTGACTAGTGACAGCCCCAAACCCAGTTTCATTTTACACTCAAGTTGCAGCAGGCCAAGAACACAGGTCTCCCTTATAACCCTCTAGACTGTTCAGGAAACCTTTGTATTTTAGCATTTAAATATCCTCCCTCCATGGTCCCTATGTAACCATCTCCCACGTACTTCCTCTGTATGTATTTATTACCAAACATTTGATATACAAACTAAGCATGGGCGAATTTTGCGGATCTCGCGTTCGCGGATTTTGCGGATTTGCGAACTCGCAATCCGCAAAATCCGCGAATTCTCGCGAATTTGCGGATTTTTTTTTTTTATGTTCGCACGGGTTTCTGCAAGTTCGCGAGGGTTTTGTACAATTTCGCAAATTGCGAAATTGTACAAAACGCGTGCGAACTTGCAGCAACCCGTGCGAACACAATAATATGAAGAGAAAGAAGCTCCTGGTCACAGGAACAGCACGGGGATTGCGCTCATGAAAGTCAAGGATGCAAAGGCCTCTACCCAGCATCACAGCTGACTTTCCACGGTAGATTTGGGAAGAGGCACACCTGTCCAGCCTCGAAGACGCTCATGATTGTTTTTGGGCTAATGAATGAGTCACTGAATTTGAGCATCAACTAGTTCGAGCGACCATGTGTGTGTTACTATGCAATCGCCCCGAAGGGCGCAGGGGCCCCTTGAGTGAGCTGTCCATCATAGTGGGTGAATGGCGGGAAGACGGTGCAAACCGCGAGTGTGTGCGCGGGGCCAAACGTGCGGGGCTTCCATGCGAGTTCACATGCCTCTTGTGTGCATAAAAGGTCATAGAAAGATCAGTTCAGCAGATGAAGAGAAAAAGCTCCACAGGAAGGGTCACAGGAAGGGCATTTGTAAATATTTTAGGATGGCGCCGGCAAGCTGCCAGCGCCATCCTAAAATAGTTACTAAATTAGCTTCAACAGGAAGCTCTAATAGATAAAATAAAGCAGTTGCGAGCACCTGCTTTATTTTATCTATTAGAGCTTCCTGTTGAAGCTAACTTAGTAACTATTTTAGGATGGCGCTGGCAGCTTGCCGGCGCCATCCTAAAATAGTTACAACAGGGCAGGCTTGAACTTTTGCCCCCGGAAAAATCCGCCGCTCGCGGATTTTCGGATTTTCGGTAAATTCGCGGGAGTTCGCGGACTGCGAATTTACCGAAAATCCGCAAAATCCGCAAGCGGAACGGATTTTCCTCCCATGCTTAATACAAACGTCTTGCTGACTTTTTTACGTCACCACCTTATATCTCTGAAAACTCTCTCTACCTCAAATAATAACTCTCTTCCACTGTATAGGCAATCATACGTATTTAAAAGGTAACTAAAAAAGCAATTAGGTAAAATTGCATACATTGCTACTTCTTATTCCCCCTGTGGATATACAGATGTAACCAAAAGTCCTTTCTAACAACGGGAGTGGCATTATTACATCACCTAGATGCTCCCCTCGCACATTCACTGTGAAAACGCCATATAGGAATATTAATGCTATGGTGTCAACTACTGTTTGCTTCATGTTTTCCCTGAGTTGCTCCTTTCACTCAAGTTCCCTCCTGAAGTGTCAAGATTTGTGTAGCCTTTCTGCCTAGTCGCAATCTGTCATGTGATATGAAATCTATTTGTTTAAGCCACAAACCTTCTATCCAATTTATGAAATTCTGTGATGGACTCCTTAAGCTGATGGACACTTAAACAATATGAGATCATTTTTGTTAAAATGTGTAAACTGTATTTGATATGGGAGCTGATAAACAGAATTACAGATTGCAGAGGTGGACACAGTGTGCTTTTAAGTTTGTTTGCTAGAACTGTGCACACAAATATTGTTTTCATATAGTATTGAGAGCATCAGGCTGGCAGTCTCTTTTAATTTCGTTTTTCAGGAAAATAATGTTTCTTTACAGACAACATGAGGACAGCTTTCTCTCATATGTTTGTACTTGTCTCTTAATTAGGTTTCAATAGGAAACATGAGTCTCCTATTGCTATTTAACGACAAAAGCAGATGCCCATTAGTCTGTTATTTATTTGATTGTAATAGAATCACTGTCAGCAGATGTTTGTTTGCTGCCTGTGTGTTTTGTCTCTGTAGTGACCATCACCCACAGAATAATGGCTTCTCGCAGCACCTGGGTCAGGAAACTACTAGGTTTCCAGTGCTTTGGTGAACCTTCTGGAGCAATACGTGCCTAGACACACAAAAAACTAGCAGGGTTTGATAGGAATGTGCAAGTTGAGTTACTGAACAATTAGTAGTTATTCACTTTAATAGTGCTCATTAGACAAGCAGTGCTTATGTGAGCAGTTGCACATATTGAATTGCAAATGTTTTAGTAAAATCATGTGAGTAGTGACATAATATGGGTGAGTGTGCAACACATCTAGACAATTCTGAGAACTTAGGGGCATATTTACAAAGAAGTAGCAGAGCACAACGTTAGCCTCCTTGGCCTAACGCCGCCCTCCGCCACTTCAGAAACACAGGGCTGCACAATATTTACAAGAATATGATGCAGCCCTGTATTTCTCCCTGTGCTGATGCTAAACTTAGCAGCCAAGCGCCAATGCAAACACTCTTGCACCATAGTGCAAGGGAGTCTGCATTGATGAGAAACTTGTTTATGTGCAGGAAGGTCTCCCTTCCTTCACATAAACAATCTTTAAAAGGCATTGTGTAACTTTTGTGTGTGCTACTTAATGCAGCACACATAAAGTTACAAAACGTAATTTATTGTCTATGTGCAGGAAGGGATATCTATGTGCAGGAAGGGATACCTTCCTGCACATAAACAATCAAAGGCATTTTTACTGTTTCTACGTATGCTGCCCAATGCAGCACACATGGAAACAGAACACACGTGGAGAAATAAAGCATTTTGCCTCATTTTGCCTGTTTAAGATCAGGTTTTCCCTGGTATCAATTTTGGCGCTGCCTCCTATTTATGCCACCCTTGTAAATAGGGGGCAGCGTCAAAATCAATGGTTGTTGCGGTGACATGCCCACCTCAACACCCATCACCCTCCCCTTTTGCGCAAAGTACAGCGTGAAAGGTTGCCTTATTCAGAAGGCAGCGCTAAGCCATGGTAAGTGGCTTAACACTGCCTTGTGAATAAGGCGAACCCCCTATCACCACCACAACATCTGAAAATGTGACGCTTTGATGGCAATAGGGGCCTGTAAATATGCCCCTAAGAGAGGGCCATGTCACTAAAGAGTAAGTGGCCCCTAGAAGCCCACTAAGTATGTAGTTCTGGGGTCATGTTAAAACATCTGAAGGGAAGTAGGAATAAGGCCAAATATAAATTACTAATACAACACATGTTTGATTGCAGAATGAAATGTAAATTTGTTTGGTAATCATGAGAGAATGAGTTGTACGTGTGGAACAACACATATAGGGGCTTATTTACTAGCCTCTTGTGCCACTTTTGGTAATTTTTTCCATGTTAAAAGAGATGCAAAAGTGGCGCAAGGGGCTTGTAAATCTTCCCCATAGTATTAAAATGATCAGCATTTCTTCAGATAAAGTATGACATGTGTAGTGTGTTCACACTTACAAGCTAGGATGTTAGCATTAGTATAATATTTTGTAGCCATTTATGCAGTTTTGCCTTCTCTTTTGCTATTGACTCTGGTGGTAATTGCTGATCGTATAGATGGTAACTGCCAGCTATTGGGAGAAGAGTATGTTGTTAAACCTGTTTGGGCGAGAAAGTAGCCACTGATCCAGTAGTAAGGCAGTAAGGGAAACCAAGGGTATTAAGTGTGAATTCATTTCTGATTGTATGATGTTTTTAGTGTGTAAAATTGAAATGGAATCGAAAATGAAATTGAATCTGACCTGATATAGTAGATTTGCTCTTCTTACATTCTCTATAGAGCAGGCAGGAGGAGGGAGAAGCTAAAAAAACATCCAGGCTTCACTAGCACATAGCGAGGCATTGCAGAAATGTTTTCTCTAATTGGGACAGCTATAGCAGCCATTTTGTGGTGAGTGCTCGCTTTAGCATCCCGAATCCCGGATGTATTTAAAGAATGCTGCAGCGCGGGCACGTCCGCAGTGCACCAAAGGCAGGCCCATCTGCGCCCATCAGCGTCCCTTAAGCTTCCAGCACGAGCCCCTATGCTGGATCGATTTTTAAAGGTAAACCAGTCTATTCCTATAGCTCACCTCAACTATGCGATCTGGCCCCAATACAAACTTGCACACCTCTCTGTCTAGATACACCAGTCTATACAGAGATGAAGTTAACTCTATGTGGTTTTCACGCAAATTTAAGGGACCAAGATGTCTTGAAACAGTCAGGGCAGGTCCCTAACTTTGTGGCAGCCTTGATGAATGCACGGTCCCTCCTAAAACATGCAGATAACATCTATGACCTGCTCTACAAAGAGGACTTAGATGTTCTATTTGTGACTGAAACATGGCTCATAGATTCCTCTGGCTGAGACATTTGTTCTGCAGTCCCCAAGGAATTGTAAATGTGCAGGAAAGATAGGGGTAAGGGCTGAGAGGGGGGGGGGTAGCTATCATTTACAGAGTAAACTTTACCCTTTCCCCCTCTACTCATAATAGGTCTGGAAGGAACAAAGGCCAAGGGTTTTTGCCTCTCCCCCAATGAATTGAAATGTGCAGCATTAATATATAGACCTTCGGGTCCAACGGGAGGGTATCTATCTCCGTATGTAATTATCTTGATCCCTTATATCTTAGATATGCCCACTTTATCCTTCTGGGGGATTTTAACCTTCACATAGAGCTTGATGAAGAAAAAGAAATAGCTGTCCTTCCGGAGAATATGACAGCTATGGACGTGACCCAGACAATGTTCTCTTCCACACACCTAGCTCGACACACATTAGACCAGATCTTCTCTAATCTACCCCTTGAAGCAGATGCCCCTATCCCCATAGTCTGGCCAGACCACTACATGATTAGTTTCAGAAGGGCTGGTATTATGAGATCCTCTACCAATAAAGGCTACTTATCCAGAATGGTAGGAGCCTACAACAAAGTCCAATCTGAGGCACTCTGTAGGAGGTTAGAAGAGGAAAAGCCCTCGCTCACTTGGGCTTTAGTGTTGCAGTGACAATTTCTTATGGAAGCATGGAAGGGGAAAATCCCTGAACTGTTCAGCAAGACATTAATACCTATGACAAGACCACTTCTCTAGAGACCTTTCCTCCAGCCTCTCTGGAGGACTCTCCTTTAGATCTAGGGAGCCCTAAATCACCATCTGATTCCCGATAACCTCCTATCCCAGGGCGCAAATGCCATCATCCATATCATGAAACATCTTTTCAATAATTCCCTCTCATCAGCTACTGTTCCCAAACCATGGAAGCAGGCTAAAATGGTACCGCTTTTGAAAAAACCTCAGGTCGACCGCACACACCTGGCTAATTATAGAACTATCTCTCTACTTCCGGCTCTCTCAAAGGATCTCAAAAAACACGTCAATCAGCAGCTATTCTTATATCTTGAAATGAACCGGCTGCTACACACTAGCAAATCCGGGTTTTGTCCCAGTTGCAGCACTGAGACAGCATTGGTAGAGGTAGTCGATTTCATCAGACTCAGTCTCGATGCAGGAGGCAGGTTGCTAGATATGATCCCTCATCACACCCTACAGGCGCGTCTGAAGTCCATTGGAATTAAAGGACAGGCCTGGAATTGGTAAGCATCCTTTCTCAAAGAGAGAGAACAAGAGGTTTGGTGCTCTCCTTTCTCAGGTGAATCCCCGAAAGCTGAAGGTGGGAGTGCCACAGGGCTCTGCACTGTGCCCTACACTGTTTAATGTGTACCCTACTCCTTTAGCAGGCCTGGCAGATGCACTGGGGGCCAAGGGTGTGTTGTATACTGATGATAATCAATTACTGTTTTCTTGGAAGAATAAGCATTCCCGGGTCAGAAAATTAGAAACTGTCTTACCAAGGTTTTCTAATGGCTCTCTGCCAATCAACTGAAATGTAATGCCAAGAAGACTAAGCTCTCTTCTTTGGACTATGAGCGGAGGAAACATAACTGACCTTTTGGCCAAAGGATGCCCCTCCACCACTTACCCATACCACATCACTCAAAAATGTAGGCATCAAGTTTGATTGACAGGTGTTGTTTCGATCACAAGTCAATGCCGTGGTGGGAACCTGTTTTGCCTTACTACGTATGCTGAGAAAGTTCCTTTGTCTCCTGTCTCTGATGGCAAGACATCAGGTGGTCCAGGCCCTGATCCCATCAAGACTTAGCTATGGTGTAAGAATAATGATGGTGGAGTAGTGATGGTTGATGAATTGATGATGGCTACGGAGTTCCACGCCTCCGTGTAGCCACAGTGACCCATGATCCCGCCCCTCCAGCAATGGCGGCAGGCATCTAGCTGGCATTTGTGGCGAGTGCAGCGTGATACCCCTGCTGGGATTAGAGTGGATTCGGATGCTGCTTTTTTGAATCCACAGCAGTAACAACTTCGGCTGCAGTTTTCGGTGGTGGCGTAAGGCTGGCTTAAGGCTGGCAATGAGGAGGAGTAGCGGAGGACCCTGTTTGGAACCCCATTTCTGGCGGAAGTGGTATCAGCAGTACGGCGCGTCTAAGCCGGAAATGCACGGCTGGAAGAAAGAAAGGCTTTTCTACCTCCCCTGGTGGCTGTTTACAGGATAACAGCGGTGAGGAATGAAATAAACTGTATGGGAGAGCGAAAACAAAACACAGATTTTCAGGCATAATGGCCCGGCAGGCAAAAGGAGGTGTGGAGGGTTTGATCTTGATTTTGGGTGTTATCTGCGATTCAAGAACGGAGCTGCAAAGAGTAAATTAGGCAAAATTAGTCAAATTGAAGGAGATTTGAAGGCAAGGATACATGGTAAAGTATAACAAGACTTTTTATGCAATGAAGAGTGACAGGAGGAAAAGATGGGCAAATCTCAGAAAGATGGAAATACTGCCGGTAAGCCCAGCAAAGCTGAAGTAGCGTCACGCCTTAAAGTAAAAACACGCCAAGCCTTTGCGAGGAAAGCTGCATGCCAGGCTGCTAAGGATAAGGATAAGTGCAGGCGGGATAATTCCACCTCCCCGGTATTGGACACCACCTTGGAGAGCTCAGAGCATGAGCTCCCCCTTACCTCTACTTCCTTACACTATGACCATCAGGATGATATTATGGAGGCAGGGGTCAAACAGGTGAAGGATACACCAGTTACATCAGATATACCAGAAGTATCAGATCCCCCAGCGGTGTCAACAAGTCCAGCTCAAGATGGCCTGAAGAAAGGTGCAACAGGTGTGAAAGAAATGAAAGACTTTCCTTTGTTTATAAAGAGAAACACCCCAAAATCTTCAAACCCACAATCCTCCTTAACTTCAGGCATAGCCTCCCAGCCGTCTAATGTTTTATTGCCAGACATAGGACAGGTCTCAACTGCATTAATATCTTCTAGTGATTCAAGATTAATGCAACAATCTCCCGAAATGAACTGTCTGGGGGTTCAGCAACAACAGATGGACCAGATTCAAGTGCTGTCTCAAGTACAAGTTTCGGGGATACCTCTCATATCTCCAGTCTCCCTGAGTAATGAAGTAGAAAATTGAATATCTAATCTGGATTTGCATTCAGTGCAAGATACAGCTGATAAAAGCAGGGAGCTCATGACGGAGACTTCAGTGAATCTGGTGGCACTACAACCAAGCGTATTACAACCCCTTTTTCAACCTATAACTACAATAATTTCAGATAAAACCTCAAGAAGGGTACCACCAGAGGCTCCATCTGTCTTATCAATTCCATTGGTACAGCCGGACCCCAAGGGGGGAAGTACAAGTGTTGATACCGATATTTTGCTCGAAAATTCTAGCCAAAGTTCAGAAACAGAGGAGAGGTGCCAGCTAGACATCCGTGATATGTTGAATTTGATCCTAGAAGAAATATGGGAAATGAAAAAAGCACAGCAAGTAGAGATCGCAGCCCCGCATTTGAGACTGGAGAAGTTCCAAGAAACAATGTCTGGACAGTCGAATAGATTACAGGAGGCTGAGGCTAAAATTTCCGTATTAGAGGATCAAATGAATATGGCTATGGGTGAGGCCAAAGAGGCGGGTAAAAAGAAGAATTCTCTTGAGAATGAATTGGAGGAACTCGAAAATCATTCTCGGAGGTCAAACCTCAGGATCGTTGGCGTCCCGGAAGGCATAGAAGGTTCCCACCCTCTCCAATGGGTAAACTCATTCATCCAACAGAAAGTACTGCCAGAGTTCGAGGGTGACCTTACTAATAAGAGCTCATCGAGTTCCTGCCCAGCATTTCCCAAATTCTACCATTCCCAGAACTATCTTGCTGAATTTTGCGGATTTCGGATCAAGGAGAGGATCCTATCAAAGGTAATTCAGCAGAGACAGTTCTCTGTGACAGAGAAAAGCAAATGTCGCATAGTTTTGGATATGACTGCCACTGCTGCACGGAGAAGAAAGGAATTTGTTATTTGTCATGGCGCACAAGCTTCAATTGCTCAGCAATCAAAATTGAGAGTTTTGGTGAGGGGAAATGTTTTATGTTTTCAGATCTAGAAGAAACACAATCCCTCTTGAAGGAGAGGCTAGTATCTGAATAAAACATATATGGATAGTTTCAATAACAGCAATAGTCAAGGGTCCTCCTCCAATATTTAAGCTGGTCTGAATGCTCCTTAGAATGGCCTTATGATACTGAAGAGGATCTTTAGCCTGGCAGATTTATGATTTTGTTGCACATGTACTTCTTCGATCTCAAATATTTGTGCTTGCTAGTAATTTAAACACTAATAGTGATAACCTAGCTGGGGTCCGGGATTAGCAGGGACACTTGGGGTGTGAATTCATGACACCCAGGTTAGAGGGGAAGGGCGAAATGTGTTCAGCGTGGCTGGCAGGGAGTTTTCCACATTTCAGAGGGGCAGGTTTTTCTGTCAGGGGCAGGATGGGTGGGACAGGGTTAATAGCATTAAAAAGAGCAAGAGCAAAAGGTTCAGATATTACACAATGAGAAGCTCGAGGCAATTTGGCAAATAGAAACCTTGATGGAAACTAACAAATGTAATATCGTGTCAGTCAACACAAATGGAATCTTCAATAAACAATAATACAGCACCCTCATAAAATGGCTGATATCTTTGATTCCCCAAGTGGTGTTCCTTCAAGAAACACATTAAAAATAAAACTCTCCTAAATTATTTTTACCTAGGTTTTTTCTCATGTATTTTTCGCATCGGCTGGCTTGGCCCAGGGAGGAGTTGCCATTTTCTTCTCTAGAAAATTATCTTCTTAGGAGTTTCTACAAGTTCAGATAGATCCACAGTTGAGATTGCTATGTGTAATGCAAGGTTACAGGGGGAAAATTATGAATTTTCATAAATTACTATGGTCCGGTTTTGGATGACATTTCTAGTCTGGTCAAAATTAATGAACTTTTGAGGGGAGTTCCTGGGAACCTTATAGTGGGAGGTGATTTTAACTTCATACAGGATTTGAAAAAAGACACCTCAAAGAAAAATAAGAAACAATTGAAACCGAACACCAAAAGAATTATTGAAGCCCTTAAAGCTAGAACTCCAATTAGTAGATCCTTGGCAAAATAGTAATCCAGATAAAACAAAGTTTACCTGCTATTCACATCGTTTTTGAACGGCATCTCAAATTGATTTTTTTTAGTATCAAGATCTCTCCAGGTCTCCAAGATAGACTGCTGGTGTAATCTCTTCTCAGTCCATGCTAAAGTTGAGCTTGAAATTGGATTGGGTGGGGGAAACAGAGAGGGGTCCGGGTGGGAGCAAGACCGCACTCTGCTCAAAGATCAGGATTGGGTCGAGGCCCCCAGAAAATGGATCTCTGAGTATTTCAAGATCATCGAAAATTCTGCGGAACCTTTCTCTGTATGGGGCAGGTTCAAAGTGGCACCTCATGGTCAGAGCATAGCCTATATGACTGCCCAGGCAAATGACAGGAGGCTCAAAATAGTTGAATTACAAACTGCAGTTGAAAAAGAATGTGCCCTCCTGCTGCAGCAGTATCCTAATCAACTTGAGCAGGCGTATGAAGATAGCCAGCTAGTAGGGAAACTTTTGGCAAATACAACAAGTAAAAAACAGGAGTCAGCAATAATATCAAAGATACGAGATCCCTAGACTGGCCAGGAAGAGATTAATGGTGTTAGGATTCCACAGATTTTTCTAGAACATTTCCACCGTATTTATTCCACAGAGTATTTAGTGGAGTAAGAACTGATCCAGGACTATTTTTCTAATATAGACATCCCTAAACTCTCAGACAATCGGTTCAGCCAATTAGGATCAGATATAAATTCCGTCAAAATATTGAATGCCATTAAAGCAGAGGTCTTCAATCTATGGGGTGCCACCCCCAGAGGGGTTGTGGAGTCCTGGTAAGGGGGTCGCAGATTCTGTCAGAGCATGCAGTTCCTTGAAACGTGTGGTTTGCCTTAGTGGCATTGGGCTGATTGAGGGTGGTCAAGCGGAGGCCTAATTCACACCGAGGGGTGAAAAACATCAAAGCCTGATTGACAAGTAAAAAGTCTTTTAAAGACCTGTGAAGTACTCGGGGTGGCTTTGTGTGTGTCCGTGAAGCTGTCTCAGCCGGGCTCACATATACAAGGGGGGGTGGCTGGGGGAGGAGGCTGTAGCCCTTTGAGTTCAATGGACATTGCGCCTGGAGCTGAGGGTCCCACCAGTAAAGCAAGTGAAAGGACCTCTCCCCCCCTCCGACACCTCCCATAAATCATTGGTTCAAGTCCCACGAGCCCTCATACCTGGCGCCTGTGCGGAAGAAATGTGCCAGAGAGTCTGTTCTTCACTGTGAGATGTTGTTTCAGCCTGTCTGCCCCCCACCCAGCAGGGAGGCACAGAGATGCCCTCCCATGAGAGAGGAAGAAGAAGGAAGAAGACGCAGAGAGATACTGACCCCCCCCTTGAGAGAGGCACAGAAATGGTGGGTGGATGAATGGTGGGTGGATGGATGGATGTGTGAAAAGGTGGGTGGATGCATGATGAATGGATGGATGGATGTAAGGATGAAAGGCTGGATGGATGAAGGATGGATGGATGTGTGAAAAGGTGGGTGGATAAATGATGAGTGGATGGATGGATGTAAGGATGAAAGGTGGATGGATGAAGGATGGATGGATGGATGAATGTGTGAAAAGGTGGGTGGATGAATGATGAGTGGATGGATGAATGAAAGGGTGGATGGATAACAGGGTAGATGGATGAAGGATGTATGTATGTGTGGATGGAAGGATGAAAGGGTAGATGGATGAAGGATAGATGTATAGATAGATAAAAGGTTGCATGGATGAATGATGGATGGATGGATGGATGTGTGAAAAGGTGGGTGGATGAATGATGGGTGAATGGATGGGTGAAAGGGTGGATGATGAAGGATGTATGTATGTATGGATGTATGGATGGAAGGATAAAAGGGTGGCAGATGTATGGATCGAAGGATGAAATGGTTGGACGGATGAAGGATGAATGGATGTAAGGATGAAAGGGTGGATAGATGGCTGGATGTGTGAAAAGGTGGGTGGATGAATGATGAGTGGATGGATGGATGAAAGGGTGGATGGATGAAGGATGGATGGATGAAAGGGTGGATGGATGAAGGATGTATGTATGGATGGAAGGATGAAAGGGTAGATGGATAAAAGATGGATGTATGGATACTTAAAAGGTTGCATGGATAAATGATGGATAGATGGATGGATGTGTGAAAAGGTGGGTGGATGAATGATGGGTGAATGGATGGATGAAAGGGTGGATTGATAAAGGATGGATGGAAGGATGAAAGGGTGGATGGATAAAGGATGAATGTAGGGATGGAAGGATGAAAGTGTGGACGGATGGAGGATGGATGGATGGAAGGATGAAAGGGTGGATGGATGAAGGATGGATGTATGGATGGATAAAAGGTTGCATGGATGAATGATGCATGTATGGATATGTGAAAAGGTGGGGGGGTGAATGATGGGTGGATGATGGATGGATGGATGAAAGGGTGGCTGGATGATGGATTGATGTATGGATGAAAGGGTGGATGGATGAAGGATTGATGTATGGATGGAAGGATGAAAGGGTGGATGGATGAAGGATGGATGGATAAAAGGTTGCATGAATGAATGATGGATGGATGTGTGAAAAGGTGGGTGGAGGAATGATGGGTGGATGGATGGATGGAAGGGTGGATGGGTAAAGGATGGATGTATGGATGGAAGGATGAACGGGTGGATGGATGAAGGATGGGTGTATGGATGGAAGGATGAAAGGGTGGATGGATGGAGGATGGATGGATGGATGTGTGAAAGTGTGGGTGGATAAATGATGGGTGGATGGATGGATGTAAGGGTGGATGGGTAAAGGATGATGTATGGATGGACGGATGAAAGGGTGGATGGATGAAGGATGGATGTAAGGATGGAAGGATGAAAGGGTGGATGGATGAAGAATGGATGGATGTGTGAAAGTGTGGGTGGATGAATGATGGATGGATGGATGTTATGAGGTCTAACAGGCGCATATATGGTTATCAATAGTTGTTGATGATGAGGAGTACCAGTTTCTAGAAACTTTTGTTTGAAGGGGGTCCTTACGCCTAAAAAGGTTTTAGAAGGGGGTCTCGGCATCAAAAAGTTTGAAGACCTCTGCATTAAAGTAACAGATGGGTCAAAAGAATGTAGACAGGATGGCTTCCCCATCAAATTTTATAAAACCTTTTCAAATGAATTGCTGACACCTTTGAAAAAACTATTTAATTATATTAAGCAGAGAGGAGTGGTTCCCACAATTTTTAAAGAAGCAATGATAGTGTCATTTGTTAAAAAAGATAAAAGTCCTGATGATGTAAACTCCTATAGGCCCATCAGTCTTTTAAATTCGGACTATAAGATTTAAATGAAAGTATGGACCCAACGTTTTTTATTTGCTGCCCTGGAGGTAATTCATAGAGAACAGACAGGTTTTATACCGCGGAGATCTATGGCAGCTAATACAAGGATTGGACGATTTTAACACCTTTTTAACCCCGGCATGTATCATAATAGCCGATGCTGAAAAAGCATTTGACCTGGTTAATTGGACTTCCCTGTTTTATGCCCTGGGTCAATTTAGTTTCCCAGCTCAGGTTATTGATGTGTTACGTAATATTTATCAGGGGGCCTCGGCCCAGGTTTTAATCAACACAAAACAAGCAGGAATGATAAAATATACCGGGGTACTAGACAGGGCTGTCCACTCTTGCCTCTGCTTTTTACTTTTTTTTATAAAATCATTAGTAATTAAAATCAGAAATAACGCTGCTATCCAAGCCCATTTCCCCGAATGTCCAAAATGAAACTTTTTGCAGACAACATCATATTATATCTGATGCAAAATAAAGAAAATATGGAAAGGATATTGATGGAATTTAGAGACTTTGATCAAATTGGGGGCTACAAAATGAATCCTAATAAAACGGAAGTCCTTGCCCTCAACACCGATATAAATCTTCTTCCATCTTGTTTGAGGGTTCAAGCCGCTAATCAAGATCTAATTAGATATCATGGGACATTTCTAACCAGCCAGCACCATCAGTTATATCATCTGACCTATATAAGAATGAAAAAAAAATCAAGAGACTCTTGGATCAGTGGCTTTTACTCCCTCTCTCAATAGTGGGCAGGGTTTCACTAATTAAAATGTCTATTACCCCTGCTTATATTCCTGTTTAGTAATGTTCCTATAAAAATAATTTTGTCCTTTTTTAAAGAAATGGAGATGATGTTTAGAAGCTTTGTTTGGGTGAAAAAAGTATCTAGGGTTAAGCTGGCAGTAGTGCAATTATCTATTGCCCATGGGGCTTGGCTCTACCGCATTTAAAAACGTATCATGAGGCTGCCTTTTTAGATATAGGGGCGGGACTGATGAGATCCAAAGGTATTCGAGATAGCTTCTTCCTTGAGAAAATGTTACAAGAAATTGGTTCTCAATCTCAAGTGTTTTTAAAAACCTCCAAACAAACAAAAAAAAACTAGATGCAAAACCTTAAGGGAATATTTTTTTAGACTCCAATCCTTTTTTAAAAAAATCGGCTCCTCGGGCACGCAATATCTGAGTTTGAGGGAGCGTACCAGTCTTGGCCTCCAATTTAGAACAAGCCATCTAACAAATTGGGAACATTGTGGGCAAAGGGAGATATGACATTTTGTTATTCAAAACAGGGCAAGAGGTAATGGCAAGGGCTGACAACCAGAGGAAACCCATCTTTTTTTAATATTGGCAAATTATTCATTTTTTAGGAAATATCAATGGCCTTTTTGGTTCTCCTAATGAACTAGTGGTAGCCCTTTATGGGGCCAAAATTAATGGCATAGGGAACTGGTATAGGTTGCTTCACCGCCAAGGTCATAACGTCATTGGTAGAAAGTCATCTGGGTAAAATAGCCCAAGAGACACAATGTGTTTTTTCTTTTAAGGACTGGGAAACTCTATGCTTTCTAGGAAGCAAATCCCCGCGCACAGCCAATTTTAAGAGGATGGCATTTTTATCACGTTGGTTTGTCTATTTGACCCCGGAGGCCTTGGGGAAACAATATCCGGAGGTTGAAAATAAGTGTTTTAGATGTCAAGCCAATTGTCAGGGCCGGTGGCATCATATTTATTTTTCTTGTCCACGATTAGAACCCTTCTAGGACGCAATTTTTCAGACATAGAGCTGGCAATCGGGAAGAGAATTCAACCTGAGGCCAAGCAGGCCTTATTTGGTATATGTAATGATAGAATGATGTTAACTAAGGCTGAGGAAGTATTTTTGTTTATCTCTTGTGCGGTAGCCCGTTCTTTAACCCTACAGAATTGGAAATCCAGCGACGTTCCCTCCCAATTGAAGTTGTTCAATAAAATGAAAAGGACTCGTAATTTTGAAAAAGCATATGCAAATCTGGTGGGAGCCATTAAGATATTTGAAAAAACTGGCAGCGTTTTGGAAACTTAGTAAAGTTAAAAGGGGGTGACTAATACTTGACATCGATTTTAATGTTGAAATTGTAGCAGATTTTGCAATTAAGAGCACTAGCACTTTTTAGGTCTCGCTAGACCTATTGTGACCGAGTTCCTTGTCAAGCGACCTAGATCTGGCCACGAGCGCCGATTGCACCTCGTGGACGCGCCCCCTGGCCCCGCCCCCCAGCCGTGCACATCACTTGCTCCATTCACAGCGTCAGCCTCTCTCATTCACGCGCGCACACACAGCCACAATCACGGACGCACATACACACGCGCGCACACACATACACGCAGGCACACACACCCCTGCACCACTCCAGAGACAAGTCATATGCATATTAGAAGGTCACGCATTTTCTTATTGCTTAACTTTAAAAGTTTCAGGAGCTGCAGAGTCCGTTTTCTCCCATTGAGCTACTATAAAATGGTTACTGTCGCTGCCAGCCGTAGCTTGTTATGCAGCAACGTGAATGTGGACATATTTGTCAATTCCGGTGTGCGAGCCAACAGTACTTTGCAAGCTAGGATGTTTGCACACTTAAAACGTTTAAAGCAATACTACACATTCCAGAAAGGTAAATCTGAGGGCATATAAAAACCACAACAGCTGAAACATCTCACACGGCACAATACCACTTGGCTGCAATGAGAACTGTAAACAATTAAGAGATAGCTTACTGATTAAAAGAACCTATACACTGAGCTAAATGTGTAACCCTGCGAGTACACAATATTTACTGCGATAAATAGCGAAAACCTACGCGATATATGGAGGCTCGCATCTGATAACATTAGAATCTGCAGTTTAATGCTAACGTTAACATATCAGTAACAGAGGCTTAGAGACAGTAATTAGGTATAGAAATGATCAAAAACGGTGACTTAAGCCCGCCAAAAGAGGCCTCCATTAATTGGACGAAGTTTAGACCAACATAACTTTAAACCCTGGACCCGGCGCTTTGCTCACCTCTGCTTGTGCACTGATATCACGCAGCACAGACACAGATTTTCTCCCGCCCCTCATGCACTGCAGTGGCGCCATACTTCCGCCCAACCTCTGCCGTCCTGCGCAGAAGCAGGTTGCCAACAGTTCTCGCGTGATGACATTAGGTCAGCTTCCGGCGCTCTCCCCATCATTATTTTAGTAAATAAGCATATACCAGCTATTAAAAATAAAATTCTCTGAACCTCACAATACCATTCTAAATTCGCCTTATCTGTAGATATTAACAACCCAGGTGTGGAATAAATGTAGGACAAGCGTGAATGGCGGAAGAGACAGACACGTGCACGAGAAGATTCTGCTCTGTGGACGCGCTTCCACGAGCCGATTCTAGAATGGGAACGCGCTTCCCAATGACGGCTTTTGCGCGTTCAATTGCATTTGAGTGCTCCTGGACGGTAGACCAGCTGGGCGTTAATTATGGGTGAGTGCTACTGTCCTGAACACTGGTGAGCAGGCGCTTTATATTTCTTCACTTCTGATAGCAATCTCTCTGGGAAACGTGCTTCGGGCCTGGCGGCATGCGGTGATAATTACTATTCTAATTACTTTCTTTGTTTTTTTAATTTGCTATTGAGCACTTTATACGAGTGCATCTGTAGGCCTTCTTCTCTTCTCCCTGGCGCTCTTCCCACATCATTCCTGTCATAAACACTAGTTTAGTCTAACCTCTTCTCCCCCTCCCCCCTCCGCCCTCAACAGCGCTATCCTCCCATGTTGGTTGTTTACCCTCTCTCCTCCTATGCCCTCGTGTCACCATATTCAGTTCTCAGCAACTCTCCTCCCACCGCCCGTTTCTCGCCACCCCGAACCCCTCTTCTCCCGGCCACCTGTTTTTGCTAGGTAGTTTGTGATTGCAATAATCAGAGACCAGGCTTCGTGTATTTTTTTTCGTTGCGACTCGACGTGCCATCTCCCACCACCTCCTGCTGTGTTTCCTGCTAGTCGGCGCCCATTGCAGCTCGTAATTAATTTACTAAATCAGCAGGCAGTGTGTGTGCCGTGTTTGAACTGCAAAAACTTTTTTTGTATAATTTGGGAGGTCACTCGGCTTTCATTTTATCAGCAAGGCACTCGCTTCAGGTCATCATCTTTCTTCACCGGCATTTTTGTATAGCGCCGCCCTGCCTCTTCTGGATCTTTGAGTACATACTGTATGTAAATTTAGGTTCTCCGGTATAAATATTTTCTGTCGCCCCTCGTTTCTAATGCCTCTCAATCTGTGACAGTTGTAATGAGAGGCTTTTATTATTAATATTGGAATCAGAACTCATTGAACTACATGCATAGTTTGGAGGCTTCCAGTTTAAGCAAGCTGTTCCTGTTAAAACAAATGTAAGACTCCCCTGGGAGTTGTAGCGATACTGCTGCCGGCCACATACCTCACCATTGCTGATGCGTGTGTGTGGGTTGTCACAGTGTAACTCACATAGCTGCCAATCTCCCTAGTGTCTTTGCAAATACCACACTGATCCTGGCAATGCCATCTTTCGCTGAGCTCACAATGTCCAGTCTGTGCTCACCCAGTGATCACACCTACCGGATATATATATATATATATATATATATATATATATATATATATATATATATATATATATATATATATATATATATATATATATATATATATATATATATATATATATATCTCTCTCTCTCTCTCTCTCTCTCTCTCTCTCTCTCTCTCTCTCTCTCTCTCTCTTCCCCTCTCTCTCTCTCTCTCTTCCCCCCTCTCTCTCTCTCTTCCCCCCTCTCTTCCTCTCTCTCTTCTCTCCCTCTCTCTCCCTCTCCCTCTCTCTCCCTCTCCCTCACTCTCTCTCTCTCTCTCTCTCTCTTCCCCTGCTCTCTCTCTCTCTCTCTCTCCCCCCCCCCCCCCACGATTGTGTGGATAACATAAACATAGCAAAAGACAGGCACGTCAATTACGAATGCTCATGGAACATTCCCTAATGTTTGGACGATAGAAAATACCCGCTGGTAATACACCCAAATGACATGCACTGTCCTATAATAGTGCAACATTTTGTCTGTGATTTCTATACTTTGATGTAAGCAGTTCTATTTGCTTGCGTGCATTATGTGTGTGTGCGTGAAATGGTGTGTGTGAGTGTGTGCGTGCAATGGTGTGTGTGTGTTGGACTCGGACTCGGTGTGTCACTTGAGAGTGTCTGTCTCTAACAGGTATCCCAAGGCCTGCTGATAAGACTCCCCCAGCCATTTGCAGGGCTTCATGACAGCCACTGTCCAAATGAATCACAGATGCTGCCTCGGCTGTTCTCACAGTGAGTCGGCATTCTTAGTACTCCGACTGAGAATAATAAAATATTTCCATCGCCTGTGCCCATTACCTTCCACAGAGCTCTCTGTTCACCCAAACCCCAGGAGGCCTCGGTACACCTAAGCATCATTCTAAAGGGGCACAGTGCGAGAAATACTCACCAGGTCTCCGCTTTTAAAAGCAAAACAATATTTCAGGAATCTTTGGCTTTCAATGCATTATCCTACTTTGCTGAATGGCGTTAACCAATTTTGTTGATTTACAAGCACTTTCATTTTGCGTTATTGCACTTACTTGCAACGGGTGCTGGGCCTTCCTATCAGTTATACATTCTAACCATTTGTACATTAATGATTGTTTCCTAGGTAAGCAAAACCTCATAAAGAACATTGATATGACGAATTGGGTTTTTTCAATACCACCGGTATGCTCATTTATTCTCAGAGGTGGGTTTCACGGTATTGAGTCACTTCACATTCTCCAGTTACGTTGCAGATAAGGAGGAACGGCTCATTATTTGAACGTAACACTTAGGAGAGTGTCTCAAGGGCTTCCACGCCTTTCATCTTCATAAGGGCGCAAACATTTAGTTGGAATTTATTTTCTGCAGTCTAATATTTAACGCCCCCACCTGAAAGTCTTTATCCGGCAGCTGTATACCAATCTTAATTTTAATGAGTTTTTTTTATTGCGGTCAGAAGAATCAGGTTTTCATACCTGTTGTGGTGTTCTATCAATTTGGCAAATTATTGCTAATATGTTCTGAAACAAAAGACATGTTTTATTGGTTTCCCTTTCAGTTGTTTTTCTCTAACCTCATCTCATGCTTGCTTGTAAAGTTATCCCAGACAGACATGGTCTGCTCGACGTCATGGAATTGGACCTTCAATAATGTTGACTATTGGTTCAATGTCCGGTTTATTTTTTTCTCGACCCAGGTTTGCAAAAAAGGTGTTTCTAACTGTAGCCAGGGGGTCTGTCATTTAAGTGGCCTTTTTATTTTTTACAAACTGTCTATTGTTAATAAAAGATATTGCGCCTACTAGATTAGAACTGTTATCCAGATCTTTTTAAAGTACAAAATGGAGGGTGCATAGAAAAAAGAGCAGTTGCTACCCAACATGTGCACTCTTGTCAAATAGAACCTCTGGTACAAAGAACACCATCATGAAGTTACCTATTGGAGTTTGTGGTCGGGAGGTGGAACATGCCTTTATGCATTGGGGTGTAGAGGAATGACTTGGCAAACTGGATGACTAGCTTATTGCAAGAGACTGAGTTGTTCACGGTTTACATCACTCTACCGCCCTCACTCTACCGCCCTCATTCTACCACTCTACCGCCCTCACTCTACCACTCTACCGCCCTCACTCTACCACTCTACCGCCCTCACTCTACCTCTCTACCGCCCTCACTCTACCTCTCTACCGCCCTCACTCTACCTCTCTACCGCCCTCACTCTACCACTCTACCGCCCTCACTCTACCACTCTACCGCCCTCACTCTACCGCCCTCACTCTACCGCTCCCACTGCCCTCACGCCCACTCTACTGCCCTCTATCGACCACTCAAACCCATCACGCCCTCACTCTACTGCCCTCACTCTACCGCCTTCACACTACCACTCTACCGCCCTCACTCTACAGCCCTCACTCGACCGCCCTCACTCTACCACTCTCACTCTACCACTTGACCGCCCTCACCCGACTGTCCTCACTCAACCACTCTACCGCCCTCATGCTTTGACTGTACCGCCCTCACTCAACCACTCTACCGCCCTCATGCTTTCACTGTACCGCCCTCACTCTACCACTCTTCTGCCCTCACGCCACCACCCTCACTCTACCGCACTCACGCCCTCACTCTACCGCCCTCACTCTACCACTCTTCCGCCCTCACTCTACTGCACTCACTCTACCGCCCTCACTTTTCCACTCTACCGCCCTCACACCCTCACTCTACCGCCCTCACTCCTCCGCCCTCACTGTACCGCCCTCACTCTACCACTCTACCGTCATCACTCTACCGCCCTCACTCTACCACTCTACCACTCTACCGCCCTCACTCAATCTATCTCCCTCCCTCACTCAATCTATCGCCCTCCCTCTATCACGCTCCCTCTATCCCCCTCCCTCCCTCCGTCTATCGCCCTCCCGCTATTCCACTCACCTCCTTCTCTAACTCTGTTCTCTTCTCCCGTGCTGATCTGCTGCTCTCTTCCACCTCACCTCCTTCTCTAACTCCCTGTTCTTTTCTCCTGTGCTGATCAGCTGCTCTCTTCCACCGCCTCCTTCTTTAACTCCCGGTTAACTTCTGCTGCTCTCTTCCACCCCACCTCCTTTTTTAACTCCCTGTTCTCTTCTGCGGCGCTGATCTGTTCCTCTCTTCCACTCACCTCCTTCTCTAACTCCCTGTTCTCTTCTCTTCTCTCGTGCTGATCTGCTGCTCTCTTCCACCCTGCCTCCTTCTCTAACTCCCTGTTCTCTTCTCCTGTGCTGATCTGCTGCTCTCTTCCACCCGCCTCCTTCTTTAACTCCCTGTTCTTTTCTCCCGTGCTGATCTGCTGCTCTCTTCCACTCCGCCCCCTTCTCCAACTCCCTGTTCACTTCTCCCCTGCTGATCTGCTGTTCCCTTCCACCGCCTTCTTCTCTAACTCCCTGTTTTCTTCTCCTGTGCTGATCTGCTGCTCTCTTCCACATACATCCTTCTCTAACTGCACACCCACATACATACAACCACACACACACACAACCACACAACCACACAAACACACACAACCACACAACCACACCCCACACACAACCACACAATCACACCCAACCACAGATACAACCACACACACAGAACCACACACACACATACGACAACACACAACCACATACACACCTCAGAAACAACCACACACACACACACAACCACAGACATAACCACACACATCTATCCCCCTCACTCTATCTATCCCCCTCACTCTATCTATCTCCATCATTCTATCTATCTATCGCCCTCACTCTGTCTGTCTATCTATCTATCTATCTATCTATCTATCTATCTATCTATCTATCTATCTATCTATCTATCTATCTATCTATCTATCTATCTATCTATCTATCTATCTATCTATCTATCTATCTATCGCCCTCACTCTATTTATCTATCTATCGCCCTCACTCTATTTATCTATCTATTGCCCTCACTCTATTTATCTATCTATCGCTCTCACTCTATTTATCTATCTATCTTTCGCCCTCCCTCTAGCTATCTATCTCCCTCAGTCTATCTATCTATCTATCGCACCACCACAGCATCACTCAGGGGCACCAAAACATCACTATGCGCTACTACAGCATCACTGAACGACACAGCATCACTCGTCGCCACCACAACATGACTCGTCGCCACCACAACATGACTCGTCGCCACCACAACATGACTCGTCGCCACCACAACATGACTCGTCGCCACCACAACATGACTCGTCGCCACCACATGACTCGTCGCCACCACAACATGACTCGTCGCCACCACAACATGACTCGTCGCCACCACAACATGACTCGTCGCCACCACAACATGACTCGTCGCCACCACAACATGACTCGTCGCCACCACAACATGACTCAGCTCCACCACAACATCACTCGTCGCCACCACAACATCGCTCGTCGCCACCACAACATCGCTCGTCGCCACCACAACATCGCTCGTCGCCACCACAACATCACTCAGCGCCACCACAACATCACTCAGCGCCACCACAACATCACTCAGCGCCACCACAACATCACTCAGCGCCACCACAACATCACTCAGCGCCACCACAACATCACTCAGCGCCACCACAACGTCAATCTGTACAACTATTCAACAACAACTGGTTCAAATATGTTCTCTCAATGTTTCAAGCTTCAGAACAAATGTCACAAAAAGGTTAATATTTCACTTCTGTTCTTGGATTTTCGGCACAATAAAATACACTGAACATAATCTTCACAAAAGTTATTTACTAAAGTTTAAGCTATTGCCATTATAAATTACAATAACTTTTATTTCAGTAATAATTATTTTAAAAAAGCCATTGTTATTTGTAATATCAATACATCTAAGTCACGAAAATACAAAACATGTTGCATTACAAATGCTATAGGTGTCACATTTTGCAAAAGTTAAAAGTATTGGCATTGTAAATGACAAAGCTATTCATTTCGCTATTTTCAAAACCAACACATAAATAAAATATTTCTCATTTACAAGACCAATAGCTCAAACTTTCCTAATGCGAGACCTATTGCATTGCAAATGCTTGTTCCCTTTGTGGTTGCACTTGACAAGCATTAGCACTTTTTGTGGCTGCTGCACTTCATAAAATTTGCACTTTTTCATGCTGTTGCACTTTATCGCATGTTTTTGCACATTGTCGCTTTTTAAATTATTGATAATGTTATTGACTGCTACAGTTTTATCTTTTTTTTTCTTTTCTCTTGTCATGGAAGGAAGAAGCTATTCAACGTTTTTAAAAGATTTAAATAATTGTGTCTTTGTTTGCTTTGATTGTAAAATGTATATTGTGTGCCTAATGCTCTGCTTAATAAAACATTTTTTTTTTAAACTGGGCTATGGCAATTTATTGTATCTGGGCTTGCCTGACTACCTGATCAATAAGCTGCAGATGGGTCAGAACACAGCTGCTCAAACAATATTCTACCTGCCTCGGAATACTCATGTGTCTCAGCTTCTTAGTGACCAGGTGCAGATCGTTTACCTTCCTAGGCCCCTCTTCTGGAATTAACTTCCTGTGGAACAGAAAAAGCTAAAAACAAGGCCATTCTACAAAACCTGACAAGTCCTTTTCTACAATCAAACCAGAATACTTCATGGAGAAACAGTTTGAGCTCTAGAAATCCTTCCACATTGACATTTCCCCTGCAAACCCCAGTGGTAAGACACATACAAAATCAGGGTGTTTGTAACACAAGATGCTACTCTCTCAATCTAGGACTCAAAAAATAGAGGAAGTAAGAAGGGTTTCATTTGTCAGTGGTAGAATGAAATCAGGTGCCTTGGGTGGCACTTGGGACTAATGAACAATTTTGAATAGGTGGTCTGGAATGTTTGAAGACCTTGTGCTATATGAATCCCAATTATATTATGAACTAGTAAACAGTTTGATGATGTCAAGACCTGTGCAACAGGATGTCCCAAAGAGGTTTTTGGAAGAACACATGCTAACGCATTTTCACTTTCTACTGCATTCTTCTTGGTAGGTGTGCTTAGAGACCAGGTAGAGATTCTTGGAACAGAACAACGGTGTCAGGAATATGGGATGGAAGACTATACATATAGACTTCTTTTCACGCTAAGGGGGGGGAATCTTATTCACTATATTAGAAGGTAATCTGATAAAGGTAATATTTGATTCAATATATACTTCCATGTTCTTTATCATTTTTGACAGAGGTGGGTTGGGGCCATGAGCAACAAACCGCACACACCAACCTAGTTGGTGTCATGCTTCATCATTGGGGTTCCAGTTGGGTGGTCGAATGCCATCGAACTGTGCTACGACACCTGATAACAGTGGAGCTGGTTTTTGATTTTTTTGTGTGATGATATAGTGCAAGTGGCGATGTTTAAAATACCCTTGGGAAACTCATTATACGATACTTTATTCCCAATGGCCCAGGGTATGGTTAAAAATGAGATGGATAAAATTACAGGACTATATAATTTTTTTTGTATTTATTAATTTTCAAAATAATACAAAAGAACACAAAACAAGATGCCCAAAGGAAGAAAACAAGGAAAGGAAAGGAAAAAGAAAAAAAAGGGGAAAAAAACTCTTTGCATTGTCCATATCTCCAATGATACAAATAAAGAAACAGTGCGCTCGCAGGAGCCAGCAATAATCCCACCAAAGCAGCAACTTAAATTACTGTGAAAATAAAGTACATGCATTGACAGATAGAAGCAAGGCCAGCACCATCAAGGAACCTACAGCAGGCAAGAGCCAGCACAAAGCATTTACAGAATATCAGTACATGGCACAATATCATATACATCTTAGATCTTGCAAATGTGACATTTTCAGTTTGAGCCAGCATCATTAACCCCTTCAGAATCCCCAGTCCGCTCCCGAGCCCAGTCAACACAGGACCCCCATATTTCTTTGGGCCTAGAAGCAGGCGGCATGAGTTCCCAGAAAGTGGCCAATTGTGTCTTGCCATATGTGACATCTGATATCCAATTCTCAGTCGTGGGCTTCCTCTTCCTACCCCTCAGCCGAGCAATTTGGCGCTTGGCAAAGAGTAGCAGTAGCGCGTGCAATCTGCGACTCTTGACTTGTGTGTCCTTCACATATGACAGCATAGCTACTAGTGGGGATGGGGACAGTGCCATCTCCAATATCTGGTTGATTGCTTCAAATATCGCAGACCAATAGTCAAAAATGAGCCGACAATCCCATGCCATGTGTAAAAAGTTGGCGGCGGTTGCCCCACAGCGCCAGTAACAGTCGTCCTCTCTCAATCCCATCCTATGTAATCCAATAGGTGTCTTGTAGTAGCGGTGTGGAAATTTTAAATGAATTCATCTAAGTTTATAGTTGGGTGACAGGTCGGGCATCTGAGCACAGCAGTACGGCCACTGGTCGTAAGACAAAGGGAAGGGCAACTCGGCAGACCATTTGTGGCGAGCATGAGAGGTAGTCACAGGGGCCTCCTTCTGCATTGACGTATATAGTCTGGTAATGAGCCGACACGAGGAGGTAGTTCGCAAGAGGTTTTCCAAGGTGCTTAGCGGGGTTGGCTGGGAGGAGAAGTCACTATGCAGAGCCTTGCATGCAGCTCGAAGCTTGTGATATAAAAAAACCTCACTAAAAGGCACTGTTTGGCCGTCTTCTGCAACAGGGGGTCCCGAAATTGCCCCTCAGGATAAAAGGCCGCGAAGGTGTGCAAAGACAGTTTCTGTGCCATCTTACCACCCAGTTCATCTGTAACATTTGGCAACATAGGGTTATGTGCATGAGGGATAGAAGGGGCATACACCACCCTCGCTCCAGTCCTTCTCCGCAATCCGTCTCATGCCCACCGCAGGGTTTCAGATGTGTCAATGTCCTTCCCGGGCCTCTTTTATTATTGGTTTAGCACAACCCGAAGAGGAGCAGGTGTCACTGCATCTGCCTCAACCGCTACATGGGGCTGGAACGGCGTCGGGTGCATCCAATAATGCAGGAACTGCGCCTGTGCACACAATGCATACAATTTCATATCGGGTGCACCCAGCCCACATTGAACAGTCGGTAGCGACAAAAGGACCCAGGACACCCGAGCTTAGCCATTCGCCCAGACCAGACAGACTAATTGGGACTGTAATGATTTAAAAAAGGGGCCAGTCAGTATTTTGGCAGGTTCCCAAAAAGATACAAAAATTTAGGCAAGATAACCATTTTAACAAGTGCAATTTTAACTGCATGCGACAATGGGAGTTTAGACCATTAAGCAACCTTGTCCTCCAGCCAGGACACAGCCCTCCCATAGTTCAAAGCCCAAAGTTCCTGTATATGCCGGGTAATCCAGGTGCCCAAGTACTTCACTTGGTCCTGTTCCCATTTCAATGGGAATTCCGAAGCCACCACTGTGGTATTGTCAGTTAAGGGGAATATCACCGATTTTGACCAATTTATATTTACCCCAGATAACTCGCAAAATTTGATGAACTCACGCAACACGACATCCAGATTGCGCTTAGGGTTAACAATGTATAATGTTATGTCTTCCGCATAGAGCGAGATCAACAGACTACGAGCGCTAAAGCCAATCCCTTTATCAGTATGCTGTTGACAAACACGTGCAGCCAGTGGCTTCATTGCGATGGCAAAAAACAAAGGCAAGAGTGGGCAACCTTGCTGCATGCCACGCGTAATCATGAAGGGATCTGAAACAATATTATTCACCCGCAACCTGGCTGTTGGTTAAGTGTATAATAATTTAAACCACTTGAGAAATAAGGGGACAAAACTCATCCGTGTTAGTATTCTAAAAAAAACGACCATTCAAGCGAATTGAAAGCCTTTGTGGCATCTAGGAACACTACAGTCGCCTGGACATCCGGATGTAGGTAATGTAGGACGGAGAACACCGTTCTCAGATCCCCCAGGAATGAATCCGGACTGATCCGGCAAGGCAATAAGTGGAAGTAAAGGTTGCAGCCTGTTCGCTATTAACTTAGCAAGTATCTTGATATCTACGTTAATGAGTGACAAAGGCCTATAGGAATGCAGGTCTGTTTCAGGCTCATCAGGTTTGAGCAAGGTGACAATTTTTGCCTTGTGCATGGAGTTTGGCAAAATGCCAGTGTCATACGCTTCCTGGTATACAGCAAAGAGCCTGGGGTGTAGTTCTTCAACATATGCTTTATAGAAAGCGGCCGTGAGGCCATCGGAACCCTGGGCTTTGTCAAGAGGTAAGCTATTAATTACATCTGTGACATCCGCCACCGTGAAGGGTAAGCGCATATACTCTCTATGGCGATCATTAAACCATACGAGGGCTAGGGAGTCTAAGAACTCTTGCATGCCTTCAGGGCATTCGGACTGTGTGGCTGTGTATAAATGAGCATAAAAAGAAAAGAATTCTTGTAGAATAGGTAGGGACCCCCTAATCGTCTGTCCATCCTCACCCATTAATTCAGAGACATAGGCCATAGAGCGCGCAACACGCAGCATGCCGGAGAGAAAACGACCAGGTCTGTCACTCTCGCCGTATCGACGAGCTTCGGCATACTTCACCAAGAATTTAACTTCTCTCTGGGCTTCCTCTTCATATTCTAACAGTTTAACTTTCAGATCTGCCAAGAGGGCTACATCATGTTCAATATTGATCCTCCCTTCAAGTTCCCTGATCTACGCTTCCAAGTTGGATAGGGTGGTCCTAATAGGCTTTAGAACCCCCGCTGCCTTGATATACACTGCTCCCTATTGACCACCTTAAAGGCCTCCCACAGTGAAGCCTCAGTGTCAACTGAACCCATGTTAAGCTTAAAGCAGTCTGTTATGTCAGAACATATCTCCTCCTTAAACGCTTCATCAAGAAGCGCATGTCGAGGGGGAGTCTCCAGGAGAATTGATTGCGCGTGGTACCAGGAAGGGACAAAGATAACAGTCATGGCGAGTGGTCAGAGATAGTCCTTGAGAAGTGTTTAGATTCCACCACCCAGCTGGCCTCGTCACGAGACACCAGCCAGTAATCGAGACGGGACCAGGCGCGATGTTGGCCAGAGAAACAGGTGCCCTCCCTAATCAGTGGGTTACGGAAGCGCCAAATTTCAACCATGTCTCCGTCAGTGAGGAAAGTATTTAACACCTTGCCAGCCACGGGATGATGTGTTCTCGCTGATCCCTGCCTATCTAATTTATTGTCAAGGATGGCATTAAAGTCGCCCTCCACAGAACCGTGGTGCAACCAAGAAACAGGAAAGTCAGTGTTTGGTCCATACACCACAACAATGGTCTACAAAACACCCCCCAGTTGACCCAACGGAATGATATAACGGCCGTCTGGATCAATGTGAATCTCTCTTTCCTTCCAGTCCAAGCCCCTCTTTACCAGGACCGCCACCCTTCTGGAATAATTTGAATAAGGGGAAGCATATGTTGCCCCCAGCATCTGTGACGGAGTTTAGCGGAAGATTGGGAGAGAAGGTTTGTCTCCTGTAAAAGGCAGAGATCAATGTTGTGTCTAGTGAGATATGCATGCACAAGCCTCACTTTTCTACTGTCATTTAGACCATGTATGCTCCATGTCAAGCAATTCACTTGTGTCTCGTGTGTGGCCATAAAGCTGCGTGCAAGGTAATGCTTCTCCTGAATCTGCATGTATGTGGCCCTAGCGCAATCGCAAATAACATTCCGGGTCCGAACAATGCACAAAAGAAATAAAAAACCTTACCCCTGCCCAACCCCAACCCACATCAACCCCCCAATTAAGTTGAAGGAGAACCCCTCCCCCAGATCACACAACATAGCAATCTAATGGGAAATTTCCCATGGGGACAAGAGCGAGCTGGCCAACTACCCTACCGTGGCAGGGTGGCCAAGATACTGCAAGAGGCGAGAACTTCAATAAGATAAAGTTGGAGAGTGAAGCGACATAGCGGCAAGAGGCAAGAGGAATATAAATGGGCCTGTCATTAAAATCAGATAAAATACCCCCCACCTACACCCTGTACCCCCAAGAATAACATAATGAGATAGTTGCCCCAACAAGGAAAACAAGGGCAAAGGCAAACGCAGAGCAGTAGTCAATATCAATAAGCATTAGCCGGAATGGTAGAGTCCATAGTCCTTAAATTGCGACAACATATCAAGCCCTGCAAAACAAGTTTTGTAAAAACATGGGAGGTCAAATATTACTCATATCATAACCCAACACAATCAACAGTGGTAATGTAGAAAAAAGGAAATGGCAGCTACAGTGCAGGAACAAAGCATCGCGGCAACCTGTAAGGATTCACATCTGGCAGCCTGCACCGCGGGGGTAAAGTCTGGAAAGAAGGCGATCTGATTGCCCCGGTATGTTATCTGCCCCATAGAACGAGCCTGGCGTACAATCACATCTCTATCCTGATAGTTCAGAAGCCTTGCCAATATTGGCCATGGAAGGGCTCCGACTGGTGGCTTGGCTCCCAAAGTTTGATGGGCCCTCTCCACCGCAAACACTGTAGAGAAGTGTGTAGCAAAGAGGTCTCGCAATAGATCAGACACATACACCTCCATCTTCGTGATTGCTGTAGTCTCCGGGATTCCAGTGATACGTAGGTTGTTCCGGCGTGATCTGGCTTCCAAATCTTCAGTTTTGGCTCTAATCACTGACAGGAGACGCTCCATCTGTGATATTTGGTCTTTAGTTTCCACCTGGAAGTCATGGAGATCAGAGTGCTTATTTTTGAGAACGTCCAACCGATGCTTATGGACCTCAACTTGCGCCTTCACTGATTCCATCTGGGATGGAAAGTGTCTAATTTAGCATCAATGGTGCTTAGACTGGACCGCATTTCCATCATAATCATGCGCATGTCTTCACCCTGATCACCCTGATGTCCACCAGCCGCACCTCCCTTGGTCGATTCCGAGTCCGACTCCATATGTCTGGTGGATCGGCGCTGCTCAAAGCTAATCTTCGGCGGCTTGCCCATAACAAGGCAGACAAAATGCGTGTCAAAGTGCAGAACCAGCAGGAGCAAAGAGAGCGCATGTAGGCAAAGCAGCAGACCGGTACAGCCCAGCAACTCCAGGATTCCCCAGTCCTTCAATCCGCACAGGCTTTACAAGCACAGCCGGGCACCCAAAATGGCAGCCGGGCAAAAGCAAATGACAGATGGCAATAAAGCAGTGGTCCCCTCCGATCTCCGCGCTCCCCTGCGGCACTTCAACATCAGGGCCCCCAACTTTCCAGTGGCAGTGGACCTGGCAGCAGTTCAGGACAGAGCGGCGTGAGAAGAAAAGCGTGGGCTCTCTACATAAGATGGCGGCCAATGGACTGGGGAGGATATCACCGTCCACAAATAGGTCCTAAAGTAAGTTCTTGGCCAGTCCTGAAGTGAGTTCTTCTTGTTTTAGCCCCTGCACCTCACCTTCCTACAGCTGGGGAATCACAGGCTTCAGCGCTGGTAATGACGGTCAGAGGCGGGTCGGCCCTCGCACTGCAACTCTGCGCACCCGACCCGAACCGGCCCCCAGCGCTCCTCCTGGACCGCGAAGGAGCCGAGATATCCAGCAGGTGTCCGGTACTCCTTCAATAGGCAGGAGCTTCCCCGGCAACCCCGCTCCTCAGGTCACCACAAGCGAGCAACACCAGCACCGCTAGCCGTGCCCCCAGGCCTCCACCAAAGCACCGGCCTCGAGTAGAAGGGGCAGCCACGACGGAGCTCCGAGGCGCCGCAGCTGTGTTCAGACGCAGGCGGAGATCGAAACAAGCACAGCCGACAGGTGGTATGAAGAAAGCAAAGTTTCCCCCTGCAGTAGCAGCTTCAATCACAATCACTGGGCAATGAGGGGTGCAGAGCTCAGCCTCTTGTTATATGTGGATCATCGATGATTCGGGCCTCGGCCGGTGGAGCTCGCCTAGAGAGTGGCCATTCCGCGGCACAGCAAGTCGCAATCCCCTACAGGACTATATTTAAGTGTCTGAATTATCCTTAGGTCAGGTCGACATGTTTCAGCTCATCAGAAATATTCAATTGAGCTTTCTTCAGGACCTTATCAATATAGTGAATAATGTGCAAGTGTGAAAAATTAACCACGTGTGTAGCGCATCTTTACACACTCGCTAAGGTGTGTTTACGATGCGATTATGAACTAACCATGATTGCTGGTTAAGCTGTAAAAAATTAGTGAATCACAGGATTCCCATGGTCATACATATCCAAGGCGGGAAGAGCTCCTAATTGGTACTTTTGTGTCGGTGCTCCTCCACTACTAAACCTACTTTGGTGTCCTTTGGAATGAGATGAGCATCACCACTTGCACTATATCATCACACAAAAAAAACAAAAACCAGCAACACTGTAATCAGGTGTTGTAGCACAGTTGGGTGGTTTGTGAGGGTTCTTTTAAACAATTCTTGTTGTGTCAGACACTACATGGTTAACTAGTCACTGTTTAGTGACCCGTCTCCGTTGATTATTTGATTACTAGATTGGGACAAGGAAGGCCCATGTACTGTCCTAACTCTCTTGTTTGGTTTTTTAAGCCATGAGAAACAACCCACTGTTGCTTAATATTTGAAGATCCCTAACCAAGAGGATTTCTTTCTTTGGTTGTGTCAGTATCTTTGTATACAACCAATCCTTGATAGCAAGCAGACACTTCTTGAACTATGATTGACCCAATTTTGAGGAATATTACAGCTTTCACAGAATCTGCATATCACGGAACTAGCTAAAATGTAAGTTCAAAGAATACAGTATTGTTGGCCAGGTGGTGAAAATATACATTAAATTGTTTAGAAGATATTCCTTTCCACTGAGGCAATCCACAGACATAGTCATCTTCACTGAGGAGGACTGATAAAATTAAAGAGGAATGTATTGACTGCAGCCAGTGATAAGTAAGTTAGTTCATCTAAGTGAAATATTCTAAGTTCATATTTCCTGTGGTCAGGTGGGTAAGATTTGAGAATGAATTGTGCCACAGACAAAATGACCAGCTTCAAGTTGCCTTTACGTTCTCCATTTTCTTAGGAAGAAGGCCAGTGTCATGAATGCACAACTTTGACTTTCTTCATTATTACCATATGCTTAAAAGTAAAACTCATTTATCACCCAGTGTCCAAGTTATGTGCTGTGTTATCTCATTTATTTCACAATTCGTTCTCAAATTATTATTTTTATAATGTTTGAGCTGTATATCAGAATAATTCCAACCCAAGTTAGACCTATATAATTATCTTCAGTATTATACCACAAACATTTCTTTCTGAAACCATAAGAAATCTTCAGAATCTAAGCATGGAAATTAAAGAAAGTTACCCAACTGACAACATTAGGGGCCTCATTACAATAGCAGTCGGATAAGCATCCAACCATCATCAAAGCAGCATGGAGACTGGCTGACAAGTAGTCGGTGACTCCACCTGCCATACTATGATGTGACCGCCATATAGGTGGTTGAAAACATGCCTTTTGCTATTGCAGCTTGTGCTGCTGCCCAGAAAAGACCAGCAGCATAAACTGTAGTAAAAGGCAAGTTTTTAAACATCCATGCACAATGTGCCAGGTACCAGGTCATGCCATGTGGTGCTTGGCACATGGTGCATGGATGTCTGGGGGGGCACATGTGCTTCCTTGGCCACCTTGAAAAGGCTGTGGGAAATGGACATTGTATTCCCTACAGCAGTGCCTGCGCAGGTACTGTCTTCATTGTAGGGATTACTCTCTGTTTCCCTAATGGTCTCCTTGAGTCAGTCTTTTCACCCGCTCACTGCGCTCCAACTGTCAGTCTCTTAATCTGGCAGTCGGACCATTTCTCTGGATATCGGGCTGACCACCCAACATCCTAACCCTTGGTCTGAAAAAATAGAAATTGTGCTGGTCTGTGCTCGCACATCAATTCATTTCTATATGTTCTTCAAAAATGAACTAAGTAATGGTGGATTGCCCATCTCACAAGAAATAGAGAGGCATTAAAATGTATGAATTATACTATGTTAGTGAAATTTCAACAATTGGGCTCATTGTAAATGGCTCAGAATTAAGGGGCAGTAACACCTTACCCAGTGTTACAGATATTGGGGTATAGTTAACACAATGCTCCACTGTTACCCAGGATCACAAACTCATCCCTTATGGAACAGGGAACAACATATGTTAAATGTAAGCCTGACAAACTCTGGCAAGCTACCCAGAGTTCTGCAAGCGGTGGAGTGGGTTACCTCACATCGTTCGCACTGATTTATAGCACGGATGTTTGTCCTGCACTGTAAAATCAGCACAAACTGCACCTCACACAGTGTAAGAGGGTGCTGCTTCTTTCTGCTGCTTGGGTAGAAGTTTTACTCAAGCTGCAGCTTCCTCACTGAGAATAGAAGGATTCTCAACACGAGAGGTAACGCCCATCTGCATCCGCCCATGTTGAGAAATCTCGCTGGGAAGTGGTTTAGAGTTGGATTTTCCTTGCTCACGCTTGCCAACTTACCATTGGTGAGTGCAAGCGAGGAAAAATCTCCACTCTGCTGCGTGAACTCCATGAGTTCAGTGGAGTGCGAAAAACTCTGCAAACTCCACGAACGGAGCAGAGTTTGCCACCCAAGGCTTAGTTAAACGGTGGTTTCACATTGATTCCCACTTGTAAACCCTTAACTATGTACTTCTTGATGGAAATAATTCTCTCCTCATATGACCTGGAAAATGTGTTTCCAATAACAACTAGTATGGGTACTATTAGGAATTGTGAGCCACTTAAAATGAGGCCCTAGACCATATGATGGCTTCCAACATAACTTCCAGCAAAACTTGAAGACCAGTTAAATCATTCGACATGACAACAATACACTTAATCGTAACAAAATACATTTTGGTAATTGTGATATCATTAGAGAGAAAGGACACAGTGACAGAAGAAAAGCATTTTTAACTATTCGGATTTGACTAATCACACATAATCTTTCCTATACCAAAAGAAGAGTTAATATTTAAGTACACCAAGGGTGCCTAGATGCCTAGTTGAATACTTAGAACAAATCACTAAGGCCCCCATAACAAATGGTCTCTTAATAATTTTCACTAACTCCATTGGATTTATGAAGACTGTACAAAGCTTACACAATCTCAGCAAGAAACTTTGGGGAAAATTGAAAAATTGCCAAGTGGCATCTAGCATTAAAATATTATGGTGAGTCACGATGGCGCACAACTCATCATAAGGAGCAAGAGCACAACTGATGCAGCACTTCTCTGGCGGAAATCGGATCCTGGTGTAAACAACCAGGAAAGGGAAGGAAATCCCTTCTTGCTCAGTGGAACAGGATCCAACCAAATTCTGGAGCTACTCTCATCAGCAAGAGAGTAGCTCCATGATTGGTTGGAGCAGGCTATCCCAGCGCTCATTTTGAGGCAGGGTTCCTGTACCAGCAATCTCCAGGCTATGTCACAGCTTTGGATTGCTGGCTCTACACTGCGCATATCGGGTCAATCTGACATGCACACTGTAGACCACTGCTGTCATCCAGTATGAGCCATTTTATGTATTTGTGTTTGCCTGCTGCGCTGGTAGCAGGCAGGGCAGCACACCTCCACTCTAAAATTGCCAGATGAATCAGACTTTAACTCACCGATCCTGATAATGATTAATTTCTAAGGGACTCTCAGAGTCCCACTTGTAATGCCTCAGTAACGCTCGCCACCCCATATCTTAGCCTTGGGGGAGCAAATTTACTGTGTGATTGCTGGGCCACTCATAATGAGGGCTGAAGTGTGAAGTTCACATAGTTAGTGCAACTAAAACAGGAGAAAGAAAGGAATGTTATTGGACAAATGACAATAAGAAATGCAGAGTGTCTGATGAGAGCTGACAAGGCAACATAGTAATAGTGATAATAGTATGGCTTTGCACGTGCTATGTCTGAGTGCGGACAATCGAGCGTTTGGTGTGTAGCTGCCATGCTGACACTAGACTGTGGTATCATGGGCAGCTGCCAAGGCCCAATGCTCAGCCCACTAACAAAGGGCCTCACAACAGTGCCCCCCTGATCTGGGTCTCAGCCCTATGCTTCAGCAAGGTCCATGGCGGCATTTCTTTCCTGGGCCTTGCAGGCAAGTGTAGTGCTGACAGGAGATGGGGAAGGAAGGCCTTTTGGAATGACGAGTAACTCTCACTCTTTCAGCCCTTGATGAGCTGTGAAAGAGATGCTTGGCTGTGTCTAGGAGGGTGCGTCGCTGCACAGTAGGTATCATGCTCCATGCAGGTTCAGGATCACCAACAACTATTGGGATACAAATAGTGTTCCCACATTTCCAAAAGAAAATTCAGGCCATTTGTTGCTGTTTTAGGAATCTGCAAAGGCCAGGACACAATTCTAAATAGCACTTGAAATAAAATCATATGTTTTAATTTGTAAGTTGCAACAAGGTGTTTCTGTCTTTGTTTACCTCAATTAATACTCAGGGATCGAACACAGATCCAGAACATGTTGAAATGTGTTTTCTGTTTATAGTTGCTGTTTTTAGGCTTTAGTTGATTTGCTAATTTTTGCTTATTTTTCTACCAGAACAGAATGGGACAGAAAAACAGCTAGGTGGCAACCCTAGATACAAACAGCCTTGAATGAGTAACGGACCCCATATTTACAGTTTTACATAGCTCAAATGCGACCCAAAGGTATTGGTGCGCTTTACATGAAAACCGGTTACATTGCACAAGGACACATTCCTTTTGTAGGGCACAGGGAGATTAAATGATTTGTCCAGAATCACAAGACCTTGAGCTGACACCAAGACTGGAACCTGGTTTCCCAGTTATAAAGTCAGCAATTCTAGCATTAATGCCACATCCTGGTTAAACAGAGGGTGGCAGGCAGAAGCCACATGCAAGCTCATCTCTTCATGGACTTGTGATTCAAACTAGACCTTGAGCTGAGCCAGGACCAGGGAATACGCCCTCTGGAGCTTATTTACAAGCCTCTTGCACTGCTGGTAAATTACTTCCAATATTAAAAGTTACGCACCAGAGGTGCAAGGGGTTTGCCCAATCAGCCCCTTAGTGTCTATTTCTCACATGAAGCCTTTTTCAAAGTGCTGCCGTATTATCAGATCTGTGGACAAGGCACAAAGAGAGTGTTATTTGCCCAGAATCAAACAGTTTGTTAGATTTGTAGAAAGGTAACCAGTCTAGTTTTGCAAAGGATCTTTGGCTGTGCTGTGTTAGTAGGAAATTTTGAACCATTTGAGCAAGAAAAAAAATGTTTTTTTAAGACCTGCAGATTTTGCAGCAGATGATGGATTATGTGACAAATGCAGTTATTCTCTAATTCTAAAAAACGCTCGTACAATTGCATAGTTCTAGTGGCACTGGCAATAAAATCAGAAGGCCATGTGAGAGGATCAGAAAATGCATCTCCTGGTTCCACATCTCCAACTACTCAACTAGACCACAGCTGGGGAGTCAGTGATTACGATGAGAAGGTGAAAGGCCTGCCATTCCCAGGTAATCACCACTCTGTTATGGGCCTGCTCATCTTTAGAATATGGTAATCATTTCCATCATAAAACAGAATAGATGTCAAATATCCTAGTTCCATGGTTAAAAGGTACCAGGTGGACCAAGTCCTGTGGCAGTGGGTACTGAATGGAAAATAAGCGAGGTAGATACTGATATTTACCACTGGTGTTTCGATGCTTAAGGTTATTTCGTTCTGTTTGAATAAGAGAGTTAATTTTCTAAAATTGTCACTCAAAATTTGCAATTGAAACAGTCAATGTTTACTCCAGATGTTGCTAATGGAATTAAAACTGAAATATAGTATGAAGAGTAATCACGCTCAATAAACTCAGTTTCCAGCTGAATTTTCTTTTAACATGTTTCGATTTTGAAGAAGGATTCAGAATGAAACCCAAAAATCTGCTATGTGACCCTTAGCTCCCCTGCTGCTCAATAAATATCTTCCTAAGTCTCTGCACTCAAAATGTGTCTCCACACATGTAGTTTTTCTTCAAGGCCTGGGACCACAGCTTTGGGACACAGGGAAGGGCACTCTTCTTTCCTGGGTCTTTGCAGCGCCAGATGATGAATGTAAAGCCCAGGGCTGTGGGGCCACATCACATGTGCCTTGCAGCACTTCATAATAGCTGTGAGGTCAGAGGATGAGACAATACTTCAATGGGTATCACAGCTTTTGATCCTGGCGGAAGGGTCCTAGGGGAGGGAACACCCTTCCCTTAGGTTGCAGTGCTACACTACTGCTGGGAGCCCAATGGTAGAGGGTTCACCTTCCTGGGTCCCGTCTCCTGGGCCTTGTAGCACTAGACCATGGTTTCGAGATCTAGGGGAGTGGAGGCCCCTACCCATGCCTCGTGGTCATGGTGCAGCATTGTCAGGACATAGGGAGGGGCCCTCTCCCATGGGCCTTGCAGCCATGCTTATGGATTGGTTAGTGGGTTCCCTCCGCGAACCCTCTTGGTGCTACACCATGTCTGAGAAGTCCAGGAGGTGGGTGAGCACCTCATATGGGCCCCTCTCCTGGGCCTCATCGAAACTGTCTCACTGCTCTGAAACATGGCTCTGTGCATTGGTCGATGTCAAGGTCCATGTCCTTTGATGTCATTTTCTGTGATTTCATATTGCATGCAAATTAGAAGGGCCTAACTCATTCCCTTTCTGCCCGGGCTTAGCCATCAGAATAGGGGAATAGCTATCAGTAGCGCAGCAGGTGCAGTGGCACGGTGCCCAGGGGTTTTAAGTGCACTATGATCACATATTATGGTTTGATTTTACTGTGCATCCAGTGGACAAGAGTGAGGGGGTACTTTTACTTTGTACTAGCATCCATGGCACTATTGCTGTGCTCCTTGCATCTCTTCCATGGGCGTCACAGCCTTGTTCCAGAGCTGTGAGAACTGGGAGGACACTCGGGGGAGGAAGCACCAATTCATTAGTCTAGCAGAGCAGGAGTATGGCTGTGAGGCTCATTCGGGGCTAGTGCAGTGGCACCGGGGCTCATGGATGTTCTGGACCAAATGCACACAGATTATACCTGCGTTTTTCTGACTGGCTTTATTTTCTTGCATCAGGGCCCTGCCCCCTGATATAACTCCATAAAACAATTGTTGTCCATAGATGTTCATTTTTGATTTGGGATTTTAGATAATTAAAGCAGTAATTTAGCTTGGGTAGACATTGCTGATCTCAACAGAATTTTTCTGGACAGTATTTATAAAAATGTCAGATGTGTTGCAGTGATGATGTAATATTTCAGGAACCATGAGACATATGTATTTCATTTTGGTGTTAAAACATATGGTTTGAGAGTCAAGTAGTCATACAGAAAATAACTCCTCAGAGCAACCCTTCTGCAATTTTCCAAAATGAAGGATATAATAGAGACATATATAGAAATGAAACAAATAATGTTTTTGTAATCCTTTTATGTATACACCAAACAATGTATATGAACTGAAAATAAAAAGAGTCTATCACTGTTTTTTAAGACACACTTTCATAGTTCACTATATTTATTTATTTCTGCAATCGCTCATAGTACATTTGCAGAATGTTGAACATTTGAGAAGAGCATTTTGACAGGGACATCTTTTTGTAGCACAGGTTTTGCAAGTTCATGTGTGTGGAAGTTCTATGGGTAGAGGCTTTTGAAATTTCATAGGATTTAGCAATCCATCAATATCTTCCCAATCAAAGTCACATAGATCTTTCTCCACATCTGCATGATACAAAACATTTACACATCTTCTGTTCAAGTAGAACGTTCTTTTAATGTGTCCACGCACAGAATATGACGTCAGTGGAAGGTCATTTAGAGAGACATATCTTTTGAACTCACTATACCAAAGATCATCAAATGTGTGACAGTCAGAACTCATTTCCACAAAAGCACAAAGTATTTTTCTATGCCTCTAAAATTCACATTGTCCTTCTGTCTCAGTAAATTCTTTTAGAAACTTCACAGGTTCAGCAGTTAAAGCTCCAAGCTGTGTTCCAATTTTGCTCATAGTGTCTTCACCCATATAAATATGTGCCTTGATAAGAACACTGACCATCTCTGGGTCTAATTTCTTACACAGAATATGAAGCAGGATTACATATCTCTTCTTGTCTGTTCCATAACGTATCCATAACGCTGACAATCCTTGACTAATGAACATAGCAGCAAATCTAAGTAGCACAATAATAACACCTGTGTCATTTGACAGTACAATGACTTCATTGGAACAGTTTTAAACAGCCCATTCAAAATATGGCCTGAACCAAAGGTCAGCTTCCTCCAATTTACTATTAACTTCTTGAACAACATGGCCCGTACCATTTGACTATATCCCTGCAGGAGCCTAATCCTCATTCACAATCATTCCACTTGCAATAATTGGAAATTCAGTGATTACTGAAGCATCAGCAATGTTTTGATGAGTTAACATCTCCAAGTTCATCTTGTTCGATGTTGATGACAAGAATTTATCAAGTTGAATAGGTATAGGTGTCAAATGTTTGATGCAGACAAGTCAATTGTTCCACTTGTAGACATTCATCTGATTCTCTCACATTATTTGACAGATAGTTCAAGATAACTGTCAAAGACAATGTGCAGTTCTTTTAAGGCGCACACTAACTTTGTTATCTGTAGAACAGTCTGAACAACCTCCCAGAAGTTTTGCATGAATGAAATAGTGCTTGTTTGCAATTGTGACATTAAGTTCACAACAACAGCAGTTTTCAGTGTGGACACTTTTTCGATTTTAAATACTTCAGGTGAAAGTTTTCTTTTCAAGGTCTTGTACAAGTTTGTGCTTGTCTGGTTTGGTTGCAGCATCTCCATCAAATAATGCGTTTGTTGGAAGAAGATCATGCATCAGAATGTTCTTGATAACTTCACCCCTTTCTTTTGCTACATCCATCTCTCTATGTGCTTGTGAAACATGTTTTTTTTGGTAACCTGTTTTGTAGTGACTGGTTGGATGAAACTCTTAGTATGGTATTTAAAGTGTGGAAGTTTAGCTTTAGTAATGATGTCAAACAGCCTTTTCTCTTTCAATACAGATCTCTCCTGCTTCAGTTCTGCATATAGTTTTGATCCATGTTCTGTTTGGTCAAAGTTTTGTGTAGTGGCATAGGCTCAGTCATTTCAAAGGGGTTTCCTTGCTGCTGCACGAAATGAAGAAGGCTGTCACCATGTTATTTAAAACGTTCCCCTCTCCCACCATTTCGTGGTAAGGAACAGTTTCACAATGGGTCAATAATTTTGAATTTGTCATCTCTCTGAAAACATTGCAAATAGAAAGGACTTCATGGTAAACTAGTGGCCATTGAGCAACATATTCACTTTTATGTGTCTGACAAACAATTATATTTGAGCTTTCCTGTGATCGCTGGATCATCTGATCCAGTTTCATATCTAGAGCCAAAGGATTGAATCTTCCCTCTCTGTCTTTCACCAAAAAATGTCTTTGGATACATTTTCTGTAGAGGTATGCTATTTCCAGCTCTAGTTTCTTCACTCTTTTTACCGTAACCCATATCTCAGGAAGTTTATACAATAGAATTCATGAAACGCAGTAATCAGTAGCTCCATAGTCTTCACAAGAAGGTCCCAATCACATTCCCAATCATCATGTACACAGTTTTTCACTAGAGCTATCATATGTAAAACATTTCCCCAGTTCTTGCAACAGTTTGATTTTTCTTCACATTCTTTGACAAACTCTATGAACCTGATTTTCAGGTTTTCTGAATTTGAACTCAGTGTATTGAACATTGCCTGGCTTTGATGATGTCCTTTGAATGAAGTGCACCCGGTGCCTTGTTCACTTCTGAGATGAGACGCAAAACCTAATTTGTCATTTTTGTTCCAGAATGCATTTCAATGCATGTTTCTATAGCCCTAGCTATGATGAGCATACATTGTAATGAATGAACATAATGAGTTCCATTTAGTACTGACTTTACAGTTTTGCTCCAAAAAGTTCTGCCTCAGTAAGTGTATTGTCTATGCCATATCCACTGAGATAACTTTCTGCACACCGCAACTCCACGTTTGTCATGTGAAAAGCACCCATCATTGGATAAAAATCATCAAATTCTATTGGATTTCTTATCAAAATGGCATCTATAGTACTGAAAAAACACCTTCATCACAGAAAATAGGCAGGATAGGCTGGTCTTCAAGCTGAGGATGCACATTCTGGACTTTTTTTTAGAACTGTGTATACTGTTGCGTAGTTTGTGACTGGAGATGGTATTACTGGTCAAAACCGAACCTTCTTCAGTGGGACTGTATTTTGAGAGATCAGAGCATGGAATCCTGGCCACAGAGAAAATGGCTTTTCTTTATCCTTCAGTCTGCACCAAATAAGTGATTGGATAGATTCAGTTAAATCACCTTTGCAGACCGCAGCATTAGGTAGAAGAAGAAACATGTCCTTGGTCATTACAACTTTCCGGTAGACTGGAACATGTTGATGGCTTGTAGTGATTTGGCACTTGTTAGCAAGGTAGTTGGGTTATAAGTTTACAGCTTTGTGTGCTTATGCCTACATCTGACAGAGCTTGTTTTCCAGGAGCTACTTTATTGGTACAGTCTTGAAAAAGCACCATGACAGTATAATGCATGGTAGATGTTCCAGACAAATCAAAATTATCAATAGCAATGTCTACCCAAGCTAAATTACTTCTCTAATGATACAAAAACACAAATCAAAAATTAAAATCTCTGGACAATAATTTTTTTAGAGAGGTATATCAAGGGCAAGGACTTCCTTGGCTACATTACTATGCTGCTGGTTCCTTCTTTTTTATTTATAAATATTTTTGTTACATTAAATTTCCATGGTAGAGGTAACACTTCATCCAAAATATTATTTTCTGAAACATAAAAAAACATAAAGGTTGTCTAAAGGCCACTCCATAATTCATCAATTTAGATATTATATATTAAATAAGTAATAAATCCTATATTTAAATAACATAATAACAGCAAATCCTACCTTGTTATCATTCCCTGTGATACATCAAAAATACCTAGAGGATTGTCTCATCCCACCTTGAATATATACAGTACATTGATAACATAGCAAGTGATCTACAGAAGAGATCAGGGTAGCCCTGGATTGGGGAGGCAAGGCGGCTATGATTATGCTGGACCTCTCTGTGGCCTTCGATACGGTCCATCATGATCTATTGATGGACCGGTTGTGGGACTGCAGAGTCCAGGGTAAAGCATGGAAACTCTTGAAGTCCTTCCTCTTAGACAGATTGCAAATTGTCTCAATAGGTGAATTTTGCTCCACACCGTTTAGTCTGCCTTGTGGAGTCATCCATGAGCCCCACATTCTTTAATGTGTAGGTGTCCTCCTTGGTCCCCCTTATTGACTCCTTTGGCTTTTGCCTTACCTCTTACACTGACGACACACAAATCGTAGTCTCGCTGTTACCTGGGCAGGAAATTGGAATAGGAAAATGGTTCCATGATTGCATGGAAGCGGTGAGGAGGTGGATGTCTCAAAACTGTCTAAAACTTCACTCAAGAGTTTTAATAGACGTCAGACTCCATTTTGGTGATCAAGTCAATGCAGTAGCCTCAGCCACGTAATTTGTCTTTAGAACATGCAAGAAAATATTGCCTTTTTTGCCAAGGGACAGTCAGCGTATGTTGATTACATCAGTAACTATGTCAGGGCTAGACTATTGTAAAAGCCTATATCTGAACATGCAGGACCGTTTTCTGCATAAACTTCTACTTTTACAGAGAGCGGCTGCTGGACTGAATACCAGCACATCTAATTTTGTATCTTTCTCCAGTGAAATCCGAAGACTCCACTGGTTAGGCGGTAACAAACTAGTGCAGTTTAAATCTCTCTGCATGGTATTTAAAACTCTACAAGACACAGGACCTGACCACTTAAAGCGGTAATTTCAGTGGTATGCACCAAAAAGACCACTGCCCTCTCTTGGAGCTGAATTGGTGACAGTACCATCTTCAAAAAAAGCCATTTGGGGTGACAGAAGCTTTATTGCTTGTGCGGCAAAGGCTTGGAATGACCTCCCTTTCCATCTGAGGGGTATCACTGATTTGCTTGAATTCAGGAAAGTCTAAAACATTTGGCTTTTTGATTGATTGATAATCCCGGTCTTAAATCATGTTTCTCTCAGAGGATTGTAGCTAGTGCCAGGACACCCTAGGGTAACAGTTGCGCTTTACAAATGTCTCTAACAATAACAATAAAAACAAAATCAAACTGTCCTGGAATAAAGTGCATCAAAGAGACAAAAGTGCATGCAGCTACTACAATCCGGCAGTGGATTGGATACCCTAAGACATCATGTGGTTCATTAGCTTCTAGTTACCCCAGACCCCTATATGTACCCCCTAATTGACCCAGATCAATCCTCCCATCCTGGGTTCAGCGACACCATCCCCAGTTCTCCTTTCTATTCATTCCTCCACTGGAGCCCAGATTAAATTGCCCCGTATCCATGACCTCCTCCACTTCCACTTTCAGAGGCCTCTTTCCATACTAAACATGGCTAAAAACATGATCCCCACTCTACAAACAATGGAGGGTCTGGGTTAATCCATCCAGATGCCAAACATATTTGAGCATTGGCTAATGCAATAAAGATCAAGTAAACTCCCCCTCTAGGAAGAGCCAGATCATCACTGAACCCTGGAAGGATCACTTGGGGCTTCTATCCTCACCCTTGACTCCCATTTTTTATTCTGGAGATCCATATCATCTTGGAACTCCTTCATTAAGGTATCATAGATATGCTGGCTACCTTGATCTATTACATCTATAACTGGATATTCAGCCACTGATAGTTGTTTTTTTATCCAGTTTTTAAGGTAATCCTGCAACTGGAGCTATTTATAAAACTTTTCCTTGGTTAGCCCGAACTTCCCCTTAGCTGCAAAAAGGATCATACTTGATCATTGCCATAGAGACCCCCCAGCTTCAGAGTCCCACAGGCTTCATATCACTTAGACATACAATCTTGGAATATACCTGGTAGAATGGAGGAGACCCACAGAGAAGAATAGTGATTTAGTTTTAGTAATATGAATCCTCCTTCTAATCTGACACCAAACCTTGAAAGCCCCATCAACTGTCTTAAACCTGGTCTTCTTGTAACAGCTCTTCTCAATATTCCGTAAAAAAACAGCCCTGGACATCGAAACCCAGAGTGAGTTCATAAATGGATGGTGCTGCAGCAGAACTTATATTGTAGGTGTTACCAGTTATCAAGACCGTAAAGTGCTGGAGCATAAAAGACCATTAATATAATACAAAGCTCAGGACCGCCCACCCTCCAGGGCTTTTAGGAAGAATCATACATTTTAAGGCCTGCCTTGGTTTCCTAAACTGACACATAAAATTGTTGCATAGACTTTCCAACTTAGTTAACCAGCTTCTATGACTCTCAAGTGAAATAGTTCTAAACAGATACAATATTTTTGAGAGGGCACTAATTTGCAATACGTTACATCTCCCATCCATTGTCAGAGGCAGATTATTTATTCTATGCAAATCCTGCTTGATTTTGCTAAATAGCAAGGCTATATTTAATACCACTACCTACCCTATTTCAGGTGTAATGACTAGTCCCAAGTAGGCCATCTCCTCTACCCAGTGCTGGTCAGCAGAGTTAGAACCTTACGTATTCATCACTTGGGTTTTGCCTTCTTTGAGGTGATATCCTACAAAGCTCTTAATATGCCTGCTTCTTATTCAAGAGTCTTTAGCACGTTACTGGGATCCGGTGCTATAACAATATCATTGGCATATGCCTGCACTTTAAACTACACTTAAGTCACGATTCCTGGTTAGATCTTATTGTTACATTCCAACTGGGCTCGCCCCCTGCCCATTATCTGCAGTCGTGACCTAAGGGCTTGAAAAAGCCCTGATGGATTTGATAAAGCCTGGACCCAGTCCCTTCCACCTCAGTACCTCCCAAAGTTAACCCCAAGACACTCTGTCATAGACTTCTCAGCATGTAGGAGCATCAGCTCCATAGATGATTTGATAGCATCTGTGAAGTCCAGGAGTGTGATCACTCTCCGGACATGATAGGCAGTATACCACCCTTGAATGAAAACATGCTGATCGGGAGACACAAGCTTGACGATGACCTTTCCAAGTCTACATGCATAACTTTTTGCATAGATTTTAGCGTATGCGTTTATCAATGAAATGGGGCTATATGAGACCGGAATCAGAGGAGATTTGCCCTCTTTCTTAACTACCACAATATTGGTATCTTCCCATGATGAAGGTATCACCCCCTCTAACTGTGCATCTAAGAAGGTGAGAGACATGGTCTCTAAAAGATGAAGGAGAAACTCTGAATAAAATGCCAGTGGAATTCTATCTTCATATACTTTTGATGAGATTGCCATTTATTATACTGTTGAACTAATTTGAGAGACAAGACTTACTGAGATACGATCTTGTCATTTACCATCCTACTGCCCTTAAAATAACAAACAGAATAAACCGAAGCTTGTACAGGGTTATCAACTCTTGCCCATTTATCAAATATGCGCTATGTAATTCTTTGTTAAAACACTTGTTTAGAGCCGAGCTATACTAAGTAAGTGTGCACATAGCGACAGCGGCTGGTATGTAGCACGCGCTAGGTCATTAATTTATGGCCATTTATTTATTTTGTGCGATGCAACCCTCTGTCAGTGCATTTTTATCAGCGCCGAGTTACACAGAATAGATGTGCACATAGCGACAGTCATCATAGCTGCTACGTTGCTTAGCAGCCACATTAACAACACGATTGTCCAATGAGTGATTAACGTCTCTCAACAAGTGATAGGTAAACCGCCTATCAATATTGAGTATTGACCAAAACACAGTCATCAGTTAACATCAGTTTTGATTGGACGACTATATCAGGTGACCGCGGCCGTCCGATCCATTCACATGTTAAAAACACTCTCTCGCGTTGGCTCCCGCACCACCCCAATCGGCTCAGATGGAGGTGTAGGAGTACCGACGGAGAGGTAAGCCGAGCGCGAGCTTTCAGCCTTTCTTCTTCTTTCTTAAATTTTTGTTCATCTAGTTTAATCACGCTGTCGAAACGTCTCTTGAGCGCAGGCTCCGAGCTTTTGCCTTCAGAAATGAGATTCTTTACGCTGGCTTATGTTTCTCATAAGAGAACCGCGTCTTTTAACATTCAGGACGCTGAGACCCTCATTACTTTTTTCAAAATTGCCACGCATAACATCTGTGTTAGAAGAATGGCGAAACCCTGGTGTGTTTGTTAGTGAGTAGGCAGATCGCCATCTTGACACATATCCCAGGGTAAATGAGACTATGCTGCAATGAAAACCTCTAATATGGCTCCATGATGTATCACTTGGAGTAGGTACACTCTAGATGTACCGAGGAGGGTCCACTCTCCTTCCACCTGGGCCACCTTATAATATCAATGGACCCATATCATTTGATATACCAGTGATTCCCTTGGATACCTGCTATGTGTTTTATTTTCAGTAAGACTAAGAGGCAATTACATACGAGTGTGTTTGTTTCTTGCTTCCTTTATTAAAGCGGTGCTTCCCTCGTGTCCTGAGCCGTTGCCAGGCGGGGTGGAGCCATTTACTCCAACTATCATGGTAAGATAGAGTAATTCAACAACATGAGAACATCATATTTGTATGTCCATATGTGCAATAATAATGAGATCAATGTGTGAACAAATCAACAACACTTGATTTATAGCTCAATGTGTAATACAACATGATGCTTTGCCTATATGTATGTGGTCATTTTACATGTATTATTCTGTGTCTCTCTCTTCTTTACCTTATAGTGACGAATATACCTTCTGCAAACAAAGGAATACACCTCAAACATCAGGTGATCGTTTTTCATGTTGCAGTAAATGCATATATTCAGTTACTAAAATAAGTTTTTTATCCACCACTTCACTATTTGCAGTAGCATTCTAACATTCACCGGTCCTGATGAAAGCAATGGACTCGACAGTCCCTAGTATATTGTGAAGTAGTGTGGCTCACTGGTTAGAGGCGGCAGACCCGAGAGCAGAGGACGGCCCGGGACCAGGGTTCGATTCCCGGCACGGCAGGTTTCTGGACCAGGGTCAGTGGACTCGATAATTCTCTTGCCTCGGTGCCCACTCTGATCAGCGATCACACTCGGCAACTCTGGGCATTAGCTTGCCTCATCTTCACTAACGGCCCCACCAGACCGCCGGGGATGCCTGGTCTCACCCTGGAGATACCCATTAAGGGACCATCTCTCAGGGAAGCCAGGAAGGGTTTCGCAGCGGTCGAAGCGCCTTGGGACCCTACGGGTAAGTAGTGCGCTATATAAATGCCTATACATATTGCTGAAACATGTTGACCATTTTGATACCAGAGTAGATATTTGTTAAATCTACCTGTGCTGCTTTTTTAATATTGGCGGAGCGAGCATAGAACCTAATAAAGTTTCCTTATTTTTACTCACTCACCCAATTTTATATATTTTCACTCACCTTTTTCACACTCCTCTTTTCACAGCACTGCAAATCAGTCACCCACCAAATAAATTGATGGGTAGTTTGTGACACTCTACCACTATTTGGCCGCTGCCTGACTCTTGGGAGGTTATACCAACTGACCCCCCCTTTTTTGAGCCAGTGGTGTACCAATCTTTGTGGCTAACAGGAATGCCAAATGATGAAGGGCGGTTCCGTGTGGTGACTGATGGATATCCTGTAAGTGATCACTGGTATCCAGGAATTTTTTCTTTCACGGTTAGATGAGTTGACACTGTTCTGTTAGTTTAATGAACCACACATAGACTGGATAGACCCTCTGACACTCTTTTGTTTTTCTACATTCAGTTAGGGAATGTGTCTTGGTCTTTAAAATCCCTCAGGCCCTCCTCCCACCTTCTTGTGTTCTTTGAATTCTATCTGGCCCTGCAGCCTTCCTCCTTGCACCTTGGGCACCGCACTTTGCACTGGTATCTCTGACACCGCTGCTCCACACCAACATTGGCACCGCTGGTTGCACCGTGGTTTGAGGGCATATACGATGCACCACCCCATCCCACGCCATAACCTTGGCCTGTCGGTGCCATTAACTCCATTTCAGCAGCCTACGACAGCGCTTCAGCAATGAAGATGTCACTGCTTGCAACATGACTTGCAAGCACTGCAACGAGCACCGCCCCATATCGCGCTGAAGCCCTGGTCTCATTGACACCGCTGGATGTTGTCATCAAGCCACTGCTGTGACAGTAAGGTACCAAATGCCGCACCACTGCATTTCACACAACAGCCCGATGCCCACTGACGTCAGCACTTCTTACTTCAACTGCATGCAGTACGATCTGAAATATGTGTGACTTCAAAGGCCCAACAACTTCTGCACCAACCTCCATAACCGACACCTGCGATGCCGGCACTTTGAAGCGAATTGCGAGGTCACCGACAACCTTAAGGTACTGTTTGCAGGTCTTCCTGACACCATAAATGACCCGCAATGCCTCTGTCAGCCAGAACTGTTTGAATTTGTTGTTCATGATGCCGGATAGTCCCGGACAGAGCTATCATTGTCAAGGAACTGTATTTTTAAGACTAATTTTCCTTTGTGATAATTCTGAGAACTGTATGCTGGATTTTTTATCATTTTTGGTCTTGTTTGGCACAGACAAAATATTGGCTATTTTTGTACAACTGGAGTGGTGTCCTTTTGTGGTGTTTTCACTGTATTGCTTCTGGGTATGTGCAAATGCTTTACACAGTGCCTCAGAGATAAGCCTGACTGCTTGTTTTTTAGAAGTGTATCCCCCTTACCCTGACTAGAAATAAAGATCCCTACTTGGACACGATAACAACCTGCCAAGTAGAGACCCCTATTTCTAACAGCTGCATTATCTGCAAAGCTATCACAATGCATTAACAGTTCACAAACCATCTACCTTCCCCTCACTTCTTGACTTTATGCATTTCATTGACCTTGTACTGTGCTCAGCTGCTTTTGTCGAGGTTTAAACTATACGACTAACAACCCTGTATTCTAAGACGACAAGGTTGCCATCTCCAGTGGCTCTCCACCTACCCGAAGCAAGGACACCGTCAGACGTGAGAAGAAGATGATATGCTAAAAAGAGATAATATAAGAAAAGGGCTTTTCCCATCTATGCCCCAAGAATCTGGTATGTTATTCCCAATTCTATCTGGACAGCCCAAAGTCAGCTCCAATTCAGGAAACAGGTAATACTCAACTTTAAATAGAAACATAAATTATTATTGCAGTCACAATCCACAAGCCCTCTACTCCTCCTATGTCTTTATCACTGTACAGTTGTTAGCAGTCTTTGGTTTGCGATGTATACATATATAAACTACATACACATATACATAACTAATGCACTAATCTGGAAACTAATTGTGAACATTTGATTGAGCTTATACCTTTTTGAAAAACCTAGGTCAAACCTTTCCATCCAGTGTGACTAAAATAATGTATTAAAAGTTAATTGAAATGTATTATATATGTGCATATTTTATTAGTGTTAATATTTATGTTTTGGCATTACTGATATCCCCACCAAGAAAGTTGCTTCTTTCAAAGTCGCTCAATAATAGTCAATTGATGCAACTTCTATTATGCCATTTTCTGTGATTTCGCATTGTATGCAAATTAGGGGGACCTCACACATTCCCTTTCTGCCTGGAGCCCCAAAAGTCCCAGGACTGGCCCTGCCAAGATGCACATAATGCTCACTGTAGTTCCCTCTAGAAGCTCATAAAATGTTGGATATAGTGGTGGACCTCTCAAGAACACAGATTATGTGGCTTCGGCGAGATAAATAGTGAATTGTGGATAATGGGAAACATTTGCCTTAAAAACAGAGGGGCAAATGTACAAGCCGCTATCGCCACGGAAAGGTCACTTTTGTGATGTTCCTGTGGCCATAGGGACCTTGCCTTATGTACAAGGCAGTGTTAAGCCACTTAACGTGGCCTAACGTTGCCTTATACATAAGTCACCCTTTCATGCTATGTTTAGCGTGAAAGGGGTGTGCAGTGGGTGTTGTGGTGGGCGTTCCACCCCAACATCGATTGTATTTGATGTTGCCCCCTATGTTCAAGGGTGGTGTGCATAGGAGGTAACGCCAAAATTAAGACCAGGAAAACCCTGGTCTTAAGGTGGCGAAACGAGGAGAAATAATGTATTTCTCCTCGTTTTTGCTTTTTCCATGCGTGGTGCCTTGTGAAGCACACATGGAAAAAGCAAAATGCCATAGTTTGTTTATGTACAGGAAGGTGTCCCTTCCTGTACATAAACAAACCTTTTTAAAAATGCCATTTTGTAACTTTCATATGTGCTTTATGAAGCAGCACACATAAAAGTTACAAAAGGCATTTTAGGATTGTTTATGTTCAGGAAGGGTTACTTTCCTACACATAACCAATAGTCCCCGGCACACATACACCCTTGCACTCTGGTGCAAGGGTGCCTACATTAACGCTAAGTTGTGAAACCTAGCGCCACTGCAGGGGGAAATGCAAGGCTGCACCACATTCTTGTAAATATGCTGAATCCTTGGGTTTCCGAAGTGGCAGGGTCTGTCGTTAAGCCCAGGAGGCTAACGACTCTCTCTGCCACTTCATCGTACATATGTCCCAGAGTTTCGAGCACTACAGATTCATGAAACCTCCATCTGTGAGGAAACGTGTGTGGCAAAGAAGTCCAGGTGAATTCCCAGTGCCAAAGGACATGAAAGTGGGCTAAAAGAATGAGCAGGTAATGGCACCTATCACACACAAATAATGAAAACTAGCACAATAAAAATTAAAAAATGTGACTCAATTTCAAAGTTTTGAAAAAATATTTAAAATCAGGTAAAAACTCACAGATTCACAGGCCACAATATAAACCAATGCGCATCTCCATTGTTTACAATAATCTGCGTTATTTCCGTTGTTACTACTATGGCAAAAGTCAAAAGATTTTGCAGTTTTTGTTATTGTTACTATTTTGTCACCACTATATAGGTTGGTTGCAGGCAGCTCATGACTTGTGGCCATCCTCATGACACCATTACCTAACAAAAAACACAACACACATACATATAGAAAGTGGAGGACTTTGGGTCAGTCCTCTTTGCCTATTGGCTTGTTTGGGAGACCCCCTGCAGCCTGACAATGTCACAGTTGCTGTGCGCCTTCTATCCTTCTCAGGGCCCCTCACTGCCAGTTTATGTGGTCGCCCCCTCTCCCTCCGACACAGCTTCGCTTAGGCTGCACCCTAGATACACAGGCTGGTGCAGGTGGAGAGAGGGGGTGGAGTGGGTTTCCATGTTGGCCAAGCCGCCCTGAATGGCTGAATATGTTATCTTATTCTATGTTGTTTGGTACAGCACTCTGGTCATCGAGAGGGTATCCGGGTGGTGCCAGCTTCCAGACTCTGTGCCGTAGTCTGAGCCAAAGGCTCCTGTCTATCTGCCTGTCATACAGTGCAGCTCCCCTGGTTTCAGCTTTGGCAAAAATTACTTGTTGTCTCAAAGTCAATGGGAATTACAAACCTATGTCTGGTGGCATATTCATTACTGCATGAGTGGGATGGAGTCTCACTCTTTTAATACTCAAAATCCTATTAGTTCAACCTCTTTCCTCTTGAGCAGGACCTGCTTGATAGCCAATGATTGATTGGTACACCATCTCACACATTCGTGCTACAGGTCCACAGCAACCCCTTACCCATCTGCCAGTTGAAAAGACGCTGTGACAGGTGAAATTGCTGCAAGTTTCACGAAGGCGAGGTTCTTTCTCAGAAGAGATTTGGCAGCAACTCAATTTTTAGATCCTCACATCTTTTTCTATGTGTTTTTCTTCTATGCATGAAGGTCAGAGTGGATTTTGAAATGAAGAGCACGTGCCCTTCAGAGTACTTGGAAAATCAGAGCTCTTGTGGAGACAGCAGTCTTTGCTTCAAGTAGTTTAAGTGCTAAGCACTTTCCCTTCAGAGAACCTTGGGGGATGGCAGATCACACAGTTTCTGCATCATGCTGTTGTAGCACAAAGAACCTACTCCTCAGGCCAGATTATAAATCCAGAAAGTCTGGTGGGGGAATGAGCCGATGCGGCTATTATTTCAGGTTATTGGAGTGCAGAGCACCCAATGCATTTAAGACATGCAGACATTTCATATTGTGACCCATCCACACAGCTAAGATCGAATGTTGTGTTTCTGTTCCCTAAGCCATGAACTAACGAATCTGTCCACATCCACGTATTTGGTTTTCCTAGGTTGAGATCTGTTGTTATAGAAACCATTGATTTTCATGCTCTTGGGATAGGAACTCTTGTACTAACCCAATTCAAGAACGGTGAAATGATGAGAGCTCCATTGACAGCAATGAAGTTGCTCGCGGCCAATAATGGCTAGTATAGATTATCTGCTCCTCGACCCTATAACTCGTGTTCAGGGTCTTCAACAATCATTACAGCTCTCTGTAGCTGGCTATAAGGCTTTAAAGAAGAAAAAAAACCTTCAAATTAAAAAGTACTTTTTTTACAAAAAGGTTGCTTCACATGATACCTTTGCCATGGGCTGCCTTAGCTTATGCTTACATTTAATTGAGTTCCATTTACAGTTTTATTTGAATCTGAACCTATTAGTGTGTTAACATTGAAAGCGTTTCAATGATCCTACACGCCCCATAGATATAGAGCGAGTTTCTTCATGTTGCTGGCATCACAGGAGGCAGGTTGTCGCTCACATCGATCTACAAGCAACATAAGACTCCATCTAAAAAACTGTTGCCCAATGAGTAGACTCCAGTCTGAACTGCAAAGATGCGGTGGACTTTTGCCACAGAACAGACTCACCAACAATGTATTACTCTGTGGCAAAGTATATTTGAGCAACTTGGGAGACCACGAGGGCTGTGCAGTAGCAAAGCATGTTTTAACAAGGAGGGTAAATGGGTGAGTATAGGAGCCACCTTAAAATAGTTTTTTGGTCAAAATAGGATTGGCTTTAAGTCCAAAATATATAAATGTATTTAAATCAGAGAATTCATTTATTTCACAATGCACACAGGCTCAGTTTGATAACCATTAAATAATGTACACTCCTGACGCTTTCTCAAGTCTAGGTCATCAAACAAAAAGATCTTTTTAACCACTCTTTATTCCAAAACAGTGTGCACCGTGTCCTCGTCTCAAAATGTAATAATCGATGAGACACTCTTCCTTTGATTTATCATCTCCATGAATCAAGTTATTGCTTTCAGCAGTATCAATTACATATACGTGTCTATTGATTGGTTTGAGACAGTCATGGTATATCAATCAGCCCCAGGTATCCCCTTCATCATTAATAGAGGACAAGGTCCTGCAGGATTTCGGAAGGCTTCCAACTCATGCCTTCAGCGCTGGTAGCACATTGTAACATAAGCCATGATAAGGTTGGGTTCCTCACTGCATCAGTGTCCTGGGTCTTCCGCGCAATGGGATATGTTTTATTTATCATTTTCATTGTTGAACATCACACAGCAGCATAATGCCCATGCATATGACTACAGAGATCAAGCAGTATGTAATACATCAACAGTCTGGTATAGAGGAGGAAGCGTGGAGTGTCCAAATTCTAGGACAGCAGATCTTTGGCGAGTTGGCAGTACACAGGTATCCATTCTTCCTTGCCTGATCTCAAGTGAGTTGGAAAACTTATAATGAGGGGAGGAGATGACAGGTCCAATACATCACTATCTAGTGACAGTAGGCAGTCCCAAAGTGATTCCCATATATCACAAGTTCTAGATGTGTGGGGTTCCCATGTAGCATAATCCTCACTAGTTGTGTCACAATCAATCAAGCTTTTTAATCACTCATTGTCCGTGAGGCAAATCTTACTACCACAATGTAGTGCCAGTCCTCGCATTGCGAGCAGTAGTGCAAGGGCAGTACATCTATACACCCTTAGAAACATCATGAACATATCCCTTAAGGACTACATATGTAGCTGGTTTAGGTGTAATTCCCGTTGTTGTAGATATCAAGGTGAAGAGTTCAGCCTAGTAGGTTCCTATGCGCAGGCATGTCCAAGTCAAATGGTTGAACTCATCCTCTGTGGCATGGCATTTATGGAATTGGGATGATCACCCAGGATCAATTTATGCTAAATCCCAAGGAGTGGTGCAGGCACAGCAGAGGAATTATTAACGTAATAGCTTGGGCTTTTGGTTAAAGGAAATTAATTTGGGTGCAACAGTAATGCTGGATTTTCTCAGGTAATGGCTGTCCCAAGTCACATTCCCAGGATTCTCTAGTCCCCCTCTCTGGCTCAGGTTTCGTGGTGATGCTTGCCAAATTTAGTCTGGAGACTAGTTGTCCCCCATCAGTGTCAGTTATGATAAGTGTTAATAGGGAGAAGACGTCTGGGGCAAGTGAGTCGGAGGGTGTGCAGGAGGGCACCGTATCAGGTACAAAGTGGTCCATATATGTGGCATCCCTGAAACTAGTCAACGCAAGGCTATGGTGGACCAAGCGCAGAAACGTTTCAGACACTCAACCCCAGTCACAGATCTGGGTAGAATCCATCATCATTCTTTAGTTCACTTCACCATCTCAGTTCAGACCCAGCTATATGCAAATCAGTCTTGACCCTGTGCCTCGTGGGAACATTCCAGCCAGAACTGCCAAGCCAGGTCTTCCCTGAAGCAGAAACAAGCATCCTGGGACCAGGTTCTGGGTAGCAGCCTTCATCAGGCAGGCTAACTTGAATCCAGTGACAAAATGAGCAAGGGACCTTCGTCTGAGCATGCCCTGCCAACTCAGGGCAAACAAAGCAAACACAAGGAGATGATGGATGGAGCGCTGAAACATTTAAGATACTCACCCTCAGTCACAGATCTGGGTAGAATCCATCATACTTCTTTAGTTCACTTCACCACCTCAGTTAAATCAATCAATCAATCAATCAGAGTACTTGTAAAGCGCGCTACTTACCCGTGAAGGTCTCAAGGCGCTGAGGGGAGGGGGTGCTGCTACTGGTCGAAGAGCCAGGTCTTGTGGAGTCTTCTGAAGGCGAGTAGGTCTTGGGTCTGCCGTGGGCGGTAAGGGAGGGTTTTCCAGTTCTTGACAGCGAGGTAGGAGAAGGATCTGCCACCAGAGATTTTTCGTTGGATGCGGGGGACAGTGGCAAGGGCGAGGCTGGCGGAGCGGAGCTGGCGGGTGGGGGTGTAGAAGATGAGTCTGCTGTTCAGGTAGGCTGGTCCGGCATTGTGGAGTGCTTTGTGTGCGTGGGTGAGGGGCTTGAAGGTGATCCTCTTGTCGATGGGGAGCCAGTGTAGGTCTCTCAGGTGGGGGTGATGTGGCTGCAGCGTGGGACGTTGAGGATCAGTCGGGCGGAGGTGTTTTGGATGCGTTGTAGTTGTCATAGGTGTTTGGCTGGGATTCCTGCGTAGAGTGCATTGCCGTAGTTCAGTCTGCTGCTGACGAGGGCCTGTGTCACCGTTCTTCTTGTTTCAGTTGGGATCCACTTGTAGATCCTGCAGAGCATGCAGAGGGTGTTGTAGCAGGAGGAGGAGACGGCATTGACCTGTTTGGACATGGAGAGGGAGGAGTCAAGGATGAATCCTAGGTTGCGTGCATGGTCGGTGGCTGTTGGTGTTGATCCCAGTGTGGTCGGCCAGCAGGAGTCGAACCAGGCTGAGGGGGTGGGTCCGAGGATGAGTACCTACGTCTTGTCCGAGTTCAGCTTCAGGCAGCTGTTCCTCATCCAGTTGGCAACGGCCTTCATTTCCTCGTGGAGGTTGGTTTTGGCGGTGTGTGGTTCCTTGGTGAGGGAGAGGATGAGCTGGGTGTCGTCGGTGTAGGAGATGATGTTGAGGTTGTGTTGGCTGGGCACTTGTGCGAGGGGGGCCTTGTAGACGTTGAACAGTGCCGGGCTGAGGGATGAGCCCTGGGGGACGCCGCAGATTATGTCAGTGGTCTCTGATCAGAAGGGCGGGAAGCGGACACTCTGGGTTCTGCCAGAGAGGAAGGACGTGGTCCAGTCAAGGGCCTTCTCTTGGATTCCGGTTTCTGGGAGGCGTGTCTTTAGAGTGCGATGGTAGACCGTGTGGAGGCCGGCCGACAGGTCCAGGAGGATGATGTTTTGCCGTTGTCTAGTTGGCACCTGATGTCGTCTGTGGTGGCAATGAGGGCTCTCTCAGTTCTGTGGTTTGGTCTGAACCCGGACTGGGACGGTTCCAAGATGTTGTTGTCTTCCAGGTGGCAGGCCGGTTGCATGTTGACTATTTTCTAGATGACCTTTGCCGGGAGCGGGAGCAGGGAGATGGGCCGGAAGTTCTTGAGGTCCTTTGGGTCCGCCTTGGGCTTCTTGAGCAGGGCATTGATTTCTGCATGTTCCCAGCTTTCCGGGAATGTCGCTGTTTCAAAGGAGATGTTGATTACCTTCCGTAGTTGGGGTGCGATGGCAGCGTCTGCTTTGTTGAATATGTGGTGTGGGCATGGGTCTGACAGAGAGCCTGAGTGGATGGAGTTCATGACCTTGCATGTCTCGTCGTCGTTGACGTTGGACCAGGAGGTCAGGCGGTTGACACTGGTGGTGTTCACCACAGGGGAGGTGGGGTCTGGTGTTGTCGTGGCGGTCATGGTGTTGAAGCTGTCATGGATGTCAGCGATCTTGCGGTGGAAGAAGATATCTAGTGAGTTGCACAGTTCTTGTGAGAGCCGTATGTCGTTGGTGTTGGCGCTGGGGTTGTAGAGTTCCTTTACGATGCTGAAGAGCTCAGACCCAGCTATATGCAAATCAGTCTTGATCCTGAGCCTCATGGGAACAGTCCAGCCCACACTGCCAAGCCAGATCTTCCCTGAACCGAAACAAGCATCCTGGGACCGGTTTCTGGGTAGCACGCTTCATCAGCTAGGCTAGATTGAATCCAGTTGCAAAGTGAGCAAGGGCTGGACTGTTCCCATGAGGCACAGGGTCAATACTGATTGGCATATAGCTGAGCCTGAACAGAGGTTGCTAAGTGAGCTAAAGAACGATGATGGATTCAACCCAGATCTGTGACTGGGGGTGAGTGTCTGAAAAGTTTCAGCGCTTTGTCCATCATCTGCGGCGTACCCCAGGGCTCTTCCCTCAGCTCCACGCTGTTCAACGTCTACATGGCCCCGCTCGCCTGCATCGCAGACTGCACAACCTCAACATCATCTCCTACGCCGACGACACCCAGCTGATTCTCTCCCTCACCAAAGACCCTCACACAGCCAAAACCAACCTCCACGAGGGAATGACGGCCGTCGCCGACTGGATGAGAAACAGCCCGGTGTAGCTGAACTCAGACAAAACGGAGGTCCTCATCCTCAGGCCCACCCCCTCGGCTTTGGATGACTCCTGGTGGCCCTCTTTGCTAGGAACGGCCCCCACACCCACCGACTTCACACGCAACCTAGTGTTCCTCCTCTATTCCACCCTCTCCATGAAAAAGCAGGTCAACGACATCTCCTCTTGCTTCAACACCCTCCGTATGCTTCGCAGGATCTACAAGTGGATCCCCACTGAAACCAGAAGGACGTTCACCCAAGGACTCGTCAGCAGTAGACTGGATTACAGAAACACCCTCTACGCCGCAGCCTCGACGAAGCTCCTCAAATGGTTCCAACGCATCCAGAACGCTGCAGCACGTCTGATCCTCGACATTCCGCACCGCAGCCACATCACACCCCCCCTGAAAGACCTGCACTGGCTCCCCGTCAACAAGAAGATAACCTTGAAGCTCCTCATCCACACACACAAAGCACTCCACAACACCGGACCAGCGTACCTCAACTACCACCTCAACTTCTACACCCCCACTTGCCAGCTCTGCTCCGCAGACCACGCCCTCGCCACTGTCCCCCGCATCCGAAGAGCAACCTCCAGTGGTAGATCCTTCTCCCACCTTGCCGCCAAGACATGGAACACCCTCCCCCTCCACCTACGGCAGACACAGGACCTACTGACCTTCAGGAGACTCCTCAAGACCTGGCTATTCAACAGTAGCAGCTCCCCCCCTCCCCTCAGCGCCTTGAAACCCTCACCGGTAAGTACCACACTTTACAAATAATATGATTGATTTATTGATTGATTTAAATTTTAAGAGCAGAATGTTCCTGTTTTTTCACTTGACATAATTACATTTTAAAAAACCCAGTTGTAACTGGTCAACCGTTCTTTCTACTAGAAAATTCAGAAGTCACACGTTCTTGATAATTTCATGTCTCTTCATGGACTGAAGAACCATACTTTTCCAGTAGATCAAATGACATGGACATGCTTTCTACAGCTCAGTACCCCCACATGCGGTTAGTAGGAAGTCAAATTGCCATGCCATCTAATGAAATAATTCAAAACCAGCAGTAAGGGGATAAGGAAATGTTGGAATACAAGAGAAAGAACACATTGTTTTCAATTACACTAGCAGTGCCTTTTGACACTTGCATATTAGTGTGCTTTGTTGGTTTTCTCATTCATTACTATTCATTCACAAACAACAACTTACTATGCATAAAATGCTCTCAGGCCTGACAGCTCAACCGCTAAGGACAGCACAACAGGCCGTTTGACAAATCAGCCAAGTCTTACTCCTGGCTTAGGTACAAATTATTAATGATTTTAAAAGAGTCAGACAACAAGAAAATATTTTGAGAATCTTACCTCTGTATATAAAGGGTAAGTTCTATATATACTGTTCTCCTTTCCTGACAACATTCAAATCCACATTGTATAAATCAGATGTGAAAATGTTATCTTCCGAGTTTAATTAAAGTCTGCCATCTAAGGGGTAAATATCAAATTTTTTAGCACTTCACATTAGTTAAGAGCATATTTACAAAGAGTGAAGATTATTTATTTATTGATAGCTGGATCTTCAATTTTAAAAGTCTTGGATTCCGGCTTTAATTAAACCCCGAGACAAAATGTTCACTTCCCGTTTATATTGAGTCGATTTAAATGTTGGCAGGAAAGGAGAGCAGTATAAATAGAAGCTACAAAATAAATGGGGGCTCTTGTTTGGGCATTGTTGTACCCCGGACTCCCTTTGTCGGAAGATTGCATCTGGTGCAATATTTATAGGTGTAATTATATTTGGGATTTCTATAGCTTTTTTAGAAACTTACATTATCTAAGGATTTAATATTAGTAGGTAAAGGCTAATGAATAAACATGATTTTTTATATATAGTTTTTATTAATCTCTAGTCACCCTAAACAAAGGGATGCTTTCAATTCTTTAAAATCACAAAAGATAGCATTTCCACATTATTGTACCCCTGAGTCTTACCAATGTATGATTCTCCGAGATGGAGTTCAATGATATTGAATGCTAGAAAATATAGAGATGTACTCTGAAGATGAGAAACTCTTAATATAAGAAAATAATATGAAGAATATTGTGTTGAGTATTTCTGAGTTTCAATAGAGATTCCTGATTATAGTCTTCTCTTCAGATTAGATATAGGTTTTCAATATTTCGAATGGTTGGCTTGATTACGATTAAGTGCACTTATATATTCAATACCTCAAAAATGGCCAGAATGAGTTATACCCAGGAAGTGAATTTTCTTCTTCCGGTTAGATCATGTCATCTAAATAGGATGGGAAATATTGTTAATATAAATAGAGCTTGGAAGAATGCTGATTGACACTTGGTTGTTAAAATAATTAAGTTATAATTATATAAGATTGTTTTTGGAGAGATAATAAAGTATATATACCACATGATATTGCCTTTATTGGATATTAATTGATCCTAATATTATCCTATTTTATTAAGCATTATCTCAGTATGCATCATTTGAATTCAAATAATATGAACAAATGATATTTTGAGAGATACATTTTCTCTCTATAGACACCTAATCAGGGGATTCTGTAATTCTTTGAATACAGTCACATATACTAGTTCTGTGTTACTCTGTCTCTTTTCCAATCCAAACTATTTTTTCTGGGTAATTGTAAAGAAGATGTGAAAATACAAGAATATTAAACAGATACAAACTAAGAAATTTGAATAACTTGCGTCTAGGCGAGTTCCTTTTAAGTTTATAGTTAATGGATTTTCTGATCAAGTCCTCTGTTTACAAGATCACTTGAAGGGTAACACTTACGTATAAAAACAGAGATGATTTTGACAAAGAGACCAAGGAAGAATGAATATTTGTTTTAATATAGTCCTACACTTTATATATAGAGGTTTAACACATGAATTATGTGAGGCTATTCCTATAATAGGGGCTTGCAGAGATATTAGCTAGAAGAGATGTTTCTCTATATTAGATTTGAAAATGTAACAGTGGGACCAGAATATTTTCTAACTTTGGGGTCAAATGAAATGGTGAAAATTAATTCTACCACATACAATTTCTGATATTTTGGTTACATATTTTAATTACACATAAGTAACCTGTGGATATTCCTGTAATCATGGCCTACAGACATATGAGAACAGTTTTTCTCTATTAGATTTGAAAATGTAGCAATATAACAAAGATATGGACTAATGTTGGGTCAAATGAGATAGTACAAATTTATTTTCTCATATAAAATTTCTGATATATTAGTTTTATGAGTGATATATCATAAATATGATATTTCATTATAAACTCTTCCATATAATACTTCTGTGAAACATGTAACAGATAAGGACTGAATATATATATTTTAAATAAGTTGTTTCCTATAAATGTGTAAATATATTTTATTTGTAGTGATAGTCATGTTTAGTAATTGTGTGTTATGTTTGTTTATGGATTATATTTTTTATATGATCTTTTAGTAGCCTTGAGGTAGTGATGTGGCTGTTGAAAATATCAGTGAAAATAATTTGATTTACTCTGACAATGGACATTGATGTATTAATGGAATTCAGGATGAATATAGGGGATTTGTTATAATGAATACGACATGACTAAAACGTTATCATTTGGACCACCTCCTAAAGTACCTAAAATGATATGTTGAAATGCACAAGTAAGGTCTGAAGATATATATTTTTAAATATGTTGTATCCTATAAATGTGTAAATATATTCTATTTGTATGATATTCATGTTTAGTAATTGTACGTTATATATCTTTAATGATTATATTTTTTATATGCTCCATTAGCATCCTTGTGGTGTGGCTGCAAAACTCACTTTGGCATCAAACAAATTGAAAATATCATTAAAAATTGTTTTATCAACTACCACAATGTTTTTTAAGAAACTGAAGATGAATAAAGTGGATTTTTTATCATGAAATCAACATGGCTAAAACTTTATAAATGCCTGAATAATATGGTGAAATGCATAAAAGTGCACTGGAGGATACCCAGTGCAGGTGGGAGATCTAGTGCTGGGCAAATATCTTGCTTACCCACACTTATATTGACATATACCTATGATGGTTCACACCATGAGAATCTTTATTGGGAAAGAGAGTCAAAAAATGAACTCCCAACATAATTTGTGTTTCCACTGTCTGCCCAAGTACCAATCAATTTAAGAAGATCATTCATCAGAATAGGCCCATTATGTTCATTTTGAATTGTAAACAGAAAAAATAGACACCACAGATAATGATTTTATAGCAAGGACATGTCAGCACCCTTGGTCAAACATTTCAAAGAGAAGTTTCATGATTAAAATAATCTGCACTGTACTTACAGTGAAATTCATGGACCCAAGAAGAGGCATCACTGAATTCCTACTCCTGGAAAAGAAGCCACCATGACCTTCAGATTTAACACCATTAACACAGGAATTACCAAGATTTCCCTTAAAACAATTATTTTTCACAATAATCCTATCAGGTCTCAATCATTAGTGTTTACTGAAAGAACAATGCATTCACTACTGCCAAGTTTCCTAGATCCTCTGTCTACCTACTCAGCACCAGTATGTTGCGATAAAACCCAAAATGCCCATCACAAATTAATGTAAATAGATCATTTGCTGACCAACACTGGAAAGATAACATCCAATTGTATTTCCTACGCTTCCAGTAGGTTTCTAATATTTGATGTATATAAGCTGAGTGATTGAGCTTTGGACTAGGCTTCCTAAAATCCTTAGGTGTTTTATAAACTGCTCAAAAATAGTACATCCTTACACCAAACCACACTTCCCACCATGCTAAGTATGAGTCTGGCCATGAAATGATCCAATATGCAGTTAAAAGCCAGCCCCAGCTCAGAAAGTGGATATTTCCCTTAATTCCTATGAAAAAATGCACTCCCAATAGTCTCCTGTCGCAACATCACTGCTTTGCTTGACATTGTCTCCTGCGACTCTGCAAGCTATCCAGCATTGGCAGCGAGACACACCGAGTTGCCTTTTAAAAAAGTATATGACTGCTTCAAAATATTGCACCACGAACCTGTGCCCTGCGACTGGTCGGGTTCTGTGACACACTGTGAAGCCTCAGGACATACCACTTCACACCTGCAACCATGCCTTTAAATTAGGTACTAGTGACTAGCCAGTAACCAAAACCCCTTGTTTCTATACCCGCAACTCAAACAACTTTTTTGTACAATTCACTTTTCCAACATAACAGCCACCAGATCCAGGTCCTGATAAAACTCACCTCAGTCCTCAAAGAACTTAAATGTGACCTGACCTGGAGAAACTTTGACCAGAGAACGTACCATCGTTTTCAGACTTTTCCCTGATGAGTCACTCTATTTAGTCTTCTGAAGGTATGCCCCATAGAAATACATTAGACACATTGGTGCTTTCCACCAAGTTCGGGTTTCCAAACCTGAACTCCCTTTGCCAAGCACCTCCAAAAACAGGCTCCATCAGTTCTCCAAGATAGCGTTGAAATGCATCAATACCATCTTCCATGTGGACAAACAACTCCCACTTTACAAGAAAAGACACAGTTAAATGACCAAAAGACAAGCAATGCGTGCATTTAGAGGAATTCTTTCTACAAAAGTATACAGAAGAAATATTAGAAAACCAGAAACTGGCACTTCCCAGCTTTCAAAATACTGAAATCCTTTGCACCGCAAAAAAGAGAAATGTCTTTATCTTCTAAAAGAGCTTTAGAATCACGTTTGAACCTTTTCAAGCCCTGTGCCACCTTGTAATCTGTTTTTTTCAAAAGTTACCTGTTAGCATTTTGTCCCAGAATATTTAGCTTTGACTTTTTGGCACTTCTTGCACCAACTGGTGATTGTGCACCCTTGCATTTCAAGAGTGATTTGTTAGATATGATGTGAAGCATGTTGTGTGTCTCCTATTATCTAATGCTATTTGATTCTGTGAAATATGCACAAACATTTTATAAATAATGTGATTTGGATCCACTAATTTTCTTTCTTTTTTGTCCTGTAAACAAAGATCAGCAAATCACAAGCTGGTGCTAACAGCCCATAGCAAAAGTTGCCCTGCGATAGCTGCCGCAAAATCATTGCCATAGATGATCCACGCAACTATCGCTAATGAGATGCAGAATAGGCGTTCCCGAGCAAAAAGCTGCGACAACACCACTCCGCAATATTCTCAATGACCAGCCACATTGGCGGTAAGATCACAAAACATGCGATAAGGCACGTTAGCAGCTGGAAAAACACACCTGCTCTGACCTGGTGTAAAGTTTGACCAGAGCTTGCACCACAAAAGGGAGGCCAGCCCAGAGCAACAAATGAAGAACAAAAGATGCCATGGAGTCACTCATCATACAGCTCGGACACCCAAAAGGGCCACAACACCCACCGCCACCACCCCCAGGACCGCCCATTCTCGGCCCCCCCCCCCCGTACACAGACATGCCACATCGACTACAAGGAATCATGTACCAAACATTCCAACTGATGACACACAATCACATTTGGGTACATGCATGTGTCAACACAAAAATGAGCTTCACACATTCACCTTCTAAACAGCAAATGAGAATTTATTAAAACAAACACAGAATAGACATGAAGACACATGGCGGCACACCTCGGGGAGACTCCCTAGGTCACAGCGTGCAAGATAAAAAACCATGATGAGAAGGTGTGTGCTCCACACATCAAGTGACAGAGAGAATGAAGGAGAGAGAGAGGGGGAGAGAGAGCTAGATGGACAGAGAGGGGAGAGAGACGCAGAGAAAAGAATAGAGGGACAGAGGGAGAGAGTTCAGCCGACAAGGGGGACCCAGGCCACACTGCTCACCTGCTGCCACCTGTGTGTCTCCAACCATGTGCCGGTAGTTAGTACAGTTCACCAGGTCCCACATCTGAGACAGACCTATCATCTGAAACAGAGTCCAGATACATAAATGGCAAAGTACATACAATTGCAAAAGACATCATTGCCTGTCTGCCTCTACGCACCCAGGCAGCTGCACCCCAGCCCCTCCCGCCGCCCAGTGGTGCATGCCCGCCCCTGCATACCCAAGCAGCTGCACCCAGCCCCTCCTACTGCCCAGTGGTGCATGCCTGTCCCTGTGCACCTAAGCCTCCCGGCTCACCTGCCGCCACCGGCAGGTAGAAATCAGGGCCCACCACGTGCCGGTGCAAGCCCCAAGCCTGGTGGCGTGGACATGGAACCCTCCACATCATGCAACTCCGCGGGCCCCCAGGTCTCACATTTGGTGCTGGGTCTTGATTTCTCCATGGCAGAAGACATACCAGTGCACCCCGCATCATCGCAGGCTGCACACCTGCTCAGCCTCATAGGTGCCACTAACTCTGTGATCGTGGCGGTAGGCCCGTGCTGCCCGCTGGCTCTGGCCTACACTGCAGTCCAGCAGGGCACCCAAAACCTGAGCTGTCCGGACCGTCAGGACGGGGCATCATCACAGGCTGCACACCTGCCCAGCACTTAAGGTTCCCCTACCACAGTGCACCAAAAGTCACCATCCCGTGGTGGTGTGCCTGTGCTGGCAGCAGTGTATCCGGTGCCACCAAGTCTGTGCCCCGCTAGTCATAGATCCTCTATGATTGGATATTGTGTTGCGGATGCCATCATGTCACCTCCAGGCCTGCAGAATGTAAAGTCACAGGCCCATGGGCCCCCATGCCTACATGCACACCACACTGATACACCCGAGAAAGGTTGGAAATGGCATTGTGCACGTGCGCCTGGCCCTTTTCATTGGCAGGGTCACATGTCCTGTGATGCATGTGTTGGATGGGTGTGGTATGGGTCTAAAACAGCCATGAGGGAGTGGTTGTGGCATGCTGACAACTAGACCTGTGAGCAGCAGATCACTACAAGGAAGTCCTGTCACATGTAGCATTGTTGTCCCCCCCTGGAGCATAAGCATAGTGGGCTGGCCTGGCATATGTCAATCCAGCGTAAGGGTTTGAACAATGACACCGGAGCTCTGGACGTGGTTCCGTACGGGGCTGGACAAGGAAGTAACTAATGCGTGTGTACCCGTTGTTGTGTCAGCACCACCTGTACAACATTTAGCAATGTGTCACCTTGTGACCCAAGTCCCAACAACATGAGCCACATGGACATAGGGGAAATTCACCGACCCTACATTCATCAATATTACCACACATGAAAGACCATAGACATGACACACCTGTGTGCTTAGGAATGTTTAATGCACATTCAGTGGAGTGTTGCATCTGGAGCAGTACAGGGCCATGCAAACCCCACTTTACAATGTTGGCCCATGGAGGGCCAGCCAGAGTACTTCAGGGAATGACAAGTCCAAATGAAGAAGAAGAGTTCAGTTTTCAGTGTGTTTGCTGTGTCATTGGCGATCAAACAAATATGGCAGTCCTTGTTGAGGTACAAGGTAAGTGTTGCAGAGTGTATCGGGGGACAGTGGAAGGTGAGGATGCAAAGGGCAGAAACAAGCTGAAACCGGCCATATGGCAGAGATGAATGCTACTGCTTTCTTCTTACCACAATGGCGCTTTCATCTGCCTCTTCGTCCTCTGCTGTACCATGTGCCTCATGTGTGGGTGGTGGTGTTCTATCTCCAGCACTGTGTGGCAGTGACACCTCAGGGGCCAGAAGTGGAATGTCTGCCGCACTGTGTGGCACTGACCCTTCAGGAGGCAAAGATGTGGATGGAGTGGTAGCAGCAGCATGCATCAGCGCCAGGCCTTGTGGCAGCAATGCCATGAGGACGGTTTTGAAGACATTCAGAACCCAGCTACACTCCTTGGTGTGCAACCATGGCAGCTGCTCTTTCCGCATTGGCCCGCTCCATGGTCTCCATGAGCCTCCGTATGTTTCCCACCTCTCGGGCGAGCTCGATGGAGCCACCCTGACTAGTCAGTCATTCTTGTCTCTGAGTCAGGACTCTGCTGATGTCAGCCATGGTTCATTGGAGAGCATGGAGAGGACTGTGGGTGTCTGTTAGGGACTGTGAGCGGCGTCTAGTTTGTCTTCCATGTGGTCGAAGCCCTGCCTGCACCTGTTCGGCCAGCTGCTCCTGGCATCCCAACACACGGCGTTGGAAGGCCATGTGTTCTTCGTGGGGGTCCGGGGAGGCAGCCGTGATGGTGGGTGCTGCCTGCTGTGTGGTCTATGCAGGGGGTGAGGTCTCCTCGTAGCAGCTGGGCTGCCCAGCTACTGGAAGTGGTTTGCAGAGGCTCTCCACGAGCTGTTGGAGGGTGTTGAAGTCGAAGCTGTGGTGGTCCTCTTCGTCATCAGAGAAGAGATGGTCGGGCTTCTCTGCATGAGGTGTTGATTGTCCCTCTGCATTGTGAAGGGGAGATGCAGTTTCACAATGTGTTCACATGTGTGTTGTCGCATTGTACATGTTTACATACAGACTACATGACTGTGTACATTGTGGCTGTTTGGTTAGAGCTGCCTATTTGATGGGGGACAGTGGACATTTCGACAACAGACGTGTGTGTGTTTGTACTTGTACATAGTCGTCTCACATTTCCCAGCAAAGCCACATGTGATTGACCAGTGTCTACACCCAGTCGGCACCAGTTGTGTCCTGTGTTCTGTTGTGGGCGTGTTGTGGTTTGTGCCACATCCTTGTCAGTGTTGCTGTGCTCTGCATGTTATGCATGTGTGCTGCATTTCGGGGGGAGGCCCCTGCTGCTCTGTTTTGCTGTCCCTTATCCCTTTCTTGCCATGTGCCTTTGCCTTCCGTGCTTATACAGTGCTGAGATGTTGCATACTTGGGTACATTGGTCTCTGTGGGAGTTGGGGTCTGGGGCATGGTTTGTCCGCAGATGTGCTCAGCTCAATTGATTATGTGTGCCATTGTGGTCATCTCCCCCCCGTCCCCCCAGTCCCTGGTCATTACTCACCCTGGTGCTGTTGTGTCCGGTCATGTTGAGCAGTGTTCGGTCCCCCAACCCCTGTCACTGTTTCCGCACTGATGACTGTGGACACTATTTCCTCCATCACGTCTGTGCTACTCCTGTGGTGCAAGACTCCCACCTCCAGTCTGCATTGCTGCCTTCCGGTTGTTGGCAAGTTTCAGTTTGGTTTTGCGCTTGACATCATTCCAGCGCCTCTTGACTTCTTCCATTGTCCTCTTCAGCACTCCCACTGTATTCACCTTGGCCACGATGGACTGCCATAGTCCATTTTTGGTTGCAAATGACACAGTGGAGGTGTTGAACAGTTGTTGATGATGTTCGCCTACCTCCGTTATCAGGATCCTGTTTTCCTGTGGCCTGAAGCGCTTCTTCCTACTCTTCTTCTCCTTGGCCTTTCCTGACCCCGAGGTCCCAGTCAGGTCTTCCGGGGGGATTATTGGGGTTCCGGTTCTCCTCCGTATTTGCTCCGGCAACGTCCATTGTGCTTTGCTGTTGTTTGGCATTTGTTTGTCCGTTTTTTTCTACTTTTATGGTGATTTTTCCCACCTGGAGCGCGTGAATTGCAGGCCTGTTGCTGGTTTTCGCTAATTTTAGTATCGCGATTGGCCTCATCACAACTTTTTTTGTGTTCACGTTTCGCATTTTTGCGGCATGGCGTTGGTTTTAACTCAGTCAGTTGACGCGTTATCTGGAGACTATCGCATGGTACCACCGTGTTGAGAATGCTTGGTTAACACGTCGTAATTTTCATGCGATACACTGCGATATTGGATGTTGCGTTAAGTAACTTTTACGATGGTTATCACACATTCTTGAGAATATGCCCCTCTCTGTTGTGTCATCCTTCACCAGTGTCTCTTAGACTCTAAATTGACCTGACAGGTCATGGAGAGCATATAAGACTATGCAAAAAAAGGCCCAAAATAACAGAGCCTGAGATTTCAAAACGTTGTTGATCGCTATTATAAATGCAAAAGTGTGACATGCCACGAAACAGTAAATTATTCAGTTATGAATTTTCCTCTATAGGGACTTCACAATTTCCATCGTTTACAGTCTGTTCATAGTCTCGGGCCTCACGCGGCCTTTTATGATTAATGAAAAATCACCTCTGTTCATATTTCAATCTTCTAAACAGGATTTGCAAATATTGGCGGACCACCGCACCAACAGAGTAATTAGTTCTCCGTGCGTGCAATGTCATTTTTAACAGCATGATGTCAGCCACCGGGGGAACGGAAGCACAACACACACGGCATCGTTCAAGCTGGTGGCGAGCGTGGTCAGCACAAGCCAGTCTTGATAAATCGAGACGTTGGTTTGCTCTGGCGGGGAGCTGAAGGCCACCGCCAGGGCCTGCCCAGCAGGAGTCCTGCCGCAGAGTAAACCCTGACTGAACAAGGCCCCTGGTGTTCCCAGAACTCGCGCAGGTTCACTGAGCACAAACCCCTGTGCACCTACAGCCGACGACGTGATGAATTATTAGCTTGGGGCCGAGGATGGGCAATGATACGCTCTTTAATCACCGCGTACAAACGTGCCTTGGTATTCTTTGAACGTCCTGCCGAGCTGTATTTAAACTTGCTAAAAAAAAGTGCAATTTATCATTGTTGATTCAGAGTCCGCTAAATGACTTGTTCTGAAGAGAATATAAATCATTCCAGGTGCAAAATGAAAGCAGGGCAACCAATGCTGCAAGACAGAGCATATTTGCAAATTCATCAAAACTACGTTTTGTTATTTTCATGTCTCAGAACAGAGATTTGACACTAAGGGCCTGATTCACCAACAGAAGAGTCTAGGCTTATGTCCACCTACTTTTGTCAATGTATAAACTGTACTGCTATTTGTTAGCAGAGGCATTTAGGAGTTCGAAGCATTTACTCTTGTAGAGCTCTTTTACTTACTCTGGCATGACTTTTAGATTCAGACCTAAACAATCAAAAACAAAATGGGAATATTCATATACAATGAGTAGAAATGGGCAGGACTTTTTCTCCCTGTGCACGTTTACTAACAGGGAGTTGCACATTCCACTGAGAATACCCAAAAGCATGTGAAGGTATATGAAAAGTACTAGAGGAGTATGTTTATATGGACCCCAAAAATGCCTGTAAACTGATGTTTAAAAAAGCAAAACACCTCTGCAATTCACCAGATATAGTATACTGAACTAACTGTAACTTGTGCCCCTCCATAAACATATTATAACTTCATATATTGCATCACACATGACATGTTAAATGATATCTGAAATTATGTCGTTGATGGCATCCCTGAAAATATCATAGTCATATAAAGCATAGAATTACTGCATGAACCTTTGGGAAATAGAGTAAGTCCTGGATGCAAGTGTAGTTGCGCATGGGGAAAGGTATATGGTGCACCTTTTACCTATCACTAAAGTTTAGAGTGCAATTTTTACTCCTTGTTAAACAAGGTAAAGGCTGAATGCACCATAGGTAGGTTGCAGAGGTATATTTCAAGATAGGTTGTACCTTAAATCCCAAAACATTTCCCAAAAATGTGTGGGAAAGGCTAAACTTCTGTTGATAGTACATTAGCCACCAGTGGATATCTGGCCATGTGCCCAATTCATTTGGTTGTAATACCGTGTCATAGGCGAATTCTATGTAGTGGTGATGTTTAAAAAGATGTGGATGTATAGTCCATAACTTCCCTAGCCTTAGTGTATTCTCCTGCCCAACCTTTTGCCTTTCTCCTCTTTTGTTTTTTATCTTGTTTTTGCCTGGTATTGGGACTTTGCGCAATTTCCCACTGCCAACTGATGCTAAAGTGCATGTACTCACTCCTTAAAACATTGTAATATTGGTTTATCCCCAATTGACATAATTAAATTCATCATAACGCCCTAGTAAAGTGGTATTGCTTGTACCCAGGGCCTCTAAATGAAATACTACAAGTGGTGATGCAGCACTGACTGTATCACCCACTTAAGTAGCCCTTAAAAATATCTCTGGCCTACCATTGCAGAGCCTGTGTGTGCAGTTTTAAACTGCCGCTTCGATCTGGTAAAGTAAACCTTTTGCCAGACAAAATGTTCCTTTTTAATAGATACATATGAGTCACCCTTAGGGTAGGCCCTGACAGCCCCAAGGAAGGGTGCAGTGCAGTAGCAGCCCGTGGACGAGTTCCGTGGGGCTGTGAGGAAAAGCGGGGAGGGGTAGGGTGGGGGGTAGTAAACACCGGATTATGGATGAACGGAGGTACGTAAACATTTAAATTAAATTAAATTAATTTCTTTGCGTGCGCTGCATCAGAAAATGTGATGCAGCATGCGCTACGAAATTCGTTTTATTCATTTAAATGTTTACTTACCTCTGTTCATCCATAATCCGGTATTTACTACCCCCACCCAACCTCTCCCCCCCCCCCACCTCACTGCGCCACAGAACTCCCTCCAAGGGCCGCTACTGGTGCAGTGTATTTAAAAAGTTGACCATGTACATTTAAGTTTTACATGTCCTGGCAGTCAAACAATCTTAATTTTTCTTTCATTGCTGCAAGGTCTATCTCTTCTAAAGGTTATAAATGGAGTTGCCTTATTATATAAGTGTAATTTCCAAATCGGAAGAGATAACTGGTTCATGTTTGGAGTATCTGAAATTCTAATTTTAAACCTTAATTTATTGTGAATTCAGATTTTAAATTACAATTCAGAAAATGTCACTTTTAAAAAGTTGCTATTTTCTTGCTGTAGCTATTTGGTGGCTGCAACCTGTCTCTGGTCACATGACTGGATGTACTTGGCAGTTGGGCTTTGTGTATTCCTCCCAGACAGCCACACAAAATAGGAGCTTAGGTGTGAATGGATGGGCCATCACTGGCAGGATAGAAGGGAGGAGCTGGGCCCAGCTTCACTTACACCTGAATAGGCTGTCTCCACACAAAAGGCCCAACGACCCTGCATTGTCACTTCAACCAGCTTGGAGCTAGGGCAGGAGAAGAAGGGAATTCCATGTACTTCAAAGCCATTGTCTGTCTAGAAACTTCTTCCACCTTCCAAAACCAGGGCACTCGTGTATAAATGAAGGACCTCTGACACTATCTTATCAGATACTTCTGGACATCTGGATGCTCTGCCAGAACAAAGGATTGCTGTGGTGCTACAATGACTGCCACCCTTGTGGACTGCTGCACTACAGGAACTGCTACCCTACTGTGCTGACCTGCCCCTTGCCTGGGGAAGAAGAACTGGACCTGCACTCAAGGGCTAGCCTGCTGGCCACTTGATCTGTGCCTACGGTACATACTAATCTCCCCAACAGCTGCCGGACCTGTCTTCAGGTAGTCCCTCACCCCCAAGAGGTGCTCCTCAGGTCCTGGACCCTTGGTGTGGCTCTTCTGATCCTGAAGTCAAGCTTTTGGGATTTATTTTTTTGACTGCACGCAGGCCTGTTCTCACTGGAACAATGCCACTACCATGGAAAATCAGAGGTAGCTGCTGCAAGCCATTCTCTTTACACAGCAGCAATATCAGCCCGCGATGGACCACCAGCACGAAGCTCCAGCCCACCAACCGTGATGCCCGACCTGCTCTTCGTACCACTGCCACCGTGACGTTCTCCTTGCTTTCAGGGACCCTCTACAATGTGAACATGACTCTTTGCACAAAATTTGAGAAGGTAAACCTTCAGACAGACTAATCTTGGACTGTATCTGACCGGCGCTCCATTGCAGTTGGCCTGAACTTTTGACTTTGACGTAGTCTAGCACGACCAGACAGCTGTGGTTGCCACTTTCTGTTTCTAGGTGCTATTTTACGATTTGTTATTTAAAACTGTATAGCTCCCATTCTACTGATTGTTCTTTGTCATTTTCATCTTTTTTTATTTATTACATTTGCTCTATTTTTCTAACCTGATGTGTGTTCTTTTTGTGTGGTGTCTCACTGTTTTACTGATTGTAGTGTTGCACAAATACTTTACACATTTCCAAAAGGTTAAGCCTGACTGCTCTGTGCCAAGCTACCTGGGGATTGAGCACAGGTTAATTTGGGGCCTGCTTGTGCCTTACCCTGACTAGGATTGTGATTGCTGCTTGACCAGGGCCTACACCTCAGTCAACAAGTAACCCAATTTCTAACAGTGGAATTGTAGGTTGTTGAATATTGTAGAACTCAGCAGTTTTCCACCACAAGTTGGTTTATCACCCACTCATGGTATAAGCATAGCTCTATAATTGTACGCATTTGGCCCCTCTCAAGAATTTGTGTACTGGATTTATCAAACTGTGTGGTGTTTTTCAGAGGGCCTGGTAAAAGGTGTCTTTACAGTGTTAAATTAACATGTCAACCTCTTGACTTTAAACTGTGACCATAGGGAGTCTTTAGGAGCCTAATCCAATTAGGGTGAATAGAAAATTAGGCACAGGTGTAGCATATTAAATTACTTCAAGTTCAAGAACGCTATAGGATTCTCTAATAATGACTGGATGATGTCATCATTGATGAAATCAAACATGCCATTTAGGATGTATCAGTGTTGTCATCAATTATGCAATTTATCATTTCATGAATGATGTTATATGTGAGGTGCACAGCACTGTATGTGGCGGGGCAAACTGTAGTTTGCTCAGTATACCATAACTGGTGAATTTCAGGGTTTGGCTTTTTAAACATCAGTTTTTGTGTTAACTGTAATGTCACTTTAACATTTGTATTTTTCAATTAATCCCTATGGTATTTGTAATATAAGCCAAGATCTTATTATCTATGTGTTAGAAATTGGGTCTTTAGTCTGCAGAGGTTTGCACCCTGTCCAAGTATGGGCCACAATTCTAGTTAGAGTAAGTCAGTCACGCACTTAAATTAGTCTGTTCTCATCCTCTGGTAGCTTGGCACAGAGCAGTCAGGCTTAACATAAGAGGCAATGTGTAAAGTAGTTGTGCATACGTGGATATAGTAACACAGTGAAAACACGACAAAAAAGACTCCACAATGAAGGGTGAAAATAGTATATCTTTTACTCTTCAAAACAAGATAAAAACCATAAGAATCTAATAAAAGCATCTCAAGTTACTAATACTTAAAAAATGTACAATGCTGAAATGGTTACATTGGGTAAAAGACAGTGATCTATTATGTAGATTGGGAACAGACTTTTTCCCTGTGTCAGCGCGAAGCAATGCCTCTAAAGTTATTATAGTTAAATTGCAATTTCAAGATTGTGGGAGTCTGATCTACTCACTCCACTCAGGGACATCTGCAAGACTGCTGGTGGGCAGCGGGGACCTTATAAGTCCGGGAGTGCACAGTACCTTTCCCTGGGGAGGGCAGCAGTGCCGTCAGCCTCAGGACTGGGACCAATGTTGCTGGAGTCCCCCTTGCTGGATATGATGCTGTGATTGAAGTCACGGAGGAGATGTGCCTGTCTTTCCTTGATGCGAGCAGAGTGTGCCAGGTGGTCTGTGCTCAAGCAGGCAGACACAGTGGTTCTTGATGGAAGCACTGTGATGATGCATGTGTATGCCCAAAAGTGTCTGCTGGCACTCTACAAAAGCCCAGGACTGGTTGAGGGTAGATCAGACTCCGGATTACTATAGCCTAGCAAAAGGGGTTTATGCGAATGAAATCTTTAATGGCCATTGAATATCTGAATAGGGGGCAAGCGAATAGGCCCTATGAGTTACTTAGGTTGCAAAAGGTTGTAGAGAACAGGTACAGTCCTTCTCACTGCTCAGGTTAGAGGCAGCAGGCCAACACAGTGGAGCAGATAGCAAAGTGGCAGCCCCTTCTGTAGCCCAGCATACAACAGGGAGCATGCCAACACGCAAAGCAGTTAGCAAAGTGGCAGCCCCTCCTGCAGCATAGCTCCTCTACTTGGCAGAGTCTATTTAGAACCCCAAGTGAACTTGTGATAGGGAGTGATCGACACAATACTTTTACCCAAATGTGTCCTTGAAGTAGAGGTGACTACAAAGCAAAGACTTTGTGGTACGCAGTTCTTCTTTCAGCCCAGCTCTGTCTGCCAGCCTCTCTTTACGGAGTAAATCAGTGTTTTGTGTGAGGATAGGCAGCTACCTATTCATGTCTACATTTCAGCTCCTCCTCTCCCTATTGCTCAGGAAGACCCATCCGTATGCAGATGAATGCCGATGCAGCTGAATGTCCTGTACTTGAGGCTGTCTTAGAGGGAATACACAAAAGGTGTCAGGAGAAGTCAGTGCAGGCGAGAGTGGTGGGGCTGGGTTAGGAGATTTGACAGCCAACCAAGAGGAAAAATTAAATAAGTAATTCATTTCCCCTCCTCATCGTCTTTCAAAATCCAGGCCCCACCACCCCACTCCTCTTACCTGCACAGGCCGCTGCTGGAAGCTGTCACCCCCAAAGACGTTTATTGGAGACAGGCTGTAAGGCAAACAAGAGAGCTAAGAGCAGAGAAATGTCCACTTGCTAAAAGTGGCGATTCTAGATTTGTAATATCAGATCCAACTTTACCAGTGAAAAGGATTTGTCATTACCATTCCAATGATATAAAACATAAAACAGCTATTCCTCCACAATCTGGAATTACACTTAAAATGGTTATTTAACGAGTTCCAAATATTAACCCATGAGAGGAGTAGGTAACACAGTAGTGAAAACGAACTTGGGTGGTTGCCTACCTAAGGGCTGACAGCTGTTGTGTGCTGCATATGCTTTGGACACATCCCCAAGAGCCTGATGTTTTCGCGGCCGTCCTGCCGCCAAGCTAGCACCACCCACAGAGAGTGGGGCCATGGAGCTCCATGGATTGGTGAGCTTGCATTGTGTACAGTTAGTGTAGATTGAGGGGATGTGTGAACGGAGGGGCTCATGCGGACCCTTCTATGAAGCATTGAATTTAACAGTTGCAACCATCCAGGACAGACATTGGACACTTTGTATTCCTAAGGCGACACGCAAATTCAGTGAAAGCCCATTAGGGACCGTGATATTGCCGAACGATGGAACTCTAAGGCCCATCATGCACTTTCCTGACTACAAGCGCCCAGGAAGAAGTAAATACACAAAACGCATCGGCACAAGTCAGGTGCTTCTGATTGTCTCCTATTGCGCATGCCCATACCTATTAAAGCCGATGGGGAAAGGAAACTAGCTGTCATGTGCTGCTTATGCTTTGGACACATCCCCAAGAGCCTGATGTTTTCATGGCCGTCCTGCCGCCAAGCTAGCACCACCCACATAGATTGGGGCCATGGAGCTCCATGGATTGGTGAGCTTGCATTGTGTACAGCAAGTGTAGATTGAGGGGATGCGTAAACTGAGGAGCTCATGTGGAGCCTTCTATGAAGCATTGAATTTAAAAGTTGCATCCATCCAGGACAGACATTGGACTCTTTGTATTCCTAAGGCGACACCAAATTTAGTGAAAGCCCATTAGGGACCGGGATATTGCTGAACAATGGAATTCAAAGGCCCATCATGCACTTTTCTGACTACAAGCGCCCCAGAAGAATTAAATACACAAAACTTTGTTGGCACAAGTCAGGTGCTTCTGATTGTCTCCTATTGCGCATGCCCATACTTATTAAAGCCAATGGGGAAAGGCAACTTGCTATCGCGTGCTGCTTATGCTTTGGACACATCCCCAAGAGCCTGATGTTTTCGCAGTCGTCCTGCCGCCAAGCTAGCGCCACCCACGGAGAGTGGGGCCATGGAGCTCCATGGATTGGTGAGCTCGCATCGTGTACAGCAAGTGTGGATTGAGGGGATGCGCGAATGGAGGGGCTCATGCGGAGCCTTCTATAAAGCATTGAATTTAAACGTTGCATCCATACAGGACAGGCATTGGACTCTTTGTATTCCTAAGGCGGCACGCAAATTCAGTGAAAGCCCATTAGGAACCGTGATATTGCTGAACGATGGAACTCAAAGGCCCATGATGCACTTTCCTGACTACAAGCGCCCAGGAAGAAGTAAATACATGAAACGCGTTGGCACAAGTCAGGTGCTTCTGATTGTCTCCTATTGCGCATGCCCATACCTATTAAAGCCGATGGGGAAAGGCAACTTGCTGTCATGTGCTGCTTATGCTTTGGACACATTCCCAAGAGCCTGATATATATTTATATATATATATATAACAGCGTGTTACCCGAGCATCCGCTGCTCTTCCTTAACAAGAGATGCGTCGCCTGCAGAGACTCCTCGAGCTGAGTCTCAATATATCAATCCAAAAACGACGATGCTGCGTGCGATATTTAGTCTTTTATTTTATCCGCTGCCAAATGCGTTTCGACTGCCAAGCAGTCTTGCTCACTGGACAAATGGAGTTAGAAAAGCGGCCATTTTAAAACATACAACAATGTTAGTTAAAACTACATGTCAATAGGCATAAAAAACAGACTCGTAGTTCAAACACCTTCTCACAGAGTAACATTGTAAATCACATTTCATATTTACAATTACAAGGCACTGAGTTCTAATTAATGTATATTTAAAATCAATGTTGCATTTGCATTGCAAAGTATTTCATTAAACGTGCTCTCATCACTGTGCTGTGATCGCTCCCTATATAAAGCACATGTGAGCGTACTCGGCTTCAATATTGCCATAAAACATTATTGACAATACAGCCCGTACAGTTATCACTATATTGTTTTAGTTCCTTATGTAACGCTCAAGTAAGCATACTCGGCCTGAATATTGTTATAAAAACTTTATTAACAATATAGTCCGCAATTTGTTTTCAGCAGCTGAATCTAGCTCATGTGAGCAGGCTTATTCACAACTCTCTATTCAATGCATATAAGGGCAATATAAACTCATAGAGCTCATGAAGTGAAAAACGGCAATAATTAGTTTCAAATTCATAAAACTATTTTGCACCCTCGCGACATTGCCACATACGGTATTTGGTATTGAGCCCAAGTGAGCAACACATACTTAGACCTCCATATAGCTTCCTTTATCTACTCATTAATTCAAATAGTCCATTCAAAAAATTACCATGTGCATAATCTTCTATACAATCTTCTTGGGCATTTCTTCAAGCAACTTAAATATAATTTACAAATGTGTGTGTAGATCTTCTTCAACATTCAAACCCCTTGGTTGCTTTGAATCTAATCTGATGATGTAGCGCGATTCGAGCTTCCTCAGCTTTTTTAAACGGTGTCCACCTCTTATTGTTTGCTAACACTGAGTCTATCACATAATAGGTAAGACCTTTAGTATCCCTATTATGTGTTCGCTCAAAATGTCTCGCTACCGGATATGATCTATCCGCATTCTTTATTGCTCTAAGGTGTTGGAGGATGCATTTGTGCACTTCATGAATAGTGCTGCCTACGTACCGCAGACCACAAGGGCACTGCAGCACGTAGACAGCATAGTCAGTTTTACAGGTATATTTGCCTCTGATTTTCTCCATTTTGTTGGATAGGCCTACCTTATATTTATCGCAATTTATGCCATGAGTGCAAGCTTTGCATCTAGAACATTTTATAAACCCGCCCTTTTTGTTCAACCATGTTGTTTTCGGTCGGGGTTTTTTTCAGCACATTACTCACCAGGGATTCTCTGAAAATCTAGCCTTTCTAAAAGTAATCTGTGGTCTCTAAGTGACTTTCTTACCCAGTACAGGGTCATTTTTGATAATGGGCCAGTGTTTGTTGAGTATTCTTCTCACCTCAACCTGCTGTTTGCTGAATGTAGTTATAAATCTACACTGGCTCTCCTCCTTTTTCTCATCATTCTGCACTTTCACAGCAAACAGGATTTCTTCACTCTGCTTCTTTGATGCTTTATTATTATCTTGGTCAGTCCAATTATCAGGGTACCCTCTATCCCTGAATCTTCTCTTCAACAAACCCAACTGTCTTTTTGTCTCTTCTGGTGCACTGCAGTTACGCATGACTCTCAAACTTTCCCCATATAAAATACTGCATTTTAGGCCCATGGGATGAAAGCTTTGAGCGTGCAATAAAGCATTACTGCACGTTGGTTTTCTATACTATTTAGTTTGCAATTTCCCATTCTCTACATATACTGTCAAATCCAGGAAACTAACACTTCCACTACTAATTGTGCTTGTAAAGGACAAGTTCAGATCATTCTTCTGTAATTTTTTCATGAAAGTTTTTACTTCACACTCTGTACCTTTCCACACTATAAATAAATCATCAATAAAACAACTCCAGTGAACTATGTGGTTGTCTCATTCCTTATGGGACTGCGTCCGGATCACCTGCTCCTCCCACCAGCCCATATGCAAATTAGCATAGCTGGGGGCGAAGCAGGTGCCCATAGCAGTACCGCAGGTTTAGTGGAAAAGTTGCAAATCGAATAAGAAAAAGTTACTTGTCAGACATTTTTCTACCATGCAGAGAATCATCTCTGTGTGTGACCATAGGTTATTGGCTCTTGTGCCTAGAAAATGTTTCACTGCCCGTAAACCATCTGTGTGTTTTATACTAGTGTACAAGGTAACCACATCAATCGTTACCAATAGATAATCATTTTCCCAAGGGATATCATATATCCTCTTAAGGAAGTCTCCAGTGTCTAGTATAAAAGAAGGAAGTGTTTTAGTCAGCATGCCATACCTATTAAAGCTAATGGGGAAAGGCAACTTGCTGTCGTGTGCTGCTTATGCTTTGGACACATCCCCAAAAGCCTGATGTTTTCGCGGCCGTCCTGCCACCAAGCTAGCACCACCTACGGAGAGTGGGGCCATGGAGCTCCATGGATTGGTGAGCTCGCATCGTGTACAGCAAGTGTGGATTGAGGGGATGCGCGAAAGGAGGGGCTCATGCGGAGCCTTCTATAAAGCATTGAATTTAAAAGTTGCATCCATACAGGACAGACATTGGACTCTTTGTATTCCTAAGGCGGCACATAAATTCAGTGAAAGCCCATTAGGAACCGTGATATTGCTGAACGATAGAAATCAAAGGCCCATCATGCACTTTCCTGACTACAAGCGCCCAGGAAGAAGTAAATACACGAAACGCGTCGACACAAGTCAGGTGCTTCTGATTGTCCCCTATTTGCCCATGCCCATACCTAATAAAGCCGATGGGGAAAAGCAACTTTCTGTCGTGTGCTGCTTATGCTTTGGACACATCCCCAAGAGCCTGATATATATATATATATATTCACTTAAAAACCATAGGTTTCACGCCTGATATAGTTAGGAATTAGCCCTTAAAAAACCTTGCAAATTCACTGAAAAAAACATTAGTTTCAAGCCTTATATAGTTAGGAATTAGCATTTAAAAACCTTGCAATTTCACTTAAAAAACCATAGGTTTCAGGCCTTATATAGTTAGGAATTAGCATTTAAAAAAACATTGAAATTGCTCCTATATAGTTAGTTGTACTAACTATATTTCGCGCACCCGCAATCCACTGCTGATGATGTCACATATTATATCATTCATGACATGGTTAGTGACATCACTGATGACATCACTGATGACATCTCAAATGACATCACTGATGACATCACTGATGACATCTCATTTGACATCACTACTAACACACCATTCCTCCTAGAACCAAATTGCCCCGACAATTTGTTAGGATTAGACCTACTGAAACATTTCCATGCTCTAATATAGTGTTCACTGGATGGTGTCCACAATACATTTGGTAAACCAGAAAATGATAAACAATACATTAGTAAAGATGCAGAACACCTCCTGTCTTCAGTACCATCTTCAGTATTGGCCGATAGTGACACTGATGTTGTTTGTTGCCAATTGACCCTGTGCATGCCCAAGTTAAGCCTAATGCAGTTTTGCCAAGGGTCGCCCAATATAAGATTTCTCAAGAAGGTGCAAATGCATTAGTTCAAATAATAGAAGACATGACCAAAAAGGAAGTAGTTAAAGAAACAAGAAGTAATTTGTGCAACAGCCCTATTTTGCCCATCCTAAAGCATACCACATCTAATGACATAACACAAAAGGTCTACAGGTTCATTATTAACTTTTGCGAGCTCAACAAGATAGTGATTCTACAATTTCCTGTGGTCCCAGACATCACAACATTACTCGCAATGGTCCCACCAACAGACTGTGTATTTTCCGTTATAGATCTTAAAAATGCATTCTTCTCTATACCAAATAGAGCCCTCTAGCAGATACTTGTTTGGATTCTCAATAAACGGACGTTTATTCCATTTCTGTCGTGCTCCACAGGGCTATATTGAAAGTCAGAGTATCTATAGTCAAGCGCTTAAAAGACAACTTGACACACTGCAGTTGCCTTCAGGTGCTGCATTGTTGCAATATGTTGATGATTTATTCATGGCAGCAGACAATACTGAAATATGCACCAATGCCACCTTGTTATTGCTCCACCATCTTGCTAAACTAGGACACAAGGTCTCTAAGAATAAACCACAGTTTTGTCGACCAAAGGTCACCTATTTAGGTCACCTCTTGTCGAAGGAGGGAAGAACATTAACCGAGGACAGAATCAAGACTATTATACACACACCCATTCCCCGCACCAAAAAAGGAAGTTAGGGCGCTAATTGGCATAACATCCTACTGCCGACAATGGATTCCCAACTTTTCCCTTATCATCATAGCTCTTCTTGCCCTTACCACTAAAAATACCCAATTTCCTTTACATTGGTTCCCAGAATGCCAAAGCGCATATCAACAACTTCGAGCAGCACTCTGTTCCTCCCCTGTCCTTGGTACTCCTGACTATACAAAACCATTTTTTCTCTATGTCCATGAGCGTACAGGTTGCGCACTCTCAGTCCTAAGCCAGTCACATGGAGATAAACTACGCCCATGTGCATACTTTTCAGCAGTATTAGATCCTGTAGCCACGGCTCTTCCTGGGTGTTTGAGGTCAGTGGCTGCGACAGTCAGCGGGATTTGTACTAGACCACTTACTAAAGGTCCTTGTCCCCCTTTGAGTAGATGTGTTGCTAAATCAAAACAAAGACCCAACATCTCACAAGTGCTCGTCTCACTGGTTATAAACTTACCTTGTTATCACCACATATCACACTCAAACAATGTTTAACCTTAAACCCAGCAACCAATCTACCCTTAGCTTCAAAGTAACCCACTGACATGAACAATTGCATTTTTTTCAATTCAGTTAGTTATTATTCGATTGTACACAATCATAAAAGACACATATACGGAAGAACAATAAAAACCAGGAATGACTTACTAAAAAATATAAAATATCGCAAGCTAAAACTTGATAAAATCGAATTAAACATATCTAAATTCATATGCCTATAGTTAAACTGTTATCAATAAAAAGAAATATTATCATGATGGAAAGGTAGAACCATAATTACATGTAACAGAAGTTCACAGTCATATAGGCATATAAACATATTTCATTTAGAGAATGCTAAAACACCAAAGCTCATTAACATCTGTTGCATGATGAGAAGTCAGGTATTTAAATAATTGCATAACTACATAGTGCCCGGTTCCTTCTTATGGCCCACGCCCAGCTCCAAAATCCAGCCATATTTTAAAATACGAAGAGCCATTTGGCAAGATCATGTTACTATTTTAGCACAAACTGGCTTAAGCTATTTATGGCGAGGCACCTTATATGCAGGGCAAACAAAAAATATATGCAGCAAGGTCTCTTCCTCACATGGACAGGAATGGCAGTATAAATCTAGCTCAGTCCCCCAGTTTTTCGTGAATAATTTTATAGGGAGGCTTCCCGCTCAGAATTGGTGGTAGAGCTTCCTATCACCAAAGCTGGTAATTTTATGACCCAAAAAGAGGCCTGTTAAGCAATCACCATTCACCTGAGAGAAAGACTTCTGCCAGACCATCTCCCTGTATACAGCTTTAAATTCTATTTTCGAGGGGAAAGAATTCCCTTCATGGTCCAGCCACAGGTGGTTGAGGCCCATATCCAATAAAGTAGCCTTAATCCTATGTAACCATTAAATGTTGTTAGATTTGTCAGCTTCTCTAATGTGCTTAAGTGCTTGCGTGTAAGGAGCGAGCTCCGGGGTAGTCCAAAGCCATTGCCAATAGGCAAGAGGTCTAAAACCTGCTGCCTCCTCAAAGGAAATACACCCAAGGTCCATCAATAACGGTCTAAGTGGTGTAGACAGCGGGAGACCAGTCAATGCCCTCAAAAACCTATTTTGTGTTTGGACTAAAGGAAGTAACTTTTTGAATCTCTAGAGTTCAGCTCCATAAATTATTGAGGCTTTAACCTTTCCTTGATAAATAGCCATAACCGGAGCCACTGGTTTGGTTTGGGATAGAAGGTATTCTTTTATGAGGGCCCCCGGTAGTTGATTATGCTTTAAAACCAGCAAATCCATCTGTGACTTCAAATTCAATCTTTTGCCCATTCTAACCCCTAAATAAGTAAATGAATCACTTTGTTCAAGGGGCACATTATTCATTTTTACTCTGGCTTTCCCTCTTTTATTTTTTTTGTGCAAGACCATGAACTTGGTCTTGTCAACGTTGACTACAAGGTCATGGTCATTACAAAAAGACTAAACCGGTTGAGAGCTCTTTGCAGACCAACTTGTGTTTTAGAGAAAAATTATGGTATTATCTGCAAACATTAATAAAGGAACCCTCGGACCAGCGAGAGTCGGAGCATCCATGGGATAGTCGGAATAATATGAGACAACATTGTTGATGAACAAAGAGAAGAGGGTAGGGGCTAGCACACACCCCTGCCACACTCCCTTGTTCACCAAAAAATGTTCTATTGTCTCCCGATGCTGTCCCCATCTAACCTGGGCATAAGTAGGATCATATAGTTTATTGTATTTATTTATTTAACTTTTAAGGTGCGCAGCTACCCACACGGGGTTTCCCCGCATCAAGGGATAGATTAAAAGAATGAATAGAGAACAAAAAGCAAACTATTGCAGGAAAAGCCATGTCTTGAGGCTTTTGCGAAAGTTGAGGTAAATGGTTTCAGTTGATGATAGCATCTCTGCGGGCATTCCGGCTTTGTTAAGAGTGTCCCAAAGTTTATTATGGGGCACTAGATCAAATGCAGACTTAAGATCTATGAATGCTAAATAAAGGGTGCCCCCAGCTAAGACCACGGTATTCCAATATAACATCATAAATCTAAAAACGTGATCAATAGTGCTAACATGGGTGCGAAAACCTGCTTGATAGGTAGATAGTATCTCATTATCATCAATCCACCTATTTACCCTAGATAGCACTAGTCTAGCCACCAGCTTTTGCATAGTGTCTATAAGACTGATGGGCTAGTAATTGGATGGGTAGGCTAGATACCCTTTTTATATATGGGGATCATTTCCGCCCCGTGCCAGGATTCCGGAATGGGGGCTCTTCAAGCTAGACCATTGGCAAGGATAAGAATATATTTCAACCAATTCTCCTGGTCAGATTTAAATATATCCGCCGGGATGCCGTCTGGTCCCGGAGCTCTGCCTGAAGCCACCCCGTCAAAAGCACATTCTATTTCTAGTGTGGTAAAAGTTAGTATTGCCTCTGGAACTGCACATTGATACTGTCCTGAGTCACTTATGTGAGAAGAAAATTGGGTCTGAAAATATGTAACCCAGGCTTCTTGGGGAACATTGTTAGCAGGTACCGGATCGGCATGCTCTCCTCCCCTCTTGACTAAATGCCAAAATCTGCACCAGTTTTTCCTATTGCATGCGACCAGCAGGTCCTTCCATCTATTTTCATCATGGGCCTTTTTTGCCTGAAATTGGATAACCATATATTCAGATCTCCTACTCCTTACCTCCTGGACAGAAACTGACCCTTTTGCATTGGACAGAGCCCTATAAGCATTCCGACATGCCCCATTATACCACTTAGCTGCCTTATACCCTAGGCACCTGTTGCTTAGCACTTTGGGTTTTACAAAATAAGATCTCAGCTTGGCAAACAGGGCCTCATGATGTACTGTGAGGGCTGATAAGGTGTCCTCATTAGGATCAAATTGCGAGAGGGCAGCAAGAGAGTCAGCAAGTGTCAGCTTGATTTGAGTTACAGTAGCCTCATCCGCGGAGACCTGTGCCCATTTTAACCTGCGAGAATCATTAGACATAATCACATCTGATGTAACGATGTCCGGGCTGCCACTCCGATTCTGGGTGTAATTCACATCTATTGTCAAAAAAAGAGATTCATGGTCACTCTCTGGTCTATTCACGACCTCCATGTCCCTCACTCTTTGCCAGAATTCTAAATTAATAAAAAAAACAGTAAATCCTACTTTTTCTTTGCCCACTGATAAAATAAAAAATGCCTTGGGTGTCTAATTCAGATCTTCCATTACCTGCACGGAGCCCACTCTTCATTGTTAGAATTTTAAGCTGAAGCACAGCTTCAGTCCATTTCCTAATTGGGGCAAGTAATAATGACGAGAAGATCCAAATAGCATCTTCATCTCTGGTAAGATTCCCGTCCTCTAAACCAAGAGGCTCGAACGTGCAATTAAAATCCCCCGCAATGATCCCATTACAAGACCCATTTAGGGATTTCTGAAAAGTGTCCAAACCAGAAATGGTCAGTGAAGCCTTTCACCTCACTGCCCTCTGGCATAGACGTTTATGAATATATTCTCAGGTTCATGTTTGGAGGTTATTCTAATGGCCTGAATGTCTGGGTTATCGATTGCTATGTCTTCAACCTGGAAACCCGCCTGTTGTCTAACCCATAATATTAGACCACAAATGGACACCCTTTAATGCTAGAAGTTGCATTTTCTCCACAGAGGAACAGACAAAAGGGAGAATAGATCTTACAGACCCACCCCTACCTGATTCTGATGGTGACCTCTATGTGGATGGGTCTTGTTTTAAATTACCTGATGGCACCACTACAGCAGCCTACGCCATCACTACACTACAGACCATTGTGGAAACAGCCCGTATTCCCTATAAATCTGCACAGCCAGCCGAGGTTATTGCATTACTTAAAGTGTGCTAATTAAACCAGGGACTCCATGTGAATATCTTCACAGACAGTCAATACGCCTTTGGCGTTGCCCATACCTTTGGCATCTGTGGAAGGAAAGGGGATTCTTGACATCACATGGCATAAAAATGGAGCAAAGGGAGTTAGTTCAGAAATTACTAACAGAACTGACACTACCAAAACGCATAGCCATCATTAAGTGTAGTGCGCACCAGAAAATAGGGGATGACATGGACCATGGCAATGCCTTTGCCAATAGCACAGTGAAGGACACAGCACTCAGTCAGCAAGTTAAAATGTACTTACTATATTCACAAGCAGAAAAGTTGGCAAATGTACTAGAGGAAGTCAGGGAAATACAACAGATGGCAACAACCAAGAATAGAGAGCAGTGGCAAAACACAGGGATTTTGGATAGTGAAAGGTGTTGGAGAAAGGGCCCAGATGGAGACACGTGGAAACTACCTAGTTCCTACATACTGCCATTCGTAGTAATGGCCCATGGCCCAGCCCATGTCAATGCAAAAGGTATAGCAACACAGTTAGAGCCGGTATGAGACCATCCAGATATTAAGAAAACAGCTGAACACCAGGTTAGACATTGCATGGTATACTTACAACACAATCCAGGAAAAGGGGTAACTACTCCGAAAGGAGGGTTCTGCCCGCCAAACGCTCCATTTGAAGTACTCCAGATGGACTTCATTGAGCTCGAACGTTGCCACAACTTGAAATATGTTCTGGTTATCGTATGTGCCTTCAGTAAATGGGTGGAGGCTTATCCCACGAAAGATAATACAGCTCTCACTACAGCAAAGGTGCTCCTTAAGGAGTTCTTCCCCAGATTCAGCATTTGTCAAGTCCTATGGAGTGACAACAGGCCTAATTTCTTTGGACAAGTGATCAGACTAATAACTGACAGTTTAGGCATACACCAGAAGTTTCATGCTGCTAATCATCCCCATTCCGCTGGACTTGTGGAGAGACATAGCGAAACTCTGAAACTTAAACTAGCAAAAGTGCAAGCATCCACAGGCCTCAAGTGGCCGGATGCCCTGCCCCTAGCACTCATGTCTTCTCCTGCACTTGCACACAGTAGATCTGGCCTTACACCATATGAAATTGTTTTCGGTAGGCCAATGACTGTGTAGGGTCCACCATGCCGAAAAAGATTAAAGAACTTGAATACCCTATATTATTGGATTATATGAAAGAACTGACAGACAATCTCTCTCTGATTCATCAACAGGTACACAACTCGCTGCCAGATAATTAGAAGGGTCCTAGACACTTCCTCCAACCTGGTGATTAGGTGCTAACAAAGGTGGAAGGCCCCCCGAACAGGTCTTGTTGGCAACCCTAACAGCAGTTCAAGTCACCAACAAGAAAGAACTGTGTGCACGCGACGCACTGCAAAAAGATGCCAACAGACTTGACTCAGAAACAGAGATCTGAGGACGTAGAAATCATACATGGCGCCCTCAGAGAGGAGAAAAAGGAGCCATACATTTCCACGGCCAACAAACTACTTTTTGCTGATCCAACGGTACCTGGTCATGACCAGTACAACTTGAAACCACGGAAAAAAGAACTAGGAACTGAACTGGGACTCTGCAAGAAAGGAGTCCAGTGAGTCTGGTCCGGTTAGAGGGCCTATTGGCAGGAGATTCTGTGCTACGGAGTACGGATGCAGCCAAAATAGGTTTGGTGCGCTTTGTGGCTACAGCACCCCCTGAATCCGGGAAGATACCCAAAACGACAGCGTTCCCACTTTCCACATTAAGAGTTATGAATGCTGATGAACAGGATTAATGGATGCCAAATAACACAAACACCTAGGTGAATATATGTCGACATCCTTGTGCTGAACCCTTGGACAGAGACATTTTCTACAATATCCACTGTGGGTCCTCAAAATCCTTGGAAGAGTAAGGTTGTTGTGATCTGTCTAGGTGACCTATTAAAATTCTCTGACCTCTCCCCATAAGACTATTACACAGGGCCTGAGTCATATCACTTAAAGAGGCAGGTCCTGATACAAGTGCTGGAAGCAATTGGCGACGAATTGGTGAAAGATATTCCATGATCATCCAAGGTAGTGACCTTTGAATGGAGAGAATCAGAGGGTACACAGTTCAAAAAGATGCACAGGACATTGAAATACACTTCACTACCCTCTGCCCAAGACTTGAACTAATATCCGAGATCAAGTCTCTGGCCGAGGCGGCCACACACAAACTTTACAGCAGCTCGCTGTCTGTGAAGCACACTTTAGGATTTTTCACCAACCGGTTACTAAAGTGGTCCTGATCTTCAACCTCTGAGACAAGCAATATGTATGACACTATCATGAAAGCGGTGGGAGACAAATTGGTGGAGGATATAAATAATTAATGGCAGACACCATTGCATGGACTTCTAAGTGGACCCCAAGTGAGATCTACATCTTCCTCACAGTAACTGCCCCTGAGCAACCTGTTCTGCATACTTTGTTTTTCTGTTGCCCCCAACATCCTCAGAAAAGTGCAATCTCCACCATCTGCCTGAACAGTGCACTATTTCCACCCTCCTGTTGTTTTAATGACGATATTTCAGGACCAAGACTGCAGACACGGTGATTAAATATTTGTGAAAAGATTTGTAATATAAAAGGTGACAAACTAATAAGTGATTAACTTAAAATATACAATGGAGGATCACCAGCCTATACTCCAACCCACTGTATCTGGCTGGTCTGGACGCAGGAAAACGATAATGTGTTTAATAACAGCGTTTCTCTCTATTGTTGGTATCTCTGTAATAGCATGAGTTTTGCATATCAGAGTTCCCATACATTCGCTACTAGCACCTGCTCCCACACTCCCAGAACATCTCCACTTAGACTTGCTCCCTGAAGAGAAAACCCAAAGGGAATGGAACGGGAATAACACGTTCATCAAGATCCTCCATCAAAACCACCTTGTAGTCAACAAAACCAATTGTTGGATGTGCGGCCTACTGCCTTATTCTGCACACCAGGCCATCCCATTCATTCCATACCCATTTTCTAACCAAGCCACATGTATATCATGGATGATGTTAGCAATGGAAGCATTCGTGACAAACACAACATCTGGCGGAACATGGTTGCCGCAATTTCTGGACTATTTATATGGAATTAGGTCTTGGAATATGTCACTCTCCCAATGTCAAGTCTCAACCATGACTCTAGCCGAGCAAAGTGAGATGGACGTGTTCAATAACTCTGGAAGGATTATTTTTTCCAGATTAACAAAGAGATCCTGACCTCTGCAGACATTATCCTTACATGTAATTGCGCAACCAGGGGTGGTTTGTGTAAGAGGTCTAGGGTCCATTCAACTTGGTATTAGTATGTGCTCCCCCACTGCTACCCTAAACACCACCAAAAGTCCATTCTTTGTAGCTTCCAAGAACACATATTTTATTTGTGGCACAAGAGCGTATGGTTGGTTGCCACTCAACTGGGGGGTGTCTATTATTTAGCCTTTCCTATTACCATGGGTTTATACAGCCCCCTCCTCTTATCACAAACATCTACTAATACGTCCTGCCCAATGACCTGTACACTACGTTAAGAGATCAATTGATATTAGCGGAGTGGATCAGACTGATTTGTCGCTACAGGAATACGTTGACTTCAACCTAGGTTTCTTTTTTTTGTTGGTCCTACCATAAATGGTAGATGGCTTAGATGACTAACGAGGGTGGTTGAGGCAGTCATAAATCAAACAGCAGGAGCTTTGGATGACTTAACAGCAGACGTCCAGGCGAATAGGGTGGTAACTTTACAAAATCGTATGGTCTTAGACGTCATGCTTGCTGATAGGGGCGGAGCATGTCACATCATAGGCAGCAGTTGTTGTGTTTATATACCTGATAACACCCCCAGTGTTTACCATGCCATCTCCAAACTGCATAAAATAGCTGCAGAGATACACCAAGAAGTAGGAACCTGGACTTGGTCTGGATGGTTCTAGGACATCCTCGCATCCTGGTGCTGGAAGTTACTGTTTATAGAAGCCTGCATTGGAGGTGCTATACTCAGCTGTTGTAGTTGTGTTCAGTGTCTGCCGCTAATATGATCACATTGCATATCAGCATGCACCTCTTGCACCCCACAAAAGATACACATACAAGACACCATCAAAAAATTGATGCTTAGAAAAGAGGTAGATGATTTAATGAACATAGAAGTGGGAAGCCTGTATTATGATGTTTCTGGAAGTGCTCAGGAACTTACCACCCAGGAACTTGCTGCCCTAACTGCCCACGTACCAATAGAGCCTGTACCCCCTGACGACTGACTACACATGCATGCTCTCCAGTGCTCAGTCATCCTATTGCTTTACATCCCCGAGCTCACATCACCCACTCTGCCGGGTCCGACCATACATACATCGCAGCCAAGGAGTGGAACATCCTCCCTATGAACATCAGACAGGAAAAAAGTGAAACATCCTTCAGGAAACATCTAAAAACACACCTCTTCACTATCTAATTACTGTCTGATGCCACTCCACCTAAGCAACACTCTCTCCTTAGCGCGGGGACACGCCGGGAGGCGTCACCAGGTGCTTTATAAACTCCTATAATAATAATAATAATACATACCCTTCCAGGTACTCACCCATAAAATGTATTTAGCAAAGGCTAAAAAGGAGGCACTGTTGAGCTGTGATTTTGTGGGTCTATGTTAAAGTTAGCCTATGCTGTCATCCACTGTATTATCTGCATCCATTTTGTATCTTTGCTCTCCACTGCCATCGGCCTGGGACTTTCCAAATGCATGTATTCCAATGTGCGACACTCAGAATTATGCAAATTTGCTTACATGCAGAAACCAAAGACTTGTCACTGTGGAAATGTTTCTTGCACACAGGTGCTCTTTGACCACATGAAATGTTAAAAGGCTATAAAGCTATTCTTTGCATATGGGTGAGAGGTTTCTGGCTTAAACAACTTTTGCATATCAGTAACGAAGGAAACTTCCTCAATTTACTCTTGTTTGCTTAAGGCTTGGACAATAGTATAAAGCTGCACTGCGATTTATGTTGGGCAGTTCCCTCTCTGACATTGAGGACCAACACATTTTGGCCGGAGCCTTCAGCTGGATATATATATATATTTTTTTTTGTCACAAACTCTTCTTCTATGTCCTTCACTGAAGGTGGGTTGTCATGACAATGGGTCGGGGAGTGAAGGACATAGAAGAGTTTGTGACAAAATTGCAAGTCATGTTACTTTTTTACAATCCAACTTTAAAACAAATGTTATTAATGTGCGTTTGGTCATAACATTGTCTTCCTACTTCAAGAGTACGTGTTGTTTCAATATCACAAATGTCGGTACTGTGAACATTAGATTAACTGACATAGACTAAACATCCGCTTACAGCAATAATGGCAGTATACAGTGCGTGCGCATCCTATTGCGATCCTGACACTCGGTAAACCAATGACACATTTGTCTGTTTGGCGTTTTTAGGGATCTCCTTTAATGTCTTTTGCACCCATCCACTCCCTAAGTTCTTACTGTGATGAGCTTCGGGATTCTAACGCATCGGATCAGATGCATGTTTTGTCTGTGTCTTTTTGGAATCGTTGTGGGAAGGTAGGGTTCAATCTTGTTGGCGTGCGTTTATAGCCCAAGTGGGCCTAGGTGCAGGTGTTTTATACTAGCTCTCGCTGCATTAGTAATGTCAAAACCTTTTCTTGAAGGCAAGGATCAGTTTATTAATTTATGTGGAACGTGAGTCTGAAGACATAAAGAGTTCTAACGTATTTAGACGCACAATAAAAAATTTAGAAAGGAAAGTTTTGTGTGTGTCCCACCGGGTGCAAAAAATAGAAAATATATACAATAAAATATATACAATAATATGGTGAATCAGATGTTACTGGGATTGGGTTTTGGTTGCGGGGAGGCATGTGTGACTGGTTTAGTGCTGTTATATCAAAGTGTTTTATATTACCTACTGGTGGTCGCCAGTAGGTAGTTATAGTTAGGACCTACTTTCCATAGGAAGTCTGCAACATTCTATTTGGAATAAGTTTGGCGCCGGTTGTTGAATCTTTGCAAAATTTTCCAAACTAATTATCAGCTCTGGCCCGCTCCTATCCTGAAAGTTTCTGGATGATTCGTGTAGTGGGGCCAAGAAAAAAGGGGGGTCCCAAAACATGTTTGGTGCGCGACTTCTACGCGTTTGGGAGCCGGCATTGCTATTCCACATGGGGAGTTGTTAACATGCATGTGGAAAAGCAATCTGGTTTGGATTTTCGAAAGAGATAACAGATTTCCTTGCTCTTTCATTCAAAATCCAAACCAAGTTTGCTATAGGAGGGCGAGAGCCGCGAGACTCCCGCCCTCTCATAGCAAACAGAATACCATTTCTATTTTTAAATGTATTCTAAGTATATGATTATCATACTAAATAATAATAAAATGTTGTCAGAAAAAAAAGACATATATACTTAAAAAAAATTACTTTTATTAAAACAACAATAAATGACTAGAAACTTAACTTTAAGAAAAAAATATACTAAGTAACAAGAAACATAACTTTAACAATACAATATAATAAATAAAAATGCGATATGGACATCGAGGATGTGGCACGGTATAGACCACTGGCGTTTTGGCGACGTCTGTGGACTACACCAGAATTATCTCTGTTTGCAGAGGCTACCCTTGAAGTGAGGGGGATTGAAGGGGCCCATCGGGTACCCTGGTTCTCTCATCTCAGAAAGCTTCTGATATGGACTCCAATAGAAGAAGTAGGGTAGGTAATCTGCAAAACAAAAATAAAAATAAGTGTTTAAAATTAGATCAATGTGACTGAAGGAGGTCAAAGATTACAAGTTAAGGTAATACTTGGCAATATTTGTTAATTTGCATGTCTGCAGTGTGCCTGATACATTCCACCTCTCTTACAGGCCCGCGTTCAAGAGGTGTCTGTACGGAAGTACCTACTTTTTCAGATTTACAGTATGGGCCAACAGGTCTTTAAAATGATTCAGAGATAGAATTAGGTGAGAGATCAAGTCATTATGCAGGACAAAAATATTTGGGACTTATTTACAAGCACCTTGCGCCACTTTTGTGTTACTTTTCACATGTTAAAAGTGATGCAAAAGTGGCGCAAGGGGCTTGTAAATAAGCCCCTTTATTTCTAACGCATTTAATCGGAGGCATAGTGTATCTAGGCCGCTCTGCTTACCTTCTGTAAACACTGTGGCGAACAGAGTTCACAACTTGAACTCAGCTTTGGTTGTACAATGCAGACTGTATTACATTTAGCCTTGATTTTTTTATCGACAGAGTGGACAGCAGCGTCCCTAACTTTAAAAGAGAAAGATAAACGATGTGAGAGAGAGTGAGAGAGAGAAAGAGAGAAAAAACTACATTAAAACTGTGAGAGAGAGAGTTATAGATGGAGCAGTTAATACTGGAGAAAGTCTTCGCAGCTCACCTTTTTGCCTCCGTTGTGTGTCAAGCACGTGCCAGTTCATAGTGCAGCCTCTAGTTTAGTGATCTGAAAGATAGTATAGAGTTAGTAATAACAGAGTATATACAACTGCACAAGTATATTTTTGCTTTATGTCTTTGTAAAGACAGGATATTGTTTTTCACCAACTTCCACTGTAAGGAGGTGTCTGTGTGCTGTTTTTCTTCCAAAGTACTATATCCCATCCAATCTCACTGCATAGCGGTGAGTTCTCATTACTGTGTACCCGGACTGTTGCAACCCATTGACTTCCAGAGTCCGGAGGTGAGTGCTTTTTCTTGCGCATTCAGGGGCAGATTTATAAGCTCTTTGTGCCAATTTTCCCATGTTAAATGTGACACAAAGTGGCACAATCGGCTTGTAAATCTGCCCCTCAGACTGTTGTAACCTATCTATTCTCACTGCTCGGCGGTACTTGTACATTCCTACGCAGTGAAGCTGCTGCACACTACCCACTCTCTCCGTCCACAGATGACTTGTCGTTGTTTCAGAGACAAGCTTCTTTGCTCACCTTGTGCCATTGGCGTGATTCAAAGAGGGTGCACCACGTGTCGAAGTAGCCTTCTCAGATGTTGTTACGATGGCCATGTATCATCGCAGAATGCACAAACGTTGAACTTTGGAAGTGTTTGGGGGGCACACTAATTTGTGGAACACAACCTGTAGGATAAAAAGGAAGTTAACATTGTGTGTCAATTCTTTATCAAAGGAGAGAGGAAGTGAGAGAGTGACTGAAAAGAAGATTCGCAGCTCACCTTTCTGTTACCGGCGTGTTTTTCACCACGTGCCGGGACATAATGCACCCTGACGCTCTACATCTAAAAGATAGTAAAATAAAGATGTTATGATTGCTAATTGTTACTATCTTAATATGGAGTAGAATTACATCGCCTTTTCACACACCTTCCCTCCCGCATTTAAAAACAACTATTTGTACAGTTCCAACTTGTTTAATAGGCTTCGATTTTTGAAAAATTACTATAGTAGTAATGTTTTTATCCAGTTGTGAAAGCAAGTGGTGCAAAGTGATACACGTGGTTTCGATCATCACGAGCATCGGACATTTGACCGATTATAAAAACGTTCCTGCTATTGGAAAAAAATACATAAATGCAATAAGATACGGTATATAAGACTGCATACGCCTAAATCGTTGCATTGCTTTTTTGTATCCAGTCTGCTGCACCCCATTGACTCCCTCCGATGCGCAACCAGGCCTCATTGCTCACATTTTCATGGACAGGACACCTTCTACATCATGCAGTGCTACTCTGCCACCAAGAAGTCTCACATATGGTGCAGAGTCTTGATATCGCTATGGGAAAGGACATACTCATGCACCTATCTTCATCGCAGGTTCCTCACCCGCTCAGTCCTTGCAGTACCACTAACTCAGTGACCAAAGAGGCCATGCACGAAGTGGTGGGCCCTTGTACTCGGTGGTTCTGGCCTACATGAGGTGTTCAAACCTCTAGGACAGGCCATCACAGCGCTTGCGATGGGAGCAACTAAAAAAAGGCGTAGAGCACTTGGACCCCGTCTTTTCTATTGGTAGGGTCATGTGTGTAGTGACGCATGTGCTGGATGGGTGTGGTGTGGGTGTATACCAGGCATGAGGGAGTGTGTGTGTGTGCCGTTTGGACAACTAGACCAGGAACTAAGAAATCAGTACAATGGAAATCTGGGCAATGTTGCGTTTTTGTTTTTTCCTGGAAGCGTAAGCGGAGTGGGCTGGCCTGACGTATACTTGGTTTCAGAAATATTTGTTTGAACTATTTGCCGTTTCTCTGCGCAGCCTTGTTCTGACCCAAGAAGCGTAACAAACAGGGTGTGACCTGAGTGTCAGACTTTAGTTATGTAAGCGGGAGCAACTGGTGTTTTTCACTAAATATCGCTACCCCGCCCGGCACCGAGTAAAAAGCTTTGGATTGATTTAAGATTACGGGTCGCTGCAATGATACGATCTGTGCAACGGCATACTTAGTTTCAAAAATATTTGTTCGAACTATTTGCCGGTTTCTCTGGTCAGCCTTGGCTTGATCTGAGAGTCGTAACGAGTAGGGTGTGACCTGAGTGTCAGACTTTAGTGAGATTTGTCTGCTTTTAAAAAAACTTATATCTGGTGTAAATTATACGGTGTAGCGTGGCATATCATAACACAGAAAAGACACCGAATGTTAAGAACATGTACCCCAGTGACTTTCGAATTTAATTCAAAATACCTTTCTGAAAGGATGTTTTTCACTTCTATGTGGGACAAACAGTGGAATGTTTACGAATGTATATATTTTTTCAAAACAGAGCGGTGCTCCTCATTACCTGAGCTGCAGCCACGTGAGGTGAGGCGCTATCCCCAGACAAATTGGGTGAGTGACAATATGTTGATATATACACATATTGATATATAAATACTGATTTACGAAAATTCGTTAAAGGAAACACAACTATTGATATGTGCATTTTTCCTAAAAAATGTGTGTCTCTTTTTATCTTTCTTCCCATTTGACATGACGATATTTTAGATTGTGGCGGAGTTTTGAACCTGAAATGCAGGTGATATGATTCCATTTTGTCTTTATATTTCTCATTAATTCAACAGCAGTAGCAACACCTAGGTCCTGATGTATGCAATGGTACTTTCCATCTGTGCAGAAACATGTTGACCACTATTTGCTGAACCGATATTTTGTTAAATCTATTTATTCACTATTGTTTTTACTCTTGGGGAGCTGAGAGAAATTATTAAAATGTACACTTCTACTCAGTCTTATCCAATTTTATTCTATCACAAGTCACATATTTGCACTGCTTTTTTCAGTTGTCTCTTCACACTGACACCGCCCACTAGGTGTTAACAAAGGGTCTTCGGCTCTCACAGTCCTCCCACACTCTTGTGACTGTGATTGCACTAGCTCCTGGGTAAGGAGAACCCATATGATGTAAAAGTGGCGGTACAGATCGACAACTGATGGGAAGATTTTCACCTACCCTTGGGTTTGTCTTTCCCAGTAGAATAATCACGTGCACTGTGTCATATCTAATCACGTGGTGTTACCCAACGATTTAACTCACAATACTTGCTTTTGTCATGTCAAGGTTTTTTGGTGAATAGAGTTCCCTTTTTTGTCTGACTCCTAGATAGTTCTTATGTAATTCATGTCTTTGCTAGGGGCGCGTATCTAGTTGTGAGTCTTTAAACCAGCCCTTGGACCCTCTTCTATGTAGTGTGTATTATACTGGCCTGACGTATGCCAGTGCTGCGCGAAGCTCTGAACCATGATTCCGGAGCTATGGGTGTGGTTCCTTCGTGAGCTATATGAGAAATCAAGTGACTCGGGTGTCCGTCTTGTAGTGCTGATGTCACCCGGGTCTTAAACGCAAATGTGTCATTATATCTGTAAAGTTCCACAACATGGCCAACATGGAAGTTACGGGATATCACTGACTCTACATTCCTTCATAGTTGCATACGTGATATATGGTGGGCATGACGCATTTCTGCGATTTTGAATGTTTGTTGTACATTCAGTGGAGTGTTGCAGCTGTAGTAATACATGGCTGTGAAAGGTTTAAGTTGCAGTTTTTGGCACATGAAAGGCAGATAATATATATACGTATGTGGTCATTCAGGTATACTGTTGAACTTGGTGCTGGAAATCAGTGTTCGAGGCTCGGAGTTATGTCCACATCCTGTTATTGTAGAGTAATGACGTAATCTACGTGTGCCTGAAAATGTACTGTAAATACGGTGCTCATGTAAGTTGCTGATATAGTTTTGGGTTGATTTTGCGCTATATAAATATGCTTAAAAAAAAAGGAGGAATAGCCCACACTTACAGTCAGAGGTAAGATGGTTGTATACACTATTTATATCACAATATAATGTGGTGGGAGGGTACAGGAGCAGCATTTTACAAACATAATAAATACACAGACACCAATAGATAGTTGAAGTGTGTACAGAAACGTGTGCTCGACTCCATTTTATAACGTTGCTGTTGGAAACAAGTAGAATAGTAATCATGATATCATACATAGATATTCAATTGTAAATGGTTTATGACTTCTGCTGTACAAAGGTAGGAGCACTACATGTGAAATAATACACAGAAGATTCTATCGTAAAGGGTTCATGAGTTGTGGTGGACTATGGTAGGGTCGGTTTTTGTGGAACCTGCAATGATGTGTGTTTCAGGCAGACCACACTGCTAAGAATGTCTTTTCGCTACTGAATTTGCCTTAACCCCTTCGATGCTCATGACGGAATGGTTCCGTCCTAAGCATCGGTTGAGCTGTGCTCATGACGGAACCATTCCGTCATGACCACACCCATTAACATTAGGGGTCAGCACTGGTGATAAATCTGGGCAGCAGTCAAGGTGTTAATAAGGCCATGTGGAGATTATTTATGGAACACTGAGTTAGTGGTACATCTGGTGCTCAGCGTGTTGCCTTCTGGACTGTATAATCTGTAATCACGATTGAAATAAAAGATGAAACATGTATGGAATACATAGTCAAAATATGTATGTTTTTGAGACATTATAGTTCAAGTTGTGACCTGTGGTGTCCGCAGTGTAGACTATTATTGAGTGTGCCTTTGCATTTGCAGTGTGAATTTTGTTTTTCAATTAAACCTAGAACTGATATAAAAGAAGTTTTTAAATGAAAGCAACTAAAGTATTGGGTAAGTTTAATGAACGTTATACTTTTTTTGGTACTGCACTCTATAAATAATGAATAAAGAATCAGTTGAATTCTGCCTCAATACGGCCATGTGGCGATGAATTGTGGTGCACTGAGTTAGTAGTACCTTTGGGACTGAGCGTGTACATAACCTGTGATGATGCGTGGTCCAGGCAGGCCGCACTGGGGATGCACAGGACATCTAACCTGGGCTTCTGTTGGAAATCTATAACGCATATTAGAAAGCCCATTATCGCTGTTTTAGCGGCAGTTTCCTGCCGCTAAATCGGCGATAATTTTTACCAGGTTCTTGCTAATATGCCCCAATGTTTTTTGACTACTGAATTTTGCCTTAATACAGCCTCATGGTGATTATTTATGGTGTACTGAGTTAGCAGTACGTCTGGTGTTTAGCGTGTGCTCACCCTGCGATGATGCGTGGTCTGAACGGTCTGCGATTAAAGTAGACTGTTTGATACTGGACTGCATGTACTTTTAGAGAAAAAAAAGTACCATGCATGGTTATCAATTCTTCAGCAACAAAATGATCAGAATCAGATGATTCTTCCAGTGGTGTAGCCATTTTAGTCTCCAAAAAATAAATTCAGGTTTCCAATGAAGAAAAAGTGAGGTTCAAATTGTGACCAATTCTGTCTACAGTGTAGACTGTCATTAAGTGTGCCTTTGCACTTGCAGCATGAATTTTATTATTCAACTACATCTATAAGTGATATAAAAGAAGTTCTTAAAGGAAGCATACTAAAGGGATATTGTATAGGGTTTGATAAATGTTATGCTTAGTTTGGTATTGTACTGTGCAAATAATGAATTAACAGTCTAATTAATTGTAAGCTCTGATGACCGCAGTGTAGGCAGGAGGCAGTGGTTAGCAAGAGCCCACAGCCACGAGTAGAGCTGCACAGTATTGGTAATTTAGTGTGTGTGCAGCCAGAGATGATAAGTGGTGCACAGAGTTAGAGGCACCTTAAGCAACAAGGTTCTGTAGAGCCTGCGATGATGCGTGGTCCAAGCAGGACGTATTAGTAGCAAACTCTTTAAAATCAAGTTTTCTTATAAATACTGGTTGTCCTTTTACGGGTGTAAGTTGCAGTAGATCTCCAAAAACTATGATATGTTTTCTTCAAATAAGACATCTGACTCAATACAGTCACGAGGCGATGAATTATGGTGCACTGAGTTAGTAGTAGCTTTGGCACTGAGCGTGTACGTAACCTGTGATGATGCATGGTCCGGGCAGGCCGCACTAGGAGCAATGTTTTTTGCTTAGTGAATTCTGCCTTAATAAGGCTACCGGGAGATGACTTGTGGTGCAGTGAGTTACTGGTGCCTGAAGAACTCAGCGTGTGTGCACCCTGCAATGATTCGTGGTTCGGGCGGGTCGCACTGGTACAATGTCTCTTGCCTACTGGAATGCGTCATGTGCAATCGCCATTCTACCTGAATAGTGAGCCCTCACAATGTAGATCGAAGGCTGTAGTCATCACAAACATCAATAATTTTTTTGTCATATCCTTTGATAAAATATGAGAACATAAAGTACAATTCTCTCTACCTTAAATAAATCAAGGCTGATTTTCATGCTGTCCATAGTATAGATTCAAAGCTAAATTGAAGTTTTGAACCCTTCTGTCCACACTGTAGATCGAAGGCAGTACTGAGCACAGATATGAATGAATGATTTGTGTCTCTTATTTTAACAAAAGCTGAACATATACAGAACAATTGTCTCTGCATTAAATAAATCAACTGAGAATTCCCAACTGTTCATAGTGTAGATGCAAAGTTGAATTCAAGTTGTGAACCCTGCTGTCCGCAGTGTAGATGGAAGACAGTACTCAACACAAACATCGATGAATGTTTTTTTGTCACAGATAACAAAATCTGAGGACACAGTACAATTGTCTCTGCCTTAAATTGATCGAGAATGAATTTAATGTTGTCTGTAGTGCTGATGCGCTTCTGGTATCAAGTAGGGAACTCTGTTGATCACAGTGTACATTTGAAGACAGTACTAATACAGACATTGAGGAATGTTTTGTGTTGCATCATTTAACAAAATTGTCTCTTCCTTACATAAATCAAGGCTAACTTCAATGCTCTCCATAATGTAGATGCAAAGCTGAATTCAAGTTGTGAGCCCTGCTTTCGGCAGTGTAGATCGAAGGCAGTAGTTGACACAGACATTGAGGAATGCTTTTTTGTTACATACTTTAATAAAATCTGAGGACATAGTATAATTGTCTGTACCTTAAATAAATCGAGACTGAATTCAATGTTGTCTGTAGTGCTTAATCGCAACTTGTATCAAGTTGTAAACTCTACTGACCGCACTGTAGATCGAAGGTAGTAGTCAGCACAGATATCGATGAAGAAATGTTGTCACTTATTGTAACAAAGTCTGTGAACATAGAGTACAATTGTCTCTGCCTTACATAAATCAAGGCTAACTTCAATGCTGTCCATAGTGTAGATCCAAAGCTGAATTTTAGTTGTGAACCCAGCTGTCTGCACTGTAGATCGAAGGCAGTAGTCGATACAAACATAAGTCTGCGGTGATGTGGTGCTGAGTTCGCAATGGGCCTGTATCTAGGAGGCACGTGGTCATGGCGGCAGTCACAGGGCAGGGTGAGGACCTTCGCTGTGGTGGAGTCTCTTCACTTTACAGAAGTGAAACACGCCCAAGGTGTAGCCTAATTATTTATAGTTTTACGCTGACGTTGCGTACATTGGACCAGCCCACTCCACTTCTGCTTCAAAGAGGGGGCAACACAGCTACATGACTGAGATAATATAGTTGCTTCCACTATGCAGTACACTACACGTATCAATGGTATATCTACATGCGGATAAAGTTTCGGGTTTGTATAGTGAATTGTGTATAGCATTTCACTGGTAATGTTGGCGTGGTGTACATTATTGTTGATGTGCAAGTTCTTTCCCTTATACTTAGTTGGTTGCCACATCGCTGAACATTGAGCTAGTGTGCTGTTGAGGGGATATATTATTTTTGGAAGGTTTGTTGTCCAGTTTTGCATTGTCTGTGAAGTAAAAGAGGGGGAGGGGTTAGGAGGGGTGGTTGTAGTGGTGTTGGTTCTGGTTATTGTGATTTTTTCTTTGGTGTTGGAAGTGTATAATTAGAACCTCTATCACAAATTGCTCTTCAAATATGGGTGTGAATTGGATGTAATTCACGCAGTACATAGTCAACGTCCTTACTTTAGTTAAATTTTGATGTTAATTTGTTAATGGTAAGTGGAATTATTGCCTGTTTTTTTAGGTAGCATTGCATATTCGGTTTCTTGCTGAAAATATAGGGAAGTGGTCAACATTATAATTAGGAATTGTCATTTAAAAAACCTTTGAAATTCATTGAAAAAAACATGGGTTTCAGGCAGGTTATAGTTAGGAATTATCATTTAAAAAACCTTTGAAATTCACAGATGATGTAATATTTGACATCATCACCAGTGGATTGCGGGCCCGAGAGTTACAGTTAGTCCAACTGACTTTAATGGAGGAATTTCAATAGTTTTGTATGAGTGAAATGTCCAGCTAACTATAACACCCTTGAAACCTATAGTTTTTTTCAATTAATTTATACTTTTTTTTTTAAATGATAATTCGTTACTATAACCTGCCTGAAACCTATGATTTTTTTCAGGGAATATATATATATATATATATATATATATATACATATTACCTACTGGCTATCGCCAGTAGGTATATATAGTTAGGATTTTTTCCCTATGGGACTTTTGAAAATTCTATGTCTAATAACTTTGGCGTTTGTGGACGGAATCGGCTGAAATTTTCAGGAAAATGGCACATTTTGTTTCTGAGCAGCCCCTGAAAATTTGGTGGGGTTTCGTCAAGGGGGGGCTGAGAAAAAAGGGGGGTCCCAAAACGCGTTTTTCCCATTCATTTTTCCATAGGGCGGTTGGACTCACTTTTAGCTCGAACGGCTGAATGGATTTGCACGAAACTTGGCAAAATTGTAGGGACTGTTAGCCCGATGTGCCTTTGCTAGGTCTCAATATATGTGCTCCAGTAGTTTTTGAGAAATTAACGTTCAAACCAAGATATATATCTGTAACAGCGCTCTGGGCAGCGATCCGGTCCGCTTACTTTTCGCTTATCGGAACTTTGCGCGCAGAAAGCTGATTGGCTCTCCGGTGTCTGTCAACATTCTAAACAGTCCGGAGCGGACGCCATCTTGTCTCTCGGTAGGATCGAGAGAGAAGAAGAGGTGGAAAACGAAGGGGGAATTTAATGAAAGGGGGCAAGGTATCCCCCTCTTGACCCCCTAGGAATGTTGTTGGGGTTATTAAAGGGTCCCGTGGGGAAAATAAAAAAAAAATGATTTTTCACGGTAGAAGCGCGGCCGCGAACTGGTAGCGAAACGGGAATTCGCCATTTTGTGCTTCGTAAATTAAATTACTAGTTATAAGTGGGTGCGGGAGACGTATCCTAATCCCCTATGTTTCCTGAGGGTGGGTGAGGAGGCTGATATATGTTGATACATCTCTTCCAGCGGCTGTGCGTGAGCTTTTTTTTTTTTTTGCTGCGTGACAGTCCGGAGCGGCCGCCATCTTGTCTCTCGGTAGGATCGAGAGAGAAGAAAAGGTGAAAAACTAAGGGGGAATTTAATGAAAGGGGGCAAGGTATCCCCCTCTTGACCCCCTAGGAATGTTGTTGGGGTTATTAAAGGGTCCCGTGGGGAAAATAAAAAAAAAATGATTTTTCACGGTAGAAGCGCTTCACGGGCCGCGAACTGGGCCGCAAACTGGTAGCGAAACGGGAATTCGCCATTTTGTGCTTCGTTAATTAAAGTACTAGGTATAAGGGGGTGCGGGAGACATATCCTAATCCCCTATGTTTCCTGAGGGTGGCTGAGGAGGCTGATATATGTTGATACATCTCTTCCAGCGGCTGCGCCATCTTGCCTTTTTTCGAATGCCACAATTTTGTCGTGCACGGCAGCCATTTTAGATGCCAGGCTGGTTCCAGGCTATCACCTAACCCTGCGGATGTAGTTTATGGCCCCAGCTGTAGAGAATTCAGACATGCCAATCCTCCTGATTCAGGCGTGTGAGTACTGATTTCAGTGCTAGTCTCCCGCCTCCCGATTTCTGCAAGCAAAAACCCGGGGGCATATTACGAACAACTAGCGATAATTTTTGTCTCTAACTTGTTTAGAGACAAAAATTATCGCCGCACATCGGCGATTTTTATCGCAGATAAACCTTGCTATTATCGCAGAAAAGTCAGCGATATTCATGTATTATCGACCTAATGCTCTTAGCCATGTTATCCACCTCCCATTGGATAACATGGCTAAGAACTGCTCAGGGCAGGTGTTAGATTTTGGAGATATTCGCGCTTAGCGCGAATATCTCCAAAAGTTGGTAATAGAAGGTAGCGATGTTAGGGACTGTTTCCAGTCGCTAACATCTTGGCACGCCACTTTGCATGTCATTAGTGATAAGTATCACTGACATGCAAAGCGGGGCCCAAGATGGTCGCTATCTCCTTTTAGCTGTCACTAACTGGTGTTAGCGACAGCTTGATAATAGGGAAATAATTTTATCTCCGCTTTCATGGTTTTTAAAGCCAAAAAAGCGGAGATAAACCCCCTTGATAATATGCCCCACGATTCCTTGGGGGTTTCAGCTGACAGGGCTTGGTATTGTGTTACATGGTAATTTTTCCATGAAACGTCAGAGGGTCGATGCAGGGGTTCTAGAAGAGGTGATAAACCATTTAAGCCTCATGAACAAGCGCATGGTCTTTTAAAGATTTGTGAAGTACTCGGGGCGGCGGTGTGTGTGTGCCCTCTTTCAGGAGCGGGCGGGGGGGCACTGCCAGCAACTTGCCAGGTCAGGTAGTGTTCAACACGTGCATCACCCTTTCTCTGCCTGCTATTGCGCTCCATGCTTCGGAAAGGTAAGAAAAAGAACGTGCATTTGAGTTTGAAATGTCCGATCCTGCAGCAGCACACTTCCAAAGCCCACACATGACAATAACCCGATTCAAGGCCCCATTCACCCGTTTTTAAAAAAATAGATAACACTCCAACAAAGTAAGGTTATAAAACTTTATTAACTACTAACTTTAACAAACGGAACAAAAACTAAAAACATTTAAACATTTCTCAACACAAAAAGCAACAATGGTTAGAAGCTGTCTTTTGTGCGAATAGTCCCAAGGCAGCACAACGTGCAGAGTTCTGGACGGCACCCAGGTGATGTCGCCTGGGTGCCGCACTGGTTTAGGGATCCTACAATGCTGCTCCGAAAATTGGCGTGGGGCGTCCCGGGTGGGGCGGGGGGAGGCCTCGTCAGTAGCGGTCTGTTGTGCGAATAGTCCCAAGGCAGCACAACGTGCAGAGTTCTGGACGGCACCCAGGTGATGTCGCCTGGGTGCCGCACTGGTTTAGGGATCCTACAATGCAGCACAGAAAAACAGCGTGGGGCGTCCCGGGTGGTGCGGGGGGAGGCCTCGTCAGTAGCGGTCTGTGTCCAGTGTCACATGGCTGACACAACATGTACGACAGGCACCCAGGTGATGTCCAGTAAACTGCCACACTGGTTTTGGTATCCTACAATGCTGCTCCGAAAATTGGCGTGCGGCGGCTCGGGGGGGGGGCGTGGGGGAGCCGGCGTGAACGGGCCTCCCCAGGTGGCGGCCATCTAGCTGAGTTGCGCTCGCTCTTGCGGCCACAGCGTCTCGCTCACCATGTTGTTGAGTTGCTCCCACTCTTGCAGTGCAGCGATAGGCGGCTGCCACATGGCTCTTAAAATGGCGGACAGCTCCTCGGTTTTAGGCCTGGTCCACTGAAATGGTCCTGGGACACTTTGGAACTCGGACGCTTGCCTGCTAGGGCTTGGGTTCCATTCTCGAAAAGCGTCCCCTCAGCCGTGAAGATTGTATAATAGTCTTGGGGGCCCCCGACTCCCGCAGGGTTCCGGTGGGGAGCGGCTGCCATGATTGCTCGCGGAATGACCACGACGGAGCCACGAGATGGTGGTGCTCTCATGCTGACGCCAGCTTCAGTCTGAATGATCCAGAAACAAGGTGGGGCTTTCATCGTTTGGGAAAAAAAAATGTTCTAAACCAATGAAAAGTGTTATTTTTAGGTCATATGACCAAGCCTTCCATCTTTAGGAAACCAAAAGTAAAATGAACCAATGAAAAGTTTTATAAACAAGTCACATGACCTGTTATGCGGCATAGGGCTACAAAAAGCGTAGAAAATCCGTTGGCACGTGAGGCGGCGTCAGTAGCGGACCGATGTGCGAATAGGCCGAAGGCAGCTCAACGGGCCGAGATCCGGATGGTACCGAGGTGGTGTCCAGCTAATTGCCGCACTGGTGTGGCCATCCTACAATGCTGCGCCGAAAGACGGCGTGTCCAGCTGAATTGCGGTCACTGTTGTGGTACAGTGACTCGAACGCGCCGAGATCCGGATGGCACCGAGGTGGTGTCCAGCAAATTGCCGCACTGGTGTGGCCATCCTACAATGCTGCGCCGAAAGACGGCGTGTCCAGCTGAATTGCGGTCACTGTTGCGGTACAGTGACTCGAACGCGCCGAGATCCGGATGGCGCCGAGGTGGTGTCCAGCAAATTGCCGTACTGGTGTGGCCATCCTACAAATGCTGCGCCGAAAGACGGCGTGTTCAGCTGAGTTCCGGTCACTCTTCCGGCACAGTGACTCGAACGCGCTGAGATCCGGATGGCACCGAGGTGGTGTCCAGCAAGTGGCTGCACTGGTGTGGCCATCCTACAATGCTGCGCCGAAAGTCGGCGTGGGGTGCCCCGTTGGCTTATGAGGTGATGTCAGTAGTGGACTGATGTGTGAATAGGTCGGAACCAGCACAAGGCGCCAAGATCCGAATGGCAAGTCCTGGATGTTGAGTGCCTCAGTTGAGATTTCTGAGCAGTGCTTGTAGGACTGTCTGAAGCTTATTTGCACCTGCTGCAGCTTCACTAGGTCCGGCGGAACTTTTTGCCTTTTCCTTTCTGCTTCTTTTCCTACAATGCGTTTCATCTGTAGACACGACCAGGTCCCTGAATGTGTGCAGGGGGACGCTATTGATTGAATGAACGCGCCGAGATCTGGATGGCACCGAGGTGGTGTCCAGCAAATTGCCGCACTGGTGTGGCCATCCTACAATGCTGCGCCGAAAGTCGGCGTGGGGTGCCCCGTTGGTTTATGAGGTGATGTCAGTAGTGGACCGATGTGTGAATAGGTCGGAACCAGCACAAGGCGCCCTGCACTGTTGAGCCTTTTTCAATGCCTGTTTTTCGTTGTTTCCCCTCCATCAAAAACAAAACAAAAATACAAGGCGCCAAGATCCGAATGGCAAGTCCTGGATGTTGAGTGCCTCAGTTGAGAGTTCTGAGCAGTGCTTGTAAGACTGTCTGAAGCTTATTTGCACCTGCTGCAGCTTCACTAGGTCCGGCGGAACTTTTTTCCTTTTCCTTTCTGCTTCTTTTCCTACAATGCGTTTCATCTGAAGACACGACCAGGTCCCTGAATGTGTGCAGGGGGACGCTATTGATTGAATGAAAATGGCGGCTTGACACAAAGCTGACTCAAGCGTTACTGTTGGTGCTATACAGACAAAAATTGGTTTTCAGTTTGTACATTCTTCAGGTTTTTTTTTTCCATCCAAGTCTGATTGAGAGTTTGTAGAAAAATGGCTTCAGATTTTCCACATACTACTCTTCAACATTCTTCCTAAATGTAACAATGTGAAACTCACTAGGAGAACGGCTGTTTCTGTTTCCTTTCAAAATGCTGCCACCAATATTTTCTGAATGGAAGACACCATCTTGTAGCATAAAGGGCCGAAAGGGGTTCTGGTCTGGCCGATGGTTGGTGGAGACATTTTGACTATATCTTGGACCTGCCCGGCCTCGCCCAAAATGGCGCCGGTATAAATGGGACTCGTAACTCTTTGCCCGCAAATGTATATCTAGAAAATGTTATTGTAAGTGGCCCTGTCGTATTTTAATTACAAAATGTACGTCCACCGATTCCGCAACTGTTAGACACCTTTGTTCTTGTCACCTAATGGCCCGCTCGTTACGTTCTTCTACAGTGTAAATGTCTCCTCATCATATACGATTTCAGTTTGCTCCGTGGCCGGCCCACGTGGTTATAGGCCCGTATTTGTATACTGACATTTTCACAATAAAGGTTTTTAAAACAAAACACGGTAGTAGTATTTTCATTTGTAAAGTTTTTACTTTTAGTGACTGTTTTCGAATCAGTAAAAGGCAAGTGAAATAAAGCAGTCCAATTACATGACGGATAAAAGGTATAATATGTAGGAACGCAGTAAAGATAAATGGTCAAGGGCAGTTGTGTTTTTCATGTCTGCAACATAAAGTGATCGATAAGAATCTGATAATCAGGCGTATCGGCGACTAAGACAGCAGGCCGAATCTCTTTTACTCAACGGCTCCGTCATGGAAGGAAGAAACGCCCTTTTTCTCGAAAAAGGAATATATTTTACTTGCAAGACAGTTGTAAATTTTCCGGGAAAGTACATTAGCCTGGAATATTATAACATATGTTTGAAAAAAAAATATTGTTCGAAAATAATAAAAAGCGTAATTTTTAGGTCATATGACCAAGCTTTTCATCATTAAATTAACAAAAGTAAAATGAACCAATGAAAAGTTTTATTAACAAGTCACATGACCTGTTATGCTTACGTTACGCGCTGCGCGCCGCGCCTCGGATCACTTCCGGGTGCGCTAACGCGGCGTGTCATAAAACGCATTACGCGACAACGTAGGTCAAGAATATAGTCTAAATGTCTCCACCAACCAGCGTTCAGAACACAACCCCTTTCAGCAGTCCAAAAAGTTCTGTTAAATGACAACAGAGGGGACAGGCAACAAGAACCATCAGTCAAAGAGGGGAGGGCAAGTTCTTCTCTTCCGGGTCATGTTGGGGCGCTACCGGAACTGATCGAATTGGTAGTCTACAGTGTTTCTGGATGTTTCAGACTAAAGCTGGCGTCAGCATGAGACCACTACCATCTCGTAGCTCCGTCGTGGCCATTCCACGAGCAATCATGGCAGCCGCTCCCCACCAGAAGCCTGCGGGAGTCGGAGGCCCCCAAGACTTTTGTAGAATCTTCACGGCTGAGGGGACGCTTTTCGAGAATGGGACCCAAGCCCTAGCAGACAAGCGTCCGAGTTCCAAGGTGTCCCAGGGCCATTTTAGTGGACCAGGCCCAAAACCAAAGAGCCGGCCGCCATTTTGAGAGTCCTGTGGCAGCCGCCTATCGCTGCACCGCAAGAGCGGGCGCATCTCAACTACATGGTGAGCGAGACGCTGTAGTCGCAAGAGCGGGCGGTAAACAGCTGAATGGCGGAAGAGGCACAGTGTAGCAAAAGCGGGCGGAATGGCAACTAAAACGATAAAGGGGCGCCCCACTACAGCTTGTCTTCAGGTCAAACGGATTGTGGGACAAGGTCCAGAATTGAAGAGTCATCAAAAGGCAAAAAGTTCCGCCGGACCCCGGGAGCCGGCCGCCTATGTCGGGGGCGATCTCAGGCTACACCAGTGCTATAAGACTTGGGGAGGGTGTCGGAGCCAAGCGTCTTCTCCGAGTCCATGGCCATCACACCGCCCCTCAGGGGCCTCCGTCAAGCTGTTTAGGAAGGTAACATATCACATTGTTTTCTAATGCAGTCAGGTCCACAAACGACACTCACTTACTTTGAGAATAGTGAAGCTGCAGTAGGTGGAAATAAGCTTCAGACAGTGTTACAAGCACTGCTCAGAACTCTTAACTATGGCACCCAACATCCAGAACTTATGCTATTTGAGAATGGTAGTGACATCGAAGCATCTCAGGGACCAAAACCATTAACGTACTTTCACGTATGAAAATCTTACTTGGGGAGGGGGCAGGAGCGAAGCGCCCCCTCCCAGTCAGCGCCACCACACCGTATGTTGAAAATCTGAAGCCATCGTTCTACAAAGTCAACCAAACTTGGATTGAAAAATCTAGAAAAATGTACAAACTGAAAACCAGTTTTGGTCTGCATAGCATCAGTAACAACGCTTGAGTCAGCTTTGTGTCAAGCCGCCATTTTGATTCAACAAAGCACAGGCATTGAAAAAGGCTGAAATTCAGAACTCTAAACTATGGCACCCAACATCCAGGAGCTTGCTATCCGGATCTTGGAGCCTTGTGCTGTTTTCGATCTATTCACACATCGGTCCACTACTGACATCATCTTATAAACCAACGTTATGTAAATAGTTTTTTAATAAAATGTTTTACCCTGTTTCTTTGCTGGTGTGTTGTCTATATTTTTAATATTTGCATAGGGTTTGTCGTTATTTTGTGCGGGATGGGTGATGGAGCCGAGCTGTCTTGCAGCCCTCATGGTGTGGAGCTCAGTTCATCTCACTATTTTCGTATTTCTCAAGAAGGGTTGTTCCTAATATTTCTATTTTAGCGAGGTCAAAAAGAGATCCAATTAGTGGCCTACTGATTTTGCTCGATTACTTTTATTTTTTTACACGATTTTTCACTATCTGCAAAGACTAAACAGAGTATTGCGACTTTGTGCTTGTTTGTAAATAGAGAATGATCCAAAGAGAACCAATTCTAAAACAGTAAATGCTTGGACAACAATCAATCAAATGGAGAGACAAGGAGGCACGACGGATTACAACGGGGGTAAAGGCCTGCGTTAACTACCCTTCAGTATCTGCAAAGAGAGAGTACTACTAAGGCAAAAGAGGGGAGGGGGGGGGGGGGGTGCAGCGTTCAAAGCACATCAGCGTGCATAAATACGAAAATGTTTTTATCTATCACGTACTTGACATTTTAAAGCTTTTCATATTTGCTATTAAAAAACCAATGAAATTCACAGAAAAAACCATAGGTTATAGTGGATATATAGTTAGGAATTTGCATTTACAAAACCTTGAAAATTCAATGAAAAAACCATAGGTTATAGGCCATATATAGTTAGGAATTAGCATTTACAAAACCTTATTTTACTCGCATAAAACCATTGAAATTCCATATATAGTTAGAAGCGCTAACTATATATCGCGCACCCGCAATCCACTGCTGATGATGTCACATATTACATCATTCATGACATGGTCAGTGACATCACTGATGACATCACTGATGACATCTCAAATGACATCACTGATGACAACTCAAATGATATCAATGATGACATCTCAAATGACATCACTGATGACATCACTGATGACAACTCAAATGACATCACTGATGACATCTCATTTGTCATCACTGATCACATCACTCATGTGATAATACAATGAACCTCTTCAGACTCTAATATAACCTTACATACACTCAGTATAAACAGACACTCACAGACTGTCACTCATCCATGGAGTTACTCACACACCTAGTCAGTCATGCAAAGAATCAATCACACCTCCATTTCCTCAACTATACAGTTATACACATCTTACTTATTCAAACATATAATAACACATATTTACTCTCTTATATATTCCCTGATACAAGCTCACAGTGATCGATACAGCCACTCACACATTCACTGGCTCTTATGTTCAGTTATTTATATATCTCAACTCTCACATGTATTGTGTTTTACATACGTACTTACTTGCACATGTAGCAATGAGAAATCCATTCACTCACCAACACACCCATGCACAGTCAACCGCCCATATAGCTGTTTCCACATGCACTCTTGAACTCATACTCCTAGTGAATCAACTGCTTACACATCTATGCACAGAGTCACGCACCTCCCAGCCACCCACACACACACTCAGCCTCCCATTCAAATACTTGGGCAACCAATCAATAACCCATATGGCCACTCTTATAGCTACTGATCAACACATGCAGCAGCTTACACAACAACAAACATACTGATGCACGAATTAAGACAGTTTAGTCACTAACCCATGTACTCAGTGAGACACATTTAATCACTCACTCATACAGTCAGTCATGCACCTACTAAATTCTTCATCCAGACACTTATACATCCACTCATTCTTCAATATGTGAAACATATTTAAACTTTACAGACACATACAATCACTGGATGTTGTGATCAGTGATGTCATCAGTGATGTCATTTGAGATGTCATCAGTGATGTCATCAGTGATGTCACTGACCATGTCATGAATGATGTAATATGTGACATCATCAGCAGTGGATTGCGGGTGCGCGATATATAGTTAGCGCTTCTAACTATATATGGAATTTCAATGGTTTTATGCGAGTAAAATAAGGTTTTGTAAATGCTAATTCCTAACTATATATGGCCTATAACCTATGGTTTTTTCATTGAATATATATATATATATATATATATATATATATATATATATATATATATATATATATATATATATATATCCAACCACCACTTTGGTGCGTTCGAAAACCAAACAGAGAGACGGACTCTTTTGTTGATTTAAGCCACTGCCTGCCGCAGTAACCTATTTATTCATCCATAGAAAGTGCAATAAATGAAACAAATGACGCGTTTCGGCCAATGAGGTGGCCTTGCTCACATGTATATATATATATATATATATATATATATATATACTAGCAGCCCGTCCCGACGTTGTCCGGGTATGAAATGCTGGTATATTGTTTTGTAGTATTTTGTTTTAATAGCATTTCTTATCTGTGACAGGCCTGTGAAACGCTCCGATTCACAGTGCACTGCTGATGCACTTAAGAGTGCGCATTCAGTATTGTGTGAACTCGAGTTTCCCTACTTTATTTTTCCTTGCAATATCATATAGCGCAAACTCGACAACATGGCATGAGCACAATTTACATTACAGAAGAACACATTCATTTGTGTTAGGCACGGGGAGACAAAGAGATTTGCCTGGAATCACAGGATGTTGAGCTGATGTCGAGATTCAAACGTAGCTCCCCAGCTCTAAAGTTCGCAACTCTAGAACTTGTGGCGGGAGGTGTGTCTAAAAGTGTATGTCGGTGCTGGCCATCAATGAGAGAGACCTGTGCATTTTTCAAATGGGTGAAAAAAATATGAGTATGTTGCTGGAGATGTGGGCTGCTGTGCCACCAATGTACTTACCGGGGGAGGGTAAACACCCATTATTCCGCAACTTTCTTTCCGCATACCATAACTCCGCATACTTTCATTATGAAAGTACCATGACTCCGCAATGCCATTATAATGCATGGCATTACATTTTATATGCTTTTACCACGCATACATTTACAACGAAATGTTGTAAATGCATGAATGGTACAAGCATGTTTTTTTAATTTTTGGATAAGGTAAGTATGGGTATAGGGGTGTATGTTTTGGGGTACTGAGGTATATGTTTTGGGGTTGTCCCAGGGTAGGGGGGCTGCCTAGGTTCGGGTCAGCTTCCACAGGGATGACCAAGGGGGAGGACACTAACTGAGAGGCTGAGTCTTTTAATAAAGGTTTCAAAGATGGCTTTATTTTAATGTAACAGCGTCTTTGCCGACTGGTTATACGTTCTCTAGCAAATGCTGCGGGGTCAAAGGGCGTCTTTCGTGGAGAATCTAGCTGGCTTCACGGGAGACTCTGGGCTGGCTTTGTCTCTGTTCCTCTCCGACTCCAGGGCGTGTTAAAAGAGGGAGGGAGAGAGAGAGACCGTGTCAGACAGCGACACGAGACCATACACTTTGTTAGGTCCGGGGGTGAGGGAAACCGTGGAAGTAGTGAAATCTGCACGCGCTGTGAGGGAGGTGCTCGTGCAGGAAGGGGTTCTGGGAGGGGACTATTTTACAAAGGGCTATACAATCAATCTGGAGGCTGGACGCGGTGTCCCACCCAACCCGCTACTCGGCCCGTACCTGTTGGAGCCACGACCCTCCCGTGGGTGCGTGGCGGGGCGAATTGTGAATCCGGTGGCCTCCTGGCTTCTGGTCAGTATCTCCGCTCCCCGCCTCTCGTCTCTGTTCTCCTTCTCCCGACTCTTCTCCGTACTCCAATCTCGCTTCTCCTTTCTCCACCTGGGAAACGCCGTCCGTTGTTTCCGGGGCTGGTCTCTCTTTTGAAGGTCCTCCTGTTCTGTTGATGGGCGGGGCTAAGTCATCCCATGCCGCGTAGTTAAAGGGACCACCGTCCTCAGTCTCACTCGGCCAACATGCTTCCTGCTCCTCCGTCCAAGTGGGGTCAGGCGGCTGTTGGGAAGCAAAGGAAGTGGGTAACAGGGGAGTGGTGTCCCACCAGTCAATGTTTCGTTCCTCGTCCGGCAGACTCGCCCCGTCACAGGGGTGATTGGGTATTTAAGGGTTCAGATATAGTTTTGGGTTATGGGGTACGGGGGTAGTTTTAGGGTTTAGGGATAGGTATGGGTTTTGGGGTACAGGGGTATTTTTAGGGTTCAGAGCTAGGTTTGTGTTTTGGGGTATAGGGGTATTTTTAGGGTTCAGGGGTAGGTTTGGGTTTTGGGGTACAGGGGTATTTTAAGGGTTCAGGGCAAGGTTTGGGGTTTGGGGTACAGGGGTATTGTAAAGGTTCAGGGCTAGGTTTGGGTTTTGGGGTACAGGGGTATTTTAGGGTTCAGGGGTAGGTTTGGGTTTTGGGTACAGGGTGATTTTTAGGGTTCAGGGCTAGGTTTGGGTTTTGGGGTACAGGGGTATTTTTAGGGTTCAGGGGTGGGTTTGGGTTTTGGGGTACAGGGGTATTTTAAGGGTTCAGGGCTAGGTTTGGGTTTTGGGGTACAGGGGTATTTTAGGGTTCAGGGGTAGGTTTGGGTTTTGGGGTACAGTGGTATTTTTAGGGTTCAGGTCTAGGTTTAGGTTTTGGGGTACAGGGGTATTTTTAGGGTTCAGGGGTAGGTTTGAGTTTTAAGGTACAGGGGTATTTATAGGGTTCAGGGCTAGGTTTGGGGTGCAGGCGTATTTTTAGGGTTTAGAGATAGGTTTGGGTTTTGGGGTACAGGGTATATTTATAGGGTTAAGATGGGTTAGTGTTTAAGGGTGTTGGGGTATTTTAAGGAGTATGGGTGGGTTATGATTATGGGGTACAGGGGTATTTAAAGGGAGCAGGGTGGGATTAGCACACGATATGAGGCATGGCATGAAGGGCGGAACGTACCACACGCCCCCAGAGTTTGTCACACCCCCAGCACACGCCCACAAGGGACTACTTTGCTGGCACGGTTCTTTTACGTTTTAAATGTATATGGTGGGCGTCTGCATAGCCTATGTCCTTCTGCTGCAACTGCCCTTTCCAACGCTGTATTGGGTGTTGTGATTAGTGCTGTGGTTGCTGCGATTACCCACCTTAAAGGTTTGGGCTCTCTCTTTATTATATTAGTATATATATATATATATATATATATATATATATATATATATATATATATGTATATATATATATATATATATATATATTCACTGAAAAAACCATAGGTTATAGACCATATATAGTTAGGGATTTGCATTTACAAAACCTTATTTTACTCGCATAAAACCATTGAAATTCCATATATAGTTAGTTGCGCTAACTATATATCGCGCACCCGCAATCCACTGCTGATGATGTCACATATTACATCATTCATGACATGGTCAGTGACATCACTGATGACATCACTGATGACATCACTGATGACATCTCATTTGACATTACTGATCACATCACTGATGATATCATTCATGTGATAATACGATGAACCTCTTCAGACTCTAATATAACCTTAGATACAATCAGTGTAAACAGACACTCACAGACTGTCACTCATCCATGGAGTTACTCACACACCTAGTCAGTCATGCAAAGAATCAATCGCACCTCCATTTCCTCAACTATACAGTTATACAAACTTTACTTATTCAAACATATACTAACACATATTTACTCTCTTATACAATCCCTGATACAAGTTCACAATGATCCATACAGCCACTCACACATTCACTGGCTCTTATGCACAGTTATTTATATATGTCAACTCTCACTTGTACTGTGTTTTACATATGTACTTACTTTGACATGTAGCACTGAGATATCCATTCACTCACCAATACACTCATGCACACAGTCAACCGCCCATACAGCTGTTTCCACATGCACTTTTGAAACCATACATCTAGTGAATCAACTGCTCACACATCTATGCACAGAGTCATACACCTCCCAGCCACCCACACACACACTCAGTCTCCCATACAAATACCTGGGCTACCAATCAATAACCCATATAGTTACTCATATAGCTACTTATCAACACATGCAGCAGTTTACAGAACAACAGACATAATAATGCACAAATTAAGACAGTTTAGTCACTAACCCATGCACTCAGTGAGACATATTTAATCACTCACTCATACAGTCAGTCATGCACCTACTAAATCCTTCATCCAGACACTTATACATCCACTCATTCTTCAATATGTAAGACATATTTACACTTTACAGAAACATACAGTCACTGGATGTTGTCATCAGTGATGTCATCAGTGATGTCACTGACCATGTCATGAATGATGTAATATGTGACATCATCAGCAGTGGATTGCGGGTGCGCGATATATAGTTAGCGCAACTAACTATATATGGAATTTCAATGGTCTTATGCGAGTAAAATAAGGTTTTGTAAATGCAAATCCCTAACTATATATGGTCTATAACCTATGGTTTTTTCAGTGAATTTTCAAGGTTTTGTAAATGCAAATTCCTAACTATATATGGTCTATAACCTATGGTTTTTTCTGTGAATTTCATTGGTTTTTTAAAAGCTAACATCTGTAACTGTAAAATGTATTCTTCTTTAAATCTTAAAATATATTTTAGATGTTTATTAATAATTTTTTTTTAAATATTTTTTTTCTTCGCTTCCAGTTCGCGAACCGGGAAGCTTTCCGTTAGCTCATCTTGATGCCGCGACCTAGTCCGCGAACCGGTAAACGTTACGTTAGCGGAACTGTGACGCATCGCGGAAGCGCGACGTATCACGTTGTCGCGTAATGCGTCTAATGACGCGCCGCGTTAGCGCTCCCGGAAGTGCTCCGGACCGTGAACCGGAAGCGATCCGAGACGCGGCGCGCACCGCGTAACGTAAGCGGAACAGGTCATGTGACTTGTTTATCAAAGTTTTCATTGGTTCATTTCACTTTTGGTTTCCAAATGATGTATGACTCGGTCATGTGACCTAAAAATAACACTTTTCATTGGTTCAGAACTTTTGCTTTTCCCAAATCATGTAAACCCCTCCTTCTTTCCTCACTCTGACTTTCATCTTGGTGAGAGAAAGACCATTTTCCTGGAGTTCAGCAATGGCTTCTATACTTGCTGCAGCTGGTGCACCCCCACCACCACCTCCACCTCCTCATAAGAAGAGAGGACCACCAAGTCAATTCATCTCCAACAGAGAGGAGGAAGAGGAGGAAGAAGAAGAAGAGGATAGAGATCAACCAAAATTTATCCCGGAGTTGCCCCGTGTTTCTAAAAGGAAAACAAGTTTCATATGGCAGTTTTTTTCCATCCCTCCAGGGGACAAGAAGGTCAATGCTAAATATGCCACCTGCCTCATCTGTAAATACAGATTGTCTAGAGGCACAGAGAAAAAATATAGTATGGGCAACTATACTATGCATCGCCATATGGCCAGGTGGCATCCCTTAAACTACAGCCGGGCAGAGTTAAGGGACCTACAAGATAATCCCCCGACAACTCCTGTGGCCAGATCTACGTCAACAATATCTTTGACAGGAAGAGAGGCACAGGAAACTGTGCCAAACATTCAGCCAAACTTTAAACATATGAAGTTTACCTGTATATATTGTGGTGCTATGCTCCCGTATGGGAACATGAGCGTGAACTTGATGAATATGGTGTTCGAAAACCATAAGTGCCCTAACCCACCCAAGCAGTAATTTTTTTTGCTCCTGTTGAGCCCTTTTCAATGCCTGTTTTTTTGTTGTTTCCCCTCCATAAAAAACACAAAAAAAACATAAAACTGTTCTAAAAATACAAAAAAATCAAAAAATGTTCAAAAAAAAAAAAAAAAAAAAACAACAAAAACAAAAAAAAAAAGTTCTTTTCAGAACTACCTCCCCTTTCAAATAAAATTGCTAGAATGTTTATCACTCTGGCAAGCTCTATTTCTTTTGGTTCGCTTTCCCGTTCGCTGCCCGGTTCGCGAACTTGAAGCGAACCAAAAAAATATTTTTTTTAAAAAAAGAAGAGTTAGTATAAGGGAAGTAAACAGAGAGTAATGTTAAAAGAAAGACAGCTATAGGGAGTAAACCAGAGATACTGTTTAATAGATCTATTTATTAATTCAGGATGACGATAAGGTGTGATCTGTCCTGAGGTTTGTTTAAGGTGAGACCTACTCAGGGTTACAGATCAATTTTACACTTGTTGAGAACAGAAATTTACCTAACCTCAATTTACAAGATGTGGAAATTAAGTGGTTGGGCCAAAGAGGATTAAAATGTCACCAATTGATACCATTGGTGAAAACCTTTATGCATTTGCCAAAACCTGACCTGTTAATAGTGCACTGTGGAGGTAATGATTTGGGCACTTTGACAGGGGTAGGTCTGGAAATGCTTTTAAAGGACACCTTTGAGCAATTAATGGCACTTTTTCCTCAAACTGCCTTGGTATATTCCAATATATGCCAAAGACAGAAATGGAGGTGGTCCAACCAATTTTGTCCACAAATTGAGAAAGCGAGGAAGCATGTAAACAAATCTGTTTCAGCTTACATGAGAGACCATGGAATGGGCTCTCTGTACAACAATAACTTGCGTTACTACATGCAAGATATCTACAGAGGAGATGGAGTTCACTTCTCAGATGAGGGCAACAGAATTTTCATTCTGAATTTAAGACTGTGCATTGGTACCTACTTATAAGTACCTAAATGTACCATAAACCCAAAAGCTCTTCTCAGAGCTACCCTACATCTGATCACTCACAATTATTATTTTTCTCTAACTTTTTTCACTAATTTTCCACAAAATACGCTCCCCGGAGCGCTACCCGGTTCGCTAACCGAAAGCTAACCTCGCGGATTTTTTAAAAAAATGTTTTTTTTCCGCACATATAAGCCTCCTCAGCCACCCTCAGAAAACCTAGGGGGTCAAGATAAGTCTACCATGACCCCTTCTACCCATTCTAAACATTATTTGCCCTCCATCTTGTATCTTAATGCGACCGAAACACAAAATGGTGGACTCCCGTGACGCTTAAGGTTCCCTAACCGGGCCGCTTTCCGGAAAGCGGTCCTAAAAAAAGGTGGGAAAGTAATTTACAGAAAAACGACTAGAGACACTCTCACCAAATATAGATTAGCTCATACTACATAACAATCCCTTTCATTTTCACAAATTTGATTGAAATTCCATTTAGCCATTAAGCCTGTAGACCTCTCTAAGTACCGTGAGGTAAATTACTTCACAAAACACATCTGAAGTTTTGGAATTGACAACCAATGAAAATGTTACTTTCATTTTCAATTTTTTTTTCCTGACATTTGATTGGTTATGTACCTGAATATATATAAAGGAAGAGAAGGAAACACAGCCATTTTGACTACTACTTCCTGAACTACATTTCAAGAGCCTTTTCACCTCCCTGTAAATTAAATTGATAATTTGTAAGTGGCACTTTAAATTAATTTGTAAAAACGTTTTTGATAATTATTTACTGTCCCCCTGCTATAGTTATAGATACAGATAGACTCCTCTGTTATATTTATTGATTGACTTACACTTCTCTGCTATAATTATGAATTTACTTACTTTAAGTTCACTGTTAAAAAAACAGAACTACCTGTCTGAACTTAAACCCAACAGTGCCCTAACTCTTCTAATTTAATTATTTTTTTTATGCAATTTACAGCAAAAAAATGGAAGGGGAGCAAGAAAAAACTAATGTTTCCTTCGAGATTACATCCAAAGACATTGTAACTGAAGAAAATGTGGATGAAGATTTTATGAATCAATCTTTTGACGAACAATTTATTCAAACCTTACAAGAGACAGAAACATCCATGTTTGACGAGATACCAGATGATATAATGCTGGAAGTTTTAATGAACTATGAAAATAATAAATAATTTTTTTTTAAATCAAAATAAATAAATAAATAAAAAAACGAACAAAAACAACAAATAATTAACATACAGTATTAGAAAAGTCTATCATTCTTTTATCCTTAAAGTTCGCTGCCCAGAACGCTTTCCGGTTCGCGAACTTGGCGCTTACCACGCAAAAAAAAAATTTTTTTTTTTGGACCCTCCTAGGCCCTTTTAAAACCTCCACATAAAACCTAGGGGGTCAACGAGGATCTACTATGCCCCCTTATGGTAATTTCCCCCTTTGTTTTGGCCTCCTCTTGTCTCTCGATCCTACCGAGAGACAAGATGGCGGCCGCTCCGGACTGTTTAGAATGTTGACAGACACCGGAGGGCCAATCAGCTTCGCATCGCAAAGTTCCGATACGCGAAAGGTTCGCTAACCGGATCGCTGCCCGGAGCGCTGTTACAGATATATATCTTGATTTAAACGTTAATTTCTCAAAATCCACTGAAGCACATATATTGAGACCTAGCAAAGGCACATCGGGCTAACAGTCCCTACAATTTTGCCAAGTTTCGTGCAAATCCATTCAGCCGTTCGGGCTAAAAGTGAGTCCAACCGCCCTATGGAAATTAACATGGAAAAAACGCGTTTTGGGACCCCCCTTTTTTCTCGGCCCCCCCTCCACAAAACCCCCCCAAATTTTCAAGGGCTGCTCAGAAACAAAATGTGCCATTTTCCTGAAAATTTCAGCCAATTCCGTCCACAAACGCCAAAGTTATTAGGCATAGAATTTTCAGAAATCCCATAGGGAAAAAATCCTAACTATATATACCTACTGGCGACCGCCAGTAGGTAATATATATATATATATATATATAGTGTCATGTGATCAAGGCTTTTCAGCCGAAACGTTATGGCGACAGCTGAATAAACGCAACTAACCAGCATCCAAGTGTGGTCCGTGTCTGTTTCCAGCGCGATCAGGTCAGAGGTGATTGTGGCAGGAGAACGGAGGTTTTCCATATATATATATTACCTACTGGCGATAGCCAGTAGGTATATATAGTTAGAATTTTTTCTCTATGGGACTTTTGAAAATTCTATGTCTAATAACTTTGGCGTTTGTGGACGGAATCGGCTGAAATTTTCAGGAAAATGGCACATTTTGTTTCTGAGCAGCCCCTGAAAATTTGGGGGGGTTTCGTCAAGGGGGGGCCGAGAAAAAAGGGGGGTCCGAAAACGCGTTTTTCCCATGTTAATTTCCATAGGGCGGTTGGACTCACTTTTAGCTCGAACGGCTGAATGGATTTGCACGAAACTTGGCAAAATTGTAGGGACTGTTAGCCCGATGTGCCTTTGCTAGGTCTCAATATATGTGCTCCAGTAGTTTTTGAGAAATTAACGTTCAAACCAAGATATATATCTGTAACAGCGCTCTGGGCAGCGATCCGGTCCGCTTACTTTTCGCTTATCGGAACTTTGCGCGCAGAAAGCTGATTGGCTCTTCGGTGTCTGTCAACATTCTAAACAGTCCGGAGCGGCCGCCATCTTGTCTCTCGGTAGGATCGAGAGAGAAGAAGAGGTGGAAAACGAAAGGGGAATTTAATGAAAGGGGGCAAGGTATCCCCCTCTTGACCCCCTAGGAATGTTGTTGGGGTTATTAAAGGGTCCCGTGGGGAAAAAAAAAAAAATGATTTTTCACGGTAGAAGCGCTTCACGGGCCGCGAACTGGGCCGCAAACTGGTAGCGAAACGGGAATTCGCCATTTTGGGCTTCGTTAATTAAATTACTAGGTATAAGTGGGTGCGGGAGACGTATCCTAATCCCCTATGTTTCCTGAGGGTGGCTGAGGAGGCTGATATATGTTGATACATCTCTTCCAGCGGCTGTGCGTGAGCTTTTTTTTTTTTTTGCTGCGTGACAGTCCGGAGCGGCCGCCATCTTGTCTCTCGGTAGGATCGAGAGAGAAGAAAAGGTGAAAAACTAAGGGGGAATTTAATGAAAGGGGGCAAGGTATCCCCCTCTTGACCCCCTAGGAATGTTGTTGGGGTTATTAAAGGGTCCCGTGGGGAAAATAAAAAAAAATGATTTTTCACGGCAGAAGCGCTTCACGGGCCGCGAACTGGGCCGCAAACTGGTAGCGAAACGGGAATTCGCCATTTTGTGCTTCGTTAATTAAAGTACTAGGTATAAGGGGGTGCGGGAGACGTATCCTAATCCCCTATGTTTCCTGAGGGTGGCTGAGGAGGCTGATATATGTTGATACATCTTTTCCAGCGGCTGCGCCATCTTGCCTTTTTTCCAATGCCACAATTTTGTCGTGCACGGCAGCCATTTTAGATGCCAGGCTGGTCCCAGGCTATCACCTAACCCTGCGGATGTAGTTTATGGCCCCAGCTGTAGAGAATTCAGACATGCCAATCCTCCCGATTCAGGCGTGTGACTACTGATTTCAGTGCTAGTCTCCCGCCTCCCGATTTCTGCAAGCAAAAACCCGGGGGCATATTACGAACAACTAGCGTTAATTTTTGTCTCTAACTTGTTTAGAGACAAAAATTATCGCCGTACATCGGCAATTTTTATCGCAGATAAACCTTGCTATTATCGCAGAAAAGTCAGCGATATTCATGTATTATCGAGCAAATGCTCTTAGCCATGTTATCCACCTCCCATTGGATAACATGGCTAAGAACTGCTCAGGGCAGGTGTTAGATTTTGGAGATATTCGCGCTTAGCGCGAATATCTCCAAAAGTTGGTAATAGAAGGTAGCGATGTTAGGGACTGTTTCCAGTCGCTAACATCTTGGCACGCCACTTTGCATGTCATTAGTGATAAGTATCACTGACATGCAAAGCGGGGCCCAAGATGGTCGCTATCTCCTTTTAGCTGTCACTAACTGGTGTTAGCGACAGCTTGGTAATAGGGAAATAATTTTATCTCCGCTTTCATGGCTTTTAAAGCCAAAAAAGCGGAGATAAACCCCCTTGATAATATGCCCCACGATTCCTTGGGGTTTCAGTTGACAGGGCTTGGTATTGTGTTACATGGTAATTTTTCCATGAAACGTCAGAGGGTTGATGCAGGGGTTCTAGAAGAGGTGATAAACCATTTAAGCCTCATGAACAAGCGCATGGTCTTTTAAAGATTTGTGAAGTACTCGGGGCGGCGGTGTGTGTGTGCCCTCTTTCAGGAGCGGGCGGGGGGGACTGCCAGCAACTTGCCAGGCCAGGCAGTGTTCAACACGTGCATCACCATTTCTCTGCTTGCTATTGCGCTCCATGCTTCGGAAAGGTAAGAAAAAGAACGTGCATTTGAGTTTGAAATGTCCGATCCTGCAGCAGCACACTTCCAAAGCCCACACATGACAATAACCCGATTCAAGGCCCCATTCACCCGTTTTTAAAAAAATAGATAACACTCCAACAAAGTAAGGTTATAAAACTTTATTAACTATTAACTTTAACGAACGGAACAAAAACTAAAAACATTTAAACATTTCTCAACACAAAAAGCAACAATGGTTAGAAGCTGTTTTTTGTGCGAATAGTCCCAAGGCAGCACAACGTGCAGAGTTCTGGACGGCACCCAGGTGATGTCGCCTGGGTGCCGCACTGGTTTAGGGATCCTACAATGCAGCACAGAAAAACAGCGTGGGGCGTCCCGGGTGGGGCGGGGGGAGGCCTCGTCAGTAGCGGTCTGTTGTGCGAATAGTCCCAAGGCAGCACAACGTGCAGAGTTCTGGACGGCACCCAGGTGATGTCGCCTGGGTGCCGCACTGGTTTAGGGATCCTACAATGCAGCACAGAAAAACAGCGTGGGGCGTCCCGGGTGGTGCGGGGGGAGGCCTCATCAGTAGCGGTCTGTGTCCAGTGTCACATGGCTGACACAACATGTACGACAGGCACCCAGGTGATGTCCAGTAAACTGCCGCACTGGTTTTGGTATCCTACAATGCTGCTCCGAAAATTGGCGTGCGGCGGCCCGGGGGGGGCGTGGGGGAGGCGGCGTGAACGGGCCTCCCCAGGTGGCGGCCATCTAGCTGAGTTGCGCCCGCTCTTGCGGCTACAGCGTCTCGCTCACCATGTTGTTGAGTTGCTTCCACTCTTGCAGTGCAGCGATAGGCGGCTGCCACATGGCTCTTAAAATGGCGGACGGCTCCTCGGTTTTGGGCCTGGTCCACTGAAATGGCCCTGGGACACTTTGGAACTCGGACGGTTGCCTGCTAGGGCTTGGGCTCCATTCTCGAAAAGCGTCCCCTCAGCCGTGAAGATTGTACAAAAGTCTTGGGGGCCCCCGACTCCCGCAGGCTTCCGGTGGGGAGCGGCTGCCATGATTGCTCGCGGAATGACCACGACGGAGCCACGAGATGGTGGTGCTCTCATGCTGACGCCAGCTTCAGTCTGAATGATCCAGAAACAAGGTGGGGCTTTCATCGTTTGGGAAAAAAAAATGTTCTAAACCAATGAAAAGTGTTATTTTTAGGTCATATGACCAAGCCTTCCATCTTTAGGAAACCAAAAGTAAAATGAACCAATGAAAAGTTTTATAAAGAAGTCACATGACCTGTTATGCGGCATAGGGCTACAAAAACCGTAGAAAATCCGTTGGCACGTGAGGCGGCGTCAGTAGCGGACCGATGTGCGAATAGGCCGAAGGCAGCACAACGCGCTGAGATCCGGATGGCACCGAGGTGGTGTCAAGCAAATTGCCGTACTGGTGTGGCCATCCTACAATGCTGCGCCGAAAGACGGCGTGTCCAGCTGAGTTCCGGTCACTCTTGCGGTACAGTGAGTCGAACGCGCCGAGATCCGGATGGCACCGAGGTTGTGTCCAGCAAGTTGCTGCACTGGTGTGGCCATCCTACAATGCTGTGCCGAAAGTCGGCGTGGGGTGCCCCGTTGGCTTATGAGGTGATGTCAGTAGTGGACCGATGTGTGAATAGGTCGGAACCAGCACAAGGCGCCAAGATCCGAATGGCAAGTCCTGGATATTGAGTGCCATAGTTGAGAGTTCTGAGCTGTGCTTGTAAGACTATCTGAAGCTTATTTGCACCTGCTGCAGTTTCACTGTTGCCCAAGGTGGTGTCCAGCAAATTGCTGCAGTGGTGTGGCCATCCTACAATGCTGCGCCGAAAGACGGCGTGTCCAGCTGAGTTCCGGTCACTCTTGCGGTACAGTGAGTCGAACGCGCCGAGATCCGGATGGCACCGAGGTTGTGTCCAGCAAGTTGCCGCACTGGTGTGGCCATCCTACAATGCTGCGCCGAAAGACGGTGTGACCAGCTGAGTTCCGGTCACTCTTGCGGTACAGTGACTCGAACGCTCCGAGATCCGGATGGCACCGAGGTGGTGTCCAGCAAGTTGCCGCACTGGTGTGGCCATCCTACAATGCTGCGCCGAAAGTCAGTGTGGGGTGCCCCGTTGGCCTATGAGGTGATGTCAGTAGTGGACCGATGTGTGAATAGGTCGGAAGCAGCACAAGGCGCCCTGCACTGTTGAGCTTTTTTCAATGCCTGTTTTTTGTTGTTTCCCCTCCATCAAAAACAAAAAAAAATATATAAAACTGTGCAAAAATACAAAAAAATGTTTAGAAAAGCAGTGCTTGTAAGACTGTCTGAAGCTCCTTTGCACCTGCTGCAGCTTCACTATTGCCCTGGTGTGGACAAAGATCGCCCATGACTTAGGCTGATTGAGAGTTTGTAGAAAAATGGCTTCAGATTTTCCACATATTACTCTTCAACATTCTTCCTAAATGTAACAATGTGAGACTCACTAGGAGAACGGCTGTTTATCTTTCCTTTCAAAATGCTGCCAACAATATTTTCTGAATGGAAGACACCATCTTGTAGCATAAAGGGCCGAAAGGGGTTCTGGTCTGGCCGATTGTTGGTGAAGACATTTTGACTATATCTTGGACCTGCCCGGCCTCGCCCAAAATGGCGCCGGTATAAATGGGACTCGTAACTCCTTGCCCGCAAATGTATATCTAGAAAATGTTATTGTAAGTGGCCCTGTCTTATTTTAATTACAAAATGTACGTCCACCGATTCCGCAACTGTTAGACACCTTAGTTCTTGCAACCTAATGGCCCGCTCGTTACGTTCCTCTACAGTGTAAATGTCTCCTCATCATATACGATTTCAGTTTGCTCCGTGGCCGGCCCACGTGGTTATAGGCCCGTATTTGTATACTGATATTTTCACAATAAAGGTTTTTAAAACAAAACACGGTAGTAGTATTTACATTGGTAAAGTTTTTACTTTTAGTCACTGTTTTCGAATCAGTAAAAGGCAAGTGAAATAAAGCAGTCCAATTACATGACGGATAAAAGGTATAATATGTAGGAACGCAGTGAAGATAAATGGTCAAGGGCAGTTGTGTTTTTCATTTCTGCAACATAAAGTGATCGATAAGAATCTGATAATCAGGCGTATCGGCGACTAAGACAGCAGGCCGAGTCTCTCTTACTCAACGGCTCCGTCATGGAACGAAGAAACGCCCTTTTTGTCGAAAAAGGAATATATTTTACTTGCAGGACAGTTGTAAATTTTCCGGGAAAGTACATTAGCCTGGAATATTATAACATATATGTTTGAAAAAAAAATAATGTTCGAAAAAAATAAAAAGCGTAATTTTTAGGTCATATGACCAAGCTTTTCATCATTAAATTAACAAAAGTAAAATGAACCAATGAAAAGTTTTATTAACAAGTCACATGACCTGTTATGCTTACGTTACGCGCTGCGCGCCGCGCCTCGGATCACTTCCGGGTGCGCTAATGCGGCGTGTCATAAAACGCATTACGCGACAACGTAGGTCAAGAATATAGTCTAAATGTCTCCACCAACCAGCGTTCAGAACACAACCCCTTTCAGCAGTCCAAAAAGTTCTGTTAAATGACAACAGAGGGGACAGGCAACAAGAACCATCAGTCAAAGAGGGGAGGGCAAGTTCTTCTCTTCCGGTTCATGTTGGGGCGCTACCGGAACTGATCGAATTGGTAGTCTATAGTGTTTCTGGATGTTTCAGACTAAAGCTGGCGTCAGCATGAGACCACTACCATCTCGTAGCTCCGTCGTGGCCATTCCACGAGCAATCATGGCAGCCGCTCCCCACCAGAAGCCTGCGGGAGTCGGAGGCCCCCAAGACTTTTGTAGAATCTTCACGGCTGAGGGGACGCTTTTCGAGAATGGGACCCAAGCCCTAGCAGACAAGCGTCCGAGTTCCAAGGTGTCCCAGGGCCATTTTAGTGGACCAGGCCCAAAACCGAAGAGCCGGCCGCCATTTTGAGAGTCCTGTGGCAGCCGTCTATCGCTGCACCGCAAGAGCGGGCGCATCTCAACTACATGGTGAGCGAGACGCTGTAGTCGCAAGAGCGGGCGGTAAACAGCTGAATGGCGGAAGAGGCACAGTGTAGCAAAAGCGGGCGGAATGGCAACTAAAACGATAAAGGGGCGCCCCACTACAGCTTGTCTTCAGGTCAAACGGATTGTGGGACAAGGTCCAGAATTGAAGAGTCATCAAAAGGCAAAAAGTTCCGCCGGACCCCGGGAGCCGGCCGCCTATGTCGGGGGCGATCTCAGGCTACACCAGTGCTATAAGACTTGGGGAGGGTGTCGGAGCCAAGCGTCTTCTCCGAGTCCATGGCCATCACACCGCCCCTCGGGGGCCTCCGTCAAGCGGTTTAGGGAGGTACCATATAACATTGTTTTCAAATGCAGTCAGGTCCACAAACGACCCTCAGTTACTTTGGAATAGTGAAGCTGCAGTAGGTGGAAATAAGCTTCAGACAGTCTTACAAGCACTGCTTTTGTAAACATTTTTTTTTTTTTTTGTATTTTTGCACAGTTTTATATATTTTTTTTTGTTTTTGATGGAGGGGAAACAACGAAGCACAGGCAGTGAAAAAGGCTCAAACTCAGAACTCTGAACTATGGCACCCAATATCCAGGACTTTCCATCCGGATCTTGGCGCCTTGTGCTGCTTCCGACCTATTCACACATCGGTCCACTACTGACATCATCTTATAAACCAACGTTATGTAAATAGTTATTTAATAAAATGTTTTACCCTGTTTCTTTGCTGGTGTGTTGTCTATATTTTTAATATTTGCATAGGGTTTGTCGTTATTTTGGGCGGGGTGGGTGACGGAGCCGAGCTGTCTTGCAGCCCTCATGGTGTGGAGCTCAGTTCATCTCACTATTTTCGTATTTCTCATGAAGGGTTGTTTATAATATTTCTATTTTAGCGAGGTCAAAAAGAGATCCAATTAGTGGCCTACTGATTTTGCTCGATTACTTTTATTTTTTTACACGATTTTTCACGATCTGCAAAGACTAAACAGAGTATTGCGACTTTGTGCTTGTTTGTAAATAGAGAATGAACCAAAGAGAATCAATTGAAAAACAGTAAATGCTTGGATAATAATCAATCAAATGGAGAGACAAGCAGGCAGGACGGATTACAACGGGGGTAAAGGCCTGCGTTAACTACTCTTCACTATCTGCAAAGAGAGAGTACTACTAAGAGAAAAGAGGGGAGGGGGGCAGCGTTCAAAGCACATCAGCGTGCATAAATACGAAAATGTTTTTATCTATCACGTACTTTACATTTTAATGCTTTTCATATTTGCTATTAAAAAACCAATGAAATTCACAGAAAAAACCATAGGTTATAGTGGATATATAGTTAGGAATTTGCATTTACAAAACCTTGAAAATTCAATGAAAAAACCATTGGTTTTAGGCCATATATAGTTAGAAATTAGCATTTACAAAACCTTATTTTACTCGCATAAAACCATTGAAATTCCATATATAGTTAGAAGCGCTAACTATATATCGCGCACCCGCAATCCACTGCTGATGATGTCACATATTACATCATTCATGACATGGTCAGTGACATCACTGATGACATCACTGATGACATCTCAAATGACATCACTGATGACATCACTGATGACAACTCAAATGACATCACTGATGACATCTCAAATGACATCACTGATGACATCACTGATGACAACTCAAATGACATCACTGATGACATCTCATTTGTCATCACTGATCACATCACTCATGTGATAATACAATGAACCTCTTCAGACTCTAATATAACCTTACATACACTCAGTATAAACAGACACTCACAGACTGTCACTCATCCATGGAGTTACTCACACACCTAGTCAGTCATGCAAAGAATCAATCACACCTCCATTTCCTCAACTTTACAGTTATACACATCTTACTTATTCAAACATATAATAACACATATTTACTCTCTTATATAATCCCTGATACAAGCTCACAGTGATCGATACAGCCACTCACACATTCACTGGCTCTTATGTTCAGTTATTTATATATGTCAACTCTCACATGTATTGTGTTTTACATACGTACTTACTTGCACATGTAGCAATGAGAAATCCATTCACTCACCAACACACCCATGCACAGTCAACCGCCCATATAGCTGTTTCCACATGCACTCTTGAACTCATACTCCTAGTGAATCAACTGCTTACACATCTATGCACAGAGTCACGCACCTCCCAGCCACCCACACACACACTCAGCCTCCCATTCAAATACTTGGGCAACCAATCAATAACCCATATGGCCACTCTTATAGCTACTGATCAACACATGCAGCAGCTTACACAACAACAAACATACTGATGCACAAATTAAGACAGTTTAGTCACTAACCCATGCACTCAGTGAGACACATTTAATCACTCTTTCATACAGTCAGTCATGCACCTACTAAATTCTTCATCCAGACACTTATACATCCACTCATTCTTCAATATGTAAAACATATTTAAACTTTACAGACACATACAATCACTGGATGTTGTGATCAGTGATGTCATCAGTGATGTCATTTGAGATGTCATCAGTGATGTCATCAGTGATGTCACTGACCATGTCATGAATGATGTAATATGTGACATCATCAGCAGTGGATTGCGGGTGCGCGATATATAGTTAGCGCTTCTAACTATATATGGAATTTCAATGGTTTTATGCGAGTAAAATAAGGTTTTGTAAATGCTAATTTCTAACTATATATGGCCTAAAACCAATGGTTTTTTCATTGAATATATATATATATATATATATATATATATATATATTCACTGAAAAAACCATAGGTTTCACACCAGTTATAGTTAGCTGGAAATTTTACTGATATAAAACCATTGAAATTCCCACGTTATAGTTAGATGGACTCACTATAACTTGCGCGTGCAATGCACTGCTGATGACATCACATATTACATCACTCATGACATGGTCAGTGACATCACTCATGACATCACTGATGACACCATCCAGTGAATGTGTGTCTTTCTGAAAAATAAATATATTTTATATATGTATATGTAAAAGTTGATGGAAGAATAAATGTTTAAATAAGTGTCTAAATGGATGGTTTTTAAAAATTGATTGGTTAACTGGCTTAATAAGACATCATCAGCAGTGCATTGCACGCGCAAGTTATAGTGAGTCCATCTAACTATAACGTGGGAATTTCAATGGTTTTATATCAGTAAAATTTCCAGCTAACTATAACTGGTGTGAAACCTATGGTTTTTTCAGTGAATTTAATAGGTTTTTTAAATGCTAATTCCTAACTATAACTGGTGTGAAACCTATGGTTTTTTCAGTGAATTTCATAGGTTTTTTAAATGCTAATTCCTTTGTATATCGAGTTTCTAACCTTTTTTTTTTTTTACAATTTGCTGGTTTTTTTTAAGTATTCATTTTTTTTATATAATTTTTTTCTTTTGCGCTCTGGGTGCGCGCTCCGGGAAGCTTTCAGCTAAGCTCTCCGGTAAGCTTTTCCGAGAGCTCATCTGAAAGCGCACCCAGAGCGCAACTGTCGTTCGTGAAAAAAAATATGAATGAAAAGTTAATAATAATGCAAAACATTTCGTACCATACAAATAAAATTAGTTTTTTTTAATAAGGAAAATGATTATGCATTTCTATAAAAGATTGATGACGTCACTTCGGCGCGCAACGTAAGTGCCCTCGGAAGCGCCTACGTTCGCGGCGCATAAACGCACGCAAAAGCGCCTACGATCGCGCCACGTTTGCGCCCCGGAAGCGCCTACGATCGCGCTGCGTAAACGCACCGGAAGTGCTCCGGAGCGCGCAGCGTAAACGCGTCGGGTCATGTGACCCTAAAATAACACTTTTCATTGGTTGCTAACAGTTTTTTTTTACAATGAATGAAATCCCCACCCATTTCCTTCACTTCTTCTTTCACTTTTGTGACTGAAAGACCTGCCTTTTTTGCTGCTCCATATTCCTGGATTAATCATGGCTGCCAGACCATCCAGCAGTGAAGATGACTCCAATGATTTCATTGATGAAGAGCCTCCTCAGCCGAAGGTCAAAGAACATTTCATCTGGAAATTTTTTAAGTTTCCAGCAGACCAGAAGAAGGTGAATGCACCAAAAGTAGAGTGCAGGATCTGCAAACAGGTCCTGTCACGGGGTAACCCCCAAAAAAAATACTCTTTTGGCAACTTCACCATGATTCGCCATGTGGAGAGGAGGCACCCCCAGAATTTTGCCCGGGAAAGTGTCAGGGCTCTGGCACAAGAGGTTCCCAGAGATGGGGCCTCTACATCAACAGGAGGAGCAACTTCTTCTGGAAGAGAACAATCACAGGAGCAGGTAGCAAACATTCAACCTGCATTTAACCATGGGGTCGTCAGATGCAAATACTGCAATCAACTCCTCACCTATGGGGAGCAAAGTGTCCTGCTCATGGTTCGGGCATTGGAGAACCATCGCTGCCCTTCCCACCCCTAATTTTTTTCTTTTCTTTTTGCTCCTGTTGAGCAGTTTCTATTCCCTGTTTTTGTTCCTGTTCAGTTAAAAGAAGAAAACCAAAAGTTCTTTTCAGAACTACCTCCAATTCTCATCAAAGAGCTATATTCTTAAAAAATGAAGAGTAAGTGAAATATAGTGCATTGATAATTGAAAGGAGAATGAGTAAGAAAGAACAGAAAGGTATGAGAGGTGAAAGGAAGTGAAGTAGGAGGAATGAAAGAAGGTGAGTGTTAGAAAAGAAAGTTATGACACAGTGAATAAACTGGAGGCCTCATTTCTGAAAAGTGACGCATCGCTACGTGAAAACAGCGATGCGTCACTTTTCTGGACGCACTCCTTATGACATTCCAGATATGTCATATTTAATATATGACTAATCAATTCGCAAGGAGTTACAGATATGTCAGTATTTCTGACATATCTGTAAACACAAAAGTAACGCATTGCAGGAGTGCGTCACAAAAGTGACGCAACTCCAGTAATGTGTCCTTTCACATGGAAAAAGCACCATGTGAAAGGTTTGCTGTGAAGCAGGCGCAAGATTTTGGCGCAACAGCATCCTAAAAGTGACGCACTGCGTCATTATTACCAAGCTTTTTGCAAGGAACACCCCCTCTGCATGCATTATACCTGACACTATTTTTTAAAAAGTGACGCATCTAGGTACATGGGTCACTTTTTAAAACTCTGCGCCACATTGTATCTGCATCAGGTATAATGTATGCAGAGGGGGCAATCCCTCGCAAAAAGCTTGGTAATAACGACGTACTGAAATCTATGAGATTTCTCTGCGTCACTTTTAGGATGCTGTTGCGTCAAAATCTTGCGCCTGCCTCGCATCACTTTCATGTTTACAGATATGTGAGAAATACTGACGTATCTGTAACTCCTTGCAACATGATTCGTCATACATTAAATATGACACATCTGGAATGTCATAAGGACTGTGGACAGAAAAGTGACGCATCACACCAGCAGTGTAATAAAATGTACCTCGTTGCACTATATTTAAAGGATGCAACAGCATCCTAAAAGTGACGCAGTGAAATCTCAAACATTTCACTGCGTCGCTATTACAAAGCTTTTTGTGGGGGAACACCCCCTCTGCATGCATTATACCTCATGCAGATATAATGTGGCGCTTGATTTTAAAAAGTGACCCATCTACCTAGATACGTCACTTTTTAAATATAACGCAACGAGGCACATTTTTTTACACCACTGGTGCGATGCGTCACTTTTCTGTGCGCACTCCTTATGACATTCCAAGTAACGCATTGCTGGAGTGCGTCACAAAAGTGACGCAACTCCAGTAATGTGTCCTTTCAAATGGGGAAAGCAGCATGTGAAATGTCTTGCCTCAGTCTAACACCTGCTGTAAAGCAGGCACAAGATTTTGACGCAACAGCATCCTAAAACTGACGCAGTGAAATCTCAAAGATTTCACTGCGTCGCTATTACAAAGCTTTTTGCGGGAGAACACCCCCTCTGCATGCATTATACCTGACGCCATTTTTAAAAAGTGACGCATCTAGGTACATGGGTCACTTTTTAAAACTCTGCGCCACATTATATCTGCGTCAGGTATAATGTATGCAAAGGGGGCATTCCCCCGCAAAAAGCTTGGTAATAACGACGTACTGAAATCTATAAGATTTCTCTGCGTCACTTTTAGGATGCTGTTGCGTCAAAATCTTGCACCTGCCTCGCATCACTTTTATGTTTACAGATATGTCAGAAATACTGACGTATCTGTAACTCCTTGCAACATGATTCGTCATACATTAAATATGACACATCTGGAATGTCATAAGGAGTGCGCACAGAAAAGTGACGCATAACACCAGCAGTGTAATAAAATGTGCCTCGTTGCACTATATTTAAAAAGTGACGCATCTAGATAGATGCGTCACTTTTTAAATATTGCATAACAATGCGCATTTTTTTACACCGCTGGTGCGTCACAAAAATTGACGCACAGGAGGCGCAAAACTAACAGCGCAAGGCCTTCATAAATATGGTCCTGGATTTTCCCCGTGCTTCGCCGGTGCGCGTACCATGCGCTTCCCTCGCGCAAAACGAAAAAATTTTTTTAATGCCCTGCAGGACCCTATTTTAGTCCCTACATCAAACCTAGGGGGTCAGAGGGGGTCTACTCTTCCCCCTTATGGTCATTTGCCCCTTTTTTTTTCAAACCCCTTGTGTCTCGATTTTACCGAGACACAAGATGGCGGCCGCTCCAGACTGTTTAGAATGTTTACAGACACCCAAGAGCCAATCAGCTTTCTGCGCGCAAGTCGCGTGTCGCGCCAGGAGCGCACTCCAGTGCGCGCACCGGAGAGCGCCTATAGATATATATATTTTTTTGAACCTAAATTACTCAAAATCCACTGCAGCACATATCTTGAGACATAGCAAAGGCACATCGGGCTACAAGTCCCTACAATTTTGCCAAGTTTGGTGTAAATCCATTCAGCCGTTCGGGCTAAAAGTGAAATTGACCGCCCTATGGAAATTAACATGGGGAAAATGCGTTTTGGGACCCCCCTTTTATCTCGGCCCCCGCTTGACGTATCCCCCCCAAACTTTCAGGGAAGGACCGGAGCTCGACGAGGCCATTTTCAGGAAATTTTCAGGCAGATTCGTCAACCGGTGCCAAAGTTATTCCAAATAGAATTTTGAGATTTAACATTGAAAAAAATCCTAACAATAACTACCTACTGGCGACCGCCAGTAGGTAATATATATATATATATATATATATACATATACATATATATATAAAACATAAAATCTATTTTTTTAAAACCATTCTATTATAATTTAAAATATTAAACTATTTAAAAATCTTTCAACTTAAATTTACCACTCCAGTGAATGCAACAGTAGGGAAAGTCTTGGATAGCGGAAAGGTAAAAATTACTATTCCCACTCCAGTGAGTGCAACAGTAGGAAAAGTGTTGGATAGCGGAGGGGGTACCACTTACTATCCTCTCTCCAGTAAGTGTAACAGTAGTAAAAGTGTTGGATAGCAGAGGGGTAAAAATTACTGATTCCACTCCAATGAGTGCAACACTAGGAAAAGTGTTGGATAGCAGAGAGGTAAAACTTACTATTCTCACTTCAGTCAGTGCAACAGTAAGGAAAGTGTTGGATAGCGGAGGGGTAAAAATTACTATTCCCACTCCAATGAGTGCAACAGTAGGGAAAGTATTGGATATCGGAGGGGTTAAATTACTATTCCCACTACAATGAGTGCAACAGTAGGGAAAGTGCTGAATAACTGGGAAGGGGGGGGAAAGTTACTATTTCCACTCCAGGCAGTTCCAAATTAAAATATTATCAGCAAAAAATATTTCAAACACAAAATAAAGGAAAATATACATTTCACATTAACAAAATTTAAAAAACATAATATAATGTGAAATACATATGGCAAATACCTACAAATATTATATTAAATAAAATAAAAACATAATTTTCAAAACAAATAAATATTTTTAATTAGAAATTATTTACAAGCAAAAACATTAATTATGATATATTATTTCTTATTTCCTACACTATAACACCACACAATTCACAACCCATATCTAAATAAAACAAATGTATTTCCATAATTAATATAATTCATTATCAATTAAAGAAATATTATCAATTAAAAAACATAAAAATGTATTAACTTCCCACCCTTTACCCCTATAATCCCCACAATCCACAGCTAATATGTAACTGTAAAAAAACATTCACAACTAAAATGTATTTTCAATTAAAAAGCAAATAGTTTTTAACAACAAGTTATAAAGTAAGTAAAATTTATTTACTCCACCCTTTACCCTATAAAATCAACACCCCCACAAAAAAACAATTACCCTAATCAATCATCAAATAATTATTTGATATTAATGATCAACTAATTATTAACTAATTAAACATAAATTACTTCCTGCCCTTTACCCCTATAAACCCAACAACCCACACTTAAAATTAAATACACAATTTCCATATTTAAGTTTCAATTAATTAATTAATTAATAACTAATTATTAATTAATTAAACATTAGTTACTTGCCAGCCTTTATCTCTATAAACATCACAACCCACACCTAAAATTAATTACACAGTTTCCATATTTAATTTTCAATAAATTAATTAATATTAATTAACAACGAATTATAATAAATTAAATGTAAATTACTTCCCAATATTTACCCGTATAAACCCCACAACCTGCACCTAAATCAATTACATAATTACCATAGTTAATTATCAAATAATTAATAATATTAACTAACAACGAATTAATAATTCATTAATAACAAATCACTTCCCACACTTACCCTATAAAATCTCAATTAAATATTAATAAACTAAACATTTAACACATATATTAAAAAACATAAACAGTACTTATACTATTAAAAGATATCACATACATTTAAAATATATACTAAAATTCATACAACTAATTAATAAATCGATATTTTAAACAACTATGTTTTTGCAAACGATATTAATGACTTCTATAGTTTGAAAGATGATATTTCTTCCCTTAAAAACGATATTCTTGACTATGAGGTTCTTGCTATCGATATTTTTGTGTCACTATATTTACAACTCAATATTTGTGTGAGTCAACATTTCTAACTCAATATTTTGTCTAAATACCACAAAGGAGAATGCCTCCTCATTAACATTTTCAAGCAACTTTGTTATTCTTGCTGAGAACAGCCCGGGGCTATTCTTATAGGAGCCGTCAACAGAATTGAGGCTGAGAGCCTGTTGCTGAAAATTCTGTCAAATATCTGCTTTCAGATATTTGCTGTCAATATCTGTCAATATCTGCATTCATTCCCATGGGCTTCCAGGCCCATAGGAATGAATGGCAATTGACGAATTGGTAAATTCGGATTCGGTAAATACCGAATCTTAACGATTCAGTAATTTTTACCGAATAATTAGCTATATAGGATTTACCGATTCTAAAATACTGAATCGGTAAAATTCGGTATTTTAGAATCGGTAAATCCTATTTACCTACATCTACATCTACATCTAGCCCCTAGTGTTGTTTTGGAATTTTTCCGCACAATTTATTCATTAAAGCGGCACTGTGTGCATTTTGTACTGCAAATGTCTTTGTGCATTTGTTCAAATGCTTGTATTCCAAAACTAGACAATATGAATTATCGGGTTTCTTTACGGGAAATAAATGATTATTCATGGAAGAGGTTCAATTCTCTATCACACCTTGGTAGTCAAGTTGATCTAAGATCTCGATTATATGTTTTTTTCGCGTCATGTTTTATTGGGTACTGTCTCTGTGGAGTTGGAGTAGTTTTTAATGGGATTACATGGTGAGGTCACCCAACATCTCACCCTACATGGTTGCGGTATAATGCAGGAGAAAATTCTACTGCCCACTCCTGCGCATATGAATGTTTCAATGATTCTGGAACGAGGTCAGAGACACCTGTTAAAATTACTGTTTCTTATTTTGGGCAATCCTTAACAAACTCAGGTGGCCAATCATTTTCTGCTCAAAGAATGTTGTATCCAAAGGACAGGTTCTCCCAAAAGAGATCTTTAACTTTACTTGGTATGTCCCCCTCCATATGGAGTGTTATTTTATATAACTGGTGTGGGACACTTACCCTAGTATCAGGTGTCTCAACCTTGATATGTTCATTCAACACCGCTGCCCCAGAAATACCATCAGGTTCTGGCAAGCTATTGTTACTTCTGCTGCACTATCTAGCATCGTCAGAGCCCATTCCCCATTCAGAAGTTGAGTCCTCAGTAGCCTGGGCATTTCTTATTTTAAGCCCTGCTACTTTCTTTTTCTTAAATTGAGGTTTTACTTTTGGTTCGTATTTTATTTGCTATTAAAGTCTGAACTGCTTTGTGTGTCTCTTGACTTTATTTGTTCTGTAATCTGACTGGCCTTCCCTCTCAGAGTTTTTCGATGGACCCTGAAAGGAATGAGAGGAGTGTGTATCAGTATACTGATGCTTCTCAGGATATTTAATATTATCACAATTTCTAAGGTTATACCTCCTTTCGGAGGGCTCCTGCTGAGGAGACCCACCCCTTGATTGTGATATTTTCCCTCTATTTTTTGCTGTTTTATTATCCCATTTCTTTTTTAAAGAATCAGGTGCTTGCTTGGTGGTATCCTTTTTGGAACTACCCATTACTTGTGGTTTCATAGCTCTGGCCCCCAAATTATCTCTACGTAATTCAGCGTTTGTACCTTCGATACATTTTGGAAATTCTTGCTCCTGTTGTGCAGGAGTGCATTCCATCAGGCTTTGGCATATAGCCAGCACTGCTGCCTCCCCTTTTTTAGTTTGCTAATATAATTGTATATACCTGGAAAAAATTGCCTAATAATTTTATCCCTAAGTTCAGAGCTGGTTCTGCTCCATACCCATTCTGTATTTATCTTAATACTTCTGGTGTCACTGCTATTGAAGAAATACCACGAGTTCTGGTATAGATGGCAGCAAAAACTGTACCCCAAGTGGCACAATCATCTACTCCTATTGGCAAGCAAATTGTCAATAATCTGTGTTTTTCTTGTGGGTCTGTGTTTAGAAACACTGCCTCTAACTGTGCTATTTTCTGTGCTTTCCAGAATGGCATGCTCACGTTTTGTTGGCATTCTTCCCATAACTGCGTTCAGTGATTGTGGGATGATTTAAGATGCTGTTCCTTGTACTTGACCTGCTGGGGCAATTTTAGTTGATTAAAGTGTGAGTGTTCTCATAACGAACTGTGTCATATGTCTGTGAAATTTTATTATTTCTTTATTTCTTTGAGAAGTGGACGTAACTTAGCCTGCAATTGGCAATGTGTCAATGTTTGGATGTGGTGTGTAAGCCGCTAGGACCTGCCAAGTCACTCTGTCTCTTCTGAGTGGACCGAGTCTTACTTTATCTGTGGTATGTGGGATGGTGCCTTTAAACCAGTTTATATGCTTCTGGTAACCCAGTGGAACTTCAATGTTCTCCTTTGGACAATATTGTTCCTGTTGTTTTATCCAGGGGTAAGTATGAAATGTATTCATGCATGTCTCTGCAGGTGGTAATTTAGTCCATGAACAGAATACCTCTGTCCTGAATGACTCGTGTGCCTCTATCGCAACTGTTACAGTCCCACCTAATGCTGAGACTCTAAACTCTGCTAGTTTTAAAGTGCATTTCTGACATTGTCTGAAATATTTATATCAATATTCCTCCTCCCTCGCTGCATTCGCATGTAATGCAGCGTTCTCTTCAACAGAAATTGTTAAAAGGGTTTCAGAGCAAATGTGATAAGGTTCTATGCACAATGTAGGGAATTACTATCATTCAAACTTGAATAAATAATAAATAAACCTACAGCCAATACATAGGATATGCCTACTCAGCTGTGGCTTATTTTTCCTTTCCCACGCTAGACATCTCTGGGCAGATGTGAGTAGGGTCTATGTGAAAAGCACGACTGAACTTCTCAGATTTTACATTGAATAAGAACCAAACCAACGTTGGTGGTGCCATGTCGTGTAGTTCCTACAAATGTATTTAGGATCTGCGTGTATATATATATATATATATATATATATATATATATATATATATATATATATATATATATATATATATATATATATATTCACTGAAAAAACCATAGGTTATAGACCATATATAGTTAGGAATTAGCATTTACAAAACCTTGAAAATTCACTGAAAAAAACCATAGGTTATAGACCATATATAGTTAGGAATTCGCATTTACAAAACCTTATTTTACTCACACAAAACCATTGAAATTCCATATATAGTTAGTTGCACTAACTATATATCGCGCACCCGCAATCCACTGCTGATGATGTCACATATTACATCATTCATGACATGGTCAGTGACATCACTGATGACATCACTGATGACATCTCCAATGACATCACTGATGACATCTCAAATGACATCACTGATGACATCACTGATGACATCTCATTTGACATTACTGATCACATCACTGATGATATCATTCATGTGATAATATGATGAACCTCTTCAGACTCTAATATAACCTTAGATACAATCAGTGTAAACAGACACTCACAGACTGTCACTCATCCATGGAGTTACTCACACACCTAGTCAGTCATGCAAAGAATCAATCACACCTCCATTTCCTCAACTATACAGTTATGCAAACTTTACTTATTCAAACATATACTAACACATATTTACTCTCTTATAAAATCCCTGATACAAGTTCACAATGATCCATACAGCCACTCACACATTCACTGGCTCTTATGCACAGTTATTTATATATGTCAACTCTCACATGTACTGTGTTTTACATATGTACTTACTTTGACATGTAGCACTGAGATATCCATTCACTCACCAATACACTCATGCACACAGTCAACCGCCCATACAGCTGTTTCCACATGCACTTTTGAAACCATACATCTAGTGAATCAACTGCTCACACATCTATGCACAGAGTCATACACCTCCCAGCCACCCACACACACACTCAGTCTCCCGTACAAATACTTGGGCAACCAATCAATAACCCATATAGTTACTCATATAGCTACTTATCAACACATGCAACAGTTTACAGAACAACAGACATAATGATGCACAAATTAAGACAGTTTAGTCACTAACCCATGCACTCAGTGAGACACATTTAATCACTCACTCATACAGTCAGTCATGCACCTACTAAATCCTTCATCCAGACACTTATACATCCACTCATTCTTCAATATGTAAGACATATTTTAACTTTACAGAAACATACAGTCACTGGATGTTGTCATCAGTGATGTCATCAGTGATGTCATTTGAGATGTCATCAGTGATGTCATCAGTGATGTCACTGACCATGTCATGAATGATGTAATATGTGACATCATCAGCAGTGGATTGCGGGTGCGCGATATATAGTTAGTGCAACTAACTATATATGGAATTTCAATGGTTTTGTGTGAGTAAAATAAGGTTTTGTAAATGCGAATTCCTAACTATATATGGTCTATAACCTATGGTTTTTTCAGTGAATTTTCAAGGTTTTGTAAATGCTAATTCCTAACTATATATGGTCTATAACCTATGGTTTTTTCAGTGAATTTTCAAGGTTTTGTAAATGCTAATTCCTAACTATATATGGTCTATAGCCTATGGTTTTTTCAGTGAATATATATATACATACATATATAAACATATATCATCTGTATATCTATATAAATACAAACATAAATGCATGCATACATATACTTATATGCATACAGATGCATGTTATTTACATGAAAGTTGAAAAAACACTAATAAAAGCAAAGCTAAAAAGCCACCTCATTACAAACAGAATGGCTTTAACTTAAACGAGGGCGAGATCTATTGCATTTTCAATGCTTGTTTACTTTGGTTCCATCAAGAAGGCATTCAGATGTGTCACACATTTGCCATAAATTCTGAATGTTAGCACTCTAGTTGCACATTAGATCACTGTAGTAAAGCTACTGCTCACCAGGGACGTCTGCTGCTGGTATTCAAAGTGCATGTTTCAGTCTGCATGTCAGAATTTTTTTAATGAAATAGAAGAGGATTTGAGAAGTCACTCAAAATGATCCCTAATTTTTCTTTCTGAAGCACTAATCATACTTTCTATGGCAAAATTAACCCCCTCATGTTGTTCCTTTTTAAATTGAGTGTTTTCAGACTTACCACTTAATTCCAATCAAGATGGCTTCTGGTGTGCCATACTTTTGTCATAAGTAAGACTGTTAGCGCTCTAGTTGTTCTTTAGAACACTCTGGGACATTCTGTCATTGGGCTATACTTGGGCTACATCTGGGTGATAATTGGGCTACATTTGGGCTCTTTTGTCTCTGGTGGCCATTTTGGGAGACTGTATGTCAGAATTTTTTTATGAAATTGAAGAGGGTTTGAGAAGTCACTCAAAATGTGCCCTAATTTTTCTTTCTGCAGCACTAATCATAATTCATATGGCAAAATATACCCCCTCATTTTGTTCCTTTTTAAATTAAATGTTTTAAGAGTTACCACTTTATTCCTATCAAGATGGCTTCAGGTGTGCCATACCTTTGTAATAAGTAGGACTGTTAGCGCTCTAGTTGTTCTTTAGAACACTCTGGGACATTCTGTCATTGGGCTATACTTGGGCTACATCTGGGTGATATTTGGGCTACATTTGGGCTCTTTTGTCTCTGGTGGCCATTTTGGGAGACTGCATGTCAGAATGTTTTAATGAAATAGAAAAGGATTTGAGAAGTCACTCAAAATGTGCCCTAATTTTTCATTCTGCAGCACTAATCATACTTTCTATGGCAAAATATACCCCCTCATGTTGTTTCTTTTTAAATTAAATGTTTTAAGAGTTACCACTTTATTCCAATCAAGATGGCTTCAGGTGTGCCATACCTTTGTAATAAGTAGGACTGTTAGCGCTCTAGTTGTTCTTTAGAACACTCTGGGACATTCTGTCATTGGGCTATACTTGGGCTACATCTGGGTGATATTTGGGCTACATTTGGGCTCTTTTGTCTCTGGTGGCCATTTTGGGAGACTGCATGTCAGAATGTTTTAATGAAATAGAAAAGGATTTGAGAAGTCACTCAAAATGTGCCATAATTTTTCATTCTGCAGCACTAATCATACTTTCTATGGCAAAATATACCCCCTCATGTTGTTTCTTTTTAAATTAAATGTTTTAAGAGTTACCACTTTATTCCAATCAAGATGGCTTCAGGTGTGCCATACCTTTGTAATAGGTAGGGCTGTTAGCGCTCTAGTTGTTCTTTAGAACACTCTAGGAGGCTGCAGTAGAACACAAAGGAATCAACTGACAGTCTCTGTCCTTGTTGGATGTACATGTTTTACTGAGAATGTCAGACTTCATTTTCACATGACTGAGAAAGATAATGTGAATTTACAGAAAATATGCTTTCAGTTTAGCTTATAGATCCCCTTCCAAACCACTGTGGGAAAATCATGAGATATTAGTTTTCTTTCAAACAATATTCATGATATCACAGCAGAAGGTTTTTTCACATGGTAAAATCACCTTAGAACCCACCACAATTCCTAAAACGAGTATGGTACCATCAACAAATGATTTATAATGTAACTAAAGTCCTAAAACCCTCTATTAACTACAATGCTTTTTAATGAGGTGCTATCATGTATATTGGTCCCAAGATGGCTGCCAACACTTCTTGGATGAAGTGCAGACAGCCAATCAGATCAGATGTGTGGTTAGGCTCCGCCCAGATATATATCTTTTTTTGAACCTAAATTACTCAAAATCCACTGGAGCACATATATTGAGACCTAGCAAAGGCACATCGGGCTAACAGTCCCTACAATTTTGCCAAGTTTCGTGCAAATCCATTCAGCCGTTCGAGCTAAAAGTGAGGCCAACCGCCCTATAGAAATTAACATGGGAAAAACGTGTTTTGGGATCCCCCTTTTTTCTCTGCCCCCCCTTGATGAAACCCCCCCAAATTGTCAGGGGCTGCTCAGAAACAAAATGTTCCATTTTCCTGAAAATTTCAGCCAATTCCGTCCACAAACGCCAAAGTTATTAGACATAGAATTTTCAAAATCCCATAGAGAACAAATCCTAACTATATATACCTACTGGCGACCGCCAGTAGGTAATATATATATATATATATATATATATATATATATATATATATATATATATATATTACCTACTGGCTATCGCCAGTAGGTATATATAGTTAGGATTAATTCTCTATGGAACTTTTGAAAATTCTATGTCTAATAACTTTGGCGTTTGTGGACGGAATCGGCTGAAATTTTCAGGAAAATGGCACATTTTGTTTCTGAGCAGCCCTTGAAAATTTAGGGGGGTTTTGTCAAGGGGGGGCCGAGAAAAAAGGGGGGTCCCAAAACGCGTTTTTCCCATGTTAATTTCCATAGGGCGGTTGGCCTCACTTTTAGCTCGAACGGCTGAATGGATTTCCACGAAACTTGGCAAAATTGTAGGGACTGTTAGCCCGATGTGCCTTTGCTAGGTCTCAATATATGTGCTTCAGTGGATTTTGAGAAATTAACGTTTAAATCAAGATATATATCTGTAACAGCGCTCCGGGCAGCGATCCGGTTAGCGAACTTTTTGCGTATCGGAACTTTGCGATGCGAAGCTGATTGGCCCTCCGGTGTCTGTCAACATTCTAAACAGTCCGGAGCGGCCGCCATCTTATCTCTCGGTAGGATCGAGAGAGAAGAAGAGGTGAAAGACGAAGGGGGAATTTAATGAAAGGGGGCAAGGTATACCTCTCTTGACCCCCTAGGAATGATGTTGGGGTTATTAAAGGGTCTCGTGGGGAAAATAAAAAAATATATATTTTTCACGGTAAAAGCGCTTCCCGAGCCGCGAACTGGGCCGCAAACTGGTAGCGAAACGGGAATTCGCCATTTTGTGTTTCGTTTTAATTAAACTACTAGGTATAAGGGGGTGCGGGAGACGTATCCTGACCCCTTATGTTTTCTGAATATGTTGATACATGTCTTCCAGCGGCTGTGCGTGAGCTTTTTTTTTTTTTTTGCTGCGTGACGTCTGTTAACGTTCGATTCGATGGAAATCAGGAAGTGTTGACCACCATTTTGTCACTGCGAGTAAATATTTTGTTATAAATGAATCCTTATTGATAAACATTGTCTGCGCCATCTTGCCTTTTTGTCCAATGCCACAATTTTGTCGTGCACGGCAGCCATTTTAGATGCCTTGACCAGACCCACTCTCTGCACGCCGTCGATTCTCAGCACGGCTCCCCACCCTCGCAAGCATCTCCCCGACGCACTGGTCACCCCCGCTCTCTCTCTCATGCATGGGCCATATACTTCCCCCCATCTGCGCTGCTCTTCCCTGAGAATCACACCCTGTGCATGCCCGACACCTCCCTTTCACCCTATTCACTACCGCAGCCTCTGACACTCCTCTTCCTCTGTGTCCGATTGTCCAGGCCGGACCCAGGCTATCACCTAGCCCTGCGGATGTAGTTTATGGCCCCAGCTGTAGAGAATCCAGACATACCAATCCTCCCGATTCAGGCGTGAGACTACTGATTTCAGTGCTAGTCTTCCGCCTCCCGATTCCTGCAAGGAAAAACCCGGGGGCATATTACCAACAACTAGCGATAATTTTTGTCTCTAACTTGTTTAGAGACAAAAATTATCGCCGCACATCGGCGAATTTTATCGCAGATAAACCTTGCTATTAGCAAGGTTTATCGCAAATGCGATAAAAAACGGCCGCAATGCATGAATATCGCTGAAAAGTCAGCGATATTCATGCATTATCCAGCAAATGCTCTTAGCCATGTTATCCACCTTCCATTGGATAACATCGCTAAAAACTGCTCTGTGCGTGAGCTTTTTTTTTTTTTTTTGCTGCGTGACGTCTGTTAACGTTCGATTCGATGGAAATCAGGAAGTGTTGACCACCATTTTGTCACTGCGAGTAAATATTTTGTTATAAATGAATCCTTATTGATAAACATTGTCTGCGCCATCTTCCCTTTTTGTCCAATGCCACAATTTTGTCGTGCACGGCAGCCATTTTAGATGCCTTGACCAGACCCACTCTCTGCACGCCGTCGATTCTCAGCACGGCTCCCCACCCTCGCAAGCATCTCCCCCACGCACTGGTCACCCCCGCTCTCTCTCTCATGCATCGGCCATATACTTCCCCCCATCTGCGCTGCTCTTCCCTGAGAATCACACTCTGTGCCCGCCCGACACCTCCCTTTCACCCTATTCACTACCGCACCCTCTGACACTCCTCTTCCTCTGTGTCCGATTGTCCAGGCCGGACCCAGGCTATCACCTAGCCCTGCGGATGTAGTTTATGGCCCCAGCTGTAGAGAATCCAGACATGCCAACCCTCCCGATTCAGGCGTGAGACTACTGATTTCAGTGCTAGTCTTCCGCCTCCCGATTCCTGCAAGGAAAAATCCGGGGGCATATTACCAACAACTAGCGATAATTTTTGTCTCTAACTTGTTTAGAGACAAAAATTATCGCCGCACATCGGCGAATTTTATCGCAGATAAACCTTGCTATTAGCAAGGTTTATCGCAAATGCGATAAAAAACGGCCGCAATGCATGAATATCGCTGAAAAGTCAGCGATATTCATGATTATCCAGCAAATGCTCTTAGCCATGTTATCCACCTTCCATTGGATAACATGGCTAAAAACTGCTCAGGGCAGGTGTTAGCTTTTGGAGATATTCGCGCTTAGCGCGAATATCTCCAAAAGTTGGTAATAGGAGATAGCGATGGTTAGGGACTGTTTCCAGTCGCTAACATCTTGGCACGCCCACTTTGCATGTCATTAGTGATAAATATCACTGACATGCAAAGCGGGGCCCAAGATGGTCGCTATCTCCTTTTAGCTGTCACTAACTGGTGTTAGCGACAGCTTGGTAATAGGGAGATAATTTTATCTCCTTTTTTTTGGCTTTTAAAGCCAAAAAAGCGGAAATAAACCCCCTTGATAATATGCCCCACGATTCCTCAGGGGTTTCAGCTGACAGGGTTTGGTATTGTGTTACGTGCTAATTCTTCCAGGAAACGTCAGAGGGTCGATGCAGGGGTTCTAGAAGGGGTGATAAACCATTTAAGCCTCATGAACAAGCGCATGGTCTTTTAAAGATTTGTGAGGTACTCGGGGCGGCGGTGTGTGTGTGCCCTCTTTCAGGAGCGGGCGGGCACTGCCAGCAACTTGCCAGGCCCGGCAGTGTTCAACACGTGCATCACCCTTTCTCTGCCTGCTATTGCGCTCCATGCTTCGGAAAGGTAAGAAAAAGAACGTGCATTTGAGTTTGAAATGTCCGATCCTGTAGCAGTACACTTGCAAAGCCCACACATGACAATAACCCGATTCAAGGCCCCATTCACCCGATTTTTAAAAAATATATAGTACTCCAAGAAAGTTGGATTATAAAACTTTATTAACTTTTAAATATAACGAACGCAACAAAAACTGTAAATATATTTAAACATTTTTTGATAAAAAAAACAACAATGGTCAGAAGCTGTCTTTTGTGCGAATAGTCCCAAGGCAGCACAACGTGCTGAGTTGTGGAAGGCACCCAGGTGAAGAACCATCCCTTCTTTAAACCCCATGGTGACCAACTATAGTTTCAATGAGTGCTATGTCCCAGGTTTTACATAAAGTAGTGTTTACCTAGAGTGGTGCTGTGTAGGACACTCTGAATGGAAATTAACTAGAACTATAACGATAACAACAACAATAATATAACTTTTATGCCTAAATTACGCAAACATTTAGCTAATCTGCTAAAGGGGGGAGTCGCCATTTCTTTACAATAATCAATAATGAAAAATCAACATCAATAGGGTTGTCCGTATTCCCGATGCAGCACTATAGTGCAACATACACAGCACCTGGGGTGTCAAGAGTGAACAGGTCCTAGCTGCTTAACCAATGACTGACAAATGCTATATTAAACACTTACTATGTATAATACTTGCGTTCACAATAGTTTTACTTTACAAAACAGAACAAAAGATGTCCCCTGTAAGTAAACCCATATTAGCTGTTTCAGTTATTGAACATCCTAAGGTTTTATGACATGGGGAACAGTGGTGATATCCTGGGCGGGTGATGGAACTGGGATTGTTAATGGGAAAACATCTACAAACAAAACTATTGGTGAATTATACTTCTCCGGAAACTATAACGATAACAACAACAACAACAATAATATAACTTTTATGCCCAAATTACGCAAAGATTTAGCTAATCTGCTAAAGGGGGGAGTAGCCATTTCTTTTGATAATTTATTTATCCATCCGTAGCCTCTCTAATCTTTATTACAATATGTTTCTTGCTGTCGCTAGCTGATGAAAAAACTAAAGTGATAACTTCCTCATCCTTATTTTGTCTTTCTTTGTTCCTTAAGATGTTATCTGTGTCAACCTCTTCCGAGAATGCTGATGAGTTAGGGATTTCCTTGTGTTTCTTAATAGCATTGGTGTCTGCACACTTCTTTGTCAATTCTGTGAACATGATAACTGCTTCATAAACAGACGATATCTTTGTTTAGTCATTAGTGTTAAGTGTGTCTGAAACTACAGTGCCCTTTTGTTTTTCTTTCTTCAGGCTCTATAGAGTTTTGTGTGTTGTTCTTTTGAGCGACAATTATTCCAGAGGTTTCAGGTTCACTTGTTTTGTCCTGCAGTGAGTTAACAGCTTTAGAGACTTCATGTTTATTTGCTATGTCCTGCTGTGCGTCAACTGCTTCAGAGACGTCAGCCTCATTTGTTATGTTTGACTAGATCCTGGACCTGCCCGGCCGCGCCCAAAATGGCGCCGGTGTAAATGGGACTCGTAACTGCTTGTTGTGTACTGATTGCCCAACCTTGATATCACGAGATACGTATGCAGTTTTGAAGCACATGGCGGAGGCTCGTCTGCTGTAGTGGGGCGCCCCTTTATCGTTTCAGTCGCCATTCCGCCCGCTTTTGCTACACTGTGCCTTTTCCGCCATTCAGCTGTTTACCACCCGCTTTTACGGCTACAGCGTCTCGCTCACCATGTAGTTGAGTTGCTCCCACTCTTGCGGTGCAGCGATAGGCGGCTGCCACAGGACTCTTAAAATGGCGGCCGGCTCTTCGGATTTGGGCCTGGTCCAGTAAAATGGCCCTGGGACACCTTGGAACTCGGACGCTTGTCTGCCAGGGCTTGGGTTCCATTCTCGAAAGCGTCCCCTCAGCCTTGAAGATTGTACAAAAGTCTTGGGGGCCCTCGACTCCCGCAGGCTTCCGGTGGGGAGCGGCTGCCATGATTGCTTGCGGAATGGCCACAACGGAGCTACGAGATGGTGGTGCTCTCATGGTGACGCCAGCTTCAGGCTGAAACATCCAGAAACAAGGTGGGGCTTTCATCGTTTGGGAAAAAAAATGTTTTAATCCAATGAAAAGTGTTATTTTTAGGTCACATGACCTAGTCTTACATCATTAGGAAAACAAAAGTAAAATGAACCAATGAAAAGTTTTATTAACAAGTCACATGACCTGTTATGCTTACGTTACGCGCTGCGCGGCGCGCTCTGGATCGTTTCCGGGAAGCTGTGCCTTGCGCACCGGAGCACTTCCGGGTGCGCTAACGCGGCGCGTCATATGACGCATTACGCGAGAACGCAGGTCCAGAATATAGTCAAAATGTCTCCACCAACCAGCAGTCGGAATACAACCGCTTTCAGCAGTCCAAAAAGTTCGGGTAAATTTTAAGAGCGGGAGCAACTCAACTACATGGTGAGCGAGACGCTGTAGTCGCAAGAGCGGGCGGTAAACAGCTGAATGGCGGAAGAGGCACAGAGTACCAAAAGCGGGCGGAATGGCAACTAAAACGGTAAAGGGGCGCCCCACTACAGCGTGTCTTCAGGTCAAACGGATTGTGGGACAAGGTCCAGAATGGAAGAGTCATCAAAAGGGAAAAAATTCCGCCGGACCCCGGGAGCCGGCCGCCTATGTCGGGGGCGATCTCAGGCCACACCAGGGCAACACGACTTGGGGAGGGGGCAGGAGCCAAGCGCCCCCTCTCAGTCCGCGCCATCTCACCGCCCCTCGGGGGCCTCCGTCAAGCGGTTTAGGGAGGCACCGTATCACATTGTTTTCCAATGCAGTCAGGTCCACAAACGGACCCCACTTACTTTGAATAGTGAAGCTGCAGCAGGTGCAAATAAGGTTTAAACAGTGTTACAAGCGCTGCTTAGAACTCTGAAGTATGGCACTCAACATCCAGGACTTATGCCATTTGTGTAAGGCAGTGACATCGAAGCAACTCAGGGACAAAAAGCATGAACGAACATTCACGTATGAAAATCTTATTTGGGGAAGGGGCAGGATCCAAACGCCCCCTCCCAGTCCGTGCTACTACACCGTATGTGGAAAATCTGAAGCCATCGTTCTACAAACTCTCAACGCTTGCTATCAGTGCATGAGTTTCATGCTCGATCGATTGAGCTAGCCGGATCGGGCAATAAAAAGTATAAAATAGTTATGTAAATAGTTATTTAATAAAATGTTTTACCCTGTTTCTTTGCTGGTGTGTTGTCTATATTTATAATATTTGCATAGGGTTTGTCGTTATTTTGGGTGGGGTGGGTGGCAGAGTCGAGCTGTCTTGCAGCCCTCATGGTGTGGAGCTCAGTTCATTTCACTATTTTCGTATTTCTCATGAAGGGTTGTTCCTAATGTTTGTATTTTACCGAGGTCAAAAAGAGATCGAATTAGTGGTCTACTGATTTTGCTCGATTACTTTTATTTTTTTACACGATTTTTCACTATCTGCAAAGACTAAACAGAGTATTGCGACTTTGTGCTTGTTTGTAAATAGAGAATGATCCAAAGAGAACCAATTCTAAAACAGTAAATGCTTGGATAACAATCAATCAAATGGAGAGACAAGCAGGTACGACGGATTACAACGGGGGTAAAGGTCTGCGTTAACTACCGTTCACTATCTGCAAAGAGAGAGTACTACTAAGAGAAAAGAAGGGAGGGGGGGGGGGCAGCGTTCAAAGCACATCAGCGTGCATAAACACGAAAACGTTTTTACCTATCACGTACTTCACATTTGACAGCTTTTGATATTTGCTATTAAAAAACCATTGAAATTCACAGAAAAAACCATAGGTTATAGTCCATATATAGTTAGGAATTTGCATTTACAAAACCTTGAAAATTCAATGAAAAAACCATTGGTTATAGAACATATATAGTTAGGAATTTGCATTTACAAAACCTTATTTTACTCGCATAAAACCATTGAAATTCCATATATAGTCAGATGCGCTAACTATATATCGCGCACCCGCAATCCACTGCTGATGATGTCACATATTACATCATTCATGACATGGTCAGTGACATCACTGATGACATCTGATGAGTTCATCAAATGATACGGGATAATTGTAGGGACAGGTAGCCCTATTCTGAAGTGGTTTGTAAAAAAATTAACTTTATAAAAATATGTATTGTGCTACATTGGGCTTAATATATATTAGAGCCAAAATGTAGCCCAAATGTAGCCCAAAGTAGCCCAATGTAGCCCAAAGATGGCCACCAGAGACCAAAAATTGTAAATGTAGCCCAAATTTCAACTAGATGTAGCCCAACTGTAGCCCAATGACAGAATGTACCAGAGTGTTAAAAAGAACAACTAGAGTGCTAACAGTCTTATTTATAAAGTGAAACTTATAGTTAGGAATTAGCATTAACAAAACCTATGAAATTCACTGAAAAAACCATAGGTTTCACACCAGTTATAGTTAGGAATTAGCATTTAAAAAACCTATGAAATTCACTGAAAAAACCATAGGTTTCACACCGGTTATAGTTAGGAATTAGCATTTAAAAAACCTATTAAATTCACTGAAAAAACCATAGGTTTCACACCAGTTATAGTTAGCTGGAAATTTTACTGATATAAAACCATTGAAATTCCCACGTTATAGTTAGTCGGACTCACTATAACTTGCGCGTGCAATGCACTGCTGATGACATCACATATTACATCACTCATGACATGTATATATGTGTATATAGATAGTGGAAGTACAGAATTGCTTGTTGTAACTGATATAGGTATGTCCATTTTTTAAAAATTTCAGTTTCTATTTTTGAATATGTGTCTCAAGGGTTACTTTACACTGAGAGGAGGTCTGTCACTGTGTCACAAGGATGGTGTCATCAGTGATGTCATGAGTGATGTCACTCACCATGTCATGAGTGATGTAATATGTGATGTCATCAGCAGTGCATTGCACGCGCAAGTTATAGTGAGTCCGACTAACTATAACGTGGGAATTTCAATGGTTTTATATCAGTAAAATTTCCAGCTAACTATAACTGGTGTGAAACCTATGGTTTTTTCAGTGAATTTAATAGGTTTTTTAAATGCTAATTCCTAACTATAACCGGTGTGAAACCTATGGTTTTTTCAGTGAATATATATATATATATAAATAAAACACGCAGATCCTAAATACATTTGTAATATATCTTTTTATTGTTCAGCTTGCAGCAAGAAAATACAGAACCCCGGAAAGGACCCAACAAGTGAGTTGGAACAAAGGGACAATGCAAGAATTTTACAGTTGAAGTCAATCCCAACACACAAACAGACCCACCACTCTCCCCACCCCAGAACCCGGCACAATTAAGCTAATTGAACCCGATGTTGCAGATAATCTGAGACAGTAAACAGTCAGTAATTTCGACACCAATCCCACCACCTTGAGCAATCAGTACAGCCTTTCAGCCGCTTATTTCAAGTCAGGGTTACCCAAGTACACTGTAAGTGGAGCCCAAAAATCCTTGGGCCGCGAGGTTTCAGGTAATTATTCCGCATAAGTCCCCTATTGGTCCCTGCAGTACAGCAAGTCTCGGAACCACCTTTTCACGGTCGGTAGAGTTTTAGCCCCCCAACATTATGCAACCACCCATTTGGCAAACAAAGTGGAGATAGCCACCAATCTCTGATTGCATGGCTTGAGGTTCTTCGCCCATCCTAGTAGGCAGACATCAGGGGCACACGCCACAGTTTCCAGCACCACCTCTGTGAGCACACTCGTGACGCGAATTCAGAAGGCATGTATACCAGCACAGAGCCATGCAAGATGCATAAAATCCGCATCATCCTGCATACACCGCACACAGCAAGCATTGTCCCAATAGCCCAAACCTACACAATTGAAGAGGTGTATAGTATAGCTGATGTAAGTATCTGAAATGTATGACACAGAGGTTGCAATTCGCCATCAGGCAACCCGTCAGTGTGTAGCAAAACTTCCAAGCATCCAATGACAAAGAGGTCCCCAGTGCTGTGTTCCATTTATTGTAGGAGGGATTTTCAAGTGGGTCCTGCTCCCTCAGGGAAGCATTATATAATTTTGAGATCAGTCCCTTGTGTGTGTTGCCTGCTAGTACCACCTGCAATGGCAGTAGCGTTTTTGGCTCAGTTGGGCAGTCAGTATATATAGCTCAGACAGCCTGCCGCACATGCACATGCTTGAACCCCAGCATAATATTTTGACCCCGCCCTGCCTGTATGTCTGAGAGTGATCGAAACTGGCCCTGCTTATAGAGGTCACACAGCTTTGCAATCCCCACGGTTCCCAGAGGGTGCAACACAGCCTGCTCCCGGGTAGCGGAAATATCTGCATGTGCAGCAAGAGATAACAGGGTATAGAGGTAATCTAAGTTCACCCTTTTTGCTAGGGTGCTTCATGCCCAGGCAGTACAGCAAACCTGGCTAACCATTAGATTCAGTACCCGCCCAGATCCTTACCACCCTTGCCCAGCTATCACTGCCCCCTAATCTCAATACGGAATTCTTCCTTATCTTTAGGCCAGTTTCCTACAGTATGGAAGCAGGCCATGCTAATTCCCATCTTGAAGAAGGCCGAGGCCGACCCAGCTGTATTCAGCAATTATCGGCCTATATCACTCCTCCCTAAACCAGCAAAGATACTGGAAAAAGTTGTGCAGGAACAACTGGCCGATTACTTGGAATCCAGAGAACTCCTCCATGACTCACAATCCGGATTTCGGTCCGGGTATAGTACGGAGACTGCTCTGTTGGAAGTAACCAAGACTATTCGCGAGAGCATGGATAGAGGCGAGGTAGCCATGTTGGTGCTCCTCAATCTGTCTGCGGCTTTCAATACTGTCTCACACACCATCTTACTTGACAGACTCCATAACCTAGGGATTCAAGGCACTCCCCTAGCCTGGATAAGATCATTCTTAACAGGAAGAACACAGCAGGTGTGGTGCCGGCCCTTCGCTTCCAAAGAAAAAAATCCTTGAGCTGTGGAGTTCCCCAAGGGTCGGCTCTCAGCCCCCTCTTTTTTAATGTTTACCTAGCACCGCTAGCTAAGGCAATAGTAGACTGTGGGGTCAGAGTGGTCTCCTACGCTGATGATGCTCAGCTAGTATTTTTATTTAGAGATCACTCTGACAAAGACCTATCCAATTTTAAACTCTGCCTCGCTAACATTGTATCATGGATGACGTGTAACACTCTCAAGTTAAACACTGACAAAACTGAGGTGCTGTTTTTTAACCAAAAGGCCCCACTGCTTCCTTCGGTGTGGTGGCCCTCCGAGCTCAACCCCCCTGCATCCCCTGTTGAATCTGCCTGGAATTTGGGCTTTGTAATTGACAACGAATTGTCATGCAAGGCCTAAATCAATAAAGTCTCCTCCGCTTGCTTTGGCAAATTGCGCATGATTAAAAAAAATTTCCCTTATCTCTCCCTGGATTCTCGAAGGACGATCATCCATGCCCTCATCAACTCCCACCTGGACTATTCCAACAGTTTATACGTGGGAGCTCGAGCCAATCTGATCCACCACCTGCAGATCATTCAGAACGCAGCCGCCTGGCTGATTTGCAACATCCCCTACCGTCACTCAATTTCCCCGCATCCGAATAAACACCACAGGCTCCCGGTATCCTCCCGCATCCAGTTTAAAGCCCTGGTCCTGACCTTCAAGGCACTGAACGGTAGGGGATCAGAACATCTCCGTCGAAGGCTTAAGCTGCTGCACTCAGCTCAAGCACTTAGATCCAATCACCTCCGCCTGCTGCTCCCCCCCCCCCCGTTTCCAACGCTCCAGGAAAGGAGGTAGAGCTTTTGCAGTGGTCACGGCTAAGCTCTGGAACAGTCTACCCCAAAGTCTCCGTCATATAGAATCGGAATCCCTGTTCAGGCGCATCTTGAAAACTTGGCTGTTTTCCACTCTAGCAAAAATCACAGGGGATTGATTCTGTTTAGGTAATCAGAGGCTGGAATCAAGGTAAATATTGTTAAGTATACAATGCCTCTGACACCATGGATCACACAAATTATTTTATGTCCAAGTCCTATTTATTGACAATGAACGCTCATGTTTTTTAGCACATTATTTTACGAAGAATTCAAAGGGGTACACATTGGGTGTGAACAACTCATTTTTGATTGTCTCCTTATATCGTAAAGCACATTCGACATATATTTACAACAGATAACTTGCTGACTTCTAAATGAATCAACGTGAGAAAAATACACAATACACAGTGATGAAATTAATAAGTTCAAATATCAACAATACACAGTGAAAAAATACAAATGAATTCATATATCAACATAATCTTATTTGAAATTGATATATCAGGATCCTACTATGAATCTGAGAAAGGTTATATTGGTATCCCAGGGGTATGTTATCAGTTTATCCCTCAAAGGAATAATTAATTGTCCTGCATCTAGCCAGGGAAAGTCGTATGTTCCACAAAGGATTTAATGCCTAATTGTGAGATGCGTCTCTCACTATATGTCCTGATTATTTAACTGGATCATAGGGCATGCCTTTCTCCTGGCTCTGGAGTTGAGCCTACGCGTTTCGACCTTTGTAAAAATCTTGACAGGGTGGATTGTTTAGACAGGTCTTCATCAGGGCTCGCAGTAGGTGCTGTGGGACATCATGTTACACCTACGGGAAGGTTGTAAGGAGCATGTTTTAGTGATAGAATATGGATTATAGGACCAAGTGCAGTGCTTATTGGTAGTATTTACAGGTGCTGAGTAGTACATATAAAGATCACGTACCCAAGTGTAGTAGAGGCGTTACTGCATGTCGTATTTACATGTGATTCGCGGGAGGCGAGGTGGTAATGTATCCCACGGTGATGTGGTGAAGCTGTGCGTCCGCAGTCCAGAGTTGCTGCGAAGAGAAGCAGGGAAATGGATTCAAACCTCCTAGTTTATCAAAGGAACCCGTTGGGCATCTCTTAATTGGAGGTGCAGAACCTATTGCATATTGCATGTGAAAGTTCGGGGTCGCCGGTTTCTTATATTATTAAACTGGCATGGGGCGGATACACTCTGTTGTTTAATGCAGTTATCGGGGGGCCCTAGTGCATCTGTGGCCCGTCGTAGGCGTCTCGTACCTGGGAATAGTCTTTATGCTTCTTTAAAAGCGGCACGGCGTCATCATTGCGGAACAGTCTCTCCGCGGTGTTGGAGGACGAGGGTGCGTTGCATTCCCAGCGTCTCCTTTCAAGTGCGTATTGCTTCTCTCTCGGCTCTCGCTGTAATGGGTTTGAACAGCGCGCGGCCGGCATGGAATCTTTCACCCGGGTTGTGGATGAAGGCTGTGGTATCATTGGCGTGTTCACCGGCTGGTGTGCCTCGGCGCTCCTAATTGGTCGATGTCTTCGCGTCATGGGCATGTGATCTCGTTGCTAAGAGATCAGGACGCTTTTTTCGGTAGACATCAGTGGAAGCTTCGATAATTGCGCTGGATTTTGTGTTAAGTTTAACACATGACACTGGAGATTTCCGCTAGTTCGTTTAGTCCGTGATTGACAGTATCTAGGTACATGATAGTTTTTGCTTCTTGCTTGGACAAGTTGTCGGCCACATTTTTGCCTTTCACCTGTTTTACCACTGTCCATTTAAGGTCATCTGGTCCGTGATGTTTTTCAATGCAGTGGGAGACCATAGGTGCATTTTCCTTTTTGCATCGAATCCTGGAGCGATGTTGCGATATTCTTGTTTTTATGGGTTGGCTTGTTTTACCCACATATGCAAGTCCGCAAGGGCATATGGCACAGTAGATAACGTTGCAGGTGTTACAGTTTGTGAATACATCATGTTTGATTTGTTTCTGGCCATAAGAGAATATTGTTCCTTCTATGGTGCTATCGCAGGAAATGCAGTTGCCGCATTTATGATGTCCTTTGACCGGTGGAAGGTTCAGGAGTGACTGAATTGAACTTTCTTGCAACCGCAGAAATCAAGAAAATAGTCACAAAAAATTGGAACACAGTACGGAGCCTGAAACCCTTTGATGCTCCACCTATCTTCGCACTCAAAAAGAACGAGAGTGTGAGAAACAAACTGGTTCGAGCAGACACATCATTACCAAGGCAAGAAAGTTCAATTCAGTCACTCCTGAACCTTCCACCGGTCAAAGGACATCATAAATGCAGCAACTGCATTTCCTGCGATAGCACCATAGAAGGAACAATATTCTCTTATGGCCAGAAACAAATCAAACATGATGTATTCACAAACTGTAACACCTGCAACGTTATCTACTGTGCCATATGCCCTTGCGGACTTGCATATGTGGGTAAAACAAGCCAACCCATAAAAACAAGAATATCGCAACATCGCTCCAGGATTCGATGCAAAAAGGAAAATGCACCTATGGTCTCCCACTGCATTAAAAAACATCACGGACCAGATGACCTTAAATGGAGAGTGGTAAAACAGGTAAAAGGCAAAAATGTGGCCGACAACTTGTCCAAGCAAGAAGCAAAAACTATCATGTACCTAGATACTGTCAATCATGGACTAAACCAACTAGCGGAAATCTCCAGTGTCATGTGTTAAACTTAACACAAAATCCAGCGCAATTATCGAAGCTTCCACTGATGTCTACCGAAAAAAGCGTCCTGATCTCTTAGCAACGAGATCACATGCCCATGACGCGAAGACATCGACCAATTAGGAGCGCCGAGGCACACCAGCCGGTGAACACGCCAATGATACCACAGCCTTCATCCACAACCTGGGTGAAAGATTCCATGCCGGCCGCGCGCTGTTCAAACCCATTACAGCGAGAGCCGAGAGAGAAGCAATACGCACTTGAAAGGAGACGCTGGGAATGCAACGCACCCTCGTCCTCCAACACCGCGGAGAGACTGTTCCGCAATGATGGCGCCGTGCCGCTTTTAAAGAAGCATAAAGACTATTCCCAGGTACGAGACGCCTACGACGGGCCACAGATGCACTAGGGCCCCCCGATAACTGCATTAAACAACAGAGTGTATCCGCCCCATGCCAGTTTAATAATATAAGAAACCGGCACCCCCGAACTTTCACATGCAATATGCAATAGGTTCTGAACCTCCAATTAAGAGATGCCCAACGGGTTCCTTTGATAAACTAGGAGGTTTGAATCTATTTCCCTGCTTCTCTTCGCAGCAACTCTGGACTGCGGACGCACAGCTTCACCACATCACCGTGGGATACATTACCACCTCGCCTCCCGCGAATCACATGTAAATACGACATGCAGTAACGCCTCTACTACACTTGGGTACGTGATCTTTATATGTACTACTCAGCACCTGTAAATACTACCAATAAGCACTGCACTTGGTCCTATAATCCATATTCTATCACTAAAACATGCTCCTTACAACCTTCCCGTAGGTGTAACATGATGTCCCACAGCACCTACTGCGAGCCCTGATGAAGACCTGTCTAAACAATCCACCCTGTCAAGATTTTTACAAAGGTCGAAACACGTAGGCTCAACTCCAGAGCCAGGAGAAAGGCATGCCCTATGATCCAGTTAAATAATCAGGACATATAGTGAGAGACGCATCTCACAATTAGGCATTAAATCCTTTGTGGAACATACGACTTTCCCTGGCTAGATGCAGGACAATTAATTATTCCTTTGAGGGATAAACTGATAACATACCCCTGGGATACCAATATAACCTTTCTCAGATTCATAGTAGGACCCTGATATATCAATTTCAAATAAGATTATGTTGATATATGAATTCATTTGTATTTTTTCACTGTGTATTGTTGATATTTGAACTTATTAATTTCATCACTGTGTATTGTGTATTTTTCTCACGTTGATTCATTTAGAAGTCAGCAAGTTATCTGTTGTAAATATATGTCGAATGTGCTTTACGATATAAGGAGACAATCAAAAATGAGTTGTTCACACCCAATGTGTACCCCTTTGAATTCTTCGTAAAATAATGTGCTAAAAAAACATGAGCGTTCATTGTCAATAAATAGGACTTGGACATAAAATAATTTGTGTGATCCATGGTGTCAGAGGCATTGTATACTTAACAATGTTTTCCACTCTAGCCTCTTCTGGTCCTTGCGGTTTTGCTGTCTTCAGCACCGGGACACCCTCGTTGGGGGTAACCGAGCACTTAACACATGTCAAAATAATAATAATTCGGCCCGTAGCCCGCCATGTCTGCCCAACAATGTAGCAGCCACCAGCGGCACCAGGAGCACTGAGTCTGCCTCAACTGCAATGTGTGGCTGGAACAGTTGCGGAATGTACCAGAAATGCGCCAACAGCCCCTGAGCGCACAAATAGAAGAGCGGCATATCAGGGGCTTCAAATCTGCCTCGCTCGAACGGTTTCACCAACACATCCCAAATGCATTGTGGCTTCTTGCCTCACCACACAAAAGATAGTAGGGCTGATTGCAGCGTATAAAACAGTGCGATGTTCAGCCAAATTGGGATATTGATAAACAGATATAGGCGATCCACTAGGGAAAACTATAGCTTAGCGCATCGCGCCACCTGGTCAGTGACTTAAGTGATGACACAGCCCTAATTCATGGAAATCACCACATCAGGGTCTCTGTGCATCCACACACCAAAATACCCACCCGGCTTGGGGGACCAAGTCAGTGGGAAGTCCAACACCACTTAACGGGTACCGGCCGTCAGCGGGAACACTGTCAATTTAGCCCAATTTATACTCAGGCCTAAATACCTTTCAAACTTCATGTACTCATGGAGTAATTCCAGTAAATAAGTAGCCGGCTAACGGACATATAGCAGCATATCATCCACGTACACAGAAACTATCAACTGCCGCTGATTAAATCGCAATGACGCAGGAACATGCAGCTGGCGCAATTTACATGCCAAAGACTCTAATGCGAGCGCGAAGAGTATGTGCGACAGGTGTCAACCTTGCTGCGTGCCTCTATTGATCGGGACAGCTTCAGACACCAATCCCTTCACGCGTATTCATGCCCACTGGCGCAGCATATAGCTAGTGGATCCATTTTAGGAAGAAAGGTGGCAGGCCCATGCCCAGCAGGACAGTGAACATATACTCCCATTGCAGAGAGTCAAAGGCCTTTGCGGCATCAAGCAGCACTGCTACCGCCTGAAAATCGGACTCAAAATAATGCAGATTGGCAAAAACGGTGGACAGAATATGCATAGTCGATCTGGTGAACACAAACCCTGACTGGTCCGGGAGTACCAGGTTGGGGACTAGGAGTTGAAGCCTGCGGTCAATAATTTTTGACAGAAATGTTGGTGTCAATATTAATCATGGAAAGGTGCCTGTAGGAGTCACACATATTGGCCGCTTTGCCTAGCTTCAAGAGCATTACATTGAGTGCCTCCCTGAGTGTGGGAGGAAGGGTTCCAGTTTTCTATGCCTTCGCAAATACGGCCAATAACCTAGGGGCCAGCTCCTCAGCATAGGTCTTGAAGAACTCACTCGGGGGCACATCAAGGCCTGCTGCCTTACATGTCTGGAGAGAAGCAATAGCAAGCTTGACTTCCTTGACGTAGAATGGCTGCGTAAGATAGTCATGCTGGCCAGCAGACAACCAACCCAGCGCAATGTCTTCTAGGTAAGACCTGACGTCTGCTGCCGGGGCATGCGCCTGCTTCCCATATAGCCCAGAGTAGAAATCTAGCACCACTTTACTTATCTCTGATCTGGTGAAATGTGGCTCACCTACGACGACTACAGCACATCCAAAACACCTCCGCCCGACTGATCGTCAACGTCCCCCGCCGCAGCCACATCATCCCCCACATGAGAGACCTTCACTGGCTCTCCGTTGACAAGAGGATCACCTTCAAGCTCCTCACCCAAGCACACAAAGCACTCCACAACCGGACCAGCCTACCTGAACAGCAGACTCAGCTTACACACCCCCACCCGCCAGCTACGCTCCGCCAGCCTCGCCCTCGCCGCTGTCCCCCGCATCGAACGAACAACCTCCGGCAGCAGATCCTTCTCCTACCTCGCCGCCAAGACCTGGAACACCCTCCCTACCCACATACGGCAGACCCAAGACCTACTTGCCTTCAGAAGACTCCTCAAGACCTGGCTTTCGAGCAGTAGCAGAACCCCCCCCTCCCCTCAGCACCTTGGCACCCTCACTGGTAAGTAGCACACTTTACAAGTACTCTGATTGATTGTTTGATTGACCTTCCCAGTCCAGTATTTCTGTGATATATTCCATGCTCTGGGGCGCCGCCAACTTCTGCGCAAGGGAACGGCTGGGCCTTCCTCCCTCCCCACAATAGTTTGCCGTGCTTTGACATGATCTACGGGCCATCTTCTGGCCTACGGTGTCATTGTGCTCCAAAACCAGGTCATGTATCGCGGCCAGCTTTTCTGGGGCAGGATTCCACTCATATTCGTCCTCCAAAGTAGAGATTTATGCAGCAAGCTTACTAATTCTGCTGTGTAAGTCTTTCAAGACCCCAGCTTTTGCCGCAATACACACACCCTGTATTGTAACCTTAAATGCTTCTCAAAATATTCCAACGCTGTCTACAGTGCCCTCATTTTCCACAAAAAAGTTGCTAATCGTCTCACCTACAGTGCACTTAAATACCTGGTCAGTCAGTAAAGCTTGTTGTAGTTGCCATGTGAATGGGAGTCTTTCGCACTCTGGGACTCGCATGTTGAGCAGTACCAGGGAGTTATCAGGCAACCTCTTTGCCAAATGGCCAACGTTTGCCTCCCATGTAAGGCAACTTCTGATGCAAGTATATAGGTGCTTTCTTGTGCCCCAAGGCGCCTCATCCACCAGACATCATGTAGGTTCCCGGTCTCTAACAGCGCTAATAGAGCATCTGTCGACAACCTATGGCGTGGGCCCCAGTTTCCCAATCTGTCTATAGTTACATTAAGGCAAGTATTGAAGTCAGCCCCCCACATGATCTTAGTAGGAGGAAACCTGGATATGCGCCTCCACACATCAGCAAAGAAGGAGGGGTCATCCACATTCGGGCCATATAGATTAACTAGCAGCACTTCCACACTAACTACCTTGGTCATCTGTCTCTGAACTGAGGACCGTGAAGGGGACCCCTTTCTTCATTAAAATTACCAGCCCCCAGGAGTAGGAGGAAGCAATCCTGATCCCTGCCCATCGCGTGCCCACATTTTTTTCAGATAGCAGTGTAAGATATGTCTCTTGCAGGAATGCTACCTGGACATCCAACATGTCCAAATAAGGCAGTGCAGAACGGATTTTCTTGGGGCTACTTAAGCCATGCATGTTCCATGTAAGGAACATTATATTACCACCAAGGCTGTGCAGCTGTATTGATAGGCATAAGTATGATAACCACTTACAGTAGTGTGTCGCCAGGGTTCAAAATCAGTACAAAAACAATGTGCCACCCATTCCCACCCACCCCAGCACCATCCCCCACCCACTTCAGCGATCCCAACATACCAAAGCAATCCCATTACTGAATAAACAGTCTCCAACAGGGAAAACTAACAGCTGGTAACATGTGGGGTACTCCAATGTGGGGAACGTCAGAGAGCTACTTGCCTCCCCTAGGGAAGGAGATGGCTGATCAGGTCCAGATACCTGTGCAATGATGAATGACATATATAAATTAAATTGCATCAAATGTGGCTATCACAAAGTAATCAGCGCCACTACAACCAGTCTGCTGTGAGGAACAATAACACACCAAAAATGTGAGATCAGAACACATCGCATATATGGGGTAGCAAACAAAAAATTATAGTTTGCCACCACTCAGTCCATCACTGCTTCTCCTCGTCAAGCTCAGACGTGGCCTCATATCACTGCTGTTTCATCTTTTTCGCGTACTCCATCGCCGCATTAGGGGTGATGAAAATGTTAAAGTCCCCCTCCTGGCCTACCCGTAGGCGAGTGGGATACAGCATGGCATAGGGGATTCCCTCGGATTGTAAAAATGTCTTCACAGCACCAAACTCCTGCCGTGCAGACTGAACTGCGACAGCAAAGTCAGGAAAGAAAGAGAGCAAATTCCCCTGATATTCAATGTTGCCATTTTCTCTGGCCAGTTTCAAAATGACATACGGTCCATGTAGTTTAATAGCCGAGCAATGATAGGGTGAGGAGGAGCGCCCGGTACCAGTCTCACCACCAGGGAAAGAAGGGCCCGCTCTACTATAAACATGGTGGACAGGTTCTCAGGACCAACAATGTCTTTGATCAGGGTTTCAATGAAGGTCTCCATCCTGCCAGTATTTGTGGACTCCGGCAGACCTGTAATTCTAATATTGTTTTGGCAAGACCAGGCCTCTAAGTCCTAATTTTTTGCAGGTGTTAGCGCCAGAATTTTCTCCTTATTGAGTGCCTTACCAGCGACCTCACTGAGACCATCCTCGGTGGTTGAGACCGTTGCTCGATCTCCCCCATTCTCTTGTTCTGCTTCTCTAGTTGTGCAGGCACATGGTCCAGTCTGTGATTCATGGCAGACATAGCCCCTCTGTGGATTGGAAGCTTTTCTGCATGGCCAGCAGCATCATTTCTAATGTGAATGGGCATCACCGTGGGCATCTGCCTCTGAATCACAGGCTGCTTTCTGCTGCGCCTTGTTCCATTTTCACACCTTAAATGTGAGACGGGTTGGGGTTTGTCTGTTTTCCCCAGAGTAGGTAATAGGCAAGATAACTGGGAGACAATGGGACTAGGCTAGATAGGAGCACCCAAGTCACAGCCACTGAGAAATAACCTCACAGATCGGGCACCAGTGTTCCAGTGGGGCCTACCACCCCGATTTTTCCATCCCAACAGTGAGGAAAGACCTTCACAAGTGCACCTTCAGTGGAAACAGCGCTACTTCTCTGGTGCGCATAGGAGGTGACTGCGCTAGGCCAACAATACATCCCCAGCCAAGCAGGAACTGTGCACGAGTAATATCTGTCCAGTAGGCCCCATAGTGCCAAAGGTCCAGCCACCCTAAACTAGTGACTTTCACCGCTGATGCACACTAGTGATAAATATACCTGTGCCAAATCTGAGCGTGGAGGATCACTGTCCTGCCGGGCAGTGAGTTCCAAGACCAGTCTGAGTCCAGTGGCAGAGGATGAAAGCAGGCGAACTGGAGTGGTGTAGAAGAAGGAGCAGATCAGGCTCAGGCCAGCCCCAGCAAGGCAGGCAAAGAAAGCTCACAGCAACAGCAACTGGGTAATAGGCGCACCACGAGGCATGGCGTTTGTATGTCGCCGAGTCAAGCCAGCCCCAGCTTGCCGCACGCCATACAGGAGGTGTCTGTCCCACTTGTGCCCAAAGGAAATCAGTCAGCCTCACAACGAACCCAGTGCTATTGGGGTTCCCCGCAAAGTAGGTTCAGCGGTGGCTCTCACTGAAATCAGGGTCCAATCTGAGTATGTCTGCAGTGCCCGCTGGCCTCAGCAATACACGCGCCTTCCAGCCACTCGCAGCTCACAGGCTGCGGCCCCGCTACCAGGCCCACACACACCTCTGAAACTGCAGGGCCAAGCAAGGCCACGACCCCACTCACTACAAACAGCTCCAGACACCATGATACTCCCGCAGCATTGAGCAATGACTCACGCTGAGCTCTGCCGACTCCTCCGGGTCTGCCCACTTCACTGCGATTCCATCGGCGTCTCAGCAGCTGCACGGGGTGACCAGGCGCACTTCAGGAGGATCTCGCTGTGTCGCAGCCCCCGAATATCAATAATGCCAGGGCAGTCAGCAGTACACAGCACAATCTTCTGCCACAGCACAGTGGCCATCGCTTGCCTCCATCTCATGGTGGATTGGCACTGCGTATCAGTTCCCCACAGCGCTATGGCAGCCGTCAATTTGGGTCCACGCGTATTTCCACACGATATTGCGGTGCTTGTTTCGGGATGGCCCCACTCCACTCAGGGGTATTTTGCCATGCAGGCCAGTAGTTGTTGATTCTGTGATACAGCGATTTCAAGCAGATATTTGGCGGATCGAGGATCAGCCAGGCAGAGCTGCACTAAGGTGCAGCCATCTCACCGTGTGCCCACTAGCACCCCCCCGATCTGCGCGTTTTAGACAACATAAACTAAGGGATTGGTGTCCAGACTGATTCTAGACACCCCCAAAGGATATGTGAGCCTGTAGACTAGCTAGCTCATAGTGCCTCTTTCAGATCCTCTTACCAAGGGGTGAATAGTTTCTGGCAACTATCGATCATGACGACTCTGACCTCTCAGGGATTGTGGAAACAGTATAGTACTTTTCGCTCAGTCACTCGTGCTCACCTGGGGGCAGATGGGGTTTGGAGGTTTTGTCCCTCAACAGAATCCCACATACTAGTACTTTACCATCATGTATGATTAGAGATGCAAATAAGAACAATGTTGTAATTAATGCATGCCAACTAAAAAGTTGAAGATGAAATTACATGCAAACAAGAAAAAGCGGTCAGTTGGTAATAAGCAGTAGTACTCTTAACAGTGTGTACGGACCATGAGAAAAGTTGGAAATATGTAAAGGCCCAATTACGAATACCAAAATGATAACCTGTGGTTTTATGAAATACACTGATTTCAATATGTTTACCAACAGGACTTCCATGTATGAGGCAACCATCCAGTGCCACATAATAGGAGAGACATATTCTCTAGTCTTGACAAAGATGGCACATTATTGAAAGAGTCCATCGAAACGCGTCGACGCCCATTATCGCACAATCGAACAATCTCGCTCACCCTGAGAGCAACATAAACGAAGCGGGTCTAGGATTGAGCCTGAAATGAGGGTTTTGATGTGCAAATCTTTATGAAAATTTTTTGATGTCTATGTTTGTCTCTCCCCCTGTTTCTAATTGCATAATTAGTTTTAATTTAGGCGATGGTTTTTCATTTAGATGATTGATCACAGTATGAGAATTGGTTAACTCTAGATGAACTATGACTGTGTTTTCATTGTTTGAAATTTTATGAAATGATAATGTATTTTTAAGTGTTTTAAGAGGCTTTGTTTTAATAAATTTCATATATTTTATATATAAAAATGTTTTCGTTTATGTTTATGCTTAATTAAGCTTTGTGTCCAATACTAGTATTTGGGCTTAATTTCTCAGCACCTCCACCAAGGGAAGTTGTTTGATTTCACTGTTGATAAGTACCCTATTCCCCTGGTGTGTCAAGGGGCCTCTCTCAATCTTTTCACATGGCAGATATATCAAACCATTTTTTGTCACAAACGCTGCGAAACGCTAAAAAGCAGCGTTTGTGACAACAAAAATAGGAAAATAGAATGTATCAACTAAAAAGCCTCGCTATATTAAGGAATCACAAATTTTGCGATTCCTTAATATTGCGTAAGCATTTAAGGAATCGCAAACTGCGATTCCTTAAATGCTATGTGTGAAGCATTTAAGTTTTGCAAATTTAGGCTAAGAAATCACAAATTACCACCAACTTGTAGTTGGTGGTAATTTGCGAATTCTTTTACAAATGCACTTTTTGCAATTTGTAAAGGTGCCATGTGACGCTCATACATGCCCTTAGGGCATGTATGTACACCATATGTGCATACATGTAAATTTCAGGGGTGCAGCAGGGTGTCCTTAAGACACCCTTGCACCCTTGAAATTATTCTCAATTTGCGATTAGCAAATTGCTAATCGCAAATTGAGAATAACTTTCCATTTATTCCTATGGGCCTCCTGGCCCATAGAAATGAATGGGAAATGATTCCTTAATTGCGATTAGCAATTTGCTAATCGCAATTAAGGAATTTAACAAAATCGCTAAAAATTTGTAAATTTCCAGATACATACCATTTTGCAATTCTCAAATAGCGATTCTCAAAAAATCGCTATTTGAGAATCGCAAAAGGGTATCTTTTTTTTTTTTTTTCCCTCATATATGCCACCAGAATATATATGCTCTAGATGGGTCTCGCTGTTGCCTCTTATACTGTTGTTTTTTCGAGTCCACCATGGAAAACAGTATCATAGCAGACAGGGGTTCCCAGAGGTAGGCTGCTTTCCTTATCCTACTCCTCCAGACCTATTTTGGGCACCCTAGGCCTGGTGGAGGACAGGACCGACACAACCTCTGGCATAATCACAGGACTGCTCACCTATTTATCCAGACCATCAGTTTAGACCAGACATTCTCCAAGTTCTCGCTGCGGCCAGCCTGATCCATTTTACACACTTCCATTAAATACTTCAAACATACTGCAAATCTAGGGGGAGCCGCTGACTTCCACTCCATGCAGATTTGTCTCCTTGCGATAATTATTGTGTAAAAAATGAATTGAGTATCCAGATTCTTGATATTGTATTCTTTCAGTAAACCAAAGAAGACTAATCTGCGAGAACATGTAATAGTTATTGAAAGTACATCTCCCAAAAAATCCATTATCGCTTTCCAGAAGTTTTGAATGGCTGGACATTCCAGAAAAATGTGGATATCATCAGCGGCGTTATGATTACAACGGGGACAATAATAGTTGTTTCGTGTTATCTTATGCAGTTTGGCCGGAGTCCAATAGACTCTATGAGCCGTAAACAGGTGGTTGCGCCTTAAATTAGCGGGTTTAATTAGCCTCTGTGAAAGGGAAAAAGAGTCTAACCATGCCTTACAGACTTCTTCAGGGGGCTCGGCTATACAGTTTCCCCATAACTTTATTATCTCCGGGTACAATTCACTCTCCTCTTCTTTGATCATTGAATTGTACCAAAAAGATAACTCTTTTACCCATTTCCCCCTTCTGCCAATTGCATCAAGAATATCTGTATCTTCCTCCCTTTGCATGCTTTGACTGGACCACCAGGCGGACAGCTGGTAGTATTTAAACCTAGTCAACTGTCCCTCTGTAAGCTGTACCAACGTGTTCCAACTCATTAGGCCCGAATCTGCCCAGAGATCTCCCCATTTTTTGAAGCCAGCTGTTTTCAGGGGTTGTGAAAGTTGATCCTGGAGGCATTGAGGTGTACCAGGAGAGTCCCATATTGGGGAGTGTGTGTGATAATAGGGAATATTAAATGTCTTCCTCATGAACCCCCAATTTTTTAATGCAGTCTGTAGAATTTTAAAGCGAATTTTTAAAAAAAAATTCTGGTCTCCAAACTTGAAAATAAAGTAATCATGGTCATAGGATAAATCAGTTAACAAAGCTTGAAACAGGTGGCCCTGTGATGATGCATCCAGCTTGTTTGCAAGAAGGCTAAAATTTTTTAAATGAAATGCATGACAGTATGACAAAATGTCAGGGAGGGCAAGCCCTCCTATTTTTAAACCCCTCCTCAGTTTCTTCCATGCAATTCTTGTTGACTTGCAGGCCCATATAAAGGATCCAATTTTACCCTGTAGAGTGTTAATGTCTTTCAGTGAAAATGATAAGGGGATGCAGTTAAATAAAAAGGTCAATTTAGGAAGAATTGTCATTTTAATAAGGTTGACCCGACCGTAAATGTTTAAAGGCAAGTTCCCCCATCTTGTTAAACTTTTATTAATATCTTTAACCACCTTTTGCCAACTGAGTGAAGTGGTATCATTTAGAGATTGAGTTACGTGAATTCCCAGGTACCTCATGTTCTGTTTTGCACCAACTATGTGTGTGTTGTTATTCCACCCCATGATCTCTGTTTTATCCTTATTAATCTGGTACCCGGACAGTTTCCCAAATTCCTCCGATAGAAAAAATAACCTTGGAATTGCTGCCGAATGATCAGAGGTATATAATAGAAGATCGTCAGCGTACAACGCCACCTTCAAAAGCAGATTTCCAAGCTGGAATGGTTGAATGATATTGTCCTCTCTAATCCCACAAACAAAGGGCTCCATATAAACATCAAACAAAAGGGGGGACAGAGGACAACCTTGCCTAGTGCCTCGAAATATGTCAAACCACTCAGATAAAATTCCATTAACTAAAACCTTAGCCTTTGGGCAGTGGTATAAGGATCTGACCGCCTCTATAAAAATTTTGGGGAACCCGAAAGCCGCCATTGTGGCCCATAGATAGTTCCAATTGACCTGATCAAAGGCCTTAGCCGCATCTATGGCCACCAGCGCCAATGGGAGATTTTTAGCATTAGCATAATCTACAGCCCCTAAAGCTTGAAACGTTAGTACATTTAACAGTCTCCCTGGGATAAAGCCTCTCTGGTCAGGGTGGATTATGGATTTTATAACCTTTGATAATCTGGTGGCTAAAATACCTGAGTAAATCTTCATATCCGAGTTCAGTAATGAAATAGGTCTGTAGGACTCTATTCTTTTCGGGTCCTTATTTGGCTTGGGTATAAGCGTAATAATAGCTTCTCCCCACGAAGAAGGTATAGAATAGCCTTGGATCAATAAAAGATTGAAAAGTTCCCTTAGTGGAGTTGTTAATTGATCTTTATTGTCCGAATAGATCTCCACTGGCAACCCGTCAGAGCCTGCAGCTTTCCCCCTTTTCATTTTCTTCAGCTGGCTTAAAATTTCCCCATCTGTTATCTCAGATTCCAAGTATGCTTTTTCTGATTCGGACATTTGTGGCAGATGTTTTATACTCAACCAGGATTCTAAATCCGCCCCCGTGGGATCTTTATCTTCCGTGTAGAGACTCCTCATAAAGGACCTGGCTTCTTCTCTTATTTCTGCGTCTGTTTCTATCAGATTTCCTGACTGTCTATGTACCAGGGCTTTGATGTTGTTTCTCGTTCTCTCTTCTCTAGCTTTCCAGGCAAGGAGAGCTCCACACTTCTCTCCGTACTCAAAATTTTTTAATCTGCTGGACTCCCATTTTTCTTTAAGAATTCTTTCATCCGAAATTTTTAACTGGAGCTGCAAGTCAGCAAGTTCCTTCTCTAACGCATGTATTTCTCTGGAGTTTGTTAGTATTGCATTTTGTAGTTCGAGATCCTTTCTAGTTATTGCTGCTAAATCTTCCTTTCTTTTTATTTTTATACTTTTTCTCTTATGGTACATTAAAGAACTTAAAACACCCCTCAGGTAAGCCTTGTAAGTTTCCCATACTATCTGGGAAGAGGAGGATCCTGAATTTATTAAAAAGAATTCTGATGTTTTGTCTTTAACAACTACTTTTATCTGATCATCCAATAGAGAAGATCTTTCCAGTGTCCACCTTGGTTTAGGTAAAGTTATATTCAGTTTAATTTCCAATTCTAGTACAGCATGATCCGATAATCCTGAGGGCGTAAAAGAGAGATAGCTAATATCTTTGAGAAGGTGTTGGTCAACTAAGAAATGATCTATTCTGGAGTAATTCTTATATTTTTTACTATAAAAAGTAAAACCTGGTTGAGATTTGTACTTTTTTCTCCAGACATCCACTAGAGTGAAGTCTTTCATTAAAACATCCAGGATGGCAAGTGATTTTAAGGGAGCATGGTATTTAGCCTTAGAAGTTCTATCTAATTTTTGGTCGAAGACCAGATTAAAATCCCCACCAAGAATTAGAGGACCAGTTGTCGTAAATAAAGCTAGTTCTAATTTAGAAAGCGGAACTGGATTGTCCTCGTTAGGACCATAGTACACTGCAAATGTATATGGGGTAGTTTGAATGCAACTAGCCACCTACCCGATTGATCCGTCTCAAAGCTTCTCAAACTTATCCCTCTGTTTGATAGAATTATAATAGAAACTCCCCTGGTAACACCTAATTGCCTGGAACTGATTATATCCTGAACCCACCTACACTTTTTAAAAAGAGAATCACATACTGTTGCCTCCAAATTTAGGCTAAGAAATCACAAATTACCACCAACTTGTAGTTGGTGGTAATTTGCGAATTCTTTTACAAATGCACTTTTTGCAATTTGTAAAGGTGCCATGTGACGCTCATACATGCCCTTAGGGCATGTATGTACACCATATGTGCATACATGTAAATTTCAGGGGTGCAGCAGGGTGTCCTTAAGACACCCTTGCACCCTTGAAATTATTCTCAATTTGCGATTAGCAAATTGCTAATCGCAAATTGAGAATAACTTTCCATTTATTCCTATGGGCCTCCTGGCCCATAGAAATGAATGGGAAATGATTCCTTAATTGAGATTAGCAATTTGCTAATCGCAATTAAGGAATTTAACAAAATCGCAAAAAAAATTTAAATTTCCAGATACATACCATTTTGCAATTCTCAAATAGCGATTCTCAAAAAATCGCTATTTGAGAATCGCAAAAGGGTATCTTGATACATCTGGCCCTTTGTCTCAGAGAGACACATAGAATAAACGGTGGGGACGTTTTCAATAAAAATGTATTGAACAAACATCATTCTAGTACAAAATATGTGTGCTGAAACAACCATGAGACAGAAACTGATATGTACTGTTATAAGCACCAGTAGAGTAAAGAAAAGGTAGAATTCTTTCATATTACTAAAATAATGAATATATATGCAGGCATATGAATATATGACAGTAATAATGTGTATTCCTGCCATGCAACCCTAACTAGATTTACCTAAGTGTACCTTGTGTACCTAGCATGTATGTAGGTGTAAAGCCAAGGATCCACCAACGATAGAGCCAACCTCATTACCTGATGTGGGAGAGCGAAGGATCCTGTTGTGGTTCAAGATGGACACCCCGTGAGGGATGTCAGACCACTGCTTGCTGGAGTGTCTGTGTGCATGAACCTCAGTGTCTCGTGTCAGCGTGTCAGCATGGTAGTCTTTCTCCTCTGGTTTGCCTAGTAGAGAATTAGTGCTTATGAATCAAAGAGGTACCCTCAGGGGTTTTACTTAGCAGTGTACTATGGGCATGTCTGGCAAGGATGACTATAGAGATGACCCTTATACAGAGTTATTATGCAGAAGATAGTAATTGTGCTGTGAAACTAAAAATCCTCATGTATAATACTTGAAGCTAGTTTTCAGGGAAAACCACACAACAGTTATGAAACACCTAACTAGATAAAAGGTCAGCGTCAGACCTGTTATGTAGAACAATGGTAGAACAGATGTAGGTAAAAGGTCTTGTAACTACCTAGGCCTATATTATTTTACATTGGGGTTCATAACAGTTTTGGTTATTTTATTTCTGGTGAAAAAAGTGGTCTTGTTCCATGTATTGCTTTGTGGGTGATACAAAACTGCTTGAAAGTGGATATTCTGGCAACCGGTAACCAATGTAGAGCCCTCAAGGCTGGACAGATGTTGGCTTGTGACTTTACATGTAGGAGTACTCTGACAGCAGGGTTTTGAATCAGTTGCTGTCTTTTCATAGTTTATAAAGATTAACAGTGGCAGAGACCATTTGTGTTAGAAATGGGATCCCTGGCTGGCCAGGGCTTTCGCCAAAGTCAGTCAGAGACCACCACTTCTAAGTCAGGGCAAGGGAGTTACACGCCAAGATAACCCCTACTCACCCTCTAGGTAACGTGGCGCGAGCAGCAAGGCTAAACTTGGAGGCGATATGAGTTAAGTATTTGCGCACGCACCCCAGCAACAACACCCAAGGCCCACCACAAAGGAAACTCCACACAAGGTTATATATAAAAATAGCCTTTGTATTACACCAAAACACATTAGATAAAACACACACTTTACAATGTGCCAGGGGCACGGGCAGAATTTACAGGGGATATTTACAAGACAGGGCCACTTGGACCACTGTCAGGAATCAGCACTTTTAGAAGTAACACTTTTAAAAATAGCACTTAGGATGTAAAACTGTAGCACAAAAATAACATACAACCAGTCACTACTGGTACCAGGTGAGCACCACCTATGCAACCCTCACTATCTTAGGAGATTACACTAGGGAACCTGGGCCTCGCTAGCACCACCTGTACTAGGGAGAAAACAACCACCTACATATCACACTACCTGTAGGGGTGTAAGAACATAACACATGATGCAATGCATAACATTCATTCAGAGGTGTAAGGAGGGAAAACACATGATGCATCGCAATACATTCAGAGGTGTAAGCAAAAACACAGTTGCGCAAAATCCACATTAGCCACCACCTGTGGCAGTCCCTAGGCCAACTGGCCTCTCTAGGGCTAGGACGCCCTGTGTCCCAGTGTCAGGGGCCTAAACGTGGCAGCTGCCCACGAAGTGCTGGGCAGCTGTGAGACAAGGCTGTGCCAACGTTAGAGCCTCGCAGGCTCAAGAACAATGGTGGGGCGAACACGATGTGGGAGCCTCACAGGCTCTGCTGAAACAAAATGTCCCCCTGAGCCTCTCTGGGCTCGCAAAACAAAGAAATGCCGCCTGGATGGGGGGAGTCCCTCTCTGGGGACTCTAAGCAAAAGTATGCCCAGTGGAGCCTCGTGGGCTCTGTTTCACAAATGTCCCCCAAGAGCCTTGCAGGCTCTAAAGAAGAATGCGGCCGTCGTTGGAGCCTTCCAGGCTCAGAACAAATAAATGCCCGGGCCCCCACAGGGCTTTTAAAGAACAATGTTGCCCCCTTCGTTGGAGTCCCACACGGGGACCCGAGAAGAACCAACTGCCGTGGCGATAGAGGGGAGGGGCGGGCACCGACAATGTGCCCCGACGTCCTCCTCTCCCGTAATGGACCCAGAGCCCCACTCACCGGACTGGTCTCTCCTGAGGCGGCAGAACGCCTGCGGTCTTCTTCCTCGGCCGGAGCCTCCAAGGCTCCCTCGCACTCTTCTCCTTTGGTCCCGAGGCCCCGCCTACAACCAGGCGGGCCGCGGGCACTTCCGGGTCGCGCTGCTGAGGGCAGCCAGTAGCAGCGCGGCCCTGGGGGACGTGGAGGCGGCACTTCCGGGTCGCTCTAGGCAGCGGCCCGGCAACGGTTCAAGAACCTCCCGGGCTGCAGCGGTGAAGTTATGGGCATTGCCGGGTGGGCACCGGCCTTAATTACCATAAAGCGCGGTGGGCACGCGCTCCAAAGGCGGCAATGTCCCCGGCAGGGTGGGCACCTGCCAGGGGGGGTCGAACTCGTCACGAAGCGGGGCCAACGCCGGGTGGGCTCCGGCTTCCGACAATAAAGTGCCCTGAGGCGCTGGCAGGAAATCGAGCACGCTCTCAGCGCTAGGGGGCTGATCTAGCACTGCAAATCAAGGGAAGCGCTCCCAGGCGCCCGGAGGGAAATCCACAGCGCTCCTAGCGCTAGCAATAATCCCAGCGCTTCCAGGTGCCCTCAGCAGGGCAGGGTCCCAGGAAAGTTCCTTGTGGAATGTAGGGGGGGGGCAAGGCTGGGCCCAGAGCCAGCACACTGGGTCTCCAGGCAGGGAGACACTCCAAGTGGCGGTCCTCTGGCCTAGCAGCAACAGCAGCCGGCTCAAGTAGGATCCTGGCAGAGAACAGTTTCAGTGGGGACACAGCCCCATTTTTATACACCAAATCCTTTGTTCTGGCACAGGGTGGGGGCAGACCCAGTCGCAGCTGGTCCTTGAGTACCCTTGATGGCCCAACCACCCCTTTCTTTCACTGGCAGGGTTAGGGTCATCAGTCACACCACAGGGGGGCGGAGCCAGCATTGTGTGGGGAAAACCCAGCCCATCCAGGACACAGGTACACTTCTCCCACACATCACTCATGCTAATCTCACACTCACCACCGGGCAGACCCACCCAGCCTTCCTGGAGCCAGGCTCACCAGCCAGCTCCAGCCAATCACACGCCAGGCATATTTTACATTAATATGCCAAGTCCTAGAAGTGGCATTCTACATATGACACTGTAAGGGGGGACCGGATGCACACCTCTTTTTCTTAATTTCTCGAACTTGTCTCCATTGTATCTAAATGGTGCGTGCTGATTGAATCGAGTGCCATGCCCTGTAGGCACTTGAATTATATACATCACTGTAGTGGGGCTTCATCTCGCCCCAGACAATCGCACTGCTGAATGTGCCAATTGCGCGATTGTAAATTAATTTATTCAACGTTTATCCATGTATTCCATAGTCTTATAAACTTGTCATAGTTTTTCCACCAACTTTAATATGAGTCCGCACGCTGCGTGTATATGCTGTTTCCGATTTTTTACTGCTCAAACCATGTCTATCCGGACCTTCAGTATGAACTGGACTGACGCATAAATTCATTTCAGGCAGCGTTTATTTAAAAAAGTACCCAATGCATTTCGGGCTCAACGCCCTTCTTCGGGGGTCACTGTGAATAAATAATAAATCACAATCACTAATAATGTTCATCATTTAAGTATAACATTTCTCAGTTTTAACTCAATTATAAATGTATTGCGCGATACCAAGAACATTTTTCTGCCCCTTTAAAACTATAACTGAATGTGTTACAAAGCTACCTAAATACCAGTCAACCTAACTAATACATGCCTACTTCATTTGTCTTTTTATCCTTGTTGTATTCAAAAATAACTTAGGACATTTAAACCAATCCCTCGCCCTGTGCCGTGCATGTGAGTTTCTAACACAACTTTCCTGCGTGTCTGCAACAGTTAGTCTATTACTTGTCTTTCATTTCTAACCTTTCCGTATACCCATCAAACTGCAATCTCCCTTCCCCGAGTGGCAAGCAGCGCAAACACCGCCGCGACCCTTTACCCCTGTCTCTTTCCCCACCTTCGTTCTCAAGACCGTCATTATTTCACAATCTCTCCTCTCTCTATATAACCCCTTCCCCCTTTAGTAGATTGCACAGTAAACCGGGCCCTTTCAATCCATTCTGCTTGGCACGTACCTGCCGTGTGTTGATAAAAACAGTCCTTCCTTACTCCATCTTACATCCCATCAAGCTTACTCCCATGCACGCTCTCCTATTTAACCCCTGATTCTAACCAATTAGGCTCCATGTTTCAAATCTCCCGCCTTCGAGGCTTTACATATTAGGTATTTCTTCGTAATCACTACGTCTCCCATCATTCAGTTCAAGATTAGTTAAAACAACCGGCGCATTCCACAAGCATGTAAATGAGTGTCAAACAATGGTAAATCGCGCAGTGCGAACACAAATGTGAATCCATTCAATGTCATTTTCATTTAAACGTGAACTATTAGAGCGCCTCCAACACTGTCATAAATGAACCACGTTGTTGATCCAGGCGTGCTGACTCGTACTTTGTGCAACAATTTAATCAATTTTCTTCTTTTTCATCTTTGGGTGCTATCCAGGTGTAGGGCATTTGTAACAAACTGCACTGTAAGGGGGGACCGGATGCACACCTCTTTTTCTTAATTTCTCGAACTTGTCTCCATTGTATCTAAATTGTGCGTGCTGATTGAATCGAGTGCCATGCCCTGTAGGCACTTGAATTATATACATCACTGTAGTGGGGCTTCATCTCGCCCCAGACAATCGCACTGCTGAATGTGCCAATTGCGCGATTGTAAATTAATTTATTTAACGTTCATCCATGGCTTCTCAAACAGCGCTACTCGCTGCAACGATCCCCGCCATTCCCGAGGGTGAGGCGAGACACGCCCCCTCGGCTGGCCCCGCCCCCCCAATCTCCTGACCCGCCAACATAAAGCATGTGTCTTGCCAGGAAGCGCAGCGGACGTGCGCAGCGGGCGCGACTTTTGCGCGCCGAAGGCGCGCCTAAGGCAAGCCCGTCTGCGCCCGTCCGCGACCGACCGGGACCAGGGGCCATATCCCCTACTGGCTCCAGCGCACCTGAGGTAGCCACCATTCGCTACAATCGTAGCGATTTACTTGCCCTGCGTAAACCTATCAAAACAACAAACTGCATCCAAACCGGCCCAGGCCTATCCTACGGACCCATCTCATGCCGTTCATGTCAATGGACCAGCTTGGGTCAACTTTCAACGGATCCTCACATAACCCCTACTAACCCCCAGCATGAACTAAAATGTCTATATTTCAACGCCAGATCACTACCCAAGCATGCATTAGACATATGGGACATCTTATCCTCAAAAACGCCAGACTTAGTTTTTGTCACAGAAACATGGCTATCCGATGCCAGTGCCCCAGACCTAGCCAACGCCCTCCCCCCCAACTATAAAATAATAACACAAAACAGACAAAGTAAGAAAAGAGGAGGCAGAGTCGCCGTAATTTTCAGGGACCATCTAACTTGTCTAATGGATACAACTAATGCGGATCCCGAACACGAGCTACTACCATTTAAAATCCTCGCCGAGAATTATGTTATATTAGCGGGTGCAGTTGTCTATAATCCACCAGGACAACAAATCAAACTCAGCGCTAAACTCCTGAATCAAGTACTCCCTTTGTGCCTAAAGCACAAAAACTACATGATCATTGGAGACTTCAATGTCCATTACGAAAACCCTAATGCCCCTGGAGTCGCACAGCTCAAATATGACATGGAAATCCTCCAACTGAAACAATTAGTCAATGGCCCCACGCACATAGCTGGGCACACCCTGGATCTCCTTTTCACGAACATCGAATCGACCACCCTCAAAGAAACTCTCCCTCTGTCATGGACCGACCATCTTATACTCTCATTCTCATTTGAACTTCCCGGCAAACCCGTTAAGACCAGATCCACCCCCCTCACCTCTAAGAGAGCTTGGAAACTAATCAATAACTCCAACTTCCAAAATCATTTTCACGAGACAGACGTCTCCCTACCAGACAATGAACCTATTGGTAATAATGTCATCCGGCTAGAAACCAGAATTCACCAAACATTGGACAAAATAGCACCCTCACGAGAAGTTAGGAAAAAAACAACCATTAACGAAAAATGGTACACCCCCGCCCTCAAGAGCCTTAAAAGGGAATGCCAAAAAACAGAACACCAATGGAGACAAGCGAAAGACCCTACAACCAGAGCCAACTATACTGCCAAAAGGAAACAATATATCCTTGCCATTCGAGAGGCAAAAAAGGCATTTTTTGTACAACGAATCAACGAAAACCATAACTCTGCAAAAGAGTTATTTAAAATCGTGAAAGAGCTCAGCAACCCATCCTGCACCTCGCAAACTCTCACCCCTTCAACAGAAGCATGCGAACGTATCAGCACCTTCTTCTCTGATAAAATTAATAAAATTTATTCAACCTTCACCCCTTTACATCCCGCCCCCCCTTGTGATGACGTATGTCCATCTACATCCGACAATGACAACGATCGCCTAGACTTGACCAACTCCCCTTGTCTATCCAACTTCCAACCACTCTCCGAAGAAGAAGTATTAACAGTCCTTAGAGCAATAAAATCTGGCTCTCCCGCAGACCCCTGCCCGCACTTTGTATTCTCTGAAATTGCACCGACTCTATGTCCACTCATCACCAAACTATTCAATCAGTCCCTCGCCTCTGCGTCCTTTCCGGACTGCTGGAAGCACGCATCGGTAACCCCCCTCTTGAAGAAAGCTGGTTCCGATATTCTCAACCCTGAGAACTATAGGCCAATTTCACAACTCCCCTACCTCTCCAAAGCATTGGAAAAAATGGTTAACTCACAGTTATCCAAATATCTGGAGGACAACTCGCTTTTGGACCCCACTCAAACTGGATTCAGGTCCAACAACAGCACCGAGGCTACGCTGCTGGCAGTGTCGGACAGTGTCAGATGCATCACCGACCAAGGGGGCTCGGTGGCTCTGATACTGTTAGACCTGTCGGCAGCGTTCGACACGGTGTCACACAAATGCCTACTGAACATTCTCCGGAGCAAAGGAATACAAGACACTGCGCTGCAATGGATTGAATCCTTCTTGAGCAACCGCACCCAAGCAGTGCACATGGGCCAATTCCATTCAGAACCCTGTCCCATTGGCTGTGGAGTCCCACAGGGGGCCTCCCTAAGCCCCACTCTCTTTAATGCCTACGTATCATCTCTGGCCGACATCGGAAGAAAGTGGGGCATCGGCATCTGCTCATATGCCGACGATACGCAGCTGATGGTGACCATGGATGAAAGATCGGAAAGATCAGAAACAACTAAAAATAAACTCCACAGCTGCCTCTCCGAAATGGCGGATTGGATGCGCAACCACTGCCTCAAGCTCAATGCTGGAAAATCTGAAATTTTACTGTTCGGAGGAGCCAAACTATCGTGGAACGATTCATGGTGGCCACCGTCACTGGGAACAGCCCCGTCCCCGAAACAATACGCCAGAAATCTAGGCATCATGATGGATGACGCACTATCTATGAAAGATCATGTGCGCACACTGTGGGGTAAGGGATTTGCAATCCTGAAACTCCTCGCCAAGATTTTCACCTGGATCCCACTCGACTGTCGTCGTACGATTACCCAGGCCCTCCTAGTCAGCCGCCTGGACTATGGCAATGCTCTATTCGAAGGAATGAACGAGCAGCTATTCTCCCGCCTACAGGTCCTGCAAAACCAGGCTGCCAAACTGGTATGCAACAAAGGCAAACGTGACTCGGCATCAGCATGCCTAAAACAACTCCATTGGCTGCCGATGCGCCAGCGTGCCACATTCAAACTACTTTGTCATGCGCACAAAGCCCTCCACAAAACAGGCCCTACAATCCTGCAAGGGAAAATTGAATTTTATACTCCAAACAGGAACTTACGATCCACCAACTCAGCCCTAGCAAAACCTAAACGCATTTTTAAAACAAGGACAGGAGAACGGGCCTTCTCCCACCTGGCGGCCAAACGATGGAATGAATTACCGATTGACCTAAGACATACCGTAAACCTTCTTTCATTCCGAAAAAAACTCAAAACACACATCTTTCCCAAATACTAACCCCTCCCGCATAAACCTCTGCAGCCTTTTCTTTTTTAGCGCCTTGATATCCCCTGGGATGAATGCTGCGCTCTACAAATACCAGAAATAAATAAGTATTCCATAGTCTTATAAACTTGTCATAGTTTTTCCACCAACTTTAATGTGAGTCCGCACGTTGCGTGTATATGCTGTTTCCGATTTTTTACTGCTCAAACCATGTCTATCCGGACCTTCAGTATGAACAGGACTGACGCATAAATTCATTTCAGGCAGCGTTTATTTAAAAAAGTACCCAATGCATTTCGGGCTCAACGCCCTTCTTCGGGGACTATGGAATACATGGATGAAGGTTGAATAAAATAATTTACAATCGCGCAATTGGCACATTCAGCAGGTCGATTGTCTGGGGCGAGATGAAGTCCCACTACAGTGACTTCTACATATGACACACTCATGCAACACACACCATTGCAAAGCATTCACTCTCACGAGTTCGCACATATCAGATTCGAACCTGTACACACCACGCATCAGGAACTACCAGGGACACATACATTCCCCATGCATTCCTATGGGAGGGCAGGCCTATCTCATCACATGCACTCAGAGTGCGCACGCACTTTCCACTGGGACACAGTGAAAGTGCGCAGAACCCAAAAATCACCATCACCAGGTCACCATTACAAGCAAAAAGTCTAGGGGTGAACCTGCCATAAGGGCCAAGTCCAACAATTTGCATACTCAAGTTCAAGAGAGATAGTAACCTGAACCTTGTGTGGAAATCCCAGGTAGGTGAGTTTTCATGATAATACAGCTTGATCTTGCTAAGTTTTCCACTTGGGCATTCATTCATAATTTGAAGTCAATGGTAATTCCTACATTTCTTACTTCCTTAGATACTTTAGGAGGTGGCCTCAGACTGTCAGGCCAGGTGCAGAGTGTGTCATAATTAACCCTGGGCAAAGCACAACCCTACGCTCATGTAGTTTGCGAAGTTTGCGCTACTTTGCACTACGCGAATTGCAAGTAGCAAAGTGCAAACACGTGTACCATAAAGTAGTGTAGTGCAGCGGTCATTTTTTGCTTGCTCGCGGTCCTCAACGTCAAGTTGGCGACCGCGAGCACGCAAAATGACATCCTGGCGAGACTTTTTCCTTGTTCGCGATCAGCAACATCAAGTTGCCCATTGCAAGCATGGAAAATAAACCTCCCGGCAAGATTCTCAACGCGGGGAGGTCAGGTTTCTCATTGCGAGTTGTCATGTATGCTCGCGACCGCTCGTGATGATAAACTACCAGTCTGCATTGAGAAAGCTGCCGCTTGAGTAAAAATCTACGTGAGCGGCAATAAGAGACAGCTCGCACTGTGCAAGATGCCGTTTTCAATGATTGCACAGTGCGGACAAGCATCCCGCACTGTGCAATCATCGCGAACAGTGCACTATGCAGTTCACGTAGTGCTACGCATAGCGCGAAGTGCACCTCGCGTAGCTATGTGTAGCGCTACTTTGCGAACTTCGCCCAGCCAAGATTCCAGTTTTCCATCTTTACTGTTTTTTACTGATAAATACAGACAGAAAACAATGTGCTTCATGTTTGAATTTATTTTTTAAAGTGGAAAAATATAGAGAATTAGACTTCTTTTGAGTCACTCTCCATGTTCTCTTTGATGAATGCCAGGCCAACAGCAGAGTATATAGGCAGCATAGCATTGGGAGTTCAAAAAACAGGACAAGATATCTTTAAATAATAGCATATTTTAACATATATTTGAAGTATATTGCTAATATTTATCTGTAAGTGTACTGTTTTGTTATATTTGTCTGATTAATTTGATAAAACAGGACAGGCTTGAAAGTATGAGAGCACATTTATCTTTAAATAAAGGAGATAATATATAAACTGACATATCATTTACTCACAAAATAAATATGGATAAATACTGATGAGATGGCCAAAAAATAAATATGGTTAAATACAGATGGAATGTTAAGAAAATGAATACCATAAAACCTGGAGACCTAGTCATAATTTTTCCAGTTGTCACATGTGAGGAGTTGAGTTTTGGATGCATTCAATTTGAGATGTCTCCATTTCATCCTCTAATCGAGGGCTCTTAGACAACTGAAAATTTGAGAGTTTCGAATAGCTCTGGGGCTTTTTCACTTTGAGGATTATTTGTCATCTGCATGGTTATAACATGTGAGCTGAAATTCATTGATCATTGCTGATAATGACTTCATGTAGATGTTGAAAAGCATGGGTGAGATGATAAAGCCTTGAGGACCCCTGTTTTTTTAAGTACTGTTTGGATGAGAAAGGGGTAGAATGAATGATATTTATTATGTTTTAAAGGTAGAAGTTAATCTAGTCAAGAGCAGTACCCTCTATTCTGTCTTTATAGATTCTTTGTATGCAAGAGTGTCATGGTCACCTGTGCCTCATGCAGCTGAGAGGTCCAAATGAAATAGTGCAGCAACCCTGTTCTGTTCTACTGAGTTTTTAAGGTCATCTGAGATTGTGATGCAGGCCTCTTCCTGGGCAGAATATTGTTTGATAGTCTGAAATTATGGAGTTATCCTCAATGAATTGTGACATCTGGGCAAATGTTGCACTTTCCATCAGTTTTCACAGGAGAGGTCTATTGGCAATTGGTCTGTGGTTGTCGGGGTCATGAGAGTCCTGGTTAGTTTTCTTCAATATTGGGTGTATGTGTGCCTTTTTTATGTCTTCTGGAAAAATCCAGTAGTTAAAGAATTATTGATGATTCTCCTTACTGGTGTTGCAGCAGAGGTAGTCAAAAGAATGTTCCTGAAGATTTGTGGTGGGCAAGGGTCAGAAGGACAGCCGGCTGGCTTGCATGCTTTGACCAGATCCATAAATTCACTTTGTGGAAGTTGTTAGAAGGAATGCAAAGGCTGGGTTAGCCTACTCCGGGAGCAGATTTTTGGAAATGGGTTGGTGCTATTGGTTTTCCTTTGCTTTAATAGGAGTCCAACATGTTTGCTATGGTTGTGGAATGATTAAACAGTTTTACAGCGAATTTTGGATTAATGGAATGAGTTCCTTCTATGCATTTAGGTTTATGAAATTTAATATGAATTATTTCAAATTATTTATTTGCACATTATGCATTTTGAATTCTGTCTGAATAGTACCTTTTTGATTGTTGACTTGTATATTCTGTTCAGTTTGCATAGGTGGTCAACCCCTCTTTCCACGCTGAAAAGGAATTAACAGGCACATGCATCAACCATTTTTGCGAGCGCAAACGATGTGATTACACAAAAATCAGCCGTTTGCGCCTGCAAAATGGGCATTTGCGATGCATCAACGTTCAAGGCACTCGCAATTTGAGAATTTGCAATTAATTGCGATTTCTCAAATTGCAATTGCATTTAAGGAATCGCAATTTGCGATTCCGTACATGCAATGCTAGAACCACTTTACCATTAAGTTGAAATTGATGGTAATTTGCAAAAACCTTGAAAAATACACTGAAATGCATTTTTCAAAGTTGCAGCTTACACACAGACATGCCCTTGTGGCATGGAAGTGCGCAACATCGGTGCACAGGGCAATTTCACGGGTGCAATAGGATGTCCTTTGGTAACATGCACCCTTGAAATTCCATGTGCAATTTGCGAGTACATATTGGTACTCGCAAATTGCGAATGCAATCTCCCATTCATTCCTATGGGCCTGTAGGCCCATAGGAATGAATGCATTCCTTAATTGCGACTCGCAATTTGCGAGTCGCAATTAAGGAATCTTTAGGAACCGCTATTTTAATAGCAATTCCAACATGCAGAGGCTTTTGAGAGTCCTTAATTGCAGCTTTAAATCATCTTTCCCCGCTTCCCAGGTGTTGCTTGGCCGTTTTCGAGGCTAAGTCACCGGGTCCCGGGTTGTTGGTTTTGGCGGCCATCTTAGGTTGGGCGCTATTGAACGAGCGCTCTACTCGCTCTATTTAAACGGCCAGTCATGCCTCCGCGCAGCGGACGCGGACAGCGGACGCGCCGGACCTGCGCCGGAGGTTCGCCAGAGGTGAGCCCATCTCTGCCCATCCGTGACCATCCGGGGCCTGGGGCCAGAACCCCTGGCCAGATTGTGGTTTACTCAAGGGCCGATCTATTACAACTTAATTTGGGCAAGTCCCGTCCGGAGCCGGCTACCCTACACCGGCTGGGCTGCGAGGGTCTGCTTATGTCACCTAGAGGCGCCAGAGGGCGCCAGCGCACGCCCAACATACATACCCTGAGCTACGGTCTACTGAATACTCGCTCTCTGCAGAGCCATAGGTTAGAGGTTTTTACACTCCTGGAAGACGGGGAGTTAGATGTCCTCGCGCTTACTGAAACATGGCTGGAGGACTGCTCAGCGCCTGACTTGGTGGCGGCCCTCCCAGATAACTATTTGGCTATTCACTTTAACAGGGAGGGAGCTAAGAGAGGAGGAGGAGTAGCCCTTCTTTATAAGTCATGCCTCCGTGCCAATAGGTTCCTCTTCGAAACCCTTGGAGGAGCTGAGGTTATGGGGGTTAAGCTCAGGAGGGGAGCAGTCTGTGTGGTGTGCCTGGTGGTTTATCGGCCACCTTGGGCATCGCCTGACTTCCCTATCCTCTTTGTAAGATTGGTCCAGGACCTGTGTACAAGATACGATAAATTGGTGATCGTTGGAGACTTCAATTATCACTGGGAAAAGTCCCCTAAAGAAGGACAAGCATTACAGATCGAGGAGGCGATCTCCTCCTTAGGTCTCATCCAACAGGTTAAGGGACCAACACATGAGAAAGGTCATGTGCTCGACCTAGTCTGGACCACCATGCCAGCTCAGGGTATCACGGAAATTCTTCCTTGTGCTTGGTCTGATCATTTTTTAATTAAGGGTAGACTCACATTGAGGGGCCCCCTGTCCAAACCTGAGGAGGGCTGGAAAACGGCCCGCAAATGGAGAAACCTTGATGGGGAAAAACTGGTCCACCTCTTAGAACACCATCCCTCAGACATAGAGCAGGATGCCAACGTTGATGCTCTATGCAGACATCTTCAGAATAAACTGGGGAGTGCCATTGATGTGGTGGCACCTCTCCGCAGGATGAAGAAGGTGGCGAGAGGAGCCGGGGCGCCTTGGTATAATGATTCCCTTAGAGAGATGAAACGCGGGGTGAGGAAGAAAGAACGGGCATGGCGTAAAAAGTACGACGCTATCTCCAAACAAGAATATACCTCATCCTTAGCCCAGTACAAACTAGCCATACAATCAAGGAAGGCTGCTTTCTTTGAGGAAAGAATAACTACTGCTAGAAATCCGCAAAAAGAAATCTTCCGGGTCCTGGCGGAGCTCAGGGTGAACAAAGAGCAAAGTCCTGAGTTCACCCAGGAGGACTGTCAGAGGTTCCAGGATTTCTTCGTAAAGAAGATATCCGACATCTTGGATGAAATTGCAGAAACTGCACCCCTCGAATGTCCGCACATACCGGACCTCACTGGCCCGCTAAACATTCCACCTCTAGCTGAGCTATCCCTTATTTCCAAACAGGAATTACTTAAAATCACAGGCCGAGTCAAATCAGGCTCCTTGGTGGACCCCTGCCCGCCTGACATATTCAAGATGGCAATGCCAGGAATAGAGGAAGAGGTTCTGCACCTATTGAACACCTCTCTCCGGACAGGACAGATCCCTTCAGCTTTTAAAGAGGCTCGCCTGATCCCTTTATTGAAGAAACCTGGAGCAGACACAAAATGTCTGAAAAATTTTGGCCCATCTCCCAGTTGCCTTTCTTGGCCAAGGTAATTGAGCAGCATGTGTTAGCTCTATTATCAGGCCATCTAGAGAGTAACAACCTGTTGGAGACCAATCAGGCAGGGTTCCGTGCTAATCACAGCACGGAACTAGTTATGCTATCCATTTTGGATGAGCTAAGGATGCAAGCTGATGTAAAAACACCGAGCGCCCTGGTACTATTGGATCTCTCCGCGGCGTTTGACACCGTGTGCCATAAACAGCTTCTGTCGCGGTTGAGATCCTTTGGCGTCGTGGGTACAGCACATGCATGGCTCTCTTCATTTCTGCAGGGTAGGACACAACGAGTACAGCTGGGGGATCTACTTTCTACCCCTGCTCCGATCACCTGCGGGGTCCCCCAGGGATCTGCCTTGTCTCCACTACTTTTTAACATCTACCTGCAACCACTAATTGCTCTCCTGAATAGGATGGACTGCCTAGTGTACAACTATGCCGATGATACCCAGATAATCATCCGGCTGGATGATGGGCCAGGAGCTCCCACCAGGCTACAGGACATATTGAAAACCACAGTCAATTGGATGTCCGAGAACTCCTTAAAAGTCAACCCGGATAAAACAGAAGTATTACCCATTTCCATCTCGGGTAACCCTTGGAGTGATAAATTTTGGCCAATGGAGCTGGGTGTGCCCACAAAGCCGGCAGTTGCAGTCAAAAGCCTAGGCCTATATGTGGATAATAAATTATCCATGGAAAAACAAGTTACCACCGTAGTAGGCACCAGTATAGGCTTGTTAAGACAACTTAGGAAGATCGCGGCCCTACTCTCATTCTCTACCTTGAGACACGTGGTCTCAGCCACAATTCTGGCTAGGCTGGACTACGGGAACTCCCTTTATTTAGGTTTGCCACAGCGGCTGCTGGACAAACTACAGGGAGTCATGAACGATGCAGCTAGGTTGATATTTAAAAAACCCAGAAATGCCCATGCCTCTCCCCTGATGCAGGAGTTACACTGGCTACCAGTTCGCCAGAGAATTGTCTTCAAAGGGATGTGCATTGCTCACAAGGCTTTGCATGGCAAAGCACCAAAATACCTAAAATCCCGACTATCCCCTTACATACCGGGTAGGACTTTGCGTTCGTCGGACGCCACTCTTCTGTCTCAGCCCCGCTTTAAATTGACCACGGTGGGGGGCCGTGCTTTCTCCAACACAATCCCAGCCCTATGGAACAAATTGGATCCAGAGCTCAGGAAGGAGAGTAATTTACTTTCCTTCAGAAAAAAATTAAAAACCGCACTATTCAAACAAGCATGGAGCAGACCTTAGGTGTACAGCTGGTTTCAAGTGAATATAACATCTATCACGTAAATATGGTCAGACAGCGCTTAGAGACCCCTGTGGTTATAACGCGCCATACAAATTAAATAAATAAATAAAATAAATAAATAAATAAATAATTGCGATTCCTTAATAATCTCAATTAAGGACTCGCAAAAGCTTTCCTTGATGCATATGCCTGTTACTTCTGTCCTTGACAGGACTAAGTGTATGTGCCCTAAGAGTGTTACTGGGTCAGAGAAGAGTTTGTGAATACCCCCAACGGTGTTAAACTTTTAAGACATCTCTGAAACACCTTGAGTTGTCACCAGTTGTGCAATTACTAGGTCTAGGTGGGGTTTCAATTATGCTTGAGTTATCAGAGCAATATTTGTAATTTTGTGTTACTCTTTGATGCGGAATTACCAAAAATAATGTGTTTACTCCTGCTTGTGTAACTAGGAGCAATTTTTTTGGGGGGGCGGGGTCCTACAGTGAGAGCTTCTCATTAAGGCATTTGACATGGCAGTAACTCTACTCTTGCCTGGTACACACTTCAGTTATTCCACATTAAAAAACATTCTCATCTCATTTAAACTTCCATGGCAAGGCTAGGAGTAACCCCCCAGCTTGGCAAAAATATAAGTATAGAAAGTATTAGACAAATTCTTACCATTTTTAGCCATGAATTACAGAAATATTACTCCATGATTTTCCCACAGCATTGGTTGCTAGGTTATTGTCAGATATTTGTCGCGGTAAAAAAGGCAGTTTCTGTGTTTTAATCTGGTATTACCATTTTTTAAAGCTGTATTGCATTGCTCCAATTATAAAGGAATTGTAGCAATGTGGGATAATTGACCCAACCACAATCCTCTTCAGGGTGAACCACATAAGTCACTAAAGGAACCTGGGTTTACCCCTTTGGTAACGTGGCACAGAAACAGTCAGGCTTAATTTAGAGGCACTTTGTTAAGTATTTATGGAGCACACCAACAATAATAAAGTGAAGACACAATACTACAAAAATCCCAAATCAATTTAGAAAAATATGATGTAGTGCAATAATTGGAACCAAATCACAACAACAAAAATCTAATCAGTAGAATCGGACACTGACAACTTAACAATTTTCAGTAGCTATAGCACCTAAAAGTACAAAGCACCACTTATGATTATCTTGTCAAGCTCGACCGGGGACAATTCACAAGTCCTGGCCGACCCTGATGAAGCATTGGCCAGATACAGTGACCATGTTAGCCTTCCTGAAAAACTTGCCTTCTCAAAGTCTGGTGCGAAGAGTCATGTTCGCAGTGGAGGAGGCTTCGAAAAATGAATGAATGAATGATAGTCTTGTAGAGCGCAAACTTTGCCCAAAGCGTCAAGGCGCTAGGGACGCCTTGGCGCCATAAGCGGTCATAAGTAGGAGGGATGGGTTTTAGATGTTGAAGTGCAAAGAGCCATGTTTTTAAAGACTTGTGAAAAGGTAGATGTGACTCTTGACAAGATAGCGTTAGAGGGAGAATGTTCCAGACCTTAGAAGCAGCAAGGGCAACGGCTCTTTCCCCCCCCCGGGGCCTTCTGAACCTAGGGACTACCCGACAGTTTTTATTGGCAGACTGCAGCTGCTTGGTGGGAACGTGCCATTGGAAGAGTCTTTTAATACCTTCGGGACCAGAATTATGTGGAGCCCTCTGGACAAGGCACAGGGCCTTAAACAGAATTCTCTTTTATAGAGAAAGCCAATGTAATTTACGAATAGCTGCAGAGACAGTGTGGAATTTAGGAAGATCCATCACAAGTCGTGCTGCTGCATTCTGTACAAGTTGCAGTTTGTGGATGATCCCTTGTTGATATCCAGGTTGAGGGTGTTACAATAATCCAACCTGGAAAAAATCAAGGCAACAGATGCCTGTTTTCGAGAAGAGAGAGAAAGACATGGAAAGATCTTCCTCAGGATCCTGATAACGCCAAAACAGGTAGATGTAGTTCTGTTGATCTGGGAGCCAAAAGAGAGTGAGTTGTCTACTACAACAAGACTCTGTGCTGATACAGCAGGGCAGGGGCATGGGCGGAGCACCAGGAGTGAGACCATATGAATTGTTAACTGTCAAAGATCAGGACTTCAGTTTTGTCCCTATTGAGTCGTAAGTAGTTGTCTACCATCCAAGCGGCCACGGCCTACATGCAGCGTTTATAATTTGCTGCAGAAGCCTCAATGGGGCTAGTGATTGACACAATTATTTGTGTGCCATCTGCATAGGACAAAGCATCCAGCCCAAAAGATCTAATTACCTTGGCCAATGGAGAGATATAGATGTTGAGTAAGGTAGGACTCAAAGAGGAGCCCTGTGGACCGCTGTGGACCCCACAGAAGTTGTGAATGGAGTCAGAATAAAATTGGTCCATTTTTACTATTTGTGACCTATCTGTGAGAAATGAGGACAGAAGCTCCAAAGCAGAGCCTGAAACTCCGATTTCTGGAAGATGGTTGAACAGCTTTATTGGCGAGATGGTATCAAAGCCTAAGATAGATCCAAGAGAATTAGTGGAGAAGTATGACGAGCATCTACTTGAGTACGTATATTATTTACTGCAGATGTTAAGGCAGTCTCTGAGCTATGGCCACTCCTGAAGCCATACTGGGAGCAATCAAGCATGTGATGTTGCTCCAAGGAGGTGATAAGTTGGGTACTTAGATGCTTCTCCAAAATCTTGGCAGGGACCGGTAGCAGCGAGATGGGCCGATCATTTTTAGGTTCTGAAGGTCCAGGTTGATTTTCTTTAATAAAGGTTTAACCACCACTGTTTTAAATTAAGTGGAAACGTCTCCAATGAAATGGCCAAGTTAAGGGTGTACGTTATGTGAGGGACAATCATCTTCCTTCCTAATTTCATAATCTTCAGGGGGCAGGGTTCCAGAGGGGACCCAGATGTGATTCCCCTTAAGATGTGATCTGTTTGCTTATGGGGCAGGGAAAGAAAGGTAGATAGCGTGGCTTCCCCCTCATTTAATATAAGAAGATTATAAGAACCAGAGCTAGTTGTTTGAGCTGTATTAGACAGCACTGAGTTAAGATTTTCCAGAGAGGAATACATTTCTAGGATTTTTACTGGAAATATTATGGCCATCTTGTCACAGAAGACCTTATGAGCTGTCATTGTATAACTAGGCAGGAACAGAAGTGAGAGAGTTATTCACATTAAATAGTTCCCTAGGGAATTTGAATGATTCTGTCTTTTGAGAGTAAAATAATGATTTTTCCTCTTTGATGGCAATTTCGTTTTCCGCTAGTTTATTTTTGTGATAATCTCCGGAAGAGTCCTGCAAATGGTTATCTTTGTAGCGTGAAGGTCAGGATGGGGTGCAGGCTGGCATCGCTGGAGTGCAAAGAGCTGGTCAGGCAACACAGACAATTGTTGCTGGAGCTTTGCATTGGCCGTCAATTTGGACTGTCGTTGCTGTGGTGTGAAGAGCAGATCTCACCTTGTCTGTCAGTGCTGGCAATCACTGTGGTGCAAAGAGTCAGATTCATCGGAGCTTCGCATCGGTGGTCAGCGTGAGTGGCATAGTCTCCGCACAAACTAGCCTGTTCATGGTCGCCAAGAGCCAAAACTTCAGGATTTCTCCTTTTCTTGAAGAGGAGCTCACTTTGATGTCAGACAATGGTCCAGGACCGGGGTGAGGAGGCACCTCTTGGGGCTCAGGAACTCAGTGTGATAGAGGCCATTAGGGGTCGGACAGGTCCAGTTGCAGGTCCAGGCAGGTTCAGTTGGAGCAGATCAGCTGCGCAGTTGCAGGCTGGCCTCTAGAGTTTTATGTGTCCCTGTATCTCAAAACAGGAGGTCAACCAACTTACCCTTGCAGTCACTCAGGTAGCCCGGGATGAAGGGTATGGGTCTAGACTTCCTTTTCAGGGAGCAGGGCAGACCTCAATCAACAGGACAGTCCTCTGGGGAACAAGGTAGGCTTCAAGAATTAGAGCAAACCCGTGGTAGCAGCAGGGCAGACCTTTGGGGAACAAGACAGGCCTCAAGCAACATGGCAGTCTACGGGTACCAAGACAGTTCTATTTATGTAATGTCCACAGGTCCAGGAGTGTACTGAAGAGTGGCTCAGGTTATACAATATTTATACCTGGTGCCAGCCTTTGAAATGAGGGAATCTTCTAAACTACCCCCACATCTTGTTCTGGAAAGTTCCTTCATTGCCCTGCCAAGCTTCCAAAAGTCTAGAGTCATAAAATACTAATTTTAGGTTTCTTTGTGTGTGCTACAGGCAAGCCCCTTTGAAGTGCAAGTGTGGCAGGAAACAGCTCCCTCCCACCCATCTTGTCAAAATGGCTCATAAGTTGACTCATCTGTCCCAAATCTAAGCCCTATTTTGTCACTGTCTGGGAGGAATGCACAAAACCTAACAGTAGAGTGATATGACCCAGGACACTGGTAGCAGGGACAAAATGGTTAGGACAAGAAAATACCAACTTCTACAATTGGCATTTTCATTATTGTGTCAAAAATATCAACCTTACATATAATGAAGATTATAATTTACAATTCATTTGAGACCAAACATAACCTTTAGCCCTTATTAAATATAATAATGTTGTCCGATGGGGAGGTAGGCTTCTCAGTAAGAAAAAGACATTCAGGAGTTATTTACTTCCCGGATATGTAAAACAAATGTCCCAATTTTGAAGTACAATGCTCCATTCCTTGTGGGTTGTTTAGGGGCTACCTTTCAGGTGACTTATATGTTTGAAAAAGTAAGGTTTAGGCCTGACAATTTTTTTTGCCAGATTGAATTGGCAGTTTAAACTGCACTACAGCCTTTAATTGCAGGCCTGGGATATGTTTGAAACTGTCACTTTAATGGTGGCACAATGAGTGCTGATGGACAACTAGTAGCATTTAATTTACAGGCCCTGTGCACATATAATACTATATGCTAGGGACTTATAAGTAAATTAAACTTGCCACCACCAGGTGCAGGCTAATTTTACCTTGTTTGAGTGAGAGAGCACAAGCACTTTAGCACTGGTTAGCAGTGGCAAAGTGTACAAAGTTTCATTGCCTACAAAAATTAATTCAGAAAAGAGGAGGGGTGAAGACAAAAGGTTTGGGGTGACCCTGGAGAAAAGGCAAGTCTAATCAAGCACACTATATCCATCATTGAAGAATAAATGAAGAAAGAAAAGCCAACAAATATATGTTCTTTGCTTTGAATTTTGGATCCAAGTGAGAGAACGCAATCACTGTGTGTCAGAATTTGTATTTGATAAGACACCAACACACATTTTACATTCATTTTAGAATCAGATGTCCATGTAAGTGAATGAACCTCTGCCACTTTCCCTTTCACCCATTAGTGGGTTTACTCTGAATAGGAATTCTGATTGGTGTTACAGAATGGACTACTAACTGGTAGTAGCCTTACATTCAAAGACAGCATTTTTCCATTTACATGGCGCCAGACAAATGAGGAAATCACTTAGCCAGTGCATTTGCTTCGTGTTCCAAAATAATAGGAGGGAAATGAGCTAAACCCAGGTGGCAGTGGATAGTTCATGTCCTCAGGGTGCACCTGATGTGTCAATTTTTGTATCTACGGTGAGGGGGAGATGTCATCCCACATTAAGGAGCAGCACGATCCGATTCTGCATGGTGGGGTCATAGCCCTTGAGGGAGACCCAATGGCACACACATTGAGGGTGGGGCATCCGCTTCAGCCTAACCTCATGATTTTTTTTTATTTCCCCCTCAGGGATCATGAGACACTTTCAAACAAGTATGAAGCAGATGAACCAGCACAGGGATTTAATGCTTAGCCCAATCCTGCACATGAGATAATTGTCACATTTAGCAAGTGCACAATAAACTCTAGTGTTTGCACCTGTTATTAAAAGTGTGTGGCTCTGGTCTATTCATGATGCACTACTCTTAGTTGGAAATATGCTGTAATGTAGATTATGGGATACTTAAACAGTATAACCCCAGTCAATGACTGAGGCATGTGATTTATAAAAAAAATTAACAGATAACTGTTGGGATAGGAATGTCCCGTGCATGGTGTTCAGTTATATCCCATGCGCTATGCACCAACTGTTAGGATTTGATATCCTGTTTTTTAATTTTGGCCCATTCTGTGCGCTAATCAAGTATGTGCATGAAGATCTACGTTATCAATTACAAGGCACTAATCCTGGATGGGTGAACCAAGGGAGCCCTTGATAGTTTCAGAAACCAAGTGATCTCTCAATGGTACCAGAGGGCTGTGGTCCCCATCACTAGTTCATGCACATATTATGGTGGTGGCAGCATATTATGTCTTGTAGTCATTATAGTGAAACCAGACCTTTTAATTTGCATCATGAGAGTGGAGGCCTACAGGCATTAAAATGTACATTCCCACAGTTAATGAAGAACTCACATCCTAGAGTTCAGATTCTGAGCTCATGGATGTAGGCATGTGGTGAATGGTGAGCAAGTTATACACAGGCCTGCGGGCTGAATATTGGAAGCCCTGACCTGTTTCTGTGCACAAGACAAAATTAATTTACGAGACGGCGTAAGTATATTGCTGACATTACTACGACTGGAGGGTGGACCCTGGATCTCTAAGGAAGAAGAGGAGACTGGCTCCCTTTTGAAAGTTGATTTGATCTTTTGATGCAGAGGTTTGTTGAGTAGTCTTTCTGTATACTGCTATTTGGCAGATGGGAGGAGTTATGGGTCGGACTACAGTTCCTGTTGCCAATGTGAGAACAATTTTCAGAAAAGTTTTTTGTTTCTATCCATGGTCACTGTCAGGTGTGACTATGATAGCAGGAGCAGATTGCTCACACCTCTCTGTGGTTCTGCTCTGGGAGATCCAGACCGGAGACAACCCTGCTGTGAAGAGCATTACACAAGACAACTGCTAAGACTGGAAGACACCATGAGAGGCATACATAAAAGGAGAATTAACACGAGGCAGTTCTGTAAGGGCAGACAGAGAATACATATTTGTTGTATGCCAACTCTGCATTGAATTGGCAGCTTTTGACCCAGTTGTTCTGTTTCTAACTTATCTTTGTCTAAGGAAGAGGTGCTTCATAGAGCACCCAGATGATTACTGCTCAACCTGAACTGGTGCCTGCCTGACTGTCAGCTTTGTAGAGGAGAGGGAACATCACCTGTTTTCTTCGATGAAGGAAAAACTGCTCTCTAAGTCCTGGAACCCCTGGAGAGCGCTAGGTATGTGCTTATCCTGCAGGAAGCAAAAGACACACAAATGATGGATGGAATGTGGATACATTAAATATTCACCCCAGTCAAGAGATCTGGGATAAATCCATTGTTCTTTTGCTCACCATAACACCCCAGCTTAGACCCAGCCATATGCAAATCAGTCTTGACCCTGCTCCTCACGGAAAGAAATCCAGCCTGAACTGCCAAGCCAAGTCCTCCCTGGACCAGAAACAAGCATCCTGGGACCAGTTTCAGAATATCATCCCTGGCTGATGATGGGTGATACCCTGAAACCGGCCCCAGGATGCTTGTGTCTGGTCCAGGTAGGACCTGGCCTGGCAGTTCAGGCTGGACTGGTTCTATGGAGAGCAGGGTCAAGAATAATTTGCACATGGCTGGGCCCAAACTGGAACGGCTTGGCAAGCAAAACAAATAAGGATTTAACCCAAATCTGTGACTGAGGGGTGAATGTTTGATTTTTTCAGCTTTCTGTCCATCATCTGTTCTTTGTGTATCCTGCAGGAAGAGCTGACTTATGATTTGGACTAGAGCGGATGATCGTGATTCTGTGTTCCATCCATCAAAGACTTAAGAAGTGCGTGTCTGATGTTCTTCCAACTTGGAGCCAGACACTGACCCCCTGCCAACCACAGAGGATCTGTAGCACTGCCGATGTGTGCCTGAGAGAATCATATTATCATTCATGCTGTTACAGCCAGGGCACATATTATTCAAGTATGCAGGATCACCCTGCACTGCTGACAGAAGGATTTATGTTGACCTGCAGCATTGCTTCATGTGGCCAAAGTGACAGTTGTCTGCCTGACCATGGTGCTTGTTGAAGGGTGCCTCAGTGGTCCACACTGCTAAAGAAGAGCGCTGTCACAGCAGTGCTCACATGCTGCTGGCACTGTCAAGCCCAGAAGAGTGTTGCCATCCGAAGGGATCTGCTGCCTCCAGATAAAATGCTGTGTGTTCTGCACCTGCATATCCTGAAGAGGGCAGCCAAGTTACTCAACTGCAAACTGCAAGTCTTCAGTGAACTCTGACTAGGAGCTTGAAGATGATAATAGGCCTACCACAGCACAGAGAATTAATGAGAGAATGAACACTATTATATCACTAAAAAGACAAACATCTAAAGAGGGACAGAGCCGCACCTGCACTGTTGTCTATGCCTCAATGACCCAATTATATTAAAGGGGCTGAAATGCAATAGAGTGAAGGGGGGCAGCCTCACACCCGCATATAGGGTATTTGATACTGTTTGTGTTGATATTTGTTAGTACATCATATTTTGTAGGAAAGTGATTTCCATTTTGCTAAGAGGAGTCTGGGCCGGACAATTATGTTGTTGTGCTGCAAGGTGTCTGTTTCACCTCGACACTAACCTCCCTGGGAAGCCTGTGACTGATCGCCATCAGGCAGTACCAATGAGAGTCAAGTGCTGAAAGGTTGTGCTTGGCCCTATTTTCAGATAGTGTCTCCCGACTCGTCAGAGTCAGTCACAGAAACATAAAAAGATAATGAAACAATATAATGTTATTCTTCTGTTACTGGCTCTCGCATGCATGTAGGGGAGGGCAGGGCTTAGCTGGACCATAATAGGCAGGTTGTTAGCACTTAGACCTGTGCATGTAACTTTAGCCGGCCATGCTAGCCCAGCCAAACGAACATGCGCACTTTCATTTTTCCAACCCAGCTGTGTTCACAGCCGGGTTCAATAAAAGCCGCAGGCTACAAGGCAGTGTCTGAACAGCAGAGTAGACTACTCAGACCAATCCTGTAGCTGCTCTTATAGAGAACAGCGTCTGAATTGGATGGGCAGCCTTTGCCTTTTCAGAACCTGCTGGGAAAGCACCGAGGCAGCCGTCCGATGCAGCAGCAAAAAGGAAGTATTTTCCCACCCACCCCCACCTGCCTATCAGTATGTCTGTCTTCCACCCCCCAACTGCATGTTGTGTGGCGAAAGGTCTGGCGCCGCTGCCAGGGTGACTGACTCCAGAATCTGGGGATCAGGGTTCGATCCCCAGGGGCCGGCGACAGATTAGCCCAGCACCATGTGACTCTGGGCAATGGCTTGCTTAATCTTCCCAACGGCCCCCAGCGCCTAGAGACCCTAGCAGGTGATGGTTCGCGCTTTACAAATGTGTATTAATATTTTTATATTGTGGCGAGAGCCACTGCAAAATAAGGCAGACCCCAGGACAGTAGAAGCAAACAACTCCAGTAGCTAGTGGCCCCTGGCTATCAAGTTCTTTGCTCCAAATCCTGTCTTCAACAACTCAGGACTTATAATAGAGCTAGTCAAAAATGGTTTATGATTAGCCCGTTGTGTGCTTTTCATACACAAAACAATTGTGCAACGAAAAGCTCTGCTAAAGGTAAACGTTCACTGAAAACAAGTTGCAAGCATGTGCCACTGCGCACATAAAAGCTTCCAAAAGTTAATACTTCAGAGAATATATAAGGCCTATAGTGCAAAAATAAAGACTTACTCCCGGGCACATTCGATAAAATATGTAGCAGTGAGCTAGATAATAATGATAATACACAAGCACAGTGGCTGTAATCCAGAAGGTAAAGACCAATATATCAAAAAATAAATATTTTGTGTAGTGATATTTAATTCTGGACATGGTGAAAGCGCACTTATATTTTTGTTCTCATGGTTATCCGCAGGGCAGTACGTCCTCGCACTTCATTTTCCTGCTGCTTTATCTTGAACAGAACTGGATTGGACAAGCTGATATTATTTGATTCCTTCGGGCGCCTGTGAAGCACAGCCTCTTTGTTGTATCTTCAACCAGCAGGCGTCTTGTCTTGAAGCAGAAGAGAAAGCGGTATTTGTCTGCACCGGAATGACGTCTTGTTAGTATTTCCAAAAGTGCTGAAGTAGATTTATTTCGTGTCACTCCATTCGAGGATATCACGCTAGCTGCAAAGGATGAAACGCTCCCTAATCAGATATTCTCAGGCACCCTTCACCAACTGATCTCAGAGATAGAAAGCAAATTGACAAACGGCTTTGGGCGCGGGAACAAGCTGGAACAAATAGATTTGTTTTCCATCCTTATTTGCTTGTTTTCACAATAGCTGCCAACGTCCCGACTCGGAAAGGAAGCCCGGCTTGTGATTCATTTAGCCAAATGAGCCTAGCCCTCAAAACCTTAGCTGTCAAGCTGCAGGTGCTTTGTGATTCGAGCACAATAGACGTCTCAATTATGGTGCTGGCTAGATGTTTCCCTGTGACAAGATCAAACTGTCAAAATACATATATAAATATATAGAGCTCCAATTCCTTTGTGGAAAGTTGAGTTTGAAGGTTTTTGGGTGAAATACCACTTTTACGATGGAGGCGCTCATTTGTTGAAGAGTTCGGCAGTTTGGAGTGGGACTTGATGGACAATTTGAATATACTGCCAGAACCGTCACAGTCAGAAAGGAGGGACATGTCTGCCGTCATCGGGCCGGTTACTAAAACTAGAGCTTTCAAACTGAAACCAATCAAAGAATTGACATTGTGGTTTAATGAGGGCTGCAGTCTTTAAACAATTTTATTCCATGAAGTGTTGCTTACCTTGCTAGATGTAAGTGGCTAATTAATTGTCATGGGCAGTATAATGACAAATTCGGCATGCCCAATGTGGGGGTTAATAACATAAGTTATAGCTAAAATGATAGATACGACTGTGTTGGCAGTTATTAGTGAAATCAATGAAAGCTGTAATCACTTGCTGGAATGACAATTTTTTGAATGAACCAATCACAATCTTTGATGTTACAGCCATGAGTGTGTATCTTGTTATTGTTATCTGAGGTTTGTATAGCGCCAAATCACCGTCAGGTTTCTAGGCGCTCATGACAGAAGCAGTAACAACAGCTAAGTGAGTGAACAGAAGGTACAGATATAGCAACATTACTCAAATGGAACAGAAAGCTTCCCTAAACAAAAGCGTTTTCAGTGACTTCCTAAAGTGGAGAAGATTTATTTCTTTGCGGAGAGGCTCCGGTAGTTTGTTCCACATCTGTGGGACTTGAACAGAAAAAGATCTCCCTCCCTTGGTTGCCGTTTTGAAACGCGGGCAAGACAGCAATTGGGAGTTGGAAGACCTCAGCGCTCATTTGGGGTTATAGACCTCAAGCCGTTCTTTTATATAGGCAGGCGCATGCCCATAGATTGCCTTATGGGCGATGCATAAACTTTTAAATTCCACCCTTTGCTTTATGGGGAGCCAATGTAGCCTGTGCAGTAGTGGGGAGGCATGGGTCTGTCTAGGTAATCTAAAGATTAGTCACGCTGCATCATTCAAAATAACCTGCAGGCGGTTGGTCAACATTTATGGCAAACCTAGGTAGAGCGCGTTCCCATAATCAATCCTTGAAATTATTGTCGCCGAGACAATGGTCCGGAGCATATTTAGGGAGAGTAGGGGAACTAGCTTGCGTAGCTGCCTGATTAAGTTAGTGCAGGTCCCGACAACAGAATATATCTGGCTAGCCATTGTCAGCTCATGGTCGATCTTAATACCAAGGCTTTTTACATAGGGGCATGGTTTCGGGGTGGGTCCAAGCTCTTGGGGCCAAAACAAATCACCCCAGGGCGAGGCAGCAGTTGAGACCACCAGAACCTCCCTTTTTTCAGGATTTATTTTCAGCAAATTTGCCGTCATCCAGCTAACAGTATATCTAAGTATATTCTGGGCCTGGGTCTGTGCAGATGCTGTGTTGTCAATACTCAGTAACAGCTGAGTATCATCGGCATAGTTAAAAATTCTGCAGCCCATGTTTGCTAGGGAGTCTATCAATGGTTGTAAATAAAGATTGAATAAAAGTGGTGACAATGCAGAGCCCTGCGGGACTCCACACTCAAGAACACCCGCCTCAGATATACAATCCCCTAATTGAATTCTCTGGGTCCTCCCCGACAGAAAGGATTTTAGCCATTGAAGTGCTAGATCCTTTATCCCAAAAGCGGCCAGTCTGTCCAGAAGCAGGGCATGGCTGGCAGTATCAAATGCCGCTGAAAGATCTAAAAGTATCAGGGCACTTGTTTTTTTATTGTCAGCCATGCCTCCAAGCTCATCCAGCACGGAGAGCATTACTAACTCGGTGCTGTGATGTGCGCAGAACCCCGCTTGACGCTCCTGGAGTAGATGGTGTGACTCCAGGAACGAAGACAGGGACTTTAGAACATGTTGTTCCAAGATCTTGGACAGAAAAGGCAGCTGGGATATTGGCCTATAGATTTTCAGAATAGCCGGGTCCGCCCCCGGCTTTTTTATCAGGGGCTTGACACGTGCTTCTTTAAAACTAGCTGGTAAAAGGCCAGTGTCTAACGAGTTGTTTAAGAGGGAGATGATATGATCCTCTAGAACAGGAAGCGCCAAACAAAAAATTCTGGGGGGGCATGGGTCTGCAGGGGAGCCTGACTTGGTTCTATTTATAAGCTGCCCAAGGGTTGTAGAGTCCATGCCAGGAAACCTAGAGATAATGGATTTTGGGGGGGCTTGGAAGACCTGTGGTGCAAGGGGGCCATTAGAAATATCCTTCTTAATATCAGACAAAATAGTTGCCACTTTCTCAAGGAAGTAACATTGAAAGGTGTTACAATCTATTGTTATTTCAGCCTTTTCATCTTTCTTGCTCAGTTCTTTTAAGATTTTGAATGTTTCTTTCTGTACATTAGCTGCATTGTTTATACGGGTTTCGTAATATTCCCCTTTGGCAGACACAATAAGCTTTTTTTTATAAATTCAAAGATATTTTGTACTGTTCTCGGTCTGTACAGTCTTTTGTTTTCCTCCAGCATCTCTCAAGATGGAGAACCTTTCTTTTGTGATCCCTCAAAAGCGGGGTAAACCAGGGGGCCCCTATTTCAGCACCCTTTATTTTCTGTACCCTTTCAGGTGCTATCTGGTCGATAGCCTGTCTAAGATTTGCCGCTATAGTATTATAGTCCTGGTCTAGATCACCAAGGGGGACCATTGATTGTATATATTTAGGAAGGACGTCAGTTAAGGCTTTTGAATTGACTTTTTTCCATTGACGCACTTTTTTTGTTTTTAAAGGTGGTTTGACCGGAACGCTATCAATAGGAATATCACACAGGAGTAGGTAATGGTCAGACCAAATACAGGGTTTAATGTTCGTAAGGACCACCTCTGGATCAGAGGTCCAGATTAGGTTGAGGGTGTGACACTTAATATGCGTTGGAGATTCCACAAGCTGTTCTAGGCCTAGCGAGGTCATAGAGGTCTCCAACTGGCGAGTTGTCAAGTCTTTATATGCACTATCCCAGTGGACATTAAAATCTCCTGTCGCCAAGACTTTTTTATATCGGGTACAAATATCTGAAATGATGGGGGCAAATAGTTCATTAAACACTGAGGTACATTGTGGTGGACGATAGACAATAAGGGCAATAAAACATGTGTTGTTCAAGGTGATTTCCACTCCAAGTATGTCGGCTGAACCTACTGTTTCAGCTAATAATTTGACCACTGTTATATGTTTTGAAAAAATTATTGCTACCCGCCCCCCAGAGAATTATCCGGACGGTTGTGCCAAACAATGTCATGTCCATTTGGGAGGGCAGCTATAATATTGGGGGAAGAGTTGTCGCCTAGCCACGTTTCAGTAAGGGTTAGTACATCTATAGCCTCATCCTGGAGAAGAGTAAAAATTTCAAGGTGGTGTTTCTGAAGTGACCTTGTATTCAGGCTAGCGAGCTTCAGAGGGAGCGGGTGGATGGTGGCCCTACTGCTAGGGGATCGTATGATGTTAGTCTCCTTTAATGTGGTCAACGTCGTTGCATTTAGAGTCTGCCCACCTAGGTCTAATAGAAGTAGCTCACTCGCAGAGTATGTCAGTCGCCTACCAGGGGTCCTGGTCCCTGTGCCCGGTCGTGCGTGGACGAGCGCAGACGGGCAGGACTCTGGCACGACTCTGGCGCAGGTCCGGCACGTCCGCTGTATGCGTCCGCTGCGCAGAGTCATGGTCCTTTCCTTATAAGCGCTACTCGAGCGCGTCACCCGCCCGGCCCACACCCAATATGGCCGCCAAACCCGGGAGACCGACCCTCGGCGTCAATGCTCAGCCGAGAGCGGTCCGCGGGCGGAGGGAGTGGGGAAAAGGAACACAGGACACAAGGGTATCTAGTGGCAGCAAGGAGAACATCTACTAAAGAACTGAGATCGAACACTTCTTGGTTGTAAAGCATTGATAAAGGCATCATCGCCGAAGCACGTCTGCTTGGATTAAAAGGTATTTGCATACTTTGAACCCGCTGAGTGCTCCAATTCGTTTGTGGAAACATATAAATGTATCAAAATTACTCTCAAATCCAATAAAGAAAGAGAACAGCATTCCAAAAGATGAATCTAAAAGGTGGATTTATTTCAAGAAACTACCAGTCAACATGTTTTCGTCATTGTCTTGCAACTTTGCTCACGACGGTGAGCGCCATTTCTTCCCACGGTCAAATAGTATCACATGCAAGTGTGTAAAAACGGAAAAATTGATTTACAAAACACACTCGGACCTCAACATTGGGGTGCCATTTTTAAATTTTTTTTATGGACATTGCAAAACGCTTTTCTAGAAGAATTCTAAATACATTTTGAGTCCTAACAGAAGAAACGTAAGTATACACTCTGACAACATACATTCTTTTCAAATTTCAGGTAAGTACCTAATGCCTATATTACAAAATATTGAGACAGATGTCTAACGATTTCCGTATTCAAACACAATTGCTGGATATCCTCACTTAAACTGTAATTCATAATTAAATGCTTGAAATACCTGAACATAGGTCAATCTGGCCATAGTATTAATATAAAAATAGTAGGCATAATTGCATGGACGGTAAAGGCTGGCAAAAATTCAATTCACTGTATAAAGTGCCTAGTGCCTAAATGTGTAAACATACTACAATCCATTTCTCAATACTCATCCGCATCAATCTGCCAGTGCAGAACACTTGTTGTATAAACAATATTAAAAATATAACATTTCCAACCACACTAACATATCACATAATTTTCATAATATGCAGAAAATTCAGCGATATGTGCATGTCTCAAAGCTCACAATAATATAAATAATATAAAAGTGGCCAAATATTATTGCACACATATATAATAAATCATAAACAATGGTAACATTCCCAAGTGGGTATAATATAATATCATAATACCACTCAACCTAACATCAAAAAAAGAAAAAAAGTAAATCTTAAATATAAAAAAAAGGTGCCGGATATGTTGTTGATGCGGTCAAGTGTTAATAGTGTATAATAAAAACCAACTGAACTCCCACCACCTGGATACTTAATTTCTTGAGTTAAAATCTCACAAGAAAATAGCAACAGTGCTCAGAGGGTGTACTGAGGGATGGAATAGAAATTAATAGAGGCAAGTATACAATTCCTCATCTACATTAAAACCATGTTGTCTAGCTCCAGTTGTAAAATGTTTCTAGCTTATAAGGTCCTTTTTCCCTGTCTCCAACTCTCCAATTTCTGGGAACCTGTGGCATGCAACTATATTTTCAGTCTGTTGGATTGCTTTGGTGAACTTATTTAAAATGATGTGCAACTGGATACCTACGGTTGTTGTTAATAATAGCTCTAATGTGTTGTAGTATCTATTTATTAATAGGCAGAGTGGTGCTCTCACATACAAGTTTTTTACAGGAGCATTTGCGAGATAAACAACAAAGTTGGATTTACAGGTAAGATTACCTTTGATTTTAATGTTTTTTAAAGGGAGATTAGATTTTAGATCACCATTTCTGCATGATTTGCACTTAGTGCATTCTTTAAACCTTCCTTTAGGGTGAGAATTTTTTTTTAACAAAGACCCGTGTCAAGATCACTTCTGACCAAGTAGTCTTTAAGAGAATTAGGGCCCTATTAGGATGGCAGGCCCCCTGCCATATCACAATGGCTGGGGGTCCGTGGCGGGCAGAAAGGCCGTCTGCCGCTTTTCTGCCCGGTCGACATGTCGACCGGGTGGAAAAAAGGGTTCAATATAGCCATATTACAATGTTGCCTTGAACATGCCTTTCTGTGGCGGCATTGCCGCTACGGCGGAAAGGCATGCGGAGTCTGCTTGGGGGACCCGTTGCGGGCCCCCAGGGACTCCGGGGGGGCGGGGGGGGGTACACATGTGTAGTTCCTATAGTACCCCCGCCTTTCAATGAACAACGTGGCAGGCACCGCGCCGTGCCTGTCATGTTGTGCATTGAAACACACAACCTGCCTCTGTGGCATTGCGGCGAGAGGTTTTCTCTGCACCGTCCACTGCAATGTTGCAGATGCCCAATGCGCCCACCAGCGTGGCGGGCGCATTCAAATCGGGAGTGCGGGAACTCCGCACCCTGAGCGGGCAGTCCCGGTTCCCGAGGGTATGGTGGGCGGACAAAGTCCACCTGCCATACTAATGGGGCCCTTAGTTTTCATATTAGTGATCTGAGGATGATTTGTTACCAGTGAGCCCAATATCAGTTCCTCCCTAATTAAATGCCAATGCTTTTGTAAATGTCATTTGATATGCCATCAGTGATGTAATAGTGAAGCCATAAGTAGTGCATTGTGGGGGTGTAAGTTATAGTTAGCTCATGTAAATATAAATTTTGAATTTGAATGGATTTGTACAAGTGAAATCTGACCCCAACTATAACGTCTCCGTAACCCTGTAACCTTTGGATTTTTCAGTGAATTTCTAAGGTTTTTTAAAAGATAATTGCTACCTAACCTTTATTGTAGAGTGGTGGAGAAAGGGGGCTGGGACTCCAACCTATCCCAAGAACAATTTTGGCCCTGGGGACCCATCCCCCTGGGCGAGGCCTTCATAATTTTTTTTAAATGGGGAGGGGGTCCAGGTGGCCCCCTCCCCTCAGGCTGATAATGCCCTGGGGATCCCATCCCCTGGGGCCAGGCCTTTCATTTATTTACTACATTTGCGCCCGCAGGAGGTGGAGGTCCCTGGGCCAGCAGGGGATCCATGAGACTTCCTTGAATATAAGTAAATCACTGCCCTGGGGAGGTGGCGGTCCCTAGGGCTTTCAAAAGACCGAGGAGGGGGCCTGTGTGCCCCTCCTTTATTTTTATCTTATGCTCCCAACATTTAAAGCACCCGGGGCTTCAGAAAAAAGACTCACTGGAGCCTGACCAATCTTTTTTTTTCTTTTGCCGCGGATCCAACCGCAAGTCTGCAGCGAAATTATAAAAAAGTTTTTAAACCCCTGCTCGGTACCAGTGGAATGCCATCACCATATTTGGGTGGTCTGGGTATTCCTACTCTGCTTACAATAAAACAAGGACCCCTTGATTCCACATAATGTTCCTAGGACAGGGCAAATACAGATTATTGAAAATTTCCTAGGCAACACGTTACCTAACAGTATTAAGATTAGATATAGAGCTAAAGATGTCATGAAGCCCAAGTACCAAACACAAATCAATATCTTACTGAAGAATATATATATATATATATATATATATATATATATATATATATATATATATATATATATATATATATTTATTCAAAAAGATTTCTTTTGTACATAAAAGAACATATATCATAAATCATTAAAAAAGTTCACATATATAATTGGACACATAAGCCAAAATATAGTCCTTGAATAAAAAACAGTTAAAATATACACAATAACATAAGAAGAACACAATACAGATTTACATTTGTTGGACACTGTTCCTATAATTAAAACGACACATTTTCATAACTCTACAGTCCATTAGGTTTCGTCATAAGTCTCAAAAGACAGCTCCGGGCATGCAACATGCTATTCCCTGCTGTGCTTTTACGATGGGCACCTGCTTCGCCCCAGCTTTGCGTGCCTCTACCTTGGCTGGTGGGAGGAGCAGGTGGTCCGGACCCATGAGCTGTATAAAAAACACATCAAAAGTTGGGCGAGGTTTATTGATGATGATTTTTGTATATGGGACGGTACTAGAGAGGAAGCAGATGAATTTGTTGACATCCTGAATAAAAACAACCTGAATTTAAGATTTACACATCAAATCAGCTCAGAAAAAATGGAATTTTTGGATGTAATTTTAGAAACTCAAAGTGGCAAGATTGAGACATCATTACACCATAAAAGCACAGCAGGGAATAGCATGTTGCATGCCCTGAGCTGTCACCCGAACAATTTGATCCAAAGTATCACGTATGGAGAGATATTACGGGCGAAAAGAAATTGCAGTACTGTTGAGGGATACCAGAATGAATGTACTACTATGATCAAACGGTTCAAAGAAAGGGGTTACAGTGATCAGTGCATAGCAACAGCATGCAGCAAAGTGGAGGCAAGAGAAAGAGAAGACTTACTGAAAATTAAAGAGAGCACTTCTCCATCAGAGAGAGTAAGATTTGTGACAACATATAGCAATAAAGCTTATGAGATGAGAAAATGTTTAGATAAACATTGGAGTATACTAAGAATAGACTTGGATTTAGAGAAAGCAGTGAGTAATTCACCACACATTATATTTAGAAAAGTGTAATCCTTCAAGGATATGGTTAGTGCTGCTAAAACCCGCAAAAACAGCAACTGGACTTGTGCAAGGGTTTTATATTTGTGGAAAATGTAAGGCGTGCAAGTACAGCTCTAGCTGTAAATCGGTTAAGCTATCAGCCAATTGTGGTCCGTTCAGAATTCAGAAGCATGTTTCATGTGACACGGAATATGCGGTTTGTGCCCTCAGGTGCCCTTGTAACTTGTATTATATTGGCAGTACGATTCACAAGGCCAAAAAAAGAGTTTTGGAGCACTTAAGGGCAATCAATCACCATGACAAACAATATCCTATTGCTCGACACTTATTCAAGAAACACAAACAGAATACAAGTCTCCTCTCATTTGTAGTACTAGATTGCATACCTAGAAAGGAGAGAGGGGGTGACAGACTGAAGGAGTTGAGGAAACTAGAATCGAGAATGATAATTAAATTCCAAACACTGTACCCATCAGGACAAAATGGAGATGAGGCATTAGCGGTCCATCTCGGTTGAAATATGTGTTAGAGTTGCTTTGTTGTTTTAAAAACGTTGTTTAAAATGAATTTGCTGGAAACGTATTTTAATTATGTGAAGTAATATTAGAATGAATTTTAATGGGTTTACTCTCTCATTTCAGATTACGGAAGGTTTGAGCATTCCTGAATGTTAAAGAGCAAAAGTATTTGATCTCTACACTCTGTGGAGTGTGAGTTGTTATGGTTACGGAAGTCAATTCGCATTGGATTAGTGAGAGCATTGGTATAATCTCCAGGAGAGAATGTTGGATCAAGGCCCACTTGGGCAAGATCCCTGTTTTGATTTTGATTTTGAATATGAAGTTGGCAACCACTAAATGGACATGATAAACATCAGGATTCTGTACCTGGAGAGTCGCAATTTTCATATGGAATGATAATTAAATTCCTTATTAACGATGAAGCTCGGACTGTGTTCGAAGTATGAATGGATACAAACTAAGTTTAAGCCCACTGGGGCATAATGATGAGCAGATTGACAATTATGCGACCTCAGGTCAAAAATGAGTGATATGAACTGCTTTATATGGATATACACCGCGATACAAGTGAGATATATCAAAAGTGTTGTCATCAAATGAATTGTGCCCACTGTTTTGGCATTTGATTATAATTTAAGAGGAGTGTGATTTATGCTTAGGATATGCATTGGCACGTAACCAGATAAGGAATTATTTCCTAGTAAAACAATTATCACAAAGTGGACTGTGATATAATACCATTAAGCACTTCAAGTATCTTTAGAATGCAAACCTGTTGATTAATGAGTAAGAAATACGGTACAGAGAAAATGTTGTATCTAAAAATGAAGGAATTTGTGAGAGTATGTTTTCACTTTTTACTTTTGTCACATGACGAATGTTTTCCTTTTTGTATATAACTTTATTGTTTGAACACTTAACTTCACTCGTGATCAAGCGGCTGCGAAACGCGTTGGGTGTGATCGCTATTAAATCTTCACCTTAAATGCATCTGGGCTTCAGCTTGTAGTCTTTTGGAGATGGTATGACAACCTTGTCGTTGGATATATATATATATATATATATATATATATATATATATATCTATATATATCTATATATATATTCACTGAAAAAACCATAGGTTTCACACCAGTTATAGTTAGCTGGAAATTTTACTGATATAAAACCATTGAAATTCCCACGTTATAGTTAGTCGGACTCACTATAACTTGCGCGTGCAATGCACTGCTGATGACATCACATATTACATCACTCATGACATGGTCAGTGACATCACTCATGACACCATCCTTGTGACATAGTGACAGACCTCCTTTCACTATAATGTAACCCTTGAGACACATATTCAAAAATAGAAACTGAAATTTTTTTAAAAATGGAGATACCTATATCAGTTACAACAAGCAATTCAGTAATTCCACTATCTATATACACATCCACTCATTCACCAACAGTTCTATATAGTCACTCATACATATACTCACTCATCATATGAAGTGATACACCTATACATCCTGTTACACACCGACATTCATCCAAAAGTTACTCACACACATATTCACACGTGCAAATAAACTATTGGACATCCATTTATTTGAATATAGAGTTATACACACACTTCCACCTTACTTCTATTGAAAATTACACATATTTATTCTCTTAAACAATCACTTATAGAAACACATACTTATTTAAAAAGGAAATCTTACAATCTCTTACTCTCACATATACTCACTTATATACATCAATATTCATATATACTAGATTAAAACATATGTAGTTACTGATAAAGACACTAGTGAGACAGTCATTCACTCACTAACAAACACATATAGACACTCATCCACCCATACAGTCCTGTACATATGCTGTCTTCAAAACACATACAAACAAAGAGTCAGTCACTCATGCATCTATGTGCTAAGTAATACCCCCACCAAACCATATAGACACTCATACTGATACTAATAATAATATCAAATAACCCATATACATACGCATGTTGCTACTTATCAACACATGTAGCCACTTATACACAAAGTGAAACACTAATATATGTATTTAAATTTTTAAACATAACTCACTAATATTTATTTTCAGAAAGACACATATTCACTGGATGGTGTCATCAGTGATGTCATGAGTGATGTCACTGACCATGTCATGAGTGATGTAATATGTGATGTCATCAGCAGTGCATTGCACGCGCAAGTTATAGTGAGTCCGACTAACTATAACGTGGGAATTTCAATGGTTTTATATCAGTAAAATTTCCAGCTAACTATAACTGGTGTGAAACCTATGGTTTTTTCAGTGAATTTAATAGGTTTTTTAAATGCTAATTCCTAACTATAACTGGTGTGAAACCTATGGTTTTTTTCAGTGAATTTCAAAGGTTTTTTTAATGCTAATTCCTAACTATAAGTTTCACTTTATAAATAAGACTGTTAGCACTCTAGTTGTTCTTTTTCACACTCTGGTACATTCTGTCATTGGGCTACAGTTGGGCTACATCTAGTTGAATTTTGGGCTACATTTACAATTTTTGATCTCTGGTGGCCATCTTTGGGCTACATTGGGCTACTTTGGGCTACATTTGGGCTACATTTTGGCTCTAACATATATTAAGCCCAATGTAGCACAATACATATTTTTATAAAGTTAATTTTTTTACAAACCACTTCAGAATAGGACAACCTGTCCCTACAATTTTCCCATTTTTTTTTTTTTAATTTTTGGGGGGAGCGCTCCCAGAGCGCGCCCCGGAGTGCGCCCCGAAAAGCGTATTTCTGAAAAGCGCCCCCGGGCGCGCTCCGAGGAGCGTCTCGTGAGCGCCAATATCGCAAACGAAAACATGATTGTGACGTTCGCGTAGCCGCGACCGCGTGATACGCACGGCGTAAGCGCACCCGGAAGTACTCGCGCGAATACGATCGTGCAACGTAGGCGTCTGACACGCTTACGCGGCGCGCCTCTGGCCGCGCCCCGCGGCGCGTCGCGTAAGCGCGTCGGGTCATGTGAACCGAAAATAACACTTTTCATTGGTTCATAACAGTTTTGGTTTCATAATGATGAAGCCCATGGTCATGTGACCTGTACATAACACTTTTCATTGGTTCAATAATTATTTTTTTCTAAATTTAGAGAAACCCACCCATTTCTCTCACTATTGATTTTCACTTGGAGAGAGCAAGAGGTGTTTTGTGAATTCTCTACTCATTAATTTTCCTGATCTACAGCAATGGCTGCAAGGGAGTCCTCCAGCAGTGATTCAGATGGATTTGTGCAAGAGGACCCTCCTCACCAGAAAACAAAGAACCACTTCATCTGGAAATTTTATGACATCCCTGAAGGACAAAAAAAAGTTAATGCAAGTAAAGTAACTTGTAAAATATGTGGAAGTATTTTATCCAGAGGCAATCCTCTAAAAAAATACAGCTTTGGAAATGCCAATTTAATTAGGCATGTCAAAAGAAGACACCCCAACAATTACTCCAGGGAGAGTGTCAGGGAGCTGGCAGAGAAGGCACGAAGAGATGGCAGCAGCACCTCCACTGGTGGAGCAACACCTTCAGGTTCAGCACGTGCAAGAATGGTCCCTAACATCCAGCCGGTATTTGCAGGAATAAAATGTTTATGCACAAACTGTGACGAACTACTCTGTTACGGGGAGCAGAGCGTTGAACTCATTGCAATAAAGAAACAGGAACACCAATGCTCTCCCCGTCCCTAAATTTTCTCATTTTTTTTGCTCCTGTTGAGCATTTTCTGAATCCCTGTTTTTGTTTTTCCCCTGAAAAAAAACCAAAAAAAATATAAAATCGTTTCAAAAAGTATAAAAAAAATATAAAATAACAAAAACAAAAAAAAAGTTCTTTTCAGAACTACCTCCAATTTATAAAAAAATGCTATTTTTTTTTTAAAAAAAAGTGCCATTCTTTTTCTCAATCGTACGCTCACCGGTGCGCGTACCAGGCGCTCCCTCGGCGCAAATTTTAAAAAAAATTTTGGGGGGCCCTGTACGGCTTTTTTATGACCCCCACATCAAACCTAGGGGGTCAGGGGGGGTGTACCCTGCCCCCTTTTGCTCATTTCCCCCTTTGATTTTTTCCACCTCAATCCTACCGAGGTACAAGATGGCGGCCGCTGCGGACTGTTTCGAATGTTTACAGACACCCGAGAGCCAATCAGCTTTCCATGCGCACCTCGCGTGTCGCGCCTGGAGCGCACTCCGGTGCGCGCACCTGTGCGCTGCTATAGATATATATATTTTTTTGAACCTTAATTACTCAAAATCCACTGGAGCACATATCTTGAGACATAGCAAAGGCACATCGGGCTACCAGTCCCTACAATTTTGCCAAATTTGGTGGAAATACATTCAGCCGTTCGGGCTAAAAGTGAAATCGACCGCCCTATGGAAATTAACATGGGGAAAACGCGTTTTGGGACCCCCCTTTTATCTCGGCCCCCGCTTGACGAATCCCCCCCAAACTTTCAGGGAAGGACCGGACCGCCATGAGACCATTTTCCTGAAAATTTCAGGCAGATTCGTCAACCGGCGCCAAAGTTATTCAAAATAGAATGTTGAGATTTAACATTGAAAATTATCCTAACTATAACTACCTACTGGCGACCGCCAGTAGGTAATATATATATATATATATATATATATATATTACCTACTGGCGGTCGCCAGTAGGTATATATAGTTAGGATTTTTTCTCTATGGAACTTTTGAAAATTCTATGTCTAATAACTTTAGCGTTTGTGGACGGAATCGGCTGAAATTTTCAGGAAAATGGCACATTTTGTTTCTGAGCAGCCCCTGAAAATTTGGGGGGGGTTCCGTCAAGGGGGGGCCGAGAAAAAAGGGGGGTCCCAAAACGCGTTTTTCCCATTCATTTTTCCATAGGGCCTTTGGCCTCACTTTTAGCTCGAACGGCTGAATGGATTTTCACGAAACTTGGCAAAATTATAGGGACTGTTAGCCCGATGTGCCTTTGCTGGGTCTCAATATATGTGTTCCAGTGGATTTTGAGAAATTAACGTTTAAAAAAACAGATATATCTGTGACAGCGTCCCAGAAAGCGCTCCAGATCGCGTACTTTTCGCGTAACGGAGCTTTGCGTAGCGAAGCTGATTGGCTCTCCGGTGTCTGTCAACATTCTAAACAGTCCGGTGCGGCCGCCATCTTGTCTCTCGGTAGGATCGAGAGACAAGAGGAGGAGAAAAACGAAGGGGGAATTTAATGAAAGGGGGCAAGGTAGACCCCTCTTGACCCCCTAGGAATGATGTTGGGGTTATTAAAGGGTCCCGTGGGGCAAATAATACAAATTTGATTTTTCGTGGTAGAAGCGCTTCTCGGTTCGCGAACCGGGTCGCAAACTGGTAGCGAAACGTGAATTCGCCATTTTGTGCTTCGATTTAATTAAATTACTAGATGGAGGAAAAGCAATGTGAATATTGGGTATAAGGGGGTATGGGAGACGTATCCTGACCCCCTATGTTTTCTGAGGGTGGTTGAGGAGGCTCATATATGTTGATACTTGTCTTCCAGCGGTTGCGCGTGAGCGTTTATTTTTGCCGCTTGACTTCTGTTAACGTTCGATTCGAAGGAAATTAGGAAGTGTTGATCGCCATTTTGACACTGTGAGTAAATATATTGTTAAAAATAATTGTTATAAATTAATCCGTATTGATAAACATTGTGTGCGCCATCTTGCTTTTTTTCCAATGCCACACTTTTGTCGTGCACGGCAGCCATTTTAGATGCCTTGACCAGACCCACTCTCTGCACGCCGCCGATCCTCAGCATGGCTCCCCACCCTCGCAAGCATCTCCCCCACGCACTGGTCACCCCTGCTCTCTGTCTTATGCATGGGCCATAAACCTCCCCCCATCTGTGCTGCTCTTCCCTGAGAATCACACCCTGTGCCCGCCCGACACCACCCTTTCACCTTATTCACTACCGCACCCTCTGACATTCCTCTTCCTTTGTGTCTGATTGTCCAGGCCGGTCCCAGGTTATCACTTAGCCCTGCGGATGCAGTTTATGGCCTCAACTGTAAAGAATAACCCCTGTTCAAAGGAGTTACAGTAGATCAAGGTCGCCATCTCATGAGATCCGTCACACCACACGCGTTCGTACTATCTGATACCGATCCTTGTATTGTGATTGGGGAGGGGATTCTCACTGTAAGGGTGTGTGGGACCTAGCCTGAAGCGGAAGATTCCAGGGATGCCTTTTTGTACATGAAAGTCTTCACAATTATGTGTCACATTAAAAATATATAGCACTCCAACAAAGTAGTAGGATTATAACACTTTAATAACTTATAAATATATACAACGCTCCAACAAAGTAAACACGTTTAAAAAAAACTTTTTAAACAACTATTTATATGACATTGCTTTAACCAGGATAGACAAAGAAATGACACAGTGATGTAAAAGTTTCTGAAAGAAATGCCAAGAACGTCCCATGTGAAAGTGAATTTTATCTGGCAATTTTTTTCTTTTCCTTCTCATGAAAAGAAAGTTAATGCCAGGTTCGTTACCCGCCTTATCTGCAAAAAAAAAACTCTCGAGAGGGACCGAAAAAAAATATAGCTATGGTAATCATGCCATGCATCGGCACATGGAGAGGTGGCACCCTCTTAATTATTCTAAAGCACAATTTCGAGATTTGGTGGATAATCCCCTTTTGGCAAAAACATCCATCAATGACTTAGCAATAAGTGAGTCAGAGGCAAGGGAAACGGTCCCAAATCTGCAAAAGAACTTTGGGAAGATGAGATTGACTTGTGTAGCATGTTGAAAATTAATTTCATGCGGAGAGATGAGTATTACTTTAATAAATAGATCATATGAAAATCATCAATGTCCAAAACGTCCTAGAAAGTAATTTTTGTCATTTTTGAGGAAGAGAGATAACCTTTAGTGGTACGGGGTCGTTTTCGTTCGAAGTAGGGGGGCCAGGTGACATTCCTTCGGGGTGGCTTAGGGGCATTTAAAACAACTTCCCTGATACAGGTAGCATATAGTAGCGGGTAAATACCAGGATCTTTATCGATTGCTTTATGCTGTACAAAAATGAAAAACACATACAACAAACCTGGACCATTCATATTTTCAATGTTTCTGCGTACTATACTTTTTAACACTTAACTAATTGAGCTGCTTGATTTCACCTGCTTTTTTTTTTTTTAAAAAAATCGGAAACAGTGGCCATTTCTTCGAAACTTACCAATCTACGCGTTACAACTACGTTTGCTTTTTAAAAAACCTTTAATAAAAATGTTGGTGCCCAAATACGGGCCTACAACCCCGTGGGCCGGCCACGGAGCAGGCTGGAACTGTAAATGGGGGGGGGGGTATTTATTTGTGGAAAACACAACAGAGTCAGTGGTCGTTGATTTCATAGTAAAAAGTGTGACAAGTGCAACAAAATCATATCGATAATCAATCAGTGACACTTATAAAGCGCGCTACATACCCGTAGGGTCTCAAGGCGCTTGGGGGGGGGGGGGGTGCCGCTACTGCTCGAACAGCCAGGTCTTCAGCTTCTTCCTGAAGGAGAGGTGGTCTTGGGTCAGGCGCAGGTCGGTCGGGAGGGAGTTCCAGGTCTTGGCGGCCAGGTAGGAGAAGGACCTTCCTCCTGTAGTCGCTCTTCGGATGCGGGGGACAGCGGCGAGGGCGTGGTTGGCTGATCGGAGGTGGCGTTTGGGAGCGTAGAAGTTGACTCGGCTGTTGAGGTAGCTCGGGCCTTGGTCGTGTAGGGCTTTGTGTGCGTGGGTGAGGAGGCGGAAGGTGATTCTTTTGTTGACGGGGAGCCAGTGAAGGTCTCTCAGATGTCCGAAGATGTGGCTGGTTCGTGGGATGTCGAGGATGAGTCTGGCTGAGGCGTTCTGGATCCGCTGGAGTCTCTTCTGGAGCTTGGCGGTGGTACCGGCGTAGAGGGCGTTGCCGTAGTCCAGTCGGCTGGTGACGAGGGCCTGGGTGACGGTCTTCCTGGTCTCGGTGGGGATCCACCAGAAGATCTTCCGTAGCATGCGTAGGATGTTGAAGCACGCCGAGGAGACGTTGTTGGCTTGCCTGGTCATGGAGAGGGAGGAGAGGGAGGAGTCCAGGATGACTCATTGTGAGCAAGTACCATTAGTGTCGACAATTCCAACCTTCAATAATAAATACAGTAATCAATGATGTATTAGAACTTAATATCAATTCATTGTTCGAACGTGTAATCAGTCTTATCCCATATCAATTCATGTGCTAAAAAATGCATACATATCTCATGATATTAAGGCTGAGCAATCGGGGCACAACAAGGAGTTGAGAGTTTCATTTGTACCGGCGCCATTTTGGGTGAGGTTAGGAAGGTCCAAGTATAGTCAAAATGTCTCCACCAACTCGTGGTTGGACCGGGACCTCTTTCGGCAGTCCAAAAGTTTTCATTGAAGGGTAGCAGAGGGGACTGCCGACATGAACCATCAGTCAAAGTGGGGTGGGAGGCAACAATCTCTCCTACCGGGTCATACTGGTGTCCCACCGGAACTGATCAAGTTGGTAGTCTTGCTGGATTTTGGTCATTTCAAGACTGAGGCCGGCGCCGGCATGTGCAAGACATCCCCCCCCAGTGTTGTCGCAGCCATTAAAGAAAGAAGAGGGATCCCGTCGGCTCCTCTCCTGGCCTGGGGGGGGGGGGGGGGGTCGGTGGCATGTGCAAGACATCACCCCCCAGTGTTGTCCCAGCCATTATTGAAAAAAGAAGAAGATACTGTCGGCCTCGGCTCCTCTCCTGGTGCACCTTACGCGACGACCCTTTTGATGGGTGAGTGGAGCGTTGGGGGTGCAGCTGAGGGGCCCCTACCTGGGGGGGTGGGAGAGGCTCGTTCGCGCCGCCTCTCCCTCCCAGCGCACCCCACGCCGACACCTGGCGTTGATATCCGGGATGTACGGACTAGGCGATTAGAGGGGGGGGGGGTCGGAGGCAGAGGCAAGACATCTCCCCCCGTGGCCTGCAAGGCGGAAGAAGAAGGGAATTGGGAGACCAGTACATTTCGGCCCATCCACGCCACGGCTGATGGCGGTTAGCTGGGCCCTGCCCTGCACGTGTCGAGGCCTCATCTTCCGGATGGGCGTAACCGTGGCCCTGTTGCACTTCGGGAGTTTCCGGAATGGGGGTAGGTATCTGCTGATTTATATCTATTTCATGTTACCGTTAATGGGCATGGCGGGTGGTGGGACAGACATGCTTGGAGCAGTGGGGGGGTGGCGGAGCCTAGCTACCTCGTGGCTGCCGTAACGTCAAGCTTGGCTTTTTTCACTACTTTCATGTTTCTTATTTCTAGCGAAGTCAAAAACTCATCAGTGGCCTACTGATTTTGTTTGATTTCTTTCCCTTTCTTTTCAAGTGTATTTCATGCTAAAGTTTCTGTTTAACAGGATTCAGTGATTACTTCGTTTTTTACATATGTCTTCTTTATTAGGGGTACTCTCCGGTTGAGCCAGATGAAGTACCTCTAATAAATGGTCCGGGTGGAACTAGTTTCTCAATCAGTGGGGAGTAGATGGGTATGACAGATTACAACGGGGGACAAAGGTCCGCATTACCCACCCTTCACTACTTGCAAAGACTAGACAGAATATTTCTATTCCACGTTATTTACAAACAAAGAATACCTCTAGAGAAGTATTCCTTGAAGAATAAATGTCCAGCCAATCAATCAATCAGTGGGGAGAAAAACAGGTACATACACTTGTACATATGAGTCTGATACAGGGCGGATCTCTGTATAACTATGGATAATTAGATATTAGGATGGCATACAAAGCTCCCAACCTTCTTACTTTTTCTCTTAAAGGGTTTCAAATTGGGGACAAATATTAGGCTGTGCTCTAGAGGTTGACGGTGTTGCTCCACTGGTACTCGGGCCTTCTCATGAAGCAGAAGGAGCTGCTCTCAATCTCCTTAACTCTTCCCTTGCAAAGTTGATCGGATTCTTAGTCTGCAACTGCTTCAGCATACTTGCAGTTCCACACAAGTCCTTTTTATTGGGGTCTCCTCTTGAAAGCAGTCTTGCATATGCGGCAAGTAACTTTTCTTGCATTCACCTTTTTTAAGACTTGTGTAAATTATTTTCAAAACATTCAATAAATACGGTGTTACTATGCATTGTGTCATATGCTTTATTAAAAATATGCAGAAAATGTTCCCTTTATTTGTTGTTAAGGTCTTTACAAGAGAATTTGAAAGGAGAAAGTAGGAGATGAATAACACATGTAGGACGTTATATTTTAAACTGCAAAAATTGATAAAGAGGGTGGACCAAAGTCTGCATGTACAATGCCAGTGGAAGCGTTTCAGGCACACTGCGAAGATTTAAAAAAATATAAATATTGTCAAGTTTTACTTTGACTTGTGATGTTTGATCTCATTTAGTCACTTCAATCTAAATGTAAACACTAATTTTCTTTTTGTTTTGCAGATTAACTACAATACTTATTTAGGACTCCATATCATATGTTGTTTATTATATTGTTTTGTTACTTATAGTTCTAGTTATTTATTGTAGTGTTATATTTTAGTTATAGTTCCAGTTATTGTTTTAATAAAAGTTAATTTAAAAAGTACATACGTCTGTTTTTTTGTGGGGGTAGCAGTCATCAATAGAACTTATATTTATAATTTGAAGTATAATGCTGAATGTCACTCATTAGCAACACATTGTGGTGAAATTTTTAACCTATGTGCTGACGTAAGTGTTCCATAAACTACTACTATGGTAACAGGCAAAATACTGTTTGGGGGTAGGGTATAATACGCAGGAATGCTGTAAAAATAAATGGGCAAGGGCTGTTTTGTTTTCCACTGTTGCAACATAAAGTGATCAATAAAAATCCGATAATTAGGCCTATCAGCGACTAAGACAGCAGGTTGAGTCTCTTTTGCTCAATGGCTCCCTCATGGGACGAAGAAACGCCCTTTTTCACGAAATAGGAATATTTTACTTGCAGGACAGTTGTTAATTTCTCGTGAAAATACATTAGCCTGGAACATTGTTAGTGATAAACTGTAAACATATCTGGGTCCTTTGCATAAAGAAAAAAATATAAAATATATTTGTGAATTAGAATAAGAATATATGTTACAGCTATAGATATTTGCTATTAAAAAACCATTGAAATTCACTGAAAAAACCATAGGTTTTAGGCCATATATAGTTAGGGATTAGCATTTACAAAACCTTAATTTACTTGCACAAAACCATAGAAATTCGCATATATAGTTAGATGCAATAACTATATATCGCGCACCCGCAACCCACTGCTGATGATGTCACATATTACATCATTCATGACATGGTCAGTGACATCACTGATGACATCACTGATGACATCACTGATGACATCTCGAATGACATCACTGATGACTTCACTGATGACATCTCAAATGACATCACTGATAAAATCACTGATAACATCTCATTTGTCATTACTGATCACATCACTGATGATATCATTCATGTGATAATACGATCAACCTCTTCAGACTCTAATATAACCTTAGAAACAATCAGTGTAAACAGACTCTCACAGACTGTCACTTATCCATGGAGTTACTCACACACCTAGTCAGTCATGCAAAGAATCAATCACACCTCCCTTTCCTCAACTATACAGTTATACACACCTTACTTAATCAAACATATACTAACACATATTTACTCTCTTATACAAGCACTGATACAAGTTCACAATGATCCATACAGCCACTCACACATTCACTGGCTCTTATGCACAGTTATTTATATATGTAAACTCTTACATGTACTGTGGTTTACATATGTACTTACTTTGACATGTAGCACTGAGAAATCCAATCACTCACCAATACAGTCATGCAGACAGTCAACCGCCCATACAGCTGTTTCAACATGCACTTTTGAACCCATACATCTAGTGAATCAACTGCTCACACATCTATGCACAGAGTCACACACCTCCCAGCCACCCCCACACACACACTCACTCTCCCATGCAAATATTTGGGCAACCAATCAATAACCCATATAGTTACTCATATAGCTACTGATCAACACATGCAGCAGTTTACAGAACTACAGAAATAATGATGCACAAATTAAGACAGTTTAGTCACTAACCCATGCACTCTGTGAGACACATTTAATCATTCCCTCATACAGTCAGTCATTCACCTACTAAATCCTTCATCCGAACACTTATACATCCACTCATTCTTCAATATGTAAGACATATTTTAACTTTACAGAAACATACAGTCACTGGATGTTGTCATTTGAGATGTCATCAGTGATGTCATCAGTGATGTCATCAGTGATGTCACTGACCATGTCATGAATGATGTAATATGTGACATCATCAGCAGTGGGTTGCGGGTGCGCGATATATAGTTATTGCATCTAACTATATATGCGAATTTCTATGGTTTTGTGCGAGTAAATTAAGGTTTTGTAAATGCTAATTCCTAACTATATATGGCCTAAAACCTATGGTTTTTTCAGTGAATATATATATATCCACAAACACAAGTCACAGGTCACAGGTTTCCTAGCCTCTCAATGGCGGCGGGCTTGGGATGAGGGCGCAACCCTCCACAAACAGTCAAAGGATTTCTCCGTACTTCAGTACAAGAAATTAACTTGAGCCCAAATGAGCCCAAAATTGTTTCTTGAAGCGTGTATTTAATTAATCATGCAGCAATTAAACGCCCAACGTGTTTCGATACCAGAGCACCTTGGTCACGGGTAAGGGAAATGTTTGTGAAGTGCAAATACAAATACAGATCAATCAAATTCATAACAATAGAGATAGGACTACTCTGTCTCTAGACTCACTGATTTTGGCAGACTTCTTGGAATGTTGTTTTCAGACGTAACACAGTCTCAATAAAGTTTTACATTGAGAACATGGTGGTACAATACTGCGATTATAAGGAGTATCGGATGTTTAAACACAAACTTTTCATGAATAATAATATCAGGAAGAAGCCGGTGATACAATTGTTTAGAGTGAAAAAACAGCTAACAATAAAAATACTGCCACATATTCATCAAATAAAATCCACCTGGATATTTATTATGGAACATTGCAAGTTCTAGAATAATGCCCAAGTAGGTGAAGTAGTAGAAAAATATTCCATAGTGCATGAGAGTACAGGCATGGCGCCTACAGGAATGTGCTCATCCTACAAGAAAGAGCAGATGTGACCTTGAGTTTCCTAAGTTAGAATCAATGCTCTGTTCATAGCCTGGGCCGACCTTTCAGACTCTCCTCTTAGCAGCATGTCACGTGTTTTCCTTACTAACGAAAGAGGCCTTGGGAAACGAAACCAAGATGGCGTTTGTTCAATTCGGGACCGATTCTTAAGATGTACATGGGCCTAGTGTATGTACAAGGGGCCTTCATTGGATTTGCAGATATATATATTGGATATGTTATGACAACATTATATAGTATCGATTTTATATTCCTTCATGGGCTCATGGCAATTTAATTACATTTCGGTGTCGCTCAATGTATTGCAAACGAACATAGTTGTTATCAGTGACATGTTGTCCAAACATAATTATCAATGTAGCCCCAGTGGGCTATTTCTAAAGACAATACACAGTTCGAAATTACACTGTATAGCTCCTGCTAAGATTACACCAAGTATTTTTCTTAATGATTATAACCTCCCATGGTGTCTTCATAAGTGGTCTAATTGCCTTTTGTTCAGTCTGAGTTGCCGACAGTTTTGTCTCCTATAGAAAATAAAAAAGTGCCACCAATGTGTATTAAAATAATGTTAGACAAACAAAAGCTTTGGTTCTAAACATATCTATACATAATAGACGGGACATCATTTAACATAGACACATTGTACCAACTATATTTTCCAGAGGATTATATTGAAATAGAACTATCTTGAAAAACATATCTTATATTAAAAAGTGCTCTTGATCAGAATACATTTAACAGGAATATTTTCAATTCAGCCAAAATGTACCCACATTTCTTTGTCTTTCTTTTTCAATCCTCTTGGATGAACTGTATCATATTAAATAATCAATCTGGACTCTAAACACCTGACTTCCTTCACTCTATTTCCTCCCTGTTCTGATTTGGGAATTCTGTCCAGTGCACAGTAACGTAAGATGGCCACATTCTTGTCATGTTTTTATTTAAACTGCTTGGCAACAGGATATGGTCTATCTTCATTAATGATTGCCCTAGTGTGTTCCAGTATCCGCTTTTTAACCGGATGTATGGTACTTCCAATGTATACAAGCGGACATGGGCAACTTAAAGCACAGACACAATAGTCTGATTTACAGGTCAAGTGTTTAGTGATGGCAAAAGGTTTGTTGTCGATGGACAGTATCATTTCTTTACATTTGGGACTGGTCTTGCAAGCTTTGCAAGAAAAGCAGGGAAAGAAACCTTGTATAGTATTGGTCATTTTGTCGTCAGGTATCATATTGCTACATAATATGTCCAAAAGTGCAGGACATTTTCTGTACGTGATTGTGGGCTGTCCCCCCGCAAATTTACTTAAAGTAGTGTTTAGAACATGCCAATATTTCTTAAGGCATCTCCGCAATTCCCAAGATTGGCTGTTATATGAAGTGAATCTTGGGTTTCCTGACCAATGTATATTCTCAGTCAATTTTAGAAACTTTTAAGCAGGCCTCATTAACCGTTTTAAGTGAGTACCCTCTCCGCAAAAAACAATCTTTCATAATTTTGAGTTCCTTCTGGAATAGTTCCTCTGAACTACACTTCCTTTTTGCTCGTAAGAGCTCACAAAAAGGGATACTGCTGACTTGATGTTTCGCATGACAACTTTTTTGCATGTAATATGCTGTTGCCATCTGTTGATTTTCTAAACAATTTACTTGTCAGTCTATCATTTAGAACACTGACTTCTAAGTCCAAAAATTAAATTGTATTTGGATGTACAGTACTGGTGAACCTCAAAATCATTTTCATTCAGTTCAGCCACAAACTCATTAGCCATGTCCTCTATTCCCTTCCAAATACAAAACACGTCATCTATATACCTCACCCAGAGGATGACATTTTGGGTAAATGCACTGATGATACTGGCCAACTGTGCGCGCACTGTGCGAGCACCATGCGAGCACCCCACAATTTTTGTCCTTGTGGGACCCCCTGAGCAGGCCTAGAGGGTCAGGGTGCTTCTACCCTGCCCCCTTTTTGAGTTCTACACGTTTGTTTTTCTGCTTTCCTGTGCCTCAGTCTACCAAGGCACAAGATGGCTGCCAACAATTTCTGTTTTGGAGTGTTGAAAGAAAGTGGCAGCCAATCAGCATACCTTCCAGAGAAAGCTGCATGCTCATTGGCTGTCAACACTCCAAACCAGGAAGTGTTGGCAGCCATCTTGTGCTCAGTAGACCAAGGCACAAGAAAGAAGAAAAACAAACATGTCGAACACAAAAAGGGGGCAGGGAAGAAACACCCTAACCCCCTAGGCCTGCCCAGGTGGTCCCACAAGGACCCCCAAGGCCCAAATTCTTTTTTTTTAAAAACCCGGTAATTTTTTTCCAAATTACCCCCCAGGGGACCAAATCGCGGGGCATAGTGATAAAGAAGTGTGGGAGGGGCCCAATCCCCCCCACACTGCCCCGGGGACCGCCACCCAGGTCAAAGCAATGCAGCCCCCTGGCATATACTGGAGGCTCCTGGTGGTCTAGTTTGCCCCCAGGGACCCCCAGTATGCAAGGGGAATTAGTTACCCCTCTGCAAATGCACCAGGGGGCTGCGTTGCAGAGAGGTGCAAAAAGGGGCATAGCCTCATTACACCTCTCTGCAATGCAGCCCCCTGGCGCACACTGGAGGTTCCAGGTAGGCTAGTTGGCCCCCAGGGACCCCTAGTATGCAAGGGGAATTAGTTCCCCCTCTGCAAACGCGCCCGGGGGCTGTGTTGCAGAGAGGTGTAAAAAAGGGTGTGGCCTCATTACACCTCTCTGCAATGCAGCCCCCTGGCGCCTACTGGAGGTTCTAGGTGGGCTAGTTGGACCCAGGGACCCCTAGTATGCAAGGGGAATTAGTTCCCCTTCTGCAAACACGCCAGGGGGCTGCGTTGCAGAGAGGTGTAAAAACATTTTTTTTCAATTTATATTAAAAATATGTAATGTAATTTAAAAAACTAATATATCTAAAAATAAATAATTTATAATAATGTAGTAAATCAGTATAAAAAATATAGCAATTATTACATTTAAAAATTAGCATTTACAAAACCATTGAAATTCACTGAAAAAACCATAGGTTTCAGCCACGTTATAGGTAGGAATTACCATTTAAAAAACCTTTGAAATTCAATTAAACAACCTTAGGTTTCAGCCACGTTATAGTTAGGAATTACATCACTTATGACATCACTGATGACATCATCCAGTGAACGGGTGTTTTTCTGAAAATTAAGAATGTTTTATATATGTATATCTAAAAGTGCACCTCTCTCAATGTTGATGCATTTTTACAGACCTTTTACAAACACTGCTGCTGCTGCTGCCACACGATCTGCCAAATGCTCTCGGAGCTCTCGGAGCCGTCCAGCCGTTAGAACCCTCAGAGCTCTCAGAGGCACGGCCGGAGTCACTGAGAAGCTGCCCCTGACTTCTGTGCGCTGTGCGCTGTGGCCGCGATGTCGGTTTCCGGAGGGAGCAGGAGTGGGAGCGGTTAGGCATCCCCGTACGTGGTGGAAGCCGCGGGCTGCAGGTAATTTTTTCAGAGCCGCCAAACATTTTCTTCACGCGGTGCAAACCGCGAGTTAATAACAGAAGCAACAGAAGGCAGGAGCCGCGAGTCATCCCGCGAGTCATCCCCCCGAAGCGGCAGGAGCTCCAAGCATTTCTGCATGAAGCCGCGGGTTAGTCCCCCCCGTAGAAGGAGCTGACAAAAAACCTTCCCGCACACGGTTGAGTGCTGAGAGTACGTTCATCAAAATGGCAGGAGCCGCATAGCAATCCTCACACAGCTGTAGCTGTGAAAACTTTTTTTTTTTTTTTAACAACAGAGGTCGCAAGTGAATTTTTCAGCGACTGTTTCAACTATTCCTTCTCTAAGAGGCGCACGGCAGGAGTCGGCAGCATTGCCTCCTACGCAAGGGCCCAGTTTGCTTGTTTTGTTTGTAGTTTTTGCGTTCGGTCAGGCACGACAGTTAAAAGGAGTTGCCACCACTTCTGCTTAGGGACACTCTCCCCGACATCCTCCTTGAGGTGGAGCTTTTTTTTTGGACAAACTGCTGAGAGATTTCCTGGTGTCTCCCTGGAGCCTCCCTGGTGTCCCTGGTGTTCTGGAGCTGCACTAGAGACTCTACGCTCCAACCCAAACCACAAAGCCACAAAGCCATAGAGTGAGGTCAGTCCTGAGTCCTAAGTCCTGGGATCGAGAGCACAGCTGCTGTTAGAGGCAGCTGTCAAGTAAGAGCCGGGGGGCGGCGAGCCAGGCAGGGCCGACTAGGTCCGACTCTGCCCGAGGCCCGATCCTGCGCGTTCCGCTCGCCTTTTACCTCGCTTTTGCTGTCTACGAGCGTTTCCTCCATTTTGAAGGGCATATATACAGCTATAACCACACAGAAATAACGTACGGTGGTCAATCATAAAAAAAAAAAATCCACTGTGAGTGACTCCAAGCCCGGCTTAGTTTAGTCGAGCCCTGGCTTGGGTGAATCCAGAAGAGTCCAACCACACCCTAATCACATCGTGGAATATGAGGTCGGGGAAAGTTAGGAAGTACACAGCACCAATTAAGCGAAAGAAATCCAATCATTATGAAGCCACCGAGGCATCAAACGAGGCCAACCACAGATCAAAACCTCAAAAATCCTTAAGCCTACAGGACTATTTTAGAAGAACGCCAGCAAAAATTGTTGCATTGTCACAATCAGACCTTCAAACTTTGGAGGCGACTACATCTACACCCATAACCCCCGTTCAATCAGGGTCGATTCCATTGGCCTCCCCGCAACATTGGGTATTCGAAACTAAAAAGGCGACGGAACCATCTGAAGTTTACGTCTTTGGATCTACCAATAACAATTTTTTGAGGAAGCAGCAAAAAGACGAAACCTCTATTGCAAATAGTAAAAATTCCCAACACATTTATTCCACCCCGGGCAAGTCCTCCTTGCCCATAGCAGAGGACAAAGGATCATTTCACTTATCTCAAACCCAGCTGGAGGGTATTCTGTGTACACCAAAGGCCCGCCTAGCTCCAACACAGCCCCCCGACTTCCGCCTGGCGACCCCAATGGAGCCCTCACTGGTTTTACACCGGCAAACAACGATGGCGCAAATCCACGGGGAAGTTAATCTTATGCCTCTCAATAGTAGCCAGTCACCCTCAGCATCACCAACCATAATCAACCACCAACCACCCACCACAATCACTCCAATTGCGTCACCAGTTTTAAACCCCTCGCCCATGACATTTTCGCCACCTGGACTAACAAAGGTTTCACCGCAAAATCAGCCAGAACTGCCTGAATCGAATGGTCAGCTTATTTCAGACTTATCTCTCTTTTTCAAGACCAATCAAAACTCTTCCAGGCACACTTCAAATGAAAAGTCTAACCCAGAAGAATACATACCACCCAGCGCCTGGCCGCAACTCCTCCAGACTCTCCAACAAACTGTCAATGCACTAAATTACCATTCGGTAAAACTGGAGGTGCAGGTCGACCTACTAAACACTCTGGCTTTATTCACGTCTGGGATCGACAGCAAACTGGATAAACTAAACAATTTAATCTTAAGGGCACAAGCATCTGCAAAGCTTTCCCAACCCGTCTGCTGCTGCTCCCCAATCATAGACTCTCTCTCCCTGCTCCCAGAGTGCCTGACTACTGTCATAAGGGAAGTGAAGCTGATGAGGGGAGGAAACGTTAGTACTATACCTCCCTCCACCTCACAGCAAGAACAACAACATCTCACCCGAGACGGGCAGAGCCATCATGGCCAATTACAACCAAAGCTGACAGACGACAACGGTCCACCATTGACTTTAACTGGGCCTACAATCGCCCCAGACCAAGGTGTGACCTGGTCGAAAGACAGTCCAGTGCTTCAGACCGCCCCAACAGCGGAAGTTCCCCCAGCGCTCCCCCCACTATGCAGTAAGAGAGAGCGCAAACGCCAGCGTAAAAAGAGAAATAAACTCAGGGAAAGCAATAATGTGGTCCATCAGAAACTCTTCCCTCTTTTTCTAAAAACAGAAAATAAAAAATCTCTCACCACAACTAGTACATTATCACCCACGACAAATCACAATGGAGATCTTCCAGTAACAGCTATTCAACAACTAGCGAGGAGCCACCAGGACCAAAGCAATGCAATCATGGACCCAGAAATGGACAACCTTGGCGCACCTACAGAAAACATAACGACGTCCCCAGATAAGACAAGTGTAACTGGGCCAAAAATGACAACAGGAAAACCTAAAGTTTCAACAGCCTTAATTTCACCTGCCCCGGACAATGTAATGTTAAGATCAAACTTCTCTAAAACCATCTGCAATAATTTAATCACCTTGACCAGATACAGCCCATCGCCGAAGACGGTCCCTCAAAGAGTGATACAACAGACATGCGAAACCAAACCAGTTACACAATCCGGAAAACTGGACAACCTGCCTCCAAGTGCATCGGACGGGAGGAAAAACGACCCATTGCGCCATCAGATCTTACTGGTTCCTGAATACAAATCCAAGGGGCGGCACGACATTCTAAACAGATCGAACCTTTTTCGACTACTTAAACGCTGATCTTCAGCGCAACGACTGATCACTGACCCAGTCCTGAGGCGGAAGCCGGGAGCTGGAGGTACTTGAACAAACTTTGGCAAAACCGAGTTTTTAACCTATTGTGTGGTGTCACTGTTATACTTGCACTGTAACCCCCTTTTTAAAAACTGCCAACTACTTCTTGAAGCACACAGCGGTGCATACGCTGTAGCGCTATCCTCACTAACAAAGCGGCCGCCATTAGACCAGGCGCGCTCGCCGGACACGCCCACTAGAGGCCACGCCCCTTTTTCGACTACTTAAACGCTGATCTTCAGCGCAACGACTGATCACTGACCCAGTCCTGAGGCGGAAGCCGGGAGCTGGAGGTACTTGAACAAACATTGGCAAAACCGAGTTTTTAACCTATTGTGTGGTGTCACTGTTATACTTGCACTGTAACCCCCTTTTTAAAAACTGCCAACTACTTCTTGAAGCACACAGCGGTGCATACGCTGTAGCACTATCCTCACTAACAAAGCGGCCGCCATTAGACCAGGCGCGCTCGCCGGACACGCCCACTAGAGGCCACGCCCCTTTTTCGACTACTTAAACGCTGATCTTCAGCGCAACGACTGATCACTGACCCAGTCCCGAGGCGGAAGCCGGGAGCTGGAGGTACTTGAACAAACATTGGCAAAACCGAGTTTTTAACCTATTGTGTGGTGTCACTGTTATACTTGCACTGTAACCCCCTTTTTAAAAACTGCCAACTACTTCTTGAAGCACACAGCGGTGCATACGCTGTAGCGCTATCCTCACTAACAAAGCGGCCGCCATTAGACCAGGCGCGCTCGCCGGACACGCCCACTAGAGGCCACGCCCCTTTGTCGACTACTTAAACGCTGATTTTCAGCGCAACGACTGATCACTGACCCAGTCCTGAGGCGGAAGCCGGGAGCTGGAGGTACTTGAACAAACATTGGCAAAACCGAGTTTTTAACCTATTGTGTGGTGTCACTGTTATACTTGCACTGTAACCCCCTTTTTAAAAACTGCCAACTACTTCTTGAAGCACACAGCGGTGCATACGCTGTAGCGCTATCCTCACTAACAAAGCGGGCGCCATTAGACCAGGCCCGCTCGCCGGACACGCCCTCTAGAGGCCACGCCCCTTTTTCGACTACTTAAACGCTGATCTTCAGCGCAACGACTGATCACTGACCCAGTCCTGAGGCGGAAGCCGGGAGCTGGAGGTACTTGAACAAACGTTGGCAAAACCGAGTTTTTAACCTATTGTGTGGTGTCACTGTTATACTTGCACTGTAACCCCCTTTTTAAAAACTGCCAACTACTTCTTGAAGCACACAGCGGTGCTTACGCTGTAGCGCTATCCTCACTAACAAAGCGGCCGCCATTAGACCAGGCGCGCTCGCCGGACACGCCCACTAGAGGCCACGCCCCCCTGCCCTAGAAATGTGCATGCACAGGAAGCGCAGCGGACGAGCGCAGCGGGAGCGCCGTTTGCGCGCCTAAGGCAAGCCCGTCTGCGCCCGTCCGCGACCAGCCAGGACCCAGGGCCACAAATCCTGGTCCCCTTCCTACCCAGATCAGGACTTACAGCTCGACGGCCTTACGCAGCATAGGTTGGATTGTCACCCCCAGTGCCCCCATACATATGCTCCCACAGAACTCCCCGCCCGTTGTTTGGGGTGTAAGCACTCCTTTCGCAAAACTCCGTCGGCCGAAGCACTAACGTACCGCATGTACGCATTAACCCCTTCCGTGCGGGGCGTATTTTCCGCCTGTGCTGACTTCGCCTTGCGCGGGCGGAGTCATGACGGAACGGTTCCGTCATCAGCACAGCTCACCCGTAGCTGATGACGGAACCGTTCTGTCATCAGCATGGAAGGGGTTAAACTGCCGCTCCTTACCAAAACACTGCACTCAGATTGCCATGCTGCTTGAGGAGAAAAAACCAGACGCAGTTTTCCTGACAGAAACATGGCTCTCCGCTCACTCTGAGCCAGACGTTGTCCAAGCTCTACCCGTAGGCTACCATATCCTTAGATTGGATAGACCTGTGGGGAGAGGCGGAGGTCTGGCAATCATCCTGAAAAACCAGTACCAATGCCGCACTACAGCAGATACTATCCCTGACTGTGAGAGTGTAGCATTCTGCATAGAGTTCAGCGCAAATAGTTCCTTCTCAGTTACCCTGATCTATCGCCCCCCTGAGCCTGCAAAAAGGTTCCACAGATTCCTGCCAGAAATTATAGCGGAAATAATTCTTTCGTCCGCTAACCATACGATCCTAGGGGACTTGAATCTTCATTTCAATTCCCCTGCAGACCATACTGCTCAGGAACTACTAGAAGATCTGGAAGCCCTCCAACTTTCCCAACTGGTGGCAGCCCCGACCCATGAAAAAGGCAACTTACTTGACCCCATATTTAGTAATTGCCTGGATCTTACTGTCGATCAACCCATCCCCCTTCCATGGTCAGACCACTTTCTGGTCCCTTTTTCCTGGGTTACACATAAGACCCCCCAAGCACCTCCCCAAGTCACCATCAGGAGGAACTGGTCTAAACTCCCTTTGGAATCTTGGCTGCATAAACTGGACTCCACCCGTCCCTCACCCTGCCTAGACCCTAATGTGGCAAACGACAACTACGCAAGCTGGATCACCCACTCACTAGATTTAACTCTCCCGCTTCGCAGATCTTTCTCAAAGAGACTACAGAAATCTGCCCCCTGGTTTTCTGACTCTCTTAGACAGCTAAAACGCATTTGCAGGCAACGCGAGAGAGCCTGGCGTTTAGATTTCCTCCCAGATAAAAAGACCTCCTACAAAGAGGCGATCAAAGCCTATAAAGAAGGGATCAGATTGGCCCAGGCAACTCATTTCTCTGAGAAAATACTAGGAGCGAAATCAAAACCTAAGGAAATCTTCCAAATTATAAAACAATGCTCTAGTGCCAACACGGCTCCCCCCCCTAACAAAACCCAGGAGCAATGCAACGAGCTTGCAGATTTCTTTCATGACAAAGTTTTAAAAATTTATTCTACCTTCCCATCCGCAGCCACACCCCCGGAGGCGAGCAAACCACTCCCCCCCAGACCACCTCCTCACCCAGATCAGCCTTCCCTGGAGCATTTCCTCCCGCTTGACCTCGACACTTTAAGTAAAGTAGCCCGCTTGGTCAAGTCGGGCTCCCCCCGTGATCCTGCTCCTCCAGACGTCCTGATGCAGGCAAGTAAAGCCACCCTGCCTGTAATCCTGGATCTCCTAAACACGTCCATTTCCACCTGCTCTGTCCCCACAGCCTGGAAGCAGGCCATGGTACGGGCGTTGCTAAAGAAACCCAGCCTAAACCCAAACGACTTTTCCAGCTACCGCCCCATCTCACTTCTCCCTTGGGCGAGTAAGGTGTTAGAGAAGCACATAAACGCACAGCTGGTTCAGTTCCTGGAGGACCACTCATTACTACACACATCCCAGACAGGCTTTAGACCACAGCACGGTACAGAAACCGCCTTACTAGCAGTCACCGAAGAAACGAGAAGGATACTTGATCAGGGAGGCTCAGTGGCAGTGATCCTCCTTGATCTAAGTGCCGCCTTCGATACGGTCAGCTATTCCACCTTGCTGGACCGTCTCCATAACATCGGAGTTTCAGGTGACGCTCTAAGGTGGTTTGACTCCTTTCTGTCTGGGAGGTCGTTTCAGATCTTCGACGGTGTGACAGTATCCACTAGCAAACCCCTGAGCTGCGGAGTACCACAGGGCTCCTCCCTGAGCCCTGTACTGTTCAACGTATACATGAGGCCGCTGGCGAGTGTTGTCAAACCGTATGGCATTAAAATCGTGTCATACGCCGACAACACCCAGCTTGTGGTCTCATTGGCTACCGAGAACAGCAGGCATTCCCCAGCCAACCTGTTAAAATGTCTAGAGGACGTTAAGGGTTGGATGACCAACTCCTCCCTTAAACTAAACGGAGAAAAGACGGAGCTCATGCTCCTAGGCCCATCCTCCCCGGTGCCGTTCACCTCCTTGTGGCCCAATGCACTGGGCTCCCCACCATCCCCAAGGAAAGCGTGAAGAGCCTGGGAGTATGGCTGGATAACAAACTCTCCTTCTCCACCCAGGCCACAAAATTATCTGCCACATGCTTTGGCCTACTTAGAATCCTGAGGAAGGTTCTTCCGTTACTGCCACTAGAGGCAAAAAAGGTGGCGATTCAAGGTCTTATCCAGTCCCGTCTGGACTCTAACAATGCCCTGTACGTGGGGGCACCTGAGTTTACCCTCCGAAAACTACAGGTTGTCCAAAACTGTGCAGCGCGTGCTTTGATGGAAATCCCGCGCACTGAGTCTGCAAGTCCTGCTCTAAAAAGTCTCCACTGGTTGCCAGTGAGGCAGAGAGTGGCCTTCAAAGCATTGTGCTTGGCGCATCGCACCTTCTGGAAAACAGGCCCAGCGATCAACAGTAATCTCGTCACCCCCTACCATCCCAATAGGAACCTGCGATCGACGGAGGCTTTCCTTGCCGTTGTTCCCAGAGTAAAACGAACCAGGGCCGGGGGAAGACTGTTCTCGCTAAACACCGCCAGGCTCTGGAATGATCTTCCCCTTTCACTCCGGTCCAACTCAGATCTCCTCTCATTCCGAAAAAACCTAAAAACACTTTTGTTTGTCAAAACCTATGCACCTTAGCTCCCCTTCCGTCACTTTTCTGGTCAGCTCAGCGCTTGGACGCCTACGGGCAGCAATCGCGCTCAATAAATACCGTTACAATACAATACAATACAAAACTTGTGGAAGGCATCCCAGGGCTCGCAGGGCTGTCAACGGACAGCATAGATTCCTTCAAATTCCTTCCTCCCAGAGGCAACCAACCGTCTGAGGTCACAGTGGTGACCTTTAAATCGTCCAGTTGGGTAGGAGCGTTTTTGGAACACAAGTCCATTCTGCGAAATTGGGGAATCAGAGTGCACCCATACTTCACGCCAGGGTATCCAATTTCCCTACTTACCAGATCGACTCCACCCAGACAACCGACCAGTACCAAACCAATAGTACAAGCGAGGCCCTACTCCATCCTAAAAAACGCGTCAGGACCAGAAGTCCAAATCCAATCATCTGAAAAAGAAGGCGCCCAGGTTGACTCAAGCCAAGGCTGGGGGTGGCTGCCAGCCCTCCTGTCCTCAAAAAATGCAAACTGACCGTTCGTGGCCGAGATGCAGGTGGATAAAGACAAATTCCCCGGAAAACCACACCCGGTAGTAGAACCACAGCCAAAACCAGACAACAGACAGGGGTCGCAGCCCTTTTTATTGTGCTCATGGAACATCAGTGGGCTCCACCAAAAAACCTCCAACAACGATACTCTGGCTTTTCTATGCAAACACGAAGCAATCACATTACAGGAAACTTGGGCCACAGAGGGCCGCCCCATCGCAGGCTACATTGAATTTCGGAAGCCAGCATTAAGGGACAGCCATTACGGTCACCCCAAAGGCGGTCTGTCTACTTATATTTCTAACAACCTAAAAGGTGTATTCAACCACCTTTCACTTAAAGAAGACTGGTTATTAGGGGTCAAAATTAACCCGTAGAGAAAGCAGCGTCCACTCTACCTTATAAATGTTTACGTTAACCCCAGCACTCGAACCAAAGAAGATCACTTGACCCGCCTTAGTGAAATCATGAACGACATCGCCACAGAACATCCCAATTCGATTGTATTGTCAAGGGGGACTTTAATACCAACTTATTTCAGGGGAAAGCTGCAGACATGGAAGGGCCCGCTCTGACTAACATCGTTGAGGCCATGTCCCAAAATAAACCTCTGAATCAAGCTCTCAATAAATTGGGCGAGCTCTCCATGATGAGATTCTATAATGCAGGCTATTTGGTTATCAATGGAAGGTCAACCGGTGACACCCCTCCAAACTGGACCTGGTCTAACGGAAGCAAAAAATCATACCTAGATTTCACCATCTGTAACTCAGAATTATTATTCAACGTGGACAGTTTCAGTATCCACCCACGGTCAGAAAGTGACCACAGACCTCAGGTTACTATCCTTAATACAAAGATAGAATACCACAAAATGGCGCCCGCAACCTACAAGGGAATACATTCTGAAAATCTAAAGCGGCTTAAATGGAGCGAGAATAACAGCAAGAACATCTTCACAGTAAGCAAGGACTTCATCAAAGGCAGATTTGATCAAGACGCCATCCTGACAGTGAAATGGTCGTTGTTTTGCTCTCATCTGATTAATAGCTTTCCAGCGACAGTGCAGGGCTCAAGCCGCACACCACCAGCTGAGCTCACAGTCTCCACCGACACAAAGTTTCTAAAGAGAACGAGAAACAATGCCTTAAGGTTGTTCTTAAAATTTCCAGGGAATAGCGCCTACCGTACAACTTACCAACAAGCTCAAAAAGCATTCAGGAGGGCAATTATTCAAGAGAAAAAGGCGCAGGAATCCCAATACTGGGTTGAACTGGTGTGGGAGAGCAAGAAAAAAAACTCGAGGAAATTTTGGGCCCTCGTGAACTGCACCAATCCAAACCTGACAAACTCTGGCTCAGCAAATATTCAGGAAGCGGTATGGGTAACATACCTAACGGTCCACTTTCAGGTACAAGATCACTCGGGCCACATTGGTCCACCCAGTGCACATGGCACTGGTGCTAGTGTTCATAAACAACAAGAGAGATAGGGAGAGTCATGAACACTCTTAGTCCCCAAACTATATTAGACATCAACAACAAAAGAGTGTTCCTGTTCTGTTTAAGGTGGAAAAAAGCACAGAGCACAAGGAACCAACAAAGCCCATTTAGTTTGTTAGGAAAGCCCTCACTCACCGACCTGGTCGGTGACTTGCTTCATCATCGGGCCCCACCGGGTGTGACCGAATGCCACCCCGGTGTGCTGCGACGCCAGAATTACTGCGGAGCTGGTCTTGTGAGGGTGGGAGGGCTATGTGAAAAATTACGTGAATAGTGTGAAGTGGTGACTTAAAATTGCCTTGTATGTATCAAAAAATGTATTTAATCAAAGATCATCAAGGAGAAGGTTAAAAAATGTGATGGTGAGTAAGGCCAACTAATTGGATGGTCTACTCCCACTAGCATTAAGTGACAACGTGCTAGTGTAACATCGAGCACTCCTTTTGTTCTAGCACAAGAGCCCATCGGGGAATATGTATTATCTGAAGAAAGAGTCATCAAAGCAGTGACAAAAGGGAGACAAGACGGAGCACCAGGCCCGAACGGCCTCCCCCAGAGGTTGTTTAATTCAGACATTCCCTTCCGGTCCACGGAGCTAACAGACCTTTTCAACTACACCCTAAGAACAGCAACAATCCCGGATTCATGGAGTGGTGCAATTATTCACCCTATTTATAAATCTGGATTACGCGCTGCCCCAGAAAACTACAGATTAATTGCCCTGCTAGACATAGAGGCGAAACACTACGCAGGGCTTATTCTGTAGGACCTTGGGCAATGGGTAAAGGACCATAATCTGATACCACTAAATCAAACAGGGTTTGTTGCCAACTCAGAAACCATTACTAACCTATTAGCAGTTTCTACCATCATCGACAAAGCCATTTCAACATCTAGGACATTATACTGCTGCTTTGTCGATTTTAAAGCTGCATTTGACAGGGTTCCCAGGGCGCTACTCTGGGAAAAACTGAGGCAGTGGGGAATTCCAGACAAAATCCTGAACCCTATTATCCAATTGCACACTAGTACCTGGGTTCGAGTGAAGTTAGGGTCCGGCACGCATCTCTCGCGAAAAATCATGACCTCAAGAGGAGTTAAGCAGGGATGCGTGCTGGCCCCCCTCCTCTTCAACCTTTTCATAGCAGACTTGTCAAGCACCCTAGACAAAGTAAACAGTCACCCGCCCAAAGTAGGAGGCACGGCATTATGTAACCTCCTATATGCCGATGACCTGGCCCTGTTCAGCCTCACAAGGGTAGGGCTACAAAGGCTTCTTGACTCACTGATACAATATACAACCATTAACCAACTAGAAGTCAATATGAAAAAGACCCTGATAGTTCCCTTTGGCAAGAAACGTCATGGAGGTGGTGGCTGGTCACTAAACAAAATAAGCCTCAGCACTGGTCAATCATACAACTACCTAGGCGTCCATTTGGACTCCAGGGGTAATTTTGTAAAGCAGAGCAATGCAATTGCAGCCAAAGCCACGGCACTAATGGTATCATTGACCAAGCTGTCGACGAAACTCTCAGGCCCAACCCTTTCACCCCTATTAGAAGTCCTAAGAGCAAAGATTGGCCCCACGTTATCTTATGGTATAGAGACCTTTAAAGGTAAAATGAACACCGCCTTAAACAAACACACAACAAAAATTTACAAAAAAGTACTCCATCTGCCAAGTTCTGCATCCCCTGCACAGATCAGACTAGAGCTGGGGCTAATAAATTACGGTGCCCATAACCCCGGTACATACCTCAAGCTCTGCCATAAACTAAGACAGGCTGATTCTGGCACACTAGAATTTCTAGTCTGGAAAGAAATTAATGAGAGCAACCCAGGAGGATCATTTGGCTGTCTTTTGAAGAATTACATCCACCAGATGTCAGCCGCTGACCTCTGGGCCCTCAATCCCAGCCAGCCTGCCTTTAAAAATGCAATTAAAAAATGTGTGAGATCGATATCTCTCGCTAGTGACAAAGCCCTTCTCACGAAACGTAGCCATTCTTGGGCAGTAGTCAATTCCTACAATCAAGTATCTGCAGCCACTTATTTTTCCATCACTTTTTCACTCCACCTAAAGCGCAGTTTCATCGCCCTAAGAATGGGGGACTTGCGCTTCCTTCAAAATCTACCCATCTGGCGTCGTACGGAAGAGGACATAACTTGTAGAGGATGTGGGTCAGCGATAGAATCAATTCTGCACGTGGTCTGTATCTGCCCTACTTTCAACTCTCAACGCAGGCGTATGCTCAGGTCAGAATGGAACAGGTTGGGGGTTCGGACTTGTAGTGATGCCATCATAGCCGCTTTGTCCATGGACAATACTGTTTTAAACGTAAAACTCGCTAAATTTATTCAACAAGTGTATCGCTGCCTTAATATAAAGAAAACCGCCACGGCCCTGCCACTGACTTTTTAGATTACATAATGCACTGTAATAGAAGCCCCAAAGACCAGGAGGGTCGCAACACTAATTGAAACTCTGTAGCATGTACCCTTTGTGGTTTGATTTTATAATTGAATACGACAGGAGATGTTTGAGACCCGCTAGGTCATGTTTAACAAAATTGTTTAAATTCTTATTTTTTATGCTTTTTATGTCTGTTTGGGTTTCTTTTTTAAACAAACTGTACACAATGTGATTCGGGAAAAACTTTTAAAGATATTGTTTTATATCTAAATAAAGATTATTATTATTAAAAGTCGATGGAAGAATAAATGGGTAAGTAAGTGTCTAAATGGATGATTTTTAAAAAAAATCGATTGTATAACTGACTGATTCATTGTATCTTAGTGAATACATAGGATAGTGAGTAATGTTTAAATATATAAATATCTGTATCAGTCTCACACATTTTTTGAATAAGTGGCTGCATGGGTTGGTGAGTAGCTACATGAGTGTCTATATAGGTTATTAGTCCGTTTTTTGAGTATCAGTATGAGTGTCTGAGTGTTTATATGGTTTGGTGGGGGATATTACTTAGCACATAGATGCATTAATGAGTGACTCACTGTTTATATGTGTTTTGAAGACAGCATGTGTGCAGGACTGTATGGGTGGATGAGTGTGTGTATAGGTGTGTTAGTGAGTGAATGATTGTCTCAATACTGTCTTTATGACTAAGTACATATGTGTTAAACTACTATATGTGAGTATTGTTGTATATAAGTGAGTATATATGTGAGTTAGAGATTTGAAGAGTTCCTGTATAACTAAGTATGTGTTTCTATAAGTGATCGTTTAAGAGAGTCAGTATGTGTATGTTTGTGTGTATAGCTGTATATGCAAGTAAATGGATGTTTGATAGTTTATTTGCATTTGTGAGTATATGTGTATGTAACTCTATGGATGAGTATCGGTGTGTAACAGGATGTATAGGTGTATGAGTACATATGATGATTGAGTACATGTATGATTGACTATATAGAACTGTTGGTGAATGAGTGGATGTGGAAGAAAATGTTGGTATAGGTTGTTGTAACTGGTATTGGTATCTCCATTTTCTTGAAAATTTTTGTTTCTATTTTTGAATGTGTGTATCAAAGGTTATATTAGAGTGAGAGGCGGTCTGCCACTCTTTCACAAGGATGATGTCATCAGTGATGTCATTTGAGATGTCATCAGTGATGTCATGAGTGATGTCACTGACCATGTCATGAGTGATGTAATATGTGATGTCATCAGCAGTGCATTGCGGGCGCGCGAGTTATAGTTAGCTGAACTAACTATAACGGGGGAATTTCAAAGGTTTTGTATGAGTAAAATGACCAGCTAACTATAACTGGTGTGAAACCTATAGTTTTTTCAGTGAATTTCAAAGGTTTTTAAAATGCTAATTCCTAACTATAGTTGTAAGCAGGGGAAACCCAATAAACCCTTGTAGGCTTGGGCAACGTATAATTCAACACAAAGAGGTGCTACAAGGGATTTGTTTTTGGATCATTCAGTCTTAATTCTGAGTTGTACCATAGTAACACTCAACTGTATCCACTGGATAACAATATTTCTTTAGATGAATAAACGAATCAGTGGAAGGTCAGAAGAAAAGCAGAGCAAAGGGATTTTTTGTTTGAAAAAATCTTTACTGAAAACAAATTGTGGGAGATAAATGTACAAACTAATTGTAGCAACAGATCATGAACAAAGATTGAAAACAATTTATCTATAGTTCATGACAAAACACATCAGCTCCTATTTAGTAAACAAAACATAACCCAAAATGATCAATTAAATGTGGTTATGAATATGTGTTGGAAAACAACATTAGTGGAGTTGATGGAGTGTCGACGTTTCGGTCTTGGTTGCAGATGTCAAAAAGACCATCATCAGGACGAGGATGTTTCAATTGCTGAAGCAAAAACTCCCTATTTAAAACAGTAAATACATATCAATGAACAAATTATTGTTTTAATTACATCCAAAAATGAAACTAAAAACTCTGCAGTGATTAAAATACATTCAATGCTCGTAGGAACAAACACCTTCCAAGTATGTCCCACGTGATATCTTATTATAGAAAAAACTATTTTTAAGTCATTTAGAAAATGTGCTTAGTTGTAATGTAGTACCATAAATCTGAGTCTTTTGTCAATCATTGCTAAAGCTAAATCATATAGACATTGAATACATTCTTTAGATTGGCTTTATGGTTTCAAAGGACATTTGTATAATGATTAAAATTTCAACAATTACTTCTTGTTGTCTCTATGATAGATTCAAGTCTGCATCTGTATTAGAAAAGATTCAAAAACTCATTACGATAATTTAAAAGATGCTTATAGGAAAGAATTAAAACAGATACAGTTTCAATTGGTATGCTTGACTTGTCATCCTGATAACCTGTTTTAATGTTTGATCAATGTTGTAGATCCTTAAAAAGAAGCCTTTAATCGCATACATGATGTGATGTCAAAAGGAGTGATACCTTGGGGTGTGAAGCGGTGTGTCTCCTTTAGTTGACTGTCACCGAATTTTCTAATACTGTATCAATAAAGTTCTGAAAAATGAATGGAATAACTACATTATATTTCTTATCAGGGAGTGAATGGGGTTTTAGAGGGTTAGAAAACGGTGCATACCTTGAAGGAACATATTAAACGCGTTGGTCGGTGAGTTGGAACAACGATCATATGACACGCTTAATGTTCCGTGTGATCTCTGAAAAAATAATACAATAGCCTGGTGTTGGTTCACATGGCCAGAATCAAATTATAAACGATACGCGGACACGTCTCTATTAGTTGTTTGTAAAACAGTGCCTACCTTTCAAGTAATGAAGAAAACTACCGTCTCAGTCGGTTACTGAGGTACAGATTTGTCACATCAGAAGAGTTGGACGTTATTTAGAACTGTTGGTGATCTGAAACATAATAATATGTGTAGTTATGCTTCATGAAATTGTGTGGTTTATTGAAAAGTGGACTCGGAACATTATTGTTAAGATGGCTATGCTAGGAGACTATATGTTAACTCTTAATGCTTACTCTATTTTACACGTGAATGTGAGAGTCATTTTTTAGGACAATATAGCCGATAGCGTAAACGGCAGTGAAAAGCGGCTGGTAGCGCTTATTTGTGTTAAGCCTTGCTCACTGCGTGAGGGTGTTAAATAAGCGAGACATTTTTAAAGAAATTAATAACGCTAGTGGACGATCGCTGGTGATTATTTAGACACCAAGTCCAACAACTATTTCTGAGTTAATATAGCCGGTGTTCAGGACATCAGTAAGCTGCGGCTGTCAGCGCTTATTTATATTGAGTATTGCTTGCTGTTTGAGTACGTTACACGGGCATAATTATTTATGCCTAAAGTGAGTAAGTACGTTAAACGGGCGACATATTTTATTTAAATTATTAGCGCTAATAAGCCCCAAACAAAGCGACCATTCGCACTTACTTCTATTAAGGTCCGGTTTGAAGGGACAGCGTCTCCTTCCTCCGTGAGACAACGTATCCTGGCTCAGTGGTCAATCAGAATGACCGAGCCAATTGTTATGGGTTTTAAATGCAATGACCCGGAAGTTGTTATACACTTATTTGTCTCATAGCGGAATTCGACGAAGGTGTTGGTATTGAGCACTCTGAAGGCACATAGTGCACGACTAAATAGGTGCACTATACTTTGATAAATTAGTTTAATTTAATTCAACCCTTACGTATTGAAGAACTCTCCGTGACCCGGATATGTGAATTCTGGATATGTCGGCGGCCATATTGAGTGAGGGGCCAGGCAAAAAATAAAAACGATTCATGAATCAAGGAGTCTGTCTCTGTATGAAAGAATTTTAAACTTATTCTCTGATATATAAATCAATATTTCTATCCTGGAAATGTGGATGACAAGTCAATCATTTACACAAATCACAAACATTAAAATTTCATAAAAAAATTAAATTAAAACTGTGCATAATACTAACAATCTAAGTGATGGTGTTAACTATGGGCAAGAGTTGACTGATTGGTTAGCGTCCATTTGGGAATGTATTTTAACCTACGGATTAGCTAAGGCAAGCTAGGGCTTGCCACTCTGTGTAAGAATTGAGGCCTTTGTTTACAGAATCAGCTAGACAAATCCAGCGTTGTTCTTTTAAAGTCAGTAAATGATCCACATTTGGTTGTCTGATTGTAGGTTTTACAACTTCGACTACCCACCAGCAAAGATCATTTTCACTGTGGTTTTTGGTGACATAATGTTCCACAAGGGGAGCATTTTCTGTTTGGCACCGAATTCTGGATTGGTGTTGCAGAATTCTCTTTTTGATTTGTTGGGTAGTTTTGCCAAAATATTTCAGTCCGCATGGGCTTTCAATGCAGTAAACAACGTTGGTTGTATTGCAATTCGAGAAATTTTTGAGCTTGAAATTTTTGTTGTTGAGATCAAAACTTTTTATGTTGTTGGTGGTATTACAGGCCGTGCAATGATTGCACTTGAAATGTCCTACTAAGGGGCTAAGTTGTCGCATATTATCTACTAAGTCAGAATCTCTGTTTTTATAGGCGTGTACAAGTCTGTCTTTTAGATTTTTGCCCCTTTTGAAGGCAAACATCGGTTTGTTGACCAGCTCAGGGAGATCTGAGAGTAAAGACCAATGTTTCGAGATGACTTTTTTGATTGAGTTAGTCAAAGTACCGAAGGTTGTAACGCATACAAGTTTAGGTTCATTGATTTTGGTTTTGACTTGTAGAAGGGAATCTCGGTTATTGTACCAAGCCCTCTTGAGGGATTGTTTTAATAGTTTGTTTGGGTAACCACGGGCTAGTAATTTCAGTTTTAGTATTTGGGCTTCTTTAAAATAGTCAATTCTTCTGGTGCAATTCCTACGCAAGCGTAAGAATTGGCCGAAAGGTAGTCCATTGCGCAATGCTTGTGGATGGCAGCTGTTATATTTAAGAAGAGTGGTTTTAGCCGTAGGTTTGGTAAAAAGAGTGGTATATAGTTTTTTGTCTTCATTGACTTTTATTGAAATATCAAGAAAGTCTATACTTTGGTTATTAGATACCATAGTAAACTGTAGGTTGGAATTTAGAGAATTTATCCATTGGTGGAAATTTCTCAGCTCTAAGGGAGTGCCGTGCCAAATGAAAAAGATATCATCTATGTAACGCAACCAGCATTTAAGTTGGTCTGCGAAAGGGTTGTTGACATCATAGATGAAATTGTCTTCAAAGTTTGAAACATATATATTTGCAATGTCAGGCGCAAAAACTGCGCCCATGGCTACGCCTTTGAGCTGTTGATAAAAGGTTCTTTTGTGAATAAAGAAATTTTCACACAGTGGGATTCGAAGACACTCTATGATGAAATTAGATGGTACTTGGTGAGGTCTAGGTCTGTTTTCTAGTAATGTTAGCAGGGTGTTTAGAACTTGTTCTTGCGGGATGTTTGTATATAGACTTTCAATGTCCATTGATACTAGTAGTTCTTTGTTGCTGTCAAAAGGGATGTTTTCAACCTTGTTAATTACTGAAAGGGTGTCCCTAATATAGTTTTCATTCTCAGTGGCAAATGGACGAATGAAAAAGTCGGCATATTGTGCCAGGGGTTTGAGGATAGAATTGCATCCTGAAACTATAGGACGACCCGGGGGATTGGTTTGGTTTTTATGTATTTTGGGCAATATATAAATTGCTGGAACCGTAGGAGCCTTATTAATGAGGAAAGTTGCTTCTTTTTCACTCAACCAACCACCTAAGACTCCTAAAAGCTAAAAACACTCTTCTTAAATATAACAGCTGCCATCCACAAGCATTGCGCAATGGACTACCTTTCGGCCAATTCTTACGCTTGCGTAGGAATTGCACCAGAAGAATTGACTATTTTAAAGAAGCCCAAATACTAAAACTGAAATTACTAGCCCATGGTTACCCAAACAAACTATTAAAACAATCCCTCAAGAGGGCTTGGTACAATAACCGAGATTCCCTTCTACAAGTCAAAACCAAAATCAATGAACCTAAACTTGTATGCATTACAACCTTCGGTACTTTGACTAACTCAATCAAAAAAGTCATCTCGAAACATTGGTCCTTACTCTCAGATCTCCCTGAGCTGGTCAACAAACCGATGTTTGCCTTCAAAAGGGGCAAAAATCTAAAAGACAGACTTGTACACGCCTATAAAAACAGAGATTCTGACTTAGTAGATAATATGCGACAACTTAGCCCCTTAGTAGGACATTTCAAGTGCAATCATTGCACGGCCTGTAATACCACCAACAACATAAAAAGTTTTGATCTCAACAACAAAAATTTCAAGCTCAAAAATTTCTCGAATTGCAATACAACCAACGTTGTTTACTGCATTGAATGCCCATGCGGACTGAAATATTTTGGCAAAACTACCCAACAAATCAAAAAGAGAATTCTGCAACACCAATCCAGAATTCGGTGCCAAACAGAAAATGCTCCCCTTGTGGAACATTATGTCACCAAAAACCACAGTGAAAATGATCTTTGCTGGTGGGTAGTCGAAGTTGTAAAACCTACAATCAGACAACCAAATGTGGATCATTTACTGACTTTAAAAGAACAACGCTGGATTTGTCTAGCTGATTCTGTAAAAAAAGGCCTCAATTCTTACACAGAGTGGCAAGCCCTAGCTTGCCTTAGCTAATCCGTAGGTTAAAATACATTCCCAAATGGACGCTAACCAATCAGTCAACTCTTGCCCATAGTTAACACCATCACTTAGATTGTTAGTATTATGCACAGTTTTAATTTAATTTTTTTATGAAATTTTAATGTTTGTGATTTGTGTAAATGATTGACTTGTCATCCACATTTCCAGGATAGAAATATTGATTTATATATCAGAGAATAAGTTTAAAATTCTTTCATACAGAGACAGACTCCTTGATTCATGAATCGTTTTTATTTTTTGCCTGGCCCCTCACTCAATATGGCCGCCGACATATCCAGAATTCACATATCCGGGTCACGGAGAGTTCTTCAATACGTAAGGGTTGAATTAAATTAAACTAATTTATCAAAGTATAGTGCACCTATTTAGTCGTGCACTATGTGCCTTCAGAGTGCTCAATACCAACACCTTCGTCGAATTCCGCTATGAGACAAATAAGTGTATAACAACTTCCGGGTCATTGCATTTAAAACCCATAACAATTGGCTCGGTCATTCTGATTGACTACTGAGCCAGGATACGTTGTCTCACGGAGGAAGGAGACGCTGTCCCTTCAAACCGGACCTTAATAGAAGTAAGTGCGAATGGTCGCTTTGTTTGGGGCTTATTAGCGCTAATAATTTAAATAAAATATGTCGCCCGTTTAACGTACTTACTCACTTTAGGCATAAATAATTATGCCCGTGTAACGTACTCAAACAGCAAGCAATACTCAATATAAATAAGCGCTGACAGCCGCAGCTTACTGATGTCCTGAACACCGGCTATATTAACTCAGAAATAGTTGTTGGACTTGGTGTCTAAATAATCACCAGCGATCGTCCACTAGCGTTATTAATTTCTTTAAAAATGTCTCGCTTATTTAACACCCTCACGCAGTGAGCAAGGCTTAACACAAATAAGCGCTACCAGCCGCTTTTCACTGCCGTTTACGCTATCGGCTATATTGTCCTAAAAAATGACTCTCACATTCACGTGTAAAATAGAGTAAGCATTAAGAGTTAACATATAGTCTCCTAGCATAGCCATCTTAACAATAATGTTCCGAGTCCACTTTTCAATAAACCACACAATTTCATGAAGCATAACTACACATATTATTATGTTTCAGATCACCAACAGTTCTAAATAACGTCCAACTCTTCTGATGTGACAAATCTGTACCTCAGTAACCGACTGAGACGGTAGTTTTCTTCATTACTTGAAAGGTAGGCACTGTTTTACAAACAACTAATAGAGACGTGTCCGCGTATCGTTTATAATTTGATTCTGGCCATGTGAACCAACACCAGGCTATTGTATTATTTTTTCAGAGATCACACGGAACATTAAGCGTGTCATATGATCGTTGTTCCAACTCACCGACCAACGCGTTTAATATGTTCCTTCAAGGTATGCACCGTTTTCTAACCCTCTAAAACCCCATTCACTCCCTGATAAGAAATATAATGTAGTTATTCCATTCATTTTTCAGAACTTTATTGATACAGTATTAGAAAATTCGGTGACAGTCAACTAAAGGAGACACACCGCTTCACACCCCAAGGTATCACTCCTTTTGACATCACATCATGTATGTGATTAAAGGGTTCTTTTTAAGGATCTACAACATTGATCAAACATTAAAACAGGTTATCAGGATGACAAGTCAACCATACCAATTGAAACTGTATCTGTTTTAATTCTTTCCTATAAGCATCTTTTAAATTATCGTAATGAGTTTTTGAATCTTTTCTAATACAGATGCAGACTTGAATCTATCATAGAGACAACAAGAAGTAATTGTTGAAATTTTAATCATTATACAAATGTCCTTTGAAACCATAAAGCCAATCTAAAGAATGTATTCAATGTCTATATGATTTAGCTTTAGCAATGATTGACAAAAGACTCAGATTTATGGTACTACATTACAACTAAGCACATTTTCTAAATGACTTAAAAATAGTTTTTTCTATAATAAGATATCACGTGGGACATACTTGGAAGGTGTTTGTTCCTACGAGCATTGAATGTATTTTAATCACTGCAGAGTTTTTAGTTTCATTTTTGGATGTAATTAAAACAATAATTTGTTCATTGATATGTATCTACTGTTTTAAATAGGGAGTTTTTGCTTCAGCAATTGAAACATCCTCGTCCTGATGATGGTCTTTTTGACATCTGCAACCAAGACCGAAACGTCGACACTCCATCAACTCCACTAATGTTGTTTTCCAACACATATTCATAACCACATTTAATTGATCATTTTGGGTTATGTTTTGTTTACTAAATAGGAGCTGATGTGTTTTGTCATGAACTATAGATAAATTGTTTTCAATCTTTGTTCATGATCTGTTGCTACAATTAGTTTGTACATTTATCTCCCACAATTTGTTTTCAGTAAAGATTTTTTCAAACAAAAAATCCCTTTGCTCTGCTTTTCTTCTGACCTTCCACTGATTCGTTTATTCATCTAAAGAAATATTGTTATCCAGTGGATACAGTTGAGTGTTACTATGGTACAACTCAGAATTAAGACTGAATGATCCAAAAACAAATCCCTTGTAGCACCTCTTTGTGTTGAATTCCAAACTATAACGTGTGTGAAACCTATGTTTTTTTCAGTGAATATATATATATATATATATATATATATATATATATATATAAATGTTAACAAAATAAACACACAAACACAATAATGTATACATATATATTTACTTTAAAACAAGTAATACATTATTTTAAAAGTTTTAAATTATATATAAATGTAAAATACATATACATCAATAATTTAAAATATAAGAACAAAAACATCTTTAATAAATTAAAACAAGCTATTAAAAATGATTTAAACTTACATTTCCCAGTGCAACAGTAGGGTAAGTGTTGGATAGCAGAGGTATTAAATTTAATATGCCCACTCCAGTCAGTGCAACAGTAGGGAAAGTGTTGGATAGCGGAAGGGTATAAATTACTATTCAACTCCAATGAGTACAATGGTAGAAAAAGTGTTGGATAGCGAAGGGGTAAAAATGACTATTCCTAATCCGATGGTGCAACAGTCCGGTAAGTGTTGGATAGCGGAGGGATTCAATTTACTATTCCAACTCCAGTGATTGCTACAGTATAGAAAATGTTATGGATAGCGGAGAGGTAAGAATTACTATTCCCACTCCAGTGAGCGCAACAGTAGGGATAGTATTGGATAGCAGAGGGCTAATAATTACTATTCCCAATCCAGCGAGTTCAACAGTAGGGAAAGTGTTGGGTAGTGTAGGGGTAAAAATTACTATTTCCACTCCAGTGAGTTAAACAGTAGTGAAAGTGTGGGATAGCGGTGAAGTAAAAAATACTATTTCTACTCCAATGGGTGCAACAGTAGGGAAAGTGTGGGATAGCTTAGGAGAAAATGTTACTAATTCCCCTCCAGTGAGTGCAACAGTAGGGAAAGTGGTGGATAGTGGCAGGATAACATTTACTATTCTCACTTCAGTAAGTGCAATAGAGGAAAAGTTTTGGATAGAGGAGAAAATATTACTATTCTCACTCCAGTGAGTGCAACATTGGGGAAAGTGTTGGATAGCCAAGGGAGAAAATTTACTATTCACACACCAGTCAGTTAAAAAATAAAAACAAAACAAATATTTAAAAATCACAAAATATTATAATAATACATAAATAAAAAATACCAATATATTTAACAAAAAAATCAAACACATGATAATATTAATTACATATAACAAATACCTGCAAATACTATATCAAAACCCATACAAATAAATTAAAATAAATATATTTTAAAATAGAAAATATTTACAAACAAAAACAGTAATTATTACATAAATGTATTATTTGTATTCCCTACCTTATAACACCATACAAATCACAACACACTTCAAAATACTTTTTTTTAAATGTACTTCCATATTTAACATAATGAATTATCAATTAAAAAGTATTATTAATAAAAAAAACTAATCAAAATGTAATAACTACCTATACTTTAAGCCTATAATCCCCACAACACACACCTAAATTAAACTATAAAATAATAAATTGCACAATTAAAACTTATTTTAAAGTTAAATACTATTACTATTAACAACTAAGTATGAAGTAATTATAATGCATTTAATACAACTTTAAAGTAAAAACAACACAGACAAAACTAAACAAATATCAAAAATACATATCAAATATTTAACATTAAATAACAACTATTAAATAATTAAACACAAATTACTTAACGCCCTTTACCCCTATAAACACCACAACACACACCTAAAATGAATTACACAATTGCCATAATTATGTTTAATTAAATTAATTAATATCAATTACCAAATAATTATTCATTATTAATAAAAATATTATTTCCACCCTTTACCCATATAAACCCCAAAACACACCCCTAGAATTAATTATACAATTCCCATAATTAATTACCAAATAATAATTAATATTAATTAACAACAAATTATTAATTCATCAATATAAAAAGAATATACTTCCCTCCCATTACACCTATAAATACCAAAATGCACACCTTAAATTTATTGCACAATTACCATAATTAATTTTGAATTAACATTCATTAAGAACCAATTCTAATCTAATTAATAATAAATTACTTTACACATTTAACACTATACCATCTCAATTAAATAAATATAAATGAATAACAAAATAATCAATTAATTTATTATAATTAAATTACTTCGCACCCTATTCCCCTATAAACCCAAAACCCACTATGGAACAAAAAAACTCATAATTCAAATAAAAAAATTAATAACTACTAAAAATGTAACACATATATTAGAAAATATAAACAATTCTTGTACAAAACAATGCATCACATACATTTAAACTATATAATATCATACACAACATTAATTTTAAAAATCGATATTTTGAATAACTATTTTTTTAAATGACAATAAACACTTCAACATTTTTAAAATCGATACTACTTACCTTAAATCGATATTCTTGACCACAATATTCTTGCTGTCGATATTTCTGACTCACTTTATTTATGACTCGATATTTCTGCCAAAACTAAAACCATCAACTAAAAACTTGATATGTCTGCGCACCAGCGAACATCAAAGGTTTGTGACCACAATTACAGTTGCAAACCATTGATAAGTTATTGACACCTCAAAGGAGATAGTAACTGATTCCCAAAGGGAAAGATGTCTCCACCTTTTCCTTTGTGACTTAGGTCAGGGGACCCCCAGGGGATGCCCACTTGTTCTCCCGAAGTTTTCCCAAACTGAAAGCATTTTTTCAGAAAATTAGCACTGATTCCTTTTAGAAACACAGGTTCAGTCGGTCAGTCAAGAATACTTTATTCGCCAACTTAGTGTCATAAAAGAAAACATTACATTCAAAACTACATTTCATTCAAAAAAGAAGCCTATCATAGTATTAAGATAGTGACCAACTCATAGCAATCCAATCAAAGAAAGAAACTTTGTGGACAGGATACAAAGTGCCAATGCAAGCAGTATTAAAAAATTTAAATGCATAAAAACTTTGCTAAACCTACAGAACATACTTTATATAAGGTGCAAAACATGATCAGGTAAGCACGTATATTTAGATAACACTCCATCATCCTTATTATTAAAAAATTTAAAACACAGATAAGCAAGAATATTAAACATAATACTACTAAATTCATCCCCAATATACTCCAAATACGAGAACTGTAAACATATAATTTTTTAACAACCATATAAGATACCAAGGCCTACATCTGCCTACACGTGGAAACATTTTATAAAAAATACTGAATGCCGTGGGATTACTTCAAGAGCTAAGATGATCCTATAGAATTTAAACACATTTTGGGCCTCCTAAAAAACATACTAAACACCATATAATCAGTTTAAAAAAAACATGTTTTCCTACACCTAATGGCCCCAATTAAGAAATTGGGCATTCAAAAGCAAACCATGGGCGATGCTAGCATCTGAAGATACACTAGGGCTGGCCTAACTTGTGCAAAATTACAAATTCTTAGTAGTGGTAGAACAAATGTCTTATGTAAGGGGACATAATAATCACAGAAGAATACAAAATGAATAATGTCTTGTTCTGAAAAATCATCGCACTGACAAGGTTTCAAGGTACCGGGTTTAGAAAAACCCAGAGGGACATATAGGAGCCAATGTGCCATCTACAGACGGAATCTTGGTAAGATAAAACAATGAAGAGGTTTAGCTATACTTAATAAATACGGTTGGAGTTGGTTATCGAAAGATAATGTAGCATACCGTCTTACAGATGGTTTTTGCAGCTCCTCTTCCTCCCTCAGTCCCTGGTGCTTAGACAAAAACTGCAGTCTTATATTTTAAATAGCATATTTGTCCATAGGTTTGGGGCTTAAAAATAGGTCAGGATGACCTAGCCAGGCTGTCAGATCCTTTAAATATCTAAACCAGGGGATGTGTTTGGCTCTATCTAGTGCCAAACAATCTGTTATTATTAATTGATTTAAGGTTGCAGTAGGGCTTGCCCAAATTCTCATCCATCTCATGGAAGGAGCCACTGCAATCTTATCTGTAATATATCCCATCCATAGCTCCTCATGTATTATGTAGGTGGCGGTGGAAAAAAAACTGTCAAAACCTTACATAAAAATGTATTTTCCTCCTGTTGAATGCCCCTTCCCTCTATGTATCCCCAGATGTCGCTGCCATAAGTGGCCATTGGGACACATTTTTCTTTGTAAATCTTCATCGGGGCAGCAATCGGTTTAACCCCCACTTTTTTTTGCAAATGGTAAAGTCACCCCTGCCGCTCTTGCAAGGGTATTCTTTTTTTGCATTGTTTGTGGTCCCCATGACAAATTTTCATCAAAGAGTACTCCTACATAGTGAAATGGTGGGACCTTTGCTAGCTCTGTTCCCTTACAATAGAATTGTTTCTTTCTTTGGGACTTTTCAGGGCCAATAGACTGAGGGGCAGATTTATGTTAACTGGCGCATCCCCAGGGATGCGCCAGTTAACATGCGCCACAGTGCGCCACAGCTCCGCCACCCATGGTGCGCCGCATTTATAATGCGGCGCACCATGGTGCAAAAACGGCACAGATGCGTGACGCATCTGTGCCGGAAATGTGGCGCATTGCTGGAGTTGCGTCGCAAGCAAGGCTCGGGGGTACCCCATGTGCACAATGCTGCGTCAAGACCTACGCCTGCTTCAAGCAGGTGCAGGGTTTTGACGCAGCATTGCCCTGAAAATGACTGAGTGAAATCTCATAGATTTCACTCAGCCACTTTCAGGAGGCGTTCCTGCGCAGGAACGCCCCCCCTGCGCAGGAACGCCTCCTTATGGCGCAGTGCTTTACAACGTGACGCATCTTGCTTCACGTTGTAAATAGGGCGCATTGTTTGCGCAGCAGTTGCGTCAAATAAAGTGACGCAATTGAGGCGCAAAGAGGCGCAACGGCCTCATAAATCTGCCCCATAGTGTGTTAAATTTATTGACAAATCTAGAGAGTCCATAAAAACTATAAAAGCTTTTTAAACTGATTGGAAGCCCATTGCCGTTCTTGCTAAAATAACAGTATCATCTGCATATAAACGTGCTGGAATAATCTTATTGCCAAATCTGGGGATATCTCTGCAAGTAGCTATTAAGGAGTCTCCCAATTTATTTATGTATAGGGTGAATAAGAGAGGGACAAGGATACAACCTTGACGTACCCCCCTTTTCACATCCCAAATCGATGTTAGAACCCCATTACGATTATACCTAGCAGTTTTAGAATTGTTTTTATGGATAGCATATAAAAAATCCACCAGCTCTGGTTCAAGGCCCATATCCCACAGGATTGACCACAGCTTTGATCTGTTAACACAGTTGAATGCTTGTGTTAAATCCATAAAAGCCAAATGAATTGTCTCTTTTTTTGCGTTAGTATATTTGCTTATCACAAGATGTAAATGTAGGCATTTGTCCAGAGTCCCTTTGCCCAGCCTAAAGCCATACTGCAGGTTAAAAATGACATTTTGATCGTCCAACCATGTTGTTATACAATTTAAAATTACTTTTCCCATAATTTTGGCTGCCGAATCTAAAAGAGAAATTGGCCTATAATATACAGAATCATCCCTAACACACTTTTTAAAAATGGGAACAATGACTGCTTGCCCCCAAGACATTGGATAACCCTGTAGGCACCCAACATTATAAATGTTAGTTAAGATGCTTGCCCATACATTTGGGTTGGCTTTATATAAATCAGCCAGTACCCCATTGGGCCTGGGGCCTTGCCACCAGCTGTAGTTACAATAGCCTCATATACCTCTTCTACCTTAAATGAAAGTGGTATGTTAATTTGCCTGCCCTCCCTTGGCTCCTCTATTATCGTCAGATTTGCGTAGCTGAAAATGCTTCCAAAGTGTGATACCCACTTATCAGCTGGGACCAATCAATCAATATTTGAATTTGGAGTTTCGGCGAGGAAAGGAATATTAACAACTGACCAAACATTTGTGCTTTCTTTCAAAGTGCTTGCCTGTTGCAAAGCTTCCCAGGCTTGTTCTTTTAACTCCTTCTTCCTATTTTCAAGTGCCAACTTGTAAGCTTTCCTTTTAAGCCTAATTTCTATTTTATCTCTTGGAGACTTTTTTAGAGCTAATATAAGCTCCATGTGTTTTGTTGAGCATGCTCCGTTAAACCATTTTATAGCCTTCTGGGATCTAGACTTACCGGTACTTGAAGGATCTGATTGGATCTGTTTTGTTAATTTCTCGAAGGCTTTTAAAATGGCACAATCCTGCCTAACAGGGTCTAGGCAAAGCTCAATCTCAGGGGCAAAAACTGTATATAGAGTAGTTAAAAAGTGTTCTGGGATTATCCTTGTCAATTTTAACCTACAAGCCTGATCTTTGGTGATAATGTTAGTGTTTGTCAGGGAGGAAGCTAATTCTCCCACTTTGGTAGTAGGAAGTAGTATGTTAGCCACAAGCGGGTTTTGGTCACTTAGACTTGACCACATATCCCGTAGATCCTCAGTAAAAGGGACTAAAGGCGCAGACACTGGAATATAGTCGATAGTACTAGCTCTGCCATTGCCTATAAGAGTGGGTACTGGGGACAAATTTTCCGATTGCGAGAGGCAACATAAATTTTGATTTGCTAAAATGCTCTCAAGAAAATTACCTGCAGCTGTATGCTCAAAATGGTAGAAAGGAAAATTTAGGTTACCCTGATCTGCATTTGGCATACAGTTGGAGAGACATTGATGAATATTAAAATCCCCAAAAATTATTATTTTAAAATAGACTGAGTTACCCTCCTCATAGTGTTCCAAAAAATATTTTAAGTCTTGCAGGTGTGCCAGCTCATGTCCTCTAGTAAAGGAATTATAAAAATGCAACACTAACACCATGGGACGATCCTTAAAATACATTTCCACTGCCAAAATATTCTTAGAATTACAGTTAACCAAGCGTGTCTTACAGGAAAGTTTAAGTGAAAACGTTAGCAATAGTCTTACTCGTGCTCTACCCATATTCGAGGAAATGGCACATCTATAGAATGAAGTGAAGCCATCTAAGTAAAAACAGTTGTTTGCGTCCCAAGTTTCCTGGAGGGCAACAATAAGGCATAGGGCGAAAAAGTTTCCCCAACATAAATTGCCTCTTTTGGCCCTTATGCCCGCTATGTTCCATGAAAGAACATTCCCATCCTTATCCACCATGTTGTTTTGGGGCTGTGATACTTCCAAGGCTGCAGTTGGTTTTGTATTAAGAGCCTCTGGATTTGGTGTTAAAGCATTTGTGGTTTTATTAATTTGGAAAAAAAACTATTTGGTGTATCACCTTCTTCTAGTCAGTCATTTTGTTCCAAATTTTGACCATCTGCCAGAGCTTGAAAACTATTATGTACAGGCAGCTCATTTCAAAACTTACTTTTAATTATCGGGTTCCCTGTCTTTCGTGGCATTTGCCATTGCCCTTGCATAAAACCTCCATGCTGTTTTGGTGGGTAAAAGTATTGTAGGGAGACAGCAAATATTTGTGAATTTAAATTGCTCTGGGATGCACCTTCTATTAGCATCTTGGCTTTCTCTGAATCCTTAAAATTAACGATTATACAATCTCCTGTACCAATCTTATAAGTTTCATGGCCATCCACCCCACTTTTCTGGCCATTATAATATCAGGTGTTAAATACCGACCATGTATAACATTTTTTGCACACCAATGGGTCACTTTATGAATTAAATCCTGGGTGGTTTCCCTGGTGTCATGGGTGAGAGCAGGGGCCCCTAGAATAACTGCTACTAAAGGGGAAGATGCTGGCGGTAGGTCAAGAATGATTTTATTTGCGACTTTGGGTGGGCAATGATTGGACTGATTGTGTATGGGTGGGGATAACCTATGTGTAACCTGGAGTCCTTTGGCCTGAGCTATCTCAGGAATCTAAGATACAGATTCTGCTACTTTCAGGTATATTTAGCTGATTTTGGCCACTTATAGTACCATTTCTCCCTGGGTTAGTATGGAACCCTGCACTTTGCTGCAATGGAACAGGGTCGATGTGAATTTAAAATGTATTTAACGGTACATTTCCACCCCCAACCCCTATTGGGTTTGTAACAAAAGGTCCTTTTTTACAATTTATTAATAGATTTTGGACCAAATCCTCTATTTTTTCTACTTTTAGTATTATAGGCGCTAGATGAGTCTTCATCATACATTCCAATTTTAAAAATAAAGAATTTAATAGCTGTTCCTGACCTAAATCTGTTTGTAAAGATGACTGAGTCCGCGTTTCCAGATGTGGGGGTTCCTTGTAGGCTTATTTGGAGCAGATCGTTTTCTTTTCGATGGATGGTACGTCCGGGGCCACTTCAGTGCCTTCTGTTATATTTTCGATGGGATTTTCAAAAAGTGTATCCAACTTATCGGGAATGGGTGTCTCGCTAGGTGGAGAGCTAGTTGGTGATACTGCAGGGCATTCTGGGAGGCCCATATTTACCGCGGGGTCCCCTTTTGCTCTCTCTTCACCGGTATTTTGGCTTTGGAGACATTTATTGGCCTCAATTGATAGTCTCTGCTCAGTCAGGGCTATTTCTTTTGCGATAGCGTGGGCTGCTTTGGTCAGGAAGGAATCAATTTTGATGGCCATACATACGCCCTGCATGTCCCCTTGTGTTGCGAGTGTATTCCTCTTGCCCATGTTGGCGTGTTTATGTGGGGTCCCCTAGCCGAGTGTATGCTCAATTCACGGTCTTCTGTGGGGGACTTGAGAATGTTTACAACTTCGGGGATGAGAAGTAATTAAGAGTAGTTTAAAAGTTAGCTTACTGTATTTTAGCTGACTGCATTACTGGAGCACAAAAGTTCAGCAGCCAGGGTTTCTGGCCCAGCCCGGCCTCCTCCGGTCGCTGATGGGCGAGTCCCGGGCTGCGGGAGCCCACCTTGATCTTTATCCTTGCGCCTCCTGGTGCTGCCGGTGACGCTGGGTGTGCGCTCTGCCTGCTGCACGATGCACCCTGGGGCAGTAAGTCCTTGCCCCCTCGGGTCCCTTCGCGGTGCTTGTCTCCCACTTCCCGCCCTGCGGGAGCCGCCGTGATCTTTATCCTTGTGCCTCCTGGACCTGCCGGTGACGCTGGGTGTGCGTTCTGCCTGCTGCGCGATGCACCCTGAGGCAGTAAGTCCTTGCCCCCTCTGGTCCCTTCACGGTGCTTGTCTCGGTCACAGGTTGCTTGAAACAAAAATTTCCCTTTTGAGAAAGCAAACACAACAATGGTGGTCTGTTGTTCATCGACAGCCATCCTCCCCAGTGCTTTAAATGGGCCGGTACTCACCGGTACTGAGTACCGGCACTTCTTCATTTTCTCCCCTTGAGTACCAGCACTTTTTTCTAGAAGAAAGAGAGTACCGGTACTCATGGGGATCTGACTTTAACCGAGGCAGCGTGCTCCCTTTATCTTTCAAGTTATACTACGCAGCACCTTTCAAGCACTGCACGGAATCAATCAATGGACCCAGCGTGAGCTGCTTTGTGAATCAGAGCAGGGGTGTGTCTGCTGAGTCATTTGCTTATCCAAAGATCTTCCACAGTGGGCGCTAAGAGGGGCTGTAAAATCTAATGGGTGGCTGTAGGAGGCACTATTCAGGACATAACAAAAGAATGTATGGGAAGGCTTTTACAGTCGCCACGCATCTGAATTGCTTTCTTGCACACTTCCACATCCACACTAGCTGATTCCTATTTCATCGACCTTGGACAGACCTTAAGACCAATCAAAAATGTGGAGATTGGCACCCGGTTCCCCAGTACAGACGTTGCCAGCTCTGGCCCTAACTCCGGTTTACAAATGTTCCAGGAGAGACTTGTTTATTTATTTTATGCGTTTTTCTATAGCGCGGACTTTACCCGAAGGTGTCAGAGCGCTTCACAATAGGAACAGTAATGATACATGAGGAGAAAATTACAAGTGAACAAATTACAAAAGCAAACGTTAAGTTACATGAGGCAAAAGTGACAATTGTGAGCAAACAAAATACAAGAGGTAGCAAACGGTACATTACAGGAGGAAAAAGTGATATGTGTGCAGGTTACAAAAGCATCCAAAGTACAAGTAGAGGTATAGTACTGCAATAAATGGCAGACACAAACACAAGAACAAACGTTACAAGAGGCAATGGTGGCACTTGCACAAGTATCTAAAGCAAACAAAATGTAAGAGGTAGCAAACAGTATGTTACAAGAGAAAAGTGACGTGTGCATGTTACAAAAGAGTACCAGTACTGGACAGATGGCTCAGTGGGCTGTAGGCCACTGGTTCTATTTAAGGCAGGCTGAAGCAGCATGTAATCCTTAGGCGGTTAATAAAATGCATGCAGATTTCGTGCATACAACCAAAGCTAACCCCACCCCTTGTTCCCCCTTAGCCCCGCCCTAAACTCCGCCCACTGCTCCTTTGGGTGAGTACCTGTACTTTTTTTTCCATTTAAGCACTGATCCTCCCTTTGTTTGTTACCAAACACGGGGTCACACATAGCGATCCTCCTATTTAATATTCATTAGGCAGGGTATTCTGAAAAACCCTGTTACTAGAGATTTAGTGATTATTAATACATAGGTCTCATTACAAATTCAGGCACATTTCACAAAAATGTGGTCCCCAATTTGCAACTACTTTTTTCACCTGTCTCTAAGTACATATTTCCCTGTGTATTAGGACAAGTTTTATGTACATTCTGCGCATAGACATATTCTACTGAGGTTCTGGCCGATGCATAAAGGAATTTCTCATAGCCTTAATTTTTCATTGCGAAAAACAAAATCGTTCCTATGTGCCTGCAAATAATAAACCAGAACGGATGTGACGTAGGGAAATACGATTTCAGGACAGAATCCTACATTCCACTTTCTGGAACTAATAGAAAATCTCGAAAAGCACAGAGCTTCTTGTCTTTAGCTTTCAGTGATTCGTGAATAGGTCTGACTGCAACTCATTTCTAGTCCTTTTTTTAATAATCCATTCGGCATACAGAGCGAATCCTCATGGCTTTTATTGCTGTTGCCAACCTGGAAAATTGCTATAGCTCTTGCACAGTCACATAATGCCACAAATTGAGTTGATTTGCAAGATGGTCTTCACCTTTGACCCGTAGCAGTCATGTCACATTTAGAACTGATACAAGGCAGGCATCAGCGCTAGGCATCGGGCTCGGACGGGAACACTTTATAGCCTGTTTAAAAATGCCGTTTGTGTTCTGTCTGAGAACTTAAAAATGAACATTTCACGGAGTGCATCTCAATAAAATAAATATTTTACGCCAAGAGATCTGAACTTAAAGGAATCCTTTGGGAGAGGAAATCTTACAACCTGGACATGTGACCTGTTGTGCATTGAACATCCAACTTCACAGGCTAGGCTAGGCTTTTATGCCTTTTATTGACACCTCTCTGGAAGTTGTTCATGTTTTTCCATGGGACATTCGAAACGAAAGTATAAACCACATTTTCAAGTAGGTTAGTTGTTCAACTAATCTGTAATGGGCACATGAATGTGCTCTGTGTAGCATCCTGCTACAATAATCACAGACACTAAAGAGAGTGATCACATAGGGAGCTGGTAATATAAAGGGGAAAAAAAATATATATATATACACACGCAAAATAAATATAGATATCACTGGAGAATAAGCACAGGGAAGGAAAAAAAAAAGGGACAAAAGAAAAACACAATATATATAAACAAAGGAAAAAAGCACATAACTCCCACCCACGATTATGATTATTAAAAAAAAAACAGGGGTGTCAAAAAAAAAAAAAAAAAAAAGCTAGCTAGTTAGTTGAGGTCCTATCCCTTGTTTTTACTTGTTCGCTCATAGACTAACATATTCTTGCAAGGTTAGGTAGCAGTAGTAGCTCATGGACGGGCTGTAGATGGGCGTAAATCTGGCTAAAGATCGAGCCAGAGTAAATAAGGGGGGGTTCCCCGGGGTAAGGGTAGGGGGGGGTGGTGGTAGAATGGGAAAAAATCCTCATCTGTGTTCCTATATCGTTCATTTAAATATCCAATCATCATCACAAGCTTTACAAAAACAGGCTTTTTTCATGCCAGATCTAAGAAAATTCCACATAGACAGCAAAAAACGAAGGGGGACTGGGGCAAAGGTAAAGAATGACAGGCACTAAATTTTTGTCCTGGAACGTAAATGGTCTGCGCGTGAGAGGAAGACGTGAGCGCATACTACAATACCTGAGAGACTCACGGGCGCAGGTCATAGCGTTGCAGGAAACACATCTTCTCAGAACAGAGGCAAATACTATATTAAAAAAACATAAGTGGATTGATAAATTTTGTTCCAAAGACCATAATGCTAATATAAGAGGGGTAGTGTTCATTTTTAAAAAATCTGCAAAAGCAGAAATACTAGATTGTAGGGAAGACCAAACAGGGAGATGGCTAATAGTAAGAGTTTTGCTTGATGGTCAGATTAGAACTTTGGTAGGCTACTACGGCCCAAACTCGGACGACCCATCACACCTAGACGCAATAAGGACTCAATTAATAACAGTACAGGAGCCAATAATCTGGATGGGAGACTTTAATATCGTTCTTGATCCCAAACTAGATAAATCAACAAGATCTAAAAATATTAGCTCTATTAAATCTAGAGAAACACTTAAAGCAATAATGACACACATGGGTCTGGCAGATCTCTGGAGAGAAAAAGTGGGAAAAAAGATGGGGGTGTCTTATAGGAATAGCCGGTTTAAACACAAATCTAGAATAGACTACGCTTTCTTTAGCTATTGTCTAAAAGATACTCTTGAATCAATAGAATATTTACCATCACATCTATCAGACCATTCGGCACTAGAGTTTACTCTTAAGTCTGACACCACTCCCAAATACCCTTCATGGTCTTTTGACAGGACACTCCTGCTCGAGGAGGAAGAAGTTAGCTTCCTACTAAAGCAATCTATAACCTTTTTTGATGAAAATAGAAATTCAGCATCCCCAACAGTCGTCTGGGAGACATTTAAGGCGTATCTAAGAGGGCAAATTACTAATAGAGCCTCATATAGGCGGAAGGCATATTCTGACAAGATCAACAAAATAGAAAAAGATATGAAAACTTTGGAATTAAAAATAGCCTTGCCGCCAGGAACAGCTGTAGAGCAAGAAAGACTGGCTGAATTGAAAGCTGAGTTAGAAAATACTCTGCAGGAGAGAATAAATAAGAGGTGGGAAGCGAGCAAATCCTCTCAATTTGAGTTTGGAGAAAGTGCAGGAAAAATTCTGGCATGGAAAATCAAATCTGATAAAGCCCTAAACTACATCAGGGAAATCAAGATAGAAGGTGAGCCAGAGACAAGAACCACCAGCCCTGAGATAGGGAGAGCATTTCTGGAGTTTTTTCAGGATATCTATAAAGAAGATCTCCCCAATGATCAAAATGCAAGGGATAGATGGTTAGATAACATTGCACTACCTACTCTCTCAACAACTCAGAGCAAAACATTAGAGTCAGACATCACACAAGAGGAGGTGAAAAAAGCTATTAGCCAAACTAAGAAAGGGAAAGCAGCAGGCCCGGACGGCTTGCCGGGAGAAATTTATAGAGCCCTTGAGAACATCATTACACCTGTATTAACCGAACTCTTTAATGGCATTTTAATGGAAGAACAGCTAATGCCGAAATCTTGGGGTGAGGCCACAATTGTTCTCATCCCAAAACCAGGGAAATCCTCATTAGAGTGCGGGTCTTACAGACCAATATCGCTACTTAACAACGATTATAAAATTTTTACAACTATTATTGCCACAAGATTGGCTAGCGTTATTGGTACTGTAGTCCACCAGGATCAGAAAGGGTTTATAAAGGGGCGACAATTAGCTGAGCTAACGCGGGAACTAATTGGGGCTATAGATATCGCTACTGCTTTCTCTCTGCCTTTGGCCACTTTGACTAGACGCAACTAAGGCGTTTGACAGAGTTAATTGGCTTTACCTAAATGATGTCTTAAAGAAATTTAACTGTGGTGAAGTGTTCTGTAGAACTATCAAGCAGTTATATAGTGCACCATCAGCTAGGTTGCTGGTTAATGGGTCTCTGACGGAAGCATTTAGCATCACTCGAGGAACAAGGCAGGGCTGCCGGCTTTCCCCTCTCTTATTTGACATGTACATTGAGCCTTTTGCCCAGGTGTTAAGGGAAGAGGCTAATATTCCATCTTTTTGTTTCGGAGAGTGGGAGAGACGGGTAGCATTATATGCAGACGACATCTTAGTGTTTACATCGAATCCAGTTAGGGCATTCCCAGTGGTCATACAACGGGCGGAAGAATTCGGACACGTCTTGGGCTATGACATAAACTCGAGTAGGAGCGAAATTATGGCATGGAATCTACCCAATTTAGATCTTGGGATAAACATCTCATCCTCAATGCGGTATCTTGGAATCAAAATAACCCAAGATGTGGGCAATCTTGCACAAACTAACTTGGAAAGAATACACAGTGAAAGTAAAAGACTTATGAAATCTTGGACACATTTGCCTCTTTCTATAACAGGAAGGGTAAACTTAGTCAAAATGTGCATTCTTCCAAAATTCACCTTTGTTTTTAACACTATCCCAATCGCTATGGACACAAGAATGATGGAAAAATGTCAAAGAGAAATTAACTCTTTCATATGGAGTTACAAGACCACAAGAATTGCATGGAAGAAGCTCAGAAGAAGGAGAGAAAAAGGAGGTTTGCATTGCCAGACCTAATCTTCTATTCATGGGCCTTTCAGATGTCTTATTCTAGAATGCTTCTCAAAATGCCATCTAATCTGCCCAATACATCTATGTTCATGTATCCATGTTAAGGGGGACAAATCTAGCAGCAGATGGCTTTATGTTTAAATTTGGAAGCCAGACATTTTTCAAAAACATAAAATTGAAAATACTATACTCATGGGCCAAAAATTGGTTTAATATCAGAAAAAAATTGGGCTTATCGTATTACTCAAACTATTCCCCAATTTGGGACTCTCCCGGTTTACCCCCATGCCTGAAAGATAATCTGTCCAAAATAATAGAACAAGGAGGCATTATTAAATGGGGGCAATTATTCAAAGAAAAAAAACTGATAACCTGGGACGAGCTATATGGTCAAGTAGGCCCTGGGCTTTCCAGATTTAAATATATTCAACTGGATAGCTGGGCAAGATCTGAAACCTGCATAGACAGTAATATCGGGAAGATTAGTGAAACGGAACAACAAATGGTAGAACGACCAACTGGAGGAAGAGAAGTAGCCATATGGTATTGGCTTTTGTTGGAGGAAAGCGAAGAGGAGTTTAAACTCCCAGATGAGCTATGGCGGGCAGAGACCGGAATTCTATGCGAGGAGAGGTGGATAGATTCCTTTGAGGTATTGCATAAAATCGTAAAGCCTTCTTGGTTAGTACGAAATCATATTTTCTCGGTACACCGGGCATATTTAACACCAAGAAAACTCTCTAAATATCAACCGGATAAGAAATGTAATAAATGTAGTTTAGCAGATGCATGTGATATACATATGTTCTTAGAATGCCCAAGCATAGCAAAATTCTGGGAAGACGTGAAAAACACTTTAAATTCTATACTAAATACATCCCTTTCAATAACTCTACCACTCGTCATCTTCGGGACGGAAGACTACATCAGAGGCAAGGAGAAGTTATTTCTGTTCTACGCAATTTTACTAGCGAGAAGACAGATCTGCATACAATGGGTAGAGAAGACACCTCCTCTACACTGTTCATGGCTCACATCCTTATATGAGACATCCAAAAGAGACCTTAAAAGATCTGCAAGTAAGAAAAAGTTGGCTTTCTGGGATTTCCTGACCAACTGGAGATGATCCGGGCTTTTTTTTCTTTTTTTTGTTTTTTTCTTCCCCGGGTCCGATGATTATGCCATCTACATTCCTTTGGACCAAGGGCCAGGACAGTTCCGAGTAAGGTCCGGCAGGTTGAAACAAACCTAGATGGAGTCAAAAGAACGCACCCTTAACTATTAAAGCCGGAATATCTCTCCCACCAATATAAGTCATCACGTCAGCAATGGCGTGCAAGGTGGTTGGCATTATCCGTCTAAAGGGGAAGGCAGATGAGGACAAAAAAAAATAAAAAAATAAAAAATAAATAAAAAAGAAAAAAATAAAAATAAAAAATAAATAAATAAATAATCACAGACACTATGGATTGCTAGTACTGGAGCTTTATTATTACACATCCATCCTTGTCCCTGTCCCTACTCTAACTGTCCCTGGTTCCTGTTCTCCGGCTCCTCCTGTTCCTGCTCCTCCCTCTGACTCCACCCCCCAACCACTAGACTACATCCCACAATACTACATCTCCCCTTTTCTTAACAAAATGCGCTTAATGTCCTCAGTGTTCGTAGTTCTTCAATCCACCACACGGGTCGGCGGACAGCCTGTTCTTCAAGCCTCAGTAGTGTCGAATCCGCGGTGGGCTTGACTTTGGTCAATCTTTCTGTTGTCTTAGTCGGGGCATTCTTGATCACGTTGCGTGTGAACTGTCTGCTCTCACATTCCGCAGTCAGCATGTCTCCTTCCAGTGGTGTAGCTACTGTTGGTTCAGATGCTCGATCTCTTTCATGAGTGAATAATGTTCTGGTCCTATTCCGAGCACCCGCATCTGCTTTTACTTCCGTTTGTCTTGTCCGGTTGAGGGCAACACTCTCCTCCAATTCAGGGTCATGTATACCAGACAGTATGGTGCTATCTGATGAGACTGTCTTGGCTTGGTTCAGTAACTCATTCACCGCATTTACTTTTACTTCCTTTTGTCGAGTCCGATTGAGGGCAACATTGTCCTCTAATTCAGGGTCATGTATATCAGACAGTACGGTGCTATCTGACGAGACTATCTTGGTTTGATTCGATAACTCATTCACAGCCTCGGGTTGTCTGGCAGACTCGTGAGCCGTCTGTGCATAGGCATGTTTCTCTCTTATCTGATGATCACTCTCTACTGACACGTCCGGTTTTCCTTGCGGAGTGACTGGCTGGTCCCTTCCCGTCCGGTGACCAGGGTCCACTGTCTCTGTTTTCCCTCTGTAGGTCCTTTGAGTCAGCCTCGCGGACCCCGTGACTGACATGACAGGTTGTCTTGTGGCATGACTGAGTGTTCAGAGTCCTTAGTGTGTGACGTGTTGCTCTTGACGTGAAGGGTGTCTTTTGGTTCCATGGTGCGTTTGAGTGGTTGACGCCATGACTGTTGTTGGGACCATGACTCGGTCAATTCACGGGATTGAACAGATGAGCACTCTGGGTCAGAGAAGTCTCTTGTCGACTTCCAGGATCGGACAGACGTGCTCTCTGAACCAGAGGAGTTCCTGGCCATGGACGTGCTTTCTGGGTCAGAGAAGTCTTTTGTCGACCTCCAGGATCGAACGGACGCGCTTTCTGAATCAGAGGAGTTCCTGGCCATACTCCTTTTGAAGCGTTCCTTTGAGGGTGTATCGGGTAATGGATGTCTGGAATGAGTGGGCCGTGACACGTTGTTCGTTGGCTCAGGGTTGTCTTTAAAGCGATTCTCCGGGCGCCTTCGTCGACTTGTCTTTGGCATTGTTTCATTTGAGAAGTTGCTCAACAACCACGTGCTTGTTCTTTGTGTTTGCTCTTGAGATTTTCCATCTTTGCCTTTTTCACATGTCAACGACGTCTTCTCAGTTTCTTCGTTGTCCCCGGTGTCATTGATGTGTTGGTCTTTTCCTGTTCGTTGTTGGGGAGGGTCGGTTCGTCTTATGCGACCTATTTCTTCTTCACACTTACTTGGTGCTCGGATACCCATGATGTGGGTGTGATGTGTTCTCCTACTGGATGATGTTCCTTCAGACTCCTCTTCACAACTTGACGAAGAGTGTTCCTGCGCCGACTTCCAGTTTTGACCATTTGGAGCTCTCCTTCTATAGTTCGTCTTCCTTACTCTCTTGTTGTGTAAGTTGCCATCTTGTCCAGGGGGGCGATCTGTCCCACTGGACGCTCCCTCCTCGTCAGACTTTGAATGACATCCTGAGGGTGAAGAACTCCTTGAGGTTGTCCTTTGACTGATTGACTCGGAGTATTTCTTGTCACTGTGTCTCTCCCGTGGCCAGACTTTGAATGACACCTTGAGGGTGAAGAACTCCTTGAGGTTGTCCTTTGACTGATTGACTCAGAGTACTCCTTGTCATTGTGTCTCTCCCGTTGTCTTTTCATTGGTCTGCCTTCCCTCTCTCTATTTTTTGTTTTGTCTGTTTTCCGAGTTTCATCTGTCCGGGCGTCTTGATAATTTGCCTTCAGATTCGGGTCCTTTGTTTGTCTCTTGCCTTGACGTGCATTCCAATTTCAGCCTTCCTGATGATTTCTTCTAGCGACCACTTTCCTCGCAAGATCTTGAGCTTTGTGTCGGGGTTTGCGCAGCCTTCAATTATCCGGAGTCGAACTGCGTCCTCATCCGTAAAGGTGTTGAAGTGGCAGCCTTGTACCAGGTTTTTCAACCGAGTGATGAAAGTAGGCAGTGGTTCACCTGGTTCCTGCCGAGCTGTGTTGAAAGCGATGCGCTCTCGATCCACTTCCGCTTGTGCGGAGAGGCGGGCGCATAGCTTCTCTTGGAGTCTTTTATAGATGTCTGTGTCTTCTTCGGAAAATGTTTCGATTGGGCATCGGCCCTCTGGACCCACCAAATGGAGGAGCAGCATTAGACATTTCCTCTCTCTTTGTTCACCATTGGCGTCCAGGAAATCACTCAATGTGGCCAGCCATTGGTTTCGTTTGAGACACAGACTCCAGGTGTCCGTCGGCACCCCTGGGGGTGGTACTTTAATGCAGGGATCAAACCGTTGTGTTATTTCTTCCCCCGCCATAAGAGGAGGATTTTGATGGATCATATTCGCAGGGCGCGGGCTGTTCACTCGTCTTCGTAGTTGATCTTCTTTAGTCGAAACCTGCGGTCTGGTCATGTGCTGGGACGTTGGCAATGCTTGTTTGGCCTTCGCCAGTACTCGTTTGGTCTTCGCTAATGCTTGATTCTGTTTTGTTCGCCAATGCTTGTTGATCTGCGTGTATCAATGCTTGTGTCTCTTTGCATGGATCAATGCTTGTTTCTTTGCATGTACCAATGCTTGTTGATTTGCATGTATCAATGTTTGTCTAATTGCATGTATCACTGCTTGTTTATTTGCATGTACCAGTGCTTGTTTACTCTTAGCTAATACTTGTCTTTGCATGCACCAATGCTTGTTGATTTGCATGTATCAATGTTTGTTTAATTGCATGTATCACTGCTTGTTTGTTTGCATGTATCAATGCTTGTTTACTCTTAGCCAATACTTGTCTTTGCAGGCACCAATGCTTGTTGACTTCCTTTTACCAATGTTTGTTTACTTTGTTCTTGCCAATGTTTGTTCACTTTCTGGCTGTTGCCTGACTCCAAGATGGCCGCCTATGAATCACACAGGGTATGTCCTTGAAATCCGCCCGACTCAAAGATGGCCGCCGCTATGGGAATCTCGTTTCCTACGAGATCTCAGTCTCATTCAAGCCTCCAGACTCACGTCTCTTCACTCGGCACTCACCGGCAGCCGATTTCTTCAGGCAGCTCACCCTCCGCACCTCTCCAGACGCTCCTCGGGCACCGGAGCAGTCAGACACGATCCAGGTGAGCTCCCGATTCCACTTCGTGGCTCGCAGGCGATGTCTCACGCATCAGGGGTGAGCTTTTCTTCCGTTTTGGCGCGAACAGCGCTCTCACTTCTGGGCTCACCCACGGGGCTTCCGCAGTGCTCCAGGCGCCCTCTTGCAACCAGGGCATTAGGCAGGATCGGGGTGGGATCCCGATTCCTCCTTACTTTAAATTCTCGCTTTCCTTCGCCGGCACCGTGCCAAACCTCACGCATCGGGCGTGAGGTTTTCCGACCTCAGATCTCCCTCGGGCTCCGCGTTCAGCGCTTTCAGCAGCGCTTGGCAGGCGGTCTTCGTGGGGCACCGTCCTCCACGCTGAGGCACTTTCTCTTCTCTTTTGGGGCTTGGCAGAGTCAGAGTGGGCTCCTGACTTCTGCTCGTGCAGCACTTACTAGTCTTTGCACGCTTCCTGCGTGAGTCGCGTTTTGGCACGAAGGGGTCTCTTCTTCTTCGAGCGTTTTAACGCTCGGTGCCTCGGCTCCCTCTTGGATCCCTCTCAACTGCTGGGGGAACAGAGTCCCCTGCTACTGGCTTCTTGTTTCAGGTAGCAACTTCGTTTTCCTTGGTCAGCGTTTCTTTCTCCTCGAGGCTGCCTGGGGACAGGGCTCTCTTGTGGGGTTCTGTGGGCTAGGTTTAAGCCCATCCCACCCTCGTCGCCAGTTGTAGCATCCTGCTACAATAATCACAGACACTATGGATTGCTAGTACTGGAGCTTTATTATTACACATCCATCCTTGTCCCTGTCCCTACTCTAACTGTCCCTGGTTCCTGTTCTCCGGCTCCTCCTGTTCCTGCTCCTCCCTCTGACTCCACCCCCCAACCACTAGACTACATCCCACAATACTACACTATGTTTTTCAGGAGTCAACCTCTACATGATGCCAGGGCCGGCAGAAGGTTCTGCTGGTGTCACATATCAAGTCATGTCACCTCTACGTTGTCACTTCCTTCTGTCATTCCCTGGGCTTGCTTCACTTGCATCAAAAATTTTACCTTAAGGCAAAATCCCTTCTCACATCCGGAACATTTACAACATGACAGCTCTGTTGCCACTATCTTTGAGGTGCTGCTCAGGTGGCGCTGCAGGAACTCTCAAGTTGCTGTATTTTATGGAAGCTACCATCTTCAGGGTGGGTGGAGCTAGTAGTAGAGGGGTGTTCAGTTTATAGTACTTTAGTACTGTTTGTATTTTATTCAGTACTATAGTACTGAATAAAATACCAGAACTGTCTCTGGTGTCATTTGACGGCTCTTTCCGGGTATGACACATCCTAGGAGGATCCTGACCTGCTTCCGGTGCATTGTGCTACAGCTACACTGCCTGCATCAGCTTCCGCTTCCGCTTTGTGCACGTGCTCTCTAGGGTCAGGTTCATATCTGGCAGGGTTGAACACCATGTTGCTCTTTGGGATTAAGCATACTTCGCATGTTTGTTGAAGGTGGTCTTTTGCACCTCATTGGTGAGCATGACAGCTGCCAAGATTATGTACTTTTCTCGCATTTACAGAGCACAAACAGTATGGAAATGTTACTTAACCCTTCTGGGCTGAACGGGCCCTCCGGGCAGACATTTACTCGATATGGCATCAATAAAAGTGTGTCCTCAAGTCCTAGCAGACAGACTATAAACAATTAAGATGGCATTATACATTGCAATACGAGGGGATGAAAATATCTATAGTCCAGAGAGTATATGGGTAGGAGCAGCCTTTCCTCACCTACGAACATCTGTGACTGCCATGTGGACCAGGTAAATTATTTTATTTCCTGACAACCAATTGCTGCAGTGAGACTTTTTTTCCCTACAGCACCAATAGCACAAGGAGATGCCAAATGTTAATAGTGAAAAAGCTATACTTATATCAGCTCGCCACTAACCCATACATCAACGAGTAGCAAAGATGCGTTGTCTGCCACCTCGTGAGAGTCTTTTCGATTCCTCCTCACAAGAGGTGCCCTCTAAAAGTGCCAGGATGCCACTAAAGCCAAAACAAATGGAATGTTCACCACACGTCATCATGTAGAGTCTGCCTCCATCCTATCAAGTGTAACATTATGAGTGCTCTGTTATCTCACTGATAGGTCCATTCCTGGAAGATGCAAACACAGGTAAAGCTGGTAACTGTAAGAGACAGCGGGATTGCAAGGTAGAGCAAGAGAATACCCTTAGAAGTAAGGAATTACCAGGAGAATCAGTGCTTCTGTTCCTGAGTCTTCTAGTTAATCCTCATTATTTCCAGGTTTTGGCTGTTTTCAGATCTGCAGTTTTCGCATAGGTCTTGTATTTCATGTTACTGACCTCATCTATAATTACTGGGAAATATAAATACTTTTTAGAGATGCTCAAAAGTGTCAGAAGACTTTTTTAAGCGAGACCCAAAACATCGGCGGCGATAAGACTAATAGTCAGTTCCAAGTTCACCATGGTGGAACCGTGAGGCTGGGAGCTGTCCCTTGCTGAAACCAGTGCCACTGAGAGCCTTGGTTCCTCATCTGTCATGGATTGGCAGCAGCGCAGGCTCACACACGCCACTAACCTTAGCTCAGGGTGTCCGGCAGAAACGACTTCGGATGCTAAGCTCTCCTTACCCCACCAGACACGGAACCCACAGTGGAAGCGAAACACACTGTGCGCACACGTACCTAGCCGGGAAAGGGGAAGTGGATAAAATAAAAAATGGGTAGCGATGATTCCTTGGGATCCCCCGGGAGTCTGGTCACCAAGATGCTTAGGACAGCAGGAGAGGACCCACCTGATTAGGGAAAAGTAAGGAACACAGTCAACACTACACTTCAGGTGTCTCGGACAGTATATGAAGCAATTTGTAGGCACACCACTCACCGGAATCATACAAAACCCTGGCAGTGAATAGAGGACACCACAGCAAGCCTGCAAGGACTATGACTCGTTCTGTAATGAGTTCAGAAACTGTGGCCTGAGGTAGTCAAAAAGGAAGTAGAAAAATAGCGGTTGTTTAAAATGGCACAAACCGCTCTCAGTGTCAGCCACAAGATTGCTTCAGGGAACCCACAAGAAAACGTCCGTGGAATAATGTCTCTTTCTCTGTGTGGCAAGAACTGTCCGTGAACAAAACAAACAAAATAATAAACAGTTCTGAGACTACGTCTCCCAGAAACCCTCTCTGGCGAGACAGTACAAGGAATATTAGCGCAGCGCGTCTTCAGGCAGAACGCTGCCTAATATGAGATTCAAGAACAAGCAAACGTCCCAAGAGTGCCCTAATCTAACTAGCTAGGGACTTTTAAACAACAAGGCAGAAAACGAAAACGAGCCCGTTTTTCCGTTTTTTGAGTACTTATCAGAAAAGCGCTGACAGTTCCAAACGCTGGGTAATCACGGCTTCTCAAATCCAGGAATCTTCTAGCTTCTCGCTGGAATCCGGCGGGGAACACCTTCCGCCACTCCGATCCTCTCAACAAACAAAAATTGACAAGCACCGTCCATGAGAAGGGGAGGGGCTAATATGCCTTAGGTCTCATGGCTCTTCCTGCTTGCCCCTTGGAATGCTGGTCACTGTAGTTCACTCTGCCTCTTCTACAAACGTCCCCACACGCATACCATCTTCGGGATCTTGATAGTAGTACCATCCCTCGACCCCCGGGCACCACAATCGCTACAGAACCCCCTCTCGAGGACTGCCGACTCGGCGGTCGACCAGGCTTGCCCAGGTGCAGGGCATGGAACCGGTCAACCAGTTCCGGACAGTGCAGATTCCCTAAGGGTTCCCAAGACCGATCTTCCGGGCCGTAACCTTTCCACTCCACCAAGTACTGGATCCGGCCCCTCACCATACGGGAATCTAGGATGGACTGCACCTCAAATTCCTCCTGACCATCCACATCAATAGGAAGCGGAGCTACCGGGAGCCTCATACTGGGAGGGCAGGGAACCAGGAGGGAGACATGGAACACAGGATGAATCTTCCAACCCACCGGGAGCAGGAGTTTCACAGCAACAGGGTTGATCACTTCAACTATACTATAGGGGCCCACGTATTTGGGTGTCAGTTTGGTATGCCCTTTAATGTGGAGATTCTTGGTGGAGAGCCACACCTTGTCTCCCACCCCATATGTCGGTTCGACCCTCCTCTTCCTGTCAGCGAAGCGTTTCTGCGCGGACTGGGCATCGGCCAGGCTGTTTCGTGCATCCAACAGCACCGCTCTCAGATGGGCGTGGTGTTCATGGATGCTAGGAACAGGGGAATGGACAGGCCACTCAAAGGGAAGGATGTGTGGATGGTACCCATGGAGACAAAAAAAAGGCGAACAACCCAGTGTTGAGTGCACGGCATTGTTGTATGCGAATTCGGCCATCCAAAGTAACACAGTCCAGTCCATATCATTCCTCAGAGAGAAACAACGAAGATATTGCTCCAGGGTCTGGTTCAGGCGCTCCGTCTTTCCATCCGTCTGAGGGTGGTAGCTGGAGGATAGACGGGCATCAATGTTCAAGGTGGTACATAACGCCTTCCAGAATCGAGAAGTGAACTGAGAACCCCTGTCGGTGATCAATACACAAGGAAGACCATGGGCCCGGACTATATGTTGAAGAAACACTTTTGCTAATTCCGTAGACGTGGGGACCTCCTCCAGAGGTATGAAATGGCCCATCTTCGTCAAGTGATCGACGACAACTAATATCACTGTCATTCCATCACAAGGGGGCATCTCAACAATAAAATCCATGGAGAGAGTGTGCCAAGGCTGGGGAGGTATGGGCAAGGGTCTCAGTAGTCCCACCGGTCGAGCATGCACAGCTTTTCCTTGCGTACAGATGGCACAGTTCCTCACATAAGACCGGACTTCCTCTCTTAGCTGAGGCCACCAGAAGGAACGCTCCACGATAGCAATAGTTTTGTACATTCCCATGTGACCCCCCAGAACCGAATCATGAGACCAGGCCAAAACTCGTTGTCTTAGGGCATCGGTGGGGATAAACAGCGCAGCATCCTGGTAGGCGAGATCATCCTTTTCCGTGCGATGCTCTGGATCCTCTTGTATCCATTCAAGTACGTTCATATCTGCAAGGGCTATTTTCACGTCCTCAAGAAAGTTGTTTGACGACAGGAGAGCTACAGATCCCACGCTTGCAGTTGTTTCCTGAAGGATCAAAGGTGTTTCTATGTCTTCGGTCTTTCTCAGTTCTCCATCCTCCAGACGTGACAGCGCATCTGCCTTCCCATTTTGGGGTCCGGGTTTGTATTTGATAATGAAGTTATAGTCAGAGAAAAACAGAGACCACCGTAACTGTCGGGGAGTGAGGGCCTTAGCTGTTTTCAAAAATAACAAATTCCGGTGATCAGTATAGATCTCAACTGTATGTACTGCGCCTAGTAGATAATGACGCCATTCCTCACATGCCCTTTTTATAGCTAAAAGTTCTTTGTCTGTTATGGCATAGTTCACCTCACATGGCGTGAGCTTTTTAGAGAAGAAGGCAACAGGGTGTACTTGGCCCGTACTAGGGTGTCTTTGGGAAAGCACTCCCCCCACAGCAAATTGAGATGCGTCGGTTTCCAGTATAAATGGTAGTTGTGAGTCAGGGTGACGAAGAATAGGAGCTTGAGTAAACTGCTTCTTCAGGTATTGAAAAGACGCGTCCGCATCTTTACTCCACACAAAAGGCGTATTCTTCCTTAGCAAACAAGAAATCGGATGTATGATCCTGGAGAAATCCTTGATGAATCTACGATAGTAGTTTGCGAAACCGAGAAAGCTTTGTACAGCTTTCACGGTTTTGGGTGTAGTCCAATTGAGTATCGCCTCCACTTTACTCAAGTCCATTTGAAAGCCTTTCTCGTTGATGATGTACCCAAGGAAGGACACTTCCTGGACGTGGAACAAGCATTTCTCCAACTTGGCGTAGAGAGAGTTACGTTGTAACCGGTCTAGCACAGACTTCACATGCATGACATGTTCGGAAAGAGTGGAGGAATACACCAGGATGTCATCGATGTAGACTATGCAATAGGTTTCTAGACAACCCCGCAGAACCTCGTCCATGAAAAACTGAAATGCGGCGGGGGCATTGCACAGCCCAAAGGGCATTACCCTATATTCAAACAGGCCCAGCTTCGTTCGAAATGCTGTCTTCCACTCATCCCCTTTTTTGACACGCACCAGATGATAGGCTCCACGCAGATCGAGTTTGGTAAAGTATCTGGCTCCTTTGAGTTGGTCCATGAGCACAGGTATCAAGGGGAGAGGGTACCGGTTTTTGATGGTCACACGGTTAATGGCTCGGTAGTCGATACAGGGCCTCAATTCTGCGCAATCCTTCTTTGGAATAAAAAACATAGGGGATGAGGCAGGAGATGATGAGTGCCTGATGAATCCCGATGCTAAGTTCTCTTCAATGTATGTTTTCAGGTATTCTGTCTCCTTCTCGGTCATGGCATAGACCCTGCTACATGGAATATCCGCTCCTGGTACGAGATCGATTCTGCAGTCGTATACCCTGTGTGGCGGCAATTGGGTAGCCTGTTGTTTGTCAAACACAGGGGAGAACGACTGATACTCCAAGGGAAGTATCGTGGCACAACAGTACCGCTCAAGAGGACATGCAGCCGCCAGACAAAGAGAAGACGAGAGTTCGGTAGTGCAGGGAACCGAAGAAACCTGAGTACAATGTTCCTGACAGTAATCGGATGACAAGGTGATAGTGCGTGCGGCCCAACAGACCTTTGGATCATGTAGAGTTAACCAGGGCATTCCCAGGATGAGCCGAAACTGGGGGGCATCAATGAGATCAAACTGGATGTATTCCTGATGATTGTTTCCAATGTGCATCAGCATGGGACAGGTGTGGTAGGCCACTGGACCCGATGATAAAACAGTTCCATCCACGGCTTTCACCAACTCCGGTTTTTCTTTTTTCTCACAAGCAATTCCGATCTTCATGGCAAACTCCTGATCAATATAGTTCCCGGTGGCTCCTGAATCTACTAAGGCATCTATATTCAATGATTTCTGTGGGGTGACCCAGAGAACGATTTGAAGGTTCATATGCGCCACGGCTGGATGCAACGTGTTTGCAAGACATGGGGAGATCATTTGCGGCAAACAACCCAAGACAGAGACCTCTTCCTGGTTTGGGTTCTTCAGTTTTCCGTCGGTTGATCGGACTGTACTAGAGCTTGTATCCTTGGGACGGGGTTTCTGGCTGGAACGGTGTTCCGGGCTCTACAGTCCTTAATGAAGTGACCCCCTTTTCCGCAATAGAGACATTGCTTCAAACGACGCCTTTTCTCTTTTTCTTCCTGTGTCAGCGGTCCACGGATACCACCGATTTGCATGGGTTCAGGACCTTCGGAGGGTTTGGAACGTTCTTCTATCGGACCTCTAAAGCGAGGGTAGAAAGGGCGATTGTCTCCTCGTGATCTATCCCCTCTTCTCTCTAGGAGCCTGTGGTCCAACTGGACAGTCAAATCAATGAATTCTTCACAGGTGTCGGGTAACTGTACCACTTGTGCAAGGACGTCTTTTAATTCACCACGAAGGCCTTGATAAAATAACGAGATGCGTTTTGCAGGGGGCCAATCTGTCTCTACCACCAACCTGTTGAATGAGGTGATATAAGTCAGCAAGTCCTGCGAACCTTGACGTATGGTGAGTAGTTCCCTATCCAGGGTCAACATGTGAGATTTGCGATCAAAAAGTTTGCGCAACTCAACACAAAAAGCAGAAAAATCGTGCAACACTGGGTCGTTCTTCTCCAGCAAAGGGATGTTCCAGCTAGCAGCATTACCCCCCATATAAGACATCATAAAAGCTGTCTTAGCAGAATCGTCCTGAAATACCCCGGGCTTACATAAAAAATGTAACCTACATTGATTCAGGAATGTTTCAAACTTACGGGGGTCTCCGTAAAAGCGTTCAGGGGAAGCTAAAGGAACGCCTACGGTCTGCACCACATGAACGGTGTGAGCGGCTTCAGCCGAGGAGGCACTAGAGGTGGCTAATTGAGGGGGAACAGAGAACCCACCCCCTTCCACTTCTATAGGTTTTTTTGCGCCAGGGGGAGGTAAGGTAGCAGGTTTAATATAAGGACTCCCTCCTGTTCCTTTCTGGACTAGTCCTGCGACTTCCCTTCTTAAGGTGCCCACTTCTTTATACAGGGTTTGATTTTCAGCTCTGGAAGTGGCTACTTCCTGTTGTAAGGCGGCCATGCCTTCCACCAGAGAGGCCAAGACTGCCTCGACATTCATCGTTCGGGCCGGTGTGTCAACTTGGGCTTGTCAATCTGTCATGGATTGGCAGCAGCGCGGCTCACACACGCCACTAACCTTAGCTCAGGGTGTCCGGCAGAAACGACTTCGGATGCTAAGCTCTCCTTACCCCACCAGACACGGAACCCACAGTGGAAGCGAAACACACTGTGCGCACACGTACCTAGCCGGGAAAGGGGAAGTGGATAAAATAAAAAATGGGTAGCGATGATTCCTTGGGATCCCCCGGGAGTCTGGTCACCAAGATGCTTAGGACAGCAGGAGAGGACCCACCTGATTAGGGAAAAGTAAGGAACACAGTCAACACTACACTTCAGGTGTCTCGGACAGTATATGAAGCAATTTGTAGGCACACCACTCACCGGAATCATACAAAACCCTGGCAGTGAATAGAGGACACCACAGCAAGCCTGCAAGGACTATGACTCGTTCTGTAATGAGTTCAGAAACTGTGGCCTGAGGTAGTCAAAAAGGAAGTAGAAAAATAGCGGTTGTTTAAAATGGCACAAACTGCTCTCAGTGTCAGCCACAAGATTGCTTCAGGGAACCCACAAGAAAACGTCCGTGGAATAATGTCTCTTTCTCTGTGTGGCAAGAACTGTCCGTGAACAAAACAAACAAAATAATAAACAGTTCTGAGACTACGTCTCCCAGAAACCCTCTCTGGCGAGACAGTACAAGGAATATTAGCGCAGCGCGTCTTCAGGCAGAACGCTGCCTAATATGAGATTCAAGAACAAGCAAACGTCCCAAGAGTGCCCTAATCTAACTAGCTAGGGACTTTTAAACAACAAGGCAGAAAACGAAAACGAGCCCGTTTTTCCGTTTTTTGAGTACTTATCAGAAAAGCGCTGACAGTTCCAAACGCTGGGTAATCACGGCTTCTCAAATCCAGGAATCTTCTAGCTTCTCGCTGGAATCCGGCGGGGAACACCTTCCGCCACTCCGATCCTCTCAACAAACAAAAATTGACAAGCACCGTCCATGAGAAGGGGAGGGGCTAATATGCCTTAGGTCTCATGGCTCTTCCTGCTTGCCCCTTGGAATGCTGGTCACTGTAGTTCACTCTGCCTCTTCTACAAACGTCCCCACACGCATACCATCTTCGGGATCTTGATAGTAGTACCATCCCTCGACCCCCGGGCACCACAATCGCTACATCATCCCAGGCTTAGTGCACAGTACCCTCGACAATACTGGCAGCTAAACATTTGCCATACTGTCATGTTGTGCACAAAGGAACTACTTGTCCTTGTATAAGAAATAGGCAGGGGCTCATTATTCAATCACACCGCCCACGAAGCCTCCGAAAGCCTTTGGGAGTGCCCCTGTTGCTACAATGCCATTCACGCAGCAGCACTGCCAAAAGTAGGCAATCTAAAAGGTGGCATTCATTTTCTACCTCCTTTGAATGGCAGATTACCCCAGCACATCTTCCATTTTGGGCACATACAGGGTGCCAAGCACGTAAGGCGCAATTGCCTGTTTTGCAGCCTCTGCATCAAAGAAGTCACTAAAGGCCTTCAGTGTAGAGACAAATATGTATGCAAAGCAATCACAAGTTATTTGCACAAATAAATGTAACAGCATTGGAAGTGAAAATGTTTATATTTTTCATATACAGTATACCGGCCTCATTTGCCAAGGTAAACGTACACTTTTGTGTAAGTTAATTATTTTTTGGTATTCATAAAACTGCGATGTATTAGTAACAACTGTGACGATACTACAGTCGGGGGCGGGGGGGGGGGGTGGAAGGACTCTTTACATAAAAAGATAGCACAGGCGTATCTTTTTATGTATGGAATTCTATACCCCAACTGTGGAGTGTCCGCAGTTGTAAAGTTTCAATTGAATCACACTTTTATATATTTATGTGTTTATTTGATTTTAAAACGTTACCCATGCACATTGCATACTGCAAAAGTCATAGAAAATGAACATCAAACTACAAGACATCAGCTTAACACACCCAATATGCATTTTCATCCAGTGGAAATAAAGCGCACATTGTTATTACATTTGACACAGTGCACAGGTCATAAATGTGATACATACTAGTTCCCGTGAGTACAGTATACAATTAGAGAGAAATCCTCTGCTAAGGATATAAATTGTCCAGTGGGTGCAACAAGAGGTATGTTGTTAGGGGTCCACATATATCCTTGGGTCCAGAAGTTCTCAATAACTATTCTGTATAGAGTTCTAGCTATTATTGGCAATATACCATATCCTGAATCCAGTTTGTTGTAATGGGTTTAACTCTGTTGCCCCAATGCTGCACTATACATCTTTTTGCTTACAATAGAGCCACAGCTTCATACTTCCTTGAAACGGGTGAAACATCTATAACCAGTCCTAGCAAGAAGATAGCTGGGTCACATGTTAATGATTTGGATATCATTTCAGTTATTGCTACAATGAAATGCATCCAATATTGACACAACCTCATTACCAGCCGCTGCTGCTGCAGGTGATAGCTGTGTGGCTGGCTTGGGGGAGTGGGGGGGGGGGGGATTTTGAGAGACGATCACAAGGGAAAATTAAATAAAAAATGTATTTTCCCTCATGGTCGTCTCTCGAAATCCCCCCCCCCTCTCAGCCCGCCCCACCACTCTTACCTGTAGCGGCTGATCATGAACAGATGAAATTAACCCCCCCTCACGCACCTGATACAGTTATCAGCTCTTAGCCCATATTTTATATTTTGACGGGTATGTAATATATGGGATGAAGGAATTTAAAATGAACGATTTGTAAGTTACAATTAGAGGTGACGCTATGTAGCTGTGCACAACGGAAACTCCAGTCATTCGCTCCCAGGGGGTATGCCAACACAGTGTTCCAGCATTCCCTCGCCTTTCCAGTGGACAGTGGTCTGTCAGCCTGTACTGCAATAACTAGGTAGGTAATGAGATACCTACGCAAGTCAGCGGTGAGGAGCACCTGCAAGACTTTGAGCACTGGTAGATGATCCGGAAAGCTGGGATAAATCTCCCTCATCCCACTCTAAGCCTGTAGAATAAGAATGTTGTGAGTGAAGATGACTTATTCGCATTTGTAAATGCATCATGCATTAAAAATGTACCCCCAGGGTAAACATCTCCCAGCCTTGGTAAACCAGTCTGTGCTAGGATTTTCAGTGCAACATCATCTTGAGTCTTCGAAATCTTGGGGTGATGCCTTAAGGGCATTGCCTGTACATTGCCTGTACATACAATGGCAGTCTACCCTCCACCCAGCCACCGCCATGCCAACAACGTGGACGGTAGAGTGTTGATAAATGTGTGTATTCTCCTTTGTGCGACGTAACTGCTGATAGCGGAGTAGGATGGGCGTCGTCATATTCCATCACGACATGTGGTGTGTATTAATTTGCAGTGTGCCATTAATGTGTGAAATGTGCTTGCATACAGAGCTAGTATAGATGGAGATAAGGTGCATTAAATCCGCCCCTCTCTTACTTCAACGAGAGGACATCCCAGCCGATTCTCAGTTGTTTGTCGAATCATAATAGTGTATTCAAAAGGGACCTGCGCCTCTTAAAGAAGTGCATAGGAAGTGTAATAGGTATGTTGGCAAAGAGGTACAGGAGCTTGGGCAAGATGACCATTTTTAGTACTGCAACTCTATATGTCAACGACAATGGCATTCTTGCCCAACGAGAAACTTGATCTTTCAACTTAGACCCAGTGCATCCTTATTTTTCCCTTATCACCAAATCAGGATCTCTATGTAATATTTGACCTGCTCAGTATCCCACACAAGCAGGATCTCCAATGTGCACTTTGGAGTCTTCAATGTAAGCGGGAAGACAACAGATTTGGACCAATTAATGCTGAGGCCTGCATAATGTTTAAATCTCACATATTCCCGTATAACCAGAGTTATGTTGGCAGAGGGATCAGGGATGTACAGCACCATGTCGTCAGCATATGCTGAGAGAATTGAGTCAAAATGTTAAGGCTGCCATTGCATGCTGCCGTCTTATTTTGCATGCCAGTGGTTCCAAGATTACCACCAATAAAAAAGGCGACAGGAGGCAACCCTGTTGTGTTCCTCTACCTATGTGAAAGCCATCAGAGATATGCCTGTTGAAGATAATACTCTTGGCATTGGTGTGGTGTACAACAGCCTGATCCAATGGGTGAATTCTTGCAGAATGCCATGCATGTCAATATCCAAAGAACAATGGTTCCTGTGGCATACCAATTTATAGAATATACAATGCTAAACAGCTTAAATAAGCAATATTAACTTGTAGCAGAGAAGGGTTTGGCAAGGAAAGAAGCACACGTATGCAAAATTTATAAGAAAGACTTCTTATATTTCAACTCATATAAGAAGTCTTTCTTATAAATTTTGCATACGTGTGCTTCTTTCCTTGCCAAACCCTTCTCTGCTACAAGTTAATATTGCTTATTTAAGCTGTTTAGCATTGTATATTCTATAAATTGGTATGCCACAGGAACCATTGTTCTTTGGATATACACTTTGCCCTGGTTCCGCTGTGAGTAGGGTTCCCTTGTTTCCCCTTTTCGCATGCATGTCAATATAGCAAACATATATTCATATGCAATAGAATCCAATGCTTTGGCAGCTTCCAAAAGTACCACTCCCCCTTGTAGAGTAGGGTTTAGTTAATGCAATAAGGCAAATATAGTACACAGATTATGCGTAGTAGAGCGAGATGGTATGAAGCCCGACTGGTCCAGCAGAACCAAGTAAGGTAGAAGTGGTTGCAATCGAATTGCAAGTGTTTTGCCAATTTTTTTTCATATTGATCTTTATTAGAGACAAAGGGGATGGGGTTTGTACGCTTTCAGTGACTTATCTGGCTTAAGTAAATTCAAAATTAGTGCCTCCCAAAGAGAGGGTGTAAGAGTTTGAGGCCAATAGGTCTCTTCATAGACAGCCTGGAGAAGAAGTGCCAGCAGTTCATTATATTCTTTATGAAATTCTCCAGTCAGCCCAAGGCCAAGGGCTTTGCCTTTTGGAAGTTTTAAAGTGTCCTCTTTAACCTCCTCCAATCTGATAGGCTGCATAAGGTACTCCCGCTGCCCAGGTTACAACCATGCCAGTTCCACAGTCTCAAGACATTGCTTTATATCAGCCAGGAGAGCAGTGGGTCTGGCACTATACAGATCCGCAAAAAATCTCTTAAAGGCAGCTAAGATGTTGGGAGTATCAAAATATATTTGCCCATCTGTCTCAATCATTTTCATTATATTCCCGGCGTCCTGTGGTGCCCTCAGTTTATGGGCCAGCATTCACCTGGGCCTTCTCCCTTACCATAAGTGTGTGCCACGTGTCGTTTAGTCAGAAAATGTAGCTTCTGTGCCACTAAATCATGATATTCTATCAAGTGCTTTCGTATCTCAGCAAGAGTGGCGATGTTTGAAGTGTTCTCAAAGTCAAGCTCAAGTATGTGTTGCCGCTCTTCTGTTTTATGTATCTGACTGCAAATCGCATTAAGGACCCTTGTCTGGGTGGACATGCAGATCCCTTGGATTGTTACTTTAAAGGCTTCCCATAAGGTACCTTTTCCGTCTACAGTACCGACATTCTTAATAAAAATATTCAACTATCGCTGTGTGGACCTCTTCCCTAAAGGCAGCGTTTAATAGGGCAGTAGTATGAAACCTTCATGTAAAAGGGGGATGAGCCATATTCAGCATTGCTAATCAGAGTTTTACTGCTGCATGATCTGATAGTATTTTTGGTAGAAGCACCACCACCTCCACCCGTGAACAGGCCTCCATGGACACCAGCCAACAATCAAACCTTGACCATGTACCATAAACTGAGGACATAAATGTACCCTCCCATTTATGCAGATTGTGCAGATGCCATGTGTCCGCCATACCACATTCTATCTTACCTTCACAGATATACTTCGCCAATGGTTTGCTGTGCCATTACAACAGTGCCATCCTATCCATGCCAAGTTTCAGGTATGTATTAGGATCTTCTCCCCATAGAATTGAGCCGTTGGTCAGTTCAAGAACATGCTTCCATACAGTGGCATAGAAGTCTGGATTGTCCACATTTGACCTGTATGTATTAACCAAGGTAAGGGACCTACCATATAAGTTGCCCTGCACCATTGCCAACCTTCCCTGGGTGTCCACCCTGGAATTTGTCACCATGAAAGGGGCACCCTTTTTAATTAGTATCACCACCCCACGTCCATATGAAGAATAGAATGAGGCCAATCTATAGTCCTCCCAATGTGTGCCTAGATTCTGGTCAGTGAGCCACATTAAATGAGTCTACTGCAAGAGAGTAATTTGTATGTCAGCTCTGTCTAAATACTGAGAACTATATGTGTATTGCGGGGATTGTTTAGCCTGGTGACATTCCATGTGAGAAAGATTACTTTATCCCTTGATCTAGTCCAGCTGAGAGTTTTACCTTTATAAGCCACATGTTTATGTCTCCAGAGAATAGATTTAGCTCTTGTGTCAGCGCATGTTGGGTAATATGTTAGTGTTGATGTCTCAAACAAACCCTCATAACCCCCCTCCCACTTCAGCATCAGAACTGTGCCAAAGACCCACCGATACAAAATGGTAAACATCAAAACAAACAGTTCAATAAGAAAGTAGATTAGAAACATATGTCTATGCATCACACCCATTTGGGATGTTCCCTTCTGGGGGGGGTTACCAGGCACCAAGCACTAGTACCCCACTGTTTGTGACAGAGGTGACCAAGCCTTAATGTTTGCCACCTATCCCACCCCTGCTCGACACAGGTGGGTTGTCGTCTGCATGTCATTGCATGCACCTGTTGCCGTATTCTCATTTGTCCAGCATGTGGCACAGGTCTCTATGTTTTTGGAAACAAAAAAAGAGGAAGCAAAGAGCTCATTCCTTCATTATGCCCCCCCCTCTTTATCAATGTCATCCTCAGGATGATCTCACTTCCTCGGTGAGAGGATCTAGTGGAACATTTTGGCAGCCTTAGGCATTGTGTAAATCATCTGTTTTCCTTTATAGAGGATTGTATATTTGGTCTCAGCTTTCTGAAATTGTTTTTTCATTGGTAAGGATTCTCTGTGAGCTGCCTGAACCACCACTGTGAAGTCATGAAAGAATGCAATCTGATTCCCTTAGTGAATAGAAGTTAGTTTTTTCACACGCTCCATTTTTTTTTTTTTATTTCACAAAAATTTTTATTGAGAGAGATGAGCAAGCATTACAGACATGTGCATATATCATGCATGGTTCCGGCATCAACAAGAGCAAGTATACAAGTATACAAGTATAACGGGAACAAAGGAGGGGTAAATTAGATTAAGATAAGATGAGATAAATCAATAAGCAATTTAAAACAAATTGTGAGGAAAAGAAAAAAGAAAGACAACACAGGCAGTGCATCATTACATTTTCAAGGTTACAGTCATAGGTGGAGCAAGATAACCACGTAAGTCAATGAGGTCAGTCGTTTGGGCAGGTAGGCAACCCGGGCTATGGGCAGGGTGTATATGTGCATGGCGCATCAGGTAATCATGGTGGTTTAAATAGGTCGAAGTGAGCGTCAAGCGAGGACCATAGGTTCCTATAGGGGTGGTGCCAAGGTGTAGCAGCCAGCGCAATATTGTCGGCACCTCTGAGGTTTGAACCCCAGTTGAGCCAGTGGGAGAAAGAAGCTTTGCTAGTGTCCTTCCAGTTATTCAGTATGAGTTTGACCGCTGCTGTCAAGAGTAAGTCAAGTAGGGCTTTATCATTTTCATTGAGGTTAACAGCTTTGGCAAAACCCATGACTAAGGTTGCAAATTCCCTCGGGAGCGAGACATGTAACACTTTGGTAATAAATTCGAAGATTCTATCCCAGTAGTCGGATACACAGGGACATTTGAATATTAGATGTTCAAGGTCCCCACCCTCTGCCATGCAGTTCCAGCAGGAGTCATCTTCCTTGATGTTGTGCAGGAAGAGTCTCCTAGGAGTCCAAAAAGCTTTGTGGAGAAGCCAGTATTTAGATTGGGATAATGTAGGGCTGATTTTGTGTCGTGAGGTAGATTCCCATATTCTGGCCCACTCTGCTTCCGATGTTGGTGTGGAAGAGTATGAGTCCCAGAAGGACTGTGTGGATGTTGTCAGCTTTGTGGTCTGAGGGCGGATCAGTTTGTATATTCTGGACACCTGATGACCCTGTCTGTTAATCGTGTGAAGGTATCCAGGAAGGGAGGGGGTGACGCTGGATAAATCTGTTTTGGAGAGGGCCACTTTGATGTGTAAGAAGTAATAGAAGTCTATGTTCTGGAGTTGAAACTTTTTTTGTAGGTCGTTGAAAGTGATTGGCAGTGGACCATCAAACAGCTGATGAGGGAAGTGTATACCCTTCTCTATCTAAGTAGGATTATTCATTGGTTTCCCTTTGTATAGCAGTCTGGTATTGTTCCACAACGATTCCCATCGTGATTTACAAAATTGGTGCGGTAAGAATTTGCTTACATGAAGGAGGACAGCCTTCGTGTTTCTGAGGATGGTACCTGAGGATACAATGGGTTGTGGTTTGGTAGTGAGGAGGGTGGAGGGGGGAAGGCCATGCAGGATGTATTTTTCCACCGACAGCCACACTGGGGTGTAGTCTGAGTGTGGAGTGAGCCAAAAGGCCCCTGTCTAGCTAGGAACGCGGTTTGATAGAGCTTAAAGTCAGCTAGATTGACGCCTCCTAGGGTTTTATCCAGCCTTAGTTTTTTCATGCTAATTCTGGCTTTTTTCCCTTGCCAAAGGAAAGAGGAAATTAATTTATCAAGTTTGGAGAGGAAATCTTTGGAGTAGGTGAGGGGCAGCATAGTGCTCAGGTAGTTGATTAGCGGTGATATCATCATTTTTATAGCTTCAATTCTTCCCCACCAAGTAATAAATCGTGGGGACCAGCTGTCAAGGATTCTTTTAACTTTTATCATTGTCAATGTTTCGTTGTGTGTGATGGTGCTCATTAGTTTGTCGGTAAACTCTATTCCTAAATATTTTATAACCCCTGTTTGCCAAGCTAGACCTGAGGTACCAAGAACTTCTTTGGTGGTGAAGATGTTTAGTGGTTTAACCTCGGACTTGTCTTTGTTTAGCTTGTATCCCGATAGGTACGAGTACTTGCTGATTGAGGTCATGAGCCCCTCGATCGATTTGGCTGGGTTTTCTGTCGCGATCAGTATATCGTCAGCATATGCTGCTAATTTTATCTGAGTATCTCCAAAGGAGACTCCCTGAATATCTTCATTCTTTTTGATGTCAGGTAGAAGGGGTTCAAGGGCCAAAAGGAAAAGCGCCGGTGAAAGTGGGCAGCCCTGTCTGGTACCTTGGTAGAGGGGAAAAGGGTCAGAGAGGGTGCCATTAATTGCTATCCGAGCCGAAGGGGAGGCATAAAGGGCCATCACCATTGTGATGAACGATTGTCCGAGATTGAATGAACGCATACAGTATTGAAGAAAAGACCATGAAACCTTATCGAAGGCCTTTTCAGCGTCCAGGGTGATCGCAACCATCGGGGAGTGGGAGTTGTTAGCTTTCTCTAATATATGGCACAGAAGTCTGGTGTTGTCATTTGACATCCTGTGTTTCAGAAAACCAACTTGCGACGGGCTTATTAATTTGGGAAGAACAGCGTTTAGTCGATTCGCTATGATTTTGGCATATATCTTGCAATCAAGATTTATCAAAGAGATGGGGCGGTAGTTTTTGGTGTGGAGCGGGTCTTTTCCCTCTTTAGGGATCACGATTATGTTAGCTTCGCTCATAGAAGGTGAGATACATCCACTGGACGCCGTAGAGTTGAGAACAGTGTGGAGCGTGGGGGTGAGTTGGGTTTCAAAGGCTTTATAAAAAGATGCAGTGAAGCCATCTGGGCCGGGGGCTTTGTTATTTTTTAAAGATTTGATGGCCTCTGCGAGCTCTACTTTACTGATGGTGGAACCTAACCGCGTTTTGTCAGCTTCCGTTAGTTTCGGAAGGTCGAGAGACTCAAGATATTCGGTGCAAGCTGCTGTGTCCAGCGATTTGTCATTCTTGTAAAGCTCTTCATAGAAGGTTTTAAATGTATCTAGGATTTTAGTTTGATTGGTGTGGGTAGTATTTGTGGCATCTTTTATTGATGAAATGGTTGACAGCTTTTGCTTATGTTTGAGATACGAAGCCAGCAGTTTACCTGCTTTATTTCCTTCGCAGAGTTTTAGGGCTTTGAAACGGTTAATCCAAACGCCCGCTCTTTTACTAGTTATGGTATTGTACTCATACTTCTTTTTAGTGAGAAGGTCAAGGGGTTTGAGGTCTAGAGGGTTGGCCTTGTGCTGGTCTTCTAGGATTGTGATATCTCGCTCCAATTGTTCTAGGTCTTTGTTTAATTTTTTATTGGTCTTAGCTCTAATGTTTATAATGACTCCACGGATTGTGGCCTTAAGAGCGTCCCATAGAGTATTAGGTTTAGTTTCAGCGGTATCGTTTAGGAGTAAGTATTCCTCGATGGCGTCCGCTATTTTGAGTTTGTCCTCTGGGTTGGTGAGAATTTCGTCATTAAAACGCCATCTTCAAGGCGGGCGAATCGACCGGGAGCCTGCAAGTTTGGTGTGAATACATGCATGATCGGACACCAGTTTGGGGGCAATACCAGTTTCTTCAATCAGGTGTGCGAATGAGGTGGATAATAGGATGAAATCAATACGTGAATAGGAGTTATGTGGGGCAGAGTAGAAGGTGTAGTCTCTCCCATCGGGGTTCTGTAGTCGCCAAGAATCTTTGAGACAGTAGCGCTCACAGAGACGGAGAAGGGCCCCATGTGACCGTGAGGGGTGGAATGAGCACTTGGATTGTCTGTCTAGTAAGGGGTCTAGGGGTAGGTTAAAATCGCCCCCACTATTAATAATTCGTCTTGGGAGATATGTTTGATGGATCGAGAGACTGAGTCCCAGAATGTGGGATCATCGGAATTAGGCCATATATATTCACTACGTGAATGGGATCATCTTCTCTGCGTATGTAAGTCACTAGTAACCTACCATCTGTATCGTGAGTGTGTGATAGCAGTGTCAGGTTGGCATTCTTAGATAGCAGTGTGATTACACCACCCTTCTTATTTAGCGCAGGAGAGGACAGGACGTGGGACGACCAATGTATGTTAAGGAAACGCAAGTCCTCTTCAGAAAGCTTGGTTTCTTGTAGAAGAACGATGTCTCCTTTTGTTTTTGCTAGATAGTCGAACACCTTCCGCCTTTTCACCGGGTGGTTAAGTCCTTTGACATTTAGTGATATTACTTTAAGATCGTCTTTAATTGAGTTGGAGTTAGCCATCAGTGAAATGTATTATCGCTCGGTGGGAAGCTGGCGGTGTGATGTGCGACAGACGGGGTGTTGTGACAAGACCGGGCGCCTTGTTCTGACAAAATCGGATAAATTTCAAAGCAACCTTCATTGACAAGACATATAAGTACAAGTGTTTTGATGCGTGCCTGCAGCCTGGGGCGTGGAAACAATAAGGGATAACGTGGACTTGGTGTGGTGAGTTGTGTGTGGTAACTCTGTGAAACATAAACATTAGCATAAAAAACAGAATATGATACAAAATGAGAAGGAACTTACTGAGTCTCTGCCAAGTGACTGCTCCTACATCCTCTCTCTTTTCCCCTTCCTCTAGATGACCCCTCCCACTCCCCCCTCCCTCCCACCCCCCCAAATACGTACGTAGGGAGTACGACGACAGTACCATGCTACGCAAAACAGGAGTAACAATAACAAGAATGAGTGCATATTATCAATCCCAGATGAATGTAGACGGTTAGTATAACCAACAGAATACGAATAACAGGCCATAACAAGATTGACCTAATAAGAAGCAGATAAGCAAAGAGCAATTATGAGATTATGAGAGTAACTAATAGACACGACCATGGTATACTCGTTTGGATGCGCTACCCCCGTCTTGTGGAGCGTTAGGATCCAGAGTGGAGGTGCTAACTTGAGATGAGCAAAATGTACAAGAGTACCCATTGGTCTAAATGAAATAACTTGCGTGAGACATAAGCATTCAAACATTGTAAATAGTCATATGCTAGAAGAAGTCACTGTGCTGACCAAACAAGGCCACGCTTACAAACTCACGGTACTTTAGAATCGCTGAGCCTGGCAGCCCGGCAGGCAGAGCTTGGAACCCGTGCCAAGAGCCGAGTAAAGTTCTACAGAGGATGGTCCCGTTGAGGCAACCGATGCTGGACCACTGGATGAACGAAGAGTGACATGGAACTAACTGGCTCCGTCTTGTTGAGTCAGGCTCGTGGTCTTCCTTTTGTTGGAGAGACCGGTCGATTGGTCCATTTCTTGCGTTGGGCATTCTTCGAGAAGATGTGCCAGGTCCCTCGGATCGGTGAAGAATCTTGGGCGGCCATTTATCGTGATTCTGAACTTGGCTGGTCCTGCAAAAGTGAAGGGGATGTTCTTGGATCTAAGTCAAGGGCGGAGGACCAGGAAGCCCTTGCGTACATCCACTGTGTCTTTGGAGAAGTCCTGCGTGAAGATGATCCTATGGCCTTCCCATGTAATGGAGTGGTTTTTCCTCGCATACTGGAGAATCAGGTCAGCATGCTGATATCTGAGCGGTTTGCAAATCATTGGCCTAGGGCCTTTAGCATTTCTGCTCGTGAAGGTAGGGATTCTATGCGCCCTGTCCAGTTCGAGGCCATGTGGGAACTCAGTCTTGGTAATCATGGAGATCCATGATTCTAGAAAGGCCACGCAAGAGTCAGCATCCTTCTCCGCGTTTTCTGGTATGCCGAAAATTCTAACGTTCCCCCGTCTGTTTCGGTCCTCTAACTCCGCGTTATGGCGTCTGAGGGCGTCGGTGGTGTCTTCCAGGCGTTGGATCTTGGACGCTCCATTTTTAAGACTGTTCTCTATCTTGATAATTTAACAATTTGGCAACTATTGGGCATGGCGTCGTGCCACGCGGCATGCGTGCCATAAGTAAACAATGGGCCCGCTCCACTACCAGTAGATGTGATAGGCTCTCAACTCCGAACATGGTGGTCAACATTGTCACCACACAAGTATGCATCTTGCCCTAATTGGTGGACTTTGGCACACCGGTTATCAGCAAAATATTGTGGCCTGACCGCACTTCGAGGTCCTCATTTTTTACCTGAATGACCTCCAAAACTTTTTTATGTTGAGGCATTTTAACCTTATTGCATTGACATCATCTTCAGTCGTCGATATTCTCAGCTCTACTATCTTGATTCTCATGGTGTGCTAGTCTAATTTGGTTGCCTTATTGTCCATGAGGACATTCAGTGTATATATTTTCCCGTTGATTGATTGTAAACGCACCTGCATCACCAGTAGGGTAGTCTCGAGCACTGTTGCTGCTTGCGCCCCAGCAGGCTGCTTGTCCTTGGCCAGAATACCCTGTGAAGATTTTGTGGAGTTTCAAGTTTCAAAATTCAAATCAGTTTGATTGTGGTCTGTCTTCCCCATCTTCACCAGCTATTCGGTCAACAAGTGCTCCTTAGGCCCGCAAGTAAACACCACCTTCATTACGATAGGAGCTTTTAATTTATGGGCCCTGCTTTGTATTCTCCTCTGATGCATTATTTTTGTACCCACTAGACATGATGCACTGCCACCTCGCAGCAACCAAAATGCTGCTTTGACGGTTAGCTGCCAGGTGGATGCAGTCCTGTGCATGCAATTTCTTCATATATCCCCACTTTCATGACTACCATGCAGCTTTACTTTATCATCCAACTAGCAGCCCGCCCCGGCGTTGCCCGGGACAGAAGGGGGCTGGGGGCAGCATGGCAGCAGGAGTGGCGCAGCAGAGCGGCCGTTTTGTTGGTCCTGGCTGCTTCTGCCCATGCATTGTTTTCCTCGCCGTCCCGACTTTGAAGAAAATGCTTTTTGAGCACTTAGTGTTTATGGCCCCCGCCCGTCGTTGGTTCTGGCCGCTTCTGCCCACGCTTTGTTTACCGCTTTGAGGAAAAGGCTTTTTGAGCACTCAGTGTTCATGGCCCCCGCCCGTCCGTCGGTGCGCACCTGTGGATGCTTCTCTTACCTCTTCCTCCGTTCCTCCTCGCGCTGCTGATTTTACCGCTCCACTGCTCCTCCGCTTCTCCGCTTCTTGCCGCTCCGCAGCTCCTCCCCACGCTCATGTCCACCGCTGTTCCTCGGCTCCTGTACGCCGCTCCTCCCTGCGCTGCTGATGTCAGCACGCACGTCGCGGCCGGCCGGCGCTACTTCCAAGGGACTACTTTTTTGTTATCGTAAATTTTTTAAATAAGGTATATATATTTATTTTATATAGCCTCTGTCCTTCTGCTTGTCCTGACGTTTTCAAACATGTATTGAGTGTTTGGATTGGTGGTGTAGTTTTTGAGTTTACCTGGCTCAAAGGTCACAGTTCTCTCTTTATAATAGTAGTATAGATTCACAGATGCAGCCAGCGGAGCCCATGCGACTTGAGATCACAGTCAGCCTCATGCATTTACATGTAGTTTATCAGTGTAAGTTGTTCCCACTACCTCAGCATCTACAAGGACAGCTTCCCAAGCACTGGCCATTTGCCACATCACAAATTGGGGGAGCCTCCCTAACACAAGCACCTGCTCTCTCACGTGCCTCACATCTGCTTGTGGCATCTCAATAGTCACTTTCAAGTAACATTGGTGTCTGAGGAAGTGTGGCCAGCGCTATATAGGACAGTAGGTTCAATTCAAGGGGTGATCCACTCTGCAGTCCAACAGGGGCCCTCAGCAATAAGTGATGATCACCTGCACCAGGCAGCACAGGCCTCCTCACTTTGGCGCATATCTCACTGCACTGATGCAGTCCTCACTGTCATTCATTTGTAGCATTGACAGAATTTGTTCTGCACATTCCTCACTGGGCTGAGGACCCCCCTGCCACAGGCTATGGATGCTGGCCTGCTGCACTCAGGTCTACTAACCACGGTTGCTCTCCTCACACATCTCACAGGGTGCAGAGCATGCAGATTGGCTGCCGGTCACTTTCCAGCCCTGTTAGCAATCCAGGCCACAGCCTCCTCCCCGTGGCACCATTTCACAACCCACGGCGCACAGGTAGTCCCCAGCCATGGAGCAGCCCACACAGCCTAGCATCTTTGGTTTGTCCCTTGATGATGGGCCCCAGCAGCAAAGGAGGTTGTCAATATCACACCAGTGTCCCTATCGAAGCACCATGCCTACCATGCATTCACAATTGCAACCTGCAATGTCTTTACACCACACTCATGGGTTTCACGTCCCCAGTGGCTTTGCTTGACCCCAATCCCCACAGAGACCCACCAAGGAAATACAATCAGCCGGCCAGTTCGTGGCCCCATGATATGGTCACTCGGCAGAACAGTGTGCCCCTTCCACCGCCTTATCTTTCAGGGTCTGGGGCTGAGACAGTGTGCTTTGGCAGGGTAAACAGTCATAATATCTATTCCAAAATATAGAATGGACATAATATCGAAGTAAAAATATAGAATGGACAAAATATCGAATGGACACAATATAGTGGTTAAAAATATCGAATTTAAGGTAAGTAATATCGATTTTCAAAATATAGAAGTTAAAATATCGAAATATACAATATAGGCATTAAATATATCGATTTTTTAATAATATCAATTTTTTTAAAGTGTTTTGTATGTTAGTATATGTGTGAAAAGTGTATGTTAATTTTTGTAATGTATGTTTAATGTATTTTAAGTAATGAATTTTATGAAGTAAGTGAAGTAGTGTGGCTCACTGGTTAGAGGCGGCAGACCCGAGAGCAGAGGACAGCCCGGGACCAGGGTTCGATTCCCGGCGCGGCAGGTTTCTGGACCAGGGTCAGCGGACTCGATAATTCTCTCGCCTCGGTGCCCACTCTGATCAGCGATCACACTCGGCAACTCTGGGCATTAGCTTGCCTCATCTTCACTAACGGCCCCACCAGACCGCCGGGGATGCCTGGTCTCACCCTGGAGATACCCATTAAGGGACCATCTCTCAGGGAAGCCAGGAAGGGTTTCGCAGCGGTCGAAGCGACCGCCGGGGATGCCTGGTCTCACCCTGGAGATACCCATTAAAGGGACCATCTCTCAGGGAAGCCAGGAAGGGTTTCGCAGCGGTCGAAGCGCCTTGGGACCCTACGGGTAAGTAGTGCGCTATATAAATGCCAATACATTTACATTTACATTTACATGATATTTAATTTTTGCGTAATTTAATTCTGTAGCGGGTTGTGGGTTTATAGGGGAATAGGGTGGGAAGTAATTTAATTGTAATTAATTAAATACTTTTATTTATTTATTGGTATTCAATTTGAATTTATTGTTATTTTGTAATTGGTAATTAATTTTTATTAATTGCCAATTAATTTGTATTAATTGATTAATTGTTAATTATGTTAATTTTCTATATTTTTTCTGTAGCTGGTTGTGGGTTTATAGGGGAATAGGGTGGGAAGTAATTTAATTGTAATAAAGTAAATATTTTTTTTCATTTATTCGTATTGATTTTAAATTTATTGTTAATTAATTTTTAATTGGTAATTAATTTCTATTAATTGGCAATTAAGGTTTTTTAATTGGTAATTATTTTGTATTAATTAAATATTTGATAATTATGATAATTGTATTAATGTATTTTCTGTAGTGGGATGTGGGTTTATAGGGGAATAGGGTGGGAAGTAATGTAATTGTAATTAATTACATATTAAAATACTTTTTGTGTATTGATAATTAATTTACTATTAATTTTTAATTGGTATTAATTTTTATTATTAAATAGTTTTTGTTATTTAAAATTAATTCGTTGTTGAATAATTATGAATAGGTTATTAATTTTTAATAACTAATATGTAGTTGTATTTCTGATTAACTTTTACATAATATTAAATTGGTTATTAATTTCAATTAATGTTTTATTGGTATTGATATTTAATTTATTTTTATTAATATATTAAATCATTACTTTCCGTACTGTTAAACTCACTGGAGTGGGAATAGTAATTTTCACCCTCCCGCTATCCAACGCTTTCCCTACTGTTGCACTGTCTGGAGTGGGAATAGTATTTTTTACCCCTACGCTATCCAACGCTTTCCCTACTGTTGCACTCTCTGGAGTGGGAATAGTAATTTTTACCCCTACGCTATCCAAAGCTTTCCCTACTGTTGCACTATCTGGAGTGGGAATAGTAATTTTCACACTCCCGCTATCCAACGCTTTTTCCTACTGTTGCACTCTCTGGAGTGGGAATAGTATTTTTTACCCCTACGCTATCCAACGCTTTCCCTACTGTTGCACTCTCTGGAGTGGGAATAGTAATTTTTACCCCTATGCTATCCAATGCTTTCCCTACTGTTGTACTCTCTGGAGGGAAAATAGTAATTTATACCCTTCCAATATCCAACGCTTTCCCTACTGTAGCACTCTCTGGAGTGGGAATAGTATTTTTTACCCCTACGCTATCCAACGCTTTCCCTACTGTTGCACGCTCTGGAGTTGGAATAGTAATTTTTACCCTCCCGCTATCCAACGCTTTCCCTACTGTTGCACTCTCTGGAGTGGGAATAGTAATTTTTACCCTTATGCTATCCAACGCTGTCCCTACTGTTGCACTCTCTGGAGTGGGAATAGTCATTTTTACACCTACACTATCCAATGCTTTCCCTACTGTTGCACCCTCTGGAGTGGGAATAGTAATTTTTACCCTCCCGCTATCCAACGCCTTCCCTACTGTAGCACTCTCTGGAGTGGGAATAGTATTTTTTACCCCTACGATATCCAACGCTTTCCCTACTGTTGCACTCACTGGAGTGGGAATAGTATTTTTTACCCCTACGCTATCCAACGCTTTCCCTACTGTTGCACTCACTGGAGTGGTAATATTAAATGTTACCCTCCTGCTATCCTACGGTAAAATATTGTACATTTTTTATTAATAACGTAAATTAATTATATCTTAATTTTAAGGTTATTTGAGTATTTTTAAGTATGTTTTAGTTAATTATATTTATTATTTCAGTAATTTTAAATTACTTTTAAGACATTTAAAAAAAATCGATATTTTGACTGACTATATTTTTTACAGACTATATTTTGGATTCGATATTTTTGTACTTACCTGTTTGTAGATAGGAATTCGATATTTTGGCATTCTATATTTTGGTGACTATATTTTGGTAAGTCTATATTTTGTCATTCTATATTATGTCAGTGAATCCTTTGGCAGGCCGCCACGGGCCCACATGTTCTGCAGATCACTAGCGACCCAGCTGCACTTCAATGTCTCTGTGTCCCGTGCTTCAGATCTTGTAGATGTATTATACAGCAGTGGCACACAGGTGTTCCAGATTGATCCCTATGCTGCCGTTGCAGCTGAGGCTGTAACTGGTGGAATTATTGGCGGATGATGGAGCTCAGTCGGCAGAGCTGCACTACAGTGCGGCCATCTTGCCAAGTGCCTTCTCACGCCTCCCCCTTAAATCTCAGTTTTTATGAATACTGAAAAAGAGTAAACTTAGACTAAAGAGTAATTTTTCTTTTGTGAATCATACTCAAAGTGTTGAGCTAACTATCACCAATGGTGAAGTAATGTGGATACTAGTTTAAAATTATGTAAAGTTTGTTGTAATTTATGTGTGGGGCTGCTTATATTAGCATGTCTAGTCGGAGAAAATCCATTAATTTATATCTGATAAATCAGAAACAACAGAAACAACAGATACTTTCAAACACACAGATGAAGAAGGAGACAAAGGAGACAAAGGAGAAAAAGGAGAATTAAAGATTATGTGATCAGACATGTTGTATAAAACAATGCTCCCAAAGAAATCACACACATACACACAGCAAAAAAAATCCTCATTCTTTAAGTGTGGTAAATCATCGCAATGATAATTCATATACCAGTGACATTTGTCTTTTTTATTGAAAATGTTTGACAAGAAATTAAGGGGCACTTCAGTAGCTTGTAATTTGGAATGCATCATCGACACATCTAAAATGCACATGTTGTACAAAACCTTCTCAAATGTGCTAAAGAAAAGGGGCACAAGAATTGGCTTCCTTCCTACCTCTACTGAGATGGATGAGCTGAACTGACTACCATGATGGATCTCAATTCTCCTTTACATGAGTTAGAGCCACTCTTGTTTGGTGTATTTTACAGGAGTGACCTGTGCAGGCAAGGAGCGGTTGGGCATCGGAGCCGGGTTGGAGGGGGGGTTAACAGACGACCACAAGGGAAATTTAAATAAAGAATTAATTTTCCCTCCACGTCGTCTGTCAAACCCCCCCTCCCCGAGGGGGGGTTTGACAGACGACGTGCGCAGATTCCAAAACTTTCCATCACAGAAATGTGAGGACATTTTTTTTAACTATGTTTGTGATTTGCAAGGCATTCTGGGTACCAGAACCTGGTGCGAGACACACAAGTCACCTGATCCTGGATTCCCCTTGATGTATAGTTTTCAAAAATATGCCGGTTTTCTATGTTTCCCTAGGAGCTGGCTGCGCTAGGACCCAAAATCCACAGGTGGCCACATTCCGAAAAAAGTCAGACCTAGTGTTGGCATTGGCATGTCCATTCTGGGCAGCCCCACCCCGAACTTGGAGGGAAAAAAACCCTGGTGCCTACTGGGCTTTCTTTGGGGGGTAGGATGGGGGCATTGGCATGCCCAGTCTGGGCAGCCCCCACCCCTGGTATATATAAAAATAATACCTGATGTTTAGGGTGCTTTCTGCCCCACCAGGGGGGGGGGCAGAAAGACTCTCTGTGTTAAATGGGGGGAATCAAAGGCCTTTGCCCAATGAGGCGCTCTCCCTCCCTGGTACTAGTGGGTAGATCCCTGCTTGGGGTTTACCCTCTTGGGGAAATTCCCAAGCAGGAATCCACTAGGGAAGGGTACCATTGGAGACAGTGCCGGTCCTAGGCCTTCTTAGGCCCCGGGCGAAAGGGAAGATGTGAGGCCCCTCCAAGTGACTTCGCAGGACTTTTGATCTTAGTTATTTGGCATCAGTGAAGCAAACTAATGTGGATATCAGTAACATGGACAAAAGTAGAGGGAATGGAAAACAGGTGAGCAAATATCCATGAGTGTAACACTTGCCGTCTCCTTGAATGATTAGTTGGACATGCCCTCATGCTCAGACACCACCACCACCACACTTCAACTCATACTAATGCAGACAAAGTGAGAGAAGACCTCACTGGCGGAGAAGGTGAGCAAGGAGGTGATGAAAAAAGTAACACTATAGGACGTATCTGACTAGGAACACGTCCCTTGGTGACTCATCTTGTTCATAATTAAGCTTACTGTTTTCCATTTTTACTGATTTTGACAGATAAATACAGACAGAAAACATTTCTTTTCTTGTCTGTATTTATTTTTAAATGTGGATAAAAACAGAAATTGGGTTGCTTTTAGAGTAACTCCAAATACTGTCTGCAATGGCGGCCAGGCCTGTGGATTGATAGGTTATGGGGCTAAAAAAGAAAGGAATTTTAGTAAAGAGCCTTTAACAGAAGTAGATATGCACAAGGTTCATTTTTAAAATAGCATATTTCCTTTTAAGTGCATTGATTTATCTTTTGCAGCCAGTGTTTACAGAATTGAAACATGAAAGGCATTCAATTATGACAGCATATTTACTGGTTAAATAAATGTGGAAATATAGTAATTTCAGCTTCATTTTTCCACAAAACCATAAATAAATATGGATAAAATTGGCCACAAATAAATGTGGATAAGTACAGACGGAAATGCCCAAAAAAATAAAAACGATAATACCGGGAGCCCTATTCATAATGTACCACATCTTACTGTAGAAAAACACACCTCACACCATACAAATTGTATTTGTACCTTTCAATGTAGTTATCAGAATTAAAATACACATCATACCCTGTCAAATAACCATCCATTGCAATATACTTCCTTTGGTGGAAACATCAGAAAGTGGTCACGAGAAAATGAAAGGGGTTTGGTTCACACTTCTGTCACATAAAAGGCTTTTTTGAGAGACTTTGAAAATGTAGTGCCTGGCGAAAGGAAAATAAGGGGGAAAAATCACTGATCTTTACAATACCTAAATGGACTTTATTTCTGGTGCTCCTCCCTAGTACAGAAACAGTGGGATGTTCAGCTCTGCTGGGATTTGCATGAATGTGTACCATTTGTACGATTTTGATTTAGTAACTAGCTAGCATCATCAAAGGAGGAAAGGCCCAGTGCCCCATAAATCCACAGTCCGTCAGAGCTGCTCGATTTACACATTGTCTTCTCAGCATCGATCTTTAGACATTTTAACTTAAGTCAGACTCACCTGGCGTGGCAGAGTTCTTCCTGAGCTAGACGTCTGGGAGACAGACAGAAGCAACTACTGGTAAATTTACAAAAGAAGCGGGGTAATTATGTGGTAATATAATCCTAGGGTATGGGTTTGGATTCTTCTGTACAATAAGTGCATAGGTGGGTCATAAGATACACTCCAGTGACTCAGTCCTTTTTCCCTTGCCTCTATTCCCAAGTTTATTTCGTTTCTAAGTCTCCTGGGTGCAGAAATACTCCAGTACAGAAGGCATTCCGACCTGTGCATCTAAAGCCTTCTAATCAAGCACAAAACCAGCATTGAGATACTTATGCATGCAGATGTATCACGAGCATGGGTGTTATTTATTTGTATTTATTTGGTTCTTGTACAGTGATATCCTGACCTAGGCCAAGAGTGCTTTACGCAGCGGTTACATGACGTTTGTGGACACCAGAGGACATTATACAAGCAGCAAAGGCAACAACATTTTTTCAAGATCTAGTCATTTTATGGAGGCTCATACCAGTGCCAAGGGATCAACGATCACACAGTATGTCATTGTGAAGGAGGGAGACATGCGGATTTCGCCTAAGAGGGAGCTGCAGGTTTTGGGGGCAGTTCCAGAGGAAGTACGTTCCATGGTGCTGCTTTTCTTTCATTTTGGAAGGTTAAGTCTTATTAAGTGTATATAATAATATAAATATAATACGATGGATTGAATGAACGGAAGCAGGTCTCTTACCTTAACCACACAGACTCAACGAGGAGGAGGACGGGGCCCCGCGACAACGTCGTCCGACTCCTGCCTGCAGCCCTGCCTGGCCCCTCCCACGCGGCCCGCCGCCCAATCCGAGTTAGTCAGCCAGTGTGCCAGGTCACGTATGGCGTGTCATGTGCGCATGCTGAGTACGTCACACTGAGCGGGGATGGCCATAAAATCATGTCCAGGGCCGTCATTGGTAGCGCTTTTGCGCGCTACCAGATTGACGGCCCTGGTACCCACTGTCACCCATGAGGAAGATTCAAGGCCGGCGACGCCGGCGTCACATCACCACCAGGGCACGCACACCACCACCAACAAAGCTAGGTGGTGGGGCGTGTGTGCAGGCGTCTTCTTTGCGTGCGTGCGCTGTTGTTCCCAGTTCCCTGTATTGTGCAGCCTGCGGCCCGGCCCCTGCGCGACTGCTGTGCTCACTCACTACACTTGCAGCGCTTTCCCCATCATCATTTATTTTATTTATTCCTGCAACTGCCGGGCCGGCGGCGGGGCCCCCCTGAGCGCGAGGCGCTGGGCAGCTGCCCATACCTCCCATGGCTAGTACCGGCCCTGATTGGAGAGGGAAGATTCTCTCCTTTCCAACAATACCTCTCCCAAGTGTTTCAGTGTTCATGTTCTGAGATAGCCCCACAAGCACCGAAACAATGAAACTGGCACTAAGTTTCAGTTTCATTTTCAATGCAATGACTTCAGTGTGCCATGTGCATGATCGTCATTGCACTTGAAATATAAAAATAGAATCGGGAGGTTTGGGGAAGCTCTTCCACACCTCCCGAGGCCAGCAACAAAAAGGAAATCCCTCTGCTGTCTGCAGCAGAGAGATTTAGTGCACCTGTACTCATGACGGAATGGTCTCGCCATGAGCACAGTAGCACTGGGTCTCATGACGGAGCCATTCCGTCATAAGCACCGAAAGGGTTATGAAAGATGGTTTCCATATTACCCCATCTGATACCAAACCACTAATGAACTTCATGTCTCACATCATTTCTGTTCCTTCATAACGTAGGGTGGCCTTTTGTTTGTGGTGCACAGGTACTCTATATTTTGGCCCACAGCATGCACAACTGGATGCAAAAGCTGCACAGCATGCAGGGCAAACTTGGATCATTATGAAGAGAGTGATCAGTGCAGCTTTTACTATAATAATCACCTCCAAGATCCATGATCCTCAACTCCCCAGCCATGATATGACTTTTTTTTTGCATGCTTCCTGTGTGTATGTTGTGTGCTTTCTCCTTAACTTTATTTATGTTATGTATGTCATTGTCTATGCTGCCGCTGTCATCAGGTATATATGAACAGCACGTCTGCGTTATGACGTGGCAGGCTCCGCCCTCTTTTGCCAAGATGTCAAATGCAACCCTCTTCTGTATTACTGCAGCCTTCATTGCTGTTAGTTCCTGAGTGATGTTTCCTAGGGCTGCTGCTCTTTAGTCTGTTCGATCTCAATCCTCAATCATCCTTTCTAGCTGGTGTATTCTTCTTGTTGTGTATACTATTCCTGCACCAGGCACTATTACCTCAAATCCTGTCATAACATCATCTTCCCATTTTGCTGTCCTTTTAGCTCTTCCTGGCCAATGCCCTTGGTGTTCAATCTGTACTAGATCAGTGACATGGGTCCTTCAGGGCAGGATGAAGGCAAGGTAACAGCTGCCACACCATCCTGGAGGCAAATAGAAGTATGCCCATTGACCAAAGACGAAGAACATACCATTGTATCCCACTAATCCTGGTGATGACCACTGATCATTTTTCCTAATCCGTGACAGTCTAGTAATATGTGAGCAGTTACTTTCACCAACAAAAATAGGTATGCTTTCTTTTTCCTCTGAAATTCCCAATATTTTGTTTCACCTTTCCTCGCATTCTATTAGTCCTTGTTCACCCTTTGCCATTTCCTGCATAGTGCACCCAAATGCTACGCATTTCTTCCATTCTTCCTTTTCTTGCAGCAGTTGTTGTATTGTCCACTTTCCCTCTGGTTGCACTGGTAGTTTTGCATGCACTGTCTGCTTAGGTGGTGTTGCCTTGTCAATCTGGATGGAGGAGGGTTCAGTAAGTTGTTGTCTTATTCTAAATCTTTGCATTTTTAGCTCACCTCCCTCGGTCTTTTCTGTGTTTTCCCAACCTGCCCTATCTTTCCCCTCCTCATTCCTAGATGTTCTGTCAAATGTGTCTAGCATTGCCTGATCTCTCTTTGTTGGTTGCATGTTCATGCATGGCACTCTCTTTGTTCTAGGCATCGGTGTTGCCTGTTCAGTAGCTATCTCACTCTTCCTAGGGGTTGCCACCGCTATGGACATGTTATGATGCCTGAGGAGCATGTCTCTCATTAAAACACAACCCACATACTTAGAAAAGGGGATCACATTGTAACTTATGCTACTTCCTGTGTCTGTTAGCAAGTGTGTGCAAGCATAACATCCATATATGTTCATAACGCTTATATAGATTTTTAGTATTTCAACATATTGGTTTCCTTGATATTCATCCCATAGCTGTTTTTCCCTTTCTCCTTTAACCTCAATCTCCCCCAAAGTGTCTTGTTCTGTTGTGTTTATTTTCCTTTCCCCATACATTATCATTGAGTTGTTCCCATATCCCACCTGACCATTAAGGAAGGGTATTTCAATATCTTTTGCATATAATATTATTAATGCAGTCACTATTATTCCTTGGACTGGGGACAATATTACTGTCAGCACCGCTGGCCACTTTTTTTCCTCCGTCTTTGTTCTTGACATTGTCCTAGCCGTTGTCGAAAGTCCTTAGTGTTGGGGATGTTCCTAGTCTCTGTGTGGAGCAGTAAGTATTTGTATCTAACTAGCAGGACCTACACTCCTATTGAGGCAGGCACCAGCAAAACTTTAAAAGAAACCTTTGGTGCTCTTATTGTGTACCGTCAGAGGTTAGCAGCATGTGACGTCCCTAGCACTTGAAGAAAATGTAGCGGTACTTGGAAAGATGCTATCCGGAGGCCTGGCTTGTTGTGCACAGCAGGGAGCTGATTCTGTTAAGTTGTTCTTTCTGTAGGAGGCCTGATGCGAGCAGAGATCTGCTTCTGTCAAACTTAGCTTGCTGTTGGGAGCCTGTATCTGCCTCCCCTCTAATTCTTCTTTGCTGTTGCTTATCTTGTGGAGCGAAGGTTGTACCTGCTGGTACCTTCAGGTGCAGCTGGTTGCGCAAGTGGATCTTGCCTTCCTTGTTCCGGCCTTGCAGTTGCTTTCTTTGTGTGGGAGCTGTGGATACAGGACATCAGCCCCTCACAGGTGATGGCCGTTGCAGTTGTCAGGAGAACCTGGTAAGGGCCTTTCCACCTTGGCTGGAGATAGTGTCGTCTGGTGTGGGCTTTTATCCAAACCCAGTCACCTTACTGCCGGTCGTGGGGTCGCTGCATCTGGCAGAGCCTGCAGGACCTGAAATGAAGATAACACAATGTCTCTGTTAATTTCTTACAATAGCACAAAAGCAAATCATTTGCTATTGACAGTGGATCAGTGGACATGTGGCCTGGAATGTTCATTGGGTGGCCAAACAAGATCTCTTGGGGGCTTAACTTGGTCACTCTGTCTGGTGTACTCCTCATTGCCAGTAGAGCTAATGGCAGTGTGTCTACCCAAGATAGTTCAGTGGATGCACACATTTTGCCAATTTAACCTTTCAAAATCCCATTCTTCCTCTCCACAGCACCTGCTGCTGGCAGTGATAAGCACAATGTAGCGTTTGTGTGACCCTGAGCCTTTTGCATATTCCCCTATCATATGGGAAATTAATGCAGGGTGTTGTCTGAGCTCATAAGGGCTGGAATTCCAAATTGTGGGATAGGTTCTTTCAAAGGGCATTTAGCAATAGTGTGTGAGTCACAGTTCTTTGCTGGATAAGCCTCGGTCCATTTGCTGAACATGGACACAATTACTAACAAGTATTTGCACTTCTGAGTAGGGGGCATGTTGATGATGTATAGTTGGAGGCTTTCAAAGGGTCAGTGGGGTGGTGTAAAGTGGCCAGGTGCATTTGGTGTACAGTTCCCAGTGTTGTATTGTGCACAAACAGTACATTCCTTACAAAATCTCCAGTCTATTTGACAGAAGTTGGAGTTGTACCAACATTGTGAAACCAGTCTGATCATGCCATATGGGCTAACATATGAGGGACCATGGAAGAGACGTGGCATAGAGCAGAGCATTGATGAAGGAACCATATTCTACCATTCTGCCCTGTGCATAACCCCACCTGTGTTTGCACACACACTCCCTTGGCCCACTGCTCCTTTTCATGTTCTTCAACCCTTTTCTGAATGTGCATAGGATGAAAATGTAGTGAGTCATTCTTTTCATAAATGTCTTTGTTCTGGTTAATCATTTGTACCATAGTTAAACGGCAGCCTGTCAACACTATTCTCTTTGCTTCCTCATCAATAAAAGCGCTGCTTTGAGATAGAGTGCCAGCAGTATCCCTCCACCATCAGGAAAGCCGAGACCTCTTTTTGTGTACGGTGTAGGTGAAAATGGGTGATGGTGGATATTCTGTCAGGCAGTAATTTTCTTTTCCCTTCAGATAATTCATTGCCCAAAAATTTCACCGTGGTGAGGCAAAACTTTAGTTTCTTGGGGGAGACCTTATAACTCTTCAGTGCTAGGTGGTGCAGGTGGGTAACAGTCTCCTTTGCACAAGCATCTCTGGAAGGTAAAGCTAATAGCAAATCGTCTATGTACTGGATAAGGATCAAACCCTATTTTAGTGCTAGAGAGTCCAAATCTGTCTTTGATGCATTTGTGAAGATGTAGGAGGACTCTTCGTACCCTTGAGGAAGACGTCACCACATGAAGCGTTTCAAACTGAAACAGATCGCAGAGATACTGGCAGTCAAGGTATAGAGAAGTTGTGAAGAAGGTGGAACCAAGATCCAGCACTGTAAGTGTGTGGCTGTCACTGGAATGTTGGACAATATTGTAGCTGGGTTTGGAACCACTGGAAAGGAGGGTACCACTATCTCATTCAATCTTATTCAATCCTCCTAGGGCTTGTGTAAAACAACATACAGGGGTCCCATCCAGGCCCTTGGAAGCCTTCTGTAGAGGTAGTATCAGTGTGTTGCATGTACTGGAAGGTATCCCCTTTATTATTCCCTGTTGGAGAAGGTCTTTTATGACTGGTGCTATGCCCTCCCCATCTTCTTTTGAAATCTTGTATTGAGGCACTCGCAGAAGGGAAGCTCCTGGTATCAATTTGATCTGCACTGGCGGATAGTTCAGCACCTTCCCCACATCATTGTTACGGCGGGCCCAGACGTGAAGTGGCACACAGTCATACAGTTCTGGTGGTATTACGGGGTCTGTACATGTCATGAACACTTGCAACATCAAACCATTTGCCCTGTTCCCTGCATTGTAATTTGCAAAGCAGATCCCTGCCCAGTAAGTTCATGGGGCAGTACCTGCTAAGAATGATCTGGTGGTGGACAGTAAGGGGGCCTACTATTAGTTTTGGTGGCTATGTGAGGTACTCATCTATTGCTTGTCCTGTCATACTGAATGCTGTAACTTGTGTTCCCGAGAGTGGCATCTGAGAGGCTTCAGCATTGATCTTTGAGCTCCTGTATCTACTAGGAATGGAACAGTTTTGTTCAATATTATTCCCTCCATATATGGGACAGATTTGTCCACTGAAATTGCTGGAGCTATTAGGCAGTCTCCCACTCCCTGGCACCCCCAGAATGTGCCTTTAGGCGGTGGAGGAAAATCATCCTCATCTTCTGGCACCCATTGATCCCTTTTTCTTCTATTCTGGGGCGGGGTGGAGGCATGTCATTTGATGCGTGCCCTTGCTGAGCATTATTCCTATAGTCTGTAAACCTGGTGTTATGCTGGTATTGTTGTTGGCCCTGTATTCTATTTTGTGCTGGCCTATTTCACTGATTTTTATTTTTTAGCTGAGCAGCCTGTTTCCAGTGGTTAGGGTTTTTACAATAGAAGCATGCAGTTCCCGGTGGGGGCAGAAAACTGCCCTGTCATTTTGCCGTTAGCCTGTGCCCTTTCCTCTCCCCCTTCCCCTGCCTCTGCTTGTTGACTGTAGTAAAACCTTTCTTGAGCTACCATTAACCTCACTTTTTCTTTATTTTCTGCGCCTTTACTGTATGTGCGTGTGACTGTTAATCAGCGCAGTATCTTGCTGATACTAATACCTTTTCAATTGGCTATTGCTCCCAGCAAACAAAAATTATGTTTGATGATGTGCCCTAATAGATGGTCTCAGCCCTTGAATAAAAGTAGTGACAAATGCAGGCATTGCATCTCCCATTTGGGTTTTTTAATCCATTGTTCTGCTGGTAGACTTGCAGAAGGCGCTCAAAGTATGAGTTTACACTATCATCTTTTTCCTGTTTTGTGCGTGTTATTTTGTTCCAATCTTCCTTATCTTCTGGAACTTTTTTCTTCAAATACTTTACTACTTCTTTGTATTTTTCCTGGTATTCCTCCTACTCCCCTTTCTGACTCCCTCTTTGGCCAATCTACTTTTCTTTTGCAGTCTTTCCATAAACCTTTTGGTATTATTATATTGAATAAAACATCCTTTCTCACTCTGTGTACCACCTCCTTGGTTCTTCTCTTAATTTCTGGAAGTCTGGTGAAAGACATATGGTCTGCTCTAGAACATGGCACGTGAACATATGCTAGTTCATTCTCCTTGCTTCCAGGTGACAAGGGGCACCTCTCGGAGGGGCATACTCGATGTGGGTGCTGCTGAGGTGGTGTCTGTGGCTTGAACATGCAGTGTTAAAGTCTGAACTACTTCTATGACTGCCATTGTATTTATTGGTTTCTTCTATTATTTCAATTCATCTACTACATATGTTAATGCCTGTTATTCTGGCATCATCCCAGGCTTGCAGATATGAGTCTGTGAAACTAAATTTTGCTACATTCCAAGTGTACTGGGTAGGCAATGGTGGTGGGCCCTGTGTGGTGTCTGGATATTGTTTTGTGGCTTGCTGTATATATATATATATATATATATATTACCTACTGGCTATCGCCAGTAGGTATATATAGTTAGGATTTTTTCTCTATGGGACTTCTGAAAATTCTATGTCTAATAACTTTGGCGTTTGTGGACGGAATCGGCTGAAATTTTCAGGAAAATGGCACATTTTGATTCTGAGCAGCCCTTGAAAATTTGGGGGGGTTTCGTCGAGGGGGGGCTGAGAAAAAAGGGGGGTCCCAAAACGCGTTTTTTCCATTCATTTTTCCATAGGGCGGTTGGACTCACTTTTAGCTCGAACGGCTGAATGGATTTGCACGAAACTTGGCAAAATTGTAGGGACTGTTAGCCCGATGTGCCTTTGCTAGGTCTCAATATATGTGCTTCAGTGGATTTTGAGAAATTAACGTTTAAATCAAGATATATATCTGTAACAGCGCTCTGGGCAGCGATCCGGTCCGCTTACTTTTCGCTTATCGGAACTTTGCGCGCAGAAAGCTGATTGGCTCTCCGGTGTCTGTCAACATTCTAAACAGTCCGGAGCGGCCGCCATCTTGTCTCTCGGTAGGATCGAGAGAGAAGAAGAGGTGAAAAACGAAAGGGGAATTTAATGAAAGGGGGCAAGGTATCCCCCTCTTGACCCCCTAGGAATGTTGTTGGGGTTATTAAAGGGTCCCGTGGGGAAAATAAAAAAAAAAATGATTTTTCACGGTAGAAGCGCTTCACGGGCCGCGAACTGGGCCGCAAACTGGTAGCGAAACGGGAATTCGCCATTTTGTGCTTCGTTAATTAAATTACTAGTTATAAGTGGGTGCGGGAGACGTATCCTAATCCCCTATGTTTCCTGAGGGTGGCTGAGGAGGCTGATATATGTTGATACATCTCTTCCAGCGGCTGTGCGTGAGCTTTTTTTTTTTTTTTGCTGCGTGACAGTCCGGAGCGGCCGCCATCTTGTCTCTCGGTAGGATCGAGAGAGAAGAAAAGGTGAAAAACTAAGGGGGAATTTAATGAAAGGGGGCAAGGTATCCCCCTCTTGACCCCCTAGGAATGTTGTTGGGGTTATTAAAGGGTCCCGTGGGGAAAATAAAAAAAAAATGATTTTTCACGGTAGAAGCGCTTCACGGGCCGCGAACTGGGCCGCAAACTGGTAGCGAAACGGGAATTCGCCATTTTGTGCTTCGTTAATTAAAGTACTAGGTATAAGGGGGTGCGGGAGACGTATCCTAATCCCCTATGTTTCCTGAGGGTGGCTGAGGAGGCTGATATATGTTGATACATCTCTTCCAGCGGCTGCGCCATCTTGCCTTTTTTCGAATGCCACAATTTTGTCGTGCACGGCAGCCATTTTAGATGCCAGGCTGGTCCCAGGCTATCACCTAACCCTGCGGATGTAGTTTATGGCCCCAGCTGTAGAGAATTCAGACATGCCAATCCTCCTGATTCAGGCGTGTGAGTACTGATTTCAGTGCTAGTCTCCCGCCTCCCGATTTCTGCAAGCAAAAACCCGGGGGCATATTACGAACAACTAGCGATAATTTTTGTCTCTAACTTGTTTAGAGACAAAAATTATCGCCGCACATCGGCGATTTTTATCGCAGATAAACCTTGCTATTATCGCAGAAAAGTCAGCGATATTCATGTATTATCGACCTAATGCTCTTAGCCATGTTATCCACCTCCCATTGGATAACATGGCTAAGAACTGCTCAGGGCAGGTGTTAGATTTTGGAGATATTCGCGCTTAGCGCGAATATCTCCAAAAGTTGGTAATAGAAGGTAGCGATGTTAGGGACTGTTTCCAGTCGCTAACATCTTGGCACGCCACTTTGCATGTCATTAGTGATAAGTATCACTGACATGCAAAGCGGGGCCCAAGATGGTCGCTATCTCCTTTTAGCTGTCACTAACTGGTGTTAGCGACAGCTTGGTAATAGGGAAATAATTTTATCTCCGCTTTCATGGCTTTTAAAGCCAAAAAAGCGGAGATAAACCCCCTTGATAATATGCCCCACGATTCCTTGGGGGTTTCAGCTGACAGGGCTTGGTATTGTGTTACATGGTAATTTTTCCATGAAACGTCAGAGGGTCGATGCAGGGGTTCTAGAAGAGGTGATAAACCATTTAAGCCTCATGAACAAGCGCATGGTCTTTTAAAGATTTGTGAAGTACTCGGGCGGCGGTGTGTGTGTGCCCTCTTTCAGGAGCGGGCGGGGGGGCACTGCCAGCAACTTGCCAGGCCAGGCAGTGTTCAATACGTGCATCACCCTTTCTCTGCCTGCTATTGCGCTCCATGCTTCGGAAAGGTAAGAAAAAGAACGTGCATTTGAGTTTGAAATGTCCGATCCTGCAGCAGCACACTTCCAAAGTCCACACATGACAATAACCCGATTCAAGGCCCCATTCACCCGTTTTTAAAAAAAAATAGATAACACTCCAAGAAAGTAAGGTTATAAAACTTTATTAACTACTAACTTTAACGAACGGAACAAAAACTAAAAACATTTAAACATTTCTCAACACAAAAAGCAACAATGGTTAGAAGCTGTCTTTTGTGCGAATAGTCCCAAGGCAGCACAACGTGCAGAGTTCTGGACGGCACCCAGGTGATGTCGCCTGGGTGCCGCACTGGTTTAGGGATCCTACAATGCTGCTCCGAAAATTGGCGTGGGGAGGCCTCGTCAGTAGCGGTCTGTTGTGCGAATAGTCCCAAGGCAGCACAACGTGCAGAGTTCTGGACGGCACCCAGGTGATGTCGCCTGGGTGCCGCACTGGTTTAGGGATCCTACAATGCAGCACAGAAAAACAGCGTGGGGCGTCCCGGGTGGTGCGGGGGGAGGCCTCGTCAGTAGCGGTCTGTGTCCAGTGTCACATGGCTGACACAACATGTACGACAGGCACCCAGGTGATGTCCAGTAAACTGCCGCACTGGTTTTGGTATCCTACAATGCTGCTCCGAAAATTGACGTGCGGCGGCCCGGGGGGGGGGGGGGGGCGTGGGGGAGCCGGCGTGAACGGGCCTCCCCAGGTGGCGGCCATCTAGCTGAGTTGCGCTCGCTCTTGCGGCCACAGCGTCTCGCTCACCATGTTGTTGAGTTGCTCCCACTCTTGCAGTGCAGCGATAGGCGGCTGCCACATGGCTCTTAAAATGGCGGACAGCTCCTCGGTTTTAGGCCTGGTCCACTGAAATGGCCCTGGGACACTTTGGAACTCGGACGCTTGCCTGCTAGGGCTTGGGTTCCATTCTCGAAAAGCGTCCCCTCAGCCGTGAAGATTGTATAAAAGTCTTGGGGGGCCCCCGACTCCCGCAGGCTTCCGGTGGGGAGCGGCTGCCATGATTGCTCGCGGAATGACCACGACGGAGCCACGAGATGGTGGTGCTCTCATGCTGACGCCAGCTTCAGTCTGAATGATCCAGAAACAAGGTGGGGCTTTCATCGTTTGGGAAAAAAAAATGTTCTAAACCAATGAAAAGTGTTATTTTTAGGTCATATGACCAAGCCTTCCATCTTTAGGAAACCAAAAGTAAAATGAACCAATGAAAAGTTTTATAAACAAGTCACATGACCTGTTATGCGGCATAGGGCTACAAAAAGCGTAGAAAATCCGTTGGCACGTGAGGCGGCGTCAGTAGCGGACCGATGTGCGAATAGGCCGAAGGCAGCACAACGGGCCGAGATCCGGATGGTACCGAGGTGGTGTCCAGCAAATTGCCGCACTGGTGTGGCCATCCTACAATGCTGCGCCGAAAGACGGCGTGTCCAGCTGAATTGCGGTCACTGTTGCGGTACAGTGACTCGAACGCGCCGAGATCCGGATGGCACCGAGGTGGTGTCCAGCAAATTGCCGCACTGGTGTGGCCATCCTACAATGCTGCGCCGAAAGACGGCGTGTCCAGCTGAATTGCGGTCACTGTTGCGGTACAGTGACTCGAACGCGCCGAGATCCGGATGGCGCCGAGGTGGTGTCCAGCAAATTGCCGTACTGGTGTGGCCATCCTACAATGCTGTGCCGAAAGACGGCGTGTTCAGCTGAGTTCCGGTCACTCTTCCGGCACAGTGACTCGAACGCGCCGAGATCCGGATGGCACCGAGGTGGTGTCCAGCAAGTGGCTGCACTGGTGTGGCCATCCTACAATGCTGCGCCGAAAGTCGGCGTGGGGTGCCCCGTTGGCTTATGAGGTGATGTCAGTAGTGGACTGATGTGTGAATAGGTCGGAACCAGCACAAGGCGCCAAGATCCGAATGGCAAGTCCTGGATGTTGAGTGCCTCAGTTGAGATTTCTGAGCAGTGCTTGTAGGACTGTCTGAAGCTTATTTGCACCTGCTGCAGCTTCACTATTGCCCTGGTGTGGCCAAAGGTGGCACATGACATAGGCGGCCGGCTCCCGAGGTCCGGCTGAACTTTTTTCCTTTTCCTTTCTGCTTCTTTTCCTACAATGCGTTTCATCTGAAGACACGACCAGGTCCCTGAATGTGTGCAGGGGGACGCTATTGATTGAATGAAAATGGCGGCTTGACACAAAGCTGACTCAAGCGTTACTGTTGGTGCTATACAGACAAAAATTGGTTTTCAGTTTGTACATTCTTCAGGTTTTTTTTTTCCATCCAAGTCTGATTGAGAGTTTGTAGAAAAATGGCTTCAGATTTTCCAAATACTACTCTTCAACATTCTTCCTAAATGTAACAATGTGAAACTCACTAGGAGAACGGCTGTTTCTGTTTCTTTTCAAAATGCTGCCACCAATATTTTCTGAATGGAAGACACCATCTTGTAGCATAAAGGGCCGAAAGGGGTTCTGGTCTGGCCGATGGTTGGTGGAGACATTTTGACTATATCTTGGACCTGCCCGGCCTCGCCCAAAATGGCGCCGGTATAAATGGGACTCGTAACTCCTTGCCCGCAAATGTATATCTAGAAAATGTTATTGTAAGTGGCCCTGTCGTATTTTAATTACAAAATGTACGTCCACCGATTCCGCAACTGTTAGACACCTTTGTTCTTGCAACCTAATGGCCCGCTCGTTACGTTCTTCTACAGTGTAAATGTCTCCTCATCATATACGATTTCAGTTTGCTCCGTGGCCGGCCCACGTGGTTATAGGCCCGTATTTGTATACTGACATTTTCACAATAAAGGTTTTTAAAACAAAACACGGTAGTAGTATTTACATTTGTAAAGTTTTTACTTTTAGTGACTGTTTTCGAATCAGTAAAAGGCAAGTGAAATAAAGCAGTCCAATTACATGACGGATAAAAGGTATAATATGTAGGAACGCAGTAAAGATAAATGGTCAAGGGCAGTTGTGTTTTTCATGTCTGCAACATAAAGTGATCGATAAGAATCTGATAATCAGGCGTATCGGCGACTAAGACAGCAGGCCGAATCTCTTTTACTCAACGGCTCCGTCATGGAAGGAAGAAACGCCCTTTTTCTCGAAAAAGGAATATATTTTACTTGCAAGACAGTTGTAAATTTTCCGGGAAAGTACATTAGCCTGGAATATTATAACATATGTTTGAAAAAAAAATATTGTTCGAAAATAATAAAAAGCGTAATTTTTAGGTCATATGACCAAGCTTTTCATCATTAAATTAACAAAAGTAAAATGAACCAATGAAAAGTTTTATTAACAAGTCACATGACCTGTTATGCTTACGTTACGCGCTGCGCGCCGCGCCTCGGATCACTTCCGGGTGCGCTAACGCGGCGTGTCATAAAACGCATTACGCGACAACGTAGGTCAAGAATATAGTCTAAATGTCTCCACCAACCAGCGTTCAGAACACAACCCCTTTCAGCAGTCCAAAAAGTTCTGTTAAATGACAACAGAGGGGACAGGCAACAAGAACCATCAGTCAAAGAGGGGAGGGCAAGTTCTTCTCTTCCGGTTCATGTTGGGGCGCTACCGGAACTGATCGAATTGGTAGTCTATAGTGTTTCTGGATGTTTCAGACTAAAGCTGGCGTCAGCATGAGACCACTACCATCTCGTAGCTCCGTCGTGGCCATTCCACGAGCAATCATGGCAGCCGCTCCCCACCAGAAGTCTGCGGGAGTCGGAGGCCCCCAAGACTTTTGTAGAATCTTCACGGCTGAGGGGACGCTTTTCGAGAATGGGACCCAAGCCCTAGCAGACAAGCGTCCGAGTTCCAAGGTGTCCCAGGGCCATTTTAGTGGACCAGGCCCAAAACCGAAGAGCCGGCCGCCATTTTGAGAGTCCTGTGGCAGCCGCCTATCGCTGCACCGCAAGAGCGGGCGCATCTCAACTACATGGTGAGCGAGACGCTGTAGTCGCAAGAGCGGGCGGTAAACAGCTGAATGGCGGAAGAGGCACAGTGTAGCAAAAGCGGGCGGAATGGCAACTAAAACGATAAAGGGGCGCCCCACTACAGCTTGTCTTCAGGTCAAACGGATTGTGGGACAAGGTCCAGAATTGAAGAGTCATCAAAAGGCAAAAAGTTCCGCCGGACCCCGGGAGCCGGCCGCCTATGTCGGGGGCGATCTCAGGCTACACCAGTGCTATAAGACTTGGGGAGGGTGTCGGAGCCAAGCGTCTTCTCCGAGTCCATGGCCATCACACCGCCCCTCAGGGGCCTCCGTCAAGCTGTTTAGGAAGGTAACATATCACATTGTTTTCTAATGCAGTCAGGTCCACAAACGACACTCACTTACTTTGAGAATAGTGAAGCTGCAGTAGGTGGAAATAAGCTTCAGACAGTGTTACAAGCACTGCTCAGAACTCTTAACTATGGCACCCAACATCCAGAACTTATGCTATTTGAGAATGGTAGTGACATCGAAGCATCTCAGGGACCAAAACCATTAACGTACTTTCACGTATGAAAATCTTACTTGGGGAGGGGGCAGGAGCGAAGCGCCCCCTCCCAGTCAGCGCCACCACACCGTATGTTGAAAATCTGAAGCCATCGTTCTACAAAGTCAACCAAACTTGGATTGAAAAATCTAGAAAAATGTACAAACTGAAAACCAGTTTTGGTCTGCATAGCATTAGTAGCAACGCTTGAGTCAGCTTTGTGTCAAGCCGCCATTTTGATTCAACAAAGCACAGGCATTGAAAAAGGCTGAAATTCAGAACTCTAAACTATGGCACCCAACATCCAGGAGCTTGCCATCCGGATCTTGGAGCCTTGTGCTGTTTTCGTTCTATTCACACATCGGTCCACTACTGACATCATCTTATAAACCAACGTTATGTAAATAGTTTTTTAATAAAATGTTTTACCCTGTTTCTTTGCTGGTGTGTTGTCTACATTTTTAATATTTGCATAGGGTTTGTCGTTATTTTGTGCGGGATGGGTGATGGAGCCGAGCTGTCTTGCAGCCCTCATGGTGTGGAGCTCAGTTCATCTCACTATTTTCGTATTTCTCATGAAGGGTTGTTCCTAATATTTCTATTTTAGCGAGGTCAAAAAGAGATCCAATTAGTGGCCTACTGATTTTGCTCGATTACTTTTATTTTTTTACACGATTTTTCACTATCTGCAAAGACTAAACAGAGTATTGCGCCTTTGTGCTTGTTTGTAAATAGAGAATGATCCAAAGAGAACCAATTCTAAAACAGTAAATGCTTGGACAACAATCAATCAAATGGAGAGACAAGGAGGCACGACGGATTACAACGGGGGTAAAGGCCTGCGTTAACTACCCTTCAGTATCTGCAAAGAGAGAGTACTACTAAGGCAAAAGAGGGGAGGGGGGGGGGTGCAGCATTCAAAGCACATCAGCGTGCATAAATACGAAAATGTTTTTATCTATCACGTACTTGACATTTTAAAGCTTTTCATATTTGCTATTAAAAAACCAATGAAATTCACAGAAAAAACCATAGGTTATAGTGGATATATAGTTAGGAATTTGCATTTACAAAACCTTGAAAATTCAATGAAAAAACCATAGGTTATAGGCCATATATAGTTAGGAATTCGCATTTACAAAACCTTATTTTACTCGCATAAAACCATTGAAATTCCATATATAGTTAGAAGCGCTAACTATATATCGCGCACCCGCAATCCACTGCTGATGATGTCACATATTACATCATTCATGACATGGTCAGTGACATCACTGATGACATCACTGATGACATCTCAAATGACATCACTGATGACAACTCAAATGACATCACTGATGACATCTCAAATGACATCACTGATGACATCACTGATGACAACTCAAATGACATCACTGATGACATCTCATTTGTCATCACTGATCACATCACTCATGTGATAATACAATGAACCTCTTCAGACTCTAATATAACCTTACATACACTCAGTATAAACAGACACTCACAGACTGTCACTCATCCATGGAGTTACTCACACACCTAGTCAGTCATGCAAAGAATCAATCACACCTCCATTTCCTCAACTATAAAGTTATACACATCTTACTTATTCAAACATATAATAACACATATCTATTCTCTTATATAATCCCTGATACAAGCTCACAGTGATCGATACAGCCACTCACACATTCACTGGCTCTTATGTTCAGTTATTTATATATCTCAACTCTCACATGTATTGTGTTTTACATACGTACTTACTTGCACATGTAGCAATGAGAAATCCATTCACTCACCAACACACCCATGCACAGTCAACCGCCCATATAGCTGTTTCCACATGCACTCTTGAACTCATACTCCTAGTGAATCAACTGCTTACACATCTATGCACAGAGTCACGCACCTCCCAGCCACCCACACACACACTCAGCCTCCCATTCAAATACTTGGGCAACCAATCAATAACCCATATGGCCATTCTTATAGCTACTGATCAACACATGCAGCAGCTTACACAACAACAAACATACTGATGCACAAATTAAGACAGTTTAGTCACTAACCCATGCACTCAGTGAGACACATTTAATCACTCTTTCATACAGTCAGTCATGCACCTACTAAATTCTTCATCCAGACACTTATACATCCACTCATTCTTCAATATGTAAAACATATTTAAACTTTACAGACACATACAATCACTGGATGTTGTGATCAGTGATGTCATCAGTGATGTCATTTGAGATGTCATCAGTGATGTCATCAGTGATGTCACTGACCATGTCATGAATGATGTAATATGTGACATCATCAGCAGTGGATTGCGGGTGCGCGATATATAGTTAGCGCTTCTAACTATATATGGAATTTCAATGGTTTTATGCGAGTAAAATAAGGTTTTGTAAATGCGAATTCCTAACTATATATGGCCTATAACCTATGGTTTTTTCATTGAATTTTCAAGGTTTTGTAAATGCAAATTCCTAACTATATATCCACTATAACCTATGGTTTTTTCTGTGAATATATATATATATATATATATATATATTCACTGAAAAAACCATAGGTTATAGACCATATATAGTTAGGAATTCGCATTTACAAAACCTTATTTTACTCACACAAAACCATTGAAATTCCATATATAGTTAGTTGCACTAACTATATATCGCGCACCCGCAATCCACTGCTGATGATGTCACATATTACATCATTCATGACATGGTCAGTGACATCACTGATGACATCACTGATGACATCTCAAATGACATCACTGATGACATCACTGATGACAACATCCAGTGACTGTATGTTTCTGTAAAGTTAAAATATGTCTTATATATTGAAGAATGAGTGGATGTATAAGTGTCTGGATGAAGGATTTAGTAGGTGCATGACTGACTGTATGAGTGAGTGATTAAATGTGTCTCACTGAGTGCATGGGTTAGTGACTAAACTGTCTGAATTTGTGCATCATTATGTCTGTTGTTCTGTAAACTGCTGCATGTGTTGATAAGTAGCTATATGAGTAACTATATGGGTTATTGATTGGTTGCCCAAGTATTTGTATGGGAGACTGAGTGTGTGTGTGGGTGGCTGGGAGGTGTATGACTCTGTGCATAGATGTGTGAGCAGTTGATTCACTAGATGTATGGTTTCAAAAGTGCATGTGGAAACAGCTGTATGGGCGGTTGACTGTGTGCATGAGTGTATTGGTGAGTGAATGGATATCTCAGTGCTACATGTCAAAGTAAGTACATATGTAAAACACAGTACATGTGAGAGTTGACATATATAAATAACTGTGCATAAGAGCCAGTGAATGTGTGAGTGGCTGTATGGATCATTGTGAACTTGTATCAGGGATTGTATAAGAGAGTAAATATGTGTTAGTATATGTTTGAATAAGTAAAGTTTGTATAACTGTATAGTTGAGGAAATGGAGGTGTGATTGATTCTTTGCATGACTGACTAGGTGTGTGAGTAACTCCATGGATGAGTGACAGTCTGTGAGTGTCTGTTTACACTGATTGTATCTAAGGTTATATTAGAGTCTGAAGAGGTTCATCGTATTATCACATGAATGATATCATCAGTGATGTGATCAGTAATGTCAAATGAGATGTCATCAGTGATGTCATCAGTGATGTCATTTGAGATGTCATCAGTGATGTCATTTGAGATGTCATCAGTGATGTCATCAGTGATGTCACTGACCATGTCATGAATGATGTAATATGTGACATCATCAGCAGTGGATTGCGGGTGCGCGATATATAGTTAGTGCAACTAACTATATATGGAATTTCAATGGTTTTGTGTGAGTAAAATAAGGTTTTGTAAATGCGAATTCCTAACTATATATGGTCTATAACCTATGTTTTTTTCAGTGAATTTTCAAGGTTTTGTAAATGCTAATTCCTAACTATATATGGTCTATAACCTATGTTTTTTTCAGTGAATTTTCAAGGTTTTGTAAATGCTAATTCCTAACTATATATGGTCTATAGCCTATGGTTTTTTCAGTGAATATATATATATATACATACATATATAAACATATATCATCTGTATATCTATATAAATACAAACATAAATGCATGCATACATATACTTATATGCATACAGATGCATGTTATTTACATGAAAGTTGAAAAAACACTAATAAAAGCAAAGCTAAAAAGCCACCTCATTACAAACAGAATGGCTTTAACTTAAACGAGGGCGAGATCTATTGCATTTTCCATGTTTGTTTACTTTGGTTCCATCAAGAAGGCATTCAGATGTGTCATACTTTTGCCATAAATTCTGAATGTTAGCACTCTAGTTGCACATTAGATCACTGTAGTAAAGCTACTGCTCACCAGGGACGTCTGCTGCTGGTATTCAAAGTGCATGTTTCAGTCTGCATGTCAGAATTTTTTTAATGAAATAGAAGAGGATTTGAGAAGTCACTCAAAATGATCCCTAATTTTTCTTTCTGAAGCACTAATCATACTTTCTATGGCAAAATTAACCCCCTCATGTTGTTCCTTTTTACATTGAGTGTTTTCAGACTTACCACTTCATTCCAATCAAGATGGCTTCTGGTGTGCCATACTTTTGTCATAAGTAAGACTGTTAGCGCTCTAGTTGTTCTTTAGAACACTCTGGGACATTCTGTCATTGGGCTATACTTGGGGTACATCTGGGTGATATTTGGGCTACATTTAGGCTCTTTTGTCTCTGGTGGCCATCTTGGGAGACTGTATGTCAGAATTTTTTAATGAAATTGAAGAGGGTTTGAGAAGTCACTCAAAATGTGCCCTAATTTTTCTTTCTGCAGCACTAATCATAATTCATATGGCAAAATATACCCCCTCATTTTGTTCCTTTTTAAATTAAATGTTTTAAGAGTTACCACTTTATTCCAATCAAGATGGCTTTAGGTGTGCCATACCTTTGTAATAAGTAGGACTGTTAGCGCTCTAGTTGTTCTTTAGAACACTCTGGGACATTCTGTCATTGGGCTATACTTGGGCTACATCTGGGTGATATTTGGGCTACATTTGGGCTCTTTTGTCTCTGGTGGCCATTTTGGGAGACTGCATGTCAGAATTTTTTAATGAAATAGAAGAGGATTTGAAAAGTCACTCAAAATGTGCCCTAATTTTTCTTTCTGCAGCACTAATAATACCTTCTATTGCATAATATACCCCCTCATTTTGCTCCTTTTTAAATTAAATGTTTTAAGAGTTACCACTTTATTCCCATCACGATGGCTCCAGGTGTGCTATACCTTTGTAATAAGTAGGACTGTTAGCGCTCTAGTTGTTCTTTAGAACACTCTGGGACATTCTGTCATTGGGCTATACTTGGGCTACATCTGGGTGATATTTGGGCTACATTTGGGTTCTTTTGTCTCTGGTGGCCATTTTGGGAGACTGCATGTCAGAATGTTTTAATGAAATAGAAAAGGATTTGAGAAGTCACTCAAAATGTGCCCTAATTTTTCATTCTGCAGCACTAATCATACTTTCTATGGCAAAATATACCCCCTCATGTTGTTTCTTTTTAAATTAAATGTTTTAAGAGTTACCACTTTATTCCAATCAAGATGGCTTCAGGTGTGCCATACCTTTGTAATAAGTAGGACTGTTAGCGCTCTAGTTGTTCTTTAGAACACTCTGGGACATTCTGTCATTGGGCTATACTTGGGCTACATCTGGATGATATTTGGGCTACATTTGGGCTCTTTTGTCTCTGGTGGCCATTTTGGGAGACTGCATGTCAAAATGTTTTAATGAAATAGAAAAGGATTTGAGAAGTCACTCAAAATGTGCCCTAATTTTTCATTCTGCAGCACTAATCATACTTTCTATGGCAAAATATACCCCCTCATGTTGTTTCTTTTTAAATTAAATGTTTTAAGAGTTACCACTTTATTCCAATCAAGATGGCTTCAGGTGTGCCATACCTTTGTAATAAGTAGGACTGTTAGCGCTCTAGTTGTTCTTTAGAACACTCTAGGAGGCTGCAGTAGAACACAAAGGAATCAACTGACAGTCTCTGTCCTTGTTGGATGTACATGTTTTACTGAGAATGTCAGACTTCATTTTCACATGACTGAGAAAGATAATGTGAATTTACAGAAAATATGCTTTCAGTTTAGCTTATAGATCCCCTTCCAAACCACTGTGGGAAAATCATGAGATATTCGTTTTCCTTCAAACAATATTCATGATATCACAGCAGAAGGTTTTTTCACATGGTAAAATCACCTTAGAACCCACCACAATTCCTAAAACGAGTATGGTACCATCAACAAATGATTTATAATGTAACTAAAGTCCTAAAACCCTCTATTAACTACAATGCTTTTTAATGAGGTGCTATCATGTATATTGGTCCCAAGATGGCTGCCAACACTTCTTGGATGAAGTGCTGACAGTCAATCAGATCAGAAGTGTGGTTAGGCTCCGCCCAGATATATATCTTTTTTTGAACCTAAATTACTCAAAATCCACTGGAGCACATATATTGAGACCTAGCAAAGGCACATCGGGCTAACAGTCCCTACAATTTTCCCAAGTTTAGTGCAAAACCATTCAGCCGTTCTAGCTAAAAGTGAGGCCAACCGCCCTATGGAAATTAACATGGGAAAAACGAGTTTTGGGATATATATATATTACCTACTGGCGGTCGCCAATAGGTATATATAGTTAGGATATTTTCTCTATGGGATTTTTGAAAATTCTATGTCTAATAACTTTAGCGTTTGTGGACAGAATTGGCTGAAATTTTCAGGAAAATGGAACATTTTGTTTCTGAGCAGCCCCTGACAATTTGGGGGGGTTTCATCAAGGGGGGGGCGAGAAAAAAGGGGGGTCCCAAAACGCGTTTTTCCCATGTTAATTTCCATAGGGCGGTTGGCCTCACTTTTAGCTCGAACGGCTGAATGGATTTGCACGAAACTTGGCAAAATTGTAGGGACTGTTAGCCCGATGTGCCTTTGCTAGGTCTCAATATATGTGCTCCAGTGGATTTTGAGTAATTTAGGTTCAAAACAAGATATATATCTGGGCGGAGCCTAACCACACATCTGATCTGATTGGCTGTCAGCACTTCATCCAAGAAGTGTTGGCAGCCATCTTGGGACCAATATACATGATAGCACCTCATTAAAAAGCATTGTAGTTAATAGAGGGTTTTAGGACTTTAGTTACATTATAAATCATTTGTTGATGGTACCATACTCGTTTTAGGAATTGTGGTGGGTTCTAAGGTTATTTTACCATGTGAAAAAACCTTCTGCTGTGATATCATGAATATTGTTTGAAAGAAAACTGATATCTCATGATTTTCCCACAGTGGTTTGGAAGGGGATCTATAAGCTAAACTGAAAGCATATTTTCTGTAAATTCACATTATCTTTCTCAGTCATGTGATAATGAAGTCTGACATTCTCAGTAAAACATGTACATCCAACAAGGACAGAGACTGTCAGTTGATTCCTTTGTGTTCTACTGCAGCCTCCTAGAGTGTTCTAAAGAACAACTAGAGCGCTAACAGTCCTACTTATTACAAAGGTATGGCACACCTGAAGCCATCTTGATTGGAATAAAGTGGTAACTCTTAAAACATTTAATTTAAAAAGAAACAACATGAGGGGGTATATTTTGCCATGGAAAGTATGATTAGTGCTGCAGAATGAAAAATTAGGGCACATTTTGAGTGACTTCTCAAATCCTTTTGTATTTCATTAAAACATTCTGACATGCAGTCTCCCAAAATGGCCACCAGAGACAAAAGAGCCCAAATGTAGCCCAAATATCACCCAGATGTAGCCCAAGTATAGCCCAATGACAGAATGTCCCAGAGTGTTCTAAAGAACAACTAGAGCGCTAACAGTCCTACTTATTACAAAGGTATGGCACACCTGAAGCCATCTTGATTGGAATAAAGTGGTAACTCCTAAAACATTTAATTTAAAAAGAAACAACATGAGGGGGTATATTTTGCCATAGAAAGTATGATTAGTGCTGCAGAATGAAAAATTAGGGCACATTTTGAGTGACTTCTCAAATCCTTTTCTATTTCATTAAAACATTCTGACATGCAGTCTCCCAAAATGGCCACCAGAGACAAAAGAGCCCAAATGTAGCCCAAATATCACCCAGATGTAGCCCAAGTATAGCCCAATGACAGAATGTCCCAGAGTGTTCTAAAGAACAACTAGAGCGCTAACAGTCCTACTTATTACAAAGGTATAGCACACCTGGAGCCATCGTGATGGGAATAAAGTGGTAACTCTTAAGACATTTAATTTAAAAAGGAACAAAATGAGGGGGTATATTATGCAATAGAAGGTATTATTAGTGCTGCAGAAAGAAAAATTAGGGCACATTTTGAGTGACTTTTCAAATCCTCTTCCATTTCATTAAAAAATTCTGACATGCAGTCTCCCAAAATGGCCACCAGAGACAAAAGAGCCCAAATGTAGCCCAAATATCACCCAGATGTAGCCCAAGTATAGCCCAATGACAGAATGTCCCAGAGTGTTCTAAAGAACAACTAGAGCGCTAACAGTCCTACTTATTACAAAGGTATGGCACACCTGAAGCCATCTTGATTGGAATAAAGTGGTAACTCTTAAAACATTTAATTTAAAAAGGAACAAAATGAGGGGGTATATTTTGCCATATGAATTATGATTAGTGCTGCAGAAAGAAAAATTAGGGCACATTTTGAGTGACTTCTCAAACCCTCTTCAATTTCATTAAAAAATTCTGACATAGTCTCCCAAGATGGCTACCAGAGACAAAAGAGCCTAAATGTAGCCCAAATATCACCCAGATGTACCCCAAGTATAGCCCAATGACAGAATGTCCCAGAGTGTTCTAAAGAACAACTAGAGCGCTAACAGTCTTACTTATGACAAAAGTATGGCACACCAGAAGCCATCTTGATTGGAATGAAGTGGTAAGTCTGAAAACACTCAATTTAAAAAGGAACAACATGAGGGGGTTAATTTTGCCATAGAAAGTATGATTAGTGCTTCAGAAAGAAAAATTAGGGATCATTTTGAGTGACTTCTCAAATCCTCTTCTATTTCATTAAAAGAATTCTGACATGCAGACTGAAACATGCACTTTGAATACCAGCAGCAGACGTCCCTGGTGAGCAGTAGCTTTACTACAGTGATCTAATGTGCAACTAGAGTGCTAACATTCAGAATTTATGACAAATGTGTGACACATCTGAATGCCTTCTTGATGGAACCAAAGTAAACAAGCATTGAAAATGCAATAGATCTCGCCCTCGTTTAAGTTAAAGCCATTCTGTTTGTAATGAGGTGGCTTTTTAGCTTTGCTTTTATTAGTGTTTTTTCAACTTTCATGTAAATAACGCACTGTTTTCACCAAATCGACTTTGCCCAAGCACACCCTTCCCTTCGGCCAACAAATCCCAAAAATTCGGCACACCTGCCGATCCACTCTCCCTACAGCTCACCCAAGCCCCGTCCCTCTAGCGCAACTGGAACACCCCAAATTCACCTTCTCCATGCGCACCAAAAACTCCCATTGAATAACATGGCAATTCGCTACTCTGCACAAAAATTGCTCTTTAAAGCACTTCCACTGCTCCGATCCGCTTCAAACTTGGCTGAACACTAGTTCCAGCGATTCCCTAACATCTCACCAAATATCAGCCCAATCCATCCACTGGAACGGGGACGAATTTCAACCCGAATACGCGCCCCCCGCAAACACAAAAAAAGCCATAAAACGGCCAAATCTCGACCAAAAACCGCCAAAATCCCTCAAAACCTTGCCAACACCAATACGCACGAAACTGAACTGGCCCCTCAGCCCTAGGCTCCGGGAACCCTACTTAATTGACCCAAAAGCCCTAAAAAAGCAACATAATACACACGAAAACGCCCTAACAACCCTAAAATGCATATAAGTATATGTATGCATGCATTTATGTTTGTATTTATATAGATATACAGATGATATATGTTTATATATGTATGTATATATATATATTCACTGAAAAAACCATAGGCTATAGACCATATATAGTTAGGAATTAGCATTTACAAAACCTTGAAAATTCACTGAAAAAACCATAGGTTATAGACCATATATAGTTAGGAATTAGCATTTACAAAACCTTGAAAATTCACTGAAAAAAACATAGGTTATAGACCATATATAGTTAGGAATTCGCATTTACAAAACCTTATTTTACTCACACAAAACCATTGAAATTCCATATATAGTTAGTTGCACTAACTATATATCGCGCACCCGCAATCCACTGCTGATGATGTCACATATTACATCATTCATGACATGGTCAGTGACATCACTGATGACATCACTGATGACATCTCAAATGACATCACTGATGACATCACTGATGACAACATCCAGTGACTGTATGTTTCTGTAAAGTTAAAATATGTCTTACATATTGAAGAATGAGTGGATGTATAAGTGTCTGGATGAAGGATTTAGTAGGTGCATGACTGACTGTATGAGTGAGTGATTAAATGTGTCTCACTGAGTGCATGGGTTAGTGACTAAACTGTCTTAATTTGTGCATCATTATGTCTGTTGTTCTGTAAACTGTTGCATGTGTTGATAAGTAGCTATATGAGTAACTATATGGGTTATTGATTGGTTGCCCAAGTATTTGTATGGGAGACTGAGTGTGTGTGTGGGTGGCTGGGAGGTGTATGACTCTGTGCATAGATGTGTGAGCAGTTGATTCACTAGATGTATGGTTTCAAAAGTGCATGTGGAAACAGCTGTATGGGCGGTTGACTGTGTGCATGAGTGTATTGGTGAGTGAATGGATATCTCAGTGCTACATGTCAAAGTAAGTACATATGTAAAACACAGTACATGTGAGAGTTGACATATATAAATAACTGTGCATAAGAGCCAGTGAATGTGTGAGTGGCTGTATGGATCATTGTGAACTTGTATCAGGGATTGTATAAGAGAGTAAATATGTGTTAGTATATGTTTGAATAAGTAAAGTTTGTATAACTGTATAGTTGAGGAAATGGAGGTGTGATTGATTCTTTGCATGACTGACTAGGTGTGTGAGTAACTCCATGGATGAGTGACAGTCTGTGAGTGTCTGTTTACACTGATTGTATCTAAGGTTATATTAGAGTCTGAAGAGGTTCATCGTATTATCACATGAATGATATCATCAGTGATGTGATCAGTAATGTCAAATGAGATGTCATCAGTGATGTCATCAGTGATGTCATTTGAGATGTCATCAGTGATGTCATTTGAGATGTCATCAGTGATGTCATCAGTGATGTCACTGACCATGTCATGAATGATGTAATATGTGACATCATCAGCAGTGGATTGCAGGTGCGCGATATATAGTTAGTGCAACTAACTATATATGGAATTTCAATGGTTTTATGTGAGTAAAATAAGGTTTTGTAAATGCGAATTCCTAACTATATATGGTCTATAACCTATGGTTTTTTCAGTGAATATATACATATATATATATATATATATATACATATATATATATATATATATATATATATATATATATATATATATATATATATATATTACCTACTGGCGGTCGCCAGTAGGTATATATAGTTAGGATTTCTGAAAATTCTATGCCTAATAACTTTTGCGTTTGTGGACGGAATTGGCTGAAATTTTCAGGAAAATGGCACATTTTGTTTCTGAGCAGCCCTTGAAAATTTGGGGGGGTTTTGTGGAGGGGGGGCCGAGAAAAAAGGGGGTCCCAAAACGCCTTTTTCCCATGTTAATTTCCATAGGGCGGTTGGACTCACTTTTAGCCCGAACGGCTGAATGGATTTTCACGAAACTTGGCAAAATTGTAGGGACTGTTAGCCCGATGTGCCTTTGCTAGGTCTCAATATATGTGCTTCAGTGGATTTTGAGAAATTAACGTTTAAATCAAGATATATATCTGTAACAGCGCTCCGGGCAGCTATCCGGTTAGCGAACCTTTCGCGTATCGGAACTTTGCGATGAGAAGCTGATTGGCCCTCCGGTGTCTGTCAACATTCTAAACAGTCCGGAGCGGCCGCCATCTTGTCTCTCGGTAGGATCGAGAGACAAGAGGAGGCCAAAACAAAGGGGGAAATTACCATAAGGGGGCATAGTAGATCCTCGTTGACCCCCTAGGTTTTATGTGGAGGTTTTAAAAGGGCCTAGGAGGGTCCAAAAAAAAAAAAAAAAATTTTTTTTTGCGTGGTAAGCGCCAAGTTCGCGAACCGGAAAGCGTTCTGGGCAGCGAACTTTATGGATAAAAGAATGAAAGACTTTTCTAATGCTGTATGTTAATTGTTTGTTGTTTTTCTTGTTTTTTTTTGTTTTCTTTTTTTTAAAGTGTTTTTTTTATTTTGATTCTTTTTCATAATTTATTAAACTTTCTAACATTTCAGTGTCTGAAATGTCATTATTTTCTTGAAATATTGTTTGCAATCTGTGAGGTTGCAAAATGTCCTCATTTGCAAGGAGGACATCTACTGCTTGGACACATTGCAGCAGTTCATTATCCAAGCTTTCATCCATAAATTCCATGTCAATTTGTTCAATTAATTCCTGGCTGCTCTCTTGCAGGTCCATCTCAAAAGAAACTTGCTGCTCGCCTTCCATTTTGCCTGAAATTTGGATTAAAAAAATATATATTAGTAGAGATAGGGCACTGTTGGGATTAATTTTAGATAGGCAGTTTTTATCAGTGAATTTATCTTTTGGCAGTGTATAGTATGAGAGTGGAAATAGGACTATAATTTTGCCTGAAATTTGGATTAAAAAAATATATATTAGTAGAGATAGGGCACTGTTGGGATTAATTTTAGATAGGCAGTTTTTATCAGTGAATTTATCTTTTGGCAGTGTATAGTATGAGAGTGGAAATAGGACTATAAAAAAGTGTATGTGATTTAACCAAGACAAGCCTTACTCCATTGATAACTATAACAGAGAAGTCTATCTAAATATATTACTACTACAGAGGGATAGTGTATATCTAGCAGAAAAAGTCTACTATATTAAGTTATAGTGCACAATATATTAAATTATAACTTACCTTCACAAAGAAGTTGAAGTTTTTTGAAGCTATTGAAATAGGAGGTACAACAAGAAGTAGTAGTCAAAATGGCTGTGTTTCCTTCTCTCCCTTTATATATATACAGGTATTTAACCAATCAAATGTCAGGTAATAAAAGTAGAAAATGAAAGTAACATTTTCATTGGTTGTCAATTCCAACAATTCAGATGTGTTTTGTGAAGTAATTTACCTCACGGTACTTGGAGAGGTCTACAGGCTAAATGGCTAAATGGAATTTCAATGAAATTTGTGAGAATGGAAGGGATTGTTATGTAGTATGAGCTAATCTATATTTGGTGAGAGTGTCTCTAGTCGTTTTTCTGTAAATTACTTTCCCGCCTTTTTTTAGGACCGCTTTCCGGAAAGCGGCCCGGTTAGCGAACCTTAAGCGTCACGGGAGTCCACCATTTTGTGTTTCGGTCGCATTAAGATACAAGATGGAGGGCAAATAATGTTTAGAATGGGTAGAAGGGGTCATGGTAGACTTATCTTGACCCCCTAGGTTTTCTGAGCGTGGCTGAGGAGGCTTATATGTGCGGAAAAAAAACTTTTTTTAGAAAAATCCGCGAGGTTAGCTTTCGGTTAGCGAACCGGGTAGCGCTCCGGGGAGCGAATTTTGTGGACAATTAGTGAAAAAAGTTAGAGAAAAATAATAATTGTGAGTGATCAGATGTAGGGTAGCTCTGAGAAGAGCTTTTGGGTTTATGGTACATTTAGGTACTTATAAGTAGGTACCAATGCACAGTCTTAAATTCAGAATGAAAATTCTGTTGCCCTCATCTGAGAAGTGAACTCCATCTCCTCTGTAGATATCTTGCATGTAGTAACGCAAGTTATTGTTGTACAGAGAGCCCATTCCATGGTCTCTCATGTAAGCTGAAACAGATTTGTTTACATGCTTCCTCGCTTTCTCAATTTGTGGACAAAATTGGTTGGACCACCTCCATTTCTGTCTTTGGCATATATTGGAATATACCAAGGCAGTTTGAGGAAAAAGTGCCATTAATTGCTCAAAGGTGTCCTTTAAAAGCATTTCCAGACCTACCCCTGTCAAAGTGCCCAAATCATTACCTCCACAGTGCACTATTAACAGGTCAGGTTTTGGCAAATGCATAAAGGTTTTCACTAATGGTATCAATTGGTGACATTTTAATCCTCTTTGGCCCAACCACTTAATTTCCACATCTTGTAAATTGAGGTTAGGTCAATTTCTGCTCTCAGCATACCTTTGAGCCCAGTGGATGTAACTATGTCCAACAATCCAGACCTTAAACATGGTGGGAGAAGGTTGTTCTGCAGTCAGATGAAGTGTGGTAATGAAAGGGCAGTTGAAACAGTAGGAGTTTCTAAAGAAAAAAAACTGTGGATTTACAATGCTAATGATTCATTAGCAGTGATTGGTGCTTTTCCATTTCTGAAAACAGAAAGTTAGGGTGCATGGATGTGTTCTTTGAAAGATGTAATTTGAATGGTCAAGGAAGAAACATTTATTGAAAGATTGCTCTGGATACGCAGGTGCACTGAGAGTTCAGAGTTCAATTGAAACATTGTTGTGTGAATTTGCAAACATGAGAGGTCTTCCAGGAGGTGGTTGCTATGGAAACAAGGGAGAGAGGGCAGAGGGGGGAAGGGTTTTGATTTGAAAAAAGTGAGGGAAGAGGTATGATTGGCTAATATGAGAGATATGTGAAATGAATATCTGTATTTCTGTGCTTTCAATAGCTGCAGCCTTTGGAGTGCATCCTTTTTCTTCTGCTGAAGACAATTTGGTGTATTTCTGAGACTGTTTTCAAAACTCAAACAATATTTGCTAAGGTGAGAAAAGATTTATTTAATTTAGATAGAGAATAGTATGATTTAAGGAGAAAATGATGAAGAAAGCTGTGTTTTTAAAATGTGGTTTTGTCTCTAGTGATATAGTAATAGAATTAGTTTTATAGAGAAATTGTAATTGCATATTTGGTTTAACATTCTGGCATGCAGTAACACAAGTTATTGTGGTACATGGAGCCCATTCCATGGTTTGTTATGTAAGCTGAAACAGATATGTTGTTTTTAAAAACGATTTAAGAAATCAATTACATTTCTGGATATGTACTGCTAGAGCTTCATAGGTTGTTTTGAGCCATATTTATAAGGTATTTGAGTGTCTAAGATGTTATGTTTTCCTTTTAAAATGTAAAGTGTTCCTCATGGGGCAAGTGTCTTGTAAATACGCTCCCACTTGTGCTTGGCAAATTTAGATTTTGATTATGGGAGTTACCTAGCCATGTTAATAGTGTCCCAAAAATGGTGCTAGGGAATTGCAGAAAACACTTTCATGTGTCTCAAGGACATTTTTAGTCATTTCTTCATGAATGCAGGTATACAATTGATTTATATGCTGTGTTTAAAAACGAATTTTGAAATCAATTAAATTTCAGGATATGTACTGTTAGAGCTTCATAGGTTGTTTGGGGTCATATTTAGAAGGCATTTTAGTGTCTTTGATGTTATTTTTCCCTTTTTAAATGGAAAGCGTTCCTCATGGGGCCCTGAGCAGTTCTTAGCCATGTTATTTAATAGGAAGTGGATAACATGGCTAAGAGCATTTGCTGGAAAATGCATGAATATTGCTGACTTTTCTGCGATGTTATGTTTACCTTTTTAAATGGAAAGTGTTCCTCTTGGGGCAAGTGTCTTGTAAATACGCTCCCACTTGCGCTTGGCAAATTTAGATTTTGATTATGGGAGTTACCTAGCCATGTTAATAGTGTCCCAAAAATGGTGCTAGGGCATTCCAGAAAACACTTTCATGTGTCTCAAGGACATTTTTAGTCATTTCTTCATGAATGCAGGTATACAATTGATTTATATGCTGTGTTTAAAAACGAATTTTGAAATCAATTAAATTTCAGGATATGTACTGTTAGAGCTTCATAGGTTGTTTGGGGTCATATTTAGAAGGCATTTTAGTGTCTTTGATGTTATTTTTCCCTTTTTAAATGGAAAGCGTTCCTCATGGGGCCCTGAGCAGTTCTTAGCCATGTTATTTAATAGGAAGTGGATAACATGGCTAAGAGCATTTGCTGGAAAATGCATGAATATCGCTGACTTTTCTGCGATATTCATGCATTGCGGCCGTTTTTTTTCGCATTTGCGAGCAGTTCTTAGCCATGTTATCCAATGGGAGGTGGATAACATGGCTAAGAGCATTTGCTGGATATTGCATGAATATCGTTGACTTTTCAGCGATATTCATGCATTGCGGCTGTTTTTAATCGCATTTGTGATAAACAATTACATTTCTTGATATGTACTTTTAGAGCTTCATAGGTTGTTTGGGGCTATATTTAGAAGGCATTTTAGTGTCTTTGATGTTATGTTTACCTTTCTAAATGGAAAGCGTTCCTCTTGGGGCAAGTGTCTTGTAAATACGCTCCCACTTGCGCTTGGCAAATTTAAATTTTGATTATGGGAGTTACCTAGCCATGTTAATAGTGTCTCAAAAATGGTGCTAGGGCATTCCAGAAAACACAATCATGTGTCTCAAGGACATTTTTAGTCATTTCTTCATGAATGCAGGTATACAATTGATTTATATGCTGTGTTTAAAAACGAATTTTGAAATCAATTAAATTTCAGGATATGTACTGTTAGAGCTTCATAGGTTGTTTGGGGTCATATTTAGAAGGCATTTTAGTGTTTTTGATGTTATTTTTCCCTTTTTAAATGGAAAGCGTTCCTCATGAGGCCCTGAGCAGTTCTTAGCCATGTTATTTAATAGGAAGTGGATAACATGGCTAAGAGCATTTGCTGGAAAATGTATGAATATCGCTGATTTTTCTGCGATATTCATGCATTGCGGCCGTTTTTTTTCACATTTGCAAGCACTTCTTAGCCATGTTATCCAATGGGAGGTGGATATCATGGCTAAGAGCATTTGCTTCAAAGGTTGTTTGGGGTTATACACCATTTTTGGGAAATTATTAACATGCCTATCTAACTCCCATAATCAAAATCTAAATTTGCCAATCGCAGGTGGGAGCGTATTTACAATAAATTTGCACCATGAACAACGTAAAATAGCATACTAGACACTCAAATGCCTTATAAATATGACCCAAAACATCTTATGAAGCACTAGTAGTGCATATTTCCAGAAATGTATTGGTTTTCATTTAATGATTTACTTCATTGGTAGGCCTTCACATGTTTTTTTACCTTGGTTTTTTTCAGTGATAATCTTATCTGCAACCATGTGTTGGCCTCACCTCAAATAAACAAAACAGGTGATGGACTGAATGTGGATCAATGACACACATTCACCCCAGTCTAAAGATCTGGGCCTAAACAAATCTTTAGATAGGCTACATCTTATCGTCATCCTGAATTAATGATTTAAAATATTAGGGAGTGATTTATGAGTGTTGTATGCCTGTTTTGTACCATTGAGTGTCATTTTTGTGATGCAGTGCTGGTGGAAAATATTTGCTATGTTAAATAAGTAGTACGGCATTAAGTTTTAGATGACTGTTATTTATTTACTGTTTGGTAATAGTGGTTAATAACATTTTATATTATATTTTTCCACAGATTCAACTGCAGATTCTTTCATAGTTTGTAAAATGCCTTCCAAAAGTAGAATAAGAAAGGCTAGAAAACGTCAAAGACAGCAGGATGATGTTTTATTGCAGCAGTCCTCTTCCCCAAATACTTGTCAAAACACCAAGAAAGGTCCGGGTAAGAGCACGAAATCATTCTTAAGAAATATTTGTAGTAAAAAAAGTTTTGCTCAAAAAAATGTTTCAGTTCACAAAAAGAAAAGTAATTTAAATGGAAAGGAGAGACCCATCACAAATGTTACTGGTAGAGGAAGAGATAACTCTGTGCATGATAGTAGAAGGAAACAACAGTTTAGGGACATTCGAAATCGAATGTTCCGTAATAGGATATTAGTTAATTTATTGAAAAATATTAAAAAGAAAGGCCAACAGAAAGCGGCATTTTATAAGAAGAAGAAAAATGTAGAGAAAATTATTGATCATGCTTTTGAAATTAAGCGAAAGTTGTTTATTTTGGTAATCAATAGAATTAGGAAACTAAGCAAGGTAATTTCTGATTTCAAAACAAAAAGTAGATGGAAGAGAGTAGTAAATCGTACTAACTTTTGTGAAGTTTTTTCCGGAGAATGGATGCATAGTTCAAGTTCTGAGGCATTTTTTAATGAGGAGACTTATTTTCAGGATAATGATTTGGTGCATGCAGTTGACATCAGTGGTCGAGCTTATGAAGTGAAGGATGGTTGTCCAGTTGAAAAAGAACAACTTGTGACAACAGAGACAGAAGAGGCGCTAAGTGATGAGGTTTTAGGAAGACGTCCTAAGGGTCCTGTGTACATTTGGAAGTGTAGTTCTATTTGCAGTGTGCGACAGGTTTCCATCAATTTGCTTTGTGATTTTATACGGACATTTAATAAGAAAAGTTTGAAGCAGAAAATGAAGTTGTTGCAAGATTTAGATCCTTGCAGAGTGAGACAAATGACAGGTTTGCGTGGTCATTCACTGGCTTGTCTTTCCAGGAGAGTATGCCAGAGTGTTTTTCATCATTTCAGGATGCTAGCAGTGCATCATAATAAAGTGAGAAAATTAGTGAGAATGTTGTATTATGCTAAGAGTCCAGCAATTATGCTTAAACAATTATGTGCTGCTCTTTTGCATGGTTCTGAAATAGATGTGAAGAATATTTGTGAAGAAATTGAGTTTTGTTACTTTGGTAGTAAAGATGAGAATGTTCAAATTGACCCAGAAGTAGAGGGTAATGTGGAAGATAATGTACAGGTTTCCAGTACAGATAATTTTCAGAAGGAAATTGCCACGTTTCAGATGAAATCAAGTGAGAGGCCTAATTTCACTTGTGTATGTTGTCGACGCACTTATTATAAGAATCAGACTAAGGTAGTGGATTTATATGCAAAAAGTGAAAGGGAAAATAATAGTGAATGGAAGGATTTTGCCACATACTTGATGGTAGAAAATTATTTTGATTTGGGATCGGATCAACGTGTGTGTACTTATTGTTGTAATAAATTAAACCAAAACCAGATGCCTGCTAGGGCAGTTCATAATAATCTGGAATTGGTTGAGATTCCTTCTGAATTGAAGGATTTAAATACTTATGAATCTATTTTGATTCAAAGTATCCATCCCTTTCAGGCTATTGTAAGAATGGAGCCAAAGACAGGGAAGTTGCCTCCAGCAGATTTACAGAGAGGATTAAAGGGAAGAGTTGTTTATTTGCCTCTAGATTTGAACAAAAACATTAACACAATTGGAATAGAAAAAGTGGAAGAGGAACCTCTGGTTATCTTGGTTAATGGGGTTCCGACAAAGAATAAGAAAATATGGCAAGATTTAGTGGATGTTAGGAAAGTCAAAAAGGCAACAGTGTATTTGAAGAAAAATAATAAGTACTATAAGAATGTATATGTTGCAGAAGAGGAAGTAAGTGATGAAGAGGATAGCGATTTGTGTGCTGGCCAAATTGAGAAAGTAGAGGCCTCTAAAAGTGAAGAAATATATGAACATTATAGTGTTCATCCTTTGCATTCCAAGGAAGTCATGGGGAATGCTATTGAGTTGTTTCAAATGAAACAAGCCAAAGGGAGTCCCATTAGTGTTTGGGAGGAAAGTTTGGAAGCTCGGTGTTTCCCACAGCTATTTCCCACAGGTCAAGGAGGAAGATATGATGAGCGACCTCATCAAATTCCTGCGTCTGAATACCGGACTTTACGATTGTATGCAGCAGATCCTAGGTTTCGGCAATGCATTCCCTATTTGTTTCATCTCCTGTTTGAAAGCGATCTGTCTGGACTGTCATATGCAGTGAACCACATCTTAAAAAGTGGTATACAGATGCGAAACATCTCGGCAAGTGACTTTATGCATAAAGTCAATGTCCAAGACAGTATTTTGGATTCTCACTTAATTAATCTCATGGCGTGTCAGCGTGGTACTAATGAGTACTGGTACCGTCGTCATGGTGATTTAAAATGTATGCTGAGGAACTTAGGAACTCCAACATGGTTCCTCACTCTGAGCTGTGCCGAGTATGGCTGGGAAGACTTACTTGAATTTCTACGAGAGGCAAATGGAAATATTGAAAACATTGAATTCAAGACACCTGGAGAACTGTGTTCTTTGGATCCAGTGAATGTATGCAGGTACTTCAATCATAGATTTGAAGCTATGATGTCTTTCATCACAAATAAAAAGAATCCACCTCTTGGAGAGGTGTTGGATTTCTTCTGGAGAAAGGAGTACCAAGCAAGAGGTGCCCCTCATATACATATGTTGTTGTGGATCAAGGATGCACCTAAATTTGGAACAGATCCGGATGACTTAGTGATGAATTTCATCGAACAGTATTCTACGTGTGCTGTTCCAAACGCAACGGAGAAGAAAAGTCTAAGAGAACAAGTTCTACGTTTCCAAAGCCATCGTTGTGGAAAGTACTGTCGTCGTAAATTCAGAAACAAGGACAAGTTCTACACCAAATGTCGTTTCAACTTTCCACGACCGGTGATTTCTAAAGGAAGAGTGAACAGTTTGATGTCTTCGCTGCGACATAATGTGACGAGGAAATCACCCAAGAATACATACAATTTGAAAAGGAACGAAGAGTCCAAGTACATCAATGACTACAACCCAGTGATTTTGTCCATGTGGAATGCTAACATGGATATACAGTTTGTGGCTGACAACTGTATGGCTGTGGCTCGCTATGTGACATCTTACATCACCAAAAAAGAAAAGACCGAACTGAAGGATATGTGGGAGGACATTTCTCATGAAAAGAGCCTCAGCAAGAAGTTGTACAGTTTCAGTCTGAAGATGTTGTCGCATCGAGAAATCGGAGCTTACGAATGTTCTGACCGGTTGTCTTCAGCAAGTCTCTATGCCAAATCCAGGAGTCTCGTTTGGGTGAGTCTTGGTCTTGCTGCAACGCGAAATCGAGTTCTAAAACCTGTCCGGGAAATTGAGTATTTGGCAGAAAAGGAACCAAACAGTACCGACATTTTGAAGACCAACATGTTGGATACATATTATCCAAATCGAAGCAGTCACCTTGAGAATGTTTGTCTATATGAGGTTCTCCAAAATTATATATTCAAGAGGAACATCAAAGAAGATATTGAGAAAGGAGTGTATGCTGTAATTGGAAGTGAGGGATGCCTGGTCAAGCAAAGAAAATGCCAATTAGTAAACCATCGAAAATTGAGTGGTGAATCTCCAGAAAAAAAGGAGTTTTTTTATTTAGCACTTTTGCAACTTTTCAAGCCTTGGCGTGCAGAAGAGGAACTGCTTGGAGATTTCCTCTGTTACGAAGACTCTTTCAATGCAGCCAAGGAGTCCATAGAATGTCCTGCTTTTTCTAAATATCAAGAAATGCTAACTTTGGAAATTGAGCAGGAAGCAACGATTGCAGCCGAGATTGCCAGAGACAGTTCTCAGGACAGTCAGAGTTCTGTTTCATTGAGTCAAGATCCACTTGGAGGACCTATTATCGAAAATGAAGCTGCCACTGCTATGAATGAAGTGGAAAGAGCCATGGCACATGCTCAGGAGGATTCAGTTAACTTAGAAGACTTGGAAAAACAACTCAACGTTGAGCAGAGGAAAATATATGATGAAGTTACCACGGAAATTGAGCACGGATTAAGTCATGAGAAGAACAAGTGCTCATGTACATCGTTGAAGCCTGTCCGACTGTACGTGAGTGGAGAAGCGGGAACTGGAAAAAGTTTCCTCATTAAAGCAATTTCTTGTTATTTGCAGGAAAGGACTGAGTCATCGCTGTCTTGTGTTGTTACCGCTCCTACTGGACTGGCAGCACATAACATTAAAGGTATTACTTTGCATCGTCTACTGATGCTGCCGGTGGAGCATGACAACAAATTACAATACAACAAGTTATCTGGAGATGCTTGCTGTGAAGTTTCAAGAGTCTTGAGGAAAATGAAACTACTTATCATTGACGAAGTAAGCATGGTTTCCAATGTCATGCTTGCCTTTGTGCATTTGAGAATGCAAGAAGTACTTAAAACTGAATATGATGTGTTATTTGGTGGGAAACACATCATTGTTTTCGGAGATCTTCTGCAGCTGACACCAGTAAAAGGTCAACCTGTGTTCAAAATACTCACGCATGAAGATACCAGGAAGTGCCTAGGGAGCATTGGCAACGTCAATATATGGTTAAACTTCAATTATGCAGAACTGCATCAAAATATGCGTCAGGCAAAGGATGAAGATTACAAGAATATTCTACAAGATATTAGAATTGGAAAAGTGACTGAGCATGGGAAAGAAGCTTTAAATGCACGATTACTGTCAAATTTATATCCCACACAAGAGATTGTGCCTGAGAATATTTTTCAGAAAATTACTGAGAAGAAATCCGGGATATGTCTCATGCCAACTCTTGCAGAATGTGCCATCTTCAACAACAAAATGTTGAATTTAGAAAAGCAAGAGATTGTGAAACTTGAAGCTATCGACAAATTAGAGCATATGGGATCAACAATTATTTTGTCAGACAATTTGAAATCAAAATTGGATTCATTAGAGAAGACTATATCTAAAACAGCGGGTTTTGAAAAGACTTTGAATGTGTGTTTAAATTGCCGAATCATTTTGAGAAGGAATTTACATGTAGAAAGAGGTCTGGTAAATGGATCAATGGGTAATGTTGTTGATTTTGAGAAATACAGAAATAGAGATGGAATAGAATTTTTAAGAATTAAATTTGATGGCATTGAGGAAGTACAGCAAATTGGTCGTTGTTCTGCTAGGTTTTTGCTTGTTAAAGACTTATATGTTCGCCGTAAACAGTTTCCTGTTTGCTTGGCATATGCGGTGACAATCCATAAATCGCAAGGTTTAAGTGTAGACTGTGCATTGGTGAATATTGGCAGTTCTGTGTTCAAGGAGGGTATGGCATATGTGGCATTGTCACGAGTTAGAACTTTATCGGGATTGTACTTGATTGACTGTGATGTCACAAACATTTGTGCGGATCTAGATTGTGTTAAGGAATACAATAGGTTAAGAAGAGAGTATGCGCCACATTTGCCTCAATATCCTTTGTTTGAGAAACGTGTGGTAGGCCGGAAACGTAGAAATAGCAGTAATAGTAGGGAGGTTGTTGCAAAAAGACTAAAAGTCAATGAACCGAAAATTGTTAGCAGAAAGAAAGTGGATTCTGTTGAAGATGTTGTTGGTTTTCAATTTGAAAACAGTTCTGGTGTCAACTGCTATGCAAATGTAGTGGTTAATGTTCTCTTTTCACTAGAGAGTTTAAAAGAACAGATTCTGTTGAATTCAGAACAAATTTTATGCAGTTTGTTGAATTCTGTTTTCGAGAAATGTAGCACTGATCGAACAAAAGTAGAAAGTGTGTCTGAAGTTCGTTATCTGTTAGATGAATGTTCAGGTCAAACAGACTTCTCTGAAAATAATCAGCAAGATTGTCAGGAGTTTTTAATGTATATGCTTGATATATTGCAAGATGAGGGTGTAGATGTAGATCAACTGTTTGGGCTTTCTTATCAATGGCAGCATGACTGCGAGAATTGTAGGGTATCAAGTACTACTAGTGTAGACTCAGAAAGATTTATATATTTAACTTTGCCAGACAGTAAATCAGTCTCCTTTAATAAGCTAGTAAATGCAGCGGATCACAACATGGAGTGTAGCCAATGTAAATCTGAAATGATGTCAACATTACTTATACGTAGATATGGCCAGTATGTCATTTTAATGATGCAACGATGTAGGCCTGATGGATCAAAATTGTCAACTTTAATAAAAAAATGTGTGGCTTCTCAGCTTTCAATATCAGGAAGGACTTTTGTAACTGTAGCAATTATCTATCACGATGGTCCTTCAACTACTTCAGGACATTATACAGCTTATTTAAAGTCTCGAAACGGCTGGTCATTCTGCAATGATTCCGTTGTAAGTTTCAAAAAAAAATTGCCGTTTGACCTTAAAAATTCTTACCTGGTGTTTTTAAAACCAAAATTTTAAAGAAAGAATCTCGAGATTTCCTATGAAGAATTGGAAAAGGTTCATCTAGTTGAGGGAATGTAAGTCTGCAATGCTGTCTAGATTATTGGTCCAAAACTTTTAATTGTAATGTTATTTTGTAAAATCCGACTATATAAACCTGATGCAAGTAAGTCTGCTTCATAGTAAGCAGTATCAGTGTCATAGGAAAAGGAGAACATGAGTGACAAAGAAGGGTAAGATATTAGTAGTCCAGGATTGTGAAAATTATCTTAAATGTTTTCTTTTTGCAAGTTGCGAATATAGAAAATGACGGGATTTGATTGGAAGAATTACAAGACTTGTGAATAGCTGCATCATGATTTGGCCAAGTGGAAACATGTGGTAGAATGTGAGAAGTCTTTTCTTGTATGTAGCATATTTTTCGAATCGTTGGAGGTTTTCTTTCAGAAAGTGGCGGGCTGACAATATTTATAGCACAACACAGTGGACGCTGTTCATAGGACATCCTTCGACGTCATTGAAAGTAAGTTAATTTTAAGGAGTTTTGAATTCAGATTTCTTATGTTGAATGGGTTTTTTAAACACAATCATTTTGATTGTGTTTTTTTTTCCCCGCTGTTACATGATGAATACCTTCAAGTCACTGATTTGAGTGAAATTTGATACATTCTGAGAACAGCAAAAATAAACCATTTAACATGTATAATTAATGTTTTGCTTTTTGTACTTATGATATACATTTAGAAATGTGAAGTAGATATGGAGAAACTGAGTCTTCTGTAAGTGTCAATTTTAATCCTTACAGTGCTGTACTTCTGGGTACTGTTTTTTTTAAAAAAAAAATGAATAGGCCTCACCTCAAAGAAAGCTGTTGAAAGCAGACATCTTATTTGCATCCTGAAACAATCATTTAAAATGTTAGACACAATTTTATGATGGCTTTACATCTTTTTTGCGCTGCATTTGCATCACTATTGTGAGACATTAGCAGTGCAAAAAAAGCACCATGTTCCAAAATAGGCCTCAGTTCTTCAACATCAAGATACAGTTTTTTCTAAAATATATATATTTAGGATTGTGTAGGGGACGTAGAGAAGCAGAGACTTCTGTAAATGTCAAAGTTGTTGAAAAACTGTTTGTTCTTGAACCTTTTCCCTTGTCTTTTCTAATTTTTAAGTACATGTTTTAATATTTTTGGAAATGTTTGTTCTCTGTTTTACAGATTGAAAGTATGAAAAAATATTTTAAAAAGGTAACAAGAATTATAAGGTAAATGTTTTCTACTCTTTTTACCCGCAATGCACTGCTGATGATGTCACTGACACTATCTCTCATTTACTCTCTATAGCTGTCTTTCTTTTTACATTATTCTCTGTTTACTTCCCTTATACTAACTCTTCTTTTTTTTAAAAAAATATTTTTTTAGTTCGCTTAAAGTTCGCGAACCGGTCAGCGAACTTGAAGCGAACCAAAAGAAATAGAGCTTGCCAGAGTGATAAACATTCTAGCAATTTTATTTGAAAGGGGAGGTAGTTCTGAAAAGAACTTTTTTTTTTGTTTTTGTTGTTTTATATATATTTTTTTTTTTCTGAACATTTTTTGATTTTTTTGTATTTTTAGAACAGTTTTATGTTTTTTTTGTGTTTTTTATGGAGGGGAAACAACAAAAAAACAGGCATTGAAAACGGCTCAACAGGAGCAAAAAACAAATTACTTCTTGGGTGCATTAGGGCACTTATGGTTTTCGAACACCATATTAATCAAGTTGATGCTCATGTTCCCATATGACAACATAGCACCGCAATATATACAAGTAAACCTCATATGTTGGAAATTTGGTTGAATATTTGGCACAGTTTCCTGTGCCTCTCTTCCTGACAAAGACATTGATGAGGTAGATCTGGCCACAGGAGTTGTCGGGGGATTGTCTTGTAGGTCCCTTAACTCAGCCCGGCTGTAGTTCAAGGGATGCCACCTGGTCATATGTCGATGCATAGTATAGTTGCCCATACTATATTTCTTCTCTGTGCCTCTTGACAATCTGTAATCACAGATGAGGCAGGTGGCATATTTCGCATTCACCTTCTTCTCCCCTGGAGGGATGGAAAAAAACTGCCAGATGAAACTAGTTTTTCTCGTTGAAACACGGGGCAACTCTGGGATAAATTGTTGTTGATCTGGATCCTCTTCTTCTTCTTCCTCCTCTTCCTGCTCTCTGTTGGAGGTAAATTGACTTGGTGGTCCTCTCTTCTTATGAGGAGGTGGAGGTGGTGGTGGGGGTGCACCAGCTGCAGCAAGAATGGAAGCCATTGTTGAACTTCAGGTAAATGGTCTTTCTCTCACCAAGATGAAAGTCAGAGTGAGGAAAGAAGGAGGGGTTTACATGATTTGGGAAAAGCAAAAGTTCTGAACCAATGAAAAGTGTTATTTTTAGGTCACATGACCTAGTCATACATCATTTGGAAACCAAAAGTGAAATGAACCAATGAAAAGTTTGATAAACAAGTCACATGACCTGTTCCGCTTACGTTACGCGGTCCGCGCCGCGTCTCGGATCGCTTCCGGTTAGCGGTCCGGAGCACTTCCGGGAGCGCTAACGCAGCGCGTCATTAGACGCATTACGCGACAACGTGATACGTCGCGCTTCCGCGACGCGTCACAGTTCCGCTAACGTAACGTTGACCGGTTCGCGGACTAGGTCGCGGCATCAAGATGAGCTAACGGAAAGCTTCCCGGTTCGCGAACTAGAAGCGAAGGAAAAAAAATATAAAAAAAAAATTATTAATAAACATCTAAAATATATTTTAAGATTTAAAGAAGAATACATTTTACAGTTACAGATGTTAGCTTTTAAAAAACCAATGAAATTCACAGAAAAAACCATAGGTTATAGACCATATATAGTTAGGAATTTGCATTTACAAAACCTTGAAAATTCAGTGAAAAAACCATAGGTTATAGACCATATATAGTTAGGGATTTGCATTTAGAAAACCTTATTTTACTCGCATAAAACCATTGAAATTCCATATATAGTTATAAGCGCTAACTATATATCGCGCACCCGCAATCCACTGCTGATGATGTCACATATTACATCATTCATGACATGGTTAGTGACATCACTGATGACATCACTGATGACATCTCAAATGACATCACTGATGACATCACTGATAACATCTCATTTGACATGACTGATCACATCACTGATGATATCATTCATGTGATAATACCATGAACCTCTTCAGACTCTAATATAACCTTAGATACAATCAGTGTAAACAGACAGTCACTCATCCATGGAGTTACTCACACACCTAGTCAGTTATGCCAAAAATCAATCACACCTCCATTTTCTCAACTATACAGTTATACACACCTTACTTATTCAAACATATACTAACACATATTTACTTTACTCTCTTATACAATCTCTGATACATGTTCACAATGATCCATACAGCCACTCACACATTCACTGGCTCTTATGCACAGTTATTTATAGATGTCAACTCTCACATGTACTGTGTTTTACATATGTACTTAATTTGACATGTAGCACTGAGATATCTATTTACTCACTAATACACTCATGCACAGTCAACCGCCCATACAGTTGTTTCCACATGCACTTTTGAATCTATACATATAGTGAATCAACTACTCACACATCTATGTACAGAGTCACACACCTCCCAGCCGCCCATACACACACACTCAGTTTCCCATACAAATACTTGGACAACCAATCAATAACCCATACAGTTACTCATATAGCTACTGATCAACATATGCAGCAGTTTGTAGAACAACAGATATAATGATGCACAAATTAAAACAGTTTAGTCACTAACCCATGCACTCAGTGAGACACATTTAATCACTCACTCAATCAGTCAGTCATGCACCTAGTAAATCCTTCATCCAGACACTTATATATCCACTCATTCTTCAATATGTAAAACATATTTTAACTTTACAGAAACATACAGTCACTGGATGTTGTAATCAGTGATGTCATCAGTGATGTCATTTGAGATGTCATCAGTGATGTCATCAGTGATGTCACTAACCATGTCATGAATGATGTAATATGTGACATCATCAGCAGTGGATTGCGGGTGCGCGATATATAGTTAGCGCTTATAACTATATATGGAATTTCAATGGTTTTATGCGAGTAAAATAAGGTTTTCTAAATGCAAATCCCTAACTATATATGGTCTATAACCTATGGTTTTTTCACTGAATATATATATATATATATATGCAGTATGCCTGTGGGCCCATATTCATCGGGTCTGCACGTGCAAATGACAGCACTTTATCCTGCTATGATCTACAATTTGTTGCTGTGAATGTGTCTATCTGTAGTATCTCTTCCACCACCTGGTGTAATACATCCTGGCATCTAGTGGTGTCTGCTTTCAGCATTTTCTTCTTAGTGGCAGGTGATGAGCGTGGGGATGACGTTGCGGAATTTGTGTTACTAAGACTGTGACGGAAAAGGCTGTGTTCCTCCCACAGACTGTTCTATCATGGTGATATCATGTGCTAGCTGATGTACATACGCACATATGTCCCATGTTAAATCCGTAAATGTGTGATCCATTGATGTGTAATCAAATAGTTGTTTCCATGTGTTATTTATTAAACGTGGAACTGCTGTTTGTTTTTCTGTGCATTTTGCTAACAGCTGTGTTTTCTAGTCACTGTATTTTGAAGCTACGTCAGCTGCTTCCTGTCTCATTGTTACTAGTGAGGTGACATCTGAAACGCTGTCCAGGTCTATTCTTCTATCTTCCTCATTCAGAAGCTTAAGCGTTAAAGCTTTGCAGGCTACCTGTTCCTTATCAGACAGCCCAGTGTGTTGTGTTCCGGGGGAAGAGGGTGTCATGGTGTATGTTAGAACTGGGGGTCTCTAGTTGGCTGAGGTAGGTACCAATGTCCAAATAGGGACCCTTGCTTCTAGTCAGGGTAAGGAGGAAACCCTCTGAGATAACCCCTGCTCGCCCTCTAGGTAGCTTGGCACGAGCAGTCAAGGCTAGTCAGAAGGCAATGTGTAAAGTATTTGTACCAAAACTCACAGTAACACAGTGAAAACACCACAAAGTGACTCCACAACAGTTTAGAACAATAAAGGCATTTAATCTAAACTACACAAGACCAAAATACACAGTTTAAGAATATGGTTTCAAAAGAGTTCTTAAGGTTGCGATAAAAGTTCTTTAGGTTGCGATAAAATAATCTTTAATGCACAGTTGCGTGAAAAGTTCACAGTTGCAACACGTTTAGCTCACAGTACCTTTATTTGCGACAAAGTTCCAAAAGCAGAAGCTGGTGCGGTGGAAAACAAGCAATGCGTTGCTTCTGAGACCCTGGGGAGGCATTTGCGACAGCCCCGCTGCAGCAGCGGGTGTGTTGCGACAAATCTGGTCTGTATGGGGAGGAAGGCCACTTGTATGGATTCCAGTGCGTAGGTTCCATAGGAAGTTTGTTCTCGCAAAGGCACGATGCGACGATCTTTGGAGTTGCGACGATGCACGGACCAGCGGTGATCTCTCTCGCAGCTCCATGATGCAATGGATTCGGCGATGACTCTCGCAGCGACGTGATACGGTCCGCAAGCAGGTGGTGTGGCGATCTCACCAAGCGACGACAGGCTCTGCGACGACACTCTCAGCAATGTTAGACTTCCCGCACCGATCGGGTGCGTCCCGCAAACGAAGGATGCGATGGCTCTGACAGCGGCAACAGGCGCTGCAACGATCTCGACCTTCGTAGCGGCGGGAATTTCCTCGCACTGTCAGGGATGCACTCCGCAGCGAGCGATGCGATAACTTTTCTTTAGCAAAGTTCTTTAAATCTTGTTTTCCAGCTTCCCAGCACAGGTACAACTTCCAGAGGCACCACACATGGGCCACACACTCCAGGAAGGACGGAACTCTCTCAGTAGAGCTCAGGGGAAGCTGGGGGTTAAGTCCTTTTGTTCCTGGGACTTCAGAACCGGGAGCCAGCTCTTCTCAGGCCCTTGGAGATTCCTTCAAGCAAGGGGACACAGCACGAAGCAAAGTCCTTCCCCTCTCCTTGGCAACAAAACAACAGCAGGGCAATCCAGCAGAGCAGCAGCTGGACAATCTTCCTTCTTCAGGTTCAGCTTTCTCCTTGGCAGAGGTTCCTTCTTGATTCCAGGATGATCTAATTTTCTGTAGTCAGGGGTCCTGTACTTATACCCCTAAAAGTCTTTGTTCTCTTTGTGCAAGTGGGCCCTGAGCCCGGTCTGAACCAGTTCTGGGTGTTTCTTGAGCTCTTTGTTTTCCTGGCTTCTCTTTTCCTTTCAGAGTGAGGGCCAGGGTCGTCAGCCGCCCCGAAGGAGGTGGAGCCAGCATTGTGGATGGCGGGCACAGCCCTATTCAGGCCCAGGTGCTATCTCCTCCCACCACTCAAGTTGCAAATACAGTCATTCAGTCTAGGGCTGACTCAGCCAGCCTCCTGGGGAATCCCCAGCCCCTGTCACTCTCAAACCAGACAGTCAATACACAAACAGGCCCAGGCACACAGAAGGGTCAGACAAGAGAACAGCAACTTTTTAAAAGTGCTGTTCTCAAACACAGGATTTAAAAACAACCTTTCCTAAAAGATGTGTTATTAAATTCTGAGTTCAGGGATACTAGACTCTTAAGTCCTATTGTGTTCCTATGGGAAGATATGCTGGTAGCCACTGTAGCCAGCATCCCCCATGATAGCCTATGGAGCAAGATATCCTTGCAGCGGTGAAAAACCGAATATGGCTGTAATTCTCTACCTGAGCATGTCACCTGCACAAGTACAAGCTCTACCTTTCACATACACTGCACCCTGCCTTCCATAGGGGTGACCAATGTGCACAAAAAGGGAGGGGTTAGGCCTGGTCAGTGGGGACACTGACCAGGAGGACATGGCAGTTCACAGACTGCACACAGGCACTGCGGTGGCAGGCCTGAAACACCCTTTTGGGGCTACTCCTGTGGGTGGCACAATCAGTGCTGCAGGCCCACTAGTAGCATTTGTCATCACCAGCCCTGGCACACTCAGTGCACTTTACTAGGGACTTCTTGGTAATACAAATATTCCAATCATTTATATCCAATCACAATAGCAATTTACACCAAGAGCATATGCACTTTAGCACTGATCAGCAGTGGTAAAGTGCGCAGAGTCCTATTGCCAACAGCCACAGGTCAGGAAAAATAAGGGAGGAAGAAGCAAAAAGTTTGGGGATGACCCTGCAAGAAGGGTCAGTTCCAACACAACCCCCTTCCAGCCTAAAGCCAGGGTAGACCAAACGATACCTCAATGGGATTCCCTGCTTAAGGCAATAGAACACGGAAACTGGCCCAAACAGCAGGGCTCAATTCCTGTTCTACGCCGACCTGAACCTAGTTGGATCACTCTACCCATACTCTCAGGGTCCACCATGCCAATCCATGTGGAACCCTTCTCCTCACCTGTGGACACCATCTGTGCAGTACCTAAACATAACTTACTCACAGGTGTGTCCCAACAGACAGACAGCATAGTGACCGCATCCAGTGATCAAGGATGAAACCCAGGCCTTATGCCTCTCAGGGCTCTCAAACCCCTGTGGCGATAGAGGGTGGGGGGCAGTAGCCCCAGGTGCTTGGCACCGTTTGTCCACTCCTTCTCTTGTCAGGTCAGGTCTGACACTCTGGCACTGACCCACCAGTCCTGGACCTGTATCCGGCAGCTGGACAGGAGGCTGAGGTGGGCTTCTCCACACCCAGCCATCCTCTTCCTTGGGGCTCTGTACCCTCCAACCTGGAGCGGTACCCCCTTATAGAATAGTCAGGGCACCTGTGGCAGGTGTCCTGCACCATTCACCCACCAGTTCTATCCTGCAGCTGGTATTCCAGGTCAGAGGGGACACCCCGGACCTGGCCCTCAAACCTAGGCTCCAAAGCCTCCAAGTCAGACAACACCTGAACCTGGCTTCCCCACCCAGGGACCAACCCCTGCAATGGAACACTTGCCTGGCGCACCAGGACTTCACTCACAGATATGCCCACACTGGTACACAGTACCCATCTGGTCAACACAACGGTGTGGCCAAGTCTACCCCCAGGGTGAGACTCCTGCCCTCCTTCCAGGGGCAACCCTGTCCACCAAGACAACCAAGAACACAACTTTCCTACCAGTGCAGGACCTCCCTCCAGCAACTGGTCTCCCAACCTAGGGTTTAAGCCCTCAGGTTGCACCAGGGTCGGAGGCGAGGACACCCTCCCTCTGCACCCCCTTCTAGAGCGCTGCACCCTCCCTACTGGAGGGGTACCCCTCGGAACCATATTGGTCAGGGCACTGGTTACAGATGTCCTTCCTTCCAGGTCAGGCAGATCCTGAACCTGGTCTCTCAACCCAGGGACCAAAACCTGCAGTTATGCATTTGCCTGGCACGCCAGGACTTCTGGGGACTCACACAGTACCCCCTTGAGGGTGACACACAACTCATGTGTCCTGTGACAGTCCGCCTGGCGCAGATCTACCGACCCCTGTCCACCTGACAATGCGGTAAGACCCCCCAGGACAGAAGTGGTGTCACCATGGTCACTCCTGGGAGACTCAGCCCTTCTGACTGGTCCCTGACCCACTGGTTCTCCCACTGGGGACTCCTTCCCCCTCTCACCCCTCAGTCTGGACTTCTGCACCCTCCCAACTGGAGTGGCACTGCCAGACACCAGAACTGTTGGAGGCCTGGTTACAGGCACTCCCTGTTCAACAGACACTAGGAGATCCTCCTCAAATGGCCTACAAATACAGTCTAGGTCCCCAACCTGGTGTTCCCTCAAGGAACCCTCCAGGCCCTGAGACTGGGTTTCGGGCACCGTGAGACACACCGTCCCACACTCATTCCTTCTCCATTGAGACCGGACATGAGCCCCTACACCCCTCCAACTACACTGGGACCTAACCGGGCTACACTGAACCTCTTCCACCTCATAGGTCTGGAAGATATCTAAGCCATTCCTTTTGGGATCACTCCCCAATGCCTCCTCAGACTCTCTGGAATTCACCAAGAGGTCTGCCTCCAACGCAAGCTCTTTGGGATCAGAGAACTCACACTCCACCGGGTGTTGGCATAGCTCTGGAAAACAAGGACTTAAAATATGCTCTCCAACAATCACAAAGCCCCCCACAGTTGTTAACCAAGCTACCCTTTGCCTCACCCTCCATTGCCTCATACAAGTGCCCCACACCACTCTCCTGAGACTGGCAAGACAGTATCTGACTGTCTCTGTCACACAACCCACACTCTTCTGGCTGGTCTTCACACTCACACCAAGGTTTCTACCACAGGGGAACCCCTCTCCCTGTACCTCTCTTCTAGAGTCAGTAGAGTGTTACTCCCACCACTAGGAATATGGTCCCCCGTGCCAGTCCCCCAATCTACTTCAGGGACACTGTACTCCACTGGAACTACATCATAAACCTGAACCCCCTGGTGTATGTCTACCCCCTCCCTCGAATCAGGCGCCACATCTATGGGTGTTTGTACCTTTCTTTCCGCACTAGATATCATAATCATGCTGCCACCATCTGAGCTGGACTCCACCTCCAACTCAGCAAAGCTCCTTCCTTGAGCTTCCCATTTTTCTTTCTGGGCTAAGGCCCACCGGATCATACCTTCCTTGCTTAGCCGGTCTAATTCTCTGCACCTTTGCTCAGCAGCAAGGAGCTACTCATCTTTCTCTTTCTCACTGTCAGAGAAGTCCTCCTCCTCAGAATCATCTGCTAATGTTGCTTCCCAAATTCTGGCCTCATGGAAATACAGGCATGCCTCAAGATCCCTCCTTGTGGAACCTTTCTCCATGTGGAGCCCCCTCTTCTTGCAAAAGGCTTTTATCTCCTCTTCTGTGTAGATGCACAGGTGGAAAAAGTTGACTTCCATTTTGGCAGGATTTTACAGGTTCAACATTAGCCAGAGTCTCAATAATTTTACAGGTTCAACATTAGCCAGAGTCTCAATATCCAAAAAATACTTCCAGGAGGACACCGGAAAAAACAAACAGTATCTGGTGGCGTAGTGGTCTGCACTCACTAGTACACCAATCACTGTGGGGCCTGTACAAATACAAGTTAAAATCCCACCGCTGACCAACAATGTTAGAACTGGGGGTCTCTAGTTGGCAGAGGTAGGCACCAATGTCCAAATAGGGACCCTTGCTTCTAGTCAGGGTAAGGAGGAAACCCTCTGAGATAACCCCTGCTCACCCTCTAGGTAGCTTGGCACGAGTAGTCAAGGCTAATCAGAAGGCATAATGTAATTTATTTGTACCAAACACTCACAGTAACACAGTGAAAACACCACAAACTGACTCCACAACAGTTTAGAAAAATAAAGGTATTTAATCTAAACTACATAAGACCAAAACGACAAAAATCCAACATACACAGTTCAAGAATATGGTTTCAAAGAGTTCTTAAGGTTGCAATAAAAGTTCTTTAGGTTGCGATAAAATAATCCACAGTTGCTTGAAAAGTTCACAGTTGCGACATGTTTAGCTCACAGTACCTTTAGTTGCGACAAATTTTCAAAAGCAGAAGCTGGTGCGGTGGAAAACAAGGGATGCATTGCTCCTGAGACCCTGGGGAGGCGTTTGCGACAGCCCCGCTGCAGCAGCAGGTGTGTTGCGACGAATCCGGTCTTTATGGGGAGGAAGGCCACTTGTATGGATTCCGGTGCATAGGTTCCGTAGGAAGTTTGTTCTCGCAAATACACGATGCGACGATCTTTGGAGTTGCAACGATCTCCGGGGCGATGATGCGTGGACCAGCTGTGATCTTCTCTCTCTCAGCTCCTTGATGCGATGGCTTCGGCGATGGCTCTCGCAGCGACGTGATACGGTCCGCAAGCAGGCGGTGCGGCGATCTCACCCAGTGACAACAGGCTCTGCGACGACACTCGCAGCGATGTTAGACTTCCCGCACCGATCGGGTGCGTTTCGCAAACGAAGGATGCGATGGCTCTGACAGAGGCAACAGGCGCTACAACGATCTCGACCTTCATAGCGGTGGGAATTTCCTTGCACTGTCGGGGATGCGCTCTGCAGCGAGCGATGTGATAACTTTTCTGTAGCAAACTTTTTTTAAATCTTGATTTCCAGCTTCCCAGCACAGGTACAACTTCCAGAGGCACCACACATGGGCCACACACACCAGGAAGGACAGAACTCTCTCAGTAGAGCTCAGTCGAAGCTGCGGTTGAAGTCCTTTTGTTCCTGGGACTTCAGAACAGGGAGCCAGCTCTTCTCAGGCCCTTGGAGATTTATTCAAGCAAGGGGACACAGCACAAAGCAAAGTCCTTCCCCTCTCCTTGGCAGCAAAGCAACAGCAGGGCAATCCAGCAGAACAGAAGCTGGACAATCTTCCTTCTTCAGTTTCAGCTTTCTCCTTGGCAGAGGTTCCTTCTTGATTCCAGGAGTATCTAATTTTCTGTTGTCAAGGGTCCTGCACTTATACCCCTAAAAGTCTTTGTTCTCTTTGTGCAAGTGGGCCCTGAGCCCAGTCTGAACCAGTTCTGGGTGTTTCTTGAGCACTTTGTTTTCCTGGCTTCTCATTTCCTTTCAGAGTGAGGGGCAGAGTCGTCAGCCGCCCAGCAGGAGGTGGAGCCAGGATTGTGGATGGCAGGCACAGCCCTATTCAGGCCCAGGTGCTATCTCCTCCCACCACTCAAGTTGCAAATACAGTCATTCAGCCTAGAGCTGACTCGGCCAGCCTCCTAGGGAATCCCCAGCCCCTGTCACTCTCAAACCAGACAGTCAATACACAAACAGGCCCAGGCACACAGAAGGGTCAGACAAGAGAACCGCAACTTTCTAAAAGTGCTGTTCTCAAACACAGGATTTAAAAACAACCTTTCCTAAAAGATGAGTTATTAAATTCTGAGTTCAGGGACACTAGACTCTAATGTCCTATCTTGTTCCTATGGGAAGATATGCTGGTAGTCACTGTAGCCAGCATCCCCATGATAGCCTATGGAGCAAGATAGCCTTGCAGCAGTGAAAAACGAAAATGGCTGTAATTCACTACCAGAGCATTTCACCTGCACAAGTACATGCTCTACTTTTCGCATAAACTGCACCCTGCCCAAGGGGGTACCTTGGGTCTTCTATAGGGGTGATCAATGTGCACAAAAAGGGAAGGGTTAGGCCTGGTCAGTGAGGACACTGACCAGGAGGACGTGGCAGTTCACAGACTGCACACAGGCACTGCGGTGGCAGGCCTGAGACACCATTTTGGGGCTACTCCTGTGGGTGGCACAATCAGTGCTACAGGCCCACTAGTAGCATTTGTCATCACCAGCCTGGCACACTCAGTGCACTTTACTAGGGACTTCTTGGTAATACAAATATGCCAATCATGTATATCCAATCACAATAACAATTTACACCAAGAGCATATGCACTTTAGCATTGATCAGCAGTGGTAAAGTGCGCAGAGTCCTATTGCCAATAGCCACAGGTCAGAAAAAATAAGGGAGGAAGAAGCAAAAAGGTTGGGGATGACCCTGCAAGAACGGCCAGTTCCAACTGTGTGATCTGTGCTGTGAATGGGAGCCTGCCATCTACCTGTCGTTCTTCCCATTAGTAGGTCTTTGAGGACTGTATCCTCTTCTCCCTTTCCCCCATTTTACTGTTCCTTTTCAATCACCACTTGAATATATGGGAACACACCAACCACATCTAACTGTGTCTTCCTCTAATTCTCAACTATTTTTTTCTTTGCCATCTCATTCAACAAAGAGTTTTTAACTTCTAACGATTCCTTGTGCACCTTACTTATGACATCACTAGTTGCATACATTTCACGCAGAACCAAACCTCACTCATAAAATGACTCCCACTCTATCCAGGGTCACAAGATTTCCATATCTGGGGATTATTGTTGACGATAAGTCTACCTGGTTACCCCAACTAGTTGCTAAAAGAAATGCCTTTGCCAGGTCTATCTTGGCTGTCTTGGACTTCGCCCGCAAACTAGGGGTGAAACCTTTACAGGCTGTACTAAAAACATATGACACCAAATGCATCTCAATAGCCATGTACGAATCCGACTTGTGGGGGTTCAAAAACGTAAAGGCACTGCAGGTGGCTGAGGATACGGTTTTGAAATCCATCTTATCCGTTCCGCGGTCAACACCTGGCTATATTGTTCACCAAGAGTGTGGGGTGGATTATTTAGCGGACCGCATTGCCTTAGCCCCGCTATTGAAATGGATCTCAATATGGTTATATCCTGAATTAGAGCTGAATCACGAGATCCTTAGCGATTGCTTAGCCCTTGAGTATGGTAACAACATCCCCTGGTTGAACTATGTAAAAAAACTAACAATAGATCTGGTCCGTCCAGAATTGTTTGATAACCCAAATAATTTACTGAAGGGGGATGTGAAATGGGTGAAGGATACATACAAGCAGTTGGTATATTTAGCTAGAGAAGAAAATGAATTATGCAAACCAACAGTAAGGGCTCACCAGTTGTTAATTACCTCCAGTGGTATAGAACCCTATTTGAGAATTGTCAATAACACAAATTATCGGTACTTACTGACTAAGTTCAGACTGAACAAATTCCACCTCCAGCTCACCGAACGCCCAGGTTGGTCAAAGGAGACGGAATTGGAGATCTGTTCTTGTGACAGATTCTCTATTAAAGACATTGTGCACTTTATCTTCTTTTGTAAGCATTTATGCCCTATTCGTAAAAAGTTCAACATTCCTCTTATTAAAGACAATGGCTTCAGACAAGTAAAACCTGCCCTTTTGTATTTGCAGTTGTTGTCCAATACCTGGGAGATTTTTAATATAGCAAATTTTTTGACAATAGCAATGAGACTTAGGAGGAAGATTAACTGGCTATAATGTTCGTTCACATCAGGAAACCTATGAATTATGAACAAGCGCTCTCCTTCTTTTTTTTTAATTGTCTTACGTGTTAGTACATTTTATAATATATGTTTTTATATATATTGTATCATCTGGCTTGCAAAAATGTGCACATTTGTCTTGTTATATTTTTAAAGTGGTCTTGACTTCATTGTATTATGTAGTATACTTTTATGGTTTTTGCTATGAAGCGAATAAAGTATTTTTGACTGACGGACTCCCACTCTTTTGGCCTTATTTTCTTTCCTTTCACCTTTAACATTTGTCTCAGATATGACAATTTATTCAAGGCATATGTCCAGTGAACCGGAAACTGCAAGTTAGGTCTCTTCACTGTGAGGTCATGCCATTTGTGTATAAAAAGGATGGAACTCAGTCCTTGGCGTAAAGCCAAGTGGTATGCTGGGTAGTCTTTTGGTGGAGCTGGCTGGCTGACCAGAATTGAAGACCCCTTGGGCTGTGCTGTTGGGGGCAGGCATTCAAATAAACAGGGCAGCGGTGGTGAACTCCTCATACAGTTCAGGCACACACATGAAACATGAAAAGCAATATTTGTAGGACCTGCCCTGCAGCGCTGTGTTGTGTGTGTGCTAAGTAGATGATGTAATATTATCTAAGTCCCAAAATAACAACAGGGAGAATAGAAACAATATTAGTGGCACTTTAAAGGCTATAAGAAGTAACACACATGTTGGTGGTAATATACATTACACAGCGAATATTAATAGATCTTCAAGCCATTCCATTTTATTTGTATAGTATTTAGTGGCATGTTTAAGGCAGCTATTGTTATTACAAGGGGGGTGTCAGTCGGTCATCAGATTATGAGCACCCTATTAATGTCAGTCAAGTAGCATCCGTAATACCCAAGTAACGAAGCTCTGAAGACTGAAACACCCTGCACAAGGAGATGGTTGGTGCTACGCTAACAATATTTTCCCGTAATATATGTGAGGCACAAGTCAATAACACAATAGAAAATGCAACGAAACTTAAAATCAGAGAGAACAAAACAACTGAATTTCCCTCCCTGTTGTGTGTAGGTGGACACCTAGACGTGGCTGAAGACCTGTTCTGAAGTCCAGCAGGAGGCAGTGCCCCACGGGATACAAGTCGCCAGCAGCGCTGAGGTGAGTTGGCAGCTCTCAAACCTGAGTTCATGGAAACACGTAATCGGCACCCTGAAAAACCTGTTGCAACAAAAGGAGGAGCCCACCTGGCTACCACTCCCACGACATCGTTCCCACACACCAACTGTGTGGAAACACAGGGGAACCCAACCTTGAGGATGTAAGTCCTCAATCAAAGCTCACCAAAAGATGTTGAGTATGGCAAAGCCTACTGACCTCTGCTCCTGACAAGGGATGTATTCGTCAAAGTCCTCCATCCCCATCGCCGGGGAATCTTCCCAGGCAAGAACGGTGACTACAGACGTTTGCCCTCATTGGCACACTGTCAGCCAAGTACTGCTTAGCACTGGAGAGTCACTGCGTGCAAGGAAAAGTGCAGATAGACGTAGTCTCCGGCCTGAAGGGGTGAAGGTGTGGCACAGGAACTAAAAAGCAGAACAAAATTGCATATTAGGGATGAGCAGAGTCCGGTCCGGCAGCAACACCAGAGGTAAACACTGTGAATTGTAGGACCAAGCAAGAATCATCACAGTCAGTACTAGTAAGGGAGGCCGAGCCTCAAACAGTGGTGCAGTCTGCATCTGAGTGATGACAGACTGAGAAATATATGATCAAAGCCACACAAAGGAAGCAAAGGAAAGTGATCAGAATAGCCGCAGCAACAGCCATTTAGGAAGAAAGGTCGCAAAGGAGAAGGCAAACAGTAGTAGTGGCTATCTGGAAAAGAATAGTGAAAGGGAAAAATGATGCACCAGAAAAGATCCATGCGTATGTGCTGAGAGGGAGGAAAGCAGGAGCCAGAGATATGACAAAAACCAACTCATGACAGGCAGAGTCCCTTAAGGACGAAGTGGAGTAAGAGAAAGAGATGCAAAAAACAAGACGCCGTCAAACCTCAGACCTCCAATCGAAATTGAAGTCCAGCAGCCCAGTGGAGGCAGAACTCAGTGATACTGGAGCTGCATTCTCACACCAAATGTAGAAAACAAAAAATAAAGAATAAACAAATAATACCAACTCTTTGTCAGCACGAAAGATTGATAGAATTCAGTATAGGTCAACAAGCTAATGCAAATTCGTGCAGCATGGAGACAGTCAGCGTAGCCACTGAGTGTCCAAAGAGGTGACGTTTCTGACAGTTTTTATCGGTTCAAACCACAAAGCGAAGGAGCGTCATAATGCACATAACACAAATTGAGCATTGAACAGTTGTCCATTCACTAAATGCATAAGCTCCGTTATACCATTTATGATCCGAGAAATGCTTATTGCTGACCACGTGTTCCTGAGTATGTGACAGCTTTTGGGACTTTCCACTTTAATAGAATGTATTAACCTTAGTCATTTTCCATACAAATAATTGCAATATCATAGCACACAGCAGCACTATTTCTAAATATGATATTCTGAAATACTTGCAGCTGAGCTGGCATCCTGTGCTGTTCTTGTGTCCTTCTTGAGCAAGCCTTGCGATACAAGAGCAGCTTTACTTCTGAGCCATGGAAAAGTACAAGCATTTGTCTGATGATTTTATGTCAACTTTGCGAAGGCTTGAAAACTTAGGCATTTGGTATCAACTTAAAAAAAGATGGTTTCCACAATAGCTTAAGCTAGTCAGAACCTCAGCAAACCAGGGCAGACTTATTTGCAAGTGAAGAAGAAGTGCCTGGCTGTCGTCTGGGCATGCAAGCACTTTCATCTGTTTCTTTATAGAAGGACAGTACTGCTGTCACGAAGCCGGGAATGGGCAAAAGACCCTACAGACATTGTATCTAGGTATTCCCTGATGAGTATCAAACTCAGACGTTGTGTAGCTGAGGAATATTTGAGGTATATGATTAAACAATCTAAGACCTGTGCCCTATGTTCGGAAGCCCTCTAACAAGTATAGTTAAATGAGCCCACGCTTCAAGTGGTGTCTGAACTCATTGATACCCAACAATGGAGGTGACTGGAATGAGCTCACAAATGACACAAGTATACAGGGGCAGCTCCTCCGCAGTGGTGGAGGATCGTCTCCCCACTGGCTCAAAGCCAGCAGATGAAAAATACAATGATTACTAATAGTCATTTCATTTTTCATTTGCTGTCTCTGAGACAGCTTGTACAAGGAGAGGCGGGGCCACGGCATGGCAGGGAGGAAGAGGAGTACTATGTGCACTTCTAAGTGAGCATGTGTATTTGGCCGGCCATCTCAGGCAGGCCAAACCTACGTGCACACTTAGATTTCTCTAGCCAAGCTGCATTGAACAGCCGGGCTGGAGAAACAGCACAGACTCCCTGGTCTGATCGGAGTGTCTTTTCTGCCCACACTAGCCAATCCCCATGCTGAACACATAGAATGTGGGCAGTGCACCGATTGCACAGTGAGTCTGATGCAGCCCAAGTGCTTGCTGAGACCAGGAAGAATGAGGCGGCTGGCAGCTCCAGGTAAGCGTTCATTACTAAACCCTGTGTGCTCCCCTGCAACACCACCTCTTCATTGTGTAGGCCGCCACTGCAATTATAGTCTGCTGCTGGACATGAAGTCTTTTAGCCACACTCAGTCTGAACTAGATAAGAGTCATTAATTATTTGTCCTCAGAGGTGAGCATCTCATAGTACCTTTTGCACTCCAGAGCCAAATAATGGAGCAATCACAAGAACTCTACTAGGGAGTAGTGGTGACTGAACAGATAATCTGTCTAAATACTGAGTCAAAAGGTTTGGCTCCTGGACAGCACTTGACTTATTGGTGGAGAAAATTCTACATGAATGCCATATATGTTAAACACTGAGCAACAACTCTGTGTCTATTACACTACATATCTCCTCTACTTACCCACATATGGGAGAAAACAGCTGTCGACTACTTTGGCCCCGTTTCCAAAGTACTTGTCAACCAACATCTGTTGGTTGTCATGTTTGTATGCTCCAGACATCGAAAAGTGATGGATGTATACGGCACAGCTCCAGTCATGGGTGTGTCAGGGCCTAACAAAGTGCTCTGTGCACTTGGCATTCCCTCCACAGTCAAATCAGACAACATCCTGCCTTTCAATGGCAGACAGTTCAAAGATATTCCTATGTCAAAAGGTGACCCCTCTTTGACAGCAAGCAAATGGAGTGGTGGAGAGAATCGTGGCTTCATTGAACAGGCTGCAAATACGTTTGTCTCTTAAACACTGTACCAAACACTACGTAATTATTGGGATATTCCAGACAGCACAACAAATATGTTCTCAGCAGAAATTCTGGGCCTCATTTATGAGGCTGTGAGTTACTTTTACGCTTCCGGCACGTCACTTTTTGTGACGCACCAGTGGTGTAAAAAATGTCCTTGTTGCGCCATATTTGCAAAGTTTCAAATGTTTGACTGTTTAGGGGTGAATTCACTGAAGTGTCATTATTGGAAGAGCTCTTTAAGCAGGTGCTTGTATAGTTCAGGGCGAATCCACTGCTCGCCTTATGATGGGAAGTATAAATAAAAAAAGAGTAAATGAAAGGTAATGTATTTTTTTAAAACATGTTTGATCCTGAAGATAGACTAGAAAACATGAATTTCCGCTCTCAGTGTGCTACTGCCATATTTAAAAAGTGCAAGACAAAATGCTTGAACCAACTGCACCTGATAACACTCTGAAATTAACTGTGGCCATGTTTTTTGAAGAATAAAGCTGTTCAGTTGTAGACTCACACACACACACACACGGCTGTGAAGGTTCCTTTATAACATAATCAGCCGTCCTGACTTTTTTAGCCAATATCACTGTGCATTCATTGACCTGCAGTTTTGTATTCACCTTTCTAAGCATGCCATTATAGATACCTTTTTGCTTAGTGCATTTTGATAAATGATGTGCAATATAAATACCAAATAACGAGAAAATACAGAACTGGATAGATGTGTCACATATTATATGTTAGACCTGTCAGTCTTCGGGTGGTCTTCCCCCAAACTCTTTGCCTTTACCCTCCTATTTTTCTGAATTCGTTTGTGCTGGCTTTAGGACATTGTGCACTTTACCACTGCTAACCAGTGCTAAATAGCTTTTGTTCACTCCCTAAAACATGGCAGAAGTAGCATACAACTGACTGGCAAATCTAATGTACTTATCAGTGCCTAGTACAGTGGCATAAAATATATCAAGGACCAGTAAATTGAATGCTATTAGTGGGCCTGCTGCACTTATTGTGCCGTCCTCCTAAGAAGTCCTTTAAAATATGTCCATGGCCTGCCATTGCTGCTTCTATGTACTTTTAAACTGCCAAATCGAATTGGCAATATAATTGCAGTTGCCAAACCTTTAACTCCACTTTTGTTGCATATAGGTCACCCATAAGGTAGACCCCAGGTAGCCCATAGGGCAGCGTGCATTGTGATTAAAAGGTTGGACACGTATATTTAAGTTTTAAAAACCCTACATTTGATTTTCCCTACAGTGAGGCCTATCTCTTCCACAGGATAACAATGACTTTCCTTATTACATACAATAAGTCCTAACCCTTGATCTGGAGCAAGTACGACATTCAGGTTTGGTGTCGAAGAAATTGTGACTTAAATCCTGTTTAATGGTAAATTCGGATTTTAAGTCACAATTTTGAAAATGCCACTTCTCGAAAGTTGGCCTGTTCCTACATGTTCCTGCTCTAGCTATTTTGTGCCTGCAGCCTGTCCCTGGTGTTATGTTTTCTTTACTTGTTTAGTTTTGTTTAGCTCTTAGCAACAGAGTTCTCTGTCGGAATCCGCTATGCGGAGTCCAACAGAGGAAGCCTGGCTGTAGAGCTGGGAGGTTGGCTCTGGGGGTCGCTCTGCATATTCTTCAATAAAAAAAACTATTTTATCTTCAAATGGCTCCTGAAATCTCAAAAATGGCGACAAGGATGGGATGCTGTTAAAGAAGATAAACGTCGGAAGAAGATTGCTGCAATTTTGAAGAGATTTTTTTTCTCTTCATGTTAAACTGAATTTTTAAATAAACTAAAAAGAAGAAGATCCCCAGATTGATCAACAACAATTTACAAAGGTCAGTGTACGATGTCTGACTACTTCTATGGGAAAATTGAATAATGTGCGTGTTGTTCGAAGAAAAACAAGATTGTTGTGATTTGATACTGACTGATTGTACCTGACACATTGGTAACGAAGTGGATCGCGTGCTGAGCCACATCCACAAGTGGTAGCGAGTGGTATCCACGGACGCCGGTGATAGAGTGCCAAGACATCTGAAGGCCGCGGTGAGCATCCAGTATTTGTTTGGATGTGAATTCGATGTTTGTTCAATTGGGATTGCATTTTGAGGTGGTGAGTGGTAAGAGGAACTCACGGTGCCAGACACGTGTGAAGTGACGTAATCGGTGTGCAAAGCAAGTTACCAGGAGACGACACGGAGCGGGTTGCCTGAAGATAGTAACAGCCAATTGAATAACGCAGCGGAAGTGTACGTGGTAGACGTGACACGTAAAGGAGTCACAAGGAGACGACGGAAATAGGCACATACTAGTACAAGCGCAGTAAGTCTCGAAGGAAGGTAAACACCTTCTAAGGAGATCGACGCGAGGTGCAGGAAAATTATTGATTCCAGCAACCAGTAAGGAACCAATGTAAGCTTCATCTGTGCCATTTAGTATATTGGAGCATCAGGAGTGTTTTGACTGCAGAGTAAGTGAGTAAGTGTAAACCATAATTTAAGCAAAACATTGTGACTTCCAGCAACAAATAAAGGGTAAATATGTAGTTTTTATACTGAACAATACATTTGGAAGTATTCACAAACATCTAGTTCATACGAAAGTGGTACAGTAATTTGAACATTACATTTCAAGGTGAACATTTTTCCTCAACGCACAAAATACAGGAACAAAAGCAAGGAAACATTTTTGTAAGAAATGTTCTCAACAGGAAACATTTATATAAAGTATTAATTTATGTGGACACAAATAATTAGCTGGAACAACATATATTTTTCTTGTTTATGAGAAATGTGTGATTGTTATTTTGCGAATAGTTGTTGCAGTTAGACTGTGCGTTGGGATGAATTGTCAGTTGTGGATGGCATTGTAAGACGTAGTGAGAAATTAGTGGTTCCAGAATCATTGAGAGAAAAGTTGATGGGTTTATTGCATGAGGGCCATGGGGGAATGTCCGGAGTCAAGAGAAAAACCAGGGTGGATTTTTGGTGGCCAAATATGAACAGAGATATAGCAAGATTTGTGAGAGAATGCATATCATGTACCTGCAGTGACAAGTCCCATATTTTAAGGAATTCTGCAAATACACCCATGAGATTGCCTGAGAAAGCATGGGAGAGACTAGGAATAAATGTTTGTGGTCCGTTTGAAGGTTTGGGTGCAGTCAATAAATATGCATTAGTAATGATAGATTACTATTCAAAATGGCCTGAAGTAGTTTTTGTGACTGATGTAAACACCAGCAATATTATTGCTTTTTGCGAAGAAATATTTGGTAGAGAAGGATGTCCAGCTGAAATGTTATCAGACAATGGTCCACAATTCATTTCCCACGAATTTGGTGAGTTTTTGAAAAAATGGGGAGTCAAACATTTGAGCACACCAGTGTACGATCCAAGGGGAAATAGTTTAGTTGAGCGCCTCACTGAGTGTTAGTAGAACATATCCAATTAGTTACATCTATGAATGTGTGTTGGAGAACTCAAATAAAGAAAATGTTGTGGAACTACAGAACTACTCCCAGTGCAGTAAAGTGAGGAACTCCATTCTGTCTTCTTAAAGGCAGAATTCCTTGTACAACTGCTGTGCCCGCATGGATGGGCAGAAGTGGAAAAAAAAGTGAAGGATGATGAAATACGTGACAGGGTGGTCAAATATCAAAAAGGGTATCAGACAAAACAGAATGATAAAGTTAGCAAGATTCAGAAAGTCATTGCTGAGGGAGGTTTTGTTAAAGTGTGCCCAGACACCTTCATAATAAAAGGAAATTCCAAGTTATCTGATCCTAAGAAGGTGTTGGAAGTTAAAGGAAATTTGGTCAAAACATTGGATGGAAAATGGTGGAACATTTGCTAGGTTGTCAAGTGTAATGATGCCGAATTAAGATTTTGGTTTAAAGAAAAAAAAAGAATGTTTAGACAATGATTTTGATGATTACCTAAAAGTTCCCAGCACACGTCATAAAGTGAGACCTAGAAAGTACGATGACTATGTTTGTTCCTAATTGTACATTTTGTAATAAGGGAGATGTGTTATGTTTTCTAAACTTGTTTAGTTTTGTTTAGCTCCGAGCATCAGAGTTTTTCTGTTGGAATTGGGTATGTGGAGTACAGCAGAGGAAGCCTGGCTGTGGAGCTGGGAGGTTGGCTCTTGGGGTCGCTTTGGATATTCTTCAATAAACAACTATTTTATCTTCAAATGGCTCCAGAAATCTCAAAACCTGGGTCACATGGCTGGGTGTAGTTGGCAGTTGGACTTTGTATATTCATCCCAGACACCCACACATTAGAGGGATTAGTTGTGATTTGATTGGCCATCACTGGCAGGGTAGAAGGGGCAGAGCCTAGCAGTTCAGACTGGACTGTTCCCATTGGGCACAGGGTCAAAACTGATTTGCATATGGCTGGGTTCTAACTGGAATGGAATGGTGAGCAAAAAACGATGGATTTAGGCCCAGATCTCTGTACTGGGGTGAATTTATGACATTGTTCTGCATTCTGTCCATCCATTGTTGTTTTTGCATTTGTCCCCCCAAGTGGGACGGGTATGCCCAGACGTGGGCGCCGTGCTCTCCATGCCACTAGAGTCAAGCTATCCTGGCACGAGAGGGGTGAAACCACGAAACCGGTCATAGGATGCTTATTTCCAGTCCAAGGAGGACATGGCCTGGCAGCTCGGGCTTGATTGTTCCCATTGGGCACAGGGTCAAGACTGATTTGAATATGGCTGGGTTCAAACTGGAATGGCATGGTGAGCAAAAAACGATGGATTTAGGCCCAGATCTCTGTACTGGGGTGAATGTATGACATTGTCCGGCATTCCGTCCATCAATTGTTGTTTTTGCATTCATCACCCCGAGTGGGACAGGTATGCCGAGACGTGGGTCCCGTGCTCTCCATGCCACTGGAGTCAAGAGGGCTGAAACCCCAAAACCGGTCCTAGGATGCTTGTTTCCAGTTCAGGGAGGACCAGGCCTGGCAGTTTGGTCTGGACTGTTCCCATTGAGCACAGGGTCAATACTGATTTACATATGGCTGAGTTCAAACTGGAATGGCATGGTGAGCAAAGAAACTTTGAATTTAGGCCCAGATCTCGGTACTGGGTTGAATGTATGACATTGTTCTGCATTCCGTCCATCAATTGTTGTTTTTTCACTTACAAGACAACAGGATGTGCCCTGCCGTCATACAAATGACATCATAGTACTTTATTGTTCGTGCAGTCAGGCTGGAGCCAGGGTTGGAAATGCAGGAAAGTCCAAGCACTACAAAGAGTATTCTCTAGAAACTTCTCCTACTGCAAAGAGGACTCCAAGTATAAAACTAGTACCTCCATACCCACACTTCAGTTCACGTTCTGGACCTGCAGAAGGATTCTCAGATGACTGTTTGATGCTCTGGCCTGCTGTGTACTTCAGAAGATCGCTTTGCTGCATCTAGAAGGACTGCTCAGCTGCCTGGAGCCTGCCCTGAACCCTCAGAGGCCAGCTCTGCTGCTTGGCCTTGTTCTACTGCTTGAACCCTACCAGAGTGACTCCAAGGGCTAGTTAACTGGCCTTTTGATCAGAGCCTCATGGACAGAAATAGGCTCCAACTATCTTGAACCCGCATTAGGACCCAGCTGGGGTGAGTTTTGCCCCTTCCAAGTGCTTCCCCTCTACTCCTGCACCCTTGGGAGTGGTGCTAAAAGGGCCCAGGATAGCCAAAATCCCAAACTTGGTACTCAGAAAATATTTGCTAAAACGTGCTCTGAGAGTTGAGAGGAAACCAGGACCAGCCTGCTTGTTGATCTGCCCAAAGTACATCTCCAGTCGGCTTGACTTTGCTGCCGCTCTTGCTATGTTCTTCTCCACAGCAAATCCTGTTCAGTGGTCCTTTGCAGAAGGGGCGTCTGGCCCATTGGAGCCCCCGTTGGCTGCTAAGTGCAACTTCATCACACTGGAGGTTTTCAACTTCCAAAAAACAAACTAAGTCTGAACATGGAAATACCCCTCACACATCAAAAGAACCCTTGGTGTCATGCTTCATCATTGGGGTCTCCGCACCCCTCGACGGGATGCGGCGTGCTGCGACCTACGACTACGCGGGAGCACTTTTAGATTGATGACTATGCGTGGGGCGTGTGAGGGTTTGTATGTGAGTAAGTGGTGGGGTGAGTGAGAGTAAAAAGTACCTGGCTCGTGGGGTAAGACTAAAAAACTTTTAATTAGGCCCCCGGGCTGGTACTATTAAAAATGTAAAGTGCGAGGTGTTGATGCTGTGTTTATATACATCACCTCATGTGTGCGTCAACATGTTTCGGAGATCAACTCCTTCTTCAGGACAGGGTGCACAAATTCCCCACCTTACTCACGTTTCACTATGTAAAATATGTGTAGATATTTACAGAAAAGTGAAAATTATATGTAAACAATAGGCTATAATGTACCTACAGCGGTAAATCCAGTAATTGGCTATTTCAATAACTTGTCTTTATTGATTAGTGAACTCTTCCTTGCCCGCAGCCTGCAGCCTTGCTTCACTGAACTTAAATTAAGTCCGAAGGTAAGCACCGACTGGGCTCAATCCACTTTGTGTATCTGACCCTACCTTCATCACAGGTGACCGTATTTTTTTACTTTGACCCGGTCTCCCATGACTAGATGTCCAAAGTTGGTGCGATGATCTTTTAGGCCCTAGATTATACCTTAAACTTTAAAAATTCATTAGTCCAGTTCTACTGATTGGATTTTTGTCAGTTTGATATCAAATAATGTATTAAAGTTAAATCTATTTTTCTGAATTGGTGTGTTATTTTTCTTGTGCTGTGTATTTACTTTATTACTGTTTAAGTTCTGCATAAATACTTTACACATTGCCTCTAAGTTAAGCCTGATTGCCTTTGTACCAAGCTACAAGAGGGTTAAACATAGGTCAATTTAGGGAGTTTTGTGGTTCACCCTGACAGGGTCAGTGGCTGTTTCTTGAACAGGAGACACCCCCAATCAACTAATAACCCATTTTCTCACAACAGACTCTGTCTGCGTTATATCTTCTGAGTAGGAAAGACCATCATGGTATTGATTAGTCTACCCTGGGTTTAGGCTGAGGGTTATTGGACCGGTCTCTCTCTGCAGAGTTGCCACCAAACATTTGGCCTTCATCTTTTCTGGTTTATGAACCCGTTTTTGTTGGCTTTTAGGACTCTGCACTTTACAACTGATATCCATTGCCAAAGTGCTTTCTCCTTTAAACATGGTTAAATTAACTTGCATCCAATTGGCACATTTACATTGACTTTTGAGGTTTACCCTGAGAGGTATTGTGCCTGTTAACACCCCGCCCAACTAACAACCCAATTTCTCACAACATACTGCCACATATGTTATTTGATATGTTTTTTAGGAACCTGCCTATAGTATTCATTTACTCATTGTTTATGCCAAATATATTGTTATTTATTTGCAATGACTTAATACATTTATTTTCATTATATTACACAGTATTTCATATGTATTACCTATGTTATGTGTTTTGATTTGAATCATGGTGCTTAGGAAAAAGCCTAATAGATTAAGGCTTTCACATATGTATGTAAGGGAATTCTCACATTATTTGTCTCAGCTTACATTAGATTTTTTCAAAATAAACAATACAGATGGCATAGAAAAGCTATTCAAATCCTTTCCATGAGAGAGATTGGAACATCATTACTCCAGACAACAGAGCAGCGGGGCTCCAAATTGAGCCATCCATGGCCATGTGTAGCTGTTTGTCAGATAACAGATTTTCCAACAAAACATTATAATGAGACAAGCCTGCAAACCAGGCAAGCATAAATGAAGTACACATACAAATGTATGTTCATATTGAAATACAGACCCTCGTTATGGTATGTAGGTAGTAGGCATGTAGGGATTCTAAAAAATCCACAGTATATAGTATATTGCAGATTTTCATACAATTTAAATGTTGTACTTACGCTATTAACTTCAGCCCTACCGGTTTCTGCAGAAAGGTAGGATGTACAGACCCATCGGTGCGCTGCAAGCTTGATCTCTTAATGATGGTTCCCTCCCACTTGGTTGCTTTGTTAAATCCCTGGATCTGGAGGAAACAAAATGAGCATCGGAGACTTTCTTTTGTAAACGGCAAAGCAAGTCTGCTACATCTACAAATTAATTGTGAACGAGAAAGGAACCTACCACAAAGATGCCACTGTTCTCATTTGAAGCATGTTAATTTATCAGACCCAACATTGGGCCGGATGTTTCAAGGCCTTTGCGACTCGCAAACGGCCTTCTAGCATGATTTGCTATGCATCAAAAAATCGCAATTTAAGGAATCGCAAAAAATTGCGATTTCTTATTTTGCCATAGCATTTAAGGAATCACAATTTTTGAGATTCCTTAAATGATATGTATGTAACATTTTGAAATTGCGAATTTGTTTTAAGAAATCGCAAATTACCACCAACTTGTGCTTGGTGGTAATTTGCGATTTCTTTAAAAAATGCCCTATTTGGCATTTGTGAGGGTGTCATGTGACACATATACATGCCCATAGGGCATGTATGTGTGCCACATGCACACACATGTAAATTTCAGGGGTGCAGCAGGGTGTCTTTGAGACACCCCTGCACCCTTGAAATAATTCTCAAATTGCGATTAGCAAATTGCGAATTCGCAATTTGAGAATTATTGCACTATCATTCCTATGGGCCTCCTGGCCCATAGGAATGCATTGGAAATTATTCTTTATTTGCGAATTCGCAAAATGCGAATTCGCAAATAAAGTATATTAAGGAATCGCTAAAAAATAGCAATTTTGTACATACATTCCATTTTGCGAATTCTAAATAGCGATTCGCAAAAAATCGCTATTTAGAATTCGCAAATCGGAATCTTGATACATCTGCCCCATTGTTTCCAGCTTTACCTCTCCTCAACACAAGTACAGGTCTCAGAGGCAGTAACACTAATATCATATTTAGTGCCTTAAAAGGTAAAGAAGTGGAGATCTAGAAGTTAGCGAAGAAAAGAGAGAGGGATTGAAAGGCGGAGGACAATAAACTAGAGAGGGTGAGAAAGGCTGACTGGGATGAAGGAGAAGGGAGAAGGAAGAAAGAGAATTTAAAGTAGCGAGAGAAAGTGAGAGGAAGAGGAGGGGTAATGATGAAAGAAAGAAGGAGAGAGGATTATATAAATACGGAATAAGGGAGCACAATGAGGAGAGCCAGGAACGTATGAAAGGGAAGGAAGATGCCAGAAGTAAGTACGAGTGGAGAAGAAGGTGAGAACAATAGTAAAAAGAGAGAAGTCGAAAGGATTAATGAGAATAATAATATATAATGATCCACATTTGTAAAGCGCGAACAATCACCCGTAAGGGTCTCTAGGTGCTGTGGGCCGTCGGGAAGATTAAGCGAGCTATTGCCAGAGTCACATGGTGCTGGGCTAACCTGCCGCCGGAGCCGGGGATCGAACCATGATCCCCACATTCCAGCGTCAGTCGCCCTGGCCGCGGCGCCACACCTCTCTCCGAATTTCGCTGTGTGCGCTGCATCGCCAAATGCGTTGCAGCACCCGCACCAATTTTTTTTTTTTGTTACTTACCTGAAATCGCCAGTTTGCTGCATTTTACAACCCCCCACCCTGCCCCTCCCCCGACCCATGTCACCGCCCGGTGGCACGCCCTATATGGGCCCTGGCTGATTAGGGGGCACCATAGGTGCCCCCCAGGGCCTATGTCCCTGGTCAAGGGAGTTAGGGTGGCCTGCTACCTGCCCCCAAATCCGTTTCCGCCTGCTGTTTTGGTGCGGGTTGACCGCCGCAGAATGACCAGAGGAAAGGGATATGGTAATCCCTGCACCAGTGCCTGTCAGGCACCACCGCCAGTCAGGAAATACAGGGAGGTCTGACAGGCAGTCGGTTACAGACCACCTGTCGGGACCGTGGCGGTCGGAGTTTCCATCCGTCACCCGCCCAGAAGCCATTATAATATGGCGGATGGAGATCCCTGTATTGGCGGTCTCCATGCCATCATAATCAGGCCCTGTCTATTCTGGATTTTTGCACATAAAGACAGTGCTTCCCATTTGTTCGTGGGGTATGTGATCAATTATGGCGTTATTTTTCTCACAAAAATCAATCTCCATAAACACAAAGTTGACTTATAGTAGACTCAATCTTCCACTAAGACAGTTGAATGATCAGTTCCAGCCTGTTCCTGGATATATTACATCTTCATCATATAGATTGTGAAATATATGCAAAGTCAACTCCCTCTACAAGTTTCCACAATACATGCCTCCTGAAAAAGAATAACCAGCCCCAGTTTTAATATACTTCCAATGCAATGCTATCACCAGTTTGGGACCCATAATAAAGAGTCCATACTAACATATCACTGAGTCCTCTCAAACAAAAATTACCCATTTTACTAGTATGGTTGGCTGTAATGAATGACACTTTGGGATCTCTTTTCTGTTGAGGTTATCATTCCAGTATCAAAAAATATTATTCTCTTTTTTCATATGTGGGTTAGTGCGTGTATAATGAAAATTAGAAATTAAAAAATTGTTGCTGTCTAAAAAGAAAATCTTCATTAGAGGAGCATTATGTGCAGATATCACAAGGAAGGAAGTTGGTTAACTTTGCCTGTTAGTCCATGCATTTACTTTAATTTATCACTGTTAGGATGTTATTTTCAGAGGCATCTGATCTAGTGCAAAAATACATAAAATAAACTGGCACAACTGGGATAGAAGAGGATGGAGGGTATGAATTGATATCTGATCAAAGTATATTTGATCATCGTATATGATGGCCAAGCAAGCAAATTGCAAAGAAATTGCATGGTGACAAGTGCACAGGAGAAATGATATGCAATGCTTCATCAGAGTTTCATACACAATTTTTGTAAAAATGGGAAACAATATAAAGGAGGAGAAGGTGACAAAATTGACAAAAAAGGCAGACATTTTACCTCAACTCAGTTTGAGATTTGAATGTCAGGATGGCACATTTCACAGAGGATTGATACAACCATGGTAGCGAGGAAAACAAAACAGGAATTCAAGTTGGGCAACAAGTTTTTAAGCTGAGAAAATATTTGTAATGGCACTTAACCTCTTAACCGCGGCGGCAATTCCGCCATGGTGCAGCGGCACTACGGAGGTAGTGTGTGTGTCGGCAGTTAGCTCACGCAAGCAGCAAAAGGGTTTTAGAAGAGGACCAGAACTGGATTTATTCTGGAGAAAGAGCAATTGTAAATCAAGGTGCAAATTACATATCAAAGACTATCACAGAGTGGATGAAAAGTCCAAAGAAATTCCCTTTAGGCAACGTTCACAGCATAGGTAACTAGAAAAAAAGATACATTTTTAAAAAGCATCCATTATTATCCTTCAGGTCCGCCCTCTTCCATAAAACCATATAGAATTTCTCACCTATTTCGAAAACAAATACTAAGAGCCTGATTCAGAGTTTAACAGCAGATATTCCATCACAAATGTGATGGATATCTGGCTGTCTTTTGACAAGTGCATTAGAATATAATGCAGTTGTAATAAGGGGGATGGGCTTTCCATCACTTTAGTGATGGAGTACCTGCACACCAAACTTTAAATCAGGCCCTTAATCACTAAAATCAGACAATTCATACAAACTTCGAAATCTCACGTTCCTACTAATAAGCGCTGCATCATTCTCCAAACCTTTTTTTTGAAGGTGTATAAATGCAGAAGTCCTATCCAAGCTGAGCAGTCAAGTAGACAGAAGCAAGTCATTCAACGTTCTGGCACAATATTGCCTAGGATCATTCATAAAGGGCTGTAGAACCACTTTGATGACAGACATTACTGAATGCGTAACTTCATTGGATATCTGCAAAAAAATGTGTGGGTGCTTTCACTATGCTATGAAAGGGCCCCAATGTTTACTGTCTACTTTTGCAAATGTCACTGATGCCAATTCTGTGATCAAAATATGCAATTGTGAATCACAAATGGCTTTTCACATTGAGGAAATCATTTTGTTTTTTTTAACCACCCCTTCTCAATAAACAGATGAGTTTTGGAATTTCTGAAGCATTGGGATATCATAGAGAGTCTGTTGAATCAATGATGGTTCCCCAGCAGTGCTGACTGCTAAAACAGTTAAGTAGATAAAGTCTATAAAGATAACAGACTTGGCGATGAAGTGAACATTCTTCATCCTCTCTAACCCCACCTGATTATTCAAGAGCAGTACCATCTTACACAACACTCAAAAATACATGTGAGGTTCCTCAACTCTTGCTTCAGCTACTTCTCCATTTCATCACATGCATGTATGTGTTCACAGTGAGGATTGCACAGTGGTGATTCAATTTCACATCCCAATTTCACATCTATGCAGATGACCTGCATTCACCATCCAAGTGGAGAAGAAACAGGCAAAACTGCAGCACTATTGAGGAGTGTCTGAAGGAGCGTGGATGTGGAAGCATTGAGTCTAAATAAGCCTAACTGCATGATAACTTTGATTGTAGATATATATTGTGACTCAATATCTATTCTTTGACCCAAGATCATAGGAAATGCTCATTCTTCAATGAAGAACATTGTCAGCTATTCAACTTGACCATCTTCTTCAAAACTATCATTAACAGAATACATGTTTCATTGGTGGTTTTGTACATGGGAGTCTGTAATCATTTTATAACAACCTGTTACAATTTTTTTATTACTGTCTAACAATTTTATCACAAGTCATGTAATGTGAAAATGAGGTAGCAGCTGATGCAGCGGAAGCATTGGGGGATTTTTGTCTGCTCACTTATCCGCACCAACTATTATATAAAAATCAGAAGCGTAACTCTAATAACGGGCCCATAAGTCATTATCACTCGATTAGTAATATAAAAAGTCCTCGGATTAATCTTTGGTAGAGCTAAAAGGGACTAAATAATGAAAGACAGAATGCTATTTCTCCACGAAGACCTCCAATGAAGAAATACGCTAAACATTGGTCATTACAACCATAATCCAAATAACTCAATAACTCAATAATAAAGACAAACACTATTCTTTTCTATTAGTTTTCTTGTCGTTTCAGAAAATGGATGGTCAAGTGTAAAATACAAATTAGAATGTCATTATTCAGTCTATAAAGTAGAAAATAGATTCACAAGAATCAATACATATCATTCATGAAACATCAGAACATCAAGTAAAGAGGAGTGAGAAAGAGACAGAAAAACATCAGCGAAACAATTGTTCACTTATGAAATAGAAAATACTAATGCACAGCGTGCAATTAGTCTGAAAAGCTAACCCTGCAGCCTTAAGGGAATAGCAAGAGCAGCACCTTCAGCAGACGATGTGCAAAGTTTCAAGAAAGTCTCTTAGGATCAGCAGGTATTGCCAGCCAGAGTATCAGGAATCTGCACGGCATGCAGAAACACGAATGCAGGACGGGTAACCATTCATGTGAACGAGCCAAGGAACACTTTCCCACAGGAATCTTTATAGTACGCTACTTCCTCTATTCTGCTAAATGTTGCATTCTCTCTCTTTAGCGAGCCTCTCTTTTGGTTATTCATTGTGGTATGACAATCTACTGAGAGTGACTTTTCTACTATTTTCTAAACACTCTTTGTCTAAATAGTGTATAATTTCCAAGAGAGGAAGAGGAAATGAACCTGGTTCCAAATGTATCTAGAATATTATAACAGTTACATTTGTCATTTACATTGCTCACCTAGACAGGAAAGAAACCTTGAAGACCTTTAGAAAAGTGCTAAATACCGACACTCTAAGGAAGCATTTGTAACATCTGAAGGCCAGAAGCACGTAAAGTACATCCTCTAACAAATATGAGGCCTACATTAATTTAGCAAACAGAGAATAATTTCTAAAAACCTACACTACTTTCACGAAGAATAAAGATGTTTCTTTTGTCGTTTATTTTTCTGTAGTTAGGAAAACAGAATTACATTCAGTTAGCATAATGCACATAATTTCAGCTTAGAAAAATCAACTATCGTGTCCTGTGCACATTTCTCAGGTTACACACTCTTGTGTTATATTAATAGTTTTGCATATGGTATTAAAATAGATGAATTAGAGTGGGTTTCATCGAGCAGATTTTATTTTCAAAAATCGTACCCCATCAATCCTCCTTTTGATGGTATCCCAAACCAACACCATAACCTTTATCAGATTACTATCTGATAACATAATTTAGAATGCAGAGTCCATTGTTCGCGTCTGTTTCAACCTAACACACTCTCAACCTTTCATCACACTATAATAAACACTCGTTCGATCCTCCATTTCTATTTCTTCTCTTTTCCTTTTTCTTGCTCTTCGCGTTGCATCTTTCGTTTTATTCATTTATAAAGCAAAAATACCAGTAGTATGCCAGGAACAACTGCAACTATTGGTGTTAGTATCCTCCCTAATAAGCTATTAGCAAATGTCGAAAACCAATTACGTATAGAAGAGAAACCCTTACCAAGTTTCTTACAAGCACCATCAACCTTCACTTTTGCTAAATCATCATGTACATGAGTAATGTTGCTAATATATCCTTTCATAGCTCTACTTTTATCAGTAATAAATGTGCAACATTGTTGAGTTATCAGCATACTACAGAGTCCGCCCCCTTTTGCCAATAATGCATCCAGGGCAACTCTATTTTATAAAACCATGGTTCTCATAGCAACCATTTCCGTATCAATCATTAAAAATCCACCAGCAGTATCCGTTGAATACGAGGATACTATGGATGGGAGGGTTTGTTATGTGTGCATACAGCTACCTACATCTGTATCCAAAGGGGTGACTTATCATCACCTTCCCCCTGACATACCAGTCTGTTCTATGGCAAAGAGATGTTCCAATACTGCTACTCATACTCTGACTTAGTTTTTTCAGAGGGGCAATAAAAGACATTTAGCGAGAAATCATTAATTGATATATCCACATGCAAAACACAGTTAATGTCTTAATTTTAATTTCTGTATCTTCTTTTAGATCTCTCTTAGCATTAATTGTTACATGCTCATTATTTTTAGTGACATTTGCACCATTTATAAACATAAAATATATTACAACAAATGTTAATACCAACCATACACACATTGTTAACTTAATACATGCAAGACAAACATTAAGACATCTTTGCCTAAATATGCCTTGATTCAGTTTATCAGTCTCAGTACTTGTTCATATATTTAAAAGATGTAATACAAAATTACTAAACTAAATTTTGCTAGACTAGTTTTAGGCTGTGCTCCCCACACCTTTATTATTATTATTATTATTATTATTGTTTAAATTTATAATGCACAACAGCTGCCCAAAAATGGTTTCCCGGCGCAGCTAGCAAATCCAAAAGTTTAGATAGAAAACAAGAGAGGCCAGTTATTTATTAAAAAGCCACGTCTTTAAGGACTTGCGGAATTGACCATAGTCAGTTTTGTTGCGTAGTGCTGTAGGCAAGGTGTTCCAAAGAGTAGGACCCAGATAAGAGAAGGACCTTCCACCCATCCGGGCTAATTTGAATTTAGGGACCATGAACCTCCCTTGAGTGGTGGAGCGAAGGTTACGGGCGGGTGAATAGGGACTAGCCAAGGATTGAGGATAGAGTGGGGCGTGACCAATTTTGATTTTGTGCATGTAGCTTAGGGCTTTAAATTGTAATCGATTTTCTACCCTGATCCAGTGTAAGCTACGTTGATGGGCGGAAATGAAGGAAGCCTTTTGAGCCTACAGCCTCCTCCTTCAGTTTCAGTCCAGTTTTTGCTCCAAAACTTTTCAGAATTCATCTATTTCATAAATCTCCTCTCTCTTTCTCTGCACCCTTTACAGAAAAACAGTTTATCTAGTTTAGCTTGTAGGAGCTATTGCTTTTTGAACAAAATTCAAGAAATTATTTTTTTCCAATCATTCAATGTAGTAGTCATCATATATGTCCATTCAGGTGCGCTGTGTTTCTTATTTGGTACATTAAAGCTCTTCTTCTTCAATTTCACATTGTTAACATTGGCTAGATATTTCAATCACTGTTTCTGGAACCTTTTTATTCACAGATTATTTTACTCTTAGTACTCCTTTTGGCCATTTATCTTCTCTCTTTGTTCTTTTTCCATTTTCATTGTCAATGTCATTTAAATTTAATTCATTCTTTTCTTTCGCTGAATCTCTTTTTTCTTTATTGCTGCTTATAGGAATCCCTTCATTTTCAACAGTAACAACCACAGCATAATTTTATTCAGTCCCAGTAATTTGTGCCCACTCTACTTGATTTTCAACTCACCTTGGAATGTTTCTTTGTTCTCGTCATTCTTCTTCTGCAAGTTCCTCACTTTTATTTATTTATTTATTTACAAAGTTTTATATAACGCTGGCTAGACCCGGAGGTATAAATACGCTTTACATGAGGTAGTAAGGTAGTACATTTATTGCACAGTTAATTAAAACTCACAATTTAAAATACATAAAAATTGGTTATCAAACAGTTAAAATAATTTGCGTAGTATGTATTGTCGATCAGCCAAAGTTGCTTGGGCACCGCAGCTTTACATGAGGATCAGTGAGTTACAGGTTCCATAATTACTTAAGTCAAATAAAGTATCCCCTTTGGATAAAAATACAAACCAAATACTACACTTGCAAACTCATCATTACAAACAGAATTAATACCAATCCATATAGCCTAGCAAGAGCAAAGATGATGCTGATGGTCAAAATTAAAAATGTGTACAATTTATTACAACATTCATAAAAGAAGAGAAAACAGTAAAATAGTTGTGTATATGTCCTAACACAATAAAATAATTACATAAAAATTCATAACACAGTGGGAATGAAAACATAAAAAATGATTCTAATTAAAAAAGAAAAGGACACAATAGTCAGACATAATTAAATCAAACTCCAAATTGTGGCAATATCTTAAATGGAGAAGTTATTTGGTCCAATGACTTTGTGTGTCACAATTCAAAATAGCATCGACGCGCTTCGGTTTTGGCAACTTCGTTAAAAGCCAGCACCTTCCTCAGGATTAAAATATAAATTCCCACAATTTACGGTATATCTGCAAATAAAAAATGTCTAATATAAGATACACATTATCTGACTAAAACAACATCTACATCATAATACAATACAAAGCTCCTGCTAGCTGTGTGGCACTATAGCCCTATACATTCAGAACTTCTACATTTACATCTCTCATGCAGATTAGTAACTCATACTACATTACAGGCATTTAGCCTTGTTTGGAGTTTGATTTAATTATATCTGACTATTGTGTCCTTTTCTTTTTTAATTAGAATCATTTTCTATGTTTTCATTCCCACTGTGTTATGATTTTATATGTAATTATTTTATTGTGTTACGACATATACACAACTATTTTACTGTATTCACTTCTTTTATGAATGTTGTAATAAATTGTACACGTTTTTAATTTTGACCATCTGCATCATCTTTGCTCTTGCTAGGCTATATGGATTTGTATTAATTCTGTTTGTAATGATGAGTTTGCAAGTGTAGTATTTGGTTTGTATTTTTATCTAAAGGGGATACTTTATTTGACTTACAGTCTTTTGGAACCCTACCCCTTTGGTTGTTGGGGTCCCTCTCTTTTATTAGAGATCCATAATTACTTAAACAAGTAAAGACATAGGAGAAAAGATGAAACATGAGATTACACAGTTATGTGAGATTATTAGCGCTTACACACATCTTATGGGGAGTGAAGAGGTAGAGGGGAAATGGTAAACGGGGATAGGGAATGCAGGCAGGTAGGAAAACACTATGGGGAGGCGGGAAAAGGATGTCCGATGTGCGGCTGGGTAGGTGCTGGCCGAGGGGTGAACCAGAGCCAAAATCCTCTATAGCTGCATATGACAGCTCCACTGGGCATCAGCCAAAGTTGCTTGGGCACCACAGCTTTACATGAGGATCAGCGACTTGCAGGTTACAAAATTACATCAGTTACAGGAGCCAAGAATAAACATAAGGATAAAAACAGTGATTACACAGTAACAAGATATATTAATGTATCAGCTGGAAAGGGAAGGTAGCCACAGGATCACGGAGGGAGGAGGTGGTGGAGGGAAGAAAACACTACTGGGAGATGAAGAAAAACTATGTTCAATGTCCGTCTGGGTGGGTGACTGCCGAGGGGGTGAACCAGAGCCAAACTCCTCTATAGCTGCCTAAATAGCTCCACCAGGAATCGACCCTGTTGCTCAGTCTCCACGGTAAGCACAATATTCATGGTTTCCACCCTGGAGGCCTCGTCATAACTCCATCTGCCGCACCAGTCCCGTTGTTACAGGGAAACCCAGAGCGTAATTCAAACATCAAGGGGTGCTTGCTCCGTGGCGCTTGTTCAGCTGGTTCCATAGACCATGCTGCAGCGCGTTCTATGCCTCCCTCAATAGTTTCTGTATTCTATACACTTTAAGCGGACTTGGGACTACATTAATTCAGCAAACAGAGAATAATTTCTAAAAACTTACACTACTTTCACGAAGAATAAAGCTGTTTCTTTTGTCGTTTATTGTTCTGCAGTTAGGAAAGCAGAATAACATTCAATTAGCCTAATTCACATTATTTTAGCTAAGAAAAATCAATTCTTGTGCCTTGTGCACATTTCTCAGGTTATACACTCTTGTGTTATACTAGTAGTTTTGCATATGTTATTAAAATACATGCCTTAGAGTGGATTTCTTCAAGCAGATTTTATTTTCAAAAATCGTACTCCATCACAGCTGAACAGTAATAGCTTATTACAGTTGAGAAATCACAATACTTGCTGCCACAGTCAGACCACAGTGTTAACAGCAGGTTGGTAATGGAACAGAATAGCGTCTGTTGTCAAGAAACAACGAAAACTAGAACAAGCTCTTAAGGTTTTCTGAAATGTTTCCTGAAATGAACAGTCATTAGCAGAAAAGAACCAAATAGGTTAAATCTTTTTCACACTACTGATTCCGCATGGATTCTGCATATTTTTCAAAGTGATTTATTTAACTGAAGGTACAAGAAGCTAAGAATTTATATTTGGGGGGGGATAGTAATTGTTTGACAATGAATTCTGAAAAATAAAATGTCCCCTTCCATATGTCAAAGGATATTGCAAGTCCTTTATAAAGGGACACAGCCTTTTGTCTTGGTCTTTCATATGGTCACAGGACTCCTTGATAAGTTGCAAAAATCGTATAATGTACTTAAGAGGGTATTTTATCCCATATATTCGGACATGTTCTCCAGTTCCTACAAGCAAACTACTGATTCAAATTCACAAGATCACTCCTTATTGCCTGACTTCATCATTGCAATAGAGTATGAATAGGCTGTGTCAAAAAAAATCGAAAACTTTCAAATAAATCAAATGCAAGCTGTAAGATTCTTCTTAAATCTGTAGAAATAGTACTGTGTAATACCCACAATGAAATTACTCTACAGGCTACTGGTGCAACAGAGAACCAAATCTAAGCTCTTGTGCATCATGTGCGAAGTGAATCAGGGCATAGGCCTGGAGAGCCCACAGAACCTAAAACACCTTTACATTGCACACTTGACACTGAAACACCAAAGGAGTCCACTAAGCAAAGATTGGATGAAAACTACTCACAATGCAAGACAACCTTCTACGTATCCCCCCCGTACCCTGATTTGAAACAAAATTCAAAGAGACTTTAACCACTGGAACCTAAACTGTTGGAACAAATCGTACAGATTGACGAGGGTCTGGACCCCATAGCAACATACTGTCATGGCTATCATTGTCATGTGTATTTTAACAAGTTCCCATTATCAGTGTGTGTGAGCAATTGAGGAGAATACACAGTAGACAGCTGTTAGTACACCCATTCTCGCCCCAGAAAAAAAATTTGATTATCTAAAAAACTAAGAATTGAAGAACGGATAAGACAACTTACTCGCTCTATAATAAATTGTAATGATATTGTAATACATTGTAATGATATTGTAATAAATTGTAATGATATTATTATTATTAATTATATTATTATTAATATTACTATTACTCTCACTAATATGATTTGTATTATGATTATTTTCATTATCATTGAAATAGCAATAAGCAAAAAAAAATTACTATAAAAACAACAATAATAATAATAATGGAAGTTGTTATTTTATTATCAGTATTATTATTATTATTGATAGTAAAATGAACAATAATAATATTACTACTAATACTGCTAATAATAATAATGATAATATTTATAATAACAATAACAACAACAATAACAATAATAATAATAATATATTAACCCCTTCCGTGTTCCCGTAGGCCAACTCCCGCCCCAGTGCTGCGAACGGCCAATGCTGTCGCAGCCCCGCCCATTTAATAGAAAGCCTGCACCGCTGCGGAATTGCCACCGCGGTTAATGCTTTATTATTAATAATAATAATAATATTAATACATAAAGTGAAATAACAATAATATACAGACTTCTAGATGGGTAACAGTGAATTATGGGAATCTTTTTCACCACAAGATTCTGAGTGACATCAAATAGAGAATGAGAGCGAATCTCGAGTTGCCTATGATGTCACTCAGAACTCCGAGGTGAAATACATCCCAGTTATTCACTTTTTACCCACCTGTAATTTTTTTTTAAGTGTGGCATACAAAACCATTTGCCCCTGCTTTCAACTGTTATACCGTGGCAGCGGCGAAATGGCGGGGACATACATAACATGGCCCATGAAAAATATCTCTATCCCAAAGATACCTGCCATCCTTGACCAACCCCCACCACCTTGCCACCCTTCCTTCTCCCTCCTTCAGCCGTGCTTTCTGCTTTCATTCAAAGTAAACTATTAGAGCTGTGCTGAAAGGCTCTCTGACAGACCTGTCAGCCTGGCCTGGAAGGCCTTTATGACGTAGCAACAGAGGATAACGAGTTTTCAACTCTTGCTGTGTCATAGCAGCGAGTTATAAGATTTAAAAACTGAAGTAAACGATTCTACTGATAAAAATGGAAAAATTGGATACTGCAACTGCACTAGGGAATTATCTGAGAGGTGTAGATCGTTTGGCCAGGGAAACACTCAAGAAAGTATTGTGACTCCTTCTTTACCTACTTTTGTAGGAGATAATGTGAAAGACGGATGTACGTTTAGGTCAAATGGTTTAAACTTTTGTAAAATAATTATTTATGTAAAGGGCTTTTTAAAGATTGTAATGCCTATTTTACTAAGTTCAGATGTTTTTAACATGTTTACTGATCTTTTTTTAAATTGGAAATATTGAAAAATATGTGCCAATGGTATCTTATGGCTTTACTATAAATGTATAAATAGAGCAGCTCAGAAAAGTAACTGTGTGATTTCAGAGATCATTACGTTCAATTGTCATTCGTTGGATTGTAATGTTTTATAATTTTTATGAACTCGAAGTTTAGAGACCATGGTCTAAATAAACAGATTTTCTCTCTCAGTAAACGATAGAGGCTCTCTACAAAAGCCATGCATAACAAGTGTGACAATACATATAGAGAAAGAACAAAAATATTTTTGAAAAGATAGGTTTAGTGCCAATGCTACGAATAATAACAATGCCACTAATGTTATAAAGTTTATATTAGCTGGTTTAACTCCCATTTAGACAATGTAAGAACGGTTTCATTCTCACTCTTGTTACGTTGTATTTCTTCACTTACCCAAACAGCACTATTTCTTATCTTATATTTTTTCATGTGGATGTTTGGTTAAATTTTTGTTGTTTTCAGGCTATCTAGCTATTTCATCGTGTTGATGCATCCTGACCCATTCTGTAAAGTACGGTTGCCATTTCTGTGATGATACAATGCTTAACGTTTGGGAAGTGGAGGGAGGTGGGGTCGGGGACATACTACAAAAGGAACTTTCGACTTTAAAGTGTTATTATTTCCAGACTGACATCCTCTCTCACTCAAGATACATGGGTCTGATGGTGCAATACTCTTTACATTTGACGTGTATATAAATCTGTGAGCTGTGTTTTGCAGCGCTTGTTCAAGGATGCTTGATTGCTCATTTCATGAACGGATAACAGAAGTCCAAAGATGGTACACTATATTGGCTATGATGGCCAGAAACGTGTCTTTCAGAAGCACGAAGGTTTAGCTGCGGAGGCAGAATTTAATGAACACACTATTTCACTCAAAAACAACGTTGGTTACATGGCAGGCGATTTCCAATCAGAGGTGTTACAACGGAAGAAAGAGGTGATAGGTGTATACTTGTTTCCTGTAATAGGAAAAAAAGATATTTAGTTCAAACGTGCATCGGACGTCAGTAGAATGAGCATTTTATTATACACCAGACAAATGGACAAATGCACAAATGTACAAATACTTTATCTGGAAGTCTGCAGTCGATTCCATACTACTGTCTTGTGACTTCACTAGTGACCTGTATGAAATGGCATAGCTACTCCACGGTAATAACTAATTACAGTTGAGTTGTGAAGCCACAATATCTATTGTCAGAACCGACATGCCCTTTGAAAGGCAGGGTACAAAAGGGGGTGGTGATGGACGGAGCATCTGAATCAACACTCACACCCAGTCAAAAGATCTGGGTTTAATCCATCACCGTTCTTTAGCCCACTCTGCCACCCCAGTTCTGACATGGCTATATGCAAATCAGTCTGACCCTGTGCCTCATGGGAACAGTCCAGCCCGAACTGCCAAGCCATGTCTTCCCTGGACCGGAAACAAGCTTCCAAGGACCGGTTTCTGGCATTGCAGCCGTCTTCAGCCCGGCTTGCTTGAATCCAGTGGCAAAGTGAGCAAGGGACTCACGTCTGAGCATACCCTGCCACACTTATGGCGGCCAAAAGCAGTACAAAAGGGGGTGGTGATGGACGGAGCATCTGAATCAATCAAACACTCACACCCAGTCAAAAGATCTGGGTTTAATCCATCACCGTTCTTTAGCCCACTCTGCCACCCCAGTTCAGACATGGCTATAGTCAAATCAGTCTGATCCTGTGCCTCATGGGAACAGTCCAGCCCGAACTGCCAAGCCATGTCTTCCCTGGACCGGAAACAAGCTTCCGAGGACCGGTTTCTGGCATTTCAGTCGTCTTCAGCCTGGCTTGCTTGAATCTAGTGGCAAAGTGAGCTAGGGACTCACGTCTGAGCATACCCTGCCACACTTATGGCGGCCAAAAGCGGTACAAAAGGGGGTGGTGATGGACGGAGCATCTGAATCAATCAAACACTCACACCCAGTCAAAAGATCTGGGTTTAATCCATCACCGTTCTTTAGCCCACTCTGCCGCCCCAGTTCAGACATGGCTATATGCAAATGAACTTGGGTGAATGTATGACATTGTTCTGCATTCTGTCCATCAATTGTGGTTTTTGCCTTTGAAAGGCAGGGGCAGATTTACAACTGATATTTTGACAATGAAATTCAGAACTACCTTTTCAGATCTCCTGTATTTCTTTCCTGAATTCAGGAGTCATTAGCAGAAATGAGGCATTTTGAAGGGCTGGCGTAAGTTATACAAAAGCAGTAATCTCTCTTCATTTTATCACTCATTCTGAGCTACATTTTAAAAAACAAATTACATTAAAAAGTTCCTAATATGATTTAGCAGCAATTTTTACTGTACATTGTTTAGTTTTGTGCTACAGATTCCTCAATCATTCTACAAATATGCAAATTCACTTCATATGAAAGAGCCGAAGATCAAAGATTTAATTTGTTGTTTGGAGAAGGACATTGCTGTGACTGTAAAAGGCCTTTGGCCACATTCCTCTGAATGAACACATAACTGCCTGGTGCACTAGCAATATATTTATAGGGTCGGATTTACAAGGACTGGCGCATCCCTGCATATCAGCAGAGATGCGCCAGGTAAGATGCGCCACACAAGTTTACCCTTGCATCACCACAGATGCTCCGCATTTACAATGTGGCACAGGGAGTAACAGATGCGTGACGCATCTGATGGCGTAAGGGCAGCGCATTGCTGGAGTCGTGTCGCAAACGTGACACAAAACCAGCAATGCTCAGTGCTGCCTATACCTGACATGCTGCGTCACGCCTTACGCCTGCTTCAAGCAGGCGCAGGGTTTTGACGCAGTGGCATAAAAAAAATGACTCCGTGAAATCGTGTCGATTTCACTGCGTCACTTTTGAGAGAATTTTTCCGACGGAATGCACACCCTGCATACATTAAACCTGACGCAGGTTTAATGTGGTGCAGGGCTTTACAACGTGACGCATCTCCCTAGATTCATCACGTTGTAAATAAGGCGCAACATGGCGCATGGTTTACGCCGCAGTTGCATCACATAAGTGAAGCAACGGCAGCATACATGTGTTGCAAAGGGCTTGTAAATCTGCTCCATATTATATAGGAGAAAGTAAATGTTCTCATGTATTATCTTGGTATGAATATCTAAATTATCCACAGGGATGCAGATATTATAAATGCATGTGTTCTTGGGGTCCAGTTTCTTTAAAGATTGTATTTTCTATGACCTTCTGTCCTGCAGATATTTGAGGTTTTATAATAATAAAATTGAGAGAGTTGCAAGATTTACCGTTTTCAGATGTGATGTTTGTTTCGTGCTCCAATATGTCATGGAAATGCACATTAATCTTATAAAGTAATGCCGCTTTGGTTTTATTGATCATTTCCCAATAGCAATGTATGGTTGGTTGATTTACAACCGTGCGAATGCTGAATTCAAACATATGTTTTCAGGTTTCGATGCGAATTTTATTGCATGACTATCCTTCAGCATTTTAATTCTTTCGTTCCATTGACAATATGTTTATATTTAGGGTCTGCTCTACATAGGCAGTAAATCCACACAGCCAATGCATCACAAGAAAAGCTTTACTCAAAACAAATTTCCATTGGTATTCGACCACCGAGCTAAAAATAATACCTCTGCAAATAAGCTTAGTGGCTTTCTGGTGACTATTTACCAATCTGCTACTCGATTGGATTTTGCTTGTTCTTTTAAGAACTGGGAGCACTGCCTTGAACTTCTAAAAACAGTCACAAATTAGCAGAACTTGACCCAGAAGGATTTTCTTAATTATTGCCAGGCCTACCTACCCATAAACGCTCACGGGACCACTAAGACATTCTGGTCTATTTTTCAGCTACTAACATGCCTCGGGGGATATTCGCATTCTTATGTGGCCTACCTGTTTGTTTTTAATCCATTTATTTATGTTTTCTTTTTGAACCTGCATTTAGTGACATATTTGACTCCGAGCAGTGGGAGACTGCTAAACAATCCCCAATGCATCGAGTCTTTCCCCTACGCATGGTGGGAGCGAGGGCATTATAGTGGGTATATACTGACTTTCAATCAGGCCGTGGTAATATGATACGAAAAAGACTTCCACTGAAAAATGTGAGCACAATGCATAGGCTAATTACATCGATATTTTTGAAAGGCGCTGCATGCTGTCGATTTGCTAGGCGAGGAAAAGAACAAATCATCTGTGCACACGCATGCTGAATGTATTTAGTTTGATTTATAATAACAGTAATGATAACTATTCATGCATTTACGTAGATCTCAATCCGTCTGGAGTGCTTTGTGCTTAATAATAGATAAAAGCACTTGTCTAGCACGGTCAGAATTGCAGGTCCACAATTGTTTGATGACTGCATTGAGCACAGAGAACATTACCCTGTAGGGGGCATAGTGTAGGTGGTCCACTTTGAGACACCGGAAATGGTGGTTTCTGGGGTACTGAGAGCATGGGGGAGTATGCTGGGGTGTGGCAGAGAGGCTGTGCATCTAATGATCGCCACTGGGCAGCATCGATGTTCACAAAAACGATGGAGGTCAGAAGTATACACTTTCAGACTGTGCTCCTCAGTGCTTTACATGGGAAAAAAATAAGTGCAGGTACTCATTAAAATGAGATAGAGGTGAAGTGATGGGGCGGGGCTAGGGGCGGGGTTAATGGCAAGACATGATGATACTTCATTACTGCTATATTAGTTGCAGCACACACCAAAACACATGAGAAATGTGTATATATAATCAAGGCAAGTTAACTCATTACACAAAATGAAAGAGAAATGCTATAATATGTTAACATTTCCTTTTTTTGCAATAGATGCTCCTTCTTAATGCCATACTGTTAATTGATGTTGTTTGGCACAAAACCATATATTTTTCAGCACATGAGTAGGAAGAAACTGAAAATACCCCCACGTCACACAAAGCTCTTATGGCACCAAGCAAATGAAGCAAATCATCATGACCCTCCTCAGAAGATATCTCTTGTCTCTTCCATAGATCTATCCATTCATCCTACCATTTACCTGCTGATGTCCACCATTTAACCTTTACATTCTGTTGTCCATTCTGTCTTTCATCCATCATTCAGTTTTTCACCATTCCGTCTGTCCACCCTTCATATACAAACCTATCCATCCATCCAACTCAAAACCTATCCATTCATCCTTTCACTCATCCATCTCTTTATCCACCCTTTCACTCATCCATCAATCATTTTGCTCATCTATCCATCAACCCTTTCACTCCTTTATTCCATCCGCCCTTTCATTCCATCAATCTTTCACTCAATCCCTCCTTTCACTCATCCATCATCCACCCTTTCATCCATCCTCCCTCCCTTTCATTCATCTATCCAATCTTTCACGTATCCACCCATCATCTGCCCTTTTATCCACTCACACCCCCTTTCACCCAGCCATCCCTACTTTCACTCAGCCATTCATTCATTCACCCATACATCCACCCTTGTTCATTCATCCATCCATAACATTTACACTATCAATACAACGTTCATTGCCTAGTTCCCCATGAAAGTTGTGACTCGTATCATGCTCTTTTTGACCACTCCCTCGAAAACTTCTGTCATCTGACACTTCTTTGCACAAATGCGGAGGATATTGTGCCTGTGATTGACAGCACAGGGCCTGAATGGACCCTGCTCTGTCAAGCACAGCGTGATGTTGAGCACTGGACATTATTCAAATTTGCCAGCTGAATAGCTCAGCTGGGGCTCAGATCGGGACCGTAGAAGCGACGCCTTGGCTGCTAGAGACACGTTCCACTCCGGCTCACCAGTGTTACGGTGGGATTTTTGATCTCTTATCTGATTGCTATAGATCTAGATCCCAACTCAGGTCGACTGAACCTTTGTTACCTGTCATAGAGTAAAAAGCAATCCACTACTAGGTTAATCAGCTCAAAACTTTACATGACTCTGAAGAACCACTTACCACGAATAAGTTTTAAAGTTTTATTATAAAGCCAAAGATAACTGGAGATACAAACATCTCAATATAAGGTTCAAAAGATATACTGGCATCAATACAAACATGAATTCTCTAAATGCTCTTAGGCGACAAAAGAATATCACCAAGACTAATTCAAAGATCAGCAAGTTTGCAAGAATAAACACAAGTTGTAACTTGAGTGTCATTTACAAAAGGAAGAAAAATCCAGATTAAACTGTCCCTACACTAGACTAAGTGACATCCCTACTTAGCCGGATCTTAACCTAAAAAGGTGTCAGCCGTGGTGACTTCCAAAGAAGATCACTCTCTTTCCCTTAGTCTCTGTTGTAGATCTATGCATCGCAGTCATGCCCTCTCTGCCTACCCATCCGCTCTCTAAGGTTCCTCAGGCCATCTGCTCTCTCTCCACCCAAGGGTGCTGTCCCTAATACAAAATCACAATTACAGTTGAAACGCCTCTCAGAGACGCCCCTCACGTACACCTCTCACGTGGTGTCGGTTCTGGCTTTTTCCATGCTGATACTCCGCTGGGCTCCTTGTTAGCGTTGACCTTGCTTCTCAGACTCTTCTCCGGCAAGACGGTATCCCCCCAGGAAATTCCTGAAGCCTCCTCCAGGCCTGTGCCTGTGTCCCAGAACAGAGCTCTATTCATCACTCTCTTGAATGGAACCCCCTCACACCTGCAAACAGACACCCATGAAGTGGGCCCCAAATTCCGGCCTCCAGCTTATCTAACAAGTCGTAAACCTTTGTGCATGGTCCACAATTTATGCTTAACACGACCTAATTTTAACTAGCTCATGCAGATCAAAAGAAACGACTTATCTCTCCAGGCCCACTAGAATTGCATGAAACAGGCCTGTGCACTCTATGAACCTTTATTTCTCAGCCTAAAACAGTATTCTAACTTATTACACACTGATTATAGGAAAGCACTTCTATAAAACATATATATTTAGTCTATGATCGATAATACTTTGAATTATAACGACAATAATCCATTTTATGTGAAAATATAAAAGCACTTTTCTTTCTCAATGTACTGCCATGAGGCCTACACGTTTCTACGTTTGGCAGCATTACATTCTCTTCTGTAACAGCTACATAACATGGAAATTAATAACATTCTAACATCTCTAAACATTACTACATTAGTTTTTCACACTGATATATGCATTCTATATTACTTAAACACTCGTATGTATATGCACTCTACAATTCGACACTCTTATATGTTCTTTTAACTAAACTCGTGCAACGTGCTTGTAAATATGGTGCACTTCTACAGTTTACTCAAATTGTGCTCTCTCACCAGCATAAGCAATGAGCCTTACTTTTCGTGAGTACCGGTACTCTCCACGGCAGTAGAGAAGTGCCGGTACTCAGTGTGATAAATCTGAGAAGTGCCGGTACTCGGTACCGGTGAGTACCGGCCCATTTAAAGCACTGGTGCTCCTAATACCCGTGTCACTGTGTTCACTTCCGGGTTATCCTGGAACGGCGATATTCAGTCATCCTGCGGAAATATTCCAATGATCAGCAGAATCATGTTGAAAGGGCTCTTTACCTTTGCTCTTATTCACACTCTTCTTTTTCTCCATGTGTATTTTTGCTGTTTTCCTTCTGTTCATGCCTGGAATCCCCACTGGACCCTTGTTTAAATGCCAACACATTTGTTGTGAATTGTTTCTGTCTAGCTTGATCCATCAGGGTGTTCTACCTTAGCATGGGGTAATTGCCTGCTGGAACACCTATGGTGTAAGCAGCCCCCAAGCGTAATGGATGTTAGTGTCCCACCTCCCTGTATTATTTACGACAATTTCAGATATTTATTAAGTGACCTACATCTGCTTCCATTGTTTACGTATATCACACCTTGGCAGGTATCAGTTTGGAATTCAGCCTGTTCCTGTGATCTCCCAGATTACTTTGCCATTAAGATACTAGATAAACTTGTGTATTTTAATGGTGTACACCCGGGAACTGCTAAATAGTCACCAGTGCATGTGATCTGAATGGTAAACATGGGAGATGATTAGCTAAACAACTGACTTGCCTAACATTTAGGTAAGGCCACCGTACAATAGTGCAAAAATAGAACCAGTAGCACAAATGTTGGCTGTCACATCTGGGCAGCAGTGAAGATTTTTACCCATGAGTGACTTTGAAAGTATGCCTTTAGGACTGCCACTGAATTGATTCACTATTGTAAGCGAGATTGCAGCAGGCCCAAGTCAAAGGAAACCATGTTTGACATTTAGAAAATTCTACATCTAACATTAACTAAGTTGCCATGAGTAGTAACTTGAAGTCTGCATGGTTGAGGGGGGTGGGGGGGGGGTAATGGCCAAAGGTAGGGCAGAAGTATTACTAAAGACAGTGTACACTACAGTGAAGAGTACAACATGCTCCCCTTTTACTGTAAATACTCTAATAGACGTTACGTATGACAAAGGCCTGCTCGTGACTACAAACATCTGTTTTTCCAATAATCAACTTTGGAAAAAATTACATATATAATCTGCAGCACGTTATACAATTTAGCAAAATTCTAACTCGTTAGTAAACATGTATTGTTAAATATCTTACAATTATGTTGTATTATTGGCTCTGCCAGTGAGCTTCAGCAGTAATAAATTAATTTCTGTTGTGATTGCTTCCTTCCTGTGACAGCAATTAGCTGTGTGATAAGGTGTGAAGGTCCTTTCCAGGAAGAAGACAATACACGTGGGCCTGATAGCTAGAAAGTTTAGAGGAGTAATTACTGATTACATATACTGGAATGTGTCAGAGAGGAGGAAGCAGCACCAATAGCTGGTGCCATCCAAAGTTGCATTATTATACCAAACAGTGATGTCATGTAAGAGAGGGGAAACATCCAGAACAACGAGTCCAGAGCCACGAGTTCTGGAAGCCCGCCAGCCGAACAGCGACTTGCCCAAACAGCGACTTTGCCTTAACCACGCATGTGCGTCGTTAAGGCAAAGTCGGTTTAGTGTTCAGGATGGACAGGGCAAGAGGAGCGTCAGAAAGCGAACAGGACAGGTAAGAGGGGTTTCAGGGTAGTTTTCATGGGGTGGGGGTTCGGAGTAGTTTTTAGGAGTTTGGGGTCGTTTTTCGGGGGTGGGGGTATGGGGTAGTTTTTAGAGGGTCGAGGAGGGTGGGGTAGCTTTTAGGGGATGGGGGTATGGCATCGTTTATAGGGGGTGGAGGGGTCAGGGTAGATTTTAGGGGGTGGGGGTTTAGGGTAGTTTTTAGGGGGTGGGGGACTCAGGTACATTTTAAGGGATGGAGTGTGTTCAGGGTAGTTTTTAGTGGGTGGGGGTTTGGAGTAGATTTTAGTTGGTTGGGGGTTCGGGGTCATTTTTAGGGTATGGGAGGGGAGTGGGATAGTTTTTAAAGGGGTGTGGGGGTAGTTTATAGGAGGTTGGGGAGTGTATTTAGGGTTCAGGGGGAGAGGGAGTGGGAGTGGGGTGGTAACCTTGGCCTTGGATAGCTGTTTACCATGCATGCCTTTACAACGAATTCTGATTTTTAAATCTGGCATGATGCGCGCTCTAGACCACATTTACCTACTGTTTATTTTCTATCTTTCACCATTGCACTTTATTATCATACTTTACTTTTACTAACTGGTCACTCGTGTGTCACGGATCTTCTCCGTCACGTGTTAATCACCACCCGTCAATTTCAGCCTCATTTTTAACATGTGTCATTATCCTCTGAACACATCGTAATTTTGTGAGCACTATTAATATTATACAGTTGACAGAGAAACGCTTCGCATTATCAGCCCGTACCTTTGTTTTTTCTTGTAGAGAATTCCCCTGAAGAAGGGCTTGTGGATAGCCCGAAATACATAGGGACTCACTATTATGCATTTGCATCAAACTTGGAATGTACAACTCATGACATTTGAATATCATTAATTAAATAAAACTAATGATGAACTATTTGATTCATTTGAACTAACTTCATTATACCTATTTTTGGGTATTCTACACGCTGTGCGCAGGGGGACAATTCCTATCAGGATCTGCTGTTTTGTTCTATTCCTCAACGCCCTTTTGACCAGAGAGCGAAGCCCCAGCAGTACGCGACAATTCTACACTCTCCTCAACCTTTGTTGGTGCGTGTCTTACCCAACTTTCCTCATTAGCTCCACATAGTAGTCACATTTTTACTATGCACATAATATGTTATGTTAAATATGTCACGTGTCTTATTTACAGGGTCAAAGTTAAGAAGAAAAGGACACAAAGTGAAAAACACATCCTTGAAAATCTTGTACTTCTTTACTGAAGATGAAGACAGGCACTTTGCTATGTTCTTCTGCATTAATCCGTCCTTTGCATCAATTAATAGGAAAGGACCAGGAAAAGCCATTAAGCAGGGCAATCAACAGAAGTTTCAGCAGTGAGGTAAGGAATTAAAATCAGGTACAAAAATAGCAGTTATACAACACTAAAACGTGAGACGCAACTTGAGGGGGCACCACTGAAAAGTACATGCAGGGGGCCTCCCACACTCCGGACTCAGTACGGAGCTTTTAAGCCTGGGTCCTGCCAGTGCCAAAGGGGGGCCCTGGAGCTCAGGGGCCCCACCGCATTGTGGGACTAGGGGCCTTTTGTTACGCCACTGCAATAAACATGATGAAAAATAAACAAATGTATTCTAACATACCCACCACTTTGTAAATACCTCTATATAAATCATTTAAACAGGAACTGATATCAGAGGAAAAACTAGACTTCATCTTAGAATGAGAGCCTCGGGCAGTCTTCCCTTAAAATTCCACCATCTTGGATAGGGCAGCTAATAAAGCTTGTCTATGCTGCATTCCTGTAACTCCTGACATCAGGACACATGAAGAAGATTGCCTACTTGGAGGACATTAAACAGTACACAACTCTACAAGCCAGCTGCTGCCCTTTTCATTTGATGCTCTGCAATGAACATGGAACACACCGTCTGGGTGACCGTGATTGTAGAAAAACAGGGCAGTCACGGTGATGTGATGAGGATGCCCTGATCCCACTGAGCTGGGTAGCCTACAATATGCTTCCCGACTGCATTGTATCTGCACCGTCATCATTTTGTAATACTCACAAGGGATTTTAAGCTCTTGTCAATAATGTAACTCTTACCTTCATCGGATGCATCCCCTGTCGTGCTCCTTTTGAGTTTTTTGGGCTCCAAAAAGTGAGGGAATTGGAAGGTAACATTTGAGACTGGGGCAAGGCAGCAAAGTAACAGATGAGAAGCAACCTCAGTGGTTACAGTTCTCACGTTGGTCTCACTCTGTACGTTTGGCATTTGAAGTGAATGCTTCAATATATATGACTTTGATGGACCCTTGTCAGCTTCGCCAACTCTGCTGGTGGATTTATAAATCCGTAAAAAATAGGTAAGGGCAGATTTAACACTTGGTTGACCAGACACTTCATTACAAACATAACAGAGTACACTTTCAACTAACCTCTCAGTCATCTGACTCTTTTAAGATGGTTGGACCATACGCTTTTATTGACAAAGCCGCCTTTGACTCTGTCAATGAAATAATTCCTATGATAGGCTGCTGAATTAGGGGCCATCTGAGGATGGTCATTGAAAGAAATTTGTTTTTAGATTGAGCGGGGGTACTCTACTCAAGCAGAAACTACAATCCCCCTCAGGGTAAAGTCACAAGCAAACCCCAAATTAGCCTGTGCTCAATCCTCTGGTAGCTTAGCACAGAGCAGTCATGCTTTAGTTAGAGGCAATGTGTAAAGTATTTATGCAACACTTCAAAAAGTAATAAAATTGACACATTTCACAAAAATGATCCTACACCAACTTAGAAAAATAGAACAACATTTAATACATACAAGACCAAAACAATAAAACTCCAATCAGTAGAACCGCAATTATGAAGTTTTTAAATGTAGGCAACAACAACACCAAAAAGCCAAAGCGCCAAGCAAGGCTATCTAGTTGTGGACCGGGGGAAGTCACAATTTCAGGCCGACTGCAATGGAGCGTGGGTCATATACAGGGACCATGTTAGTCACACTGAAGAGTTACCTTCTCAGTCCAGCTCAAAGAACCCCGTTAGAAGTGGATGGGGCCACGAGGGGCAGGGAAGCATTGCGGGCGTTTGTCAATGTAGCGCAAAGAGCAGGAGGCCTGGTGTCCCAACCGGGAATCACTGTAGAGTGAAAAAGCTGTTGTCAGCACAAATGGTTTGGCCAGAGATTCTCGATGGCACTCTCCTCAGGCGGCTGATGCTGTAGCATGAAGGGTCAGGCTGAAGGATTTCACATTGGTGGCCAGTACAAGTCACAATGGGCCTGTTATGGGTAGCAAAGAGCCCAAAAACTTCAATTCGGCCTCCCTATGTCAAGAACAAGGGTCAACGACCTGATAGGTACAATTTGTCAGTCAGGGACTTGCTCCAGCAGGATCTGGGTGCTGGTTCAGGTGGTTGGGGATCCTGCTATTTGTCCATGGCCCTAAACAGAAGAAAAGCAGACTAACCCTTGGAGTCACTCTGGGTGTCCTAGGTTCAGGTGCAGGTCCAATCCCTTTGACTCAGGCCGGAGGGCACAGGGCAGCAATCCAGCAAGGCTGCAGTCCTGTGATGTGACCGTCCTTTCAGCAGCATAGCAGTCCTTCTTCATGGCAGCGTCTCCTCAGGTCCGGAAGTTAACTGAAGAGTTGGTGTCTGAGGTCAAGTAGGGGGAACTTCTAGAGGTTTCTCCTTGAAGAGCACAGGTTTCCTGCCTCCCCTGTCCTGCTTTGATAGTATTTAGCCTTTTATGTGGAGGCAGGACCGATCTGATTTAAGTGTAAGTAAGGCTGTGCCCAGCTCCGTCCTGCCAGCCTAACAGTGATGGCCTATCAGGGCACACCAAAGGTTTCTATTGTGTGTGGCTGTCCAGGAGGAATACACAACCATATCTGTCAGCTACACCCAGTTATGTGATCCATTGACAGGCTGCAGGCAATAAATGTCTAAGGGAGGAAAATGCCAATTTTCCAAAAGTGGCCTTTTCAAAATTGTAATTTAAATTCTAACTTTATCATAATAGCGGATTTTTATCATTACAATTCCTATGACAATAAACATGACTGGTCACATGTTCCCATTTGGAAGTTACTGCTTATTAAATAGAATAAGGAAATTCCAATGCTATCCTATGGGAGAGGTAGACTTTGCTGTAGTGAAAAATTAATTTTAAGAGTTTTTCTCTACCAGGATATCTAAACACAATGTGTACACGCCCACATTTTTAAATAAACTACTACCTGCCCTGGTCCGTCCATGGCCTACACATAGGGGTGACATATGTAATAAAAAGGAGGGTTTAAGCCTGGCAAAACGTTTATATTGTCAGGTCAAAATGGCATTTTAAAACTGCACACATGGACTGCAATGGCAGACCTGAGGCATGTTTAAAGGGCCAATTAAGTGAATAGCACAATTAGTACTGTCGACCCACTAGTAGAATGTAATTTAGAGGTGCTGGGTACATGTAGTACCACTTTACCAGAAACTTACAAGTAAATTAAATATGTCTATTGGAGATAAGCCTATGGTTCAATGCTTTAAGGAGTGAACACATGCACTTTCACACTGGTTAGCAGTGGTAAAGTGCACAGATTTAGATGGCCAGCAAAAACAAGACCAGCAAAAATGCAGGAGGAAGGTTAAAAGTTTGGGAGAAAAACACCCTGAGGCTTACAGGTCTAACAGGATTACACTGCCTGTCCTATTTGGAATGGACAGTGTGATGTCCTTACTTTCCTCTCTATCTATATCATGTAAAACCTGGCAGTGGGAAACAGAAAAAAAACATTTAATCACCTTCACACCCTTGAAAAAAATCCCAGGGTGTGGTGGTCATTAGTTATTATTTTCAATAACAAACTTCCACTTTGGGAGTTTCTTTTTGAAAAATAAGCACTTTCTTAAAGTATGTGCACCTTGATAGGGTCTGTCATAATAGGTGGGTTCTATCAAGGTACACATATCACTGCTCAGACCGACTATGTCATCTAAATGTGATGGTTGGCAGTTTACCAGGTTGGTGGACCTTATGTCCTTTGCCACACTGACATACTGTATTGACATACCATCAAACTTTAAATCTCATAGTAAAGCCTATCATAAGACTCACCCCCAGAGCTACATGGTTGACTTATCTGATCCCTGTAACATTACAGTCAGCCAGAAATCACACGCAGGTCCTAGTCAACCACCACCAATGTCACTTTCTTTTTACTTTGAACTGTACAACTTTAACACTTCATAGCTGCAGTGCCTTTAATCTGGTTTTGACCATAGTGTGTCATTTCATTACTGACGTACAGATAGCTGTAGCATAAAACAATTGCTTGCATATAAAGCAGAGAGGCTCTGGGTCAGCCAACTTCAGTTATTAGCTCTATTGTCCAGAGAGTAACACCAGTTTGTCCATATTTCATGTGCACATCCACCTAAAAAAAGTGCACAATAGTGCCAGAGTAGGTTGGCCAATAATTTTCTCGCCCAATACTTTTTTCTTTCTATTTTTTTCATTTTCTATTTTTTATCCATTTTTCTGTATTTATATTCTGTTTCAAGTTTACAGTAACTAAAACCTATTAGTACTTTTTCTTATGCTAATAAGAAAATCTTGTGATATGCATTAAAACAAAAAAGGGTTTCAACCTGTGTTCTAAGTATGCCTGCTTGATTAAAAGTGACATAACAAATAAACATATCTTCAAATCAGCCCTAACATGTTACCATCAGCAGATACTGAACACCAAGCACACAGTTTTTCCACATTACATTGATGGTGGCACTAAAAGCAGCAAGAAAATGAATTCCCATCAAAGAATTCCCTGTGCCTTCTGTTGCCTCCAGCAGCATCATCTCCTCCCAAGATCTTTGCAACAAGCTCTCTGAATTCTTCTGTAACAAAATCACCTCCATATACTGCAACTTTAACCCTCAACGGGACCCTGTTACTGTTGAAACTCAATGTCACATCAGAGTCGAATAAAGCACCCTGATCTTATGACTCGCTTTTCCCACCACCTTTGGTGGTCCATCTGACCCTTAACCCCTCCACAACTTCACCAAAGGACTTCTAACGACCAGCAAAGTACTAACACCCATCCTCAATGCTGCCATTGTTTCAGCCACATTCCTGGACCCGTGGAATCCTGTCTGTAGGAAGGTGGATACCTGACTATGGTTACCCCAGTTTTTTTGCCTTGCGTTTAGCTGGTTTTCGACTTAGTTGGCCTGGTTCCCTGCTAATCAGGGCCCCAGGCTATCTGCTCTCTCCTTAAAATGGACTCCATGCACCCTAGGTGCATAACCAATTTGGTACTGGACACCTTGTCAGCCCCTATACAGTGCACTATAGGTGCCTAGGGCATAGGTGCATTCAAGGCCTACCAGGGGCTGCAGCATATCTTTTGCCACCCCTGGCTGTTTCTTAAATTGACACAACTGGCTGATCACTCAGCTGGGGCAAGGTGGTGTAATCACCCCTTGCTTAGATATAGTATACCTATATCTAAACCTATATCTGGACACATATTTACCTATAAGTCACTCCTATGGCAGGCCTTAACAATCCTGGAGGCAGAGTGCTTGGTTTTATGTGAGATGGTGCTCTAGCATGAGCTGAGCCTGTCTGCAGCTGTCAGGACCAACTCCCTTAGCTGTTCCGGGATATTGGCATACCATATACTCTTAAGTGCATTATAATCCATCGCGGTTATGTGCTAACTTTGGTTTGGCTTTATCAAAACATGTTGTGTAAGGCGTCATACAATTTGGAATACTATACCCTCGCCAGTCCTGGCGACAGGGGTAGCATTCCACCCTGCCAGAGGGAGAAGACATTTTACTTTGCTAAAACGCGGTTAATTCTAACCAGAGCCTCAGCATCACAAAATGGATGCTGCTGCCACCGACACAAGCCTGACCTCCTGCTGCTGACCGAAACTTGGCAGAGGAGGCCTGGAATAAGGGTTTCCTGTCGTTGGGAGGTGCTACACCACCCCAGAAAGGAGATAGTGTATTGGGGCAGGGAGGGCTGAAAGAAACTAGACACTGCCTGGGGAGCACAAGGCTTCCCCTTGCATAATCCGGTCAAACCGGTTCTGGGGCTCGCCAGCCCCAGTCCCAGGGCGACCCTGGACAAAGGGAAAGGGGTGTAACCACCCCCTTCCTGGGTCCCACCCATAGGAGGGACCTAGCAGGTAATCCAGCCCACTAGATTGGTATAAGAGTGGGAGCAGTGCCAACGCACATCAGATTATCCTGACTGAAACCTATGAAACAAAACTCTAGACCCTTCGACATCCTACTCGATGTATAAGACTGAAGAATCTCCCTTGTGGTCAAGGAGTGACAACCCTGTGCAAACAGGCACCATTCAGCACCTCAACGTTTGCTTTGTTGCAGTTCCCGCAGGAACTCGAGCGACAGAGATCAACAAGACCAAGCGTTCCTGCCTTCTTATAGCCCGATCCACAGTCCCAGCGAATCTGAAACCCGTGGAGACAACCTGAAGCGTGGGGCCGGCCATCTTGGAAAAACCACAAAGTGCTGACAGTGCAGCTCCCGAAGCTCCCTCGATGCTGTGCATTGGGGTCTGAGAAGCCCCAGCCCTGAGCAAATTTTGCTCCAAAGCTACCCCCTCCACACCACACTCTCCGAGTGCTGTGTGGGGCCCTTCTGCATTTTGCTGCCCAACGCGTTGGTCCAGTCGCTTGCCCATTGGCTAGTGGCCCCAGTACCAATGAACCTTTATATTTGCTCTGCCAGTCCAGTTGCTCTGGACTGGCCCTCACTCCCCTGAAAAGGAGCACCGTCTTCGACCCTCCTGGTCCGAGTAAGAAGTGATCTTTAAATCCTGCTTGGGTTGCGCTTGCCAAGGTTTGTTTGCTCCAATCAGGAAGCCGACACCGCCGACAGCGAGAGCCTTCGTGGGACAGCTCATGGTTCACTCCTGGACATCCTCGGTGCCCCAGAGTCCTCATGGCAGTGGAGACAAGCTTCTCAACAACCACCTAATTGCGCCCGACATTGCCTGGTTCCTTCCTGGTTCCACCCTGGTCACTGCTGAGTGACCCAGACTCTGTCCCCTCTGCTTTCAGGTACCCTTCAGCTTTGATCCACCCTTGCATCTCACCGGACACTTCTCTTCTGGCCGCCTGCAGCATCATCATCTCCAGGCTCCATAGATCCACACGACGAAAGCCGACACGACTTTGCAACTGTGCACCCGCTTCCTGTGGGTGAGGTAACTCTTGAAGGCCGGTGCTCCTGTATTGGTATACACCTCTAGAGTCTAGGTCTAAAGTTTTGTCCTTCTAGGTCAGTCGGACGACTCTTAAAACAGTAACTCGATAACTTTTACGCACCATTGACTTTGCATTGGTGCATGTGTGTGCTTTCAGCGCTGCACCCGAGTCCCGCGGGCTTTTTCCAACTTCTGCATTGCTAGTCCCGATTGCTCCCAGTGATTCCCCAGGCCCTAGGCCTGACCACTGTTCGATTAGTTATACTTATACCACTTTTTTAATATATGGTTTGAGTGGCCCCTGGGCCTCATCCATAATTGTGCCACCTTTATATGTTTAACTGTGCTTTTGTTTAAACGCTTTTGCCTCTGCACTCATAAAGAGTACAGAGGATTATTCTAGTAATAAATACATATATTTTTTTAATATATAACTTTTGTGGTGTCCTTTCATTTGATATTACAGGATTGTGATTGGTAAAACAGCTTGCTTCACATGCCCTCTTGAGTTAAGCCTTTGAGGCTGCTTAGTCCATGCTACCCTTAGGATAGCTTGTCTATAAGGTTGACGTACAACCATCACCATAAGGGATTGTTTGGACTGATACAAGGTGCCCCCGGAATTGGAGACATCATATATCAGGCCAACTTCTCACATTGGTGCGCAGCGGTGTGGATTTGAGCTTGCTGTTGTTTTACCATTGCAATCTTTTTATCAAATTGAAAGATCACATCAAGTACCTTAGGTACATATAAACAAAGCTTAGCATATTTAAGTTCTATTGAACTTAATAGTTGTAGATCAAAGGGCTTAGCACACCCTGCCTACAACTCACTAGCAAGGTACAGTAGGAAAGCACTTAGTGTAGGTAAGTGCACCACTTACACCTCACTAGCAGTCATGTCTGGCACAGGTGAAGCTTCCAGCACTCTACCTGTGAGGGATGACCTTACCAAGGCACCCTCCAGCTACGACAACCTCAGCCACAGAGACTTGAGTGCCTTGTGCACTTCAAGGGGGCTGAAAAAGGGTCACAACCCTACCATTCCCGTCCTGATAGCCATCCTGGAGAAGGATGATCTTGAGAAAGCTAGTGTAGCTCCCTTAGGGTCAGGAGATGGAGTGAATCCCCCCGAGAATGAGAACACACCCCCAGATGTAGAAGATGTGGAGGTGGACCCTGAATCAGAAGAGGAAGAGTCAGATCAGAATCAAGGGGATATCCAGGTACAAGTGGGGAGGATTAGCCGAGCCAACTTGGACCTACATGGTAATGGAGAGGGCCCGCACCTCCCCAGAGTACATACTAGAATTGTTCCAGGCAATAGAAGATTAAGATCTCCCTCAAGGGATTCTCACATTTCTAGGGCCTCAAGAGAATCTCCAAGGGGAATGACTTCCCCCCAGAGAAGAGAGCATAAGGCCAGAATGAGGGCTGTCCAACTCCAGATAGAGAGGGAAGAGGTAGCTTTGGCCAAAGCTAAACTTGCTTTAGCAAGGGAACAAAAATTGAGTGGATTAGATTCCACTGGTGGCATCAACATAACTCCTAGAGAGAAAGACAGGTCCTATGATACTAGAAACCTGACAAAGTTTGTGCCCCCCTACAAGGAAGGGGATGACATCCACAAATGGATTACTGCTCTGGAGAGAGCCTGCATGGTACAGCAGGTTCCTGAAGAACAGTGGGCAGCAATCTTATGGTACTCCTTTTCTGAGAAAGGGAGAGATAAGCTCCTCACAGTTAGACCTGAGGATGCTAAAAATTACACTGTCCTGAAGAGTGCTCTGATAGATGGGTTTGGCCTAACCACTGAACAATACAGGTTAAAGTTCAGAGATACCCAGAAGACACAGACGCAGGAGTGGACTGATTTTGTAGATTGTGCTACTAAGGCTCTGGAAGGTTGGCTACATGGCAGCAAAGTACATGACTTTACAGGATTGTATAATTTGATTATGAGGGAGCAGATCCTAAGTAATTGTCAGAACCAGCTTTTACACCAGTAACTGAGAATCAGGGCAATGACCAGAAGAAGGAGTCTACCAAACCTCAAGATAAGGGTGGGGATACATCTAAAGAGAAGACTTCCACAGTGTCCCAAAACTCCAAGGATGGGGGTGGGTCCCAAGACACTTCTTCTACGCAGAAAAAGCCTTATTGCCATGCCTGTAAACAGGTTGGCCATTGGAAAACAGACAACTGTTGTCCAAAGAATAGTAATAAGGAAAATATACCTCCAAGTAAAGCTCCAACACCTCCTGTCACTGTTAGCAGTGGTCCCCCAGGTGGTGGGAGCACCCCCAAGAATTTGGCTGGGTTTACTTTTGGAACACAGGTGGATTCTGGCCTAACCAGGTCCCCTAACTTAGCCACTCTTGTTTGCGATAATGGCATGGGGTTTGCCAACTTCTCTGCTTGCCCAAACACTCTGAGCAAGTACAGACAGGAGCCCCTCATCAATGGTCCAAAAGCTGAGGCCATTAGAGACACAGGGGCTAGCATCACCATGGTGGCTGAATGTCTAGTCCCCTCTAAGCAACTCATACCTGGTGCCACATACCAGGTGACCAATATTGATGGAATAGAAACCAATCATCCCATGGCAGTAGTAAGTCTCAGCTGGGGAGGTGTCATTGGCCCAAAGAGAGTGGCAGTGTCACCAAACTTGCCTGTGGATTGTCTACTAGGAAATGATTTGGAAATCTCAGCCTGGGCAGAGGTTGAACAGGAAATCCATTCTAGAATGGTAAATGTCCATGGAAAGGTTAGTGGGGCTGTGTTGGCCACAGCCCCAATCCAAGATGTACAAAGCTCAGCCCCATCTTTAGCAGAAGCCCTTCCTGAACAAGTTAGCAGAGCTGTTATGATAACAGCCCATACCCAAATTGAGTCTCCTCCTGAAAAGGTTGGAGGGGCTGTGATGGCCAAAGCCCAAACTCAAACTGATTCCTGTGTTGTGAAGCCTGAAATGATGGATCACTCCACACAAACAGAGAGCATTGAGGAGGAAGAGAAATCTCCCTCCCACCAGACAATAGGACAGGATCAGCCTCCTCAGGGAACCGATCTTACCCCTGATGAAGGAACTGTCCCAGAGGTTGTTAGGCCTAGCCTGACAGAGCCCCTGATGGCAGCGGACCCTTCTCAGGTGGGACCCAGTCTGGGGCAGGTAACCTGCCCCTCTCTACCTTGCCTTAGTCAGCCCAGGGCTGCAGAGGATAAGAAGGACAGTGAGCCCCAAAGGGCCCCTTGTCAAATAAAGCACCCCCATCAGCAGATTAGGGGCACCGAAGCTAGAAGCCCTATGAAATGAAACTCTGGACCCTTCGACATCCTACTCGATGTATAAGACTGAAGAATCTCCCTTGTGGTCAAGGAGTGACCACCCTGTGCAAACAGGCACCATTCAACACCTCACCATTCGCTTTGTTGCAGTTGCCGCAGGAACACGAGCAACAGAGTTCAACAAGACCCAGCGTTCCTACTTCCGTACAGCCCGATCCACAGTCCCAGCGAATCGGAGACCCGTGGAGGCGACCTGAAGTGTGGGGCCGGCCATCTTAGAAAAACCACAAAGTGCTGACCGTGCAGCTCCCGAAGCTCCCTCGACGCTGTGCATTGGGGTCTGAGAAGCCCCAGCCCTGAGCAGCTTTTGCACCAAAGCTACTCTCTCCACACTCTCCGGTTGCTGTGTGGGGCCCTTCTGCATTTTGCCGCCCAACGCGTTGGTCCGGTCGCTTGCCCGTTGGCTAGCGGCCCCAGTACCGACGAACCTTTTAATTTGCTCTTCCAGTCCAGTTGCTCTGGACTGGCCCTCGCCCCCCCCTGAAAAGGAGCAACCGCTTGATGAATTCAGGCCTCAGACAGGCCTGTGAATGCAAAGTGTTCGCCCTTCTGTACGCAAAGTCCTCAGACTACATAAGAAGTTGGCACGGAAACTGGAAATACAAAGACATAGTTTAATAAACCTTTAAAGGTTGTACTACAGCCCACACAACACTCTACAGTATTGTACAAGGTAGCACAAAGAACATGAACATGCGGTCCCCTTTTATACACAAAGAAGGGGCTCATAAGTGGGCGGTTACAGCTCAAAAGTATGATTTACGGCCATATAAGGACAATTCTTGAACATGATCAATACACGGGTGGAGTTAACGGTTCATGAAGCCCCTGAATGCACATTCCGATCCCCTCTAAGCAGAAACAGATGTTACACGTACTGGGCATGCGCTAGATAGGCTGGAACTATTTAGCTTGTTGCTGGGCAAACTCCAGGGGTGACAGACAGTGAGGTAGGACTTGCCTCGTGGCGAGCACATGGCACAATGTAGCCTACAAGATGGAGGCCAGAAAACAAAATGGAGTCTGGCCGTAAATACAAGTATGAGCGGGAAAACTATACTGAAAACACAATAGCATGTCTTCAGCGAATGCTTAACATTATCGCTGTTTTATTTACAACAGACGACCCTTTCAGCATTTGCTGAAGACATTCGGTTTCCTTGGGTAATCTAAATACTCATCATTTATATCGATGCTCATCATGTCCGCTATCTCTTTAGTTATAGTTTTCTTATGGGCATCATCCGCAACAGTTTGTTTATTGGGCAGGCAAAATGAAACATATAACGAACATATCATAGTGCTACATTGAATGCATACACAACAGGTGAACAATCTGGCAACAATTATGCATAGTCCAGTAAGAACCTTCCAAACCCATGTGGAAATTAAGGTCCAGAACCACCCGGAGAACGTCCAAGACCCATTTTCTTGATGTATATCAGCTGCAATTTTGTGTAACTTATTAATAGCTTTGTACACAGAAGGAGTATGGTCAGGTATAAAGACACAACAACTACTTCCGATAATTCTACAAGCTCCACCTCTATCTGCTAACATGACGTCAAGAACCATTCAGTTCTGCAATGCAACAACTCTAGTAATCTGTAGCTCTTCAGTAAGGTTCCCAAGAGCTGCTGCAGTTTGATTTGTAACAGCTTCCACTACTCTTGTTAATCGCCGTATCTTTCTGCTATTCAGAGCTGGTCCCACAAAGAAAAACAATCCTAAATTAAAATCTATATACTGTTGCAGACTAGTGTCTGTCTGATCAACATCATCTATTATTCAACAATTTCAAGTCTTTATGATATGATGCAGGTGCCAGAAATACAGGTGGCAATAGTAATGATACATAACATACTCCAGACCATCCGGCTGGTAATCGATAATAGCCCTTATTTCCACATACAAAATAAGTGTTATGCGAAGCAAGGAAAGTACTGTTGTTTCAGCCATCAATGTTCAGAACGACAATGCAATCGCTAACACCTACAGGGATATGGCCTACACTTTGTACTCATAAATCGGCTTGAGCCTGGGCCACAGAAATCACAAATTTCTCCTGTCCAACAGTGTCTCTGGTGTTCGTGAAGATATAAGGAGTTGATGCATTGTCCGGTCGATATTCTTCCCATTCCCATATAGTTCCGTTGGCTTGTGGATAGCCGTCTTTATCTTGATGGCATTCTTTGTTCAGTTTGAAAATCAATTGTCCTACAGTAGGTTTCCTTGTAGCAAAAAGCAAAGTGTAACATGCTCTACAAGTGCCATTATGCGAAAAGGGAAGTGGTATGAAGGGAGTTCCCCCTTCTTTTGATGCGCTGGCATCATCCCACATATCCAACAGTCTGTGGCATTTGTAGCAACATGGGTATGATGCAACATCTGTATGAAGGTGTTATTCAAATAGGACTGTTGATGCTTCAACTCTTGGTAAGGGAGTGTATAGAAAAAGTGCTCATCAGGAACGGGAGTAGAAACAACATACAGTTAACGGGCAGGAGCTTTCTCCTCAACAAACCACATGACTGTAGCGATGACTACTATAACGAGAATGAACCCTATAGAACCAAAAATCTTTCTTTTATTCATCTTGAACAAAGTACACAGTATCTTCCTGTAACTAAAGTGTTGTCAGAACTCTTACCCCTGAGGTAGCCGTTGTTTTCTTCACCATCAGGCCAAGACAGGTGTCACTACTCTAATGCATGGCTGATCCCCCCCCTTGCCTCATTGGCTCTCTGTTTCACAAACCGAGGGACCGTTCTGACAACTTCTCATACGATTGCAGATTTTTTTCTTGGTCGTAGATTGTATCTCCTCGATGCAGGCGTTGTCTGGTCCGGGAAGAACTCCTCAGAATCGTCAGGTACCACAGCACGGCCTCTCTCTGTAGTCAGGATATCTCGATGGTCAGTCAGTACAGCAGGCTCCACCAGATCAGGTTGCACCTTCCGGTAATGGATTGAATGGATCCAATTTTTGCGATTCGTCACCCGTACTGCTGTTCTCGTGGCTAGGAGGACTTGTTCAGGGCCACACCATCTCGGTTCCAGACTGTTCGACCTCTCAAACGATTTCACGAGGACGAAGTCACTAGGTCGGAGATTATGACCTTCTCCTGTGGACGGATCAGGGATTGCCTCTCGAACCTGTTAATGAATAGAAACCAGACTATCAGTTAATTGTGCCAAATAGTCATTCATTAAAACACAAGGTACATCATACACTGAACTCGGTTTGGGCACCCCCCATATGTTCATGGGGCGCCCGAAGATGATCTCATAAGGCGTTAAGCCTGTCCGAGAGTGTGGTACCGATCTGATAGACAACTACGCCAAAGGCAGAGCATCTGGCCAAGTCAAAGAAGTAGAAGCCTGTATCTTTGCGATTTTCAATTTCAGAGTGCCGTTATATTTTTCTACCAATCCTGCTGATTGCGGGTGGAATAAGGCGTGGAACTTTTGCACAATGCCTAGTCCCTTCAGGACATACTTAATAACGTCCGCCACAAAATGGGGCCCGTTATCACTCCACAACAATCTAAAAACACCGAAACGAGGGAAAAATTCCTTCAAAAGCACCTTAGCAGTAGTCATTGCAGTATTGTCCTTAGTAGGGTATGCTTCGATCCATTTACTGAATGCACAAACCACAACCAAGATGTACTTCAGATTATTACAGCATTCCAGCTGAATATAATCCATTTGCAATACTTCAAAAGGCGCAGTGGGTGTTGCAAATCCTCCTGCTGGAGTTCGTGTCCCTTTTCCCGGATTGTACTTAAGGCAAATCATGCATGTCTGTATCACTCTCTTAGCTACGCTAGCAATCTCTGGATGCTCCCATACTTGTATGAGCAATTTCACAATTGGCGAAGCTCCAACATGTGCTAGCCCATGTGCCATCTGAACCATAGGTTGTACGAAGGCTGTGGGTAACTTCCATCTATCCATCTGCTTATTCCTCCAACAACCCTCATCGTCCAGTTCTCCATCTTTGGACCATTGCTCTCGTTCCTTCTCAGTAGCAGTCTTTTGTATTTCTAGTACCTTCTCCCTAGCATCATGCCACCGTTCAGCTTGTGACTTCACAACATACATAGAAGTGGAGGCAGGCTGCATCACAGTTTCACGTGCCACTCGATCTACAAAAGCATGTCCTTGTCCCACTTTATCTGTCACTTTCTTGTACGCACTACATTTCACTATAGCTATTCTCTTAGGGAGCATCAGTGCGGTCAAAAGCTGGTGTACTAATTCTCCATACATAATCTGAGTTCCATGTGATGTCAAAAAGCCCCTTTCCTTCCAGAGCAGGCCGAAATCATGCGCTACTCCGAAAGCATAGCAGCTGTTGGTGTAAACAGTCACACATAATCCTGTACTAAGCTCGCAAGCTCGTATCAACGCTATCAGTTCTGCCGCCTGAGCTGATTTCTGTGGTATGCGTGCCGTCTCCACTATCGTGTGTAATGTGGTAATTGCATATGCTGCAGAAGTGGTTCCATCTGGTAATTTTAAACAGGACCCATCCACCCACAGCTCTCCATCCACATCTGTAAAGGGCGTATCCTGTAAATCAATTCGACCCTTTGTCTGTTTCTCGGTCACAAAGACACAGTCATGCGTCTCTTGTGCCTCAGGCTGAGTCGCTGGGAAAGGCAACAATGTAGCTGGGTTCAGTGTTGCACATCTCTTAAAAGTTATGTGAGGAGCCAACAGTGTCAGCTTGTATCCTGTCAGACGAGCACTAGTTAAATGCTGCATCTTTGTCTGATTCAAAAGGGCATCAACAGCATGGGGGACCAACACCAACAACTTATGAGATAAGACTATCCCTTCACTCTGGCGTATTGACACAGCTGTCGCCGCAACTGAGCGAAAACACCCAGGCAACGCTAGGGCAACAGGATCAAATACTGCCGAGAATTATGCCCAAGGGCGCTGCTTATCGCCGTGCATCTGTACTAACCCTGTTAACGCGCACCCATCTCTCTCATGCACATACAATGTAAAGGGCTTTGTGTAATCAGGAGTACCTAACACTGGTGCTGAACAAAGGGCCTGGCGTAATTGGTGAAAAGCATTCTCACATTCATCTGTCCATGGAAGGGGGACTGGGGTATCCTTTGTCAACAGACTTAACAGTGGTTTAACTATGTGTGAAAATCCTAATATCCATTGTCTACAAAAGGAGGTGAGACCCAAAAAGGCTCGGACTTCTTTCGGCGTGGAGGGTACTGGTGTGTCTAAAATAGCTTGAATACGATCTGGCGTGAGTGCACGCCCCTCCTTAGACAAAAGGTGACCTAAGTAGGTTACTTTTGGTCTACAATATTGCACTTTTTTCTTCGATACTTTATGATTGTGGGATGCCAAAAATGTGAGTAAAGACAAAGTGCACTTTTCACATTGCTCAGGGGTGTCGGCGGCCAACAAAATGTCATCAATATATTGTATAAGCGCCACACCGTCAGGTAAAACAAAAGAATCTAGTTGTCGTTTCAATGCCTGACTATAAATGCTGGGACTCTCAGTATAGCCTTGAGGAACTCTACAGAATCTGTACGATCTATTATTCAAAGTGAATCCGAAAAGGTATCGGCTGTCAGGATGAATAGGAATCGAAAAGAAAGCGTTCTTCAAGTCTATAACAGAAAACGTTGTTGCAGTTGGTGGGACCAAAGTAAGAAGTGTCGTAATATCAGAAACCACAGGATATTGAGGTATCACACTCTTATTAACCTCCCTCAAATCGATAATAAATCGATAAATCCTGGTGTCAGTGTCTTTTTTGAAAATCGGTAGGATAGGACTGTTACACACATTGTATGGGACTTCTTCAACCACTCCTGCTTTAATCAAATCCTGCACTATTTGTATGAGCGCCTCCTCTCCCTCCTGTGAAATCCGATACTGAGGCAAGCGTGGCAGCACGGCTCCCTCCTTTACACTAATGTGCACTGGAGGAATAACCATCTGTCCCACATCGGTATCGGACGTGGCCCACAAAGATTCAGGCAAAGAGGCCAATGCAGCTTCCACAGTAATCATGTATACCCTCTCCATTGATGGATAATTGTCATTCAAAATAACACATACTCCCTCAGGGGAGCACTGTATCGTGGCCCGAAAATATTTGAGCATATCCAGGCCGACGATATTATCAGGGGTGTTTGGGGAGAGTAGGAATGGGCATGGTGCAGCAAACTGATCTACATAAAGTGCAAGGGGTTGTGACAGTGGGCTAACAGAAGGAGTTCCATCGAACCCTATTGACGTAATCGATGAGCCAGACAGGGGAGCCCTCGGAACCAATTTTTGGGACAAAGCGCTACGAGTAGCTCCTGTATCAACCAGGAACCTATCAGTAGAGCCCAAAACGTGTGCTGTAACATAAGGACCCCTCTGATCTACTGGCACTTCAACTGGTTCCTTACCCCATCCTACCCAATCCTATGCATACTGTGAATCATGCTGTTCGGGAGGTGCATATTCAGACATTTGGTACTGGTTTCGTCGATCAAAAACATTGGACCCATCTCGGGATCGCACATTGGAGTCAAACCTAGCTCGGTCATTCGTGTTATATCGAGGGCCTGAAAAATTTCCTCTACCCCTCACAGACCCTTGCCCACGCTCCTGACGCTGTGCACGTAACACCGAGCACTCGCACGCCCAATGGCCTTTCTGTCTACAATACGCACATTGATCCTGGGCCACATCAGTACGGGCTGAAGGAAGGTTAGAAAAATTTCTGCCATCCCGCTCGTTACCTCTACGAGGTGGCCCATATACTTGCGCTAACATAACCTTCGTTTTTAAATCTTTAGATTTCTTTTCCTCACTGCCTTTCGCTTCTAATTCCTGACGCTCGTAATACTGAACCATCGTCAGGAGGGATGCTGGTGTCGAAGTTGTTCAAGAACTTTCACTCGCTTTCAATCGAGCTGCTATACTTGGTAATAGATTCGAGACATATTTATCAACAAAGAGATGTCGGCCCGTATCGTCCGTAAGCGACTGACCGCTAAAATCATGGAAGGTTTCCTCAAACCGCGTGAAGAAATCCGATACGGATTCATCTACTTTCTGTTTACAGGATGCCAACATAGTCCAATCAATCTTTTTAGGGGGGATAAGCGTTTTCAATTTAGCTACTATGGCAGCGGGGAGATCTAAAATCGATTGGGGCGGCTTCTGTGCTGGTTTTCTCTCCCTGTCCTCATCCTCAAGGTCCACCCACCGAGCTTTAAATACTGTAAGATCGTCAACCTTTCGTATCGACCTCCACATATCTGGTGGCAATATAAGCCCGAAAAACAAATCAATATCGGTCAAAGTCATAGTACAGGAATTCAAAGCCCCCTCAACTTCCTCATAAAAGGCTGCGGGATTCTTTTGGGGATCAGGTAATGCTGCTTTCAATGCCATTACATCTGCTCTATTCCAAGGAGTATAAACCCAATTATAAATGAAATACCCTTGAGCATCAGGTGATCCTCTAGCCGCACAAGTACCCGCTCCCTTAGGGGGAACCTACAAAGGCGCCGCCTCCCGCATCGGTTTAGCATGCACTGTATCGATCTTATCTGAATAAAAGATGGATGACTGCTTCCCGCCGCCAGCCGGAGTCGAGGTCTCGTCGCCAGCCTTCCATTTACGTGCTTCATCCCGGAGCCGAAACATTTCATCCCGTAACGCAAATAGCCGTCAAATTGCATTGGGAACCTGGGGAGAAGGAAAAAGACCTTTACGCAGTTACTTTGCATCAGCTATCACATCCGCTGATTCAAGAACATCAGAATATTTTCGAAAGGCGGACACCACTTCATCAGAAAGAAAACTAGCAAAATACAATCTTTCCCTATCCTCCCATGTCTCAAGCTCTGTCAACAAATCAGTTAAGGACATAGTATCTTTGGTGACCCGATAAGCAATCTTACGAAGATCAGCCATACGATCGGCCGATAACATAGACCGCGTATCCCTCTTCTGATCGGATGGCCTAGAATCTTGATCTCCTCCATTCGGGGCGGACGGACCAGCGTACGGCGGTGGTGAACGATCTAGTAACGAAAAATCATCATCCGATTTATTAAGGACAGGATAGAGAGGCTGACAAACAGGGTACTGGCCAGAGATTTGCAACCAACGTTCTTTCTCCCATTTTTCTTCTAATTCCTTAGCTTCTCGTTTTTTCAGCTCTTGTGCTTTCTCACGCTCACTCTTTCGCTGTTCTTTCTCAATCAGTGCTTGCTCACGCTTCTCGCGCTCTCGCACCTCTTTCACCCACATTCTTATATATTCAAACATATCTTGTCGCACTCTCCGTTTACACATACACTGTTCCACATACTCAATCTTCCTCAAATCAAACGATCCATACATAGGCCATCGAAACTCAGGATCCTTCTTGGTATATTTCCTCCACAACGTGCTGTACATTATGGGGGAAAGACCAAATTTTATATACATATCCCTATTCGGCGTCCCCTCTGGGGGAGCCGGCTGTGATTCTTCAAGTACCAACCGGTCATTTCCAAAACAGCAGCACCACTTACGAAGTGCACTAAAGACAGGCATGTCTTAAAAATAATGCAGAATATGCAATATTACAATTAAATGGCACTTAAAACGTTGCGCCGTTCAAATTCATGGATCAGGAGAAAAATCCCCACATTGCCTGCCTATATGGGTTGCAACTCGATGACCGGCGCCAGCCAGATGGTCAGATCAGAAGGGAAGGAAGAATACCTCGGGATGCCAGGACTAAAGGCGCCGCTGGCAGTGATCACGTCCCCGGCAAGGTTCCAATCCTTCGTCACGACCAGTCCTTCGAGCATCCGAGTCGCCGATGAGCCCCACGTGACGGGCGCCAATTGATGAATTCAGGCCTCAGCCAGGCCTGTGAATGCAAAGGGTTCGCCCTTCTGTACGCAAAGTCCTCAGACTACATAAGAAGTTGGCACAGAAACTGGGAATACAAAGACATAGTTTAATAAACCTTTAAAGGTGGTACTACAGCCCACACAACACTCTACAGTATTGTACAAGGTAGCACAAAGAACATGAACATGCGGTTCCCTTTTATACACAAAGAAGGGGCTCATACGTGGGCGGTTACAGCTCAAAAGTATGATTTACGGCCATATAAGGACATTTCTTGAACATGATCAATACATGGGTGGAGTTAACGGTTCATGAAGTCCCTGAATGCACATTCCGATCCCCTCTAAGCAGAAACAGATGTTACACGTACTGGGCATGCGCTAGATAGGCTGGAACTATTTAGCTTGTTGCTGGGCAAACTCCAGCGGTGACAGTCAGTGAGGTAGGACTTGCCTCGTGGCGAGCACATGGCACAATGTAGCCTACAAGATGGAGGCCAGAAAACAAAATGGAGTCTGGCCGTAAATACAAGTATGAGCGGGAAAACTATACTGAAAACACAATAGCATGTCTTCAGCGAATGCTTAACATTATCGCTGTTTTATTTACAACACGCTCCGACCCTCCTTGTCCGAGTAAGGAGAGATCTTTGAATCCTGCATGGGTTGCGCTTGCCAAGGTTTGTTTGCTCCAATCCGGAAGCCGACACCGCTGCCAGCTAGAGCCTTTGTGGGACAGCTCGTTGTCCTCTCCTGGACATCCTCGGTGCCCCAGAGTCGACGTGGCAGCGGAGACAAGCTTCTCAACAACCACCTGATTGCGCCCGACATTGCCTGGTTCCTTCCTGGTTCCACCCTGGTCACTGCTGAGTGACCCAGACTCTGTCCCCTCTGCTTTCAGGTACCCTTCAGCTTTGATCCACCCTTGGATTGCACCGGACACTTCTCTTCTGGCCGCCTGCAGCATCATCATCTCCAGGCTCCATAGATCCACACGACGAAAGCCGACACGACTTTGCAACTATGCACCCGCTTCCTGTGGGTGAGGTAACTCTTGAACGCCGGTGCTCCTGTATTGGTAAACACCTCTAGTGTCTAGGTCTAAAGTTTTGTCCTTCTAGGTCAGTCGGAAGACTCTTAAAACAGTAACCTGATAACTTTTACGCACCATTGACTTTGCATTGGTGCATGTGTGTGCTTTCAGCGCTGCACCCGAATCCCGCGGGCTTTTCCCAACTTCAGCATTGCTAGCCCTGATTGCTCCCAGCGATTCCCCAGGCCCTAGGCCTGACCACTGTTCGATTAGTGATACTTATACCACTTTTTAATATATAGTTTGAGTGGCCCCTGGTCCTCATCCATATTTGTAATGTAATGTAAATGCCAATTTGTATCGCGCGGCAATCGCTCCAAGGAGCATCTAGGCGCATAAAAAAAGGACCACCAGATGTTAGGTAGTCTCTATGCTTACTTGACCGAGACCCGGATTACACTAGGCTTCTGGCAGTTGTGTCTTGGAGATTAAAGATCCAGGTTTTTAGGTGTTTGCGGAAGTCTGTTTCTTTGTCCAATAATCTCAGCTGGGGGGGAAGAGTGTTCCATGCTTTTGCTCCCAGTACCGCCAGGGATTTGCCCCCTCGGGTTTTAAGTCTGAAACTCGGGACGGTAAGCAGGTTGGCAGTTGAGGAACGCAGTGCTCTAGTTGGACAGTATCTGCTGAATTTTTTCCTTAGATATGACGGTTCTAGGTTATGAACAGCTCTAAAAGTAATTAGCAGTACTTTAAACAAGACCCTTTTTGTAATGGGCAGCCAATGTAATGCATTGAGGGCTCTGGTTGCAGATGATCTTTTCGGCCATTTTAGAACCAACCTCGCTGCTGCATGTTGCACCATCTGAAGTTTGTGTGTGACAGCTTTATTTGTACCAGCGTAGAGGCTGTTACAGTAATCGATGCGCGATGTTACAAGTGCAACCGTAACTGTTTTTCTTGCTTCGAGGGGCAAAAAGTCAAAGAACTTTCTCAGTCCCTTAATTACCCCAAAGCACATGCCTGCCACTCTAGCCGCTTGTTGTCTAAAGGACAGGTCAGAGTCGAAGTACACCCCCAGATTACGGGCCGAGTTGGTTGTATGAGGTGGTATTTCAGCTTTTTCTGGCCACCATAATCGTGGGATGAACTCATTTTTTGGGCCTATTAGCATGATCTCCGTTTTACCTGTGTTGCATTTCAGGTGATTTAGGCGCATCCATTCAAAGGTGGCCGTTAGGCAACCTTTGAGCTTTTCCTCCCAGGCTTGGTTATCCTTATCCATTACCAGGATAAGTTGTGTGTCGTCGGCATAGGCTATAGCGTCTATGCCAAATGACGATATCAGTTTTATCAGGGGTGCAGTATAAACATTAAACAGGGTCGGGTTCAAGCTTGAACCCTGCAGAACTCCCGTCAATAGCGCTTTTTCACTGGAGCAGAATTCCCCCAGGGTCACCACTTGTCTCCTTGTGCAACTTTTATACGTTTAACTGTGCTTTTGTTTAAACGCTTGTGCCTCTGCACTCATAAAGAGTACAGAGGATTATTCTAGTAATAAATACATATATTTTTATAATATATAACTTGTGTGGTGTCCTTTCATTTGATATTACAGGATTGTGATTGGTAAAACAGCTTGCTTCACATGCCCTCTTGAGTTAAGCCTTTAAGGTTGCATAGTCCATGCTACCCTTAGGATAGCTTGTCTAGAAGGTTGACTTAAAACCATCACCATAAGGGATTGTTTGGACTGATACAAGGTGCCCCCAGAATTGGAGACATCATATGTCAGGCCAACTTCTCACACTGTCACCATCATGTCCTTGCTCAAAACACCATCCACCGAAAAAGTCACTAAAACAAATTTGTTGATAAGGGTGAAAGCCCAACTCAGGCAACAACCACAGCTCTTGTAAGGGTGATCCACAAAAAAGTCACTAAATGAACCTGTTCTTAACCCTCTGGAAGATTGTCTCAAAGCAGTCAGGCTGGGGGGCGTAGCTTAGCCGTCTGCAAGATGGTCGCACTCTGAGTGGGCTCTGCCGGCCAAGCCGATAATCTGACAAAATCCTGGTGCATCGTTGGAGCTGCATGCCTTCTCCATGCCATCCTGTTTCACCTTGCTCCAGGGCATGGATTGATCCTATGCTGAGGTTTCGCGGGAGCTGCCTCATCGAGCTCTGCAGCTGGGACCTGACACCATGAGGGGGCCTGTCCGTTGGCGAGTGACTGGTGCCCTGTGCTGAGGAGTCGCGGCGCTGCTGAATTTCCGACTCACCACCTGGGCCTCTCAGGATCAGGTTTGCCGCATCAGAACCGTTCTGCAGACCTGCTCCTTTTGCCCTGGTGAGTCCTGCCGCTGGTGGGGTTATCTGCAGCAGAGTTGGGGCCACGTGCGCCATAACGCTGGGCCCGGGTGTTTCATTTTGTTTGGATGTGGGCTCTCGCTGCTCGCACCCATCGCCTCCCCTCCCTCCGCTGAGGCCCGGCGACACAGGTGGCTAGCTCCTCGCGATTCCCTGCTGCTCCTGTCCCCACGGGTGCTGGCTACCGGTGGCGCTCTTGGGCTCTTGTGGTTTTGACACTAGAAGTATCCTGCTGGTATTTCTCCTCCCCGGGGTGACGGTTCGTGTTCCAGGACGTTACCACCCCCGCTCCGGGGCCTTTGCCTTGCTTCGCCTCTGTCTGAAGATCTCCTTACCGCCCTGCAGCTTTGTATCGCACCAGCTCCCACTGCAGCGGCTCAGTGACCAGTTATACCCTCCTGGTCAGCCACAAGCTGATTCCTGCCCTGCTTAGCTCATGGCGTGGGAGCTGCACTGGTGACCTGCTGCGGCTTACACTCGGCACAATTTGCCTACAGCCAAGGCTGGAGGCCTAGGATTGCGCCAGATATCCTGCCGGCCCTGTGTGTTGCGGCCTGATTCCTTGTATCTGGCCTCCCTCCTTTTCCAAGATTACACTACGGCGGTGCTCCTAGGCTCTGGTGGCGCAACACTGGTCACATCCTGGTGGCATTTCTCCTCCCCGGGCCAGCAGTGTACGCCTCAGGACCTTACCACCTCCCGCCATGTGCTCAGCTCTCCCGGGTCTTTCACTCACATCACCCTGGTCTAAGGATCCCCTCACCGCTCTTGGGCCCTGGGCCACGCTGACACCCACTGTGGCTGCTCGCTGTTCGGCTATACCCTTCCAGACGGCCACTTGTTGATCTCCACTCTGTTTGGCAACTCACGTTGCGAACTGTGCTAGTGACCTGACGCAGTTGACGCTCTGTGAATTTCGCCCACAGCCTCGAAACGGGCTCCCACCATCTCAAAACTGACACGGCATGCTCTGTGGGCCTTGGACTCTGCCGGATATCCTGCTGGCCCTTTGTCTGGCGGATTGATTCTTGTCGACTGGCCTCCCTCCTTCTCCAATCCTCCACCTTTGGTCCTCCATTGACTGTGTCTCCTGCAGTTGCAATTGTTCTCTTCTCCTTTTGGGTGACCCCTGCCAGTGTTGTTCTGTCAGAGCATAGGGAAGGCTGACCCCAAACAACCAAAACTCGCCTTTGACCAACGCCGCCAAACACGGCAGGATGGGGCAGCCACTGAGGTGGGCAAGCTTACCACCCAAGCTGACACCTCCCCAGTCAGGGAGAACAACTTGAAGGCCATCATGTTAGACGTTAAGTCAGCGGTTACTGGTATTACCACCCAACTGGATCAACTCTCGGCCCGGCTGGACACAGTAAAAAACTGGGCAACTCCCATGATACTCGTATGGCCCAAGCCAAAGGGAGAATTTCTGACGCTGAAGATACCACGGCGCAGGACCATCATAAGCTCCTCCATATGGACAAGATTCTCAAGTTTATCAAAAGCAAAAACGAGGATTTGGAGGCGCACTTTAGTCGGAGAAACGTCCGCATCACGGGAGTGCCCGAATCAACCAACATCGCCAAAATGGAGGACTTTGTGGAGCAACTCATCCGTGAGCTCTTTGGGGAGATCCTCTCCCCTTTCTCCGTCGTTGAGCGTGCCCACCGCTCACTGGACCCTCGACTACTGGCCCGGCCCATCATCGCAAAGCTGCTGAATTTAAGAGACCGGGACTCAATCGGTTATGCGGCCAGGTAAGAGGGGGAAATCCACCACCATGGGAACTCTCTGGCTTTTTTTCCCGACTACACAATGGCGGTGTAGGCTGCCCGCCGCAAATTCCTACCTGCCAAGCGAGTTCTTCAGAAGCATGACATCTCTTACACCCTTGCATATCCTGCTAAACTGCGTGTCTGTCATGACTAGACGGAGATAGACATTTAGAACAGGAATATACACAGTATGAATGAGTTTGCCACTACACTACATCTCCCAGAATCCCTAGGGAGAGTTATCCAGGGCACATGACTTGCAATACATAAGCCACGCCTATGCCTTTGCTCGGGGCTTGTCACTCGATGTTCTAGCTGCCTGGAAGGTGAAATTGATTCCCCTCCGAGTTCTCCTCTTGCCTGTCATATTTTGGATTAGCAGTGTCTACCTAGAGATGACTGCCCTGAACTTGCTGATACTTTCGCAGAGCAGTGCAGTGCTGAGGCATCTCCCCGCCAGCTCAAGGAAGGAAAAGATCAGCCGCTACTGTTCAAGAGCAGCGTGTTGCCCGAGTCGTCTGTGTGCCTCGTCAAGTACTTTGTTTCCGCTCTGTTCCTGGAGCGGCACGCTGCCCGAGACGTTCCCGGGGAAACAGCTTTCTGGTCTCTCCTGTTGGAGAGAATTCTATTTTTGAATCGTTGGCTCCGGATTGAAAGAGCCAGTGCCGAGTAGCATTAGCTACGTTGACTAGGCAATAACGGAGTCATACAGAAATGGACACAGCCTTGAATCATGCGCTGTGAACACAATCTCTGCTGAAATTTATAAGCGCACTCGAATGTAGCATTTGTAAAGTACAACCAGTTCTACTCAAGCTTGCCATCGGTACGTAAAATGGAAGCCAATGGTGTTTTTTGGTTTTCTTGTTCATAAATATTGGTACTTATACAGTAAGAAGCGTGAAGAAGTGTTCCTGTTTTGTTTTGTGCTTTATCCTTGAACTAACAAACCTTGACAACTCCATTACCACGGTAGTGTGGTAAGAGAAGAAGCATAGACACCATTTTATGGATTGTGTGACTTTCAACACAAAGAGAAGTATCTTCATACAGGTAAGTGCTTCAAGTTTGTGGACTATTACTGAGATTCCAATTTTTCCTTCTTTATTTTTTCCTTTTTTTGCCTGTGTTACCAAGAGAGAGTGCGGCTGTTTATGAAGTGAGTACCTACACATAAGGGCGATTGCTGAGTGTTAGAACTAGAGGGGGGAGAACCTTCTGATGTGTTTCTTGTGTTTCACTTACAGGGCTGATGGGGTGGAGCACAAGAGAGTGAGGTCCACAGCTCATGACGACATCCCTTATTTAAGCCAAAAAGTTGCAACTTTATTGTTTCGTTTATCCCTTTTTTCCCTTTCGCCCGTGGTGGTATTATCCTTGCAGTGTTACCTATCACTCTGGGGTATTTCCATAGTGGTGGAATGGATTAATAAGCATCCTCATCGTTCCCACTGCATCCGGCTACAAAGGTTAGTGGAACCTTTCTCTGTCTGACAGTGTCTGGCAAGGCTCCAAAATGCAAATCTTCACAGAACCGCCGGCTGCTCTCGCCTTTGCAAAGAAACTCGACAAGGCCCAGCGATCTCCTCCACCCAGCACCCGGTCCAGAGGTGCTGGTGACCTGAGCGATAATGACTGACCTTTGCCTTCTGCTTTTGACACACTGACTACTTTGCCTACTAATGTTGGGTGGCCCCCTGTGACTGCGCTTTCATCTGTTTCATGTTCTACATGTGTCTTTCCCCTCTATTGATGGACCTCCGATCCCTGTTGGCTGGGTTTGGGGGCCTGCTTGCAGACACAAGGTGGTTCACACCACTCCAGAGGGTCAGCTTTTTCCTTCACATATCACTACTCATTGCAAGTGCCCCGCTGTGCCATTTGCTATTGCCCATTGCACCCACGCACCTTGGGTGTCCTGGATGCCCCCTCCCCTGATTTTGACCGATGTCCACACCTTTTTATGTTGTGGCCACCCTGTCTCTTTGGCAGGGGTGTATGCTGGGCGACACCATGCCACACTGGGATGAATACCGTCCGGGCTTCACTTTTTCCCTTCCCAGTTACGGGTTTCTTGGGTGGGTGGGTTTGTTTCCACAACCTGATTGAGGGGGTTGGGGGGGTGGTTGGGGGTTGTGATTATTGGGACAGTTGCCCCTGAAAGAGGCTTTTGTTTTAATCTTGCATATGGCTCTTTCATGCACTAAAACTGTTGCTGCAATCCGCTTCTTATTATGTTCCTTACTGCACTTCTCTACCCAACTTCACGATGTTCCCTCTGCACTTTTAACCTTCCTTGTCATTCACTTCTTTGGCATGGCGCCATGACAGATACCACGCACTGGACCTGGAACTTCCGCGTCTTAACGACCACCTTAAAGCTCGCCTGGTCTTTGCCCACCTTACCCGGCATAAGGTAGACATTTGTTTCATACAGGAGACCCATCTGCTGCCTGCTACCTCTTCCAGAATCCTTTCCAGGCACTGGGGAAAAATGCATTCCTCCTTCTACTCTAACTATTTCAGTGGGGTGTCTATCCTACTGCGCAGAGGGCTTTCATGGCAAACCTACCGTACAATGCATGGCACCCTCCTGGCCCAACCAGTGAGCTTGGTTGCACTATACGGTCCCAACAATGACAACCCAGATTTCTTAGCACTGGTTGGGCACCACAGCTCCTCACTGGGCCCAGCTGCGCTTCTTTGGAGGGGTGACTTTTACGTTACGTTGTCTACCACATTAGACCGCTCCAGACCACACACTTCCCATGGGCTCTATTCTCACTGACAACTCCCTATATGACGCGTGGCGACACACTCGCGCTGAGGCACACAGCGGCACTTGCATGATAGGCTCCTGCGGCTGCTGGACCAGCTTGGACCTCTGGATTACTACTTTGGACGCATTTTCATGGCTCACCACTGTTGAACTTATGGCGCGCACCCTCTCAGATCACGCTCCTGTTCACCTCTGTCTACATCTCCCCCACTCCCCACGTTGCCCATTCTCTTGGCGGCTTCCCCCTAACGCACTGCGGGACTTGGTCTTCTGCGATGAGATACAAACCGCAATTACGAATTATTTCAAGCTTAACGAAGGCACTGTCGACTCCAATTCCAAGCTTTGGGAAGGATTCAAGGCTGTAATTTGTGGGGAATGCATTTCCAAGCAGTCCAGTGTATTACGCTATATTCGCGGTACTCTTGATAAATTAGAGATGGAGATTAAGGCTTTGGACTCCTCCCATTCTCTGGACCTTAACCCCGGCATGCTCGCTCAGATCCTGGGGGAGCTCACCGACTTTGCTGATGAGGCCAATAGAGAGCTGGAGTTTCTGGTCAGGGATGCGAGGGCGTGCCGTTTCAGTGAGGGGGATTGCCCTGGCAAGACCCTTCCCTTCCTCCTCCGCTCGCCACAAGCGGCATCCTATTTATCAAGGCGCGTTTCATCGCATGTTACTCTCAACTGATTACAGCCGGGAATGTGCCACAGTGCAAGGTTCTCAATCAATATTTCAATACCCTTTAGCTCCTCTCGCCTGGTTACCTTCACCAGGAATTCCTTGATGAGCACTTCTCCAAAGAAGAAATCGTTGCCGCTATTAATGGCCTGCCTGGTGATAAGGCCCCCGGCTCGGATGGACAGCCTGCCCACATCCTCATATAAGGCCTGCGTGCCCCTCCTGGTCCCACACTTAGCTGCCATGTATAATGAATACCATGTATAATGAATTTTTTGAAAACGGTCAGTTTCCCCCCTCGCTCCGCGAGGCATTACTCACACTCATTCTAAAACTGGACAAACCCCCTGAACTCTGCGACTCTTATCGTTCCCTCTCATTAATTAATACGGATAACAAGATCTTTGCCAAACTTCTCACCTCCCGCCTTCTCCCCCTCATGACGCTCATCGCTCGCCCGGACCAGTCCGGCTTTATTCCTGGTTGCACGACCTCCTATAATCTCCGGACCATCTTCTCCGTCCTTCACCAAATTAATCCGATGCTCCCAGCAGTGGCCCCTCTGCTAAACCCCACCAAAGCCTTTGACACGCTCTAGTGGCCCTTTATACGCAAAGTACAACTTCTTTATACCCTTCCCACTGCCCTCCTCTGGATTAACAGTCAAATATCGGAGTCTATTACCATCGCGAGGGGCACTAGACAGGGGTGTCCGCTGTCACCCATGCTCTTCGCCATCGCCATGGAACACCTCGCCACTAGGCTCTGGCAGCATCACACCCAGAGGGGTCTCTGTTTCGTGGCTCTTGCCCTTGTCTTCTCCATGTAAGAGGATGATGTTACACTCTATGTCCGCGAACCCTCAGGAGAATCTCAGTCCTCTGGTCCACAAAGTGATATGGTTCAGGGGCTACTCCGGCATCCAGGTCAACTGGAGTAAGTCTGTACTTTTCCCCCTCACTGATGCCACGGTCCCCTTTACTCTGGACTACCCTTTTGTGTTTGTGTAGGCATTGGGCCCCTAGTAGATACTTAGGTATCTGGCTCAGAAGGGATGTAGACGAACTTTGGAGGGCCAGCTTTGGTGGCTGTGGACTGGTTTGAGTCTAAGATTCCCCTTGCAAGGGATATCCCTGTCCCTGGCGGGTCGAATAGCCATCGCCAAGATGGTGGTGCTTCCAAAGTTTTTGTATTTATTTGTCAATATTCCCATCCCTCTCACTGCCCACCTTTTTCGCAGATTACGCTCATTGCTCATCACTCTGGTCTGGACTGGTCAACAGCCCAGAATCGCTTATAATATCCTCACCCTCCAGATGTCGCATGGTGGTCTTTTTAAACTATACGCCCTCAGCGCCCAGGCCAGTTTTCTCCATTACTGGCTCCACCCAACTCCTTTTCAGCCACATGTCACAGTAGAGGCCGACCTCGCTGCCCCATGGCCGCTCACAAACGCCTTATTCGCTCCAGCAAAACTTCCATCCACGCACCAAGATCGACATGCGATGTTCTGCTCCTGCGGCAGACTTCTACCGCCTAGCCTCGTTAGGCCCCGACATCTCAGCATACTGATGTGAGGTATGTGCTGCAGTCTCTGAGATTATCTCGTCGACGGTCCAGCCAGACCCTCTGCTTTGCCTTCTAGGCTTTGTGAAATTCTGCCCTGATGCTACACGCCGCCTGACTGCGATGCTTCTTGTTCTTGTGAGGCGCAGGGTCTCTTTGTGCTGGGGACGCAGGCCTGTACCCAAGGTTGACACTTGGCCTGAGGATGCTTCTCGTCAGACACTCCTATCCGAATTCTGGGATAGTTGTATCTTACCTCTCAAGTCGTAACTCTCAGCATCTAGCGACCTCTCCCGCGCTCCCCAACGGCGATCGGCCCGTGGCGGCCGCCGGTGATGGCCAGTGAAGTGCGTATCCCTGCTTACTCATCCCTCTGCTTCCCTAGATTTCTCCCCCCCCACCCCCATTTGATGGGCCTCGTCCCTTGGCTTACACTCCCCTCCATAGTGCCGCCTCCGCATTTTCTTATATGTCTCAATAACATGCTTTACGCGCCTGAGGTAACTTCTGTTGCATAATATTGAATTGGGTCGCCTCCCCTCATCTGCTCGTATTTAATGTCTTGATGAAGTGCAATTTTGTAACCCTGCTGTGCAAATTTGTTTAATAAAAGTTTTTAAAAAACTGTGAAGGGATCTGATGTAACCAAAAGGTGACATGTTGCACTATATAAACCTCTCTATTAAATACAGAAACAAAAAAAAAGGCTTCACATGGAGGCAATTTATAAAGTATTTATAAAGGAAAACACTGTAATAAAGTAGAAACCCAACACAAGAAAAGTCCCAAACTAAGTTAGAAAAATAGAGTAAATATTATTACATAAAATTATACCAAAACAACAAAAATCCAATTAGTAGAACCGATGATATGCAATTTTAAAGATTTTAGTAAATACAGCGCCTTGTGGTCATCTGTTCGCGCTAGACCAGGGAAAAGACACATGTTCATGCTGACTGCAGTGGAGCATGTGTCATATACAGAGACCAGGATAGTCACAGCAAAAAAGGTTACATTCTTAAAGTCCAGCATAAATACATAGTCCCCCTGTTTTCAGTGGATGAGGCAGCGAGGTGCTGAGAGAATTTTGTAGATGGTCCTCGCTAGAGCAAGAACAGCAGACTTGGCATTATGGATAGTCATTTCTGTAGCGCCAAGAGCCCGTCGTTGCTGGAACTTTGCGATGTGGTCACAATGGGCGGTCAATACTGTAGCGAAAAGTTCAGATCTTGTGGGGGTGACCCACTTGTGGGACACCCCCGCGCCGCACGGCCACCAGCTGCTGCGTGTGCCCCTGTGCCTGCTTTCTGCCTCAGCGCCGGCCTCGCTGCCGCCTTGAGCGCTCCCCTTGGTTTTTTGCCGGTTTTTGACCGAAATTTGTGCTTGTTTGCTGTGTATGCCGTATGATCGCTGTTGAACTGTTTTTTTCCCCGTTTTTGACCTGCATTTGTGCCTGTATTTTATTGTGCCGTTTTTCCTTGTGTTTTGCCCTCCTTTTGGGTACTGGTGCTTGTCTCCTTCCTGATTGCCCGCCTACCTCGCTGCCCTCCGCTCTCCCTCCCCGCTCCCGCTTCCCGCCACCGCCATTAGCCCCGCCCCTTTTCTCTTCTGTGCCCTCCCCGCTCCCGCCTCCCAGCTGCTCCGCCCACCCGCGCACTTGGCCTTAAATGGCGACCGTGCGACGCAGGTGAGTGTGACCCACTTGTGGGACACCCCCGCGCCGCACGGCCACCAGCTGCTGCGTGTGCCCCTGTGCCTGCTTTCTGCCTCAGCGCCGGCCTCGCTGCCGCCTTGAGCGCTCCCCTTGGTTTTTTGCCGGTTTTTGACCGAAATTTGTGCTTGTTTGCTGTGTATGCCGTATGATCGCTGTTGAACTGTTTTTTCCCCGTTTTTGACCTGCATTTGTGCCTGTATTTTATTGTGCCGTTTTTCCTTGTGTTTTGCCCTCCTTTTGGGTACTGGTGCTTGTCTCCTTCCTGATTGCCCGCCTACCTCGCCGCCCTCCGCTCTCCCTCCCCGCTCCCGCTTCCCGCCACCGCCATTAGCCCCGCCCCTTTTCTCTTCTGTGCCCTCCCCGCTCCCGCCTCCCAGCTGCTCCGCCCACCCGCGCACTTCGCCTTAAATGGCGACCGTGCGAACGCGCAGCGGTCACGCGCAGCGGGCGCGCCGATTGTGCGCCGAAGGCGCGCCAAAGGTAAGCCCGTCTGCGCCCGTCCGCGACCGGATCGCGACCAGCGCCAGGACCCCTGGCCCACGAATATCCCGACCGACCCGCCTGACGTACTCCGCCGCCACCCTCATCGCACTCAACACCGGCCGACTACCAGAATGCCACCAGGCCACACCACGACGCACCCACGGACCATTCAGCTGCCACGCCTGCAAGTTCTCCTGCATCCGGACCAGCCTCGCACCAGCACCCGCCAAGTCGAACACCAGCAGCACCCACCTCAAGTGCATTCTGCTCAACACCCGCTCCATCCACAGACACGCCATCGAACTCTGGAACCTTCTAGACACCACAGCCCCTGACGTTGCCTTCCTCACGGAGACCTGGATGAACGCCTCTTCAGCTCCCGACGTCGCCATCGCTATCCCAGAGGGCTACAAGATCGGCCGGAGGGACCGAAACGCCAACCAGATGGGAGGAGGCATCGCCATCATCCACAGGAACACCATCCGTCTCACGACCAGCACCGACAACACCCTGACCAGCGCCGAACACCTGCAATTCCAGATCCACACCAACCCGAACACCACCCTCAGAGGCACACTGATCTACCGACCTCCGGGACCACGCACTCAATTCAGCGAGGACATCGCCGACTTCGTCAGCCCGCATGCCCTCCCCTCCGCTGACTACATCCTCCTGGGAGACCTCAACTTCCATCTGGAGAACAACAACGACCGCAACACCAGCACCCTGCTCGACAACCTCGCCAACCTTGGACTCAAGCAACTGGTGTCCACCCCCACCCACCTCGCCGGACACACACTCGACGCAGTCTTCTCTTCCAGCACAGACATCGACTTCAGCCACGCCACAGAGCTTCAATGGACGGACCACAGCTGCGTCCACTTCACCTTCAAGAGAACGACGACCCACCAACACCAGCAACAGGCCGCCCGCAGAAGCTGGAACAAGATCACAGCAGACCAGCTCGCCACCTCCCTGAGCCAGCACCCTCCTGCCAGCTCAGCGAGCCCCAGCCAGGCCGCCGACAACCTCACGAAGTGGATAAGCAACTGCGCTGACGAACTCGCCCCACTGAAGACCCCGCCTAGCAGACCCGGCAGCAAGAAGGCCCCATGGTTCACCGACGAACTCAAGAGCTCCAAGAAGAACTGCCGAGCCCTCGAGAAAGTCTGGAGAAGGGAACCAACACCGGACAACAGGACCTCCTTCAAACTTGCCACCCGGAAACACCACCAGCTGATCCGCGCTGCCAAGAAAACAGCTTTCAAGGACCGGTTGGACAACAACGCACACAACTGCAAGGAACTCTTCAACATCGTGAAAGAGCTTTCCAACCCCAGCGCAGGAAACAACGACATCACCCCATCGCAAGACCTCTGCAACTCCCTCGCCTCATACTTCCACAACAAGATCGCGGACATACACAACAGCTTCAACAACCAACCAACGCACACCATGACCGAACAACCACCCCCCACCACCACCCTCCACGCCTGGACCCCGATCAGCACCGAAGACACCATCCGCACGATGAACTCCATCCACTCCGGATCACCGACCGACCCCTGCCCTCACCACGTCTTCAACAAGGCCGACGCTGTCATCGCACCCCACTTGCGAGACATCATCAACACATCCTTCGACACCACCATCTTCCCTGAGAGCTGGAAACACGCCGAACTCAGCGCTCTACTCAAGAAACCAACAGCAGACCCCACCGACCTCAAGAACTACCGCCCCATCTCGCTCCTCCCGTTTCCAGCTAAAGTCATCGAGAAGACCGTCAACAAGCAGATGGCCGCCTTCCTCGAGACGAACGGATCCCTCGACCCCTCACAGTCCGGCTTCCGAGCCAATCACAGCACCGAGACCGCCCTCATCGCCGCCACCGATGACATCCGAGCCCTGATGGACAATGGAGAAACAGTGGCCCTCATCCTCCTAGACCTCTCCGCCGCATTCGACACGGTCTGCCACCGCACCCTAGTACGGCGCCTCAGCAACATCGGAATCCAGGACAAGGCGCTGGAATGGATCATCTCCTTCCTCGACGGAAGAACACAGAGAGTCCGCCTACCACCGTTCAAGTCAGAGGCCTCCGAAGTCATCTGAGGCGTCCCTCAAGGATCATCTCTGAGCCCCACCCTCTTCAACGTCTACATGAGCCCCCTCGCGGCCATCGTACGCAAACACAACCTCAGCATTATCTCCTACGCCAACGACACCCAGCTGATCCTCTCCCTGACCAACGACCCCGCCGCCGCCAGAGCCAACCTGCACGAAGGGATGAAAGAGGTGGCCGAGTGGATGACGACCAGCCGCCTGAAACTGAACTCGGACAAGACGGAGGTCCTCATCCTGGGCTCCTCGCCCTCCGCCTGGGACGACTCCTGGTGGCCTCCCGCCCTGGGCACCGCACCCAAACCGACAGACCACGCACGCAACCTGGGCTTCATCCTGGACTCCTCCCTCTCCATGACCAGGCAAGTCAACAACGTCTCCTCGGCGTGCTTCAACATCCTACGCATGCTACGGAAGATCTTCTGGTGGATCCCCACCGAGACCAGGAAGACCGTCACCCAGGCCCTCGTCACCAGCCGACTGGACTACGGCAACGCCCTCTACGCCGGCACCACCGCCAAGCTCCAGAAGAGACTCCAGCGGATCCAGAACGCCTCAGCCAGACTCATCCTCGACATCCCACGAACCAGCCACATCTCCGGACATCTGAGAGACCTTCACTGGCTCCCCGTCAACAAAAGAATCACCTTCCGCCTCCTCACCCACGCACACAAAGCCCTACACGACCAAGGCCCGAGCTACCTCAACAGCCGACTCAACTTCTACGCTCCCAAACGCCACCTCCGATCAGCCAACCACGCCCTCGCCGCCGCCCCCCGCATCCGACGAGCGACTACAGGAGGAAGGTCCTTCTCCTACCTGGCCGCCAAGACCTGGAACTCCCTCCCTCCCGACCTGCGCCTGACCCAAGACCACCTCTCCTTCAGGAAGAAGCTGAAGACCTGGCTGTTCGAGCAGTAGCGGCGTCCCCCCCCCCCACCCCCCCCCCAGCGCCTTGAGACCCTACGGGTATGTAGCGCGCTTTATAAGTGGCATTGATTGATTGATTGATTGAGTGTTGCCTGTCAGCATTGGTGGTTCCTGTTTCCCAAAATGTCAAGTTTACTGGAGCTTGCAGCTGGTGGCTGTCTCAAATGGCAGTTGGGAAGAGGCCATAACTTCAGAATTTCACTTTTCTTCACAGGAGCTGCTCAACTGACAGCAGACAGGGTACTGGACCTGGAGAGACACTTCTTGGTGATCAGGGACTCACTCAGGCAGAGGCCAGAATAGCTCAGGCAGGTACAGCTACATTGCTAGGCAGAAACAGCACAGTAGGTAAGTTGAACAACAGTAGGGTGGCCTGTGGAACTTAATGTGTCTCTGTAACTGAGACAAGAGGTCTGCCATCTGACCCTTAGATTCACTCAGGTTAGCCTGGGATAAAGACAGCAGGTCATGTCTTCCTTCTTCAGAGATCAGAGCAGTCTTCTGTTAGTAGCAGGGCAGTCTGCTGGAGGAAGACAGTGCTTCTTCTGTAATGTCCACAGACCCAGATATGTCCTGAACAATGTCTCTGGAAGTTCCATATTTCCACATGGCACCAGCCTTTGAAGTAGGCAGACTCCCTATACTACCCCCACATTTGGTTCTGGAAAGTTCTTCTCTTCTCCTGTCAAGGCTCTGTCAAGGCTCCAAGATTTCAGAGGTGACAAAGGACTAGTTTCCAGTTTCCTTTGGTGTGCTGGAGGCACACCCTGAGAAGTGTCAATGGAGCAAGGCACAGCTCCGTCTAAGCAACACTGGAAGGTTGGCACATCTTGTGAATACGTAGTCCCCTTTATAGCACTGTCTGTAAAAAGGGATGCACAAACCCCTGCAGCAGAGCCAGTCACTGTCATGTGAACCAAGTCACTGGCAGAAGGCGCAAATAATTAAGAAGAGAAAGTGACAACTTTCTAAAAGTGTCATTTTCAGAATTGTAACTTAAAATCCGGCTTCACCAGTAAAGGGGATTTAAAAGTACAATTCATTTGAGTCTTAACTGCAAATCCCTATCCCAATCCAAAGTTATCACTTATTAAATGTTATAAGGTTACCTAATGTTAGTCAATGAGAAAGATAGACTTTTCAATAGTGAAAAATGACTTTATGAATTTCCCATTGTTAGGACATGTAAGACTTAAGTACACAAGTCCTAAATTTTGAACATAATGCACTCTGCCCTATGAACCGTTAGGACCTACTTTAGAGGTCAGTCAGTCAGTCAAAAAAACATTTTGTTTAGACTATGGTCTTTAACCCCTTAAGTGCTGCTGACGGCCAATGGTCGTAAGCAGCGCTACCTCCCCAGTGCTGCGCACGACCATTGAACGTCCATTCAGCACTAGTTCTAATGGACAGCGCAGCACTGGGGAGGAATGTGTAATAGCAGCTAAGGTGTTAAATAACAGTTAAAGCAATGTAAACAATAATAGTTGATAAAAACCCTGATTTATATCACATTAAAATAGATGAAGTTCGACATGCACCAAACATAGTTAATATCACTTTAGAGGAGACTTATATGTATTAGAAAGCCAGATTTAGACCTGGCAAAAGGTTTATTTTGTCAGGTAAAAATGGCAGTTTAACTGAACCACAGGCTGCAGTGGGGCATGTTTTAAAAGGCTACTTTCATGGGTGTCACAATGAGTGCTGTAGGCTCACTAGTAGCCATATACCACTAGTAGCAGAGGACGGCCCTGGGTACATATAGTACAACTTACTAGGGACTTACAAGTAAATTAAATGAATGATGCTTTCAATTCGTTAATAAAATAATGATTTATGAATAAAACGCTCTTTTCTTGAAATAAATAAAGCTAATAAAATAGATTTTGAAATAACAAGCTGGTCTTGTTTATTCATGGTCTAGTTATCATTATTAGATCCATTTGCCTAAGTGACTTAATTAATGTTGAATGTTCAAAAACCATGGTAAAATTCAGTAAACTGCAGTTGTATATAATTTTGTAAAAAGTTTATGGATAAGGTATATTAATTAGGTCACATGATTCAGTCGCTCAAAAATTGTCTCTTTAGTTTATGTGCCTAGGTAGTCATTCATGATTAATGGTGAGTATTGCGGAGATGAACCACAGGCTGCAGTGGGGCATGTTTTAAAAGGCTACTTTCATGGGTGTCACAATGAGTGCTGTAGGCTCACTAGTAGCCATATACCACTAGTAGCAGAGGACGGCCCTGGGTACATATAGTACAACTTACTAGGGACTTACAAGTAAATTAAATGAATGATGCTTTCAATTCGTTAATAAAATAATTATTTATGAATAAAACGCTCTTTTCTTGAAATAAATAAAGCTAATAAAATAGATTTTGAAATAACAAGCTGGTCTTGTTTATTCATGGTCTAGTTATCATTATTAGATCCATTTGCCTAAGTGACTTAATTAATGTTGAATGTTCAAAAACCATGGTAAAATTCAGTAAACTGCAGTTGTATATAATTTTGTAAAAAGTTTATGGATAAGGTATATTAATTAGGTCACATGATTCAGTCGCTCAAAAATTGTCTCTTTAGTTTATGGGCCTAGGTAGTGATTCATGATTAATGGTGAGTATTGCGGAGATGAGTAGCGTTTGTGAGACAGTTTTTCATTAGGGGCGCTGGATCAATTACTTGGTAGCAGGGTTACGGTTACTATGGTAACTGTCATGCTACATGTAGTTACATAGGATACATGTCTAAAACATGTTAAGTTTGTTTAGTTGTTATATGTAGTCGAAAGGTCTTTTCCAGTAGTGTGAAAATTCCTACTGTGCCGGCAAGAGTTGTGTGACAAGTGAAGTTACACAGTGCATTTGTTCTGTTTCAAAATAGTGGTATTGATGTATATCACTAGTGTTGTGGACGTACAACACAAGTTTAGGGATTTTAGGTATGATAGGTTGAATGTATAGTGAGGATTGTCTATGAAATCGTAGCTTTCGAGTATAGGGACAACTGTCCTGTTTTAAAACTTACTGTGAAAAGAGTAGTAGAGTTTATCCAAGCTTGAGTGAAGGGTAAGGAAGCGTCGTCTATTCTTACTGGCAAGAGAGGATTTTTATTGGCGGGTTAAAGTCCTACCAAAATATCACGTATGAATGGTTAGGGTTTCTTTTGTATGATCGCGTGTGAAATATTTTGTGAAAATAGCGTTGTCTATTTCACGTGAAAGAATACTTGAATGATTGAAAAGCTATCATTTTATTTTAGCGAAACAGACGAATGGTTTGTTTTTGTGAAGTTACTAACTGAATTACATCGAAAGATTTGTAAAATATGGCGCTGTGAAAATATTTTGTAAAGGAGGGGTCAGTTTATGGAGTGAGACACACAGAAGCTGCAGCCACAGCATACGTCACCAGGTTCGCGCTGTGATTGGCTAACATATGTCACAGTGTTCACGCACCGATTGGTTCATGTGACTAGACAGGCTTGAAGCTGATTGGCTCATCCAGAAATACTGTAATTCTCTTGGTCGAGCAGAATAGTGACGTGGTGTAACCTGATTGGCTTGTTGGTGAGTTTCACGCACGGATTGGCTAGAGTAGCGAAACAACAAGGAAATACTTACGATCTTTTCTAATTAGGCGGAATTGTTTTAAAACATGGATTATTATCACAGGCAAGAGGAAAAGAAGCCTTCATGGTTTCAGAAATTGAAAAATATTTTCAAAAATGATAAGAAAATTCAAACGCGAGTTGGAAGATTAATTCATAAGTACAAAACTCCTGCAGCTTATATGTTAGGTGAATATGGTTATCATACTTGCCTTTGGATGGAGAATTGGATGGAATATACCAAAGATGATGATGTATTGGCATGGCCGGAAGATGGGTCATTTAACATTAAGGTGTTGAAAAACTTGAGAGAAAAAATGATGTCTCTTGTACCAAAACCTAGACCTACCCAATTCGAGGCTTTAGTTGAATGGGAAGATGAGATGATAGAATTAGAACGTGAAAACAGAGGTGTAATAAGAGGCACTAAATTGGACATTAATGGAGAAACTCATGAAGACAGAATGCTTCGTTGGAGACGTATGGATAAGTGTAACGGTTTATATCCAGCAAGATTTAGTGAGGAAACAGGTCAAAAGAGTACTGCTAAGAAAAATAATATTGGTGAAGATGATGAATAAGAAGATCCGGTTTTAGAAGAGATTTATATTACGAAATCAAAACAACCGCCACCTTATCAACCAGTTTGTTCATGGTCTACCCCGAGAATTCCTCAAGGAACTTCTCCAAGTGCTCCTAGGGAAATTAATGATGAGTCTCCATTTAGATTAAATCAGAATAATTCAAAAAATACTGAAAGAGTAGAAACAAGAACAAATTCTAGTACGTCTGGAGAGAGTAGAAATTATGCTGAAACTCCAGTTCAGAGAAATGAAATACCAAGAAAAGTAAAAAGAACAGAAAGGCTTGAGGATATTCCAGATATTTCAGAATACCTTCAATCAAAGGAAGAGTTAATACAGCAGTTAACAAAAAGCATGGAAACAGTAACGGTACCAGTAACAATTGGTCCTGTTGTTCCACTTTTTGATCAAAAATAAATTAGACATTCAGCTCTGACTGTCCCTTTAAATGCTGAAATTCAGAAAGTAGCTGAAAATTTTTATTCAGATTTAACAGAAATTCACCGAGAGAAAAAGATGCCAGACTTAACTTTTAATTAAAGTTTTTCAAATGGTCAATCTGCATCTGTTGCAGAATCTGATTCTGGAACACCAGAAAGGAGCATGAATAAAATAGATTTAACTCGGACACCACAGTCAGAATTTAAATTACTTGATGTTGCAAAATTGAAAGCAGATTTAGAGGAATTAATTATTGGCACAATTGGTCCTGACAGTTTAAAGTTATATCAGGATGATGAAGTGTTGTTCATTTGCAAAAGCATACAATGGAAAACGAAAAATAAATATGATCTATTAGAAGAAATGGCTGCTGAATTAGATATAGATTTGATGAGACAGAAAAATTTGCAGAAACATTATAGAGTAGATTTCTCTGAAAAAGATATTGAAAACATGAACACCACAGGAAGGATAACTCATATAAAAGAATTAATAGTGTTTCTAAAAAGATTAGGTGAATTAAGCAAGTGGAGAGTGAAATGGACAAAGAAAAGAGAGCAAGACAAAAGAGAAAGAGGGGAAGTTGCAACTGAATTTCCTATGAGAGAAATAGCTGGCGGAGGATATGTTCATGTTCCTTGGTCAAGACAGGATATTTTACTGTTTACAAATGATTTTCCCAGACTGAGAGAAAAACCTGTGGAATGGTATCGTCAGGTAGAGACATTTGTTAAGGTCTCAAAAGTTCTGTGGATTGATCTTGATGGATTCTTTGACATTGTTGTTCCTTCAGATCTTTGGACAGAATGTAAAATTTCTATAGATTGGCCCAAAGAAGAACCTATTCGAGATAAAGTAACAGGTGCACCTTCTCCTGATATTATTAAGCTGTATGATAAAGTGATTGTGTGCCTGAAAAACAAGATTCCCCCTAAAGAAGTAGATTGGGTTAAAATAGACAGAACAAATCAGGAGCCAAAAGAGTCAGTGCATTCCTTTTATGAAAGATTACTGCTGGTATTTAAACAATACAGTGGTTCTGAGAAGCTGAGTGAGAAGGATATGAGCCATTTTATAAATAAATTTGTTTATGGCTTGAAACGTGAAATGGGTGAGATGATCAGATCAGGAATAGTTGGTTGGCAGTCAATTACAGTAGATGACATCCTGAGAAAAGCAAAATACTGCAGTGATGAGATAGATGCCAAGCAAAAGAAGCTGAAAGAAAAAGCAATGTGGGCGCAGGTAAAAGTGGCTGAACAACAAATTGCAACATTAGAAAATAAAAATGTTAATCAGAATCAAGGAAAATTTAAGGGTAATTTTAATAAGCCTAAATTAATGGGTAATATTGAAGAATTAAAACAGAAACTCCCATGTTTTAATTGTGGCGAAACTGGACACTGGAAGTGTAAGAATCCGCCCAGAAATTCTAAAAATACATCATTAAATCCACAGATGCAGAATGAGATAAATCAGCAGCGACAGCTACAGCCACAGTTAAATGAGTTTAATCAGCAGCAACAGCTACAGCGGCAGATAGTAAATCAGCAGAATCAGATTCCACAACCGCCTCTTCCAAATTGTGTTAATGTGCAGAGATACAATTCTGAAACAGGATTCTGCGGAGGTGAACAGGTAAACAGATCACCAAGAGTGAATGTGCCGAATGTTTCTCAACAATATTGGTTGAAAGAGAATGATGGAAGGAAGTCTGATGATTACTTATGACGGTGCCTGAGAGAGGAGGAAGAGTGCGTGCTTGGAGCCACTCTTGAGGTAGACCAATCCGGTCCATTTGTAAATGGTAAAGTGAATGATGTAGAAATCACTTTTCTAGTGGACACAGGTGCTACCCGTTCTACTGTTAGATCAGTGGAAATCGAAAACCTGCCTCTCTCAGGTGAGACTATCCAAGTAGTTGGTGTAGCTAATCAGCAAATAAAAACAGATTTGACAGAACCAGTTAAGGTTGAAATTGGCAAATTTAAAGACAAACATAGATTTGTAGTCTGTGATAGCATTCCTGTAAACTTGTTAGGGAGGGACATCCTTTGTAAAATGAATTGTAAAATATATTGCTCACCGGATGGTATTGAGCTGCAAACTCCAGAAGAAAAGAATGGCCTTTATAAATTAACAATGCTAATGGTTGAAGCAGAAGAAAGTAAATTATTTCCTGCTTTTGACGAAAATGATTTCCCTGAAGAATTAAAAGAAAAAGTCAACATTAAAATTTGGGATTTATCTGGAGACGAAATGGGTTTGATGAAACATGTAGACCCAGTACAAATTACAGTAAAACAGGGAGCAGATTATCCAAATATTCCTCAGTATAAAATGAAAGCTGAGACAATTGAGGGAGTAATTCCTGTAATTGAAAAATTCATAAAACAAGGTGTTTTAAAAGAAATTGAGAGCAGTCCATGTAATTCACCGATTATGGGAATAAAAAAGCCAAACGGAACTTACAGAATTGTTCAGGACCTGAGAAAGGTTAATCAAATAGTTGTTCCATGTTGCCCGGTTGCACCAAACCTAGCGGTAACTCTTTATCAGATTCCGCATGATGCAGAATGGTTTACAGTTATAGACCTTTGCAACGCATTCTTTACTGTTCCATTGCATCCAGAGAGCCAACACATTTTTGCGTTCAGATTCCAGGAACGTATCTTAGCATGGTGTCGTATCCCTCAAGGGTATACAGAAAGCCCATCTATTTTTAATCAGTTGCTGAAGAAATCCCTGGAAAATCTAGATTTGCCTGGTAAATCGACATTAGTGCAATACATTGATGATCTCCTTGTAGCTGCAAAAACACGAGACAACTGTGTGACAGATACTATTACTCTTTTGATTCATTTGGCAGATGAGGGGCATAAAGTGTCTCCTGCAAAATTACAGTTTTGCAAACAAGAAGTAAAATATCTTGGTCACATGATTGCTAAAGGAATTAAACAAGTGACAATTGAAAGGATAAAAATGATCCAAGCAATGCAACCTCCAAAAACACAAAGACAAGTCAGAATGTTTCTAGGAATAGTAGGTTATTGTCGTCAATGGATTAGTGGATTTTCGGTAATTGCGAAACCATTGCAGAGACTGACAAAAGCAGACATAATAGACCCAATTACCTTAACAAAAACTGAATTAGAGGCTTTTGAGCAGTTAAAAAGAAATTTATGTGAAGCACCAGCATTGGGAATGCCGGATTACGAAAAGGAATTTGAGCTGTATTCAGTGAAAGAGAAGGATGTGCATTATCAGTTTTGATTCAAAGACATGGTAAACTGAGAAAGCCAATTGCTTACTTCTCAGCAGTTCTTGACCCTGTTGCAAAAGCATTACCAGGTTGCTTAAAAGCAGTGGCAGCAACAAGTGTAAGTCTGGAGCAAAGTGAAGGCATAATAATGGGGTTTCCTGTAAAAGTATATGTTCCCCATTCAATTGAAATACTTCTTACTAGAAGCCAGACTCAACATTTGACGAGTAACAGATTGACTAAATATGAAAAAGTTATTCTGGGATCAGATAACGTTTCGATTGCAAGATGTGTGAATCTAAATCCATCCACATTGTTGCCTGATGGTACTGTAACAGAAATCAGAAATGAGAATTACATTGATCATGAATGCCTGGATGTTTTAGAATATTGCAACAAACCAAGGAAGGACATTAAAGATGTTCCGTTGCCTGAATCTGATTTTGTTTATTTTGTTGATGGCTCATGCTTGAGAACGGATCAAGGTGTTCTGAGTGCAGCATACTCTGTCTGTACAGTTGCAGATGTGGTTGAAGCTTCTTGTCTTAAAGGAATTCGTTCAGCTCAAATAGCAGAATTGATTGCTTTGATTCGTGCATGTGAAAGAGCAACAGGATTGAAAATTACCATAGTGACTGATAGGCAGTATGGGTATGGCGTAGTCCATGACTATGGCGAGCTCTGGTCTCAAAGAGGTTATTTACCTTCTGCGGGAACGCCTATCAGGAATGCAAAATTGATTAAAAGATTAATTGATGGCATTCAGCTGCCAGAGAAAATTGCTGTAGTAAAATGTACAGCCCATAAAAAGGGGAATGATTATATGACCAAAGGTAACGCGTATGCTGATGAAATCCCCAAATTCTGTGCGAAAAACAATATGTCCATTATTCGGGAAAAAGACAATGAACATGTTTTGAACTCCCTCATGCTAATATCTGTAGTTGAGACATGGCAAGGAGTGAAAGATTTACAAGATGAGGCAGACGATGAGGAAAAAGACACTTGGCTAAAAGCAGGTTGCAGACAGCGAGAGGAAGATGGCATTTGGGTTTACAAAGATGACTGACCAGTGATGCCAAATTGCATGATTTCTGACATGGTACGAATGAATCATGGTCCAGGTCATTTAGGCAGAGATTTAATGATTAGGTTGGTCAGACAAACATGGTACAAGCCAATATTCAGGATCATTGCTGAATCTTTTTGCCAAAGATGCTTAATTTGTCAACAGATTAATCCAAGCAGAAAAACAGTTGTTAGCCTGGGAACCATAGGACGTGAGGGTGGTCCTTTTACTAGGTTGCAAATGGATTTCATTGATATGCCTCCACACAACAGGTTAAGATATGTCCTAGTGATAATCTGTCTGTTATCAAGATGGGTGGAAGCTTTCCCGACTCGTCACAATGATTCAGTTACTGTGGCAAAATTGCTTTTGAGAGAGATCATACCTACGTATGGATTTCCAGTGGCGGTTGAAACTGATCGCGGCACACATTTTGAAAACAGATTGTTACAGATGATTTGTGAAGCACTTGGTATAAAACAAAAGCTACACTGTGTTTACAGACCAGAAGCATCAGGTGTTGTCGAGCAAGTCAATGGAACTATCAAAAATAGGCTTGCCAAGATGTGTTTAGCTACAAGAATGAAGTGGACTGATGGACTTCCACTTGTTTTAATGTCCCTGAGAAGTACTCCGGATAAGAAAACTGGTTTAAGTCCTCATGATATACTCATGGGCAGAGTAATGAGACAAGCATTTGTTCCAGTTCAAAAAGTACTTAGCATTAATGATAGTGCAGTTATGGAGTATTGTAAAAATCTGTCTGACATAGTGACTTCTGTGTTCCATCAGGTGGGAACTGAAGTACTCACAAGAGAAAAAGAACAGGCTCATGATCTTTTACCAGGAGACTGGGTGAGGACAAAGGTTCATCGAAGGAGAAATTGTCTAGTACCCAGATGGCAGAAAGCAAGACAAGTAATTCTTGTAACAACAAATGCAGTTAAGTGTGGAGGTCTGAAAAGATGGATACACGCTAGCCATACTATTAGAGTACCACCACCTGAGAATTCTGACGAAGAAGGTGATACAACAACTGATTCAGACTCTGAAGAAGAACCTGAAAACCCAGATACTGAAGATCGACAAGAAAGTCAAGATCTGGAAGATGCAGATGTGAATCGGGCATCGAATGAAAACGATCTAGAAATTGTGATACTAGACTCTGAAAATGATGAAGAAGATCTACTAGGAAAAGAAGCAGGAAAAGAATCTGATCAAAAAGTGATTTAAGATCAAGATCAGGAGAGTGTAGAAAAGCAGATTGGAAGCTCTGGAAGAAGGAATGAAAATTCTGAAACTGGTGGATTGGAAGTAATTCAAGAAGAAGAAGAAGACAAATTACCAGGTACCAGCTAAAAGAATGATATTCCTAACGGAGTGAAGCTGCCAAGTAAAGAAGTACCTGAAACTAGATTTCAAGTCTCAGAAACTGAGAGCAAAACTGATGAAAGCGATGAAGAATCTAAAGTGAGAGAATTTAGAAGAAGAGCCTGGAGAAATGAATGCAATGAAACTGAGCCAAAGAAGAAACTCTTAAGAAAGGGAGGTAATTGGCCTAATGAGAGTTTGAAATTCAAATTAGTGAATAAGTCAAAAGAACAGATTAATGAAATTTCGAGTCAGAAAGGTGAATCAGATAAGAAAAATCAAATAGGTAAGAAAATAGAAGTGATTAGCAGCAGAACAAAAAGAGTGTTAAAACCAAACCAGAAGTATAAGTCACCTGAGTGGACTTATGTAATAATAACACCAGTAGTAGAAGTGAGTAGCAGTAGTCAAGAAGAAATAGATGACACAAGTGATATTGATTGAAATTGTTTTCATTTCAGGTAAAATTGTAAGTGACACAAGGTCGAAGAAATTGTGTTAGCTGGAAAAACACATTGTAAGACGTAAGGTCAAAGAAAAGCTGTTAGTGGATTCTAAAAAAAAAAAAAGTTAAAAGGGGTGTATATTAGTGATTTTTAAATTTTTAAATTTTTGTTTTTTCTGAAAGGCTCTTGTTTCATGTAAAAGATGCCTAATTCTAACAATAATTCAAGATGTTCTATTTTAAGAAGATGTTGCAAAATGTCTTCTATTTGTGTGATTTTAATAATTTTGGTTTGGTTAATTTTAGCTGTCATTTTCCCTTTAGAAATTGACAAAGAGTTGTACAAAGCTAATATGACTAGTAAAGTTGAGGTAAAACAAGTTAATCATGATGCAAAAGGTAAAACTAATAGAGTTATTGAGCACAAACCAGAGATCCACCAAGATAGATCTGTTGGTGATTTTTCTAGTAATACCTTTTCTAGACGTCTTTCAGAGTATGTTAAAGTGATGAATGTAAAGGATTGTTACATTTGTGTGAAGTTGCCTGCTTCAGTTTCGGAAGGGGTGACGTATAACATGCTTCCTCTTACTTATGGCATTACTTGTAGTGTGTTAACCAGTTTGTTTTATGAAACTGGTCGGTTGGAATATTATTATTCTGACTTTGATTACATTTTTGCTAATCTCAAAGTTGTAAATAGCTTAAACAAAGCGAGACCTGCGAAACAGATGATGGAATTTTTCTTAGCGACTGGTGAACTCAATTATGAGCATGCCTTTAAAAATAATCTAACATGTAAGTTGAGAACGGAGGAAAATACATTGTTAAACATGGTAGAAGAGAGAAGAGCAATTTATAAAAAAAGCATAATGACAAAACACACTAAGTCTAAGTTCTGGCAAAAGGAGGACGAGAAACTTAATGGAAGATATGAAAACTTTGCTATTTCCATAGATAAACCTGATAGAGGAAAGCTTTGCATTAGGAGAGATAATACACTTTACGATAATTTCTTTGTGGGAGCAAGTCAATGTGAAGATACCTATCGTATTATAGGGGGTTGGGGATTTAAAGGGGGCAAGGATCCAATCTTTCCTGGAATTTATTTCATTTGTGGGAATAAAGCCTATTTCAGTCTTCCCGACCATTGGTACGGGACCTGTTTTGTTGGTTTAGTCTTTCCAAAGATATTTCATGTAGATAGAAATTCAGAGGGTTCTTTTGAAATTGGTAATCACCTGAGTAGATTTAGAAGAGAAAGTTTTTCAGAAATTATTGGAGATATATTTGGTGCAATAATACCTATGGTGGGAATTACCCTGAATGCAAATAAAATCAGAAAAGTTTCTACAATTGTTGAAAGATTGTCAACAGACACTGCAAGTGGGTTTCAATTAGTTGACACTGAACTTGTTGCCATGAGATCCATGGTAATGCAGAACCGTCTTGCTTTAGACATTCTGCTAGCAAAAGAGGGAGGAGTCTGTGGGATATTACATTTCAACACTGCTGCAACTTTATTCCTGATAAGAGCAGGGATATAGAAATGTATATAAAGAATTTAACAGAATTGCATGCTGTATTTGAACCTATAGAAGATGAGAGTTTTTCAGAGCGTTTGGCTAAAAGATTCACAGCAATTAAACAATGGTTCCAAGAGATTGGTAGTTCAATCATTGGGAAAATACTTTATCCTGTAATAGTTATAGTCATAGTGATACTTTTGTTAAAAATTAGTTGCATGATACATAAAAGAAAGAAATTTGTGAGGGAAAAGAGAAGAATGTATAAGCTCAGAAAAGAACAATAGAAGGAAATAGAACTGGAAGAGTTTTGTAGAGCTCAATATGAGAGTAGTAGACACACTGCTGAATCTAAGCTTTAGAAAAACTAACACAGAGAATGTTCAAAACATGGTCAATATAGATAACATTTTTGCTCAAATTTTTGGGTGTGGTTTGGTGATTATGAAATCACCAGATGAGGGAGTTGATGGAGCGAGATGTTGAATGAATTTTCGTTCAAACTCGCAAAGTGAAACTTCCATAATAATTATAATAATACTAATAGCATGTGTTGAAATGATTAACCAACCTAGATTAAAAATTGCATTCATTACACGCGGGATTAATGCGCTTTTATGTTGCACTTGCAGATGTGTGTGAAAATAATAAACTAACTTTGTCTGTTGTGTTGTTAGTATTAATTGCGGCTGTTTTATTAATGGCATTTGCTATATTTGTGTATGCTTAAAGTTTTGTCATGTCTTTTCTGTGGCAAAAGCTCGAGGAGAATACTGGTGGCCTAAAAGAAGAAGGTTTTTATATACGCTGCTTTTTGTGCTTTGGCTAGATAACATAATTAACTTGGTTAATATTTAGCAAAGGGGTGGGGAACAGAATGGGTTAGAATTTTTTAACCTCATAGCTGCTAGTAAACATTTCTCCCCAGTGCTGCGCTGTCCATTGGAACTAGTGCTGAATGGACGTCCAATGGTCGTGCGCAGCACTGGGGAGGTAGTGCTGCCGTCGGCCAACGCACCGAGGCAGCACTTAAGGGGTTAATTAATTACTGTCTTGTGTTTGTTTAAATACTAGTTACCATGAGAGGCCTTCCTTTAGGGCCTATAAAGATGGTGCTTTTGAAACCTGTCCAGAGAGGAGCCTTGCAAAACTCGAGAAGTGGAAAAGTTTTACCACAATGACAACTCTGACAAATGAAAATATTGTAGAAATGAAGACGTGCATAGTAGGCTCATGGAGTTTGTCCAAGGACAGGAAGCGGCAGGATTGCTGGAGCAAGGAAGCCGTGACTTGTAACTCAAAAGAACTAATTCTGTTACATTTTCGAGGAAGTGAGATGTCACGAACAATAGGGCTAAAGAATAGCCCGTGCATAGTTTGAAAGCGATGATGACATGGATGGTCCGACATCTGTCATCCAATGAGAACTCTGAATGGCAGAAAATATGAACATTTGAAAAGATTAGCTAGTTAGAGAGGTATTAAAACTGGCCCTACAGGCAGGAGAGGGCTCTCTCTCTTGCTTCCCGATTCCTGAATGACGTGCTGTTGGACTTCTGGTGCACGTAAGGATAGCTGTCTTTATTAAATATTTTTAGGTGAAGAGAGTTTTGGTCAGGGACATAGATTTAAGGGAATGGAAGCCTTTATGTGCTTTAATTCATGCTAATGGTTTACTTTAAAATGTTGGACTAATAAGCCTTTCCTTGAATGATGCTTTCAATTCGTTAATAAAATAATGATTTATGAATAAAACGCTCTTTTCTTGAAATAAATATAGCTAATAAAATAGATTTTGAAATGACAAGTTGGTCTTGTTTATTCATGGTCTAGTTATCATTATTAGATCCATATGCCTAAGTAACTTAATTAATGTTGTATGTTCAAAAACCATGGTAAAATTCAGTAAACTGCAGTTGTATATAATTTTGTAAATAGTTTATGGATAAGGTATATTAATTAGGTCACATGATTCAGTCGCTCCAAAATTGTCTCTTTAGTTTATGGGCCTAGGTAGTGATTCATGATTAATGGTGAGTATTGCAGAGATGAGTAGCGTTTGTGAGACAGTTTTTCATTAGTGGCGCTGGATCAGTAGCTGCGGCCAGAATCGCAAAGAGTAACGCTTTTACCTCGTGTTTCAAAAGAATGCGTGGCGTATCGGGGGTTCCGTATTAGGGCGTCAATCATCACGCACTTCTGGATTAATCATCCTGAAGGATCGGGAGCAGGAAAGGGTGTGTGTAGGTCAGCTATATATATAGCCCATGGTGTAACTGAAATCAGGTGAGATTACATCCCTGCTACGGGACGTAAAACAGCGTCTTGTCATCATTAGTATGCGGCATGGACCCAGAAAATGGTAAGATAGACATAGGACTAGTGCGACCCTTGGTTATTAAGGCTGTAGTGCTAGAACAGCCTGTGGGCGCCATCTAGAGGGATAAGGATGCTAATACTACAATAAATAAGGTACGGTGGAATACAAAAAAAGGGGGTGGAAATCATAATATAGATGTACCTGGTTGCATATAGAGTGATACAAACCCAAGTGAAAAAAAATGAAAAAGCAGCTTATACTTATTTGGTTGCGCATATGCAGAGCTTCTCGGCATATGTTTCAGTAATGGAACAGTGGTGATAGATTCCGAAAAATTCGGTATTTATCCTGGGTTATGTTTAATCACCTGATCCCAGGGGATCTCACTGTTCATGCCCTTTTGGTAAGTATACAAAGAGAATATCCAAAAAATATCCTTTATTTATGGTCCTCACCAGCCAATCACTCAAGGCCAACTTTCCCACGTTACGCCGTAATCGCTCCACCCTAGTTCCCTCTACGGTTCGCACCTCTAAACAAACCAGAAATAATACGGTTTGTTTCCTGTTTATCTCGTTAACCAATCAACATCCTCTATTCTTTTAGTATGATACACTCGTTTTCATACGGGCTCCCGGCAACCAATCACCATCATCTATTCTTTTAGTACGATGTACTCATTATCTATACGGGCTCCCGGTCCAAAAATACTACAAATCCTAGTCCTGTTTGAAATGATTAACCAATCACCTTCGTGTTCCTTACTATGCAGTGTTATTTTGTCATTATTAGAGTATACATCAGTCACCGCTCGTTTATTAATTACGTCGCCTGTACGAATGTTCCCTCACCAAAAGGACCTGATCAAACTAATCAGACCCAACATCACCAGACCGTCATAACTTGCACTTATCCTCATGTGAACTATCAAATCTTCAGGGTCCCTGCTCACACTTTATCAAAGACAATCAGCCCAAAACCATATGTACATCACGCCCTTGCATACGATCATTCACCTCGTCATACTAACGGTCAAACTTGTATTCCCCATAGCTCAATGTTGGGCTCTACCATTCACTAATCTATTCATCAAATTTCTAAAATCAACAGCGACTCATGTCTTCGCCTTATTAATAATCAAGAATATATATTACCTCGTATTTGTAACTATTCCAACTATCTGCCTGTTAGATGAAAACGAGAGTATCATACTAAAAGAATAGAGGATGTTGATTGGTTGACGAGATAAACAGGAAACAAACTGTATTATTTCCGGTTTGTTTAGAGGAGTGAATCGTAGAGGGAACCTGTATAGATAATGAACACATCGTACTAAAAGAATAGATGATGGTGACTGGTTGCCGGGAGCCCGTATGAAAACGAGTGTATCGTACTAAAAGAATAGAGGATGTTGATTGGTTGACGAGATTAACAGGAAACAAACCGTATTATTTCCAGTTTGTTTAGAGGTGCGAACCGTAGAGGAAACTAGGGTGGAGCGATTACGGCGTAATGCCGGAAAGTTGGCCTTGAGTGATTGGCTGGTGAGGACCATAAATAAAGGAGTCCCGCATGCAGTAAAGATACGGCGGGAATTATCGCACCGGCCATCAGAAGGAACCTTACTGCATTAAAAGGGGTTGAAGATAGAGGTAAGAGCGGGAAATAGGCGTTTTTGAATAGGTTCTGCTGATTTAGTTGAGAATCATTGATAATGGTATTCTTTGCATTTGTAGGGAGTTTCTTTAAACGATTGAGAAGGGTCTACTTTGACATGACTCCCGATTGGAATTCTGTTCAGGGAAGTTAAGAAAACAGTTTTCCCAGTGGTGATTGAGAAAAAGGTGAGCACTTATAAGGGATTTTGGATGATGTTAGGAGTCAGATAAGCTTGCAAATTTAGGGGTTGATTATGATTGCGATGAATCCGCATCCCCTGGGCCGGTGGAAGCCACCGCTGGCCCGGAGGATGCGGATTCACGGACGCGGACCTTGAAAACACCCCCCGCCAGATCATGATGGCGTTGGGATCAGCGGTGGATGGCAGGTCTGTCCGCCGCTGATCCGCGGGGTGTTGACCGCAATTTGGTGGCCGTGTCTACAAGACACTGCCAGCCAAATCACGATGTGTTTGCAAACATGCTTTTCCGCTGCAGCTTTTCCGTCGTGGAAAAGCATGTGGACCTTTGCTTCTGGAGGGCCCTTGCGGGCCCCCAGGGTGTCGGGGGGTTGGGGGGGTGCACATGGGGCTACCTATGGTACCCCCCTGCATTTGCATGCACAAAGCGGCAGGCACCGCATGGTGCCTGCCGCTTTGTGCATGCAAATGCAAAGCATGCATATTTAACTTTGGGGCGGGTGCTGCTTAAAGTAGCACCCGCCACAATGTTAAATATATGGGATGTGACCGCCAGGGTGGCGGTCACATCCTAATTTCGATGGAGGGAACGCCGCTGCCACTGCGGACGGTCCCTCCACCTCGGGGGTGGCGGACGGATGCACGTCCGTCCGCCAACCTAATCAACGTCTTAATTCCTAAGGGGGAGACGCAGTGATGTATTGTTTCATTTGAAGTAGGTTACAGACAACTTATCAGTCACTGGATTGTACCTATGAATAACATATTGTAAGGCGCCAGATTCATAATGAAAAGTGACCATTTCAGATCTACTTCGAGGGAACTTTTAAGTTTCATTCGATAGGTGAGTTTAGAAACACGGTTGTTTGTATCTGAAAAGGAGGAGATTTAATCTTGTAAACTGGCGATTCTTTGTTCTTATTTGGATTCCGTTTTTTGCTTTTCAGTGTCATGACCAGTGAATAATAGGCATAAAGAAATTATTACGTACGTCAGAATTTTGGACTGGAGAAAGGATATTTTTACTTTAAGGTGAGAGAGGATGTCAGAGGATATGGATTGTGTATCAATCACGTGTAATGCCTAAAAAAGAATTTTCAACCACCAATAATGTACAAAATTATTTATGTCCAATAGTTCAAAATGATAGGCAACCATATGGGAGGTTTTTGTTTGCTGCTTTCTTGTTCTGGTATAATATGAACAATATTTAAGATTGTTATATAGGCAGGCGATGTTGAAGAAATGATAAGGATGTCTAGAACGGTATATAGGCAGGATAAAGGTGATTTTTTATGGAATAATTGTATTCAAGCAAGTGGCAGACTATTTTGGTTACGTTTAGTTTTTTTCATTTTTTTCACAGACCTGATGATGTCCCTGAAGGGACGAAATGCGTAGGCTGTAGCTGTGGAAATTGTATAGAACATGTGACAGTTGTTTGTGAAAATGCAATGAACAGCGATATATTGGATGCCGTCACCAAATGAAACATTAACAAATTGACTAAAAGAAGAATACAAGCCTGCTTTTAAACATTTTTTCATTTCTTTTTTTGATCATAGATTAATGGCATAAACTGTTGCTTGAATGACTTTTCAACAGTAGATGCTCCTTGGTTAGAATTTATGTTGATTGTGCAGTGGCTTTTACGGTGGGCTGCTCCAGGTTAAACGTCAGTGGACAGCTTAATAGAAGTGTAAAGTACTGTATGGAATATCCCACTGTACACACAATTTAACTACCCTCATTGTGTTGGTTTTTTAGTACACTGTCAATGGTACTGCCAATTCTGCCCTGGGAACATTTCGGGATGACTTCTGGTGGAACAGATCTGGCCATGTCAATGCTCCTTTTTGCCCGACCAGCTCATCCACAACGCTACTATCCCCAGATGAACTCTGTGCGCTGGTAGTATTCAACTCAACTATTCAACGAACATTTTCCAGATTCCGCACAAGAAGGATACTGCCTGATGAACGAGACACTGTGAATGTCATAAATGTGCAAGGCTGTGTCTACATTCATGGCCTAGGGACTAAGAAAGTTGGTACCAGTACGTGTGATATCACAAAAGCTTTAAACTCCTCATCTCCTCTGAAGCTGGTGGCATTCCCAAACACCTATTTCATCTGTGGCACTGCTGTCTACACTTGGCTCCCCATAACTGGTCTGGTACCTGCTATCTGGCCTTCATCCTTCCACCAACGTATTCTACCCATGGAGGTTATCACCTGTCAATAAAGGGCGCTCTGCGCCGCTCGCGTAGGGGCATCATATCAGCCGAGGATACAGCAGGCCAGGAAACCAGGCACTTCTTTAAAGGTTTCCTTCCTTTCTGGGGCCCCATGGCCAACAGTCTGCCTGTACGAGGACTGATCAGGGTCCTTGAAGCCACCATCACAGTAACAGCTGATGCCCTCTCCAACATCACTGCAGAGCTGCCTCATAATGCTACGGAACAGAATGGTCCTAGATGTCATCCTTGCTGATCGTGGTGGTGTGTGTAAATTGATCGGCTCCAGCTGCTGCGTGTACATCCCAGACAACGCACCTAGAGTGTACGATGCTATCCAACGTCTGCATCGCCTTTCTTCCGAAATTCATCTGAATGAAGGCAACTTGTCCCTCACAGGCTGGATCTGGGGCCTCCTTTCCCAGTGGGGGTAGAGGATCCTCATCTTCTTTGCCTTGGGAGTAACTGTCCTTTCTCCTGCTGTTTGTGCTTTCAGTGTCTGCCATTGCTCTGTACAATGTGTGTCCAGACCACCAAGCCTGCACCATCTAACATTCACAACACCAATATGATGATGATGCTCCAACAAGAAAGCGATGGCCTTATGAACATTGACATTTCTTAAAGTATTTGCCACTCAATGGATGGCAAAAGGAGGGTCTGAGGAAAAGTGTTCTTCTGATCGGAATCATTTGTACCGGGACTTCATTGTTTTTTCATTGCCATCTCGTGTCAAACACTTCCACACGGCCCACCTGGTCGTTTCTGCGGATGCCTGAGGAAAATCTAACCAACACGACAACAGCCATCTTGCAGCCTGCATTTCTGCCCGGGAACTGTTGCACACCCAACCCCCCCTGTTCTTGCAGTTCAACAAAAAGCCATGAGACACTCACACCCTGTGTAAATGAGTTGTTTTCTAACTCCTGCTCCCAGCCTGGTAAACATCCTTGACACGTGAGCAGGTTATCTGGACAATGGTCTGACTGCTGGGCCTTGATCAGGGTGAGTAAACAAATACCTGAAAGACTGGGCTTTGATCAAGCTGAGTGAACAATGACCTGAAAGACTATGCCTTGATCAAGCTGAGTGAACAATGATTTCTGAACTAAGCCTTGACCAGGTCACCATCTACATAAGTCATCTGGATTTAGTTATCAACTGCAAACACTGCCCTGATTGAACAATGACCTAACAGTCAAAAGACCAGAATGAAAAAATATAAAAGGCTTGTAAGCTGCAGAGTAAAGCGGCAGCCTCCTCTGTCTTGATTCTAACTAGCTTGGGACTCTGTTCCATAGCCTGGGCTATTTGAATAAATCTGGGTTCCTCCTGCAGACGAAGGCTCCTGTGTCTCCCTAAACTACGTATGAAGGGTAGGGAAGACTTGGGCGATTCCCCCGCCGCCGAGACCCAGTAAGTGTGTTATTCCAGTTCTTCAGAGTTAGAGGCCGTAGAGGCAGTGGCGGCTGCAGAGTGGCTTAGAAGGGACCCTCTGGATCTGTGGTGGTCAATGCAGCACTGGAACTTGGCAGGAGATGGAGAGCGGTCGCACGGATTCCTATTCGGGGGGGAGACAGAGGCAGCACCAGCACGCTAGGTGCAAGTGAGTTAGAAGGAGCCCTGAAAGACTCAGAAAGCGCCCCTGTGGATGCAGGTAGGGGGAGAGTGTGCTGCAGTGGAGCAAGAGGGGAAGCAAGGGGGGTGCTACCCATATAAATCATTCTAAGACTATCTCAAAGGTGAAAAAAAAAAACCCTGGGAGCAAATCAATAGTGTTGGAACATTACCAATTGAGGGTGTAAACGGGGAGACAGTAGCACACACTACACAGAAAGGAAGATATCTTAAGGAGTGCAGTGGCAGGACCGGTCATAGGGCCTTTATTAATTGATAATAAAACTATGCAAGGCACCTTAAACGCATTCGAAACTGTCAGCACCCGGTTAGGCCATACTGAGAGAGGGACTGAAGGTTGGGGCAGCCTCAAGAAAGGAAAATCAAGGAAGGTAAGGGGGCCCCCCTAACAGCATAAAGTGAAAGTTACCCCTTCACTGAGAACCTTTTTTAAACTAATGCCAAAAACTCTGATATTGAAACACCCAGATATCTCTACACCAAATAAAAATAATACAGCATGTTCCTCAGGAAGCAAGATGGAGACGATAACTAGCCCCAACAGGTTCCAAATGCTGGCTGATGACCCTCAGTTAGTGGAAAATATTGTCCCAGGAGATCGATTAGCGAGTGTCCTGGGTGAGGATATAGTTACACCCCCGCAGGTTGAGCTGCAAAAGGCTTCACACTCAGGGGATAATGGCCAGAGCCAGATAGTAGTTTCAGGTTTGAAGGCAGGACCTTCTAGTCAGATAGCACCACATTGAGTTTCATAGCTGATTCAGTTACTGACGGCAGAGGTCAGAAGTAGATTTGAGATCGCCGAAGCAAACCAGGCCAAGATTAGGTCAGCATGTGGGAAAATGGAGAATAAATTGGACGTTCTCACGGCTAGAACTGTAGCACTTGAAATAGAAGTGACGGGTCGAACATCTCAAACCGAGGAAAACAAAAAAGAGATCACCTTGCTAAAGGAAAGTGGTATGGGTGTTAAAGAAAAGCTTGAATCTCTTGAAAATACTCAAAGAAGGAACAACCTCCGCTTGCTGAATATTCCAGAGGCTGTGGTTTGGGATAAACTTAAGGAATTTGTAGTCTGATTGATCAAAGCAGGGACCCAAGTTGACAGCTCAGAACAAGACCTCATGGCAGACATCAGAAGGTTCATAGAGACCCGTTTAGGTTAACCCCTAATAAGACTAAGTCCAGGAAAATCTTAATTCACTTCCATACATACAGGATAAAAGAAGACATTCTGGTTAAAGCCCTAAAAATGAAATCGTTAACGGTAGACGGAATTAGCTTTGAAATAAGATCAGATGTTTCATCCAACACCGCAAACTAGCAATGGGAGCTGGGGAAATTACTTGATCCTTTTAAGAAGTTAGGTGCCTCCGCACAGTTAAAATTCCCCACAACTTTTCGGGTAATGCACAATAATAAAATGTACACTTTTCGGCGGGTGGAGGCTGCGGAGAATTTCTTACAGTCTATCTCAGAGGGAGGTACAAGCTAGAGGAACTGGAAAATAGATCGCCCCTGTGTCCAACCAGTCGTTAATATCATCAGGTTAAGTAAATAATGCTAATGGGTAAAAAGCGGTGAAGAGCGGCAAAATAGCGATATGGTATATTTTATACTTCCGACTCCAGGAGGGACCCCCATAGGGCTAGGTAGAGGCCAAGGAGGAAGGGAAAGGAGGGTTCTCCAGGGTGGGTGTCACAAAAGGGATTGGGTAGGGCGAAGGTAAGGGTCACTGGGTGGGGAGCAGTGAGAATTTTTTTTTTTTAAGTGTCCTGTTTGCCTTTGTATAGTTTCTGACGCCCAGTGGAAAAATTCGGACCAATCGATGAGTGAAAAAAGAGCCCAGTTTAAGGTTCTCTCTAGTAACGTGAATGGGTTAAGAGTCAAATATAGGAGGGAGAAGATCTTACAATGCTTGAAAGACACCCCAGCACAGATTTTAATACTGCAGGAAATGCATCGAATGGACATAGAAATGAGAAATCTTTTTAAGTCTAGATACTGTGTTCAGAAACTTATCTGTACTGCCCAACAACTAACTATTAAAGGAGAGTGGCAATTCTGATTAAAAGATGTCCATACATCACTGTAGAAGACAGTAAAGTAGATTGGACAGGCAGATGGGTTATAGTGAAAATTATGTTATTTCATTATAAATTTACATTGGTTGGGTACTATGAACTTAACATAGATGATCCCAGTTCTCTTTCAGGATTTCTCAGGGAGTTATTAAGCTTTCCCGATCCCATAATCTTAGTAGGAGATTTTAATGTAGTGCTGGATCCAAAATTAGACCGTTCATCTAATAGCAGAGCAATTTTTCATAGTAAAATGCGATCCCTGTCAAAGTCCTCTGTGAAACAGCTAGGCTGGGGGGATATCTGGAGTGATAAAATGGGCACTAAAAGGGGGTTTACCTTCTATATCAAAAAGTATGGCCATCAATCAAGATTAGATTTCTTTTTAATAGATCAAGATCTGAAAAGATGGGTGAAGGAGGTAAAACACCTAGGCGCACATCTACCATATCACTCTGCAATAACCTTAGTCAAATTCAAATTCAAAATACTTTATTCGGTTTTAAGAGTAAAAAACCATAAAAGCAACATTACAACAATAAAATGGGGCAATTTGTAAAACATGTACAATAACCGTAGACAATTATAAACAATTAATTCTGGTATTGGTACATACAAGTATTAAAATTGGCACCCACACAGTATATACAAACGCTATGATAAAAATTTTAGTTAAAACAATGACCACAACAATATGGAGAACCAATAATTCAGGAAGCGTTTTCTCAGTCTCAGTGCTGATTTTAAGAAACCAACCCAAATGAAGTGCTTTCTGGCTTTAGCATCTTTTTTAAAAGGGGCTTTAAAAAGAACCTCCTGGGAACATCATAGTGATGACAAAAGAACATAAAGTGCGTCAAATAACCTTAGTCTTGGATTTGCCAGCTAAATTACCACAGAAGAGGTGGTCATTGCATTGTGCCATATTATTGGAGGAATCTATGATGGAGAAGTTGATTGTCGAAACTCGGGAGTTCTTTGCGACTAATCTGGATAGCCTCCCATTGGAGGTTTTTTGGGACGCCTACAAAGCCTTGCTAAGGGGGTATATAACATCTTGACAGATATCCAGACAGAAGATACATAGAGATGAAGTAGGGGAAATAGAGCGGAATATCCAGCAGTTGGAACAACAACTATTAGCTTCAGGGGTTGAACAGGAAAAAGGACGTATACAAGCATCTCTCTTAGATTGAAACTAGCCAGGGTGATCGAAGAGAGATTAAGGAAAAGGTGGCAAGTGAGCAAACTTGCACAATTGGAATACAGGAAAGGGTGTGGAAAACGCCTAGCCTGGAAAACTAAAAATGATCAGGCAAAAGGGTTCATTAAAGAACTTAGAGATGAGGTATCAAGCAACAACTTTACAACCAGCGAAGAAATAGAGAAGGCCTTCCATAATCACTTCAACGAGGTATAGCATGAGCAATTATGAGTAACGTGAGAGGATATCGTGGCCTGGTTGGGTCAGGATGTTCCGGGTGAAATTGAGGATAGAGGGTCTGGTAAACTTAATAGTCCCATATAGGGAGTGAAATTAGGAAGGCCATAATGGCTGGGAAGTCTGGGACAGCGGCAGGTCCATATGGGATACTGGCTGAATTTTATAAGTGCTTGAGCGAGGTTCTCACCACTATAATGGAGAAGCTATTTTCACATAGGTTTAAGGAAGGTAGGGACATGCCAACATCCTGGAATGAAGCCACGTTCACGCTGATTTTAAAGCGAGCAAGCCACCCAATTCTTGTGACTCATATAGGCCTATCTCTTTGCTTAATTGCGATTATAAAATCTTTGCAAAGATCTTAGCAGAGAGGTTAAATGGGGTGGTGGGGGGCCTTCTGCACGAGGATCAAAAAGGCTTTGTTCAAGGGAGAGGGATTCAGGACCTGATCTTCTATCTAATAAGAGAAATAGATTTAGCTACACTTCACAAAACGTCCCAGGAACATATCACCTTGGATGCCACCAAAGTGTTTGATAGGGTAAACTGGTCCTATCTGCAAATAATATTAAGGCTGTGCAATTTAGGAGAAAACGTCTGCAGGACTGTGAGCCTGATATATCAAACGCCTACAACAAGGGTTTTGGTGAACAGAAAACTATCTGCCCCTTTTGAAATCCAGAGGAGAACTTGACTGGAGTGCCCTTTATCTCCCTTATTTTATATTTAATTTATATATAGAGCCCCTGGTCGTCAAAAATCAGGCAGGAGGACAGAACCCCACTTTTTAAATATAGCAGTTGGCAATAGAAGGTGGCCTTGTACGCTGATGATCTAATGGTGTATACCTTAGATCTGTCCTCTGGGGTTCCAATATTGTATAACCTGGCTTCCCAATTTGATAGTATTTCAGGCTATGAAGTAAATACAACAAAAACGGAGTCTATGGCCTGGAATATGACCACACAACATGGGAGCATCAAAAAGAGATAAGATATCTGGGTATCATGATCTTGCAGAATATCGAGAGAATTCCAGAAATTAATTTTTTTAAAGTCTGCAAGGAGATTAGCAAGTCATTAGCAAGCTGGGCTCATGTACATTTGACCATAATTGGAAGGGTAAAACTGATAAAAATGACGATCTTCCCCAAACATATCTTTACATTCCAGAATATCCCCTTGGTGTTCAGGGAAATCTGGCTTAAGAAACTGCAGTGCAAGATAAGTAGTTTTTATCTGAGCTTCCAAGGGTATACGTATCTCATGGAAAATTAAGGGAGGAATGTGCCTGCCAGATTTAATCTAATATAGATGGGTTTTCCTAATAAGCAATGGGAAAATGCTGTTGAACGAACCGAATGATTTAGGTATTGGAAAAATGCTGAAGGTGATGCCTTTAGATACGAAGGGAGGGGAGCAAGGTTTTATCTATAAATTTGGAGATCCCAGATACTTCAAAAAGTTGCACCTAAAGATCTTGCGCTGGTTAGCCACCACCTGGTAAAAAAAACAGAAAGGAGCTCAAATCAACTTAGTGCATTAACTCCAATATGGGATGCTCCCAGTTCTCCGGAATGGACTAAGGATTCTCTGGCGACACCTCTGAGGAAAGCCGGAATATCTTGTTGGAAGCAGCTACTCAAAGATGGTACGATACTCTCTTTGGATAAGCTGTTGGACATAACGGATGATGAGTTATCTAGATTTAAATATTTGCAATCGAGAAGTTGGCACCAAACAGTTGGACCAGGTTTTGGCACCCTGAACAGGATGGAATCTGAGTTAACAAGGAAAGTGCCAAGAAAGAAAGACATGGCAAACTTTTACTGTCTCCTGATCTACCTTTCATAGGGGGATATTAAACTGCCGACGGAGCTGTGGGAAAAGAGCCTTCCTGGGATCCGGCTAGAAGAATTATGGCAAGTATCTTGTGGCATCTTGTATTCCACGGTGCAGGCTGCAAAAACCAAATTGTTTGTCTCCATAGGATTTATTGGACACCCCTAAGCTAAAGACTTTCTAAATTTGGGACGGGTGCCACTTCAAAATGCCCCAAGTGCTCCCAAGAATAGGTAGATAATACCCACATGCTCCTGTATTGTCCAACATTGCAACATTTTCTGGGCTGATGTAAGTAATAGTATTTCTACAGTACTCAATCGGCAATTATAGGTAAGCCCAGAGTTGGTCTTTTTTGGAGTTCCTGCATATTATGAATCTTTATCTGTTGATAATAATAAATTGGTGTTCTATTTAATTTTACTGGTCCGGAGGGAAATCTGGAAAAACTGGATAAAAAACTGCCCCCGACTGTAAGAGATTGGATTAACACTGTGAAATATATAATTAAGTTGGATAGGTTATCACCAAAAAAGAAGAGAGCTTTTTTGCTACCAAGTGTGAGATGGCTGGAATCAGACGTAAACACTGTCCTATGATTATGCCTCTACACTGAGATACTTCACCACTCCGGTTACCCTTTGGGTGACTCCGAGAGAGAGCGACAATCAACCATATAACGAGAGGTCCTGGGTGAAGTGCAATACCTTTGGAACAGAGTTCTCTGGTTGGTGCCGATTAAGTAGGGGGGCCCCAGAGAATCCCTAACTGTCTCTTTTTTTTATCTAAGGCAAATGAGGACTAAGAAATAAAAAATAAAAAAGAAGCAGGATGTCTTCACTCGTTCGTAGATTTAAATATTTAATTACAGATTCACTCATTTTTTGTGGATCAGTCCCATTTTTTGCCTGTGCACACATGCAAGTCTAGTTTACTGTTCCTAATTGCTCCTAAATGTTTTCACTACTCACCGTGGGAGCGAGGTAACACTATGCACGTTAAGTAAGCATGAGGAATGCACTTTTTCTGAAGATGGAAGAAAGGAAGGAACGAAATGTCCTTAGATGGCCCTAAGCCCTAGGGTTTCAGCCCTTAGTGGGGCAGATACAGTCATAAGATGAATCATCAAGAGGAAACTGAACCGGAACTACGGGGGAGGGAGGGGGTAAATCTGCCATTGTGACCCCTCAGCATCTAGAATACGCAGTACTGTCACCTGTGAAGTACCTTGTGAGTAGGTGAAAATAATTGGTGATACCCGTGAAACCGGTCCCAGGATACTTGTTTCCAGTCCAGGGAAGTCTGGGGGGCAGATTTATGATGCCCTTGCGCCTCTTTGCGCCGCAATTGCGTCACTTTATTTGACGCAACGGCGGCGCAAACAATGCGCCCTATTTACAACGTGACGCATCTAGGAGATGCATCACGTTGTAAAGCCCTGAGCCATAAGGAGGCGTTCCTGCGCAAGGGGGGGGGGGGCGTTCCTGCGCAGGAACGCCTCCTGAAAGTGGCTGAGTGAAATCTATGAGATTTCACTCAGTCACTTTCAGGCCAATGCTGTGTCAAAACCCTGTGCCTGCTTGAAGCAGGCGTAGGTCTTGACGCAGCATTGTGTAGATGGGGCACCCCCGAGCCTTGCTGGAGCTGCGTTGCGCTTGCGACGCAACTCCAGCAATGCGCCACATTTCCGGCACAGATGCGTCACGCATCTGTGCCATTTTTGCACCATGGTGCGCTGCATTGTAAATGCGGCGCACCATGGGTGGCGCAGCTGTGGCGCACTGTGGCGCACATTAACTGGCGCATCCCTGGGGATGCGCCAGTTAACATAAATCTGCCCCTCGGTTTGGCAGTTCGGGCTGAACTGTTCCAATGCGGCACAGGTTCAAGCCTGATTTGCATATGGCTTGGTCTGAACTGGGGTGGCTAAGTGAACTAAAAAACATTGATGGATTCAACCCAGATCTGTGACTGAGGGTGAATGTCTGAAAAAGCGCTCGGGCATCATCTCCTTGTGTTTACGAAAATAATTATTTTTACATTTTTATAGCTGCCTTTCCTTTTCCTTCCTCTCCCACTTTAGATTAAACAGGTCCAACAATTTTGGTCCATGGTCTAAAAGAAGTTACTAAATGTATCAACATGCTGATGTGTGATAACAGGGCCAACAAGTAAAGTCAAAATCCTCACTGTGTGAAGCTGTCTGGTCCTTAATAGGGTGAGTCAACAACGACATTAATTGAGTTTGGAGGACCCTTAAAGTTGTTGACCAGGCTTGCTGTGCTAATGAAGTTTATGTGCAACACTGAATAGTACATTTTTATTCTGGAGATCGCCACTAACTGCCCCTTTAAATGTGTCATTTAATAATGTTTTGCTTTGACTTACTTCAAAATGAACTATTTGTTTAGCATCTTCGCCAGGCGTGATTGAACATAATCATCAAACTGTAATCGACAATTACAAAGAAATATTAATTGTGCTTTAAAATATCACTCAAGTTAAATACAGCATTTCTTTTTTTTAAAAAGCAAAATTAATTGATGTTGTTTCGAAACTCCGCATACAACGAAGATGATATGATGCCCATCTTGCGAAGGTACATATGAAAAAAAAAAAAATGTAAAGTTACCGTCCGCAATAAAAAAAAAATGACCGACCTTTGTCAGTGCTTTTATTATTATACAAGCATTAGCAAAGGCAATGCTCACAAAGAGCACCTGGCCAAATGAAAAAAAATAGGAAAAAACAATTCGCCAGGAGAGACCTATTGGCTTTCTTGGAGCTTATTACTCGCGTCTTCTCTCAAGCTTTTCTCGAAGTACCTGCTTAGCAGAGACTTACTTGCCTGAGCACCAGTTCCTAAACAGACACCAGCGTCACCAGCATTTCCAGCGTCCCTGCTTTCAGCCCACATCTCGCAGCACCCGCTCCGCGGGTGCCGCTTCGAGGGAGCGGTGGACACAGCAACTTTGGGGCTAATCTGTGGAGGTAAGGCGGGAGTGGGCGCGAGGTGCTAGCGGGGCTGCGAGTGTGCGGGGACTTCGATACCCAGAAGTCCCTGCAAGACCACGGAAGAGCTTCCGGTCCGCTCTCCCTGCTGGCACGCCCCCCACCCCCCACACGAGCCTATTTAGCGCTGGCTTGCCCTGTAACGGGTGGGAGACTTACTTGCCTGAGCACCAGTTCCTAAACAGACACCAGCGTCACCAACATTTCCAGCGTCCCTGCTTTCAGCCCACATCTCGCAGCACCCGCTCCGCGGGTGCCGCTTCGAGGGAGCGGTGGACACAGCAACTTTGGGGCTAATCTGTGGAGGTAAGGCGGGAGTGGGCGCGAGGTGCTAGCGGGGCTGCGAGTGTGCGGGGACTTCGATACCCAGAAGTCCCTGCAAGACCACGGAAGAGCTTCCGGTCCGCTCTCCCTGCTGGCACGCCCCCCGCCCCCTATATCCTAACTTCCGCCTCCCGCAGCGCGGGATGCAGCCCGGGCGAAGACAGGGCAAAGACTGGGCCGTTTGAGGCCGTTCGAGGTCTGAGCGGTCTGGTCTGGGCCCCTTCTCTTATACCCTCGTCTTGCATCCTGGGTTCTGTGTTTGCCTATTCTTGTTGCCCGGGTTGCTAGCCACAGTTAGTCCACATGTGTACCCGCGTTACACGTAATAGGGCGGCCAAGGGAGGGTTGGTCCATAACGGGCCTATGGACGACTTCATTACGCGAACAAGCAAGGCGATAGATCATGAAATCAATAAATTGCAAACTAGAGTGTCCCTTGACTTGGAAGCGGCCAGGAAGCTGTCACTTGAATTTGCTTCCCATAAGAAATCCTCCCTTGGACACATAGCTTCTGTTACTTCCCCTAATCGCATTTGCATTCGGGAGGGCGCTATAACGTTGGCTGATGTTCACGATATGCCTGTTTTGCCCATCCCCTCTCCACCTCAAGGTCCATCTGCTCTGCCTGACGGCCTGCCTATTGCTGAGGGTAGCCCTCTTGTTCCCCCCATCTCTTCCCCACAATCCTTTGATACATCTCGGGCCTCCACCTTATATGGCGGCCTCGATAACATCCCGGTGAATTCCAATAAGAGAAAACGTTCCCCCAGTCCAACCTCCCCACGGAAAAAATGCCAATGCAGGGGGCCAACTTGTCCACCATTGATAATGCAATAGCTGTTGCCAGTCCGGTTACGTCTTTCTCCTCCCCACTGGTTCCTTGTGGCGATAATATCGTGGGGCAAGTCCCTTTGGATCCTGGAAGCACCCTACCACCTGAAAGATCAGACCCGGGTTGGACTAATCAAGAAGGGAGGGAGAGGGAATTTATAGGAGTGGTTTGGGAGTCTCTAAAAAATCTTCTATCTCCCCTGGATTTAAGGCTTTCTCGCATAGAGAACAATCTCCTTGAGATGGAGAAAAGCATTATCGCCTTGGCCACTCTTGGCCTGAGAGGCCTTGAACGCCAGGGTCTGATTGACAGTAACATGGTTACACAGGTTCCTACCCCACCTCCCACAGCTACCCCTGGTGTGCCCCCTAATCCCACTGTGCCCTGCCCTACCTACCCTATTCCCAAACCCCGTACCAGGAGTCTCATTACTGCAAATCTGCCCCCCCAGCCCAGGGCGAACACCTCAAATGCTCCAACAACACAATCTCATATTGGCACTACATCAGCTGCACCTAGAGTTCAGAACTCAGTTAGCTCTAGTTCCCGCCCTGCCCAGGCCCCTCGGAACAACACTACAACAGCTGCACCGAGAGTTCAGAACTCAGTTAGCTCTAGTTCCCGTCCTGCCCAGGCCCCTCGGAACAAACCCCCTACTCATCCTGCTGGGGGTCCTCATACCAGGAGTAATTTCCGAGGAGGTTACATCGATCTTCCTCCTGAAGCAAATGATTATATGGTGGTTTTGACGGGTGTCCCGGAATTAGAGAATGGCCAATACGAAGACCAGCATTCCCTACGCAATAAAGTTATGCATTGGCTTAACACCTATAGACCTATCCCCAATGGTAGGAGGAGTAGAGTCTTAACGACACGAAGAGTTCCGTGGGTGGGAACCACGAGGAAATCGACCCCCGGTGACTGCATAGTCGTAACCTTCGATGATGTCTATACGGCCAAACATATCTGTTCTCCTGGGAATCAAGACTGGGGTTCCTCTATTGCTCCAAGGCCTTTGTCATTCTTCTATCCCCCCCGTGCTGTATGCCCGCAGGGGGGCTTTTGGCCTACAGTCCCCCAACAGCCTAGTTGGGGATACCCTCCCAATGTGTATAATCCAAACAGTGGCTGGCTCAGAACTGTATCTTCAAATAGGCTTGGCAGCCTGGAGGATGTCGACTGACTCCTAACGCCCCCAGCAACAGCACTACCAGGTAACCCCAATGGTCTTACACTGGAGGCGGGGAGATCGACTTTGGCGACTATCGTGGGTGTGATTAGTACTGCCCCTCCGACCCAGTCTTCAACTCAGGTCCCCTCTATGCAGGATCTGGTGCATCTTCCCCCAGCTGTGTGTTCTCCTATTACTCCCTTAGCCTTAAGCATGACTGCCCCCGATACCTCGTCACCTGCAGCTTCTCTCCAATCTTCCAGGGTTGATGATATCCATGTCACCTTTCCAGTTTCTGAGCCACAGTCTGGTAAGACCTTGGCAGGTGTTCCCCAGCTTAAAATCCTAAGCTGGAATGTGGCAGGGCTTGCCCGGAACTTTGACAAACCTGACTGGATTTCTTTCATGGAGCCTTTTGGGATCTGCCTCCTACAAGAAACTTGGTGCCTAGAGCCCGTGCACAGGGTCGGCTTCACGACCTACTCTGTGCCGGCCTCCAGGTCCAAAGGCAGTAAGGGCCGTCCTTCTGGTGGCCTTCTCATCTGGGTTAGTGTATCGTTGGGGCTCACAGTAAAACATATAAATTCCCCATCCCCAGATCTTTTGAGACTCACTATCCAATGCCCGGGGGGCAAGTCTCTGGAGCTTTTTAACCTGTATTTCAGGGGGGCCAGGGCGGGGAACTCGAGCCCCTTGTCTTTAACTGGAGTTGAAGAGGAGCTAACTGGCTGCAACATTGACTCCTTTATTATCCTGACCGGGGATTTCAATTGTTGTTTCGAGCCTCTGGCCAGTGATGACATTTTGGACACATGGGAGGACGATGCCAAGAGAGGCATTCCCTTGCTTGCTCTTGACCCCATTAAGAAATGGACACAGAATGCCATTGATATTAACGCACTTTGCTTGGAATACGCCCTCAGAGCCACTAATGGCCGTTGTAAGTCAGATACTGGGGGTGCGCACACATTTAACAGGATTAGACACACCTCCAGAATTGATTACGTGCTGCTAAACTACAACCTGTGGGAATATGTCCATGATATGGTTGTCCAACAATCCACGGATAGTGACCACAATCCCTTGGTCCTCACGCTTGCTCTCCCGTGGGACACAGGGGCCACAGCATTATCCCGGCTAACTTGGAAATCATCCCATGAAGTTGTTCCATCTAACTGCGGGAGGCGACTGAAATGGGCTAAGGTTGCTTCTGATGCTACAAGAATGGCCCAAGCAAAGTCCATAATGATGGAAGCTAAGTGTATCGTAGGCACGTTGGACTCCGACACCCCTATCCTCGTGCCATTTGTAGAGACCATTGTATCACTTAGTAATCTTTTCTTGGTTCCTGAGGGGAGGGGGGGGGCCAAGCGGAGAAACGAGACTAGGGGTAGAGATCAATGGTACTCCCACGCTTGCCGCCAAGCAAAAAGTGAGCTAATCCTGGCGGTTAGTGCTAAAGACCCGGCTTTGATTTCATTAGCTAGGAAAAACTACAGGAAGACCCAAGCTGTGGCAAAGGTCACGCACGAAACTAACTTCTGGAGTGATTTAATGGAGGCTGGTTCTAGAAAGGACTCAAGGGCTTTCTGGGCTCTGATTAGAGGCAGGGACAGGCCTGTTGACTCCCTGTTAACATGTAACATCACAGGGGAAGTTTGGTTGGCCCACTTTTCTAAACTCTACTCTAACTCCTTGGGGGTTTTGGGTCCAAGCAGGGGTACTAGTTATATAGTGCCAGATAATAGCTCTCATCCTGGCCCCACCTTTTCATCTAGGGAGGTGGAAATAGCAATCAGGTGTATCGTCCCCAATAAGGCGGCAGGCCCAGATGGAGTCCCGGGTGACCTGCTTCATAGCAACGTAGAGGTCTGGAGCCTATATATTGCTAAACTCCTGAATGAGGCACTGGCGGGTGGCGGTTTCCCGGATTCTTGGAGGGGTGCGGAAGTCGTCCCCATTTTTAAAAAGGGCTGCAGGGACGACCCTGCTAACTACCGACCCATAAGTCTGCTTGATTCCACTCAGAAGGTAGCAGGGAAGGTAGTTTTGGGTAGGATCTTGCAGTGGGCCGAGGAAATGCAGGTTTTGTCTGACTTTCAGGCCGGTTTCAGATCCGGAACCGGTACGATTGAGCAGACATTCCGTTTCCTAATGCTTTATTGGAAAGTGGTCAAACTGGGCAAGGGCAGTCTGTATCTCGCCTTCATCGATTTACGGACTGCCTTTGACCTAGTTCCACGTAACCAACTGTGGGCTGTACTTGAGGGTATGGGTATGCCCGCGTACTTGTTGGCCTTAACCATCAAATTCCATGAAAGCAACTTTGCCCAAATTAGATGGGGTCAGCAGGGCCAAAAAACATCTCGGATTCCTGTTGACAGGGGCGTCCGCCAGGGGTGTGTGCTAGCTCCCACTCTGTTTTCTCTATATCTAAACGGAGTGGTAGAGCACCTTTTCCAACTACCAGCAGATGCTCCCTCCCTGGCGGGCAGAAAGATACCAACGCTCCTGTTCGCAGACGATACCCTGCTGATTTCGAAATCCCCGAAGGGCCTCCAAACCCTGTTATCGAGGTTCCAGGGCTTTTGCGACGCAAGGGGCTTGGCTATTAACATCAGTAAAACCAAGTTCCTTGTGCTGAATCCCCCCAGGAAGACAGTCTACCCGCCATCTATAGACTCAGTACCTTTAGAAAGGGTCAGGGAATTCGATTACTTAGGAATCAGACTCTGCGATTCCATGTGTTGGAAGGCGCATCACCAAAAAACCATTTTGACACATAGGAGGGTTACGGGCGCCCTCCTAAAAGAACATCGCGCCTCACCCCTTAAACCCATTGGGGTGATACTCGATATCTACAAGGCAAAAGCTGTGAGTGCGGCATTGTATGGGGCTGAGTTGTGGGGTACCCAGAAATTTGATACCCTATCCCATCTGGAGAACAAGTTTCACAAAGACCTAATGCGGCTCCCCCACAGCTCTCCCACTCTTCCCCTTCTACTTGATACAGGAACACGATCCATAGCCGACCAGGCCAAGTTACGTCCCCTCCTTCTGTGGGCCCGTATATGGAATGTCCCTGAACTTTCAAGTTATGCGGATGCACTAAGCGACCTTCTTTCAACCCCGGGTTGGTATAAGATCGCTTGGCTCCTTGGAGTAAAGTGCCTCCTTTGTGATTTAGGTCTGGATGACGCTTGGGCCAATAGATCTTCACCACCTAAACAGTTGTTAAAGAAAATATTCTGGTCGTGGGTGGATAACGAGAGAGTGTCCCATCCGAATCTGTGCAGATCAGCTGAGGAGTTTTTGGCTATCAAATGCCGTCCCTTCAGAGAACCCTACCTTGATGCGATTTCGAATCCAGCAGATAGGGCGTTGTATTTCAAATTTAGGGCTGGGGTTTTGCCCTTAGGCACAAGGACAGCTAAATGGAAACCACCATGGCAAACCATAGAAACTTGCCCTTTTTGCACGTCCAGGGATGAATCCATTCCCCATTTGTTGTTCGAATGCCCAGCCTACGCTGCTCCCCGTCGCAGATGGTTGAAACCGCTCTGCGCGAGGCTGGGCACTCGGTCTCACTTGGAGGCCCTACAGCTGTTAAGATCAGACCCTCACCCACTGTTTGCTTGTGGCCTGGCAAAATTCCTGGGGTGGGCTTGGAGGATAAGAACTGCGAGGAGAAAGATCCTCCAGTAAGGATGCCAACCTTCATTCCAGTGGCCCGGTTGTTTTTTGTATGTGTCCCTTCCCCATTATTCCTTCTCGAAGATGATAATTATGTACTTGCACAAATGCTTTTAGAATGGATGTTATCTACTATGTTGTATATTTGTAGCGTCCTTTTTGAGATTTTGTCAGTTTTGATGTACAACTGTTTTTATGCTCACATTGATTTTTACTGTAATGCTTTTATGAAATGAAACATTTCGAAATAAAGCTATACAACAACAACAAGTTAATGCATTATCAGGTACATGCATCAATCTCGGCATTTGCGATTCCTTAATTGCGATTTTTAAGGAATCGCAATTAAGGAATTGCAAATGCCTATGCATTAAGAAATCGCTAAATAAATTGCGATTTCTGAAGATTCCTTAATTGCGATTAGCATTTTGCGAATCGCAATTAAGGAATCCCTTCCCATTCATTCCTATGGGCCTAGAGGCCCATAGGAATGAATGGGAAGACAATCTCAATTTGCGATTCGCAATTAGCTAATCGCAAATTGAGATAGCGATTTCAAGGGTGCAGGGGTGTCCAAAGGACACCCTGTTGCACTCCTGAAATCAAACAATGCACATATGTTGTGTACACACATGCCCTAAGGGCATGTGTGTGCACAACATGAAAGTTAAAAAAATGCACAAAATTGCATATTTCTAACATTTCGCAGAATTACCATGAGGTCCAACCTCATGGTAATTTTTTCTCTCTAATTGCGAAATCGCAATTTTTTACAGTTTCATGCATTGCTTTTAAGGAATCGCAAAATTGCTATTCCTTAAAAGCAATCGCACTTTAAAAAATCGCAAAAATAGTGATTTCTTCACTTTTAGGATAATGCATCCCAAATAGTGATTTGGGAATCGCAAACGGCCGATTTTTGCGATTCGCACCGTTTGCGATTCCTAAATCGCTTGATGCATGTGCCTGTATGCTTGCAGTGGGATTGTTCGTCCTCACGCAGCCTTGAACAATATAGAATGTGTGGGAAGTCTTTAGACCCTCAATAAGCCTTATAACAGGAAAATGTCACTCGGTATACAACACCCACCTGTTAATAATTATTGGATTTTATGTACTCATCTGGCCAAGAGAACTTGGCTCTAAGCGAGGGAGTATTTGCAACTGAGTAACTCAGAATCCCTGTTATGCACTCGTAATCTGAGCGCCATCTGCATGTTATTTTTCGCAAAGCTGCCTGAAATGCTTTGGAATGCATTCTAAAATGATCAACTCATTTACAGCTTGTTCGCCTGGCAGAGAAGCGGCATGTGGCTCTCAGATGGCTCCAATTCGAAGGGACAATATGCATGTGAGTAAAGTAGTTTCATCACGTCGCAGCCAAGAGAAGACACAAAGAATTGATGGTGTAAATCTTCAGTGCTGTCCATCTGTTCAGCCGCACAGGTGGCTCAAGAAATGAGATCTTCCACGCGAAGACATTCCCCTGTAATGTTTGTGATGCTTGCCTTCCTTAAAATAAATGTAATAGTTACACATTAAACAATTGTATCTGAGGCCCTAGATTTCCTTAAAAATAGGGTTTTCTGGAGGAATTTGCTTGAAAAATATACAGGCGCATCTCCACACTTCGAACAGCTAGATGCATCAAACAAAAATCCGCTCGCAAAGGGGCAGATTCTCAGAATCGGCCCCTTTGCGACCGGTATTTTTGCTTTTGGGATGCATCATCCCAAATGCAGAAATTGCAAATAGAGAAATTCGCTAAATTGGGATTATTTGCATTTAAGGAATCTCAAATTGAGATTCCTTAAATGCAATGCATGAAAGTTTTAATAATAGCGAATTCGCTAATAGGGCAAGCAAATTACCATGAAGTACAACTTCATGGTAATTTGCAAAAACTTTGAAAAATGCACTAAAGTGCATTGTTCAAAGTTTCATGTTGCGCACAACCATGCCCTAAGGGCATGTGTGCGCGCAACATATGTGCACAGATCAATTTCAGGGGTGCAACAGGGTGTCCTTTGGACACCCCTGCACCCTTGAAATCGCAATCTCAATTTTTGATTCGCAATAGCGAATCGCAAATTGAGATTGTCTTCCCATTCATTCCTATGGGCCTCTAGGCCCATAGGAATGAATGGGGAGGTATTCCTTAATTGCGACTCGCAATTTGCGAGTCGCAATTAAGGAATTCTAAGAAATTGCTACTTTTTGTGTGATTTCTTGATGCATTCCATTTTGCTATTCCTTAATAGCGAATCGGTATTTTTCGCAATTAAGGAATCACAAATTGGGTTGTTGATGCATCTGGGGGTATAAGTCTAAGAGAAGATCACTATGGGCGCTTTGCGAAGTTCATAGTGTATGTAAGACATTTAAAAAACATTTTCACGAAATTTGAATGAGCACTTCATCACAACGTTGCTCACCTAGGGGCATATTGACAAAAAAGTGGTGGAGTATGTCGTTAGCCTCCTTGGTTTAAGGACACGCTCCGCCACTTCTGAAACACATGGCTGTACCATATTTACAAGAATATGGTGAGCCCTGCGATTCACCCTGTGCCGGCGCTACGTGTACCAGCCTAGCGCCAACGCAGGCTCCCTTGCACCATAGTGTTTGGGGCATCTTGTTTGGGGCATCTGTTCAAGGAAGTGGCAGAGTGAGGCGTTAGCCGGCATGGCTTAACGCCTCGCTCCGCTACTTCAGAAATGCAAGGCTGCCCCATATTTACAACGATATGGTGCTGCCTTGTGTTTTCCCCTGTGCTGGCGCTACACTTAGCAGTGTAGCGCCAACGCAAGCACCCTTGCACCATAGTGCAAGGGTGTCTGCATGCAGGGGAAGAATTGGTTATGTACAGGAAGATTCCTCGTTCCCATACATAAACAATCTTTAAATGCTATGTTGTCACTGCTATGTGTGATGCTTAATGCAGCACACATCCCAAAATTGCATTTTTGTAAAAGATTGTTTGTGCACAGGAATGGGGACCTTCCTGAACGTAAAAAAATCCAAGGCATTTTGCTGTTTCCATGTGTGCTGCACAATGCAGCACACATGGAAACAGCAAAAACGAGGAGATATAATGCATTTCTCCTAGTTTCTCCAACTTAACACCAGGTTTTCCCTGGTCTTAATTTTGGCACTGCCTCATATTTACCCTGTTCTAGTAAATATGGGGCAGCCTCATAATCAATGGGTGTTGTGGTGGAACGCCCACAGCAACACCCATTGCCCTCCCCTTTCACGCTAAGTATAGCGTGAGAGGGGGCCTTATTTACAAGGCAGCGTTAAGCCACATCCAGTGGCTTAACGCTGCCTTGTAAATAAGAAGGCCCTAACGCCACAACTCCATCACTAAAAGATTGTAAATATGCCCCCTAATATTTACCAGGAATCAGGCAAAACATCTCAATCTTTATCAGTATTTACTATCTTTATCATAATGCCTGATAAATTGCCTTCTGGGTATACTTCCTGTCTGGTTCTCGATAAATCAGCAAACACTGTATCATTTGCAGTGGCCATGTCAATGCGTGATTTGTTTTCATGCATCGTGGCCATCTTTATTATTCAATTTCATCATGTTGAAGAGCAAAGCGTTACAATTGAGCAAATGCCCCTTTTACAAGGGTAGCAAAATTCAGATTATGACATCGTTCCTAACAAACTGCAGAGTTGCAATCCTAGCAGCAAATGGTATGTAAAGAATCTATCTCAGTGTTACTGGCCAAATTCTCAGGAGAAGGAAGCCAAGGAAAAAAAATGGAAATCACAAATGAAAACAACATTCTAATAAAAACATTGGCAGTGTGACTACCGCAGCTCCCCCTAGGACTTAAATTCCCTAACCAGCCATCAGTTTTTTTTCTCTGAGTTGATAAATGGAGCCTTGGTCTTGAAGCATGTACCATGACTCCTCCTGCTTCCCCTCTCTTTGCACACTGGCTGCTTCATTTCGAGTTTTTAAGTAAATAAGCAGAAAAAAACAAAACACACAGTTCTAGTACACATTTAAAATGTAACCTCAGACAGATCTTGGCTCTTTGATTTGCTCCCTAGTGTCTGAGTGTAAACAATTCGTAAAAGAGCTGCTTCTATCGTTGGATTCCTGTAAAGACAGCCTCAGTTAGCCCTGTTGAAAAGAGTGTCTTTATGCTCTGGCTCTCAACTTGTCAAATTACATGTTCCAACAATGGTCTCTTGGCTGAAACCCTTAACCAATCACTCTCGTTTGTTTGGAGTACATTCTGGACTCTAAGATGGCTCTTAATCGGTCAGGAATGTTCTCTCAGGAATGCTGTACAGTTGTGTTCCCCTGCCCTGAGTGCCCAACTGTGTGTAGCTGGTATCCTAGTTTTTTTATTTTGACCCTAACCTCAGAAAAAACTAGAATGGGTACAGAGGCATAGTTCTGTCCTTTGATATGAGTGAAGTTCTGGTTTTTTAGTGACCCAAGGGGGGGGCACCAAAAATGTCTGCATAGAACAAAATGGGCTACTTCCCTTTCATGTGTCTACAACATAATGCAGTGGTGGTTCATACCATGTTTGTGAGAGTACATGTTTGGCACCAGACTTTTTTTCTATGTCAATGGAGTGGAGGCCTACTGGCTCACTCTTGTAATGTAGCTCTGCTAGGCACCTGCCCAGATGCTAGAGCTAACATCCTAAGTGTATGCTGCACATATTAATTAATGTTGCCTGAGTGGAAGATGCATAGTGTATGAGTGAACCAGCGTTGTGGAGGCCTGTGGGATACATTTTGGATACCCCCGTCCTGGCCTTTTTGAACAAGATAAGTGTGAAGTTGTTTTCCCAGGCAGTGGAAGTGTATTGCTGATGTTCCTGAAGTCGCAAGGGAAGAAACTTGGACACTGAAGTGAGTGAAGAGGAAAGAAGGATCCTTTAGAAAATTGATTAGACTTTTACTGTTCAAAGCCTTCTGGTTCTATGACAGGACTGAACACTTCAGATTATGTATTTTCCTCGTTGGTTTACTTTCACAGCAGCCATGTAAACATACACAGTAACCACATAGATGTGGAAGAAAGAGAACTACATAGCCCAGTGTTCTAATATGTAATACACGTGTAGAGTGTCCTATAGCCAATCTTCACACCTCTCCTTTGCTGCTTAGTGGCCATGGTTAAGTACCTCTCTATTATTTCTACCTGTTTTGTGGAATTATATAATGATATTGCAACATGTGGTATTTTCTAAATTAACTTGCATTTATTGTTTAGTTTTGTTACTCTGCTGTGCGGACTCTGTCGGCTGCATTGTTCCTTCTTATTTCTTTGTACCCTGCTGGTCAGGCTCCTCAAAGGTTTCCAGTGCCACAGCCATTTTATTGAAGTGTACCCAGACAGATGCAGTAATTAGTGCTCATGTCTCCAATTCCTTTAATAGACTGCATTGCAAGTGGCATTTATCTGCGGTCCTTCCCCTTTTTTTCTCACCATCTTCGGCACTCCCATTCTTGGGGACGTGTGTCTTCCAGCTGACAGTTATCCCAGCACACTCCTCGTGAGGTGTTCCTTGCACATAAGACTGCTTTTGAGGAGTTTTTCTACAGACTCCTGGGGCGCTTCTTTCATGTCCTGTACAGGCGTCACCCCTGTTTCCTTTCTTTTCTGATCGTCGCCCTATGCTTAAGGTTGAAATCATTTTGAGTCAGGGACACTCCATTGGCTGGGCTGTAACAGCAATTGAGTATGGGTATTTACCTGAGGGTTACCTGATCTTTTATTGTGTGTCGTGGGTAGGTCATAAGGAGCAGCACGAGGCAGCTAAACTCCGTCACACATAGGAGCCAAGCCTTATGCGTGGACCACCGGGTACTGTTGAAGTCTGGTTACATACCATTTTGGGTAGGTCCAGGGTACAACAGGTACTTTTACCAGTAGACACTTCATCTGCTATGGTTAAACCACGTTACCAGTAGATTTTAGGTGTAGATAGTTTTCTTGTCTTTTTCGATCCTGAAGAATCGCAAGTAAATTCACGTTAGGCGAGAAACATGCTGACCTTTATTTTCTAATAAAGGACACTCTGACACAAGACATTACACTCCGATGAGTGCCTTGCTCACTGTTTTTTACCTAGGATAGGAGACCCCCAGAATACATTGTTCCATGCCAGGTACTCCTAATCCTATTGTATCCCCCCACTACACATCTACACTATTCTGGCCCCACACCCTCACTTCACCATAAGGCTGTTGGATAAATGATCCCAGAGAAAGTACCTCTTTTTACTAAGCCCGTTGGACATTGCACTGCCGGTCTAACGAGGAGCAGCCCATATGATGAAGCATGACACCTGAAAGGGTGTGTGAGGGCATTACAATCCAACAAATGGACATCCAATTGTAGCCCCTAATTGGGCGTAGCTAGACCCAACCTTTCGTTGACTCTCTGACTCTGCCACTAGAGGAACAGCATAATACCACTTTTTACATCAATTTACATATACCCTTGCCTAAACCAGCTTTATTTGTGACTCACTAGGGTTAACCCCCTTAATTTCACAGTTTAATCTGTGACAGAAGCATGCACATCCGTTCCAAACAATACAGTGATATTTCTAGGGGCTTTAATTCATTCTCCCACACTCTGAGCATATATACAGATGTCTCAGTACAATCCAGCCGATGTGTCTAACAATCTGACACCAGAGGGTGTAGTCGATTTTGTTTTGGGTTCTGAGAGACCTGCCTTAGGTCAATCCTTTCAAAATTACATACACAGGAGGTTCACTTGGACCTATGACTGAATTACTTCAATCCTTTTTCACCAGGATGCTGCACCCCCAATGACAGGTTCATAGCATTTCGGCACTGGCTCGGTAAAACCCTCAACAGTCAGCCAAACATTCTAGATTTGCTGCTTTTGAGAACTTAAAACGAGTATACCTAGATTTTTTTGCCCCATCAATGATCAAGATGAGGCTTCAGACACTATTGCCTATTTCCTTCACAATGAGAACCTGGACGGTGATACTGATGTCTTGAAAAATGAGGTTAGGTCTTAACTTCCTGCCCCAAAAAAGAATCACTCAAAGACCCTGCAGCTGAGGAAGACCCTCTGATTCACAGCCCTCCCCATTACAGGATACTTTGATCCAGAGGATATCATAAACACCCCTGCTCCTCTGAATGTACACCTTCCCCTAAGACGGATTCTCCCTTGCAAAACAGACTCCGTAAACCCTTCTCTCAGGATGTCAGGAGCCACTTACGAGCAGAGTATCTGCAACCATCTCTCTCTGGGAAGGTTGCACTGACTCCTGATATGGACCCAAAATTGTCAGCCTTCGTAGGGGAATTCATCAAGGACCATAAAAAAGGCACATACCATATCTGGAAGTCTTGCAAGGACAAGCCTTTGATGTCTCTGGTCCCTTGGCAGAGATTCAGATTTGCCTTTTCTGAACAAAAGCAAAATACACACATGATGTACCGAAAAACTAAATAACCTATGGAGCTATACTTACCAATAGCCCCCAATACCAATTACCAATAATCAGTCAGTTGGCAGTGAAGAAAGTTCAATCGTTTATTATACAAAACACTCCGAAGTGGAGCCTCTCCCGACCTCACCCCTCGAGGCTCGTAGAGAAGACTGCCGGCACATGATCAGGAGCTGACATATATACTGTTACATTCTCAAACCATTACCCAAGAAAGGAAAAATACTAGATGTTACAGGTGGTTCATAGGAAAGACCATATATGGCACACAAAGCAGATTCAGAATAGCTCTGTTCATTATAGCAAGGTCAAATAAGTTGACTCCCTTCTGCCTAATGCTCAGGAGGGCTCGCTGGGTGCCTCCAGGAATGTGCTTATCAGGCTCGCACCCACTTGAAACCTTGAAGGTTTTAACGCAGAGAAGAAGCAACCCATCCTCACCTGCCACTCTATAACTCACAGACGGGGATTTTGTTTACTGGACAGAAAGTCACGTGTTCCTGTCCTAAAGTCGAGCTAAGGCCACAAAATGGAGTCAGCTCGTTTCTATTGATTAACTAACATGGAATAAACACAAATAAGTGTATTTTACCATACAAAGCTAACTAATCAATATACTTATTATGCAAGTAGGCTAATTATATAGATACATTGTGCTAACAAATATATATAGGTATACGGGCCCATAATGAGGGGGAAATTCGGACATTTAACCTATCCTTTTAGCGTGATGTAGCTAACTAACTGAAAACAAATCTTTGAAAATCTCTTCATCAATCGCCATTAGCTCATGAATCTCCTGTTGAATCATCTCATTTTTGGCAGTCATGGGAGAGGGGACTAGCGCAGAAGACAGTTTAGTGGCGCAATAGGAACAACATGCTGGGCCACAATGCATGCAGAAACAGCAGGTAAATATAACACCTGCTGCTGCAAACGCCACAGCAAGCCGCCACTGGCATCCGAGTAGCAGCAAGGAGGGAGAAGCTACGGGAAAGCTACAGCGGCAACTCATCTGACCTTCGGCGGATCTGCAGCGGGAGTGCAGCTGGAGTGAGACCAGGACCAGGACCGGAACCAGGAGAGCCGCGGCAGAGCTTGGAGCGGAGGACCCGTAGAGACGGTCCGGAGAAGAGAAGAGAAGAGGTGAGAGGCGGTCCTGAGGCACTACGGGAAAAAAAATGCCGACAAGCTGACAAGCTGCGATACCGCTGGCAGGGGGAAGCAGTGGGCCCAGCGATCCCACACCACATTGAGCACCGCATTGAGCACTGAGCACTGAGCTCCGAGAGAAAAAAAACTGCAAAAAACTGCAAAATTGCAAAAAAAACGGGGTGCTCTGCAGGAGCTGTAGGAGCTGCTTGAGCAGGGATTGAACAGGGATTGCTGCAAGTACTGCGAGTACTGCACCACAAGAGCACTCGGTTTCTGTAGAGTGTTGCTGTGGGATTCTTAACCAACAACCAGCTGATTCCCTGCTTTGGAGTCGCGATGTTGTCTTGTACTCTATACCAGGGAGCCTAATGAAAGACAAACAGCCACTAAGTAGTTAAAGTAGTTAAAATAGTTAAACCTAATAAATAAGCTTCACACCACAGCCAAAACACCTATATAACCACACCCAAAGAGACGTGCCTCTGTCACTGAGACTGAGACTGAGACCGCGACACCGTAAGCTGCAGTAAGACTAGTATAAACGTTGAAATACGGAGCTCCCACATTTTCCGTACTTTCCACACTGTAAGGGTTACTAACTCACCTACTGCTAGTACCACTTCCCTATCCCCGACGGCTGCTGCTCCTGGCAGCTGTCAGTACCTGCCTACTGCCATTGCGTCCCACCGTCAAACTGTGTTGTGTTGTGCTGAGAGGTTGTCAGTGCCACTGCTTGGTGGTTCTTCTGTCGCGATTGAGGGAGGGGTGCACGGCAGCGAGTAGACAGGTTGGGGAGGAAGAACGGTCTGCAGTGGGCACACAGGATTGCGAAGACACGGAGGGACGCTGAGCCTGTGCCCGATTTACCGGCTCCTCACACAACCAGGCCGAAGAGACAGGTTGAAACACTTAATGTTTTAACAAGAGGGGGAAGAAGCCACAGTATCTGTTGGTTGTGGTGTCTGAGAGCACGAGAACAGGAAGCAGGAAATCTGAAAGCAGGAGACTAGTGCTATCTTTAACAGGTACTCTGCGCGCACACAGTAAGCACAGCATAACACCTCTACAACACAGGTTTCACCCATTGAAAAAGTGAGGTATCAATTAGAAATGCGATCAGGCAAAGAAAGATCTGTGGGTAGTCCAAAGAAACGCACATGGAAAAACCAAGCACCCAAGGCACTAAAGAAATCTACGGCTAAGGCAGAAATGAGGGGGGCGACTCAGACGCTAATTTCACCTATAGCGAGGATGTTTGAAAGATCTACAAAAATACCACAGAAATTTGACTTCATGATAGATCCAGCTACGGCACTTATGTCAATTCAATTAGAGCCAGAACTAAAAATGTTACAGTCTCCAATCAAACCAATCAAACCAATAAATATATCTAAAGAGAACTTGGACCTATCTGACGAAGATGGGGTCAGTGACCACATTTTAAACCAACAAGTAAACATTGGGAGCGGGTAAAGCGAAGGACAATTCACTATATTTGATGAATACACAGATGAAAGACCAAAGGATCTCAACGGCCTTGATACCACCAAGATCACAATTAACGAAGGGGCTCCAATCCCATTAGAGGCCAAAGTGGTCATTAGAAAACAACAGGATAATATATCAGATGAATATCTTCCAGTTTTACCAGCAGGGCACCGAGAGAACTGCGAGCAGGAAAAAATTGAGTATGTACAAGGTAAACAACAAGCAGACATTGGATTAACTAAACTGGAACATGGTCTAACCTCACAAACAATAGTTGGCAGAGAAAATAATATTGTACAAAACCACAGAATTAAAGAACATTTACAACAGGTGAATCTTAACCAATTATAGACACCACATAACACTAACAACATGATAGGTAGTAATGATCTACTAGTTTCGACAGATGACTTTGTAACTATAACAAAAAATCCCAATAACAATATCAGTGTTCCAGCGCCAAAATATGTATCAACAATTGCAGACAAAGAGCTTCTAGAGAGAGAAAATAATCACGAAGATACCCATAACACGTCGGATCTCAAAGAAACAAATGGGAACAACAGAACAAAAGAACAAGAAAAACTGGACGCAGGAACAATATGGGATATGGGATATACACTACCAAACTTCAGTATTAACTGATCAGTTAATACTCTGCTGGATCCAGAGACACTTGAACTCATAATGCGTCAAGTAAAATCAGGCTCCCCCTGTGACCCAGCCCCCCCTTGTACATTGACTGCGGCCACTCATATCATCCTCCACGCCATTCTTGACTTGCTCAATGCCTCCATATCCTCAGGTATTGTTCCACCTATGTAGAAACAAGCCATTGTGCGAGCTCTCCTAAAAAAAACTAACTTGGATTTTAACAACCCTAACAATTATCGCCCCATCTCTCTGCTCCCCTGGGTGAGCAAAATCCTCGAGAAACATATTAATGGACATTTAACGATGTTTCTCGAGAGTAACCATCTGTTGGATGCCACCCAGACGGGCTTCCGCCCCAAGCATGGGACAGAGACTGCCTTGCTTGCAGTGACAGAGGAAACTAGATGGATCTTGGATCGGGAAGGATCGGTGGCAGTCATCCTCCTCGATCTAAGCGCCGCGTTTGATACGGTGAATCACAGAATTTTATTGCACCGACTTAGCCTTGGAATATCAGGAAGAGCGATAACCTGGCTTGAGTCCTTCCTGAGTGATAGAACATTCCAAGTCTTTGAAGGGGATATTGTCTCATCCAGTAAGCCCTTGGACTGCGGGGTTCCACAGGGCTCATCTTTAAGCCCTACGTTATTTAACGTATACATGAGACTGCTGGCTGAGATCGTCTGTCCATATTGCATTAAGATCATTACATATGCGGGCGATACTCAGCTAGTGGTCTCCCTTACGCAGACAGGCAGCGATCCAGTACAGGCTGATTTGGTGGGCTGTCTGGAGGAAGTTAAAAACTGGATGACTGCATCATGTCTCAAACTCAACGGAGACAAAACTGAGCTTATGCTCCTTGGCTTCTCTGCTTCTCCCACAATTAATTCTTTATGGCCCCCCAGTCTGGGTCCGCCACCAATACCCAAAGACACCATAAAAAGTCTTGGTGTCTGGCTGGACAAGTCCCTAACTTTTGACATCCAGGCAACTAAGCTATCAGCTATTTGCTTTGGTCTTCTCAGACTTCTTAAGAAGATCCTCCTCCTTTTACCCTTTGAAGCCAAACAAATAGTAGTAACGTATGCATGGGGACGCGTACAGTGCGATTACAGACACAAAGGATGGTGCGAGCACCATACACATACCGTACATTTACCACAAAAAGAATGCAAAAAAATATAGAATTTAATTTTAATATATTTAAAGAATTTTTTTTAAAAACATTTTTGAATTTAGTTTTTTTATTATTTTACATTAAACATGTAATGTAATTTAAAAAATAAAATGACTAAAAAGAATCTTTATAAAAATGTAGGAAATTAGTATAAAAAGAAATAAATACAATAATTAAAACATTTAAAAATTGGCATTTACAAAACCTATGAAATTCACTGAAAAATGCCATAGGTTTTAGGCACCTTATAGTTATGAATTAGCATTACAGAAGGCTCCTCTGCTGTACAACTTGAGGTTCTCCCTAGTTGCAGGGAGGCACAAAAGGTACTTCTGGAAATGGCAGCTGCAACAAGGCAGTCATTTAAATTGGTCTCCTGGATCATAGCTGGAGTCACAAAAAATTTGAGGGACCCAGAATGGGCTAACTATATCGATTCCTACGACTTCTGCATGTTACAGGAGACCTGGACAGTTGATACACCACATAGATTAGGGTATAAAACCTATAGAATTGGTGCGATTCCATCTAGGAGTGGAAGGCCCTCGGGTGGTTTATTAATCTGGGTGAAAGTATATCTAAGGGTGAACATTGAGGTGGTGGATGCAAATTCCCTAGACATATTAGCATTAAAAATTACTGCACGAGAAGGGAAAAACCTATTTTAATAAATATTTACAATAGGCCATCACCCACATCAAGAGAATCACCAACACTTTCCAAACTAGATTACTTTCTAAGTCACTTGGATACCAGGGAGGATTTTATTATTGTGGCCGGCGATTTAAATTGTAATTATGAGCCAGTCATGGGCCTTAGCGATATTTTCGAAGAGGAAGACCAGGCTAACAGAATCCCCGCTATGGATAATGTCAAATCAGTTAAATGCTCAACTCTGGCCCTCCAAATGACCAAAATATGTACAGAACACTGCCTTAGGGCTTGTAATGGGCGGTTACCGTCTGATAGTTTGAAGAAGCCTACCTTTTGTAGGAGAAATTACAAAAGTAATATAGATTTTGTTATTGCTTCCATATCAACTTGGCCATATCTTCTTGACATTGAGGTAATAGAGAGACTAGAAAGTGACCATTTTCCTTTAGACCTCAAAATGGAAGCCTCACTGTTAGAGGTTATAGCTTCTTCTACGCCTTTAGAAGAAAATAATGGCGACAACAATGAGATCCATATTAGTAATAATAGGCGATCACTAAAATGGCCATTTAAAATGGAGCATGGCGAAATTGTTGCAGAAATATACACACTTTTCGCACGTACATTTGGTCCATATTTAGACTGGATATCAGACGAGGAAAATAACACTCACTTTAAGACATTACTTCAAAAATGTTTTGATGCTCTTAAACTTCTAGTTACCAAAATGCCTAAGAAAAGTCAGCAAAAGATACACAATCTGTCCCACAGCAAACCCTGGTACGACAGAGCCTGTAGGGAGTCCAAAAGGGCACTTTTATTAGCGATCAAATCTAAGGAACCCTTAATTATTAAAACAGCTAGGAACAATTACAAATCGGTACAAAAGGCTTCAAAAATAGCTTTGGAAGAAGAAAAATGGGCAGATATGCTGCTGGCCGCCAAATCACGTGACAACGTAGCTTTTTGGAGGCTAGTAGCCAATGGAAATCATGTAGGGAGAGTGGTTAAGGACGTCTATTTGGACGAACAAACCTGGGTTAACCACTTCACTAGCCTGTATAAAAAATACGAAGATCTCCACATTGACACGAATGCCCCAAGCAACGTACTTCCAACAGATTATCTGGATTTTACTTTAGGTGAAACAGAGTTGGCAATAAGCCAAATAAAATCTGGTAAAGCCCCAGGGTTAGACAAGATTACGGGAGACTTATACAAACACGATTTAAAAGTATGGGTACCTTATATTAACTACCTGTGCAATAAGCTATCCCGTAACCCAGACTTTCCAGAAAGTTGGAAGGGAGCCGAAATTGTTTTAATTTTCAAAAAAGGAGACAGGATGGACCCCTCTAATTATCGGCCAATCAGCTTAATGGATATACTCCAGAAAATGTATGCTCAAGATATTTTATTTCGTGTCAGTGATTGGCTGGATGAAAATGCAATTTTAACTAGATATCAAGCTGGATTTAGATCCAAAGTCAGCACAATAGACCAGATATTCAAATTTTGTTGCCTTTACTGGAAATACGTAAAGATCAAAAAGGGTCAATTATATGTCGCCTTTGTCGATTTAAGGGCAGCATTCGATTTAGTGCCTCACAAGTTACTATGGGAAGTATTGAGTGCAGTAGGGATGCCCAACAATTTAATAGTTCAGATTAAAGAGCTTCATAGAGGTAATTTCACGAGAATTCGTTGGGGCCCAAACGGAGAACTAACCCCAAAAATTCCCATTGAGCGTGGTGTTCGCCAAGGGTGCGTATTGGCCCCTACACTCTTTTCTCTTTTCGTGAATGACATCCCCTCATACCTCGAGTGATGCGAAAATGATTCCCCTAAACTGAATGGCGAAAAGGTAACTTCCCTATTATTTTCTGATGACACTATCTTGATTTCCCAAACCAAAAGAGGGCTCCAGGCTCTATTGAATTCCTTCAGCGAATATTGTAGCAAGAAGGGACTGGAGATAAATGGGAAAAAGACCAAATGTATGGCCCTAAATTCTACTAAATCAGACAAAGGCTGCTTAACCTTAAAAGGAGTAAAATTACAATCGGTCCCCCATTTTGCATATTTAGGGATGACACTGGACTCCAAATTTTCCTGGAAAGCTCAATTGGAAAAAAGTAAGATGACATTTTCCCAGAATGTAAAACCCATCCTTAGTGAACAAAGCCTGATCACTAGCAAAGCCGTGTCTCCGGCGGTTGAACTTTACAAATTCAAAGTACAGCCAGCAGTGCTTTATGGTGCAGAAATTTGGGGCCCTGGGTCCAAGGGCACTTTCAGTGTCCTGGACAATAATTTCATGAGAAGTTTGGTAAGGGTCCCGAAAGGCACTCCCCTAGTGTCCCTTCAACTTGACCTAAACCTCAGAAGGACGGACCACCACATTATAATACGCCCATTGCTGTTGTGGGTTAGGCTATGGCGGGTACCCGAATTACAAGATTACAGGGATGGGCTAAAAGAAATTATGGAGCTTGATAACCTTAAAGTTATCCCGTGGTTCAAACATGTTAAAACTTGGTTTAATAACTTAGGTCTGAAACATTTTTGGGAGAACCTGGACCAATTACCATCCAACTCGAAACAAATATTAAAAAGGGCCTTCTGGACCTTTATTGTTAACATGATCAAAAGTGCTCCAACTGGTGGGACCTTAGTAACAAAGTTCCTCACTTTTAAGGATGAACCATTTTTTGAGACTTTTTTAGATGAAATAGAGCCCCCACTCGCCAAAACCTTATTTTAAAAATTTAGATATGGTAATCTCCAAATAAGGTCAACTTTGGCTCGTTGGGCCAGTGGCCCAAATATTTCAACCCCAGTGACAGATGAACTTTGCCCCATGTGTGGAAGCCACCAGAAAGAAAATGAGCAACATATCCTCTTTTTCTGTCCAGTATATGCACAGGCCAGGAAAAGATGGATAAAACCAATATGCCTAGCGTTAGGTGTGAGATCATGTACACAGGCTTTGAGAATTCTTTCAACTAACACAACTCAACCTATAATATTTAGTGTTAGTAGATTTTTACATTGTATTTTTTTCCAAAGGAAAAAACTGGGATCTCAACTGTAAACGGGATCAACTCCAGAGATAGAATTGACACATTTGTAGCTATCAGTGGGGGGCCCACTACAGAACTTTATTGTTGTTTGTGTATTGATTGTCTCTAATATGAAATGAATTGTTTTTAGTCAATGGTTTTTAAGTTCCATGCTGTACTGTTTTACCTCGCTCTCTTTTATTGCAATGTATATGAATTGTTTCTTTTATGGCAACAAAGCCAAAATAAAGAATCTTTGAATTGAATTGAATTAGCATTTAAAAAACCTTATAAATTCACTGAATAAACCATAGGTTTCTCATATGTCATAGTTAGGAATTAGCATTTAAAAAACCTTAGAAATTCACTGAAAAAACCATAGGTTTCACACATGTTATAGAATGCTGGACATTTCACTCATACAAAACCATTGAAATTCCCCTGTTATAATTAGTTGTACTAACTATAACTCGCGCACCCGCAATCCACTGCTGGTGATGTCACATATTACATCATTCATGACATGATCAGTGACATCACTGATGACATCACTGATGACATCTGAAATGACATCTGTGATGTCACTGACCATGTCATGAATAATGTAATATCAGCAGTGGATTGAGGATGCGCGAGTTATAGTTAGTACAACTAACTATAACGGGGGAATGGTTTTGTATGAGTGAAATGTCCAGCTAACTATAACATATGTGAAACCTATATATATATATATATATATATATATATATATATATATATATATATATATATATATATATATATATATATATATCACTGAAAAAACCATAGGTTATAGACCTAATATAGTTAGGGATTTGCATTTACAAAACCTTATTTTACTCGCATAAAACCATTGAAATTCCATATATAGTTAGTTGCGCTAACTATATATCGCGCACCCGCAATCCACTGCTGATGATGTCACATATTACATCATTCATGACATGGTCAGTGACATCACTGATGACATCACTGATGACAACATCCAGTGACTGTATGTTTCTGTAAAGTGTAAATATGTCTTACATATTGAAGAATGAGTGGATGTATAAGTGTCTGGATGAAGGATTTAGTAGGTGCATGACTGACTGTATGAGTGAGTGATTAAATATGTCTCACTGAGTGCATGGGTTAGTGACTAAACTGTCTTAATTTGTGCATTATTATGTCTGTTGTTCTGTAAACTGCTGCATGTGTTGATAAGTAGCTATATGAGTAACTATATGGGTTATTGATTGGTAGCCCAGGTATTTGTATGGGAGACTGAGTGTGTGTGTGGGTGGCTGGGAGGTGTATGACTCTGTGCATAGATGTGTGAGCAGTTGATTCACTAGATGTATGGTTTCAAAAGTGCATGTGGAAACAGCTGTATGGGCGGTTGACTGTGTGCATGAGTGTATTGGTGAGTGAATGGATATCTCAGTGCTACATGTCAAAGTAAGTACATATGTAAAACACAGTACAAGTGAGAGTTGACATATATAAATAACTGTGCATAAGAGCCAGTGAATGTGTGAGTGGCTGTATGGATCATTGTGAACTTGTATCAGGGATTGTATAAGAGAGTAAATATGTGTTAGTATATGTTTGAATAAGTAAAGTTTGTATAACTGTATAGTTGAGGAAATGGAGGTGCGATTGATTCTTTGCATGACTGACTAGGTGTGTGAGTAACTCCATGGATGAGTGACAGTCTGTGAGTGTCTGTTTACACTGATTGTATCTAAGGTTATATTAGAGTCTGAAGAGGTTCATCGTATTATCACATGAATGATATCATCAGTGATGTGATCAGTAATGTCAAATGAGATGTCATCAGTGATGTCATCAGTGATGTCATTTGAGATGTCATCAGTGATGTCATTTGAGATGTCATCAGTGATGTCATCAGTGATGTCACTGACCATGTCATGAATGATGTAATATGTGACATCATCAGCAGTGGATTGCGGGTGCGCGATATATAGTTAGCGCAACTAACTATATATGGAATTTCAATGGTTTTATGCGAGTAAAATAAGGTTTTGTAAATGCAAATCCCTAACTATATATGGTCTATAACCTATGGTTTTTTCAGTGAATTTTCAAGGTTTTGTAAATGCAAATTCCTAACTATATATGGTCTATAACCTATGGTTTTTTCTGTGAAAACGGCCGCAATGCATGAATATCGCAGAAAAGTCAGCGATATTCATGCATTTTCCAGCAAATGCTCTTAGCCATGTTATCCACTTCCTATTAAATAACATGGCTAAGAACTGCTCAGGGCCCCATGAGGAACGCTTTCCATTTAAAAAGGGAAAAATAACATCAAAGACACTAAAATGCCTTCTAAATATGACCCCAAACAACCTATGAAGCTCTAACAGTACATATCCTGAAATTTAATTGATTTCAAAATTCGTTTTTAAACACAGCATATAAATCAATTGTATACCTGCATTCATGAAGAAATGACTAAAAATGTCCTTGAGACACATGAAAGTGTTTTCTGGAATGCCCTAGCACCATTTTTGGGACACTATTAACATGGCTAGGTAACTCCCATAATCAAAATCTAAATTTGCCAAGCGCAAGTGGGAGCGTATTTACAAGACACTTGCCCCAAGAGGAACGCTTTCCATTTAAAAAGGTAAACATAACATCAAAGACACTAAAATGCCTTCTAAATATGACCCCAAACAACCTATGAAGCTCTAAAAGTACATATCAAGAAATGTAATTGTTTATCACAAATGCGATTAAAAACGGCCGCAATGCATGAATATCGCTGAAAAGTCAACGATATTCATGCATTATCCAGCAAATGCTCTTAGCCATGTTATCCACCTCCCATTGGATAACATGGCTAAGAACTGCCCGCAAATGCGAAAAAAAACGGCCGCAATGCATGAATATCGCAGAAAAGTCAGCGATATTCATGCATTTTCCAGCAAATGCTCTTAGCCATGTTATCCACCTCCCATTGGATAACATGGCTAAGAACTGCTCGCAAATGCGAAAAAAAACGGCCGCAATGCATGAATATCGCAGAAAAGTCAGCGATATTCATGCATTTTCCAGCAAATGCTCTTAGCCATGTTATCCACTTCCTATTAAATAACATGGCTAAGAACTGCTCAGGGCCCCATGAGAAACGCTTTCCATTTAAAAAGGGAAAAATAACATCAAAGACACTAAAATGCCTTCTAAATATGACCCCAAACAACCTATGAAGCTCTAACAGTACATATCCAGAAATTTAATTGATTTCAAAATTCGTTTTTAAACACAGCATATAAATCAATTGTATACCTGCATTCATGAAGAAATGACTAAAAATGTCCTTGAGACACATGAAAGTGTTTTCTGGAATGTCCTAGCACCATTTTTGGGACACTATTAACATGGCTAGGTAACTCCCATAATCAAAATCTAAATTTGCCAAGCGCAAGTGGGAGCGTATTTACAAGACACTTGCCCCATGAGGAACGCTTTCCATTTAAAAAGGTAAACATAACATCAAAGACACTGAAATGCCTTCTAAATATGACCCCAAACAACCTATGAAGCTCTAACAGTACATATCAAGAAATGTAATTGTTTATCACAAATGCGATTAAAAACGGCCGCAATGCATGAATATCACTGAAAAGTCAACGATATTCATGCATTATCCAGCAAATGCTCTTAGCCATGTTATCCACCTCCCATTGGATAACATGGCTAAGAACTGCTCGCAAATGCGAAAAAAAACGGCCGCAATGCATGAATATCGCTGAAAAGTCAGCGATATTCATGCATTTTCCAGCAAATGCTCTTAGCCATGTTATCCACCTCCCATTGGATAACATGGCTAAGAACTGCTCGCAAATGCGAAAAAAAACGCCCACAATGCATGAATATCGCAGAAAAGTCAGCAATATTCATGCATTTTCCAGCAAATACTCTTAGCCATGATATCCACTTCCCATTAAATAACATGGCTAAGAACTGCTCAGGGCCCCATGAGGAACGCTTTCCATTTAAAAAGGTAAACATAACATCAAAGACACTAAAATGCCTTCTAAATATGACCCCAAACAACCTATGAAGCTCTAACAGTACATATCAAGAAATGTAATTGATTTGAAAATTCGTTTTTAAACACAGCATATAAATCAATTGTATACCTGCATTCAAGAGGAAAGGACTGAAAATGTCCTAGAGACACAGAAATACGTTTTCTTGAATGCCCTACCACCATTGTTTGGACATTATTAACATGGCTATGTAACTCCCATAATCAAAATCTAAATTTGCAAAGCACAAGTGGGAGCGTATTTACAAGACACTTGCCCCATGAGGAACACTTTACATTTTAAAAGGAAAACATAACATCAAAGACACTCAAATGCCTTATAAATATGGCTCAAAACAACCTATGAAGCTCTAGCAGTACATATCCAGAAATGTAATTGATTTCTTAAATCGTTTTTAAAAACAACATATCTGTTTCAGCTTACATAACAGACCATGGAATGGGCTCCATGTACCACAATAACTTGTGTTACTGCATGCCAGAATGCTACACCGAATATGCAATTACAATTTCTCAAAGAAACTAATTCTATTAGTATATCACTAGAGACAAAACCATGTTTTAAAAACACAGCTTTCTTCATCATTTTCTCCTTAAATCATACTATTCTCTATCTAAATTAAATAAATCTTTTCTCACCTTAGCAAATATTTTTTGAGTTTTGAAAACAGTCTCAGAAATACACCAAATTGTCTTCAGCAGAAGAAAAAGGATGCACTCCAAAGGCTGCAGCTATTGAAAGCACAGAAATACAGATATTCATTTCACATATCTCTCATATTAGCCAATCATACCTCTTCCCTCACTTTTTTCAAATCAAAACCCTTCCCCCCTCTGCCCTCTCTGCCTTGTTTCCATAGCAACCACCTCCTGGAAGACCTCTCATGTTTGCAAATTCACACAACAATGTTTCAATTGAACTCTGAACTCTCAGTGCACCTGCGTATCCAGTGCAATCTTTCATTAAATGTTTCTTCCTTGACCATTCAAATTACATGTTTCAAAGAACACATCCATGCACCCTAACTTTCTGTTTTCAGAAATGGAAATGCACCAATCACTGCTAATGAATCATTAGCATTGGAAATCCACAGTTTTTTTTCTTTAGAAACTCCTACTGTTTCAACTGCCCTTTCATTACCACACTTCATCTGACTGCAGAACAACCTTCTCCCACCATGTTTAAGGTCTGGATTGTTGGACATAGTTACATCCACTGGGCTCAAAGGTATGCTGAGAACAGAAATTTACCTAACCTCAATTTACAAGATGTGGAAATTAAGTGGTTGGGCCAAAGAGGATTAAAATGTCACCAATTGATACCATTGGTGAAAACCTTTATGCATTTGCCAAAACCTGACCTGTTAATAGTGCACTGTGGAGGTAATGATTTGGGCACTTTGACAGGGGTAGGTCTGGAAATGCTTTTAAAGGACACCTTTGAGCAATTAATGGCACTTTTTCCTCAAACTGCCTTGGTATATTCCAATATATGCCAAAGACAGAAATGGAGGTGGTCCAACCAATTTTGTCCACAAATTGAGAAAGCGAGGAAGCATGTAAACAAATCTGTTTCAGCTTACATGAGAGACCATGGAATGGGCTCTCTGTACAACAATAACTTGCGTTACTACATGCAAGATATCTACAGAGGAGATGGAGTTCACTTCTCAGATGAGGGCAACAGAATTTTCATTCTGAATTTAAGACTGTGCATTGGTACCTACTTATAAGTACCTAAATGTACCATAAACCCAAAAGCTCTTCTCAGAGCTACCCTACATCTGATCACTCACAATTATTATTTTTCTCTAACTTTTTTCACTAATTTTCCACAAAATACGCTCCCCGGAGCGCTACCCGGTTCGCTAACCGAAAGCTAACCTCGCGGATTTTTTAAAAAAATGTTTTTTTTCCGCACATATAAGCCTCCTCAGCCACCCTCAGAAAACCTAGGGGGTCAAGATAAGTCTACCATGACCCCTTCTACCCATTCTAAACATTATTTGCCCTCCATCTTGTATCTTAATGCGACCGAAACACAAAATGGTGGACTCCCGTGACGCTTAAGGTTCGCTAACCGGGCCGCTTTCCGGAAAGCGGTCCTAAAAAAAGGTGGGAAAGTAATTTACAGAAAAACGACTAGAGACACTCTCACCAAATATAGATTAGCTCATACTACATAACAATCCCTTTCATTTTCACAAATTTGATTGAAATTCCATTTAGCCATTAAGCCTGTAGACCTCTCTAAGTACCGTGAGGTAAATTACTTCACAAAACACATCTGAAGTGTTGGAATTGACAACCAATGAAAATGTTACTTTCATTTTCAATTTTTTTTTCCTGACATTTGATTGGTTATGTACCTGAATATATATAAAGGAAGAGAAGGAAACACAGCCATTTTGACTACTACTTCCTGAACTACATTTCAAGAGCCTTTTCACCTCCCTGTAAATTAAATTGATAATTTGTAAGTGGCACTTTAAATTAATTTGTAAAAACGTTTTTGATAATTATTTACTGTCCCCCTGCTATAGTTATAGATACAGATAGACTCCTCTGTTATATTTATTGATTGACTTACACTTCTCTGCTATAATTATGAATTTACTTACTTTAAGTTCACTGTTAAAAAAACAGAACTACCTGTCTGAACTTAAACCCAACAGTGCCCTAACTCTTCTAATTTAATAATTTTTTTATGCAATTTACAGCAAAAAAATGGAAGGGGAGCAAGAAAAAACTAATGTTTCCTTCGAGATTACATCCGAAGACATTGTAACTGAAGAAAATGTGGATGAAGATTTTATGGATCAATCTTTTGACGAACAATTTATTCAAACCTTACAAGAGACAGAAACATCCATGTTTGACGAGATACCAGATGATATAATGCTGGAAGTTTTAATGAACTATGAAAATAATAAATAATTTTTTTTTAAATCAAAATAAATAAATAAATAAATAAACGAACAAAAACAACAAATAATTAACATACAGTTTTAGAAAAGTCTATCATTCTTTTATCCTTAAAGTTCGCTGCCCAGAACGCTTTCCGGTTCGCGAACTTGGACCCTCCTAGGCCCTTTTAAAACCTCCACATAAAACCTAGGGGGTCAACGAGGATCTACTATGCCCCCTTATGGTAATTTCCCCCTTTGTTTTGGCCTCCTCTTGTCTCTCGATCCTACCGAGAGACAAGATGGCGGCCGCTCCGGACTGTTTAGAATGTTGACAGACACCGGAGGGCCAATCAGCTTCGCATCGCAAAGTTCCGATACGCGAAAGGTTCGCTAACCGGATCGCTGCCCGGAGCGCTGTTACAGATATATATCTTGATTTAAACATTAATTTCTCAAAATCCACTGAAGCACATATATTGAGACCTAGCAAAGGCACATCGGGCTAACAGTCCCTACAATTTTGCCAAGTTTCGTGCAAATCCATTCAGCCGTTCGGGCTAAAAGTGAGTCCAACCGCCCTATGGAAATTAACATGGAAAAAACGCGTTTTGGGACCCCCCTTTTTTCTCGGCCCCCCCTCCACAAAACCCCCCCAAATTTTCAAGGGCTGCTCAGAAACAAAATGTGCCATTTTCCTGAAAATTTCAGCCAATTCCGTCCACAAACGCCAAAGTTATTAGGCATAGAATTTTCAGAAATCCCATAGGGAAAAAATCCTAACTATATATACCTACTGGCGACCGCCAGTAGGTAATATATATATATATATATATGTATGTATGTATGTATGTATGTATGTATGTATGTATGTATGTATATATATATATATATATATATATATATGAGGTACGTGTAGTTCCCAGTGCCGCGCAGCGCAGCGCAATCAGCCACACAGCTCGTCAGGAACAGGCAAGACCCAAACGTGGTGCAAATGATTTTATTTAGTTGTTAGCCCAGCACCAATCCGCCATGACGCGTTTCGCTAGAGATAGCCTTGATCACATGTATATACATACATACATATATATATATATATATATTTCCTACTGGCAGTCGCCAGTAGGTATATATAGTTAGGATTTTTTCTCTATGGAACTTTTGAAAATTATATGTCTAATAACTTTGGCGTTTGTGGACGGAATCGGCTGAAATTTTCAGGAAAATGGCACCTTTTGTTCCTGAGCAGCCCCTGAAAATTTGGGGGGGTTTCGTCAAGGGGGGGCCGAGAAAAAAGGGGGGTCCCAAAACGCGTTTTTCCCATTCATTTTTCCATAGGGCGTTTGGCCTCGAACAACTGAATGGATTTACACGAAACTTGGCAAAATTGTAGGGACTGTTAGCCCGATGTGCCTTTGCTGGGTCTCAATATATGTGCTCCAGTGGATTTTGAGAAATTAACGTTTTAAAAAACAGATATATCTATGACAGCGTCCTGGATAGCGCACTAGTTCGCGTACTATTCGCGTAACGGAGCTTTGCAAAGCGAAGCTGATTGGCTGTCCGGTGTCTGTCAACATTCTAAACAGTCCGGAGCGGCCGCCATCTTGTCTCTTGGTAGGATCGAGAGACAAGAGGAGGCCAAAACGAAGGGGGAAATGAAGGAAAGGGGGCAAGGTAGACCCCGTCTGACCCCCTAGGATTGATGAGGGGGATATTAAAGTGCCCCGCGGGGCCAAAAAAAAAAAATAATTTGCGATTCTTTTTGTCGTAGAGGCACAAATCGGTACGTGAACCGGGCAGCTAACCGGGCAGCTAACCGGCAGCGTAACAGGAGTCTGAGGAGAAGCTGATTGGCTGTCAACATTGTAAACAGTCCGGAGCGGCCGCCATCTTGTCTCTCGGTAGGATCGAGAGACAAGAGGTGGAGAAAAACAAAGGGGGAAATGAAGGAAAGGGGGCAAGGTAGACCCCTCCTGACCCCTTAGGATTGATGAGGGGGATATTAAAGTGCCCCGCGGGACAAAAAAAAAAAATTGCGATTTTTCGCCGTAGAGGCGCGTCCCGGTACGCGAACCGGGCAGCTAACTGGGCAGCTAACCGGCAGCGTAACGGGAGTCTGAGGAGAAGCTGATTAGCTGTCAACTTTGTAAACAGTCCGGAGCGGCCGCCATCTTGTCTCTCGGTAGGATCGAGAGACAAGACGTGGTGAAAAACGAAGGGGGAAATGAAGGAAAGGGGGCAGGGTAGACCCCTCCTGACCCCCTAGGATTGATGAGGGGGATATTAAAGTGCCCCGCAGGGCAAAAGGAAAAAAGAAAAAAAAATTGCGATTTTTCGCGGTAGAGGCGCTTCCCGGTACGCCAACCGGGCAGCTAAACGGTAGCGTAACGGGAGTCCGACATCTTGTGTTTTTGGAGCGTCCGGTTTGCGTACCGGGTAGAGTTCCGGTAAGCGTAACAAGGGGAAAACCAAGAGAAACAGTAAAATAAAGTTTAAAGGAATAGATTTCCACCAAACTTGGCAAAATTGTAGGGACTGTTTGTTTGATGTGCCTTTGCAAGGCCTCAAGATATGTGCACGTGTGGATTTTGTCTAATTAAGGTTAAAAAATATATATATATATCTATAAGCGTGCTCTGGCGCGCTTACGTTACGGGTTTTGTTTGCGCTGCAGAGACGATACGTCACGTTTATGTGACGCGTCATGAGGCGTCTCACGTGGCTACGTGATACGTCACGTAATAAAGAATATATTTTACAGCTATAGATATTAGCTTTTAAAAAACCAATGAAATTCACTGAAAAAACCATAGGTTATAGACCATATATAGTTAGGAATTTGCATTTACAAAACCTTGAAAATTCACTGAAAAAACCATTGGTTATAGACCATATATAGTTAGGGATTAGCATTTTCAAAACCTTAATTTACTCGCACAAAACCATAGAAATTCGCATATATAGTTAGTTGCAATAACTATATATCGCGCACCCGCAATCCACTGCTGATGATGTCACATATTACATCATTCATGACATGGTCAGTGACATCACTGATGACATCACTGATGACATCTCAAATGACATCACTGATGACATCTCAAATGACATCACTGATGACATCACTGATGACATCTCAAATGACATCACTGATGAAATCACTGATAACATCGCATTTGACATTACTGATCACATCACTGATGATATTATTCATGTGATAATACGATGAACCTCTTCAGACTCTAATATAACCTTAGATACAATCAGTGTAAACAGACACTCACAGACTGTCACTCATCCATGGAGTTACTCACACACCTAGTCAGTCATGCAAAGAATCAATCACACCTTCATTTCCTCAACTATACAGTTATACACACCTTACTTAATCAAACATATACTAACACATATTTACTCTCTTATACAATCACTGATACAAGTTCACAATGATCCATACAGCCACTCACACATTCACTGGCTCTTATGCACAGTTATTTATATATGTCAACTCTTACATGTACTGTGTTTTACATATGTACTTACTTTGACATGTAGCACTGAGAAATCCAATCACTCACCAATACACTCATGGAGACAGTCAACCGCCCATACAGCTGTTTCCACATGCACTTTTGAACCCATACATCTAGTGAATCAACTGCTCACACATCTATGCACAGAGTCACATACCTCCCAGCCACCCCCACACACACACTCACTCTCCCATACAAATACTTGGGCAACCAATCAATAACCCATATAGTTACTCATATAGCTACTGATCAACACATGCAGCAGTTTACAGAACAACAGATATAATGATGCACAAATTAAGACAGTTTAGTCACTAACCCATACACTCAGTGAGACACATTTAATCATTCTCTCATACAGTCAGTCATGCACCTACTAAATCCTTCATCCAGACACTTATACATCCACTCATTCTTCAATATGTAAGACATATTTTAACTTTACAGAAACATACAGTCACTGGATGTTGTCATCAGTGATGTCATTTGAGATGTCATCAGGGATGTCATTTGAGATGTCATCAGTGATGTCATCAGTGATGTCACTGACCATGTCATGAATGATGTAATATGTGAGATCATCAGCAGTGGATTGCGGGTGCGCAATATATAGTTATTGCAACTAACTATATATGCGAATTTCTATGGTTTTGTGCGAGTAAATTAAGGTTTTGAAAATGCTAATCCCTAACTATATATGGTCTATAACCAATGTTTTTTTCAGTGGATTTATAAGGTTTTGTAATTGCAAATTCCTAACCATATATGGTCTATAACCTATGGTTTTTTCAGTGAATATATATATATATATATAGATAGATAGATATAGATATGTACTAAGTAAATACATGATTATGATTGATTGACTTATCCTGTAGCCATTTTCTTATGTTTAATTGTGGATCAACTTGCCTTTTACCTGAATACCACCTCTCCTACAAACTTGCAGGGGAGGGACCATCTTTGAAAACTATACTGTACTGTATACTGTATTAGAAACGGTTACTATTTGAATGCACCTATAATAAATGAAAATGCTGTTTTAGGTGTGCTACCCAAAAATTATAACTTTTTAAATACTCATTATACAGTGAATATTGCACCTTAAAGTAAGTATGATATTTTAGATCAAGTCATATCTTTCATGTGGTCTTTGTATGCTAGCAGTGTAGGGTGTATTATAACTGCTGAAATAGTCAAAATCAAGTCAATGAAAATGAACCTTACACCAATACCCTTAGTGTCCTGAAGCAGTTGCAGGAAACTGGCTGATCTGTGATGTTCTATTGAACCAGAAATTTTCAATTTTTACTGGGAGCATTTGCAACACTTCAATCCCAACTCATAAAAACCCCTACAGGGAGCGGCGGAACACTAGCACATGGGAGAGAGGGAACATTTCGATCAGGTAGAGCTGCATTTCGGGAGCTCTCACCTTTGGTAATGCAGTGCGGTGTAGTTGTTTATTCTTCCCCACCATAACTATAGATGGATGAATACCCAGGCTTGTATTGGTTGTGTATATTTTTGGTGTTTCCTCTAAGGGATGATGTGCATACGGCAAGGGGAGCGGCACTGGTTCGCAGCAGCAAGTGCACTCCATGGCCTTAGAGCGGCCCTGCAGGGTCAGTGCTGGCATCATTGGCATTGCTAGCACAAGCCGCAGTGACTTGGACGTTGTAGGAGAGATGCAGGCTCAGCAGAGAAGGCTTGATTATTAAGGATGGGGAAAACGGATGGACACTGACTACGGGGAGAAGCATATGGAATCAGATAGGGAGAGGACTGAGGGTAAGACTGTTGCTGGGGCCCCAGGGGGGGCACTCGGAGAATACAAGGACATCAGTAATCGGAGCATAATAAGTAAGGTGGATCCTGGGTGGATCCAGGGAACAAGGTGATTGTCAACTGCTGTATGCTAAGGTCTGACACCCTCCTGTTAGCAGAACCAGGCCTTCAGGTTGTGGGGGGAAGGGAAGAGCAGTCATCAGATTAAGCAGATAGCAGGGTCTAGCCCACAACACCTGAAAAAACTCCTGAATAAAGTACCACCGAGGGGTGAGCCTGTGTTAATGGAAATATTTTGTTATACAGGCACTAGGTGCTCCAAACTAACACCATTACTGAGGTCTTTCTTTAAAGTGAACTCAATGAACAGTGGAAGGAATTCAGGGGAGGGTGGGAAAGTGCTGAATCAGAATAAGTGCATGGAGGATAAGAACCAAGGGGAGACAGTTGTAGGCGCTGACGTAGGAACATCTATAATGCACCCAGATATACCATCTGCAGATAAGTGTACACCCGTGGTTATAGAGAGCCTGATGTCGAGCAATGGGAGTAGGGAGGCAGCAGATATGGCAGACTAGTCCAAGTACGGGTCCGAGGCAGGGACCACCTTGTGTCTGCCACCTTCATCGCAGAGTAAGATGATTGCCTGTGGCAAAAAAGACCCTCTTGGCTGGGGAGCAGTGCAAGAGATGTTTTGCCAGTTGTTACGAGAGATTAAAGAGCGCTTTTTAACATCTGAAGTGAACCAAAGGGAGATACAGGAGACATGCTTAAGCCTGGAGGAGAAAATGTCTGTCTTGTCCCAGCTCACTGAGGCATTAGAGAATAGGGGTCAGGAACTAAGCTTAACTGTCACTGAAAACACACAAGTAGTATATTTGAGGGAAAGAGAAACTTGAGAGTATTGAGAATAGCTCAAGGAGGAATAATATCAGAATTCTGGATGTGATGAATGGTGCAGAGGGGACTGATGTAAAATTGTTTGTAATAGACCTGCTGATCAAGGCTTTCTCCAAGGAGACCCCCTCAGTAGTTTTGGGGCAGAAATCCAGAGGGTGCATTGAGACCCCTTAAAACTAAATCCAGGGTGTAAGAGGCCCAGGAACATATTGGTTAACTTTCAGTCATATGTTGTCAAAGAGAAATTCCTGGGTGCTGCTTTAAAGGTAAAGTCTCTCCAGGTTCAAGGGATCTCATTTAAAATCAGACCTGATTTTTCTCATGCTATGGATGACAGATGGTGGGAGTTGTGCAAATGCATAGATGATCTAAGGAGAATGGGGGATGTAGCACAGCTACGTTTCCCAGCAATCTTAAAAGTTATGTGGGCAAATAAAATGCAAATTATACTTGCGCCAGAATAACTGTATAGCCCAGTATGAACCCAGGGTTAGTAAATGATGTAAACTTTAGACGCAAATCTAAGGGGAGAACTCATTATCACATAAATGGTTCCCATTGGTGTAAGCTCAAATTGGCGTTAAAATGCTAAGTGGTAGGCGTTTGGGGGGAGGGGGGGGTAGTTCCCAGTGGGGGAGCACATGAGGTGGGGAGCATGAGGAGAAAAAGAAAAAAGTCTTCATTTAATTTAGGTAAGGTCAAGCTTATTGGGGGAAATTCAGTTCTACAGTCTAAAGTCATTATGTTACAGGATACTCACTTACTGAGACCAGAGTGTACAAAGCTCTTTACGAAACAAAGGTGTGTTGAGAACATGGTGGCCACGGACCAGCAGCATTACACGAAAGGTATAGCCATATTAGTTAAGGTGAATTCTGAGGTGGAAATAGTGTGATAAAAAGTCAATGAGGGCAGGCAATAGATAGTAGCCGGGAACAAGGCCCAGCAGAGCTTGTATGCTCTAGCTAGTTACTATGGCCTGAACATAGATGCTGTCTGCTCTTTTCTCCATCATGATATAATTCAAAGCCCCTATTATCCTAGGTGCAGACTTCAACATCGTATTGGTTAACTACCTAGACAGGTCCTCAGTCCACATGAAAATTGCTCACCAAAGACAAGGGCCTATCTTCTCTTGATGTGAAAACTCTAAATGTATGTGAAGTCTGGTGCAGAGTAAGGGGGAACTGTAGGAATTACAAATTTTTAAGCAGGAAAAATGGACATTACTCAGGGATAAACTCCTTCTTTGTCACTAGTGGTGAGGTAGAGAGAATCTTGAAGATAGAGCATCTTCCAATTCATATATCAGACAATGCAGCATTGATACTACAGATGAGATTGGCATCAAGTGAGCAGTTCAGAAGGTGGTCAGTTAAAAATAGATTATTCCTTCAATCGCGAATTCTGCAGGCGGTGGAGAAGGGGAGGGTTGACATGGGCCCCCATTCATATAGTATGGGGCACATATCAGGATTGGTTGAGAGGCCCTTAAAGAGCTTCTTGATTGCCTGGAACAGGAGAAAGAAGATGCAGATAGCACAAACAGAAGAGGAAGTTGCTGCTACAGCAACAATATTGAAAACAACTCAAGTTCAGGGGGAGAGTAGGAGAAGATTGGAAGAAAGGCTGGAGGATTTGCAACGAAGTTTAAGTTGAAGCTGGAAGACAAAGTATTACAACAATGGGAGAGCAGAGCTCAGGGAATATGAGCAGGATGAGAGTTGTGGAAATTTGCTGGCATAGAAAGCCAGTATGTATAAAACACAGCGTTATATAAAGAAAAATTAGAATAAGAGGAGGATCTGGTGGTGGAGGACAATGAAGGGACAGAAAGTACATTTCATAAGTTCTTTTAGGATCTATATTCAGAAACTCTAAGGGTGGATGTGGGTGCGCTGGATAGATGGCTACTGGATAAGCATCTACCTATACTCACTCAAGAGCAGCAGCAATTTGTGTGTAGTGAAAGAACTCAGAATGAAATTCAGGCAGCTGTTAAGAGACTTAAAAGGGGGAAGGTGCAGGTCCAGATGGGATTCCAAATGAGTTCTATATCTTGATGCCATAGTTAGAGATCCCAGTTGGATTAGAGTTGTTTAATGCTTTTTGTAAGGGATCCCCCATACCAGGGTCCTTGAATTAGGTGGTTATCTCACTGATTTTAAAACAAGGTAACAATTCCACACAGAGTCAGTCATACAGACCAAGATAACTTTTAAATTGGGATTGTAAAATCTTTGAGTATCCTGGCAACCAGTGTAGGCAAAATAGTAGGGAGTTTAAGAAATGAGAGCCAGAAGGGCTTCTTACCTGGGAGGCAAATGAGGAAGATGACTCACACTTTAATAGGTTCAATTGATCTTGCTGTGACTCTAGGAGTTCTTCTGACAGTTGTAACTCTTGGCACAGCCAAATGCTTTTTACCTCATCAATTGATAATACCTAAACAGGTGCACGGAAGAATTTTGGAATAGTGGACGAGTTTCAGGATATGTTGAGTAAGATTTACAGCATGTCATGTGCCCAGGTGTTACTTAATGGTAGTCTTACTTTCCCAGTTAAGATAGATAGGGGGACCAGGCAGGACTGTCCTCTGTCTCCTATTCTTTTTGATCTATACATTGAGCGTTTGGCACAAAGCTTGAGATTGAACATGGAAATGAGGCCGTTCACGATGGGAACTTTTTCCAAGAAGATAGCCTTATAAGTGGAAGATTTAATATTATATACTTCAGAGATTGAATCTGCTATTCCGCACCTAATGGCAGAAGTACAGTGTTTCGGGAACCTGTCTGGTTCTGAGATAAATGAAAACAAAACTGAAATAATTGTATGTAATAAGGATTATGGGTATATTCATACCTTGAGAGAGGGAACATAGCTAGGGTTAACAATAACACGTGACCTGGGGAAAGTTCCATGTGTGAATTTAGAGAAAGTTTACCAGGAGGTGGGCATGATCTTAAAAGAATGGCAGCTCTCCCACTTCCAATTGTATTGCTGGGCATATCAACTGAAGAATAGTAGGATGCTCCTTCTTTGGCCAGAGAGGTTATCGGTGGGTCTTTTGTACAGTGCTATGCTGAATAAATTTCCTGAGGATGGCTTTTTGTACAAGTTTGGGTTCCTTATTTTTTTTAAAGGTGCTTCCGAAGTGCCTGAAGGTAGCAGCCAAAGTGCAGTAAGGGGATTCTGTATTACTGCAAGTAGTCACTGATGTGGGACTCACCAGGGACCCTGGAGTATCTGCTGGACAACCTGGCAAGTCCCCTAAGGTAATCTGGAATTATGTACTAGGGGCAGATGGTGGAAGGGGAAAGAGACCTTTCCTGGTATGCTTGGAAGGAGCTGACTAATGGGACACTGTCATGGTTTAAGTTTTATCAGCTTAGTGCTTGACATAGTACCCAAGGGTGGACGGAGATTAAGTTGAGCTCCATGGAAAGGGATCTTCAAGATCCCAAGGCAAGAAAGAAGGAAGTATCATGTTGGTACCAGCATCTTGTGACAGCTGCAGAGTAAGACATGAAACCCCCACACTTTGTCTGGGATGGATACTTGCCAAGCACAGATTTGGCATGAATATGGCAAGTATCAATGAGCATGCTTTATTCTGTGATTATGTATGCTGCATTAAGGAGGAACTATTTATTCATCTTACACAGAGCTGGACCCTGGGGAAGCTGGCCAAGATAAGAGATGAGAACTCCAAATGTAAACAGTGCAGAGTCAGGGATGCAGATGATGCCCGTATGCTCGCTAGCTGCCCTACCTTAGAAGGGTTTTGGTCAAATGTGAGTAAGACAAACTGCCATTTTCAGATTGAACGTAGAAGTAAGACCCACTTTGGTTATGTTTGGTATGGTGCAGGGAGAGGCTGGAGTTGTGGATCCCTCGAACCTACAAAATATTGCTGATCTTTTACTTGATTCTCCTGGCAAAGAGGAGATTTGTTAAGTGTGGTATTAACCGTCAACCCCAACTTGGTGGGACTGGTGGAAGTCAATCAGATATTTTAGAGAATTGGATAATAAGATTAATCAGAGCAAGAACAAGGCGGGTGATAGGAAATTGTGGAGCTTGTTTAAATCCCATTATGCCCAATGATTACACCTCTTTATCTGTTTTGGCTGGAGAGAAACCAGCAAGGTGCCTTGGCCTACCAATATGGCTGAAATTGACCACAAGTTAAAAATGAGGGGCACACGCGATCAAGAAGGTGCTCATCCAAGGTGATAGGAGGACAACAAATAAAACACCTACAGATGTGTGCAAGACCTACATGCCATAAAGTTGTTGTTTTACAGTGTTTGGCTGCTGTGCCAAATGCAGTTTCTAGTCTGTCATGCCTTCTGAAAAATTCCTCATGGTTCACTGTTGTTGATATATACTCTGTTCTCATTTTCACCCATATATATCCAGGTTGCCAATGTGTGTGTTACTGCAGCCATCTTTACTGGACTCAGTGACCATTCTGGCTTTTAGGTCCAGTTGTTTTGGCTAATCCCATGTGCCAGCAGAATGTTCTTCTCCTCCAGAACCAGCCTCTTTTTTCCAATGATCTCTCAGCATGTGCCTTTTTTCCAGCAGTGCACTTGCTGCAATTGCTTGTGCGTTCCTCTCTTCACTGGTCAGGTTTTTCTCCTCCAGCCTCAGAGTGGCCAGTTGCAGCCTCAGCTCTCCCTCAGCTTTCAGGTCCTCCAACTCTGCAGGGTTCAGACTGTAGGAGGGCTCACTTCTCTCAGCCCTGACTAGGCAGGTGGTCTAACTCCTATGGCCCCTTCTATCTCTTCTGGGGCCATTACCAGGTCATTTTCTTCCTCCTCTGCTATCTCATCCACATCCTCTGTACCATCATCTTTCTGCCCCTCTGACGTGGACTGCAATATGTGAAACTCTTGCCAGTCTCTGAGGTGTATCTGGTTCTCTAGTTTCTTTGAGCCTGTTGTTAGCTTCACCCCTCTCTCCTTACAGAACTATTTCAATTTCTGCAACAGTGATGCTTTCAAACTCTGATAAGTAAAATCAGAGGTATGAGTTTATAAATGCTAAAACACACAAAATGCCATCCAAAATGATCTGGTTGCAGTAGATCAAGTCAACGTCAAAAGGCCATTGGTGTTGGAGAGCATGTCAATACAAGGACCAGGCTAATCCTGGTAGAAAGATTGCCTTTTGACTTGGAAACTTTTATTGAGAAAAAGTGATTGTCGACTAGTCATTGGCTTGGCAAGCTGCAAGCTGAATATGCAAAGGGGCTCATTGATGGTGAGTTACTATAGAACCGGATCCTAGTGAGGTTGACGCTGCAGGTGGGAAAGCTCTAATTGGATAAATCCTGAAGTCCATAACCAGGAAGAACTCAACATCGATTGGATCGGTTCCGAGGAAACCCTTTACGTTCAAACATAAAAACTTTTTTCTGGAAGCCAGGTCTCCTTCTGCAGGGCAAACCAGCAAGAGGAGGCTGACCAGCAATGTCCCTTTGACAGCTGCAGCTTATAAGGCAATACTGGTCTCTTTTAGTTCTCCAAGCAAAAAGTTGGCAAAGAAAATATAAGTACTACTTCTTGCAGTTTTGGAAAAGGAGGAGTACAGTCTAACACTAGCCAAGGGTCCAGGACCTGGGGGGCACCACTTGGGATTTAGGAGGCCCTCCAGTATAGGCCAACAGAAGGGTCCAGGGCAGGTCCAGTTGGAACTGTTCAGTTTGATGATTGCAGGACAAAAAAGGCCTCTGTTGTGTCCCTGAAGTTCAAACAAACAGGAGGTCAGTCAACATCATTTTGAAGTCATTTCTGGGTCTTGGATTCAATGCAAGCAGGTCCTCCTACAGGTTCTTCAGACAACAGGACTATCGTTTGTTGCAGACTGACTGCCTGGCTCACCAAATTGTGCTGCAAATGTAGCCTGTAATGAAAAGATGTCAGACCTACTATCCACAGTGTCCTTACTCCTGCAGGAGCACCATGTAGACTGCAGAATGCAGCCGCTGATCCTACCTATGACTATAGCCTGTGAACCTGGTAGTGGGAAACCTTGCAGATACTGATTTGTGTGACACTGGTAGTGAGAAGCCTTTCAGCCAGAGCGGGGGCAGATGGGGGTGGGGGATCTACAAATGACGAAGAGGGAAAATTTAAAAAAAATTAAGAAATCCACTTACCTTGTGCTCACAGCATTGCCGACTTGGAAAGACAATGGAGGGGGTGGGTTGACCAACTTTGAATGGAAAAAATCAAAATTGTTGTTGCAGCCCTGAAGAGGAGCTGTCTGCCTGTTTTTTTGGTTTTAAATTTATTGCACTCTGGGGTGTGATTCTGTAGACTTCTTTTACATGTATTGCTTCTGAAATGTTGGATGGATATAACGTCTTGCAAATTTTAACTTTTTTCTTGCTTCAATCTAGAGCCATTGTTGTACCGGTGTAAAGTGACCGAACTATATTTTTGCTCTATATAAAAGTCTAGCTGCCGAATGTAGCATTACTTTGATGGGCGGCTAACTAAGGAGCACAAATGCAAGATAGGACTAAATTTATGTGGTCAAATTAGAGACAACAAGATATTGGTCAGTAGTTCAGAAGTCACAGGACTGAAGAAACATTCCATACTTCATATACTGAGGTGGCCCCGGCTTTAAATTCCATATGTTCAGCATGATAGGTTTTTGAGTTATTCAAATCAACAGGACAAAAAGGAGATTAGGGACCAGCGAGAATGTCACCAAACTGTATGAACAAAAGCACAGAATTTCTCAAGGTCTCTAAAAATGACAACCTGTTTTAATGGAAGAGCCCTAAGTGCTAACTCTCTTACTGCAACAATGAATGCCTTCATTTGTTAAGAGCAAAATCCCTCACCTACCCTGGGGTGGCATGCTTCCACATAGGTACACGCCTCACAAAACCCTCTATAAAGAAGGAGGAGTGGGAGATGGTCCTATGTGAAACAAAGAGGTGTGGGTGTTTGGTGCAGAATGCAGAGCCATGGGGGATAAAAGTATAACTACATGTTGGTGGGACCAGCATTTTTTTATCTGTATCCCAAGGAATAGAACTAAAACAAAGAGGTGGATAATTCAGCCCAATAATTACGAACGAGGTTACGCAAGTGACTTGAGGAGAGATCCTATGATGAAGCATGCCACTCTAGGGTGGATGAGGATTTTTATCCTTATCAAATTGAAACATTCGTAGCTGCAGTGACAGAGATTAGTTAGAACTAAAACTAAAAAGGGATAATTCAAACTAGTAATTGGTAACTAAACTATCAGTGATCGATGTCCATTTGTATGACATAAGCTGTCTGCTGTTGGAAATGAGGCACTGGAATTTTTATTTTATTTGTCAAAACCAGTTAACTATATGAGAAACAATTTTGCCACAAGCACAAAGGAGTGATACACCACATGCAGAGGTCATCGTGAGTAAAATATGTTTAGAGTTCTTGAGCTTTACATATTACTCCATCATTTAATATTGTACAATTTTGAAAAACATGTACCACAATGATTTGTTTTTAATTCTATATACATATTTACTTCAAACTCATGGACCCAGCCTTATACAAAACAGTGGAAACATTCAAGCCCAACATGGCAGGCTAGGTCTTCACTGAACCAGAACACAAGAAACCCAGGACTGGTTTCATTCAATTTAGGGTGCATCAGTCAGGTATAGATTGGTTCCAATGACACAGCATGCACAAAACCCACAGCTGGGCATACCTGTCCTACCTAAGGTGGTGACACATTTAAGAATACAAAGATGTGATGTTGGAATGCTTGAAGAAATCCCAGCCACTTATAATCACTTGGGCTGTAATCCATTTCATCATTATTTTGCTCACCATGCCACCTCAGTTTGAACCTAGCCATATGCCAATCTGTCTTGACCCTGATCCAGTGGGAACAGTCCAGCCCAAACTGCCTGGACTGTTCCTCCCAGAACCATAACACAAGAAAGCCAGGACTGCATTCACTCCAGTTAGATGCATTAGCCAGGTATATATTGGTTCCAATGACACAGTGTGCACACACCCACACCTGGGCATACCCATCCTACATAGGGTGATGACACACTGAAGTATGCATAAAAGTGGTGGATGGAGTGCTTAAATTGATCTCAGCCACTGATAAACATTCCTGCAGCATGCCAATCTGTTGTCATTTTGCACACCAAGTGACCTCAGTTTGGACTCAGCCATTTGCAAATCAGTCCTGACCCAGCTCCAGTGGGGACAATCATGCCCAGCCAGATCCTCCCTGAATCAGAACACAAGCAACCCAGGACCGGTTACACCGTAATTAGGGTTCATCAGTCAGATATATTACTTGGCCCCAGGGACCCTACATCTGGGCATACCTGTCCCACTTAGGGCAACACACAAAAGTATATAAAAAAGTGATGGATAGAATGCTTGAATGAATCTCAGCTACTGGTAATCACTCGGGCTACATCCCAGTCCATGATTATTTTGCACACCATGCCACCTCAGTTTGGACACAGCCAAATTCAAATCAGTCTTGACCCTACTCCAATTGGAGCTGTCCTGCTTGGACTGCCAGGCCAGGTCCTCCCTGGTCTAGAACACAAGCAACCCAGGGCAGGTTTCTCCCTAGTTGGCGATGCAGACATCCTTGCACCATGGTGCAAGGGTGCCTGCGTTGGCGAATGGCAGCTGATTGTGTGGCAGCGCAAGGTAAAGCACAGGGATGCGACATGTTGCAAATACTTCGCATCCAGGTGCTTTGAAAGTGACTCAGTGTGGCGTAGCCAAACGGCTAGTAGCACCCACAGAGCCACTTTCATTGTAAATATGGCCCTCTGTCCACTGGAAATGAACCGACTGTTGCAATTTGCTCATATTAACAGTACAGATGCATACATTTTGCAGCATCCTATCTGGTAAAACAGGACAATAGCATTTATGGCTAAAAACTATTCTAAAAGGGGCATCCGCTCCAAAGGGGAAGTCACAATACTTTTCAACTCATTATCTTATCAAGCTATTTAGATTGAAGCATGGGGGGGCTATCCCATAAAATGGTTGCACAGCCCACCATCTCATACACCTATATCCTAAACCTCAGGCAGTCACCAAATGTTCCTTCTAATCATTTACAAATTCACCAAGCTGACTGTAGAAATTTGGCCATACCAACCACAATAACTTCTCTTGTATCCGACTTGAGAATCCTCAGAGCTATATCAGGGGTCCTAGGACCAATAAGATGCCACAATGGAAACATTCATTTCTTATGTGGTACTCGATAGGCAGTGCAAAAGTATAAGAAATGAGAAATAGACTCAGGGGAATGTTGAAGACCGAACACACTTTGGAAGTACTGTTGGACTTCTCCCATTTAGAGGTAAATTGTGCTAAAGGGAGCATCCCATACCTGAACTTCAGATACAATTGTCTAGGCAAGGAACCTTGTATGACATCAAGCGCTACCTCATAACATGGTATCATCTTAAAATCAAGGAATTGGTCTGTTAGACTACCTACCTTACAAGTTTTGATCTTATCACCCCAAAAATAATCCCTACACCAATCTTTAAACAATTGTCATGTGTAGCATGGCCCTCTTCTGGCTTATCCCAAAGATTTTCAAGAGCTAGATAATAGAGCATTTCCTTTACGTAAGACAGCAAAGGAATTCTTACATCGCCTGCTGTTTTTTAAAGCTCCCTCATTGACTCCCTGTAATAAGATAGTTCAGGAGTGGACCAGAGCCTATGCCAAAACACTAAAGTTCTCAACTTTATAGTAGAGGAAATGAGGTACAAATCCATGCCCAGAGGTAAGTGGATTGTGGGCGTGCTCTGTGGAAGATTAGTGAGGAGTCTGAGAAATGCATTCTCTACCACACACAGCTGTGCAATTTCTGCATGGCCCCAAAGCTCTGCATAATAGAGAGCAGCGATTTTTGCCTTTAATTTATATATGTCTAGAGCTGGTATTAAATGGCTTGGTTTATTTTTTTGGTGATATTTTCAGTATCACTTCCGTCTCCCTTTGCAGCTTAGGGTCATTTTTATTAATCTCTGCCTTTCAACTGTAATTGTGAGTAAGCATCACTCCAAGTTATAAAAGATCCTTGACCAATTCAAGTGTTGTGTTAAAAACCTGCAGCCTAACATGCAAGGAACTATAACGATTGAACACCATGCACTTGGTTTTGCTGACATTCTATTGTAACCCACGATCTGCACAGATCAATAAAAAGCGATCTAGAAAAGCTTGCAAATACCAGGTGTTTTCGAAATAAGGAGGGTATCATCTGCAAAGAGTATTGTGGGTATTTTCCGGGGGTCAACTTTGGGAGCATCATTGTTATCAAAATTGAGTACACCTGCCAGATCATTGATGAAAAGAGAGAAGTTGATTGGGGCTAAAACACAGCCCTGCTATACCCCCCTTTCTATTGTAAATAAATCTGATTGCTCCCCATGTTTCCCATATGTGAAATTGGCATGGTTATTCTCATGAAGCCTTATGAGGATATCTCATATATTTACTGTAACTCCCACATGTCTCATGACTTCCCACAACTTGCTCTGGGATTCTATGCTAAACGCAGATTTTAAGTCTACAAAAGCAACATGGAGATGGCCTTTCCCCAGAACTATTGTCTTCCAGTATACAATTCTAAGGGCCAGATGTAGGTAGCCCAATACCAGTCGATAATGGCCGAAATTCTGTAATTTTGGCTGTTACCGACCGGTATTGTGAAATTGAGATATAGGAGCACGAAAAAAGACCGATTCGGTAAATACGAATCGGTAAATTCTGAATCAGAATTTACCGAATCGGAATTTACTGAATCGGTATTTACCGATTCGGAAAATACCGAATTCACATTTACTTAATCGGAAAATAAGAAATGGTAAAAAATGTGAATCGAAATGTAGGAAACTCCTAAAATACAGAATTTCATGAAATTCGGTAATTAAGAGTGGGTGATTACCATGGAGTGAAAGCCGGTGGTAACCAGGTACAGGCTATAAAAAAGGCCCCAAAATGCATCAGTGTGACCAGAATGGCGGCATTCTAAGTGATGGGCAAGGTGACTATGGCTAAAGGCATCAGGAGAGAGGATATGAAGACGGGAGGAGCAAGTCTACAGATAGCGGATAACGCTCTTTCAGCTTACAGAGGCAGAGATCTTGCAAAGGTACAGGCTACACCCCCACACCATCCTGGACTTGATTAGGGACCTGCACCCACTCCTGGAGCACCCAACACCAAGGGCACACGCCATCCTACCCCATGTGCTTGTGCTCTGTAGCCTACACCTGTTGCATCTGGGAGTTACCAGGGGGTGATAGCTGCGGTAGGTGGGGTGTCCCAGAGCTGCCTGTCCCATTTCTTCCGGAAGTTCCTCGAGGTCATGATGCAGAGAATGCATCATTACATCAGCTTCCCTGACACTCATGCGGAACTGCTCAAGACCAAGACTGACTTCTACCAACTGGCACAGTTCCCTCACTTCATCGGCTGTATTGATGGGACACACATTCCAATCTTCCCTCCTGCAGCCACAGAATACATCTACAGGAACAGAAAGTCAACCCACTCAATAAATTTGCAGGTGATATGCAACGCTGGCAACATAATTAAAGACATTGTTGCCAAATTCCCTGGGAGCACCCACAACTCCTATATATTCCAGAACAGTGGGATCTACACACGCCTTGCTGCTGGAGAATTTGAGGAAGGATACCTGTTAGGTAAATCACTGTGACACATCCTGATAGATACTGCAGCAGAATGTATTTTCCGTATGTAACTAATGGCACTCTCTTTTTCCACCTAGGCGATAGCGCTTATGCTGTGCGGTCCTTTGTCCTCACCCCCTACCTGAATCCATCTACCCGGAGTGAGAGACGTTACAACGTGGCACACAGATCAGCACGCTATGTTGTGGAGCGTACCTTTGGACTATTGAAAAGCAGGTTCCGCTGCCTCCACAAAAGCGGAGGCTCACGGCAGTACACACCCATCATCTGCTGTAAAATCATTGCAACCTGTGCTATACTAAACACACTTGCCACAATAAGAGGTACAGAAGTTGAAATAACTCATCATGAGGACATTGATGATGGCCTTGAATAGCCAGAGCCCTACGCAGCAGGAGCAGGAGCAGCAACAGATGAGAGGCTGAGACGGGCAGAGATCACACGCAGCTATTTTTAAATAAGTAAGGAGACACAGCCAGGCATTGCATGTGCATGACGTAGTTTAATAACTGCGCACTATGTCACTCTGCAAATGGCACACCATGCCAGTCAAATTTGCTACAACCTTAATTGTAAGTCACGGGTTACTTCACCCAAATAATGTTAATGAAGGTGTGGGCAGGATTAATGTCTGTGCCCACGCACTACAGAGCTTGATGTCTGCAGCTGGCTTTCAACACTAGTTGGTGATTCTGGGCCCGCAGAATGGCGCCTGCTGCTCCTCAGTGGTTCAGGTACAGGTGTACTATTGCTGCTCCTGCTAGTATTCTCTTCGCTCTCACCCACACCTAGAGCACCAGTGTTTGCTGATTGGGTGGTCAGAAGCAGTTCCATTACAGATGTCACCTTCCCCATCCCCCTGGTGACATCAGTGCAGCAGTGCATGAGCCCCTCCTGCATTGACACAGAGTGCCTACATAGCAGGGAAGTGACCGTTGCTAGACGGTTCACCGCCTTGGTGTGCTGCTGCATGTACTGCCTCTCCCTGCGCCTTCTTGCCCAGTCCTCATCAAGTTTGTCCCAGAGTGCCATCATGGACTGGGACATGTCCTGCATTCCTTCTGTCATTTCCCTCATGCTCTCCGCCATGGAGCTGATGCCCCGGTCTATGTTGGCCATGTTTTGATTCAAGTGCCGCATCTGTCTTTGCACTGATAGTATGGCATTTCCATGCAGGCGCTGAACTTTGACCATGGTGGCCTCCAGCCCGCAGAAGACCCCTCACCCTGCTGACTTGTGCTGCTCTCCCGAACCCTACGGCGTCTTTCACCTGTGTGCACACCCTCGGAGGTGGACTCCAAGCCAACATTGGTTGACTCCAGTGGAGCAGTTGTGGTGTCATCCTCCCTTTCATCGTCAGAGGACGTCTCCGTGACATGGAGAGTGGGTACAGCATGCTTCCTGGGCCTTACCACTACTGATGATTTTGAGGCTGGTGAGGCTGACTGTGCTTGGGAATCCTGCTGTGGAGATTCATGCAGTAGTGGTGATGCTGGCTGTGCTATTGAGGCTTGCTCTGGTGGTGAAGCTGCCTGTGGTGTTGGCACGGGTGGTTGTTCAGTGCTGGGGCCTGGGCTCGTGTGGGCATCCTCACTCCTTCCCCTACGGGTTGCCCTTCCCACCTTCTCCCGCGCTGTCCTGCACGATGACTCTCCTGTGGACAGATATGAACAATAGCTCAGTGGTGCTGCAAAACTGTATTTCACTATTAAATTACAATCCTGTCACACTATCTCAATGTCCTCAACTGCTTCTGGATTATGTGTGTGGCATGCCTTGTTGTTTTGTGTGATGACTGACATGATGGGTGTTTCAATGACTACTTCTCCCATGATGCATTGCTGGTGTACCCCAAAACCTGGACTGGCGTGTGAGTCACACAGCCACATTGGGGAAGGGGGATGGGGATGGGGGGGATTGCTGGGCATGCTCCTTACCTTGCTTTGTTTCAGCTCTGGCTGAGCTGTCAGCATGCCCGATCCCAAATACACTCTCGGGTTCCAGGGTGGACTTCACCAGCAGCTCCAGGTCTGTGAGGGCAGGTGCCCTGCTCCTTCCTACCCTAGTGGCACTGGCCTCTTTCTTCTGTGCTGGCAGCTTCTTTTTGGTAATGATCCTGAGATCATACAGTGTTTCTTTAAATCATCTATTTCGCGTGGGCTCACCCCTATGGCGTTCACCTTCTCCTGGATTTCCAGCCAGGTCTTCCATTTCACAGCCTCTGCTACCTGCAGGGGCTGTTTCCCAAAAAGCGGGGTGTGGTTTTTGGTCACCTCCTCCATGAGCACCTGAAGCTCACTTGTGCTGAACTTCAATTTTCTTTTCCTATCTGCTCCTTCCCTCTGTGACTCCTGGGATGCCATCCTGCAGTTCTGCTCAGCTCAGTGCAGCCAGTAGCTCAGTTGCTCACAGCTCTCCAGAATGTTCCGATTGTCTGCACCTGCATGGGTGTGGCCATTTCCTGGTAACGGGGTGGGGTGGATGCACAGGATTGGTTGGTTCCTCAGATTCTTGGTTGTGGGGTGGGGTGGATGCACATGATTGGTTGAATCCTCAATTGCTTGTATTTTGAATCTCCGATTCGGTATTTACCAATTCAGTATTTACCAATTCGGTAAATACCGATTCGTAAATAACAAATCGGTTAAATTTACCGATTTGGAAAAATGTACTGAATTTTTCCGATTCGGTAATTTTTACCGACTTTTTCCCTACATCTCATTTACCGATTCCGAAATACTGAATCGGTAAAATTCAGTATTTAGGAGTCGGTAAATTTAATTTACCCACACCTGGCCCTAAATCTCTAAATTTGGTCCAATGTGCTGTTTTTTAATCTAAAACCAGCTTGCAGGTCGGAAAGTATATTGGTACTTTGGAGCCAGTCAGTCAATTTGGCCAGGATGTGTCGCAAAAGGTATTCTGCAACCCATCGATTAAACTTATTGTTCTGTAATTTTCGGATTTGTCCCTGCGCCCTTTCTAATTTATCGGGACGATCTCAGCTCCTCGCCATGTCTTTGGAATTTGCCCTTCATTCAAAATAGCTCTAGATAAGATGTTTAGATACTTTATCCAAATATTAGGCTCAGATACAAAAAGATTGGCTGGTATACAATCTGGACCTGGTGCCTTTCTGGCCACAAGGGTTTTAAGTGCTGTAAGTGAATCAGTATAGGATATGTCAAGAGGGTTTTCTCGATCTAATGTATTAGTGCAGGACAGTCTAACCGACCCTCTACTGCTTCCCTCAACTTGTACTAGGAAAAAAGCTTTTCAAAGTGTTCTGCCTACATATGTGGCTGCACATGGAAAGCAACTACATCTGTTGAAAAGGTACAACCATGCACAATAATGTTACAAAATACAGTGGTGTTTTTTTTTTGCCGCATGCAGCAAATCTGCACAAACACCCTTTGCTCAGCTAGCCTTGACTTGTTTTAACGCTTTCTTGTAATTCCTACATGCCAGGGGAATGCCACCCTGGACTTTGGATTTAATAAGATCCAAGAGGAGTATTTATGTTGTTTGCATTGAATCGAGGGTGTGGATTGAATCTAGCTTTTGTTCCTCTCCTAAGGTCTTAAGATAGTATATCCCTCAATTTTGTGAACAGATATTCATGAATTGTAATTATTAAATTAGGAGGGGCACCTTGCTCAATCAATTTACCCATCCTCTCTAGGGCATCACACTCATTCACGTAAACTTTATTTAAGGGATGCGGGTGAGCCTCCATAAACTTCCACTTTAGGACCTTTTTAGGTCTCGCCTGTCGATGCGCATGCGCATCGAGCAAGCGAGACTATGGTGGCATATCCACTCTTTATCCAACTTGCAAGGAATCGTGGCGATTCCTTGCAGTGCCCGTGACTTTTAAGCTCAATGCGCATGCGCATTGAGCTTAAAAGCGCGTGCACATGCCCCCAGCCGCCTGCCTTGCCTACTCTCCCGCCCCCTCACTTCTTGATTGCACGGCCGCTAGGCCGTGCCTCCCCTACTCTCCTCCTCCTACTCTCCTCCCCTCGCCGTCTGTTCCCACACTCCTCCCACACCCCCGCTCCGCCCCCTCCCCTGCCTGCCATGTCGCGTCGCATTTCTCCTCCCCCCTCCCCACAGCTCACCTACTCTCCTCCTCCTACTCTCCTCCCCTCGCCGTCTGTTCCCGCACTCCTCCCACACCCCGCTCCGCCCCCTCCCCTGCCTGCCATGTCGCGTCGCATTTCTCCTCCCCCCTCCCCACAGCTCCCCTACTCTCCTCCTATTCTCTGGCTTCAGATCCCTGCAATCCAAAAAGGCAGCGGTGAGTGTCAATGCACTGTCAATTACACGCATTAAATAAGGTCTGGACCAAGACTGCCAGAGTGAGACCTGCTCAAACATGCATCTTTGACCCTGTGGTGGCACAGCTACTCACCTGCTCTGGCTCGCCCACCACCACCCGCAGCTTACACCTGAATAGAGTCTCAACCGAGAAGCAACAGAGTCCAAAGTGAAGCTCCCTTGCAAACCCCCAAATCAGTGGCTCCATTCAACTTCAGTAAATTCTCATTATCAACCTCGCAAGCCACAGACACGGCCAAAGAACGAGCACAAATGAATAACAGATAGTTACATGATCAGTGCACATATCACAATTGTCCAAAGCAATAGCGTCACAATATGACGTAGTTAATCATTAACTGCTGTCCCAACTGTTAACGTTTTACAGCTAAAATTTCAATACATTGAGAAAATCATTTTGAGGCACTATAATACACGTGTGTCGCACGTGTCGCGTGAGGCACATGTGAACTTCGAACAGATTCAATGCAGCAAAAGGAGTCTTTTATGCGAGATTCAACCTAACAAACTTTAAGGTGAATGAAGTTACAATAAACTTTGGACATATAAACAATCCACAATTAATCAGTATTGTAATAGTATTATTATAATAATGTCAAACTACATTTGTGCTCAATCAGCCACTACATCAAACGTTTTGTGTTTACTTTCAGATTTCTGAAAACGCATTTTTATTCCCGCTCCTATGGCAAAACCATGATTTGAAACCACTCGCTTGCGGTTTGGTACATGCCCTCTGTGAACGCAGCTTCACTGAACCTGCACTGCCTTAAAGATGCATTTGCTGGGGCGAAGTTGTGAAAAGACTTTGAAACAGCTCTAACGTTCCTTTATTTTCGTCTTTCTTTATTTTTCTTTCAATTTCGTTAGACTGAAGTCCGAACTCCATTTGAAAGAGACGCAGCTTTCCCTTCTGGGTGTGATAAGGGAGACAGTTACTGGGCGAGGATCGAGTTCATAATAGATATTAATGTTTTTAAAGTTTGTGAAGTGGTTTTGGGTAAGATTGCGTTTTTATCTATTTATCTTTATTTCGTAATGTACTGCATTTAGATTGCGTTTGGAAAGTTTCTTATTGTTATTAGTAAATGCCCATCCAGGCTTACCACAGTTTGCTTTGCTGTGCTTTAAAATAATATAATAACCTAAACTACCATATGGGGCTAACTTCAGAATCAAGGTTGAGTGAGGGCCACCCTCACTCACCCTCAACACCTCACCCTCACTCACCCTCAACCCCTCAGCCACACTCACCCTCACCCTCACTCACCCTCAACCCCTCACCCTCACTCACCCTCAAACCCTCACCCTCCCTCACCCTCAACCCTCACCCTCGACCCCTCCCCCTCAACCCCTCACCCTCACTCAGCCTCACTCACCCTCACTCACCCTCAACACCTCACCCTCACTCACCCTCAACACCTCACCCTCACTCACCCTCACCCTCACTCTCAACTATTGGCATTGTAAATAACAAAGCTATCAATTCGCTATTTTCAAAACAAGCACATAAATAAAAAATGTGTCCTTTACAATACCAATAGCTCAAACTTTCCTAATGCAAGACCTATTGCATTGCTGTGCTTCCCTCCCCTGCTGCACTCTCCTGCTCTCTAGAGATGTGGCCTAACGACAAGAGCTGCCATCTAAGTTACGTAAATAGAAAACATGTTGCATTCCAAATGCTATAGGTGTCACATTCGCAAAAGTTATAACTATTGGCATTGTAAATGACAAAGCCATCAATTTAGCAATTTTAAATACCAACAAATAAATAACATATGTCATTTACAATACCAATAACTCAAACTTTTCTAATGCGAGACCTATTGCATTTCCAATGCTTGTTTATTATTAGATGCAGCAACATTACACAAAAGGCTAGGTTTTACTATTTCTGGAGTGGGAATTATCAACCCAGTCAGTTCAAGTTCCAAAGCTTTATGGTCATTGTCCCTTCTTTCTAAAACACTCATATCTATCATATTTGGCCAGACACATAAAGATAAAAAGACATATTCAATTCTGCTCTTGCTATTAGAGCGGTTAAAGGTGGGGCGCCCTTTTGGTCCGAAATAGATCTGCCATTTCAGGCTCTCATTCCTGCCCTTAGCATGATACCCAATAATTGGAGTGCAGGGGTCAAGCTTCTAGGTGCCTGGGTAATATTAATTATTTGAATAGACCACTCTTAATCTACCTCATCTGTTAGAGATACAACACCATTAACCAGTGGTTCAAATGTCACATTGAAGTCCCTTACAACTATTGTAAGCACTTCCAGGGGAAGAAGTCTTAGCTGGTCATCTAAGGGTGCGAGGGTAGGTGATTCTCTACATACACTTGCAGGTCAATTATAAACATTATACATTTAAATGCATTTAATGGGTTTACATAGTGAAAGTCCCAGAAGGTCAAGTGTTGAACCATGTAACTTTTCAATTTAATTCATTTTTGACCCAGACAATTAAGCCTCCAGCAGGTCGACCTATAGCTTGGGATGTAGACGGGCAATAAAATGTTGAATATTCATTTGTAAAAACAGGCTCCACACACCACATCTCCTGGCTGGCACAAACTTCATAATTATCAATAAAAGACCCCCACTGCTGGTCAAGGAGCTTACATTTTAAGCCTGGCAAGTTCCAATAGAGACTCTCACAAATCTTTAGGGAAGAATTATGGATTGGATTTTCTCTAGCTTCCCCCATACTTTCATCAAGCTTAACCACCATAAATACAAGTTAATTGGCCCGGCATTCTGGAGATCGCCTGAGAGTCAATCAATTTCCCTTAACAGAGATGATGAGTGATCTTCAGCAACTAGAATGTTAATTGTAGTAGGATGGGCAGTGATATAACTAGATAAGGTTCATTGGACAACCTTTGGATATTATTGTTATGTCCTTTGTGTGGGCCTATCGCACTGTTACCTAGCTGTCCCCATAGTAGCACTCCCAGTGACTACACGAGCACTTCATTTTTTTGGGCCCTGTATACTCGAGCAGCATTTAGATTCACATGAGGACCCAACACGATTCATGTTGTCTGGGGACAATTTGTACTGCACACTAGTGTACTGTAGAGGGAGCAACCTAGCTTCCAGGGAAAGAAATCTTTCCACGATTGCCCAATCTCTATTTATGAGCTTGATATTATCATATGTGCATGAGTTATCTGACATACGCATGGCATGGACAATATCTGATTGAATGAGGGCAAGACATTTGCGCTTATGGCGTACGCAGTGTGTCACCTTATTAACTAGAGACTCTGTTGCTTCCAGTTGGCCCACCATCAATTTAGAAACCCTTGTCATGTAAATGATGATTCTACCCTGTGGCGGCTAGGATGGTGCCAAATGGACCCTCCTAGAGTGGGGAGAAGCGCGCCAAAGTCCAGGTCGGGGATCCTTTTTGTCTGGCACCACTGACAATGATAACTGTTCTGTAGTTGGATTGATACCTCAGCTGCACACGCGGTGGCTATTGAAAGACCCTACTCTGTGTGGGATCTGCAAATTAGTGTTTGAGCGTCCGACTCTAGCTGGAGTGGACTTAGAAGTTCCTCTGTCTACCCATTGGCGATCGGCAGGTGCTGCCACAGAACTCCATTGATTGTATTCACCAGACTTTTGTTGGATAATGTCTTGATTAATCAGATTTTGGTGATAAGGGAGGCTCAGAGATAGCCCTTCATTTGGATCCTTCAACTTTGCCAGAACAGTCAATTATTCAATGACTAATTATGTTAGTTTCTCTCTCACTCTGAACATTTGTAAGAAGATGTAACTTCTCCAAAATTTCCTGATTTGATTTCTGGAACTCTTTAACCATAGAGGAAAGGGATTGCACAATTTCCATCAACGACTCAGTTGTTAACCTTGGGTTTTCAGCTCCTTCCCTCACAACCTCTCTCCCCATTGCTCTACAATCATCATCCATTGGCTCATTCCTTTCAACAGTGTCCTTCTCCAGAAAGAGGGGCAGATCGATTAGAACAAGCAATGTTAGGCAAGGACTCTGTTTCTGTAAGATCTTGGCTCACAGGGGCTAAAAGAGGAGTAGGTGTATGAGAGACGGTTGCTGACTGTTTAGCAGAGCGAGGGCAAGAATCTGTAGTAGATTGGGGCTGATCCAGTTAATCTATAGAGGCCTGGCGGGATTTCTCCTTCCTGCAATCAGTGGCCCTCTTGCTGTTTACTTTAAAATAGTTGGTGATTTGTGGCCCAGTGCCACCTCCCTCCAAAGGGAGTTGTTTCTTCACCCAGAATACCCTCCACTTCTTCAACTAGCTCATCCATTGCTCCGAGTGTACAATTATCAGCAGCTTGTCTTTCTGCAGACTCCCATATATGCCTTGTCCAGCAACAGTATCCAGGAGTTTACTACTGCCCATGAGTAGTGCTCCCGTGCGATGGGACCTCTCTAAGCGCTTTGTAGGGTATTGATGACAATTTGCAGGTGTGGCATTTCAGCAGCATGCATCCAGGCTCCTGGGCTCCTGGGACTTGCTGTCCCTCCTGGTGACTTCTCCCTGTACAGTGTAGAGCTCCTGCACAGCGGGACCTCGATATGTGTTTTGTAGCATGTCGCTGGCAGCTTGCAGATGCTGCATTTCAGCAGCCTCCAGGTTCCTGGGCTCCTGGGACTTGCAGTCCCTCCTCGTGACTACTCCCAGTACAGTGTATTTTACACTATGTCATTTAATGTAATCCTATTTCCTATGGGGTGTATATTTAAGCCCTGCTTCCATTATTTTTTTAGGGTAGGTGTTGCTTTACCAGTGTTTATACAGAGGTGGTGCTAGAATTACCAATGTTTTCTGTTTAATAGTATGGCTCCACCCCCTTTACTAGGAGATGGAGACGTGTAAGCCTACTTTTTGGGGTATCTTTACACTTGGATTTTGTGAATAGTCAAAACTAGTAAAGTTACTCAAAAGTGTAAGAGTAAATCTAAATGTGTAAATTACTCACAAGTGTAACCTTTCTTTGTGATCATTTGTGATGTGTGGTGGTACTCAAGATGCCTGCTGGAATTGCCCAATTTGCTCTTACTGGCAACACTACGATTGGCTTTGGTAAAGCAGGTTGAAGATTTACAAATGCATCTGGGTGTATTTTGAGAAGTAAACCTCCTGAATCTTTCCTGGATACAGAAGGTTAGAGATGGATGTGTGATTAGTATGAACCTTGGGATATCTATTGATTTTTCAGAGGAAAGCATATTGCATGATCCTTCGTTCAGGATCAGGATCTGTCTGAAGTCAGAGTGATGCGCTTAGTGGTTTGGTGATTTCTGTTTGAGGAGTTATGATAAATACTTTTACATATAATTCTGAATATGTATCCACCGACGTACTATAGGCTTTAAAATTAATATCTGCCTTTTGGACATATGTCAGCCACTGTAGTTGGAAGGCAAAAATAGCCATTACAAAAATGGGGTAACTCAATACCAGTTTGTGGACCTGGCTACAGTTCGATACAGAAAACAATGGTCCTCAAACCAATCCTATACTGAAAATAAATCAATTATAACAATCAAATTGATAGAGGAATATCAATCAGGTTAAGGCCAGGTTACCTGATTGATATTCCTTTAATCTTAATGTCTTCTATCCTTCACCAGGCATCATTCCCACTCACCACTCTTGAGCACTTATTCCCTTGCATGTTCTTCTTGGAGCAACTATTTTGAAATTCTATTGTTAAGGAATATACGTTTGCAATTAAGCTTCTGAATTATGACGGAAGGAGAAAATAGGCAAAACATTTTTGGGAAAATGTTGGTTATACATAAAGCTGCAATTTGGTGACAAATTGTGGTGCCATCTATTTTCTGCAATTTTGTGTTGAAGGAGCTGAGTGTAATTTGGTAATGCTGTTGAGAAATTAAGCTCTCAGTTTTAAGGAGCTACTGCTTTAAGGATGGGATGTGTTGGAATTGGCACGTTCTGATTGGCTGAGGCGAGGCCCTAACCAGACAGAACCTACTCTCCTGTCAAGGGAGGGTGATCTCACTCACTGTAGAACCTGTGCTCACCCTTGGGTAGGTTTGCACTAAGCAGTCAGGCTTACAGCAGAGGCAATGTGTAAAGCATTGTCACAGCCCTCTCACACAATAAATACATTGAGTGTCACAAAAGAGACTTTAGTTGTGATGTGTGTAAACTAAAGTTTGTATTCAACAAACACATTAATTAATACAACATGACTTTAATTAATTTCTGGGCATAAATCACATTCAGATATTATACTAGCAGTACTAGGCCCATCCACGTTAAAATGACATCAGTAATATGCACATGTGGGAAAGATCCTATTTTACCCCCCCCCCCCCCAGCACCCTTATGAGAAACACGTCAATACCCATCTGTCTAATTTTGGTCGAACAGACTAGATGTTTAGATCATTCCGAGTTCGGTTTTAGGCCCAAATACAGCACCGAATCTGCACTTCTCTCAGTCACTGATAACATCAGAATGTCCCTTGATAAAGGACATTCTATGATTCTGGTGCTGTTGGACCTATCTGCGGCGTTCAACACAGTTTCCCATACTGTCTTGCTTAGAAGATTGGACGAGGTGGGGCTAAGGGGGTCGGTTCTGTCACGGATGAGAGGTTATTTGACTGGTCGCTCGCAGAGTGTCAACCTAGGCTCGTATTTTTCGGCTTCCATAGAATTGACCAAGGGAGTGCCACATTTCTCTTGCCTGAGCCCAACACTATTTAACATTTACGTCGCCCCCTTGGCCAATCTCTTAAGGACATACGGGTTCATTCCTGTATTATATGCCGACGATACGCAGCTCCTCTTTCCATTCAGCAAACTTACAACTGCGGTTCAGTTGGCCTTCTCTGATGGAATGCGAGCTGTATCACTGTGGATGGTAAATACATTTCTACAATGTAATGTGGGAAACACAGAGGTGATGCTCTTTGGCGAAGGCCCCCTTCTGTGGACTCCTGAATGGTGGCCATTAGATCTGGGCCCCAACCCTGTCCCCAAGCATGTAGTAAAAAACCTGGGTATCCAGTTAGATCAAGCCATTAGCCTAAAAGAGCATGTTACTCAGACAGCTGGCTCATGCTTCCATGTAATAGGACTACTCCGTAGAGTTTTCCCGTTACTCCCGGATTCCACCCGAAAAACCCTGGTCCTAGTCTTAGATTCCGAGTAGCGCATCAACTTGACTTCCGAGGTTGATGCGCTATTTGGAATCGACAATATAGATACTGACATGGGGATGAATCAGGAGCTCATGGTGTTTTGCAACAAGAGGCTGACCTTGTGGCACAGGCACACTGGACATTGAAGTCTGCTTCTCCTAGAGGAAGACTTCCCCTGAAGAAGGAACTACAGTCAGTTCCGAAATGCATTGGGCACCAACATTAAACAAGAAATGAGATTGCGAAAAAGCATATTTAAATTGTTTCGGCAGATAGAATTGTGAATTAACAATGTTTATATAAGGTGTTTTGTTATGCATTGAGAGTGCAAAAACATAGAATTGTATAATTGTTTTTGAATTCATAAAAAGAGTATATAGTGTGAAATAACACAAATAAATATTGAGATATATTGTAAAGTATTTGGTTTACATATTGGTGTCAGAACACCAGGTGAAGTGTGTGCAACTGAGTCAGGCCTTGTTGCTTGTTATAACCAGGTTCTATCAGTCACAAGAGTTGACAGCTCTTGCATGTTGCAGCACCCCTTTTTTTATTTGTGATTAAACAAGAACACAACAGGTGTGCACCCCCACGCATAAAATATTATAACTTTTTCTATAAGTGGCATTTCTAAGCTATTAATGACAAATCCCTTTACCACAGGAGAGGGTTTGTAACTGTGAATGCACTGATAGGAAACCTTATGAGGCTGCTCCACTGTAAGCCACTATTGCAGTTTGCAGTAATCTATACCCAATAATTGGAGTGCAGGGGTCAAGCTTCTAGGTGCCTGGGTAATATTAATTATTTGAATAGACCACTCTTAATCTACCTCATCTGTTAGAGATACAACACCATTAACCAGTGGTTCAAATGTCACATTGAAGTCCCTTACAACTATTGTAAGCACTTCCAGGGGAAGAAGTCTTAGCTGGTCATCTAAGGGTGCGAGGGTAGGTGATTCTCTACATACACTTGCAGGTCAATTATAAACATTATACATTTAAATGCATTTAATGGGTTTACATAGTGAAAGTCCCAGAAGGTCAAGTGTTGAACCATGTAACTTTTCAATTTAATTCATTTTTGACCCAGACAATTAAGCCTCCAGCAGGTCGACCTATAGCTTGGGATGTAGACGGGCAATAAAATGTTGAATATTCATATGTAAAAACAGGCTCCACACACCACATCTCCTGGCTGGCACAACCTTCATAATTATCAATAAAAGACCCCCACTGCTGGTCAAGGAGCTTACATTTTAAGCCTGGCAAGTTCCAATAGAGGACTCTCACAAATCTTTAGGGAAGAATTATGGATTGGATTTTCTCTAGCTTCCCCCATACTTTCATCAAGCTTAACCACCATAATTACAAGTTAATTGGCCCAGCATTCTGGAGATCGCCTGAGAGTCAATCAATTTCCCTTAACAGAGATGATGAGTGATCTTCAGCAACTAGAATGTTAATTGTAGTAGGATGGGCAGTGATATAACTAGATAAGGTTCATTGGACAACCTTTGGATATTATTGTTATGTCCTTTGTGTGGGCCTATCGCACTGTTACCTAGCAGTCCCCATAGTAGCACTCCCAGTGACTACACGAGCACTTCATTTTTTTTGGCCCTGTATACTCGAGCAACATTTAGATTCACATGAGGACCCAACACGATTCATGTTGTCTGGGGACAATTTGTACTGCACACTAGTGTACTGTAGAGGGAGCAACCTAGCTTCCAGGGAAAGAAATCTTTCCACGATTGCCCAATCTCTATTTATGAGCTTGATATTATCATATGTGCATGAGTTATCTGACATACGCATGGCATGGACAATATCTGATTGAATGAGGGCAAGACATTTGCGCTTATGGCGTACGCAGTGTGTCACCTTATTAACTAGAGACTCTGTTGCTTCCAGTTGGCCCACCATCAATTTAGAAACCCTTGTCATGTAAATGATGATTCTACCCTGTGGCGGCTAGGATGGTGCCAAATGGACCCTCCTAGAGTGGGGAGAAGCGCGCTAAAGTCCAGGTCGGGGATCCTTTTTGTCTGGCACCACTGACAATGATAACTGTTCTGTAGTTGGATTGATACCTCAGCTGCACACGTGGTGGCTATTGAAAGACCCTACTCTGTGTGGGATCTGCAAATTAGTGTTTGAGCGTCCGACTCTAGCTGGAGCTGACTTAGAAGTTCCTCTGTCTACCCATTGGCGATCGGCAGGTGCTGCCACAGAACTCCATTGATTGTATTCACCAGACTTTTGTTGGATAATGTCTTGATTAATCAGATTTTGGTGATAAGGGAGGCTCAGAGATAGCCCTTCATTTGGATCCTTCAACTTTGCCAGAACAGTCAATTATTCAATGACTAATTATGTTAGTTTCTCTCTCACTCTGAACATTTGTAAGAAGATGTAACTTCTCCAAAATTTCGTGATTTGATTTCTGGAACTCTTTGACCATAGAGGAAAGGGATTGCACAATTTCCATCAACGACTCAGTTGTTAACCTTGGGTTTTCAGCTCCTTCCCTCACAACCTCTCTCCCCATTGCTCTACAATCATCATCCATTGGCTCATTCCTTTTCAACAGTGTCCTTCTCCAGAAAGAGGGGCAGATCGATTAGAACAAGCAATGTTAGGCAAGGACTCTGTTTCTGTAAGATCTTGGCTCACAGGGGGTAAAAGAGGAGTAGGTGTATGAGAGACGGTTGCTGACTGTTTAGCAGAGCGAGGGCAAGAATCTGTAGTAGATTGGGGCTGATCCAGTTAATCTATAGAGGCCTGGCGGGATTTCTCCTTACTGCAATCAGTGGCCCTCTTGCTGTTTACTTTAAAATAGTTGGTGATTTGTGGCCCAGTGCCACCTCCCTCCAAAGGGAGTTGTTCCTTCACCCAGAATACCCTCCACTTCTTCAACTAGCTCATCCATTGCTCCGAGTGTACAATTGTCAGCAGCATGTCTTTCTGCAGACTCCCATATATGCCTTGTCCAGCAACAGTATCCATGAGTTTACTACTGCCCATGAGTAGTGCTCCCGTGCGATGGGACCTCTCTAAGCGCTTTGTAGGGTATTGATGACAATTTGCAGGTGTGGCATTTCAGCAGCATGCATCCAGGCTCCTGGGCTCCTGGGACTTGCTGTCCCTTTTGGTGACTTCTCCCTGTACAGTGTAGAGCTCCTGCACAGCGGGACCTCGATATGTGTTTTGTAGCATGTCGCTGGCAGCTTGCAGGTGCTGCATTTCAGCAGCCTCCAGGTTCCTGGGCTCCTGGGACTTGCAGTCCCTCCTCGTGACTACTCCCTGTACAGTGTATTTTACACTATGTCATTTAATGTAATCCTATTTCCTATGGGGTGTACATTTAAGCCCTGCTTCCATTATTTTTTTAGGGTAGGTGTTGCTTTACCAGAGTTTATACAGAGGTGGTGCTAGAATTACCAATGTTTCCTGTTTAATAGTAAGGCTCCACCCCCTTTACTAGGAGATGGAGACGTGTAAGCCTACTTTTTGGGGTATCTTTACACTTGGATTTTGTGAATAGTCAAAACTAGTAAAGTTACTCAAAAGTGTAAGAGTAAATCTAAATGTGTAAATTACTCACAAGTGTAACCTTTCTTTGTGATCATTTGTGATGTGTGGTGGTACTCAAGATGCCTGCTGGAATTGCCCAATTTGCTCTTTCTGGCAACACTACGATTGGCTTTGGTAAAGCAGGTTGAAGATTTACAAATGCTTCTGGGTGTATTTTGAGAAGTAAACCTCCTGAATCTTTCCTGGATACAGAAGGTTAGAGATGGATGTGTGATTAGTAGGAACCTTGGGATATCTATAGATTTTTCAGAGGAAAGCATATTGCATGATCCTTCGTTCAGGATCAGGATCTGTCTGAAGTCAGAGTGATGCGCTTAGTGGTTTGGTGATTTCTGTTTGAGGAGTTATGATAAATACTTTTACATATAATTCTGAACATGTATCCACCGACGTACTATAGGCTTTAAAATTAATATCTGCCTTTTGGACATACGTCAGCCACTGTAGTTGGAAGGCAAAAATAGCCATTACAAAAATGGGGTAACTCAATACCAGTTTGTGGACCTGGCTACAGTTCGATACAGAAAACAATGGTCCTCAAACCAATCCTATACGGAAAATAAATCAATTATAACAATCAAATTGATAGAGGAATATCAATCAGGTTAAGGCCAGGTTACCCTGATTGATATTCCTCTATCAATATCACTGATAAACTTTAATCTTAATGTCTTCTATCCTTCACCAGGCATCATTCCCACTCACCACTCTTGAGCACTTATTCCCTTGCATGTTCTTCTTGGAGCAACCATTTTGAAATTCTATTGTTTAGGAATATACGTTTGCAATTAAGCTTCTGAATTATGACGGAAGGAGAAAATAGGCAAAACATTTTTGGGAAAATGTTGGTTATACACAAAGCTGCAATTTGGTGACAAATTGTGGTGCCATCTATTTTCTGCAATTTTGTGTTGAAGGAGCTGAGTACAATTTGGTAATGCTGTTGAGAAATTAAGGTCTCAGTTTTAAGGAGCTACTGCTTTAAGGATGGGATGTGTTGGAATTGGCACGTTCTGATTGGCTGAGGCGAGGCCCTAACCAGACAGAACCTACTCTCCTGTCAAGGGAGGGTGATCTCACTCACTGTAGAACCTCTGCTCACCCTTGGGTAGGTTTGTACTAAGCAGTCAGGCTTACAGCAGAGGCAATGTGTAAAGCATTGTCACAGCACTCTCACACAATAAATACATTGAGTGTCACAAAAGAGACTTTAGTTGTGATGTGTGTAAACTAAAGTTTGTATTCAACAAACACATTAATTAATACAACATGACTTTAATTAATTTCTGGGCATAAATTACATTCAGATATTATACTAGCAGTACTAGGCCCATCCACGTTAAAATGACATCAGTAATATGCACATGTGGGAAAGATCCTATTTTACCCCCCCCCCCCCCCCCCCCAGCACCCTTATGAGAAACACGTCAATACCCATCTGTCTAATTTTGGTCGAACAGACTAGATGTTTAGATCATTCCGAGTTCGGTTTTAGGCCCAAATACAGCACCGAATCTGCACTTCTCTCAGTCACTGATAACATCAGAATGTCCCTTGATAAAGGACATTCTATGATTCTGGTGCTGTTGGACCTATCCGTGGCGTTCAACACAGTTTCCCATAGTGTCTTGCTTAGAAGATTGGAAGAGGTGGGGCTAAGGGGGTCGGTTCTGTCACGGATGAGAGGTTATTTGACTGGTCGCTCGCAGAGTGTCAACCTAGGCTCGTATTTTTCGGCTTCCAAAGAATTGACCAAGGGAGTGCCACATTTCTCTTGCCAGAGCCCAACACTATTTAACATTTACGTCGCCCCCTTGGCCAATCTCTTAAGGACATACGGGTTCATTCCTGTAATATATGCCGACGATACGCAGCTCCTCTTTCCATTCAGCAAACTTACAACTGTGGTTCAGTTGGCCTTCTCTGATGGAATGCGAGCTGTATCACTGTGGACGGTAAATACATTTCTACAATGTAATGTGGGAAACACAGAGGTGATGCTCTTTGGCGAAGGCCCCCTTCTGTGGACTCCTGAATGGTGGCCATTAGATCTGGGCCCCAACCCTGTCCCCAAGCATGTAGTAAAAAACCTGGGTATCCAGTTAGATCAAGCCATTAGCCTAAAAGAGCATGTTACTCAGACAGCTGGCTCATGCTTCCATGTAATAGGACTACTCCGTAGAGTTTTCCCGTTACTCCCGGATTCCACCCGAAAAACCCTGGTCCTAGTCCTAGATTCCGAGTAGCGCATCAACCTGACTTCCGAGGTTGATGCGCTACTCGGAATCGACAATATAGATACTGACATGGGGATGAATCAGGAGCTCATAGTGTTTTGCAACAAGAGGCTGACCTTGTGGCACAGGCACACTGGACATTGAAGTCTGCTTCTCCTAGAGGAAGACTATCCCCTGAAGAAGGAACTACAGTCAGTTCCGAAATGCATTGGGCACTAACATTAAACAAGAAATGAGATTGCGAAAAAGCATATTTAAATTGTTTCTGCAGATAGAATTGTGAATTAACAATGTTTATATAAGGTGTTTTGTTATGCATTGAGAGTGCAAAAACATAGAATTGTATAATTGTTTTTGAATTCATAAAAAGAGTATATAGTGTGAAATAACACAAATAAATATTGAGATATATTGTAAAGTATTTGGTTTACATATTGGTGTCAGAACACCAGGTGAAGTGTGCGCAACTGAGTCAGGCCTTGTTGCTTGTTATAACCAGGTTCTATCAGTCACAAGAGTTGACAGCTCTTGCATGTTGCAGCACCCCTTTTTTTTATTTGTGATTAAACAAGAACACAACAGGTGTGCACCCCCACGCATAAAATATTATAACTTTTTCTATAAGTGGCATTTCTAAGCTATTAATGACAAATCCCTTTACCACAGGAGAGGGTTTGTAACTGTGAATGCACTGATAGGAAACCTTATGAGGCTGCTCCACTGTAAGCCACTATTGCAGTTTGCAGTAATCTATACCCAATAATTGGAGTGCAGGGGTCACGCTTCTAGGTGCCTGGGTAATATTAATTATTTGAATAGACCACTCTTAATCTACCTCATCTGTTAGAGATACAACACTATTAACCAGTGGTTCAAATGTCACATTGAAGTCCCTTACAACTATTGTAAGCACTTCCAGGGGAAGAAGTCTTAGCTGGTCATCTAAGGGTGCGAGGGTAGGTGATTCTCTACATACACTTGCAGGTCAATTATAAACATTATACATTTAAATGCATTTAATGGGTTTACATAGTGAAAGTCCCAGAAGGTCAAGTGTTGAACCATGTTACTTTTCAATTTAATTCATTTTTGACCCAGACAATTAAGCCTCCAGCAGGTCGACCTATAGCTTGGGATGTAGACGGGCAATAAAATGTTGAATATTCATATGTAAAAACAGGCTCCACACACCACATCTCCTGGCTGGCACAAACTTCATAATTATCAATAAAAGACCCCCACTGCTGGTCAAGGAGCTTACATTTTAAGCCTGGCAAGTTCCAATAGAGGACTCTCACAAATCTTTAGGGAAGAATTATGGATTGGATTTTCTCTAGCTTCCCCCATACTTTCATCAAGCTTAACCACCATAATTACAAGTTAATTGGCCCGGCATTCTGGAGATCGCCTGAGAGTCAATCAATTTCCCTTAACAGAGATGATGAGTGATCTTCAGCAACTAGAATGTTAATTGTAGTAGGATGGGCAGTGATATAACTAGATAAGGTTCATTGGACAACCTTTGGATATTATTGTTATGTCCTTTGTGTGGGCCTATCGCACTGTTACCTAGCAGTCCCCATAGTAGCACTCCCAGTGACTACACGAGCACTTCATTCTTTTTGGCCCTGTATACTCAAGCGACATTTAGATTCACATGAGGACCCAACACCATTCATGTTGTCTGGGGACAATTTGTACTGCACACTAGTGTACTGTAGAGGGAGCAACCTAGCTTCCAGGGAAAGAAATCTTTCCACGATTGCCCAATCTCTATTTATGAGCTTGATATTATCATATGTGCATGAGTTATCTGACATACGCATGGCATGGACAATATCTGATTGAATGAGGGCAAGACATTTGCGCTTATGGCGTACGCAGTGAGTCACCTTATTAACTAGAGACTCTGTTGCTTCCAGTTGGCCCACCATCAATTTAGAAACCCTTGTCATGTAAATGATGATTCTACCCTGTGGCGGCTAGGATGGTGCCAAATGGACCCTCCTAGAGTGGGGAGAAGCGCGCCAAAGTCCAGGTCGGGGATCCTTTTTGTCTGGCACCACTGACAATGATAACTGTTCTGTAGTTGGATTGATACCTCAGCTGCACACGCGGTGGCTATTGAAAGACCCTACTCTGTGTGGGATCTGCAAATTAGTGTTTGAGCATCCGACTCTAGCTGGAGTGGATTCAGCAGTTCCTCTGTCTACCCATTGGCGATCGGCAGGTGCTGCCACAGAACTCCATTGATTGTATTCACCAGACTTTTGTTGGATAATGTCTTGATTAATCAGATTTTGGTGATAAGGGAGGCTCAGAGATAGCCCTTCATTTGGATCCTTCAACTTTGCCAGAACAGTCAATTATTCAATGACTAATTATGTTAGTTTCTCTCTCACTCTGAACATTTGTAAGAAGATGTAACTTCTCCAAAATTTCCTGATTTGATTTCTGGAACTCTTTAACCATAGAGGAAAGGGATTGCACAATTTCCATCAACGACTCAGTTGTTAACCTTGGGTTTTCAGCTCCTTCCCTCACAACCTCTCTCCCCATTGCTCTACAATCATCATCCATTGGCTCATTCCTTTCAACAGTGTCCTTCTCCAGAAAGAGGGGCAGATCGATTAGAACAAGCAATGTTAGGCAAGGACTCTGTTTCTGTAAGATCTTGGCTCACAGGGGCTAAAAGAGGAGTAGGTGTATGAGAGACGGTTGCTGACTGTTTAGCAGAGCGAGGGCAAGAATCTGTAGTAGATTGGGGCTGATCCAGTTAATCTATAGAGGCCTGGTGGGATTTTTCCTTCCTGCAATCAGTGGCCCTCTTGCTGTTTACTTTAAAATAGTTGGTGATTTGTGGCCCAGTGCCACCTCCCTCCAATTGAGTTGTTTCTTCACCCAGAATACCCTCCACTTCTTCAACTAGCTCATCCATTGCTCCGAGTGTACAATTGTCAGCAGCATGTCTTTCTGCAGACTCCCATATATGCCTTGTCCAGCAACAGTATCCAGGAGTTTACTACTGCCCATGAGTAGTGCTCCCGTGCGATGGGACCTCTCTAAGCGCTTTGTAGGGTATTGATGACAATTTGCAGGTGTGGCATTTCAGCAGCATGCATCCAGGCTCCTGGGCTCCTGGGACTTGCTGTCCCTCCTGGTGACTTCTCCCTGTACAGTGTAGAGCTCCTGCACAGTGGGACCTCGATATGTGTTTTGTAGCATGTCGCTGGCAGCTTGCAGGTGCTGCATTTCAGCAGCCTCCAGGTTCCTGGGCTCCTGGGACTTGCAGTCCCTCCTCGTGACTACTCCCTGTACAGTGTATTTTACACTATGTCATTTAATGTAATCCTATTTCCTATGGGGTGTACATTTAAGCCCTGCTTCCATTATTTTTTTAGGGTAGGTGTTGCTTTACCAGTGTTTATACAGAGGTGGTGCTAGAATTACCAATGTTTTCTGTTTAATAGTAAGGCTCCACCCCCTTTACTAGGAGATGGAGACGTGTAAGCCTACTTTTTGGGGTATCTTTACACTTGGATTTTGTGAATAGTCAAAACTAGTAAAGTTACTCAAAAGTGTAAGAGTAAATCTAAATGTGTAAATTACTCACAAGTGTAACCTTTCTTTGTGATCATTTGTGATGTGTGGTGGTACTCAAGATGCCTGCTGGAATTGCCCAATTTGCTCTTACTGGCAACACTACGATTGGCTTTGGTAAAGCAGGTTGAAGATTTACAAATGCTTCAGCGTGTATTTTGAGAAGTAAACCTCCTGAATCTTTCCTGGATACAGAAGGTTAGAGATGGATGTGTGATTAGTATGAACCTTGGGATATCTATTGATTTTTCAGAGGAAAGCATATTGCATGATCCTTCGTTCAGGATCAGGATCTGTCTGAAGTCAGAGTGATGCGCTTAGTGGTTTGGTGATTTCTGTTTGAGGAGTTATGATAAATACTTTTACATATAATTCTGAATATGTATCCACCGACGTACTATAGGCTTTAAAATTAATATCTGCCTTTTGGACATTTGTCAGCCACTGTAGTTGGAAGGCAAAAATAGCCATTACAAAAATGGGGTAACTCAATACCAGTTTGTGGACCTGGCTACAGTTCGATACAGAAAACAATGGTCCTCAAACTAATCCTATACGGAAAATAAATCAATTATAACAATCAAATTGATAGAGGAATATCAATCAGGTTAAGGCCAGGTTACCCTGATTGATATTCCTCTATCAATATCACTGATAAACTTTAATCTTAATGTCTTCTATCCTTCACCAGGCATCATTCCCACTCACCACTCTTGAGCACTTATTCCCTTGCATGTTCTTCTTGGAGCAAGCATTTTGAAATTCTATTGTTTAGGAATATACGTTTGCAATTAAGCTTCTGAATTATGACGGAAGGAGAAAATAGGCAAAACATTTTTGGGAAAATGTTGGTTATACACAAAGCTGCAATTTGGTGACAAATTGTGGTGCCATCTATTTTCTGCAATTTTGTGTTGAAGGAGCTGAGTACAATTTGGTAATGCTGTTGAGAAATTAAGGTCTCAGTTTTAAGGAGCTACTGCTTTAAGGATGGGATGTGTTGGAATTGGCACGTTCTGATTGGCTGAGGCGAGGCCCTAACCAGACAGAACCTACTCTCCTGTCAAGGGAGGGTGATCTCACTCACTGTAGAACCTGTGCTCACCCTTGGGTAGGTTTGCACTAAGCAGTCAGGCTTACAGCAGAGGCAATGTGTAAAGCATTGTCACAGCACTCTCACACAATAAATACATTGAGTGTCACAAAAGAGACTTTAGTTGTGATGTGTGTAAACTAAAGTTTGTATTCAACAAACACATTAATTAATACAACATGACTTTAATTAATTTCTGGGCATAAATCACGTTCAGATATTATACTAGCAGTACTAGGCCCATCCAGGTTAAAATGACATCAGAAATATGCACATGTGGGAAAGATCCTATTTTACCCCCCCCCCCCCCAGCACCCTTATGAGAAACACGTCAATACCCATCTGTCTAATTTTGGTCGAACAGACTAGATGTTTAGATCATTCCCAGTTCGGTTATAGGCCCAAATACAGCACCGAATCTGCACTTCTCTCAGTCACTGATAACATCAGAATGTCCCTTGATAAAGGACATTCTATGATTCTGGTGCTGTTGGACCTATCCGCGGCGTTCAACACAGTTTCCCATAGTTTCTTGCTTAGAAGATTGGAAGAGGTGGGGCTAAGGGGGTCGGTTCTGACACGGATGAGAGGTTATTTGACTGGTCGCTCGCAGAGTGTCAACCTAGGCTCGTATTTTTCGGCTTCCATAGAATTGACCAAGGGAGTGCCACATTTCTCTTGCCTGAGCCCAACACTATTTAACATTTACGTCGCCCCCTTGGCCAATCTCTTAAGGACATACGGGTTCATTCCTGTAATATATGCCGACGATACGCAGCTCCTCTTTCCATTCAGCAAACTTAAACTGCGGTTCAGTTGGCCTTCTCTGATGGAATACGAGCTGTATCACTGTGGATGGTAAATACATTTCTACAATGTAATGTGGGAAACACAGAGGTGATGCTCTTTGGCGAAGGCCCCCTTCTGTGGACTCCTGAATGGTGGCCATTAGATCTGGGCCCCAACCCTGTCCCCAAGCATGTAGTAAAAAACCTGGGTATCCAGTTAGATCAAGCCATTAGCCTAAAAGAGCATGTTACTCAGACAGCTGGCTCATGCTTCCATGTAATAGGACTACTCCGTAGAGTTTTCCCGTTACTCCCGGATTCCACCCGAAAAACCCTGGTCCTAGTCCTAGATTCCGAGTAGCGCATTAACCTGACTTCCGAGGTTGATGCGCTACTCGGAATCGACAATATAGATACTGACATGGGGATGAATCAGGAGCTCATGCTGTTTTGCAACAAGAGGCTGACCTTGTGGCACAGGCACACTGGACATTGAAGTCTGCTTCTCCTAGAGGAAGACTATCCCCTGAAGAAGGAACGACAGTCAGTTCCGAAATGCATTGGGCACCAACATTAAACAAGAAATGAGATTGCGAAAAAGCATATTTAAATTGTTTCTGCAGATAGAATTGTGAATTAACAATGTTTATATAAGGTGTTTTGTTATGCATTGAGAGTGCAAAAACATAGAATTGTATAATTGTTTTTGAATTCATAAAAAGAGTATATAGTGTGAAATAACACAAATAAATATTGAGATATATTGTAAAGTATTTGGTTTACATATTGGTGTCAGAACACCAGGTGAAGTGTGCGCAACTGAGTCAGGCCTTGTTGCTTGTTATAACCAGGTTCTATCAGTCACAAGAGTTGACAGCTCTTGCATGTTGCAGCACCCCTTTTTTTATTTGTGATTAAACAAGAACACAACAGGTGTGCACCCCCACGCATAAAATATTATACCTTTTTCTATAAGTGGCATTTCTAAGCTATTAATGACAAATCCCTTTACCACAGGAGAGGGTTTGTAACTGTGAATGCACTGATAGGAAACCTTATGAGGCTACTCCACTGTAAGCCACTATTGCAGTTTGCAGTAATCTCAGCCACTCCCTCATATTGATCTATGGGAATAACAAACACATGTATCTGCCCTGCCTTTCACCTACCACTGGCTAAACCCCTTAAGACTTACCCCATGGGGGCCCTAGTGGTAGTGAAAGATCCCCTCAGGATTGGCCAGTGGCTTAGAAAGTCTAAGCTGAACATAAGCACAATTGCGCAAACACAGCCCTGTAATGACAGGCTTTATACATGTTTCAAAACCTCATAGGTGCAAGTGCACAACCTCAGGCCTTAAATGCCAGGCTTGAGGCATGTGTAAAAGCATCAGGTAAGCACCACTTCCTAATGTGTGTAAAAGGACACACACACTTTTACACTGCGTTTGTAATGTAATGATGTCTTGTAAAGCGCCTGAATTACCCCACATGGGGTTTCTCCACACTGTAGACCGCTGGGGAACCCGTCCTGGCTTTCCCTGTGAGATGGTCCCTACTGGGTATCTCCAAGGTGAAACCAGGCATCCCCAGCGTATGTGAGGGGGCGTTGTGGAGAGGAGGCAAACTAATGCCCAGAGTTGCCAAGTGTGATTCCTGGTTATAGTAGGCACCGAGGCGAGAATTATCAAGTCTGCTGACCCTGGTCCACGACCCTGCCGCGTCGGGAATTGAACCCTGGTCCCGGGCCGTCCTCTGCTGCCAGGTCTGCCGCCTCTAACCAGTGAGCCACACCACTCCACAGTGGGAAAATGCACAGAACCCTAAGGACACTAGCAAAACCCCTGTGTTATCCCATAGGAGGAGTCAACCTCCTAGATAGGTAGAACCCACAAGGGGGTTGTCACTACCTGGGCAGGGAACACCAATGTGTATCTGCCCTGACTTTCACATACCACTTGCTCCACTTCTCAGGTTCTCTATTGGTAGTGGAAGGTCCACTCAGGGTTGGCTAATGAGATGGAAATGCCAACCTCAGCATAGGCGGAACTGCGCACCCACAGGCCTGCAATTGGAGGCTTGATACACGTTTGAACGGCTATTCTGGTGGGTGAAACTTTCAGTGCTGCAACCCACCCTTAGCCAGTGCAGTACCTGCCCTGGTTATGTGATGGAGATTTTAACACACAACTCATAGGTACAATACCTAAACTAATCAAGTAAGCACCATTTCCAAGCATGGGTAGGAAGGGTTCACATGCTTCCAGAGTGTGTTACAGTTGGAAAGCACCCCATAGTCCTAAGGCTACGAAAAGAGAATCAGCAAAATCCAGAAGGAGAAAAAGCCTAATGTTTTAGAGAAATCCCCTAAGAAGGGCCATGCCCAACATAATGTGTCATGAATAGTTTTAAAATGATGCTTTTTTTGCATGGCTTCACTTCAAGTGAATTTTAGGCTGCACACTTTCTTCTTCAGGTTTATTTTTATTTCACAGCTGTAATAGGAGAGCAAGAGAAACCAGAGATAGGGAAATATGAACGAATAAATCAAGTACGTTTCCAGTAAAAGAAGACAAGCTTGGACAGTGTAGAAGGATGAGGATTCGATGGAGAATGAACATCCAAAGGGACAGGAAGAGAGTTATGAAAGAACAGAACATTCAATATCCAAGGAGTACAGAGAGGACAAAGAACTGAGGTATCCAGCATGCCAAAAGCAGCAAGCAGACTGACAAAGATTAAACAGAAAGATTGTTTGAGACATGAGTGGTGAAGAAAGATAGAAACCAAAAGCGCAGTAGGGTTGACAGGGTATAAACTGAATTGTCCACACAAACAAAAGTGGAGAGTTCAGAGATAATAATGTGTTCCAAGATTTTAGAAAGTAACAGCAGTAGCGGAATTGGTTAGAAAGGTAGATGATTAGGGTCTAGAATAGGTTTCTTTAGGAAAATAAGCATAGCCGCACCCTTAAAGAGGTTTGGAAAGATATCAAACAGACAGCAGCATCTAAACTGTGAAACCAAGTGAGATTCTGTGCTAGGAAGATCCGATGGATTGATTAATTGTTTTTAGTTAATAAAAAACCATCACAATACAAATACAGATTAAATACATTTTAAAAGGATGTTACTCCATCTTCATTAAAACATTAATATATATTAATATATCACATAACATGAGTTATAATACAGTTTCATAAAATATATTCAGGGCATAATTACAGGTACTTTGCAGTTTTCAACAAGTTATTTGTGTGGGGTACGCAGGTGATATAGCAAACATGATTCTATGGTTCAAGATATCATTGATTGCTACAATTCTAACCTCCTGATCAATGTCATACACTGTTATAGCCTGCGTTTTGGGATACTTCCTACAGCCTGTTTTACCACTTTGTCGTGGGATTGCAAAAACTTCGCCAATTTACAATTTAGCCGAGGATCAGTAGAGTCCAAGCTTCTCATGATTGCTGTTTTGCATGTACGGACCCCGTGCTCATTAAATAAAAACTTTAAATGTAATTGACGCGCATTCATCATTTCGGGGCATATGCAGACCAAATGCACAAAGTCTTCTTCTGCGGCATCACATATTCTACATGTTTTTGGTCCATTGTATCGCCAAAGTGGTTTTTCAGATAAAGACGACAAATCCCCTAGGCGCATGGCCAATAATTGTTTCTTAAAGTTCACTGGATAGGTTAACTGTAAATAAGTTGTAGGTTGCAGTGTGACATATGTTTGGATTGTCATCCATGCATGGGCTCGTCATGAAAAACAATTTTATCCTCTATCAGTGAGTGAATTTTATAAATGCATGAATATTTGCTGGAAATTCAGCGATATTCAGGCATTATCACTAATAGGAACTTAACCTGAATATCCACCTCCCATTGGATATACCGGCTAGGAAGTGGTCTGAGCAGGCGTTAGGATTTGGCGATATTCGCTCTCAGCGCGAATATTTTAATCGCTACTCCTGCTTTGATAATAGGTGATAGCGATGTTATTGACTGCTTTCAGTCGCGAACAGGTTGGGTACGCCCTCTTTGCATGTCATTAGCGATGAATATTGCAGACATGCAAAGCAGGCCCTAAACCACTCGCTATCACCTAAAAGCTGTCGCTAACTGATGTTAGCGACAGCTTGCTAATAGGGCGATTAAATTATAGCCGCTTTGCGGCCGAAAAACGGCCGCAAAATCGACGATAATTTCATTTTGCCTGCCTTGGTAATATGCCCCTTAGTTTGTAACTGTGTAACAATTTAGCATCCCTACCACACCACACTTGCATACGTCAGGTGCACAATATCATCGGCGTATGCTAAACGGGATATCGTCAGTGACCCTAGTCTTGGTGAGTATGCATTAACACTTGCATCAAACAAGGGCTCCCTGTACACATAAATAAAACGTATACCCCTAGGTCAGGGAAAAAAACATAATGGAAAGAACAACCTAGGCGGAAATCTTAAATTGCCTACACAATGGTCACAGGACAAACAATGGGAAAAAGGGGGCAGTTTCCAATAAAATTTGTACTATTGTTATGTATACTAAATACATTTTATTTTTAGACAGAAAAATATAAAATTGCATATATTTCAATACAGAATAAAATCACATTTCATAAACACAAATACACAATAAAAAACATATGATTTCTTTCACAAAGTTATGAAAAGATGGTGTGTCAAGTTGTATGTCTAACACATACAACTTGACACACCATCTTTTCATAACTTTGTGAAAGAAATCATATGTTTTTTATTGTGTATTGAAATATATGCAATTTTATATTTTTCTGTCTAAAAATAAAATTTATTTAGTATACATAACAATAGTACAAATTTTATTGGAAACTGCCCCCTTTTGTTCTTTCCATTATGAGTATGCATTAACTGAATTCAGGTGGAGAGACAAATCCGCCATAAATAAATTAAATAGGTATGGGGCTAGCACACAGCCCTGCTTAAGCCCCCTAGCCGTTGGTATTTTCCTTGACAGTTTGGTTCAATCCCCTACTTTAATTTGAATCCACGTATCTGTATATAATGATTTGATTGCTCTTAGTAATTTTTTTTGTATACCCCAATTTCTTAATTTGGCCAAAAGGAGTAAACGATCCCCCCGATCGAAGGCAGCCTTCAGGTCTATAAAACAGAGTTTTAATTTCTTCTTTAGATGTTTGCTTTTGTCCGCAATTACTGCTACTGCTAACATGTTGATTGTAGTACCGTACCCCTTCCAGAATCCTGTTTGCTGGGGTGGAATCAGATTCTTGTCATTTGACCACTCAACTAGCTCTTCCAAAGGATCGAATTTAAGGCGCTATGTCTTTCTTTTAAAATTCTTAAATTCTCTTCTCCCCAGATTCTTGAGCATCTCCTCTTGCCTTATGTTCCCTCTCGGAACCTGAGGTCATTAGGACAAAATTTAGCCATTGTCCCACGATTTAAACGTTGTAGGGCGGGAAGGCGTTCCGACCACGTTTTGGCGTCAAAGCTCTGGAACTCACTCCCTGCCCACATTCGTGCTCTGGATCAGCTGCTTGCATTCAGGAGGGCTATTAAGACATTCCTTTTCCCTCCGATCTCTCAATGACTGTCTTACTGTTAATTCATCTATTCTGTTTTTTCATGGTTGTGTTCCTTCATCCAGATAAAGCGCCGGGATGCCCCTTTGCTGGGGCAGCGTGCGCTCTAAAAGTTGAATTAACATAACATAACAATATTATTGATGCATAGTATTTTGCTTCTGTATCAGTAAGAGCTATTAATCTATAATTGGATGTGTTTGTTTTATCTCCACCATTGTAGGTAGGGTTTATTATCGACCATCTTCAGCTATCAGGAATCAAAGCTGTATTTTCCACCTCTTTGAATAATAGCATTATGGGATTGGCCCAATATTTGGAGTCAGATTTGAATAAGGTTGGTGGGTTACCATTTGGTCCGGGAGCACTGTCACTTCTTCCCGATGTAATAACTTTTTCAATTCTAGTACACAATGTATCATCCAGTATGGGTATATGGGCATGATGTAATAATAGTTCATTAGTTTGATTGATTTTGTTATTTTCATCAGCCCTCAATTTATCTTTGGCTAAAAAAGCTTTTTTAAATACACAGCCCAAGCTTCTTCTGTTACGTTTGTTGATACTATTATGTTAAGCGTCTTATTTAGACCATTTATTGTTTTCCAAAATGCTTTAGCATTTGATTGTTTGCAGTTATAAGCCATCTTTACCCAAAACTCATCTGTTGTTTTTCGTTTTTCTTGCCAGACGTGTTTCTTAAACTCCTTTTTCAGTATTTTACCTTGCCCCAAGCATCTGAGTTGTTACCTTGTTTTTTACCTTCCTTATTTCTCTTCTCAATTCTTTTTTCAGCACCTTAATTTTTTGTGCTGGTGAATGATTATGAATTGTAATCCGTCTAGTTGTTAATTTTGAATACTGTTTTGTTACTTCGAGCACAAATTTACTACAAGCTTTTAATATGGTAGGTGATAACACTATACTATCCTCCAGTTTGCTTTCGCTTTACTTACGAGTTCAGGTAGTCATTCATTTGACCAGTTCACTCTTTTGTAGGCGGTTACTATACTTCCCTCATTCAATGTTGGTACTGGTTGAAATCTGTCCAAAGAGGTGTTTATTACTATTTGCTGCATCGAATGATCGGTTTCCGTGGTAAACTTAATTTTGAACATACTAATTGTTGGATTAATGGCAAGCTTCGGATTATATAATCAATGACGGACCCTGTGGTTGGGCCATAATATGTTAAGCTTGGTGGACTGTCATCCAACGTTCTCCCATTAATTACTATCAAACCTAAATGTTCCAGGGTAGTAACTAGTTCCTTACCCATTTTGTTAGGCTTCCTCCATTGATGGGCAGTTTGATGTTTTTTATCGACCATATTTCATTTTCTACAATTAACTGGTCATCTTCGTCTGGTGTAAAGATGACATGAGTATTAAAGTCACCTGTAATGACTATTTCCCAGGTTGGAGTATTGTATCTTCGGTTATTTCGTGGATTAGCTTTTTGAATGTTATTAATTTTTCTTGGGCATTTGGGTGAGTGTAGATATTAAACAGGATTAGTGAGGTTATCCAGTGACCACTAGCAATGTTAAATCCTATTATTTGTATATTATTTGAAGTTGCCGGCATTTTTTCAGATTCTGCCTTAAAATTATTTGATATGTATACTGAAAGACCATCCTTTGCTCTTCCGTAGTGGTTCGTTTTTACCACATCCACCTGATGCACTGTGAATCCAGGTAGCTGAATTAATTCTGTAAGCCAGGTTTCTTGCAGTACTATAATATCATATGGGGCCGAGATTTCCATTAGGGTTCTATCCGTAAGCTTTGTAATAGCACCTGCAATATTCCAAGAAAGTATATTTAATGAATGTCTGACATAATATCGACAGACAAAATATCTACATACAAAAATATCGGGACAAAAATATCGAAATCAAAAATATCGAAGTCATATCTTCATAAAGGTAAGTACAAAAATATCGAAAAATTAATATCGTAGTACAAAAATATCGAAATTAAAAATATCGTTTTTTTAAATGTATTAATAATAATGTAAAAATAATTTTAAAATACATATAATTTTACAAATATTAAATAAAAATATTAAAACATCATTAAAAAATTAAAACTAATACATATACATTTAAAATAAATTAAACACTTAATAATTTAATGTAATTTTTTTTATTTCATTTAATTGATTTAATTTAAATTTATTTTATTTTTACCCTCTACGCCTGTACCCCAAAAACCCAAAACTGACCCTGAACCCTAAAAATATCCCTGTACCCCAAAAACCCAAAACTTACCCTGAACCCTAAAAATACCCCTTTACCCAAAAACCCAAAACTGACCCTGAACCCTAAAAATACCCCTTTACCCAAAAACTGAAAACTGACCCTGAACCCAAAAAATACCCCTTTACCCAAGAACTGAAAACTGACCCTGAACCAAAAAAATACCCCTTTACCCAAGAACTGAAAACTGACCCTGAACCCTAAAAATACCCCTTTACCCAAAAACTGAAAACTGACCCTGAACCCTAAAAATACCCCTTTACCCAAAAACTGAAAACTGACCCTGAACCCTAAAAATACCCCTTTACCCAAGAACTGAAAACTGACCCTGAACCCAAAAAATACCCCTTTACCCAAAAACCCAAAACTGACCCTGAACCCTAAAAATACCCCTTTACCCAAAAACTGAAAACTGACCCTGAACCCAAAAAATACCCCTTTACCCAAGAACTGAAAACTGACCCTGAACCCAAAAAGTACCCTTTACCCAAGAACTGAAAACTGACCCTGAACCCTAAAAATACCCCTTTACCCAAAAACTGAAAACTGACCCTGAACCTTAAAAATACCCCTTTACCCAAAAACTGAAAACTGACCCTGAACCCTAAAAATACCCCTTTACCCAAGAACTGAAAACTGACCCTGAACCCAAAAAATACCTCTTTACCCAAGAACTGAAAACTGACCCTGAACCCTAAATATACCCCTTTACCCAAAAACTGAAAACTGACCCTGAACCCTAAAAATACTCCTTTATCCAAAATTATTTTTTTATTATTTAATTACCAATTAATTATTAATTAACAATAACAATAAAGTAAATATATTAGCACATTAGCTGTAATTAATTACATTTAATAATATTATTTTTTCCCAATTAATTAATTAAGAATAACAAAAATTTAAATATATAAAAAAATTACTCTAATTAATGTAATTAACGAATTAATATTAATTAATTACCAACTAATTAATATTTAAAAATATGTACAAAATTGTATTATTTAATTAACTAATTAATATTAATTAATTACCAATTAATTATTAATTAAAAATATTTACAAACATATATTAATTAATTAATTATTATTAAATTACTTCCCACCCTATTCCCCTATAAACCCATAACCCGCTACAGAACATATTTATCAATTAATCAATTAATTAAAATTAATTAAAAATTAATTCTCAATTAATTAATTAATAATTCCTACTAATTAATATTTAATTTAACATAATTAAATTACTTCCCACCCTATTCCCCTATAAACCCACAACCCGCTACAGTACTAAAAGACAATATTTAATTAAATTACATTAAAAATAAATAATAAAACATAATAAATACAATATAATTCGATATTACTAATATCATACTAATATCGATATTAAGACTGTCGATATTACTTACCTTCTATATTATGTCCCATCGATATTTAAACTTCGATATAATTGTATATCGAAATTTAAAACTCGATATTTTGTCTGTGTACCATATTTAATCTATCATTTTGACAGGCATGTGTTGATTCAGTAACTAGTCATTGCCTATTTTGTGTTAATGGTGACCAATACCTATAGTTACGCATCCTTTTTGTTGGAGACACTATTTCTGTACCTGTTGGACCTCGGGCATTGTGCAAAATCGAATACACTGGAGAATGTGTGCTCAGCTTATTGACCCCTTGTGCCAATGTAGCAGGGTAATGCTGCAGTGTTGATTTTGTTATTGTTATACCCCATGATTCAAATTGCTCCTTAGCATCTAAGATTTGATTTACTATTTTTTCCGACTTCCATGAAGATATTGTTGCCTCTGTGAGTGGATTATGTGTATTTGGCATGAACTTGACCGAAAGTAAAACTGTTGATTAAATAAACTGTAATGTTCGCACCTCTCCTACCAGCCTCAAAATGTTTTCTCTGTTTAAAATATATTGCTCTCCTCTTGAGGTGTATAGCGGTATTAATGTAATTTGCCACTGGTCACTAGAACTCATTGTTTCTATTAAGGAGGTGTGTTCAAACGATTCTTCACTTGCTTGATCCTGTGTTGGATTTTTATATTTTGTTTGCCCAAGGCAATAGGAGGAATTTTTCTTTTAATTTTCTCTTTCTTCTTTTACAAAGCTGTATACTGGCTCGTGTGCAATGAGACCCATATTTGTTATTACTGTCTTCTGAAGGACATGTGATCACTATTTTTTTATCCACGCTTGCAGTTACTATGCATTCGTGAGTGTTATTTTTCTTACAGTAATTGCTTGTTAAGACCACTGGTGGATTGGTATTAGTAATTTAAGGCTTTCCATATGGTTTTCAGAACATTTACACAGTGGTATCTCAGGGCACTTGATCTGGTCTTGCCCTATTGGAGTTTCTGTTAATGTGTCCTGTTTTCCGTCTATCGTTGGTGTCTCCATTTGCAAGGTGTCTAAATGTGCAACCTTTTTAAAAAAAAAATATTTGCATCACTTTCTATCGAAAACAAAACTAATTTTGCTTGGGTGAGTTTGTCTTTGCCCTTCTGACTGGCTTTCCAGGTTTTCACTTTATTTTCACTGACCTTATTTTCTGTAGAATTGGAGCAAGAGTGCTAGGTGCCATCTGACAGTTAATCTACTAAAGTACACTTTCTTTCAGTGGTTTGTAATTCTGGAAGAGATTTCTTTTGTTTCATAGCGCTAAATAGTGGGTAGCACGTAGTGACCTCTTTATCATTTCGTGTAGGACCATTCGTGTTCTGCCTTCGTTTTCTAGTGTGTTTTTTTGCCTTTTTGTTAAGACTTGAGTAAAAATGGTTTTGGGTTTCGTCGCAAAAGATTCTTCGCCACTGTTGGATAAGTGGATCAATGACATGTCGTTTTGGATTTCATGTACATTTTCACAAATGAACTCATTCGATTGCCAAACCTGTTGCTCATAGATGTCGTTTTGTGGTAGATTTCCTATTGGTTGTAATTGCTCTTGCATATCTTCCAGTGGGTTTTTCTCTAAAGTTAGCTTGTACTTTATTTCTTTCAATATATCAATTAATATGGCTGGTAATGTACTTTACTTATCTATTATTTGATCACATTTACAGAAGCATTGCGGATCTGTACTCTTAGGTGGTTGGAACTGATAGAGCCCGCAGGTCACCTAACCAAACACAAGTGCACACTCGGGCCCATAAAATACTTTTCATATATACTTTAATCAGGTAATCTACACGCTGATATCAGCAACTCGGTTTCCTCCTTTCTATTACCGTGTACCTGACTTACCAATCCTTGTAACAGGTACCTAAGATCACAATGGATCATGAGCTAGTTTGAGAGTAGGTAGACAACACCAATTAACATACTACATGTGAAATAACGGTTATACTTTATAATAACCACAAACGCAAGAAGTTTTCAAAACCTTTATCTAGTTCTCGACTTCTTCAATTGCCATGAGCCACAGGTTTACACAGATCAAACTGTTTATTACTAAGATTAGGAAGATAGTATAACTATGAGTTAAAGTAAGAAACATTTGGAAATCGGAAAATAAAGAAAGGGAAAAGAATGAGAAACACGCTAAATTTAGATCAGCAGACTTTCTCAACTTCACTAAAGGCGGGTAAGAAAAGGGAACATACTAGTCAAAGCAGACTTTCGATTATCACTAACGGTCTATAAGAAACAAAACTTTAATTTGATTCATCCAGATGTTCTTATTCACTAAAGGGAGGGAAAAGAGGGAACAAACTATATATGCATATGATTTAGTATTATACTAAGGGTAGGGAGAGAATGGAACATACTATTACACCAGTTTGCACAACAATCTTATTGTAGAGAATGACAGGGTAAAGGACCATAGGCAATTTTGCTTTATTCAGGAAAAAAAGATAGTAGTTTAAGCAAAACAAACACCCATGCAGAGTTTTATATTTACCTAGGACAGAAGGTAGACCAACCCTGGCCACGGGTCAGTTGGAAAAGGCGGGAAAGTACCCTCAAGGACTTAGGTTGCCAGTAGGCGAGCAGGTACAGCTCATTGACAGTCAGGACAGGATAACCCCAGGATTTGGATCAGGACCGGGTTCACCAAAGGGGACGACCAACACCTGCAGCTTCGGTTGCAACGCCTGCGCTACTCCCTCTCTGCAAGGAATCTGCCAATAACCCCGATTGGATTCTCGAATCTTCCAGCAAAGTGCTTCCCCAGCACTTAAGGTTCCCAAAACCCTGACTGAGTTTGTGGAAAATACGGACAGAGTGTTCTGCAGCGGTCTGTATCAATCACCTATAGAGTTCGTTGGGTCAGTGACAGGTCAGCTATTTGGACAAGTCGGATAATTTCTCTAGCTAAGCCTAGGCTAATTATACTGTTTTCGGGTAAATGTACCACCCACAAATGTTGCGAGTGAAAGGTTCCCTAATTTCTGATTGGGCAAGGGAGGAGGTTAGGTCATGGTACCACCTAAAATTTAGACTTTCTCAGACTTAATATTCATTTTCGAACTCACCCCTTACATTCCAGTTCCCATGGCAAGAGAGGTTTTAGCAGAAAATGGGGTATACTGTAAAATTATACATTTGTAGCAAATGCAGGTACAAGTCAGCATCTTCTTGCTGGGTTGCAGGTCGGTTCCCAGGAGCATCTTGGCTTCGGCTGCCAGCTGGCTGGGTTCCACTGCTGCATGACTTTCTTTTCCCCCATCACATGACTGGTTCTATACGGGCTTCAAGATGGAGTAGCAGCGCCTCCCGGGTCCCCTCGAGAATGATACATGGAAAGTAAGTGAAAACAATTTAGAAACACAGGAAAAAAATGAATACACTGTATACCGTGAATGGCTATACTACATCCCTTACTTTATAATAACTATAGCATTAGGAGTTAAGCAGAACAAACTGGCTTTGCAAAAGCAGCAGTGCAAGCACGGAGCATGTGAAAAACAAATCCGCCGTTTTAGCAATACTGCGCATGAGCAACAAGCTCCCTCCAGAACTGCGAGTGCGTCGCATCAAATGGGTATGACCGACGCATGCGCAGACTAGATTCCCGCAAAGCAGCGAACATATTAGAAGCAAGCGTTATTACCTTTTAGTAAACACATAGGCAAGCGTCTCTGGGACATCCCCGTGTAGTGTAAAAGTGCAATATTAGTAAGTCAAACATGTTGAATTAACTTATTAATGTTTTTTGAGGTTCTTGATACAATCAAGTCGTGTCACATGCAAATATTTGCTCCATCAATCCCCTCTTTGATGATATTTACTATCATCACTATAAATGGAACCAGATGCCAACTTGTCACAGATTTCCCAATTCAATTTCCTCAATTATTCGATTCATTTTTTCTTTTGTATCTTTATTAGGGTGAGAATTTTGCATCCTTTTATAAATTTGATTATTCAGTTCCTCCAGTTCTAATTCATCCACATTTCTTTTCACTCCTCTCTTATTCACAGTATACGTTTTCTGATGTTTGCGACATTTACAACAAATGAATATGACAAACACTACTATACTTATACACATGATAGACAATAGTATTTTACTCAAAAAGACTTTTCCCTAGGTTAGTAAACCAATGACCTACAGAGGAGAGACCATCATTTAGTCTCTTCCAGGCACTGTCAACTTCCAGTGGTTTCAATCAATCAATCAATCACAGCATTTATATAGCGCACTACTCACCCGGAGGGTCTCAAGGCGCTGGGGAAGGGGGGGGGGTCCGCTACTGTTCGAACAGCCAGGTCTTGAGCTGCTTCCTGAAGGCGAGGTGGTCCTGGGTCAGGCGGAGGTGGGTCAGGAGGGAGTTCCAAGTCTTGGCGGCCAGGTAGGAGAAGGACCTTCCTCCTGTGGTGGCTCTTCGGATCCGCAGGACGGCGGCGAGGGCGTGGCTGGTCGATCGGAGGAGGCATGTGGGAGCGTAGAAGTTGAGTCGGCTGTTGAGGTATGCTGGTCCTTGGTTGTGCAGGGCTTTGTGTGCGTGGGTGAGGAGATGGAAGGTGATTCTCTTATTGACCGGGAGCCAGTGCAGATCTCTCAGGTGTCCAAAGACGTGACTACGACGGGGGATGTCCAGGATGAGTCGTGCTGAGGTGTTCTGGATCTGCTGGAGTCTCTTCTGGAGTTTGGCGGTGGTTCCGGCGTAGAGGGAGTTGCCGTAGTCCAGACGGCTGGTGACGAGGGCCTGGGTGACCGTCTTCCTGGTCTCAGTGGGGATCCACCGGAAGATCTTACGTAGCATGCGCAGGATGTCGAAGCACGACGAGGAGACGGCGTTGACTTGTCTGGTCATGGAGAGTGAGGAGTCCAGGATGAAGCCTAGGTTGCGTGCGTGGTCTGTTGGTTTGGGTGCGCAGCCCAGGGCGGGGGGCCACCAGGAGTCGTCCCAGGCGGAGGGTGAAGATCCCCGGATGAGGACTTCCGTCTTGTCTGAGTTCAGTTTCAGGCGGCTGTTCATCATCCAGTCGGCTACTTCTTTCATTCCTTCGTGTAAGTTAGTTCTGGCGGTGGTGGGGTCGTTGGTGAGGGAGAGGATCAGCTGGGTGTCATCGGCGTAGGAGATGATGTTGAGGTTGTGTTGGCGTGCGATGTCTCCGAGGGGGCTCATGTAGACGTTGAAGAGGGTTGGGCTGAGTGAGGAGCCTTGAGGAACGCCGCAGATGACTTCGGTGGCTTCTGATCTGAACACTCTCTGTGTCCCTCCGGCAAGGAACGAGGTGATCCATTCCAGTGCCTTCTCCTGGATTCCGACGTTGCTGAGGCGCTGTACTAGGGTACGGTGGCAGACAGTGTTGAAGGCCGCGGAGAGGTCTAGGAGGATGAGGGCTGCTGTTTCTCCGTTGTCGAGCAGGGCTCGAATGTCATCGGTAGCTGCGATCAGGGCGGTCTCGGTGCTGTGGTTGTCCCGAAAGCCAGACTGCGAGAGGTCGAGGGATCCGTTCGTCTCGAGGAAGGCGGCCAGCTGCTTGGTGACGGTCTTCTCGATGACTTTAGCAGGAAACGGGAGCAGTGAGATGGGGCGGTAGTTATTGAGGTTGGTGGGGTCGGCTGATGGCTTCTTTAGTAGAGCGCTGAGTTCGGCGTGCTTCCAGCTCTCCGGGAAGGTGGTGGTGTCGAAGGAGGTGTTGATGATGTCCCGCAGGTGGGGTGCGATGACAGCGTCGTCCTTGTGGAAGACGTGGTGTGGGCAGGGGTCGGTCGGAGATCCGGAGTGGATGGAGTTCATCGTGTGGATGGTGTCTTCGGTGCTGATCGGGGTCCAGGCGCGGAGGGTGGTGGTGGGCGGTGGTGGCTCAGTCGTGGCGTGCGTCGGTTGAGAGCTGAAGCTGTTGTGCATGTCTGCGATCTTGTTGTGGAAGTAGGAGGCGAGGGAGTTGCAGAGGTCCTGCGAAGGGGTGATGTTGTTGTTTCCGGCGTTGGGGTTGGAGAGCTCTTTAACAATGTTGAAGAGTTCCTTGCTGTTGTGTGCGTTGTTGTCCAGTCGTTCCTTGAATGCAGTTTTCTTGGTGGCGCGGATCAGTTGGTGGTGTTTTCGGGTGGTGAGCTTGACGGCAGTCATGTTGTTCGGTGTTGGGTCTTGCACCAGGCTTTCTCGAGGGCTCTGCAGTTCTTCTTGGAGCTCTTGAGTTCGTCGGTGAACCATGGGGCTTTCTTGCTGCCGGGTCTGCTAGGCGGGGTCTTCAGAGGGGCGAGGTCGTCTGCGCAGTTGCTGATCCACTTCGTGAGGTTGGTGGCCGCCTGGCTTGAGTTCGTTGCGCTGGTGGGAGGGTTCATGCTCAGGGAGGTCGCGAGCTGGTCGGTTGTGATCTTGTTCCAGCTTCTGCGTGAAACCTGTTGCTGGTGGTGGTGGATCGTGGTCCTGCTGAAGCTGAAGTGGACGCAGCTGTGGTCCGTCCAGTGTAGTCCGGTGGCGTGGCTGAAGGCGATGTCCTTGCTGGATGAGAAGACGGGGTCAAGTGTGTGTCCGGCGTAGTGGGTGGGGGTGGTCACCAGTTGCTTGAGACCGAGGTTGGCGAGGTTGTCCAGCAGGGTGGTGGTGTTGCGGTCGTTGTTGTTCTCCAGGTGGAAGTTGAGGTCCCCGAGGAGGATGTAGTCAGCGGAGGGGAGGGTGTGCGGGCTGATAAAGTCGGCGATGTCTTCGCTGAATTGTGTGCGTGGTCCCGGGGGTCTGTAGATGAGGGTGCCGCGGAGGGTGGTATTGGGGTTGATGTGGATCTGGAAGTGCAGGTGTTCGGCGGGTGCGAGGGTGTCGTCGGTGTTGGTCGTGATGCGGATGGTGTTTGTGTGCTGACGATGGCGATGCCTCCTCCTGTCTGGTTGATGCCGTCCCTCCGGATGATCTTGTAGCCGTCTGGGATGGCGATGTCGGACGCTGAGGAGGCGTTCATCCAGGTTTCCGTGAGGAAGGCGACGTCTGGGGCTGTGGTGTCGAGCAGGTTCCAGAGCTCGACGGAGTGTCTGTGGATGGAGCGGGTGTTTGAGCTCTTTTTCCAAATTTGTAATATTCCTCACATAACTTTTGATCTCCACACTCTTGTCAGGAATGTAAGTGCAACAATGTTGCGCTTTCAACATTCTACAGACTCCGCCTTCTTTCACTAATAAGGTGTCAAGAGCAAGTCTGTTTTGTAAAACCATAGATCTGATCGCAACCATTTCGGTATTGACCATCAGGAAACCTCCAGCAGTGTCAGTAAATAACCGATCCACTACTGTTGACAATTTGCAAATTCTGTGGGTATTCAGAGTCACTCCCACTGCAGGTATCAATGCACAAAAAATATCTCCCACTATTTCTCCAGCACTCTCTCTTTTTGTGCGTGCTAATTTGTTAGTCTTTTCAATGCTTCCAATACTTTTCCCCACATGGTATATCTTTGGAAAGACAATACCAAAGTAACAGCTTCCATACCAATGGTCCGGTATTTTTGAAATAAGCCTTGTTTCCGCATATAAAATAAATTCCAGGAAACACTGGCTCTGACCCATCTTTGAATCCCCAACCCCCAATTACCTTATAATTATGTTCGCACTCACTGGAACCAATGAATATGTTATTATAGTAACTAGTCATTTCTCTGTGAAGACAAAGCTTCCCCTTCTTTTCGAAATCCATCAACAAGGCAGCATTTGCTCTACCATTTGAGGTACTTTCTATATTTTCTGCTCATTTAGGAACTTTCTGAGTTTTATCTTTGGATTTCCTTTGGAAGATTTCTCTTCTCTTCTCTGCCATATCTAGAAATTCTTTCTCCTTTTCATGTAGAGAACAAGTCAGGTTATTCTTGTGTGCATCATCTATGTTAATTTTTCCTACAGTTTGAAAATAATCACCCATATATTTAGCTACATCTCTAGTCGTATGTACAAGATTCAGGTTTCTTCGAACAGGAACTTCAGAAAATGTCATGTCAAGGTTTGAGTAGTAATACTGTAACGGTCCTCTTCTGTAAAATAAGCTAGTCAGTATACATACAGGAAATTCCATAGGTCAAGGGTAAGTGGTGGTAAGTCACGCCTTCAGCTACTGAAGTGGGTAGCTTCATGCAGACATAACTGTCATCTATCTCCATTGTCTCTACATAATGTACTAATAGGTTTGCAAAAACATTTAAATGAGTTTTGTTCCGGATTTTGTTAAAGTGTAAGTCTTCCTCATCTGATGTTTCTAAATCTAGTTTTGTCGGTTTCAGGCTAAGTGGTCTGTCCAGTGTATCTATATTTTGTGGTGTACTTCTAGTATGTGATTCTACAGTGTCATCCGGTAGGTTATTATTGGGGTACAGACTTGGGTTTTCGCTCATCATAGAAGGAATTGTTATAGTCAGTCCTATCCAGAGTATTAGAATTAGTGTTATACTACATACACATATTTGACAATATGTTTTGCAACAATTACGCCTAGGTCTTCCATTTACACTAGATTCAGACATTTTGGCTCAAAAGAAGTTTTCCAACCCCTCTTTGTAACTTTATACAGGTTTTCTTACACCGAGCGACTTCAGGTTGGCTCTTCTTCTTCGGTACTCTGATTATCAAGGTGAACAACCTTTACAACAAAACTTTTACAACGCACTACCATTACAACGAGGTCATTACAACGCAAACCATTACAACGCATTGCGCTGGGGACGCTCAAGGATAGGGAATAAGTTTAATTTTCTATCCAACTCCTTCCCTAGTGTCCACGGGGACTGGAGTTGGAATAGAAAATTAAACTTTTCACTATCCAGCACCTCTAATCGCTATGCGTTGTAAAGGTATGCAATGTAAAAACAGCGTTGTGAAGGCAGGCATTGTAATAGCCTGCGTTGTAACGTCATACATCCATTAGCAATCACCTCTTCATCACTCTCATCATTTATATCAAGATCTTCGAATTCTTCCAACACCAGAAAAGTCCATTCAGGATCCTGATATTTACTGTTTTGTCTTTTTACTCTGGCACTTCTTCTCTTAGGTTTGGTTCCAGATTTCTCCCTTTCTCTAGAAGCCTGTTACCTTTCCTCAAGCTTTTCCTCTACAGTTTTTAGTCTGAGTCCCAGTCTTTTGATGAATCTTGGTTCACTTTTCTTTTTCTTGATTCTTTTAACTGGCACTGTTACTGGGCTTTCTTCTAGTGATCTTTTATTTTCATTCGGTTGTGGAACATCTGCTTCGATGGTTTCTTGTTCCCTATCTGTCTGACTAGTTCCAGGTCTTGGGTTTGTTTCTTCTGCCTGGTCACTTAGCTGGCCTGGTTCAGGTGTATGTTGGATTTGGCTTTGTTTTATTTCAGTTTCTTCTTCCTGAACACTTTTATCTATTTCTATCTGATCCTGTTCAAGCACTTTGAACCCTTGATTTTCTTCTGCTTGAACCTTTGCCCTGTTTTCTATTTGTCCCTTCTCAATCTCAGGAGTTCTTGGAGGTGTGTCGATAACCTGTTCTGTCCCTATCTGACACTCCTCATTATCAGATTTGACATGGATTTCGATGATATGATTATCTCTTTCTAATCCTGTCTCGTCCTCACTATCCCACTCTCTAACTAAGTAGGTTTGTCTTCTGGTTCTTATGGGATCAAATGTCAGGTCGATTACTGGGACCCATTCATCTTGACTGGTGCTCGGTTGTTCGTCATCAGCTACTTCAGGACCAACGTCAGGACACCCCTCAGCTGCACAACCTTCAGCCTCAGTTTCTTCATCTTCAGTCACTCTTTTTGTATGACTGGCATGGATCCACTTCAGCACAGCTGCACACTTCACCGCTGTTGTGGTAACAAGAATCACTTGTCTCGGTTTTCCCCACTTCGGTGCAAGGCAACTCGACCGGGTGTGTTTCTTTAGCACAACCCAATCCCCTGGGTTCAGATTATGGGCAGGAGTGGTTGGCCTGACGACGGCGTCTTCCCCAATCTGGTGAGAGATAGAGCGCACTTGGTCACCCAGTTGCTTGCAGTACTCTAGCACCAAATCATCAGAAATGCTTAGCAGTTTGTGTCCTGGTACCCATGCTTGTCGCATTACTCTTCCCATCAGTATCTCATGAGGGCTCAGGCCTGTCTTCGGATCTGGAATACTTCTGATTCCCATCAGGACAAGGTGCAAAGCGTCTATCCAATTCATTCCAGTAGACTCACACATTTTTCCTAATCTTGACTTGATAGTGCCATTCAGTTGTTCTACCACTCCAGAAGCCTCTGGGTGATATGCACAGTGCAATTTTTGGGTAATCTTGAATGCTTCACAGAGCTGGCCTATTACTTCATTGTGAAAATGCCCACCTCTGTCTGATTCAATTGTAAGTAGAAAACCGAACCTAGGTATCAATTCCCTTAGTAACAACTTGGCTACAGTAATGCCATCATTTTTCTTTGCAGGATAAGCTTCTACCCATTTTGAAAATAGGCAGACAATGACAAGGACGTACTTCATTCCTTTACAGAGGGGTAACTGTATAAAGTCAATTTGTAATCTGACAAAGGGACCTTCTGCTTTTCCAATTGTACCTGGCAAAACTACTGTTTTCCTTCCCGGATTAAATTGCTGACAAGTTAAGCACCTCTGGCAGAGTGCCTCTGCAATGTTCCCGAATTTCGAATTGAACCATGTCTGTTTAAAGTCATGAACCATAGCGTCCCTGCCTATTTGTGCATCTCCATGTATCAGCCGGGCCATAGGAGCAAGCAAGCTGTCAGGCAATACAGGCATACCATCAGTGTAAACCATAACACCATCCTCACTCCTTTCCTGACAACCAGACTTTCTCCACCTTCTCTTTTCCTTTGGTCCTGCTGCGTTTTGCAAATCTTTCAGTTCTTCTCATGATTGTACATCCTCAAACACCATAAGTTGGCAGCTGTTTCCATATCCCCCCAACTTGATGTTGACTGACATTTGATACCGTGCACAATATTGGGCTAGTTGGTCAGCATATCGATTATCTGCTGTCACATCTTCATTGCCAGATTTGTGAGCAGCACACTTGATCACTGCCAATTCTTTTGGTAACTGGATTGCCTCCAGTAGCTCCTGTACAACTTTCCCATTTCTGATAGGAGTACCTGAAGAAGTCAGGAACTTTCTTTGCAGCCACAATTGGCCGAAGTCATGCACAACCCCATAGCCGTACTGGCTATCCGTGTATATGGTTGTCCTCTTATTATTCCCAACTTTACAGGCTCTTGTCAAGGCAATTAATTTGGCTACTTGTGCAGACTTGACTCCAAACAAATAGGATGCTTCTACTGCACGTTCTAATGTGCACACTGCATAAGCAGCACTTAGGCCTCCATCCTCATGTCTTAGACACGAGCCATCTACAAACAGTTCGTAATCTTCAACAGGCAAAGGCATTTCTTTAATGTCTGGGCATGGTTTAGTACTGAACTCGGTCAGGTCAATGCAATCATGCTCGACCTCTCCTTTCACTTCTGCAATAAGGGACTCTGGTAATAGGGTAGCTGGATTCAATATGTTACATCTAGTAATGGTCACATTTGCTGCACCCACCAGACTTCTTTCATACTTAGTCAGCCGACTAGGTGTGAGATACTGGGTTTTTGTTCGGGTCAGTAAGATTACAACTGCATGTGGAACATACACAGTTACAGGATGTCCCATAATGATGGATTCACTCTGCTCAAGACTCATGTAAGTTGCAGCTACTGCTTTCAGACATCCAGGTAATCCAGTAGCCACTGGATCTAAAGTAGCAGAAAAATATGCTACAGGACGTCTAGTCAAACCATGCACTTGGGTCAGAACTGACAATGCACAATTGTCGCGTGTGTCACAAAACAGTGCAAACTCTTTCGAGTAATCAGGCATTCCCAATGCAGGAGCTGTACACAGACAGTCTCGTAATTTGGTAAAAGCTAACATGCTTTCTTCGTCCCACTCCACTGGGTCTTTTGCTCCTTTCTTTGTCATTTTTATCAATGGCTTTGCTAGAAATGCAAACCCCACAATATACTCTCTACAGTATCCTACAACCCCAAGGAACATTCTGATCTCTTTCTGAGTATTGGGTAGATGCATGCTTCTAATTATCCTGATTCTTTCTGTGGTCACTTTCCTGATACCTTTCTCTATCTGGTGCCCCAGATATTTCACTGAAGAGGTACAGAACTGCAGTTTGTCTGGTGATACTTTATGCCCTCCTTCACCTAAGTGGTTCAGTAAGGCAATGGTGTCAACAACTCAGTCTTTCCGACTTTTAGACGCCACCAAGAGGTCTTCTATGTATTACACCAGGACTGATTCTCTAGGTAAGACCAAAGATTCGAGACATTTTTTCAGAATCTGATTAAAGATTGAAGGACTCTCTGTGTACCCCTGAGGGACACGATTCCAGACGTAGACATGACTGTCGAATTCAAATAAGAAAAGGAATTTGCTGTCTGGATGCAATGGGATTGAAAAGAATGCGTGACATAGGTCAATGACGGTGAACCATTCAGCATTCCATGGAATTTGTTACAAGATCACGGCAGGATTTGGTACAATAGGACAGCAAGGAACAACGATTTTGTTTACCTTGCGCAGGTCCTGCACTACTCTGTACTTACCACTCGGTTTCTTGATTCCAATTATGGGTGAATTACAAGGACTGCTCATTACCTCCTGTATGATGTTTGCTTCCAATAATCTTTTTATTTCGATGGCAACCCCTGCCTTTACCTCTGCACTCATTTTATACTGTTTGGTATTTGGGTAAACTGCATCTTCTTTTATGGCTATTTTAATTGGGTCAACATTTGCCATTAATCCTACATCCTTTCCAGTAAAATCCCACACTTCTGGTTTCACTGTCTGTTGGAGTTCATCAGGTAAGTTTTGTATTGTCAGTCTTTTAATTTCTGAGTCAGGCCTTATTAACATTAATTTGTAAATTCCATCTTCGTCTGGGGTCTGAATTTCAACGCCTTTTGGTGTGCAAAAGATGGTACAATTCATTTTGCACAACAAATCACGTCCTAATAGGTTCACAGGACTGGAGTCACAGACTACAAATCTGTGCATCTCTTTGAAGTTCCCTATTGTGATCTCCATGGGCTCGGTTACTGGGGTACTAATTAACTGATTAGAAACAACCACTACTTGGATTGCTTCTCCCGAGAGGGGTAGGTTTGGGACATCTGCTGTTCTCACAGTAGAACGGGTAGCACCAGTGTCCAACAGAAAGGTGATGTCATTTCCTTCAATGTATGGCCCTGACTGGTCTACCGGCAAGGAGGAGCCAAGCACGCACTCCTCGTCCTCCCCCCTCAGGCACCGTCAGTAAGGTTCATCACAGAGGAATGTATCAACAGGAATTGCGAAGTTGCTGCATTTCTATCCTCCCTTCCTTCCCAAACCTCTGCTTCCTCACTCTGTTGTGCTCTACTCCTATAGTTTGGCCTAGGTGCACGAGGCAACTGTTGCTGCTTTACCTGTTGCTGAGTCTTTCGTGGCCCCTCTTTCTGCACCTGTGGATTAAAATCATTATTTGAGACGTTACCATTCTGTACCGCTGGACACTCGTCTCTGCAGTGCCCTATCTGTCCGCACCCGTGACAGGGGAACTTTTTTTTGGCCTCCTCTCAGCTCATTTTGACTCTGGGCTTCCCTCCACCCCCAGGGCCCTGATTCTGGGTATTATTATTCATTTTACTTAACTGCTTTTCTTGTTGCTCTGCTAGTGTCACTTGTGCCCACATAACCTTTTCTTTTCATTCTTTCCGTTTATTTTCTAGCTTATCTTCACAATACTTGGCGTATTTCAGGACCTCATCTATAGGTTTGGCTTGCCAACAGATTTTATTGTCTTTAATCCACTGTGAAATTTCAGGTCTTAACCCTAACATGAATCGATAAATGAAATGGGTCATGTCCTTCATCTCAATGTTATCTAGTCCACTGTACGTTTTGAACACCTGTAACAGTCGTTCATAGTATGAATGTACAGTTTCATCACGATTTTGGGTAGTTCTATCTATGCGGGTCCAATCAGTTTCTTTAGCAGCCACCTTGCCTTTCAAATACAGTATTACCTGGTCATACTTTCTCATTACCTCCGCTGAGGGGGCTCCTGTCCTTGGGTCTCTGGCATATTCCTCACTGGGCCAATCAACAGCAATTTTGCATTCTGTCCATAAATCTACGGGAACTACAAAGTCAAAGAACCCATCTAGATCTTTCAGGAGACATGTTTGAACCTTAATAAACCTCTCAACCTACCTGTACCATTCTGCAGGTTTTTCTCGTAATTTTGGGAAATCATTTGTGAATGACACAATATCCTGTCGGGACCATGGAACATGTACATATTTTCCACCTGGCACTTCTCTCATGGGATACAATGTTTCAGCCTTGTCAGCTTCTTTTAGGACATATTCAGAAGACACGTGTCTGGACCTACTGTTTTCCTTTTTCTTTGCCCACCTCGTTTTCCATTTTTCTAGGTCTCCTCATTTCTGTAACAGGTTCAGCAATTCTCTTATCTGCACCTTTTTCCCTGACACGTTCATATTTTCTAATTCTTTGTTGGAAAATTCTGCTCTGTATGGTTTCTGCAATACCTTGGATTTGCTGGCATCTATTCCCATATTAGCTGTGGTGTCCATCAGTTTCTCATGGAACACTCGGGCATTTCTAGTAATACTTTTACAGATGAACAGTAGCTCTTCCCCACTAAGGGTGTTCAGCCTATCTAATCCCACATTTCCAGTTATCAGTTCTTCCAATTCTATTCTTAATTTGTAAATATCTAATGGTTTTGGCTGAGGATTTATTTTTTCTAATTCTCGGGTCCATCGATCTATTTCTTCCGGAGTCACTACCGTGGCACTTCGAGTACCTGAAGCTGTTTCTATCAGGACTTCTCTTGCACTAGTCTGAGTGTTCTTCCTTGATGCACTGCCTTCCGGTTCCCTTATGGGCAAATCCATCAGGGAAATTACAGATTCGCATTCACTTGTCTGGTCATCGACTATTAAGGGCTCTTTTCTTGGTTGCACTACAGCTGGAGTAATAACTGGAGTCTTTGGACTAACCTGTCTATCCCCATAAAGAGGAACAACTGGGCCAATAGTTACTGGACTTGTCAGGGCTTCAGGACTTGAATTTAACTGGGATATTTTCTGGATGAGTTCATTTCTCTGTTTAGCTAAGGCTTCTCTTTCTCGATCCTGTAAAACATTTACCATGGAGGTTTCATGTACTACTTGTGGAATTGAAGGTGGATAAAGATTCGGGGCAGTTGGAATGGTCGTACTTGGTCCCTCACCACAGGACAGTCTATAACATGGAACAGTTGTATCGGGCATGTTAAATCCCTCATTACCACTAGGCCTATAACCTGGACCTGCTGTATCAGATGCACTGGCCCTTCTATTACTGGAAGGCCTAAAGAATGGATTTTTTTAACTCAAGGACCTAGACTCCCCATCATATGAAGGTGGATTTTTCATTAATAAATCCTCCAAATATTCATCTTCCGAATCACCCGCAGTCATTAAATGTCTGGTTTTCTCTGTCCTTTTCCCGCCTATCGGTTCGTCTACAGCACGTACTGGAAACAGTCCTTCTACCATCCTATTCTGTCTCCACTGTTTCAATTTTTTCTCTCGGGTCTCCCTCTGATTCTTTGAATAACATTTCGCTAACCCTTTATCCATTCTGGGTCTGTCTCTCTCAAAGGCCTCAATCTCCCATTCCTCTAGGGCCTCATATTGTGTCAGTCTTGGTCTGTGGTGTAAGTCATTCATTCGGGTCCTCAAATTAAACAAAATTCTACCATTAAAGGTACCATCTAAAGGAAAGGCTAAAACTCTGTCATCTTTAGTATATTCCACCCAATTTTCCAAACATACACAGGTGTGATACCCTTTGTCAAACATCATAAACGATGCGGGAGTATTAGGTGGTGGAATGATTACACCTTCTCTAGTTTTTATGGGCTTATCTTTCTTGAAGTAATTTTTGACTCTGTCTGAGAAAGTCAATTTTCTCTTGCTCCCGTGCATTCCGTCTAATCTACGCCCTTTCCACTGATCTTTTGCAAACCCTAAGTACCTAGGATCAGGTCGAGTCTCGGGATTAAGCGAATACCACATATACCTCGTAAAACCTAACTCGGGCTTAAAGTACGTACCTTTGTTTACACATTTTTCTTCCAATGCTAGCGCGTCTTGTAAATTTCACCAACCAATCAACACTGTGATTGCAAACAACTTCAACCAATGGGTGCGCGGCCCATCCGTCCAACGCTCTGGCACTGACCCCTCCTTTACAATTCCAGCTCCGTTACACACCCGCTGTTTCGACCAATACCAGAGCGGCACAGAGTGACATCAGCGTAGCTCCGCGACTGACTCCCTCCTTCACAAGGTAACGGACACTTGATTTCTTTCTTAAAGTGCAAGTGCTCTATTTAGTTTACAACGTATAACATTCGCCACTGTACTCGAGTGTCTAAAAAGAAAGATTTGTTTCACTGCAAGTAAACTTCTTCTGTCTACTTTTCATACACTATGGATAGACCTTCCTGCCTACCCTTCACACAAGCATTAGAGAACCTGCTACTTCTCTGACTCATCCACTCTTTCCGGGATATGTACTAAGTCTAAAGTTTCACTAGCGAACTCCTTTGCTATCAATCAAGCTCCGACGAACCTACTACTCTTTCCTCGTGTGACCCTTACTAGGTAATATCACAACTGGAGTTTCAATAGCGAACTTGTTGCTATCATTTATTCAACTATTCATGCAGAAACCCTAATTAGCTCTTCCAGTTCTACCTAACCATGCACTAATTTTCCTCGAGCCACTGACCTCATTGCAAAGTGGATTCTCCTCACCACCCGCTATTCTGCCCCCGGGGATTCCAGACAACATATAACTATCACTAACAAGTGGTTAATACATTAAAAATCATATAGCAGCATTTCATCACAACCTAAAAAAAACATTTCATAGCATTTCAAAATAATACTTTTACATTTGATCGATCAGGTTTGCAAAGAAAAAATATTTGAGCAGCAAATTCAAATTTTCACAGTCTATCAACAAATAACCTATCTACCTATATTAACTAGTCCTAACCATCCTCTACTTACCAGAAAATTACTGATAGAGCGCGCAGGTCACCTAACAAAACACAAGTGCACACTCGGGCCCATAAAATACTTTTCATATATACTTTAATCAGGTAACCTACACGCTCATATCAGCAACTCGGTTTCCTCCTTTCTATTACCGTGTACCTGACTTACCAATCCTTGTAACAGGTACCTAAGATCACAATGGATCAGGAGCTAGTTTGAGAGTAGGTAGACAACACCAATTAACATACTGCATGTGAAATAACGGTTATAATTTATAATAACCACAAACGCAAGAAGTTTTCAAAACCTTTATCTAGTTCTCGTCTTCTTGAATTGCCATGAGTCACAGGTTTACACAGATCAAACTGTCTATTACTAAGATTAGGAAGATAGTATAACTATGAATTAAAGTAAGAAAAATGTGGAAATCAGAAAATAAAGGAAGGGAAAGAAATGAGGAACACGCTAAATTTAGATCAGCAGACTTTCTCAACTTCACTAAAGGCTAGTAAGAAAAGGGACCATACTAGTCAAAGCAGACTTTCAATTATCACTAACGGTCTATAAGAAACAAAACTTTAATCTGATTTGTCCAGATGTTCTTATTCACTAAAGGGAGGGAACAGAGGGAACAAACTATATATGCATATGATTCAGTATTATACTAAGGGTGGGGAGAGAATGGAACATACTATTACACCAGTTTGCATGAAAATCTTATTGTAGAGAAAGACAGGGTAAAGGACCATAGGCACTTTTGCTTTATTCGGGAAAAAAAGATAGTAGTTTAAGCAAAACAAACACCCACGCAGAGTTTTATATTTACCTAGGACAGAAGGTAGGCCAACCCTGGCCACGGGTCAGTTGGAAAAGGTGGGAAAGGACCCTCAAGGACTTTGGTTGCCAGTAGGCGAGCAGGTACAGCTCATGGACAGTCAGGACAGGATAACCACAGGATTTGGATAAGGACCGGGCTCACCAAAGGGTACAACCAACACCTGCAGCTTCGGTTGGAACGCCTGTGCTACTCCCTCTCTGCATGGAATCTGCCAATAACCCCGATTGGATTCTCGAATCTCCCAGCAAAGTGCTTCACCAGCACTTAAGGTTCCCAAAACCCTGACTGAGTTTGTGGAAAATACGGACATAGTGCTCCGCAGCTCTCTGTATCAATCATCTATAGAGTTCGTTGGGTCAGTGACAGGTCAGCTATTCGGACAAGTCGGATAATTTCTCTAGCTAAGCCTAGGCTAATTATACTGTTTTTGGGTCAATGTACCACCCACAAATGTTGCAAGTGAAAGGTTCCCTAATTTCTGATTGGGCAAGGGAGGAGGTTAGGTCATGGTCCCAACTAAAATTTAGACTTTCTCAGACTTAATATTAATTTTTGAACCCACCCCTTACATTCCAGTTCCCATGGCAAGAGAGGTTTTAGCAGAAAATGGGGTATACTGTAAAATTATACATTTGTAGCAAATGCAGGTACAAGTCAGCATCTTCTTGCTGGGTCTCAGGTCGGTTCCCAGGAGCATCTTGGCTTCGGCTGCCAGCTGGCTGGGTTCCACTGCTGCATGACTTTCTTTTCCCCCATCACATGGCTGGATCTATACGGGCTTCAAGATGGAGTAGCAGCGCCTCCCGGGTCCCCTCGAGAATGATACATGGAAAGTAAGTGAAAACAATTTAGAAACACAGGAAAAAAATGAATACACTGTATACCGTGAATGGCTATACTACATCCCTTACTTTATAATAACTATAGCATTAGGAGTTAAGCAAAACAAACTGGCTTTGCAAAAGCAGCAGTGCAAGCACGGAGCATGTGAAAAACAAAGCGGCCATTTTAGCAATACTGCGCATGAGCAACAAGTTCTCTCCAGAACTGTGAGTGCGTCACATCACATGGGTATGACAGACGCATGCGCAGACTAGATTCCCGCAAAGCAGCGACCATATTAGAAGCAAGCGTTATTACCGTAAGACAACCATGTTGAATTAACTTATTAATGTTATTTGAGGTTCTTGATACAAGCAAGTCGCGTCACATGCGAATACTTGCTCCATCAAAACTTCTTCAATTGATTGATCAGTATATCTACTTTGGTATTAATACTAGAGACGTGAGTTGCCATAACATTCATAAGATAAATCTGGACGTTCAATTTGTCTGATTGCATATGTAGTACTGACATCGATGTTTCCAAGGTGTTTAATGATGAAGAATGTACAGAGGATAAGTTATCTATCTGCATTTGGTTGGTATATTCTTTCCGCTTACTTCCATAGAATCCTCCTTCTTTTGGATTATACTGCTTAAACTCATTTCTGTTTGAATTTTGGATTGATCAATTTGATTCTGCCTTGTATTGCCTAGCGCACCATATGGTGAATCATACTTTACCTCAGTAGGAATCTGGATAGAACAATGACTTGATATTTCTATAATTGAAGAAGGATCCTGGTTTGATTCAATAGCCATAGTGTTTATTGCAGAGACTTGTTTTTCTTTTCCATCTTTTTGCATTGTAGATTCTATTTGCATAATTATGGGGGTAATTGCCAAATTTGGTTGATTCAATAATTTTATTTCCAAAACTTCAACCCTTTCCACATTCTCCATTGTTAATGTTGGATGTAACCATGAGGATGAAGCCTTTATATCACATGAAGTTACAAGTGGATCATGGCATTGATTATCCTGTATTTGTTTGTCCCTGTGCATTGTTGAATGGAAATGCTCCGATATTTTAACTTTGTATGTTGTTGCTATATCGTCTTGTTGAGGATTTCTTTTATTAGATTCCATATTCAGATCAATGCATATTGGCTTAGTGTCTCCCAAGTCATTCTTGTTATTATTTACTGAATGTATAATTGCCTGTACAATTGTGCTTTTCGCACTTTTCATTTGGTGGATTGTTAGAGAATTTTTCTCATTCTTAGGTCCGTTGTTATTTCATCCGTTATTCCCACACTTTCGTTATATCTGGGCACTATGTGGGTTGCCGTTACATTAGGTACTTAGTGTGGAACTTCTTGCAATTCAGCAGCATTTAGTTTTTGTGGAGCAAGGGGTGTAAGCAAACCCTTTATGTTCCCTGTTTCCGAAAAGATGGCTGCTGCTGGGTCTTTCAGAAAGAAAAATGTGCTTATTTTTAGTCCCCCTTGTTATAGTTGAGTTTTTTGTGATTTTTTTTGTTGATGTGTATTTTTGTAGCGGGGGCACCTGCCTGACCCATCCTGATCTCATTTCACTTATATCGCCCTTCTGGTGTACCACCTCTTAGGAGTTACTGTCCGTGATTTCCTGTGTCTGCTTTAGCAAGTTGTGTCCCACTGGCAGACTCCTCGGTGTGCCCTAAAAGCTGAGGATCTTATGTGAAGGAAAAAACTAATACCTGTGCTCCATTCTACAAGTGCTATAGAATAGCTATAGAACAGCAAGCAGTAGAATGCTTCAAATTGTAGACTGATTCTTAACCCAAAGTTCCAATGCACTTCGGTGAAAATCAACCATTGATTATACTTAAAACATGCTGATTACAGTTAAAACATGCTTTTACATTCCAAATAAGATGGCTTGTAATTTTCGCTAATCCCCACTGAGTCTGGAATAATGTTGTTTTTGCCTTACATTTTCCTCACAATTGTGGAGGCACGTGCTCACGCAGTCCTCGTGGCTCCCAGTGGTTCACCTCCATGGCTACTGCCTACACTGACTCCTTCAGCTGCGTCTACTCCATGCTCGGCTTTATATCTCCAAACGTTATGACCCTCAGAGTATTTTAACATGGGGGGAATTACTTTTCTTTTATGCACCCCGCCTGGGGGGAGTAATGTAGTTAATCCAGCTCTTCCCATAGCACCAAGACTCACACAGCACCACTCCAATCCCCTATCCCTTACACTGATGGCTTCCTTGGTTCCATCATGGCGTGAGAAAAGGTGGGAGAAAGGCTGCAAGAGAGTAGAAAAGCAAGAGAGCAAGGGAGCAGAAATGAGCCGCTACCCCTACCGGCTCCCCTCCACCTTGCCGCTCTCTTCGCTCTCTTCACTCGATCCGCTCCAGCAATGCCCAAAAAGTCTCACGCTGCACAGCGGTTTTCTCACCTCTGGCTACCGGCCCCAGCTACCGGCTCCTGGCAGGCACAACTCCTTACGCCGCCACCGCTGACTTTGGGTCCTGCGGTCACGGCTCCTCGCTCCCTGCACCGCGCACACCCGCACCTCAAGCCACACGGCGGCTTCTCCCCTCCTGCGGTCGCGGCACCTTGCTCCGCAGGGCACACTTCAGGTCTTACGGCTGCAGCTGCGGCTCCTTGCACCGCACGCCACACGCCGTCAGCAACTGGCGACTGCTCTGGCTAGGGAAACATCCTTTACAACGCAACTTTTACCACGCAGTGCCTTTACCACGCAACTTTTACAACGCAAACCATTACAACGCATTGCGCTGGGGGCGCTCTAGGATAGGGAATAAGTTTAATTTACTATCCAACACCTTCCCTAGTGTCCACGGGGACTGGAGTTGGAATAGTAAATTAAACTATCCACTATCCAGCACCCCAAAGCACTATGCGTTGTAAAGGTTTTCATTGTAAAAACCGCATTGTAAAGGCATGCGTGGTAAAAGCATGCGTTGTAATGTCATACATCCCTCTGGCTACTGCTGGTTGCGGTCCCGTCTCAAAAGACCACACGCCGCTCGCCGGCTTCTCTCTCTCTCTTGGCTCTGGCTCCCGGCTCTGGCTCTGGATGTGGCTTCCGCTTCCGCAACCTCTCCCTACTGCCCAGGAAGATCCGATGGAGATGCCATAAACGTTGCAGAATGAACGAGGGATGGTACTTTTTTTCAGAGACATAAGAAGGAGTTGAGACACAGGGATGACTTTTAAAAGGGTTATATTATGGGGAGAGACAGGAGGAGGGGACAGGGACATAAAAGAAGAAGAAAACGAAATGTGAATGTGAATTTGAGTGTATGAGAACTTCAAGATAAAGTAAGCAGCAAAGTCGTCTGCATGAGAAGGGCATAGAATTAAGGGATCTGGAAGTGGAGGGGAAAGTAAGAGGTTGAGCATTGACAACAGGTGACCAGTATCATAATTTATTAATATATTTTAGCTGGAGAGCTTTATTGCCATGGGCTGTCAGAAAACGCAATAACATATTGACAGTTCTGTCCAAGGGCCATACTAGTTTGAAATGGCAAGCAGAAGCACTGATAGCAGAGAGCTCAGGTGTGAGCCAGAGATAAGCAGCATTCCATGTAGGCTTCAAAGCTTCCAATTCAAAGGAGCCATAGACTCAAGCTAGACAGAGAGTGAGTGAGACAGAGTAGAAGAGGCCTGGTATGGGGACAGAATTTAGAATTCCGTAATTGAAGGTAAGGGATTAAGAGCAGTTTAAGCAGGGGAAGCTGCAGACATGTTCTTCAGATTGTGCCAATAGTAACAAGAAGACAATAAGAAGCTGAGGAAATAGGGGAAGAGGAAACCTAAAACATGGTGGAAATTAGTAAATAATCAAATAGAAGGCAACGAAATAGAAAAAGCAGAGAACTTGCTTTAAGTGGAGAAGAAGATAATATCCATGGGTTCACCATGGATAAGAGTACAAGGAGACGGCAGAAGAGCGCATGAGTTATGACAGCAATGTATGTGACTATTGCTCACCTTGGCAATTAACATGCTCTCTGTCGTCATTCTTTAATCTATTGAAAAAATGCTGAAATATAAGGTAAGAGGTATGCACTATGAGCATAGTGAGAGCAGAACATAGATACCTCTACTATTTAACAGCATTTCTAGGCTTGATGGCAGAGTTATAGAGGATATGGGAGAGTGAAATATCCAGCATAGCTTATAGAGGTACAGAATCAGTGCTCTGCATTCAGCCCATACTTACTTAAAGTTTCAAAGAAGCTTCAAGTTATTAAGCATCATTTATGGTCGAGCCCCTCGCTGTCTCAAATCAAAACTGGATTGGCACATTTTCTACAATAACCTTTCTTCTGTTCACATAACTGAAAGCCTTCCTTTTATAAGTACTAAAATGCACTGCTAGGTTACTTTTGCCTCAATTCTTCCTTTCTCAGTGAGAGAAAAAAAACTTAAAACGTTGCCCTTCCAATGATAAGTCTTTATATTTCACAATCATAGTGGCAGGAAATCTTCACTTGCTGCAGGATGCTTTACAAGTAGCGACTCCTCATCACGTTGCTATTGCCAGGTAAGTTTCTTCATAGGCAGGGGCAGATTTACCAGCCCCTTGCGCCACTTTTGCGTCACGTTTACGTGAGGAAAGTGACACAAAAGTGACGCAAGGGGCTTGTAAATCTGCCGCGCAAAGTCTTACAAGGTGCTGAATAAAGATGGCCACTCATTCATGCTGTCTAAGAGTTTTGAATTTTCAATATTTTTTTTTTTTTCTAGAAGCTATGTGGCATTTTTGTCATACACACAACTACATAACCCACTTAAAAATGCACACCACCTACATTAACATCCACTTTGCATATCTGAGCCTGCCCTGCTGCACACTTTGCCATCTCTACCAGCCACCTGCATTAGCCTTCACCAGATGTTTAAAGTTCCCAAACTTCTTTGACAACTCAGCCAGGAAAATGCACTTTTAAACGCAAAATGTAAACATGATTTTATTTCTCATGAGTTTTAAAATAAAGGGTGTTGTATTTGACGCACTGACTTTATTTCATTGCTTTCAAGTTTTATTTAAAAAGAAGGGGCGCCCACCTGCTCGTAAAGGGTTTACCAGCTTGGATAGACGAAAGACAAATGCTGGAAGCAAAACTGGTAACATTAGTGTTCAGTGCTCGCTCCCATGTCTCTGTACGCTGCATTAAGTGTCAAGCTGGGCAGCCTCGAGGAAACTGCAATTAGCAGTAAAATGAAAACTAAATTTTCCAAGATGAATTAGCAAAGATGTATCTGGAATGCACGAGAGTATACATTGAAGAGCATCAAAAAACAGAAGAGGAGAGCCCGCTTACTGCAGATCATTTGTATAGACAATGGCAACGTTTTACTAAAAAAAATAACAATCGCAATTCAAAAGATGAAATTGAAGGACAAGGATAGATGAAGAAAAAAGAATCCACCGAGCAGGGCCGGCCTTAGGCATGTGCAAGCTGTGCACCTGCGCAGGGCCACCAAATCCCAGGGGCCACCACGCCAATATATATCCTTAATATAATATTCCTCTGAGGATGGATAAATATTTGTGTGGTGGCCCCTGGCAGGGATTTGGCGGCCTCATGGCTCTGTTCCACTTCCAAACACTCTGACCCCCCCTCTTCACTGGCCTCCGTGCTCCGCCCATGCCCGGACCCCCTCTTCTGGGTCCCCCTAACTACGCTCCCTGCCCAGGGCCACCATGAGCCTAGAGCCGCCCTTGCACCGAGGGTGCTGCTAATAAAGGCCAACACCTCCACCTGGAAGAGAAAGATAATCAGAATATGAAAAAGAGGAAGTGCATGCATTGATAGCTTCTGCGACCAGCGTGTCAGACGCTGGCATCTAACCCCCAGATTAATCATGGTCATGTTTTGCGAGTCCTTAATAGCGAATTTTAAGGATTCGCTATTAAAGACTCGCAAAACGGGATGCATGTAGAAATCGCACTATTTTATGCAATTTCTACTGTTTCCTTTTTTGCGATTCGCTAATTGCGAATCGCAAATACGGAATGGCTTTTCCATTCATTCCTATGGGCCTAAAGGCCCATAGGAATGAATGGGGAGGCATTCCTTATTTGCGATTATCAATTAGCGAATCGTAAATAAGGAAGCAATTTCAAAGGTGCCAGGGTGTCCTAAGGACACCCTGTAGCACCCCTGAAATGGTAATGTACACTGTTGTTGCGCACACACAAGTCCAAAGGACATGTGTGTGTGTAACATACAACTTAGAAAAATGCACTAAAGTGCATTTTTCTACGTTTTTGCTATTTACCACGTAGTTAGACTTTGCAGTAAATAGAGGCCCCATATTGCGAATTCGCAATTTTAAATTGGTTCATGAATTGCCTTTAAGGAATCTCAAATTGAGATTCCTTAAATGCAATTAATCTCAATTTAGCGATTTCTAGAATTGCAATTTTTGCATTTGGGATGATGAATCCCAAATGCAAAAATAGCGCTCGCAAAGGGCCAGATTTTCAGAATCTGGCCCTTTGCGAGCTGATTTCGGCTTGATGAATCTACCTGTAAGTATCGCAATATTTATGTGCTCGCCTGTTAGAGAGATACATGTATCCAGTGTAGTAATGTGTCCATTGCATAGGCTATTGCATCCAGATGTCAACTGGGGAGACACGGGAAGAAAAGACGCAGTGGAGAAACATGCATTGGGTTACATTGTCATTATTTAAATGTTAATGGACAATGTGAACTAGAATAATAATTATAAAAGTGAAATAGAGCCATAGCCAGAATAAAGTATTATGCATGTCTGGAATATGGAGAAGCATGAGCTATGAAGTGGCAGAGTAACAGGGAACGGCTGTGCTGATAGGGCTTAATTTCAGTCAATTCCATACATATTTGAATGTTGGCATCAGTATGCGGTGAACTGGGCATAATGACTGAGCTCGTCATGAGCGTCGAAGGGGTTAACACAGGCCCAGATTTACAAAAACATGTAAAACTAGGGAAGGGACAAATCTATATGCCTCCCGAGGTGAGGCACAACAAGGAGAAATAACTTAATTTCTCCTCGTTTTTTCTTCTTTCTATGTGTGGTACATTCTGCAGCACAAATAAAAAGAGGAAAAGCCTCTTAGCATTTTATTTGTGCAGGAACGTGCCAATTCCTGCAGAAAAACAATCCTGCTGCAGTGGAGGCACCCTTGAGCCATGGTGCAAGGGTACCTACTTTGGCACTAGGTTGCCGAAACGGCACCAGCAGGGCAGAAATGACAGGACTGCATCATATTGTTTGAATACAGTGCATTCCTGCCCATTCACTTTGGCATAGGGCACTGCAGCAAGGTGCCTTGGTGCACTGCCCTGCACCAAAATGCCATAAATGAGGCCCTGTGTTGCCTTCTCAGGTTTAGGTTGTGTATTACGAGTGGCTGTGTCCACACAAAATGAATTCCTCAACGTTAAAATGTCATAGTGAATATGGTAAAATACCCCATTCCTAAGCTGGTAGGACTAATAATTCTAATTAATACATTGAGGAGAATGCTAAATGAACGAGGAAACAACAAATACACTTATTTAAAGAAATGTTGATATTTGTACCATCACCAGGAAATGTTTTCTTAATGAATACTTTTATTAAAAAACATTTTAGTGAAGGTTTTTTTCGAGATGCCTAGAAAGTAATGTCCCAAATATCCTTATGATTATATACATTTATTTTTGTACGAGCACCAATTAACCAGCCAATTTGGGCATCTAAATAACAGTTTTCAAGCCAAACGAAAAGCAAAATGCATTCCCTTCTGATTATCAGTGTCAATCTTTTCTATGTGACTCGTGCAACATGCTGTATGCAGTGTGTTGTTGATGGCAGCAGCTGTTGCCAATTTCCCTCTGATGTTCCCAAATGTCTTTGTTGTGCCACAACGGAACAAAACACAGTAATGATTACACCATTTACATGAAATGAGAGCCATAGGTATTTCAAACGCTTCCTTTTCAGATTGGATACTATGCCAGACAATAGTCGAGCACTTGTGGCAAAAGCATTTGATTAATGCAAGCAGTTAATGGGGCGATTATTCCTCATCCCTTGTAACTGTTAGAGTGGTTAATTAAATTTCCTGCAGTCTCAAACTGTTTTCAACATTTCCCAAAAATGACGGTTATAGAAAATGTAGTCCCTATAAATATTTAAAAAAAGCAAAAGTGTGGAAATTCCAGTCACTACATTTAGAAATGGAAAACGCTGCATCTTTTCAATCTGAGCTCTCAAAGTAACTTCATTTTATATCTAAATCCTTGGGCAAAATGTATTATTTGTTTGATATCAAACCGACATAAAACTGTCATTAATTAAGCTCTCTGCTTCTCAAACTGGATATCCTGAAGAGTTAAAGAAGCAGCTGTCAAAATATTTTCTTCCTCTCTACAGTTTAGAGTCAATCATTTTTATTGAGCGGGAACATGGCATGGTACACAGCCCAGCTGCCTACATCAACTTGCCAGCAGGGCGAAACCTCAGTTCAATGACACAGCGTTTGGGTCTACATCCTGGAGGGCGACCCAGCGTTTTCGTACCTGGGTAGCTGCCCCACCTGTGCTGCAGTGTCCATCTTTTATCAAAAAACAAACGTGCAAAAGAGAAAACCAAAACAAGCCAAAAACACCCCCCTCCACGCTCCGTAAAACGACCCCCTCCCACTCCCACCCCGCTACGTATCAGCTTCCTTCATCTCAGGGCACTTCTACAATCACTAGATTAGTCAAAGAACAGTCAGCCCCTTGACTTAGTCACTGGTGGCTCCAGGGGAATGAGTTGCAGAATCTGCAGGTATTTCGGGCAGGTTTCTTCTCGGAGGTCCTTTGATAAGAGCTGCAATCAATCAAGCAATCAATCAATGACATTTATAGAGCGCACTACATACCCGTAGGGTCTCAAGGCGCTGGGGGTGGGGGGGGGGTGCCGCTACTGCTCGAACAGCCAGGTCTTCAGCTTCTTCCTGAAGGAGAGGTGGTCTTGGGTCAGGCGCAGGTCAGTCGGGAGGGAGTTCCAGGTCTTGGCGGCCAGGTAGGAGAAGGACCTTCCTCCTGTAGTCGCTCTTCGGATGCGGGGGACGGCGGCGAGGGCGTGGTTGGCTGATCGGAGGTGGCGTTTGGGAGCGTAGAAGTTGATTCGGCTGTTGAGGTAGCTCGGGCCTTGGTCGTGTAGGGCTTTGTGTGCGTGGGTGAGGAGGCGGAAGGTGATTCTTTTGTTGACGGGGAGCCAGTGAAGGTCTCTCAGATGTCCGGAGATGTGGCTGGTTCGTGGGATGTCGAGGATGAGTCTGGCTGAGGCGTTCTGGATCCGCTGGAGTCTCTTCTGGAGCTTGGCGGTGGTACCGGCGTAGAGGGCGTTGCCGTAGTCCAGTCGGCTAGTGACGAGGGCCTGGGTGACGGTCTTCCTGGTCTCGGTGGGGATCCACCAGAAGATCTTCCGTAGCATGCGTAGGATGTTGAAGCACGCCGAGGAGACGTTGTTGACTTGCCTGGTCATGGAGAGGGAGGAGTCCAGGATGAAGCCCAGGTTGCGTGCATGGTCTGTCGGTTTGGGTGCGGTGCCCAGGGCGGGAGGCCACCAGGAGTCGTCCCAGGCGGAGGGTGAAGAGCCCAGGATGAGGAGCTCCGTCTTGTCCGAGTTCAGTTTCAGGCGGCTGGTCGTCATCCACTCGGCTACCTCTTTCATCCCTTCGTGCAGGTTAGCTCTGGCGGCGGCGGGGTCGTTGGTCAGGGAGAGGATCAGCTGGGTGTCGTCAGCGTAGGAGATTATGTTGAGGTTGTGTTGGTGTGCGATGGCCGCGAGGGGGCTCATGTAGACGTTGAAGAGGGTGGGGCTCAGTGAGGATCCTTGAGGGACGCCGCAGATGACTTCGGTGGCCTCTGACTTGTACGGTGGTAGGCGGACTCTCTGTGTTCTTCCGTCGAGGAAGGAGAGGATCCATTCCAACGCCTTGTCCAGGATTCCGACGTTGCTGAGGCGCTGAACTAGGGTGCGGTGGCAGACAGTGTTGAATGCCGCGGAGAGGTCTAGGAGGATGAGGGCCGCTGTTTCTCCGTTGTCCATCAGGGCTCGGATGTCATCGGTGGCGGCGATGAGGGCGGTCTCGGTGCTGTGATTGGCTCGGAAGCCGGACTGTGAGGGGTCGAGGGATCCATTCGTCTTGAGGAAGGCGGCCATCTGCTTGTTGACGGTCTTCTCGATGACTTTGGCTGGAAACGGGAGGAGCGAGATGGGGCGGTAATTCTTGAGTTCGGTAGGGTCCGCAGTGGGTTTCTTGAGTAGAGCGCTGAGTTTGGCGTGCTTCCAGCTCTCAGGGAAGGTGGCGGTGTCGAAGGATGTGTTGATGATGTCTCGCAGGTGGGGTGCGATGACAGCGTCGGCCTTGTTGAAGACCTGGTGAGGGCAGGGGTCGGTCGGTGATCCGGAGTGGATGGAGTTCATCGTGCGGATGGTGTCTTCGGTGCTGATCGGGGTCCAGGCGTGGAGGGTGGTGGTGGGGGGTGGTTGTTCGGTCTTGGTGTGCGTTGGTTGGTTGTTGAAGCTGTTGTGTATGTCCGCGATCTTGTTGTGGAAGTATGAAGCGAGGGAGTTGCAGAGGTCTTGCGATGGGGTGATGTTGTTGTTTCCTGTGCTGGGGTTGGATAGCTCTTTCACGATGTTGAAGAGTTCCTTGCCGTTGTGTGCGTTGTTGTCCAGCCGGTCCTTGAATGCAGTTTTCTTGGCGGCGCGGATCAGCTGGTGGTGCTTCCGGGTGGCCAGCTTGAAGGTGGTCCTGTTGTCCAGTGTAGGTTCCCTTCTCCAGACTTTCTCGAGGGCTCGGCATTTCTTCTTGGAGCTCTTGAGTTCGTCGGTGAACCACGGGGCTTTCTTGCTGCCGGGTCTGCTGGACGGGGTCCTCAGCGGGGCGGGGACACCAGCTGCTTGAGTCCAAGATTGGCGAGGTTGTCGAGCAGGGTGCTGGTGTTGCGGTCGTTGTTGTTCTCCAGGTGGAAGTTGAGGTCCCCCAGGAGGATGTAGTCAGCGGAGGGGAGGGCATGCGGGCTGACGAAGTCGGCGATGTCCTCGCTGAATTGGGTGCGTGGTCCCGGAGGTCGGTAGATCAGGGTGCCTCTGAGGGTGGTGTTCGGGTCGGTGTGGATCTGGAAATGCAGGTGTTCGGCGGTGGTCAGGGTGTTGTCGGTGCTGGTCGTGAGGCGGATGGTGTTCCTGCGGATGATGGCGATGCCTCCTCCCATCTGGTTGGCGGTGCGGTCCCTCCGGACGATCTTGTAGCCCTCTGGGATGGCGATGGCGATGTCGGGAGCTGAAGAGGCGTTCATCCAGGTCTCTGTGAGGAAAGCAACGTCAGGGGCTGTGGCGTCTAGGAGGTTCCAGAGTTCGATGGCGTGTCTGTGGACGGAGCGGGTGTTGAGCAGGATGCACTTGAGGTGGGTGCTGCTGGTGTTCGACTTTGCGGTTGCTGGTGTGAGGCAGGTCCGGATGCTGGAAAATTTGCAGGCGTGGCAGCTGAAGGGTCCGTGGGTGCATCGTTGTGTGGCTTGGGGGCATCCTGGGAGTCGGCCGGTGTTGAGTGCGATGAGGGTGGCGGCGGAGTACGTCAGGCGGGTTGGTCGGGGTCTTCGTGGGCCAGGGGTCCTGGCGCTGGTCGCGATCCGGTCGCGGACGGGCGCAGACGGGCTTACCTTTGGCGCGCCTTCGGCGCACAATCGGAGCGCCCGCTGCGCGTGGCCGCTGCGCGTTCGCACGGTCGCCATATAAGGCCAAGTGCGCGGGTGGGCGGAGCAGCTGGGAGGCGGGAGCGGGAGGGTACAGAAGAGAAAAGGGGCGGGGTAAATGGCGGTGGCGGGAAGCGGGGAGGGAGAGCGGAGGGCGGCGAGGTAGGCGGGCAAACAGGAAGGAAACTGTTAACACGGCACAATAATTACAGTACAACAAGCACAAATGGAGGGCAAAACAACTGGGGAAAACAGGCAGAAAAACGTTAACACGGCACAATAATTACAGAAAAACAAGCACAAATGGAGGGCAAAACAACTGGGGAAAACAAAAGGGGAGAAACCAAGACGGCAGCGAGGCCGGCGGCGAGGCAGTTAGGCACGGCAGAGGGGCACACGCAGCAGCTGGTGGTCGTGCGGCGCAGGGGTGTCCCACAAGTGGGTCACACTCACCTGCGTCGCACGGTCGCCATATAAGGCCAAGTGCGCGGGTGGGTGGAGCAGCTGGGAGGCGGGAGCGGGGAGGGTACAGAAGAGAAAAGGGGCGGGGTAAATGGCGGTGGCGGGAAGCCGGGAGGGAGAGCGGAGGGCGGCGAGGTAGGCGGGCAAACAGGAAGGAAACTGTTAACACGGCACAATAATTACAGTACAACAAGCACAAATGGAGGGCAAAACAACTGGGGAAAACAGGCAGAAAAACGTTAACACGGCACAATAATTACAGAAAAACAAGCACAAATGGAGGGCAAAACAACTGGAGAAAACAAAAGGGGAGAAACCAAGACGGCAGCGAGGCCGGCGGCGAGGCAGTTAGGCACGGCAGAGGGGCACACGCAGCAGCTGGTGGCCGTGCGGCGCGCGGGATGGGCCCCACAGTTGAGCAAATTCTGACCCTTTCCCATCCATTCCCATCGAGAGCCGCTCAATCGCTAAAAAGTGCTAACGCCTTTGGAACCAGTCCCGAGGATCGGGCTCAGCCGGAGAGTTCCATTGCGCTAGGAGCACTTGCCTCGCAGCCAACAGCACCAGCGCAATCTGTCTACCTTTCAGTGAGCGCAGGGGAAAGACTTTAGGGTAAGGAAGCCCTAGCAGAGTGTACTCGAGAGACCGGGGGAATGCAATCCGAAACGCAGCATCTAGCTCATCTAAGATCGTAGTCCAGTACCTCTTCAATTTTGGGCAATGCCACAACAAATTGCCCAGCGTCCCTGTAAGGCCGCACCCCCGCCAGCAGAGGCCCGACTTGGAAGGATCCCAAACCCTAATGCGTGCTGGGGTATAATACCAATACATCGCTACTTTGTAGGCTGACTCAGTACCCGCTGTGGTAGTGGCCGTGTGCTGTGCGCGATAGAAGACGTGCTCCCACTCCTTTTTCGTCAGCAGGCGACCCAGTTCCGTTTCCAATCTAACTTGCCCCGCCATACGCTGCCTCCTGGGCTGATGCACTATCATCGCGTATAACTCCGAGATAAGTTTCCGGTCATCTTTCTTGTAGACCAACCCCTTTCCGAGCACTGTCAACGGTCGGGACATGGAGGCCACATTAGCTGGGTGGGTGACCCAGTGCGCCACTTGCAAATAATGGAAAGCATCAGTGACCGGCAGTTGAAAGAACTCTGTTCGCAGCCGGGCAGACGGGATCAAACCAACTAATTCAAAAAGGGAACCAACCCTCTTGCAGCCTTCCTCTCGCCAGCAATGGAAGACCGTGGACGCACGGCTCGGTGGAAAGTCCAGATTGTCCACAATAGGGGTCATCGGGGAGGGCAACGAAGTCCACCCTTTGCGTTGAGCCAATTGATCCCATGCCGTAAGTGTCGGAGACGTCACCGGGGAGGAGTAAAGGCCCCAGGGTCTATGTTTGCGCGGCAGCCAAAGCTCTCTCCAGATATTCAACCTGCCAACGTCTGGTCCATAAAGTTCCAATGCCTGCTGGACATTGGCCGGTTCCATTTGACTATATATCGAAGAACGGTTGCCTGAAAGTAGGCCGTCAACAGAGGAAAGCCCAGCCCTCCGGCCGCCTTAGGTGTGACTGCCACGGACAAGGCCTGCCGTGGCCGTTTGCTGTTCCATAAGAACCTATTGAGAAGCCCCTGCAGCTTCCGAAGGACGCCGTACGGGGGACTTAGCAGTAACATTTGAAAGAGGTACAGTATTCGGGGAAGTACAGTCATTTTTAGAGCCGCCAGTCTTCCATACCAGGCCAGGTTAAGACGTGACCAATCCGCAGGAGCTTTCGTAACCTGATCAACCAGCAGCACATTGTTCAGGGATAGCGTTTTGGCAATAGAAGGGGCCAGCCATATACCCAAGTACGGGATGTCAGATGGAGCCCACTGGAACTCAAAGTCCTGCTTCAAGTCCCAGACATCCGTCTCTGGAATGTATAGGTTAAGGATTTGTGACTTGGACTAATTAACTTTGAAGCCGGTCACTTTCTCAGACAGTTCCTTCGAAAGGCTGCGTAGAGAAGAGTAGGGATTGGTGAGCGCCAAGATGACATTGTCCGCATAGAGGCTGATCTTATGCAGGTCAGCCCCAAATTTAATCTCTGCAATGCCCGCATTCGACCGAACGCGCTGAGTGAACGGCTCCCTATAGAGCGCAAAAAGCAATGGGGAGAGGGTGCACCCCCTGTCGTGTCCCCCTCTTGATAGGAAACAGTGCTGACTGACAGCCATTCACCCGAACCGCTGCCCGAGGGGCCGCGTAAATACACTGAATCCATCTCAGGAAGTTGTCCCCCACCCCGAAGGTCCTCAGCACCGCAAACAGGTATTCCCAATCTACGAGGTTGAAGGCCTTCTCCGCATCTATGGAGAGCAGGAATGCCTGTGTCCTCGAGCGGTGCACCACATCCATAAGATGTAGCAGCCATTTCGTGTTGTCCCCCCTTGCCTTGTAGGAACAAATCCTGCATGGTCAGTTTCAATAAACCCATCCATCAAGGGGCTAAGCCGCGCCGCAAGCACGCCCGCAAAGAGCTTAGCGTCAATGTTTAGTAACGAGATCGGCCGGTACGATCCACACTCTTTAGGGTCCTTCCCTCGTTTGAGAATTATCGTGATGGCAGCCTCCGACATGGACGGAGTCACCGCCCCGTATCCAGAACAGAATTAAAAAGACGGTTCAGAGGAGGAGCCAGCTCCCTACAGAAGGTCTTATAAAAAACAGCAGAGAAGCTATTGGGCCCTGGAGACTTCGCAACTTTTAGTTTTGCAATCGCCGAGATGACCTCATCAATGCATATCTCGGAGTCTAAACTCTCCGCTGAGTCCCTATGTAGGGGGGTAATGCCAGAGGTAGCGAGGTAATCCGCGCTTTCCTTAGCAGGCACTCCCTCCACCTGATACAGGGTCTGGTAAAAGCGGCGATAGGTGTCTACGATAGCAGAGTCCGTGGTATGCTCCACCCTCTGCGAGTCCAGAGCAGCGTGTACCGTGTTCAGCTGAGTGAGCGCCCGAAGTCTATGTGCAAGCATCCACTTCACCTTAACGCCACAAAGGTAAAACTTTTGGCGCAGACGCAATAGGGCATGCATGGCTCTATACATGTCGAGATGCTTCAGAATGCGCCTCTTCGTCTCCATTTCTCTCCAAACCCTTGCCACCCCAGTTCACTTATGGATCGCATCCAGGGCCTTGACCTCCCCCTCTAATTCCGCTCTTTTTTCCTTACGCAAACAGGAGTATGTCAGTGCGAGTGCAATAAATTCTCCCCTCGCCACCAGCTTCAGGGCTTCCCAAACCGACGTGAGAGGCGTATCCCCCACCTCGTTTTCAGTGATGTAATGTACGATGACCTCCAGCATCTTCGCCACCACCGATTCGGACTGAAGTAAGGAATCTTGAAGGCGCCAATCTGCGGGCGGGGGTCTAATCCCACTAGAGTTAAGAACTACAGAAATAAGCGCATGGTCCAACAAGGAACGCAGTGCAATGTCTGCTGTAGATAAGTGGGGCATAAGGGAGGACGTAGCTAAAAAATGATGTAAGCACGCATAGGTCTTATGAGCCGCTGAGTAGTAGGTGTAGTCGCGTTCCTGGGGATGCTGAGCACGCCATACATCATGCAACCCTCCATCCAACAGCCACTGCTCCCCCCCCGGGTACAGCCCCCCAGCCTGGTTGGACCGCTGTCCCGATCTATCAGCATCAGCTTCCATAACAATGTTTAAATCCCCACCCAACAGAACCAGGGCATCCAGGGATGCCTGGACCTGCGAAAGCGCTGTCTGCAAGAAGGGCTCCTGATTCGTGTTTGGAGCGTAAATGGACCCAACCGTGAACATTGCCTCCCCCCACTGTACACGCACAGCTAAGCACCTGCCTTTGATGTCCACCCCCTGTGAAACGACTTTACAGCGTGCTCGCGCGCTGAAAAGAAGGGCCACCCCATTTTTCTTATTAGGCCCTGAAGACCACAGCTGCAAACGGAAACGCCTGTTTGTTAGGCGTCGGGTATCTTTAGAAAGGAGATGAGGCTCCTGCAGCAGGCAGACGTCCCCCTCTGCGCCTTCCAGTAGGTATAAGACAGAAGCACATTTCACCGGGCTATTAAGGCCTCTGACATTAAGGCTCACTACCTTCAGCTCCCTACTCAGCATGGCAACAAGTGGGCAGAACTTCAACACAGATTGCAACCCTGGAGCACGCATGGTCCCAAGTCACACCCGTTTTCCTCTGGATCCTTCCTCATGCCCCCCCAGCTGATGCAGAGCCCCCAAACCAACCCCCCCATTCACCCCCCCTCCCCCAGATGCACCCCCATACCCCCCTGAAAATCATGCACACAGACCAAGATGTCAGGAGGGGCGCCTTGGGTCCCCTTGGCAGACCCACCCTGTGAACCCGCTCCAATTGAATATCCTGCAGTTCCTCCTTGTTTAGGATCTGACAAAAAAGGGCTCCCATGTACTCTCGTAAATCCGCCCCTCCCCCTTCCAAGGAACAGCCCGAATCCAGATATTATTGCAGCAAGATCTGTTCTCTAAGTCCTCCGCATGCGCCTGGAGGTCCAAATTTTGCTCTGTCAGGCGAATCACATCCTGTTGGAGTTGATGTACATTAAGCATGGGCGAATTTTGCGAATCTCGCGTTCGCGAATTTTGCGGATTTGCGAACTCGCAATCCGCAAAATCCGCGAATTCTCGCGAATTTGCGGATTTTTTTTGTGTTCGCGCGGGTTTCTGCCAGATCGCGAGGGTTTTGTACAATTTCGCAAACGCGAACTTACCTGTCGGGTCGCAAGTTTTGCAAACTTGTTGTTTCTACGTGTCCAGCCTGTTTGGGACACTCTTCTTCATCACTGCCACTCTCTGTCACCACTGCCACTCTCTGACTACTCATGCCACCCTCTGGCCCACCCATGCCACCCTCTGTTTCATCACAGCACCCTCTGGTTGTCCAGTCAGTGTACATTATTGTGGCAAAGCAAAGCACACCTTCCCTGCCTCAAGTGACCTGAATTAATTTGGGGCTGATTAATGTGTCACAGAATATTTTTTTAGCTGGCACCTGCTTCCTTAGTGCTTCTTGATTAGTGATCTTTTGCACTTGCTAAGTGCTTTCATTGTTGCAAAATTAGTTACAACACCTGCCCTGCCCCAACTGACAATAATGAATTAGGGGCTGATTAATGGATTTGAACTTCCAGCCTGGCTCCTGCTTGTCTCCCTTAGCTGTAATTCAGGACCTTTGTGGCATATGTGTAACTATTCTGAGGTTCAGAGCAGGGTCACATAATAGGTGCAACTGGCAACTGAACTCTGGAGGGGCCCCTCAGGAAGCACTACAGGAAATGGCTACTAATGATGAGCCTGAACTTTTGAACCTGGTAAGTAGTTTCAGTTTTGCTAAGATCGTATTTCTGCAATTTAGCGCTTATTCGCGGGGCGCAAAGTTGTACTCGGAAGCCGCAAACTCACGCGAAAAGTGCGAGCAAGCCATAAAATCCGCTGCTCGCGGATTTGCGAATGCGGGAGATTTGCGAATCTCGCGGATTGCGAATTTACCGAAAATCCGCAAAATCCGCGAGCGAAACGGATTTTCCGCCCATGCTTAATGTACATCTTCCGCTGTCCACAAATCATGCTCCTCTAGAATCACCACCCGCTCACCCACCGCGTCTACATCGCCCCGCACCTCCCCAGAAGCCAACTGAGAGCGTAACTCTGAGATATCGTCTTTAATGGCTGAAAACAACTCCCTCATGAAGGCTTTGGTGGCCGGTGCGTCGTTGTCATCAGGACGCGGGGACTTCTCAGTAGTCTGCTGGGCGGACTGTTCTGTTAGTTTCTGAGGCGTGTCTTTCGGGAGCTTATCCTTCTTATTCCTGGCTGCTGCCATCATGACCCTGGCCGGAATCTGTGCCCAAACAGGTAGGCCTGAGCTCGCAGTGCTGTCCCTGAGCCGGGCCCTGATCGAGCTTCAATGCCCTCTCTCTCACTTTGCTGGTGGCGAGAATCCTATTGCTCCAGGGTGTAGAGATGGGCTGCAAGGTGAAGTCCTCTGCCCCGGAGATCTGAGACGGGCCAAGCTGAGCGTAGTGGCATCGAGGGGCAGACCACGTTGAGACAGCTTGCTGTGATGGGGCGCAAAGGCAGGCTGTGCAGAAGGAGCCAACTGAGCTGTGTTCTAATGATCTAGAGTCACTCCGCCGCAAGCTCAGAGGATCTCCACCACCGACGGGTCCCCCGCGTCACTCTAGGCTGCTCTGCAAGGCGGCTACCCCACTGCCAGGCCTCCCCACCAATGTGCGGGCTGAACGGCACCAGACCAGCTATGCTTGTCCCAGAGCCCAGAGGAGGGGGGGACAGGGACTCGCTATTTAGGCTCCGCCGTCTACTAGGCTCCGATGCAGAGTACTGCGGCCCCTCTTGGCCCGACACCCAGGCCTCGGTATTCCTCTCTCCCACTGCAGGGCCTCACCGTCCGCCTTTATGCAGACCGAACCCCCGGTGCCCCCGGGGCCACCCCTGCACTCCTCACCTCGGCTCCGCTGTCAAGGGCACCACTCCTGCTGGTTTCATCCACGCCGCGGCGCGGGAGCACCCACCCACCCTGCGGGGGCCTCAACCGCCGTGCCCGCTCTGGGCTGCCAGGCTGCATGCTCTCTCTGCTCCCGGCCCAAGGTCCACCGGTCTGCCTCACCGGTAATGGCCCCACGCCCGTTGTGGACGCCCACCAAGTGCACAGCTCCAGCCGCGGGCCGTGCTTTGCACCTCAGCCCACTGCCGCTCCAAACTGCCTGGAGAGGGCCTACCGCTCTCCCGTCCGCCTCGTGGGTCTTCCGACTACGCACCACTCAGGGCCGCTCAGGTCCACGCTGCCCGCCAGCCGCTTTTCTGGCCAAATAGCCACCCCAGTTACATCAGAGCATCCGGGGAGCACCACCACTTGCCTTCACTGGCGTAGATGGGCACTTTCAGGGGAGATATTTCAAAGCTAAAAGTCGGATGGCGCTGGAGGGACTAGAATGCACGTTCTACTCTGTCACCATCTTGGCCACACACCCCCTATCTACAGTTTAAATGCCACAACTGGGGGGTCTGATGATATGGAAGACAGTGCACCGTCTTCCCTATAGCAAGAGGTCTCTTTTGCTAAAGTTGATAATCTGATACATTACAAGGACAGTGCTGGCATACCCTGCAATGACCACTAGCTCTATGCATGTCTATAGGCACGGACTTGCTGGAGGAATAAGCATGTATGGGGTGCACACTCTAGTATGGAGGAGTGCATGAGTTGGATGCATGCAGCAGCAGGCATGGTATGACTTGCCATGACACTCACTACCAGACAGGAAAGGGGCACAGAGCAAGATAGTAGAGGCTGTTGTCTTAAACGTCAGATCAGATATCAATATCTTTAATACCAGGAAAATGTTATGATATGGAAATGAATAAGAAGTTTTGTCAAAAAGCCTACCCTCCCCATTCTCAACCAGCATGGAGTGGGTCACAGGCAATTAACCTTCATTTTTACTATCTAATAATGAGATATAAAAAATAATAGTGAGGGGGTTAGACGTGTCCCTTTTGACAGGTTTATCCCCAATTGTTTTACCTTTTGCTTCCTATTTTTCTGACCATGTTTTTGTTGGCTATAGGATTCTGGGCACTTTACCACTGCTTATCAGTTGCTGCATAAATTGGGATATTATTGGTTATCTATGATTCGCATATTTGATTTAATGGCAAGTCCCTAGTAAAGTGCAATGAGTGTGCGAGAGCTTGTAAATCAAATGCTACTAGTGGTCTTGCAAACAAAACAGGTGATGGACCGAATGTGGATCAATGTCACACATTCACCCCAGTCCAAAGATCTGGGCCCAAATCCATCGTTTTTTTGCACTCCACACCACCCTGGGTTAGACAATGGCGATATGCAAATCAGCTCTGACCCTGTGCCCCATGGGAACAGTCCAGTCCGAACTACAAAAGGCATGTTCTTCCCAGAACGGAATCAAGCATCCGAGGACCGGACCGGTTTCGAGGTAACACCTCTCATCAGCCCGGCTAGCTTGACTCCAGTGGTGTGGAGTGCCTGGGACCCACGTCTGAGCATCCCCAGCGCACTTATGGCGGAATTTGCAAACAAAACAGGTGATGGACCGAATGTGGATCAATGTCACACATTCACCCCAGTCCAAAGATCTGGGCCCAAATACATCGTTTTTTTGCACTCCACACCACCATGGGTTAGACAATGGCGATATGCAATCAGCTCTGACCCTGTGCCCCATGGGAACAGTCCAGTCCGAACTACAAAAGCCATGTCCTTCCCAGAACGGAATCAAGCATCCGAGGACCGGACCGGTTTCGAGGTAACACCTCTTATCAGCCCGGCTAGCTTGACTCCAGTGGTGTGGAGTGCCTGGGACCCACGTCTGAGCATCCCCAGCGCACTTATGGCGGAATTTGCAAACAAAACAGGTGATGGACTGAATGTGGATCAATGTCGGACATTCACCCCAGTCCAAAGATCGGGGCCCAAATCCATCATTTGTTTGCACTCCACACCACCCTGGGTTAGACAATGGCGATATGCAAATCAGCTCTGACCCTGTGCCCCATGGGAACAGTACAGTCCGAACTACAAAAGCCATGTCCTTCCCAGAACGGAATCAAGCATCCGAGGACCGGACCGGTTTCGAGGTAACACCTCTCATCAGCCCGGCTAGCGTGACTCCAGTGGTGTGGAGTGCCCGGGACCCACGTCTGAGCATCCCCAGCGCACTTATGGCGGAATTTGCAAACAAAACAGGTGATGGACTGAATGTGGAGCAATGTCACACATTCACCCCAGTCCAAAGATCTGGGCCCAAATCCATCGTTTTTTTGCACTCCACACCACCCTGGGTTAGACAATGGCGATATGCAAATCAGCTCTGACCCTGTGCCCCATGGGAACAGTCCAGTCCGAACTACAAAATCCATGTCCTTCCCAGAACGAAATCAAGCATCCCAGGACCGGACCGGTTTCGAGGTAACACCTCTCATCAGCCCGGCTAGCTTGACTCCAGTGGTGTGGAGTGTCTGGGACCCACGTCTGAGCATCCCCAGTGCACTTATGGCGGAATTTGCAAACAAAACAGGTGATGGACCGAATGTGGATCAATGTCACACATTCACCCCAGTCCAAAGATCTGGGCCCAAATCCATCGTTTTTTTGCACTCCACACCACCCTGGGTTAGACAATGGCGATATGCAAATCAGCTCTGACCCTGTGCCCCATGGGAACAGTCCAGTCCGAACTACAAAAGCCATGTCCTTCCCAGAACGGAATCAAGCATCCGAGGACCGGACCGGTTTCGAGGTAACACCTCTCATCAGCCCGGCTAGCTTGACTCCAGTGGTGTGGAGTGCCTGGGACCCACGTCTGAGCATCCCCAGCGCACTTATGGCGGAATTTGCAAACAAAACAGGTGATGGACCGAATGTGGATGAATGTCACACATTCACCCCAGTCCAAAGATCTGGGCCCAAATCCATCGTTTTTTTGCACTCCACACCACCCTGGGTTAGACAATGGCGATATGCAAATCAGCTCTGACCCTGTGCCCCATGGGAACAGTCCAGTCCGAACTACAAAAGCCATGTCCTTCCCAGAACGGAATCAAGCATCCGAGGACCGGACCGGTTTCGAGGTAACACCTCTCATCAGCCCGGCTAGCTTGACTCCAGTGGTGTGGAGTGCCTGGGACCCACGTCTGAGCATCCCCAGCGCACTTATGGCGAAATTTGCAAACAAAACAGGTGATGGACCGAATGTGGATCAATGTCACACATTCACCCCAGTCCAAAGATCTGGGCCCAAATCCATCGTTTTCTTGCACTCCACACCACCCTTTGTTAGACAATGGCGATATGCAAATCAGCTCTGACCCTGTGCCCCATGGGAACAGTCCAGTCCGAACTACAAAAGCCATGTCCTTCCCAGAACGGAATCAAGCATCCGAGGACCGGACCGGTTTCGAGGTAACACCTCTCATCAGCCCGGCTAGCTTGACTCCAGTGGTGTGGAGTGCCTGGGACCCACGTCTGAGCAGCACTGGTTGTCCAACCCACACGAGTAGCCCAGTAAATGTATCTCAGACCTGCAACTGTAGTATCTGCGCGTGCAGTTGTTAAACTGCCATGTTGCCCTGACAAGAGCACCCACTTGCCAGGCCAGAACCTTCCCTTTCCTTGCATGTAAGGCTCCGCTAAGGTAGGCCCAAGGTACCCCATGGGCAGGGCGCAGACTATGTGAAAGGCAGGACATGTTCTGGTGTGTGTGACATGTCCTGATAGGGAAATATTGTGTATTTAATTTTTCACTATTGAAATGCTATCTGCCCTACAGGCTAACATGGGAGTTGCTTTGTAAGATTTTACAAGTATAACTTTCCATAGGGACAGGATGGAAAAATGAAGTTTAGGCTCTCTGAACTCGGAATTTATTAACACACCCTTTGGTAAAGGTGGTTTTTAGGTTTCGAACCTGGCGAGGGGCACGAAGTGCCCCTCCCAGTTTGAAAACTATTGTCTTCAGTATGGATGTCGGCCCCGCCTCTGCCTCTCATTGGCTAGCTCCATAAATGGAGGATAGCCATTGGGAGGCAGAGGCTGTCAATCGCGCTTTCTCTCGAAAACGCGATTCGGGGGCGTTTCTGGTGCTTTTTTTAAGCCCCGCCCCTTTGTCCCGGGCCGCGCTGCGATTGGCTGCCGGCCCGGGACACCCCCGTGACGTCATTCCCGGGCCGCGCTGTGATTGGCTGCCGGCCCGGGACACCCCCGTGACATCAGCCAATCACAGCGCGGCCCTGGACCTGACTTGTTTCTTACAGCAGTTAACGTGTAAATAGTATATCAAGTCTAAAATACTTCCTTGTGTGACTTTACATCTTGTACATGTGCATTTTTTTCCTGTTTGTATATTTTATGTAACGCATGCAATCCTGTGCGCTGCATTCCGGGACCCGGGCACGCGGGCTGCAGCGCCGGACATGCCGAGCTCCACGTGCGCCCCCCGCGCGGGGCTCTGCGGCCGGAAGCGCTGAAGCCCCCAGCTCAGGGACCCGGGAGGCGCCGCCGCCGCTCTGCCATTCCTCTCGTTCCTGCTCCGCGCTGAATGGGGCTGATTGTTGTGCGCGCCCGGAGCACCGCTCGCTGCCCCCGGAGCACCGTGCACGTCGCGCCCCCGCGGTGAACATGCGCCCCTTCGGGCCCCCGAGGAGGCGCTGCACGGAGGTGAGCATCGGGGAGGAGGGGCGGGGGTACGGCTGAGGCATGGGGGCATGCCACTTTGAGGTGGAGGAGAGGCTCGATTTAGTGCCAGAATGTTGGTAGTTAAACAGATTATATGTTACTTTCCCCTCTGCAGGTCACCGGGCACATGCACGGCTTCTGGCTGCACATCTGCAGTCTACTCACCGGAGCCTTTTGTTTGCTGCGAGTGTGGGCGCTAACTTCTGGCAGCTGGGGGCACCTCTGGCATCCCGGCCTGCGCTCCCTGCGGCCGGATGTATGTGGGGGGTCGCCCTGCGGCCGGATATCTGTGGGGGGTCGGTTGTGGTGAGGAAAGGAGGCGCCTGGGCTTGCAGACCCCCTTCACCCCTCTCGATAGGTGTCTGGGCTGTTCTTCACGGCTGGCAGCTCGCAAGGGGGGGAACCAAAAATGAAGCGCGGTGGGATGCAGTCTGCAGGCCCGAGGAAACCTCTGCAACTCAGTCGCAGGCAGCATGGGAGGGAGGTGTGCGCGTTTGGAGACGATGCATTTACATATTATGCCTTGCAGCCTTGAAGATGGGTCGTTAAACTGTCGGCAATGAAGTTGCATGTTAGGTGAATTGGGTAGTTTGGAATAAGGTACACGGTCATTGTTTTTATTGTGTAGCTCAAGCTAACTCGCCTCTGCGAGTTTCTACTTTTGTCGGAGATGATAGATTGCAGCATGTGGAGGAATACGTCCAAGATCACAAAGTTTAGTATAATGAGCCGGGATTCCTGGTTCTGAACCTGGCCTCTAGACTTGTGTCAAGCTGATAGGCATTGTGAAGTGAGTCCATCTGTGACACACACACTGGTGTTTCCGACCTATAACTTTCGTTCTTAAATTGCTGTTTTTTTTTTTATTTATTCAAGGCCTTTTGAATAGCTCTGAAAGGTCGCTTTGCGGTCACTTCTGAGAGCTAAATTCTGACGTTCTCAAAAAAACAAAATCCCGTAGGAGGGCACGCCAGCATGTGTGATGCTTCTGTCTTCTACAGTTTACACAGTACCTTGTAATCCGAGCCGGTGGCCTTGGAGCGGGCACCTGTGCAGGCACTCGCCCACCCACGCAGGACTTTAAGAGCTGGCGGAGAGTGTCTTCCAGGCCTATATATGAAGCCACTGGGAGCTGTGTGAAAACATGATGTGCCCAAGGCCGTGTCTGTACAGGCGGTGGAGCAGGAATGCTAAACACTACTTGCAGCTCTGTGGCAATGGATACGAACAAGAGATAACAACTCCCTGTTCTCCAGGGGTAGCGCTCTGTCACCCTTGGCATAATACCCGATACCCAGGCGCTACCTTTAGTACAAGCTCATTCGTGTTCCAACCCATGGCATACTTGAAGCTGTAAAATGTAGCATCCTTTCTGAGTTTTATATAATGTCGTGACACTTTCTCTTAGCACAAACAATCCCCGGGAGCATGGCGTCTCTGCGCTTATAGACACCTCGACTCAAGGGTACAGCACAGATCAGCTATGTCCCATTATAAGTGCCACTTTCCATATGTCCACAGAATGTACATTTGCATACAGTGAATGTAAATTAACCAATTTACACTGTCAGTGGCTATCCTGAAGATATGTGTGGATCAGGCCCTCTTTAACCTACATTGGACACCCGAGTGTAGATACTACAGTGGTTGTAGAGTGGCTCGGCTGGGGGAAATAAATAGCTCTGGCAGGGCAAGGAGCTGTAAGAACGGCTTCTCTGTACAGATTTGTGGAATTAAACGTAATATTGTTTACCCTACGTGGGTACCAGTGGGTGAGTCTGCCAACTCACTATAGGCCAGAAATATTGACTTAGCTGTTGGTCAGGGTTATCAATATGGCACCAGTGACGACACCTAAACGTGTTGATAAGTTTGTTTGAGTGAGATGTAAATAATGTAAGCACTAGCCTGTGCAACATAGAACCCAGTGGTACATGGTTGTGAGTGCAAGTGAGTAAATACACTTGTATAGTGCACTGCACGGCTGAGGCCATGGCAGCCACCATGGGGTTTTGCGCCGTTGTTTTTCTGCGAGATCACGTTTGTTTGTGTTCCTGTTGTTAGCATTGCAGAGATTATGTTCCTGGAATGAGTAAAACCCGCAGCTGCCCACTGGAAGCTGCAGGATCAGGATTAGAGGTGAGAGCGCACGACCAGACAGATGGCGCAGCGGTCAGCGCAGATTGGTGCTTCATGCCTGGCGGGACTGTGGCTGGCTTGTTTGGCGCTCTTCGGTTGTCTACCACGGGTAACCACCGATCAGAGGTGGTGCAGTGGCCTGGATGTCACATGCTTGACCGGTCTTTACTTTACACTTACTCAGCATCTTTGTCAAGAGTCAACATTGGCATTGGGCAAGGGTTGACATTGGCTTTTTAGGCTTTGCATGCACACATCTTTTAGCTGTTTGTTGTTGAATGACCTATTGTGGACCATACCAAATCTTGCAGTGGGTTTGGACCAGCGCATTGCTTACCATTGGTTGGCTTTCTTGTCACTCTTGTTTGTATTTGTATCCAGAGCGCAGCGCCCGCTTTAGGGACACCGGGCTCTGTTTATTTATTTATATTTAACTTTCATGTTGAGCGTGGCTTTCGCTTCTGGGACACCGCGCTCTGTTTATTATTATTTTTTCAACTTTAATAGTGAGCGCAGTGCACGCTTCAAGGACACCGCGCTCAGTGTTAAAGTAAAAAAAAAAAAGAGCACAGTGTCCTTGAAGCGGCCCACGCTCAGTTTTAAACTAAAATCATTTGCAATAGGTCTCGCATTTACGCAAATTTAGGCTATTTTCATTGCCAATAGCTTAAACTCGTGTAAATTCGAAACCTATTGCATTGCAAATGCTTGTTAAATTCTGTGATTGAAAATGGCACTTTTAGAAATTCAAGTCAAGTCAAGTCAAGAAATTTGTATAGCGCACTACATACCCGAGCCTTTACTTACTTTACTGTCTGTTGTGCCTCCGGCTGGTTGTGGATTCAGTGTCTGGTGTTTGAGTGACAGGAGCTGAGAATATGAAGCCACTCTAGACAGTCACCGAGGGGGTGGGCTGAGGTGTGCCCTGACTTGTCTGGGTGATTCATTGCTGGTCTGAATAGACCTGGTCTGCATTTAGATTAGTGGGAATAGGCTGTGTCTCCTTTTCACAATGCAGTCTTCGCCTCCAGTGGTCCTGCTGCCGCAACGAGGACATGACTGGTTTGTGCAGGGTTCAAAGACCCTTGCCACAAAGGGAGAGAGAGAGAAAGAGAAGGGAGAGAGAGTGAGAGAGAGAGAGAGAAGGAAAAGAAGGGAGACAGAGAGAGATACCGCCGCCCCTGTTCACCTGCTGCCACCGGTGTGTCCATCAGTAGGCACACCACATGCCAGTGCAAGCTCCAGGCCCCTTTCACGCCACCATTCATGGTCCACATCATGCAGGCCCACCCCGTGGCCCAGCAGGTCCCACACATGATGCTGAGTCCTGAGTTATCAATGGCCGAGACCACATCTGTGCACACGTCATCATCACAGGCTGCACACCCGCTCAGCTATTTCGGGTGCTAATAACCCTGTGCAACACCAATTAGTGCCAAGTGGTGGTAGGCCCGTGATGGCCACAAGGCTTTGGGTGCCACTAACCCTGTGCGCAGCAACTCATGGGACCATTATGATTGAGCACTGTGGAGCGTCCATCATCCAGTCACCACTGGCAGATGGGAATGTGACGTTGTTGACCCCTTATATTTATGGGGTCACATTGCCTGTGACGCCTGTGTCGGATGTGTTTGGCGTGTGTGCAAACCTGCTCTCAGGGAGTGGTTGTGACATGCTGATAGCTATACCAGTGACCTGCACACCACCAGCGAGTATGCCTGCGACAGGTAGCTATGTGGGCCCCCCTCAGAGCGTAAGCGGAGTGGTCTGGCTTGGCATATGCCGGACCAGCGCAGGGCTTGCAACAGTGACTCGGGGGCTCCAGGCGTGGGTCAGTCCATGTCGGACAAGGAAGTGACTAACGTGTGTGTCCCTGTTGTAGTGTCTACGGCACCCAGAACACAATAGGCAATGTAGCACATAGTGACCGGAATCCCACTAGATGAGCATCATTGACGTAAGGGAAATCACTGTCCCTACTTTCATCCACACATTCATACATGAATGATGAAAGACATGACACAGCAGTGCATTACTGGATGTTTATTGCACATCCAGTGGAGTTTTGCAGCTGAAGCGGTACAGGGCCATGCCAAGCACACCACACAATATGGCCCGGGGATGACAGGTACTGGGGAAGAGGAAGGGTAGAGTCCGCAGTCTGGTCGCCGTGTCATTGGACATCAAACAGGATATGGCAGTCCATGCCGTGGTCCAAGGTGAGTGCAGCGGAGTGTATCGGGGGTCAGTGGGAGGTCATGAGGCCATGTGCGCACCAAGCAGAAACATGCCAGGTAGCAGAAATGAATGCTAGTGCCTCCTTCTGACAACAATCTCATTCATGTCCTCATCCTCTTAAGTGTGCTCTGCCCCACCTGTGGGTGTTGCAGTACCGGCTGCGCCACTGTGTGCACTGACACCTCAGGGACTGGAGGAGGATTTTTTTTTTTTTTTTGTAAATTTTATTTTTTCATATTTTCCAGACAATAAACAAGATGACAAAACTATGCATTGTGACAAAGATAAACAAATACAAAATCAGTCGCAGTGACGTAATCATACCCTCAATCCAGACATTTGAGGCGCTTCTCATCACGCCCACATTGTTCTGCAATGACGATAAGTTTTGTTTTGTCATTAGGCAGTATGTGATTGTTCATATCTCTGTACGAGGGATCTGGGACCATTAAAGAAAGCGCAAGTAATTACACGGGTGTCAAGTACAACATTATGGCTCAGCAGTAAGAACAACATATGGACATCCCATCCAAATGCATAGCCAGCATTAGTACGGAATAAGCAGTGTGTGATCACTCCAGCACTCGAAGGACCTATTTACAATCTCCAGCAGTTACTCACCGGTTGGTGAGGTGGAGCCCGAACCTTCCTCCTCCCCTTGCATGAGATAATTCTGTAGCGGACCCACTATATCCCTTGGTCTAGAGGCCATCGGTAGTGTCTCAGCATATATGGAGGTTTGCTCCTGACAATAAATCACATCTCGCAACCACTCCTTAAATTTTGGTGCCCTCCCCCTCCCCCAGTGGCATGCCACCCTAAGTTTGGCCATTAATAACCCAATATCCAGAAATGTTCTGCTATGTTTGGGTATTTGTGCAGCATATCCCAACAGCATGACCAGTGGGTCTCTCTCCAAGGTAACATCCAACATGTTTTCGAGGGCCTTATGTACCTGCGTCCAGTATTCCCATACCAGTGGGCACTCCCATGCCAGATGCATGAAACCAGCCCCGGGCCCATTCCATCTTTCACATCTGTCATTATCTGAAAACCGATATTTGTATTTTTTGGCGGGAGTGTAGTAAAGGCGCTGCAAGATACTATAATGTATGACCTTGGACCGGCAACTAGCTGATACAGATTCCGTGACAGTACAACAATACTTCCATTGGTCGTCGGTGATTTCCTGTCCCACATCATCGCTCCAATGCTTGCGAGCTGAGCCGTCCACCCCCCTCTGTTGAGCTCTTATACTACGATATAACCCAGAGACCAGGTGCTTCCCTTCAGGGGAGCTGAGAATGAAGTGTAGTGGAGCAAGAGTTTCTAGTTTATGGGGAAAATCAGGAAGTAACGCCCTCATCCCCCACCTCAATCATACATAAAGAAAGACCTCCAGAGGCGCGGTGAATACATTAGTGGAAACCCCAGCATACGCCCCATACGCCTCCATGCGTCCACCGTGCAGGTTATGGTAGTGAGTGGTGTCTCTATGGCGCTAATAGGGCCATGTATGAGGCCATTTAAAGGAAGAGGGTGCGCCAGCCAATACTCAGTTACCAGCTGTGGCATAAATGGTGTAGGTACATCCAATGATATGCGTAATTAGCTTGTGTGCTGTTATAGTAGGTTTCGTAGTCAGGAATGTCGAAGCCACCCCTATCATAAGGTTGGGCAAGAACCGCACAGCTAAGTCGTGGTGTTTATCACCCCACCAATAATCGTATGAGTTCAGTGCGTAGAGTTTTAAAGAAAAAGGCCCCAGGGTAATAAGGAATGTTAAGAAATAGCTATAGAAATTGGGAGAGAACCACCATCTTTATAAGAGAGGCACGCCCTGCCAAAGACAATGGCAGAGAGATCCAGCGGGCGACATTATTAGTGAACCTGGTGATCGCCGTACCGTAGTTCAATCTGAGTGTTTCCTCCCTATCCCTAGAAATCTGTATACCTAACTACCTAAGATCAGAAGAGCACCATTCTAAAGGAAAATCCAGCGAGAATGGGGGTACAGCATGCGTAAGCAGGAAAAATTGTGATTTTCCCCAATTAATGTTGACACCTGACAGCTGTCCAAACACCAGAAATTCCCTCAGAAGTGGGTTAATATTATGCTGAGGGTCCCTAACATACAACGTAACAGCATAAGCGTACAATGACACCAGTATTTGTCGCTGAAAGCACTGACAGGCCCTTCTCGGTGGAGCTGATTCAGTCTTGACGCTAAAGGCTCAATGGCTATGGGAAAAAGTAGTGGGGAAAGCGGGCACCCTGCCGGGTGCCACGCGATATATGGAGAAAGCATTATAGAGATGACCATTTATCAGTACCCTGGTACAGCAACGGCACCCAGGAACCAAATAGAGGGGGAACCCCATCCTATGTAAGACTCCGAAGAAGTAACTCAACTCCACAGAGTCAAATGCCTTGGAGGCATCTAGAAAAACATCCGCAACCGGGATTTCTGGTGTCACCGTCTGTATCAGAGAAAACAGAGTCCGTAAGTTGTGGGTGGTAGCCCTGCCTGGGACGAATCCCGATTGGTCAGGGAGAGTAATCCTATCCATAAGGAGCGTCAGGCGCATAGCTAAAACCTTGGCCAATATTTTAGTGTTGCAGTTAATAAGTGAAAGTGGCCCATAGGAGTCACATACTCTGGAAGGTTTACCAGGCTTTAGTAAAGAGGTGATGATCACTTCACGCGTTCGTGGGGGGTAGTATCCCCACTTCCAGGGACTCTTCAAAAATTTCCCGTAAGACCGGTGCCATAATATCAATATAACATTTATAAAATTCAGAAGGTAGCCCATCTAGTCCTAGGGTCTTACCATTCTGCAATAACATGATGGCCTCCCTAATTTCATCCACCTCAAGTGGAGCACTAAGAAACTGTCTATGGACATCACTAAGCCAGCATAGTGCAACGTCTCCCATAAAGCTATCTAGCTCTACCTCTCCATGCCGCTGCGTAGTGTATAATGCAGAATATTGAGAAGTGAAGGTCTCCATGATACCCTTAGTATCCTGACATAGCCCACTCCCCGGTTTCTCTATCTCCAGTATGTTGTTATTGAAATGCGGACAGCGTGTGAGTTCTGACAGAGCCCTCTCCGGACGCTCTCCCTCTCCATATCGACGCACCACCCAATGGCGCCCTCAAAAATTAACTTCCCTGGCAGCTTCTTCCTCATATGCAGATAACTTGGCCCTAAACTCCTTCTGTACCTGCCCAGTATCTCCCTCCACCATCTAGCCCTCAAACCCCTTCAGCTCCTGCTCCAAAGTCCGTAATGTGCGCTGTATGTCTCTCAATACCCCGAAGCTTTTGGAGATATAATACCCCCGTATAGTAACTTTAAAGGCTTCCAATAGTAACTCCACGATGTCCACGGAGACCTTATTTGGTATGAAGTAGTCCTTTATTTCCTCTACAAGTTAAGTCCGAAAAACTAGGTCCAACAAGGCCTTTGGTTGCATTCGCCATGTCGGTCTGGGCATATCATATCATGGTATCTTCTGCACAATTTTAACAGGGCAATGATCAGAATATGTTCTAGCGAGATGTCTAGCCCCACTTAAACCCATGCCTAGCCCCTTGGAGAGCAGGCAGTAGTCTAGCTGTGCCCATGTCTCCGTGCGTGATGTGAAATGAGTCCCTTCATGCTGTAACGGATGTAGCCATCGCCAACTGTCTACCAAGCCCCCTCTTCAATAATGCCAGCCAATATCTTGCAAGATTTGTTGTTATAGTGTACTGCAGTATCAGCTCTATCCTGAGCAGGAACCAATGCGACATTAAAGTCACCCCTCATATAATGTGTGTCGACCCCTGATCCAGAATTTTACCCCATAAGGACGAAAAAAATTCAGGTGTATCAACATTAGGGGCATAGCAATTTGCAATTGTTACAGAATCTCTCCCCATCCTTCCCCATTCAATTACATTTCTTCCCTGAGGATCCGAAATCGTGCCTGCAAGTGCAAAGGGAACACGATTCTTAATCAATATGGCAGTACCCCGTAGATAGGAGGAGTAGGAAGAGAATGCTCTTATGTTGGCAAGTCTGTTAGCAAATGTAGTGCGAGCCTGAGGATGAATATGTGTCTCCTGCAGCAATGCCACCTGTATATGCTGCTGATCCAGATATGCAAGGACCTGCCTGCACTTCCTTGCATCATTCAGCCCTCTAATATTCCAGGATAACACCTTTAGGTCTGAGTCAGCCCCCTCCCCAGTCATGCTGTGCCATGCTATCACTCTGCCTGCCCATTATCCTGAGCTGATACAATGCACCTCCTGTGTGTGTACCACTTTTCTGAACTGCAAAAAACATTGCATTGTCACCGATGCTGTAAACTCCCCGTTCCCGACCTCCCCCCTCCCACTGAAACATCCCAATTATGCCAGAATCAAACAGTCCCACCCCCCTCCCCCCCAACAACCATGAAAAGTAAGACATCAGGGGTACTCCCATTGAGGAACTCTAACCAGGTAGCAAACGGGTACCTCACACCTGTGCAGGAGACCTACAACAAGTGGATAATCCCCCCTTAAGGTAGTGAGGTTGGCCGGTTGTCCATATCATCCGTGTTCCATCCTCGTACATCGTCCCCTTTCAGGAACTCTTACCACTAGTTATAACCAGATCAAACGCTTAATAGACCGACGCTCATTGTGAAGCTACTTGTGCACAGAACAGAATCAATGTCTAACTCAGAGGAGATCATTCCACATCTGAGAGGTGCGCCTCCGATGTGTCCCCCTGTTCAGAAGCCGCACCCTTTCTTCGCTTTAGTATCTTGAGGAAGTCCTCCAACTGCTGTGGCTTCGTGTAGATCGTCTCAGTGCCCCCTTATACGTTACTCTAAGCCGGGCCAGATACAAGAGGGCATAATCCACCTGCGCCTGTCGTAGTTTTTGCTTCACAACGTTGAAATTTCGCCTCTCCTCCTGAACATGAGCAGTGAAGTCTGGGAATATGGTAAAGGAGACGCCTTCATAAGACAGTTGATTTTTTTCCGCTGCGATCCGTAACACAGTATCCCTATCCCGATAATTAAGAAGGCACGCTATGATGGGTCTACGTGTGCTTCCAGGAGTCAGTCTGGGGCCATGGGATCTATGAGCCCTCTCCACAACGAACTGTGGGAAGAGTGTATCTGCCCCAACCACCGTAGTAAGAATTTTTTCGACATACCCCTCAAGCCTTCCCGTGTTGGTACTCTCCGACACGCCTATAATATGAATATTATTACGCCTGTTTCGGACTTCAATGTCCTCATTCTTGCCGTTAATTATTTTCAACAATTTATCCATCTGGGAAACCGCTGTTTTCAGTTGTGCTGTGACATCCTCTGTGTCAGAAATTTGGTGCTCAACTTCCTTGAGGCGTGTATCATGCCCGTCTAACTTGTGGGCTATGGCATCCACACGGGCAGCTAGGGTATCCATTTTATCCACCATTGTCGCTACCCCCTGACGCACCTCCAACAAGATTTCTTGCATGTTGTTACCTGGTTCTGCACTTTGCTCAGGGGGCGCCTCCATTGCCCCACTCTCCACCTCCGGGGCCTGCTGACGCACGCTCTTTTTATTTTCAAAGGTGAGGGGCGGTTGGCGCGCCTCCGATCTGCCCATAATGCGATGACCAACTGATCTAGAGAGCCGTTGAAACTCCCTATGCATGCCGGTGTCAATGGGCGCAAGAAAGGAGCAGCACCCGACGATGATTAAGTCCAGTGTCACCTCAATGCACCCTATTACCCAGCAGCACCTCCACAAAACTGACCTGCTCCAATATCTCAGCGCACATTGATGAAATTCCTCTTAATAGCACACACGCTAGGGACACACAAGCACAGTCCAGCCCCAGCAAATGTTGCACAGTCCGCACACCGGGCGCCGCTCTCCTAGGCCCAGTCGCCCTAGACTCCACCAGCGTAAGGACAGAACGTATACCTTTAAAAGGAGGCCACACCGAAGGCTCCAGCCAATTGTGTGGCTCAGTATATAAACCAATCGACACCAGTAACTCTAACCTTTCCACCCAAAACAGAGATGATAGACCGCGCAAAATTGCACGCCACTTCCTCAGTACATACAGGTAAGAACCATTGCAGAAACCCATGAGAGTAACTAGGAGTTCGCCCTACCGCGCACAATATTAATGCCCTTATATAATTATTTTATCTCTAGACAGCCGGAGATCTGTAGCCGTATTCATCTAAATTGCCGCCGTTCCACAGAACACCGGCCCGCCCGTAACCTCTGTTAAAATAGGTAAGAATTTAAACAGTTTTCCACCAGAGACAATAGATGAGCTGTCACGCAATATGCTATAGTTAACCTATTATCACTATGTCGAATTTTAGATAGCCAGCAATCCCTAACTGAGTAAACCACATTGGCGATACATCACGTGACACCGGCCCGTCTTTAAATTATCCAAACAGGTAAGAAGGCAGTTTTACACTCGCGCCACGCCAACAAATTTAGGAGTTTGCCATACCACTTAAATCAATAATGCGTTTGTACGATTACTTGGCCTATAGATAGACGGTGATCCGTAGCAGCATTTCTTCGTAGGGTCGATGTACTACGTGACACCGTCCATACCTGCAATCTGCCTAAAACAGGTAAATATTCAAGAAAAATATCCTGCTCGAAATAATGTATCAAACATCTCTATCTGATATTATTGTGTTCAATTGTAGACAGACGGAAAGGACCGAATCAGGTTCACTGGGAACAGACAGACTCAGTGGGCGACCACACGAGGAGCAAAACTGCGGATCAGAGGGCAGGTACGAGCAACCAGCGAGTTTGATAACTAACCTCTCTGACATTACGCTAACTGAGGAAGAAAAAAGTGTCCTAGAAAAAGGTCTAGGTTTTGTTCCTACTCCTACCTTGGACATTTTCAAATTACGATGTGAGCTTATGGAGTTTTTCCGTAAGTTGAGACTGAAAAGTTTCTTTGAGAGACAGGCAAATGAAATCAGCCAGAGGGAACAAAGTGACACTGGTTTCAGAATAAAATCCACTTTCCAACCACCACCACATAGTGTACCACCAGAAATACTGGCTTTCGAGCAGGCAGTGGTCAAAGAGATTGAGTCTTTAACTCCACCAAATCCCTATAAAAATCTAACTGCAGGAGAGTTCAGGGCGATTAGATCGCTACAAAACAAAAACGAAATAGTTATAAAAAGTGCAGATAAGGGTGGGGGTATAGTCCTTCAAGACAAAAAAGCCTATGATTTGGAGTGCAGACGCCTACTACACAATGAGACTAACTATATCTTACTGAGGGAAGACCCTACTGAGAGTCTCAGATCAGAAATCACTGAATTGGTCTCCTCAGCAGAATCTGAAGGTCTGATTTTCTAAACAGGAAGCTGATTTCCTCACAACATCAGAAGGTAAAATTCCCTATTTCTATACCCTCCCTAAAACACACAAAGGGATCCTTCCACCTCCGGGAAGACCTATTGTCTCTGGTTTGGGTTCCTTGTTGGAACCCCTTTCCAAGTACTGCGATTTCTTTTTAAGACCAATAGTGGAATCAACCAGTACTTACATCAAAGAAAACAAAGAGTTTATTGATGATGCTAAATTCAATAACTTTACCAGAAGGACAGTGCTTCCTAGCCACATTGGACATAGAAAGCCTCTATACTTGCATTCCGCAAGACGCGACCATAGAGGTAATCGCTCACACACTGGATAACAGCTCCTGGGATTATAGTACATCTAAATCCTTTGTTGTGCAATGTGCCTCATTAGCGTTAAAACTGAATTTTTTCCAATATGAGGACCGGCTTTATTTACAAGCCACCGGGACTTCTATGGGGAGCACATTCGCTCCCAGCGTAGCGGGGCTGTATGTCTACAATTTTGAAAAAACTCACATTTTGCCACCTGAGAACCCTTTCCAAGATAACATCGTCCTATGGCAAAGGTACATAGACGATGTACTGTTGATTTGGAGAGGAGATGAAGCACGGCTGTGCTCATTTTTCGGATGGGTTAATGAGCTGGATGTGAATTTGAAATTCACTCATGAACACAGTGATTCGATTGTAGTGTTCCTGGATGTGACTATCCAAAGGGTGGGTAATATACTCAGAACAAAAACACACCACAAGCCTACTAGCAAGAACAATTTGCTACACTATACTAGCTTCCACCCACGCCCACTCAGGGAAAATTTGCCTTTTGGGCAATTTCTTCGAATTCGGAGAAACTGCTCGGACATACAAGACTATAAAACGCAGGCTAAGGAGTTAACAGAAAAAATACAAAAGAGAGGTTACCCCAAACAGCTCCTAACTACTAGCAACAAAAGGGCTCGAAACCAAAATCGTGATCCCCTTCTGGAGGACAAAACCCAGATAGAGAATAAGGCGGTACCACTCACCTGCGTGACAACGTATAACACAGCTTCCAACATGGTAGCACGCAGTATTTCAAAACACTGGAGAATACTGACATCCAACTCTTGTAACTGGGAGAAACCTTTGTTCTCCTATAAAAGGGCAAGAAGCCTAAAGGATTCCCTGGTGCACACTCGACCTAAGAAAAGACAGGAGCCTACTCAGAGTGTTCTGAATATGTGGGGATTACCACCAGTGACTGGCCACTATCCCTGTGGTAATTGTAGTGTCTGCCCACTCACAAGCCCCTCTAAGACTCTGAGTCTAGAACCTAACAGAGTGTGGGAACAAAGAACCCACACTAACTGTAACACCACGAATGTGGTGTATTTAATAACTTGCCCATGTGACCTCAAATATGTGGGAATGACGAAGAGGATGGTGAAACTCCGTATGTGTGAGCATAGAAGTAGCATACGGTGTGGGAAAAACAACACCAAAATGACATCACACTTCCAAGAACACAACCATTCACAGGACAGTTTTCATTGGACCATTATTGAACATCTGGCAGGGGCCAATGAACAAAGGCTGTTCGAACAGGAGCAACGGTGGATACATCGACTGTCTACCCACCGCGTGGGATTGAATGATGAAATCCCATGGGGCAATATCTTACGGTGAGGTACTCACAGTGTTGACATTGCTACTTGTGAAACAATCTTATGTGACACATGAGAGGCACTCTTTTGATCCATCTTTCAGGAAATTTATCGATGGTTACCAGTCTAACTGAAAACTATTATTCTGATATATATGTCACCTCTATTGAAATACTCAACGTTGCCACGCTTAGGAGTCCTATGGCGACTACACAGGCTGCGTAACTGCTAGATCCCAGTCTTTCTCATAGAAAGCGTAACTGCTAGATCCCAGTCCTTCTCATAGAAATAATAATTGCCCAGAGGTTATTGGTCCAGACTTTATCGCACGACAATGGGTTGTGAAGTGTATGGGCTTCGCACCCACTGTACACGCGATGCTATTGTTGCTCTTAAATACACAGACCAACCTATGTATTCCAAACATTACCGGTCTCAGGGTTAACATTCTGGCAGAAAATTAGGCGAGGGACTTTACCATCCCCGCGTAACTTAGACTAATGGCGGTTGCCATGGTTTCCTAGTTAAACTATGCAATGCAATATACCGCCGTACGGAAGAGATGAGGTCCGGAGAATAGTTTGCTACATATCACCACGGCAACCACTGTAGACCACGTGGTGCGTTCACGTTCCGTTACGCGTGACGTCACGCACGCGCGACACGGAATTGAACTAAACGGCAGAGAAACGCGAGCACAGCGCATTTCGGGCCTTTGGGAGCAACCGAGTAGGTTGAGAGGCGGCGAGTCTCGCGGTCTGCAGTAAGTAAACCTGCAGAATTGATTGGGTTATCGAATGAAACGACAGCGTATCCTGAGATATTTGCATTAATTTGGTTTGTCACTTAAAAGACGATATCCAGGTCGAACTGAATGGGTTTCTTTTGGATTAAACAGATCCTGACAGCGAGTGAAGATCTGCTGATCCCACTGAGCCCATGTAGCGGTTCACAAAAACGAGCATTGTAAGTTTGCCACACTTAATGTTTAACTTTCTTATTCAATGCTGAAATCCTCTTTACATCAGAAAATAACTACTGTTGGTCTGCCACTTAAAATACTCCTGTGTCTGAAGTGTAAATCTACTGTTGATATGAAACACTTGTTAAATAGTTTTCAAAGAGAAAGCTAAGCTTGACATAAAGGGGGTTTTACCTTCTTTTTTTCTCTCTTTTTTCAAAAATGTAGGGAATACAGTCTTGAACCTACTTGTGGTGTGTAATAGGGTAGACACCACCAAAATTCCCCTCTGAACTAATGAAGGGTAGAATCAATAGTCAATATCTGAATTAACGTGAATAAGTCCATACAAGTAGAGTAATGGTCATGTAAGTTTGAAGGATAGATATAGAATAAGATTGAATATGTCATTTTTGTTCACAGATACAACGCCTGATGACTTACAGGAGTTGGATGGGTAAACCGTGAGTTATCCTGAGGACAGTACAAAATTGTTATTTTACCTCACTTTTCATTTCCTAACGGTGTGGGCAGGCCTTAGCGTGCTTGGACCCCCGTAGGATTGTGTTATTTATTTATTATTTTGGTCCTGAAGAAAGCTGAGCTGACTTGAGCTTTTTACAGCAGAAACATGTTGACCAGTCACCTATTGATATCCCTGGACAAAAATTAAAACATCCAGTGATCATATCAATTTTTAATGTGAAACAACTGGCCCCGAATAAAGTCTGTTGAGGCACAGTTGTGATCTTTTAACCACACACACTTTTTTCACTGATCACCACTTTTCACACATACCTGCTCCGCTGCACTCTCAGGCGTGGTAGCACACAGGAGGGGATAGTCAGCCCCCCCTGTGAACAAACCCAATGATGAAGCATGTCACCTCTAGGGTGAGTGAGGGTTCTTTTAGGAAATAATTAATTTCCCCTTTTCCTTCATTTGATTTTGTACCAACTGACCACTCGCTTTAAAGATAGGTCTTTCACTTAGTTTGCACAGAAGAATAGGGTTCTTCATGGTTGTAGTGTCTAGGGCGCTCTTATGTTGATTATAGTCAGTTCAATTGTAGACAGCCAACAATCGACTTCAGAGTGAACTTCGCGGGTAGGATAGCAGGTGATACTGGCGCATTTCCAAAAGATTTAAGTAGGTAAGGAGGGAGTTTATCCCCCGTGCCACGCTAATTGATTCAACATGCTGCCCGGAATACTCTCATTCAGACACAATGATTTCTATTTGCAGATATCCAGCATATTGTAACCTAGCAAACCCTTAACGGTTCCACGTAAAACTACATCAACCGGTTTTAATCATATACAGGTAAGAGACAATCCAGCCTAGGTAGATAATTTAAAAAAAGAACCTTTAATCGTACGTTTCATAAGATTCCTCTTTTTGTCACATCATATTCCACTACAGATTACCATCAGCCTACTTTGGACAAAATCCTACTTAGCTTTTTTACGCTCGGTAAAAAACGAACATAATCCATGGAGGTGGGAATCTTTAAGCATTACACCTTTCAGCGTATTAATTAGTGAAAGCAGTATTATGGTAGATCGCTAAATATGGTATTCTTCATATTCCATTCAGTTAGCTCATCGAATTTGATTGAATTTCCATGACACACAGATGAACGGAGGCCCACTTTTTTATACTCTTGTCATCATTTCAGATTATCAGGTAAAAACTGAAAGATACTGTATTTACCCGTGACCTCTGCTCTAACTAGATTTTATCTCTAACAACAGCTAGAATCATATTAGTCTATTATTGCTCTCTTTTCATAGAGTGAACCTAAATTACTCAAGTGCATGCAGATACTAAAAACCACGCGGCTTCAATTTATCAAGAAGATCTCTATACAGGTAACAGAATAGCGTCACAGTTACCAAGTTCATAATTTCATTTTTTATTAACCCTACCATATTTAGTTCACAAGTAAACACCAGTTTTCTCAAATTATTCACCTCTCAACTTCACTTCCCCCTTTTTTTACCTTTTCTATCCTCACTACCTATACTCGTTCATTAAGAGCTATGTACCTCTTTTTCTATAGCCACTTAAGTAAAAAAATCCTCACTTTGAGTCAACATAGAATGTTCGATTTTGCTTCATTGGAACTATATCATTGCAACTGAATTTATGCACCTTTTTGCTTTGTGTTATATGTTAAAGAGATGAACTTGAGCGATGTGGAATATCATGAATACTTTATCAAATAACTGGCTGATATAAAGTCAACAAACGGTATCTAGACTATTTAGCATAAAGACAAATTATTAAAACACTGTTTATTTTATTTCCAGTATCATGATGGTAGTGTCCTGAAGAAGACACCTTCAACGTGTTGAAACGCGTAGACAGGAAACCATCTCCCCATTTATTTTACTGTATATAACAATGTATTAATGTTATGTGTTTTATCATCTTTTATCAACAAGTCAATGGTTTTTTCATGATATTTTTTATCAAAATTTATAAAAATGTACTTTTTCATGCTAATCTAGTCTGTTACCATTTAATTCTGACTTTGTTTATTAATTTAATTGTGCCAGTTTATATGTTTACTTGCCTGGGTATGCTACTTTACATACATTATTTGCCCTGACCAAGGAACGTTATCCGTATCAGGGGGTCCTTGCTATTTCTCATACAGAATCACCCCTCTTCCAGTCACAAGGAGCTCTCACCCGTAGTGCTTCAAACAGCCTGCATAGGCCGCACAATAATGCTGTTTAGCCCTGGCACTCCATTCACTGGCATCCTGCGAGACATCCCAGTAGCGAGCAACACGGTGGCCCACCACTCCAACACAAGATAAATATCGTCGCAGGAGACACAGAATGCAGGATTTCCACGTTCAGGGCCCATAGTAGTATCTGCCGTGAAGCTACCAGGCCCTCCGGCAGCCCACACGTCCACTGAGGTCAGCATGACCCAGCCCCGCAGTGATGGCCGCCATGTTGTTATGCAGGGGGGCGCCATTGTAGGAGACACGAGCCACAGCCTCCCAATGTATTTCAGCTCAAAGGAGAATTATTCCTCATGAACACGGTCCCCACAGCATGCAGACTTGATAATGTTCCTACTGTTCGCTCCGCGACAGGACAGAGATGCAGGGGGAGCCGTCCGGCCCATGCACCACGTGGCCGGCCGCGGCTCCTGCTTAGCTCCACTCCCCCGGGCGAGGCTCCGATCTTCTCCAGAAGGCACACCGCTTTGCGCCACTCAGCAGTCGGGGGACATCCACAGTGCATCTGAGGACACTAGCTCCACCACCACTTGCTGAAGATGGCTGGAATGCCAGAAATCGGTCCTCGGAAGCTTGTTTCCGGTCCAGGGAAGACATGGCTTGGCAGCTCGGGCTGGACTGTTCCCATGAGGCACAGGGTCAGACTGATTTGCATATAGCCATGTCTGAACTGGGGTGGCAGAGCGGGCTAAAGAACGGTGATGGATTAAACCCAGATCTTTTGACTGAGTGTGAGTGTTTGATTGATTCAGATGCTCCGTCCATCACCACCCCCTTTTGTACCGCTTTTGGCCTCCATAAGTGTGGCAGGGTATGCTCAGACGTGAGTCCCTTGCTCACTTTGCCACTGTATTCAAGCAAGCCGGGCTGAAGACGGCTGGAATGCCAGAAACTGGTCTTCGGAAGCTTGTTTCCGGTCCAGGGAAGACATAACTTGGCAGTTCGGGCTGGACTGTTCCCATGAGGCACAGGGTCAGACTGATTTGCATATAGCCATGTCTGAACTGGGGTGGCAGAGTGGGCTAAAGAACGGTGATGGATTAAACCAGATCTTTTGACTGGGTGTGAGTGTTTGATTGATTCAGATACTCCGTCCATCACCACCCCCTTTTGTACCACCACCGCTTGCAGCACAAGTGACAGTTGTAGCTATGAAGCTATGTAGTGGCACTCCGCTTGGTCAGGAACACAGTAGAAATGCAGGATTATTGACCGGACTGTGGGAGCCTCACGATGTCACGGCCATTCCGCTTGTGCGCCACCCAGCGCCCCAGGCTGGAGGAGGATTGTCGGCCGCACTGTGTGGCAGTGACACATCAGGTGCCGGAGTGGATCTGCCTGCAGCACTGTGAGGCACTGACGCACAAGGGGGTGGAGATGTGGACGGTGTGGTGGCAGCAGATTTCATCAGCACCACGCCTTGTGGCAGCAATACCATGATGAGGATCAGCAGGGCATGGTAGATCCCAGCTACATTTTGCTGATGTGCAGTGGTGGCTGTAATCCTTTCCGCCTCCATCTGCACCTTGTCCTCCATGAACCTATGCATGTGTGCTAGCTCACGGCTGGAATTTCTGGAGCCAGTCTGAGTGGACAGGTGTTCTTCTCTCCACATCATGACTCCAGAAATATCAAGTCAGGGCTTGTTAGAGACCATGGAGTGGCCCGTGGGTGTCCGTTAGGCACTCGAGCTGGTCCCTGATGGGACCTAGACACTCATGGATGGCGTCCAGTTTGGTAACCATGAGTCCAAACCCACCTGCACCTGCTTAGCCCTCTTCCTCCAGCCCTCCAGCACATGGTGTTGGAAGGCCATGGTTTGTTCCCCGGGGTCTTGGGAGACTGCTGGGGCTGTGGGTGCCTCTTGCTGGGAGGTTTGGGTAGTGGGTGGGATCTCCTCAATGCAGCTTGGCTGCCCTGATCCTGGAGGTGAGTTGTGAATGATGTCCATAATGTGTTGGAGGACTTGGGTGTCAATGCTGGGGGTGTCCTCCTTGTCATCAGTGAAGAGTGGCCGGGACTGCTGTGCAGGAGGTATTGATGGTACCTCTGCAATGGTGTATTGCAATGTGTCCAAATGTATGTAGCTGCATGGTACATGTTGACATACAGTCAGCATGGCATTGTACATTGTGACAGTGTGAAGATGAACCTGAGTCATTTTGGATGTGCAATGTGCTCTGCTTGATTGTGCATGTTTGCCATTGTTGCCCTCTCCACCGTCCCCCCAGTAACTGGTGGTCACTTACTCTGTTGCAGTTGTGCTGTGTCCTGTCGAGCAGTGTCCGCTTCCCCGACTCTGGCCACAGTCTCCACACTGATAACAGTCGACACCAGCTCCTCCATGTCATTCAGCACGAGCTGTGGTGTTGGGCTCCAGCCTCCAGCCTGCATTGCTGCCTTCTGTTTAGCTGTGAGTTTCTCCTTGGTCTTTCGCTTGATGTCAATCCATCGCCTCTTGGTCTCGTCCATTGACCTCTTGTGCTCTCGGACGGCAATCACCTTGTCCACCATGTCTCACCGTATCCCATTTTTGGTTCCCAATGACACTTTGGAAGTGACGAACAGTTGTTAATGGTGTTCTATCACCTCCGCAATCAGGATCCTGTTTTCCTGCGGACTGAAATTCGTCTTCTTCTTGTCCTTGCCCTTCCTTAGCCCTGAGGTCCCAGGCTGGTCGTCTGGGAGGCTTGGGGGGTTCCGTTTGGCCTCTGCACCTGCTCTGGCTGCCTCCAAGGTGCTTGGGTGTTGGTCAGTTTGTGTTTGGGTGTTTTTTTAAACTTTTATTGTGATTTTTCCCGGCGGCCATGTGTATATTGCAGAACTGGCTCTGCTTATTGCTGATTTTCTCATTGCGCTTTGGCCCATTGCATGTTTTTTCGCGTTGAGGTGTGTGTTTTAATCTCCGTCAAGGTGGTTGCATTACAGACATTGGCCGCTGTTTCGGCAGACTATCGCATGGTACCGCCTTGTTGTGAATTCCACGTTAAAACAGGGTTATTTTCCCGCGATCGGCTGCGATGTGTAAAGGTGCGTTTACATTTTTTGGTGATGTTTAGCACACGTTCTTGTGAATATATACCCCTTTGTGTGTAAGGATTCTAAAACTGCAACCATGTTTGTGCCTACACAGAAGTATGCAGTTTGATCTTTCATCAGAGTTTGAGGGAGGGCATTGACATGTGTTTAAATTTACATTTTTGCTCATAGTAAAAAGACTACAGCACAATGAATGAATGATTGTTTTTGAGCCTCCCCTTTTTGAAATTCCACTACTTTCTTTCTTACATCCATCGTGTTAGGTCATACTGGCTTTGGAACACTGTAACTTTGTTTCTAGAGGCCACAAATGGCCATCAATTCTACACATTCTTTTACAATTCCCTCCTCAAACTAAAGTTTTAGCACTAAGAGTCATCATTTTTTGTCATGTGGGCCCACAGGGCAGCAGAGGCATCTGTCTTTGCCTAAATGTAGTGGGTGTGCAACTGAAAAAAACAGTATTGTTGAAGGTTATGCCGCTGCTTTGCCCTGAAATAGGTTGTAGACAGAGAGGCATTATAACTTACAGTACAATGGCACCCTAAATGACATGAAGAGGCAGAGGTAAATTTAATCGCTTGCTTTCTTCAATAGCGCACTTGGAAGCTCACCATAAAAACTAAAATGGCTGAGCAGAAAAGAGGCTGCACAAAGAAAGAAGAGCATGAGAGCCCACACCCAGAGCTTTCAAGAAAGACCTTTTTGATGAGTCACAACGTTTTGAAATATTTTAACTCCATTTTGCCATCAGGAAAAGTTATGGACTTGTACAATGTGTCCTTATTCCTAAGTGCTATGTATGAATAGCAATCCTTTGCACATATTATTCTTGCACCTTTATTAGGCGGCAAAACAGCTAAACACCTAGAGCAGTGGTTCTTAACCTTTGTTTCTGAGGAATCCTATGAAGCAGTCTCAAAATGTCCTTGACTGTTTAGGACATTAAATATTATTAATAATTTACTAGTGTATATAAATAAAGTAGCAAAATGTAAATTAAAATGTTGAAATGTTCTGTAAATAGGAAGGGATTTGAAATCGGATGCTAAAAATTAAGTAAGTAACCTTAGAATGATTTCTGGGTGCAGTGCAAATTGGTTGTGTGACAGAACCACGGATGCCATTACCACGCATGCCTTTAAAATGCAGTCATTAAATAGAATGCGTCTTTACAATGCACGCTTTTACCACAAATATGTTTACCAAGCATATGCCTTTATACCTTTACCCTTTACCACACATGTCTTTACAATCAAATGTAAGTCCTTTACAGGTATGTATAAACCCTATATATATATATATATACATATATATATATATATATATATATATATATATATATATATATATATATATATATGTATACAGAGAGAGAGAGAGAGAGAGAGATATCCAAAAATAAAGTTTGCCACAAATTCGGGAGAGCCACACACAGGTAGGTTCCAATTTTCGTTTATTCCAAGGTTGCAGCAAGTAGAAAGGCAAATTCACAAAGGAGAGTTCAGCCTGATCCGTTTCATGCTCAGCGAGCATTTCATCAGAGGCATCTCATTAACATTATATATATATATATATATATATATATATATATATATATATATATATATATATATATATATATATATATATATATATATATATATATATATATATATATATATATATATATATCACAGAAAAAACCATAGGTTATAGTCGATATATAGTTAGGAATTTGCATTTACAAAACCTTGAAAATTCAATGAAAAAACCATTGGTTTTAGGCCATATATAGTTAGGGATTTGCATTTAGAAAACCTTATTTTACTCGCATAAAACCATTGAAATTCCATATATAGTTAGATGCGCTAACTATATATCGCGCATCCGCAATCCACTGCTGATGATGTCACATATTACATCATTCATGACATGGTTAGTGACATCACTGATGACATCACTGATGACATCTCAAATGACATCACTGATGACATCACTGATTACAACATCCAGTGACTGTATGTTTCTGTAAAGTTAAAATATGTTTTACATATTGAAGAATGAGTGGATATATAAGTGTCTGGATGAAGGATTTACTAGGTGCATGACTGACTGATTGAGTGAGTGATTAAATGTGTCTCACTGAGTGCATGGGTTAGTGACTAAACTGTTTTAATTTGTGCATCATTATATCTGTTGTTCTACAAACTGCTGCATATGTTGATCAGTAGCTATATGAGTAACTGTATGGGTTATTGATTGGTTGTCCAAGTATTTGTATGGGAAACTGAGTGTGTGTGTATGGGTGGCTGGGAGGTGTGTGACTCTGTACATAGATGTGTGAGTAGTTGATTCACTATATGTATGGATTCAAAAGTGCATGTGGAAACAGCTGTATGGGCGGTTGACTGTGCATGAGTGTATTAGTGAGTGAATGGATATCACATTACTCCATGTCAAAGTAAGTACATATGTAAAACACAGTACATGTGAGAGTTGACATCTATAAATAACTGTGCATAAGAGCCAGTGAATGTGTGAGTGGCTGTATGGATCATTGTGAACATGAATCAGAGATTGTATAAGAGAGTAAAGTAAATATGTGTTAGTATATGTTTGAATAAGTAAGGTGTGTATAACTGTATAGTTGAGAAAATGGAGGTGTGATTGATTTTTGGCATAATTGACTAGGTGTGTGAGTAACTCCATGGATGAGTGACAGTCTGTTTACACTGATTGTATCTAAGGTTATATTAGAGTCTGAAGAGGTTCATGGTATTATCACATGAATGATATCATCAGTGATGTGATCAGTCATGTCAAATGAGATGTTATCAGTGATTTTATCAGTGATGTCATTTGAGATGTCATCAGTGATGTCATCAGTGATGTCACCAACCATGTCATGAATGATGTAATATGTGACATCATCAGCAGTGGATTGCGGGTGCGCGATATATAGTTAGCGCATCTAACTATATATGGAATTTCAATGGTTTTATGCGAGTAAAATAAGGTTTTGTAAATGCAAATCCCTAACTATATATGGCCTAAAACCAATGGTTTTTTCATTGAATTTTCAAGGTTTTGTAAATGCAAATTCCTAACTATATATATACTATAACCTATGGTTTTTTCTGTGAATTTCAATGGTTTTTTAATAGCAAATATCAAAAGCTGTCAAATGTCAAGTACGTGATAGGTAAAAACGTTTTCGTGTTTATGCACGCTGATGTGCTTTGAACGCTGCCCCCCCCCCACTCCCCTCTTTTCTGTTAGTAGTACTCTCTCTTTGCAGATAGTGAAGGGTAGTTAACGCAGACCTTTACCCCCGATGTAATCCGTCGTACCTGCTTGTCTCTCCATTTGATTGATTGTTATCCAAGCATTTACTGTTTTAGAATTGGTTCTCTTTGGATCATTCTCTATTTACAAACAAGCACAAAGTCGCAATACTCTGTTTAGTCTTTGCAGATAGTGAAAAATCGTGTAAAAAAATAAAAGTAATCGAGCAAAATCAGTAGACCACTAATTCGATCTCTTTTTGACCTCGGTAAAATACAAACATTAGGAACAACCCTTCATGAGAAATACGAAAATAGTGAAATGAACTGAGCTCCACACCATGAGGGCTGCAAGACAGCTCGACTCCGCCACCCACCCCGCCCAAAATAACGACAAACCCTATGCAAATATTATAAATATAGACAACACACCAGCAAAGACACAGGGTAAAACATTTTATTAAATAACTATTTACATAACTATTTTATACTTTTTATTGCCCGATCCGGCTAGCTCAATCGATCGAGCATGAAACTCATGCACTGATAGCAAGCCTTGAGAGTTTGTAGAACGATGGCTTCAGATTTTCCACATACGGTGTAGTGGCGCAAACTGGGAGGGGGCGTTTGGATTCTACCCCTTCCCCAAATAAGATTTTCATACGTGAATGTTCGTTCATGCTTTTTGTCCCTGAGTTGCTTCCATGTCACTGCCTTACACAAATGGCATAAGTCCTGGTTGTTGAGTGCCATACTTCAGAGTTCTAAGCAGCTCTTGTAACACTGTTTAAACCTTATTTGCACCTGCTGCAGCTTCACTATTCAAAGTAAGTGGGGTCCATTTGTGGACCTGACTGCATTGGAAAACAATGTGATACGGTGCCTCCCTAAACCGCTTGACGGAGGCCCCCGAGGGGCGGTGAGATGGCGCGGACTGAGAGGGGGCGCTTGGCTCCTGCCCCCTCCCCAAGTCGTGTTGCCCTGGTGTGGCCTGAGATCGCCCCCGGCATAGGCGGCCGGCTCCCGGGGTCCGGCGGAATTTTTTCCCTTTTGATGACTCTTCCATTCTGGACCTTGTCCCACAATCCGTTTGACCTGAAGACACGCTGTCGTGGGGCGCCCCTTTACCGTTTTAGTTGCCATTCCGCCCGCTTTTGGTACTCTGTGCCTCTTCCGCCATTCAGCTTTTTACCGCCCGCTCTTGCGACTACAACGTCTCGCTCACCATGTAGTTGAGTTGCTCCCGCTCTTAAGATTTAACCGAACTTTTTGGACTGCTAAAAGCGGTTGTATTCCGACCGCTGGTTGGTGGAGACATTTTGACTATATTCTGGACCTGCATTGTCGCGTAATGCGTCATATGACGCGACGCGTTAGCGCACCCGGAAGTGCTCCGGTGCGCAAGGCGCAGCTTCCCGGAAACGATCCAGAGCGCACCGCGCAGCGCGTAACGTAAGCATAACAGGTCATGTGACTTGTTAATAAAACTTTTCATTGGTTCATTTTACTTTTGTTTTCCTAATGATGTAAGACTAGGTCATGTGACCAAAAAATAACACTTTTCATTGGATTAAAACATTTTTTTTCCCAAACGATGAAAGCCCCACCTTGTTTCTGGATGTTTCAGACTGAAGCTGGCGTCACCATGAGAGCACCACCATCTCGTAGCTCCGTCGTGGCCATTCCGCAAGCAATCATGGCAGCCGCTCCCCACCGGAAGCCTGCGGGAGTCGACGGCCCCCAAGACTTTTGTACAATCTTCAAGGCTGAGGGGACGCTTTCGAGAATGGAACCCAAGCCCTGGCAGACAAGCGTCCGAGTTCCAAGGTGTCCCAGGGCCATTTTACTGGACCAGGCCCAAATCCGAAGAGCCGGCCGCCATTTTAAGAGTCCTGTGGAAGCCGCCTATCGCTGCACCGCAAGAGTGGGAGCAACTCAACTACATGGTGAGCGAGACGCTGTAGCCGTAAGAGCGGGCGCTAAACAGCTGAATGGCGGAAAAGGCACAGTGTAGCAAAAGCGGGCGGAATGGCGACTGAAACGATAAAGGGGCGCCCCACTACAGCAGACAAGCCTCCGCCATGTGCTTCAAAACTGCATATGTATCTCGTGATATCAAGGTTGGGCAACCAGTACACAACAAGCAGTTACGAGTCCCATTTACACCGGCACCATTTTGGGCGCGGCCGGGCAGGTCCAGGATCTAGTCAAACATAACAAATGAGGCTGACGTCTCTGAAGCAGTTGACGAACAGCAGGACATAGCAAATAAACATGAAGTCTCTAAAGCTGTTAACTCAATGCAGGACAAAACAAGTAAACCTGAAACCTCTGGAATAATTGTCGCTCAAAAGAACAACACACAAAACTCTGTAGAACCTGAAGAAAAAAAACAGAAGGGCACTGTAGTTTCAGACACACTTAACACTGATGACTAAACAAAGATATCGTCTGTTTATGAAGCAGTTATCATCTTCACAGAATTGACAAAGAAGTGTGCAGACACCAATGCTATTAAGAAACACAAGGAAATCCTAACGCATCAGCATTCTCGGAAGAGGTTGACACAGATAACATCTTAAGGAACAAAGAAAGACCTGTTCACTCTTGACACCCCAGGTGCTGTGTATGTTGCACTATAGTGCTGCATCGAGAAAACGGACAACCCTATTGATGTGGATTTTTCATTATTGATTATTGTAAAGAAATGGCGACTCCCCCCTTTAGCAGATTAGCTAAATGTTTGCGTAATTTATGCATAAAAGTTATATTATTGTTGTTGTTGTTGTTATCGTTATAGTTCTGGTTAATTTCAAAAAATGGTTAAATATATTTACAGTTTTTGTTGCGTTCGTTATATTTAAAAGATAATAAAGTTTTAAAATCCAACTTTGTTGGAGTGCTATATATTTTTAAAAAATCGGGTGAATGGGGCCTTGAATCGGGTTATTGTCATGTGTGGGCTTTGCAAGTGTACTGCTACAGGATCGGACATTTCAAACTCAAATGCACGTTCTTTTTCTTACCTTTCCGAAGCATGGAGCGCAATAGCAGGCAGAGAAAGGGTGATGCACGTGTTGAACACTACCTGACCTGGCAAGTTGCTGGCAGTGCCTCCCCCGCCCGGTCCTGAAAGAGGGCACACACACACCGCCGCCCCGAGTACTTCACAAATCTTAAAAAGACCATGCGCTTGTTCATGAGGCTTAAATGGTTTATCACCCCTTCTAGAACCCCTGCATCGACCCTCTGACGTTTCCTGGAAGAATTAGCACGTAACACAATACCAAGCCCTGTCAGCTGAAACCCCCGAGAAATCATGGGGCATATTATCAAGGGGGTTTATTTCCGCTTTTTTGGCTTTAAAAGCCAAAAAAAAAGAGATAAAATTATCTCCCTAATACCAAGCTGTCGCTAACACCAGTTAGTGACAGCTAAAAGGAGATAGTGACCATCTTGGGCCCCACTTTGCATGTCAGTGATATTTATCACTAATGACATGCAAAGTGGGCGTGCCAAGATTTTAGCGACTGGAAACAGTCCCTAACCATCGCTATCTCCTATTACCAACTTTTGGAGATATTCGCGCTAAGCGGGAATATCTCCAAAAGCTAACACCTGCCCTGAGCAGTTCTTAGCCATGTTATCCAATGGGAGGTGGATAACATGGCTAAGAGCATTAGCTCGCTAATGCATGAATATCGTTGACTTTTCAGCGATATTCATGCATTGCGGCCGTTTTTTATCGCATTTGCGATAAACCTTGCTAATAGCAAGGTTTATGTGCGATAAAATTCGCCGATGTGCGGCGATAATTTTTGTCTCTAAACAAGTTAGAGACAAAAATTATCGCTAGTTGTTGGTAATATGCCCCCGGGTTTTTCCTTGCAGGAATCGGGAGGCGGAAGACTAGCACTGAAATCAGTAGTCTCACGCCTGAATCAGGAGGATTGATATGTCTGGATTCTCTACAGCTGGGGCCATAAACTACATCCGCAGGGCTAGGTGATAGCCTGGGTCCGGCCTGGACAATCGGACACAGAGGAAGAGGAGTGTCAGAGGGTGCGGTAGTGAATAGGGTGAAAGGGAGGTGTCGGGCGGGCACAGGGTGTGATTCTCAGAGAAGAGCAGCGCAGATGGGGGGAAGTATATGGCCCATGCATGAGAGAGAGAGCGGGGGTGACCAGTGCATGGGGGAGATGCTTGCGAGGGTGGGGAGCCGTGCTGAGAATCGACGGCGTGCAGAGAGTGGGCCTGGTCAAGGCATCTAAAATGGCTGCCGTGCACGACAAAATTGTGGCATTGGACAAAAAAGGCAAGATGGCGCAGACAATGTTTATCAATAAGGATTCATTTATAACAAAATATTTACTCGCAGTGACAAAATGGTGGTCAACACTTCCTGATTTCCATCGAATCGAACGTTAACAAACGTCACGCAGCAAAAAAGCTCACGCACAGAGCAGTTTTTAGCCATGTTATCCAATGGAAGGTGGATAACATGGCTAAGAGCATTTGCTGGATAATGCATGAATATCGCTGACTTTTCAGCGATATTCATGCATTGCGGCGGTTTTTTATCGCATTTGCGATAAACCTTGCTAATAGCAAGGTTTATGTGCGATAAAATTCGCCGATGTGCGGCGATAATTTTTGTCTCTAAACAAGTTAGAGACAAAAATTATCGCTAGTTGTTGGTAATATGCCCCCGGATTTTTCCTTGCAGGAATCGGGAGGCGAAAGACTAGCACTGAAATCAGTAGTCTCACGCCTGAATCGGGAGGGTTGGCATGTCTGGATTCTCTACAGCTGGGGCCATAAACTACATCCGCAGGGCTAGGTGATAGCCTGGGTCCGGCCTGGACAATCGGACACAGAGGAAGAGGAGTGTCAGAGGGTGCGGTAGTGAATAGGGTGAAAGGGAGGTGTCGGGCGGGCACAGGGTGTGATTCTCAGAGAAGAGCAGCGCAGATGGGGGGAAGTATATGGCCCATGCATGAGAGAGAGAGCGGGGGTGACCAGTGCGTGGGGGAGATGCTTGCGAGGGTGCGGAGCCGTGCTGAGAATCGACGGCGTGCAGAGAGTGGGCCTGGTCAAGGCATCTAAAATGGCTGCCGTGCACGGCAAAATTGTGGCATTGGACAAAAAAAGGCAAGATGGCGCAGACAATGTTTATCAATAAGGATTCATTTATAACAAAATATTTTATTGCAGTGACAAATTGGCGGTCAACACTTCCTGATTTCCATCGAATCGAACGTTAACAGACGTCACGCAGCAAAAAAAAAAAAAAGCTCACGCACAGCCGCTGGAAGACATGAATCAACATATATGAGCCTCCTCAGCCACCCTCAGAAAACATAAGGGGTCAGGATACGTCTCCCGCACCCCCTTATACCTAGTAATTTAATTAAAACGAAACACAAAATGGCGAATTCCCGTTTCGCTACCAGTTTGCGGCCCAGTTCGCGGCTCGGGAAGCGCTTCTACCGTGAAAAATATTTTTATTTTTATTTTCCCCACGAGACCCTTTAATAACCCCAACATCATTCCTAGGGGGTCAAGAGAGGTATACCTTGCCCCCTTTCATTAAATTCCCCCTTCGTTTTTCACCTCTTCTTCTCTCTCGATCCTACCGAGAGATAAGATGGCGGCCGCTCTGGACTGTTTAGAATGTTGACAGACACCGGAGGGCCAATCAGCTTCGCATCGCAAAGTTCCGATACGCGAAAAGTTCGCTAACCGGATAGCTGCCCGGAGCGCTGTTACAGATATATATCTTGATTTAAACGTTAATTTCTCAAAATCCACTGAAGCACATATATTGAGACCTAGCAAAGGCACATCGGGCTAACAGTCCCTACAATTTTGCCAAGTTTAATGGAAATCCATTCAGCCGTTCGAGCTAAAAGTGAGGCCAACCGACCTATGGAAATTAACATGGGAAAAACGCGTTTTGGGACCCCCCTTTTTTCTCGACCCCCCTTGACAAACCCCCCCCAAATTTTCAAGGGCTGCTCAGAAACAAAATGTGCCATTTTCATGAAAATTTCAGCCGATTCCATCCACAAATGCCAAAGTTATTAGATATAGAATTTTCAAAAATCCCATAGGGAATTAATCCTAACTATATATACCTACTGGCGAGACGCCAGTAGGTAATATATATATATATATATATATATATATATATATATATATATATATATATATATATATATATATATATTCACTGAAAAAACCATAGGTTTCACACCAGTTATAGTTAGCTGGAAATTTTACTGACATAAAACCATTGAAATTCCAACGTTATAGTTAGTTGGACTCACTATGACAAGCGCACCTTCAATGAACTGCTGATGACGTCACATATTACATCACTCATGACATCGTCAGTGACATCACTGATGACATCACTGATGATACCAGCCAGTGAATGTGTGTCTTTCTTTAAAATTCATATGTTTAATATTTGTATTTGTAAAGGTTGATGGAAGAATAAATGGTTAAATAAGTGTGTAAATGGATGTTTTTTAAAAAAAAATTATTGGTTAACTGCCTTATTAAGTGTATTTTATTGAATACATATATTAGCGAGTAACTTTTAAATATTGAAATATATGTATCAGTGTTTTACTTTGTGTATAAGTAGCTGCATGGGTTGGTGACTGACTCACTGTTTGTATGTGTTTTGAAGACAGCAAATGTGCAGGACTGTATGGGTGGATGAGTGTGTATATGTGTGTGTTAGTGAGTGAATGACTGTCTCACTATTGTGTTTTTTAGTAACGAAATATATTTTAATCTAGTGTATATGAATTTTGATGTATATAAGTGAGTATATGTGAGAGTAAGAGATTGTAAGAGTTCCTGTTTAAATAAGTATATGTTTATATAAGTGATTGTTTAAGAGAGTAAGTATGTTTAAGTTTCCTTAGAAGTAAAGAGGTAGTGTGTGTATAGTTTTATATGCAAATAAATGGATGTTCAATAATGTATTTGCATGTATGAGTAACTTTTGGATGACTGTCGGTGCATAACAGGATGTATAGATGTATCACTACATATGATGAGTGAGTATATGTATGTATGACTGACTATATAGAACTGTTTGTAAATGAGTGGATGTGTATATAGATGGTGGAATTACTGAATTGGTTGTTGTAACTGGTATGGGTATCTCCATTTTTTTAAAAATGTTAGTTTCTATTTTCGAATATCTATTTCAAGGGTTACATTACACTAAAAGGAGGTCTGTCACTCTGTCACAAGGATGGTGTCATAAGTGATGTCATGAGTGATGTCACTGACGATGTCATGAGTGATGTAATATGTGTCGTCATCAGCAGTGCATTGCAGGCGCGCTTGGAATTTCAATGGTTCTATGTCAGTAAAATTTCCAGCTAACTATAACTGGCGTGAAACCTATGGTTTTTTCAGTGAATTTAATAGGCTTTTTAAATGCTAATTCCTAACTATAACTGGTGTGAAACCTATGGTTTTTTCAGTGAATTTCATAGGTTTTTTAAATGCTAATTCCTAACTATATATAGGGCCTCAAACCTCTGAAATGTAATATTTTTTATAATGAATCCTATATTGTATATTTATATATTACTATTTTTTTTTGCCCTGGAGCGCTCCCGGTGCGCGCCCCGGTGTGCGCACCGGAAAACGCAGTTTTTCGGCACGCCCCGGGGCGCGTCCCGTTCGCGCTATTGCCGCAAACGAAAACATCATCGTGACGTATCGCGTAGCCGCGTCCGCGTGATACGCACGGCGTAAGCGCACCCAGAAGCACTCGAGCGAATACGATCGCGCAACGTGAACATCTGAAGCGACGGGACCAAGGGCGCGCCCCCAGGCTCGCCCGAGCGCGCGTCGCGTAAGCGCGTCGGGTCATGTGACCTGAAAATAACACTTTTTATTGGTGCAGAACAGTTTTGGTTTCCAAATGATGAAAGCCCGGGTCATGTGACCTGAAAATAACACTTTTCATTGGTTCAGGACAGTTTTTTTTCCAAATGATGAAAGACCCCACCTTTTTTCCTTATTCTGACTTTGTCCTTTGACTGAGGAAGACCTGTTTGAACATCTTTGAGAAATATTTTGTACTTTAAAATGGCTACAGTAGCAGCAGCAGCTGGAGCATCTGCACCACCACCACCACCACCACCACCAAGAGGACCACCACAACATTAAATTGGTGGTCAAGAAGAGGAGGAGGAGGAAGAGGAGGAGGAGGAGGGGAGAAGGTGGCTGCAAGAAGACAATACCCCATACAAGCCAAGGCAGCACATTGTATGGGATTTTTTTTCTATCCCAGAGGGCAAGGATAAAGTCAATGCGCCCAAGGTGACTTGCCTAATCTGTGGCATGGAACTTTCAAGGGGGAACCCTAACAAAAAATATTCTTTTGGTAATAATACCATGATTAGACACATGCAGCGCAAGCATCCGAACAACTATTCTGCTGCAGAGATGAGAGAACTAGCCAGTAACCCTCCCCAATCTTCAACCACCACCTCCAAAAGAAAGCAACCCACTCCATCGGGACCAGAGACAAGGGAGACGATCCCTTGCATACAACCACGGTTTGGGGAATTCAGAATTACATGTATTTTTTGTGGTAAGACCATCTCCTATCATGAACAGAGCATAAAGCTCATCCTCCTTGCTGGTGACAACCACAATTGCCCCAAAAAACCCTAATTTTTTCCTGATTTTTTTTTGCTCCAGTTGAGCCATTTTCAATTCCCTGTTTTTTGTTTCTCCCCATAAAAATAACAAAAAAATATAAAATAGTTCATAAAAGCCAAAAAAAGTACAAAATGTTCAAAAAACATTAAGAAAATATAAAACAACAAAAAGAAGAAAAAAACAGTTCTTTTTAGAACTACCTCCAATTTATAAAAAAAGTCTACATTTTTTTAAAACTCTGTCATTCTTTTTTCCCCATGGTACGCTCCCCGGTCCGTGTACCGGGCGCTCCCCCAGCGCAAATCAAAAAAAAAATGTTTTTGCCCCGCGGGGCCCTTTTATAGCCGCCACATCAAACCTAGGGGGTCAGGGGGGTCTACTCTGCCCCCTTATGGTCATTTCCCCCTTTGTTTTTGCCACCTCTTGTGTCTCGATCCTACCGAGACACAAGATGGCGGCCGCTCCGGACTGTTTGGAATGTTGAAAGACACCCGAGAGCCAATCAGCTTTCCGCGCGCGAACTCGCGTAGCGCGCTGGTTAGCGCCCGGTGCGCGTACCGGGGCACGCCCATAGATATATATATTTTTTTGAACCTAAATTACTCAAAATCCACTGTAGCACATATCTTGAGACATAGCAAAGGCACATCGGGCTACCAGTCCCTACAATTTTGCCAAGTTTGGTGGAAATCCATTCAGCCGTTCGGGCTAAAAGTGAGGTTGACCGGCCTATGGAAATTAACATGGGGAAAACATGTTTTGGGGCCCCTCTTTTATCTCGGCCCCCGCTTCACGAATCCCCCCCAAACTTTAAGGGAAGGAGCGGAGCGCCACGAGGCATTGAAAATAATCCTAACTATAACTACCTACTGGCGACCGCTATATATATATATATATATATATATATATATATATATATATATATATATATATATATATATATATATATATATATATATATACATATATACATATTTATATATATAGATTTAAACTTTACATAAACACACAGTCTCTGGATGATGTCATCAGTGATGTCATTTGACATGTCATGAGTGATGTCACTGACCTTGTCATGAGTGATTTATTATGTGATGTCATCCGCAGTGCATTGCAGGGGTGCACGTTATAGTTAGCTCACCTCACTATAACGGCAATTTTCTCTGGTTTTGTACGAGAGAAATGTCCATCTAACTAACTATATATATATATATTAGTCTTGTTGAAGGCAATAGCCGAAACGCGTCCACTATCCTTTCTGTTTTGCACAAGGTCTTAATGAAATAAATTACCTGAAGGAAATACGTTGTGGAGTCTATCTGTGCTGTGGATACTTTGGTGAAAATTTTACTGAGTTACTTCTGAAAAAAAAATTATATATATATATATATTACCTACTAGCAGTCGCCAGTAGGTAGTTATAGTTAGGACCTATTATCGATAGGAAATTCGTAACATCCTTTTCCCAATAACTTTGGTGCCGGTTGACGAATCTTCGCAAAAGTTTCAAAACGTTTTGCCCACTCGGGTCCACTCCTCTCTTGAAAGTTTTGGGGTGATTCAGCAAGTGGTGGCTGAGAAAAAAGGGGGTCCCTAAACATGTTTTATCCATGTTAATTCACATAGGAAACTTTAGACACGGCTACAGCCCGAACTGCTGAACGGAACTACACCAAATTTGGCACAAAGGTAGCCCTTGGTTCAGAAAAAGCCCTTTTTGTTAAATGGTTTAAATCCATTCAGTAGTTCCTGAGAAATTCAAGAAAGAGTTGAAAAAATGCATTTCCCATAGGAAACTTTAGACACGGTTACAGCTCGAACTGTTGTGAATGTATCTAAGACCCTAATTAGATATTCCCGATGTATTCCCTTATGTGGTTATAATAAATCATATCCTTATAAAGGCATAAGAATCATATTCATATTAAGTCATAGCCAATGCAGTCCAAATACGGCAAGGCTACTCCCATAGACTCCTAGAAAGTACAACGCGTTCTTAAACAAACCAAGCCTTCCGCAGCTCGGGAATTTCCCCTGCTTCTGTTTTTGTTTGTCCTAGAACTCCTGAGAGTCCTGAAAGAACTGCCAGTTCTTAGTGACGTCTTATGTCCAACCTTACGTCAAACTCGGCACCTTCCAAGTATAAATATACCAGCATCTGCCTTAAGCAACACACGGTGGTGTGGAGCAGATCAGCTATCTACTTGCCCGACGCCCTGCTGATGCGAGTGCCGAAGGAAGCCGACCCTCCCTGCTGACGCACTGAGAGAGACGCTGTCTTTTCTCCTGCCGAGAAAATCCAGCTCCAGTGTTTCCTTGATACCCTCGCGGGTTACTGGGAGATCGAGTCCTGAGAGAGAGATACAAGACCTCTTTCATTCTATACCCAAGGTACGGAGCTGATTAGACCCATAGAGAATTCTTGATTCATATTCTTGGCAAAAAACTGTAACTCATCTACTCCTTCCCACGTACTAGGCTTAGGTTAGGTACACCGGGCCAGGCGTATCTTAGAAACCCCACTTGAGTACGTTTAGTCATTATTTTATCATTGTATGTATTTTATCCATTTTAAGTATCTTATGGCTTAGAAACCATATAAATGCTTTTGCAGTATTGTTTCATAATACTACTTTTACTGTACACACTTTACTTTATGACAAGTATTGCAATTGTGGCAATTCCTTTCTCTTGCATGAGAAAGAAGACTGCTCAATAAAAAACCCTTTTATTGAAAAACGCCTTTCTCTCGATTTCTCTGCATTTCTGGTGAAACGAAGCATGCACGATTGACTGAGTAAAATAGCTACCTATTGTTTCCGCGACTCTAGAGATATATTCCCTATTGCAGGGGGAACAAAGTTGTCATGTGATATGGTTGTCAGAAGCTAATCCCTTCTTGTCTATTCAGGAAAGCTAAACACCTTCTTCTTTACTCGAGAAAGTTTCTAGTGACCTCTGAGCTAGCTGGCACACACAATTAAGTCTAACATATTCAAAAGAGACCTAGTCAACCTCAGTCCTACGTCTAAACTATCGTTTATGTTATTCCAATGCGCAGAGCCTATTGGGAATATAGGAACTACACTACAGAACTGCTGAATGGAATTACACCAAATGTGGAATAAAGGTAGTCCTTGCCTTAGAACTAACTCTTTTTCTTAAATGGTGTAAATCCATTCAGTAGTTGCTGAGAAAATAAAAAAAAATATCAAAATATAGAGGCTCGTGGATCCATGCACCCTGTCAATCATGAGCTTCATACTAATTGGTTATCAATACTCCAATCCAGGAAGTGCTGGCAGCCATCTTGTGCCCTTGTAATCAAGGCACAAGAAAACAGAAAAACAAAGGTGTAAAACAAGAAAAGGGGACAGGGTTGAAACACTGTGTCCCCTTAGGCCTGCTCACGGGGTCCCACAAGGACCCCCAGAGCCAAAAAATAATTTAGTTTAAAACAACAGTGGAATGTACGCTGGGTGTGCGGATCCGGATGAGAAAAATTAAAAAAACAAAGCAAGGATTTATTAATTTTAACCCCGGAGTGGGCCAGGTCCTGGGGGTATTTTTGAAATGTAATAATTTGTGCCTAGGGAGGCCCCAAAGCCCCGGGGACAGCCACCCCCAGGGCTTTTTATAAATATTTACGGGGGGCTCACTACCTCCCCCGACCCGCAGCCCCAGGGGCCACCATACCCGGGGCACTAAAATTAAAATTTGGGGGTCCAAAGCGGACCCCGACCCCGGGGAACCACCACCTCCCGGGGCTTCGAAAATGTTGTGCGCAGGTACCTTTGATGGCCCTGGGGACCACCACCCCCCCCAGGGCCGACTCCTGCAGTGTCCCTGGGTGCCCACCCCGGGACACTGCTGTCTGCTACGGTAGGGCGGAAGCACAGCTCCCACCCTACTGTAGCAAACTCTGGTTTGGATTTTGGAAGAGGGAGCAGGGAAACAGGCTCTCTCTTCCAAAATCCAAAGCAGAATTGCTTTTCCACAAGGGGAGCTGCATGTTAGCAGCTCCCCATATGGAAAAGCAATGCCGGCTCTTGCAGGGTGAGGGGAGCCGGCGGGACTGTGGGGGCATTGGGGTTCCCCCCACAGTCCCTGGGATGGGGTCCCCGAGTGAATAGAAATTACTGGTAGGAGGCGTATTTTTTTATGAAAAATTTGGAGTCGCGACCCTAACACGGCGCTCAGCGTGGACCCCTGGTGTGCAGGCGCTGGATGCATGACTCCCAGCGTGGCCCCTGGTCAGAACGCACTGGGTGTGCAACTGCTAGTTGCACTGGGTGCGCGACTCCCACCAAAAAAAATGTAAGATTTTTTAACTATAAATCTAGGTTATATGTTTGGATTTTGGGTGGCTCTATAAAGAGCCCTTGTGTTTATTGGGAGATGTTGGTACCTACACGTAAGTGCCTATACAGAGTCTAAAAGTTGTTGATAAAGACTCTGTTTCCCTCATCTGTGAAATGTACACCATCTCTCCTGTAGATGCTATCCATAATAAAATGCATATTGTTGTCGTATATGGACCCCATACTATAATCTCTGAGATAAGCTGAAACAGGTTTATTGACACGTTTCCTAGCTTTCTCAATCTGTTGACAAAATTGATTGGACCAGTTCCATTTCTATCTTTGGCATATGTTAGAGTAGACAAAGGCAGTTTGGGGGAAAAGTAACATCAATTCTACAAAGGTGTCCTTCATTAGCATTTCCAGACCTACCCCATCAAAGTGCCTAGGTCATTGCCATCACAGTGCACAATTATGAGTTCAGGGTGTTGGAGATGCAAAAAGGATTTAACCAATGGCACTCTAAGTACCCAGTCACTGTCCATGCACTTTTACAATGACTCAGGTATTAAGAAAATCTACAGTCAAATTTGCACAATATATGCGATCCCCTAACACCTGTAAACACTTACTCACTGCTTATTAATGTTTAAAATACCTCAGGTACTAACCATACAGTCCACCAATCACTATGTTACTGGTAATGCAGTTTATACATCATTTACTATTATCATGTACTAATTAAATACCTCTGTCAATACCTAAGCAGTTATACATTTCCTCTGGTGATCTCCATGCAATATTGTAATCATTCAGCAGAAATATGTCCTTATCTAATCATTCTGTCAAAACACAAGCACTTACAAACTCACCCTGTTGTCAACAACAAACAGCACTCTAACTATGCAGTCTAGGCATCCTCCTGTCTATCCCATGCACTTCTCCAATCACTTATCCATCACTATCTACTCATCCTATTACTTTGTCAATACCTAAACAAAATTACGCTGCACTCTGTTTTCAGCACAGTAATCATTTTAGTTACTAGTTATGTACTTATGGAATGGCCTAGCCACTAACACAAGTACAGCTACAATATGCTGTGCAGTATGCATGCTCACTTCCAACCAGGTACATAGTATTCATAATCTCTTGCAAATACTCACTTACTACCCATGAAGACTAGCAATCCTCATATCAGTGCCATACACTTCTCCAATCACACCTCCAGCCCTATCTACTTATCCTACCATCTAGCTAATTCCTAAGCACTTACACATTTACCAGACATTCTGTTTGTAGCACTGTAATCATTCCAGTTACTAGTCAGGTACTTATGGAAAGGCCTAGTCATTAACACAAGTTTTCATACAACATTTAATGCACAATTCATGTAGACCTCTAACCACATACATACTATCGGAAAAGTCTTGTAAATACTAAGGTATTACCCATGCAGCCTATGAATCCTCCTGTCAGTCCCATGCACTTCTCTAATCACCCATCGAGAGCTATTTACTTATGCTATCACTTTCATACTACCTTAGCATTTATACATGTACCATGCACTCTGTTTGCACCACTGTAATCATTCCAGTTACTAGTCATATACTTAAAGAATTGCCTAGTCACTAACAAAAGTACACCTACAATACTCTTTAAACCATTCATGCAGCCTTCAAACCAGCAACATACTATTAATACACTTCTGAAAATACCCACTTAGCACTCATGCACTGCGTCAATCACACTGTCACTCTTTGTCCACTCCTGTAATCATCTAGACAGAACTATATCCTTATCTAAAATCTTTGCCGAAACACAAGTACTTATAAACTCAGCCTGTGTCAACTACCAGCAATCTAATTATGAAATAAATATCAATGCACTTGTAGAATAATTCAAGCATTTAAACATGCAGTACTACAGTCAAATGTGCACAATACATCCAGTTCCCTAACTTCTTCCACACTAATGATTTATTAATGTAATTACACATATATTAGTCATTCAATACAGCAATCACACTCTCACACTACTGAAATATTATTGGAATACCACAGGTGCTATTTGTATTCTAGTGTAATCTTCTTAGGAATTTTCAATCACCTATGTGTTACTCATGCAGTCGTGCAATAATGCAAACACTACTAATACACTCATCCAATCACCCAATGACTATTCATAATATCAACCAAGGACTATACATATATCAATGTAATCACCAAGGTATTATGCAAGCTCTTATAGATACAGGTATTGCCCAAGCATTCATGCAGGCATTACCTGTGCACTCATACAATAAAGCACTGATGCACTTATGCAATCACCCAAGCATTACTTATGCACTTGTTCAATCATAGAGGTAGTATCTATCTACTCATACAAGCACATACAAAGTACTAATGCATTCATGCAATCACATTTGTACTATCAATGCAGTCTTTCAATCACTTAAACACTATCTATGAACTCATGGAATAATCCATCCACTACCAACACAGTCGTCCAATCACACATACACTACTGATGCACTCATGCAATGACTTACAAATTAACAATGCACTCTTTCAATCATTCAAGCTCTACATATGTGCTCATGCAAAGATTCACGCATTACTATGCTCTCATTGCTCTTTTTTTAACAGATTAGGTGGTTCTGAACAGAATCGTTTTTTTCTTACTTTTTGTATTTGTTTGTGTTTTTTAACTATTTTGAAAATGTTGTGGGTGTTTTTTCAGAAAAAGAACAAACAACAAAAACAACTGTAGAACTTTCAATTAAACTGTCCTTGCAAGAAAAAATGGGAAACAAATTATCAGAAGTGGAGTCTTGCAGCAGCAACAATAGTGTCTATAGAATGTTCACCACAGCATACTAGCTTTTTGCACTTGTTTCAGTGCTGTTCCAAATTTCGGAACTCTGGACAGATGTCAGGTCCACGGTTTTGACCAGAGGTGCTTGGTCCAGCAGTCTCATGTAATGGCACTCCAGCTTCTTTGGCACGACGAAGCTCTTCACAGGCCAGATGTTGAGGGTGTATTGTCCTAAGATGTTTCCACATACTGGCAGTTCCACAAGAATATTTTTTATCTGCACTGTCCCGTGACAGCACCCTTGGACATAGAGTGCAGCTCACCTTAGTGGCATTAACTTTTTTCTTCCCTTCTGGAATGGTGGAGAATTTCCTTCTTTTCTTTCACCTATTCCTGCACCTCTTCTTCTTCTTCTGATGGATTGTTCATATCAGGAATAGAAGAATCCATATTTGTTGTTTAAGTAAACACCTAAAAAAAATTCAAGTCAGCTAAAAAACAACAGGTGTGTCTCCTAGGATGATCTTGAAGGAATGAAAAAAAGGGAGGGGTCTTTCACATTCTAGAAAGAAAAGTTTGTAAACCAATCAAATGCTTTCTTTTCAAGTCACATGGGGTGCACGCACCCGAAGTGCACACAGAGCGCACCCAAAGCGACTTCTTGAAAATATGCTTAACAATAATTATTATAAGCAGAAATATGTGATTTTTCAAAATAGTTTAGATTTTCTCTTGTTCTTATATACACTTTAAAGTTATACACATATAGTTTTGAGACATAAAAAAATATGCAGGAGTTGCGCACCTAGCACAACACCATACGCCTATGACGTAACGGCTGACCCGAATGCGCGTAACAGCTGCATACGCAATGCTCACCCAGCATGACTACATACGTACATGACATAACGTGCATCTTCGTACCACGCTGCCGTCACTTACCAAGCGTGCAACATGCGCGACCCCAAATTTATATGACATTGCGCAGGACACGCACCGTGCACCCGTCGCATACCAAACATGTATCCTTCACGACTTTAGCAATATGGTTGGGAGGATCCGCATACCAATCGAGAAGAGCACATGACCACTACACAAATCCAATTTTTTGTCAAAAAATAAAATAAATATACACATATTTATTCTAGAAGATACAAAACATTACATAATTATAAAAAATACAAAATACAATTAATAAAGGATATTATAGTTCTGAAATACTACACAAAAAAGAGTTTACAAAAAATTAAATCTAACATTAACACTTAAAAAAAGATTGCCATTCACTGAAAAAACCATAGGTTTCAGGCACGTTATAGTTGGAAATTAGCATTTATAAAACATTAGAAATTCATTGAAAAAAACGTAAGCTTCAGGGGCGTTATAACTAGTTGGACAGTTCACTCGTACAAAACCATAGAAATTCCCCTGTTATAGTTAGTTCAGCTAACTATAACTTGCGAACCCGCAATGCACTGCTGATGATGTCACATAATACATCAGTCATGACATGGTCAGTGACATCACTGGTGACATCACTGATGACATCTCAAAGGACATCACTGATCACATCATCCAGTGAATGTGTGTATTTCTAAAAATTAAATATGTTTTATAAATGTATATCTTAAGGTTGATGGAAGAATAAATGGGTATATAAGTGTCTTAAAGGATCATTTGTTTTGTAAAATTGATTGTTTTACTGACTTAGTGTATCTTAGTGAATACATGAGTTAGCGAGTAATGTTTAAATATGTTAATATATGTATTAGTCTCTCACTTTGTATATAAATGAATGCATGGGTTGGTAAGTAGCTACATGAGTGTCTATATGAGTTATTATTTGGTTTTTTGAGTATCCAATTCCAAATCTTTATTTCGATCACATGATCATAAAAGATGTAAAAAATTTACCACATCAGTTAAAAAGTCCAGAATATCAATATCTCATTCATATAAAATGCATTAAAGATTAATAAAAATAATAATAATAAAAAAGGTGCCAGTTAATCAAGGGATGAAAGTTTGTCAAGAGTATCCAACCTCCTTTATCAGTCGGGTGCGGGCATACCACATTGCAGTTAAAAATGTTGCCATAGCGAACACAATTGGCGGGGATAAATCAGTCTTTAAAACTCTGTATGCGGGTAGGAATGTTCTAAATCCCAAGTTTTTGAGGAGGGGGACAAGCCAGTGTTTCCTGCTTTTCCGGTAGGCTCGACAGAAGAAAACCGCATGCACATTGTTCTCATTTGTGTGGGCACATGCAGGGCACGTCTCTGTAACAGGCCGACAGGACCATACTTTAGTAAAAGACCCGAGAGGGAGGGTCCTGTACCTCCACTGCAGGAATAGTTTTCTTGTTTGAGCCGGAGTCATGCCATCCAGAACGCTTTCGAGGTTATATGAGTCTTTAGGTTTAATGAAATGGTGTGTTAGGGATCCTTCACAAGTGCTATCCAGAGCTCGGAGAAGCATATTATCATAATACGCTCTGGGCAGCGCTTTCCTCGGAGTCCTATTGCTTGTGCTTTCCGGGTCTGACCATAGTTCTGGTAGTCCAAGGGTCTCACAAGTTCTCTTGATGTAGTTTAACCAAGGCGTCTTGGTGGCGTTGGGCAGGGATAGAAATTCCTGTAGCTCGGTTCTATAGGTGGTGAGGTCTTGACTGCTCCAAAGACGACGCCAAAAGGTTAATGGTTTGAGCCCTAGTTCCTCCGTAATGGGCCTCAGACCCAGGTCCAGTCTCAGTGGCAGGAGTGGAGTGCTTGGGGGAAGGGCTGTTAGCTGCCTGAGGAAATATTTTCTGTGGTCAGCAAGTTATGCGACGGAATGTGGCCCCACAACTCTTCCCCATAGGTAACTCCCCCCGCGCCTGGGCTTTATAAATTTGGATTGCAGGACTGAGTGGGCGATATGGTGACTTACTCGCAATTCTCATAATGCCTCCCGCCCTCTGGGCCAGTTTCATGTTTGTTTTTGTCCGGTGTGCCCCCCACATTAAATTTTGGTTTAGGGTTATCCCCAGGTACTCAATTGTGTAAACTCTTTCCAAGCGCACTGTACCAAGCAAGGGGTTAGGGCGTTTGAAGGGCATAGGGTTTAGGATCATGAATTTAGTTTTCTGCGGGTTGATTTCAAGTCCCCTTTCTGTAGAAAATTCCAGAAAACCATCCAGCACACGCTGTATGCCCATCGGGGATTTGGACAGAAGCAGGGTATCATCCGCAAACATAATTGCGGGCACCCTGCTGCCGCTCAGTTTTGGGGCATCGGTATTGGCAATCCTTGTCAGGTGCGCGATTACCCCATTCACAAAGAGGCAGAACAGGGTTGGTGCAAGCACACAACCCTGTCTCACCCCTCTGCGAACGGGGAATCTTTCAGTTTGAGTATCCATATGAGTGTGTGAGTGTCTGTGTGGTTTACTGGGGGGTATTACTTAGTGCATATATGCATGAATGAGTGAGTCACTGTTTGTATGTGTTGAAGACAGTATATGTGGAGGACTGAATGGGTGGATGAGTGTGTGTGTGGGTTTGCTAGTGAGTGAATGACTGTCTCGATAGTGTCTTTATGAGTAACTACATATGTTTTAAACTAATATGTGAGTATTGGTGTATATATTTAAGTGAGTATATGTGAGAGTGAGAGATTGGAAGAGTTTCTGTATAAATAAGCATGTGTTTCTATAAGTGATTGTTTAAGAGAGTGTGTTCGTTTCTGTAGAAGTAAGTGCGGTGGTGTGTGTACAACTGTATATGCTAGTAAATGGATGCTTGATACTTTGCTTGCATGTGTGACTATGTGTTTGAGTAACTCTATGGATGAGTGACGGTGTGTAACAGGATGTATAGGAATCTGAGTACATATGATGAGTAAGTACATGTATGAGTGACTGTATAGGACTGTTGGTGAATGAGTGGATGTGTGTGTAGATCTTAGAATTACTGAATAGTTGTGTTGTAACTGCCATTGGTATGTCCATTGTTTTGAAAATGTTAGTTTCTATTTTTGAGTGTGTGTATCAAAGGTTATATTAGGGTGAGAGAAGGTCTGCCACTCTATCACAAGGATGATGTCATCAGTGATGTCATTTGAGATGTCATCAGTGATGTCATGAGTGATGTCACTGACCATGTCATGAGTGATGTAATATATGACATCATCATTTGTGCATTGCGGGCACGCGAGTTATGGTTAGCTGAACTAACTATAACAGGGGAATTTCTATGGTTTTTTTAGGAGTGAAATGTCAAACTAACTATAACGCCCCTGTAACCCATGGCTTTTCAGTGAAAAAATAAATAAATATATATTCCTATATATATGCCTTCAACTGGACTGGATATATATATATATTACCTACTGGCGGTCGCCAGTAGGTAGTTATAGTTAGGACCTAGTTTCCATAGGAAATCCTCAACATTCTATTTGGAATAACTTTGGCCCTGGTTGAAGAATCTTAGCGAATTTCTCAAAGAAGATGGCTCGGTCCGCTGCGCTCCTTCCCTGAATGTTTGGGGGGGATTGGTCAAGTGGGGGCTGAGATAAAAGGGGGGTCCCAAAACGTGTTTTCTCCATGTTATTTTCCATAGGACCTTTAGACTCGGCTACAGGTCGAACGGGTGAATGGATTTATAAGAAATTTGGCAAAACTGTACAGTCCGGCTCGCAGATTACGCTTTTTTTGGAATGGTGTAAATCCGTTCAGTAGTTGCTGAGGAAATTAAAGTTAAAATCAATTATATATCCATACGCGCGCACACGTGCGCGCACCCAAACGGCTGCGCGTGCAAGCGGAATTTTGCTGCGTGACGTCTGTTAACGTTCGATTCGAAGGAAATTAGGAAGTGTTGACCGCCATTTTGTCATTGCGAGTAAATATATTGTTGATTTCAAAGCGTTGGAATATGGAAAGGGGAGAAGGTAGAGATTGTTTTGCTGCGTAGGTTTTCTCAGGGTGTGCAGTAAGGCCCTTAAAGGCGAAAATATATATATATATATTTTTTTTAAAGTTGCGTGGTGCGCGCACTCGGTCGCGCACACCTTTTTACAAGAGTGTGAAAATGGAGATAAATCAGAAGTTTGAGTGCTTAGATATAAGGTGGCTCTGAAAAGAGCCATTGTGTTAATTGATTGTTTTCTGCATTTATAAGTAAGTACCGATGCAGAGCCTGATGTTGCAGAGGAAGATTCTGTTTCCCTCATTCGTGAAATGAACACCGTCTCTCCTATAGACGTCTTGCATGTGGTATCGCAAGTTGTTGTGGTAAATAGAACCCATGCTATAATCTCTGAGGAACGCAGAAACAGATTTATTTACATGTCTCCTTGCTTTCTCAAATTGTGCACAATGGTGATTGGACCATGTCTTTGGCATATATTGGAATATACCAAGGCAGATCGAGGAAAAAGTGTCATCAATTGTCGAAAGGTGTCTTTTAGAAGCATTTCCAGACCTACCCCAGTGATTGTGCCTAGATCGTTCCCACCACAGTGCACAATTATAAGGTCTGGTTCTGGGAGATGCATAAAAGTTTTCACCAATGGAATCAATTGGTGACATTTCAATCCTCTTTTGGAAATCCATGTTATGTGTACATTTGGTAAGCTGAGGTTGCAAATTCGTCTGCTTACTGCATATTTTTCACTCCAGTGAATATAACTGTGTCCTATTAGCCAGACCTTCATTTTCAAGGGATTTGTAGTCGTCCTCCGATCGGTTCTGGAAGTGGAATGGTAGTTAGAAGTTGAAATTCTAAATAAAGAAAAAGGAAGAGGCTGGGTGTGGTTTAAAAAATAAAAATGATTGGTTGATTGTAAGAAGTGGAGATTGAACAGTACGTTGCATGTTAATGTTTATGTTAAACGAAAAGTACTATTGGGTGTGAAAAAAAAAGACATGTAACAGAGCTGTGGATTGGCAGGTGTTTCTGGAGGGAAAACAGTGTTGTTACTTTGCTGTAGAACGTTGAGATATGAACTTTATTACCTGTGCCTTCAGCCAGGTGAAGAATGAGGTGTTACCATGAAAACAGCCAGAGATGGCAGTGGGTGATGGGTGACCAAGCTTTCCATCATTAGAAAAACAAAAGTAAAATGAACCAATGAAAAGTTTTATTAACAAGTCACATGACCTGTTATGCTTACGTTACGCGCTGCGCGCCTCACCCTGGATCGCTTCCGGGAAGCTGCGCCTCGCGCACCGGAGCACTTCCGGGTGCGCTAACGGGGCACGTCATATGACGCATTACGGGACAACGCAGGTCCAGAATATAGTCAAAATGTCTCCACCAACCAGCGGTCGGAACACAACCCCTTTCAGCAGTCTAAAAAGTTCTGTTAAATGACAACAGAAGGGACAGGCAACAAGAACCATCAGTCAAAGAGGGGAGGGCAAGCTCTTCTCTACCGGGTCACATTGGGGCTCCACCGGAACTGATCGAATTGGTAGTCTACAGTGTTTCTGGATGTTTCAGACTGAAGCTGGCGTCAGCATGAGAGCACCCCGTGGCTACGTCGTGGCCATTCCGCGAGCAATCATGGCAGTCGCTCCCCACCGGAAGTCTGCAGGAGTCGGGGGCCACAGTGACTCTTGTAGAATCTTCAAGGCTGACGGGACGCTTTTGGGAATGGGGCTCATGCCCTAGCAGTCAAGCGTCCGAGTTCCAGGGTTGCCCAGAGCCATCCTTGCAGGCCAGGCCCAAGTCTGTGGAGCCGACCGCCATTTCCTGAGCTCCGTGGCAGCCGCCTGTCGCTGTATCGGAAGAGTGGGTGCAATTCAGCCGGATGGCGGGTGAGACGGTGTAAATGTGATGGTTGGACCAGGGCACCGCAGGACGTGTCTTCAGGTCAAACGGATTGTGGGACAAGACCCAGAATGGAAGAGGCATCAAAAGGCAAGAAGTTCCGCCTGACCCCGGGAGCCGGCCGCCTATGTCAGGGGCGATCTTAGGCCATACCAGGGGAACAAGACTTGGGGAGGGGGCAGGAGCCAAGCGCCCCCTCCGAGTCCGCGTTTCTTGGACCCTGAAGTATGGCACTCAACATTCAAGGCAAGGCAGGGACATTGAAGCCTCTCAGGGACCAAGTATATCCAGAGTCCTTCCTACAGAAGGTGGTGGGGGTGGCGGCATTAGCAAGGCATCCCCCCACACAACTTGTCGGACCCTGAAGTATGGCTCTCAACATCCAGAACTTATGACATTTGTGCAAGGCAGGGACATCGAAGCCTCTCAGGGACCAAGGATATCCAGAGTCCTTCCTACAGAAGGTGGTGGGGGTGGCGGCATTAGCAAGGCATCCCCCCACACAACTTGTCAGACATGACCTCTGGATGTACTGGGTGTTCAATTTCAGAATTGAAACTACTAAGAAGCAATTAGAAGTGTTGTTTTCATGTTGCAGTAGGTTCCATGTAAATAATTATTTAATAAAACGTTTTATCCTGTTACTTTGCTGGTGTGTTGTGTATCTTTATATTATTTGTCGTTATTTTGGGTGGGGTGGGCGGTGGAGCCGAGCTGTCTTGCAGCCATCATGGCGTCGAGCTCGGTTTCTCTCACTAGTTTCATATTTCTCATGAGGGGTTGTTCCTAATTTTTCTATTTTAGCGAGGTCAAAAAAAGATCTCATCAGTGGTCTACTGATTTTGCTCGATTCCTTTTGTTTTTTCTAACGATTTATATGTTATAGTTTGCTAGCACGATACAGCGGCTAGTCCACATTTTATATATATGTCCTTTTTATTAGGGGTGTCTTCCGGTGGAGTCGGACGATCTACCTCTAATAAACGGTCCGGGTTGAACTAACTACCATCCTGATTTTGTATATCTTCTGAGCTGGATTTAAGCACACAATTGTTAAAGTATGAAACGTTTTATATTTCTAAAAAAAATACCAAGGTGTGTACATCCGGTAACGCACGAAAGTTTAAAAAGACATTCGGCTCCATTTACTGAAAAGTTTCATAAGAATAAAAAAGAAGTCTAGGTACAGTCTCTTTGACGTACTATAAGTTCTTTGAGGGGTGTATGAAGAAATTCAATAAGTTCAAATCGCAAGGTTTTTACTAAATATATAGGCCTGTGCGCGCACTCGGTCGCGCACGAAAGCCTGGAAATGCGATATCCATTTTATTGACAACTGTTGCCGAGAGTGCGCACACCGGGTCAAGTTTAGTAAGGCTATTTTTATTTACAGACAAATTTTAATGTGTTTAAAAAAAGGCAAGGTACAGACTTTCGAATTCTGTATTGCTTTACAAGGAGTCTCTATGCAACTTGAACAGTGAAGAAAACGGCTTGTTTTCGAAAAAAATATTGCCAGAACTTTATTGCCAAAAGTATAGGTTGCATACATGACATTTTTCTGAATTAGCATTTTAAAAACCAATGAAATTCACAGAAAAAACCATAGGTTTTACACACGTTATAGTTAGGAAGTAGCATTTAAAAAACCTATGAAATTCACAGAAAAAACCATAGGTTTGACACATGTTATAGTTAGCTGGAAATTTTACTGACATAAAACCAATGAAATTCCACGACCATGTCATGAGTGATGTAATATGTGACGTTATCAGCAGTGCATTGCATGCGCAACTTATAGTGAGTCCAACTAACTATAACGTGGAATTTCATTGGTTTTATGTCAGTAAAATTTCCAGCTAACTATAACATGTGTCAAACCTATGGTTTTTTCAGTGAATTTCATAGGTTTTTTAAATGCTACTTCCTAACTATAACGTGTGTAAAACCTATGGTTTTTTCTGTGAATATATATATATATATATATATATGATGAAGAATCCCCACTCTTCAAATCTCCCATTCACTGGAGACAAAAACAAGAGTGGACCCAAGTAAGTGCTATTTTCAGTTTATTGCAAGAAAAATAGCTCCGCCATGACGCGTTTCGGCAGCTCCTCTGCCTTGATCACATGAATTTCTAAGGTTTTTTAAATGCTAATTCCTAACTATAACGTGCCTAAAACCTATGTTTTTTTCGGTAAATTTCATAGGTTTTGTAAATGCCAATTTTTAAATGTATTATTATTATATTTACTTTTTATACGAATTTCTCACATTTTTATAATTTTTTTTATTTTTTTAATTTTTTTATTTATTTTCAAATCAGAAACAAAACAAAAAGAAAAACAACTACATCTGCATTGTAAATTAAGCACATACATAATATATCACGAAGGTATCTACAATTACGTTCTTTTAAATCTGAAAATATCTTCGATGAATGCAATGGAATTCTCCCGCGTTATAACAAGCAAATAAATGGAAATACAGATGCAGTTCAAAAAGAAAATTGAAAAGACACCCTAAAGCAAAAAGAAATAATAAAGAGATAAAAAAGAAAAGACATTCTCAATCACAATACAATGTCATTAACAAATCACAATCACAGTGCGAGTTCTTCACCTAATAGTTCTTCCATCAGCTGCGTCGCTCCCGATGCAGGACCCCCCAGCCACAAACACCACACAGCGCAACTCCCACCAAGCTCCAGCACCATCCAATGCCCTACTCAGAATGTGCAAGCAAATACAGTCGCAAAGGCTCCCAGATGTCCCTCGGCCTTGGCGTTAAGGGCAGCTCTTCCGCATAGACATTGAGGTTGTCGTGGCAATACACCAAATCAGCGAGCCAAGCCTTAAGGGCAGGCCGCTTACCTCTCCCCATGTGATCGCCACCCTTCTAGCAGCCATCAGCAGCGCCAGTCACACAAACATGCCACCCACCCCCCTAACATGTGGCACACAATAAAGAAGACACACCACCGGCGTACAGGGGAGGTCCGCGGCGACCATCTCACGCAAGCAATGCACCACCGCGTCCCAGAAAGCAGCCACCGTCTGGCAATTCCACGCTAAATGCATAAAGTCAGCATCATCTTGTCTGCATCTGTCACAGCAGGCCATCTCACGCAGTCCATACCTATACATTCGTGCCGGAGTGTAATACACCTGATGTATGTACTTGAAATGGATGATCTTACCGTTCATACAGAGTTTCCCAATTAGTGCACATATATGCTTCCTGTTATCCTCACAAATATCAACAGATAGAAATGTATTCCACTTGACCCAGCTCTTATCCAGTCCAGACACTGTTTCATCTTTAATAAGTTTATACAGTTTAGATATCAGTCTCTTATTATTGGGTATGGTGAGAACAGATTGTAAAGAGAATAGTTCAGAAGGCTCGATCGGAAAGGTGGTATAATGCTCCCGAGCTGCATGTTGCAGCCGATGGATCACGAACCGGAAGAGAAGCGACTGATTCTTAATGTGGCAAAAGTCCCCCTGTTCCGACAAAAGTGCTGTTGGGGTATACATCCCGCATATGAGAGATACCTGCCTCCCTCAACACCCTCATAGACGGGGCCTCATGTGTGACCGACAGATGCGCATGGTGCTCCAAGCGCAAGTCCGGCGCATACAATGGCAGTTTCTGCGCCAACTTCCCTATCCTCTGCCAAGCCGAGACCGTGGCATCCACCGCTTTGATCTCCAATTTCGGGGTGCCTTGCGAGCAATGAGTGACCACACTGTGCAGAGGGACGGGAGCTGCATCACTCTCCTCCACCGCAACGTGCAGTGTGAAGGCATGTGGCCTATACCAATAATAAAGATATTGAGCCTGAGCACTGAGATAATACGCATAGAAGTCTGGTGCCGCGAATCCGCCCTGCTCATATCCCCTGTTGAGGACTGACCTCTGCACTCTCGCTGCCTTGCCCCCCACACCAGCTGAAGCAGATGGCCCCGAAGGGTCCTAAAAATGGTCATGTTAAGCACTATGGGCACGTTCGCGAACAGATAAAGAAACCTGGGCAACACCACCATTTTAACAAGAGCGATACGGTCCGCCAGCGACAGCTGCAGCAACAACCAGGTCTCAACTGTGGTTTCCAATTTCGAACATGCCCTACCGTAATTCTCCCGAACCACAACTGCGGGGTCTCGGTGCACCCACACACCCAGATATTTAACGGGGTCCGTTGACCACACCAGTGGGAATTCAAGATCAGGTCGTGTGGTCCCAGTCGTTAGCGGAATTATGAACAACTTCTCCCAATTTATGTGTAAACCGGAAATGCGTCCGAATCTTACATATTCCCGCAGCAATTGCGCCAGATATTTAGATGGTTCACGCACAAATAGAACCATGTCATCAGCGTACAATGAAATGGATACCGGCCGATAATTAAAATTCAATTCGGTCTCTCTATGGTGCTGCCGGATAACGCAGGCCAGCTGTTCCAAAATGAGCGCAAACAGCATGGGCGAGAGGGTGCAGCCCTGCCGAGTCCCCCGCTCAATACACAATGATTCAGATGTCATCCCGCCGACCCGCACCCTCACCTCACCGTGTAAAGCACCATTATCTATTGGAGAAACAGTGGGGGAGCCTTACTTGTCGCAAAACTTGATGCATATACTGCCACTCCACAGAGTCAAACGCTTTGGCAGCATCCAATAACACTGCTGCAGCTTCCAAAGTAGGTTCTAACACATGGAACATGGAGAAGAGTGTGCAGAGGTTATGCGAGGTGGATCGCTCAGGCACAAAACCCGATTGATCAGGTAAAATCAGTCCTTGCAGCAAAGGCTGCAGTTTAGTGGCTAGAATCTTCGCTAAGATCTTGGCATCAATATTAATTAATGATAGCGGGTGGTATGAGTCACATCGCTCCGGCGGCTTGTCCTTCCTAAGCAATGTGACAATGAGCGCCTCTCGTAATGATGGAGGAAGCATCCCGGCATCGTACGCTTCCGCATAGATTCCAGCAGATGCGGCGAAAGCAGATCTGCATACTTCTTATGAAATTCTACCGAGAGCCCATCCGGGCCTAGCGCCCTGCATTAGGTAGCGCCGCAATTGCCAATTTAATGTCCTGCTCATCGATGGGAAGACAGAGATACTTACGCTGCGCAGACAGCCAAGCACACGCAATATCGTCCAAATATGCGTCAAACTCTTCTGTAGGCAGCGAACCTTGCGTGCTATATAAATCCACGTAAAATATACAAAACTGTTCTGTGATAGCCTCCGAAGTATAATGCTCGGCTCCCGCATCATCCAATATCCTATCCACGCGCTGCTGTTCAAATCTCGCTTTGATCTTAAACACTAGCGTCCGACTCGGCTTGCCCGCCTCCCCGTACCGTCTAGCTGCATGCCGTCGAGATACATACTTGATCTCTGACTCCGCCTGCGAATCATATTCCGCTATCAGTTTTTGGATCCGAGCCAGTTTGGGCAACACGGGGCGGCTAGCATAGTCGCGCTCTACATCGCGCAGCTCTGACTCAATTCTCTGCAACTGTGCTCGTATGTCACGTAGTATGCCTGCTGCACTCCCTATACATACCCCTCTAATGGTGACCTTAAAGGCCTCCCATAACGTCGCAGCCTGATCAACAGTACCCTTATTTAACGTGAAGTATTGCTCTATAGCCTCATGTATGGTCTGCTCGTACAGAGGATCAAGAAGCGTTTCAGAGCAACAGAGACAACGCACTCCAGTTGGATTCCTCAGGACCAGTCGCACCGGGTTATGATCCGACAGTGTACATGAAAGTGGCGCCACCTCGACAACCCACTCCATGAGCTCATCACCAATCAGCCAATAGTGAAGCCTAGACAATTCCCATGCATAGGTTTTGCATGCATACCCTCCTGTTGCCGCTGATTCCGGGCCCACCATACATCACACAGCCCAAACTCTTCCATAGCCCGCAGCACACTCGCAGCGACTCTGGGGGTGCGTTGCGTCTCATGGTTCGACTTATCTAACTTCGCATTCAAGTATGTATTCAAATCTCCCCACCAGACAGCAGGAGCAGCTGGTCATTCCCTCAATTGCTCACATATCCGAGCCACACAAGCTGCATCATCCACAATTGGTCTATACATAATTATAATGGTGACTAATGTACCATGTAACTTCCCGCATACCATAGCCATCCCCCTCATTGTCTGTATATGTGTGCAACACTTGAAGTCCACCCCCTTCTTCACCAATATCAACACACCCTTCGCATAGGAGGAATACGAGGCAGCAAGTCGAAAACTCGCCCACCTGCCCAGTGTCCCACATGCCACAAGCAGAGCCAGATGTGTCTCCTGCAACAGCGCCACCTGTACCCCCAGTCTATTTAGATATGCTAACACCTGCCGTACCTTTTTGGGAGAATTGAGGCCACGAACATAACAAGTTAACATTACACAGTTATCAGCCATTAAACATACATAATCCTAATAATAGCGGTTTGTGACAAAGAGCCCCCAGGGAGACCACGCAAGCGACTGCCAAACAACACTAGCGCTGTGTTCAGCATGCATCTTATCTCGCACCTGTGACTGACTTCAATACTCAGAGAACTCATAACATACAAAAACTTCACAAACCCCACTGCCCCCCACCACCCACTCCAACCACCCAATCAGGTGGAGACCAGCACCCCCCCACCTTACTACAACCATACGGGTAATACCCTCTTGGGGAAGAGGTACAGCAGCATATATACGCACCAAGGTGCGGCCGCCGGAACTATTTCCATATTACAACTGCTAAGTCCCACTCAAATAGCCACGTTAGGATCATTGCAAAACCTCATCCAGGACCCCCAGGAAAGCAACAATTACAATGGGCGCCCCCGCCCACCCCCCACCCCGACAGAATGTACTGCCTAGGACATCAGTTCTTTGCTCAGATCAAGAAGGCACATCAGTTCAGTATGTTTCGTAAACTTCAATGCAGATTTCGCATCTGTGAAGAAATGAGACTGCTCCTCGTGAGTGATTTTCAGCTTGGCCGGGTAGAACATAGCGTAGGGCACCGCCGCCTCCCTCAGCAACTTTTTCACCGGGACAAATTCCTGACGTGCTGACTGAACTGCCTGAGTATAGTCAGGGAAGAAGGATAACGTGCCACCTTTGTACACCACCCATTCCTTTGCCCTTGCTTCTCTTAGGATAGAATCTCTGTCTGCAAAATTAGGCAGTCATGCGATGATCGGACGCGGCGGCGCACCCAGCTTGGGCCTGGGCCCCAGCGATCTATGTGCCCTCTCCACAATCATCATACTTGATAGAGCAGTCCCAAAAAGTTTGCGCAACATGCCATCAATGAAAGGTACCATCTAGGATATGGGCGTGGTCTTGAAAGGCCAATAATTCTTATGTTATTGCGCTTCCAGGTCCTCATTCTTTGTGCTGATCACCTCCAGGACCTTTTCCATTTGTAGGATCTGAGTGCGAGTCTCAGCCTGCGCATCATGACCATCAGACATACGGTTCTCCAAGACGTCTAACCGGTGCTCATGCTTATCCACCTTCTTTTTTACGATATCGGTACCGGTCGCCAAAGCGTCTATTTTGCTGTCAATGGACTTCATCCCTGCACACAGCTCGAGGAGTGTAGTTCTGTTATCGTCTTTGGCCTCATCAGGTGTAGACGACCCACGTCTAGATTCCCCCTGTTCGCCCGAGCCTTCCACTGTTCGTGTCTGCTGCATGCTCTCGAAGGCCAACTTCGCTTGCTTGGGCTCCGATTTGCCCATGATGATACACCACATGAACCAGCAGGCTGATAGTACCGACAAGCAGTTAGAGAGCAAGCAGCATGAAAGTCCTGCCCAGACAGCCTCACAGTACCCCGTTGCACCTCCTCACTCTTTGCTGGGTGCCTCTACCACACAACGCTACGTAGATCGCTGTGAGGGCCAGTGTTACTGGCAGTATGCCTGCGTGTCAAAACTCAATAAGGTTCTGCTCCTCGCCGCCAGTTCGCCATTCAAAACACCTGGGGCAGACACTTACAGCCCCATACAGGCCGGCCACCATCCACAGCTGCCTCAAGGCCCCCCGCAGCACCTCACCCACCCGTGACTGAGACCGGCCCAAAAGCGGAGCAAGGCAGCCGACAGGAAGTTCCCCACCGGCCCCGCAAACAGCACAGCACCCGGTCTGGCACTGTGAGCAGCGCCGCCCCGACCGCAGCCCCCCCTAGGCCCCGCCGCACAAGACCCGCAAGGCGCCGCCACAGTCTATGGGCAGAGCACCCCACAAGCCTCAGGCCGCCCGGCCCAGCGAGCCCAGCCACACCAGCGCCCCACTCACCGACACCTCCCTCGTAGGTAACCGCTCTGTGTCCTTGCCTCCACAGCGTCAGCGCCTCAGTATTGAGCAGCCTTCCCTCCGCCTCCTCCTGACCGCAGTGGCAGGCCGTCAATTCCACTCCAGGCAGCCAGGCAGCGCAGGTCTGGAACCGCCAGTGGGATGATATGCGGTTCTCAGATGGGCATGGCCCATCACGGAGACAGGTACTCTCCGCCTCCTCAAGGTATATCACAGTCGCCGAGAGTCAGCCTCCGACCAGGCTCAGATACTGGAAGTGCTTTACGCACCTCGGCGTCAGCCACACACAACTATCACTCCATTGATGCAGTCAGCTAGGGTGCGCTCAGATCTCCCAGCGTGGCGCCACCATTTTGTTAATCGTTCCGCGATCCACAAGTCTCGAAAGTTCAGGGTGAAAGCGCGGGGCTCAATTCAACTGTGCCGCCTCATAATGTGCCGCTGCCTCCATAAAACCCCCAGACGGGTTTATACTCGGTGCCCAGCAGGATTAAGGATGGTAATCGCCCGGTATAGGATTCCGGCGCGCGGAGCTCCCTCACAAGGCAGCCATTCCGCTACGCACCGTAGCCACGCCCCCACATTTTTATAATAATTATGTGTAGTTATTTTATTTTTTAAATTACATTACATATTTTTTATGTAAAATAATAAAAAAACAAAATTCAAAAATAATTTTCTGTAAAAAAACAAAGTTCAATATATTAAAATTAAATTCTATATATCTTTTTTGCATTTTTTTTGTGGTAAACGTACGGTACCTGTACGGTGCTCGCACCATCCTTTGTATCTGTAATCGTACTGTACGCGTACCCAAGCATACGTTACGAATACGTTTTGATGTTCTGCGTCACATCGGTGCTACCGCGTGACGTCATGTACATTTGTACGGCACACCGTACTCGTACACCGCGAAAGTTTCTTAATGTTTAAAAAGATTTATCTATGTATTTAATGTAAATATTAAGGCAAGACATTATCTGAGATAATCATGAAAATAGTTTTTATTTACTTTTAATAAGCGTATATTACTTTTAAAAGCAATTACGTAAATCGCGTGGGTACGTCGTATGTACGCGCATTGTAAGCGTACCGTACGCGCATGCCATGTGCCTTCAAAACAAGAGATTTGATTGGTTCATAATACTTTCTATTTCAACTGTTGAAAGACCCCACCCATTTTAATCATTATTCTTTGACTTTCACTGAAGAATCATCTGTTTTCTGAAGCTCCTGTGTATTAGAAGACAACTTTAATATGGCTGCACATCAGGAAGAAGATACTTCTGAACACTCTTCAGAAGAGGAATTTCTGGCTGAGGATGCACAGCCAAAAAGGAAAGAAGCTTTAATCACGACATTTTTCACATTTCCAGATGGGAAAAAGAAGGTGAATGCTGCCAAGGTCACCGCAAGGTGTGTGGGACCACACTTTCTAGAGGAGATCCGAGCAAAAAATATTCATTTGGAACCGCCAGCATGGTTCGACACGTGAAGACTCTTCATCCTCGCAATTATGTGAGAGCTTCATGTGATAGGCTGTGGGACGACCCTCCACCAGCTGTTGCCAGCACTTCAACAGCATCATCCAGTCCGCATCCGGACATCCGTCCCGATTTTGGAGACCTGATAATTTGTTGTGAATTTTGTAATTTTGTAAAGAGACATTGTGCTATGGGGAACAATCAATTGATTTGATTTGCAGGTGCAAACAGGAGCACCGTTGCTCCTGCCGTTAATTTTTTTTGTTTATTTGTTCCCGTTGGAGACTTTTTTGTTTGGTCAAGGTAAGAGAGAAGACCCCTCATGTTCCAGGGAACAGGGTACTAAATGACCAAGCAAGTCTGAGGAGTATCCCTGGACTAACTTCAGGACAACAATTTATATGGTAATATCACTACGAACACATATTATCCGTGCATGTGCTCTTAGGAAACAGGCCAAAACTAAAATATAATGTTTACACTCTTTTATTAAAATATAATCACATTTTTTCATGTTAAAATTTCAGAAGAAACAAATATTCTGAAAGCATACAATGTACAGACATATTATACAGTTAAATAGAATACATAAAAAGGTTTTTTATCAAAGCAATACCTAAAAAAAACACCTAATACATAAAATACATTTCACATTACAATAATTTCCAATTAAAAAATATTTTTTTACAAAACAACCAGAACACCCCTTATACTCTGATGGTTGGAAAGATGTTTCTACCGATTTGTGAGATCCAATAGCCTTAAACAATTCATATATTACTACCAGAGTTCATAGATTGACATGTTGATGTTATCCTCTAGGCTTTACTTGGATTCTCTATTATTCAATGCATCGATGCGTTTCAGTGTAAGTACTGTAGATAAGGTCACACCTTCCTCAGGACAGATTAAAGCGGGGTCCTCAATTTCATATGATTGGCATCCTTCTAAATTTTTGGTATCGAGTAGATATGAGCTTCAGCTTCCTATATGACCAGGCTCCCCAGTTGTAGGGTCTGGCACCTCTTCATTCAGATGATGTTTCCTTTTTTCCAACTTTTTACGAGGTCTGTACGTTTAATTCCTCTCTTGTATAGATTAATTCTGTGTTAACGGTTCCCTCTCCTTTTTGGTGTTCGGTTAATTTTTCCTTATTTCGATGTGCAGATATCTATTTTCTTCTATCATAGGTGACAGTGCTGTTTCTAAAGGTTTCCACTTGACACGGAGGTTATGTGGTACACTCCTCAGCGAGACTTATCAAACATCGAATAGGACACAAGGTTACGACGACAGCGGACGTTTATAAGGCATTTTATCTCTTCCATAGAACATATCCAGTTCTAAAACCCCGCTGAGGAGTGTACCACAGAACCTCCGTGTCGAGTGGAAAACTTTAGAAACAGCACTGTCACCTATGATAGAACAAAATAGATATCTGCACATCTAAATAAGGTCGACACGGAGGTTATGTGGTACACTCTTCAGCGGGGTCAAGAGAGAAATTAAACGTACAGACCTCGTAAAAAGTTGGAAAAAAGGAAACATTATCTGAATGAAGAGGTTCCAGACCCTACAACTGGGGAGCCTGGTCATATAGGACGCTGAAGCTCATATCTACTGTGACAAGAACCGAGACATTGAATCAGGAACCATGCCTAACATAGTGGTGAGATATTAGATGACATCGGGTGAGAGACATATAAGACCACGCCGGCGATACCAAAAATTTAGAAGGATTTCAATCAAATGAAATTGAGGACCCTGCTTTAATCTTAAAAAGGGCTAAGACAGCCTGTAAGCGTCACAAAAGATTTGGAGACAGGGGTACTTGCCTGACCATGAGAGGGCATACAAACTGAGTCTTAGAGAGTATCACGCTTGGATAAGGAAAACCCGTGCTGCTTACTACACTGAGCGGATCGACAAAGCTGATTGCTCCGCTAAAGAACTATTTGTAGTATACAAGGAGTTATCCTCATTGGCCTCTCTTGAAGAACGAGTGGTGACCTCTGTGCCATCTTGCAATCAGATAGCCGACTTTTTCCATAGTAAGGTGCAGGATATTTACTCTGCTTTTCCCAGCACGGCCAGAGCTCGGGCCAGTGGTAATACACCCATGGAGGAGGGACCCTTGGTCACTGATAGTCTGTGTGCTTTTACAGCCCCGGACCTAGGCCAACTGGTTAAAGTGGCCGGAGGCATAAAATCTGGCTCTCCTAGAGATCCGGCCCCAGCCAAAATTATGTGAGGCAACATGGAGACGTTAGCGCCGTTTATCAGGCATCTTCTTATCCTGTCTTTTGACTCTGGCGGGGTACCGACAACTTGGAAACAAGCGGTGGTACTCCCACTCAAGAAGAAACCACAGATTAGTATAACTCAAATGAGTAACTACGGCCTATCTCACTCCTTCCCTATATTTTGAAAATAGCAGAAAAGTTGGTCAATAAATGCCTTTCGGCTCATATTGAAACCCACTAACTGCTACATTCCACTCAGGCAGGCTTCCGCGCCCGCCACTCCACGGAGTCAGCGTTACTCTACTCCACGGAGACGTTGCGGAAACATGTAGATGAAGGTCAAACAGCGGCACTGATTCTTCTTGACCTCAGTGCCGCGTTTGACACGGTGGCACATCACACTCTGCTTCAGTGCTTGAGGGAAGGTGGAGTGGTGGTAAGGCGTGGCAATGGCTGGAATCCTTTCTCCACGGGCGCAGTTTTTTGCGTGGAGCTGGGACCCCATAGGTCCAGGGCTATTGCCCTGAACCAGGGCGCCGCCACAGTCTATGGGCAGAGCACCCCACAAGCCTCAGGCCGCCCGGCCCAGCGAGCCCGGCCACACCAGCGCCCCACTCACCGACACCTCCCTCGTAGGTAACTGCTCTGTGTCCTTGCCTCCACAGCGTCAGCGCCTCAGTATTGAGCAGCCTTCCCTCCGCCTCCTCCTGGTGGTGGTGTGGAGTGCAAAAAAACGATGGATTTGGGCCCAGATCTTTGGACTGGGGTGAATGTGTGACATTGATCCACATTCTGTCCATCACCTGTTTTGTTTGCAATTGCCGCCATAAGTGCGCTGGGGATGCTCAGACGTGGGTCCCAGGCACTCCACACCACTGGAGTCAAGCTAGCCGGGCTGATGAGAGGTGTTACCTCGAAACCGGTCCGGTCCTCAGATGCTTGATTCCGTTCTGGGAAGGACATGGCTTTTGTAGTTCGGACTGGACTGTTCCCATGGGGCACAGGGTCAGAGCTGATTTGCATATCGCCATTGTCTAACCCAGGGTGGTGTGGAGTGCAAAAAAATGATGGATTTGGGTCCAGATCTTTGGACTGGGGTGAATGTGTGACATTGATCCACATTCTGTCCATCACCTGTTTTGTTTGCATTGTAAATGTGGCGCATCCATGGAGGTGGTGGCATGGTGCACAATAACTGACATATCCCTGGGGATGCACCAGTTATTGTAAATCTGCCCCTTAGTGTTTTAATGCTGTGAATGGATTACTACACACTGATGAATGAGTCACTACAACAGTGCAACAGCAGTGAAAGAGTGCTTGGTGAAAGTGTAAGGATGCAGACTGGGGAATGGAAGGTGTGAAACACAAGTGAGCAGGTGGATACAAGACTGCATGCATAGTTCATAGAGGTTTGAAGCAGTGCATGCCCTAAGGCGTACTTTCCTGCATCAGTATTTGTGTACTGAGTGAATGATTACAGTTCTGCAAGGGGAGTGGCTAACTGAATTTATAAGGGCTTCACTTTTAGCACAGTTAATGGATAAGCACATACTACTGAAAGGGTCACTACAACACAGAAACAGCAGTGACAGAGTGGTTGGTGGAAGTGTAAGGATACAGACTGGGGAATTGAAGGTATAAAACACAAGTTTGGAGGTGGATATAAGACTACATGCATAGTGTATAAGGGTTTGAAGCAGTCCATGCCCTAAGGCCTACTTAGCTGCATGAGTACTTGGGTACTGACTGAATGATTACAGTTCTGCAAGGAGAGTGCCTGACTGAATTTATAACTGCTTCTCTTTTAGCACAGTGCATAGATAAGAACATGCTACTGAATGGCTCTCTACAATACTGAAACAGCAGTGACAGTCTGCTTGGTGGAAGTGTGAGGATACAGACTGGGGAATTGAAGGTATAAAAGACAAGTTTGCAGGTGCTTAGAAGACTGCATGGATAGTGTATAGGGGTTTCAAGCAGTACATGCCCTAAGGCCTACTTTGATGCCTGAGTACTTGGGTACTGACTGAATGATTACAGTTCTGCAAGGAGAGTGCCTGACTGAATGTATAAGTGCTTCAGTTTTAGCACAGAACATAGATAAGCACATACTGCTGAATGGCTCACTACAATACTGAAACAGCAGTGACAGAGTGTTTGGTGGAAGTGTAAGGATACAGACTGGGGTATTGAATGTATAAAAGAGAAGTTTGCAGGTGCATAGAAGACTGCATGGAGAGTGTATAGGGGTTTGAAGCAGTACATGCCCTAAGGCCTACTTTGATGCATGAGTACTTGGGTACTGACTGAATGATTACAGTTCTGCAAGGAGAGTGCCTGACTGAATGTATAAGTGCTTCAGTTTTAGCACAGAACATAGATAAGCACATACTGCTGAATGGCTCACTACAATACTGAAACAGCAGTGACAGAGTGTTTGGTGGAAGTGTAAGGATACAGACTGGGGAATTGAAGGTATAAAAGACAAGTTTGCACGTGCATAGAAGACTGCATGCATAGTGTATAGGGGTTAGAAGCAGTCCATGCTCCAATGCCTAATTTGCTGCATGAGTACTTGGACTCTGACTGAATGATTACAAGTCTGCAAGGAGAGTGCCTGACTGAATTTATAAGTGCTTCAGTTTTAGCACAGTGCATAGATAAGCACATACTGCTGAATGGCTCACTACAATACTGAAACAGCAGTGACAGAGTGTTTGGTGGAAGTGTAAGGATTAGGCCTGGGCATAGTATGCGTAGTCGCACTACGCAAAGCTACGCGAAGACGTTCTCGCACTACGCGAGCTTCACGTAGCTTCGCAAGCGTGTGTAGTTGCTTGCCGAACCCGTTCGCGTGGTGTTTTTCTTGTTCCGGAGCGCATTTTGCGTGTTCGGGGCGCTGTCTGCGTGCTCGGGGGATTGTAGATCGCGTAGTTACCCATGCGGTGGGCTATGGACGCGGCCATCTTGTTTTTTAAATTTTACCGCCCACTCACGTTGCCTTATTTCCTGTTCCGGGTCGCGTATAATGTGTTCGCGTTGTGCATGTCATGTTCGGGAACGCTTTCTACTTGTTCGCGACGACAAGTGCGTGTTAGCGGGAAATATCGCACAAACTTACCCACGTGGTCACGACGGGCGCGGCCATCTTGTTTTTCACTCTTTACTATGGTTCTGGGCCTAGTTTTCTATCCCACTTTAATCTTTGCAAACTTTACTTATTTTCACAGTTTTTCTGACTTTTTTTATTTATTATCTCGGTCTCTCTGTCCCTAAGTTTATATTGTGTGATTTATTTCTACTTTCACTGTGTTTTTGTTACTTTTCTACTGTTTTATTTTACTTCTTTATTGAAACTCCTACTTCATCCCCCAAAATTCCACTCAAATTTTTTCCTTCTTTTTATTTCTGCCTCCACCCCAGAACCATGGCTAAAGTTAGCAGTACTGGCTCCAAGGGCATGGCGACTGTGCCCAAGAGCCGGCTGGTTTGGGGCAGAATGTGCCCTGCAAGGGTGCAGGCCTGACAACTTTTTGGAGAGGCGGAGGTAGCCGCCCTGGTTTTCTTCATCCAGCGCCACCTCCCCTTGTCCTTGGAAGCAGGCGGCAGGCCAGTTTCTGTGTACCTTATCCAGGAGCGTCACCGCCGGTGGGTGAAGGTACGCCGGGCAGTGTTTCGCTGCTTGGGGATTCGGCGCACCCACCAGCAGCTGGCCCACCGGTGGTCAAACATCCTGGACCGGGAGCAGGACCTGTTGGACCTGCTAGGTGTCGAGGTCGTGGGGCTTGGTGAGTAGCTAGTAATATATAGTAGTATAAGTATTGTGTATAATTCTTTGACGAATAACCCGATTACTGGTGCGCTGCCGCTTAGTTACATTGCAGATCAATTCCGTTTCAAAATCGTCTGTGATTGTATGACACAGGTGCTGCTCAGCACTTCTCTTACTTGTTTGTAACTTTGCGCTAGCTTGGGCTGATTATTGATGTTAGAGTTTACTTTAGAGAACTGAAGTTAGTTAATGCTATTGCTAGAGTCTAGTCCTTCCATTGTCCTTCAGTGAAATAGTGGTGGATGGATAATAGGTTTACTTAGTATTAGTTAATATTTTTTTTATGGTCTGTGTGACGCCTCCTCTGTCACTGAATGCATCCTACCCCAGTCCTCCATAGAACCTTTTTGTAGTTTGTTTAGTGAGTGGTAAGCTTAGCAATAGCATTGTCAGTCAGTAGCAGAATAACTTATGACGCAACCAACCAACAATTTGGTGTATGCACAAATTTATGCATGTGTCCTCCATCTCATCTATGCATTTTTGCTGGCAAAAATAAAATGGAAATGCAGACTTACTGAACAATTGGCCCATCTGGAAAAGGTGGTGTAGGTCAGGTGGTACTGTCTTCATTAGTATTCTGCAATCAGAATGATTATGGAACATTTGATTAGTGTTCATATAAGTAGACGGTCCATGAATCCTGCAAGCCAGTAGTTGTTTATATAGGTCCATTTTATTGCAATTGTTGTTTCCTAAAATGTTTGAGCGTTTTTTTTTTATTTATTTGTTTCACAGCACTCAATGTTTCTCTCTTTCTTTATTATTTCTTACATGATCAGCACCCAGGGGCAAGAAGACGGGGTCCGAGATGGCAGGACAACCACCAGAGAGCGCTCCTCTACCAAGGATCCTGCTGCTGGCCTCCAGTAAGTCCTGCAGTGCTTATATTATTAACAATTATATTTCCCTAACTTTTAACGCACCTTATTTTTTCCAAACTATTAATTACTCTTCCTCCTAATTCAATTGTTAACAAAAGCCTCTTCCATCTTCATTATCTGTTTTCCAAATTTTGGGTATCCCTGCCTTTCAGTTCCTTCAAACTGCCTCTGCTATGACTCTCTGTACTACTACTATTAGACTGTCTTTAGCTAAGCTTTCCATGTTGGCCACTCTTTAGTTAAGGTTTTCTTTTGAATAAAGCTGTGATAGAACAATAGCTGTAGCCACTGGGTCCACTTCTGTCCTTTGCGTTGTCCTCTTTAATCTCTAGGCTTTGATAATTCCCACCAATAAAATGCGCAACCAGATGTTTGTCTAGTATTTTTTGTTAGGTTAGTAGTACATACTACTACTACTGTTGTGGGTATTCTGCACAGCCACATACATAACTATCCTCAAGAAAATAGGATGTTGGTGATGGGAGGTTGGACCTTACTTACACCTCAGTCAGAGAACTCGGAACCCACAATTCACTGACCGAGTAGCTATAGTGTCACAGTCATTAGTCATTATGTCCTGAACCACCACATGAACATACCCAATGAATTTATTACACAACCCAGAACATAACACCCTTTCGCTCACTCACTCGTGTAAGTCCACAACACCACAGACACACCAAATATACCTCAGAGTCTATGTGCCAGTTCAAAAGCTTTATTTTTTTTAAATAATAACAAGCTTTGTAAGTTGTTCCATGAAATTACATCCAGCTCCAACATGCAAAATAAAGAAGATTAAAACTAAACATTTGTACAACTAGTGCATGATAGAGATCGTAGAAGAGAATCATCTCCGTTTTATGAGAAAAATGGGGCACGTTAGACAGTATAATACAATTATGCAAGTTTTTTGCAGTCATGCCAAAAAGTGTAACATTATGGCTAAGCAATAGGGACTAATCGAACTCCATAAAAAAGTGGCTTGTTTTTCATCCTCTTCACTTGTATGCAGCACTCAAAGGCATCTTACTGCGCAACAAGCTGCGAGGTAACATGCAAAAAAGAGTAGACATGAATCTAAAATGGTTACATGGCTCAGGCTAACTTTCCAAAGACTGCATTAGGAGTATAGATTAGATGACCCTAGGGACCATATAATACTACTACTAATGTCTGTCTATCTACTGACTCTACTGTAGTACGCAATTTGGACTAGTGATGATTTATGTTATACTTTAACTGTTTTTTCAATATTCCTTCTTGGTGAAAACGAATAAAATAGGGGGAGGTGTACAGGCATCTAAATAGGGGTACCTGTTTTTATAGATGCACTACCAGTACCAACCACCACTGCCGGCGGGGCCGGCGGCGATGCCAATGCTGCCATTAAGGAGGGGGCAGGAGATGCGGCACGTGCGGGAGCACCAGTGGGGGAGGAAACAGCAGTGGTGGGTGGTGGTAAGTTGAATTCATTACTTATTGGCATTACTAGCTGGAAGGGGGACACTTCACTCACTTTACTGTGAGACTTATTAAGTTAGTATGAACTTGAAGTTGTACTGAACAATATTCAACGGTTGGAGAAGACACCCTTTACTTAGCATTACCAATGCATTATCAATAGCATTACCAGTGTGAGTTGAGTAAACAAAGTCTCTTCTATCAGACTCCAGCTCAGCTGTGAAAGTTATGGAGAAGACTAAAAGTCAGATCAGATGACCTTGTTGGATGTGCTGAACAAAAAGGGAAAGAACTAGGGTGGAAGGAGGAAGGACGAAAGAGATGTAATATTATACGACTAGCAGAGAAGGATACTTTGGAAGCAGCATGCAGGTGGCTGATAGGAATCAGATGCATTGGTTGTTGAAGGATGGGTGGAAGGTGAAAGAAGATGCCTGCCTGGGTGGACGACACAATATGGAAGTATAGTGGATAGGAAAAATCATCAACAGTGTTTGTGTCAAACCCAAAGCCAAGACAAGTAAGCATGAGCGAATTTTGCGGATCTCGCGTTCGCGAATTTTGCGGATTTGCGGATTCGCAATCCGCAAAATCCGCGAATTCCCGCGAATTTGCGGATTTTTTTTTTTTGTGTTCGCCCGTGTTTCTGCCAGTTCGCGAGGGTTTTTACAATTTCGCAATTTGCGAACTTACCTGTCGGGTCGCAAGTTTTGCGAACTTGTTGTTTCTACGTGTCCAGCCTGTTTGGGACACTCTTCTTCATCACTGCCACTCTCTGTCACCACTGCCACTCTCTGACTACTCATGCCACCCTCTGGCCCACCCATGCCACCCTCTGTTTCATCACCACACCCTCTGGTTGTCCAGTGTACATTATTTTCGGCAAAGCAAAGCACACCTTCCCTGCCTCAAGTGACCTGAATTAATTTGGGGCTGATTAATGTGTCACAGAATATTTTTTTAGCTGGCACCTGCTTCCTTAGTGCGCCCTGATTAGTGATCTTTTGCACTTGCTAAGTGCTTTCATTGTTGCAAAATTAGTTACAACACCTGCCCTGCCCCAACTGACAATAATGAATTAGGGGCTGATTAATGGATTTTAACTTCCAGCCTGGCTCCTGCTTGTCTCCCTTAGCTGTAATTCAGGACCTTTGTGGCATATGTGTAACTATTCTGAGGTTCAGAGCAGGGTCACATAATAGTTTCAACTGGCAACTGAACTCTGGAGGGGCCCCTCAGGAAGCACTACAGGAAATGGCTACTAATGATGAGCCTGAACTTTTGAACCTGGTAAGTAGTTACTTTCAGTTTTGCTAAGATCGTATTTCTGCAATTTTGCACTTATTCGCGGGGCGCGAACTCACGCGAACTCACGCGAACAGTGCGAGCAGTGCGAGCAAAATCCGCTGCTCGCGGATTTGCGGATTTTGCGGGAGATTCGCGAATCTCGCGGATTGCGGATTTCCCGAAAATCCGCAAAATCCGCGAGCGGAACGGATTTTCCACCCATGCCTAAAGACAAGGAAGGAAGGAGTGGACGCATGGGTGGTTGCTGGTGAAAGTGAAACCAGCTCAGGTTTGTTAAGCGATACCTAATTAAAAAAGAATGATATGCATTTACTTTTAATTGATGGATGCCCCCGGATGTATTCATCATAGGTGAAGACTGTCACTGGATGAAGACAAATCTTACTTTGAAGATAATGTAAAATAAACTGCACCAGAGTAGCAAAGCAGTGGGTCATCATATATTATATAAAATTAGGATTTCATTTCAGAATACAGTTGATGACTCAGTAGTTTGCAAGCACATCATATATGTTATCAAGTGCCTTCCTCTGAATCCAAGGACCACTTCCTATCTATGTTAATTATTTTCCAATTTTTATTTATATGTTTACTTACCAGTAATTGTCCACAATCCATAGTTTGCTCCCCCCACCCTGCCCCTCTCCACGTCACCACCAGCCAGCACTCCCACCTCTGACCGCTACTGGACTGATATGTCGTTCCATATAAGTAATGATCATTGGATCAGAAGTATATTATATTATTATTAATCTTCCTTTTTGTAGTCACCAGGGCACAGTGAAAGTGAAATTGAGCAATTGCCCTTCATGTAACAGAGAGAGTATGGCCAGTGCCACCTGTAATCGAAAAATATACGATCTTCCCCACCTGCAGCTTAGTAGATAAAAGTGACAGGCGTCAATGTATTGACTCGAATGTTGGTCTTGGACCCAAGCTTAGCTGACTGAGCTGGCTTGCCTGCTACAGCCTACAACAAGGTTATGTAATTTATGTAAACTAGAGATAAGAAAAAGACTGGTGTTCTTCTGTGTACTGTAGTCCATCCATAGTACTAAGGCAAGTATAATGCCGGAAAAAAACTCCAACAAATGTTAGAGGCCGGGGAAGCAGGAGGATAGGTACTTAAAGTTACCACAAATGTTATGTACTGCGCTTGCTAGTGCTACTGTGCCGCTATGTGTTGAATTCATTTTGTGTTACTGTTTTGCTAAGAGTTTTGGTTACAATTCTGTTTCTTTCTTTATTGATCCTCCTTCCCAAAAACCAACACGGAAGGAGTTGGCAGCCAGGGCCAGGCAACAGAAACTGCAGGCCATCGTTGAGGAATACTGCCCACTGGTGGCTCAGGCCGAGGAGGAGAAGGAGGAGGAGGCGGCGGCAGCAGCTGCTGCCTCTTCCAATGCCCCGGGCCTCAGCTAGGCCCCGACCTGCAGGAGTACGGCACCGAGGTCAGGCAGCCGCCCACCGATGCCATTTGTCAACATCTGCTGCCCCCCCCACATGGATGCAAATGTAGGTGCCGTGCATTTTACCAGCAACTTCTCCTCCGGATGGCACAGCTGGCGGACCATTTAGAGAAGCGCGTCAAAATCCTGGTGGATAAACACCTTAAAGCCTGCCTATTATAGATGGACCCTGTTGAGTTGCGTTTTTTTAGTACTTTTGTTGGTGGGTGGGAATTGGGTGTTGGGGTTTCTCTTATTTTTTGGACATTCGTTGGACTTGGACATTGGTTGGGGTTAGGGAGAAAGGTGGGTGAGGTGTGGGATAGGCTATTTTTGTTATGAAAATAAATGTTATTTATTTATACTTACACATACAATCATAATGTTTTGTGGTGGGGTTACTGTTTCACGAATTAATGTACGTCACAAGGTTTACTTGCAGGTGCAGGGCAGCAGCCAGTGTTTGATTCAAATAATCTGCCAATTTTGTACCATGCGAACAGATAGATGTGGTACCCCTCACCCCTCACTGAGTTATATTTCTCCTGCTAGTGCTACTAGTTCTACCAGTTGCTCCTCCTACTCCATTATACATCCCAGCAAACTTATCTTACCTGTGATTGATGAGGATTAAGTTTGGCACAGCAATGGCTGCATCGTTTCCCAAGAGAATGGAGAAGATGCAGTGGTTGTGGTGGTAGTAGTAGACACTGGCACTATCATTTGCAAACAAAGAAAAAGAGACAGTCATTTGCCTTAGAGAGACTGTGGGAGTAGTTGAAAAATACACTACATAAGAAGACTGCCAAACAAACAATATTGCAACTGCTAAACTAAAAGAAAACAATGGTGGAGGGGACAGCCTAGTATAAGAAGCTAAGAAGTTAAACTTTAGTTGGGTTGAAGGAGTCACTTAAACACAATCCTAATACTTTAATGTTGTAAAGCCAATCAATGCCGGCAATTAATTATGATGTATTCAGTGGGTCCCTTTGGAAAATTAATTGGCTTGTACATACATTGAGCATGGGTGGGCAAGCAGAAGAAGATCCTCACCCTGCCTCGTTGACATTTAATTAGTATTGCTTTCACCACAGCTGCCCAATCAAGCCTGTAATCAATTGTTGGTATAGATTTAATGTAGTGACATCACACCTCAATATAAAACCACACCGCCCGGGGAAAGAGGGTTAGGGTTTGATGAATGGATAGGAAGGGGGGTTTGAGAAAAGGTTTGTACGCATGGAGACAACAAAAGCAAAATAATATTTCAAGACGATGATGATCCACTATCCAATAAATCTATAAAGGTAGAAAAAGGAAATGCATGCATGATGAAGATAACTTGATGGTTAATGAGTAGTGCTTAACTACTACTACACAATTAAACAGTACAGGGAAGTAGTATTATATGAAATTTGCCTTTGGTGTATGCCCTCAGAGAAACCCTAATTACCTGCTGTACCGGGCTGAAAGCTAGTATACAAAATTAGAAAATAGTTGTAGGGAGCAATTAGCAAACAAAGTCACACAGTCATACAATGAATGAAGAGAAAAAAAAATCAAATTATTAAAAAGACGAAAATGATACTAAAGTTACTGCATTATCCAGGTCCAAATGTTTAGTTGTATCTCGTCATTCATCTTGGTCCTCCCTTCCATGGACACTCTGCACATCATTCTTGGGTGCCACTGGCTGGCTGATGAGTATTGGTAAGGTAAGTGTGAGTTGTTGCTCCAAGTATAATAGCACTGGGTAAAAGGCCGGCCTATAAGTGTTGATGGAAAAACAAAAGGGGTATTGAAAAATAAATGAATGAAAAAAACATCAATTACGGTGTAGTGCAAAAAGACAAGACTCTTGAGCGAGAAAACTTTCAGACTGAGGAGTCTTGGATACATCATCCCCTTTTGTATCGCTTTGGATACATTGTGTCTACTCTACTATTATTTACACAGCATTACAAGAACAACAAGACAGGAGCCAGCACAGAACAGGTCCACAGCACCAGGCAATGACCCAAACTCCATTTACCTTACTTTTTGACAGAGCCAGACAAAAGGGATATACAGCAACCTAGCATTTTCCAAATCAAGTGACTAAATCAATGCGTCACTGTCAGTCATCATACCACTATTCAAGTCCACCACTGCACAGACATCAAGCCTACGTCTGCTGTGGTTCTTGTTGATTGGTTGTGTTTACCTTTTAGCCCACTTCCTGAACCGTATTCCATCAATCATCTCTGATCCAACTGACTGACTGCGGGCAAAGATCGCATGGTTATCATCATCATCATCATCAGGTGTGGTACGTGTACGTGTTGTCCAACAGACGAACACCAACTCAGTCTGTAGTGAGTGACTCCGATTAAGTAAGTCCAGACTGCACCTGCAGTAGTAGGAGTACAATTGGTTATTATTAAACAACATGGAAACATTGACTATCACTTGAGTCACTTTTACTTTGTTATTATTTTAACTACTAGTATAGTTCGACTTCATGCACCTTTGCTCAGAGTCAGCAAGCATCTAATACAATGCATGGCATCATTTATTAATCATATACCTGTCTTGCCCTTCTCTTTGGCTTTCATATCAGAGATGCCCAGCCTTCTGAAAGTGATGACGAGTTTACTCAAGTTCTGACAGTGAAGAGTTGTGTATGCCTGCAGACAGTGATGAGTTTCGGATTGGAAACAAAACAGAAGATGGCTATAGTCACGTACGTTTATCTTGTTATGGAGGGATTGTGAGAGGCTACATTATTGTACTATTCTCCATCTCCATCCAATGTCTGGCAAGATGGAAATGTATATAGGGCGAGTCAGGAAGATGGAGCAGGACTCTGAGGAGTGGAGTGGACAGTTAAATGCACAGACGTGCAACTCCAATAGGTAAATAAAAATAAGAGACGGTGGTGATGGATATGTTGTGGTTTGATTTCAACCAGAAAGACAGATATACACACAAATTAACCCCTTGTGTGCTGCCGTTGGCCGTTGGCTGACGGCAGCACTACCTCCCTAGGGCTGCTGTCGGCCAACAGCCGATGGAGCCACGCCCACTCTTTAAAACGCCCGCACCGCGGCGGAAATAACGCTTTGGTTAAGGCATTAAGAAAGGGAGAAGGTAACAATTTGAAAGCCTAGTTGTCAGGGAAGAGGGGCTCGTCCTCAAACCCTGGTGTTCGGACAGAAGTAGGTCATGTAACCCATTACTTATGTCTTCAGAGTCGCTCTCCTCTTCCTGCTGTGATTCACGTATTTTGTAGTCCGGTGGTATGAAGTGCAGATTTATTTTGATCATGGTAAACATCTCCACGCTTTTGGGCGAGAGACTGGTCCTTTTCACAGTTACAATGGCAACAACAGCACTGAAAACACGCTCAGAAGAGACACTTGTGACAGGGCAAGCCAGATACTTTATCGCCAGCCTGCTGAGCACTGGCCATTGGCTTCTTTTCCCATACCAATACACCAATGGGCTTTGCTCCAGGAAGACCTCTGTTGTGTCATCCAGATAGTCCTGGACCATCCGCTCAATGTTCCGTGGTGCTCCGATTTGATTGGCCTCTTTTGACTTTGCGCCAGCAACGGACTTACCCATCCCTTTCTATAGAAACCAAGCAGCTATTTTTTTTGCTGTGTCTGATGAATCAGATCCTGTTGGTGCAATTGTTGATGTTATTGGTAGTGTTGGTGACTGCTGGGAAGCAAACGCACTGTTCTCATGCTCTGAAGAAGAACTTGACTCTGGGTGCCCTGTAGTACTTGCACTGTCCTGGGCTGGCACTGGCAGGCCTCTAATTGAGAGCCGTTCATTTTCTAGATCAGTGGCTTCCTCAGCTATTAAAGGTTTGTACTTGGCAACATCCCATTCTGAGAAAGGAGTTACTGCATTACTGTTCAGAAATGATTTGTACCGTGGATCCAAAATGGTGGCAGTAATGTAATGTCGATGTAACACAATCTTATTTTGAATTTTAGTATTGTCAGATAAGCGGACGGCTAAGGCGTTTGCCAAATAACATGCGTCTACTTTGTCTTCCACACCTTCGTATGTTTCAGACACCTCCTTCAGCTCTTGCTCTAGTATGTAAAACAATGGGAAAGCTTGACCCATAGTACAGTCCACCCTGCTGACTGCACGTGTGAAGACCTCAAAATGAAGAAGCATCTCTGTTAACCATTTAATAAGGTCCCATTGCCACATCTCAACGGTCATGGCTTTCACAGTAGGATCCTCTAATCTCCTTGTCATGACATAAGCATTATGTGGTATGTACTGCTCAAACAGACAATCATATTTACAACAAGGGGTGGTGAGGGACAAAGTCTCTGAATTAAGCAGAAATCTCTCACCCAGTCAAGAGATCAGGGCTAGATCCAACACCGTTTTTTAGCTCACTGCACCATCCCAGTTTCAGAACCTGGCTGTATGCAAATTAGTCTGTTCCTGTCCCAGTGCATGATGGGAACAGGGCAAACCAAACTACAAAAGCCAATTCTTACACTGGGAAGGAAACAAGCTCCCGGGGACCGGTTTCTGGCATTACAGCCGTCTTCGGCCCGGTTTGCTTGAATCCTGATGGTGCAATGAGCAAGGGTCTCACATCTGAGAATACCCTTCCACGCTTAGGGTGGACAAAAATATTTACAACAAGGGGTGGTGAGGGACAAAGTCTCTGAATTAAGCAGAAATCTCTCACCCAGTCAAGAGATCAGGGCTAGATCCAACACCGTTTTTTAGCTCACTGCACCATCCCAGTTTCAGAACCTGGCTGTATGCAAATTAGTCTGTTCCTGTCCCAGTGCATGATGGGAACAGGGCAAACCAAACTACAAAAGCCAATTCTTACACTGGGAAGGAAACAAGCTCCCGGGGACCGGTTTCTGGCATTACAGCCGTCTTCGGCCCGGTTTGCTTGAATCCTGATGGTGCAATGAGCAAGGGTCTCACATCTGAGAATACCCTTCCACGCTTAGGGTGGACAAAAATATTTACAACAAGGGGTGGTGAGGGACAAAGTCTCTGAATTAAGCAGAAATCTCTCACCCAGTCAAGAGATCAGGGCTAGATCCAACACCGTTTTTTAGCTCACTGCACCATCCCAGTTTCAGAACCTGGCTGTATGCAAATTAGTCTGTTCCTGTCCCAGTGCATGATGGGAACAGGGCAAACCAAACTACAAAAGCCAATTCTTACACTGGGAAGGAAACAAGCCCCCTTTTGTAAATCGATTTTGGCCACTATAGGTGTGGCAGGGTATACTCAGACATGAGTCCCTTTCTCACTGCTCCATCAGGATTCAAGCAAGCCGGGCCGAAGAGGCTGAAATGCCAGAAACTGGTCCCCGGTAGCTTGTCTCCTTTCTGGTAAAGAATTGGCTTGGTAGTTTAGTCTGCCCTGTTCCCATGATGCACTGGGCCAGGGACAGACTGATTTGCATATAGCCAGGTTCTGAGCTGGGATGGGGCAGTGAGATAAATAACGGTGATGGATCAAGCCCTGATCTTTGGACTGGGTAAGAGTGGTCTGCTCAATTCAGACACTCTGTTCATCACCACCCCCTTTTGTAAATCGATTTTGGCCACTATAGGTGTGGCAGGGTATACTCAGACATGAGTCCCTTTCTCACTGCTCCATCAGGATTCAAGCAAGCCGGGCCGAAGAGGCTGAAATGCCAGAAACCGGTCCCCGGTAGCTTGTCTCCTTTCTGGTAAAGAATTGGCTTGGTAGTTTAGTCTGCCCTGTTCCCATGATGCACTGGGCCAGGGACAGACTGATTTGCATATAGCCAGGTTCTGAGCTGGGATGGGGCAGTGAGATAAATAACGGTGATGGATCAAGCCCTGATCTTTGGACTGGGTAAGAGTGGTCTGCTCAATTCAGACACTCTGTTCATCACCACCCCCTTTTGTAAATCGATTTTGGCCACTATAGGTGTGGCAGGGTATACTCAGACATTTTTTTTTTTTTTTAAATTATATTTTTATTGCAGAGTTATAGACCACAGGATAAAAGTAAACAGCCAGTACACTTGTGGGCTCCCCCCGTCCAATGACAGTTCACAGTTGTACACAGCCATTCAGCCCGCATCCCGGAGGCCGGGCGGCATATCATATCGCTCGAAAGGAACACAGCACAGTGTACGTCCCATTGGGACCCTGGCGGAAGGTCGTTTTACGTATCTGCTTTTACCCCCCCACCCGCAACAACATTCCCGTCAGCCATCTCCGTGGGAATCAATGTAATCGCCCCTGCCGGGGACTGCTCTAGGCTATACGGGCCTTCGTACCAGGCCGTTCCACCCAATCAGTCTGCTCACCACTCGATACCCCCTGTCCCAGTAGTTCCAAGGCCTCAACCCGCAACCCTCCAATGGCTTCCGGCCCATCCCAAACCCCCCTACAACTAACCCCCCCAAACCCCCCCCCCCCCCTGGCAACTGCTGAGGTGTGCGCTTCACTCTGTTGAACTGGATGGGTCCACTACAGTGCGTAGTTCCATACTTCTGTGCTCGCCCCGCGGTGTCCAGCGGCTTAGTTCTCGCCGTCCTCATCCTCAACCAAAGCATCACGCAAAGCCTGTACCACTAACTCCCATGCACGCGCCGCATCCAGTACCTTCTCATTCCCCAACTTTACTGCTTGCTTCATCCGGAGCACGCTCTCGCAGTCAGACCACCGCAGCAACTCATTCTTCCATCTACGCAGTGAGGGACCTCCCCTGGACTTCCAGTGCCACGATATTTCCCTTTGTGCCAATATCAGACCCAGATCTATGAATTTACTTGTCACCTTGGTGTGCTTAGTATGCGGGAACCAGAGCAATAGGCACGCCGCCATGTCGAATTCTACCTCCCTGTCAGTCACCTCATTCAGGAGCTCCCCTACCTCCGCCCAATAGGTTCCCAGCTGTGGGCACCCCCAAAACAAGTGGTCCATGTCCGCCCCTAGGGACGAACACCGGGGGCAACAGGCATCCGGCACCCGAAAGTACCGCTGTAGTTTCTCTGGAGTTAAGTAGGCCCTATGGAGCACATAAAAATGGACCTGCTGAAAGCGCGCGTTCCTGGTGCCCTTCCACGTGCGTCGCAGGATATGGCCCCATGCCGTATCCGGTATGGGTCGACCAACGCTCACTTCCCATTTAGCTTTGAGCCCATGGAGTGGTTCCAGCCCTTCGTTCAGCATCCTATTATGGAGGCACGTCACAGCCTTGAACGTACCGGCCGCCATCACCACATATTGGCACGCCATAGTCGTCGTGGGTTCCAGGAGCCCCTCTTTCCAGTGCTTTTGTATGGCAGCCACTACTGCCGCATGTAGGAGGAAGCCCCCCTCAGGCAGTCCGAACTGGTCCCGGAGCACTTCGAACGGCGCCAACGCCCCATCTATGTACAAGTCACCCACCACCTGCAACCCCGCCTCCTCCCATTCCAACAACAGGGACCAATCTCCTCCGTGCGGCAAAGCCGTCAACATCCCGATCGGGATCTCCGGGGCATAAGGCCGCGATGCCTTCGCTCTCCGAAGGCTCCTTTGCCAGCACAGCCGGAGCGTCCGCTCCTCCATGGAGAGGGCCCGTAACTCGAGCCGTTGCTGCATGATGATATATGACAGCACGTGGCGCTGTATCCCCCGATCCCGGTCCTCCTCCGGCCCCCGGAACACCCTGGCTACGTTCTGCGTTAGGACCTGCAACTGCGCCGCTAGATAATACAGCTCAAGGTCGGGCACGGCCATGCCCCCTTCCAGCTTGGGGCGAAGCAGCGTGCTCAGGGCTATTCTGCGACGGCCATGCCCCCATAGAAAGCCAGTAATCATTGACCGCAGTTCCCTAAACACCCCCTGGGGAATCCAGACAGGCAGCGTTCGGAAATAATAGAGGAAGCGGGGGAGCGCCACCATTTTCAACAGTGCTATCCTGCCCAGGACCGTCAGCGGGAGGGTCGACCAGAAAGACAAGCTACCCCGTAGTGACCGGACACAACGGCCAATGTTACCCTCCAAAAGGTCAGCAGCCGAGTGGTAAATGCGGACACCCAAGTAGGTGATGCAAGAGGGTTCCCATGCCACACCCAAGTCGCTGTTAGGGGCCGGCGATCCCGCTCTCAGCGGAAACACGCAGGTCTTCGCCCAATTGACCTTAAGGCCCGACAGCCGGCCGAACTCGGACAACAGATCCATCGCTCCAACCAGTGCCCCCGAGGTGTCAGCTAGGTACAGGAGCAGGTCATCCGCATAGAGCGAAATATAATGCCATTGCCCATCACTCACTATTCCCGCGTATCGGTCGCCTGACCTCGCATGGACCGCCAGGGGTTCCATCGCCAGGGCAAACAACAGAGGGGAGAGAGAGCATCCCTGTCGTGTTCCCCTGCCCACCGGATACGCTGCAGAGACCAGGCCGCCCAATCGAACTCTCGCCGTTGCCGAGTTATACAAGACCCTCGTCCACCTTCGAAACCCGTCGCCCATGCCAAACCTCTCCAGCACTCCATCCAAGAAAGGCCACTCCAGGCTGTCGAAGGCCTTCTCGATATCCACGGACAGAACCGCCGGCGCTCCCTCCCCATCCAAGATGGCGTCCATCATTCCCACCAGGCGGCGGATATTCATCGCCGTGCTCCTCGTGGGTATAAACCCGGCCTGATCCCTGTGCACCAGTCCCGTCATGTGCGGGGCCAGTCTAGTGGCTAGGATGCGACTCAGGATCTTATAGTCCACCGTCAGCATGGACAGCGGGCGATAAGACCTCACGTCCGCGGCATCCCGGCCAGGCTTAAGGAGCGGTACTATCAAGGCCTCCCGCATGGAGCCAGGCAAAGCCCCCTTTTCGAAGGCTTCCGTATACACCACCAGCAGCCTGGGCGCCAGAGCGTCCACATAGTGTTGATAGAACTCGATTGGCAGTCCGTCCACCCCGGGCGTCTTATTACGGGCCATATGTTTGATAGCCACTCGAATTTCCGTAAGCGTGACTGGGCTACCCAGGTCCCTCGCGTCTTCCTCGTCCAGGACCGGAAGCGGCCTCTCCCCCAGGTACTCCACGATGTCCTGAACCCCCACACCCAACTGACTCCGGTACAAGTCCTCATAATATCCCCTGAAGCGGTCCAATACAGCTGCCTGGGAGTACACCATCTCTCCCCGCGCATTAGTAATGCTGAGAATCGGGCAGCCCCTAAGTTCCGGGTTAGCTAGTCTGGCCAAGAGGGTACCCACCTTGTCCCTGTCTGCGTGTGCCCTGATAATGTACTGCCTATAGTCATAACATCTCAAACGTTCCGTCTCCGCGGCTACCACTTCCTTCGCCTCCAATAACTGGGCCTGTAAACCTGGCCTAGTTGGCCTGCGGCGCTCCAAGTCCCTCAAAGATTCCTCCGCTTTCATTAGATCATTCAGCACAGTCGTCCGAGCATTCGAGAACCTGCCCAAGCACACCCCTCTCACCACCACTTTCATTGCATCCCATTCAGTAGACCTACTCGTCGCCGTTCCTTCATTCACACCGAAATAACTATCAATGCCTTGCCGGACCGCATCGTCGAACACAGAATCCTCTAGCGTCTCCGGCTGAAGCCGCCATGTTGGTATTACTGAGCGCTCCCTCTGCCACTGAATATGCACCAATAGGGGGTTATGATCGGATATAGTCCTAGCAAGATACTCCGCATGGGTAATCAATGGGGCTAGGGAGCTCCCGCAAAGCACCGAATCGATCCTGACATGTAGATCATGGAGAGCGGAATAAAAGGAGTAATCCCTGGTTCCCCTGTGCCTCTCCCTCCAGACATCCAGCAACCCCCAACGTTCTTGCCAGTCCTTCCTGTGCGCGGCCAGCCTGCGCACAGGAGAGTCTACTAGGGGGGGATGGGACCTATCCAGAGCCACATCCGTGATCGAGTTGAAGTCCCCCCCTAGCACTATCGGACCCGCCAGGAAAGAGGCCAAGGACCCCGAGAGGCTATCAAAGTATCGGCCTTGGTCAGTGTTCGGTGCATAAACACAACAGAAAACCACATCCCGTCCATATAACCTCCCCTCCACCGCTACAAACCTGCCATCCGGATCCACTACCTGATTCAGTACTTGAAAAGGTACCCCCGCCCTCACCCAGATCAAGACCCCCCTGGCGTACGCTGAGTAAGTGGTGCCAAAAACCTGGCCCCGCCATCTTTTCTGCAAGGCAGCGCACTCTTTTTTGGTGAGATGAGTCTCCTGGAGCATAGCTATCTGAACCCCCCTGCGTACCAGGTATGCATGTACTTTGTGACGCTTCACCATAGTCCGCAGCCCCCGGACATTCCACGTTAGGCATTTCAAATTAGGTAATGTCCCCATTCCAATCCCGTACAGTCCGAATCAGATAACAACGGTCCATGACCCCCCCAATGCAGTTGCCCCCCCCCAAACAACCCCAAAACTGAAACATTCCCCAAACCCCACACCCCAGGACAGAGCACACGAACCCAATGGCCGCCCCCATCCAAACCTTAATCCAACTCACACACTTACCCTGTGGTCTCCACCACAGTCGACCTTAAGGGCCTAGGGGGGGTGAGTCGCCGCCGACCCCAGCTAGCGGAGCCCGCGTCCCGCCCTTCATCCCCTCCGAAACACACAGCTCCCCCACCCGGCAACCCGCCCCCCAGCAACAGGATATCCCCCTACCATGAAGTCCTGATCTAGTCCCAAGTCTATCTCAGCCGCAGAAAATATCATCCGAAGTCTGTGGGGTCACTTTCGGCCCCTTCTGGCTCTCCGCCTCCGAAAGTTCCTCTCCTGTTCTGCTGCCTTCCCCTCCCGAGTCCGTTTCGGCCCGTTCACTGTTCTGTTGCGACCCTGTAATGGCCGCCGTCGCTGCGAGTGCATCCCTCTTCTCCGCCGCCATTTGAGCCTCCCGTTTCTCCCGCTGGCGCCTGTTGCGGGACCTGATGCGTTGTGACTGCCGCACCCGGGGCTGCTTGGGCTGGTCTCGCCGACTTTGGTGCGTCCTGTCCGTCCCCGCTCTGTACGACTCAAGCCATTGCCAGACTTCGTCCGGAGTCTGGAAAAAGTGTGTGGTGCCATCCATGATTATCCGCAGCTTGGCCGGGTAGAGCAAGGAGTACTGGATGCCTTCCTCCCTGAGCTCCTTCTTCACAGCAAGGAACGATGCCCTGTCCTTCTGGACCGCCTGCGTGTAATCCGGAAAGATCGTTACCTTGCTGTTTTCCACCTCATAAGGGCCCGACATCCTGGCCCGCTGGATGAGGAGATCTCGGTCCTTGTAGTGGAGGAGCCGTACCACCATCGGTCGGGGGGGGCGGCCAAGCCCCGGCGGGCGGGCGGGCACCCGGTGAGCTCGCTCCAGAGTGAAAAATGGAGTAGGCCCCTCCGGCGCCACCACAGTGCGGAACCAGTTCTCCATGTAGGCCACCGCATCCTCCCCCTCAATCCGTTCCGGCAGGCCTACGACCCGTACGTTGTTCCGCCTATTGCGGCCTTCGGCATCCTCCGCCCTCCGCTCTAAAGTGTCCAGTCGGGCCAAAATGTCCGTGATCCTGTGCTCTGCGGTCACCACCGATGGCTTCAGGTCCAGCAACAGTTGGTCATGATCCTTGACCCGATCCGCCAGCTTCGCGTGATCCGCGCGTAGCAGCCCCAGGCCCGTGGCCACTTGGGCAATGTCATTGTGCAACGCCTCCTTAGTGGAGGTGATCGCCTCAAGGATGGCATCCAAGCGCCGGTTCAGCCGCTGTTCCTGGTCAAGCTCCGGGGAGGGACTCTCACTCAGCCGGGTCGACGTCGCCGAGTCCCCCTCGCGGCTCCCGGGCATCGGCCCTCCGATCGCCGCCATGTCAGGGCACTGCGTCACAAGTCCGGTCACCCGTTCTGCCGGCACGCCCGTGGGTCCGTGCCAGCCACCAGGCACCGGGCAGTACTATGTCCCCGCCGACGGTCTCAGGAGCAATGGCCAGGCAGACGAGCTCCGTTCCGTCGCCCCCCTTGGGCCTGTGGGGGGAGGATGAGTCTCAGGGCGGTGGCCGACGAGAGCCCTTGATCTCCCGGGTGAATCGGGCAGCGCCCCCCGGTCTCAGGGCGTTGCGCCGCCAATCCTAGTGCGTCGGGTAGCCGGGTGCAGGGTCCCCCGCAACTTGGTGACAGCCGGACTCAGGGCTGAGGTTAGGGACCGTCCGACCTCCTCGCCACCATTTTCTTCACACCCCGGACTACACCTCGGCCGCCTCTTCTCTCGATCTCCTCGGGGCCAGCAGTCCCCCAGCGACTCTCAGATTGCGTCCAGCTGTCCCCCTACACTTCAGAGGGCAGGAACGTCGTCTACGGGTCGCCTAGGGTCCCGAAAAACAGGAGAATTAGCGGGATTCCGCGCGGAGCTGCGAGCTCACGCCGCCATCCCGATCGGCGTCCAAGCCACGCCCGGGTATACTCAGACATGAGTCCCTTTCTCACTGCTCCATCAGGATTCAAGCAAGCCGGGCCGAAGAGGCTGAAATGCCAGATACCGGTCCCCGGTAGCTTGTCTCCTTTCTGGTAAAGAATTGGCTTGGTAGTTTAGTCTGCCCTGTTCCCATGATGCACTGGGCCAGGGACAGACTGATTTGCATATAGCCAGGTTCTGAGCTGGGATGGGGCAGTGAGATAAATAACGGTGATGGATCAAGCCCTGATCTTTGGACTGGGTAAGAGTGGTCTGCTCAATTCAGACACTCTGTTCATCACCACCCCCTTTTGTAAATCGATTTTGGCCACTATAGGTGTGGCAGGGTATACTCAGACATGAGTCCCTTTCTCACTGCTCCATCAGGATTCATGCAAGCCGGGCCGAAGAGGCTGAAATGCCAGAAACCGGTCCCCGGTAGCTTGTCTCCTTTCTGGTAAAGAATTGGCTTGGTAGTTTAGTCTGCCCTGTTCCCATGATGCACTGGGCCAGGGACAGACTGATTTGCATATAGCCAGGTTCTGAGCTGGGATGGGGCAGTGAGATAAATAACGGTGATGGATCAAGCCCTGATCTTTGGACTGGGTAAGAGTGGTCTGCTCAATTCAGACACTCTGTTCATCACCACCCCCTTTTGTAAATCGATTTTGGCCACTATAGGTGTGGCAGGGTATACTCAGACATGAGTCCCTTTCTCACTGCTCCATCAGGATTCAAGCAAGCCGGGCCGAAGAGGCTGAAATGCCAGAAACCGGTCCCCGGTAGCTTGTCTCCTTTCTGGTAAAGAATTGGCTTGGTAGTTTAGTCTGCCCTGTTCCCATGATGCACTGGGCCAGGGACAGACTGATTTGCATATAGCCAGGTTCTGAGCTGGGATGGGGCAGTGAGATAAATAACGGTGATGGATCAAGCCCTGATCTTTGGACTGGGTAAGAGTGGTCTGCTCAATTCAGACACTCTGTTCATCACCACCCCCTTTTGTAAATCGATTTTGGCCACTATAGGTGTGGCAGGGTATACTCAGACATGAGTCCCTTTCTCACTGCTCCATCAGGATTCAAGCAAGCCGGGCCGAAGAGGCTGAAATGCCAGAAACCGGTCCCCGGTAGCTTGTCTCCTTTCTGGTAAAGAATTGGCTTGGTAGTTTAGTCTGCCCTGTTCCCATGATGCACTGGGCCGGGGACAGACTGATTTGCATATAGCCAGGTTCTGAGCTGGGATGGGGCAGTGAGATAAATAACGGTGATGGATCAAGCCCTGATCTTTGGACTGGGTAAGAGTGGTCTGCTCAATTCAGACACTCTGTTCATCACCACCCCCTTTTGTAAATCGATTTTGGCCACTATAGGTGTGGCAGGGTATACTCAGACATGAGTCCCTTTCTCACTGCTCCATCAGGATTCAAGCAAGCCGGGCCGAAGAGGCTGAAATGCCAGAAACCGGTCCCCGGTAGCTTGTCTCCTTTCTGGTAAAGAATTGGCTTGGTAGTTTAGTCTGCCCTGTTCCCATGATGCACTGGGCCAGGGACAGACTGATTTGCATATAGCCAGGTTCTGAGCTGGGATGGGGCAGTGAGATAAATAACGGTGATGGATCAAGCCCTGATCTTTGGACTGGGTAAGAGTGGTCTGCTCAATTCAGACACTCTGTTCATCCCCACCCCCTTTTGTAAATCGATTTTGGCCACTATAGGTGTGGCAGGGTATACTCAGACATGAGTCCCTTTCTCACTGCTCCATCAGGATTCAAGCAAGCCGGGCCGAAGAGGCTGAAATGCCAGAAACCGGTCCCCGGTAGCTTGTCTCCTTTCTGGTAAAGAATTGGCTTGGTAGTTTAGTCTGCCCTGTTCCCATGATGCACTGGGCCAGGGACAGACTGATTTGCATATAGCCAGGTTCTGAGCTGGGATGGGGCAGTGAGATAAATAACGGTGATGGATCAAGCCCTGATCTTTGGACTGGGTAAGAGTGGTCTGCTCAATTCAGACACTCTGTTCATCCCCACCCCCTTTTGTAAATCGATTTTGGCCACTATAGGTGTGGCAGGGTATACTCAGACATGAGTCCCTTTCTCACTGCTCCATCAGGATTCAAGCAAGCCGGGCCGAAGAGGCTGAAATGCCAGAAACCGGTCCCCGGTAGCTTGTCTCCTTTCTGGTAAAGAATTGGCTTGGTAGTTTAGTCTGCCCTGTTCCCATGATGCACTGGGCCAGGGACAGACTGATTTGCATATAGCCAGGTTCTGAGCTGGGATGTGGCAGTGAGATAAATAACGGTGATGGATCAAGCCCTGATCTTTGGACTGGGTAAGAGTGGTCTGCTCAATTCAGACACTCTGTTCATCCCCACCCCCTTTTGTAAATCGATTTTGGCCACTATAGGTGTGGCAGGGTATACTCAGACATGAGTCCCTTTCTCACTGCTCCATCAGGATTCAAGCAAGCCGGGCCGAAGAGGCTGAAATGCCAGAAACCGGTCCCCGGTAGCTTGTCTCCTTTCTGGTAAAGAATTGGCTTGGTAGTTTAGTCTGCCCTGTTCCCATGATGCACTGGGCCAGGGACAGACTGATTTGCATATAGCCAGGTTCTGAGCTGGGATGGGGCAGTGAGATAAATAACGGTGATGGATCAAGCCCTGATCTTTGGACTGGGTAAGAGTGGTCTGCTCAATTCAGACACTCTGTTCATCCCCACCCCCTTTTGTAAATCGATTTTGGCCACTATAGGTGTGGCAGGGTATACTCAGACATGAGTCCCTTTCTCACTGCTCCATCAGGATTCAAGCAAGCCGGGCCGAAGAGGCTGAAATGCCAGAAACCGGTCCCCGGTAGCTTGTCTCCTTTCTGGTAAAGAATTGGCTTGGTAGTTTAGTCTGCCCTGTTCCCATGATGCACTGGGCCAGGGACAGACTGATTTGCATATAGCCAGGTTCTGAGCTGGGATGGGGCAGTGAGATAAATAACGGTGATGGATCAAGCCCTGATCTTTGGACTGGGTAAGAGTGGTCTGCTCAATTCAGACACTCTGTTCATCACCACCCCCTTTTGTAAATCGATTTTGGCCACTATAGGTGTGGCAGGGTATACTCAGACATGAGTCCCTTTCTCACTGCTCCATCAGGATTCAAGCAAGCCGGGCCGAAGAGGCTGAAATGCCAGAAACCGGTCCCCGGTAGCTTGTCTCCTTTCTGGTAAAGAATTGGCTTGGTAGTTTAGTCTGCCCTGTTCCCATGATGCACTGGGCCAGGGACAGACTGATTTGCATATAGCCAGGTTCTGAGCTGGGATGGGGCAGTGAGATAAATAACGGTGATGGATCAAGCCCTGATCTTGGACTGGGTAAGAGTGGTCTGCTCAATTCAGACACTCTGTTCATCACCACCCCCTTTTGTAAATCAAACAGACAATCAAGCATGTAAAAAGTTGAGTTCCAATGTGTTGGCACCTCCTGGATGAGTGCTTTGACTGGCATTTTATGCTCACGTTGAATGACCCTTAGCTGCTTCCAGGTTTTGAAAGAATGGTTGAAATGTGTGCATATTCTTCTGCAGGTGGTCAGTAAGTTGCTGACTTTGCTTTCATTTTTCAGAAAGTCCTGAACAACAATGTTAATGCAGTGTGCCAAACGCAGGACCCTGAAATAGCCACTATCTTTCATGGCCTTAACTACATTACTGCCATTGTCCGTGGCAACAAAACCAAGGTTAAGTCCTCTTGGTCACAGACATTCAAAGACCTTGCTGTTAAACTCAGCCAAAATGTTTGCAGCATTATGAGATTTCTCCATAGCAAACATGGCTACAATTGCATGTCTGCAAGTCTAGTTAAAAATCTCAACAGTGTCAACGCCTGCAGATAGATTTTCTCTAACACCTGGAAAAGAGATCCAGTGTGCAGTGATGCACATGTAATCAGTGGCTTGGCAACTGGTCCACATGTCTGTTGTCAGGTGGGTACTATGAACAGCACTCTGATGTAAGGCTTTTCCAAGCAATTTCAGCATGTCGTGATGCAGTGCTGGAACAGCAACTCTGGCAAAATAGTAGCGACTGGGAACCTTCCCTTTTGGGCAGAAGGTTGTCAGAAATTCCAGAAAACCCAATCCTTCAACAAAAGAAGAAGGGAGAAGGTCCAGTGCTAAAATTTTTGCTAGCTTAGTATTGTACAAACATGCTATTGGGTGGTTGCGTTCGTACTTTCCCTCCTGCCTAGCAAACATGCTAAGAATGGTACACTGCGTGGTATTTCTTTCTGTTTGGCTCGACGCAGCACTTTGCATTGCAGACTTTGCAGTACTCCATGGTGTCTCCGACTGACTCTTACTCTTGTGCCACTGAGATGTTGCTGATGCAGAGGATGTGGGCTGTACCACTGCAGTGCTGGGGACAGGGCTACTTTGTGTACCACTACCAGATAGAATGTCTCCCTCTTCTTCTTCTTCCTGTTTGACCGTGAGTGGACCTTGTACTAGTTTATCCCCACCAACATCAATGGTTCCAGTTTTTATGCTACGAAGGTGGTCCTCCCACTTGTTTGCATAGTGTTTTTTCAAATGGGTCATTTGGCCTCCGATACCATAGTTTGTACCAAGCTTACCAGGACTAACAGAGGAATGACAAATGGAGCATATAGCAATGTTCTCCTCCTTTACAGTAACCGTAAAGAAGTCCCAAACTGGGGAGCTTAACTTTTGTCTCCTGCTAGAGGTGCCACTTCTAATGCCAGATAAACTGGAGGGTGTGTGTTGGATATGACTATGTGGCTGCGCAGTAGTACCACCACCTACTTCTGCTGAAGTGGTGCTTGTGCTGGATGTAGGACGCTGCCGGCCCTTTGCTAATGTAAATATCGAAGCTGGAGGTCGTGTTGGTGTTGCCTGTGTTGGAGGTATGCGTGCTACATCCCTACTAGTCGCAGCCATTCTGGGTAGGGTAAAAATGTTGGTCTCCATGTCCTTGGGAACAAGAGTGATGCTTGTGATGACTGGGTCAGACTCATCATCATCATTATCCTGCTGTTCTACATTGACCTTCACAAGTGTAAGGCTTTCTGGAACCTTAATTTTCCCTAGCATGGTCTTGGGATGTGTCTCCCTCTCATGCTCAGGTTGTTGTGGCTCCCAAGTGAGATCTAAATCATCAGAAGGGATGCTTGGCGAAGAACTCGATTAATTAACCCTCCTTTTCCTTGGTGGGGATTTGAAAGACAATAGATCTCCTGCATGAGTGGCTTCCTCTTCTTCTTGCTCTGCATGAGGCTCAATTTCCTGAACTGCCCCTACTTCAGGAGGAACAACACCTACTATTGCGGGCGGTGGTTGCGGTTGTTGTTCACCATTATCTGCTGTGTTCCCTCATGCGTTGATTGTGTACTACTTTGAGATGGTGATAAGTTTAGGTCAGGCTCAGCATCACTGCTTTCCATCATTAGGTTGGCTACCTCTTCCACACTCATCTGCTTGGGCCTGGGTTTGTGGGTTGGGCCAACTGAGGGTGCTGGCCCCAGCTTGCACCCCCGACACCAATGCTGCAGGCGTACTTTTCGGTTTCCCAAAAAAGGTTTTGGGGTCAACACCAGACTTAAGTGTCACTTCCTTCTTCTGTTCTTCCTTCTTCTTCTCAGCAACTTTCTTGGTCTTGGAGGACCTGGTACCTGCTTTCTTTGGGCCCATCTACTTCAGATGTCAGCAACACTCAGTTGGACAAGTTGCAGAGATGTCTGGTCAGGTCACACCACACGAAGGCGTTTGTCTGGCAGTACAACGGGCGATGAATGTTATCAGATACATCCTCCTCAGTCTTCGGTGCACCTACAAGCAAAGAAGGCAGAAGAACATCATTCAAATGTGGAATTTGTTGAGCTTTAATTTTAATTACTAGTTGTGTTAATACACTCAGTAAGAGTAAGAATAGCAAAGAACTAAAATACAAATGTAGTGGAAGTGGAGCTTGTTTATCCTGAATGTGTGCATCATGTCAGATGGATGCAGCCTCAGTGACCTGCAGCAGATAGCAATGGGTACGGAAACAGTAAGTCAACAGGAACAATGGAAAGACACACAGGCCTATGTGGCAAAAACAAAACAGCACATGCGTAAAGCCCAGAAAACAATAAACTCAAGCAGGCCTATATCCCTATATGACCAGACAAAGGAGGATGCCTGATACACATCACAACTTAATGCTAAAAAGATAATCCCCATGGCTAAAAAGGTTGGAAAGTTACACAACAGCAACACCTACAACAAAAGACATTTATTAACACACATCCAAAAAGTTAACTACACCCCAAACACCACATTTGGGAATTCACTCCAATGCCATCCATGCCCTAAATGATGTTAAATTCAAAAGACAACATAGAAACAGCTACATCAAGCACCCCGATGACAACCTCTGGGACTCTAGGCCTACTGGCAGAATAGGCCACAAGTTTGGAGGCCTATGGCAAAAGCACGATGGAAAGTCAAACAAAATGGCCGCCACCACATGGTCAGCCCACCCTCAAACAACAAAGTACATACAAAGGACAGGAACAGGAAGTTGAGGTCTCTGGGGAACTTCCTTCCTCTTTCAAAAAAAAAATGAACAGAAAAATGACTCCATGCTCCAAAAACTATAACCAAATGACAACCTGAGGAGTTTTTTTAGCAAAATGAACAAAGTCATCATTTTCGAGAAGGTTTTGTGCAACTCGAGACACATTGCTCGCGAGATTGCAAATTCGGCGTGTTCGGCAGCGCAAACTTTACAAAAAGTCATTATCGCGTGCCCGAGCACGCAGATTGACCACGCGAAGAAGACAAAAACTGTAAGGTCGCGTTGTTGCACTGTGCAAAGTTACCAAAACTATGCAAGCTGAATTCCTAGGGTTACCTACTGCAGAAAAAGCCATATTATTTAACACACACCCAAAACCTGAAATTCCTCCCCAAAAAACACATTTTGCAAATCAATCCAAGGCCATCCATGCCATACATGATGTTACAAATTAAACGAACACCACAAGAACAGTTGATTAACTTTTATGCACCCATGATGACTTGAGTAGTACCTCTGGACCTACAGGCAGAGTAGGCCACAAGCTTGGAGGCCTATGGCAAAAGCACAGTGGCTGGTCCCACAAAATGGCCACCACCACCTGGCCAGGCCACCCACAGAAAGTACATACAATGAACTCAAGCAGGCCTACACTAACTATATGAACTCCCAGGATTACCTACTGACTGAAAAGCCAATATTTAATTAACACACACACAAAAACTAAAATTCCACTTCAAAAAACACAGTTTGCAATTGAATCCAATGCCATCCATGATGTTTAAAAACTTGAAATTTAACAGACACCACAGAAACATGGTTGGACCCATGGGTACCTCTGGGCCTACTGGATGAAATTTCAAAGAAATGCAACTTGAAATGAAAGTACAGGCCTCCCTCACAATAATTTAACAAAGATTGAAAAGCCCAGAAAACTGTAGGTAAAAAAAAGCCCAAATCAAACAAACATGTACACCAATTCTCCAACTTGCTTGCAAAATAAAATTTCAAAACCAAAAGTCCGCAATATATCCAATCCAATGATATGATGCAGCAGACATATACAAAAAGTATCATGCTCTAGAGATATTCTGTGCCAGATTGTAGTTTCTGCGTGTTCGGAAACGCGATCTTACCAACACTGCGCCGGAAGGAAGAACTGGCGTCCTAATGACGTGATCGCACGTCCAAATCACGTGATCCCGTTCGCACAGTCTCGCGGGATTGTGCGGCTGGATTCCAAACCTCGTGGCACATGCGACCGGGAGAGAAAATCGAGAAGGCGAACGCAGAACAACGGTAAGTCGTTACCACGCATGCAAGAACGCTATTGAGTGCGCGAGGAAGAAAACAACTACGCTACGCTATAGATTGTGAAGTATTCAACAACTTCGCATTCACTGCAAAGCGCGAAGTTGCCACAATTTTGCAAACTCCACAAGCGGAGCGTAGTTCACTGCCCAGGGTTAGTTTTTTAATGTTTTACATTGTACTGTAAATGTAAGCTTTACATGTATTCTTATATATGTTTTAACTTTACAGCCCTGAAGAAGTTCTGAATTGCAGAAAGAAATGAGTTGGCTGTGGCTTAATTGTAAAGCAAAAAAAAGCACCTAAAGAATCACATCTATTTCTTCAATATAGACTCAATATGAAAATATCTGTTTGTATATATTTGGAAGGTGGTGCAGCTTCGAAATAGGAGAGACATAACATTGACCCTGTTTGTTTTTTTAACCTGTTTGGTTAATTATTGGTTTATTTTCTGAGATTGGTGCTTATTGCAGCTAAATTGGTCCACTGTCCAGTTTATGAGTGTATAAGTGTTCCAGAATATTGTCTGCGCTAATCAGTTATTGTCTAGAGAGAAAGTCAAGGGGCAGTTTCAAGAAGCAGTACCTTCCTTGGGTGTCAAGGATGATATTATATTTTAGCTTAGTGGTGACAAAATTGTACTCATTGGAAATATCCTCTCTTGTGGTCTGCCATGTCGAATTCATGATGTGACACAATGTACCATAGGAAGTATAGACCCAAATTCCTCCTGGCCTCCTAGGATATACAAATGTTTCCCTGTTAGAAATACAACTTAAGGAGGACTCTATGTATCATGTTGTACCCTAGCCATCATTCTACAGGTCGTCCAGCTACATTTTCAGTATACATTTATAACCTATACCCCAGCTACACTACCAATAAAATAATTATTTGGATTTACCTAAGAGGTATTTTTAGATTCTCTATTTTAACCTGTATTCCTGCTGATCTAGCAACAATTTATCTTAGAACTCCCATCTTTTTGGTTGGGTCAGCCCTGGTGGTACCATTCTACCAAGGACTGGCGAGGCGCCAATAATGAAGCATGTCACCATAAAGCAAGTGAGGCGTGTATTTGCAATATCTTTGGATAGCCAGGCAGAACCAGAAACTAGTATCCTTTCTGGACCCTACCCATCTTCTGTCATTTGTCTTTCCTTTTAACTATTTTTCTCAGTTGCCTTTTTGTGTCACAACACTGAACTAGGGAGAATGCCACTGGGCAGGTTTCTTTCGCTCTTCTGATTGTGAGAATATGTTTTCAAGTTTGACGGGAGGATATCTACAGTGAAACTCATCAGGTCACTGGGTAAGCCTTTACTCCTTGTATCCTTATTATTGTATCTGATCCCTTTTAATCTGATGAAATATTTATCTCATCTTCCTCTGTGTTTTTGCCAACAACTCTTTCTTGTATGTGTGGTGCAGCCTCCTGTACTCCTATGAGTTCCATCCACATCTTCTACTCTCCACCCTGCTGGCAAGAGGGTTCTCTCTCTTTCTCTATCATCTCTAACTCTTCTTCACTGCCTTGCAGTCGCTATAAAGAAGTCAAGTTAACCTATAGGGGGAAAAGGTGAAATTGCGCTCGCTATACAGAATCTGAGCCTACAAAGGTTGAGACACTTGGTTACAAAGACCAATGGTTGCTCCTTTAGTATATCGCCTCAGAGTACACATTTTTAAAGTAGGTATCTATGTTTTTGTCTTTATGTATCCATCATTAACACTTGATCATGTTAATATGCTAAGTACACTCGCTGGTTAAAATGCATACAAATATTTAAGCAGTCATAGGTTTGGCACTTCAGGGACGTTTACTGTTTAACTTTCGAATGGCGTTCTCTAAGACATCATCTCATCTTAGCATCCGTATTCTTTAAACCTTACATCAATCATTTAGAATGTGAGTTGTAGAAGATTATAATGCTTTACCTGACAACATTTCCAGAGGGTGATCCCACTTCTGGATGCCAAAACAGGGCACATACTCCAGCTTCTGGCAAATCACTATGTTGATTACATGAAATCCATGGGTTTAAAGAACAACATCAAAAAATCAAAAGCAGCGTGCATTGTCCCAGATGTTCACAGCAAAGGCTGATTTATGTTGATGCCTTTCTTGGAGCTTATTCAATCTTTCACCGATTCAGGAGCAGAGCTTGACTGTGGCCTCAAGTGAAAACCTATCTTCTAAAATAGGTATTTGGTGGGTTGACCAATCTAATGGTGACATATTTACTCCTGTATCCAACTTGGCCAGTAACTTAATTGATTTTATGCTGGCCAGTAATGTAATTGATTGTATGCTGAATGTCTAAAAATGTATCTGAAAAGTGGAAACTATTGCATCAGTTGTTTTAGGCATTGATTTTTTTAAAGGATTTTGAGTGCACCCCACCGCTTGTGTCTACTTTTTCCCCACATAGAACTTGCCTTATGATAACTAAAGGGTGTGCAAAAGATTTTCTATAGCCAATTGGAAATCAATTCATATTACAAGCTTTAGAACAGCTTTACTAATGTTTAGATGTCACTCTGAATATTACAGATTAATGAATTTCAAACATCCTGTTATTGTCTGCAGGATCAGTGTAATTAGTGAATACCCATTTACAGCATCATTCCAAATCCTCTCAAGATGTGGAATTTGCAGCAGACTTCGAATTTAGGGAAGCATTTGCAGTAGGAGCGTTTTACAACAACTAAGAATCTTGATCTAGGCAAATATAGAAGTTCGTACCAAAAGTTCAACATGTATCAATTTTAGAACGAGGTAATAGTGATTTTTCCAGCGCAATGCAATTGTGGTTAGAAAACAGACTTCGAATGTAGGGCAAGCACTTGCAGTAGGAGCATTTTACAACAACTAATCTTGATCTAGGCAAATACAGAAGTTCGTTCCAAAAGTTGGATTTGCATCAATTTTAAAACGAAGTATTAGTGATTTTTCCAGCGCAATGCCATTGTGGTTAGAATATTAATGTAATATGTTAATTTATGTGGGGAAAATCTTCAAACACCTGCTAGTGTCAGTAGAAAAGATTAGCAATACTTACACAGCCAAATTCTGCATACATCTCCCACACCGGCTTCGTTTGACTAGAGTCAACATAGTCTTCCTATATGGTGCAAATTAGCCTGTGAATGGGAAAAAAGCTTGGTTGAAGATAAACTTGGAAATTTCATGAATATTGTGGAGGGGAAACTTCGTCAACTTTCTAAAACATTGCTAGTAAAAGAAAATCTTTACACATCGCCAGCAAAACAAACGTGGAAAATGCACTGTATTTTTAGCAATGGCTGTAAGATGTACTTTTTTCATTCTTTAGTTTTGTGTGATGGTTGTAGGTCAGAAGTCTTGATTATCTGAGAGCTGCCAAACATATACAGTAAATAGTCCTAAAAGTACGTAAATGCATGCTTTTATATGATTTATACAAATTATGAACAATATTTGTTACGTTATGTTATCGTATGTTACAGAAAACAGTCCTGAGTTTGCTGGTTCTTTTTAATCGTGTTTTACCACCTTTAAAACCAACACCGATGACATCTTGGGGCAGATACATTAAGTTTTCATACAACGCAGTGCAACAACCAAAGTTGCTACTCTGCGTGAACAGAGTGCAGAAGAGCACCATATGGAATAAGATATAGGGCCAGATTCATCAAACCAAAATCCGCTCGCAAAGGGCCAGATTCTGAGAATCTGGCCCTTTGCGCGCGGTATTTTTGCTTTTGGGATGCATCATCCCAAATGCAAAAATAGCAATTTTAGAAATCTCTAAATTGCGATTATTTGTATTTAAGGAATCTTAATTTGAGATTCCTTAAATGCAATGCATGAAAGTGTTTAAAATAGCGACTTTGCTCATAGGGCACGCAAATTACCTTGAAGTACAACTTCGTGGTAATTAGCAAAAACTTAAAATGCACTAAAGTGCATTTTTCAAAGTTCCATGTTGCGCACACACATGCCCTAAGGGCATGTGTGTGCGTAACATATGTGCACATATCAATTTCAGGGGTGCAACAGGGTGTCCTTTGGACACGCCTGCACCCTTGAAATCGCAATCCCAATTTGCGAATCACTAATTGCGATTCGCAAATTGAGATTGTCTTCCCATTCATTCCTAAGGGCCTCTAGGCCCATAGGAATAAATGGGGAGGTATTCCTTAATTGCGACTCGCAATTTGCAAGTCTCAATTAAGGAATTCTAAGAAATCGCTATTTTTTAAGTGCTTTCTTGATAAATTCCATTTTGCAATTCCTTAATAGCGAATCTGTATTTTTCGCTATTAAGGAATCGTAAATTGGTTTGTTGATGCATCTGGGGGTAAGTGCTGAGCCTTTCTCCCCTAGAGCCGGTAGACTGTAGGCTACCTTGTTCCAATGCACATACCAATTCACCAGTGTGCAATAGTGTGTGTGTGTGGGATGTCAAACATAGCTTTGTGCTGGAAGGTTAAAAAGCAAAGCGTTGTGCTGGTATTTATTTTCCCCTTGTTTTGTCCTGGAAAGTTTCCCTAAAGTAATGCAAAGGAGCTCTAAGCAGTAGCCTAATTCTGGGAAGTCACACTTCGTTGTCATTCAATGCATCAAACTGGAATGAGCTATTATTCACTTTTGATAGACTGTTCAATAATTACACATCATGGCTTTTGCCAAATATGTTGGTTCCTTTTCCGCAATTCTGATTGACCGACGAGCTCTTGAACCATGAATCACTCGAATTTACGGACAATTCCACATTTGATTCTAAATGGTTTTCCAGAATTGAGGTTTGAGATTTGAGGACACCAGCCCTTAAACGGTGTTGGAGACTTTAGCTCTTTGACAGGAATAGGAGTCACAAATCAATCATTTCATGTAAAATGTTAATTATATTTGATGGGTTAATTGAGGCAGGTGAAATGATAGAGGAAGGAAGGACGCAAGTGAAAATAAATGACAAAGGAAAGTTTGGATCAATTGCAGCGGGCTAATGGCTCTAGTAACTTAAAGGTTTTTTTGATTGCAAAGCGTTCAAGTCACAAAGTGAACCTGATTCACAATAAAAGGCACCCATGTTTGTGTGACTCATAAAACACACATTTCAACTTTGCAAATTGTAGGCGAGTGGATATTCCGTCCTTTACACTGAATATTTATTTGAATTCGCGGAGTGGAAGCAGTAGATGACAAGCAGCTTCCACTTTACGAATGTCAGTTTATGTCGTGAAGAAACTGTTTCAAGGGTCTGCTATGTACTCCGTCCACACCTCAATTGTCCATTGTATTTTTCCAGATTTCTTTTTTTTTGTATTGCAGCGCCTGAATATTTAAGGGACAGAGGGGATATGTAGAAATGAAGCAGCGGAGTGTGTCCTTAGCCTCCTGGGCTTAACGACCCGCTCCGCCACTTTGGAAACAAAAGACTGCACCATATTTACAAGAATGTGGTGCAGCCTTGCAGTTCCCCCTGTGATGGCGCTAACACAGGCACACTTGCACCAGAGTGCAAGGTTGTCTGGGTGCAGGGGAGGATTGATTATATGGTTATGTGTGGTTATGTGTAGGAAGGTGTCCCTTCCTGCACATAAACAATCAATCATAAAATGCCATTTTGTAACTTTCATGTGTGCTGCTTCATGCAGCACACATGAAGTTACAAAATGGAATTTTTTTAAAAGGTTTGTTTATGTACAGGAAGGGGCACCTTCCTGTACACTAACAAACCATGTCATTTTGCTTTTTCCATGTGTGCTGCACAAATACAGCTTACATGGAAAACGAAAAATGAGAAGAAATAGTGCATTTCTCCTCGTTTCACCAATTTGAGACCAGGATTTTCCTGGTTTTAATTTTGGCACTGCCTCCTATGTACGCCAACCTTGTACATAGGGGACACCATCAAATACAATGGGTGTTGCAGTGGAACGTCCACCACAACACCCACTGCACGCCCCTAACACGCTAAACATAGCGTGAAAGCAGTAGCGGTCGGTGGTGGGAGTAGCTGCCGGGCGGTGACTTGGGGAGGGGCAGGGTGGGGGTAGTAATCTATGGATTACGGAGGATTACAGGTAAGTAAACATAAATAAGTCAAATGAATTTCTTTGCGTGCACTGCATCGCATTTGGGGATGCAGTGCGTGCAACAACATTTTTTTTTATTATATGTTTATATACCTGTAATCTGTAGATTACTACCGCCCACCCTGCCCCTCCTCCTCCTCACGTCACCGCCCAGCAGCTACTCCCACCACGCTACTACATGAAAGGGTGCCTTATGTACAAGGCAGCGTTAATCCACTTTAAGTGGCTTAATGCTGCCTTTGTACATAAAGCAAGGCTAAAAGTGACGTTCCCTTGGCGATAGGACCTTGTACATATGCCCTGGAGACTCTAATGTCTATAAATTTGGATATAGGGATTGAGATCTGCTTATACTAAGGGCCTCCACCCCTCCATTTGCAGCTCTTTAGGTTGGATTCCCTAACAGAATCCTGCCTCTTTAATATTAACATGATCATTTTTACGCTGTGATGGATTAGCACACACGTCACTGTGCTCTGCGACCCAAGAATGGTACTTCAGCCTATTTTTTCCTGCACGTCACTTATCAGGCTATTAAAGCATGTTCAGGCGTTAAATTTCATACAGAACAAAAACAAAACAAAAAAAGATGGACTGAAATGACATTTACCACTGCTATGAGATTAGTTCAATCATACCACCACTTGCTCCCTTGATTTGCAGCGTGGAGCATCATGAAACCTAGCCCCGTTGCTGGTCATGCTGGGGCAATGCTGAACAGGATTTCTTTATGGTGCTTTATTTACACAGTGGAGTATTCCGACCTGCCTCTAAATTCAACAGCTTGAAAGACAGCAGAGATATAAAGATATGGGTACACTATGTAAAAAAATGCATTGTGCATTGGGTAGCCCGATTCTCTGCTAATATAGTCAGTTTCAAAATATTCACGTGCTGCAATATTGTCTGTCGGTGGATGCCTTAAAATGACTTCCCTTATGGTTTAAAAAAAAACAAAAAAAACAGACTGTCATGAGAGAAAAAAATACTAAAACATAATATGAGATACATTGGCATCGAATGCAACTTTCATGGCTTAGACCCTAAAATAAAGTTATTTATTCTAAGTATAAAAGGAACTTAAGTTCAGTATTGCCTATTGTCCTTTTAAGAGAAGACTGGTAAATGGATAAAAACATTAGGACAGACACGATTGGCCCCTGAAGGGATTTGCACGATGATCGATTTTTCAACCAGGAGCATTTTATTCTCACAGGTTGGACTGAAACTCACACATTAAGCGAACACTTTCAAGTAGATACACGATCTCCTTTTGGCACGTTGTTTTTGTTGAATAGCAGCGGTTTTTCGCATGAAATATAAATGTTCCACGAGGCCAAGTGGCAGTTACAGTGAAAACCACATGGGAAATAAAAAGAAACAGTTTTGTCAAGGTTGGTTAAAAAAATGTATAAAGTCACATTTCAACGTTTTATTTAGTACAACCAAGGTCTAAACTTTGATTATCTTATCTAGGTAGACACAAAAGGAAATATGCTAGATGCGTACATACATTTTTGGACAGCGAAAGTATTTACTGGAAACCCATTTGAAAAATATCCTCAAATAGAGCCTGCTTTATATAAAATATATGTATCAGCTAAGAGTCAGAGTTTGCCTTATACTTGTCGTTTTGACCCTACAACCTTTTTATCCATTGTCTTGTTTCTTCTACCCCCGATATATGTTGTTGTAGATTTCTTAAAAGTATTACTCTTCGTGTACTGTGAGTGTAAACAAAATTGGTAAAATAACTGAAAAATTGCATAACTGTCAAAAGGCCACATTAGCAAATATAATTCTTAATCCAAACTATGTGGATATTATGCACACGTTTTCTGATGAAGTATGCATTTTGAAAGCGATTTATTATGATTGCTCCTTGCAATACTGTTGTCAAGAAACAATTTTTAGCTCAAAAGAATAAACTAACTTGCAGAGAAATACTGATATGTTCCCTGATGACATTTTATATAGTAAAATAAAATCAATATTGCAAAACTGCACTTACTTCTGCAGGCAGACCAGCTGGGATGAACGACAAATCACCGGAGATTTGAAAGACCTGTGAATTAAAGATATTATCAAGTTATTGTGTGTAGTTTTTACAGGCGGTTAAAGTAGACAGACACACTATGAAAAAAACAAAATCTCAATTGTCCTGGGGGTTTTGATGCTAACAGAGGAAAGCATTTATTCTCTGGCGGTTACATAGGAAAGAATCTCTACATTCGCGTATATTATCGTTGTTCTCAGTGCACAACCTCATCCTGTATTTATTCAAGCATGCACCTAACATGATGCCTATGTTAGCCAATTTGTTTCTATCTTTTTAAAATATTTTTTTTAATACGTTTTTAATTAATTAATAGAGATGGATCACATTTACCAGCATCAGAAGATTGTAGTGATTAGAATTGCTAAACTATAAAGCAACCGCCAATTTCAGTGTTGCTTTACACAGTTTGTATGCTCTTTATCTATAACACTCATTTCTAGGTCTGGTGTTAGATTATATCTTTTGATTTCAATAAAGTTATATGTAATAAATACTTGTGGGGGCTTGAAGCCAATCTACATAAATTGGTATGTAAATGTGTCATTTTTTTCCACCTACTACCCAACAGCTTGGGGTCATGAGTCAGCCCTCTTCAGAAATTGACCTTCTGCACATCCACACACAAAGAAGCCTCCCTTCTGTGATTGGCAATACTTCTTTGCTCTGCATTTTATTGTTATGGGTTTTTATCTGAGATGTATTTTTTGTGTAAGAGTATTATTGAGAGATTTTATATTATATTTATTGTGTTCTTTTTTGGTTGTTTTTGTCAACCGATTTTGAGGCAGATTTACAAGAAAGTGACACCTCTGAAGAGAGGTGTCACTTTCCCTGTGCCACCCTGAGAAACCTTTACTCCACCATGGATTACAATACGGCACACCATTGGGCAAGGAATGACAGATGTGTCATAAATTCTGACGCATCTGGAGTCGTGTCTCAAGCACAACTCAACTCCAGCAATGCATGTTGAGGCCTATCCTCATTGTGTTGCATCTCTCCATATGCCTGCTTCAAGCAGACAAAGGTTTTGACACAGTGGCCTCCTAGAAGTGGCACAGTGAAATCTTTTGCAAGGCTTTTCTGCATTTGAATGCCCAGCCGGCGTACATTATACTTGGCACAGGTATAATGTAATGCAGGGCTTTACAACGTGACACATCTCCCTAGGGCTTGTAAATCTGTCCCAAAGATTTTATGATTGACTGATAAGGAAATAATATTGCAATGTATGTATTTGAGGTTTTTAGTCAAAAAATTGTTTTAGATTGGTAAGGGTCCAGTTGCTTGCCCAACAGTACAGTTTTGCATAAACCGTAACAAAACAAGCATTGGCAAAGCCAAAGATCTGACAGTCTGTGCCAACCTTATTGGCCTTGCTAATGTGTTGTCTAACAATGTATTGAAACTCAACTGTCAGTATTAAGCATGAGATCTAAATTGAAAATATAATTACATCTCACTTGTCATAAATGAAGGAAGTGACCCAGTTAGGGCCACCCGGGTCACTCGCGACCACCACTCAGCCTTCCTCACAATTGAAGAGTCGGTCAGACAGTAGAGAATACATGCCATCAATATTTATTGGAAGTATAATTGAGGGGAGTCGGGTCTGACCAGCCGCCTTTGATTGCCGCAGAGGGATTGACCTCAGACAACATAGTAAGACATAAAGTACATTTTCATTACCCCTAAAGACATGACCAGACAGGCATTTTCCAGTCTGGTAGCTGGTGAACAAAAGAGATACATAAAGATGAGTTACAATCCTGGGACTGGGTACACATTATTTGCAATCAAGGTTACCCTGCCTGCCCTCACAGCTCTAAGTTCTGGCAGCAGGCCTGTCTAGACAGAATGGTATGCAATAATATAAACAGTCTATTCATTAGCACAGCAAAACTCAACCTTGAAGAAATACACATACAGAGGACACATCAGCAGCTGCTTTTTGGTGAGGCAGACACAAAGTGAGACAGAAGTTATGTTTGATCACCATCCAAAATGGCGGCTAAATACACAAATGGTACAGCGAATGCTAACTTTAACCGTACAGTGCATGGGGAATTTGGCAAAAGCATTTTTCCAGTCCAACAGAACCTCCTTTTAGCATTCGCTAACACATATTGCTACTATCTAGAGCAAATAACTCCCTACGTAACAAAAGGACTACCAATTGCAAGGTAATGCATGTGTTATCAATACTCAAATATACCTTTATCTATTGACATGGGATCATGTATACCCTGCATCATTATGGCTGTTGTCTTAGTGTCAGATACTAAAACCTTCTGTTTGGGCGCTAGAGTGTTTATGTGATGAGCACAGCAAGCAGGGAGACAATATATGCACAGGCAACAGGTGAAGGAAAATGAGAATCTTCCAACCCCAGGACCTAAACAAACCCCAGAACCATTCAGAGAGAGACCAAGTACCATTCTCTTGGTGGATGTTGGATGCAAGTCTGTGTAACTTCTAAATGGCAGAGTATACATTAGGGGCGTGGTATGGGATGTATACGCTGCAGCTACTACCAATGACGCAACAGACCCCTCCCTGATCAGCAAGGATGGCCTATGACACCATCCAGTTCTGTAAAGCAACAAGTCTCATAGCCTGGAGCTCAGCTGTAATATTTGTCAAAATTCCAGTGGTTGTATTAATGACTGCCTCTACAACTCGCATGAGGTGACGAATGTTGAGACTGTTTGACAGGGGGCCCCAAAATGGTAAGATACCCTTCACGGCGTCTGTAAACTGTTGCAATGAGGTATCGGTCTGATCTATATATTCTGTGTTAATAACCCTTCTAACTAGAGGCAGGTGTGCACTCCTACACTGTATTCGATGGTCCTCATGGTAATTGGACAGTGCTATATACACGGGGGGAAGAAGGAAAGAGATGTAACATGTACCTGGTCATTCCCTAGGTAGCCAAACATAAGCTTGAGATCCACAAATGAAATAAACATGCGGTGGGAGCAAAGGCGGACTACTGATCGTACTCAATATATTGGTGTAATTGCATGGGAACACCCACAGAATGCCTTACCAGGGAGAGTAAGGCAACACAGAAATTTGTGCAGCATGGCTTTACTCCAGATTAATAGAACCATTCAGGGCCACGCAAAGTGGCCTTGAGTGGCTTCATAAATTGTATGTTCGGCGTGCGTCGCTCTTGCACCACATTACATGGTGAAAGAGTGATGCAAACCAGCTCATAAGCAGGCCTCTTGATTCTCAAATTACACCTCCAGAACAGAGCACATAATAATCATCTATCACAAATTCTCTGATAACCTCCATATCAGACTGATGCAACAGAATACATGCTACAGACTTCATCGATTGTCCTTAAAACTGAAAAATCTAAATGTGTCTACCTCAGATATATATTGGGCCTGTGTGTTGTGTTCTCATTCTTTATTAGTATCTAGGTAACGAGATCTGTGTCTTGGAATTGCTACATGTCATTCTTGCTTCCTACTGTACCCCTGTTGCCTCTTTTTCCACTCGTATTACCTCTTTCTACACCACTCTTGCCTCTTTCTGCACCTCTCTTGCCTCTTTCTGTATTTCTCTTGCCTCTTTCTGCACATTTGGTACTCTTTCCACACCTACCTTGTTTTTTATGCACTTCTCCTGCTTCTTTCTGTACTTCTCTCACCTCTTTCTGTACTCAAATGGGAAATGCAAGCTGTCAAGTTTAAAGGTCTTCGTGCTCTTGTGACTGAGGTATATGTCTACTTGAATATGTATTCTCACATGTGTTATGCATCTGAAGATGGCAGCTTACAAAGTGGGTAGTTTCTCCTATAGGTGGTTAAAGGTTCTCAGTTCTGCTCTGTCATTCAGTTGCACAGGTGGGCATGTCTTATATATATAGATTTTAATGAGGCCCTCAAATACACTATTGAATGCCCATGTGCCCTGAATGAAGAGCAGAAAGAAATAAATACACCTTTTTGCACAGACATATACAGAGTATGCTGTTTGAAACACATGTAATCAAGTATTTGTATGTTTATTTTAGTGTGACATGGACTAGGTAAAAGCAGAGACATGCATGCATACCTTCACAAACTTGGTCAGATTTACAACAGTGAGATGCTTAAGATTGCTGTTTTCTAATTGGTAGGCCTAACATTCTGAGCAGTTGATTAACCTAAGCAGTGCCACGGGCCGATCTAATCGGCCCTGTGTTAAGAGTGAAAGTGCTCTGGCCGATCTGATCGGCCCAAGAGCTGACACTCATTTGGGAGGGGTTTATTTCAAGTTATGCTGCTTGAAAATCGAAAATTGCTTCAAATAACTGTCTGGAACACTTATCTCTTTCTTTTGAAAGCTGTATTTGCCCATATTCAGTCTCACTCGCAGTAATTTCTTCATTTGAAAGTAAGGCTGTAATCGGGTTCAGGAAACGAGCGTTTTTGAAGCTGCACTAGCCGTTGTTCACCTCTAGATGGCTCTAATCTGCCAGCAGCCCCAGAGACAGTGCAGCAAGCGTCCGAGCTGGAGAGGGTTGCACTGCAGAAGCTTCTGGCAATCGGGCTGAAAACATCCACAAACCAGCACAGGTACGGCTCATTAAACAGTACAAATTACTTGGTTAATGTGACAAATTTATCTGACATCAAAAGTATTCATTTGATGCAAAATTGCCCGTCACTTTTAATTCTCGGGTGACTCTCCGACTCATTTTCTAAATTAACTGTCCATTCCCGACCCGTCTAAATACTTCCAACCTTATTTCCACTTGTATTTGATCAGTTACTAAAAGGCCGTTCTCAGAGCAGTGGCGACAGGCCTTGGAAGCAGGCCTATCGAGCATGGCCACGATGAAAATAAAGCGAGTAGGCAATTTACAGGGTTTGGGGGAAGTATCACATATGTGCAGGCCAATATTTTAAAATATTTAGTATGAAAATTCGAGCTTTCAAGAGTGCAGGGAACATCTAACAAATAAATGAAGGGAGCACGTAACAATGGCCATAACGAGGTTAGTGGTTCATGTGATTTTATCATGCACAAGGGGTGAATTTCGTGGACAGTGCCTTTGAAATCAGAGCTTTTCTAACTGAAATTAAACTTGACTATATTGTAATGTCAATGGGTTTGCATTAATTTCGGCCTGTTTTCCTCCTCAGTTCTTACAGTGCCCTCACAAGCTGCAATACAAAGGATTTATGTGATAACGATCTCTCATGCACTAGAAAATGTATTGCCATGAAATGAAAACATAAGTTATTGCTTCGTAACTGTCTTTACTATCTAACAGCTTTGGCAAAGAAAGGCTACGGTTTGAAAGCTGTGTTTGTGTGTTTCGTCTGTGTTTTGAGAAGCAGCCCAGTTTTCTAAATTATAGCATGTACATAGTTCTATAGCTTTCTACTGTATGCAACATAAGCTACGTGGGAAGGGAAATAATTGGATTATTTGCTTTAGGATTGATGGATGGATTGACGAATGCAGTGTTTTCAATGCTGTGGCCTTCTTTGTCGATAGGCTTCAGATTACATTTGTTAAAAAACAGACCTGTATGTTTTTGGGGAGTTCAGTTGAGGGAGGATGGAAGGTGCAGGCACAGTGACAAGCTTGGTGTTGGACTGACATTCACTAGCAGCCATGAAATATATTCGGACTTGTAAAGAGTTTTGCACCCAGTCACAGGCAGCAGAGGGACAAAAAAGCCACAGAATGCTCATCTAATTTCTGAGTTAGCACTTCACGTGTCTATCTCCCTGTCATCACAAGCCCTTACCATTTAGCAGATTCAAGGAATCTGCTTGTGAAAAACATCATGAAGAGACCAGTGTGGCAGGAGACACCTTGCTCCTATTACCTACCATTTAGCAGATGAATAGGGGCATAGGTAAGCTTTGTACGTATTGTTTGTGTGTCTGTTAGATTTTTTTGCTTGCTATCCCAATCATTCGAAATTGAATTTTTTGCTGACTAGCATGCAAAGATACACTACTATTTACAGACAGAGGCCAACTGCAGACCGCAAAATCAATCAGCCTCTGTTTACACTTGAGAAGCTTGATTTTCTTCCCATTTTCACAAATAGCTGCATGACACATTTTTCTGTAGGGAATGCACTTTGAAAATTAGTTAAAAAAAACAAAAGGACAGCCCGAATTTCCCGATGCATATTTGTATTTTGCATATTATGCTTTTACTTGATGAGAAAGCATCAGGCTAGACCTGCATTTTTCTTTTGCTCTGAAAATGTATCATTGTTGAAGTTGAGCATTTTGCAAAAATGAAAAACATCCTTAGCTACTACTTCACAGGCTAAAGTGTGCAGACCTCCTTGTTGGAGGGAACTGTGTAATCTTAAGGCTGTGGTATGCGAAGATAGTCTGATGAAAGGTAAGCTGGTTTTATCACTCGGGTGAGTTGTTGTGATCCTGCACCTCTTCCCATCAACCTCTTTCTCCCCTTATGCTGAGAAAAGCGGAGAGACGGAGATGATTCTTCTTACGAATAGCATGGTATATACACTGTGGCCCTTATTTATGAGGGCGTCCACCACCGTTGCATCACCTTTTTGTGTCAATGCGGTGGTGTAAACAACGCGCCACACTGCACCCTATTTGCAAAGTGACGTATCTAGGTAGATGCGTCATTTTGTAAATGCATGCGCTACATTATACCTGTGTCAGGTAGAATGTATTTTGGTTGGGCGTTCCCCTGAAAAAAACCTTGTAGAAGTGGTTTAGTGAAGTCTATGTGATGTCACTATATCACTCCTACGACTTGACTGCGTAACAATCCTTACGCCTGCGCCAAGCAGGTGTACGGAGTGATGCAGGGCTTTTTACATGGGACTCGTGTAATGACACATTGATGGAGTTGCGTTAGGTATCCGACACTCCAGCAAGGTGTCATTTTTGCGCCAAATAGTATGACAGGATTCCTGACATATCTGTTGAATCCTTGATACATGGAGCTCTGTAATGTAAATACATCACATTCACAGTGTCACAAAGATTTTGTAATTAAAAGTGACGCATCACAGTTTTTAGCCTGCGATGTGTCACTTTTCATAAATGAGGCATTGTGAGAGTGTTTGAGTATTCATATGTGTTGCTTTATATGTACTGATTGGTGATACGTTAGACTGTGTTGCTCTCTGTGGGTATGCATATGGATATTAGGTGTCTGTGATGTTGGTCATGTCTGAGGTATTGGACTTTTTGCTTTTGGATGTATGAGAGTGTCTCTGTGTGTTTGTATAGCTAACTGTGGCAGTTTGGATTCTGAAGAGGAAATAGTACACTGTATATCGAGTGTGAAGAGGTGCCTGAGATCTTAGTGTCTTCAGGGCGATTGGTGCGCTATTTAGCTGTTTAGGGAATGTGGTGGGAATGTTTTTACTGGGCTGGTGGGTGTGATTGTTGGTGTTTTGAGGGAATTGTAAGAGTCTCTGGAATTTTATTTAATGAAGCAGATTAATTTTTGGGCCGAGTAGTTTTTAGGATTTTTGGTGGTGTTGGCTGAGTACCTTTGGATATTTTGAGGGTGATTGAGTGCTTGTTGAGGGTTTCTGAGTGCTCTGAGGATGTACACACGCAATGCAGGTTCTTGAGTGGCATTAGAAGGTTATGTGGGTACATTATGAGGGCATCTAGGGTGTCCAGGGAAGTGGTTATAGTGCCTTTGATGCATTTGGACTATTAGGATTTTAGGGGCCTGGAGTATTTGCTTATGAGAGTTATTTGTTAGAGCTTTTGAGGCACTCTCACTGTGCCTTCTTTCTATATTCTGGCAGATTCTAGGAGGTGACCCCAGGTGCTGCCCACACTAGTGATGTACATCAAAGGCTGGCTTTGGCCTGGAAAGTTTCCAGAACTTCGGCGAGCTCTAACAAGTCTCTCAATATGGCCCTGCTTCCATCTTACACCAACCGCGGTCTTCAGACAACTCCAGGATCCACGGTGCTTCTCTACTCTGTGCTCCACACTGAGCAGTTCTCACTGTTTCCTTCCTGTGGTCAGCTGGATCAGTGTCCTGGGGAGGAAGCAAATGGCAATGGCTTTACGGTGCAAAGGCTCTGCCACCTTCATGATTTCTGCTTGTAAGTCAGTGAATCAGTGCCTTTTGGACTTGTTCTCCAACACCTCTGCTGGCTGTGGGGACTCCTCTGACATGGCAATGGCCCTAATGGTGCCCGTGGCCCCTTCCTGGTGTACATGGGTCACATATAATGATGGCCGTCCCGATCAGACCACATACTCAGGGTGACTGTCCCAACAGCCTGTTACCCCCTCCTCTTATACAAGAGGTCACAGACACAGGTGATGGCCCATAGTCTCAGGTGAGTGGGCGACAGCCAAAATCTCAGCTGTATTGGCGATGGCCCTCCACACAGGGTCACAGACACAGACAATGACCTCAACAGGATGAGTGTTACAAGGTAACTGCCCGCTACTTCACTGTACCATCAATCTCGTGGCACAGTTTGTAAAGATGCATGACTGGGGAAGAATCACAAGGAAAAGGGATCTTTTGAGACACTCATAAAATACAAAAGGTTTTTAGAGCAGAAATCTATTTGGAAGGGGCTAGTAAATACACACAGGTTCATAGGCTGGCTGGCTGAGCTCTTCCATGCCAGGGTTAATGATTGGAAGGCACCAACAACACTGGATTGCAAGACAAAATATCAACCACAAATATATTGTGCTTCAAAAAAATCAGAGCCAGAATATCAACTAAAAACAGAGTTATGTTGAATCTGTGTTTAACTTGTCACATCTACAGGTGCTTTAAAGACAGAGGTCAAATGTCTAACTATGTCTTCTGACAAATTACTGCAGGATTGGTGTTTACTTTTCTTTGTCTGACTGCACAGTGAGAGGAGTTTTAAAAGTGCCTGCATTTCTGTGGCTGGACTGTGGCAACCCATACATAGTAGTGATGGAGGATAGAACCAGGTCCATTCTTAACATTTCAATTGTAAGTGTAATTATATTTGCACTTATTTCATGCTTACTACCCCAGACCATGCTTCAAATCATTTTTTCAATGAGTAGCGCGATACTCCGGAACCCAAAAAGCATTAGTTGTGAATTAGTATAGAGAAATGTGAAAGTAATTTGAGTGGTGGACATGTTAGTCACTTATTTGGATTCAGAAGGATAGCGAATTGATAGAAGAGGGAAAAAGGTTTACATTTATATAACACTTGTTACCCCATATGGGGTGTTGAAGTGCTTTTTTGGCGAGTAGCACGCTACTCCAGAAACCATAAAGGATTAGTGGATAATTAGTATAGTGAAATATGAAAGTAATTTAAGTGGTGGATATTAGTCAGTTATTTTGATTGAGTAGAGTAGTTGGAGAGATAGTAGAGGGAAAAAGGTTTGCATTTATACAGTCCTCGCTAACCTTGATGGAGTTTTGAAGCATTTTTTTCGACGAGTATAGGTTGGAATTGTGTGGAGGGAGCCTAGAGGCATTTTAGAGTTCTTGGAGTGCTGGTACCGTGTTGATCTTGGGCCATCTGTGAAAGGGGTTGGCGTTCTTAGGGTATCTGATGGCATATTGGCAGGTAAAGACAGTGTCAAGGTAAGTCATGCACTACACTAAATAATCAGCTAATTTCTCCAACTCTCAACTCCCTATAGTGGCCCAAACAGCCTTACTGCTCTCTCTCTGTCTTTTACTCGCTATTATCTTTTTCAGTTTTCCACTCTTAGTCCCTCATTAGAAATTCAGTTTTCGGCCCAACTCCTTATTATGTGTTTCTGAACCTTGGTATTTGACTCGCACACACCCCTGCATAAACAGAAGCAGATCTGGCAGTCATGCTCTCTCCTTCCTCCTAAAGCCAGGAATGATCAGCCCCTGTGCATCAGAGTCACCGCCTCAGTTCTTGAATTCCACTAGAAAGTGAAGTCCTGACTCTTGATCTAGCACCTACTCTGGCCTAAATATTTCCTGCTTAAGCACCAGGATACCCTTCTGGGATAACATGGATATCTGATATCGGGCATAGGCCTCTTGCTACATGGCTTGTTTGGTGAACCTGAAGCAAGCATTGGTCTCTTGGTATCTTGTTGTCAGGGGGATGGTCAGATGCGGTGTTAGTCTAGCAGTCAGGGTCCTGTTCTGTGACTATCTTTTGATCTCAGCTTGGATAAACAATGAGCTTAGCCTTCATGACCTTGCGGACAGTGCAGAGTAAATAGAACTGCTCTACTCTGCATAATAAATAGCAGTCCAACTTATCAGAAAAGGATACAGAGAAGCATACGGTATTTACTGACAAATTGGGTGGATATAAACCAGTGGAAAGTCAGTCACGTTTGATGTGGGGGTGAGAGATGGTGACCAATGTCTTTTTAGAAGTGATTTTATTGCCCTTGGTTTAGCACTACATGGTTTCACTAATACCAACAGTGTTCTGCATGAGAGTTTCTGATGGGATTCTCTGCTTCTAAAAATGCTACTTACAATCCAACTCTGCATAGTAAAAGGGCGAGTATCAAATAAATGGATTTGTGCGATTTGGGGATGTGTGACTAGTAGTACTTTAAATCATTAAATTATCTTTTTTCTTCACATGCTGGAAACCGTACTCATGAGAACACTTGGATGGTGTCTGTGATGAAGGTGAAGAAGATGAATAATCACGTCATGCTGGAAATACTGTTGGATGTTGCCAAAGAAGCATCATTCAGGTAAGTCGGTGACTAGAAGGTATACCAAATCTGTGGACCTCCTGGGAAGCATCTTGGTATACGCTCTAGGAATCCGGATCTAGTTTTTACTCTTTCAACAAGAGGAGCACAGGGTCAGGATATATATACAAACAAAATGGTGGTAGTGTTTCTCATCAGAGAAAACGTCCGCACCTACTGTTATTCGTTATTCTCCCCGGGTACGTAATACGTGTAATATCAGAGCATAGAGGTGCACTGGGAACTTGATAAGACACCCACCACCAGGGGTGTTAGAGCAATGCAACTGGGTGCAAATACCACAAATCAAGAGAGAAAACCAAGTCACACAAGCACCCTCTTAGCAGTCCATTAATCTATGAACATGAATGTAGTTAATTCCAAGGTTTTTGCATCAACATTATTCAATGCTTCGATGTTAATTCAAACATATGGATCCAAAGACCAAATCTTGTGATTCAAGTTCTTTATTATTCAAATAGGTTAAAAGATTTTTCCAGCTTTACACTGCCGACACGTGTTTCGCCCTCTCCAGGGCTTTTTCAAGGCTATCTTGTTCTGGTCTTAAGCTGCTCTGATCTTGTGCTGCTCTGGCATCGGAGAGATTAAAGTTCAAAACAACATGGGTGTGAAGCGTTTATGCGAAACCTATTAGATGTCTTGGTCACAGCGAGCTATTTAGAAAGTAGGTTCCCTCTAGGTAACTTAAGTCTTGTTATGTCCCTCGTGGAGCTTTTGAAAAACAAAAGTGAATTGTCTTGTTATAGGGGTGCAACTCGCTGTGTGGAGAAAAAATCCTATATTGTTGAGTGAAGGGTTCTTGAAGACCTTGATAAGTCTTATTCTTGTTGTAACCGGGCGCCGGGTCTCCACTGCAAGGCACTGAAATAAAAAAAAGGGTCAGGATATAGACATGCTCCTTTTCCCCTCCTAAGTGGACCAGGAACTTCAACAATAGTCAAATACACATTTAGCTTAGGGACAGCTTGTTGGTTCAAGGCAACCTGCCTCTCGTTTTTGTATCTCCTCGCTCTGCCATGAATGTGTAATACAGGGACAGGTTGTAGGCACACTATCTCTCTTTTTCCCCTTCTAGGTGGACCAGAACATCGACAACCATCAACAACACATGTTTAGACTAGGGAAAGTTTGTAGGTACATGCTTTGCAGCTTGCCTTGAGCTAATGCCCTCACTGAGGTGCGTTTGCAGCCAGCAGACCCACAGCACCACTTTGTACAGTTGGTTCAAGGCAACCTCCATCTCCTTTGGTTTCTCCTGGCTGTACCAACAATGTTTAGTTAAGGGTCAGATTATAGGCACACTCTCTCTCTTCCTTCCCTCTAGGTGGACCGGATCTTCAACAACCGTCAAGTACACATGTTTAGCCTAGGGACAGCTTGTAGGTTTATGGCAGCTTGCCTTGTGCTAATGCCCTTACTGAGGTGTGTTTGCTGCCACCAGAGCTTCAGCACCACTTTGTACAGTTGGTTCAAGGCAACCTCCATCTCATTTGGTTTATCCTGGCTGTACCAACAATGTTTAGTAAAGGGTCAGATTATAGGCACACTCTCTCTCTTTCTTCCCTCTAGGTGGACCGGGTCTTCAACAACCGTCAAGTACACATGTTTAGCCTAGGGACAGCTTGTAGGTTTATGGCAGCTTGCCTTGTGCTAATGCCCTTACTGAGGTGTGTTTGCTGCCACCAGAGCTTCAGCACCACTTTGTACAGTTGGTTCAAGGCAACCTCCATCTCATTTGGTTTATCCTGGCTGTACCAACAATGTTTAGTAAAGGGTCAGATTATAGGCACACTCTCTCTCTTTCTTCCCTCTAGGTGGACCGGGTCTTCAACAACCGTCAAGTACACATGTTTAGCCTAGGGACAGCTTGTAGGTTTATGGCAGCTTGCCTTGTGCTAATGCCCTCACTGAGGTGTGTTTGCTGCCACCAGAGCTTCAGCACCACTTTGTACAATTGGTTCAAGGCAACCTCCGTCTCCTTTGGTTTCTCCTGGCTGTACCAACAATGTTTAGTAAAGGGTCAGATTATAGGCACACTCTCTCTCTTCCTTCCCTCTAGGTGGACCGGATCTTCAACAACCGTCAAGTACACATGTTTAGCCTAGGGACAGCTTGTAGGTTTATGGCAGCTTGCCTTGTGCTAATGCCCTCACTGAGGTGTGTTTGCTGCCACCAGAGCTTCAGCACCACTTTGTACAAGTGGTTCAAGGCAACCTCCGTCTCCTTTGGTTTCTCCTGGCTGTACCAACAATGTTTAGTAAAGGGTCAGATTATAGGCACACTCTCTCTCTTCCTTCCCTCTAGGTGGACCGGATCTTCAACAACCGTCAAGTACACATGTTTAGCCTAGGGACAGCTTGTAGGTTTATGGCAGCTTGCCTTGTGCTAATGCCCTCACTGAGGTGTGTTTGCTGCCAGCAGAGCTTCAGCACCACTTTGTACAGTTGGTTCAAGGCAACCTCCGTCTCATTTGGTTTATCCTGGCTGTACCAACAATGTTTAGTAAAGGGTCAGATTATAGGCACACTCTCTCTCTTTCTTCCCTCTAGGTGGACCGGGTCTTCAACAACCGTCAAGTACACATGTTTAGCCTAGGGACAGCTTGTAGGTTTATGGCATCTTGCCTTGTGCTAATGCCCTCACTGAGGTGTGTTTGCTGCCACCAGAGCTTCAGCACCACTTTGTACAATTGGTTCAAGGCAACCTCCGTCTCCTTTGGTTTCTCCTGGCTGTACCAACAATGTTTAGTAAAGGGTCAGATTATAGGCACACTCTCTCTCTTCCTTCCTTCTAGGTGGACCGGATCTTCAACAACTGTCAAGTACACATGTTTAGCCTAGGGACAGCTTGTAGAATTATGGCAGCTTGCCTTGTGCTAAGGCCCTCACTGAGGTGTGTTTGCTGCCATCAGAGCTTCAGCACCACTTTGTACAGTTGGTTCAAGGCAAACTCGCTCCTATTTGGTCTCTCTTGGCTGTGCCAACATTTTTATTTTTTAACATAATTCACAAAATATATTCCAATCATATATTCATAGCACTTCTCAAGGATGTAATCAATATCTTTAACTGTTATCCCCAGTATGAGATATGACCCCAAATGCATCCCCGGTTGGTGGTGCCACAGGGTTTCAACATATGTCCATGGGTTTCTGATTCTGCCTGTCTGACGTATTTATCTAGGTACCTTAAGGTCAGTTATTTATTTATTTATTTTTATTTTTTGTCCTCATATTGCGATAACGGTGTGATTTCGGAGTATCAGGTATCTGCCTCTTGTTTCTGTTCGACACTGCCCCTCGGTCTCTCTTGTCTGGGGAGTTTTGTCATCCTCCTGATGATCTTTAGAGGAGTTTCCTTTGCTCGTTACATACCATTACCTCTGATTTTGGAGCGGGGGGAGCTAGTCACTTTGACTACTCAACAAGTACCATACTTGTCTACCAGAGGATGTATCGCTTTAATCATAGGCCTAGTATTTCCCTCCTTGCAAGTACTATTAATACAAAAAGAAGATTTTCTTGCCCTTTTGTGAGCCCCCCTTCATTTGCTTTATCTTCGATCCCAAACAGGGTAAGAGTGGTACTTACAGTTAGTTAGTTGCTTGTTCAGGATAGTACTCAAGGTCTTACCAACTTCGTCCCAGAATTCTTTCAATTGGGGGCAATTTTTGAACATGTGGTCTTTTGCGTAGGTTCATTTATTTCTGTGGTTCCTCCGAACGCATTTGATCTCTCATTAGCTCTATGAGGGCTTTCACCTCTTCTGGCTCTTTCATGTTTCTCATTTTATTTCGCCACATTATTCGAAGCGAGGGTGGAAATTTCATCTGCACCGTGGCGCCTAGTTGTTGTAGTTCTGACATTAGATTCCCCAATTCCCACTGCCTAGTCTGGGAGGCCTTTGACATGTCGGACCTTATTCTAAAAGTCCAACTGTCTTTATTGTAGGTTCCCTTCTTCAATAAGGTCAGTTATTTAATAACACTATGTGTAAAATACCTCTAAGGGATTTTTCAGGATACCAGGTAACTGAATAAGGTGTTTTGACATTTTTCCGTGCTCCCCATGTGTCTAAGATAGGAACTATTGCAGTGGCCATTCAGCAAAACAAAAAAAAACGTATAACAACAAACAATCCTATCAGTGGTAATTCTGGGCCATATAGTGGGTTCCCAGTTGTTCGTCATATAAATTGCTTCCAACACTCCAGGCCCACAGGCAACAGAATCCCCAGCAACAGGAGGTCCCTCTTTCAAGCCAGAAGCTTCTCTAGTAATACTTCTTGAGGAGTAAATCTACCCGTCAGGCCTGTTTCCTCCCTGCAGGAACCCGCCGGCCTCTGTGCCACACACTGTAATTGGGCAGACAAATTATAAAACTCAAAGTAAGGGGCTCCCAAGCCCCCTGTCAATGGGAGAGCATTGAAGAGTCTCCATTGACACCCTGTTTTGACCACCATTACACACCACCCAAAAGAAATGCTGCCAGGTCATGCTGGTCTAAGGAGAGTATACTTGTAATGCCATATTAATTTCCCCAGGGGCACATACTGGGGTATTGTCATCCAAACTAATTTGGGTGATGTGCGTCCCTCGGGACTCAGGTCTAATGAGCCATGTCAACAACTACCAGGTCTACCCTCCTCGTCATGCGCCCACGCTATGTATTCTTTATAGGCATGGCACCATAAACACTCCATTGTTTTGTTAGAGTTCCCTGTCCTCCTCGAGTTGGGTTTGTACGTGTTTATCTGGTCACATAACATTGTCCATTTTATGCAAACTGGTGCACAGTATGCCCTCTTGTTATTATTGCGCTGGTTAGGCCCCTCCTCGTCCTCTGCGTGTCGTTCCAGGACGCACATTCTCTCTGAGAGGTCCCCTACATTAGGGTTCAATGCCTTCTGTTCTAGCTATGACTCACTCAGAGAATTTTCATTGTGTCCATCTGATCTGCTAGTTTGCTGTGTTCTGCCCAGATCAATCCCAACCCCATCGACACAGCACTGATCTCCTGCTGAGTTTTACTACATTAGTAACTTGGGACCCATTCAAGTAAAAGGTACTCCAAAAATATTTACGTATACTATACTACAGGTTTGAACTATAAAGAATAAACAAAGAAAGAATAAACTTTTTTGTATTTTTTACATTTTTATGTATTTTTTTGTTTTTTATTTTTTATATTTGTTTATAACTGTTACTTACTCAACCTACAACTACTTCAACTAAACTGCAAACACTGAAATATTTTAAATAGTAATGATAATGTAAAATATTATGATAATTATGAAGAAAATTGTAAGGCAACAAAACGCTAGTTCTGTTCCTCCTGAACACTAGGAGAGGGATGACAGTGACTTAACTGGGGATAACATTGCTCATGAACACCAAGTTTACAGGCAGGACACCAGTGGCGGGACCTTTTTCTCCCCCCAGGCTGACTCCTGTCAGAGCACACAGCACAGTCTCTCTCTTTTCGCCCAGGCAACAGCGCAAAGCCGTGCTCCTCACTACAAAGAGAAAGTAGTGGTGTTGTAGATATTTGTTCTTGAGAGACACCATCCTGCCGTAGACAAAGTGCCTCTACAAGACTCACTATAAAACTGTGGCGACTCTGAACATTGCATGGATCAGTATTCAATTTATACAATTCGTAAGCATTCATGATCGACACATCAATCAGATTACGCCAAACCTTGGACCAGTATCTGTGTGTTGATCTCTCTGCTGCAAATTCGTATATTTTGCGGTCGCTTACATCAACCCCACCCATTCCTTTATTGTAGTCTAGAATGACTTGAGGTTTGATGATTGACTTCCCAGACCTTGTCTGTACAGTCACATCATCTGCTAGGCTAGAGGTGGACAGCAGTAGAACAGGCTTGCGTTGGCTTTTCTTTTCTCTAAAGGCGCATGCCAATACCCCTTTCTTTCTCATATACTTAGACATTTCTGCCTGCAATTTGGCCCTTGCAATCTCTGGAGGCAGCCCTTTAGAGTTTGCCCGCACTGTGCCTGTTAATAGAGTTTTGTTCTCTAGTAGCTCCTCCGCTAGACTGACACTTGTGTAATAGTTGTCAGTCATTAGATGATACCCTTTACCAAGTAAATCACATGAGCGGAGAAGACTCATCACCTTGTTGAACACAAACCCCTTTTCTGTTCCTATTGTTTTATCCTTCCCAGAATATAAATCTACATGAAGTACATAACTGTTACTGCTGTCACATACCTCAAATTTCTTAATGCCAAACCTAGCATGCCTTTTATTAGGCATGTATTGAATGTAAGCCACCCTATTTTTCATGGCAATCATTGATTTGTCAATACAAATCACCTGATGTGGCACATAGTACCGCTTGAAAGCATGGTTCAATGAATCAAGTACTGGCCTAATCTTATGCCACGGGTCATAACCTTCAACTCCCCTCACCTTTGCAGTGGCATTGTCATTTATGTGAAGCATTCTTGTGACAATAAGGTATTGCCACAATGGCATGACTTTCCCAAAGAAAGGTGTGGCCTGAGAAGGGTGTGACAAATCCCAGTAATGTTTCACATTACGTTTCTTTATGAGGCCCATGTTAATAGATAAACCAATCCATTTTTTCAAGAGGCCTACAGTCAAGCCCCCATTCATCCATCGACGTAGCCGTGAATGGGGATGCTCACTGATCCATTTTGCCATTTTGTCCAGCAAATCTCTTGCATACTTGTTTGTTTCACGAACTATGTGTACAAGCAGTTCCATAGTTAAAAACAATTGCAAATATTCAACTGGGGGGGAATTTCTTGGTGGAACTTTCCGGACTCCTGGATTCCTCACAATAAACTCAATACCATAATTGTTATTATCATTGCCTGGTGCAATTTCATCCCAGACAGTCTCATACAGATCTTCTTGAGATAAATCTTCTTCTTCTTCTCCTCCACACTCACCAAAGTCCTCATCACCTTCACTCTCTTCCCCACTGCTGGACTCCAGACCCTCCCCAGAATCCACCTCAATGTCACTGTCACCCTCTGAATAAATATCTGGAGCTTCATCCAAACATTTGAACAAAGATTCATCTGTGTCAATCTTAAATCGTTTGGTGTTCATGTTCTTAATTAGAAAAAATGCACAGGTGAAAAATTAGCACCCTCCCTCACAAGCCTTAGTTGTGTAACTTCTGTGAGGTAAAAATGATTAACCAACACGTCCTACTCCCCAAAAATTGGTGAGGACTATGGTTAATGTAAAAAAAAAAAAAAACAGAAAAACAATCCAAACCCTCCTTCACACTGCCCAAGTTTTACTTAAAATAATTGAAAAATGAATTCTAACACACCCTATATATTCACAAAAAAAGAATCTGTAGCATTGAAAAAACAAAACAATTATAGATTAGTAATTCTCTCACAAGCTCCTAAAAACCCAACCACTCTCCAGCACACCCAAATCCCTGTCAGAGAAATTTCTGTCAGTGAGGGGGCTAATGTATCTTTTTGGCTGCTCATGGCAGGAGTACGCTGACAGAGAAGAAGGACTAGCAGACACAGTCCACCTTTCAGTGGAAAGAGTCGGCCATTTTGTATTAACTGTTTGAGGTAATTTTTCAAAAGCATCGCAGCCATATATATTTTTCTCAAACTGAAAAAGAAAAGATAACCTAAAACAAATTTGATATTACCAACATGACTTATTTTTCTTCTGCTAATTCTGCTTATAGCGAAATAGGTATTTACATATATTTTCACTGTTAGTTTTGAATAGCTGATAATACTTTTAATACTGGTGACTGAATTTGTTTGGAATGTTAACCTCTACTGTAATGATGGTCTAATTTTCCATTTCCTAATAGTTAATCGCTTTGAATCTCTCCATTGTATCAAGCTTTACTTTTCTTTCTCTGACTGCACAGTGAGAGGAGTTTTTAAAGTGGCTGCATTTCTGTGGCTGGACTGGTGCAACCCATACATAGTAGTGATGGAGGCTAAAGACTGGTCTATTCTTAACATTTCAATTGTAAGTGTAATTATAATTGCACTTATTTGGCATTTACTATCCATGACCAGACGTCAAATCACTTTTATTTTCCTCCGGAACCCAAAAAGGATTAGTGGTGAATTAGTATGGTGAAATGTGAAAGTAATTTGAGTGGTGGACATGTTAGTCAGTTATTACAGCACCCCTTTGTACAGTTGGTTCAAGGTGCCCTGCCTCTCCTTTTTGTCTCCTCGCTCTGCCATGAATGTTTTGAACAGGGACAGATTGAGGGCACACTCCCTCTCTCTTTTTCCGCTTCTCGGTGGACTAGAACTTCAACAACCGTCATCTACATATGTTTAGCCTAGGGACAGCTTGTAGGTACATGCTTTGCAGCTTTCCTTGAGGTAATGCCCTCACTGAGTTGCGTTTACTGCCAGCAGAGCCACAGCACCTTTTTTTACAGTTGGTTCAAGGCAACCTCGCTCTTGTTTTGTCTCTCCTGGCTCTGCCAAGAATGTTATGTTTTTTAACATATCTTTATTTTACAACATACATTCGAATCATATATTCATAGCACTTCACAAGGATTTAATCAATCGCCTTACAGTTATCCCCAGTATGAAATATGACCGCACATGCAACCCCGACTGGAGGTACCACAGGGTTTCAACATGTGTCCATGGGATACTGAGTCTGCCTGTCTGACGTATTCATCCAGATACCTTAATGTTAGTCATTTATTCTCCCTGTGTGCAGAATACCTCTAAGGGAGTTTCCAGGATACCAGGAAACTGTATAAGATGTTTTGCCATTTTGCAGTGCTCCACATGTGTCTAAGATAGGAACTATTGCAGTGGCAGTTCAACAAAACAAAGGGTAAACTTATAACAACAAACCATCCTACCAGTATTCATTCTGGGCTGTATAGTGGGTTCCCAGCTGTTTGTCGTATAAATCCCTTACAACACTCCAGGACCACAGACAACAGAATCCCGTGCTGTGGAACGTCAGCCTTTCAAGCCAGAAGCTTCTCTAGTAATGCTTCTTGAGGAGTAAATCTACCCGTCAGGCCTGTTTCCTCCTGGCTGGAACCAGCTGGCCACTGTGCCACCCACTGTAGTTTGTCAGATAAATAATAACATGCGAAGTCAGGGGCTCCCAAGTCTCCGTCAATAGGAGAGCATCGAAGAGTCTCCATTGGCAACCTGTGTTGACCACCATCCCACACCGGCTCTCAAGAAATGTGCCAGGTCATGCTGGTCTAACAAGTCTGGTCGTCCATATAAGGATTCATAGTATATTTGGAAAGGTCAGCTAGGGCAAAGGGTAAGGAGAGTACCAAAACTGCACCACCAGTGGCACCGGGGCGGCTTGGTGCAGAGGTCAAAGTCGGAGGTTGGCCCAATGCTTTCAAATGGAGACTTGGAATGCCTAGAGCTACACTGCTTGCAGAGAAGTAGATTGGTTGCAGGTGCCAAGCTTTGGGGGTTAGCACAAGCACATGGGGGGGCTTCAGAGCAGAACCAAACATACACCACCAGGGGCACAGGGGTGGCCAAGTGCAGGATGCCAATTCAGTTCCAGGCGCCCAATGCCTCTCAATAGAGTTTCTTCTTTTGCCAAAAAGTCTGCAGGCGTGGCACCGGAGGTTGCAGGCGAGAGACCAATGATAGCAGAGGTAAGTAGAGGTGTAGAGGGTAATATGGGCAGGAAGGATCCAGCCGTAATGCATTAATGACATTGAAAGACTTAGAAAAGTGTAATTAAAGGTCAAAGGTCAACAGACATGATCCCCGTCACGAATGAAACCAATGAAAGCACAAGTATTTATCAAGACAAGTACAATAATGCAACACAAGTAACACATTATCCAAGGGTAGTGTGCAGTAACAACCTTGATACACCTAAACAAGTATAATTAGAGGTCAAAGGTCATAAAGCATAACCTCCTCCAACACAGTAACTAAGGAGGATGCAGGTACTCATCATTACAATTCCAATAATGCCTCAATTGTAACAAATGATCTAACAGTAATGGATTAAAGACCATGAAACACTTAGAACAGTGTAAATAGAGGTCAAAGGTCAAATCACATGACCCCCCTCCTACCAATTTAATGAACAAAAATGTAAGTAATTATCATTAAAATTCAAACACTGCAACACTTGTAAACAATGGTCTCACCGTAATGGAATAAACTCCGTAAACATCTGCAATAAGGGCAAATAGAGGTCAAAGGTCACATTTTATGACCTCTACAATAATTTGAACAAGGGAAAAAATAGTACTTTGCATGCCGAGTCCAATAATGCCACACTTGTTGAAATTGATCCAAGGGTAACAGAATAAACAGAAAAAAGGTTAAAAAAATGTGTATTTAGGGGTCAAAGGTCACGTTTTTTCACCTCTTATAAAATTTGACTAGTTGACCTGTGAGATCAAACAACGACCTTTACAAAGATACCTCACTTTGAAAAAACAATTTCACTGTTACAAAGATATATCCTTTGCACACTTCCAGTAGCTACCATTTAGGGTCAAAGGTCAAGGACTGTGACCTTCAGGAGTTATATGCATGAAATCATATGCCAACCATTCACAAAATATGCATCACTACTGTGCCAAAAAGTCAAAAAATATATTTTGAGATGTTGAACATATGTCCAATAACAAGATTGAGATCATTATATGAAAAACCCCAATAGACGAAACAGCATGTCGGCCATTTTGTAGCATGAAAAGTGCTGTCAAAAGCATCAAAAATATGTATTTTCATAAATTTACTAACGGTAGTCTCTGAACCATCCATATTACTTCTGTGAACCAATTCTGCTAGGCTTATAAGTTTAGATTCTGCACAACAATAGAAAAAACATGACAAATGTTTGTGTTTATATCTATGTCATAGTTTGACAAAGAGCCATAAAAAACACAAAAAACAAAATCAAAATCAAAATCTGCCCTATTACCATTGAGCAAACAAACTAATAAATATTTCTGAGTATCTGCTTTTGGAAAACACTATTTTTTTTATTACCCTACCAACGCGGTCATTTACACTTATCATTTTCTCAGTCACCTGGCGGCCATCTTGAATTGTGTCATGTGACTTCAGGGTGTTTTATAAATGTAAGTTTTATATGCAAATTAATAGTTTAAGAAGTACTGAAACCAAAAATGTATAGTTTCCCAACATTATAATCATAATTACACAAACTACAGCATGTTAAAGCAAAGCACTCCAAAAAGTCATTAAATGGCTTAGCACTGAAGGATTTTCAATGGGCACTAATAGGGTTAATAGTGAGCCTTCGAGAGAAAAATTAGGATTAAGACATCTTGGGAGAAGGATAAGTGATTAGGCTACTTTGTATGAGTCTGTTGTGAGGTATGGTCAAAGTAGGCCTCTTTCTGCAACTCTGTTACCTCTTTCTGCATTTCTCTTGCTGCTCTCTGCACCTTTCTTGTTCTTTCTGTACCTCTCTTGCCTCTTTCGGCACTTCTCTTGCTTCTTTATGCACTTTTCTTCCTCTTTCTGCACATGTCTTACCTATGTAGGCATAGTTGGAAATCAGCATTTAAAAAACCTTAGAAATTCACTGAAAAAACCAAAGGTCTCAGGACGTTATAGATAGGAATTAGCATCTAAAAAACCTTAGAAATTCACGCAAAAAACACAGTTTTCAGGGACGTTATAGTAAGGCTGGCATTTCACTCGTATATGCTGCATTATCGGACAGCGATTTTGTTGTTTGATAACAAATAATATATGAAATGCTATTTAGACGGCAAAAACTCAATTCTCTTTATTAAAGGAGAAAAATTAGAAATTTTTGCACAATATGAATTATATATTGTTTTAATTCAATTACATCGACTTTAGATGCATTAATAGTATTACAAATAAGATTATTGAAAATGTCAGTACTTGGTGAAAAAAAACTTTATAAATATAAAGTTGTACAAAGAATTTTTCTATGTCTATGATAGCACTAATCACGTGGAAATAGGGTAGAATGCACTTGTCACTATGAGAATGTATCCAAAACGTATCCAGCTATGTCATGAGATCAAGGCTCGGACGAGCTAAAACATTATGGTGATGTAGCAATGAAGAAATTCAGCATGAAGATTTGTGGACCGTGTCCATGTTTGGAGCAATCCATGGGTATACAGAAAGAATATATATATATGATCAAGTCCCCAGGTAGGGACGAAACCCGTCATGGCTGCCTACACTGTTTGTATGCTGTAAAAGAATAAACTGAAGGTATTTCAAGGTTTATGCGGTCCGTGCTCTTCATTTGCACCCTGAGAAGGAGAAGCAGAGACGAAGAGTATTCTTCGATATATATTTATATATATATATATATATATTCCAGCACAATATCCTCACAGTTTCGCAAAAAAGAACGCCGAGCCCCAATTTTCGGTGAAGCGATTTTATTTCTTAAACAGCAGTGGCAAACATCAACCGACGCGTTTCGGAACCAGCCGGTTCCTTGGTCACGTGACGTGTATTTTCTCAACACTATCGTGCAGACAAGGAGGACGGTCAACGCGTTTCGGCGATTGCCTTCAACTGGACTGGATATATATATATATATTACCTACTGGCGGTCGCCAGTAGGTATATATAGTTAGGACCTAGTTACCATAGGAAATTCCAAACATTTTATTGGGAATAACTTTAGTGCCGATTGAGGGATCTGCCTGTAATTTTCCTTAAATTTGCCTCGCTGCGCTCCTTCCCTGAAAGTTTCGGAGGGATTCGTCAAGCGGGGGCCGAGAAAAAAGGGGGGTCCCAAAACATGTTTTCCCCATGTTAATTTCCATAGGGACATTCTGACATGGCTACAGCTCGAACGGCTGAACAGAATTACACCAGATTTGGCAAAATGGTAGGGACTGGTATGCAGCAGTGCCTTTTGTATGTTTGGTCTAAAGCCCTCCAGTAGTTTTTGAGAAAATTGAATGTGAAATTGAGTACAATGCAATTTTCCATAGGACCTTTAGACACAGCTACAGCCCGAACGGCTGAATGGAATTACTGCAAACTGGTAGAGCCTTGTATGCAGAAGTGCCTTTTGTATATTTGGTGAAAATCCGTTCAGTAATTGTTGAGAAAATCGACTTTTTAAAAATTATATATCTATAAGCAAAACACGGTGCGCGCACGGGCTTGCAGCGTCCTTGCCCCGTCCTTGCACGTGCGCGGACCTTAGCGTGCACGCGCGGAATTCTGATTGGCTGTTGGACGTCTGTCAACATTCTAGACAGTCAAAATGAGGAAGTGTTGTCCGCCATCTTGTTTTTGTGGCAGATGCTAGTGGTTGTAAACAGAAGTGTACTAGTTGACAAGGAGGCAGGGAAGAGATTCCTGAGCCCCCCAGGTTTTGTCATGGGGTCTGTAAAGGACCCCGAAGGTTGAAAAAAATAAAAAAATAAAAAAAATTCAAATCGCGGGGTCCGCGCACCGTGCGCGGACTGCGGCTCAAAAAGACAAAAAAGAAATACATCAAAATAACAAGTTTCAGTGTTTAGATGTTGGTTGAGTGCAACATTGAGTGATGACTCTTTCACCTTTGGGTTTTGGTATGTGTTTTGTGGAGAATTAGTATGGTAATTGGTAGAGAGCATTGGGGTTAGGTTGAAGATTATGTGAGTTTGAAAATGTTGATAATTTGAACCAATTAAAATGTTATTTTGGTTTTGATTTTGTGTGTGATAAAATATGATTGGCTGGGTATCTGAATATGTATGAGAAATGAGAGGAAAACATTTCAGCTGACCGGCAGCCATGAGGGAAACGGCTTGACCGCTACCTGCTACGCCGTGAGGGGAACGGCCGCAGCAACATCGAACAACCTCTCCAAGCTGCCCCTGGGAGGCGCGCAGCATTTACGCCACCAGCACGCCTAGAGGCGCTTAAGTAGACGGAGCGCCTTGAGCTCCTGGGGACAAGCATTTCAGCGGACCGGCAGCCGTGAGGGAAACGGCTTGACCGCTACCTGCCACGCCGTGAGGGAAACAGCTTTTCTGCCACCTGTTACGCCATGAGGGGAACGGCCGCAGCAACATCAAACTACCTCTCCCAGCTGCCCCGGGGAGGCGCGCAGCACTCATGCCACCAGCGCGCCCGGAGGCGCTTAAGTAGATGGAATGCCTCTCGCACCGCAAGTCGCGCGCAGGAGCATTGCGGGAGAAGCCCGGGACAAGGGCGGGACAGTCTGTGGCAGTCCGGGGCAGGACGAGGCTGGGCTGGGCTACCCCCGTGGCTGCTGTAATGAAGACCATTTAGTAAGTCTGAAGTGAACTTAACCCCTTTCATGCTGATGACTGAATGGTTCCGTCATCAGCATCGGTTGGGCTCTGCTGACGACGGAACCGTTCCGTCATCAGTACAGCCCTCGGGGGGAGCGCTGGTGCTCCCTCCCTCTTGCGGCGATTTTGTTTGTTTTTGCAGGGGTGGCAGCGGAAGACTTTCCGCTGCCACCCCCAGGCCCCCGCACGCTTCCAGGTGACGTCAGTGCACACAGCGTGCGCTGACATCATCAGGAAGCGCTGGACGCACTGGAATCCATTTCATTCCAGCGCGTCCAGGAACAATGTTAGTGTTTGATGCTCCGGTGGGGCGGGGGGCCGTTTTTCGGTGCCTTGAGGCATCGGTGGTTAGGAAACTTTGTTTCCTCTCTCCTGATGTCCCAATGCAGGGCATTCCTGGTGCACAATTGCGCACAGCGTCACGATCGTGCACCAGGAATGCCCCACTAGACACCAGGGATTGTGTTTGTGTGGTTTGTTGTGTACTGGAAGCGACCCCTTGGGCAAGGGTCGCTTCCATTTTGGGGGCAAATAATTTTTCAGACTTTTTTGCCCCACCTGGGGCAGATCGGCTGTTTTTTTGGCCGATCTGCACCCAGGGTGGGCAGAAAAGCCCACTAGACACCAGGGATTTGTTTACATTTGCACATGAAGCGACCCCTTGGGGAAGGGTCGCTTCCTAGTGGGCCATATATTTTTTTAGACTTTTCTGCCCCCCCCTGGGGGCAGATCGGCCATTTTTGGGGCCGCATCTGGACCCAGGGGGGGCAGAAAAGCCCACTAGATATCAGGGATTTATTTATTTTTATAAAGGTAGCGACCCCTTGGGCAAGGGTCGCTTCCTTAGGGGGATGAATAATTTTTAAGACTTTTCTGCCCTGGGGCAGATCGGCCATTTTTTTGGCCGATCTGCACCCAGGGGGGTTAGAAAAGCCCACTACACCCCAGGGATTTGTTTATAATTATAAAGGAAGTGACCCCTTGGGCAAGGGTCACTTCCAGGGAGCATTATAAATATTGTAGACTGTTATGCCCCCCCTGGGGGCAGATTGGTTGTTTTTTTTACTGTTTCTGGACCCACGGGGGATAGAAAAGCCCACAAGACTCCAGGTTTTTTTTTTTATAGGGAGCGACCCCTTGGCCAAGGGTTGCTTCCTTGGGCCCATTTGTTTTCAAAAGTATGTTCTGCTGCGTCTTTATTTGGCCTCTCGGCCCTCCGTAAGGTTGCTTCCAGGGGGCCCACGTTTATGACATACCCTGTGACATAGCCTGTTGTGATGTGTGTTGTTTTTGTTTCTTCTAATGTGTATTGTTTTTTTTTCTCTTTAGATTGTGGCAGTGTGCGGTTCCGTTACTGGTGGTTCTGTTGTTCTGCTGTTTCTGTAGTTGCATGTGTGTGGTAAGAGACCTCTTTTTTGTTCAATTGTAATGTATTTGTTTATTTTGCAAAGTGTGTGGTAATACGAGTATGTTTGGTTTCTGTTTTTTGTGATTGTAAAACATGTTTTGCATTTGTTTTTGATGTGTACTTTTGTAGATGTAAGTTTTTTTTTCTTCTTTCTAGTGGGATATCGTTGCCTATTTGCTGTGTCTTTGCAGAGTGGGTGCTGGTGAGTATAGTTGTCTCTTGTAAGTGAATTGTATATTTTTTCTAAATTTAGATATTTGTGATGAAGGCTTACATTTTTTACCTTACTTTGCACAGTGTTGGGGTTGTTGAGTTGTTTGTGCAGACTCCTTTATTTGTAAGGATAATGGCTAGCCGCTGGATTACTGCTCAGCAAGTTGTTGGAATGCTTTTTGATTCTTCCTCTGACCTTGGTCCAGACACTGACTCTGATTCTGAGCCAGAGGTGGGAGGTGAAGATTCAGGTAGTGAGTTTTCTCTACACATGGCTTCATCTGATGATGAAGACACTCTGAGGGCTGATGAAGCTACTTTTGGTGTTGATGAAGTGCCTGTGGTTGCGGAGGAAATTGCTGTGCCAATAGTGCGGCAAGAGACATCTGGGCTTCAGCCTGGGGCTGCTAGACTTACAGTTGGTGTAGTGAGACAAGAGGTAGCTGGGCGGCAGCCTGCGGCTGCAAGACTTGACATTGAAAGTTCTGACCTCTGGGTTGCACCAGGCTTGGTGCCGCCGGCATTGCCTGAATTTACTGGTGTTCCAGGGTGTAGGGTGAACACTGAAAACTATTTGCCTATTGATTTTTTCAAGTTGTTTATGGATTATGTGTTTTTGGCAGAGATTATAGAGCAGACTAATTTGTATGCTGAATTTTTTTTGAGGGTGAACAGTGCTAGCCTTAAGCCCTTTGCTAGAGCTACCCGGTGGACTCCCACAAATTTGAAGGAGAGGAAAAAGTTTTTGGGTTTAACTTTTTTGATGGGCTTGCTTAGGAAACCATCAATGGCTTCATATTGGTCTACTAGTTCCTTGATGGCAACAGCTATATTTCCGGCAGTCATGAGTCGTGATAGGTATTTGCTTCTGCTTCGGATGATGCATTTTGTTGACAATAGTTCTGCTTTGCCACAAGATCACCCTGATTGTGACAGTCTTTTCAAGATTCGGCCTGTCCTTGATCATTTTTTGATCGATTTCCTGAGATCTTTTATCCTGGGAAAGAAATTGCAGTGGATGAGTCTTTGCTGTTGTTCAAGGGCCGCTTGGTTTTTCGGCAATACATTCCTAGTAAGAAGGCACGCTATGCAATTAAGCTTTATATGCTGTGTGACAGTGTGACTGGATATGTCTCTAATTTCAGGGTGTACACTGGTAAGGAATCCAGGATTAACCCCCCTGGTTTTCCGTCAACTTTTGGAGTGACTAAGAAAATTGTGTGGGAACTTGGTCGTAGATTTTTTAACAATGGCCATCATTTGTATGTCGATAACTTCTACACTGGTGGCGGTTGTTCAGGGAATTGGGCAAAGTGGACACTGTTGCTTGTGGCACAATCCGCTCAAACCGTAAAGGTTTCCCAAAAGAACTTGTTTGTCAAAAGCTTGCTCGGGGACAGTGCAGTGCATTGCGTTGTGAGGAGCTTCTTGCTGGGAAGTTTTCAGACAGGAGAGATGTCTACATGTTGACTTCCATACATGATGAAAGCACTGAAGCGGTGACTGTTTGGGGTGAGGTTGGAGAAGTGCCCAAACCTGTGTGCATAATGGACTATAATAAGTACATGGGTGGTGTTGACAGAGTAGATCAAAGGTTGGAACTGTATGCTGCTCTTAGTAAGGCTTACATTTGGTACAAGAAGTTGGCTATCCATCTTTTCCACTTGGCAATCTTTAATGCTTTTGTTGTGTTCCAGACATCTTGTCCCCAGTCAAAGGTGACTTTTGTTAAGTTTCAGGAGTCTGTAATAGGCAGCCTTGTTTTAGTAGAACAGGCAAGTGTTCCTAGAGTTGGAGTGGTGGAGGATGTTGCCAGATTGAAAGATCGCCACTTTCCTGATCAAATTCCTCCTACAACCTCAAAAGACTTTCCCAGTCGGAGATGTAGAGTCTGTTGGCGAAGAGGTTTGAGGAAGAAGGTTCGTATGCACTGCCCCGACTGCCCTTCAAACCCCGGGCTGTGTGTACCTGCTTGTTTTAGATTGTACCACACGCAAAAGAATTATTGGGAGTATCCATGAATGGTAAAGTGAACTGGTTGGTCTTTATTCTTTAAAACTTATTGTTCAGTTTCAAAGTTGGCATTTGTGTAGTCTTTTTAGATTTAGTTGTTGCGTTAGTAGATTTGTATCAATTTGCAATTTGTTTTTGTTTTTCTTTTATTTTCAAAAAAACTAAAGTATGATGTTGGTTTGCGTGTAGTGTCCATTGTCTGACGGTGTGCATGGTTTGGCGCTTGGCTGGCAGTGTCTGTGGACTGGTGCTTGTCTGGCGTTGTCTGTGGACTGGTGCTTGGCTGGTGGTCTGTGTGGTCTGTTGTTTGGCGGTGTGCGTGGTCTTGCGCTTGCCTGGTGGTGTGTTTGGATTGATGCTTGGCTGGTGGTGTGCGGGACTGGTGCTTGGCTGGTGGTGTGTGTGGAGTGGTGTTTGGCTGGTGGTGTGCGTGGAGTGATACTTGGCTGTCTGTGCACGGAGGGGTGCTTGGCTGGCGGTGTGTGCGGAGTGGCGCTTGGCTGGATGGTGTGCGAGGAGTGGTACTTGGCTGTCTGTGCACGGAGTGGTACTTGGCTGGCGGTGTGTGTGGAGTGGTGCTTGGCTGGATGGTGTGCGTTAAATGGTACTTGGCTGTCTGTGCACGGAGTGGTGCTTGGCTGGCGGTGTGTGTGGAGTGGCGCTTGGCTGGATGGTGTGCGTGGAGTGGTACTTGGCTGTCTGTGCACGGAGTGGTACTTGGCTGGTGGTGTGTGTGGAGTGGTGCTTGGCTGGATGGTGTGCGTGGAGTGGTACTTGGCTGTCTGTGCATGGAGTGGTGCTTGGCTGGTGCTGTGTGTGGAGTGGTACTTGGCTGTCGGTGTGCGCTGAGTGGTGTTTGGCTGGCGGTGTGCATTGTCTGGTGCTTGGATGGTGGTGTGGGTGGACTGGCGCTCGGCTGACGGTGCGTGAGTAGTTACTTTCTGTTGGTCACTACACACACTGTTAGTTGAGTGACACTCCACGCAGTCCATCATTTTGTGTAGTTGCAGTGTAAGAAATGTGGGCGTGTGAAAGTGATGGGCCCTTGAATGGCGCTGTCTGCTGGTGTAAGTGTTGTAATGTGATGGGTCTGTGGCAGGCGGTGTGAATGTTTTGTATGTGTCTGACGTACGAACGGTGCATGAATGGCCTGTAAAGAGGTTGGTGCCTTGACGTGGCTTTACAGCTCACGAGCTGTGAGTCAGTGTTTCAGTTTATCATACTTTCAATTATACGCTGTGTATTTCATGTTTGTGAAATTACTTGTGACTACAATTGTATGTACTGAATCATCACTCACCCTCGTGCCAAATCCAACCAGTATGTGTGTGTGCTTGCGGATTGGATGGCTGTGCAGTAATATTTGTCTTTTTTCTCTTTCTGAAGTAGGGTGTACCTTGTCCCTTTTTGTGAATGTTGTAATGTGTTGCTTTTCCTTCTGGATGTTGTCAATGGTCTGGTGTGTATCAGGTATAAAAGGTGCGTGAATGGCCTGTAAAACGGTTGGTGCCTTGTCGTTGCTTTACAGCTCACGAGTTGCGAGTCACTGGTTGGGTTTTTATGCATTTATTTATTGACAGAGCATTTCATTTTGTTGAAATATCTTGTTAATAAAATTTTATGTACTGAACCATCACTCGCCCTCGTGCCAAATCCAACCTGTATGTGTGTGTCTTTCAGGAATAGATAGCCGTGCTTGAATGTTTAACTCTTGAGTAACTCTGTCAAGGTGTACATTATAGCTATAAATAACATACTAAATTTAGATATTATTGTTAAACCATGGGAGTATATGGTCATGTCTTTCTGGTGAATTATATTGTTTTTTTTAATCCACAATCTCCTGCAAATATGAAAATGTCTGTCACAATTCCCATGCAATATTGTCCCAAGAATCGCACGCTCTCAAATTGAAAACGTAATTCATTCAAAACTATTTGGTTTTGCAAGGGGGTTCCCATGACTTTTTGGCCCAGGGGTCGGCGGGCATCTTTGGAAACTACCAAACCCAAACAGTTCTGAAAACTAGACACCCGGGGGAGACCAGGGAGGTATGGCATGCGTTTGTCCCCTAATGTTTTCCTACCCATAAATCCCCGCAAACCTTAAATTTAGGTTAAAAAAACATTTTTCCATACATTTTTGCGTGGGATCTCCGTGCCGGCACAAATGTCCTACCACCCAGCATTCCCCTGGATCTCCCGAGTAAAATGATACCTCACTTGTGTGGGTGGGCCAAAGGCCTGTGACTAAGGTGAGTTGCTTAATTTATGAATCCTAATACTACATTTTTTTTAAATTTCTTTTTTAGCCTGTTCTGCTTTGGGGCACCCACACAAGTGAGGTATCATTTTACTCGGGAGAACAAAGGGAACGCTGGGTGGTAGGACATTTTTGCCGGCACGGAGATCCCATGCAAAAAAGTTTGGAAAAGTGATTTTTTTAACCTAATTTTAAGGTTTGCAAGGAATTCTGGGTAGGAAACCGTTGGGGGACCCACGCATGCCATACCTCCCTGAACTCCCCCGTTTGGGTTTGGTAGTTTCCGAAGATGCCCACCGAGCCCCGGGCCAAAAACTCAGTCCCCCCCAAAAAAAAGAAGGTAATGTGCTATTGGGTATTTAAATTTCTCCACCGTACGATTTGGACCTTGTCCTGTTGCAGCCACTATGCCTACCCATGCAAGTGAGGTACCATTTTTATCGGGAGACCTTGGGGAACGCTGGGTGGAAGGAAATTTGTGTGAGCCCAGTGATGCCTTGCTTTCCCGCACAAAAATGTGTGAAAAATCTGATTTTTTCAGCTATAATCGAGATTTGCAAGGGATTCTGGGTAAAGGAACGTTGGAGGACCACGCAAGCCATACCTCCTTGGAGGCCCCCGGGTCTCTTCTTTTCAGAAATGTGTGGGTTTGGTAGGATTCCCTAGATGGCCGTCTAGCACGGGGCAAAAAACCCAGGTAACCCCTCTTGCAAAAGCTGGTGGTATTGACATTGTCACCATTATCAAAACCACCAGCTTCTGCAAGAGGGGTTACCTGGGTTTTTGGCCCCGTGCTAGACGGCCATCTAGGGAAACCTACCAAACCTACACATTTCTGAAAAGTAGACACCCGGGGGATTCCAAGGAGGTATGGCTTGCGTGGATCCTCCAACGTTCCTTTACCAAGAATGCCTTGCAAACCTCAATTTCAGCTTAACAAATCAGTTTTTTCACACTTTTTTGTGTGGCAAAGCGTGGTATCACTAGGCTCACACAAATTACCTCCCACCCAGCGTTCCCCCAGGTCTCCCGATAAAAATGGTACCTCAGTTGCATGGGTAGGCATAGTGGCTGCAAAAGGAAAAGGCCGAATTCGTACGGTGGAGACTTAAAAATTACCTTAGCAAATCTATCTTATTTTTTGAGGGGGTCACGTGAGCTTTTGACCCGGCGCTTGGCGGGCATCTTTGGAAACTACCAAACCCAAACAGTTCTGAAAACTAGACACCCGGGGGAGTCCAGGGAGGTATGGCATGCATGGGTCCCCCAATGTTTTCCCACTCAGAAATCCCTGCAAACCTTACATTTAGGTTAGAAAAACCACTTTTCCATACATTTTTGGGTGGGATCTCCCTGACGGCACAAATGTCTACCACCCAGTGTTCCCCTTGATCTCTCGAGTAAAATGATACCTCACTTGTGTGGGTGGGCTAAAGGCCTGTCACTAAGGTGGGGTGCTTAATTTGTCAAACCTAAGTACTACATTTTTTAAAATTCATTTTTAGCCTGTTCTGCTTAGGGGCACCCACACAATTGAGGTAACATTTTACTCTGGAGAACAAGGGGAATGCTGGGTAGTAAGACATTTTTGCCGGCACGGAGATCCCACGCAAAACAGTTTTGAAAAGTGATTTTTTTGCCAAATTTTAAGGTTTGCTAGACATTCTGGGTAGGAAAACATTGGGGGACCCACGCATGCCATACCTCTCTGGACTTCCCCGGGTGTCTAGTTTTCAGAACTTTTTGGGTTTGGTAGTTTACAAAGATGGCCGCAGAGCCCTGGGCCAAAAAGTCAGGTGCCCCCCCCCAAAATCAAGGTAGTTTTGCAAAAGGGTATTTTAAATTCACCACTGTACGATCTGGACCTTTTCCTTTTGCAGCCACTATGCCTACCCACGCAAGTGAGGTACCATTTCATTGGGAGTCCTTGGGGAACGCTGGGTGGGAGGTAATTTGTGTGATCCCAGTGATGCCACGCTTTCCCGCACAAAAATGTGTGAAAAATATGTTTTTTTTCAGCTATAATCGAGATTTGCAAGGGATTCTGGGTAAAGGAGCGTTATAGGATCCACGCAAGCCATACCTCCTTGGAAGCCCCCGGATGTCTACTTTTCAGAAATGTGTGGGTTTGGTAGGTTTCCCTAGATGGCTGTCTAGCACGGGGCCAAAAACCCAGGTAACCCCTCTTGCAAAAGCTGGTGGTGTTGACATTGTCACCATTGTCAAAACCACCAGCTTCTGCAAGAGGGGTTACCTGGGTTTTTGGCCCCGTGCTAGACGGCCATCTAGGGAAACCTACTAAACCCACACATTTCTGAAAAGTAGACACCCAAGGGCTTCCAAGGAGGTATGGCTTGTGTGCATCCTCCAACATTCCTTTACCCAGAATGCCTTGCAAACCTCAATTTTAGCTTAAAAAAATCAGTTTTTTCACACTTTTTTGTGTGGCAAAGCGTGGCATCACTGGGCTCACACAAATTACCTCCCACCCAGCATTCCTCCAGGTCTCCCGATAAAAATGGTACCTCACTTGCGTGGGTAGGCATAGTGGCTTAAAAATTACCTTTAGCAAATCTATCTTATTTTTTGAGGGGGTCACGTGAGCTTTTGGCCCGGGGCTTGGCGGGCATCTTTGGAAACTACCAAACCCAAACAGTTCTGAAAATTAAACACCGGGGGGAGTCCAGGGAGGTATGGCATGCGTGGGTCCCCCAATGTTTTCCTACCCAGAAATCCCTGCAAACCTTACATTTAGGTTAGAAAAAAACACTTTTCCATACATTTTTTGGTGGGATCTCCCTGCCGGCACAAATGTCCTACCACCCAGCGTTCCCCTTGATCTTGCGAGTAAAATGATACCTCACTTGTGTTGGTGGGCCAAAGGCCTGTGACTAAGGTGGGGTGCTTAATTTGTCAAACCTAAGTACTACATTTTTTAAAAATTCATTTTTAGCCTGTTCTGCTTAGGGGCACCCACACAAGTGAGGTATCATTTTACTTGGGAAAACAAGGGGAACACTGGGTGGTAAGACATTTTTGCCGACACGGAGATCCCACGCAAAAAAGTTTTGAAAAGTGATTATTTTTCCAATTTTTAAGGTTTGCTAGGAATTCTGGGAAGGAAAACATTGGGGGACCCACGCATGCCATACCTCCCTGGACTCCCCCGGGTGTCTAGTTTTCAGAACTGTTTGGGTTTGGTAGTTTCCACAATGCCCGCCGAGCCCTGGGCCAAAAAGTCAGGTGCCCCCCCCAAAAATCAAGGTAGTTTTGCAAAAGGGTATTTTAAATTCACCACCGTACGATTTGGACCTTTTCCTGTTGCAGCCACTATGCCTATCCACGCAAGTGAGGTACATTTTTATCAGGAGACCTTGGAGAACCCTGGGTGGGTGGAAATTTGCTGATCCACGCAGATTCCAGAACTTTCCACCACAGAAATGTGAGGAAATGCGTTTTTTGTCACTTTCTTAGGTTTGCACAGGATTCCGGGTAACAGAACCTGGTGGTAGGCAGTCGAGTCACCCCATCCTGAATTTCCCTGGCTGTCTAGTTTTCAGAAATGTATAGGTTTGCTAGGTTTGCCTAGGTGCCGGCAGAGCTAGGGTTCAAAAACAAAAGGTAGTCTTTTTGTCCAAAAAGGGCGCGATTTCACTGCAAAATTGAGGTGCGACCACGTTGCGTTTTGCGCTGTTTCCTGTCGCAGGCACTAGGCAGACCCAGGCAAGTGAGGTACCATTTTTTTTGGGAGACCCGGTGGAACACTGGGTGTGTGGAAATCTGTTGATCCACGCAGATTCCAGAACTTACCACCACAGAAATGTGAGGAAAATGCGTTTTTTTTGTCACTTTCTTAGATTTGCAAGGGATTCTGGGTAACAGAACCTGGTAGTAGGCAGTCGAGTCACCCCATCCTGAATTTCCCTGGGTGTCTAGTTTTAAAAAATGTATAGGTTTGCTAGGTTTCCCTAGGTGCTGGCAGAGCTAGGGTTCAAAAACAAAAGGTAGTCTTTTTGTCCAAAAAGGGCACGATTTCACTGCAAAATTGAGGTGCGACCACGTTGCGTTTTGTGCTGTTTCCTGTCGCAGCCACTAGGCAGACCCAGGCAAGTGATGTACCATTTTTTTCTGGAGACCCGGGGGAACGCTGGTTGGGTAGAAATTTGTTGATCCACGCAGATTCCAGAACTTACCACCACAGAAATATGAGGAAAATGCGTTTTATTTGTCACTTTCTTAGCTTTGCAAAGGATTCTGGGTAACTGAACCTGGTGGTAGGCAGTCGAGTCACCCCATCCTGAATTCCCCTGGGTGTCTAGTTTTAAAAAATGTATAGGTTTGCTAGGTTTCCCTAGGTGCCAGCAGAGCTAGGGTTCAAAAACAAAAGGTAGTCTTTTTGTCCAAAAAGGGCACGATTTCACTGCAAAATTGAGGTGCGACCACGTTGCGTTTTGCGCTGTTTCCTGTCGCAGCCACTAGGCAGACCCAGGCAAGTGATGTACCATTTTTTTCTGGAGACCCGGGGGAACGCTGGTTGGGTAGAAATTTGTTGATCCACGCAGATTCCAGAACTTTCCACCACAGAAATATGAGGGAAATGTGTTTTTTTTGTCACTTTCTTAGCTTTGCAAGGGATTCTGGGTAACAGAACCTGGTGATAGGCAGTCGACTCACCCCATACTGAATTCCACTGGGTGTCTAATTTAAAAAATTTATAGGTTTGCTAGATTCCCCTAGGTGCCGGCAGAGCTAGGGTTCAAAAACAAAAGGTAGTCTTTTTGTCCAAAAAGGGCACGATTTTACTGCAAAATTGAGGTGCGACCATGTTTCGTTTTGCGCTGTTTCCTGTCGCAGCCACTAGGCAGACCCAGGCAAGTGAGGTACCATTTTTTTCGGGAGACCCTAGAAAACGCTGGGTGGGTGGGAATTTGTTGATCCACGCAGATTTCAGAACTTTCCACCACAGAAATGTGAGGATAATGCAATTTTTTTGTCACTTTCTTAGATTTACAAGGGATTCTGGGTAACAGAACCTGGTGGTAGGCAGTCGAGTCAACCCATCCTGAATTTCCCTAGGTGTCTAGTTTTTAAAAATGTATAGGTTTGCTACGTTTCCCTAGGTGCCGGCACAGCTAGGGTTCAAAAACGAAAGGTAGTCTTTTTGTCCAAAAAGGGCACGATTTCACTGCAAAATTGAGGTGTGACCACGTTGCATTTTGCGCTGTTTCCTGTCGCAGCCACTAGGCAGACCCAGGGAAGTGAGGTACCATTTTTTTCGGGAGACCCGGGGAAACGCTGGCTGGGTGGAAATTTGTTGATCCACGCAGATTCCAGAACAGTCCACCACAGAAATATGAGAAAAATGTGGGTTTTTTTGTCAATTTCGTAGCTTTGCACGGAATTCTGGGTAACAGAACCGGGTGGTAGGCAGTCGAGTCACCCCATCCTGAATTCCCCTGGGTGTCTCATTTTCAAAAATGTATAGGTTTGCTAGGTTTCCCTAGGTGCCGGCAGAGCTAGGGTTCAAAAACAAAAGGTAGTTTTTTTGTCCAAAAAGGGCACGATTTCACTGCAAAATTAAGGTGCAACCACGTTGCGTTTTGCGCTTTTTCCTATCGCAGCCACTAGGCAGACCCAGGCAAGTGAGGTACCATTTTTTTCAGGAGACCCGGGGGAACGATGGGTTGGTGGAAATTTGTTGATCCACGCATATTCCAGAACTTTCCACCACATAAATTTGAGGAAAATGCGTTTTTTTTGTCAATTTCTTAGATTTGCACGGGACTCTGGGTAACAGAACCTGGTGGTAGGCAGTCGAGTCACCCCATCCTGAATTTCCCTGGGTGTCTAGTTTACAAAAATGTATAGGTTTGCTAGGTTTCCTTAGGTGCCGGCAGAGCTAGGGTTCAAAACAAAAGGTAGTCTTTTTTCCAAAAAGGGCACGATTTCACTGCGAAATTGAGGTGTGACCACGTTGCGTTTTGCGCTGTTTCCTGTCGCAGCCACTAGGCAGACCCAGGCATGTGAGGTACCATTTTTTTGGGGAGACCCGGGGGAACGCAGGGTGGGTAGAAATTTGTTGATCCACGCAGATTCCAGAACTCTCCACCACAGAAATGTGAGGAAAATGCATTTTTTTGTCAATTTCTTAGCTTTGCAAGGGATTCTGGGTAACAGAACCTGGTGGTAGGCAGTCTAGTCACCCCATCCTGAATTCCCCTGCGTGTCTACTTTAAAAAAATGTATAGGTTTGCTAGGTTTCCCTAGGTGCCGGCAGAGCTAGGGTTCAAAAACAAAAGGTAGTCTCTTTGCTTAAAAAGGGCACGATTTCACTGTGAAATTGAAGTGCGACCACGTTGCGTTTTGCGCTGTTTCCTGTCGCAGGCACTAGGCAGACCCAGGCAAGTGAGGTACCATTTTTTTGGGGAAACCCACAGGAATGCTGGGTGGGTGAAAATTTGTTGATCCACGCAGATTCCAGAACTTTCCCTCACCGAAATGTGAGGAAAATGCATTTTTTTTGTCAATTTCTTAGCTTTGCAAGGGATTCTGGGTAACAGAACCTGGTGGTAGGCAGTCGAGTCACCCCATCCTGAATTTGCCTGGGTGTCTAATTTTCAAAAATGTATAGGTTTGCTAGGTTTCCCTAGGTGCCGGCAGAGCTAGGGTGCAAAAACTACAGCTAGGCACTTTGCCACAAAAGGGTCAATTTTTAACTGCAAAATTGAGGTGCAACCACGTTGCATTTGCGCCATTTCCTATCGCAGGCACAAGGCCGACCCAAACAAGTGAGGTACCATTTTTATCGGGAGACTTAGGGTAATTCATATTTGTAAATCAACTGTTATTACCAATTGAGTTTTCATGCATTTCTCCCTTCCCAATGAAAGACATTGTGTAAAAAAAAAACTTTTTCAAAAATGACCAATAATTCTCATGCTAGTATGAGTATTCCCAATTTTGAAAATGTGCAATTATATACTATTTCTAAACTCTATAATTTGTACCCAATTCAGAAATACATACGTGTCTTTCATACAGATTTTTCCATGTATACATTTTCCAAGAAAAAGTGCTCTATACACAGTGAATAAAAAAATACCATTGCAAGTTGCTGCTCAGTTTTTTTTGGATCTGGGTTCGTTGGGTTCTTGGTGAAACTACAAGTCCTATATATCCCCACAACCAGGAAGGTCTACTGGATGTAACGGTATATTGATTTCCATGATTTGTCAAAAGTACAAGAAGTTATAGGTGAAAACGTTGAGACAAAAGGCTGTTTTTTTCAACAACTTTTCAAATATTCCAATATTTAACTGTTAGTTTCCATAAAGAAACCTTCATGAATTTAGACAAATGACCCCTTTCTGAATTCAGAATGTTGTCTACTTTTAGAAAATGTATAGCTTTTTAGGATCCATTATTGCTTTTAAACTCATTCCTACCATTAACTGGAAAGAGGTGGAAAGCTGTACAAATAGCAAAAATAGGCTGTGTCCCAGAAAAATGCCAAAACTGTGTGAAAAATGTTGGTTCTCTGACAAAAGACTGTCATTTACTAAAAGCTGAGAAAATGAAGATTTCAGCCCCAGAAACCCTTTTTTGACAACATTTGCAGGGAAAAACCCAGAGGCTTTCATTTGCAGCCCGTTTTTCCCATTTTTCTGAAAAAAACAAAATTTCACTATATTTTGGTTAATTTCTGGGACCCCTTAAAGGGAATCCACAAACCCTGGGCCCTTTTAGAATCCACATGATGTTGGAAGAAAAGGATGCAAATTTGGTGTGGATACCTTATGTGGTCAAAAAGTTACAGGGCCCTAAGCGCGCACAACTCCAAATCGCCAAAAAAGGGCTTAGCACAGGAGGGGAAAAGGCCTAGCAGCGAAGGGGTTAATACTTGACTTTCTTTTTATCTTTAGTGTATATACGCCTCTGGTGCCACCGAGTACTTTCTTGAGTTCAACTGTCTGCCCTGTTCATACTATAACCAGTTTTTAAAATGTCCAAACATAAATCTACCATGGACAATTATTTAGTAAAGGTTGTGAACAAGATTAACAATGACCGAAGAAAGTCGTTAGGACGGGAGAACCCCCCAGACTTACCTTCTGCATTACCTATAGCTAGTAATGATCTGCTTGTGTACTTAAATGCTGATCCTGTTGTTATTAAATGGAAATACCAGCTGACCCAGTTCTAACCCAGAACTCCCCCGATTCACCTGAAACACCTGATGCCATCACGCCACGACGTTCCCCGGCCTTGCGAACAGTGAGGGCCTGTAGGAAAGTACAAACCAAGCATGGGGGAAACTATAACAAGAGGAAAGCTGTATCAACGTCCATTAGCAATTCCAGCGACAAAGAGACTATGATTAAGAACTGTACGGCTAATTCTAATTCTAATTCTGAGCAATTTGATATATTACTTAGCATCATAGAGGGGTAGTTCGAAACAATTGTTAAACCACTTCTGGACAAACTAGACCTTCTCACAGCTGAGGTGTTTAGATTGGGCACCTATTGAAGTCTCTTCTATTACCTGCTGACCGGAAGAGGAGGAGTGGAGAGCGGAGAGCGGAGAGCGGAGTACGCTGCACTGCTGCAGAGCTGCCGAAAAGGCCGAAAGCCGTACGAGTCAAGGGACGCTTTGGGGGAAGCCGGAAAAAGCCGAGCTGCAGCCGCAGCCGCAGCCGTCGCCAAGCCGTTGCCGTTGCTGAGCCGAGCTGAGGCCGTGAGAAGGCGGTGGTGTTTATACACTCATCGGAAGTACCGGCGTCGGCTCTAGTGTGGAGGAATCTTTTCTCCGCGCGTTTCTGCATTTCTGAGCAGCTGCAGTGCCATCTTCCGTCCTCGGCGCATCAGCGCATCGGCTCCAGAGTCAGGATCGGGCGTCAGGATCCGCATCACCAATATGAAGGAGGTGAGATGAGGCTGTTGCAGAGGGCGGGACGAAGGACGTGAGCGTGGATGCCGATAGAGGCAGCTGCTAAGTAAGAGCCCGGGGGTCTGACCCAGGCAGATCTGACTAGGTCCAATCTCGCCCGAAGGTCCCCCCGAGCGCTCCGCTCACTACTAGCTGCTTCCAATTGTTTGCTTCCAGCCCTCTCACAGCCCTCCCACAGCCCTCTTACTGCACCCTCCCTGCCCCCTTCCCTGTCTGCTACCACAGGGACACTGTCTACAAATCGCCTTCCCTTATCGGAATATTTTCTAAACCTTTCATCCTCACTGATTCTGTATCTGTTTCTGACCCCAGACCTCTAGCAGAAGTATAAGTTCCAGTGTGGTGCGAGTCAAGCGGCGCCGATCACGCCGGCCCGAGGTGGGCAGGCCATCAGAGCTGGACCAGGAAGCTGGAAACGGGGAACTTATTTCATCCTTATGATCAGGATTTCCCTCACAAATAAGTCTTGTATACACTATTGGAGGTGGGAGGAGGTGTAAGGTTGCAAGTGAGAGCTTGGAAAGTCGTTCGAGGCCCTATCCTCCTCTCTTGGAAATTAAAACTTTCCCATAGTGTATAAGACACATCTAGTCAGTATATTGCACCATGGCATACAAAAAGTTGAGATCACGAACAATATTTATGAAAAGAGTAGGAACAGACCAAGCAATAAGAAGGAGTGCTGGAAAAATCGTCCGTCCTCTCTCTACCGATTCGGCTAATGGAATTCTCAAATACTTTTCAAACCAGACCACGAAGGATCTGGAGCAAAATCAAAACAACCAAATAAAAACAAAAGAAGGAAAAAAGGAACACCTGGAGACCATTAGCAATACAGGACAAGAAGAAATTGAACAAATTCAAACTATCCAAACAAAAGAGGAAGGAAAAAAACAAATCTTGGAAACAGTTAACAAAACAGGGCAAGAAGAAGCATCAAACAATCAAAATTGGCCCCAATCAAATACTAATAGCACAATTATAAAACCACAAAAATTCAATGACCAAGAAAATCAAGAACATCTGGAATTCGATATAACTTGCCCCGACATAAGCCTAAAAGATCTAGTCTTCAGTAGAGCACATCAAATGAAAATCCAGAACAGTACCCCACGAAAACAGCCAGATTCGGAAATTTCTCTTTCGCGAACTCCGAATTTCCTCACGCAAAAACCTGTAGATTACTCCACTGATCAAACTACAGTATCCAAAGCACTGCTTATTTTAGAAAGAATCCTAGAATCAGTCCTTTCTCATTTAGGGAGCATCCTGGAAAATACAGACCGGACGTTAGATACCCAAATAGGAATCTTAAAACATATGGTGGAAAAAAAAGGAATAAACAACAATTAAAACTGCCAATAGACGGTGAAGATGAAAAACGAGTAATAGGGGACAAAGGGCTTACCACACAAGCGCCAAAACTGACAACAGCACCCTACTCAATAAAGGTCGACACAGCTTCACAAACTGGTCAAAGTAAACAAAAAGGAAAAAAAGAAAAGAACATGTATAATAAAACATATTCATTGAGAAAACTCTTCAGGGAGCAAAAAGAGTCCAAATCGGTGGTACAGTCTATAATGTACTATCCAATATTTAATAAAAGAAAAACAAAAAGAGCTAAATGCGACAAATCAAGTTAGAGTAGAAATTCCCAAAAAAACATCAAAAGACGCATCTCGTCATCCAGTGACCACAAAAATCAGGAGAACAAATGTCAACGGCCGTAAGCGGATAAAGAAAAGAAGAAAAAATAGAAGGATTGAAAAACAAAAGGAACGAAAACCACGATTCCCAGAAACAACACCAATTATCAATGCAAAAACAAACACACATCAGATAGGTAATAACTCGACGGAGCAAAGGCAACAGTATACGACCTCAAAGGCGCAAGCAGTGCTTTCCCTACCTCTAAATCCTATTACCCCAATATTTGTCCCTAGGGTTATAGATAAAGAATTAAAGACGCAAAAGGAAAGCCAACAACTAACCCCATTGATGAGGGATGTGCCTGCCACATCACAGGTAAATTATAACTGTGGAGTGGAAATTACAGATCTCTTTCCGTCGGGCAAGGACCCCCTAAATAGGGAAAGAATAATAAATGTGCTACAACGGATACAACCCCTACAAGCGCTTGCAAGAAATGACATAAAATTAGTTCCCTTCCCAGATGTAAACAAAATTACATTAGCTGTTGCAGAATTTTGGTCATCAGTCATCCCAGCAATAATATATAAAGAAAAAGAGACCCTTCATAAACTAGGATTCGACGTGGCCCCTTTAAAGGTGGAAACCGATTCGACACCAGAACGCCATTGAGTCAAACATCATTATTCTGTAGCATCCCGGCTTACAAATAACAGCTGGTTAAATCCCTACAAAGATGACATTTCGGTTTCAATTAACAACGGACAAAGACGAAGCTGGGTCAAGAATAACCAATCTCAGCAAATAATCCCAATGGACAACTCATGGGCTTGGATCGCAGAAAACCTTAATAACAAAAAAACGGGTCCAGAAATCAAGCGCCCTTTTTAGCCATGGTCTAACCATCTATTCCTGGAACATCGCAGGAAAATCCCAAGAAAAATTACCAATAATTTCCCAAGATCGTCCAGGGATCGTGACACTACAAGAAACTTGGGCAACCACAAACTTCGATTTCCCCGACTACTTTGTGTATGATATACCAGCAGAACCGGTTAACCATGGACACGCAAAAGGAGGGATCGCTATTCTCCTATCTGAGGACTATCATTGGGATCAGGAAATTATTCCAACACATTCAAAGAACTTTCAATGTTTAAAAATCAAAATAGGGACTGATAAGACCAGAAGCTCGACCAAAATGCTTATCTGTAACGTCTATATTCCACCGGGAGCAAAAATGGATGCATTATCGATAACTATTTTCGAGGATATCGAAAAGGTGGTAGAAGATCAGAATCTCCCGCTGATGCTCCTTACAGGAGACAGAATTGGACAAATCTCTAATGATTTATTAGAAACACGGGATTCAAGAGAAAAAAATGAGGCCCAGGCAATATCCATTCCTCAATTTCCCTCAGGATGTAAACCAAATAAGAGAGGGAAAATCATTTTAGCATCACTTGCTACTCTAAACAGAGTGCTTTTAAATGGCAACATAGAAGGTGATATCCCTGCTTCCTTTACAAGAAGGAGAGGATTCAGTGCATCAGTCCTTGACTATATGATCTGCAGTCCAGGCCTCTTTGCTCTTGCCCATCAACTTAATATAAAGTTCGAGAAAGGAAGTGACCACGCTATTCTTCAATTAACAACAGGTATAACCCTGAAACAAACAACTTCAGTACATATAATGGAACTGCACAAAACAGCTTTCATAAATCCAGTCCAAGGTCGGCTAGCGTGGAACCCTAAAACTTTTGAAAAAAGCACCCAAGCCATTGAGAACTCAAATTTACTTTCAATTAATCACAACATAAACCCAATATTAAATTTTGAGGCAGTTGCCAAGAATCTAGTTCAACTACTACAGAAGAGCGGGAAACGAAGAATGATAAAAAAAACAAGGCAACAAAAGATTGACCTCAGATCCCAAGGCAAAGGAATTAAACAAATTAATTAGGGCACAATTCCTGTACTTCTCTGACACCAGATAACAGGTAATCAATAAACAAAAAAATTTCGCAGAAGACAAAAATTAAAAGAAAACCAAATCTTACAGGATAAGAAATAGATAGACCTACAGATAGCAGCAAAAAGACAAGACAAACATACTTATTGGACTATAATAGCACAAGAAACAGGAACAAAAAAAATGTTAAAATCAAACCCTGTCCCACCTTCAGACTGGGAAACATATATAACCAATTTATACAAAGGAAACCAAGTCTCCAACTGCGACACAGTAATGCAAATCGATATAGGACCGGATAAAGTCATATACATTGAGCCACTAACACCTTACTTAGTAGAACATTTCATAAAAAAGGCAAGAATCTCGGCTGCAATGGGCCCAGACCAAATCCCGATTATGGTCTTACAGAACAACCCAAAAGAGTGGAGTAATCTTTTAACATGCATGTATAACCACATACTTAGTACAGGGGAAACACCAAAGTCCGGGAAGGGAAGCATAGTAATCCCAATTCATAAAAAGGGCTCGAGACTGCTCCCCGGGAATTACCGACAAATAGCTCTCCTAGATGCAACCGGGAAGATTTTTGCTGCCATACTTCTAGATCATCTAAAAGAATGGGCATTCTCAACTGGCTCCATTCCACTCTACCAAGCAGAATTCAGACCCAAACACTCAGTCATAGACAATATTGCAGTACTTCAAACCATACTGAAAATATACGTGGTAAAAAAATCGCAGGTAGTATATGCAGTATTTGTAGACTTTACCACTGCCTTCGACAAGGTTGATCGAGTCAAACTTTGGAACAAACTACAGAAAATGGGAATACCACATCATCTTCTCCATTTAATAACATCATTGTACTCTGGGACTTGGTGTCAAGTTCAATTGGGGAGGGAGAAGGGTCTAACTTCCCCATTTCCAACTCCAAACGGCCTGTGACAGGGGTGTCTTTTAGCCCCCCTATTATTCTCCTTATATTTGAGCGATCTACCAGAAATTTCTAATCAGGTCAAAAACTTTCCGCCGAATTCTGCGTCTGATATGGGGAGGCAGTAACCCACGTGTGTTCTGGCAACCATTAATACTCCCTTACGAACGAGGCGGCTTTGGGGTGCCAGACTTTTATCTGTATTATTTGGTGGCAGAGAGCTCTTACGCGTACCCTTGGTTTCACCCTGATGCCAGGATCCCTCAACTGAGACCAGAGGCCGACTTGGCGCTCCCAGTGGCCCTCTCCTCCATCCTCCCTAAGGGTCTCCCCCAGGACCCACAGGACATACAGCCTTTGTCCGCTACTTGCTGGGCCTGGGACAAAATTTGGCGCCTCTTACTCCTCGAGAAGCTATGCTCGCCTGCACTGCCGTTGCCCAATCCCCACTGGCTCCCCATTACTGGTAAATCGGCGGTACGGCGCACGCTATCCAAATACGACATATACACTGTCGGAGACCTCTTCCCGGACGGTCATGCCTTTTCCCTTACCGAAGATAGCCGCTTCACAGATAGGACCTTTATGGACTCATTCACACTGACTCGACTTAGTTCAATGCTCAGGAATGAATTCCCCACATTCCCGCTTCCTCCTGACGACACCCCCGCGCTCACATTCATAATACAGAACCAAACAGGAGCACATGTGGTATCTAAGCTATATAAGCTATGTTTGGCCTCAGTTCCCTCACTCGACTCTAAGGTGCGCGCTGACTGGGAGGGCGACCTGGGTATTCAAATCACGGACGACCAATGGGCTGCATGTTGTGTCACCACCAGAGATGTGTCCATTAATGCCAGACATAAACTCATACACTTTAAGTTCCTGAGGAGGGCATACCACACTCCTGCACTTGTCCATAGAATTGATCCAAGTAAACCGCACACTTGCCCTAAATGCAATGGCCCGCAGGCTGATTTTGCCCATCTTTCTTGGACTTGTCCGAAACTACACGCCTACTGGTTTCAGGTGCATCGGGTTTTGGGGGAGATACTTGACATGGATCTATAGCCCACCCCTGAAATTGCGCTGCTTGGTTATGTCGCCAATTTCCCGCGCCCACTTCGGAAGCTGGCGTCCATTGGCCTCCTTTTAGCCAAGCGTGAAGTAGCGCTGCTCTGGTGTGCTAGGCGCGCTCCCACTGACTGCGCTTGGCTTCGTAGTATGGCCTACTGTAACATAAACAGAGCTGAATACTCTGAGACGGTTCCTATAGCATCCAGGCCGCTAGATATATGGGGACCATACCGGAAATATATTGCGAAACTAGCCCAGGAGACGCAATCTCAAGCTATTAACTCCTTTGTCCCTGCGGTGGTGGGATAGGCTGAGCCACACTATCACTTGGGTGCTGTTTCTGACGCCATTTTGCACTGAGGCGCGCTTGACTGACATTACTGGGCCCGAGGTTCTCCGCCCTGGTTACTTGATGTGTGCTCTCTGCGACCGCATGAAGTGTTATCTCTCTCACTGTGGGGTTCTAACATCAGCTATGTGGTATATGACAAAAGATTGGTCTAAGTCTAAAAGTCATGTAGTTCCATTCAATATGTGCCATGCTGTGATCAGAATTTTGTGCTGACTTGTATGCTCGATAAGGCTCGCATCATTATTATCTTCTATCCTTTTTTGTATGTATATGACCACTTTTTCTTCTTCAGTTCTATTATGATTTCTCTTTTACTTTCAGGTTTTGTAAAAAAGCAAAAATGTACCATCGTATTGAGTCAATCAGATAGTATGCAATCCCACAGTAATGTACTAAATTCTCGGTTCTTTTATCAATCACTGATCGTTTGCGATTACATATATGTATTTACTGCTTGGATCGCTTTTCTGTGCAATAAACAGATTTACAACAAAAAAAAAAAACTTTCCGCCGAAGATTGCTTCCACCAAAATTCACTGTCTGATGTACGCTGATGACGTAGTAATCTTGGATTTGACTCCCTTCGGTCTCCAACGAAACCTCACGGCACTCACCACATATACAGATGAAAACTATTTAATCCCAAATACCACTAAAACAAGAATTCTACCATTTACAGGAAAGAAGACTTATTGCAAATATAACTGGTTACTAGGAGGTAATCCATTGGAAATCGTAAAAGAATATATATATCTTGGGAGAACATTTACTCAGACTTTGCGCAACCAGCCTCATTTGTAAAAAATGGGACATAAAGCAGATGCCCTACAGGGGCTCTCCAAAGACTTTACTCATCCACTGGTCGAAGACAATTCTCCTCCTTGCTCCAGGTTTATAATACGAAAATTCCTGCAGTTTTATCATTTGCAATAGAACATATCCCAACAAAAGAATGATCTCAAATAGATGTCAAAGAAGGGAAAATCCTGCAGATGTTAATCAGGATGCCGCAAGCAGTCCCGGTTCAAGCTCTCAGGCTAGAACTATCGTTAGTTAGTTCCTATGCCAGAGGGATCATAAACATAATTAGATGGGCATATAATCTGGCTCACGCAGATCCAGGAACACTTAGAGCACTTTTAAAAATAGAGACACTGGATCAAGACTATTGAAAGTATATATTTGGAAAAAACGAAAGTAATGCTTTTAAATTATCATCAGTCTCTCTAGAAATGTTAATATCTTGGACACCAGCGCAGCTGAAACTCAGCTTGAAGCACTTAACACCAAGTCTAAGCATGGAATTGGATATTCAACACTGCTCCAGGCTTCAATGTACAAACAGTTAGCGGACACAATACTGTTTAAAAAAACGCAACCATATATCTTTTTTAATCTAAATCATGGAGTAAGGCGAGCTATACTTCAAATACGGCTAGGAATATTACCGCTGAAATCATACACCATTAAGTGGTCATCAAATCAAGGAGAGACGAATCTCTGTGACTTATACAAGGGTGGGGTGCAAGACCTAGAACATGTTCTGTTTGTATGTCCAAACGAGATCGTGGTAGCAGCTAGGAACAGATACATTACCCCTATCAAAACAAAATGTAATATAAACTCGGTCCAGATGTTGATTTCCCTCTCCAATGCTCCACCCAATGAATTTGTGTGTATTAACCTGTTCAATTTTTTAAAGTCTTTTTTAAAATGATATTAATGTGATAATCTCTTTTAGCAAAAATTGAATTTGTATCGTGTATAAATTTGTTGTTCTCGTAAGAGAACTAAATCAAATCAAATAAAATGTCAAAAATGTGTAAAAATGTCAACAACAAAAAAAATGTGTAGATTGGGCAGACTACTGGATGTGCACATTTGCAAGAATGACAGCTCTAGGCCCAAAGAGAAGGGTGTATTATCTAACAACAATGCCCCGAAGCCACTCGATGAGAGGTCTAGCTTAAATAAAGTAGTTACAGCTGGTCTGCCAGTGGGTTGTAGGACTGCGCATGACAATGCCCAGAAGCCACTTGATGAGAGGTCTAATTTAAATAAAGTAGTTACAGCTGGTCTGCCAGTGGGTTGTAGGACTGCGCAGGTAACAGCAGCGCCAGTAAGCACGGTTGGAGGATCTGCGCCTAAGAAAAGTGGTCTTATCAATCTTCCACCAGACTGTGCACCCTATGTAGTTGTTCTAAGCAATGTCCTGCCTCTTGATATCAGTCAGTCTAACATTCCACAAACCCCTCAGGAACCACATGAATTGCTTAAGAATAAAATGGTTTCATGGCTGCACAGGCAATGTGGTTTCCCAATCAATTACTCAGATCAAATACTAACAACAAGAAGGGTTAATTGGATTGGTAACTCAAGAAAGTCCTGTATGGGGGATTGTGTCATTGTAAATTTTAAATACCCTCAACATGCCGCAACTGTCCTGCTCAGAGCAGCCTCATTAACCCCGAATGAGAATGACGTACTTGTACGCCCTTCAGTAAGATGCCCCATGTCACCAATAGAGGTAGACCCTTTGCCCTCAATCACGGTCCAAATTTTGAGGTACCATTACAGAACAGATACCAAACTTTGAGTTCTCTGGACCAGAATGATTGACATCCAAAGGTTATTACACCTCAGCTTAGTTTTTCCCTTAATGTCCAAGGAATATACCTAGGTGGGCCTAGTATAGATCTGGGGCAAACTAAGGATTCCACTTCCACTTTTACAGTGTTTGATAGTGGTCTGGAATCTGACCCGGCTATAGAGTGGGGGACGACCAATCAACAAACAGCATATGCTCGGGTCCCTAATGTTGGTGTAACTGAGGCTGATGTTAATCTCATTGTTGTCCAAGATGAACCCAATAATTGTACCACAGGGGGAACCTCTATTGTGAGCTGGAACATAGCTGGTTGGGCCTCGAAAAGGAACAATTTAGGATGGGAGGACATGATCAGGTCTTACGACATCTTATGTCTTCAAGAAACGTGGTGTGTTACAAAACCCAGTTTCGAAGGTTATGCCTGTTACAGCTTAGAAGCTGTAGTGTCAAGACATGGGAGAGCTAAGGGAGGTTTACTTTTCCTCCTATCTGTGGACCTGATGTTGACAGTAGTAAAACATGTAACAGTTGGAACCCATTCCCAAAATTTACAGGTAAAAGGCCAGGTTCAACCGGCCATGGTAAGGGTTGGTTCGATCATATGTGCACAGCCCTCCTTTCCCAATTGAATCAGGATCTAGCCCCTAGACCAAGGGATAGGAATCAAGTTATACTCTTGAGATATGATTACAAAATGGCACTCTCTAAAAGGAAGAAGGAATTACAGCAAAAAGCATGGGATAGTTTAACGCAGGCGGCAGAAACTTCTGACAGCTGCCTGTTCTGGTCCACAGTTAACTCCCCTTTCCTTAAAGATGATAAAACTCCCCAACTTTCATCTAATGTCAGTAGTGAGGCATGGATTCCCACTTTTCAGACATATTTCAAGCTAATGGTACGAATGAAGCAGAGCAAAGGCATTGGCCTGTAGCCCCTTTGGACATAACCCTGGGAGAGGTTGAATGCAGTATTAAAGCTAGTAAGGGGGAAAGGCACAGGGCCCGGATGGAGTCCCCATCGATGTTTATAGGGCTCTTCCCCTACTGTGGGGACCGATACTTACTTTGGTTCTCAACGCAGCAGTTTCAGCCTCGATCCCACCTACCTGGGGAGACTTGATTATTGTCCCTATCTATAAGAAGGGGGACAAGACAGCAGCATGTAACTATCGACCTATCAGTCTACTTGACTCATCGGTGAAAATCTTGAGTAGAGGCATGCTGTCTAGGCTGGAAAACTGGGCAGAAGAGAAGGGGATTCTTGCTAATTCCCAATATGGCTTTAGAAAGGGCCTTGGGGCCCTAGATCAATGCCTAAATTTAGAACTATTAATTGGCAAGTATACTAAGGCTAAGCTTGGTAATTTATATCTTTGCTTTGCCGATTTATTAAGCAGTGCATTTGATCTGGTCAACCACTCGCTACTATGGCAAGTTTTGTTAGACCCTGGTGCGCCCCGGGAAATCATCTTCTTCTTAGCTAGACTTTATAACAAGATGCAAGCCTGTGTGCGGTATGGGGCTAGTGGGGAGTGCACCCCAAACTTCAGTGTAAAGCGCGGGATAAGACAGGGTTGTGTCCTCGCCCCCCTGTTGTTTACTCTATTTATTAACGGCGTAGACTCTGTCTTGAAAACAGTTAAGGCCGATGCCCCTCAGGTAACTGGGTCCAGGGTGCCAGTTCTGCTTTATGCAGGCATTGCCGTACTTTTATCACGGACTCCCATCAGTTTACAGCGCCTGATGGATCGTTTTTCTGATTTTATTTTGGAGAGGAAGCTGTTGATCAATAAGAGTAAAACCCATACTATGATCTGTGGGGCTAGAACTAGTAAAAACCATGCCTTTTTTATTGAAGGGGTGAAAGTGCAGCAGGCGGAAAAATGTTGTTACTTGGGTGTCACTTTTTCTTGCGACGGAAGTTGGTCTCAGGATTTACTAAACGTTAGATCGAAGATGGTAAAAAGCTTCTATGGCATTTTTAAATTCACCTCTAAGCTAGGGGATAGGCGAATTAAAAACATGATGCAGATTTACAAGGCAAAGAGTGTCTCTATTGCATTATACGGGGCAGGGTTGTGGGGTTACACAAATATAGGTTTGTTGCAAAGGGAAGAATATATCTTCCTCAAAAAACTTTTGTGCTTACCTACCTCAGCTGCAACTGATTTGATTCATAGGGAGGCAGGGGTAGCCTATTTAGGTGACCTTATCCTGCTAAGGCCTTTGATGCTTTTCCAAGCGATTTGGCACAAGGAAGAGACAGTCAGTCAGTCAGTCAAAAAATAACTTTATTTGGTTTATTATAACCATAAAGCATATGCATCACAATTTATTTTTTTTATAAAAATTAAAAGCGAAGTCCGTTAAAATATTTACACTTTCTGTAAAAAGGGGTATTTTCTTTTCCTAGCCTTTAATCCTTCCCAGCTTTCATGAGCAAATTGTCTACTAATGTCATGAATTTTACCCCTCGACATGTTAAAATGTTCGATGAAGCGCCCATCGAACTTGTTACCGCTTGTCTACAGGTACGAATATTTAAGCCAATAAAGACAGATTTCAACAAGGTCCTTCTTTCGGCGTTTACTGATGTACAAATGCACAATAGGTGGCTTAAGGACTCTGTGTGGTACCCGCATAAACGACATGCCTTTGTTTGCTGTTTATTTTTCCAGGAGGGGACCAGGTCCTTTGAATTGTGATCACCAAGTCTAAAAGCCATAAACCTCCTTTTTAATGACAAACGAAAATGAGCTAATAAGTAGGGTTGTGGTTTTAGGCTTAAATATGAGTTTATTACGACCCATGCATGGCGACGTTTAACCAATCTCCTTTTATCTTCAATAAATGATAAAACCTTTGCCCTATTATTACAGACTTTGTTGAAGGAGGATCTTTCCAACTTGCTGTTCCATACTTCTTCCAATTCTAGTACCTCCAGGGCGATTCGCAAGTGTTCACCCCAGGTATTTCGGTTTCTTTGCTCATATTGTAATTTTATTTCGGTCCAGCATAGGTTGTTCGAAGATCCAATTTCTGCTGCTCTGAATTTCCAGCATAATTTTACCAAGGTTGCTTTCCTTTGGAATTCTTGGTTCTGGAGCCCGAATTCCAACCGTATCTGTGCAGGCGAGGACCCTTTAAAGAGATTGAATACTGATTTGTAGACCCTGATTTGTAATTTGTTTAGGATCTCAATTTCTTGGCCATGCCATGTTTCCAATCCGTACGATAAGGTTGGGAGCAATTGTGCTGCCATTATTTTTAAGAGATGACCATAAGAAGGGCATTCCAATTTCTTGTACAGTTGTTTGTAGGCAAAGATTAATGATTGGGCTTTCGCTGTGATCTCCCTTTTCTGGTCTACCCGGGACAAGAGACAGTGTTTAATCAACTTGTCATCAGGAATTGTCTCAACCTGGAAAATTGTACTAAGATACCCTGGCTTAAATATGTTGTGGACAGTTTTCAAACTATCTATGGGATCAACATATTGTTAGATTCATGTTCCGTTGGAATTATTTCTAAACAAGAAATGTAAGATATTTTTATGTTGCATAAAACCCAAAAATGTCTAGCAGCAGATGGTTGCCTTACTACAGTTCAGCTTTATAATAAATATATTGAAAGCGAGGGCTACCAGCCATACCTGGGCATGGTACCTAGACCAACCCATAGATATGTCTTAACAAGACTCCGATTTGCAATGGCCCACGTCCTCCTGGTCTTCCCTCAACCAAAAAAGTACCCTGTTGGCCCCTGCCAATGTGATGGGCACTCGAAACAAAGCACCCTGCACTTTATGCTAATTTGCACCCTTTTCTTGAATGTCAGTGTTACTTACTTGAAACCATTGTTTGTAAAGTATGGTATCTACAATGTGGATGACGCCATGAAGTTGATCTATAATATGAACTCCCCGGACAAATGTTTTTATATTGCCACTTTTATATATAAATCCATTGAATTTAGGAAAAGTATGATATTTTAAAAATTCGTCAATTTACCTTTTGTTTTAACCTGTATTTTTAACTTGTATTTGCTGCTCTGTATCGTATTGCTTGTGCTTTTATGGTCATTGTTTTATGCACCGAATAAAGCTTCATGAAATGAAATGAATGAGAGGGAAACACAGCCATTTTGAGATTTTTGTGTTTGCAGTATACTTCTGAGGTGTGAGATTGAGGCAGAATTTACTGTTCAACAGTTTTGTAGAAGGTGAGTTGTTAATTTGTGAGGAGAACTCTGTTGTTCACTCTAAGTTTATAGGAACAATGTTTTCTGTTAGTTATTTAATGTTTTTCTGTTATACTTATGGATTGAGTTGGGCAAAATCAGATGCAGTGGTTTATATTTTTAATTCTTGCTTGATGCTACACACTATCCAGGGAAACACGGCCATTTTGTGACTGTAGTGTCTGAGGTAGTTTTATGAGGAAATTTTGGTGTTCAATTTGTGGTGTCAGATTTACACAGTAGTGACTCTTCTAATAGAATTTAATAGTTTTTCTCTGCCCTATCTCACTCTTCCCCTGCACCATCTCACCGTCTTTCTCTTTCTTTTAATAGTATACTAACATAAATAGTGGCTGAAAATGAAGAGTCATTTGACATTGTTATAGAAATTTTTGTGACTGTTATTGAGGATGATCATGCAGTAAGCACTAATTCTCTTTCTTTTAATAGTATACTAACATAAAATGATGAATGAAAATGAGGAGCCTACCAACATCTTCTTTGAAATAATAGCAACGTTTATTGAGGCAACTAGTTCTGTGGTGTTTATTGATCCTGTAGATGAAACAAATCATGAAGAACATGAAGGAGATATCGTGGAAGATTTTTTTGATAAAACAGTAGATATGGAATCAATGGAATGTGTAGACATTGTTGAGTTTGACCAATCATCTTCAGAGACTTTGACGGATGAAATTCCTGATGAAGAAATCCTACAAGTTCTTTTAGATTATGAAAATTCAGATTTTTTTTTTTTATTTAGTAAAGAAAAATTGTTTTGAAAATTATACTTATTTAAATTTAATTTATGAAGTAGTAGCAAAGTGATACAATTTTGTGTTCTTCATGTTCTGCATCCTTTCTCTCACTGACTGTCTCTGATGCATTAGTTTACAACATAAGTAAGTATATAGAACAGCAAGTGTGTTTCACCAGAGTAGGAACTCATGACTCCCTACGCCAATTCTGACCACACATTGAGAAAGGAAGGAATGATGTGAACAAATCTGTTTCTGCTTTCCTGAAAGACTACAGTATGGATTCAATATACCACAATAACTTGCATTACAACATAAAAGGTATCTACAGAGGAGATGATGTTCATTTCCATTTAATTTTATTTAAAAAAAAAATAATCCAATAGGTCCGCGCCCCATGAGTGCTCCGTTAAATGCACGGTGCGCAAACCCTATCACCGCCATTTTGTGGTTTCAGAAGATAGTGAAAAATATAACTTAAAAACGTGTGAATGGGGTAGGGTAGAGTGTCCCTGACCCCTTAGGCCTTCTCAGGGGGTCCTTCAAGGACTCCTAACGTTAAAAATAATGTTTATTTTTAAGAAAATAACAGAAAACACGATATGTCCCACGATATGTCCGAGCATGGGGAGTGCCCGGTGAGTTCTCGGTGCGCGGACCTCGGTAAAAATTTATAAAAAAAATGAAGTTAAAAATCATATTTGAGTGTTTACATGTTAGTTGGCTCTAAAAAGAGCTGTTGTGTTCATAGTGTTTTTTGGTTCCTACAAGTAAGTACCAATGCAGAGTCTGATGTTACAGAGATAGACTCTGTTCCCTTCATCAGTGAAATGTACACCATCTATCCTATAGATGCCTTGCATGTTGTAACGCAAGTTGTTGTGGCATATACAACCCATTCCGTAGTCTCTCATGTATGCAGAAACAGACTTATTTACATGTTTCCTTGCTTTCTCAATCTGCGGACAAAATTGATTGGACCAATTCCATTTTTGCCTTTGGCATATATTGGAATAGACAAAGGTAGTTTGAGGAAAAAGTGACATAAATTGTCTAAAGATGTCCTTCAATAGCATTTCCAGACCAACCCCAGTCAATGCGCATAAGTCATTTCCACCACAGTGCACAATTATGAGGTCAGGGTGTGGGAGATGCATGAAGGATTTCACCAAAGGTATCAATTGGTGACATCTCAATCCTCTCTGGCCAATCCATAAAATATCCACATTTGGTAAATCAAGGTTTAAAATTCCTCTATTTGTTGCATACCTTTTAGACCAGAATACAAAACTGTGTCCTACAAACCATACTGAAAGCATGTTCAAGGCAGATCTGGTTGTCCTCAGATGAGGGCTGTAAATGAAATGGCAGTTGGAAAGCTTGCAGTTTAGAAAAAAAGAGGAGGACATTCACTGCACTTGAAGCTTAAGAAATGATTGGTGTTTTCTGAAAATGCAAAAGAGCATATTAGGGTGCATAGTTTTGTTTTTTAAAAGAAGCAATTCTAATGGTTCATAAAAGGTCATTGAAAGGAACATTGCAAATGATTAGCTGTTATATTGAAAGCTCTAATACCTTGCTGGATTTATTTGCAACATAGTATGATGAACTTGTAAACTCTGTTCTTCCTTAGGTGGGAGTTACCATGGTAACAGGTTGAATGAGCAGTAGGGGGATGGGTGAATATTATGTGAGTTTGAAAGTGTGGAAATGTAGAACCAATTGAAATGTTAGTTTAGTTTTGAAATAGTGTGGGAAGACATTTCATTGGTTATGAGCAGAAATAAGTGAGAAGAATTAGTGGGAAACTGCCATTTCTGTTTCCAGTGTCTGAGCTGCAGTTCAGGGATTCTGCTTAAGAAAATCTGGTGTGTGTTTCACACTGTTGTACATTTTCAAAAGCGATTTTAAAGATGAGTAATATAGAGAGAGTGCTGTTTGCAGTATTGGGAAGCATAACAAGCATATTGGGCTTCATTACTGTTGTATTTTGAAAATGAGTCAGGTTTCTGCATTGTAGTGTAGTGCTCATTTAAATGGGCTGTGCTCTGTGTGTAAAATGATTTACTATGCTAAACGCTTTTTGATAAAATGTGTGGCTTAAATATTTTTGACAAGGATCACAGTATGTGTCTGTGTGAATTAAGGAATTACATTTACACCTTTTTCCATAATGTTAACTGAACTTATGCATGTTAGAAATGACATTTTGAAATGAGTTAGGTTTCAGTAATGTAACGTAGTGCATATTGAAATGGGCTGTATTCTGTGTCTAAATTGATTTACCATGTTAAATGATTTTTGCTGAAATGTGTGGCTATATTATTTTTCACAAGGGTCACACTGTGTGTGTATGCGAATTAAGGAATTATATTTTCATCTTTTTCCATAATGTTAGCTGTGTGTGCTTACAGTTTGTATCTTTTAGTTTATAGGGTAGACTTCTTTTTAAATTGTTTTTCATGTTTGGATTCAATGCTGGTATAGAGATAGTGTAATGTTTTCATTGGACTTGTAAATATGCTCCTTTTTTTACAAGCGCCTTGCGCAACCTTTAACATGGGTGCAAGCAGTGAATGTATGGAGAGGGATAGGAATAGCAGATAGAAAACAATATGAAATGGTGTGGGAGATGCATAAAGGATTTCACTAATGGCATCAATTGAGATGGAATATAAGATAAAGAGAGGCATATTTACAAGCCCCTTGCGCAATGTTTCACATGAGTACAAGTAGTAAATGCATGCAGAGTGTTAAAATTGGCACACAGACAAGAATATAAAATGGTGTGAGAGATGCGTAAAGGATTTTACTAATGGGATAAGTTGAGAAAGAATATGCAAAAAAGAAAGGCATATTTACAAGCTCCTTGCACAATGTTTAACATGGGTACAAGCAGTAAATGCATGCAGAGTGTTAAAATTGGCACACAGAGAAGAATATGAAATGGTGTGAGAGATGCGTAAAGGATTTTACTAATGGCATAAATTGAGATAGAATATACAAAAAAGAAATGCATATTTACAAGCCCCTTGAGCAATGTTTAACATGGGTACAAGCAGTAAATGCATGCAGAGTGTTAACATTCGCACATAGACAAGAATATGAAATGGTGTGAGAGATGCATTAAGGATTTTACTAATGGCATAAATTGAGATAGAATATACAAAAAAGAAAGTCATATTTACAAGCCGCTTGCGCAATGTTTAACATGGGTACAAGCAGTAAATGCATGCTGAGAGTTAAAATTGGCACACAGACAAGAATATGAAATGGTGTGAGAGATGCGTAAAGGATTTTACCAATGGCATACGTTGAGAAAGAATATACAAAAAAGAAAGGCATATTTACAAGCCCCTTGCGCAATGTTTAACATGGGTACAAGCAGTAAATGCATGCAGAGTGATAAAATTGGCATACAGACAAGAATATGAAATGCCTTGAGAGATGCGTAAAGGATTTTACTAATGGCATAAATTGAGATAGAATATACAAAAAAGAGAGGCATATTTACAAGACCCTTGCGCAATGTTTAACATGTGTACAAGCAGTAAATGCATGCAGAGAGTTAAAATTGGCAAACAGACAAGAATATGAAATGGTCTGAGAGATGCGTAAAGGATTTTACTAATGGCATACGTTGAGAAAGAATATACAAAAAAGAAAGGCATATTTACAAGCCCATTGCGCAATGTTTAACATGGGTACAAGCAGTAAATGCATGCAGAGTGATAAAATTGGCATACAGAAAAGAATATGAAATGCCTTGAGAGATGCGTAAAGGATTTTACTAATGGCATAAATTGAGATAGAATATACAAAAAAGAGAGGCATATTTACAAGACCCTTGCGCAATGTTTAAAATGGGTACAAGCAGTAAATGCATGCAGAGTAATAAAATTGGCACACAGACAAGAATATGAAATGCCTTGAGAGATGCGTAAAGGATTTTACTAATGGCATAAATTGAGATAGAATATACAAAAAAGAGAGTACTAATCCTAGTCGTAATCCTGGGACCACTCCAGAATGATGAAAACAGGTTCCTTAAGCATCTATTATGCGTTCCCCCCTCAGCATCAACAGAACTAATTCACGAGGAAGTAGGAATTGAGTATATATCGGATTTCGCTGCATTACGCCCTTTGTCACTAAGGCGCTCAATCTGGTCAAAAACTGAAACTTTATTTACACAAACAATCATAAAAGATTGTATGAGGCTTGACCATTTCATTTGAATACCGTGGCTCAGATATATTCATTACTGGTATAACCTGCTATTTGAATGTAACAGTCTACTGGAACCTGAGTTTGCAGCATCAATTCCAAAGAAAGAGTTAAAAGCAAGGTTCCTACTATAAAAGAGGGAGGTAGGAGAAAGGTTGTTTGGAAAACTACCTACCTCTGTTTTTTACCATGATTTAAATCTAAATAAAGGTCTTCAGGCATATTCAACCATTGTGACACGAAACTCCCATCGATTCGTTTTAATTTGTCTTAGGTTGGGAATTGTCCACCACTTAGTGTCATTTCCACAAATGAAAACTAGTACCAACTCTGTATGCCCGTGCGATAACAATTCAAGACAAAGTTGTTGGCATTTTTTAATGTTCTGTAAATTTTATTACTCTTTTAGGAAATTTTACCTGAAACTGATTTTCTTAAAATACAATGTTCGTTCCACTAAAATGGCAATGAAGTTAATATCATCCTTAGAATGTGCAGAAATGTGTTTTTATGTTGCATCATATATACTGAAATGTATAGCTGCCAGGAAATCCATAACTCTCTGAGAAATCACACATAAGCAAACATAAAATTGTATAGATATATTTAATGTCATTGGGGCTTTATGCGTGTATCTATGGTAGCATTAGATACTTTTTATGCACCCTGCACTTTAGCAAGTTCATGAAGAAACTGCAGCATTCAATTTCTTATTGCATATTTGGCACATAACTAATTAATTTTTATATCTTGTCCTAGTTATAAAACTGGGTAGGAAAGTCTCACTGACGTGAAATGTATAACATACCTTGTTTTTTTGCACATAACACACTGCTCTTTATTGATGCCATTTTGCACTCAGCAACATTTGCACAGAAATGTTTTATAACCAAGTTTTAAATTTCGGTAGGAAAGGAGCTTGTGCACTCAGTAAAAACTTGGCAGTTAATATCAATACGGACAGTCAATATGCCTTTGGGGTGGCTCACAATTTAGGCAGACTCTGGAAAGAAAGACATATTCTCACCTCACATGGGACTAGAATACAGCATGGTCCCCTAATAGACAGACTTCTAGATGCCTTGACGGTACCAAGAAAAGTTTCAGTGATTAAATGTAAATCCCACCAGAAAGTGACTGATGATGTAGGGGAAGGCAATGCCCTTGCAGACTAAACAGCAAGACAGACTGCTCTAAGTAAATCAGATGGAATGTTTGTGACAGGACCAGCCAGATGGGTGGTGGAAGGAGGAATGGTGGAAAATACTAGTCAGAGTGTAGTCAAGATTCAATCTCAAGTTTAGAGGCCAGCCAACTCCAGTCTGCATGGTTTTTGGTATTTGGTGCAGCAAAAATGGTAGAATGCCTTGAGTTGTTTTTCTATAGCTCTATACGAATTAAACTTTTAGAGGAGGGTAGGATGTTTATCGCATTATGTGCTCCTTTAAGAATGATCTTTTGCAGCAAGACACCTGGTGGAGGCCCGAGGGAACATAAATAAAACAACGGAGTATTTGTGTGGCTCCCTTTTTTGAATGATGATCCCCCACTACACAAATAGAGATTTGCCTTGGAGAACTTGCTCCACCATGTTTTTAGAGCTCCGAGTTACTATTGTGGCCTTCACATCAGGACCTCCTAAAGTGTGACAAATTGGATTCTTATGACATCCTCTGTTCATATGATTGAGGCTAGAAATATCTTGGAGAAGAAGTGTAGAATTTTTCTACCATTAAGATAACTTCTCCGCCTCATGAGAGGTGCATTTTGGTATAAAAGTGAGTTTAAGCAGGTAATTTTGATCCGATTGTCTGCGGCTCATTGTAAGGTTTAGATGGTCTAGTATGTCAATCTGTTTATTCTCCAGGCAGGCATGCTGATGATTACACTGTCTGTAATCCTGTGGTTCCGGTTTTGACTCAATCCCTGAGGGTTCAATCTTATTTGGTGATACTGATATTCTTGGTGCCTCTGTCTGTGGCTCTGTCTGTGTTTTAGAATGTTAATTGGTCAGCAACTGTCTGCTGGTCTGTTTGACTATTGCCGTGTTTCATGATCACTTTTTTAGAAAATGGCTTAATTGATAGTTTTGCGTGTCTATATTTTTCGCTTGACCAGTTAAAAAGACTAGATTTGATATCATAAATTTGAAAGGGGCGAGTTTAATAAAGTGTCACATTCGCTGCCCAGCTAATTATGTAGGTGCTTTGCCCTGTGTGGCTTTACCAGATAGGCCACAGAATTTAGAATGGAAATGTCTGCGAGTGAGGGTTTTTCCAATGGTATTGATGACAGTGGTTGCTGTAGTCAGCCTGATTTATTTCCTTAGTGGGTCTTTAAATATTGAGCCTGTTTATTTTCTTTAGGTTATCTACAAGAATTGTGAGCAGATATGGTAATGTACAAAGTTTGTCTACTACCGGACTGCGATCACATTTAAGGTTCATAAGCGTAAATGTGAGTTTTTCTAAATTGACTTGTAAGTTACCAATGTTATCGTTTAAATGTATTTTACTTTTCAAGTTACACATTATAGTTTGTTCACTGGGAGTTCTGAACACCAGACTGGCAGAAAACTTCCTAGCTCTCCTCTTTGAAATTTGAAGAACAGCACAGCTTCGGCCTTGAAAGGATGCCTAGATTAAATTCCAACAGAAAGATTGTTTGTAGATATTTAGAAGAGAGACTTTCGTCCATGACAGATAAAGACTTAGGGGGTTATTCAGACCCCAGCACGTGGTCCACTCAGGCATTATCCAAGAAGAAAACTGACTTAAGGTTTAAAAATGTTTCTGGCCAGACGTACTGTATCAAGGTGGAGCATTACGTTTTTATTGAGAGATCCCTTTCAGTAGAGGAGAACGGATTAAGTTAGTTTCACGCATATTTGAAACAAGTGGCTACTTAAAGGTGCTTTGCTTAACAGATCATCAAAGAATGGGCCATTGAATTCTGCTCTATTACTCCAAGGACTTTGAATTCTCTTTAGCCTTCGCAGCACCTTCTCCTGCCCGGAGCTTTTTCACATCCTTTAATAAACTTCAGTGATCACTTAGCTAAGGATGCAAATTATGGGGCAGATTTACAAGCCTTTGCGCCACCGGTACGTCACTTTGTGTGGCACTCCGACGGCACAACCTACTGAGTGATATTTACAAGCACAGGTAAAGCCACCCTGCGTGACTTTACATGTGCTTGTAAATAGCGCCACTTTTCCGCAACACTTTGCATGTTAGGGGAGTGAAATGGGTGTTGCTGTGGGTGTTCTCACCCAACACCCATGTCCACTGATGCATTTCCAGATACGATTCGTAAATCTGGAAATGCATCAAAATGCTATGCCACCCTAGGGGTGGCGTAGCGAGGTGCAACAAGCAGAAATGTTTTCAATTTTCCTAGTTTATTTCATCTTTCAATGCATGCTGCACTCTGCAGCACACATTGGAAGAGGAAATCACCACCAATTATTGTTTTTGTGCAGGAATGTACCCCTTCCTGCACAAAAACAATCTCCCCACAACGCAGGCATCTTTCCAAGGGCGCCTGCGCCGGCGCATGGCAGCAGTTTGTGTGCCAGAGCAGGGATAAGCACAGAGATGCGACATGTTGTTGTAAATATGTCGTATTCCAGTGCTTCAAAACTAACACAGCGCGATGCAGCAAAATGACTTGCTGCACTGCGGTGCGTTAGTATCTTCTAAATCTGGCTCTTTGACTTTAGCTGTAACATGCTTGTTCTTGAATAAACTGAGCTTTAATATTTCTTTTAAGTCCACATTTTACTTTCTTTGTAGGATAGAACACCACATGATGAAGAGATCCACTTGTGTAAAAGCCTAACTGTTGACTTATTCAGCCCAATATGTATTTCGGCAACTTCCAAATGTGCCAACCACAGTCATTCGTGATACTTTTTACATTTACATTATTGATCTGACAGAACAAATATCAGGGTTTTTATCCATTGCTAATTAGATGCACCCTTTTTCCAGGAGATGCATTTATTATGGTTATTTCTCCATGGTTGATAAAACATGCTACAAGGTATACTCCCATATTTCACATTTAAAAACAATCTTTAAGCTCTGTTTTTAGAATTGTATAGTTTAATCAATGCTGTGTATGTTGTATAAACACATACATTGATTGTTGCTACGTTTACGAAGTTTAATTTTAACTTTTAAAGAGTTTCATTTGCTATATAATGCGTGGGAGAACGTTCTTGCAGTCTGACAAGCCTGTATTTTGACACACTATTAACTGTGACTGTGTACAAATTGGGGTTTCAGGTCGGCAGAGTGGGTACCCTTTCCAAGCAGAAGCCACAGTCCTCGTCAGGTTAAGTCACTTGTCCTTGGCTCAGAGCAGTCAGGCTTAACTTAAAAGGTAATGTGTAAAGCATTTGCAACATGTTATATCCTATCCTATGTTTCCTTATTGCTCTTGCTGCTTCATGCATTTGTATCCTAGCTTCATGTATTTGTATCCTAGCACCTGGTTGCTAAGTTATTGTAGAATGTTCTTCTCCTGATCTTCAGTTGAAGACTGGAGCTTCTTGGATGTGCACTCTGATAGATCTTATGCTGTACTTGGATTTCTTGATTAAACTTAATCAATAAGTTTATCTCCTTCTCCTGTCATACTTTGGATGCAACATAAATTCGCGACGAGGTGGTCAAGTCAGCATTATCTACGAACCTACGCACAAAATTTCAATTTTAAATAGATCTCATCAGACTTCAGATGCTCATCATTGATCTTCCTCTATGAATTCAAATCTTCTATCAATCTGCTTCAATTTGAACTCCTTCAAGAAACAACATTGACTCCATCTAAAAGTAAGATGCTTTTCTTATAATATGTGATTTGATAGCACCAGCGCCTGTTTCTCTCATTGTGTCATGATTGCACCAGCGGCTGCTCATTAATCTATCTACTCTCCTAATTACCATTTTGAGGCGACTTTACTTCTTATAAATCCCTCAGCGCTCACTAAAAAAAACTACAGTGACTCCTGTTAACAAAAAAAGTAAACTGCTTGCTTTATTTTGTGATTTGATTGCACCTGCGCCTGTTTATTCTTTCTTACTGTGCTCTGATTGCACCAGCGCCAGTTTTTCATCTCAAAGTGCTATTTTCTACACCAACTTTCAGTTACTGTTAATCTGTATGTGCCTATCTCCTCCACCAAATTTCAGCGGCTGTTTATTTGATTGTGCCTTGATTGCACCTGCGGCAGACCCTTCTCGTTTATTTTCACCTTAATCACAATAACTTTTAAAAAACGCAATACACATTTCCCGTTTTATTTTCTCGTTTTTCTTCTATTCCGACATTTTAATTAACCTGTATATTGCTCTCTACCTGCTTAGAACTTTCACCGTTTAAAAATCGCCATTCTTCCCTCACTGGCGGTTTGAACATCACGAGAACGACATCGCGCGCTGCATTTCTCCTTCGGCGTCCATCAGCTATCTTCACAACGAAGTACGTCACCACGAGTTGACGTCTGGATATGTCATCACGCACAACGTAGCGGCCATTTTGGGTTGCTTAGCGACGATAAACACGACTCGTCGTTACAAATCTCGACGTTACCTCTTCCTACAAGGTATTTTACTCGTTTATTTTTCTACGCTGATACACTCAACTAGAAGACTGAGTGTTTACAATTTATTTAATATTATAAGTTCTGCTCATTTACAAACGTGTGTCAACAACGCTGATACACACAGCTTTCATTATTCTTGGTACTTATTCTTACAACAACGTGTGTTTACTACGCTGATATACACAGCTGACATTGCATACTTACTACAATGTGTATCATTTACCTTGATACACACAATTGACATTGCCTATTTATTACAACGTGTATCGTTTTATGCTAATATACATAGCCAACTCTGCATATTTACTACAACCCGTATTAATAATACTCATATACTCAATTGATATTGCATATTTATTATAATATGGATTATTTACGGTAAATTTCAATTACATTTTTTCTTGTTTATATTCATTTGTTATTATTTATTAATTCAGGATGGCTCAACAAACTGCAGTTCTTCCATCTTCCTTTCTTCCAGAACCAGGTACTCCAAAAATAAAATGGCCACATTGGTTCAAAGCTTTTAATAGTTACATAATTGCCATTGATGCTGTAAAATTTCCTGCTGCAAGAAAAAATGCAATGTTATACAGTGCCTTAGGTGCTGAAGGTCAAAGAATCTTTGATCACCAACCCCCTGTTAACAGACCTCCGTCAGATGACTGGAATGAGTACACTGAGGCCATTGCTCGTTTAGAAAAATATTTTAAGGACGAACCAAGTGTAATTGTCGAAAGACATAGATTTTACACACGCAAACAAAGGGAGTATGAAAAAATTGATATATTTTTAGCTGAGTTAAGAATTTTGGCTGCAACTTGTGAATTTGAAGGCCCTATTGATCAGTATCTCAGGGACCAAATTGTTGTGAATTGTTTTAATAACAAAGTCCAGGAGTAATCCTTCCTTACAAGAAACTTTAGAATTAGCCAGGGGAATAGAGAGATCTGCTTTTGCATCTAAAGAGTTAAGCAATAATAAACCTACACATGTAGATTTAGTAAAATCTACTTCCTCAAAAAATTCTCAACGTAGTCAACCTCCTAAACTTGAATGGAAAAAGTCTGATAAACCTCCCATTTGTTATAGATGTGGATCAAAATTACATCTTGCCAATTCAACTTCCTGTCCAGCACTAAAAAAACAATGTACGAATTGCAAAAAGATTGGTCATTTTGCTACAGTCTGCAAGTTTAAATCCAAGACAATGTACCTTGAAGTCTCGGATCCTGATAATTCTAATACATGTGAAGAACAAATTGTAAAAAAAATGTTGTTGTCTGTAGACATGATAGATGATCATGAAGATCCTTCTATCTATGATCCAGTATGTGATCTAAAAATTGGTGAGATTCTAGTCAAGGTCACTGTAGATTCGGGATCCCCTATTACCATTATTGCAGATTTGTTATTTCTTAAACATTGGGATGAGAATTTACTTCTTCCTCCTGATATACGTACTGTTGCATTCAACGGCAAGGTCATTGATTTAATGGGTTTCTTTAATGACAGTTTAACATTTGAAGATCGTTCTATTCAGGCCAAAATTTATGTATCAAAAAAAGGTTATAATGTTTTAGGTTGGAAAGATCAAGGTAAATTTCCATTAGTATTAAGACCTGGTACCAGAAACCCTATTTCTTTAGACCGTTCTACCACAATTAATGCTCTGACTACTGAGGAACTTTCTTTAGAAAGTATTATAAACAAATACAACAATGTTTTTTCTGACAATCTTGGTTCAGTCAAAGGCTTCGAACACAAAATCATTTTGAAGCCTGATGCTGTCCCAGTGATTCATAAAGTAAGACATGTTCCACTGAGCATTATGGAAAGGCTGAAGACTCATCTTCAACAACTGAGTAAAGAGGGAGTCATTGAAAACATCAACTCTTCGTTGTGGGTTTCTCCAATTGTAGTCGCACTTAAGAAGAACTGTGATGAACTCAGGCTATGTGTAGACCTAAGAGCCCTAAACAAAAATATTCAAGTAGATTGCTTTCCTCTCCCACGTATTCAAGATATGTTGGCTCAATTAAGGGGTACAAAGGTTTTCTCTACCATAGACCTACGAGCAGCTTATCACCAGATAGAGTTATGTGAAGAGTCTAAAGACTTAACTGCTTTCAACACCCCTTTTGGTCTTTTTAGATATCTGAGGTTACCTTTTGGTCTTGCCTCAGCGGCTTCAGTTTTTCAGAAACTAATGTTTCAACTATTTGGAGAAGTTTGTGACGTCTTAGCCTACCAAGATGACATTTTGATCTCTACTAACACTGTGGAAGAACATCTTGTCAAACTTGATCAAGTTATTGGTATTTTAAGTGACCATGGCATGACCGTTAAAAAACAGAAATGCAAATTTCTCCTTAGTGAGGTTGAATATCTTGGTCATACCATCTCTCACAAAGGCATTGCTCCAAAACATGATCTTTTACAAGGCATTCGTGATTGCGCTCAACCCAGTAACAAAGATCAATTAAGATCATTTTTGGGTTTGAGTGAATTTTACTCCAGATTTGTACAGAATTTTGCACATGTTAGTGAGCCTTTGAGGTCACTTACTAGGAATAATGTTAAATTCGTGTGGGATGAAGTACATAAAGTGGCTTTTGATTCATTAAAGGAATTGATTATACATGCCCCAGCTCTCAAACCTTTTGATGGGAACTCTCTCTCATTTATTACAGTGGATGCTAGTAATACCGGTTTAGGTGCTGTACTTAGTCAAGCTGATGGTGGGATTGAAAATGTTGTTGCCTTTGCATCCCGTCAACTTTCCTCTTCTGAAAGAAATTATAGTACCATCGAAAAGGAAGCCTTAGCTTGCGTTTGGGGAGTTAGACATTTTTCCACATATGTTTGGGGTCGTGAATTTGTATTGGTTTCAGATCATAAGCCATTGATTTTTATCTGGAATGACAAGGGTTTAAGGAATGCTAGCCCTAGATTAAGCCGTCTTCTTTCAAAGCTTTATGACTTCAATTTCATTATGAGGCATATCCCTGGTGGGAAGAACTTCACGGCAGATTTTTTGTCAAGGTGTCCTTCGAGTTCATGGAAGTTTTCTCCCATTCTTGATGACAAAGAGGTAGTTGTCAACCTTCTAGATGGACTTGTTCTAGCTAAGGATGTGATTTCTGAGTCTGTTTGGAATAAAGAGTCTTTGCGGGATTCTTCTTTTCACACTCTAAGAAAGTATATTGCTGAAGGTTGGCCGAGAGAGAATCTCGTTGATAAGGATCTTCTTCCTTTCTCCAAAATCAGAGATGAATTAAGTTTGGAGGGTGATTTACTTTTGAGAGGTGTTTCCCTCATTCCTCCTCTTTCTATTCGAGATAAGATCATTGAAATTGCTCACAAAGGTCATGGTGGGATCACAAGCACTAAAAAAAGATTGAGGCTTCATTATTGGTGGCCAGGGATGGACATCTGTGTTGATACCTTTTTAAATGGCTGTAGCGAGTGTTCTCATGCTGAGAAATCTTTACGGACTGTTAACAAACCCTTGTGTCCTGTTGCTTTCCCTGACAATCCATGGGAAAAATTGGGTATGGATTTTCTAGGGCCTATTGGTGGTTTAAACCAGGGTTTCAGGTTTATACTTACTATTGTAGACTATCACTCCAAGTGGCTTGCCTGTGAATTTTTAAAAGAACCCAATACCTATAACGTCATAAAATGCCTTAAGAAACTTTTCCAGTCCGAAAGAATTCCCAAGTTCTTAGTATCGGATAATGGGGTACAATTTGTATCTCATGAGATGAACAGTTTTTTGGATAATTTTGCCATTAAACATCTTACCACTGCCTTGTACTCCCCACAGGGCAACGGTTTAGTAGAGAGAGCGAATCGTGTCCTGAAGGATGCAGTCCAATTAGCTATTTCTTCTAGTCTTTGTGTTCAAGATGTTGTCTGCGACAGGGTTTGGTCTTACAACAACACACCACACTCAACCACTGGGGTGACACCTTTCCTCTTGTTAAGAGGGAGACAATCCTTTAATGAATTATCACCTGGTTGGGTTGTTAGCAAAACTTCTCAAGGTAAAAGTGTTGTTGATCTTGATCTTGTCAAGGACAAGGTTGCATCTGCACAACTCAAGTCCAAAACCAGGTATGATCTAGATAAACATGTAAAAGAGATTTCTTTAAATGTTGGTGACAAAGTTAGAATCCGTAGACCATGTAAGACCAAAGGTTCAAAGTTTTATCCAGAGACAACTATTGTTCAAATCAGCAAACATGCTGTTAAGGTTACTGGTGGTAAGTGGTGGAGTAAAAGAGCTGTCTCAAAAGTGATGGGGTCGGATATTACTCCTGTTGATGTTTCAAGACCCAATGTTATTCCAAATGCAGTTGCCTCTAACATTTTGTCTCCTCACAACCTTTCTTCATGTAGTTATAATGTGTCTGATGGAGCTATGTCTTTGTTTGATGATCCTAATGTTCATGAGGAAGAGTTTATTCAATCTACTCCTTTGATTTCTGATGATAATGACACAACTTCTTTAGATGTGCCTCAACTTACCTCAGGTTCTTCTGAGGTCCCTGCTGCCTGTTCAAAGTCATCTAGAATTAAGTTTACACCCAAATATTTGAATGATTATATTACTTGATTGTTGTTCAATTCCAATATGTGTTTCTTTTGTTTTTACTTTGTTTATTTATTTTACTTTGTTTTGTAATTGTGGGGAAGGAGGTGTGTTATATCCTATCCTATGTTTCCTTATTGCTCTTGCTGCTTCATGCATTTGTATCCTAGCTTCATGTATTTGTATCCTAGCACCTGGTTGCTAAGTTATTGTAGAATGTTCTTCTCCTGATCTTCAGTTGAAGACTGGAGCTTCTTGGATGTGCACTCTGATAGATCTTATGCTGTACTTGGATTTCTTGATTAAACTTAATCAATAAGTTTATCTCCTTCTCCTGTCATACTTTGGATGCAACACAACACTTAAACAGTGTAAACACCAACACCACGCATAAAATATGTCTTTATAAATAAAACAAGACATAAACTACCCAAATCCAATAGCTAGAAGTTAAGGTATGAGTTTTGAAGTAATAAATGTCAAAGTAGCGCTTGGAAGCAATCATAGCTTAATGGGTTAACTGTTCTGGCCAAATTGGGACAAAGTCAAGAGTTCAGACTGACCACAAAGGAGTGTGGATCCCACTTAGCTCTGCTGAACAGAAATAATTTGATCCTACGTTCGTGTCGAAAGAGGTGGGGTGCAGTAGAGCAATGCTTCGGTGATCCCCTTTGCAGCATCAGCGATCCAACTTTGGCCATGAGTGAAGTGTCAGTCCCGGAGTGCGGTGATCCAAATGCGATGCAGGGGTTTCCGGTGCAATGCGGTCAGATTCCAGCAACAGCAGGCGATATGTCAATAACACTGCAGCAGACCCCTAGGTCTACGTCCAAGGGTCCAGAACTGGGGTGGCACTTCTTGGCCGGACAGACTCACCAGCAGATGAGCTGAAGGGTTGGAAAAGGAGAAATCTAAGTCTTTTATGTCCCTGAGACTTAGGCAATGGAAGCAAACCAGCAAGTAGTTGGAGTCACTCTGGTGTCAAGAGATGCCGCTCCAGTCCTTCTCCCTCATGCAAAGAGAAAGCGGAAACAGCAGGGCAACACCACAAGGAAAGAGTTCAGAAAACAGCAGATCCATTAGAGTGGCACTCATTTAGCAGCACAGCTGTTCCTCTTTTCACTGGCAGAGTGGTCACAGGTTCAGAAGAATACTGCTTTGATAGGGCCAGAGACCCAGTACTTATACCCACATGTGCCTTTGAATCAGTACAGCTAAATAATGCATTTAAATGTTGTTGTAAGCCGATTGGGGTAAGGTCCAATATGACCACATCATCGGCATACATTAAAATGTGCACATCACTAGATGCTATTGCTGGAGGATAATTATTTATTTTTAAAAAGCAATCAGGGATGTCACTAATATAGAGGATAAATAAAAGAGGTGCTAAAAGATAACCGCATCCTAGACCGTACAGAGAAGATATTATTTCAGTTAGACCATTATTCCCCCCAAGTTGATGAATGTAAAGAAAGGACTGTCCTTGAAAGATTTTCAGGTATTCCCATTTTCATTAACTTCTTCCATAGTGTGGGTCTACCGAAAGCGGTTGTAAAATCTACAAACACTGTATATGACCTGTGATTTTAGTGTTACATATTTGTCATTAATCGTCTGCAGGGTTGCAATGTTGTCTGTTGCTAAATGTTTTGGTCAGAATCCAGCTTGGGTCATGGGGATGACCCCTCTGGAGAAAGGCCAGTCTTTTAGTTGGTCCAGGACACTGGCCATAAAGATCTTCCCGGATGCGTCTAGCAGAGCAATTCGGCAGTAATTACTGGGTACAAGGTAAGAGCTTTTTTTCAAGAGTTGTATAATGATACTCCCAAGCCAGGAATTAGGCATTTGCCAGCATCATAACAGTAAGAGAAGTGGGGAGCTCGAAATTTGCTCCATTCTTCTGGATTGCTCTGAAGGACTTTGACCTGAATTTTGTCTGGACCCATAGCAGCTGAAGAACTAGTATTCTTTATATATTGATCAATTTGTCGTTCAGATGGTGCTGAAATATCCTGAATCATTTCTATCTTCATATAGCTGGATTTGCCAGGGTTGTCAGAGATCTTGTTTACTCTATACAGGTCAAGAAGAAATGTTACCCAATCATGTGAATACGGGAAAGGCTTTTTTTGTTTAAAGCATACCAATTTCATTGTTTTGAAAAAGTAAACAACATAAAAAATGTCTGTTTCATAAAAATATATTACATAATAATATAAATGAAAATAATAGAGACTAGACTATGGACTTCTTCAAATATTAGATAAACTATTCCCACTCCAATTCATGCTGCAGTAGGGATAGTGACGGATTGTGGAGGGGCGAACTTTACTGCTCCCACTCCAGTCAGTGCAACAGTAGGGAAAGCGTTTGATTGCAGGAGTAACATTTACTACTCCTACTGCACTTTGTTCAACATGAGAAACTGACTAATTCACTTCAAGAAAATTACATAATGACAAAACTATACTAAATATCAACACATTCAAATATTTGAATATAAATAAACAATTATGTATTGATTACAATGTTGAATACATATTATAAATTAATACAAATAATATTTTAATTAAAACACCAAACCCTTGTCAGAAAATTGGACCAACCAATACATATGCCATTTACAATTAAAAAGCAGTTAACACATACATTAATAAATAACATAATTAGTTTAGAATAACTTTCTACCCTATACCTCTAGAAACTGCACATTCCACATCTAAAATGTATTATTGAATTCATAAAATGTACAACCTTTTCATGATTAAATATCTATTTAAAAATTAATAATAGAGAAATATTAATCAAATAATTTTAGTTAAATACCTTCCACCCTTTATTCGTACAAATCCAACAGCCCATTCTTAATATATAAGTTAAAAGCATCTTATTTGCATAATTGACATAGTTAATTATCAAGAAACAATTAATATTAAAAATGAACTAATAAAGAATTAATTGTATTTAATTATCTTTCCACCCTTTACCCTTACAAATGCAACAACTCAGACCTAATATATACCTTAAGCAATATCTTAATTTCACCTTTTACATAACTATTATTCATAAAAATAATTATTATAAATTAACATTATTTATAAATGATTATAAATAAATTCCCACACAACCTTTACCCATACGAAAACAGCAATACATATCAAACAAAAAAATAAATGTTTTTCACAATTTACATGAATAATTATCAATTAGGTTAATAATATGAATTAAACATTAATTATGATTAAGTTACTTCCCAACGTGTACCCCTACCAAACCCACAAACTGCACCTGAAAATTAACTTTAAAAAAAAAGTAATCATACAATTAACATAAATAGTTATTATTTCAATAATGAATATTGTTTAAAATCTATTATTAATTATTTACATTTAATGTACTTCCCAACCTATACCTCCACAACACCCAAAACCCAAATCTGAAATGTAACTTAAAAATATATATATTTTTCAATTAAAATAAATATTTCTCAATTAAATGATTAATATTAATTAAAAAACAATTGTTACTTAGTTAAAATTAATGTAATTTGCACCTACACTCCTATAAGCCCGCAACTCATTACATTACTTAAACTCACAAAATCATATTAAATTACTTTTCAAAACTGCTAAGAATTAAAAAAGCTATTAAAAAACGTTAACAATAATTATATAAAAAATGTATAACATATACAATCAAAATATACTCCCGCCGCCAATCCCCCAGTCTGATGATCTATATTTCACTTTAGAGGAGGTGTGTAATGCAATTGATAAACTTGCTGTGGGAAAAGCCCCGGGCTTTGACAAACTCCCGGGAGACCTCATCAGACACAAACCAAAGATCTGGGGCCCGTACTTACAAATACTTTTCAACGCAGTCCTGAGGGGCATGGCGGTTCCCTGTACTTGGCTGGGAGCAGAAATTGTCCCTATATTTAGAAAGGGCTCTCCTCTGCTATCAGCCAACTACAGGCCCATCAGCCTGATTGACGTCCTGCAGAAAATTTTTGCGCGACTCATTTTAGATCGTCTCCAGGACTGGATCGAGGAGCACGCCATTTTTAGCCCGTACCAAGCAGGGTTCAGGAAGAACATCTCCACCATGGATCAAATTTTCCGCCTAGCTTTACTATTCTGGAAAACGGTGAGGATAGAGGGTGGCAGATTCTACATGGTGTTTGTGGTTTTTCACTCTGCAATTGACTTGGTTCCCCCTGGGAAACTATGGTCTGTGCTCCTTGAACTGGGTATACCAGCTCAACTTTTAACTATTCTGATGAGGTTATACAAGGCGAATTTCGCGCAGGTCAGGTGTGGAAAGAACGGGGCACTATCATCTAGATTCCCCGTTGACAGGGGGGTAAGGCAGGGGTGTGTATTGGCCCCCACTCTGTTTTGCCTCTATGTTAACGGGGTAATCGCCCATCTAGATGAAGTACATCACAATGATGCCCCGAGGTTGGCAGGCAGTAGGGTGCCGGCGATCATGTTCGCAGACAACACCCTCCTGATGTCTAAGTCTCTTATGGGGATACAGCGCATATTGGAGGGTTTTGAGGAATTTTGCAGAGGCCGGGGGTTAGAGATAAAAGCCAATAAAACAAAATTCATGATCTTAAACCCACCCGCAACTACTCGCCCAAATCCCAGCTTAGGCAAAACCACATTAGAAAGGGTGTCGTCTTTTGAATATCTGGGGGTTACCATCAATGAGAACTTGTCATGGGGCCCCCAGCAAATCAAGTCACAAATTAAACTGGCACAGCCCGCTGGGGGAATTCTCAAGCTCTCCAATTCGTCGACATTCAAACCCGTTGGTACCCCTTTGGAGATTTATAAAATGCAAGCAAGGGGTGCCGTCCTGTACGGCGGTGAGTTATGGGGATATTCTTGCAGGCCAGAAATTGTCAAAACAGAGAATACATTTTTAAGACAATTGCTGGCCCTTCCGCCTAGTACCCCTCTCCTCCCTCTGAGGTTTGACCTAGGGCTGAAACCTATAGATGATGAATTAGTGCTTAAGCCCCTTAGGTTCTGGCGCAGGCTCTGTATAACGCCAGAGCTGCTAAAATATAGGCTAGAACTTAAAGAAATATTAACCCATCATAGTGCAGTTAAAATCCCTTGGTTCATGTTCATAAAGAATGAATGCGTAAGACTGGGATTACCCTCCCTATGGTACGATCCTGAGAGGAGTTGTAGAATGGTTTCCCGAAAGTCTCTCACTAGGATATTTGCTGATAACAAACTTACTGCTGCTTTGTCTAACCCTCATGTCGGCACTCTAACTGATTCTTTTTTAATGACTAAAGTATCTTATCACTTTGAGCACTTCATGGATGATATTTACCTTATTTTAGACAGGAAACTTTTTGTACAATGGAGATACGGTACTCTACCGCTAAGAGCCTTTACTAGCAAATGGGATTTACGACATTACAACGCATGCTTTTACATCGCATGCTTTTACAACGCGGTTTTTACAACGCATGCCATTACAACGCATAGTGCTTTGGGGCGCTGGATAGTAAATAGTTTAATTTACTATTCCAACTCCAGTCCCCGTGGATAGTAGGGAAGGTGTTGGACAGTAAATTAAACCTATTCCCTATCCTAGAGCGCCCCCCAGCGCAATGCGTTGTAATGGTTTGCGTTGTAAAAGTTGCGTCGTAAAGGCACTGCGTGGTAAAAGTTGCATTGTAAAGGAGGTTTCCCTAGCAAATGTTCCGCCTTTGCAGCGAGACATTGTCCTGGGTGTAGCTGTGACATTGAAAATTAACTGCACATTCTCTTCTTTTGTCCAGCCTACTGTAATCAAGGAAATATTGGCTCGTACTTCTGTGCAAGAATTTGGGGTTTGTACAGTGTATGCATGCCTTTAGAGTTTTAAAAACCGACACGACCAGACACATTGTATTTGCTGTTTCGAAATCCCTGGCAGCTATGTGGCATAAGGGTAGGTACTTAATTGTTAATGCATGCTAGTGATTAGTTTCTAGATGACCAGACTTGTCCTACCAAAATCATGTATTATTTTTAACATGCATGCTTTTAACTACCTAACATGTATGTAACAATGAATTGAACCTTCATCCCGGAATACTGCTTTTTATTTGTTTCTGCATGATAGTAATTAGTTTCTAGCGGACAAGACTTGTCTTACTAAAATCATGTACTATTTTAGAACCAATGATTTTAACTGTCCAAGAACTATGTAACAATGAATTGAACTATCATCCCTGAATATTGCTTTTTATCTGTTTCTGTACTCTTTTATGGCAAATCGCTGAAATAAAGATTTTTTGATGATGATGATGAATTAAAATATATACTAAAATACATAAAAACAATAAAAAATATTATTAACAGCAGTATTTTGTAAACAATATTAATGATTTCAATATTGTTAAAATCAACATTACTTACCTTAAAGTCGATATTCTTGCCAACTATATTCCTACACATGATGTTGCTGCATGAAAATATTTAAGACTCAATATTTATTTCTAACAACATTTTAAATCTGATATTTTGGCAGAATACCGCCATTGTCAATCCAATGCTATCATTGAGCAGTTCCCTTGGATTGGCTGAAGGTGAAAAATATTGCCTCCTATGAGCTTGGTAGCACACCTTTGATTTTCTAATTGAAAATAAACCACAATTTCTAATGCAGAGCAATGTGCCTTGCTGACTCATCTGCACCAATGTTTAGCTAACTGTCTGCACTACTGCATTTTCCATCCCAGAACTATAGACAAAACTATAGTAGATGGGCCACTTGATCGAGGCAGGCCTTAGAAGATATCAGACTCAGCAGCAGGGTCACGATCATGCAGGATTGCATGCATACCCTGTGATTACTCAAATATTGTCAGATTTGCGTAGGAAGATGGACCTAGCATGCAGCGTCAGACTGGACTGTCCACATAATCCCCTAGGGGCTGCATTATATCAGTGGAAAGAAGCTAATGGCATTCCAGCTCCACTTACAATGCATTAAGGGCTGAGAAAAGGTAAGCCCTGAGTCATGGCATCATGCTTAAAGTACCATGTGGGCATACTTTTGTTTGTGCTGCCATACTATACCTCGTCCTCACTCTAGGAGAGAGAAGCTAGCCACTGACAATGATGATTTTAAAAGTATATGTTTAATCTGCATGGTGACAGATTGTAAACTTTTACTTTGAGATGTGAATTAGGGCAGATCCCCAGTGCCCTATCCTAGAAATCACCCCAGTCCCAAACCCTTTTCCTCACAGAACCTGTTGAGCTCTGATTAAACCTGATATCTCAAGTTTCTGTTAGAGGTTAATCTGAGAATTACGGTGTTAGACCTTTATGTGCTGCATGGTATCTTTTAAATTGTACGAAAGACTAGGGGCCTAATTATGATGTTGATCAGAAAGCATTCCGACCGATTCCTTGTCAGCGTTGTTTCTGATGACTCAGATTCGGGGAGTTCGATCAACCTTTTACAATGGTTCCAAAGACTGTTTGGTTGGACTCCTATTGACTTCAATGGGAGCCTGTGTTCTGACTGTCCACACAGGCTTCCATTGAAAAAGGTGGTTGCGGAAAACCTTGCACCCTGTGGCAGGCACCCCAAGGTGCCTGCCATACTGTGCATGAGCCCCAAAAGTCAGTTTCCGACAGCCGATTTGTGTCGGACAGACCAAGTTGAAAATGCTGTTTGAATCCAACATTGTAATCAGTCGGTCAGAAACGTGGGCCATTGAGCAATATGATTTGACTCTGACAGACTCAAACTCTTCAAATGCCGGGCGGAACTGATTCGGAATGACAGACCAGCTACCTTGAATCGTACTTGGTAGGTCGGAAATGTTTCCGAGTCGGTCAGTAACATGGCTTCCGACACTAGTTAGATTCATCTGAATGCTGTTCGGGCCTTTCCAACCAACATCATGATAAGGTCCTAGATGTGATTAGGCTCAAAAATAGACAATAGTCTGTCAAATTTCCATTTGTTTGTGATCAGCAAAGGGTTAAGTGAATGACTGCGTTGGGGGTTAAGGGTATGGTATATCTTAGGGATTCCAGTAAGATTTGCATTTCCATACTCAATATGTGAAATCTCCAGAGCTCTGACAGTAAATTTGAAGTTTTGTGGTGGGTTGAATGGTTTTTGGTTGCATTGTAGTTTTTGTTGGTGTCATGCATTCTTGGTGGTTGACAAGCAGGTATCAAGTCTAGAGTGGAGGTGCTTAGCTAGTTATCTCTTTATATATTAGCCCAATCAACTGAACTTTGTTGTGAATGGTTTAGAGAGAAGGGAAGAATCATTGTCTTCCCCTGGTAATAGTGAAAATTTCAACCTACTGGTATGGTGGAGAAAAAATAATATTGAACATTAAATACCAAAGGTTTTTTCCACTGCATTAATTTCTGTCAATATCACTATGAATTACAGTTTTAAACCAGGGTGCAAATGACTTTACCACCCTATTTAGGATGATACACTAAATACGACCCAAAATAGTGTTTAGTGAAGGGGGAGAAAGTGTGGGGGGGGGGGGATTTTGTAGATATTTTTTGGCACTTGCCACTGCAAACATTGAATTCACTTGGAAAACACAAAAACGTAAAAACCGGCAATGGGTGAGGAATTTAGTGCTTCGTCCCAGTCATATGACTGCACAATGGTTTTCTGAATGGGTCAGACTCTTGATACATGCTCAATGCAAAACATGTACTTGTTCAAATACATCATCATTAACAAGAAAACCAATTTAGAAAATAGTAGATAAATACTAGGAAGGGAATCATTACTAAAGGTATAAATATCACATATTGATGATTGCAAACATTGTCTTAAAGCAGAAGTCACTGCTTCCAGAACACGCAGTTTACATTTTACATACAAAATTATTTCCAGAATGACATAAGACCACATACTAAGTTAAATTAAAAACAATGGCTGTACTAACCTACATTTCCCCCTGCAAATTCTCCAAGAATTAACTTGTAATTTTCGGACTCTGATAACACTTGGAAAGAAGTGTACTTAGCAAAATAATGTTGTTTGTTAAAGTCTGTCAGATCGATGCGAAGTTCACATGTTCCTGCGAAATAGTAGAAGCATATCAAAGATGTCAGTTGACATTCCCGCATTTCCTAGTAACCAATTTTTTAGGGTTAAACAAATGGGTGACTTGTCTTTTTACTCCATATTCAAATAAATAAAATTAGGTTCAGGTTGACGTGTCTATGAGAACAATGCAAAATATTTTTAATATATTTTCAATTTCTAACATATTATTACTCCATACATGTTACCAATGTTACATTTTATTACATCATGTAGCTATTATGCAGGCAATATTAATTGTCATTACGCGATATTAATAATTCCACCTAAACGTTCATCATTTTACACTTTTTATTATTTTATTTATTTATTTATTTAACTTATATAGCGCGTTATAACCACCGGGGTCTCTAAGCGCTGGCATGCAGAAGGAGTTTATGGCTGTATAGTTAGCACCAGCCATTGAAGCACATCTACAAAGATATCATAAGCAGGTGATGATGCCTGACCATTTGCCAGGGTGGTATCACAGATGCATGAATGGCTAAACCATGCATGCCTCTACAATGCTGCCTGAACAACGAATGCATCTGAACAACACATTCCTGTGTGGTAAAGGTCACAACCCAGCCCCACACCCTGAGTCCTAAAAACTACCAGATGATCCCATAGCCCTAAAAATTACCCTGTACCACTTTGAGCCCTAAACACTACCCCGATTCCCAAATCCTAAAAACTACCTGACCCCCCTGAGCCCCAAACGCTACCAAGGCCCCCTGAACCTTAAAAACGACCCCAACATCCCCAGCCCTGAAAAACAACCCTGACCTCCCCCAGAGCCCTAAAAACTACCCCAATGCTGAGCCCAAAAAACAACTCCAACCCTTAAAGACTACCCTCACTCCTAAAAACCATACCCAGCCCTATCTACCAGAGGTGTTCTCTCCCAATTCTTCCTCATCCTGTGCCTGCCCATCCCACCATTTAGACTATGCATTGCCTTAACTACACATATGCAGTTGTAGTTACATGTGCTAACTATAACTTACGCCACCTCAATGCACTGATTATGACCTCACATATTACATCACTCATGACAAGGTCAGTGACATTACTCATGACACCACTGATGGCATCGCTAATGGCATCACTCATGATATCACTGATGACATCATCCACAGAACTACTCAAACACACATTCATGCCCCTATACAACCTCACATACACACACTCCCACACAATCACCCACAAACCCATATACAGACACCTACAATTACTCACACCCACTCACTACTTCAACGAACCAGTCATGTATTCACTCACTCAGAAAGCCACTTGCATAACCACTAACTCTCCCATCCAGCCACTCACACATTCAGCCATACAGGCATACAGACACTAACACACCCATACAGCTACTCACACACTGAGTCAATCACCCACACAGCTACTCACATACCTACTCACTCTCTCTTACATCTACTCAATCACCCATACAGTTACTCACACACCCACTCACTTACTCATATAAATACTAACACATGTACACATTCACCTATACAGCCACTGACACAAGCATCACTCACTCATACAGCCACCCTCACATTCACTCATTCACCCATACATTCACTCACACACCCATGCACTCATCCATATACCACTTATGCACCCACATACTCACTCATACAGCCACTCAGACACCCAATAACTCATTTATACAGCCTCTTACCTACCCGCGAACTCACCCATATACCACTGACACACCCACTCATTTACCAACACAGCCAAACACACAGTCACTCACTCACCCATACAGCCACTCACACAGCCACTCACTCACTCCTACAACCACTCACATACCCATGGAGCCACTCAGACACCTATTCACACATGGATGCACAGTCACACAGTCAATTACATAGTATGTGTTACAAATAGCATTAATCTTTAGTACACAAACTATACTTTTTACATTTTGTAGTAACTTAGAATACATCTTTAACACTCAGAAATGTTTAGAAAACACTCATACTTACTGGATGATGTCATCAGTGATGTCATTTGAGATGTCATGAGTGAAATCACTGAGCACATTATGAGTGGTGCAATATGTTGCGTCATAAGCAGTGCATTCCGAGGGTGTAAGGTAAAGTTAGTTCAAGTAACTATAACTGCTGCATTTCACTCACTCACACACACACACACGCACACACACACATATATATACTTACCTTAATTAGACTTACCATGCATGGTAAAGGCATCAGTTGTAAAAGCACCCAAAGGAAAACATATGTGGTAAATAAATGCATGGTTAAAGGTGCATGGCAAAGGAACTGTGTGGTTAAAACTGTGTTGTAAAGGATTTTCCCCAGTAGCACAGATGGGCACTCTAGACCTCTTTTAAAGGAGGTTGCGTAAATGTTAAGGGTAAAATATCTTGCATTTGTGATTCTTTGAATTCAAATGAAATGTCCACCCATGAAACAAACAGCACTTTAATGACACATTAATCATATACTTACTTTACGGTTCAGAATAAAGCCAAACAACTGTTTCAGTTAAAGCACTAGCAGCCAGATTCATCAAAGACCCGTTTTGCGAGTCTTAAGTAGCGATTCATAAGGAATCGCTATTACAGACTCGCAAAACGGGATTCATGACTATGAGATACCTATATGACACCTTACATGTGGTTTAAGAAGACAGATCTTGGTAACTATGGCCCGAATATGCACAGTTTTAATACAAACTGTTCGAATATGGCACGGGATCTCTTAGACATAGCTTTTGGGTTAGGATACTTCTTCTTGATAGAGTTTGTCATTCTGCTTACTCATCAAGCTAACTATAATACATAATAACAAGTCAGTTGCTCTAAAGCCTTCTTGATAATATTAAACAAGGCTCTTGCTGCCAGCAATTATTAGTGACTTAAGCAGGAAACACTCTATAAAACAAGCTTCATTGAGTGATTTTAAAATAATTTTGCAGCACTGAGAAGATTAATACTGGAAGAGATAGAAACCAGTGAAACCCGTTCCGAAACACAGACGCTACCACACCTGAAATCCACTGCGGTTTGGAATTATCACTGCATATTAAGTAAGTCCACTTTAATGGCACTAATCTTATTGCAAGTTTCGAAAACAGAATATTAAAGTATGGAATGACTTATGCAAATCTCTCTGCTTGGTTTTTCGGAATCAATTCTCATACAGGAAATAGGTATTTAAATAGGCCTTAGTTAGACCTGCTCTTAGTGTCTAAATTTCACTTACTCACATCATTATTTTAATTCCACCTATTGAACGCACACTTCAGATTCTTTTAATAAGAGCCACAGCACCCTAAATGATTCACATTTCTCATGACCACGTCAACAATCGAAAGTTCTAACGTCCTTTAATATTGGGTGAGTTTTTAATTAGCACTTACTGCCCTAAGCGCACGTACTTGGTCTCTCTATCGCTATTAGGCTCATAGACCTACTATTTCACAGAGGTAATTTCCGTGTTATTGTGTTTTCTGGTGTTTTGTAATCGTTTTTGTATTGATCTTCATCCCACCACAAGCATGAGATACACTGGATTGGTGACTTTCCCATCACCGATGTAGTATGGGCTGTTTGTTGTCAATGTGACTGTTTTTATAGTCCAACATGGATGAGAGCAGAGGTACTACTCCCGATTTCGAGGTGTGCACACTTTTCCATGGAACACAAGCGGTCCTATTCTTTAAATCATCATTGTTCGGTAAAAAAATCCATGAATACTTTTTTCTTGTACCATCTTTCTGTACAATGGTTTTAATGATAGTTTCTCATTAAACTCGTTTTTCCAAATATTAGCACATTTCATTTTTTAACGCATTTCACATCAACCCAATGCATTTCGGGTACAGATGGACCCTTCGTCGGGGGTCTCCTCAATAGTAGGAAAATCCTGCCTCACCTCTACCTGGCTGGCTGCTCTGGAAGGAGGCCCTGCGCTATCCGCCGCCCAGGGGCGAGCTCTATTGGGCATTGAGGTACCGACGGATAGCGCGGGTCCTCCTTCCATTAGCGCCTCTGGAGTCCTTGGACGAGTGTCACCTCACTTTCTATTTATAGTTGGGAGAGCCATTGACTGTCACAAACACATGCTGCAATTGTGTTTGGAAGGTGCAACACTCATGTGGAAAAATATACTCCTGTTTTTAATGTTGGTATGTTTTTTCTACATCCTGCATGCACTGCTAATTTCTACGTTTCACCAAGCAAAGGGACAACCAGGGAGAGGGTTAGTAACCTTCAGTAATATATGCTTGATATTGTTGCCTAGAAAGTGTACTATTTGTTTAAATTATGGTAACCAGAAGATCTGCTATAAATGCACAAGCAAGGATAAAGAATGAAAGAAAAAAATACTGTCTGAATAAGGGATTGCCATACCAGCCCTGACAAAGAAGTACACCTCTGTTTAGCAAAAATGCACTCCGGAAAAATGCCATCTCCTGCAGTGCTAGAGATCTACTGGCTGAAATGGAATGATCCATTGCCAAATGTGTATGCTAAGGTGGGTGGAATAAAAATGTAGATGGACATTGACAAAATAAGTGGATGAAGAAGACTGATTCAAAGCTCCTCTATGTATGTGTAAATTTGTAAATTTTTTATATACATTTTTATATAATGAGGCTTCAAAGACAGCTAAAGCTGTATCAAGGCAAGATCTAAAAATGAACATGAAATCCTGACCTGAGCAGTGAACATATGGATATAAAATGAAGTTTATATTAGGTACGGTAAACGACCTACCAGCACTAGTCCATCGCCTTACACCTAATCTTTATATTTTGACTGATTTGCTGGTAACCATTCTCCAGGTTCTGCCACTTAAAACAGGTATTTCCGTAGTAGTGTGGGCACGGTAGAACAATGTTTGAACCTGAATTTAATAATGGCAAAATATAACATCGCAAAAAAATCACCCTTATATTTTGGTTTTATGGATTTAAGTTCTGCCTTTGATTTTGTAAATCGTTCCCATTTATGGTCCGTTCTCCTTAATTATGGTTTAGGTGATTATTTGGTTTATTTTTTATCTTACCTTCATAGCGACCTAAGAGCACGTGTGCGTATTAACCAATCTGGCGAAGTTTCTAGTGATATTCTTATTGGCAGGGGGGTCAGACAGGGATGTGTTCTGGCCCCCCTGCTTTTTATCCTATACATTAATGAGCTGAGCAGTTCCCTGAGTACCCTAACAAAAGACGTACCATATGTAAATGGCAGCCCCATACCCACCCTCCTTTACCCAGATGATGCGGTCCTAATGGGCCGCACCCCAAAGGCACTGCGTATTTTAATTTCAGGTTTTGTTTGTTTTATGGCCGACTTAGGTCTAACCACAAACTTTAAAAAATCCCTTATTATGACCTGTGGTCCGAAAAAGTACAAAATTACTGAGATTATATCAGGGGAAAATGTTTTAAAAAGTACCTGCACCTTCCCATATCTGGGGCTGCTGTTCTCTAACACTGGTTCCTGGCAACCACATCTCCTAAGCAAGGAACAAATTAGGTAAAGCGATAAATTCGATAACTTCCCTGCGCCAACCTAATCATGCAGACGTGATTATGCCATTAGTAAAGATTTATCAAACTCAATGTATTCCAACAGGCACTTATGGCGCAGAGGTATGGGGATATACTAACTGTATCCATATCCAGACTGAAGAAAATAGGTTCTGTCGGAAGGTGCTGGGTGGAGTCATTTGTTTCTCAAACTATATATGTCATAGCGAACTAAACATCTCATACATAGAGGACTTTGTTAGATCAAGGCCACCCCTTTTCTGGCTAAAGATATGGACGAACCCGGCAGCCACATTGACACGTGATATAATCTTGGACTGTTTAAAATGTGACAGGGCACATTGTATACCGTGGTTGAAAGCCGTAAATGAATGTTTAATGAGTGTAGGGCATGGACACTTGTTTACATCCCCTAGTCTTATAGATCGTTCACATAAGACCTTGATTCAAAGGGCTCTATTTAACCTTTATAGAGAGGAGCGGGAAAGGAAAAACTTTTCAAAGTGTACCGTTATAAAGTATATGGGCCATTTTGAGCCCTCTAGCAGTCACCCTGGCCCGCCCCAGAAATACCTATGTTTACACCTCAGTAGATGGAACAGGAGTTTACTGTTCCGCTTTCTGGACGGGAGCATTGTAAATTTATTAAATTTCCCCTTGGGCTACAACAAACATTTGGAAACTTTAAGTTGTCCGTGTAACCCAAATATGAAACAGAGTCTTATGCATTTCTTGTTCTTTTGTGACTTTTATAAATTGTTTACTGTCCATTATTTAATGCCTTACTGTCGGAAACATGACCTGTCGGATTTCAGGATAGCATTGAGGACTTTTTATTGGTGGGATCAGATGAAATAATATTTAGAGTGAGCTGTTTTCTTAAAGCTGCAGTCCGCTCACGAGCTACTTCGCACATTGATGGATAATATTTGCACATCGCACTTCGCACTTTATATTTCCACTAATTTGCACATTTGTATTTTGTACATATATCTGTTCAGATCTTACTTTTGTTGTCGCTATTTTTAACTGATTCAAATCTTTTAATAGTACATACTGTTTTTAATATATACCTGCATTTTTGTAGAATTGGTCAGACTATGTCTCTGTTGGTTATTATATCATTGTACTGTATTTTTCTTCCATTGTATCTTGTAATGCACTTTTATGGATGTTTTATTCCGAATAAAAATCTTTGACTTGACTTGATATACATTTTTATTTAATGAGGCTTCAAAGACAGCTAAAGCTGTATCAAGGCAAGATCTAAAAATGAACATGAAATCCTGACCTGAGCAGTGAGCATATGGATATAAAATGAAGTTGATAATAGGTACGGTAAACTCGACCTACCAGCACTACTCCATCGCCTTACACCTTATCTTCATATTTTGACTGATTTGCTGGTAACCATTCTCCAGGTTCTGCCACTTAAAACAGGTATGCATAGTATGGTAGATGTAACGCATTAAATCTGACCACATATTAACAAAAACCTACGTTTTAAAAGTGATTAAAAAATTTCTTCAATGCAAGCCCAATTCAGCACCACCATGTCAGTCATGTTTTTATATTCTTTGACAAAGATTACTCCATGCCACAAGGAGACAAAACTAGCAAAGGTGAACTGACTGACTGACATTGGATGTCCCAAAATATCAACACTGCAAACAGGTCCTTGAATCCATAAGAACAATTCCAAGACTCCTTAAATTCTTTAAAGCATAACCAAACACATGTTCATGCTCTTTCTTCATTTGGAATCTGCTCTCTTTTTGGTAGGTCTCAGTTACCCTGATTCCACCAGAATCAGTTAGAAGTTGAAGTTACAACGATTGTAGAAAATTATTCATTTTGCATGATCACCCTTATTTGTTGTACTGATACTGCAATTTTGTGTGACGCTGTGCAATGGGACCCTACTAACCAGGCCCCAGTGCATATGCTCTGACTAAAACATGTTGAAATGTGCTATACTCATAATTGCCATATTTAACTTACCTCTAAGTCCCCTACTATATGGTACAAAGAGCACCCAAGGCCTGTAAGTTAAAGTCACTAGTGGAATGCAACACACATTGTACCGCTGGGGTGATGGTGCAAAACATGACTGCAGGCCTACAGCCAGTTACATTGCTGCTCAGGTTTAAACGTCCCCATCTATTGTCCTTCCAGCTAGTAAGATACCAACCCCAGTGAGAGAGTAGCCAACAAGCAATTTTTGGTGTCACAGAGGAGGGGTTGCTCATTTCCCAGGCTACACCTGTAGGATAGGCACAGGAGCTCTGCACAGGGGAGGAAAGGCATTGTTATGTCAGATTCAGGATGAGAGGAGCTCTGTGGGATTTATTTGCAGAGGGGCACAGACAAACTACTACAAAAGAGGAGGTCAACTAGGGACCACATGTCACCTCACCTACCGGCCAGTGCCAATAATAAACGGGCATCCCTGGGCACACTCTTCAGAACACTTCTGAGCCTGTAGAAGACAGAAGAAAGACTGCATCTGCTGTTGAGATCTGTGAAGAGAACCATGAGGGTTGAACCTGCTTCCACTTGAACCTAGGACTAAGCAGTGGACTCCAATGGTCATTTGGCTGACCTTCTGTTAAACTACAGAGACACAAAAGCTGCAAGCCACAGTTATTTCTTGAAGAACCCAGCTGAACAGTTTCCACTGGACTTGTCCTGGACCCTGCTATTGGTTTCTGTTGGGGTGTGTCATGATCTGTGGAAATGCTGGAACCCTTGGCAGGTGTTAAAGTGTACTCCTCCTGCCTAACAGAGAAGCTGGGACTTAGAAATGTTTTGCTGGATTTCAGCCTGAAAAACTGTTGTGGGACCAGGATTAACCTGCATACGATCCATTGAGGTGCCTCGCCAATAGTCCTGACTTCTTCGCAACTCCTACTACACTATTCTCGACAGTAACAAATCTGATTCAGCTGGCATATCACTGACCAGCATCCAACAAAGTCCAACCCTCTTTGGTTCCATCATGCTGCCTTGCCCTGCTTTGGAAATCCAACTTCCAAAAAAGAGCCTTGGTCTGAAGGAAGAAATCTTTACCGGGCCTGACGCCAAGCAGCAGCCAATCAACATCGGCACCTTCCTGGGAATAAATTCTGACTTTTTGTGCTCAGAGCTTTTCCTGCCTTTCTCAATGGCTCCACAGAGACCTGGCCCTTCATCAACCTGTTGTTGATTGGATCTTCGGATCCAATCTGTAGCCCTACTACGGTGAGAACTCTACCTTCTTGAAAAGTTTCTAAGCGTGAAAAACATTTTTAGACTGGGAAGAGTACAACCCTTTTATCTGACCCACACTCCAATGAAATTGGCCTTAAAAAGTACCTCTATCCCGATCTAGTACGATGAGTTGCCCACATTTTGCGCTTTGCCTTTTTTAGTTCTATTTAAAAAAATAATAATAATATCTATGGTTCCCCTTATTGGATTTGTGTTGTTTTGATGTCATTTTGTTCATTAAAGTATTCTTTATTTTTGTAAATTGGAATGGGATTTTTATAGTTATGGGTTTTGAATTTTTAACTGGTTTGTTAGTTGTAAATGCCTTACACATTTTCTTAAGTTAAGACTGCCTTGTTCTACACCATAGCTACCAGGGGCTGAACTCAGATTTAAATTAATTACTGGACCTAACAAGAATAGTGCCATTATTACTTGTAATCGACTACCATCCACTCTAATGAACAGTTCACTTTCTCACAAAAATGGCATCCTGTAACTGAACATTTATATGCAATTGTCCCCGCTGCTCCAGTGCCTTTGACCATTCTCTAGAATGTATATAATTACAAAATTCATAAAAAAACAGTTATAGATTACATCCCTGAGTGTGCATACCTGTGCATGCATGGGCAGCCAACTTTGAATGTTTTTTGAAGAAGTAGAACCAATACAATTCCAAGACGGCAGCCCTGGCATGTACATATGTCCACATGTATGAGAAACCATCTTTAAATGGTTTTAAAGAGCATTTAGAGTGAGCAACCATAAGCATTGCCCTCTCGGGAATCAGCACACCGCAAGCAGCAATCAGAACTTAGTAACAATGTCAGGGAAAATGCTGATCTCTATTTAATGAAAATAAATAAATACATTTAAAACAATGTTTTAGAAAAAATGGCTAGTTAAAAAAACCAGGAGAGAGCATTGGCCCAAGTGCCCATGTTAAACAAAGGAAATGTGTGCTCTCTGCATGGGCTAAATGTCCTATTACTTACCGGTAATCTTCATTACTCCTGGTCCCGTTGACTTCGTCCCATTCCTTAAAATATGGAGATGACCATCTCGACGACAGAAAAAAAGAAAAGGAGCATGCTGGGATACCCTACCTGCTCCCTCCCACTGGGAGTACATAAGCGGTACAAGCCCAGCATGCAGCCTGAAAAAACCAAGCCAACAACAAGAAGGCCGGCCGCAAGGGAGGGAGGGAGGGAAGTAAGGAATGGGACGAGGTCAATGGGACCAGGAGTAATGAAAATTACCGGTAAGTAATAGGACATTACCCCCAGGTCCCTCCTGACCTCGTCCCATTCCTTAAAATATTTAGAATACCAAAGCAGAGAACGCGGTCTTCCGGAACCCCACCAACAACTAGGGCACCAGACCAAAACACAGCGCCCCACAGGCCCGAACCAAGACCCAAAGGTCAGAAGGGGACAGCCACGCAAACAAGAACCACCAACCAGGCAAGCCAGAAGGGAGGCACAGAAGCAAAGCCAAGCCCCCAAGGGAGCAAGCAGAGGGCCAAAGCCAAGGACCCCCCATGACCAAAGGAAGCCCAGGAGAAGCGCGCGCGCCCCATCAAAGGGCAAGCCAGGAAAGGGCAACCAACCAGCGAGAAACCCCCAAGGGAAAACCCCCGGACCCAGGCCGCCAAACAACCAGGGACCAACAGGCCAACCCAGCCCAACAGGAAGGAACAAAGCAGAGGGACGACCCCAACACAGCAGGGGAACCGAAAAGAGGGCAGCAACAGGAAATCACAGAGGAACCAGGCCACAGGGCAGGACCGACCAAATGCCAACCCCCGCAGAGAGACCGAAGAGCAGCAGCACCCAAAAGGCCACCAACCGGGAGAAGAATGGCCCAGAAACGACCAAGACCGGGGCAAACCCCCAAAGCAGGAGGCACCCGGACAAAAAACCAGCAACCCCCACAACAGAGGTCAGGGAGAGCAAAAAGCCCAACCCAAAAACAGACCCGGCAAAAACCAGGCCGCAGTCAAGAAAGATAACAAATGCCCACACGGAACCAGAGAAACCAAAACCCCAGAACCGGAAAGGAGGAACCGACCCCCAGGAGGAAAAAAGGGAGACACAACGGAACCACCGAAGGTGAAACCCCAAAGGCAGAAGGCCAACAACAAGGCCCACAGCCCAACCCCAAGAAACCAGCCGCAGAACAGGCAGGCCAGCCAGCCAGGAGGCACACAACACCGCACCACCAGGACCAGGAAGGTTAGGCAAAAAGGAACCCCCAACCAGGAAGTGGCACAGGAAAAGGCACAACGGCCAACCACAGCCAGACCTCCCCGAGAACGGAGAACCAGAGGAAGGAAGCCCAGAGCCCACACAACGGACCCAGCGCCACAGCCAACGGAAGGGAGCGGACCCAGAAAGGACCGAAGACCAACCCAGGACCGCGACAAAGCCCAAGAGAAGGAGCAGCCAGGAAAGGTCCCCAGCAGGGACCCTAAAAAGGACCCGAAGCAAAGAAGGGCCCCACAGCACAAAGCCGAACAGAAGTAAACCAAGAGGCGCACCAGTGACCCAAACGCAAAGCGAACAGGATGCCAAAACAGGGACCGAAAGGCAAAACCAACAGATGCAGAGCCCCGGCCCCCAGAGCACACGGGGAAAAAAACCCGGCACCGAAAGCAAAGGAGGGGAGCCCTAAGAAGCCCAAGGCGCACCACTCAACAAGGGAGCGGGAAGGGACACCCCAGCACCAACAAGAGAGCAAAGGGCACAGGCCGAAAACAGCCCGCACGGGGGCACAGGGCCAACGCCAGGCCCCCCCAAAGCCCCAAACCCGAAGCAAAGCCAACCGCAACCCAAGGCAGAACGAGACGGGTGGGAAGCAGAAGCACGGCCACACACCAGGGGAGGCAGACACCCAAGCCCCACAAGGAACGAAAAAGCACGGCCAACAGGGCAGGGCACAAGAGGGGAAACAGGGCATCAGGCAAGAAAAAACCAGAGCTAACACCACCAAAAAGGCCAAGGCCCACCAGCACGGAGGAAGGGCACAACAAACCCAACCCCCCCCCCCCCCCCCCCCCCCCGGAAACCAGGGGGAGACACCACCAGAAGGCAGAAACCCCGAGCACAGGGCAAGCAAAAGCACCCGAAGGGAGCAAGAAGCGCCCAACAGCTAAAACCACAGGCAGGCAGGCCGGCACCCGGACAGGCACCCACCCTTCACGAACCAACAGAAGGGCAGGAACCAAGGGGCAAAAGGAAGGCACAGAGAGGCCACACACCTGGGAAAACTGAGACCCAAAACCCACCAGCAGGGAAAGGGCACAGCCCAGCCTGGACCGGCAGACAGGGCGGGGCACAGGAGCCAGGCACACGAAGAACTAGTGCCAACCCAAGGCAGAGCCAACGACCCAGCCATCACCGGAGGCAACATCGGCCAGCGAAGCAAAGCCCCAAAACCCAAGCACCTGTCAGAGAAACAAGAGGGGAGAAGGAAACCTCAACAGGAAACCAAACCCCACCAGGCAGAAGGCGAGAAACAAATCCCACAACAACAGGACCCACCAGCCAATCCGAACCAGGACAAGGCGCCACCAGGACAGAGGAAGGGCCGAACAGCCCCCCCCCCAATAAGGAACAAGGGGAGGACACAGGAACCCGCCCAAAGCCAGAAGGCCCAAGCAGGGCCCAAGCAAAGCACCCGAGAGGAAGCAAGATGTGACCAGCAGCGGACACCCCAGGAACCCGACAGGTACGCACCAGGACCGAACCCACAGGAACGCCAGGAACCAAAAGGTCAGAACGCCGCAGAAAGCGAGCTAAGGCCCAGCAGGAAGACACCCCACCAGGGGCGGCCAGGCAGCAGGAAGACCAGAAGCCAAAGCCACAGGGAAATACAGCCGCAGAGCACAGCACAAGCGGCAAACGACCCACTCCAAGCGGCAAGCACCAGAAGGAGAGGCCAGACGCAAACAGCAAAGAAATCCGTCAAGAACCCCGGAACCAGAAGGCACAGGGAGCCGCAGCAGCAGGAAAAGGACAGAACACGAGCCCACAAGGCCCAACCGGAACCCCCAAAACAGCAACCAGGCCAGGGGAACAGGAAGAAAAAGCCCAATTCAAGGCACAAGGGGAAGCTAACCCAAGGGGCACGCCAAAGGCACACAGGAGAAAACAGAAGCGTCCCCGGAACGCAAAGAACACAGGGACACAGGGAAGCGAGAACAGCTCAACCCCAAAGGAAAAAACGGGGGAACGCACACCCCACCAAGGGCATAAGCGCACCCACCAGGGGCGGAGCAACCTCAGAGCTGGGGGGCCCGAGCAACAGGGGACCCCCCCAGCAAAAAAGTCAGGTCGGAGAACCCCCGAGAGAGCCAAAAGGAGGGGGCCAACCCTAACGAAGCAGGGGGCCCCCACCACCGGAGAAACACCCCAGAACCCCACCAAACCTGAATTCCAGAGGAGGAAAAAAGGACTCCAAGGTGGCAGGAAGAACGCACCACCAGCCCACCGCCCCGACCAACAGAACACAATCCGCCGAGGAGGCACGGGGAAGGCAAACCAAGGCAGCAAGCACGCAACAGCAACCCCAGCAGCAGAAGAGCCAAGGCAGCACAGGAGACCAAGCGACCTGCGTACACGAGCGGATGAAACAGTGCAGGAAAACAGCACACACCCCACTCAACCGGCAGGGAGACGCCCAGAGGACGACACCCACCAGCAACAGTCACGGAAAACAGCAGGCAAAAGACGGAACCGCGTCCAGCAAGGCCAACCCGCCCATAAACAGCCCGAACCGCCACACAGCGCACAAGGACAGTGAACAGGAAAGAAACAGGAACAGCCGATACACGGCACTCACCAGGGAGGCAGGAAGAGGGCCACAACAGCACCCCACCCACCCCCAACAGACAGGCCAGGCACCCACCAGAACACCAGCGCCGGGCAGAGAAGTTCGCCCCGCCGAGACCAAGGCAATACCCACACCGGTCACAGGCAGGGAGCCAAGGACCAGGCCCAGGAGGAACCTGCAAAAGAAAGACAGCAGGAAAGACTCACAAAAAAAGAAAGAAACAGGGACCGCTACGCGGTACTCACCAGGAGGGCAGGAGGAGCGCCCCAACAGCTCATCGCCTCCCAAGAAACTGCCCAGGCGCCCTCCAGGACATCAGCGCCAGGCAGAGCAGACCACACCACCGCGACATCAGGGGAAGATACCTGGGGAAGAAAGGTGGCAGCCAGGCAAACACACCCATCAGAAGCGGGGCACAGTGGCCGACATAGCAGGAAAGCATAGGCCAAACAAGGCGCCGAGCGAGGCTGAACCAGGAAAGAAGACTCGGCACCCGTGAATGTGGCCGGCATCGAGAACCCATGACCCGAGACACCAGGGAATTGAACCCCAGGCTGCCTGCAACTAACAGTGAAGTGCCGGACCCCACAACCCCGCAAAGCACAGCCAGCAATGCGAGCCAGGGCAATGACTAAGTGGAAGAAATGGACAGTGAGTCAACAGCAGCCCAGCACACACATCAGAAGACGTCCGCAGGGCACAGAGAGAGACAACACCGCAAAGCGGGACTCACCCGGAGTGGGGGCCGCAGCACCACGAACCAGGCCCCCACACACCCAGCAGGCACCAGAATCCACATTCGATATCCAGCGCCGCGGCACCAACAACAGGAGCAGCGCGTCTCCCACCCGGCCAAGCTCAGGGAGACGTGCACAGGCGACCCGGAAGCACCATCGGGAGACGGTGCACTAGCTGCAAAGGGCCGGCAATCCGGAACAGCAGCCAGGAAGAAGCCCCGCAACCGAGCAAGCTAGGCAGACACACCAGGAACAGCACCCCTGCCCGCGAAGCCAGGCAGCCGGGCAGAGGGAGCAGAGAAGGACCAGCACGCCACCCCAGCCCAGCAGGAGCAGGTGCAGGTACAGCAACATCACAGCACACAACAACCTTTCTGTCAGAGACAGAAAAAAAGAACAGGCTGCATGCTGGGCTGGTACCGCTTATGTACTCCCAGTGGGAAGGAGCAGGTAGGGTATCCCAGCATTCTCCTTTTCTTTTTTTCTGTCGTGGAGATGGTCATCTCCATATTTTAAGGAATGGGACGAGGTCAGGAGGGACCTGGGGGTAATGTCACCACTCACAGCAAGGGGAGCCAATGAATTGCTGAAGTGAGCTGACCCACTCCACTTACTGTGTGCTGAGGTGGTTGTTAGCAGAATGTTAATGGTAATACAAAAGCCCAAAAGAAATGCAAATATTATAAAGATTTTGTTTTAAACTGAAGACCATACTTAACTCCAGACCCAATAAATGAGTACAATGCAAAGCAACACTATTCACGTCATCAGTCCTCTAGCTAATTAATAATGATCAACTAAAAAAATGAAGGAAAATACAAGTGAAATAGAAACTTCCTTAACATTTGAGAGGCATGAAATTTGAATCCAGATTAATGAGCATGAGGTTACTCAATTCGTTGCAATGTATGTATCTAACAGCAGAATACAGTGAGATAGACCGAAAAAAAGATGGTTTTCATTTTTGGCATTTCCACTGTGACATAGTATGTCAAAAACTGCAAAGCACTGGTGCCTCAAAAGAGAGCACTGTATTGGAGAGAGGTCGGAAATCAATCACATGCCTAAAAGTGTTACATTCACCTCTAGAAAACAGAAGCTTCCTGTCTTCATATGTAATCACATTTTCTGCTTATGAAAATGTTTTTACTGCTCACAGGGAAATTATGCTGCTCACATGGAAACTGAAGTTCTACCACTCGGGAAAGGTATGGATTCTTGGAGGAATATATTACGAAGCAGAAAACTGTGTGGAAGATGACATGTCATTAGAAAAACTATTTGAGGATGAGCCTGCTAGGTAAAGCTCACATGGATGCTCATGGTCTATTGAAGTTTTGAGAGCCAGCTGGTTAGGCCAGTAAATTGTTGTAGGTCATAAAGGTGGTTAAACTGCAGTAACTATTTCAATTGTCAAAACTAACATTACTTCGTAATTTGATTACAGTGGAGAATCAGGGCCGGTTTTAAGGTAGAGCAATCCGTGTTGCCGCACTGGGCGCCGACCTGGAAAGGGGTGTGGGGGACTCTGTTTTTAGCAATAACTTACAATTTAAAAACACCTCCTGCAGTATCATTGTTTGTCCAGCTTTCAGGCAGCAATAAAAATGTCAAGATAGCTATTGTGATTAATGTTCCTACTGTAGAGAGAGATGAATGTTTTGTCTAGTGGCATTTTTGACTAGCCATGAAGTAGCACAGATGGTTAATATGCTTGCTGCAAAGAACAGATCAGTATTTTATGTTGATAGCTAAGTGAATCAGTAAATCCAACTTTTACCAGCGCTTTAAAATGAATTAAATGTATGATAGAGAAGGGCTATAGAGAGATGAGGGGGCACCTTTGTTGGGTTGTATTAAAGGAATCTGAGGAGGTGGTCATGGGAGGGTGGGGGAAAGATTGTGGTACCAGGCCCCACTAGCTTTAAAATCGACCCTGCTGAGAATGATCGATATTGATAAAAATCTAGGTAGCCAAAATTAAAAATGTAGGGTGCAATTACATAATGAAACAAATAACTAACTCACTGTTGACAAATATTTGGAGTGTGTTGAAGGCTGCATTTAAAATGCTAGGCAAGGAGAACTGAGAAGTTATTTACAAACAGATACTAATACATATAATCACTTTCATGGAAAATATGAGAGAAGCCCAGAAGCAGTCCTAATGTGCAAACATTTGAGTACTGACAAAAAATATGAGACATTACAAAATTAAATGTTTTACCTTCCGATGTTAAAGTTTGTATATTATCATTCCCCAACCAGAATTCTGACAGCTGGTTCCCAAGCCCTCTCTTGTAGACCACCCATTGGCGGAAAAAGTCCACTGAACCATCTGAACGTCTCTGGAAAACCTAAAAAGAGAAAGTTTTAGATAGGGGAATGTATGAATCTCGAAAAAAAGTTTGAATAGGCTAACGTACCGTGCAACTTTTGTGAAGGAATGAAAATGTTCAGAAGTACCTGCAGGAGATTTAAACACGGACTTAGACATACACTGTTAGCTACGACTACTATATTGTGCAAATGGTGGAAGAAAATAACAGCGCATCCTGATACAATGACAATTGAAATATATTCAGAGTACTTAAGAATGATTATTTTGACAGAAGTGAATATGCATTTTGCTGATATTTTTAATTCTCGTTTATTAATTTGTGAGGTGGGAACCACTGATGCTATCTCCTTTCCTCATACGTTGCCCTTACAGGATGTGGTGCAGGGCAGAGTTGCCGACTCAGGGGCTGAGGAGCCGGGTTCATGTCTTGGCGGCGGCACAACATCCTCTGATTCTGGCCAAATCACTTAATCGGCCCAGACACTATCAATTGGAGCAGGGAAAGAGGCAGCTCCCTTACTGAAAGCTCCGCCGCGGCATCACGTCGAAGCGCTATTAGCACTTCCCAACCTGCCGGAGGAAAGAAACACAGGGACGAATGCTCACCTGCCACTGAACAGCTTTCAATCAAAAAAAAAAACGGGAAGGGAAAAAAAGAGGGAGCGCCGGGTCCGAATGGAATGCCACCAGCAGTATTTAAAGAAAATCCGGATGATTGGGCAGAAGTACTCCATCCACTATTCCTGGAACTAAGACATTTGAGCATAATTTCCTGAATCATGGAAAGGTTCGACAATCATTCCAATTCACAAAAGCGGCAGCAGGTCTTATCCGACAATTATCGGTTAGTAGCCCTGATCAACAATGAAGCCAAATAATTTGCAGGAACACTGCTGGGGGAATTGACAATCTGGGCAGAAAACAACGCAATAACCCCGCCAAACAAGAGCGAATTCCGAAAAAACTCTGGCACAATATCTAACATCATGGCAATGTCACTGATAATGGACATGGCAAAAATTAGAAAAACTCAGTTGCATGTCTGTTTGATTGACAACAATGCCACGTTTGAGAACGTGGAGAGGCCCAAACTGTGGACTAAGTTAGCCAGATGGGGCAACCCCTAATACCCTTCTATAAATGAATATGCTCCTACATACCGACACCTGGGTTCAAGTCAAATTGGGCTCAGGGACGCATCTCTCAAGAAAAGTCAAAACATCCAAAGGCCTTAAACAGGGCTGCGTGCTGGCCCCCATGTTATTCAACCTATTTATGGCGAACTTAACTCTGGTACTTAATAACTGCAAATCGCATGCACCCAGATTAGGGGCTCGTCACTATCCAATTTACTTTACGTGGAAGACGTAGTCCTACTCAGCTACACGGCAGTCGGCTTGCAACATCTGGGTGACAAATACATTGAAACAGCAGAGGCTTACAAGTATTTGGGAGTCTATATAGACAAAGAAGTATCATTCAGCCGTCAGCAAGAGGAGATTAAATGGAAAGGGATGATCCTTGCACTGTCCATGAAAGGTTTATCAGCTAAACTACTTGTCCCCACCCTGAGCCCTCTCTTAATGGTAGCCCGGGCTAAAATTCTACCTTCTATTACCTACGGTACTGAAGCACTGCGAGGGGGAGTCAGCAATCTTCTTGACAAAACACTTGTAAAAGTATATAGAATGATGTTCATCCTCCCGTCCTATACTTCACCGGCGCAAATTCGACTGGAGTTTGGCCTGATAGAACAAACCTGGGCCAGCTACGGAGCATTCATCAACTGCTGGCACAAGATCAGGACATCAAACCGCAACACATTAAATCATCTCCCGTGGCAAGATATTCAACAGAGGGAGAATTCGCCTGCAAGTCTATACCTTCAGGAGGCACTGACAATTACAGGCCTTTCGCCCTTATGGGACACACACTGCCCCCATGCAGTGTTCAAAAAAACGGTGTGGAAGGTGCTGAAAACACACTCATTGCTGGAGGACCATGCAACTTTTTCTGTCAGAGCACACCCTTGGATGACCCTGAATTCATATAAGATCCTAGCCCCACAACAATATTTTTACTTGGGATACTCAAAAGTACTTAAATTAAAATTCCTAAAGCTCCGGCTGGGTGTGTTACCAACTACACAGCCGCTCCCTACCTGGAAAAGGGTGCAGACCTTCACACTATGCAGCCTGTGCAAAAATGTCCAGGGAGACATCATACATACTATCTGCACTTGTACGGAGAGGCTTCAAGAAAGTAGGCAGCTGCTAAAAACTCCCTTTAACCAAAGAGGGATTCAGACAAGGAGAGGAGCAGTTTTGGTATGTTTTGATCCTGCATCACCACAATTGAAAACTAGGCTAGTCAGATTCATTGAAGCGCTTCGAGCAAAAATGCCAAACTGACTCTTAATCGACAGGGTATTGGATCTCTGGGGAACATTTTACAAAAGGGACGACTAATTGTCACAGCAGACCGTATTTTTCTCACAGGTTGCAACGGCACCGCCACACCAGTATTTTAAAACTGTAAAGATACAAAAGCATTTTAGATCTTTAACACCATGACTCTTAAGATGGAGTACGAATATTTTAAATATGGTTTTATTTTGTATGTATTGCAATGGTTTTAAGTAACTCTGCAATTAAAGGTGTTTGTTTGTTTGTTGCATTTGTTGTGGCATGGACAGGCCTACATTAATGGTGAGGGAGTTTGTTGAGCAGGGACATAAAATGATGTAACAAGACAACTAGTTGAGTGTAAAAAGAGGTCCATCTTCAAGATGAATTACCTTCCTGGCAAAGACTATTTTTAACCTTGATACTAAATGGAAAGTGAAAGGTTCAAGAGATTTAAGAAACAGGTGTATTGTTTAGCTAGAGCACTCACAAGGACCCTCTCAGCAGTTTCCAACTGTTTCATACTTATCTTTTAACTTATTTGGGCAACCTCTACAAACTCACTTGGCAATACAATATTTACTACATTAAGATAGACAAATCTTCCTCTCTTTTTGGATACATGCTTCTTTGCTCAGAAATGGTATCCCAATCCATTTACAAGTTTATCGCCTCTTAGTTTGCTGCCATAGTAAACAGCACATTTGTTTTTCATTGATTGTGTTATTAATGAGATATGTGTGTAAAACAGGGTCACTTAGGTAAAGTTTGGGTTTATCGACCATCACTGCTGTCCATATTCCACGTTCGCAATCCTCTCCTCTGGCACCATATCTTGTCCCTTTGCCAACCTCCACCCCGCTATCAAAGTCCTCTTTCTGAAGCAAGATTTTCTGGCATAGGAAGTCCCCTTGTGGCCCTAAGTAGGTTGCCTTTAGTCTAGGTTGTCTGATCCGAGGAAGCTTCATCTCTCTTCATGATTTTGCCCAAATCTTCCATCTCCTTAATTTTTTCTTCAAAACTTTTTTTTAAATTTATGGTATACATTTAGGCAATCCTCTTTGAACTTGTTTAGTCAAGATTGAACATAAAATATATCGATTACACTAAATTTTGATTTGAGGAAGAAATGTACTTTTAAAGAGAATCTTTTAAAAACGTACTTTTTATAAACGTATTAACACATTGGAGGCCATTAATTCATAGAGAATCCTGTGGTCATTAGGCAATGTTCCCACTTATGGCTTTGAGCAATCTGAAGACCCTCATGCAGTGAATAAAGCTGCCAATTAAGGCGTGTCAAAGTTATGGCAATGTTTTCCACCTTTGTTTGTACAGTATTTCCTCCCATTGTTTTAGGCAGTAAAAAGGCTACATGAGTAGAGACATGATAGGTTTCCTGGATCTTTCTGGGTTAACAATGTAAATGCGCATTTTATAATTCTTCTTGAAATCTGCACGAGTTCCCAGTTCTTCCCTAGCGCATCCTGCACTGAAAAAACAACAGTCTCTCTTAACAGAGCCTGCACAGTATGTTGTCTTTTTTATGTAGTACAACAATATACTTTAGAGGGGAAGGGCGTTGGTGTAACATAAATTATTAATCAAATAATAAATAACAAAAACACAGCTAATGACTCACATGACAATATGTATTTTTTTCATATCGATTATTCATACATGTTGAAAATGCTCAGAATCCTATTTCAGTTTTTTTTATATTAATTCCATGTGTAAAAAATGCCTGAAATCGTCGAAATGCCATCAAATTATCCCTAAAAACATCTATTGCTGCCTACAGGCATCGACTGTTGTTTATGGAAAGGACTTTTTGTTTATCAATGTTACCCTAATGTGAATTTGCATATGAAATATAATCATTTAAAAAGTGTGTTCACAGTTTTCGATTTTCTCCATTGTGCAGAAAAGTGTTGGAGTAGGATTTATAGGCTCTGATTCTAAAATTAGCCATGGAATTCTTGTCTATCTGATTTACAGTGGGTAGGTTTTGCCAAACCCAGTTTTTCTAATTGTGATAGCTAATGTCTCTGGACGGTAAGTCAGACGGAAAAAATGCATGAGGCTTTGGCTCCAGCAGCCACACCTTGTTCCACATTGTTTGCTCCCCTTCCCCTACCAGAAAAACACCTTCCCCGTCCCTACTCCCTTATGACCCTCTCTTATTACCACCACACCCACAGGCTCTCACATACATGTAACACCTGCTCAAAGCAGGTGGCAAATGTATGCGTTAATACATAACATTGTGCATCCCATGTTGTTTTACGGCTTTAAAATCGGTCCAGTAATTCTCAATTGCATTGTGTTTAACCACTAATTACTGGTCCAGATTTACCACACTCCAATGGTAAATCGATTTGACCATTATTCCAGTACCATGCAGCTTGTTTCCGAGCCCATAGTAATATACGGATAGTGAATGGCGACATATTGGGCAGCGAGTAGCCTTGAATCTGTAAGAACTATTTTGTGGCAATAGGCCCAAGGGGTCTATTACGATGGTGGGCTCTTTCCGCACCAGCCAGAGGGACCCCCCGCCATATGTGCGGCGGTCCCGTGATACTAATTAGGATGCCCCCGCCATAAAGGCGGGCGCATCCATTATTTTTTACATTGCGGCGGGCGATGCTTTCAGCAGCACCCGCAGCGATGTAAAAAAGGCATTTGTGCATTTGCATGCACAACGTGGCAGGTACAGCACGGTGCCTTCCACGTTGTGCATGCAAATGCATGGGGGTACAATAGGTACCCCCATGTGCACCCCCACCCCCCAAACACCCCGGGGGCCTGCAGCGGGCCCCCACATCCAGGCACCGCATGCTTTTCCATGTCGACTATGCTGCCATGGAAAGCCACTACTCCGCCTGACTTGTAATATGGATGGCGGTGTCTTGCAGACACCGCCACCATATCCAGCCCCTTTTCCACCCGGTCGACTCGTTGACTGGCGGAAAACCGGCGGACAGTCTTTCCATTCACCGGGGTCCCCCCCACCATCGTAATATGGCTGGGGAAATGGGAGGTGGGTGGAATATAATGGCAGGTGGATCGCCATACTGGCGGGGGTGATCAGCCCACAATTATTATAATAGACCCCCATGTGTTCTACGGTTGAAAGGACAAAAGTAAACATGCAAAACTGGTTCTACAGTATGAGAGATCACAGGAACCATGGAGAAAAACATGTCTTTTTGCCAAAACAAAGATTCTGCACCCATTGGAATCCAAAACATGAATACAAAAAGTTTTTAGATGCAATATTGCAAGTCGGGTTAGTCATTCTTTTGTAAAGCTCAGTCTGTGTTATTCCCAGAGCTGAATACATTTCAGCCACAGGCTCTCTGTTACTAGACTGGCCATGACAAGTCTGATGTCACCACAAACATGAGTCTTTGAAGGGTATAGGTTTTATGGTCTGTACAGAAGACACTTACAATCCAGCCTCCTCCATCTGTATCCATGTCACAGAACACCGTCAGAGGCTGGCATCCCTTTGGGTAGATGGTGTACAAGCCACTCAGAATTATTTCTTTTCCGAGAAGCTCTTTGCAGTCTTTCGCTCCTGGGGAGGAAAAGGAATGAGAAGGAAATGATGTGGAAAAAACAGTTTGAGACAAGGCATCCTGAGGGGACAAAGTCTGCAACAAAAATGCTATTTATAATTCCTAGAAGCGGTACCATGTGAAGTTATTTTGATTTCTAGAAAGTTTTGCTAAGATTTAGACAGTATTCTCAAAACAGAAATTGAGAACTTTAGATTGGCGTGGCTGTCAAGCATAGGAAATATACCTCTCAGAATAAAAATACTAAAGTGAAGACGGAAAGTAGTTTATCAGAATTCAGTAGATGACACCTATTGATGTATCATTTATTTCGTACTTGTATAGAGCAGGTTGCCCAGATTTCGCCTTCTCACAGCACTTGGCAGGGTTACTTGTATGTCCCGGTAGATTCCCCTTTTCAAATCACAGTCATGTAGCGTAAATACAGGCACAAACAGTTGAAGCACCAATTTTTGCCCATTGACTTTTTTGCACTTTGCCTCCACTCATATCTTGCAAATGTTGCTATCATAAGCTTTTCTCAGTGGTAAAGATGAGTGCAAAAAGTTAAGTAAAAATAGGGATCAGTACACCCAAAAAGGTGCAGAAACTCTGGGGGCCCTTTTCACAAACTGTATTTTGCAGGATGTGAAGTTGTTCTAAAGCAGTACTATTGAATCATAATATACTACAAAATGCTAATCACTAACCTACTGGCAGAGATTGCCACCAACACCTATCCCATGTTTTCGGTGAAGAGATCTGTGCCCTCATATGCCTATGTTTTATTAAAACATGCGGAAGGTACATCGGCTAGTGGCAGGCATATTGGGAATATTTACTACAGAATTTGATTGGTTTAGGGAAATGTAAGCAGGGGTTTGGGGAGGGACATTCATTTTGAATTGGGTCATTATTTAATGCACAGTTAACTTAAATAGTTCATGTGCTGTAACATTGCATTTGATTAGTTCTGGGTTTATAATCCACTTTTGAAATTACTTTACACCTATATTTTATATTAAAATAATTGTAATATTTTGTTGTAAGAATAATACACTTTATTATTTTTCACTAAACTTTCCCATAGGGAGGCATCTGCCATGCTCTCGATAAATGTCACCTATGAAAAGTTATTAGTAGTAACTTTTCAGTTGGAAATACTGTTGTAGGAAGCGGCGCACGGGGGCGAGCAATGTAGGTCTATGCTCCGAAAGGGTGAGTATCAAAAGAGTGTAGATTTCAACCTAGGTGCAGTAGTAGATTTTCACGAGTACATTTACACATGTATATTTGCCTTTGAAATAGACAATAGAAGAATACAGTCTCCATTTTTTGCAACATACCCTATCAATAATACACCTGATACCTGGCACAAATATTTTTTGTGCCTGCTATTAAATCTGGGGCCTCATTTATGAGGCCTTGCGTCAGTTTTGCGCTTCCGATGTGTCACTTTTTATGACGCATCGGCAGTGTACAACATGCCTCCTATTGCGCACTATTTACAAAGTGACGTTTCTAAGCGGATGTGTCACTTTGTAAACCCCTGTGCTACATTATACCTGCGTCAGGTATAATGTATGCAGGGGGGGAGTTCCCCCGCAAAAAGCCTAGTAGAAGTGACGCAGTGAAATCTATGAGATTTCACTGCATCACTTCTAGGACGCCGTTGCGTCAAATACTTGTGCCTGCCTCGCAGCAGACGTAAGACTGTCGCAGGCCCTTTCACATGGGGCTTGCCCCATGTGAAACAACGCATTGCTGGAGTTGTGTCACTTTTGTGACACACTCCAGGAATGCGTCACTTTTGCGCTTACAGATACGTCAGAAATACTGACGTATCTGTAACTTCTTGCGACATGATGCGTCATATTATAAATATGACGCATCAATCATGTCGCAAGGAGTGCGCACTGAGAAGTGACGCATCGCTGCTTTCACGCAGTGATGCGTCATTTCTCATAAATGAGGCCCCTGGTGACTAATGGCCTGCTTCAGAGTTTGACGTGTACTCTGTCATGAAAAGTATCCCGTCCACTGTATTGCAAGTGCGTTAAGATGCAGTGCACTTGTAATAATGTGAGAAGAAAATCTCTCACATTTGTGACGGAGGACATGTCCGCCAAATTCTAAATCAGGACCTGAATGATCCTGAAAGCCAGAGAAGGGTTTTTAAATAAACCAGTCTTGCATCTGCAGAGTAGAATGCCACATGTCCATACAGACATACATGACCATACATGTCCTAGACCAGTGGTAATTGCTCTCTGACATATTTCTAAATAGAACTTGGAGCCACAAAGTTTGGTCTAAAGTGTGTGCAATCATACGTTCTATTATAAAACTGTTTAGTTATGATGGCCAGATTCAAGATGCTTTGCAAGAATCCTATACCCTCATCAAACAGCTGAACTATATATGGCAAATTGTTTACAAGCCATGACAGCATCACATGCAAAGGACTCTGGGCCACATTTAGCAGTTTCTCACATAGCGCAGTGTAGCAGCCGCAAATGCCGTGCTGCGCTGTGTGAGGAGAGAGCTGGACAGCGACATATTTACCGAAATATGGCACTCTCCTACCCTCTCCCTAAAGCCGGCACAGAAATGTGTGGCCGTGTGCCATGGACACACCTTTGCACCATAGTTCAATGGTGTCTCCATAAGTCTTGCATAGGTTTTGTACTGGAAGGATACTGTTCCAGTACAAAATACTATGCTCTGACTAACTTCAAATATTTTGCCACTTTGTATGAAAAATAAAGGAGAAAAAAATCGTTTCTCCTTCATGGCATCTATCTGAAATGGGCATTATTTCTTATGCTAAACCTTGTCTACTTTTTTAAGTAAATAGGGTTCAGAGTTAAAACCCTTGGGTGGTTGCATAGGAATGCCTATTTGTAATGAAAAATATTTCACACAGTAATTCCTTCATCTTTTACATCTGGCTCACAATCTCTTTTCCCTCTACAACACTTTTCTTTCCTCTATTTGTCAGCTTCACTAAACTACACAGAATTTCTCAGACAATATGATCACTTGAGCACTGTGCAGTTCCTCCACTGTCACCCAAAGCACTGACTGAATTTTTCACATTCAATAAAATGAACACACTGAATACTCAATTATATACTTAAAGCAGATTTCTACCCATTAGAAATATCCTATAGGCCTACGAACTGTCTGTCACTTGAATTATTTAACATCATTTTGAATTGTTGGGGGAACATGGCGGTCGGAAGCTAAAGGCCGCAGGCGGAGCCCCTGAGATGTGCGGCGTGCGGGAGCTACGCTGATGGTGTCAGCTGATTCTGCCGACTCTGCCTCTGATTCCGCCTCTAGCTGCACTCCGCTCCATTCCGTTTCCTCACTCGCCTGCAGTTGCTGCCGCTTCGCCTCGCCTTAGCCTCCACGAACAACACGGAGAAAGAAACGGGGAAAAGCTTTTCGGTAACATGTTCGGAGGAGGACTTTGAAAACGGAGGCAGGTAACTTGTGGCTCGTGTGGGGGGGAGTCCTTTCCTCCCTCGCCGTCTTTGGCACTTCGGCAGAAGAGGTGTACTACCGAGAGGGAGAGAGCCCTTAGCTTTGGGGGTTCTGTTGTCTGTTTCACCGATTTTTACTTACTGCTCGGACACAGTTAATGCTGAAGCACGCCAGTGGTGTGTGAGAAATTCGGGACTGTACCACTCTTGGCCCCTAGCTGTGAGTTTATTTGGGATCTCATCAGGCCCGGTTCTAGAGGGTGGGCCGGGTGGGCCAGGCCCACCCAAACATGAGCCTGGCCCACCCAAACATGAGCCTTGGCCCGAGGCTTGATGTGAGCCATTTTTTTACCCCCACCAGTGTTCGGACTGGCTCTCCTGATCGTAATTTGAGAGGCTGCTGCAGCCTCTGTGCAGCCCAGCACAGATTATCGCGGCCCATTGTCACATATAGAATGACAATGGGCCAAACCCAGCATTCACAGCATGTGGTGGGAGCTCCCGCCCTGGCCTTAGGGCGGAGATCTTCAAACTGTGGGTCCGTGGCTGCAGTCCCAGGAGGGCTCAAATGCCGCTTTAAGGGCCTTATTTATGAAGGCCTTGCGCCACCGGTGCGTGTCTTTTTCCCATTTTAAAAGTCACGTAAAAGTCGCGCAAGACCTTCATAAATAAGGCCCCAAGTACTTAAGAATAAAGATGGCCTGGAAGAGCAACTTTTCGTTTTTTTTGCGTTTCCAGGCTGTCTTCATTTACATGACACTTGACGTGTCATGAAAAGTATGGCAGCTGTGATCCTGAACCTTGGGGTGGCAAAGTCAACAGCTTTGCTAAAAACAGCACAATATTTTATAAGTATTTTGTTGTATGTACACGTTCGGCAACTGCACTTAAAATAATGCTCACGCCTACAAGTGAAGAGGTGTTAAATAAATGCACATTAAAACTAATTGAAGGGACACACACATCTTCACATTATGAAACTTGGTTAATGTGATCCCCGAAGATGTCTTCATGAGAACAGAGTCACAAAATTGAATCCAGGATGGTGCAGTGCTTGATCGTGACATATGTATTTATGTAGTTTTACGGTCCCAGCATGTAACAGAAAGCAATGTGAATATATAGGGTATTATTCTAAAATTGTAATAAACACTGTATAACATAGGTGGCCACACAATGATTGAGTATGTGATCAGGACCAATGGAATTATCTGTCAGGGGAGCACCTAAGACAAATTATGCAGTATAATGCGGCACATTTTTAACTAGTATAAGTTAATTTTTTTTTTTTTTTTTTTACTTGGTAGTACTGTCTGGGCAAAGATTTCACCTCGTTAGTACCAATTTAACAGCCAAATACAGAAATAAGCCACTGAAAGTTGGCCAGTTACCCTTTGAAAAGGGCTTCCAATGTGCGCAAACACGTCACCATGTTTTTTTGTGACTTTTGATCCATTTGAGCTTCAAGCAATTGTTTTTTAAATCAGCATGTTAAACTGCAGGTGGTGAATTTTGTGGCAAATACATAATTATGTGAAAAATGTCACGGCTGCAGAATCTCATAATTCCAGCAGCCTTGTATAAGAAAAAACAAGTGGTTTAGTTAGAACTTCACTTTTTTTTGTGTTGCGATATAGTTACAACTTCCTCAGTCTTTCATTATTCTAATGTTGCTAAAAAGAGTTAGCTTGGGCAGATATACATTTTTATTAGTAAAGCCAACCCACCAACCTTTGGGGTACTTTAAATCCTGAGTTTTTGCTTCTTCAGACCATACCCTCTTAAAATATACTGCCCACCAGTATGGATGACGTGAGTCCTACTCCTTCTAATCCTCATTGGCTTATGTGACATTCCCTATAACTGATATACCTACTTGCATAATAAATTATCTCTGTATAATGTGTGTGTGATGTGAAGTACTGTGACACCCTACACTGATGAGTATATTGCTATACAACAAATGAAATGCATATGAGATAGGGGCTACAGAGGGATGAAGGGCACTGTTAGGGTGGTACTAATGGTATTTACAGCGAAAGAGGTCATTGGTGGGGCGCCAAACAAGACTTTCACACTAGTGCTAAAGCCGGCCCTGTCTGCCCTTTCATTTTTTTGTTTATTTAATTAGCAGTAAGGTCATGAGTGTACAAAGACTGTTTGGTTGGCCTTCTGGGATTACCCAAACTAGTTATGCCCACTCTTTCCTTCTCCATATATGCTGCATTAGCTGCAATGCAGCCGGCAATGAGAACATGCCTCCACATAAGCCCCAGGCTGGGCGGCGTCCCGACCAATCACAACACTGCTTGCAGTGTTGTGATTAGCTTTGGGGAGGGAGCCTGGCTGCCTGCACCCTGTTCCTGCTAGAGGCAGGAGAGCAGGAGCCGAGAAGACGTGGGACCCGGCAGGGGGAAAGGTAAGCTAAATTTTTTAATAATAATAATTATTAAATTAAAAACCCCCGCGTGAACCCCCTGCACCGTGTGAACCCCCTCCCCCCTCGTCCTCCGCCCGCGATTCATGCCGGCCGCGACTGCCGCAGTGGCCCACCCGAATGTACCATTGGCCCACCCAAATAAAAATTCCTGGAGCCGGGCCTGGATCTAATTATGGATGGCCAGGTAGAGTACTCTGCTCTGATGCCTCACTAGCCTACAGTGTTGTCGTCTCAGGAAGGCAGGGTGGAATGCAGCTGTAGCAAAACTGAGAAAAGCTTTTTCTTGGCAACACGTTATTTTTCAAGCTCCCTTGCTTCGGTTTCTTTTCACTGCCTACTGCTCGGACGCAGTTGACGCTGAGAACACCAATGGTGTGAGAGCGACACAGCGAGAGAACAAACAACAGTAGAGTAACAGCGACGGAGGTGCCGGTCTTATCAGGGTGCCGCATCTTGGAAGTAGCAAAAAATGGAGGGAGCAAGCCCCTAGCATCCTTGGGGGGGCCTCACGAGGCAACAGCATCTCAACAGCCACTGCAGCGGTTCCTCTGCCCAAAAAGAGCGTGGTCAGAGCGAGGGAGGGAGAAGGACTCGAGGGTGGCGAATTGTCAACACTGCCCCACGATTTCAGCATACCAGACACCATAAACTGCGATTTATTGTGGGGACACAGGTTCCCAGGGATCAGAGAAACAAACAGAGGGCAAGTCGGAGGACAAGTTTGGGGGTTTTTAAGGATCTATAACAACAAGGGGCAGCCTAACAGGGCACAGTGTATGGAGAGCAAGGCAGGGACTGAGCTGGACCGCAGTCCCTTAAAAAGTAAAGGCGATATTTTACCGAAATACGCCTTGGGGAGATATACCCTGCGGAATAGAGCCCTAGTAATTCCACCAGGCCAACCCAAATCAAGGGAAGGGCTACCTCTAATAGCAGAGATTAAAGCTGGGAATAGCCGAACACGAGGGAAAGAAATTAATAGCCTACAAGAGACACCGCAGGATATCCTACAGGATACACCCAGCAAAGGAAAGAGGAAAAGCAAAAAACAGAAGAAAGCCTGTTTTTCAGCAAAATTAAAAATAACACCGTCACTAAAATCATACTACAAGATTTGTAGTACCTCTTCCACCTCTTCCACCTCAACCATCGCTACCTCCATTTCTACCCTCACTTCTGAACCTACTTTGGATCTCCATCAAAACGAAAATATGTCAACCAAGGGAAACACAACTCTGGACAGTCCAGCCCCCTGTTTAAAACCTACAAGTGTGGGCAGTAAGACAAGCGACCCATCCCCTGATAGAGCAGGGCACGCCTCGATTCAAGAAGGCCCAACAGAGATACACCCATCAGTGGAACTTTCAAACAGCTTCTCAGCTCTTGCCATACAAGACCTGGATATGACCCCAGATATTGAAGGGGTAGAAGGCAATGAAGGTTCATCAGCCCAAACTGAAGCTCAAGAGCATGCTATTGCGGTACAGAGTATCCCATCCCATCCCATCCCATCATCCCCCAATCTGTCGACCCATGACAGCTCTGATATCTTAGATCTTTCTGATACCCGGCAGAAAGACTCTAGTGCACTTTCGCCCTCTCATACTGCCATCCCTGGGACCCTAGCGGATATCCTGCTGAGCCTACGAGACGATATAGGCAGTAGATTCGACAATATAGGCAAAAGGTTTACAACTTTAGAAGCGAACCAAGAGGCTATCCTATCATCTTGTGACCTTCTATCATCTAGAGTCGAGGAGATATCATTAAGGACCGATGCCTTGGAGGCGGAGATACCGAAAATAAAGGAATCCATTAAGACTTCCTCCTCCACGTTGAGTGAGGTGATCCGGCAAAATCAGGAGCTGCAGGATGATATTAAACGGCTTGAGAACCATTCCAGGATAAATAATTTGAAACTATTGAACATTCCGGAGGACACTGAGGGTGGCGACATAAAGAGTTTTGTAGTTTCTTTCTTAAAAACCCACATTCTAAAAGGCTCAGATGAAGATCTGGATCTGTCATCAGACATACAAAGAGTCCATCGAGACCCATATAGAAGAGCACCTGGAAAAGATCGCCCTCGGAAAATACTGGTCAATTTTCTAACATACTCCGTCAAAGAGAGGATATTTTCTCTTGCCTTAAAAGCCGGTCAACTGAAATGCAACTTGACTTCCACCCTATTTTCCTTTTCTATCCGGTCGGACGTGTCTCATCGAACAGCAACAAGACAATGGGAAAGGGTAGAAGGATGACCATATTGAATCAACTAGGCACTAAGTCCCAACTTAGGTTTCCGGCATCCCTTCGCATCATGTGGGATAATCACATGTACAATATGCGACACATAGAGGAGGGTGATGCACTAATCGATAAGATTAAGAAGGGAGGCGATGGGGAGAAGGAAGAAAATGTTGATAGCGGAGGTGGAGCGGTCTGTAAAGCACAGTAAGCATAGTATAATCCGATTTGATGAATAATAATTTGAGTAAATTATCCATGGATTTGAGGAGGCGGAGAGAGGTAGGGTCGAGGCTGGCACTACTCAGCGGTTAGCTTTATTATTTTTTCTTATCTTTTCTTGTTTTTTCCCGCTTTTTTTTTCAATTATGTTACATAAGACCGCACATCGGGGGGGGCTCTGACTGAGGGCGGACGCCCAGGAGTAAGGGAGGGTTCCCCAGGGTAGAAGTAGTAAGGAGGGGGGTCACAGGGGGTTAGAAGGGGTGGGGGGTAAGGGGGGTGCACAGGTGGGGTTGCAGAGGGAAAAAAACAAAAAATGTCCTTATAGCCCGTTTTATCATTTTTAATCATGATAGCGCAGGCCATCGAGTGTAGAGGAGCGAAGAGGTTAGTTAAAAAATAAATACTATAAAGATAAAGGTAATATCTTGGAACGTCAACGGGATGCGGTGCAGTAGAAGGGCGCGGCAAATTATGAAATATCTAGAGCAATCGGCAGCACATATACTCCTTATACAGGAAACGCACTTGAGTTACTCAGAGACCAAAGACATCTTTGGTAAGTTCAAATGGATAGAACATTTCTTTTGTTCACAAAATACGACACATAATAAGGGGGTAGCTGTTCTGCTAAGGAAGGGAGATAATTGTACCATTAAATCTGTTTTAACTGACTGTACGGGCAGGTGGATCAGGTGAGAGTAGGATGGGGGGAGACTGAAGTCACTTTTGTATCTTACTATGGTCCCAATGTAGACGACCCCTCTTGCCTGCTTAAAGTTCAGGCCAATTTGATAGAGGTTACAACTCCTGTAATAGTCGGGGGTGATTTTAATGTACTCCTCAATCCTGCTCGATAGATCAAATCATAGAAAGCAGGTGACAGCTCCGCACACAAGGCGAGTAAGGATTAGCATGATCCATGATCTGGGACTGGTCGACATCTGGGATGTCAAAAGAGGAACGGGGGCTGGGTACACCTACTTCAGCAAAAAACATGGCCACTCTTCACGAATAGACTACGTTCTTACGGATAAAGCAGGCCTAGATAACGTGGGAGGGATCTCCGTTCTGCCATGTATCCTTTCGGACCACGCTCCTATAACGTTCTCTTATAAAGGAAATGCAGATAAACCCCCCTACCGGTGGACTCTAAATAGAGCTATGTTGTTAAATCAGGATTTAATCTGCAATATTAAGGAGTCTACCTCTTTGTTTTTCCTAGATAATGTTGGGTCCACATCCCCCGAGTACGTGCGGGATGCCTTTAAGGCCTATATACGTAGAGCACTCCGCAGCTGGATCCTAGATAGGAACAGGAAAGATAGGCAAGGATTCAAAAACTTGGAAATGGAGGTAGCTAGACTTGAGGAAGCAAGGTCGAACTCCCAGGGGGAAGAAAGTCTTCAAATTCTCAAAGAACTAGACTGAGTTCGCTCTGATTATAAAACCAAGCTAGATGAAAAAGTGAGATCACAGTGGGAGGTGCATTGAATGGAACACTATGAATACGGGGAAAGAGCAAGTGCGACCCTGGCAGGGAAGATAAAAGCTGATAGAGCAAAGAACAACATTAATAAGCTAATAATTGACTAGACAGGTGCCACGTCTAGTAAACACAAAGATATGCAGCAGTGTCTGGTATCTCTCTTTTCCCAACTATACAAAGAAGATGGTACATCGGATATTAATAGTATCAATACATGGTTAAGCAATAAAGCTCTACCATTGTTAACTGAGGAAGGCCAGGAGACGCTAGAAAGGCTGATTACTGTCGAAGAAATTAGGCTTCAAATTAAAAAGATCAGGAACAACAAAGCGGCAGGGACCGACGCCCTACCTGGAGAGGTCTATAAAGTCCTAGAAGAAATAATTATACCTAGATTGCACAAGTTATTTAATTATGTATATGTACAGAAGGGGGGAATCCCCCAGTCCTGGAGGGAAGCAACAATTGTGCTCATAATAAGATCTAGAAAGAGCCCCCTATAGGCTGATTCCTTCCCTGCTGAATGGGGATTATAAGATCTTTACCGGTATTTTAGCAGGGAGATTGGTCAAGGTAATACCACAACTAATAGGAATAGAGTAGAAAGGTTTCGTCCCGGGCCGGTACATCCAAAAACAAACTTTGCAATTAATAGGATGTATAGATTGGGCAGTGGCACAGGCAGAACCTCTCGCAGTGGCCGCATATGACGCAGCCGAAAAAGCGTTTGATCACGTCAGCTGGGTCTTCCTTTGGGAAACCCTTAGAGTAATGGGGTTCGGACCACTGTTTATAAACTCTCTAATAAGGTGTTACGAGGGAGCATCGGCCGCTATTCTCCTTGATGGCATATTGACACCTAAATTTGAAACCCAGAGAGGAACTCGTCAGAGGTGTCCTATCTCCCCCCTGTTATTTAACATATATATTTAACCTCTAGCTCAAACACTTAGATTAGACACCCAAATCACTCCGTTCTGTGTACAAGATCTTAACATTAAATTTGCTCTGTATGCAGATGATTTATTGATTTACAACAGCAATCCCATAGATGTCCTCCCCAAAGTAGAAAACATCTTGTGTGATTTTGGCAGGTACTCCTGGTACGCATCAACCCCGCTAAAACTGAGATAATGTGTTGGGGACTTGAAGGCTGGGACAGAAGCGTCAGCACAGGATTCAAATACCTGGGGATAAATATAGAGCAGGATGTGGTGAATATCCCTTCAACAAACCTAAGGAGTCAACGTCTTGACGCCAGTCTTAAAATGTGACATTTAATGATTGTTCAGGCTGCTACTCAAAACAGTGTGCGGAGACACCCTGCATGGTACGAGGAAAATATGTAATCTGCAATGTGTGTGCGTGATCATAAATACAGCTCCTGTGGGTTGCCTGTGTGATACATATTTGCATAAATCAAAAGCATAATGTACGAGAAAACGGGTGAGTAAAGAGTGATTGAGTGGGGCCATACCACATGTTAATAAGTGAATACTCCCAAGAAGATTTGTGTGTTCTTAAATCAGACCCACAACCAAACTATTACTCATTTGTCACAACAAGCCTGCATTGTGTTGTGGTGGGAGTAGCAATGGTATAGAGAGTGGCGGCTCCTTAACTAAGGAGTATTTTTTTGCAGCACTCCAAAAAACGAAAAATAAAATGATAATAACGCAATGTTATTATCATTTTATTTTTCCGTGCTCAGGCAGCTTGGTGGGGCGGGCTGCCCTGCTCACTGAACAGGGCAGAGAGTAGTGCTTTGCCCACTTCAAGTAAGCATGAATGTTTTGCTGGTACGTTTGGCACAGCCGAACACTCATGCACACTTTGCATGTTCTCCGTCCAGGCTGCACTACAGCCTGGGTGGAGAAAAATACCCCAGGCTTCCATTCTTTGGCTGAGCGCTGAACCACAGCTCTCAGACCAATCAGAATGCTCCATTGCAGCGTTCTGATTGGTTAAGGGAATTTGGGTGGGTGCTTCCTGATTCTGCCTCCTGTTAAGCAGAAAGAAGGAAGAGAGGACGAAAAGGACCCAGGAGAGGCAGCGGCTGGATAGCAGGCCGACGGGCAGGCAGGTAAGTATTTTTTTTTTAACCCCTCTCCCGCCTCACTAATGCCATTGGCGAGCAGCCACTACTGGGTATCAAACTATGCTATTCCAAACCCCACACAGTGTACATGCAGCACAGTGGCTGTTCTTTGTAACATAAAATCAGGAGCAGAAAATTCCAAATTAATAGCTGCAAAAATTAAATATTAAAAAAATCCAAACATATATTAGCACAAGTATACACTCGCAACCAGCTGTGAAGCGAGGTGTCTATTGTGAGCATCTTCTATTTTCCACTATTTAAGGGGAAAGCACGTGCTCTTCATTTAAAATGTTTATGGAGGATGGAAAATACTTCATTAGGTAAAAGAGGTACTTATTGACAGAAATATTTTTTTCAGTTTATTAGCTCCTGTTTATATGTCATTTCCCATCAGAACTTGGTTTAGAATAAAACCCCTTTACAATGTATAAGTATTTCAAGAAATTCAGATCTAGAAGAATTCAGCTGGTCTTCAGCCCTTTTCTTAATACAATTATTTGTCAGGGATGTGTGAAATTAAGTTACCGTTTTAGTGAACATTCACCAAATTCTACGAGAAGAGTGAAATATGATTTGGCGTTATCCCATGTAATTTTTTAAGGGAGTGCCCAACCATGAAAAAAAAGCATGACAACAGCAGAAAATTGCAGAAAGTAGATTTTGTTTGCATAATCCATTCTCCTGTAAGTATATTGCAAGACTCTTTTTTAAGAGGGTTCTATCCTTTAAAAAATGGTTAACCAAAATTAAGCAATGCGAAATTTCAAGAAATTCTGTCAATTTCACATACAAATGGAAAAAGAAAAATTGATAGACAAAATGCTGAACAATATCATACATTCATCCAAGTAAAGAGATCTGGGCCTAAAACAATATTTTTTGCTCTCCATGCCATTCCGGATAAAACCCAGCCACATGCAATTCAGTCTTGACCCTGCTCCCCAGGGGAACAGGCCAGGCCGAACTGCCAGGTCAGGTCCCCCATGGACTGGAAACAAGAATCCTGGTACCTGTTTTGGTGATTTGCCCCTCATCAGCCAGGCTAGCTTGACTCCAATGGCATGGAGAGCAGGGGTGGCAAAGTGAGCTGAAGAACAATGATGGATTCAACCCAGATCTGTTACTGGAAGTGAGTGTCTGAAAAGTTCCAGCACTCCATCCATCATCTCCTTGTGTTTGCTTTGCATGCCCTAAGTTGACAGGTATGCCCAGATGTGGGTCCCTTGCTCACTTTGCCACTGGATTCAAGCTAGCCTGGCTGATGAGCAGTGTTACCTTGAAACTGGTCCCAGGATGCTTGTTTCCAGTCCAAGGAAGACCTGGCTAGGCAGTTTGAGCTGGACTGTTCCCATGAGGAACAGGGTCAAGACTGATGTGCATTTGAATAGGTCTGAACTTGGGTGGTGAAGTGAGCTAAAGAACAATTATGGGTTCATTCCAGATCTGTGAATGGGGGTGAGTGCCTGGAAAGTTTCAGCGCTCCATCCATCATCTCCTTATGTTTGCTTTGTTCACCCTAAGTTGGCACGGTATGCCCAAATGTGGCTCCCTTGCTCACTTTACCACAGGATTCAGGCTAGCCTGGCTAATGGGGGTTGTTACCCAGAGACCGGTCCCAGGATGCTTGTTTCCGGTTCAGGGGAGACCTGGCATGGCAGTTTGGGCTGGACTGTTCCCATGAGGAACAGGGTCAAGACTGATTTACATATATCTGGGTCTGAACTGAGGTTGCGAAGTGAGCTAACGAATGATGGATTCAATCCAGATCTGTGACTGGGGGTGAGTGTCTTGAAAGTTTCAGTGCTCCGTCCATCATCTCCTTTTGTTTGTTTTGGGAAACTAAATGCAGCGCCTGTTCCTCCACGTCAACCTTAGTGCAGCCGCATTTTCCAAGCATCACACCTGCGTGCTAAGTCTTCATCAACGTTGCCCAGTAGTAAGAAAGAGAGGCCGCATGTCTGGAAATTGATGCATCTTCCCCCCTCATGGTAAGGAACCGACGCATCATCTCACCTGACAGTAAGGAACCAACTCATCACCTCGCCTGTGTTGCAGCAAGGAACTGACGCATCCACCTCCCATGGAAGTAAGAAACCAACGCATCACTTTGCTTTTCCGACGCCTCACCTCCCCTGCACCTGTTTTGCCTTTGATTTTGACTCATCCCAGGTAGTTTGTGATTAAAGTGATGCATTCCTAGTTTTCTATGCCTGAACCACTTTAAACCTTTTAAATGTAATATAATTGCTTATGTATGGTGGATTTTTGTCATTTTGGCCTTGTTTTGCTTAGATAAATATTGGTTATCTTTCTAAAGTGGTGTGGTGTCCATTTTCAGTGTTTTCACTCTGTTACTGTTTGTTTATGTACAAATACTGTACACATTGCCTCGGAGATTAGCCTGACTGCTCGTGCCAAGCTACCAAGGGGTGAGCAGGGGTTATCTTGGGTGTGTAACTCCCTTACCATGACCAGAAGGAAAGGTCCCAACTTGGACAAGGTGCAAGCTACTGCCAACTAGAGACGCCCATTTCTAGCCCAATGTGTATCTCGTTTAGATTTCAGTGTGTGTGTAATATAAAGACAAGTGTTTTATACAGACGGTGTGGAGTCTTTTTGTGGTGTATACAGTGTGATTGAGTGTGGTGTTGTGCAAATACTTTTCACTCGAGCCCTGAGGATAAGCCTGACTGCTTAGTCCCAAGTTACTGTAGTGTAGTTCCTAGTTTCCCACTAGGCCCTGCGCATTGGAATAACATAAACAGTAGTATCGACGTGGAACTGCTTATATTCCAGGCCTCCACTGACTATGCTAAACTTAATTGGGTTGTGTTACCAACTAGCTCAGAGGTCACTGGAAACTTTCTTCTCTGCATAGGAAGTGATCAGCTTCCTTGGCACAGACAAGAAGGGATTCAGCTTTCCAACAACCGTGCAACATGACAACTTTGCTCCTCAGATCAAGAGTCGATCTCTAGGGTCGTGTGAAACAATAGACATAGATTTCACTCAGTCAGTCTAGTGCAGTTTACTTTCACAGTATGTAGAGAATAGAGAGACGGGCGTGTATCAATAAAGGGTTAACATTTATTGAACAGTCTTTCTTCTCATACAAGAGAAATGTATTGCCACAATTGCAATAACTGTTATTATAAAAAGTACGTACAGTAAGATAAGAATAGCGAAATAGAACTGTAAAAGCATTGATATGGTTTCTTAGCCATACAATGGTTTAAAAGTAATAAAACATATATACAGTCATATATACATTAGGCTAACATACTCAACTGGTGCTTCTAACTACGCCTACCCCAGTGTGCCTGACCTAAGCCTAACACGTGAGAAGGGGGAGTAAGTAAGTAGCTTAAGTTAAGTTGGTTTTGCCAAGGTTTGTTTCAAGAATTCTCGTCTAAGGGTTTAGTCAACACCATACCTCTGAATAGAATGATGGAGGATTGGTATCTCCTTCAGGGGTCTCTCTCGATATCCCAGTCACCTGCGAGGGTAAACTGGAAGCGCCGGGACTGGATTTCTCTGCACGAGAAATGCAGCGGCTTCTCTCAGCGCGTCGAGGAAGGAGGGGTGACAGCGTCCGCGGGCAGCTGGGCTGGATGTCTTCGCAGAGGACGGCTGCACGGCTCCTCAAGCGTACTGCACCATAGGTCGCGCTGTAGCGGCGATAATGGTAATCAGTAGCTTCACCACCACAGGATAGCAGGCTGCAGCGACAGAGTGCTAGTTTTTACCAACACGGGGTCATGCAGGCAGCTGGCATCAGCAACATGTTCGCTCATTGCTTAAGGCAACGTTGGTAATATTTATACCTGACAGGTGCCGGGTTTGACGCAAGTTTGCTGGACATAAGACGTCAATTAAAGATGTCACTAGGAAGTGATAGTTATCAGTTGCTCATTAGAGTTCCATTACTAATCAAAACATAGCAAGCGGGGATTTCCAGGTTTGCTAAGTTTTTATCTTGTTGAAGAACTCGGAGTGTTATCTAGGAATATCAGATAGTGACTGCTGCTCTGTCATTGCACTAATTGGTCGCAAAGGAAGTAGCAGAGAGTCATGCTGGAATGTGGCTCTGTGGCTCTGCTCGTGTGAGGCCAGAGATGACTTTACAGAAAATCGCACTTGAACGGTTATGCCAATATAGGGAATAAATGGATTTATAGCCGAATAGGGGCATAAGGTCACAGTATCGATCAGGAACCTAGATAAGCACATGACACCCACTCCACGAATTCATGTCCATCAAAATTACTAAAACTAAGCAATTAGATGCATGTGTAACATTGCCCACCCCAAAATACATAAATGCATTCGAAATAGGCGTACTTGTAATACATGGAATTTAGGTACTGTACGTTTTTTTAAAGCATAGTAATCATTCAAAAGGTATTGCATATGGAATCAATGAACGATTATGCATAAAGAATTACACATGAAGTATCTCTGACAGAAGAAATGCGAGATAAATCATCACATAAAAATGCATTGTAATAATATGTGTGCTAGAGGCTGGTGTTATGTTGTTATGTCTCTAGATGTGTTTTTAGAAATAGAAGTGTGAAGCTTCTGTTCTCTAAGAATAGTTTTTACGTTAAGCAAAGAATTGTTCGTGCCAAAAAGAGAGGGTCAATATTTTTTTAAAAATTGTCCAATTCAAAGAAAAAATCAGTTTACCAAAGCTCCTGGCAGTTTTATGTTGATCAAAACTGAAGGCCGAATTCAGAGTTCATGGGAACGCCGTGTGTCGGAAAGCTTCTCAAAAGTTATTGTTTCTCTGTGGGTGAGAACATCGTATCAGACAGGCTCGCAAAGAATTGGTCTACAAAATCAGGTGATAGTTCAACCAAATTAGATAGCGCTGAAACTTGGCAGGTGTGAGAATGATTGCTGTCATCGAATGCAGGATCAGCAATGCTCACAGAACGTTGTACCTGGATGATGTTGCTTTTGTCACTCGCTCCACTGTTACCACTTGGCTGTAGTACAGGAGTCTCCACGAATGCCGTCATCAGGATTGGTAGCCGCTGGGGACAACACAATGCGTGAGCCGTTATTGGACTTAGCAAAGTATCGACGTCCATTGGTACTGCTGATGGAAGTGAAAGACAGATGTCCAACACGCATTCATCGCCGCAAAGCATACACCGTAGCACAGGTAAAATGCAATTTTGCCATATCGGTCTGAATGAAAGGAACCAGGTCATGTTTAGATCTCTCAGCCTGGCCAATCCGAGGACGTTAGTTATCCTGTCCCTGTAGCGCATTGCTAGGATTGTTTCTTCCATTCCCATGGGAGCTATGTCTGAGCCGAGGCTTGCCATAACGTAGCAGAAGGGTCAAAAATAGAATCCCTGCGATGAGTCCAACAAATAGTGGAATACCACCAAAGATGGAGTGCACAAAATTAGGAAAGATTCCCAAAATTGCCTGGAAGGGTGTTAGCAGTCCCGTAAAGACTGTCTTAAATATGCCTGGGATGCTTGTAGCACTAGACATGTTAAAGAGTTGGTCGAGCATTTGTACGAAATGCACGGGGCAATTTGTTGATAAAAGGTCATGGACCTCGGTAGCCGTCCTTGCGACTAGAAGATCATACGTCTCTTTAGATGACGTTATAGGCACTGTTGTCTGTAAAAGCACAGATTTCATTTTGCTTAATGTATCAATTCGTATAGAATAGAGATTCAGACGAGGCCAGAGGGGAGTCACTGTGTCTGGAGGCCCGCTCGGGAACAATGCTTGCATACAACATTTGACCATGGACGTTACTTCTACTAGATAACTTAGTCCGGGCGCGAGGCCACAGCACCTGTGATCCGTTCTTAGAATGTAACTCCCGTTTGCGAGTTGCAAAAAGAAGGGCTCTATCTGAGTTGCAGGTGTGACTAGCTGGTGGCATGAGAGGTTGTTTGAATTTCCATCACATGCTCCGTGTAAATTAATACCTTGACACAAAAGTATACCGCTTAGTGAGTGTTTACAATTGTCACCACTAAGAAATACATTTTTGTCGCTGTCACTATAGCAAGAATGAGTGTATGGTAATTTCCATTCGGATTTTACATATCCCTTACCCAATTGTTCATATTGGCCAGCAGGTATGTATTCAAGGCATTTATGAAATCGGAAAGTTGTTATCGGAATTGTGATAATTCCGTGTATTATCCATTCAATGACAGGGCTCTCTGACATTGTCAATGGTAATCTCTCGAGTTTCTCGATGCTCAAGATTGTATAGTCTGCTCCTTTCTGTGCCAAACTGATCTGTTTATCAGTAAGGTTAAAAATGGAAAATAATGACGTTGTGTTGATTAAACGCCAAGGCACATAGCCTGAACGAAGATTTTGCAGCGTCCAGCCTAGTTCTATAATAGAGCGTAATTGAGACTGGCCATGTTGTAACATTAGCAAATCTCTGTCTATCACATCAAAGGCAGAGGATACAATATTGTCCAAAGAATATATTCTGGAAGACAGAGTCATTAACCCATTGTCTACCACAGAAAGTGATTTTTCCAAATTAATACGATCAATTTCTCGTATCTTTTCAGCAGTTTCAATTTGCTTTACTTTCCAAGCCTCGTTGTAAGCAGCATAGATGCTGGTCGCTATGAAACGCTTTTGACGCTGTTTGCGTGGTCCAAGAATGAAATCGCGCAAATCAGCACCATCTTTTAATAAAGACAAGTGTTGCTTAATTTCAGCCAGTGTGGATGTAGTTAGCCATTCTAGGCAGAGTTTACCTACACTGTATGTGGTTATAATTCCTGGATGTTGTCTCTGGGAATATCTAGGGTCTAATCTGGTCATTTTTAAACCCTGTGTTTTATTCAGGAATCTATCTTGACAGCTATTTGTGTCTGTAGGCCAGATTAACCACTTTTTCCAATCAGGATGTGTTCTGTTGAAATTTAAAATGTGTAACACGTCTAACTCATTATCTGCAGTTGTATTCTCAGCTATTGGCTTTGGTATAGACGGTGTTTTAAGGTCTTTGTTCTTAGCTAGGCCAAGACAAGATGTTTGGTGTACAGTGTCATTTAAAAATAACATTTGTTCTGGTATCATGCAGGTTCTAAATAGTGCTTCTATGCCTTGCACCTGCCAATCTTTTGTACCCCAAATTGATTTCGTTTCAATATTATTTTTCCAATAATCAAAACCAAATGTCATCATTTTGTCATAAAATGCTTCTGAATATATCAATTTAGAATTTGTCAGCATTGTTTTCATGCCTGTTTTATCTAACAGTTTATAATAAAACGTTTCTGCATCACTGGTGTTAAACCCTGAAAAATATTTGAATTTCTCAAAAAATGCTTTAGAACTGCTTTTAGGTGGTGTAGAACAATGTTCCCATTGGTTATACATAAAAACATTTCTAGGCTGTGCAGATTTATGCAAGTAATGATCCCCATAGTGGGTATAACAGAATAACTGCTCATAACTAGATGAACCTTGTAAATAATCATGATCTGTGAATCTAGCTGACATTACTAAGTCAGACATCATGTCATTAATACTGTTAAAGTCCCAATCATCAGAGAATGTACTTGGTGTCACAAAGTCACTTAAGGAAACCTTTAGTTGATGAGGATACTTCAGGATTTCGACCGGACCATAGATCTCATAGTCTGTTTTCTCCCATACTACCCCACCAGGTATTGGAATTGCTGTGACATTTACTGTTGACAGTTCTCTTTTCTTCACGTGGGATGATCTGTGTGGTTTCAGGACTAGGTTGATGTTCTGACTTGCTGTGTCCATTGTAATATATTTTCCTTCAATGAATTTTCCCAAACATAGTACCATGATGAGCCAAAGCAGGAGGAAAAATACACCTAGACCGAACCAGAACTCTAGCCAAGGGGAAATTAGGTAGATTTCCTTCAGTTGATGAAAGAGTTCCGTTGCTTTTTCTTTAAAAGACTTTTTTGTTTCTGGCATCACTTCGGGGTCGTTTAAATCTTCAGAGAAGTTGTCGAAGTTGATGAAATAACCAGAGGCAGTTCTGTCAATTGATGGGATTGTTTTTTCAATCTGTCTCTCGGTAGCACTTTCTGATGCCACATCATTGTAGACTGGTGTTGTTTCTTGAAGAACTGTTTCAATCTGTGTTTCAAGAGGCACGAGTTCCATGGCATTATTGCATAGTCCTTCATTGTGCACTGCAGGCTGATCGAATGTGATGAGTCTTTCAGTTTGAACCTCTTGGATTGTTGCAAGTTTGGGTATTCTATTGTTTCTTGGGAGTCCACTGGGCCTACTGTTGATTATAGGCCACATGCTTGTGGTTTTACCAGGTCGATGGACACGACTCTGTTCTCCTTTTTACCAGCAAGGGGCGGTAGCACAACTGATCTTGTTCCGGTGACTGCTAAGACAGGTACTGCTTTTCTGTAAGAAGGCCCAAATTCCTTCTTAACCGCGATCTTTTCTCTGACTAGATCCCCAATCTTTGGAATCCAGACAGTCCTTGCTGGGGCTGTTGCGGGTGGTGCCTCGTCAGTGGTATTTGGCTGTTGCTTTAACTTTATGTTGCTTAATGATTTTCTTGTTTCATTCAGTTCCTGTAAAACAGCCAAACGGTCTTTTACTTCAAACTGCTTTGTTTCTGCTTGTACCACTGACATCTGACTATCGAGGTCCTGAACGTTCATTCTTATTCCGAACAATAGTTCGTATGGGCTGAAACCTTTTAGAGAATTTCTTGGCATGTTGTTAAGACTAGTCTGGACACTTATTAAATGTTTGACCCACCCAGCGCCTGAACCTAATACCTTCGCTGTTATAGATTGCTTTATATCCCGGTTTTTTCTTTCTACCACACTTGTGCGACGGACAAGAATACCACAACCCAATTCCCATGCTAGCCATGGCCTCCTTATAGGCTCGAGAGCTGAAAGCAGGACCCTGGTCAGAATGGAACGTGGTAATTGCGTATGTGCCGATATGGACTCGCTAATCTTTTATAACAGTTCTAGCGTCAGCCGAGCGCTGGAGGCCTCATTTTTTTTTAAGTGCTTTTCGTCTTAATGGTGTACACTGGGACGCGCTTCTCTTCTTTGATTGCGCAGATAGACCGCCTTATGCTGTCTAGAAGGGATCCTGAAACTACACTGGCCTGTTCATTACTGCGATCTCTATTGCAGTCTTCACAATTTTGAGCAAAACATTGAATATCTATACTCATTCCTGGCCACCAGTACTCTGATTGCAATTCTTTCAGAGAGGCTTTGATTGTTTGGTGTTTCAGACCCAACCCCATGTGTGCTTCCAGTAGGAGGAAGGCCCTCCTGCTCCTGTTTGGAATTACTCTATCCCCCACTCCAGGGATTCGAGCAAAAGGAACGGAGTTTGCATCGATTATGTATGCATAATTGAGTGGATAGTTTACGGGTAATGCTGCACAGTCGCCTTTTACGGTCGTTTTTACTGCCAGCATGGTTTCCCCGTCTATATACTTATCTGTACGCTTTTTTGTGGCTACGGAAGCCGGTTTAGTTGCTTCCGCGGTGGCTGCATTAGCCAATGAATTCCCTGCAACGTGAACGCCATCACGTTGAAGACTCTGTGCGTGAATCACGTGAGTCTTTTGTAGTTCTTTACTTAAAAGAGCTACCTCGTTCCAGAGCAATTTATGCTTTATTGTGGCACCTGTGTCATCTTTGTAGTCGTTTTCGATCCAACTCTGCAGTTTGTTATTGTAAGAGTTGACGCAAAAATGAGAATCGCACACTATAAGTGTCGGGAATTCGCGTTCTGCATTTTCGAGCGCCATCTTTAAAGATCTGATTTCAGTTCTCTGAACCGAACAGTTTCTTACAGATTCAGTTTTTGTTACTTTCGGTCTGAATTTACCGCACAGCCAACGACCTTTAATGATCGCACATGCTGCATTGTAGGATTTACTCTCTACATTAAAATGCTGTACAAAGCTATCTGTATAGATTATACAGGCGTATTGTGGGAGAGGCAAAATTTCGATTGGCAGAGGATATTCTTCTTCATATTCTAAATCATTCAGTTCTTCGAATTGCGGGGCGAAATAGTATTTCACGTCTTCCGCTCCTAGAGAATCTATGCACTGTATCCATTTCGGATCCAGTGACACTGTAGGCAGGTTTACTGGGCTGAATAGCGCCTCGAAGGCGGATTCCGCTGTAAGGATATTAATCCGTTTGCCGTGTGCTAGTTCTCGTTCATTTGCTAATGCGATATGCACAGCGTTCACAGTTCTTTCTGTGTGACTGAATGTTTTTTCTGCTTGTGTGTACAAGTGAGATTTAATTGAAATCGGTACCTTTTCTCCCTCATTAGAGGTCAGGTACGTGAATCCGCATCTTCCTGGGATGACTCGGATTACAAGATCGATCGTGTTGTCACGTGTATCTAATTTTGTTTTTGCTAACATGTCTGTTTGCAGTGATCTCAAAATTTCTGTGTGTTTTTGAGTCCAATTGATTTGTTTTAAATCAGGTTTTATTAGTTCGTAGAGAGGTTTAATCCTCTCTGCGTAATTTAGGATGTAAGTTCTTCCGAAATTCAGAAAACCTAGAATGGATTGTAAATTCTTCAGCGTTTTTGGAGCTTGGAGTACAGCGCACTTCTCTAAGAAGTTGTCCGCTAGGCTTTTCCCTTCACTTGATAATTCGTACCCTAAAAACAGTACTGTCAGATGGGCAATTCGAGACTTTTTAAAGTTGAATTTGTAACCCTCTGCTGCGAACCCAAGTATAATGGTGTTCACTCTTTTCAAGTGAGTATCCAAGTCGTCGTCTGTGAGATAAATATCATCTACGTAAGATAATGCTTCATCATCATAGATTTGTAGTAACTCTGTTACCCTAGCTGAGAATAGTCCTGGGCTGTTCTTGAACCCCTGTGGGAGACGACAGAATTTTTTCTGTGACCCAAATGCGGAGAAAGCGGTCAGATATCTGCTTTCTGGTGCAATGTTTTGACAAAAGAAACCATTAGAAATGTCTAATGTCGTTTTGTATTTTTTCCTAACTATGTTATTCATTAGGGCTGCACTATGCGAGTTTTGTACTGCAAAAGTTTTGCAACATGTATTAAGGTGTCTGTAGTCCAAAACTAGACGATATGAATTGTCTGGCTTGGAGACAGGAAACAAAGGATTGTTCATTTGAGAGGTGCATGTTTCAATCACCCCCTGGTACTCAAGTTGATCTAAGATCTCCCTGACTTGTTTTTTAGCTTCTTGCTTTATGGGATACTGCCGTTGGGCAGTTGGTTCACTTTTTAGTTGGATTTTGTGAGGCGTAGAATCCTCATCCCATCCTACATGATTTTTATACAATGCAGGTGCCTGGGCTACAGCCCATTTCCTTGCATATGTGTATTTTTTGTGAATCGGTATGTGATTCGAGAAGGCAGGCATAATCACTTCTTCGCCACGAGGGCACTCCCTGACAAACTCCGGGGGCCAATCTTTTTCAGCTAACAGAATATCATAGCCTTTTGAGAGCTTATCCCAAAATAGACCCTTAATTTTCCTAGTCTTATCACCCTCTATACGCAATGTTATTTCGTATATTTTATGGGGCTCGCTAAGTCTGGCGTCGGCAGTTTCAACCTGAATGTATTCATTCGTGTCCACTGTCTCCAGATGACTCATCAAGATCTTGCGCGCTATACTGATCTCTGCTGCACTGTCCAACATTGTCAATGTCCACTCCCCGTTTTTCAACTGTGTCCTCAGTATTCTCGGCATGGTTGATTACTCTAATACTGGCTACCTTCTTTTTAGGAAATTGAGATTTCTTATTTTGAGCAGGTTCCTTGTCTTTGGACTTGGTGTGCTCTCCTGGGTCTGACCGTCCTCTTCTTTCCGAATTCTGTGGAAAAGATCGAGAGGGACGTGTATCAATACTTTGATATCTATCAGGTTTTTTTATATTATCCCTATTTCTAAGGTTATATCTTTTCTCAGAGGGCTCCCGTTGGGGAGACTGGCGTTCTCGAGTCGGAGTTCTTTCCCTCCGTCGAGGAGACCTTCCTCTGGACTGGAAAACTTTTTCCTTGGGAGTGGATTGTTTATTTCCATCCCAGCTCTTTTTAGGAGTGTTTAAATTATTTTTAATAAATAATTTTTCTGGATTTTCGAGCAGTTGGGGCTTAACTGGTTTCCCACCCAAGCTGTCTCTACCTAATTCTTCATAGCATTTTTCTATGATTTTTGCAAGCTCAACAGGATCTTTTATATCTGTTTCCCTCAACTTCTGGCGAATCGCCACAGATGCTGCTTCTCCCTTTACGTTGGCTAATAATATAGCCGTGACCTGCTTGAAGTCTTTCAGTAATTTCATACCTAGATTTAAAGCGGGCTCTGGACCGAATTCATTTTGAATCTGTTTTAGCACGTCTGGTATTACCGCCATAGACGGGACACCGTGTGTTTTTGTGTAAATGGAAGCAAAGACTGTACCCCAAGTGTCGCAGTCCTCCACGTGTGGTGCGATTCCCATAGGAAGGCAGATGGTCAAGATTCTGTGTTTCTCAATAGGGGTAGTATCAGGAAATACTGCCTCTATTTGAGTGATTTTCTGGGCTAACCAGAAAGGAATTTGTTCCCGTTTTACGGGTGTTTTACCAAGACATGACTGTATGTTCTGTGGTGTAATTTTATTTGTGTTCCCCTGATGAGGGGTCAGCTGGTGTGAATTAACAGCTGGCTGGACTGTTGCAGTCCGTATTACATATTGGACTAATTGCCTATGTATTTTTATTAATGTGTTTAGCTGTGCTAACAGCTCTTCTCTAGACATTCTTGCAATGTCAGGATGTGGTGTGTAGCTGGCTAGAACCGGCCACGTGGCTCCTGGTCTACCTAGTGGACCGAGCCTGGTTATGTGATCATTGTGTTTTAGGGCGCCATTAAACCAGAGCAGGTGCTCTTGAAATTTAAGTGGAATTTCAACCTCCTCGAAAGGAGCGTACTCTTCCGGAGGTTCCTCTATTTTGTAATAGTGAAACTCTTGTGTTATAGCGTTTACCGCTGGAAAGTTTATCCATGAATAGAATACCTCTGTCTGCCGATACTCGTGAGCCTCTATCACGAAAATTACTGTACCACCTTGAGGTGGCAGTCCGTTTTCTATAAGTTTTAAAGTTATAGATCTTCTTAACTGGACCGGGATGATAATAGCATCCGGGTCTGTGTATTCGGGACCTTGCTGAGTCGCATCTACTGCGGCCCCAGTGGTGCCGTTGTTTTCTACTGACATTGTATAAATGCAGTTTTTTGCAGAGTAGGTCTCCAAGGAGACAAAGATTAGATGCACAATATTTTGGAACACTGTATCCTTCAACGTTGAATAAACCAGAGCTTTACATAGGAATCTCTTCCTACTAAGGTCGGGCGGATTTTAACCTTTCACCCACTCCAGACGTCTATTGGAGTATTTACGGGAGAAAGGGGTGTGAAATATGCACGACTGAGTTACTCTACAAGTCTTACGTTAGTTTATCGCTTTGCCCCACGTTGGGCGCCATGTAGTGTAGTTCCTAGTTTCCCACTAGGCCCTGCGCATTGGAATAACATAAACAGTAGTATCGACGTGGAACTGCTTATATTCCAGGCCTCCACTGACTATGCTAAACTTAATTGGGTTGTGTTACCAACTAGCTCAGAGGTCACTGGAAACTTTCTTCTCTGCATAGGAAGTGATCAGCTTCCTTGGCACAGACAAGAAGGGATTCAGCTTTCCAACAACCGTGCAACATGACAACTTTGCTCCTCAGATCAAGAGTCGATCTCTAGGGTCGTGTGAAACAATAGACATAGATTTCACTCAGTCAGTCTAGTGCAGTTTACTTTCACAGTATGTAGAGAATAGAGAGACGGGCGTGTATCAATAAAGGGTTAACATTTATTGAACAGTCTTTCTTCTCATACAAGAGAAATGTATTGCCACAATTGCAATAACTGTTATTATAAAAAGTACGTACAGTAAGATAAGAATAGCGAAATAGAACTGTAAAAGCATTGATATGGTTTCTTAGCCATACAATGGTTTAAAAGTAATAAAACATATATACAGTCATATATACATTAGGCTAACATACTCAACTGGTGCTTCTAACTACGCCTACCCCAGTGTGCCTGACCTAAGCCTAACACGTGAGAAGGGGGAGTAAGTAAGTAGCTTAAGTTAAGTTGGTTTTGCCAAGGTTTGTTTCAAGAATTCTCGTCTAAGGGTTTAGTCAACACCATACCTCTGAATAGAATGATGGAGGATTGGTATCTCCTTCAGGGGTCTCTCTCGATATCCCAGTCACCTGCGAGGGTAAACTGGAAGCGCCGGGACTGGATTTCTCTGCACGAGAAATGCAGCGGCTTCTCTCAGCGCGTCGAGGAAGGAGGGGTGACAGCGTCCGCGGGCAGCTGGGCTGGATGTCTTCGCAGAGGACGGCTGCACGGCTCCTCAAGCGTACTGCACCATAGGTCGCGCTGTAGCGGCGATAATGGTAATCAGTAGCTTCACCACCACAGGATAGCAGGCTGCAGCGACAGAGTGCTAGTTTTTACCAACACGGGGTCATGCAGGCAGCTGGCATCAGCAACATGTTCGCTCATTGCTTAAGGCAACGTTGGTAATATTTATACCTGACAGGTGCCGGGTTTGACGCAAGTTTGCTGGACATAAGACGTCAATTAAAGATGTCACTAGGAAGTGATAGTTATCAGTTGCTCATTAGAGTTCCATTACTAATCAAAACATAGCAAGCGGGGATTTCCAGGTTTGCTAAGTTTTTATCTTGTTGAAGAACTCGGAGTGTTATCTAGGAATATCAGATAGTGACTGCTGCTCTGTCATTGCACTAATTGGTCGCAAAGGAAGTAGCAGAGAGTCATGCTGGAATGTGGCTCTGTGGCTCTGCTCGTGTGAGGCCAGAGATGACTTTACAGAAAATCGCACTTGAACGGTTATGCCAATATAGGGAATAAATGGATTTATAGCCGAATAGGGGCATAAGGTCACAGTATCGATCAGGAACCTAGATAAGCACATGACATTACCAGAGGGTGAGCAAGGGCTATCAGACAAGTGTTTCATACTGATCCTATTTGGACTTACAAAGCAAACATTGCTATTATACAGCAAACTACTCTATAATGGTTGGGAAAAGAAAGAATAATGGGAAGTAAGGGAAGAGGAATTGAGGAGAACCCAGGTTACGGCAAGGGAAACAGGGTGGGACAGGAATATATGGGCAGGTTGGCTGCAGCTCAAGTGACAGGTAAGGTTGGAGGGAAGAGGTCACAAGAGCTGTCCTGTCTAAAGAGAAATGGCTTTGCAACAGGACATCTGGCACTGGGGGTGCCTCTGAGTCCTCTGCTATTCAGGAGTTTAACATTCGGCTTAAAGGCTATGACCATGAGATGTTTTCTTAATTGGAGGTCTGATGGTGTCAGAAGGATTTCATCTGGGATTTAGGTACAGACCCTTGGAGCACATCAAGAGGTGGCCTTGAATTTGTTTTTCCACTTCCTTCACTTACTGTCTTGCCACCTGGCGATGCTGATATTGCCCCTCCAGTATTAATATCAGATGATGCTGTTTCTGTGCATACTCAGAAGTGCTTCATACATAAAATATTTGATTACAAACGTTGGTTTTAGCTGCATTCCACATGCAGATGTTTGTCCACAGCATGCAATGGTATCTGCAACTCATTTATGAGCCACATTTCAATAGTACATAAAATGTGTGCCTGCAATAAACAGCATCACCATAATCTAATTTGCAAACTTGTTTTAATTGACTCATTTAGGGCCATATGTATCATCAACTTGATTTGCGAATCTGAAATAGCGATTTTTTAGAAATCGCTATTTCAGAATCGCGAATAGGGATGTATGTACAAATTCGCAATTTTTTGGCGAATTCTTAGTATTCCTTAATTGCGATTCGCAAATTGTGAATCGCAATTAAGGAATACTTTCCCATTCATTTCCATGGGCCAGGAGGCCCATAGGAATGAATGGGAAGTTATTCTCAATTTGTGAATCGCAATTTGCGAATCGCAAATTGAGAATAAGTTCAAGGGTGCAGGGGATCCAAAAAACACATCCTGTTGCACCCCTGAAATAAGCATGGGTGCACATGTGGTGCACATACATGCCCTAAGGGCATGTATGTGCGTCACTTGGCACGTTGAAAAATGCAAAAATGTGCATTTTTCAAGGAATTTGCAAATTACCACCAACTTGAAGTTGGTGGTAATTTGCGATTCCTTAAGGACAATTAGCATTTTTTTTTTGCTTCATACATTGCATTTAAGGAATTGGGTAATTTGCGATTCCTTAAATGCAATTGCAAAATAAAGAATCGCAAATTTTGCGATTCCTTGTTTTGCACCAGATTATCCTTCATACATACCATTTGGCAAATTCGCATTCGCAAATGCCAAAATCCTACGAATTTCAGCGTTTGCGAATGCGAATTTGCTTGATACATATGGCCTTTAGTCACAAGTCTTGCCGCATTAGTGTGAATTCGCAAAAAAAAGTCGAATTTTGCCATTCACTTGATATTTTTCACGCCAATATGTGTCTTTTTCCCACTAAAAAATGTATAGTTTAGAGCCACAATTGTTTTATGATCAGCTCACTGAAACATTCATACTTCAGCTTACTTTAAAGAAGTTTTTGGTTAAAAAATTATGTCTTTATAATGTGTTGCAGAAAGTGTTATAATACTGACTTTTGTGCTGTGTGCAATGATTTGTGAACAGCATGTAATCCGTTCCCAAGTTTTTTTTAGTGATGCGGCTATATCAGAGATGCTGATGCTGTTTCTGATTGGAATATGTCCATTCATCTGTTTTTACTCTAGTAACATTTTCTTACTTAGGGACTAATGTGGATTAATTCCCCTACCTAGTATTTTATGGAATTGATTAAGAATGTTGATAAGAACCAGCAACCCTTGCAAGTAAAATGTACCTGCAAGTAAAATGTGCCTAAGGTCTGGCATACATAATTTAAAACTGTTAAATTTGATCTGGTGATGGAAAATCTCAGTTTTATCAGCATGCCTCTCTTAAGTAGTTCCTTTGAGATTATTAAAATGTCAGTCCCTCAATTTATGAATTAATGCCAGATTCACAGCAAAAGAGCTGCATGCCAGCTTTCAAAAAGAAAGTTGAGACTACATAAATCCAAGATTTAACCTGATCTCACTAAAGTGATGTGCCTCAGTGTGAATTCCGATAATTCCACATTTATGAAACCAACAATTCTAGGTGTCTTAAGTGTTGTAAGGTATTTAAGACTGTCTTGCATGTTTTCTCCTTTTTGTAGCTATAATGTGTCACCATATTATGTTAAATGACTCTGAAATTCATTTTACTCACAGCTCCGTGTCCCATTATGGGCCTTAACAGATTTGTAGAAACACAAAAAGAAAGTGTGACCCTTCTGTGGATTCTTATATGTGAGAACCACTCATCCTGTTGTGTAATTGATACCCCTGTATCGGATGATTCTGAAGTCCTAGTTTCTATTGGCAGGACGTGGAGGGTATTTATAAAAGTATATGGGATGGCTTCACACACACGCTGGGTGTCATGCTTCATCATCGGCCATCCCACATCACCAGAGAATTCTCTGGTGCAATTCACAATATGCTGAGGGAAAGTACAGGGATGTAGTCAAGAGTGAAATGGTGAAGGGGATCCAGACGTGATATAAAAATCACATCATCCTCCCAATGCATTCCTTTAATAATATGGTGGTGAGGGTATGATTAAAATAAAAAGTAGTACAAATGAGGTTAGCTTATGCAACTTTTGGGTAGTGGGTCAGTGGCGTAACAAAAGTTGAGGGGGCCCCTTCCATGGTACACGGAGGGGCCCTCACTCCGGATTTACTCTGGAACTCTCAGGCCTGAGTACTGTGCTGAGGAGGGCCCCCTGCAGCTCAAGTGCCCCCTGCTCCGTGGGGTCTGCGGGGGCCTGTGTTACACCCCTGTTATGGGTTGACATGTTTCAGAGCTGAAAAGACCCCACAGGGGGTCCAGGGCTTTCCTGAAGACCAGAACCCTTAAAGCTCCTCATCCACGCACACAAGGCACTCCACGAGACCGGCCCAGCCTACCTCAACAGACGACTTTCCTTCTACATCCCTTACCTCCAGCTCCGCTCCACCGACCTCGCCCTCGCCACTGTCCCGCGCAGCCGAAGAACAACCACCGGTGGAAGATCCTTCTCCCACCTCGCCGCCAAGACCTGGAACACCCTCCCACTGAGCCTACGACAGACCCAAGACCAGCTGACCTTCAGGAGACTTCTAAAGACCTGGCTGTTCGATCAGTAGAGGCCTCCCTTCCCCTCCCCTGTCCCTTGAGACCCTCACGGGTATGTAGAGTGCTCTACAAATGGTTGATTGATTGATTGATTGATTGAACCCTATTCTTTCTCCTAAACTGTGTCCCTGTTTATGGTCTTCACAAGTACATTACAATACCAGTTCCCATAGTCCTGGTTGAAGCAATATTATTACTCTTGTAATCGATTATGGTCCAGGAATGGTATAGGAACACACAATTAAAACAAATTATAAGAATGTGGATGTAACATACATATAAAAATAAAAGTGAACAGAAAAAGGGACATATGGCAATTTTTGGCGATGAAGTATTTCCAGGCCAATGCTGCAAACATTTCAGACTATGTCTGTGGAAACTCAAGTAAACAGAAAAACATGCATACAACCTTCCTGTAATAGTGGTTCATAAACTTGCAAGCATCCTTAATTTTATGAACTATGTCTTACCCTAACTGCAGGAAAACCACAACCCATGAAGGAGTAAATGTGGGTGGCCTTGTACTCTATTTATAGTGAAACAATATTTTTTGATTAGAACTAGATTGATGGACTGGTATTTAGGTATCAAAGATGAGTGAAAACAATAGAGCCAACATACTACGTCAAAGGTCTCACCCCTTTGCAGCACCTTCTACTGTGTCTGTAGTCTCCTCCCGAAGCTACTGATACAGGTGAGGATCTCACCTTTTAGTGTGTGTACTCCTGGCATGGAGAGGCGGCATACAACGTGACTTGTGCGTGGCACCAAGAGCCCCAATGAGTACTGGGAAGTGTAGTCCCAGTTGTAATATCTCATGGCGCTAAACTGCGCCTGCGAGATGTGGGGGTTGCTGGAAAATGTAGGCATTGCATCAAACAGAGCATGTGAGGTATGCGGCTTGCTGAGAGACTTACACAATGCCACATGGTGGCCCAGCAAGGATACTCATAGTCAAGGCCAAAGTAGGGCCAATGGGGTGTACATAAATAGGGGCAGGCCATTAGCACTTATACATGTATATGTACACTTCCTTAAAAAGATGTTAAAGCAGAGTTGGCATGCAAAGTGCAAGTTCCCTTGTACAGTGCTATAGTCATAGACCTTGTCCTCAACATGCCTCTGAACAATGGGAGGTATTGTGATAATGACTATTGAGAGATATACAAGCTGTATGCTCACCGGAGGGTAAGTGTGCAAAGTAGCATCAATTATGGGTCATAGAATGGATACAGTGTCAAGATCTTGGGCTGATGTGTATTTAATTACAGAGCATTAATGTTACAATCGGAGGCAAGTAATGTCATCATTGAGCCCTCATGTATCAGTTTCCAAGCGATATACCCACCGCCGCTCCCTTTCTAGTAGTAGTCTGGACACATTCAGAAAAGGCTGCAGCGTGATCTTCTCCAATATGACCCCTTGGCTATCTTTGTCATTATGCTGTTTCTCTAAAAAATGGCTAGTCATTCTTGTTGCACATATTTTGCTTTGGCGAGTGCTCTGGTGTTCGCTAATCCTAAAGGGATCTTCCAAGTGATCATGTCTATATAGCATAGCTGTTAGACCTGACATCCTAGGAGTGGTTTCCACAGACTTTTTTGCATGCTGACCTCCTCTTTTGTTGAATTAAATTGAGCTGGCTTTCTGACTCTTTCTGACTCTCAATGCACATTATCACTGATGTCCAGTGCTAAAGTGCAGGTGCTCTATCCCTAGAACATGGTAACATTGGCTTATCCACAATTGGCATATTTAATTTACTTATAAGTCCCTAGTAAAGTGCATTACACATGACCAGGGTCTGTAAATGTAATGCTACTAGTTAATGCATTAGTGGTTTAATACTACTGATTATGCCACCCACTTTGGTAGCCTTATAAACATGTCTCAGACCTGCCATTGCAAAGTCTGTGTGTACAGTACTGCCATGTCGGCCTGGAAGGTAAACCCACTTTTCAGTCCCAAAGCTTAATTTTCAATATATTTAAGTCACCCCTAAGGTAGGCAATAGACAGCCCCAAGGGCTTGGTCCAATGTATTTTAAAAAGTTGGATATGTACATTTTAGTTTTACATGTCCAGGTAGTGAGAAACTCTTAAATACGTTTTTCACTACTGCAAGGCCTATCTTGCCCCTGATTAACATTCAGATTACCCTTTTCCATGTTATAAGTGTCATTTCCAATTGCGACAAGATAGAAAGTTTGATTTTGGTGCTTCTGAACTCACAATTTAAAATCACAACTAATGGTATGTTGGATTTAAAACTATAAGTCTGAAAATGCTACTTTTAGAAAGTTAGCATACAACGTGAGATCCCCTATACCAAGGTTTGTAAAGAGTTATACTGGCTGCCTGGTTATCCCACACCTGCTATTATCAACAAGCATTAGTTAATATGTAAACAATTCCTTTTATATATCCTCACACATCTATACCTTGAAACAAATTACACACATTTAAATCAAAACTTACTGATCAACTTTGACCTGATTAACACACAAAAAACACAATGAAAACAATAAAATGTTCTTTCTTGCGAATTTGTGATCTGTCCACAACATGTATTCACATTGATATACACAATATAATGGCATTAATGACACTATGACTAGACAATCAAATGTAGGACACAACTGTGCCTGCCCTGCTGCCTGCTAGCCCTTGCCCGGTGGGGAGAAGGGATATGAATCTCTAAATCCCCAGAACTAGTGACTCCAAGGGTGTTCTGGCTTGCCTCCTGTTCTGAAGTCGCTGGGACATCAAAGACTTTATTCAACTCTGATTCAGTTACTGGACTCTGCCAACAGTGAGTCCTGCCCTGCCAACAGGTGCCGATCCAGTCCAGGGATTCAGCAGCTGTTTTCTGCAAAAATCCATGTATCACCTATTTTGCTCACTGACACATTCACATTCTGTGCTGATGCAGTGCCGTTTCAGAGACTTCGCAGCATCGACAGCGGGTTTGACGATGATGCACCACCTTCATCGTAAGCAGTTCATAACCATGTGCGACCCAACAGGAAGGCTTGTCGAAGACGCAGTGCCTTCTTCGAAAAGGGGTTCAACGATGACGCAGGACCCGACTGCATGACTCAGAACTGACACGGTTGCTCCTCGACACACCCTCTGGAAAGTTACTGTTTTCAATGGGACCTGTGTGACTTTTTTATTCAACCTGCAATCCATTGCGGCTGGCTTGACTTTTCAGATTTGACCCAGTCGAGCATAATCTCATGTAACCCCTAAGTGCTATTGGCTTTAAAACACTATGGGCCATATTATGTATGCAGTGCATTTTCGTGGTTAGCGCAGTGAGCACCTTTCAAACTGTGCACCAAGCCCTAACCAGGAAAATCTGCCTCCTTTGGAGAATGCGCTGCCCCCATGGCAGGGCAGCGCATTCATTTGAAAAGCAGAGAGGCTGCTTTGAAGCCACTCCATGTTTCATTGTGCAGGCTTCAGCCCGCCTGCACTTTTAAAGGGGATTAGAGATCCCCTTGCAGGCAGGTGCAGTGAGAGACTGCACCTACCTTGCAAGGGGATGTCTGTGCTGGTCCATGGGAACCCGCTTTCCTACCTCCAGAGGGCTACCACCAAGTGGTGCACTGACAGTGCACCACCTTTTCGGTGCTGCACTGTCAGGGTCCATCCTGAGAGCTTCTTTGCCTCTGCACCGACATCTGTCATAAGGTGCAGTCGTACAGGCAAAGGGACTTCCTCATATGCATGGGGCCATGCCCACTTACAAATGAAGGAATGCCTTCTTGAGGATGTGCTGGCTCTGTAGGTGTGCCAGCGCTTTCAGTATTTTCAGAAGGGTTCACAAGCATCTGCTGCCCCTTCTGTAATACCAAAGTGCCCCAGGGGTGCACAAAGTGGTCGCAAATCCTCGTTGCACTCCTAGGGCACTTCTATAAAACGGCCCTTCATTTCAAATTAAACTTTCAAAATATATAACTCCAGTTCTTCTTATTTAATTTTTACCCTTTTGGTCTTGTTTTGTTCATTAAATTAAGCTCTATTTGTTTAACTTTGTGTGTTTATTTTTTTGTGGTGTTTTGCACTGTTTTACTGTTTTAAGTATTGCACAGACACTTTACAAATTGCCTCTTCAGTTAAGCCTGATTGCTCTGTGCCAAGCTATCAGAGAGTGAGCACAGAATCATTTAGAGTGTGTATCTGACTAATCCTGACTAGAGTGGTGGTCCCTACTTGGACAGGGTGCATACCCACGTCAGCTAGAGACCCCCCTTTGTAACAGCTGACAGGGACAGGCAATCAGATCAGATAAGTCTTTATTTCGACATCATGTCATAAAAGACAACATAAAAAAACGCATCATCAATACCTTAAAAGTACATTAAGCACAGCTGATTCATTAACAATTATACATCAATAGGCCTTTTCACGAAACCTACTGGCTAAATCTGTCCTCTGATTGTTCTTTATCAATAATTAACAAGCATTTACAATGCAATAGGTCTCGCATTATTAAAGTTTGAGCTATTGGCATTGTAAATGACAATGCCTTTTATTCATATGTTTTTAAAACCTGCAATCGGTGTATAAACACGCACTTTAAACGTACAGTCCTTGCTTACAATGAGCAAGGCTGGCAGTAAAAGAGACTGCCAGCCTTGCTTCTTCATAAGCATAGACTATAAGTACAAAGTGCTTGTTTACACACCGATGCAAATGAATAAAAGGCATTGTCATTTACAATGCCAAAAGTTCAAACTTTAATAATGCGAGACCTATTGCATTGTAAATGCTTGTTTAAGATGCGCTGTGGCACTAACATGGTAAGTGTGCCCTATGTGTAATAGGGCCCTGGAGGCGACTCAGTTCAAAGTATACACTATAGAAGAGTAACATGCCACACGTAAAGAAATACAGAAAGACAACACCCTGGAAATAGTTTATTTAACCTTGCATTCCCTGAGTGTTAACAGTGTGAAATGTAACAGAAACTAAATCGCTGCCATGGATTTTCTTAATGATTTTTGCAACAATTGTTAGGAAATTGATCAGTGCTTTTGCTAGAAATGTTAGGGGCATGAATATAGGACCCGATTGGAATTGTTTCACCGTCCCTTTTTAATTACTACAGAGTTTGAGATCCAGAGAGACCCAGCCCACTTAAAGCCCGCACTGGGACCCGCTTTCGGCTCAAGAAACATCTGCTATAACCAGAATGTGGTTAGTTCGCACCCAATTACAACACTCACTCATTGTCTCAGAAAAAGTTATAGCTGCCTTGTCGGAAAGTGCAGAGACTTCCCTATCCGTCGCGAGTGACAGGCAGCCCTCCTTTTGAAATGATTGTAGAGATACAGAGATGCGCTAACACAACTACAGTAACCCTGAGGTGAGGTGCCAGTATCTCCCCTTAAGAAGCCGAGCTCAGCCTGGTAGATAAATGGTTTGCTTCCTTTAGTGCATAGGAGAAGCAGTGATTGCTGCTGTGTAGAGCAGCTCTGCTTCTGACTTTGAGCACTGCGGCAGAGCAACAACAGCTGGTTCTGCCGCTTTCTGCTGAAAAAGTGTCACTTCACCTCTTAGGAAACCAGCAAGTCCACGTGCTCCGAACCTACCTAAAATTCAGGCAGAACAGGCATATGGGAATTATAACAAACATTGGCAAAACCACAAGTTCTGGCTTTAACGCGCTGCCGCATGTAAACACAGACAAATGAAGTTTGCATCTGTTGCATGCACAAATGCTGTTTAGGCAGTCAATGCTGGGAGGATGGGGGTCTCTGAGGTGAGCGAGAAATACTCCTCAAGGTGGCGCCAAAGAAGACTGTTTACATATTTTAAAGCATTATTAAAAATAAGTTTTGCAGAGAACTGTGCTATCAAGCCTAACAGAATAAGGCTAAAACCTTTCATTAGTTCATGCCTGTTGAAAGTATCTATGATGCAATGTAAGACCTACTACATACCTGTGTGAATCAACAGAAGTTGATGTCTTGGTTATTTTAGCGGAGCCCCTACTTTTTAAATAATATATGCCTAGTCATATATGGGAAACTAGCTTAAAGTTATTTTATGCTGACATGTTTTGTTCATTCCTGCTGCTTACAGCCGCATGCATAAGAAAGTAATTTAAAATTCACTACCAAATGCCCTGTTTTCCGTCTAGCTTCGGCATCCCCCACTTTGTTGAGTTCTGTTTTTTTTCTTGTTAGTTGTATATATTGCGAAAACTCGGCCCAAGGTCGACACCAGTTGCTTTACAGACGGACACATTTATTTTGTTAGGCAGAGGATGATTAAGTGATTTGCCGGGAGTCACCGGATGTGGAGCGTCCTTGCCGAGACTGGAACCGCCGCTTTGAGGTATGTTGTGAATTCTGCTGTGCGTGAGTCTGTGAGGGTGCCTGAAGTCTGTGTTTGGTGCAAGAGTGTCTCTGCTGCGTAGACTGCCTGCATGCACTCAAGGGGCTGAGATGATGCCATGTGGGGCTCCTCTGCTCCTGCAGGTGCATGTCGCAAGTGACTTGCGTGTAACTAACAGTCATAAAGCAAGCAGGTACATGGATGTGCCTGTACCAGCAGACGTCTCATTGCAGCACTGGGCAGCCGCACAGCCCATCGGAGCATGGACCACGGACCACAGATGCAGGTACACTCGGGCGTCCAGCACACCGAGACTGGCATGTTCAGACACACATACAGCGCTGCGAGTTAGGGTGACCAACTGGCATTGGTGCAAATTCAGGACGGTGAGTGTAAAAATTCAGGACAAAGGGTCAAAATTCAGGACACAAATTCAGGACAGGAGGTCAAAATTCAGGACAAAACTTCAGGACAATAGGTACGTTTTACAGACACATCAGAGGTCGCGCAATAGTATATAAGTAAGCCCAGCCATTTCCAAACATATTCAACCATTTGCAAACCTATCCATCATGTATCCTTCCATCTATCATTTCACTCATCCATCCCTTCATCCATCCCCTCATCCATCCTTTCACTCATCTCCATTATCCATCCATCCATCCACCATTTCACCCTATCCATCTGTACACTTATCCATCCACTCTTTATCCCATCCATCCATTCACTCATCCATTCAGCTATTTACCCTTACACCAATCCAGCCATCCTTTCACTTACTAATCCTTCCACCCATCCACTATTTTAGTCATCCATCCATCCTCCCTTTCTCTCTCCATCGACCATTTCACTTAGCCATCCTTCCATCCATCCATCCATCCACCCACCCATCCATCCATCCATCCATCTACTCATCCACTCATGAATTCATCCATTGATGCTATCACTCATCCATCTATCATTTCACTCCTTCACACATCTATTCATCCTTTTGTCCATCTACCCTCCCTTTCACTCACTCATCCATCCTTACATCCACCCTTTCACTCATACGTCCATTCATTCACCCTTGCACTTATCAATCCATCAATCCATCCATCATTTTACTCATCCACCTACCCACCCATCATCCACCCAACCATCCACCCACCCACCATCCACCCACCCACTCATCCACCCACCCACTCATCCATCCTTTCACCCACCCACCATCCAATCCACTGATCCATCCTTTCACCCACCCACTCATCCATCCATCCATCCATCCTTTCACCCACCCACTCATCATCCATCCATCCTTTCACCCACCCACTAATCATCCATCCATCCACCCACCGACTCTCCATCCATCCATTCTTTCACCCACCCATCATCCATCCATCCATCCATCCATCCATCCGTCCTATCCCTTATCATCCATCCTTCCCCTCATCATCCATCCATCCTTTTCCCTCATCATCCATCCATCCTTTTCCCTCACCATCCATCCATCCATCCTTCTACCCACCCACTCATCATCCATCCATCCTTCCCCTTATCATCCATCCATCCTTCCCCTCATCCTCCATCCATCCTTTTACCCACCCCCTCATCATCCATCCATTCCCTAATCATCCATTCATCCTTTCACGCACCCCCTCATCATCCATCCATCCACCCTTCCCTTCATCATCCATCCATCCATCCACCCTTCCCCTCATCATCCATCCTTTCACCCACCCCCGTCATCATCCATCCATCCCCTCATCATCCATCCATCCATCCTTCCCCTCATCATCCATCCATCCATCCCCTCATCATCCATCCTTCCCCTCATCATCCATCCTTCCACCCACCCATCCATCCTTCCACCCACCCATCCATCCATCCTTCCCCTCTATCCATCCCCTCATCCATCCATCCATCCCCTCACCCATCCCCTCATCCATCCATCCATCCCCTCACCCATCCATCCTTCCCTTCATCCATCCACTCATCCTTCCATCCTTCCCCTCATCCATCCATCCTTCCCCTCATCCATCCTTCCATCCATCATCCATCCTTCCCCTCATCCATCATTCCTTTCATCCATCATCCATCCTTCCCCTCACCCATCCATCCATCCCATCCATTTATCCTTCCCCTCATCCATCCATCCATCCATCTCCTGATCCATCCATCCTTCCCCTCCATCCATCCACGCCATCCATCCATCCATCCTTCCCCTCCATCCATCCATCCTTCCCCTCCATCCATCCATCCTTCTCCTCATCCATCATCCTTCCCCTCATCCATCTTTCCCCTCATCCATCATCCAGCTACCCTTCCACCCATACATCCAGCTATTTACATTTTCTCTCCATCCTTCCCCTCACTCATCAATCCATCCATCCTCTCTCATTAGCCATTTATTCAATCTTTCATTCATCTATTCACCCTTTCACTAATTCATCCAGTCATTCACCCATCCCTTCACTTACTTACTCGCCGACCTTTCCATATTAATTTTGAACTGAGCCCTTTTGAGAAGAGGCCCATCAAGAACTTCACCCTCGCTGCAGGGGCCGTTCCAGGACTGGAACAGAAGCCACCCAGGGAGGAGGCAGGATCCACCACAGGGGGGGACAAGAGCCACCACAGGTGGGGGTGGACTGGAGCCACAACATGGGGGGACAGGAGCCATCCCAGGCGTGGGGTGGACTGGAGCCACCACATGGGGGGACAGGTGCCATCACTGAGGGGAGGGCAGGAGCCATCACAGGAGAGGGAACACAGGGGTGGGCATGTAGTATTCTAGTATCATCTTGGGCTCCTCTCCTGCACAAGACAACGAGAAGACAGGCTCTCTGTCCAAAATGCCATCCCCCACTGTGATGTACAGTACTTACAGGAGATACTCTAAGAGAACTGATTGAACTGATTGTCCTCCATACTTTGTTAATCAGTGTGGGTGCGATTGTGCCATTTCTTTATTTTCTTACATTATAGACTGCATGTTTGAAGAACCGAGGTTTGCTTACAATTTAGTGACAGTAATTAAGCTCTGTGAAGAAAACCACGTGCTGCCTCGGTGTAATCAGGGGTGTAATCTGGCCGAGTCTCGGATGTTTGGGGCCCTGGGTAGAAATGGAATGTGTGAGCCTACCTCTCAACAGCAGATACATGACACATTCAGGGCTGTTTGCATGTGAATAGATGTCGCTGCTCCTGAACCGGCAGCCCCTCCCTCTCAGTCACCTTCGAAGCACCTCTTAACAGGTCATCAAGGGCTGGAGGTGTGAGGGTAGCCATCCCGCTGTGCCTCTCCAATGCTGCGGGGCATCTGAGGAGCTTTGGTGCAGCATCGGAGTGAAGAAAAGAGGTTGGTGCAAGCTGTGCCGGCTTTAGGGTGGAGCAACCGGTGCCCTGTTAAAATGACGGACAAATGGCGTCTGTTAAAGATTCCTTCACGGACAACGGACAGACGGCCGAAATTACGGACTGTCCGTGAAATTTACGGACGGTTGGTCACCCTACTGCGACTACCCACACAACGTTGTAAATAGATGTTGTTATCACTCAATTAAAAGTGGTGTCTTTTTATCAGCTGCTGAATGATGAGAGGTTGACTCGACAGTGGATGCATTCAAATCTGTAACCTCAGATTACACACAGGTCCCTGCAACCGGTGCATTACCGCCAGGTCTATCTTAGATGCGCATGCTGAATAGGAAGTGCGAGGTGTGCTGCACTGGGCCGCTTGCAGCACAGAGGATGGTACCAGGCTTGCCACGGTTTCAGAAGCGCTGTCGAGGGAGATTCATTTCAGTTCCCCAGTTTCACCCACCCTCCCAAACTCACCTCCAAACGTCACCGTTAGAAACATCCTGCCTCCTCCGGAGGCGAGCCTTGACCCGTTTCCACACCAACAGCCTGCAGCCTGTTCTCATTCTCACCCGACGGGTTTTACCCCCAGAGAGATACGGAGTTGGCAAAGTCGCCCCGAAAAGGGCTGTAATTAGGCCCCGGGAGACAGGGGAGGGCGCTGTCCGAGCCGGCCTGCCTGTGTTTAACACATTCATTTCCCAGCAACAGTGAACGGATCGCGAAGAATGCGCAGAGACTCCATGGAAGAGGCCAGAACTCTATGGTGGCAGCCATGGGGGTGATGGGGCGCAGCCCCAGGCTCGGGTTGGAAAGAGTCTGCAGGGCTGGTGTTGGCCTGTGCTTCTTTGTTCTACGACAGCCCGGGAGGGACTTTGGTTTCAACGGATGGACAGGGTTATACATTTATTTATTTTAAAGAGCTGAGAATAAATCCGGCAGGGCTTCATAGTGCTGTACCGAAGAGGGGTGTGTAAACATCAAGCGGGAGGGAACAATGGGTTGAGTTCTGTGCATAGCAAAGCACGTGCCCTAGCCGCTGACGGTGTGCATATTCCTGTACAGCGCTGAAATATACGATTTGTGGCAACAACAAAAAACAAGCGCTCGGCTAAATGACTCTGAAAGGAGAAATTAAACGAGGTGGGGAAGAGAAGTCTCCATGCCGGGCAGTGGTCACAGAGCCGCCCGGGCTTCGCCGTCCAACTACCGTCCTATGAGAACAGGGCTAAGGGGCTAATGATAGGTCTTGAACAATGTCACATGACAGAAAGGACGCCCAATGGGAGAGCGAGTACGTTCTGTGACGTAAGGTGGACTTCCAGGAAATCCTTGTTGTGTTAGAGAGGCATTTGAATGCGGCGTAGTGCGTCTGCCTAACATCCTGTAATTCTGGGCAAGTAGTTTAATCACCCGGTGCCTACCAAAAATGAATGTGTCCGTGTGTAATGCCACCACCACCGCGGGACGAGAGCAGCCTGAGACACCCGGTGAGTGGGGGAGAGGGGGGCTGTGTGTGTGCGCGTGAGCCTGTGAGTGGTGGTGGGGGGTGTGCGTGCGTGGCTGTGTGTGCGCGTGAGCCTGTCCTGTGAGTGGTGGGGGGGAGGGTGCGTGGCTGTGTGTGAGCGCATGAGCAGTGGGGGGATGTGCGTGCGTGTGTGTGTGTGGTGTGTGTGTGTGCGTGAGTGTGTGTATGTGTTCTCGGCTTCCTTGCAATCTGAGGCAGGGGATGTGCACGGCGCCGGCGTGGGTGTGCTCGCCCATGAGGTGCAATCGGAGCTCGTGCCCATATCCTGTCTCAGATTCCCAGGAAACTGAATACAATAGTTGTCGAGCTAGACCGCATACTACGCATGCGCAACTCTAGCTCGACCTAAAAAGGTAGAAGTTCAATTTAAAAGTAATAAATATGTCAAAATTTGATCTAAAAACCTTATAAAACAAATGATTAAGGGAGAATTCATTTTACATAATAAGGAGGAGACATTTAAACATTTGGGGCAACAACTGATTTTAGTTTGGTCCTTCGAATTGCCCACATCCAATTGAGAAATTTAGACACAGCAATAATTAGGCTTTCCGAACAGTCTGTTTTAAAAATCCGTAGGGCCTCAGTTCCTTTTTGATACCTTTTTGCAGACATACTGGCCTAAGCCACCTAAGCCGCAGCAGTTTATACACAGGGCATATAAACAATATATGAGCTAGACTTTCCAGTTGTGAACTACAAAAGGGACACATAGCATCCCTACCAGAGGACCATTTACTTGTAAAGGTATTAAGTGACAGGGTACCCACCCTATATTGATGAAACCATTTCCTGTCCTCAGGGATTGTAATAAAATCCCAATATAGTGTTTATGCTCAAGAAACTATGTAGTGAAGAGGTGGAATATTTGTGTTGTGAATATCGACCAGTATAATTCCTTAAGAATCTTGCGTGATGGAAAAATATTGTGTGCTGGGTTATCCCATAGCTCAGCCAAGCCCATGGCATTATAAATAGCCTTGGATTCACTAAACCATTTTATTCTATTGGCTGTGTCCATGTTCCTAACTTCAAGGAGTGCTTGGGCATAGTGGGAGAACTCTGGGGTAACCCATATCCTCCGCCAGTATGCTATGGGTCTAAAGCGCGCTAAATCCTCTATTCTCTGGCAGCCCAGGTCAAGATAGAGCGGCAAGAGTGGGGTAGATTTTGGGAGACTCGCTATTCCTCTCACAAATTTATTTTGGGCATTTGTCAGTTCAGAGATGTTACATGACCCCCATAGTTCGGCCCCATACAACATAGATGCTCGTTTTTTTGTATCGTAGATTTTTAGTGCCGGAGCTATGGGTTGGGTGGCCGAAGAGCGGAGTTCTCTCAAGAGTACTCCCGCCAGCTGGGCATGTCTAGTAGCTAGTTGATTAATGTGTGGTTTCCAATCCAGCCTTGAACACAGTGTGATACCCAAGTATGAGAACAAATGGGTTTGCTCTAGCAACTCCCCATTTATTATTGCTCTTCCTTTCACTTGCTTATACCTATGCATTACCATAAATTTGGTTTTAGACACATTGATGGTAAGGCCATAGTCGCTACAGAAGGTCTCAAATCGCCCGATTGCTCTCTGGAGCCCTTGTTTGGTCTTGGATATTAAAAGAGTGTCATCTGCGAACATCAACAGGGGTATCAACTCACCACAGAGCTTGGGAGCATCCGTAGGAAAATCCCTGTAGTAGTCGATAACCCTGTTGATGCACAGAGAAAACAATGTTGGGGCCAAGACAGATCCTTGTCTTTCAGGATTGAAACCTATCAGTTACCTGGCTTTGTTGGCCCCACCGGACCTGGGCAAAGTTATTTTCAGGCAATCATATAGATGACAGTTGCAATTAGTATTATGTTTGATGACCCAAGGACAGTCGGTGCATATATTGATTTCTTTGAAGTGTTTTATAAAGGACATGAAGGAACCAAAATATTATACTAATGGACTATACTCACCAATAGCCCGTATACCTCATTCATAAATAATAAGTCAGTCGGCAATGGAGAAGGTTCAATCGTTTATTCTGCAAATACAAACCCTGACAGGTGAGCCTCAGTCTACATGACCCTCAGAGGTGCGCAGAGGAGACTGACTACATACAAGTGGCACAAAGCATATATACGTTTCACACATAGCACAATGTCACCTTACTAGGAAAGATACAACTTGTCAGTGAGCCAGCAGGAAGACCCATCTAAGGCACAATTGATTGCTAGTAGCTAGGCCTAAGCTATTCCAGGGCAGGTCAGTAAGGTGCCTCCCTTTCTATCTGTAGCTCGGGGAATGCAGGAACGGGATCTGCTAGAATGGGCGCATCCCACAAGAAGGGCAGGTGTGACCTTGGGTTTCCCTGAGCTACAAACTAACGAGTGGGGCAGACAGCTAGATCTGCCATCGTGGTTTCGTACAGAAATCCTAATCACGTGATTTCAGGGAAACAGTATTGGAGACGGAGAAACGAAACAAGATGGCTCCAGTCACACCAATAGGTTTAGGCAACACTGAAGTGAATCGTTCCTAACTTTAATAATACAATGTGAATATACAATGCTAACGTGCGGTTATATTGTATATGTTAGGCCAATAACATGTATTTATCGTATTTATATCTCATCAGACGGCCCTTTTGGCCTACTATAGCCAATATAACTAGATTTATTCTACAAACACTCCCTCATCAATCTGCATAAGATCTGGGACCTCCTTCTGGATGACTTGTTTGTCGACTTTAGCCTTTCGAGAGATTTTCAAGGCGGACGTTATTCTAGCCACACAGAAAGAACAACAAGCCGGGCCACAATGGAGACATAGGCAGCAAGTAAATATGACTCCAAAGGCTCCAGCAAGAATCATGAATATCTTCCATTCCCAGGTAGATAAAAGACCCCAGAACCATCCACTAAGAGACCAAGTACCATTGTCGACATGTGCTTCACTAGCTAACCGGTGAAGTTTCTGGATTGCAAGGTGTATAGTAGGGGCCAAATCAGGAATTAAAACACAACAGGAGCTGCCGATCACACGACAGGCTCCACCACTATCTGCTAAGATGACGTCAAGAACTATTCGATTCTGGAGCGAAACAAGCCTCGTAGCCTGAAGCTCAACTGTAATATTGGTCAGAATCCCAGTTGTGGTCTGAACCACGTTTTCCACTATTCTTGACAGGCGTCTTACAGTACGGCTATTGAAAATCGGTCCCCAAAAAGGAGTGAGACCTTTGGAAATATCTTCAAACTGTTGCAAGGAGGTGTCAGTCTGATCAGTACTATCAGTATCAAAACTCCTAATGCTTCTATTAGATTCTATCTCTCGTCTGGTGTAAGTGTAATTACATCTACTGTGTCCTACTTTAATATGACCTCGTCCCTATATGCAAAAGGGGGAAGTGCTATTTACAATGGGAATTGGCAAAGCTTTGTCATTAGAGACATTTCGTTCTTTAAAATGCTGAAAATACATGGTGGAGTTGAAAAGTTCAAAATCCTGCATTTCCTCTTGTAGCCAGGTAGCATTTTCATATTCAGTGTATACATTCATACAAGCATTTGGGTCCAAGGATCCCTCTCCTCGATTTCCTTCATCATCAAATCCTTGGTGCTGCCCTATATATTTCAGAATGGCCTCATAGTCCTTTTCAGTATATATCTTAGGTTCAGCTACATAGTCGGAATACATCAATGACAATAATTGGAACCAAGCTTCACAGCTAGCTAAGTGGGACAAGGGCAGGGAAATGAATAATTCATGCTGATGCATTACTGACGGGAGTAACCCACAGACCCAACAATTCGTCTTGTTGGTAGTGCTATGGGTCTGATGTAACATTTCAATAAAAACATTTTTCGCATAAGTTTCTCTGTGTCTAGCCTTATGTGGAGGTAAGGAATAAAAGAGATGTTCTCCTGGAGCAGGGGTAGTTCCTAGCAGTTTCTGTACAGGGTGCTGAAATTCTAAATACACAAATACACACATTAAAATTACCATAATTACAACAATAAAAGCAACGATTGACACCTTCACTGTGGTGGTCCATCTGGAAAATGATTGCGTATTGTCAATATACCATCGAGGGGCAATTGGTCGTTCATCCTCCATGACAAATCGGGCAAAAGGAAACATGCTCTCTATAAGTCCAAATTCTAACTCGGATCCTCTGTAAAAGTCAAAATCTAATCTTTGTATCCACAAAGCGCGCACACCACCAGAGGGTTCTTCTTTCCACTGAGGGATCTTCTCCATGTGTCCGTTAGAGTCTCATAGGCAGACTCCTATTGTTCATCAAAAAGAACAAGCCTTTGTATTTCAGTAGTACGACCGCAGCCCTTAACTCAGTCTTTCTTTCTGAACAGAGCTATTTACCACAATGTTCCAAGCTCTCAACGGGTTCAGTCCAGTGTCTCGCTCAGTACCCCAGTAATTCTATCCGATGTTCCTCAACTCAAGTCTCTGTCTAGTTCCTACCATTGGAAGCTGGGGTACCACGCTGTTTTCGGGGCCGTAGGTCGTATTTACAATGGCCAGGTTGTTCCTGGACAGAAAACAATTCTGCTGCAAAGGCATCTGATGCTTTCAAAACTTGTGGTGCCTTGGAAATGACAGCCTCCGCTGATTGAGCTGTCTCACTTTCAATGGTGGACAACACCTGACTCGGTTGCCCTACTTCTTGGGCGTCTGAAAAAGGCACGAAGCTTTGAATCAGCTCTCATTCCTGGCTCGGAATTCCTTCTCGGTTTTGTAGATCAAACGGCAAAGGCAGCGGCAGGCGTTTTAGATGAGTGACGTGGATCCAGTGCTTTCTTCCATGCACTTTCACCGCCGTTCTCGTTACCAGGAGGATCTGATAGGGTTCTGACCACATGAGCTCCAAACTCGATTTCCATTGTAGTTCTTCACCAGTACCCACTGGCCAGGTTCCAATCGATATCCGGGACCCTCCGGTAGTGGCTGCAATGTGTCCGATACCTGTTGATGAATAGAACGCAAATCTTTAGTCAAGGTGTACAGGTAGTCTGTCATCAAAGGGTAATCAATATCCCTAAAGGATCAGGCTCTGGGGACTCCCCACACATTGGCGGGTCTGCCAAGGATCACCTTGTAAGGAGACAATCCAGTTCTAGTGTGAGGGGTTGTTCTTAGAGACAGCAGTGCCAATGGGAGTGCATCAGGCCAATTTAATACAGTACTCTCTCAGATTTTAGCCATTTTTAATTTCAGGGTGCCATTATATTTTTCAACTAGTCCAGCCGACTGGGGATGTCTGGCGGCATGGAATGTCTGTTTTATCTGCAATCCTTTACAAAAGCTCTGTACTAGCTGAGCATTAAAATGAGGCCCGTTGTCGGACCAGATGACATGGGGCAAACAATATTGGGGCAGGTATTCTTTAACCAGGGCTTTGGCAGTTGCAACTGCAGTGGCTTCTTTAGTAGGGTAGGCTTCAACCCATTTGCTAAAAGCACATACCACCACTAATACACAGATTATTCACTCTTTCAATCTGGATGTAATCAATTTGTATTACCTCAAAAGGCAAGGACGGTGGGGCAAAATTTCCACTCAAAACAGATTATCTACCTCCAGGATTGTGGCGTAAACACACCGGGCAATATTTCACTATATGTGCTGCAGTTTTGGAAATGTTTGGGTTGTTCCATACTGGATCTAATACGGCACAAATACCTTTCGCGCCTATGTGGGCTGGACCATGGGCTATTGTCACTACAGCATATACGAATCCATTGGGCAGTAACCATCGCTGCTTTTCAGATAGATCTATCCAACAATCATTCTTATCTAGTTTTCCTACTTCCTGTTCCCATCTCTGTACTTGTATTGTTGCTTCCTTCTGTAGTTCTCTCACACTTTCAATAGTATTATCAAACAGGGATGTTTCTGCTACCCACCGGGCCGATGTGCTAGGGAACATGGGGTTCATTCTAGTCTGGGCTGTTTCTTTTGCTACTGAATCAGCAAAAGCGTTTCCCTTTCCAGTGGAATCAACAACTTTTTTATGGGCGCTGCACTTGATGATAGCCACTTTCTCTAATAGTGTCAAGGCAAATAACAATCCATCAATTAAGGGGCCATGTTGAATTTTCTGGCCATGTGTAGTAAAGAAACCCCTCTCCCTTCACAGCCTCCCAAAACTATGGGCCACGCCAAAGGCGTACTGGCTGTCCGTAAAAATGTTCACGCTCAACCCTTCACTCAATTTGCATGCTCTTAACAAGGCTATTAGTTCAGCTGCCTGGGCTGAGTGATGGGAAATCCTTGCGGTCTCCACCTCCGTCTTTAATGTCGTGACAGCATAAGCAGCTGTCGCAGTGCCATCTGGTAACTTAAAACAAGAGCCACCCACATACAACTCCCCTTGAGGTTCAGATAAAGGGATGTCAGTAAGATCTACACGTCCCTTCGTTTCCTCTTCTGTTCTAAATATACAATCATGGACGTAGTCCTTTTCATCGTTTGAAGGGAGGGGTAGTAATGAGGCTGGGTTCAGAGTGGCACACCTTTGGATCGTGATATGGGGTGCAAACAAGGTTAGCTCGTACCCTGTCAATCTAGCACTCGTAAGGTGCTGGGCCTTAGTTCTGTTCAAAAGGATATCCACAGCATGCGGTACAATGACTGTGAGGTCTGTATTCAAAACTATTCCCTCTGATTGCCAGGTGGCCACCGCTACTGCAGCCGTGGCCCTCAGGCAACTCGGGAGGGCTCGTGCAACAATATCCAAGACTGATGAAAAGAATGCACAGGGTCTTTGCTTCCCACCAAAACCCTGTGTTAAAACTAAAAGTGAACAACCGTCCACCTCGTGCACATAAAGTGAAAAAGGCTTCCAGTAATCTTGGAATACCCAAGACAGGTGCAGAACAAAGAGCAGACTTTAAAGAATCAAAGGCTTCTTGACATTCATCCGTCCAGGGTAAGGGTAAGGGTTCATGCACATCTTTGGTTGTCAAATGCAAGGGTTTGGAGAGAAGTGAATAGTTAGGAATCCACTGGCGACAGTAAGAGGTTATGCCAAGAAAAGCACGAACATCACGTTGAGTACGAGGGACAGACATGTTAGTTATTACAGATATTCGTTCTCCGCTTTCGACAGTAAGTGACCAAGGTAGGTCACTTCTTGTCGACAATACTGAAATTTAGACAGGGACACTTTATTACCCTTTTCAGCCAAATTTTTAATAGTTTAACTGTGGCCTCCTTGCAGCCTTCCTGTGTGTCGGAGGCCACCAGGATATCATTCACATACTGGATGATCGTATTCCCTGCTGGTATAATTAATTCATCGAGGACTGCTTTCAAGGCTTGGCTGTAAATGCTAGGACTCTCTGTATAGCCTTGATGGGCACGAGTAAATCTAAAGCTTTGGCCAGCTAATGAGAATCCGAAGATATGTCTGCTATCAGGATGAATTGGAATGCTAAAGAAAGCATTCTTTAAATCGATTACTGAAAATACTGAGCTGTAGGGAGAATCATTGTCAGAATAGCAGTTATATCAGGTACCACCGGATATTGTGGGACCACAATTTTGTTGACCTCTTGGAGGTCAATTACAAAACGATATGTATTTTTATAATCCGGGGCACCGTCAATTGGTGTTTTCTTCAAAATCGGTAAAATCAGACTGTTACAAACATTAGCAGCTGTCTCTTCCTCCACCCCCTTCTGGATGAGGTCACGAATAATGTGCAACAAGGCCTGTTCACCTTCTGGTGAAATGTTATACTGCGGAATGCGGGGCAGCTGGACATTAGGTTTCAAGGTTATTGACACACGGGCTATTCTTAAGAAACCAACATCGGTATCTCCTGTAGCCAACAGTGTCTGAGGAATCGAAGAGAATTTAGGGGGGAGGCTTTCATTTTTGGCAAAATATTGGGCTGCATTCGGGGGTTGTTTCTGCATCGTCAAATAGACACCATTGGGGGAACAATACATTTGTGCATGTAACTTTTTCAAAATGTCCAGACCCAAAAGGTTTTCTCCACAATTTGAAGTTAAAAGAACAGGTGAATGTATAGAAATGGGGCCTACAGTGAAAGGCAGAGGTTTAGAAACGGGGCTTACCACAGGTATTCCAGAGAATCCCACTGATACGTTATTTTGGCCAGACAGAGCAGCCCCTGGGACCAGTGTATGGGCAACGGAACTATTCATTGCCCCAGTATCCACTAGAAATGTTCCCGATGTTCCCAACAGTTCCCCTTGTACATAAGGTCCCTCCTGGTCAACTGGTACTGTAAAGTGGCCCCTGCTCTGTCCTTGGCTGTCTCATGCATAATCCTGTCAGTCGTACCCATCATCCCTATAATTTTCGTTGTAGTACTGTCTGGTTTGGGGATTGTCAAAGTAATTTTTCCGGGAATCCTCATGTTGCATCTCTTCTCGTCTCATACTATTTCAATCTATATTCCCTCAACCCCTTCCTCGTCCTCTATTAGGACCATTCTTTGCCAGCAACAGAGGGCAATCTGCCCTCCAAAGCCCTTCCTGTTTGCAATAGGAACATTGATTTATACCAATGTTTGGGGGACCTCCTCTACCTCTTCCTGCCATTGCACCCTTCTGGAATGAGCCACGCCCTCCCCGTCCTGCGCTCTGTCCTCTGCTAACTTGCTGCAAGAGAACCCCAGTCTTCAAGTCCTTAGTCTTCTTTTCTGACTTTTCTTTACTTTCATTCTCTTGATGTTAATAATATTGGGCCATACTGAGAATCACTGACAGGGCAGCCGTAGTCCACGTGCTCTCGGCTGCTTGCAGACGAGACATAACTTCGCGGAGCAAATTCGTACAAACCTATTTACAAACAACCGTATCCCACCTTCCGTTGATAGGTCTTGCCCACTAAAGTCTATAAAGACTTTTTCAAACCTGGTAAAGAAATCTGACACACTTTCATCCTTCTTCTGTCTACAGGCGGTTAATTTGTCCCAATCAACTTTTCTAGGAGGGAGGAGAGTCTGCATATAAGTAATAATCTTAGCTGGTACTGCTAGTACCTCATCTCTAGATTTTTCTCCCGGCTTTCGTTCCTTCTCCCAGGTTTTTAATTGGTCCCATGTCCCTCCCATCTCGGGGGCATGGTCCGTGTCACGTATTTGTCTCCAAATGTCTACCGGGATCAAAAGGCCAAAGAACAGCTCGATATCGGGTATTGTCATGATAGCAGAATTGGCAGCCTCAGTTAATTCCTTATAGTAAGCAGTAGGATTTTTACGGGGGTCGGGGAGCTGAGCTTTTAGAGTGAGGACCTCGCTTAGTTTCCAAGGGGTATAAACCCATTGTTCCTGAAGCCTAGCGTACACGCGAGCCCTAGTTACATGGCCACCGCCATCCCTTCATTCAGGTAGTTCAGGATAAAAGAGGGGATGCACCTCTCTCATGGGGTGCTGTGCTCCCCAATCAGCGCACTTTCAGTGAATTTGTTCGCGATAATGCACAAGAGTTGCTACGTTCTGATATACCTCATCAGCCTGTAATTGGAATTTAAAAGCTCGATCTCCTATATCACGCAGTATTTGAGGAGGTATTCCTTCCTCGAAACACTGCTCCCATAGTGAAATTAAGCGGATCGCCATATTCTCCAAAGCCAGTTGCTGCGCAACTGGTTAAAAATCTTTCATGGTGCTCCAAATGTCCTCCGGGGTGTAAATGAAGTTCCGCATCCACTGGGATGCCTGAATTACTATGGCCTTTCTTTCCTCCGTTCCCAACAACGACCTAGTATAGACTCGCTTATCACTTAAGTCAGGTCTAAGGCGCTTGGGCGTGGTATCCAGGCAAGCTGTGTATCGGGGATCTATGGCAGTCTGAGTCGCGGGGAGAGAAATACAGGGTGCAAAGGGGAGGGGACAGCCGCGTCCGGCTGTAGGGATATCAAAGGTGAGGTAGTTGGTCGGAGAGTGGGAGGGGGAAGTAACGCACTTCGTACTGATCCGTCAGCAGGGGCTGTGGCAGCCGTTACCGGTGCTCCCGCGGCCGATGCTGCTCCAATTTGGCCCATCCGTAACAAAGGCACGGCTGGGTACAATCCCTGTAGGGCATAAGGAGGGGGTGGTCGGGCTTCTAATAAATCCTCTATTTCATCTCCAGTCTCCGGTCGAGTCATATAACTTTTGTCCGTCTCTAAACGGAACTGCCTATCCATTTGTGCGATATTTTCTTCCACCTTCCCTTTATCATAAGCTATAGCTTTCTGGGAGACTCTCTGTCCTGATTTAAGCTTTCCCAATTTCTCTTCTCTTATCCATCGTTGTTTTACCTCCTTCAACCATAGGTTCAAGGAGTCAAACATCGACTGGCGGCTTTTCTTCATAAACAGTTTGTTTTGGATGTAATTAATCTTTTCCTCGTCAAATGACCCCGTTAGAGGCCATTGCAAATCGGAATTATCTTTGGTGTACTTATTCCAAATTGTATTAAACAAAATTGGTGTAAGACCGTGTTTCACATACATATCAAAACTGGGGCTGCCCTCGGGAGGGGCAGGCTGTCTTTCTTCCAGCCGTTTATTTCGCCGACAGGAGCACCCGAAACATATTTCACTAAAACAAGACATTATTGTAATGTTCACACAATTCTACTCATATACTCCGAAAACATTCACATTTGGACGCGTCCTCCTCACCACTCACACTCTCATATTCTTGTATTTTCTCGCAATAAAGTGCTGTAAAGCTTCGCAAGACAATAACTTTTCAGTCCTGCTTACTTGTTCTATGCAAGTGACATGTCTTCAAAACGAACAGAGCCCGTCGACTCCTGTTCGGGGAATCGATTCAAAAGAATTCCAGACCAACAAAATTCAACAACAAAAGGAACAGTCACTAGACTGCTCTGAGATCACCTGGTACGCGAACCACGAACCCTCTTACAGGCCATCCCATGGTCCTGTTCTGGTTGGGCCGGGCGTCTGTGCACGTAGCTCCAGAACCCTAGCTTACCCAGTTGCTCCCAGGGCTTTCCCGAAGAGGATTCGGCAGAGCGAGTAACTCAGTACACCGCTAAGGCACCAGGTGTTGTCTAAAGTTTTCACCAAACAAGGCCGTGAGGTATCTACCCGCGCAGCCACTTCACCGCAACGTCACACCCTCAGATTCCCTTGTGGTCCACCTTCAAAAAGCAGTTAACCACTACCAAGGAGACAATTCTTCCAAGTGTTTCTCATCCAATACAATCAAAATTCACTCACCTGGTGCACTCAGGTCGATTGCGAGTTCTCACTGCCGACTCCTAGACAGACCGGCACAGTCTGTTTTTCTCTTGGGTTAAGCCCGTAGGACTCCGGCGTAGGGTCTTCAGCAGCTGGGAGGGATACTGGGCTCGAGAGTGGAATTTCTTGTTTTCGTACCACAAACGGGTGTTTCAAATCAGGATTCTCTTTCTGTCCACCCACTCAGCCAGAACTCCTCCCTGTCCCTTCTACTCCAGTTTACAGGAGGGGACGACCCTATCGCGGAGTCCCGGCGGCCAACTGAAGGAACCAAAATATTATACTAATGGACTATACTCACCAATAGCCCATATACCTTATTAAAAAAAAAGAATAAGTCAGTCGGCAATGGAGAAGGTTTCATTGTTTATTCTGCAAATACAAGCCATGACAGGGGAGCCTCAGTCTACAGGACCCTCGGAGGTGCGCAGAGGAGACTGACTACATACAAGTGGCACAAAGCATATATACGTTTCACACATAGCACGATGTCACCTTACTAGGAAAGATACTACTTGTCAGTGAGCCAGCAGGAAGACTCATATAAGGCACAATTGATTGCTAGTAGCTAGGCCTAAGCTATTCCGGGGGCAGGTCAGTCAGGGCCTCCCTTTCTATCTGTAGCTCGGGGAATGCAGGAACGGGATCTGCTAGAATGTGCGCATCCCACAAGAAGGGCAGGTGTGACCTTGAGTTTCCCTGAGCTACAAACTAACGAGTGGGGCAGACAGCTAGGTCTGCCATCGTGGTTTCGTACAGAAAGCCTAATCACGTGATTTCAGGGAAACAGTATTGGAGACAGAGAAACGAAACAAGATGGCTCTAGTCGCACCAATAGGTTTAGGCAACACTGAAGTGAATCGTTCCTATCTTTAATAATACAATGTGAATAATGCAGTGCTAACGTGCGGTTATAAGGTTATATTGTAAATATTAGGCCAATAACATGTATTCATCGTATTTATATCCCATCAGACAGCCTGCACATGTACAGCATGAATAGTGGCCATTCACATGAGGCATGCCCCACAGTGCTCCAGGTGCTTTTGAGGTCGTGTCACTGTTTCAAAAGTGTGTGTGCACAAATTTGTCCCTCAAACTTGAGCTTCTCTTGAAGCAAAAGGTGCGTACAGGCCAGTAATTAATGGTTCATTCAGGTATTTCTGGTGTTTAGTGATTATTGTCTTACCTGCATTAGATATAGAGTGAATGTAGTGAGCACAACACTTGAGCCTTTCATTGTGCTCTCTTTGGTAGTTCTCTAAGAAAGCTTCTCTATTATTGTTTTGATCGCATTTCTTTACGTGTTTGACAATTCTAGTGGGGTATCTCTGTGCCATGAGTCTGTCTTCAAGTCTGTTGGCCTGTTCTTTGAAAGTATTAATAATGGAACAATTGCACCTAATTTAAAACAACTGGTAAACAGTAGGGTTTCTCTCAGTGATCTCGGGGGATGGTTGTCGAAGGAGAGTAGACTATTTTTGTCTATCGTTTTATCATGAACCTTTGTAACAAACTTATTGTCAATGATCTGTAAGTTGAGATCAAGGAATGTAGTTGTATCATTACTGACCAGGTGTGTGAATCTAAGGAAGGCGTCTCTAGTGTTAGCCCAGGTTGAGATGTCAATGGCTGATTTCAGGTCACCCTGCAAAATGATAAGAATATCATCAATGAGAACAACAAAAAGTGACGCACCAGCGGCGTAAAAGTGATGCACAGCCTCATAAATGTGGCCCGTTATATCCCTGTGCTTCGGAAGTGCTGTAGCTTGGCGCTGCCAAAAGGCTTGCAGTGCAACGCCATGGCACTTCCTTGTAGATCTGCCCCTTACTATTTTAGCATGTGAAACTAGCAAATGCAATAATGTCCTATTACTTACCGGTACTCTTCATTACTTTGGGTCCGGTTGTCCTCGTCCCCTTCGTACTGAATAGTGAGATTAACCAACTCAAAGACAGAAAAAAGAAAAGCAGGGATGCTGGTACGCCCCTCCCTCTCCCTATAGGGAGTACATAAGGGTACAGTACCCACCATGCCTCCTGAACCACCAAGCCCAAGATGAGGGCCGGAAAGCCCGGGAGGGAGGGATGGTACGAAGGGGACGAGGACAACGGGACCCGGAGTAATGAAGATTACCGGTAAGTAATAGGACATTACCTCCAGGTCCCTCCTGTCCTCGACCCCCTTCGTACTGAATAGTGAGAATAACCAAGCCGCAACCGGCCATCATCAAACAACAAACCACCAGGACACAACTGTACAGCAAATCCAGCAATTTATTGCAAATAACAGCACAGTAGAAGGAAGCAAGGGGAATCAGGAACACACAGCCCTAAGAACCCCCAAAGTAAGTGTCATCACCCAGAACATTGTGGATACTATAATGCCTAACAAAGGTATTAGCCGAAGCCCAAGCGGCGGCCCAACAAATCTCCGAACGGGACACACCCCGAACCTCCGCCCAAGAAGCAGCCACCCCCCTAGTAGAACGCCCCTGCACCCCAGCCGGGGGAGGAGAACCAGAAAGAGACTAGGCCAGAACAATAACCTGCTTCAGCGAACGCCCAATGGAAGAAGAAGAAGCACTACAACCCCTGGAGACAGCACCATAAGAAACAAACAGGGAGTCAGAAAGCCGAAAGGCACGGGTCCGAGCAACATAGACCCGCAAGGCCCGGCAAACATCCAGTAAGGACCAAGGAAGGTTGTCCCCGTCCACCTGAGCTGAATCCAAAGACGGCAGGACCAGCTTCCGAGAGCGATGAAATTGAGAGGAAACTTTAGGAACGAAGGAGGAATCCAGACGAAGCACCGTCCCGTCAGCAGAGAAGGTCAAAAAAGGCTCCCGAGCCATCAAAGCACCCAGTTCCCCCAGGCGACGAGCAGAAGTGATAGCCACCAAAAAAACAACCTTCAGGGTGACAAACTTCATATAAACCTCCTCCAAAGGCTCAAAGGGATCAGCAACCAAAACTCTCAAAACCAATGGAAGATCCCAGAGAGGAAAAGAAGGACGCACAATAGGGTGGGAATTCGCAAAACTGCGCAACAAACGAGAAACCAAACCATCAACATCAGGCAGGTTTCCCCAAGGAGCCCGAAAAGCCCTGATAGCAGCCCACTGAGCCCGGAGAGTAGAGACAGACAAACGCTTCTCGAACCCATCCCAAAGGAACTGAAGAACAACAGGCAAAGGACAAACCAAGGGAGACAAGGCCAGGCCAAGACGCCAACGCTCAAAGTTACCCAAATGTCTACCATAGGACTGAAGGGTAGAGGGTTTCCGAGACCGCTGAATAGCCAAGTCTAAATGCTCCTGGAGGCCCCTATTCCACCACCCCTGCCTTTCAACCACCAAACCGACAGCTGAAGTTGAAGCAGGGGCAACATCGGAGAGGACCGCAACGGAGATGGAGGGAAGGGAAAGAACCACGGACCCTGAACAGCCAACAGCATCAGAGTGGGAAACCAAGACCTGCGGGCCAGAAAGGCACCACCACCTCCCGATCCTCCATCAGCAGCCGAGACAGAAAGCGAGATATCAGAACCAGAGGAGGTAAGGCGTAAAGCAGGCGGGAAGGCCAAGGAAGGGACTGGGCATCCACCCCCCAAGACCCCTCCTGAGGAATCCGGGAGAAGAACCGGGGAAGCTGCGCATTGTGCCGGGAAGCAAAGAGGTCCAGAAAGGGAAGGTCAAACCTCACGCACACCTGATGAAAGGCCACCGGAGTCAAGGCAAACTCCAGGGAGGCAGGAAAAAAATGACTGAGGACACCCGCCACCCCATTGTCCACCCCCAGACATGTACAGCCACCAGGGACAGAAGATGGCACTCCGCCCAGCAAAACAAGGGGGACACCACCGTGTTCAGGGACCGAAACGGATACCGCCCTGGTGATTCAAGTAGGCCACCGTCACCGAGTTGTCCGACCGAACCAATACATGCTGGCCCATCAGAAGGAGCCGAAACCCCCGGACAGCCCGACACACAGCAGACAACTCCTGCCTGTTCGAAGACTGACGGCCCCTCTAGGAGGGACCAACGACCCTGAAGGCACTCTGACCCCAAAGTCGCCACAAGCCCAGAGCGCTGGCATCCGTCGTGGGGAACACTGGAGGCGGAGCCTGCAGAGGCAAGCCCTTGTCCAGATTGGATGACAGAGACCAACAACGCAGGACAGGAAGGATTGACAGGGACACAGGAACCCAAAGGGACAAGTCCCCCGACAAGGGATCCCACCGAGCCAGAAGGTAGGACCACAGAGGACGAAGATTGAAACGCGCCCAAGGCACCATGAACACTGTGGCCGCCATCAGACCCAGAAGGCCCAACCAAAGACGTACCTGGAAGGACCGACCCACCAGAAACCGATGTGCCAGGGAGCACAGGGTCACAGCACGAGCCACTGGCAGGAAGACCGATTCAAATCCATGCGGAAACGCGCCCCTATTAACTGCCAGTCCTGAGACAGCAGAAGCTGGCATTTGGGGAGATTCAACAGGAACCCATGGTCCCGCAAGTCCGCACACATCAACCTCTGATCCAACAACAACTGAGCGGAAGGAGCATGCAGGAGCCAATCGTCTAGATAAGGATAAACCACCATCCCCTGGAGGTGCAAGAAAGCCACCAAAAAGCCACCACCTTGGTAAACACATTCGAAGCTGACCTGAGGCCGAAGGGAAGAACCATGAACTGGTAATGCACCCCCAGAAGACAAAAGCGCAGGAAGGGATGGGAGAGAGGATGCACAGGCACCTGAAAATAGGCATCCTGGAGGTCCAGGGAGCACATGAAATGACCCTGGAGAACCAGGGGAATCACCTGCTGAAGAGTCTCCATCTTGAATGGAATCCGCATCACAAACTTGTTCAGGGCCTTGAGATCTAGAACAAGGCAAAACCCCCCAGTCACCTTGGGCACCAGAAAAATGATGGAGTAAAACCCCCGACCCAGCTCCCCCGGAGGAACTACTTGAACAGCCCCCTTGTCCAACAGAGACTGAACCCCCAGAGACAGTTCTGCACGTTTGGACTGGCAGGACGGCCAAGGAGTCGGACGGACCCCCGATTCCGGAGGCGGGCTTGAGATCTCCACCAGGTACCCCAAACGGATCACGTCCAGGACTCATAAGTCTGAACAGGAGGACATCCAGGCCAGAAGAAACAACCGAAGCCGACCTCCTACCAAGGATCTGACCTCGGACCCCAGATAGTCAGGAACGAGGCTTCTTAGGAGGGGACCTCGCCTTCTTGTCCTGACCCCGACCAGGCTGAAAACAACCATGACCCCTGGCAAACTGCCTGTGAGAAGAGGGCCGAAAAAAAGGCTTCGACTTAGAAAAATCAGGAGCAGCCGAGGGCAGCTTGAAAGAGGAGGAATGTTTCTTCTCCTTGAAAAGCTGATGAAGCTTGCCCTCCAACTCCGCCCCAAACAACATGGAACCCTGAAAGGGCAAACGAAGGGCAGCAGACTTCTGGGCCGAATCGGTCTTCCAGTCCTTGAGGACCACGTTCCTACGAGTAGCAATGCAAGCACCCCCGACAGAGCAGAGGCATGCACCACATCGAAGGAAACGTCCGATAGAAACTCCACCTGACGCTTAATGTGAGCCAGAATGTCAGAACAGTCCGTGGCATTATCCATGGAACCATACAAAGTCTTCATGTCCGAAAGCAAAGACTGAGCCACATAAGTCCCGTAAATGCTAGCCCGCAGCGCCAGATGGGAACCAGAATACACCTTACAAAGGGACGCGTCCACCCTCTTATCAACATGATCACGGACATAAGCCTCCTCGGCCAAAAAGGTGCGCCCCACCAGACTCGCCACAAAAGAATCCACAGGAACAGAGTCCGGCAAATCCTTAGGCATATCCTGAAGAGGATACAGCTTGGCCATGAAGCGAGGAAGCAGGATGCGATCCGGATCCTTCAATTCCCGATCCAAAACCTCCTTCACACATGGATGAACAGGCATAACCACTGGCGCAGTGTACCGGAACTGGTGAAGCAAGGAATCCCCAGAAGTACCAGGTACATCATCCACAGGGAACCCCATATTCGCCTTAACATGGCTCAACAAGTCCGGCAACATATCCTTATCGATATATTTGCCTTTAATCAAATCAGCGTCCAAACCATCCTCCTCTGAACCAGAGGAAGAAGAAGAAGAAGAAGACGGAGGTGGAACACCTCTGAACCGCGACTTGGACTTGGCCTTGGATCCCTTGGACCTGGGACCCCCCATCTCCAACAAAGTCTCCTTAATCAGGGCCTTCAACCTGACATCACCACCCCTGGAACGACGCCGTGAACGGCTAGGCGAAGGAGAAGAGGAGGAGGAATCCGAAGAAGATGAGGCCACCGAAAGATGCTTGCGCTTATCAGCATGCTTCCCCATGGCAGAGAACAGCAGGGAACCAGAGGCAGCCAAACACCCCCAGCAAGGCAAAACCAGGAAATCCAGCAAGCAAGCCTGTCAACGAGGGGCCCAGGCAGCAGACAGCAAACAGCACAAGCCCAGAACAAGCACCATGCACCCAGCCACAGCCAAGAACGAATGCAGGGGAAAAAAGAAACAAACAACACTTTTAAAAGGCTCCAAAAACCGCTATGCGGTACTCACGCGAACGACCAGCAACACAGCATCAAAACCGCCGGCAGCCGACCATCCCAAAGCCTGACTTCCTGCCCCAAACAAAGGAAGTCAGGTGCGCGCCGGAAGGAAGCACCCCAGCCACACAGGGGCCGCCGCACCACCGGAGCATCTCCAGAGCTCGGCCGCGTCTAGTAAAGCCAAGCAGAACGGAGACGGGGCCCGGACACACCCAGCTGTAGGAATCCAGAACCTCAGGAAACAGGAATTGCCAGGATGTGCCCCAGGAGACCCCTCAAGCCCCGCAGGAGGGGAAACCCGGAAGACCAGCCTCACCCGAAGCCATGCAGCAGGTAAGCTCCAGGAGCCAACCGGCTCCTGGATCCAAACAGAAAAACGTCGTAAGACAGAAAAAAGAACAGGAGGCATGCTGGGTACTGTACCCTTATGTACTCCCTATAGGGAGAGGGAGGGGCATACCAGCATCCCTGCTTTTCTTTTTTCTGTCGTTGAGATGGTTAATCTCACTATTCAGTACGAAGTGGACGAGGACAGGAGGGACCTGGGGGTAATGCTGCATTTTGCAACGCCACATGGAATGAGCACCGATAGAAAAGCAGATATTGTGCACTGCGATTTCGTGTACAGAAGCACATTTTTTTATGGGGGTTTATGTTGCAGTGTCGTTTAGTAACAGAAGTCATGCTGAAGTGGTATGCAACCGGAGCTCAAAGATTCTTTATTTTATTTTAATCGCATGTGTGTGCTCCTGTTTAAGAACAAAGGTGTGTGCGTGCCCTGGGGTTTTCAAGATGCGTTTCGATTATTGAATATTTCTGTTGAGTTCTATGTTTACGAGCTGTACTCATGTTCAGGAGGATGCAGTAAAATAATATAAACATGATGATAATTCTGTGTCACCGTGAATTAATTGTGCAAGATGTCCACGTCCACTTTCTATGTTGAATACAGTCAGAGATCAGAATACACCTACACAACTACGCCTAGACCTCATTGAGGTATTTTAATGTTACCCCAGCACTCAACGGAGATACCCCCACAGAGCTTTGAGACCCCCACCGGCACCTTGAAACCCTCACGGGTGAGTAGTTGCGCTTTACCAACCCTGATTTATGGATTGAGTGTGGGGAGACTCTGTCTTGAATGACTGGGCTCCATGAATCATGTGTCATGCCAAGCCAAAACTGAGGGAGATTACTGTTTTCTGAAGTGTGTGGAGGCCTTCAAGTCCAAATACAGGCTTAGTTTGAATGGCTGGTGATTCCTATGTGTTTTAATGCCCTTTTACTCGCCACACAGAGAGTAATATACCAGCCATCTGAATGCAGGTGCTAGAGTATTCTCGTATGTATACAAGAGTATATAAAATAAGCATGATGATGGCTCAAGATAAAGGATTCCATTTAAAGATTACATATATTCCTAATGCAGAAGAGCGGCCTATCTCATGTGAACATGAGTTCACATCCTAAATAGACAGGGTAGCACCCTAAGCATTGTTTCATGTATATATTTTATTTGTTTGTTTATTTATTTATTTGTTCCTCGATACTAATGATTCAGGGAGCAGGCCAATGATTAATAGCAACAATATTTTTGCCCACTTCTTGATATATATGATGTTCTACAAATCTTTGAGGTGGGGACGACAGACTAAAGAGGGATAGACCTATATGGAGAACAATATGGAATAACCCAGAATATGCTGATCTTAGTTGATAGTAATTTCAAAATGCTTTCTTTAACTCAATCAAGTCATTTGTTTCTAATTGTTGTTGGCCTTTTGTATATAAGCTTTGCACTAGTTTTTAATCTTGTAATACATTGTTTATGAAGCCTGGCATTTTCTGTATGAGCATAATTGCTTCTTTTTTAATGTAAATTTTAACTGTATGTTTTTGTATATTGTCATTTTTTGTAAACAGCCCTGAAGAAGTCCCAAGAGGACAAAACGCGTTGGCTGTAGCTCCTGTATATACTTTTCACTTTCAACTGAATCGAATAAAAGAACTCTCAAAGAACACAAGTAATAGCTGATGTGATTATTTCTGTTAACCTTATCAAAATTAACAGTCTCTGCAAACATTGAAGTGGTGCACCTTGACCTTGTTTATAGTATTTCATAGTTCAAGTTTTGAACCAACACTGTAACGGTGGGTGTTTTTGAAGTGTGCACACATATTGTCCCATGTACTATAGTGTGGGTCTAAAATAATCTTGGGAGAATACTTGACTAGGTGCTGTTCTGTTGGGAATCCTCCACCGTTGCTCTTTTTCTAAACAAATATTTTTGCCATGCCACTGTTTCCTACTTTAGCTAAAAAAAAAGGTTAAGCGAAAGAGTAATCCACCTCTTCCTATTAAGTTTGGCTTTAAATTATTTTACGATTTTAGTGGTTGATTCAGGTTCCATGCTCTGAAGCTATGATAGGATCAACTGATGTGAAGAAACCACTACAAATTTGCTATAGGCCTCCCAGATTGTATAATTCCAACAGAAGGAAGTACTGAGTCAATTATATCTTTAGGTATTTGAATGGATTTCTATTACAGCTCTGTATCCTGCAAGGAGAATATAGTAGAAAATAAAACAGTCTTGGAGGTTAAAACAACATCTGTGTGAGTTTAGTTGGTATAAACTTGGGATGGTATTTGTAATAAAACTATAAACACAGCTGTGTGAGGTTTTTTAATTACTTATGATTAAATACGTCTAGGCATTGATTAATGGAATATATTGAATATAGGTAGCTTTTTTCACATGTTGTCCTCTTCATCTTTGGATCTGTTTGTTGTCGTATCTCATGATTGCGGTGTGGCAGGTTTGCTGGTTCGCCCCACACCACTGCAGTGGCTCCGCCGGGCATCGAGAGCTCCTCGCTCCCGGTCTCTGAGTCGGCCGAGGAGGCGAGTGCCCCTGGATTTAGCTGCCGGCTGCCCCCAAGCGAGTCAGGTGCCCCAGGCGGCAGCGCAACCATCCTGCCCGTATCGCAGCACAGACCGAGAGCCACGGGGTCGGACAGACCGTGGGAATCATTGCTGGAAACACCGCTGGATTCTTTGGAGAAAGACGCTGCTAGCCCCGACCCCCAGCTCGGCCCATAACAACACTGAGAGCGTGGAGATATCCGATCCGATCCGATCTCCCTCCCTCTCTGTATTAAAATTTGGTGCACAAGAATTTGCACGCAGTGAAACGAACAATTGGCCACACAGCACATTACCAGCATAAGGTGGCCCTGACCCAGCCTGCAGCCAGATCTTATTGATTAGACTACGACTACTGTGGTAACATCGTGAACACCTTATAGCCACTTGTACATAGTGTACTCTTTTTTCTGCGGCTTATAGCTTTATGCTAACATGGTTGTCAACATAGCTCGGTTCACAGCGTGGCAAAATGGCTGACCACAACAACAACAAGAGTGAATAGCCCTCCCCCTGCCTCTGATCACTTTAATCAGAGCTTAACAACAAACCGAGTGGAACTGAAACTAAAACTTAACAACTGAGAAAGGACTAAAAATCATTTCAAGGCTGCATGGAAAATGAAATAAGACTAAACCCGGAGATCCACAGTTAATAGAAAAAGACATAGGACTACACAGTGGTCTAGGAGGCTCGTCCCAAGGAGATAGCCAGTTTGGAACAACTCCACCACAAGGATTTAACTCATAAGCTACGTCCCCGACCACCCTCTCAACAGCGGCAAGGTACTGTTTCTGCCTTATTTTTATTTTATTTTTATTTTTTACTTTCATCCCTCTATCCCCATGAGAACAATGGCTCCAGCAACAGCAACAAATGGCCTCCATTACGCACTGACCCTCACAAAGGCTGGCTAACAACACTGCCTAGCACGGAAATAACCAAAATCGATATAGGACTTCCCCACCCTCATCACCTACCAGCAAAATAGAAATTGGTCTAAAATGATCAGCTATGGATAGAAAGCGAAACTGACTAAACCCATGGTCTCAACTCATGAAAACAAACAGAGGACTACATCACAATTACCCACCTCCTCTAATGTGTCGGCCATCTTAGACTAGTCACCCCATTACTTACCATTCCTAAGGATTCGGCCATCTTAGACTAATCACCCTCACTATTCACACATGCCCACCTCTTAAGTTGAACAACCCCACCCTTCTCGCATTTACAATAGCGCAGTATCAACACTTCCGACAAGCCTGTTAGTTTTCTTAGCCCTCATTACACCATCCCTCCCTTACCCTACAACATCCTCCACTTAACTTCACCTCAACTCTCAATGTGGAACCCTCAGGCATGCACACTTATAAAATCAATTACCCCCCTGAGCTCCCTAAAAAAAAGCCAAACATTTTAAACACAACTTCCTGAAGTCCCACCCTGAAACCCCCTTTGCGGACTCTTACCTCTCACTAAACAATGGAGTCAAGACCACCGATATCATCTTCTACACCAAACGTAGAGTGCAATGGAGGAAAACCTTCCTCACCTTACTCGCGATCTGCGCCACTAGGAAGTCCGCTCATGGCCTAGCACTTTCCATTGCACCTTCCCATTCCTTCCCAGCGAGAGCAACCATCACTATCCACAACAACGGCATTATCCTGATTCAGTCCATGGACTGGAACCTTAACCTGTTTGATACATTGTTCCCCACCTTCAAAGAACATGTCTCCAATCCTCCGACTCCTACCCATCGGACCTCCAATCATAGCACCCAAGACTCCACAGTGCTTCCTACCACTAGTCCCCTCACCCATCCCGCCTTCCCTCCTTCTACCCTAGCACCGCTTCACAATGACACACCCCTCCTCCCTCTCCCCAGTACTCTTGTCACACACTCACCTGCTATAGTTACCTCACCCCCTCCTTTTCCAGGCAGAGATCGCTCCTCTCCCTACATCGCCCCCACCCCCATCCCCCTTCCCCCTCCCATACCCCTCACCGCCTGCTGCCAGATGGACACTCAGAACACCCTACCTCCTTCAACTCCTCTCCCTCACCCCGCAATAGGTCCATTTCCACTCCGAGAACCCTCTCCCTTCCCATCCTTAGACCCCATTGCCACATTAGCACTCCCGTCATCCCTATCCCACACTTTTCCCCCACCTTCCCTCCACCTCCTTCCACCAACCCCCTCACCAGTCCCACCACCACCCCGACCCTAGCTTCCCCTCACAATGGCATACCCCTCCCCTCCCATGACAGTACCCTTGACACTCATTCACCCTCAGCTCCCTTCCCCAACTACACCCCCATTCCTAACTCCACTCTGGACATGATTATGTCCACCCTCCTCCAAATCAAAGAGGATCTTCATACCTTCAAAGAGCTACTCTCTACTCAACCCAGACATCCCTTAACCACCATTACCTCCTCTCCTAACAAGTCCCCCACCCATCCTATTCACTCCCGCGCACAAAACTCTCCTCACCCAACCTCAATCCCCGCTCGTAATTCCGCCACCCGTCCTCGACGCACCATCAATCCACTCTCGGAATACGACATACGCTCCCTCCTACGCTTCTATGATCCCGTTCTCCTGAACAACAAAGCCACCACACACCTTCCCATCCCCACTATTCACTCCAACCCTCTTAGGTCCCCCACACACAACAATAGAGGCTCAGTCCCTAATAACCTTAAAAAAGTCACCCTCACTCTAGATCCCGCCTCTTCCCTTATCAACCCACGGCCCAAGTGCACTCTACTCTACTGCAGATCGGCCCCATGACACTCCTCCAACATAGCTGACCTTATCAACACACTAGACCTTGACCTGACCATTCTCACTGAAACCTGGTTAACAGAATCCTCTACGCCAATCATTGACATTCTAGTTCTCCCCAATTATCACATCATTAGACTGGACAGGAATGGCAAGACAGGCGGTGGAATCACATGCATTTACAGGAGCAACCTCTCAGTTACCAGAGCCACCTCCCCTATACTCTCTTCCTGTGAATACATCTGCCTCGACGTCATCAGCGAGAACAAACCTGTATGCTCTCTACATATCATTTACCACCCACCGGGGGACAACCTCACCTTCACCCAACAACTCATGGACACGATCACAACCAACTCCGGTCAGCAAAAAACTCAGATATTCCTTGGAGACTTCAACCTCCACTGGAATGATCACAATGACGCGGTAGTAAATAGTCTCAAGAACTTTCTCAACGCTCTTGACCTCACCCAAATCTGCAACAGCCCCACTCATGACAAAGGCTCTATCCTCGACATAATCATCTCCAAAGACGAATCTACCCAACTTGGGTCAATCCAACCCTGTGACCGGTCTGATCACCACATTATCACATTCTTCATCAACGAAAATGTCAAACTCAACCCGGCTCAATCCACCAAACTTAAGGTCTGGAAAAGAGACCTGAAGAAACTCAACCCTAACTCATTACCTTCCCCCAGCTGCAATCTTCTACTTCCCCCTACAAGTGCCTCAGACGCTCAGGCTCTCACTGACCACTACCTTAACTCTATGGCCTCAATAATCAATGAGTTCGCCCCCTGCAACTTAAGAGAGTCTCCGCTAAGAACTCAAAACCATGGTACGATGGTAGGCTCAATGAAGATAGACGAGCCATGAGACTGGCAGAGCGCAACTGGAGATCAGCCCCCTCGGCTCTTCACCTGAAAGCTCTTAAGAAAAAGAGATACGCCTACTACAGGAAAATCAAATGCTCAAAAGCAGATTTCTTTAGCCACCAGCTTGACCAAGCAAAAAAACGGCCAAAAAAAACTGTTTGAGCTAATCAAAACACAATCCAAGGAACAACCTCAACAATCACATATCACTATGAGCACTCTACCGTCATGTGAAGAATTCTCTGCCTTCTTTAATATAAAGACAGATAATATCAGGAACGACCTCCTCAATGATCTAAGCCTTTACTCTAGCCCCCACAGCTCCACACCCATTGAACTAAAAAACAATGCTACATGGTCGTCCTTTGACACCTACACAGAAGAAACAATTGGCAAACTGCTCAGTACTGTGAAACCTTCTAATCACCTCATGTAGCCCCTCCCTGCAAACACTGTAAAGGACTTCATCCCACTGCTTCTCCCGCTCTGGACCAAAATTATTAACAGCTCATTTCAACAAGGACTCATCCCCGACTCCCTCAAAGTGGGACAAGTTTCGCCTATACTCAAGAAACCCACAGCAGACCCTCCTGACCTAAACAATTACCGTCCTATCTTCACTATCCCTACCTTGGCCAAACTGCTGGAAAAATGCGTCCAACTCCAATTGACAAAACACATTGATCAGTTTGACCTCCTCAACTCTCATCAATCAGGCTTCCGAGCAGGACACAGCACAGAATCAGCCATGACACACATAATTGATGACGCTCTCCAAATCTTAGATCAGAATGATACCTGCCTACTCATCCTACTTGATCTCTCATCAGCCTTTGACACTGTCAAACACGAGAACCTACTCGAGCTGCTGAATATCAGAATGGGTCTATCAGGGACTGTACTCAAGTGGTTTACCTCCTTTCTGCATAACCGGTCCCAGAAATTCAAGATCAACAACTCTATGTCCTCATCTGTTCCCGTAACACTAGGCGTCCCACAAGGATCCTCCTTATCCTCACCATTGTTCAACTTAGTCATGGAGCCACTCATCATTTTGCTGCAAGCATCTAATGTACAATTTCACATGTACGCTGACGACACTCAAATCTACCTCAAAATACAATCCCCTGAAGACATCATTTTACTCAACTCAACGCTTAAGAAGACCCAGACATGGCTGGCCGAGAATCACCTCAAACTTAACTCTCTAAAAACGGAATTCCTTCTTATTTCACCTCCCACTAAAATCTCTATCACTCAGACTCGGCTTAAACACCTAACTGCACTCAACGTCCAACCTACCATCGCGGATTCAGCGAAATCTTTAGGCGTAACCCATGACGCCAATCTCAATATGCAACATCATATCAGCATGGCAACTAAGGGAGCTAATTTCCAACTCAATACTCTGAGGAAGCTTAAACCCTTCCTCTCAGCCAAGGACTTCCAAACCGCAGTACATGTGCTAGTCATTCCTCGGATAGACTATGGAAGCGTCGCCCTCTGTGGTCTCCCCCTCTCAGCTACCACACCACTAAGAGCCTCTATGAACGCTACAGCGAGACTTATCACTGGATCAAAAAAACCCTCGCACATTTCCCCTGACTTAAAATCCCTGAACTGGCTGCCTTTCGAAGCTAGAATCCATCTGAAAATCATCTGAATTACTCACATGGCTGTACACCACAACTCACCCAGCTACCTCACTCAGAAGCTGACAATTTCAGGTGGCGCAAGAGCCACTAGAAGCACAAACAAATCTTCTTCTGAAACCTCAAAGATTCCGGAAGGAAAAAACTTATAAACTCTCCTTCTCAGGAATGGCACCCAGGATCTGGAATGCCCTCCCTCCAGAAACCAGACTTATCTCCTCTACTGCATTCTTCAAAAAAGAAGTAAAAGGGATCCTCATGGCTAAATTCACCTGAACAATTGCCTTGGATCTACAGAGACTCTTCAGTTATCCTCTTACGATATTTCTTGTCTGATCTAATTTGTTCCTTTGTCCGCTATTTTATTTGCTCTCCATTGATAACCTACAGACATTCCGCGCACAATAACCCTTTTAATCACTCGCTCGTTTTTCTTATTCCATGTATTTGTAAAGCGCTCTGATATCTGCAAGGATCTTGTTCGCGCTATATTAAACGTTCAAAATAAATAAATAAATAACTGACAGTAAGAGCCTCATTTGGGGTATAGGGCGCTAGCCTTCCAGATTCTGCGCTGGTGGTGGAGTTGGGCCCTACCGGCGCCACAGCAATCCATCCACCATATCTAGAGCTACTGCCTGCGTGGCAGGGAGTTTTCACTTAACTGCTCCACTTCATAAGCTCTTTCAACATGACTGACAGGCTGGCATTTTCTTTTCATTTTTCAAACAGAAATGCCCCAAGAGTTGTTTGATTTTGAAAAATGTTCATTAAAACCCTGACACGTTGGAAGTTTCCTGCACTTGGGGGCAGTGACCATTTTTCCAACCCTTGATGGCCATTTTGTGCATGGAGACCCGCCCAGGACAACGCACAGAAGACATGGCAGTGGTCTTTTTGTACTAATAGGGCAGATCTTCTGAAGCCTTGTGGGCTGGTGGTTATGTGGCTGTGGACCCACATGTCTGTGGCACTGAAGATAGATGTGTCCCAATGTGTGCCATGGGAAAAAAATCTGACAAAATGAGCAACTGCAAGGGAAATCCGAATCACAATTACCCATTCCCTGATAATTCCTTGTTACCTAAGGGGATACACATGGTACTACTTGTAATCCACTTTAACCCCCCCAAACACCAATATCAGCAGTATCAGTAGTTCTGGGAGTCAGGGTCGCTAGTTCCTACGTGGGTACTAGTGACTTGAGGCCCTACCTACATCTCACACAATAAACAAATTCTAAAATACTAGTGCTGTACCTAAGAGAATTGTGTGAATAAATCATTTTTTGAGCACATTAACCTGGCTGGGAAGCATTAAAGCACTATACGTGAGAACAGGGAATGTTCATGTATTGTGAACGTAAGACTTTGTGGAATGTGTATTGGTTGTGGGATAGGATGTCTCTTCCTTTGGGGCCTGGGTAACTAGGTCAGTATCGACCATATACCATATAGACGAAGTGCTTTTTCAATTCTTTTCTGAGTGAAGAGGGGTGACCCATATGTGCACTGCAAGGATGTTCCCAATCAGAAGACAGTAAAACGTTGCCTCAAATTATTCTTACCTATTATTCCCGGTGGGCCAGTTTGCCCTAAAAAAGAACATCAAAATAATAATTTACATATCGTTTTCAAAATGGTAAATCTCTCGATTCAATGAAGAGTTCTGTAAATTGGGAATTTGGGAAGAGGGGAATATAAAATAGAGAAGCAAATACTTATAAAGGGAGCGCAGTGATAATGTTTCTCACACAAACTTCACAAATAAATGTAAACTTGCAGAAAGTAGATCTGTGTGTGTATGTAATGTGGTAATGTAGCACTACATATGAGGGTGTATTTCATTGTGGAAAGTTTGGAATTCCTACAGGTGAAAAATTGACTGATAGCACAATACTTTCTTTTCATATCCATTCCTTTGCGCACCCTTATTTCAAATATACTTCCCCAAACCAGCATTTACCCCAGGAGGAAAGTCCTTCTGCTTGGTTGCTTTTTTGCAACTGAGTAAGTGCAGCTATGCAGAGGAGTACTGATTTGTTCTGAAGAAACCTTTTTGGGAGAAGAAAGAGGTACTGACTCTCACTGTTTTAATCAGAGCCTTTTGAGATTGGTCTCTCATGGCTTAACCCCACCAAAAATTGAGCGCCAAAAAAAACCCTCATGGGGTATATTTACAGGCCCTGTGCGAGGCCGGAACATCACTTTTTGTAATATACAGTGGAGCACATAGCTTCGCCATACCGACACAGCCACGTAAAGCCACCCTCTGTGGCTTTTCAAGACTGTGTAGATATGGAACGGGGCAAAGCAGCGCAAATTGCTGAGTTGCCTCACACAGAGTCACGGAGGCATGCCATGGGCATTGCAGTTGGTGTTCCAACAAAATGCTTATAGGTTTTGACACATTCCCAGATTTACAACATGGCGTGAATCTTGGAATATGTTGAAACCATGCACCCTCCCAGGGGTGGCATAACGGAGGGAAATAACATTATTCCGCAGAACACATAGAAAGAAGAAAACACTACCAATGGTTGTTTATGTGCAGGAAGGTGTCCCTTACTGCACAAAAAACAATCAATCCAACAACACAGACACCCTTGCACCATGGATAAAAAGACAGGGTTCCTTCCAGAAGATTTGTTTTCTCCTGACAGATAGCAGATTAGGGACTCCAGATTATGAGCTGAATACCCTGTGGCACAATTAAAATATACTGCTGGATAGAATGTCTCAATACTCCTATCCCCAGACTGTTAACAGTGGTGTGTTAATGTTGGAATTGCTTCATGATGAGAACCGAAACTCTGTTGCCATATGCACCCGAATTACCCAATTGGCATTTGACCAAATTTGTATCATTCGTCGGAGCTTACACATTTATGCAACAGGACTGACTATGGTATTCTGGTAGGCAGTTTGTAGCCTTTAGGCGACTGAGGTAAGTTGCCGCAACTCAGGCATGATTGAAATAAAGGTTGCTAAAACTACTGGCCATGCTGTTTTCTCTAGGTTCGGGGTAGAAATGGATTTCAAATCCATAGGGGATACTCCTGGAAATCACCAATACGTCCCTTTAGCATACAATAAAAATAGATAGTCCAAAAGACTGTGGAAAAACTAGAAGAATATCGATTCACATGCATTCGGCTTATGTTTCTCCACCTGAAACAATTAACTGCTGGTCATCTGTGACTGTTTTTTTTGTTCCAACTCCAGACGATGTCGTTTCTGCAAAGCTGAGGAGGCAGATTTCCTATACATGTTGTAGGAATGCTCAGTACTGACACATACTATTGAAAAGGGTTGTGGCTGACGTGAACAAAGCCACTAGCTGTGCTCTGAGGGTCACACAGTGGACTTGGCTTCTGGGCTTATTCATCCACCCAGAATCAATAACTGCAGAAGTCAAAAGAGGTCCCCTATAGTCCACCTGGCATAATGATATGCTTGATGAGCGGTAGCAAAAGTTGTTATTGTGATATTAGTGACCTTAGTGACCAGGAAACGAGGGACACTTTAGGTATGGAAAGTAACATTGATGGAATCTGGCAAGGAATCACAGGACAAATCCCTCTGAAATAGATACTGAGGATTTGATTCACAAAAGTAAACTTACACTCTTGTGTAAGTTTACTCTTTTTGGTACTCATAAACTACAAATTAATAGTAAATTGACGACTGCAGAGTCTCTGGAGTCAGGGAGTGAAAATCAGCTGCTCTTAACTATAATCTCCTCTAAGCTATTTCCAACAATCAGTTAAGCAGGCGTGGCGATGAAAGGACGGGATATGGAAAAACTGTACAAGATACAAATTAACACATGGAATCAAGTATTCAATTTTCTACAGAATTCCTCTCCGACACAAATCCGCCTAGTATTTGGCCTCATTAAACTATAACTAGCCGGAAGAGTGGCAGCAGCAAACAAGTGGTACACACTCAGCCCTTCACAAGATCCCCTAAACAAAGTCTGATGGTCAACACTTCAACATGATCAACCATTGAAATACCATAAGTATTTTCATAGTTCCATCAAGCAATTAGGTCTCACAGAACTATGGACATCAGGTGTGACATACAATACCTTCAGAATAGCATCGGCATGAAATCAGCCATTCCTAAGAGGCCCTAAATCAAGACATAGGGTCAACACTTCAACATAATCAATCATCGGAATATCTGCATACTTACATCAAACAATTAAGTCTCACAGAATTATGGGCATCAGGTGTGACATACAATACCTTCACAAGGGCAACAAATAGAACTACAACAATTATCTCCTTGCTAGGGGACAAAAATAAATTTAGTACCCGTTCGCATGCATGAATGGTAATAAATCACACCACCAATCTGTCTGCCACCCTGTACATGCCTATTCCTTTCCCAGCATGCATAAAACATAGATTCCTGTCTTAACGTATGGATAACATCCCAGCGTTTGCCACCATGCCACCATGGAAATAAACTGGTCCGACTGTATGCAGGCACTGCAGTGACAAGAAAGAAGTCAAAAACAAGGACCCCCTGCTACTAATGAAGGTTCCTAGGGCAGCGAAAATACAATTATTGAAGAACTTACAATGGACATTATAAATTAATTTATAATAATAAAATGATTTTTTACTGATTTGAATTGTAGACTAAGTCTACAAATATCATGTTTCTGTTAAACTAGGTCTCATATATTGTAGAGACCGTTAGTTGCCTAGAGTTTTTTCTCCAATAAGTATAAGAAAGAAGACCGTATACATCTGATCTGTGTCTGTCCAGGACGCCAAAGGCCCAGACAACAGCACTTAAAAACCTGTTATAATGACAGATATATACGTACATGCAGGGAAGCCTTAATAGCCTGTTTTAACCCTGGAAATCCACTGCTAAACTGAACATTTGTAAAGGTTTTGGAAACAGCTTGTCATGAATAGCCCAGAGCACCCCTTGCTTACTGATGGAAAACGTGCAATGGACTATGCAAAAAAGTACAGTGAAGATATTTGACTCCCATGAACAACCCGCAGGCACAGATGGAAAAACTTTTAAAAGATTGAGGAAAAGAACATGTTTGACGGTCAGCTAACACAAACTGTAGTTCAATGTTTTGCCTTTTAGTATGCTGATCGAAAATGTGCAAAGGCCAAGAAAAAGCCAGTAATGATGCTTGATCGCCACAAATAATCTAATTGCGGTGTTGGAAGATTATAAAGGGACTGAAGGAAAGAACACTTTTGATGGTTGGCTGGCTTAAATTTTAAAGCGTTGTTTTACTGCATGGTATTTATTTATATTCATAAATGCACTTTAAAATGCACTGTCCAAATCCCCTTCATTTCTACCCCCCCCCCCCGGAGCAGAAATGTCTCTTTAACACACGCTTACCTGCACTGTTGAATGTTTAGTGATAGTATGCACAAAATTGTTCCCTCAACCACAAACTTTAGGATGCAGTGATGATATAATCAGTGTGGAGGATGCCTAGCCCACGTTTATAAAAGTTGTAAACAATTCCTCTTTTCTTTAAAAAAAATGTTAACCTCTAAGAAATGATTGCACAACTTGAAGTATGTATCCTTTTAGATTAATTTTAAAACACATCCCTAAAAGGAATGTGTTTATACCTGTTTGTAAAGATTTTTCTGGTTTTAATTAATTAAAACAATAACATTTGACTTGACTATCTTTTTATATGCAAAGTTCTCTCCCCTAAATGCAGGGTCTTCACAGTCGTAAAGTTACTATTAAATTGTAGTTTGTGAATACTGAAAAAGAGTAAACTTACAAAAAAGTGAAAGTTTACCCTCTTGAATTAGGCCAAGAGTTGGGTGAATGTTTTGGAAAAAAAATACAGGAGAGTCCCTGAGTGGTTGAGAGCAATGGACATGGGGAATATTATTATGATTTGACAGTAGTTAAGGGTGCTACTAACCGGAGGTGGCAGAGTGGCGGGAGGAGGGGGGTTGTAAATGAAAGAAAAAAAACCACTTACCTTTAGGCCGGCTACCCGGCCATCCTCCACCTCTCAGACTGTTCGCCTCCGTCTTTGAAGTAGGAACCAGGAAACACCCGGCTCCTGACTCCCCTAGCCAATCACAACACTGCAGTGCAGCGTTGTGATTAGTCTGAGCACTGTGATTCGGTGCTAAGACGGGGAATGGGGGCCTGGGCATGTTCTGCACCCAGGCTGTCATGCATTCTGGGTGCAGAACATGCAAATTGTGCATGACTGTTATGGTCGGCCTAAGAGGGCCGGCCAAATTGTAATGTACACTTTAGAGCAGAGCAATCACTCCTCCTCCAGGCCCTTCTATGGCACTCCAACCCTGCCCCTCATGGCCTCACCAGGAAATGGAAAACCTAAATAACGCGCGTTATTATCATTTTAGTTTTCCTTTCAACTGCTTGCAGAGCGCAGTGGGGCGACGCTCCCCCGCCTTAGCATGGCATTCTTACATATCTGTGACTATCTGGAATGTGGGCTATAAAGTTAGTTGAGTTTAAATAGAGTGCCCCAGGTAGATGAGTAGAGTCAAGAAAGGAAAGTATTGTTCAATAGTTGTCCCTACTCGTCATGGATCGGGTAGGGTGTTTTTGGTGCAGAATGAGCTGGGCTCCTGTCAATACTATAGCACTAAAGGATGTAAAATCATCTTCTATGGTTCTCCATGCCCTCGCCCTGTAGCGTTTTTTTCTTTGTTTTTTCTTTAATGGACACTAATAGTATAAAGGGTCAAAGAGCCAAAAGTCCTAATTGCTAAATTTGGAACAGTTCACTGCTGGATTAACTAACTTCACTTCTGTATTGACTAACGCCAATGTTAAGATTGCATTCGAAAATAGTACTGAGCATATTGTATAGCTGATACCCTGACTTTTTAACCTAATTAAACTTAATTAAAAGTATGGCTATGAATTATCCTAAGTCTATGGAAAATTATTTATCTAAATTCAATTTAATTGAAATTCATTGTGAGAGTTATAATTTCAGTTAGTATTAGGTTAATTAAGTAACAAAGGGCCAGATGTAGGTATCCAAATACCGGTCGATAACGGCCGAAAATACCGACCGGTATTTGGATACTGAGATGTAGGGCATCTTAAAATACAGATTCGGTAATTTTATCGAATCGGTAAATTTACCTAATCGGTAAAATTACTGATTCTGTAAAATTACCAAATCTGTATTTTGAGATGTAGGTGGCGCTGTAAACAGTGCCACAGGGCTTTAAGGATTAGTTATTTACCACCAACTATTAGTTGGTGGTAAATAACTAATACCTGTGTATATGCAAATCTGTGCATGTACACCTGTGCCATGTGGCACACATACATGCCCTTAGGGCATGTATGTGTGCCACATGGCACACAACCCTACTCAGGGGTGCAACAGGGTGTCAAAGTGACACCCTGCCACCCTTGAATTATTCGGTATTTACCGAATCGGTAATTACCGATTCGGTAATTGCTATTCATTCCTATGGGCCTGTAGGCCCATAGGAATGAATGGCAATTACCGAATCGGTAAATACCAATTCGGTAATTACTGAATCTTACCGATTCGGTAAAAAATACCGAAAATTTACCTACATCATATTTAACGATTCTAAAATACCGAATCGGTGAAATTCGGTATTTTAGAATCAGTAAAAATTATTTACCTACATCTAGCCCAATGTCATATGAATTAAGTAGCATGTAGTAGGAGGGTCTAGGAACTGGTGCTGAAAAGATGGAAAATGTGTAATTAATGTACCTGGATGACTTAGTGGCTGCCAAATACTGCTACTTTGAGGTGGTAACGCTGAGGTTACACACATAGAACAATGTAAACAGCATAATTAACCTTCTCGATAGCTTGGAGTGATAAATATGTCACACAGAACAGAAAAGATGGCGCTGCCTTGGCTTGGCTCTTATTTTAGCTTGCGTTTCTTCCAAGTTAAACTCGTCAGTCTAACATATAAAGTTTTCTTCTTCATTTTGTTGCCTTTACTACGGAAAAACTTTTACATTTTGTATTTATTAAAAAAAAAGAAAGAAAAAAAACGAGTCAGAAAATTAATACTTATGAATATTTTTGTGTTCTTCTCCATAAAGGAGCATTATTTTTCTGTCAATATAAACTTCGAAATTAAAGTATGAAGTCAACAAAACTGAACTTTCATACCTTAAGGGCATCGCAGAAGTACTGACTGCCAACACTGGTTATTCCTTCGAGTCTAAACTTACTGAACTGAAAACTTTAGAACATAAAATGGAAAGTCTCTCACCTTTCATTCCAGTGGTTCCCTGCTTGCCGCGTTCTCCCTTGCTGGCTGTTGATAAAACGTAACACCAAGCAGATTGGTTATAGCACTGTAACTTCCCTTTTTACATTGTAGCAATCAGCATGCCAAGAAAAAATGTTCTATAATGAGGAAATGTTAAATGAAATGCAAGGGAGTTGATTCTAAGCTAAGAAAATGTGCAGAAGGCATTAAAATGCCATTACCATTCTTGTTATAAGAGATTTCTAACATTTCGTTTTTTTGCAGCTTTATATAGCATGAACTCGACCCGAAGGTATTGCGGTGCTTTATATAAGCACCAGTTGCATTACACAAGGACACATTCATAAGTCCCCAAAGAGATGCGCAGGACTACTTACAACCAGTAATCCTAATCTGTAACAATAATAATAATGCAGGTGTAAACTGACGTGCAGAATGGAAAGCATGGGCAAATGATTTTTCTGTACGGCTGTGCTGGCTCAGTGCCGAGCCGAGTGCCTGTTATAGTCCATCTGTGGTGCGTAAAGAGAATTATTTAACTAGTGTGACCAAAAGTCTTAGGGCCTCATTTATGATGCTGTGCGTCACTTTTACGCCGCCGGTGCGTCACTTTTTGTGACGCACCAGTGGCGTAAAAAATGCACCTTGTTGCACCATATTTACAAAGTGACGCATCTAGGTAGATGCGTCACTTTGTAAACCCCTGCGCAACATTATACTTGTGCCAGGTATAATGTATGCAAGGGAGGGCGTTTTGACGCAAGAAAGGGTCATGGAAGTGACGCAATGAATTCTAGAAGATTTCACTGCGCCACTTCTAGGACACAAATGTGTCTATTTCTTACGCCTGCCTCACAGCAGGCGTAAGACTGACGCAGGCCCTTTCACATGGGGCTTGCCCCATGTGAAAGGACACATTGCTGGAGTTGCGTCACTTTTGTGACACACTCCAGCAATGCGCCACTTTTGCGCCGTACAGATACGTCAGAAATACTGACGTATCTGTAATTCCTTGCGCCATGATGCGTCATACTGTAAATATGACGCATCATTGGTGTCGCAAGGAGGGCGCAGTGAAAAGTGACGCATCGCTGTTTTCACGCAGTGATGCGTCACTTTTCATAAATGAGGCCCTTAGTTTTCCCGGGACAGTACCAGTTTTCTGCGGACTATCCTGACAAATTTCTTTATTTTGAATAAATGTCCCAGTTTTTGGGACATTGGTCAGGTACTTGCAATTGTAAGGAGAATTGGAAGGTATGCTCTCCTAACATGGGCGCATCAGAAGAATGAAAAAAATTGGCAATATATTCTGTTTCCCTCAGGCAGCACATGAGCAGTTCGGCTGCATGCTCCCAGCAGATGGGAGACAGGGTGGGACAAAGGGCAGGGTGCATAGGGTGGAGGTCCTGCCATCGATAATGTTAAGTAAACATAGCGTTGTAAAATGTATGCACATGTGTGCCCGTACATATGTTTAAAGGCCTACCGTGTCTGTGTGTATGTTTATGTACGTATATATATATGGGAGACTGTTTCTCCACCAGCTATGCATGCTTGCATGCTGGCTGGTGGGAGGAAAAGGTCCTTAAAAAGGATTACAGTGAGGTCTTCAATAATAACATCAAATGTTTCTTTAGGTACATCGATGATATCTTTATTTTATGGAAGGGAAGCCAGTTGGAAGCGTTAGATTTTGTCAATAATATCAATAACAACCAACTAAACCTCCATTTTACAGCACACATAGATAATAATTCTGTTTCTTAGATGTCAAATTGTACATTAGAAACAACAGAATAGAAATGACCCTATTCAGGATGCCTACTGCTGGCAATATGACATTACACGCCTCTAGTTCAAATCAGAAACATCTCATTGCCAGTATCCTTTACGGAGAAATGTTAAGATTAAAAAGAATTTGTAGTGTGGACACAGACTTTGATAAATGTGCTGGTGAACTAAAGATAAGACTCAAGGCATGTGGGTACTCTGATAAAATATTAGAAAGCGCAATGATTAAAGCGAAATTAAGATCAAGGGACAGTTTGATACCCAATATCAATGAGAATGATAAAGAGTCTGGTGCACAAATAGTCCAGGTAAGAGAACAGACAGAAAATCAAGGACCCAGACTTATCACTACTTACAGTAACGAAGAACGTCAAATTCGATCTATAGTTAAGAGAAACTGGGGTATAGTGCTCACTGATCCAGTACTACGTTCACAATTACCTTCCACTCCCACCATAATATTCAGTAGAGCTAAAAATATGGGTTCAGTACTAGACAAGAGCAGTCCAGAAATCAAACAGAATTCCACCTGGTTAAAACCAGTTCCAGGATTTCGAAAATGCTCGTCATGTAGAGCGGGCAAATTCGGCGTGAACAAAACACACTATCAAACGCCTTTCAGCACCAACGATATAGCTATAGCTGGCAGTTTCAATTGCAGGACCGAATTTGAAGTTTATGTTCTCACGTGCACTTGTGGCCTAAATTACATCGGCAGTACTAAATTACAGGTGCACGTGAGAATTTTGCAACATCTTAGAGCAATTCTTCATAGTGACCCCACATACCCGGGGGCACGCCACTTTAAAAGGGTACACACGAACGATGTAAATTTCTTGCAATATTTTGTAATGGCATCAGTAACCCAAACAATGCAGAGGAGGCAACAGGGAGCTTTTTCTTAGACAGTTAGAAACCAAACTAATATTAGAGTTTGATAGCAAAAGCCCTAATGGGCTGAACAATGCAGAAGATTTGTATAACTTTCTTTAAACATTGACAGACGAATTTCAATATAGCAACACCGCTAATGAGGATACAATTATATTTAGTTGTTCTTTTCATCATTGTATTAGTGGTACCTTTCTGTGTTTCAATTGTGATACATCCATGAATAGGCAATGCAATAAGGTCTGGCTCTACTTGTGTCTAACTGAAGTTTGTCAAAGTGTAAAAATATTTTGGTATGAGTATGGTCACAAAAACTAACCAAGATATGGCGGTTCCAAGATTACCCAGTTTATTGGATCTAGCAAATCATTGCTTGATTTTAAACCACAAAATGCACTTCACAATTAGTATGTATGCCATGAATATGAGGCTATGGAGTTTGAAAACTTGGTGTTTCTGCAAAGATTTTATCCTAATTCATTGGCACTTACTGTTGTGAACTATTGCACCTTATTTCTGAATCTGGCACATTTTTTGCACACCAACACTAAGATTTTGCTGCTTTTTGCACTGTTTTGCACATCCCGAATAGCCCAATTTACCATCTTTATTTATTTTGGTCGAAAACATATTATCCATGAACTGGTATTAAGCTATATGAAAAATATTTGCATCTTGGATTTAACCTGGTATGGGTGGGACTTGTTTACAAAGTTTAAACAGAGATATTTATAGAAAGACCACTTTTAGAATCATGAAAATAGTTGTGCTAAACTACTTGGATTTATAGTGTATTTTGCACGTAAGTTACTGCTGAGCAGTCTGTTGTTTAGTTCAACTATCATCTGACAGGAGCATGTGATCACGGTGAGATGACATTAACATTAAAAAATAATGGGCATTTTCACAGTCTTCATGTGAACAAGGGCTCTCGAGCCCGAAACACGTCATCCCTGTATGCTGAAACTGAGTCAATAAAGAACATCTTGCCTGTATTCGGAGGTCCGACTCTCCTTCCTCGCCGTGTGGGAAGTGGTTGGAGTCTGCGTTTGTGAATATATGTATATATTTATACATATCGATATATATATATATATATATTATATATATATTATATATATATTAAGGTTCACAGGTGCCAAAGCTTTAGGATACACTCTTCATCGGTCCAAAAGTAAGGCTACAACACCATCCGCATCACACTGGAAACATACATTGCTTTGCCTTACGCGTTTCAAACGAATTGATCGTCCTTTCTCACAGGCTAGAGCGACCCAGAATAAAGGACCAAGACTGCTGCTAAGTATCACAAATCACTTTTATAGGCCATAGGTGGAGCCTCGCAATTTTAGCAGCATTGCATTCTGGGAACAGCAGTTTTTGAATTTCATCCCGTAGTTCTGATTCAACACAAAAGAGTCACTCTAATATAATTTTTGCAACAATTCAGCCATTAGTGGGCTCACCAGGGAGAGCAGAACAGCGTTGTAAAGTAGTTTGCCAACACGATGAACCGGACAGGCTCCAGGCGTCCCGAGCCTCCGGACTGCTAGTTTGGCAGTGGTGCAATCCCCGCGGCATGGCTGCCGCGTATTTATTAAGGTTCACAGGTGCCAAAGCTTTAGGATACACTCTTCATCGGTCCAAAAGTAAGGCTACAACACCATCCGCATCACACTGGAAACATACATTGCTTTGCCTTACGCGTTTCAAACGAATTGATCGTCCTTTCTCACAGGCTAGAGCGACCCAGAATAAAGGACCAAGACTGCTGCTAAGTATCACAAATCACTTTTATAGGCCATAGGTGGAGCCTCGCAATTTTAGCAGCATTGCATTCTGGGAACAGCAGTTTTTGAATTTCATCCCGTAGTTCTGATTCAAAACAAAAGAGTCACTCTAATATAATTTTTGCAACAATTCAGCCATTAGTGGGCTCACCAGGGGGAGCAGAACAGCGTTGTAAAGTAGTTTGCCAACACGATGAACCGGACAGGCTCCAGGCGTCCCGAGCCTCCGGACTGCTAGTTTGGCAGTGGTGCAATCCCCGCGGCATGGCTGCCGCGTATTTATTAAGGTTCACAGGTGCCAAAGCTTCAGGATACACTCTTCATCGGTCCAAAAGTAAGGCTACAACACCATCCGCATCACACTGGAAACATACATTGCTTTGCCTTACGCGTTTCAAACAAATTGATCGTCCTTTCTCACAGGCTAGAGCGACCCAGAATAAAGGACCAAGACTGCTGCTAAGTATCGCAAATCACTTTTATAGGCCATAGGTGGAGCCTCGCAATTTTAGCAGCATTGCATTCTGGGAACAGCAGTTTTTGAATTTCATCCCGTAGTTCTGATTCAACACAAAAGAGTCACTCTAATATAATTTTTGCAACAATTCAGCCATTAGTGGGCTCACCAGGGGGAGCAGAACAGCGTTGTAAAGTAGTTTGCCAACACGATGAACCGGACAGGCTCCAGGCGTCCCGAGCCTCCGGACTGCTAGTTTGGCAGTGGTGCAATCCCCGCGGCATGGCTGCCGCGTATTTATTAAGGTTCACAGGTGCCAAAGCTTTAGGATACACTCTTCATCGGTCCAAAAGTAAGGCTACAACACCATCCGCATCACACTGGAAACATACATTGCTTTGCCTTACGCGTTTCAAACGAATTGATCGTCCTTTCTCACAGGCTAGAGTGACCCAGAATAAAGGACCAAGACTGCTGCTAAGTATCACAAATCACTTTTATAGGCCATAGGTGGAGCCTCGCAATTTTAGCAGCATTGCATTCTGGGAACAGCAGTTTTTGAATTTCATCCCGTAGTTCTGATTCAACACAAAAGAGTCACTCTAATATAATTTTTGCAACAATTCAGCCATTAGTGGGCTCACCAGGGGGAGCAGAACAGCGTTGTAAAGTAGTTTGCCAACACGATGAACCGGACAGGCTCCAGGCGTCCCGAGCCTCCGGACTGCTAGTTTGGCAGTGGTGCAATCCCCGCGGCATGGCTGCCGCGTATTTATTAAGGTTCACAGGTGCCAAAGCTTTAGGATACACTCTTCATCGGTCCAAAAGTAAGGCTACAACACCATCCGCATCACACTGGAAACATACATTGCTTTGCCTTACGCGTTTCAAACAAATTGATCGTCCTTTCTCACAGGCTAGAGCGACCCAGAATAAAGGACCAAGACTGCTGCTAAGTATCACAAATCACTTTTATAGGCCATAGGTGGAGCCTCGCAATTTTAGCAGCATTGCATTCTGGGAACATATATATATATACATATATTATATATATATATATATATATATATATATATATATATATATATATATATATATATATATATACAGAACAATGTAAACCACTGCGGAGCCCAATTCCTTGCAGCGTGGTTTCTTTATTTCATGTAGCAAAACGCCAGATGCGTTTCAGAGCAGCCTCTCCTTGGTGATGTCACCAGTGATGTCACTGACCATGTCATGAGTGATGTAATATGTGAAATCATAAGCAGTGCATTGCGGGGCGCAAGTTATAGTTAACTCAGGTAACTGTAATGGCTGAATTTCTTTGGTTTCGTACAAGTGAACTGTCAGCCTAACTATAACATCCCTGTAACCTTTGCTTTTTTTAATGAATTTCTAAGGTTTTTTACATTCTATTTGCTAACTATAACGTCCCTGTAACCTTTTCTTTTTTTTTAGTGAATTTCTAATGTTTTTAAAATTCTATTTGCCAACTATAATGCCCCTGTAACCTTTGTTTTTTAGTGAATTTCTATGGTTTTTGCAATTATATTTGCTAACTATAATGTCCCTGTAACCTTTGTTTTTTGTGTGAATTTCTAAGGTTTTTTAACTAGCAGTCACGTTTGCATAGACGTGGAGAAAGGCGGCCCGACCTACAACTAGCTCTCAGGAATTCCACTACATAGGACTTTCAGGAGGTACCAGGAAGGCTTCTTGACCCACAAAGTCCCTCTGGAGCCAAAGGGACTTTATCCCCCAACTAGTAGTGCACCAGGAGGAACATTTGCTGAGTGGCAGCGAAAGTGGGAATGGCTTCCGACAACTTCTCAGCAATCCTGCTGTGTGGGACTTACTGGTGGTAACAGGAGGGGTAGTTGGCACCTAAGGACTTAATTGGGGACTAACTACCCCTCCTACCCTCCAGTTAGTCCCACACAGCAGGATTGCAAAGTACTGATAGCAGGTCATGCCCCCTTTTTCCAAAACTCTACAAACGTGCCTCCTGGCACACTCTTGGTTGGGGGTTTATGTCCTCTTCACTGCTGAGGGTCCTTAGGGGCCAACTACTCTACCTGTTACCTTCAGCAAGCCCCACACAGTGGGATTGCTGAGAGGTGGTCACAGGCCATACCCCTTTCTCCACCACTATGCAAACGTGCATCCTGGCACACTTACTATTTGGGGAATGAAGTCCCCTTGCCTCTTGAGGGTCAGCCAATATGCACACGCAGTTCTTTGTCCTCATTGAAGCCTCCCAGGGATTTACTCCCAAGCAGGATAATGTATTCGTACTACAGTACTCTAAGTTTTTTCTCCTTATCTCCTTCGCTGATGCTCGGCGGGATCCTGCCATTGCCAAAATAGGACAAAAAGGAAATAAGTCAGCATTCTGGTTATAAACTCTTACAAGTTCAATGATGACAAAGAACTGCAGGTGTATATCAGCCGATAGCACATAGGATAAGTCCAGTCTGTCTATTTTCTCTTAGATATATCCTTATATATGTATATGTACATAAGAGCCTTGCTTTCTCTCTACAGTTGATTGTAGTTGATGTGAGCCCATTTTTCCTTTCCCTCATGTCCATTCTGGTGGTATCATCCAATTTATTACCACTCTGACCTTGCAAATTTCGTTGAACATTTACAATAATTGAAATCCTGCTAGTCTTGAAATAGTTTACATTAGAACATTTGGTGCTGAAAAAGCAGGAATCAAGTGAAATAGGGGTTTGCTGTCAGGGCTTTTTAATTTGTAGTGAATATAAGTATTTATTATTCCACTGGCTATGTTTGTATTAGTGCATGGGTACTCACAAACTTTATCTCGGGGGCCAAAAGTACAGTCTGGTATGTGGCCGAGGGGGGCGGGGTTAGGTGGGGCAGGGGCAGTGGGGGCGGGGCTACTAGAGTCAAGACAAATCACCACCTTTTCAAAACGTTACTTGAAAGCGCTCTATTTCAAAGGCAGATGTAACTACAAAGCTACAAGGAAGAGGCAAGAGGGTTGGTTAAGTCTGTACTGTAGTGTAATGTTGCATGTATCCACCTCCATTGGTTCCTCTCTTCTTTCCGCCTACTTTGACTTTAATGCATTCAGAATTATTTATTGCACCATGGTGGGCAATGGGCACAAGGCTGATACACACTCACATACACACACAAGCATGCAAACACATGTTGTGTATATGCACACACTCACTCACATACATACACAAAGTATTTGAGGCATTCCAGTTTTTATTTTTATACTTCACTCCCACTGCCAGGGGTTGCATCTCCCGTCCTGCGCATGGCTGGAAGACTGCAGGCAAAGTTAGTATTGGCATTCTAAGGAGGAGGGAGATAAATATGTGCATGCCTCAAGCAAATGGGTGAAGGAGCGATTGTGTGTGGGTTGCGTGAGCAGGGTAAGGAGGCAGAGAGGACCATAGATTGAGTTTTGGGCAGTTAACAAAAAAAGCAGAGAGGGTTATTGGATGTGCTTTGAGCAACTGAGAGGACAGAAAAGGGGGCATCACATGTTCTTTCTGGATGTGGAACGAAGGTGATGGGAGCCCCAGAAGCCGAGAGAGGAATGGAGATGGTCATTGGATGTGTTTCAGTTTATACAGAGGATTAAGGGGGACATTGTGCGTGCTTTGATGGGTAAGATATGGAAGGGCGGAGGGGTCCTACACTGTGCTTGACAGCCAATAAAGGATATGGAAGGGCTCCATTGGGTGTGCTTGCTGTAACTGTGAAAAGGGAGCAAAGGGGCCACTAAGAGTACTTCAAGTGGCTGAGAGGATGGTAAAGAAAGGAGGATAGACAGGAGTGCCTCTGGGGGCCGGCTAAGGATAGTTGGATTAGAAATCTTTGGGGTCAGGAGAGGTGGAGGGATGGGCAGGCTCTCATCTACCAGACGCTTCCCTTCAGGTGAAGGTAAATATCTGACAAATTCTAATAAATGCAGACTGCAGTACAGAACTGAAAATGTTGCAGTACAATTCACCATTTTCTTGGGCATACTCAGAATATGGGGCATGTCACTCATCTGATAAGTGCCCCACAGGGCCAGCCCTGGGTATAGGGGAGCTGGGCCCAGGCAACGGGGCGCCAATATTCTGAGGGGTGCAGCAGGGAGCTACCTGACAATGTCATGCAAACAGCAGTTCCTTCATCCCACCTGGTCTCAATCGGTTCCCTATAAAGACTTTGTAATCAGCCTTTAATGTACCTCAGCGTAATTGTTAGGCCCCCATCAATCCCCTGCTCTCCCCAATCTTCCGCATACCTCAGCCGTCACACCGCAATGACCCACTGACCAGGGCACTGTCCCGGTCAATTCTGATGTAGGGCCGGCCCTCCTCCCAGGTGTTGATAAATACCCCACCACCACCAGCCTCACTCATAATCAAGCCCAAGGTAGTCTTGAAACAGAGGCATCCATCACAAGGGGGAATTTAACTTGAAACCTTAGCCAAATTCTGGTTTGCGCAGGGATTGGAAATCTGATTACACGCCAACCCAATATGCATTAAGTTTCAATACATGCAGTAGTATGGAAAGCATCAAACACTCCTGTTATTCTTAATTTTCCATAGATAAACTTAGAATAAGAGTATTTATCGTATCCATACAGGCTCATCCATAATGAGGGTCAGTGTATATTATCACAATATGGAAGTAAATGTCTATTACAGTTAAAACAGAATAAATGGTCGTCCGTGTAAACCTAGATATCATTAAAGAATGCCGTTGATAATGACATGATAAAAGCATACCTTGACACAAAGAGTTCAAAGCACTTTTTAAATAGAAAGCATATTAAAGTCAGAACTTTTAAACCGTTTTCCGAGCTCTGCACTGAGCACCAAGCTCTTTATGGCTGGTTGAGTAAGGTGCTACTGCTTTTCTGTGTATGGTCGGATGACAGTGATCAGTGATTTGTCGACTCAAAGTTGTGTGAAATGATAATTTGTGCTAGACCCTGTCTAGATACAGTAGCATGTAACTGGATTTATGCGTGGAATGATCTGCAAAAGGATTATGAAGGATAGCTTTGCATTTTGCTTATACAAACCAGAGTGTTTTGCTAACTGCAAGGCTGTTTAAACATGACTTCCGGAAGAGAAGGTCTGATTCCTGAAAGCACATTGAAGCAGAAAACATTTTGAAGTGAAAAGCAACTGGATACAAACCAAACCTTACATCCAGGGGCACTTTTTTTTAAAAACGCCTTCGAACTGTATCTGAAATGTGATATTTAAGTGCCGAGGAGTAATAGGAATTGCTTCTGCGCCGTCTACTACTGGTGATTCCAAAAGAGGGTGAGGGGGGTGGGGGGGTGTCGCAGGCTGGTCGAATCTACGGGATGCCCCCTGCTGCAGTCCTCAAAGGCCGCATACACCATTGAAAAGAGCAGGCTCTGGGTGGCAACGTCATCAGCAGAAGCAGCAGGAAGCTTTCCAAAAGGCCCTTTTAAAGTCAGCTGTGAATGTGCAACAGTTGACTTAAAAGGGGCCTTTGCTTCCTACCAGTGCCAGGCGTGCAAAGTCACCGAGGCTCTCAAGAACCACAAAAGAGGGGCGCTGGAGAATAAGCAGGGAAGTTATTTTCACGCACATATTCCAGCAGCTCTCTTTTGTTTAAACTGAGCGAGCCTGGCTGCTATAAATGTGGTTTGGTGAAAAATTCCGCGGGCCGCATACAAAGGTCTGCCGGGCCGCCACTGGCCCGCGGGCCGTACTTTGAGTACCACGGTATTAGTGGTACAAAATGGGGTGGTGATGGACGGAGCATCTGAACCAATCAAACACTCACACTTAGTCAACAGATCTGGGTTCATAAATACTGCTGTTCTGCCAGAAGCCGGAGACTAAGGGTGGTTGTCCATCAAACCTGAGTTGTTGATAATACCAGGAGGTAGGGCTTTCCCATCCCCAGGTTCATGAACTGGTGGAAGTGGTGGTGGTTCATGTGGTCTCAATAATATTCGGTCACCGTTCTGTTCAATAGTTCAGACATTTGACTATATGTCAACGCTGCGAGGGAGAAGGGACCATCTATGTGATGATCTCCATAGGACTGATTTCTGGATTCATAATGTGAAGTTGGGCCATTCATAACTTCATTGTGTTTGTGTAACAGCTCTTTATCTTCCACAAGCTCTAGACCATGGGCTAGCTTCTGCCACTCTCTCTGTCGGTCATGTGGTGCCCGAGGAATCTTTTCTGGCTCATGAGGACGATCTAAATTCTTTTGCTTCTGTTTTCGTTTTTCTTTTCGCTTGTCCTCTGTGTCCTGCAGCATCTTTTCTTTCTACAGATCAAAGAAGTACGATGGATTGGTGTAAAACTTCAACCCCTCTTTCCCATCATCTCTGTATGGCGAAAGTATATTGAGTGGTGGTGGCTGTTCACATAGTTCATAGGTCTCATGTAACGGAATAGGCAAAGTCTTGCGATGAAATAGTTGCTGATCTTGAATTGTGGAACTTCTAAAAGCTTTCCTCATTGTTATGTCCTGCATTGAAAGCTCTTCTTCCTTTGGATCAAGCTGCGTAACACTGACAGACAACCGGTCCACGCGCTCTTGCAAAGAGTACACCCGAAATGAAAAGCTGTGCGCCTCGTTGAACAGCTCCCCGAAGATATCTTCAGCATATTTACTTAGGCTGCTTAGCTGTCTGATAATATTTGATAAGGATATGTTTGTCACACATTCCAGTTCATTCTTCATGGCTCTTGGCAGTGCGGTGTGACATAAATGCCTTGGGTCTATGTTCCGTTTCAACAGTGGCATCTTTAGGTAATTTCAGGAAACTGGCAACGTAACGTGTGTCCTCTACTGCCTCGTCTACTTCATACTGGGGGTTTGCCGGGCTGGGGTTGCGAGCCTCATTCCATCACCCTCGCCACCGCTGGGTTGCCGGGCTATGGCCTGGCACAACAAACCGGCGGCTCCGAGCGCGCGCAGTACAGCCGTATTTATGAGCCCTATTCCTCCCCGCCTCCGCCCCCTCTACCACCTCCTCCACCGCCTCTCCCATCAGCTTTGTCAGCATCTTCACTGAGGTCTACAATGACCTCCACTCCTCCTCCAGTTCCTCCACTGCCTCCTCCATTGTCAGCTGTATTGCAAGCCCCAGCACTTCCACCACCCCCAATACCCCTCCAGATTGCTCCTGGGGTCCATCACCCAGCATCTCCTCCAGTTGCACCCCCTCTGGTACTACCTTCTCCTCCGGTTACCAGAGCTACTCCAGTATGCAAAAATGTGCCAGGTCACACACTTCCACAGAGCGAAGTACAAGGGCTTCCACCACCCCCACCACCCCCACCACCCCCTCCATTGCCTCCTACTGGCATTCGACCTTCTTCTCCTCTTACAGAAACCACTGTTTCTCAGCCTCTCAAATCTATTGTCCCTGGTCCTCATGTCCAATTAATTCCACCATCACCTCCATCCCAGTTCACCCAGGTTTCTGATATGAAGCGCCATCCATCCACTCTGCCTGTTATCAGCGATGCCAGAAACAGAGATCATGCTCTTTGGTAAAGCTGCAGAACACTGGGCACATGACTGGTGGCCAACCAGTCTGGGCAACTGTCCAATACCCAAGGAATCAGTGCAGAACTTAGGTTTCTACATGGATCTATAACGGAGGGTGCATAGTGCTGCCTACTCCCCAAAAAGGGGAGTAGGCAGCACTATGCACACTCCGTGGGCAGAGCGTAGCAGTATGCCCAGGGTTAGTAAAAAGTACTCCAGTTGAGTAGAGGTATTGCACAAAAAGGTGCCATCTTCGTGGACAAACACGCAGGGCGGCATTCATTCTGCCCCCTGTTAGACTCATTTTTTGCACCCTTCTGCCCTCTGTTGGACTCGTTTTTCCCTTGTTTTTCTGCCCTTCTGCCCTCTGTTAGACTCGTTTTCCCTTGTTTTTCTACTCTTCGGCCCCCTGTTAGACTCGTTTTTTGTGCCCTTCTGCCCTCTGTTAGACTCATTTTCCCTTGTTTTTCAGCCCTTCTGCCCTCTGTTAGACTCATTTTTTGTGCCCTTCTGCCCTCTGTTATTCCCTTGTTTTTGTGCCCTTCTGCCCTCTGTTAGACTCATTTTTTTGTGCCCTTCTGCCCTCTGTTAGACACGTTTTTGTGCCTTTTTGCCCCCTGTTAGACTCGTTTTTTGTGCACTTCTGCCCTCTGTTAGACTCGTTTTGCCCTTGTTTTTCTGCCCTTCTATCCTCTGTTAGACTGTTTTTTGTGCCCTTCTGCCTTCTGTTGGACTCGTTTTCCCTTGTTTTTCTGCCCTTCTGCCCTTTGTTAGGCAGCTTTTTGTGCCTTTCTGCCCTCTGCATCACAACATCATCACTCAGTGCTACCCCAGCATCACTCAGCACCACCACATTATCACTAAGCACCACCACATTATCACTCAGCATCACCACAGCACCACTCAGCACCACCACAGCACCACTCAGCACCACCACAGCATCCCTCAGCATCACCACAGCACCACTCAGCACCACCACAGCACCACTCAGTGCCACCACAGCATCACTCAGCACCACCACAGCATCCCTCAGCACCACCACAGCACCACTCAGCACCACCAAAGCACCACTCAGTGCCACCCCAGCATCACTCAGCACCACCACAGCATCACTCAGCACCACCACATTATCACTCAGCACCACCACAGCACCACTCAGCACCACCACAGCATCACTCAGCACCACCACAGCATCACTCAGCAGCACCACAGCACCACTCAGCACCACCACAGCACCACTCAGCGCCACCACAGCATCACTCAGCACCACCACATCATCACTCAGCGCCACCACAGCACCAATCAGTACCACCACAGCACCCCTCAGCACCACCACAGCATCACTCAGCACCACCACAGCATCACTCAGCACCACCACATTATCAATAAGCATCATCCCAGTATCACTCAGCACCACCACTGCACCACTCAGCATCACCAGAGCACCACTCAGCACCACCACAGCACCACTCAGCACCACCCCAGCATCAATCTGCGCAACCATTCAACAACAACTGGTTCAAATATGTTCTCTCAATGTTTCAAGCTTTATTACAAATGTCACAAAAAGATGTTAATATTTCACTTCTGTTCTTGGATTTTCGTCACGATAAAATACACTGAACATAATCTTCACAAAAGTTATTTACGAAAGTTTAAGCTATTGCCATTATATATTAAAATCACTTTTATTTAAGTATTAATTATTTTAAAAAATTAAAAGCCATTGTAATTTGTAATATCAATACATCTAAGTCACGTAAATACAAAACATGTTGCATTACAAATGCTATAGGTGTCACATTTGCGAAAGTTATAGCTATTGGCATTGTAAATGACAAAGCTATTAATTTAGCTATTTTCAAAACCAACACATAAATAAAAAAAATTGTCATTTACAAGACCAATAGCTCAAACTTTCCTAATGCGAGACCTATTGCATTGCAAATGCTTGTTTTTATATCTGTCAGCGCTTCCTGTTGAGGTTTCATTTTCGTGACAGGCGCCTCATTGCCTACTTGTAACTATTCTCTGACCCTGCTTCAAGGGTCAGAGCAGGGTCAGAGAATAGTTGCAAGTAGGCAACGAGGCGCCAGGAAGCACTTACAGGCTTACAGCAGCAGGTGCCCAATTTGAAGTTAATTTCTTTGCAACCCTTTTGTAAAAGGTTACAAAAAATTAGCTTCAACTTTTGCACCTGCTGCTGTAACCCTGTAAGTGCTTGGCTGAAAATGTGTCCCCGCTGATTTGCGGATTTTACCCCGATTTCGCGAGATTCGCGGATCGCGAAATCACGGAAAATCCGCAAATTCCGCCAGCGGAACGAATTTTCAGCCCATGCTTAGTCAATATAAATTGCGAATAGGAGAGGTGAGCAAGGACACCTCTGTCTTGTCCCCCTAGTGATAGTAAATTTCTTGGACAGGGTCGGGATTGATGTGTAACCCTTCGGTGTTTTTATGAACCCCTTGGTGATTCCACAGCGGAACATGGCTGCCCACAGAAGTTTCCAGGAGACCCTATCGAACGCTTTATCTGCATCAAGCAGGATAAGCGCCTTAGGGTCCCCTGTCGTCTCTGCATAGTCAAATAGGGAAATCCCTCTTTGCATATGATCTATTGTTGACCTCCCTCGGATAAACCGGTGTTGGCGAGCAGACACAATTTTGTATATGATTCGTGCCAATCGGGCGGCCAAGAGTTTAGAATGAATTTTGAAATCCCCGTTTATTAGTGTTATAGGATGGTAAGATCCCATTTCCAGGGGGTCCTTATTCTTTTTCGTGAAAACCCTGATTTTAGCGACTGACTAAGAGGCAGGCGGACTCCCCCCCTGAAATATAGAGCTAAATTGTTCCAGCATGACTGTTTTAAGTTGATCTGCAAATTTAACAAAAAACTCTGTTGGGATCCCATCCATACCTGCTGGTTTGCCCATAGCCAGCGTATTCATGGAGAGGAATATTTCATCCCAGCAAAGAGGATTATCTAGACAATCTTGATCTTCTTTCTCAAAGCAATTACCCACAATTAGATCTAGATATACTTCAGGATCCTCCTGCCCTCCTTCTGGTTCTTTATACAGCTCTTGATAACATTTCTAGAAATGATGCTCTGATTTCAGATGATTCCGATCTCAGCCCACCTTCTAGATCCTTAATTCCCTTTATTACATTAGCTGATACCTCCTCCCTGGTGCGAACCGCTAACTGATGGCTGATTTGTTCGCTGAGCTCTAATGTTTTTTCCCTATAGATTGTGGCTTTGGCTATGGCTTTTTCCGTAAAGATCTCGGATATGAGATTTATGGCAATGGCTACCCGTGCCAATTTGTCATTCGTTACCCGTCCCTCTTGAGTAGCGCTAACCAGATCTTACTCTGCTTTACTAAAATTCTGAAGTAGCGTTGCCAAATGTTGTTTCCCCTCTCTATTGGCCCTAACTGAAAACTGGAGCGTTTCTCCTCTGATACCAGCCTTCAGGGTGTCCAAAACCACCTCAATAGGTGCACTACTCATGTTATACTTTAAGAAAATCGGGATACACTCCCTCAGATGTTGGCAGTATTTGTCATTCTTCAAAACGCTCTTTCAAAAGTCCAGGTCCTTACTATCAGATTGCTTTTATTGCATGCTAGATCTAATTCTAATGGATTGTGGTCCGATAATACCCTCAGGAGTGTTCCTACTGTGCACGTAGCTTTCAGGGAATTGGAGATAAACATGTAATCAAGTTGTGCATGGTGAGAATGTGGATAGGAGTAATATGTAAAGCCAGGATCCCCAGAGTGTTTTAATTGCCAGCTGTCGGTCAGCCCATGTAGTACACAATAATCTTTAAGAGCCCTGAAAACTCTTGGTTTCCTCCCTTGATATTTATATTCTGGGCCCATCGACCAGTCTCCTGGGAAGTGTAAGTTAAAGTCCCCACATACGATTAAGGGCAGGGGCCAATGTACTAATTCACTAGCGACACTGACCAAGACATCTGGGTCATCGCTAACGTTGCCATAGATAGTGCATAGTGTAACCTTATTTTCCCCGTTATTATAATGACATTTGGTCATGGCCAATCGTCAAAATTTGTCAGACAATGATCTTATGAATTGGAGCCCCCTCTTTTGCTAGAATAGCCACCCCTCTTGTTTGTGCCCCCTGCGTTGAAGCTATAATGAGTTGGTCCCCTAATGTTACTTTTGTGACCCCTTAATGTGTGTCTCCTGCAGGCATACTATATTAGCCTCCATTGCTTGCAGTCCCATAGCCAACTTCTGTCTCTTCTTTGTATCATTAAGACCACATATATTTATCGATATAATTCTTAACCTTGCCTTACTATTATTTGATCAGTCGTCAGTTGTTTACTATAATAAAATTACTGCCAGCTAAGCAATTTTCCTCCCATGTTCGTAATGTTGTGACCTCTACACCCAGCATCTATTTCCACACAAATTGTACTTAAATTCCCTCGGTCTTCCACCCCCTCCCCCCTCCCCTCCCCCATCCTCCACCACTTTTCAAGCCGCCAGGCTCAATTCTGAGCCTGTGTGATAGCGTCTGACCAACCTCACCTACACTCCACTCCCCTCCTTCCCTCCTGCCCATAAATGTAAACAGTGCCCTAGCATGTTTTCTAAATTTTCTCATCCCACCGGAAAAAAACACAGATTCCTGAAAGTAGAGAGAAAGAAGAAAAGAGAAAAAAACAGTGTAAGAAATATAGGTCGGATACAGGAATACCTAGTTCACAGCCGGAGAGTACAGGGTTCGTATTGCTAGCAGACTAATATGTCAAAGTATAAAAAAAAAGGCGTTACCTCCGTAGTCCAGCAATAGTCTAGCTTTTATTAAAAAAAATCAGTGATTGTTCCCTGATCCCCCCGTGTTCCTTGCAATTATATCTTTCAGTGCTTGTTCTGCCTGTATCTCTGAAGTAAAAAACACAATACGACCCTGTGACATTACTTTCAGTTTGGCCAGGTTCTGTTGAAAGGCAAGAGCCCCTGCCTTCTGGAAGGGTGTAATCAGTTGTCGTAGTCTCCATCGCTTTTCCACCGTGGCATGTGCAAAATCTGGTTTCGCGAAGAATGAAAAGCTCTCCCAGTTCCTTTTTTTATTTGGCCGGGCAAGATCAAATACTGCCTGTCGCAATAAGAAATTGCCAAAAAATATCAAAATACTCTTGGGAAGGTATGATCTATATGTGGTCATTTAGGGAGTGAGAGTGGGAATCTCTGTACACGTTGGATCTCTTTGTCCCAGTCCCACTCTGTTAATTCGGGAAATGCATTTTTAAACAAGTTAATAATAAATGCCCGGATGTCACTTCCTTCAATGTTTTTGGGGATCTCAAGAATTCAGAGGTTATTCCGGCGTTGGCGGTTTTCGGCCTCTTCGAGCTTCCACATGATGTCAGTACCCGCATTTCCTTGTGATTTAACCTGGGTTTTCAGGGTGTCTTATTTATTTTTGGAGTTTTCTATAGCGCTGGCCAGACCCAAGGGTATCGGAGCACTTTACATTCAGTCCGTGAAAAACAAGTGCGAAAATAGTACAGTATAACATAAACAGGGTTCGTATAAGTTCAGAGATTAGCATAGTGGTCTTCCGCCTGGGGGGCGGTTTTGAGGTAGTGTTTTCGAGGTAGTGCGAGTTCCATGTTGCGCTATCGATGTAGAGTTCGGGAACGCGCTGTTGAGGTAGAGGATTTTTAGACGACTCTTGAATTCTGGAAAGGAGGGGGTAGTTCTGATGTCCACTGGGATGTAGTTCCAAATTTTTGGGGCGTTGCCGGCAAATGAGCGGCTGGCGGTTTTTTGTTTCCGAGTTTTCAGGAGGATGAGTAGTAGGGAGTTTGAACTTCTGTGATTTCTTGATTGACCCACTTTCTTGAGCTTGGAGGCTAAATATTCCGGTTTCCCTGTGTGTAGGGCATTGTGTGTTAGGCAGGCCGTTCTGATGTTTGTGCGCATTTCCACTGGGAGCCATTTAAGATCTTTGAGTGCGGGGGATATGTGGTCAAATTTCCTTGCACCTGATATCATTCTGGCTGCTGCATTGAGAGTGGTTTTCAGTGGCGCTAGGTGGGATACGGCTGTGCCGGATAGGGTTGCGATCCCATGGTCCAGTCTGGACAAGACCAGTGCTTGGGTGGCTTGTTGGAGATCTTTTTGTGGGATGTGTGGGTTGATTTTATTGAGGAGTTTCAGGTTAAGGAAGGCGCTTTTCGCGGAGCTCTTGATGTGGTTTGACATAGTTAGTTTATGATCCAGGGTGATTCCAAGTGACTTTACTGAGTTGGTCAGGGTGAGATTTCCTTTGAGAACGTCAATGGCTTTCACCCATTCGGTCATTTGGGGGTTGTCGTCTTTGTTGGAGATGAGGAGGATCTCGGTTGTTCCTTGGTTGAGTTTGAGGTGATTCGTCCCTAGCCAGTCTTGGATTTCTTTTAGAGCGTTGTTGAGCCTTAGAATGTCGTTATAGGAAGTAGCTTCTATGTAGATTTGTGTATCGTCCACATACAGCTGGAAAGGGATGTTAGCTTTCTTCAGTATGATGGTGAGAGGGACCATGTATATGTTGAACAGTTGAGGGGAAAGAACAGATCCTTGGGGGACCCCTCTGGTCACTGGGAGAGGGTCGGATGTGAAGGATTTTATTTTTACTCTTTAGAAGCGGTTCTGAAAGAAGGAGTCAAACCATTTGAGGACCATGTCGTCCGCACCTACTCGTTCTTTGAGGGCCTTGATGAGGAACTTGTGGTCAACCGTGTCAAACGCCGCTGACAGGTCAAGGAGGATGAGTATGCAGCACTGATCCGAGTCAAGGGAGTTGCGGATGTCATCTACTATGTTCAGGATTGCGGTTTCGGTGCTGAAGCCTTTTCTGAAGCCGGATTGGTTATGATCAAGAAGGTTGATGTTGTCACATAGGGTTTTGGAGGGTTGAGCATGGACCGTGGATGGCTTGGAGGTTTGTTTTTTGATGATATCAAAGAGTTCTCTTGGTCTGTTTTTTGCCTTTTCTAGAGCATTGCAGAAGAAGTTTGTTTTTTCATTGTTGATGTGGTTTTTGTACCTTCTTCTCATTGCTCTGAGTTCCTCACGGCGTCTAAAGGAGGGGTTCTTTCTCCAATGTCGTTCTGTGGCTCTGAGGAGTCTCCTTTACTCGTTGATGTCCTTGTTAAACCAGGTTCTCGATGGGATGTTCCTGGGTTTTTTTTGTTTTAGGGGTGCCAGTTGGTCTAGGATGGCGGACGTGGTGGTGTTGTAGTGTGAGAAGAGTTTGGTAGTTGAGAGGCCTTCTGTGGGGATTGACAGGGAGGAGGCTATTTTTTTTCTTCTAGTTCTTTTGAGTTGACTTGTGATAGACTCATGGACCACGTGCTGGGGGCTGTGATTGGGGGGAGGGACTGGATCTTTTGTGTGAGGTGGAATAGGATTAGGTGGTGGTCAGACCAATCTACCGGGAGGATGTGTTCAATAGAGATTGCATCGTTCCTGGCGATGATGGCGTCCAGGGTTGCTCCTTTTTTGTGGGTCTCTTTTGAGCAGTGTTGGGAGAGGTTGTTTCCGTGGAGGAGTTCGTTTAGGAATTTTATGGTGGCATTGCTCTTGTTGTTCCAATGCAGATTAAGATCCCCTAGAATTATGTTGTTGGACTCTTTGAGGGAGCAGTTGGCGATGAGGTTTGACAGTTGTTCTGTGAATATAGCGTTGTTGAATGGGGGTGGTATATTAGGTGGCATTGGATTAGGTTGTTGTCACTGGTTTTGATATTGGTTGTAAGGCATTCGAAGGCGTTGTAGTTGAAGGCGTCGCATTCGACCACTGGGAGGTTGTTGTTGTGGATAATAGCCACACCTCAGCCTTCTTTTTGGTCCTTCCTATCTTTGTTGATGATGGAGTAGCCAGGAGGGACAAGCGTATCTAGGATAGGTGTGGAGGATTCGTCAAGCCAGGTCTCAGTGATGAATGCTAGGTCTATGCTGTGGTTGAGGATGGTCTCTGCTAGCTCGGTCGAGTGTTTGGTGGCGGATCTGCAGTTTATGAGCAAACAGTAGGTCTGGGGAGATTCTTTTTTCCTGGGTTCGGTGGGAATGGTGATGAGGGTGATTGGGGTTTTGGGGGGTTTGCGTATGGGGTGTTTGTATCTGAGACCAGTGACTACCTGTATAGAGGACTGGGTAGGGAGGGTGGTAGGTGTTGTGTAAGAAGCGGCCAGTTCTAGCGCCTCTTCCCAGGTCTTGGCTTTCGCTGCTCTTCTAGGTCTCCAGGTCTGGGGCGGTGGGAGGAGGTGTGAGTTGGTGTGGGGTGTTGAGTTGGGTTGGGACTTTGGGTGGGGGTTGCGGGGGGTCTCGAGGTTGGTGAGGATAAGGTTCAGACCATGAATTATAGTGTTTATTTGGTTTTCGATGCAGGTGAGGCGGTCGTGTGTGGCCTCCTGCGGGAGGGGGAGTTGGTTTACGGAGACGTTGTGGTTATGTTGGGTTTTGTGGTCGGTTAGGATGTCCAATTGGGTTGAGATGCCTGTTTGAGTCATGGGCTGGGGTGGGGGGGTGCGGTGGGTGGGTTGCGCCGGGCCGTTATTCATGACAGGGGAAGGAGAAGGTTGGGTGTGGGGGACTCAGGTCTGGCCTTATAGCGTGCTGGGGCTGCTAGGAGGGTGTCTTATACCGAGTGTGTTTCTGTATAGTGAGTCGTGGTTTTGGGTAGGACTGTGACTGTGTTTTCATGGGACTTTGAGAGGGGTGGGGAATGTATGGGGGAATGTGTGCCTGGGGGGTGGTGTGGCTTGGTTTGGCATCATGATGGGCTGGTGTGCCTGGCATGGGTCAGGTGTGATAGGATTTGCAAGGAGGGAGGGTAATAGGTGGTCAAAAACCTCCAGATTGGCGTTGTTGGCTTGGATCAGGACTGTGACATTCGAGTATATGGTCACAGAGGTGATCCCGTGGTTGGGTAGGTGGTTTGGGGTGAGGAAGGAGAGCTTGCAGCTATGGATTGTCTTTGTTGTCTTTGTGATTAGGCATTTTTCTCTTAGGTTAGAGATCCAGTAGCTTGGTCTGACAGTGTGAAAGATGAGGTCCATTTTTATTTGACCTTTTGAGGGGCAGTGGTATATATCTGCGAAGAGGGATTCAGGGAATTGCCTGATTAGTTTGTGCTTAAGGGATTTTTTCGCATTGGGAGAGATGTTGTGAGGGGGGGTGATAGAGAAGGAGTTAGGCCCGTGACGTTTAGGGGGTTGGGGTTGGTAGTCATAGTGGCAGGCGATGGGGAAGTGTAGTACAGGTGGAGCGAATCTGGGAGGGGCTAGGTCAGTTGGTGGGTGTGGGGGGGGCGGGTGGGCGTTGATCACTCTGCATTTGGGGTAAGGGTAGTGGACGCAACTATGGGCTGCGAGCTGTGGTTTTTTCCTGTGCGGTGAATAGGAAGTTAGGTGGTTCAGCTTCAGTCTTGTTGTGGTCTAACATGCCCTTTGAGGGATCCTGGAGTTTAGTTGAGGGTACTTACGGGATGCGCAGTGGGCATTTCACGAACTGTGTCCCATTGCAGGTTCTGTGTTGGGACCAGGCAGGATGGGAGTCCCTTTCTGATTCGGGATCTCTTGTTCTCCAATGAGTGGCCAGACTATTATGTCGCCATTGTGTGGTCGTCCTCAAGGGTTCGTGGGATTCGGGTGGATTGAGCGGATGAGGCGCCGAACCTTCATTAGATTAGTGCGAAGCTGTGCATTTTCAAGGGAGGAGTCCCGTTTTTGGGCGCCATTTTGGGGTCAGGCGGGTGAGAGGGGTCCTTGTCTCCGTCCTTGACTCTTCGTGCTAGGTTTAAATCGGAAGTTGTGAGTAAGGCTGTACTTGCGGTTTAGGAAAATCTGTTGAGGCTGCTAACGCCGATCACGGACATAGTGGTGACTGGCTTGTTCCCGTGGGATGTCTCGGTCTCTTCGCCATCTTAGGGTCAGGCAGGGGGAAGTCGAGATTCCTTTGCTATGGTGAGTTGTCTGAGCAAGAAGTGGATGGTCTAGTAGGTGGGTGGGAATGGCATGTTCTTTTGCCCTTTTTCTTCTTGTTGGCAATTGCAGCGTTGAAGTTCCTGGCTCCGGTCCGGATTACAGTGGTGCCGGGTTTGTTCCTACCGAGTGTCCCATTATCACCGCCATCTTAAGGTCAGGCGGGGGCGAGTCGTGCAGATTCCCTGATTCTTTCGTTCTGGTGTTTCCACCTGCATTTAGTTTGGATGCGCTGGTCTGAGGAGGCCCCTTGTGCACTCTGTACCTCTGTTTTATAGTAGTCTACTGGTAGCGTTACTTCACAGATTAAGCGCGATGTCCGTTGTGACGCGCCATTTTGAGAACAGGCCGGGGTGGGAGACCGGTGTGATAGTGATAGTCCGGATCCTCCTTTGTTAGTCCGGGATGCTGCTATTGCAGTTGGGCAGCGATTACCCTCCTGTAGCTCCGGTGCTTAACTGGCGGAAGCCAGTCGCCCGTTCTTCTTCGCTTCGATTCTTGTCTCTCTATGGAGTTTTCGGGCATTGGTGGAGCTTGTTCTATTCAGGCGCCATTTTGGGGACAGGCTGTGGGGAGATCGTCGTGGTCCGTGGTATTTTCAGCGCTATTCGCCGTCCTTGGTGTCCCGTGTTTGCCTTCCACTGGATCTTGATTCGATGTCCTGAAGTCGTGTCCTCATACGGATCAGGCTGTATCTGTCCGAGTGTCCGGTGAGTAATGTCTTTTTTTTTATTTCTTAAATACTTTTTTGGGAGCAGGACGGCATGTTGTAGCTTGCTTAAGAGAGTCCCTTGGTTGACGAGGTCGGATTGTGGTGTAGCTTCTTTTTCCTGGAGGGTCTTCTGTAGTTAGCAACCGTATCTTCGGATTTCGGGGGATAGGGGGGGTCCACGTGTCGTCGTCCTGAAGCTGTGGAGTTCCGATTTTCTGAGCACTGCTGGGCGGTGGTGTGGCCTCTGTGGGCTGCGGATTTCTGTGCAGGTCTTACTGATTTTAAGTATAGAACCCTGTAGCTTCTTCGCTGCCACGCAGGCAATCCGATTTTCCGATTTGACCTCGTTCTGGAAAGTACTTAATGACTGTAAAATCGTTGTTAACGTAGGCTTGAATGTTTGCACTGGTTCCTTCTGCGTGTCCACTCCATCTTGTGCGCTCTTGGCTGTGCCCATTGCTCCATGCCCCCCTAATAGTGCAAAGGCTGTGTATCAGAATAGTCCCATCAGAGATCTGACTCGAGTTCCTCCTCCTCAGTTTCCACCTTTGGAGTGGATTTCCTTCCTTCTGAGGTTTTTCTCAGTTTCCATTGTGATGTTTTACCGTCACATTAGCTGCTTGCGGAGGTATCAACACACTTTTCATCACTACTACAGCTATGTGGGCCCGAAGACTCTGACCCATAGGATTCTTCATTTAATGAAAAGAAGTTCTCGGTGGGAGTCGGCGACAAATCTCCCTGCTCTGTGATATCCAAAAGGATTGCCTGCACATCTTTTAGTTGCTGCCCCGGTGGTGGTTCCTCTCTCTTTGGTGTGCAAGTATCCATTGTCTCCCTCTCTGGTGTGATATTAATATCATCAATCGTCCTACCCTGTGGCCCAACTCCGGCATTCTCCTGCTCCCCTTGCTGCGCAGTGTCTACAGAGTTGTTTGAGAGCAGGACTGTAATCTCGCCACTTGACCCCCAAGAGACACGTGCCTCACAATTCATTGTATTGTCTTCGGGTATCAAACTTTGTTTCAGCTCTCCTGTTTCCAAGCCCCTTATGCTACCAGCCTCTGCCATGGACTCTGTGTCCCGGTCTGCATTATGTTTTTTGGAAAACAATTTAGTAATGATCGTTTGCTTTTTGTCACCAGCCGTTAGTGGGTCTTTGCTCATAGGTCTTTTTACAATTCTTACCATAGTAGTTCCATCGGTACGCCTCTGCCCACAACCTCCCCCAAACCAAATGACACATAGGCAAGCATGTTGGGATAAAGAAGTTGCAGGTTTATTTGTAGTACAAATAACAGAATGGGTTAACTGACAGGCGACCCCCTACACCCCGCAACCCCTTGTTGCAGGGCGCCTGAAGTTGAGCCAAAGATGCGGACACCAGCGGCCATAGCCCGGTGTGGTACCTGGGAGGAAATCCTCCCACCGGTGGACCTATCGTCCACCCACCCCACCCTCCGGACAAGGGAGAGTTAACTCACACCTTCTCCATCCAGGCGGGGCGTTACTGGCAAGCCCCCGGTTGCTCAGGCTTACAACCGCCCTAAGGACTAACGGGGCGCCGTCGAAACCAAGTCCCCGAGAAGGGCCCCCTGGATTATGTATGACTCAGCAAGGTGCGTTTCGCACTGGGGCTTCAGGTCCTGTTCCTGCGCCTGTCCTGTATGGGGATCGCCTTGTAACTCCTCCTGCAGCAATAGAAAACATAAATACATTATTGATAACCCCCCTCCCCACTTCCCCCCTTTCAGCGGGTAAGCGGCAGGGAGGGGAGCTGAAGAGCGCGGGCCTCGCGTCCGTCGGGGGATGGGAGGGGGCTGGGAGGCCTAAGGCTAGTGGCTGGCGAGGAGCAGCCTAGGAGCGACCGACTAGTGAGGGGGGGCAGCAGCAAAAGGGGGCGCAAGGAGGGAGGGGCGACCATTTTAACCTGTCCCAGGGGGGACGCCCCTTTCCCTAGTTGTTGACGCCCCCCCCACCATCTCCACCCACCGGGGAAGGGCGGACGGCTCCCCACGGCACTACTACAAGGTCTGCCCTCCTATGGGGTCCCCTGCAGGGACCGCAGGCATCCTGCATAGTAGTTCCATCGGTACGCCTCTGCCCACAACCTCCCCCAAACCAAATGACACATAGGCAAGCATGTTGGGATGAAGAAGTTGCAGGTTTATTTGTAGTACAAATAACAGAATGGATTAACTGACAGGCGACCCCCTACACCCCACAACCCCTTGTTGCAGGGCGCCTGAAGTTGAGCCAAAGATGCGGACACCAGCGGCCATAGCCCGGTGTGGTACCTGGGAGGAAATCCTCCCACCGGTGGACCTATCGTCCACCCACCCCACCCTCCGGACAAGGGAGAGTTAACTCACACCTTCTCCATCCAGGCGGGGCGTTACTGGCAAGCCCCCGGTTGCTCAGGCTTTAAACCGCCCTAAGGACTAACGGGGCGCCGTTGAAACCAAGTCCCCGAGAAGGGCCCCCTGGATTATGTATGACTCAGCACGGTGCGTTTCGCACTGGGGCTTCAGGTCCTGTTCCTGCGCCTGTCCTGTATGGGGATCGCCTTGTACCTCTTCCACAGCCCTGGGCGTGGCCCCCGCTGCGCCCAGAGCCCCCACTACCTAGCCCTATATTCTCTATCTGCATCCGGCTATTTCTAACGCCTCCCCTAGATCTAATAGGCATATTGCCCTGCCTACTTTGGACAGATGTACCCCCTTGAGATTCCCGGCAACCAATAAATTTAGCGTGCAGCAAGCCGTGCCTGATGAAACCCCCCTCGCTGCTCGCTGAATTTGCGCATAGCTGCGTCTATGCGCCTGCGGGAAACTTCTAGCGCGGGCCTCGCGTCCGTCGGGGGGATGGGAGGGGGCTGGGAGGCCTAAGGCTAGTGGCTGGCGAGGAGCAGCCTAGGAGCGACCGACTAGTGAGGGGGGGCAGCAGCAAAAGGGGGCGCAAGGAGGGAGGGGCGACCATTTTAACCTGTCCCAGGGGGGACGCCCCTTTCCCTAGTTGTTGACGCCCCCCCCCCACCATCTCCACCCACCGGGGAAGGGCGGACGGCTCCCCACGGCACTACTACGGGGTCTGCCCTCCTATGGGGTCCCCTGCAGGGACCGCGGGCATCCTGCAGAGTTTGCGCCGGCTTTCTGTCTCCCCAGATCTGCCTTTGAATTGTCTTTGTTTTCTGCTCGAGAGTGTGTAGCAGGAGCGGGCTGGTGTGATATTAATATCATCATTCGTCCTACCCTGTGGGCCAACTCCGGCATTCTCCTGCTCCCCTTGCTGCGCAGTGTCTACAGAGTTGTTTGAGAGCAGGACTGTAATCTCGCCACTTGACCCCCAAGAGACACGTGCCTCACAATTCCTTGTATTGTCTTCGGGTATCAAACTTTGTTTCAGCTCTCCTGTTTCCAAGCCCCTTATGCTACCAGCCTCTGCCATGGACTCTGTGTCCCGGTCTGCATTAGGTTTTTTGGAAAACAATTTAGTAATGATCGTTTGCTTTTTGTCACCAGCCGTTAGTGGGTCTTTGCTCACAGGTCTTTTTACAATTCTTACCAGAGTTTGCGCCGGCTTTCTGTCTCCCCAGATCTGCCTTTGAATTGTCTTTGTTTTCTGCTCGAGAGTGTGTAGCAGGAGCGGGCGCTGTGGAACGGGCTTTGGACCGTGCACCTCCTCGGACAGCTGCCATTGTGCACATTTTCTTCTCCCCGACGTCACCGTTGTGTAGCAAACCGGGTCTGTCTCCCCGCTCGTCGATTACGTGCCTGCCGGCGAGCATGGTGAGCAGCCGCCTTGCAAGCGGTTCCCATCGCAAACCTTGAACCGGTATCCAGTGATACTCCTTCGGAGCACTCCTCTCTTCGATCAAACTCCGTTTTTTAATGTGCCAACGCCGCCAGTACCGCGGTCCCATCAATTGATATCAGGTCGCATTGCTCGGATAGCAGGACGACTTCAGAGGTCCGGAGCGGTTCAGCACTGAAATATTAGACGGTTTTGTACAGACCTAATACTAATTTACTTTTACCTTTTTTTTTCTTAACAAAAAGCATTTTCCTCAATCTACTTTTGCACACTGGCAATAAACTCCCCATCAGTTTGATCACTATATTTTCAATCACGAAAAGTTTTGCAAAACAATCCTTTGCAGGGCTCTTTTTTTCTGCAAAGAAGATCTAGTCTGATGATCTGGGCTAGACTCATCTGTTGGAGTCTCTGTCTTATGAACACAGTGGTGCACCAAAATGATTTGGAATGCTTTTTAGAGGGCTTATGCACCTAAACTTAGTTTATATCGATGCAAGCCTCTTCAGTGCAGCTTGTCAAATATTATTAACTCAAAAAAATGGTCTTCAGTTTTTATTTGTACTTTTACCTTTTTCACCTGCTGGTCCCATCTTCCCAGTAATACCCGAACTTCCCTTTTCTCCTGAAATATATAAAATATAATATAGAAAGCTTTACTGATTCTGTACATATTGAATGCAAGTACATACTCATTAGTCTACATATACTACTAATGGGCAAATATACGTAAATGTGGTCAAGACTGTAGACTAGTGGGCCTATTATTAAAATGATCATGCAGTACAGCACAGGAAGGTGGCTTGCTGCACTGCGTGACAGGGAAGTGGCAGGAATGTAATGTATTTAAGGCAATACAGAGCATTCCTGCCTTATCCTCTAAGCTAGCGCCCTTTTGGCAGCCTAGCACCAATGCAGGCAGCCTTGCAGCAAGGTGCAAGGGTGCCTGCATTGCATGCAGGATTATTTTTGTGCAGGAATGGACACTATCTTTTCCAAAAACAATTGTGAGAGGCGTATTCCTCTATCTATGTGTGCTGCAGAATGTAGCACATATAGAAAGAAGAAGTAAAAAGGAGAAACAAAAATATTTCTCATCATTACGCCTCTCTTAGGAAGGCATATCTTTTTGGTGCTTTCCCATGTGTACCAGTTCTGTTAAATCTGAGAATGTGTCAAAAACATGGGGGTTGCTTGGAAACACCCATACAGCACACATGAAATGCCTTCCCAGGGCGGAGGAAGGCAACACAATAATTTGCACTGCGTTACCTTGCTCCAGATTTATGGAGTCACTCAGGGTCAATGCCTCACTTCATAAATCTGACTAAAGTTTTGCACCAGTCTTGCACCAAGTTGCGTGGTACAAAAGCGAAGCGAAGCAGTCCATCTCGTAAATAGGCCCCATGGTGTGTAAGGCATTATCTATATCGGCACAAGAATGAACCAAACTCGTGGCAGGAAATGGAGCACTTACCCTTAGCTCTACTTGGAAACACCCTAAGAGTTGAACACATTAATATAGAAAAAATACCTTTTGTGAGCAGGAAAATAGACTAAGAATACCTAGAGTCCAGCAAGAATTTCAACAGAGATACTTAAAATTTCAAAGAAGATTACTTTAGTACTCTAAAGTAGAATGTGCATACCTCGCAATCCAGGTGGTCCTGTATCTCCTTTGGGCCCAGGGGCACCAGGCAGTCCTGGACATCCTTGAAAAATGGCTATTTTTTCTGAACCACTCAAGTCGATGAGCTTCCCATCTGAGAGCAAAACATACATTAATATCATCCTGAAGAGTAGGCAATGGAAGAAGATTCCAAAGGTTTAAATTACACAGAATCAAGGTTGTTATTATTAGCCTGCATTAATATTACATCAATTACAACAACCCACCACTATCCTGTGAGGTAAGTATGTAGTTACTATTCTTACTTCCACCTTATGACTACCTCCCAAGATACATAGGTAGTGGATATGATATTATTGCCAAGCAGTGCCTTGCAGGCAATACAGTGCCTTCCCCTCCACCAAAAGGATATTAATATCACTAAGTGAAAAAGAAGGCATACCTTGAATTCCAAAGATTGATTGCCATGCAATATTCCAAGGTTACAGAACACACCCCCATCCTCAACCATCAAACTAGATTCTGTATTGTATAAGCTTAAATTCAACCAGTGAATGGAGAAACATTGTCCTACAACTTTGTCTCCACATGCTTTTCACATTTAAAAACAGCTCAAGCCATCATGTTCACCATATGATAATCCGGAATCGAGTACAGGGCCTTCATAACACTATTCATATCGACCTCAACTAGTCAAACCACTGCCTAGCCGAAAACAGACTCTTACCAATCATTAACCACCTCAAACTATAATCATTGTACCTGTGTATGGCATTGTAGCCTTTGGAGGTGATTCTGAGTGGTTTATCAATTACATTTGTAGCTAAAATGTTATGTTATGTTAAGTTATGTTATGCTATGCTATCCTATGTTATGTTATGTTAATTTATGTGTATCAGTAAAGCGTGCTATCACCCTCGAGTCTATCTTGAAGGAAATTGTTAGTTTCTGGAAAAAATTGGATTACTATTTTATTGTATTTCTAGGCAAATATCCAACTTCAAAATGTAGATGGAAATTTGCTTTGAAATAAGACCAGAATTCTAGGAATTGGTTCGGAATTCTTAGAAGACATGCAGGCATGCCTTGGCTTGGAGAAATCACCTGGTAAAGACACAGGAATAACACTAGGCCCGTGGACAATTTCTACTAATCCTGGGTACTCTTGTGTAATTTTACACAATTACACTTGCCAGCAGACTTCAGCACTTTAAGTACAGGGAGAACTGTGGGGAATTACTAGCCTGGAAAACCAGAGCAGATTTGTGTAGGAATAAAATAAAGGGATTTGTTCAGTCAAGGACAAATTAGATTTTTAATTCGGCTGAAGAGATTAAGGCAGATATGCTCCAAAGCCTGAATGAAGTTCATAAGGAAAATCTGGACCCTGATCCATCACATATAGGAGACTGGCTTGATAGTAAAAAACCTTACACAGCAAGTAGCTGGCCTTGCAGTTGAATTTATGGATGAGGAGATACTAGCCCAAGTGAAACTTTTAGCTAATGGGAAGGCGGCAGGGCCAGACATGATAACTACCAAATTTTATTAAAAAGTGAAAACTGTCTTGATCTCCTTTTGGAAGCATTTGTTTAGTTAGATCTATGCAGCGAGCAAGGCAATTCTGCCCTCATGGTATAAAACTACTGTGGTAGTGATTCTTAAGCCTATTAGGACTCCAAGCTGGTACACTCCAAAAGGCCGATATCCCTCCTCAATTGTGACTTTAAGCTTAAAGGCTTTCAGGTGTTATCACTGACTTAATCCATTTAGACCAGAAGGTTTTGTTCCTGGGAAACAGCTGCATACATTGATACACTGGTTAATAGCCACAATCAATATAACAGAAACCTTTAATCTCCCCCTAACAATCACCACACATTTGACGTGGTTAAAGCATTTAATAGTGTCTGTTGATGGTATCTATGGGCGGTACTACAACATTAAGGGATTAGTAGCAACTTAATTAGTACTATAAGAACCCTATATAAGGCTCAAACAGCAAGGATTATGGTAAATTAGGATATTACCACTCCTTTTCAGATATCTAGGGGTACAAGGCAGGAGAGCCTCCTTTCCTCCAACCTCTTTGACCTATATATTGATCAATTTGCCTAACTGATATGGCATGATGATACTATTATACCCTTTGAAGCTGCAAGGCTCTCAACTAAGCTAATGGTGTATGCAGAAGACATACTTATATATACTGCAAACCCAGATATTGCAGTTCCTAGATTGGAAGAGCTTGTGGAGAAAATGTTTGGAAAAAGCCTGGCTACCTAGTTAACAAGGGAAAGACAGATGTGATTTTGTGGGTCATGGAGTATGAGGGTTTACTTCCACAATAGCAATCCAAAACCCAAATACGGTAATTAGGCATAAAAATGACAAAATCACTTGATGAATTATCATCAGTGAACTAGCTAGTGTGAGTAGCAAGATAAGTTCACTACTTTGAACATGGTGGAATCTCCTGATTGGAATATTCTGGAGGGTGAATGTGGCTAAAATGTTGGTTCTCCCAAAGTTAACATTTTTCTTCAACACAATACCACTATCTATCCCAATGAGCTCACAACAAAAGCGTCAGGGTAGGGTCAGTACTTTTATATCGGCTTCTAAGGGGTCGAGGATAGCCTGGAGGAAGCTGAAACGAAAGTTAGAACATGGAGGACTGGTTTTCCCAGACTTTATTGTTTTCCACTATGCCTTCCAATTTAAGAATTTAACAGCATTGGTTGATGAATTGGATAACTTCTATATGGGATGCTTTTTTAGAGCTATGCTGCAACATCTGGGGCTGCTTACCTTTTTGTTTAAATTTGGAAACCCAACATTTTTTAACCAGGTCAGGGTGAAAGTACTTCTGGCTGCTCTTAGAGTTTGGGTATACATCAGGAAAGCTTTGGGCATTCATCATTATGCAGACCCCTCGACAATCAGGGATTCCCTGGCACACCTGAGTTGCTCAAGGAAAAACTGAGTCACCCTCTGCAGGGGGGGGGGGGGAGAAGGGTCATCTCACTTCGGGAAACTTCAGGAGAGGAGGCCCTGATATCCTGGTGGGAGTTTTCTTACTTGCTAAATGGCGAAGTTTCTAAATGTAAAGATATGCAGCTGACTTGCTGGTGGACTTTGCAAAAACTTGTGGGACAGGAGGGCCAGAGCTTGAGGCATTTTTTTTTGTTCAGATGGGGATTAAGAACCAACTCAAGAAATAAGTATCTCAGTGGTACTTGAGAAATATTGCGGCGCTTGATGGAAGGGCAGGGCCCGCCAACCAACACTGGGAGAAAGATCTATCAGAGGCAATCAAAGTACAAGTATCACAAGCATCTTCGTCTTTGCATTATTCTATGGTCAAGGCCACACCATTAAAGATAAATAATTTGTTTGCCATTCTCAGGGCTTACTGGTCACAGTCCAAGCTTGCTAAAATAGCCTCTGTGCAGCAGGCATGCAAGAAGTGTGTTGACAAAGAGGCAGATGACAGGCACATGTTTCCAAATTACCCAGCGCTAAGATCTTACAGGGAGAATGGAAGTAAGGTCCTAACCGAAATATTTGGTCACGAGATCAAGGTAAATTGACTCTTGATATTATTTGGACTGGACAACGAGTTTCATGCTTAGCTACATAAGGAACAAACCTCATTGTTATTCTTCCTGATTTGGCTGGCAAGAAGGGAAATTTGTAAAAAGTGGGTAGGCATGGTTCTCTCAACAGCAGAGGAAGGGATTAGTTTGTTCAATTATAACTGTGGACTAGAAATATACAGTAAAAAGGCTTCAGTTGATAGAAGATGGAGCCTTTTTTTGACTTGGCGAACGAAATCCTGAGTGTCCAATGCTTACACTTAACCCCCCCTCCCACACCCCTGCTGAGAACAAGGTTGTAAAAGGGCAGAGAGACAAGTAGCAAATGGCTAAACCATGCATGGAAGATGAGGTGTCATCCCCTCAGGCTTATTCCAGCTGAGTGGTGAAATAACTAGTACTAAAAAAAAAAAAACATTACACTTGTTAAGAAAAATCCATGAAATTACGCTATATGGCAGTTTGCGTACTTACATGCCATTTGCAGCAGAAATTTAGCACATGTGCACAGTAACAATGAGTCTGACGACAACGTGAGTGCCTGCTGTTTGTGTTGTTTTGCTCTGTTTTGTACTGTGAAATGCATCTTTGTATAATCTGACTAAAAAAGATTTAATTACGCGAATTTCAAACATCCCTAAATAAAACTCAATCTTTGTAATACTGTTTGCAGAATTATTGTGCTTCATTCCTGAGCTACTTGAAAATGGCCTCTTTAGCTGCACTTTTTAATGTGCTCTAATATTCCCTGAAAAACAATTCTTGGCCGGAGATATAACGAAGTTAAATTTATGGTTGGTTTCTGGATGACCAGAATATTTTACCATAATTTTGGGGAAAAAGAAACTTTTCAATTCTGTTAATTTGCTAAATGTATGTATGCAGTAGCCTATTAAAAACATTTGTCGCCTCACAGCTTTAATGATCGTAATCAGTTTAGAAGATTAGCCTGGTCCTATGAGCACGTCTAAGTCGACTTAACACTATTAAAATTGCAAATTAATAATTCAAAGTGTCGCCAATCATAAAACAAGATTAGTTCACAATTACAAACTATGGCAAATCTCCAATGTTCGTTTGTAGCTTTTGAAAACAAGTATAGAGCATAGGATTTATACCTGACACAACTGAAGTAAAATCCTGTGTTCACAAGGAATGAAGAGAAAATGAAAGTGACCCATAAATGACGGGATTACAGTTGCAAAGCAGGCAGTGCTTCCATGCTTTGTCTCATCTTCCTCTGTTGTAAAGATGCAGGGTAGGGGAATTTTAGTTAGATGCTCATAATATACTAATGGGCCCGAAAGTGCCATCAATCAAGCTTACCATTTCCCATCATAGTGGCAAGCTGAGGCTCACCACTGAAAAAACAAATCTTTTGAATAGCAGCCTTTTGCAATTAATTCCTTTCCTTGTCAAGAGGCAGTGATCAGAGATTGAATTATAACTTGTTACAAAAAATTATTCGTTAAGTCTTTCCAAGTTCATGTAGCTTGTTTTGACTCAACACTGCAAAAAAATATATTTGGGTCACAGGACACAATGGAGCAATGTGCCATTTACCTCCACAGTATGGACGCAACATTAAGCATTATCTCCCACAGGGTCTCCGATGGAGGGACTCGGATCACGCTCTTTCTAGGGTCAAATTCTGTTTCAGCAAGTTATTTCAGATTGTTAAATGAAAGCAAGCCTTCCATGTTCATTATTAAAAGCCCTCCTACATGTCGCCATTTGTCTTGTTGGCGCCAGATACCATGGGCCTCATTTATGAGGCCGTGCGTCATTTTTACGACACCGGTGTGTCACTTTTTGTGACGCACCAGCAGCGTAAAAAATGTGCCTTGTTGCACCATATTTACAAAGTGACGCATCTAGGTAGATGCATCACTTTGTAAATCCCTGTGCTACATTATACCTGCGCCTGGTATAATATATGCAGGGGGGCGTTCTGACGCAGGAAAAGGTCATAGAAGTTACGCAGTGAAATCTATAAGATTTCACTGCGCCACTTCTAGGACGCAAATGCGTAAATTTCTTACGCCTGCCTCACAGCAGGCGTAAGACTGACGCAGGGCCTTTCACATGGTGCTTGCCCTTGTGAAAGGACACATTGCTGGAGTTGCGTCACTTTTGTGACACACTCCAGCAATGCGTCACTTTTGCGCCATACAGATACGTCAGAAATACTGACGTATCTGTAACTCCTTGCGCAATGGTACGTCATACTGTAAATATGACGCATCATTGGTGTTGCAAGGAGGGCGCAATGAAAAGTGACGCATCGCTGTTTTCACGCAGCAATGCATCACTTTTCATAAATGAGACCCCATGTTTTTTCTTTCCTTGAGTACATTTTTTAATACTCATAAACAGGAGCTTCTGGCACCTAGCAAAAGCAAAACCGCCCAGAGGACTCTGCATTACTGTACTGCAGCCAGGACTTGCAAAACCTTCTGACAAGCCTGGTCGGGGAGCTTCTTTCTACCAGAATTGTCTTTCTGATACATCTTAGCTGCATCAAATATTCAGAAGGAGACACGAAATCAAAAACATGCACAAAAGTAGAAAAACATTTCACCTTTTCATGGCTGACGATTTCTCTCAAAACCCTCAATGGGAGACTCGGTGGGAGCTTATGGCTCCCTCATCTTGAAAACAAATATCTTTATAGGCCACCTTGTTGTATGTAAGTGCTAAATTTAGAATATTTCACAAAGGATATTGTAGCCTGCTATTCTGAATATTGTTGATAAGGCAGGTAACCTCATTCTCCATTATGGGTCTCTATTAAATCGGAGATGGGCCCAACTTCACGTTTTCTATCCAGTTCTCACACTGAGAGTCTGAGAAACAAACATGGATGAGGAAACAGGAACAAAGGAACTGAAAAACAAAAACACATGTACAGGGAGATAAACACTAAACAGGAAGAGACAGAGACTGACACAGACACAGACAGACAGAAAGGTTGATCAGGGTGATACTCATTGGAAAATGTAGAGGCAGAGGTAGATGCAGAAATAGAAAGATGAAAGGAAACATAATCACACAGAAAAATGTATGCAGTGAGTCAGAGAGAATCATGTACAATTGGGACAGGTATACCCATACAAATCATCAGTAGGACATGGACTCCAGGAAAGAAACATGTGACAAATGGGATAAAGAGACTCATAACTAAGAAAACAAAAACTGCGCAAGTAACACACAGGCACAAAATGCTCATCTCAGATTTACTTTCCAGCGCAAAACGTGTTTTGGCAGGAAAGTAGCCTGAAGTATCGCAAAGTAGTGCCTAGTGCAGCTTTGCTTTACCTTACAGCGAAGGAGCGTTCCATGGCCGGTACGTGGGTATTCCAACTTTGGCATTAATTCACCAAAACGCCAGGGGTAGTGGAAGTTACATCACATGTCACCCTCCCCTCATCTGTTTGCTAACTGTTTAGCTTTTATATTATCTGTCACGTGTCTTTCTAACCTGTTCCTGACTCTTTCTCACCCCTCCTTTCTATCTTAACTGTGTCTTTCTCACTGATCTCCTTATATTACATCTTCCCCTCACTCACCTGACTTTCTCACATGTTCTGTGTCTTTTTCAACTCTATTTCACCTTTCTCCCACCACTTCCTACTCCCTTACCTGTCCTTTCTCACCTGTCTATGTCACAGTAAGATTAGAGTCTCTTTCACCCCTCTTTATCTCTCTCAGATCCACATCCTCTTGTCTTTGTCATTTGATTTCTCACCCTTCCCTCTGTAGAATCTTCTTCCGCTTATTATTCTACCCTCATTTCAGCACTGAGCCTTTTATCTTTATTCCCTCTCCCTTTCTCTCTCCTCTCCACTATATTTCTTTCTTACTCCCTCCACAAGATCAGGAGCAGCATCAGGCATGGACACGATCCACACCACTTGCAGGAGTAAATGCTTAATTTCTAACTTAGCTAGTGTAGTCTGAGGTCAGGGGGTTACAGGCACAGTCCTATTGGTTGCGGGAGGCAAGACAGGGGTCGCCACTGCGACTCCTCCTGACTCTTAAATTACATCCATACATTACCATTCAATGACAAATGGTTTTTGATGCAAAAGCCTATATATTATACAAAGTAGACGTGGTTTTTCATCTAAACAGAACTTCTTTTTAACATAGGTGCTGGCAAGGAAAATCCTTTAATTTTGCCTTACTTTTATGTGTTTGCGTGTGTGTTGCACTGTAATGTAATGTAATGATGTCTTGTAAAGCGCATGAATCACCCCACATGGGGTATCTCCGCGCTGTAGACCGCTGGGGAACCCGTCCTGGCTTTCCCTGTGAGATGGAACCCACTGGGATTCTCCAGGGTGAAACCAGGAAACCCAGCGTATGTGGGGGGGCCGTTGTGGAGATGAGGCAAGCTAATGCCCAGAGTTGCCGAGTGTGATCCCTGGTTAGAGTAGGCACCGAGGCGAGAATTATCGAGTCTGCTGACCCTGATCCACGACCCTGCCGCGTCGGGAATTGAACCCTGGTCCCGGGCCGTCCTCTGCTTCCGAGTCTGCCGCCTCTAACCAGTGAGCCACACCACTCCACTGCACACATACACATTTACGAAGTTGTACAGTTAGTCTAAGCACAGTATTTTGTATTGGAAGGGTGTCCTTCCAGTACAAAACCTATGCTAGGCTCATGCCGGCACCCTTGCAATATGATACAAGATGGGTGCAAAGTACTAGGCAGCATGATTATGTGCCAGTGCTGGGGAGAGTGCGGGTTTATGCCATATCGTAGTTGATATGTCACTTTCCTGCTCTCTCCCTCTCAAATAAGGCAGAGCAGCATTTTTGGTTGCTGCATTTCATTAAATTTTAGAGAATATACCCTCAGGGCCTGTGTGAAACCGGGACTTGTTTGCAGTGTCCCCCCATTTTGACTTCTAAATGCTGGTTTTCTGACTCTGATTGCGCTCTTGGCTCTGCTAACAAGACCCAGGGCCTGTGCTCTGATTAAAAGTACATGGTAATTAGGTATAGTTATAACTGGTACTGACAACCTACTTGTAAGTCCCTAGTATATAGTAGAGTATGTACGTCTAGAGGTGCAGAAGATTTAATGTACTTAAGTGTGCACTACTGTGGTCTCTGATGTCATATTAAAAGCCAACTCTGCGTTGCAGGCTGCTTTTAAACTTAAAGTATATGCAAATTTGACTTTAGAAATAAAAGTACTTCCAAAGTTTCAAACAACCTTATTGTTACATATAAGTCACCCCTAAGGTCTCTCCTGGGTGCCCCATGGGTTGGGTGCCTTGTAACTATAAGCAGGAACAATATAAAATATGTTTTATATGCCCTGGTGAAGGAAAACATGTAAATTTTGTTTTTCCCCATAGTAGCTGAACAACACCATAGGCTAACATCGGAATACTTTATTAAAGTTTAACTATTGAAAGAAAGGAAAAAAATATGCTTCAAAGTATCAAAATATTAGGATAACTCCAACAACTTGCCACTGTTAGATTTATTAAAACTATCACAAAAAATACGTTATTGAACTTTCTTTTCTGTAAGCCAAAATCCGGCTTTCCAGCAGCCCTGCTCTAGTTGGCAAGCCTCTGCCAGGCTGAGTAAAGCTGTCATAATGAGGTGTGAAGTGGCCTGACTATAGTCAAATGATTTCCTGTGGGAGGAGTACTGCAAGGTACAGAGAAAAATGCATTATGGGTGTGGAGGAGCCAAAAATAACCACAGACATCTGATTGCAATTATACAGGCCTGATTTCTAACCGAGAACGATTGGTGACACCAGGGGGAGGAGGGCAAGTTTTTGAGGGGGGGGGGAGGGACCCCTTACCGACAGTGTCACTGGGATGGTTAGTTGTAGACACTACAGGGGGGGTGGGACTCAGGGGGAAAATTAAAAAGCAGACAGTGGAACCCCCTTATGAGCCGTACAGTGACCTTCGACTGTGAGGATTGCACCGTTTGGTGATCTTGCCGCCCGACCTCCGGGATGTGGGCTGAACGGCTGTGTATACAGGATGGGGACTTACAACCGAAGGGGGATTTCCATACTGATGATAATTATGTGATTGATATATTCTGTGATTTGATCTGCAATAAAAATTATTTACAAAAAAAAATGGGTGTGGAGTAGCCAAACTGGTCTTCAAAGATGCAATGACAGTTCAGGGCAGCACAGGCTTACCCCTGCATTCTGCACCTCCCAGTCAGACAGGAATCCCTTTAACCTGATTAGTAGAGAGGGGTCGGAAGGGGAAAGGAGAGTGTTGGGGAAACTTAGCCACACCAGTGGATTGGTGTAGCCAGATCTAACCCTCCAGCAGAGAGTTTCTCTATTTTGGACTTTTGAGTAATAGTGCTTTCTGGGTTAAGAATATGCCACACTTTGGAGAAAGTAGTCATACACCTGGGTGGCACGCTGCATCCCTGTAGTCAGGGGTGCCCCTCTGCGTGATGCCAAGGACCTGTGAATACATATGGGAGTGCAGCTAAGCAACTCAGATCCCTGACTGAAACTAGAAGTAGAAGAAGGACTACCCTGCTAGAACCCTGGCCTGCACCCAAAGGATTGGACTCATGAGGACTGCCCCTGTTGCACACTTGGAACTACAGTCCGAAGGACTGTACCTTGCTTCAGAAAGTGAAAGGACTTGGATATCCTGAAATCAGCAGGTTAAAAGAGCTCACCTGCATCAACTCCACCAAAAAGTTCCCAGCTTCGAGTGCATCCAGTTGACTTTTAAGTGTTTGGCCAGATGCATTGTGGAAATTGTAGTCCTATCATCCCAATGACCATCTCAGAGAATCTAGAACCCTGGATTGGTGACCTGGACACTTGAAATCCTTTAATAAAAAGCTTCATAAGTGGACCGACCCATCATCGAGAATCAAGCCAAAGATGTCGAACCTCACCCCAGCCTGTATTTCAGGTTCATCCCTCTGAAAGCTCTGGAGCTTCAGCCATCAACAAGACTTTCACGAGTTGACCGGGGCCTGGTGCTGAGACAAACTGATGACCTTGACGTGGTAAACACCCAAAATATTGAATTTTAAATATCGACAGTCCAGAATATCGAATCAAAAATATTGAGAGGACAGAATAACGAATTCCCAAAATATAGTCGTGTAGAATATCGAATTTGTGGTAAGAAATATTGTTTTCATAATATCGAATTTAGAAATATAGTTTTCCATAATATCCCCCCAAAAATGTTTGTTATGTATGCTAGTATATGTGTTAAAATTATATATCATTTTTGTAATGTATGTTTGAATTTTTTTAAGTTAACAATTTTATGTTACATATATTTTTGCATATTTTACTTGTGGGTTTATAGGGGAATAGGGTGGGAAGTAATGTAATTATAACACTTTTTTTAAAATTCATTAATTATATGTAAATTAATTTTTGTGTAATTTAATTCTATGACTGGTTGTGGGTTTATAGGGGAATAGGGTGGGAAGTAATTTAATTGAAATTAATTAATTAATTTTGTTATTTAAAATGTTTATATTTAATAATTTATATTGTTAATTAAGTAATTTGTTAATTTTTAATTCATCGATTAATAACAATTAATAAGTACTTTTAAATATGTTAAGTGTGTTAAAAATTATGAATTAGTAATTAATTAGGTATTAAATACTAATTACTTTGTTAATTTGCTAATTGCGTAAAAAATTATTAGGAGCAGGTTGAGCATTGATAGGGGGAGAAGGATGCAAAGTAATTTAATTTTAAATCAAAATTTTATTTATTAAAAGTTATTTTATAGTGTTAATTGTGTGAATTATTTTGATATGATGGTTATTATTTGTATTGTTAATTGTCATTACCTAAATAATTAATTGTTAATAAACTATGTTAATAGATTAATATTTTACAATATTGGAGGTGACATGTATAGAGGAAAATGGTGGGAGGTAAATACATTGTTATTAATTAATTAATTGTAAATTCATTCTAAATATATTGCGGGAGTGCGTATACTAAGTTATTCCCATATGCTATCCAACACTTTTCCTACTGTTCCACTCACTGGAGTGGGAATAGTATTTTTTACCCACCTACTATCCAACACTTTCCCTACTGTTCCACTCCCTGGAGTGGGAATGGTAATTTTTACCCACCCGCTATCCAACACTTTTCCTACTGTTCTACTCACTGGAGTGGGAATAGTAATTTTAACACTCCCACTATCCAACACTTTACCTACTGTTCCACTCGCTGGAGTTGGAATGGTTATTTTTACCCACCCGCTATCCAACACTTTTCCTACTGTTCCACTCACTGGAGTGGGAATAGTAATTTTTACAATCCCGCTATCCAACACTTTCCCTATTGTTCAACTCATTGGAGCGGGAATAGTATTTTTTACACTCCCGCTATCCAACACTTTACCTACTGTTCCACTCGCTGGAGTAGGAATACTAATTTTCACCCACCTGCTATCCAACACTTTCCCTATTGTTGCACTCGCTGGAGTCAGAATATTAATTTGTACCCACCCGCTATCTAACACTTTCCCTACTGTTCCACTCACTGGAGTAGGAATAGTAATTTGTACCCACCCGCTATCCAACAAATTCCCTACTTTTGCAGTTGTTGGAGTGTGAATACTAATTTTATTCCCTTAGCTATGCCATGTTTTTAATTTTGTTATATTTAATGTAGTGTAAATTATTAATTAACATAAACAAATCTACTTTAAATATTTAAATTAATATATATTATTTATTTGTATATTTATGTAATAGGTGTGTATATATATATATATATATTTTTTTTTAATAATGTTTTAAATATTTTACAATTAAGATTAATAAGTATTTTATAATATTAAATAAGTACATATGTATGTTGAAATATATATTTTTTAATATTACATATATTATCTTTACATTTTAAGCTTTTTTTACATTATTTTAACTATGTTTTATTTAATTGTGTTTATTATTTTATTACTTTTATATTATTTTTAATACCTGTAAAATAAATTCTATTTTAGTTAACTATATTTTAAAAATTAATATTTTGTACTCAATGTTTTAGTACTTACTTGTTTGTAGATAGAGACTCGATATTCTGTACCTCTATATTTTTGTATTGATATTCTGGACAGTCGATATTCTGTCCCTCGATATTTAGTCACTGATCCCATGACCTCGATCTGGTCTAACGAAGTGCCTTGCTCAAAGACAAGAGGAAAAAGCTCCAAAAGAAATTCTAAGTGGGAGGGTAACATTTTGACTGAGGCCTCCCGCTTAGTGTATTCGATCAGGGCTCCATTACTCTCAGCCTTAAAATTGGACTTTGTCCCTCTCAAGTGTGACCAGATGCCCCAAAATGATGCTCTAGGTTTTGAAGCACCAGAAAGTGTTTATTCTTTAAAAATTCATATCTCCGTTTCCATTAATTTAATTTTTTTTATGTATCTTTGTTTGTAAAAAAATATCCTATTTTTATAAATTAGTGCTGGGTTTTTATTGTCAATTGTGTCTTACTTATTTATTGCATGTGTGGTTTTAAATGCTCTACACACCTGTCTCCTTAGGTTAAGCCTGCCTGCTCATTGCCAGCTACCAAGGTTTGGGTAAGGAAATAATTACTGAGCCCTTGATTGAACATTTTATTGCATTTGTGGCCATATTGCTAGTGGAAGGTCTCTACTTATCACTTCTAATAACCGCTTTCTAATAGGGCCTTATTCACAAAGGTAAACTTACACTTTTGTGTGTGTTTACAATTGTTTGCTATTCACAAAGGTAATTTACTGGTTGGATCGTTACAACTGCGGAATACCTGCACCTACAAATATAGTACTGCCCTATCTTTTTATGGGCAGAGACTCCTCAGTCATTGGGAAACTACCTGGAAAATATCTTTGTGAGTTGCATACAATGGTAAAGTTACAAGAAAGTATACATTTACATTTATTATTTATTTATTTATTATTATTTTATTTTATTTTATTTCTTATATAGCACAGGATTCGACCCCCGAAGGGGCATCTCCGTGCTTGCGCATAAGTACAGATGTTGGACTGATAATCAAATAATTGAACTGCCAGTAGATTATAGGGTGGAGTATAGATGGGTCTTAAGGACCTTCCTGAAGGATTGGAAATTCAAGTTAGTCTTTAGGGCAAATGGAAGTGAGTTCCAGAGCATGGGGCCTTTATAAGAGAGGGCACGTCCTCCCTGTCTTGCTCTCTTGATCCTAGGGACCTGGAGCAGTTGCTGATTACTTGAACGCAAGGAGCGTCCAGGACTGTAGGGAGTGAACTTGTCCGTTAAGTATTTGGGGCCTGTACCAAAGAGACATTTATGTATAGTACAGCAGATTTTATATTTAACCAATTGCCGAACAGGCAGCCATTGAAGGTTAATCAAGAGCGGGCGGGAGGGAGCCCTGGGCGGAGCATTAAGCACTAGCCTTGCCGCGGTGTTCTGGACCACTTGCAGACGGTTGAGTTGTTCCTCATTAGCAGAGATGAACAAGCCATTACAATAGTCCAATCTACTGACCACCAACGTCTGGACCAGAGTCTTACGATGATTGTCCGGCAAGAATGGAAAAACACGTTGCAAAAGTCAGATGGTATGGAAGCATAGACCAGCGACTTGATTGGCATGTTCTTTAAGTACCAGTGCCTGATCCAGACGTACACCAAGATTTTTAACGGTCTGTTTTGGACTTGGCACTGGCCCAATATCTAGAGGCCACCATTCTGGGGACCACAAGAGCGGGGCGTCTCCGAATAACATCACCTCTGTTTTGCCTACGTTTCATTGAAGGCAATTTGTAGCCATCCAGTTTTAAACCGCCCTCATACCATCCACAAAAGATTTCCTTATTGCTGGAGTGAGGGGCTGGAAAGGAAACAGGAGTTGGGTGTCGTCAGCATAAGACACCGGGGTGAACCCATATTCTCTCACAATGCCAGCCAAGGGGGCCACATACACGTTAAATAGTGTGGGGCTTAGACATGAGCCTTGTGGCACTCCCTTGGTGAGCTCCCAAAAGATGGAATGAAGGGAGCCCAGTCTGACACCTTGTGAGCGGCCTGTGAGAAAGCTCTCTACCCAGGACAGTGCCACACCTCCAATGCCCATCTCCCGCAAGCGGCCGAGAAGGATCTCATGTGACACCGTGTCGAAGGCAGCGGACAAATCTAACAGCACCAGAATCATCGAGCCCCCTCCATCTAGTGTCATCCGGATCATATCGGTCACTGAGAGGAGGGCATATTCGGTGCTGTGATTAGGTTTGAACCCTGATTGCGAGGGATCCAGACCTCCCGCTGCCTCGATGTATTTTGACAAACAGGTGTTTACATGCTTTTCGACCATCCTGCTAAAGTATGGCAAGAGGGAGATGGGTCGGAGGTTGGAAAGATCCGTCCATGGGTGTGCCGTGTTCTTACATATTGGGTTCACCACCGCTCTCTTCCACTCCGTAGGTACCCGCCCTTCCTTGAGCGAAAGATTTAATACAAATTTGACCTCAGGTCCAATCAAAGTACTCAAGGGGGCGATCATTTTGGCGGGTAAAAAATCATCCGGAGACCCAGATTTTATATGACTGATAAGTTTCGAAAAATCAGTATCATTAATTAATGGGAAGGTGGTAAATGAATGGTCCCCAGATATGGATGATTTAGGTGGATCGAGAGAACTGTTCATGATACTGGAGGCTGTCATGATTTTATCATAGATCGTATTTATTTTGTTCTCAAAAAACAGAGAGATGTCGTCACAGAGAGGCTGGGAAAACTCTTTCGAATTTTCACAGGCCATTGGTTTGACAAAGGTCTGTAGTATTTTGTAAAGTTCTTTAGAGGAATTACCTGCTTCCTCAAGTTGCTGGATAAGACTGTTTTTCCTCGCCAGCCTAATGTTTTTATAGTAATTTGATTGGGCCTCTTGATGTGCCTTTTTATTCTCCTCAGTTCGGATTTTCCTCTATTTCTTCTCTATCTTTCTACATCCCTGTTTCTCTACTCTAAGTGCCTCAGTATACCATATTTCGCGCTTAGAGGTGGGGTGTTGTTTATGTAGTTTTAGCGGTGCTAGGATATCTACTGCTTTTGTAAGGGAATCAATGAGTTTGGAGAGAGCCGATTCCACACTATCTATCTCAGTGAAGATTGGTCTCTTCCATACTCTCTCTAGCTCTTCTACTGTTATCTTATGCCATTGTCGTCGCCAAATTGGTGGGAGCGGTGGCTTATGGGAGGATTTGGATACACCCAGTAAGGATAATTCCACTAAGTAGTGGTCAGACCAACTTATTTGGGTAGCAGGGTAACATCGTATATTGGGACAGTTGGAAAAAGGTATGTCCAATGTGTGACCTCCTATGTGTGTAGGGCCCTTGTTATACATTTCAAGGCCCAGAGTAGAAAGATCGGCTAAAAATGTTAAGATTTCTGGGTGCGAAGGGGTATCGACATGAATATTAAAATCACTCAAGAGAATAAAATTTTCTTTCTCTTTAAAATACGGTGCCAGTACTTCCACGAGAGATAGGGTAAAGTCTGACATAGGTCCTGGAGGGCGGTACACTAGGGCTCCTTTTTTGCATCAGAGCTTATTTTAAAAATCATAATCTCCGTTGAAGGACAATGGAATTGCTCCAGTATATCAACCTTGAAATCTTCCTTATGTAGAATGGCTAATCCACCCCCAATTTTATTAGGGCGATCAAAATGTAAAAACGTATAGCCCAACGGAACCCCTAACGTTATTGCGGGAACAGTATGAGGTTTCATCCAGGATTCAGTTAAAAAGCAAATATCAGGCTGTAGGGAAAACACAAGGTCCCATACTTCCAATTGGTGGTTTGGCAAAGAACGCACATTCAGAAAAAAAACTCTTCAGACCACATTCTAACAAAGGATTTAGTGGCTTATCCCTAACAATTGGTACAGTGTGGGATGCCTGAAACTGACAATTTATGCAAGAAAACGGACCCTCTGGACATGGCCAAGAGTCTCTATTGCATCCTTTAAGAGGGGCGGTGCATAATTGTGTTAAAAAGTTACGAGAATACCTTATTCTAGGTGTCCTTGTAGTAGAGAAGGACCTTCGAGGAGCAGCGCCCATGGCCCCTGGCCCCGTCCTGTTGCGGACGGGCGCAGGCGGGCTACTCTTTGGCTCCTCTTAGGCGATCCCTTAGGCGTTGCCCTGCGCGCGACCGCTGCGCACTCAGAGTGGTGGGATGGCTTTATGCCCCTCGCATTTGGGGAAACTAGAGCGCTAACGCTCACGGGGCGGAAGTGTGTCTGGCTCTTGCCTGTCCGCCCTCCGCTCTACGGTGGTAATCACTGAGTCGGAACGAGGCGCGCAGGCTAGCAATTGAGCACAGAGTCCCTGAGAATCTAATTGCGAGTGAGTGATGAAATTAGATTTACATTATAATGTTGCAAAAAATTATTAACTTTTAAAAAGCGCCCTTTTAAAATTCACACAACAATTATATCGATTCAAACAGTCTCAAACAGTCTTCTTTGCAGCAGCGCTAGTTGGTATCACAAGCGGGAGGGGGAGACTCTGCCACCGTCTTTACCTTTACGGCAGGCGCCCGCTGCTCCTTCCTGCCTTTATGCCCCTCGCATTTGGGGAAACTAGAGTGCTAACCGCTCACGGGGCGGAAATGTGACTGGCTCTTGCCTGTCCGCCCTCCGCTCTAGGGAGCTAATCACCGAGTCGGAACGAGGCGTGCAGGCTAGCAATTGAGCACAGAGTCCCTGAGAATCTAATTGCGAGTGAGTGATGAAATTAGATTTACATTATAATGTTGCAAAAAATGATTAACTTTTAAAAAGCGCCCGTTTAAAATTCGCACAACAATTATATCGATTCAAACAGTCTCAAACAGTCTTCTTTGCAGCAGCGCTAGTTGGTATCACAAGCGGGAGGGGGAGACTCTGCCAGCGTCTTTACCTTTACCGCATGCGTCCGCTGCTCCTTCCTGCCTTTATGCCCCTCGCATTTGGGGAAACTAGAGCGCTAACCGCTCACGGGGCGGAAGTGTGTCTGGCTCTTGCCTGTCCGCCCTCCGCTCTACGGTGCTAATCACCGAGTCGGAACGAGGCATGCAGGCTAGCAATTGAGCACAGAGTCCCTTAGAATGTAATTGCGAGTGAGTGATGAAATTAGATTTACATTATAATGTTGCAAAAAATGATTAACTTTTAAAAAGCGCCCGTTTAAAATTCGCACAACAATTATATCGATTCAAACAGTCTCAAACAGTCTTCTTTGCAGCAGCGCTAGTTGGTATCACAAGCGGGAGGGGGAGACTCTGCCACCGTCTTTACCTTTACCTTTATTTGTGAAACAGGCCCTCAGTTTTAAGAATCCAAGGCATTGCCATGTACTGCCTTTACAAATGTTACTTTATGTAATGAAATCTATATTGTGTGGGTGTTTCAGAGGACCTGTGAGCACTCTACTTGGTTTTTTTGGCATCACCTGGGAGTACACAAATAAGAGATATATTCTTGTGCTCTCGAAGGAGGGATCACACAGAAGGATACAAAGTTCCCCGGGGAGAGTACTACAGTGTGGAGAAGGAAGTAGACGTGCAGGGTTGAGGAACTAGGTAGGTTCCCTTGTCGGAACTAGAGAGCCTCACACACCCAGAGCATTAGGTGTGAAACACACCCTGACTGTAGGATGTCCAGTATCATTATCGGCTCACTGCTCCTGGTCAGACCGGCACTGCAATGTCTGACGGAGTACCCAAAGGCACTCTTTCGGCTGAGTTATTTTGTTCCTTGCCGATGTTCTGTGTGAGTAAAAAAGAAGTGTAGTCGGTGCAAAGTGAGTGAATATTAAAAAGGGTAAGCAGTCCACAAAGGGTTTATTGACGTGGCTGATTCCCTGATTAAAAGGGGTGGGAGGGGAGCTAGAAACTGTGGAGGTATACAGCAAACTAACTCAACCCCCTGGTGTGGTCAACATGTTTCTCGCCAACTGGCGATTCGTCAGGACCTAAACAAAGTACTACACAAGAAGACAAGTGATATTGTGCTCATTCAGGAAGTAAAAAGCAAATACAACCTCACTAGGTCGGTGACAAAGAGGGCCAAGGGGTCCTGCTCTAATTAAGCGACCCTATGGGAGAGCAACACGGGCCTCGCAGCGTCCTCCCGTGAGGCCAGCGCTGTCTAGTGGGCATACCTGTATCCAAACGCTGGGACGGCGGAGACACCTACCCCTCACGCTCGCTGCACCTGGTCAGGAGGGATCCCATCAGCAACTTGTGGTTTTGGTCGAATCTACTCATGTACTTTAAGAAATGGAGATGAAAGTAGGACCAATAATTGTCCAAACATCAAAAGTGTCTCTTCCCTGCTACAGTCATTAATGGCCAAAAAGTGATGCGCACTGCTGTAAAAGACCACTTTTTACACATAGGGTTCTTTGCACCAAATACGTATTAAGGACATAATAAATAGCCAATTCAAACAAAAGAGGTAACTATGACATCCCATGCACTCAGGGAACAGTGAATGCGGCCTTTTTCCTAACTATAAGGACAGGGTGAGAAAAAATGCACCTGAGCAGGCTGTCTTAGATTAAAACGTAGGTAATCTTATCATATCCATTTGGAGACCAAAACATAGATACTTCCTGTACAGGTAAATACAACAACCCATTGGGTCCTGGCTCATCCCAGGAATCACAACTTTGCCATAGCTTCCGAGATTGCAACCTTCTTTCTCATGGTTGTCTCATGGAGTGTGGACCACGGTAGACGATAAAAAGACAAACCAAATTCATCAGTGGGCTCTAATAGCAGATCTCTCAGAAGTGTATCTGTCCTGCACTTTTCCAAGGACACAGACATTCCTCGTCAATACACTCAACCAAATACATGTGTTAATATGAAATCGTACACCACTTCTGTCAATGAGACAATGGAGCAAAGTATAGCATAGTTTCAACTTGGTTGCTTGACATCACATCTGTAATTATCTCAGATTTAAAGTGATTGCTGGATTTTGGAGATGAAAGTTAACTCATTTTCCAGGTACAGGGTCATTTTATCTAGAGCTTAGTATGAAGAAGACCATTCCAATTTAATTGAACTTCTTCAAATGTTTTTGAAGTAAATGGATTAACTTGAGTTTCAAGACACAACATACCTGATTTAGATCAAAGTGTTTGCAAAGACTCTAAAAGATGTGAGTGTTGGTTGGCTTTTACTGGTTCTAACAGAAATGCTGCATATTTTGAAGACAAGAAGTTAGGGTTCATGCAATGGCTTGACCTGTCTGACATGCATTGGCTGGGTGATCATTTTAATTGTGTTTTGCAAGTTTGAGTCAAACATCTAGTCCAAATTTAGTAAGATTTGTGAATGTTGGCTCTACACAAAGCGGCATGAACTATAGCACTGATCAACTTTCTTGTGCAAAATATTTTGGAACCTAAATTCTACAAAACATCAGAGCTAAATTGCCATGCAACTTGTAGCATGAATCCCTTCATTATTGATGCAAAAAGTCAGTGTTTAAATGTGGTAACTGTGAAACTACCTATAAAAGTCACTGCAAAGTTAAACCTATCAAAGTGATGCAAAGTAGTGCGATCTAGCATTGCATGCAATATTAACACCAAATACAAACAGAAACAAACAATGTGCAAAGGCTGGGCGAATTTGCATGAGTTTCCACATGTAACTACAGTGAAATGTCTCATTAATCTTTGGGCCGTCACACTTGTGTGAAGCCGAATTGTACTGGATGGTCTGTCTCAAGCAGGGTTGTTGTCAACCCCGCCCCCAAGCTTTAGCAGGTACAGCTGGGCTGGGGTTGTTTATGGGCCTCTTCTCTCAGCATCTCGGCAGACAAATGCTCATAATTGACGTAAAAAGGGTGAGACGCTTAATGAGAGGACTTTGCTTCCACTGGCTTGGGCAGGGTCGGTCCTAGAACTTTTGGGGCCCCGGACGAAAGTGAAGATGTGAGGCCCCTCTAATTTGCATGTAAAATCCAGACGTGGCCAGCATGATTCGCGTGTAGGAGGTCTCGTGGGGGTTAATTTAAAAATAAAATTAATTTACCTTCTCAGGTCTCGCATCATCTCTGCTCCTGACCTGCTCTCCTTCTTTCCTGCCTCTGACAGGAACAGGAAGCAGGCAGCCTCCCTCCCCTAAGCCAATCACAATGTGGCAATGGCAGCATTGTGATTGGTCAGGACGCCGACCAGCCAGGCGCCTATAGGGAGGCCGTTTTCTCCATGTGGTGTCTACATGCAGAAAAGCCAGAATGCGCATGAGTGGTTATGTAGGCCCCTGGAGGTCCGACCAAACAGTCGGTGCCCTTAGCAGTGGGAAAGGCACTCCTTCCCTGCCTTAAAGCAGAGCCCCCACACCCCCACCTAAACATTTCTGCTTTCTCGCAGTGCAAGAAGAAGAAACATAAAATGGTAGTTTTAGCATTTTGTGTTTCTGCTTCTCGCACTGCGAGAAAGCAGTGGGGCGACGCTCCTCCGCCCTAGTGGAGGAGCCGGCCTTGGTAACATCACAAGAAGTGACATCACAGAAAATGACATTGCAGGACTATTGATCTAATTTGGCATCCCTGAAGAGACCTTACGAGGATATCAGTAACATGGACAAAAAGATAAATATACATATGAAATAGGTCCATATATTTTAAAACTGTATTAAATTGATTACATTTGTCACATTGGATGGAAAAGCTAGGTGCAGGTCTCACAAAGATGTGTATTATTTACTCCTCGTTAACTGATTGTTTCCAGATGAGTGCAGGTAATGAAGGGTGGGATCATTCAAAATATAAAATGACACAAGAGAAAACCTCTCACACCGTGGATATAATTGCAAATTTCAAAAGGCTCACTTATCTTTCTGTGCCCTTATTGTGCTACCTTAGGATGACATTAATACTTCGTAATTTGTTTTAACGTAAATCCTCTCACAAGTATCCCACAAACACATGCTAAGAGACGTAGGACAATCTTTTTTGTGTGTGGGCTCTTTACTAGAATTATGTTAAGTGTAAAAACACAACACATAGAGTAAAAAATTACAAGACACCATTGCAAACAAATAAAGATTGTACATAAATAAAAAAAGACTTCTAACAACCAAGAACACTACTAAATCATACATTGACTTGAAAGAATGCTTCAGATTTAAGGAGTTTTCAAATCAACATTTTTGATTTGATGTTAGAACTGTAGGAAGTAGAAAAGGCCACCTTTAGTGCTGGTGGAGCCCTGTGCGACAATGTTGGTGCCCCCCAATGACTCGCTCTGCCACAGAATCCTCCACTACCACCCTTTAACAGTGCCCCTCAAGTCTCCATAGCCACATTCTTGCTCAGATGCATTTAATTTGATTTAGAGTGCCACTGATACCAGTGCAGGGTGTCAGAGAACCTTATATCACACATCACACAGAGACAATCAATCATATGTGTAAATCACAATAGGTAATGTTACATGCAATGAAGGACTAGGAGTCACATGACAATCATACTAGTAGGCAGTATAGTTTGATAGTGATTGATCTGGAGAAACACAAACTCTGAATTTAGAACGTAATACCATGGTTTGGGGTTCGCTTTAATAACCTGAATTGATTTCCTTCCAAATGAACACCCTGGCCTATTTACATTATGTGGACTTGGTGATCTGCATGGTACATGTTCTTTGCAGCAGGCACATTAACCCTCTGCGCTACCTTTACACATGTCAATTCAATTCAATATAGCTTTATTCGATATTCAGTTAAGAAATCTTAAAAGCTTACAATAAAAATACATGATTTAAAAGTTATATGGGTTAAAAACAACAACGCTAAAAAAAGAAAATATATGTTATTGCACAATTCATGTAGGGGCGTATTCTGTTATATCCTTCCCCCCACGCAGTGCAATTTCGCTATCTATTGTTAGAAAGATATGTACAAATTTATATATAAGCATGTCAAGTGATTACATTTTTTTTGTTCAATTTATAAAAAAAAATTGTCAGTAACCACTGCGATTTTTTTTAAGACACGTGGACATTACATGGTGTTTCGGTATCTGATAATTGATTTTAAATAGGAAGATACTGTCTTAACAACCAGTTCGTTCTCAAGCTGTTTTAATTTGAGAAATGCTGCTCTGCAGCTCCGCAACCCCCAGGCTTTCAGTAATGGTTTTTAAGATTGTGTTCCTTGGGGTTTGATTAAACTTACAGAACAATATGCAGTGGATGTTAGATTGATATGAAGTATTGTTGCATGGGCATGTTACCTTGTCTCTCGTCCAATCATTTGGCTGTGGGAAGGTTATCAGTATAAAAAAGGTATCAGTACGCAGACGGGTTAACAACATGCGGGTATAGCAGCATGGCTCTAATAACAGGTAATGTTGAATCCCTGAACTAGTGGTGAGTAACAAGTTTTCTGAGACTGTGATCTTGGTCTTCTCCACAAGCCATCTTTTATTTTCTAGGTGTTCCATGGCCATATTTTTTAGTGTCTTTCTGGGCACTGTCTCTAGGCTTAGTATGTTATTCATAAGGCTACTTATAACGTTTTCAAATACTGATGGTGGAATATTGTTATAAAAGTTTATTATTACCATATTTTTTATATCGCCCCAGGTAACTAATAGGATCTGGTAATGCTCTGTTGAGAGACATTTAGCAGCTGTAAGCCCTCCCGCGGTTGAAACATATATGCACAGTCCCCCCCTGTTTCTGCCATGTGGGCTAGCAAGGGCTGATGTATGGAAGGTTTGATACCCAGTAATGTGTATTTCTCTAGTAGTCCAGATTTCCTGTAGACATAGTACACTATAACCAGTTATTAAATCATGCCATGAGGGGTTGTTTATTTGATCTGAAAGCCCTGCAACATTCCAGCTTAGGATCTTTCTACTGGATGTGATCACATCTAGTGGTGCCTTTGCAGTGTTTTCAATTACATCATCTTTTGTTCCCTCAATAGATAATGACTGGTGTGCTTTGGGTTTTAGCTGTATAGGGTTAACTGGTGAAATCTTATTTTGCTCGTCCTTGTCAATTTTAACCGATTTGTCTTTTTCATCCTGTCTTATCTTAGCATTTTCCTCGTTGTGGTTTCCTGTACTCTGATGTCCATTTAATTCTACTTGTGATGGGCTTTTTATTTTAAATAGTTTTTCCTCCCTCCTACTCTTCTCTTGTCAATCCAGACCTTCCATACCGGATAGGACTTCATATTGATTGAATAGCAGTATACCCCCGTTTGGAATATGTCATGCCTGTTGATTTCTACCCTGATGGTATAGGTCAAGAGTCTGGGGTCCATTGTAATTTGATGTAATGGGATCAGGCCGTGGTCTTAGAAGTAAAAACTCTTTGTAATAGTAATTGAGTTGGTCATCAGGTGTAAATACCCCAGGGGAAGAAGAGTTGTATTGCACTCCCATTAGGACGAGGGGGGAACGTTTGCAAGTGTGTTCCGTGGCCAACCTGTGGATCTAAAATGTATAATTACACAGTCCCTGTCGAAGCTCTTCTTAAGGGGACCCACCCATCCTACCCTTTGGGTTAATAATATCTGATGTGCCCCTTCCATGGGGAAGCCACAATTTTTAGACAGCCAGTACAGGATTTTGTTTTTAAGTATTTTGTGTGTTTCTGGTTGGTCAACCCTTAGTTTTGGTACATTTACAAGGAACGCCACGTAGGCACCGCATTCAGGTGGCAGGTTGATAAATGCCGGAACCTTGTTTGTGGTTAAGGGTAGGGAATCTGGGTGGAGTGTCTTAGGCACCCCTGTGGGTGCTGTCTTTTCTTTTATATTCTTGTCTAGGATGACGGCAAGAGTTGATGTTTTTCTACTAGGGATGGGGTTGGCTTTAGATGTATCCCTAATTTCTGTGATTTCTTTTTGCAGTCTCTCTGTAGTTGGCATACTCACTTTTGAGGCTGTTTGGAGACTTCCAGTTTCTCTAATGTTGTCCGCCCTATTTTGCCCCTATTTTCTTGCCTTCTTAGTTTGTCTCTCTGTGCTTCTATGGTTATTTTTTCCATATTGCCACTTAATTTTAGCACCGCCCTGGCTAAGTTATCGACTTTTTCATGGAGGGGCCTAATCAATTCAGTGAGCTAGTCGTATATGGCTTCCAGATCTAATGTAGTATGATCAGGTGGGGTTTTTTTTTTAGATCTCGTTATGACTGTGTTACCCTTTACAGCAATTTTTTTGTCCTTTTTTGCTAACTGGTTTCCATGCCCTTGTGTTTTCTTTTTTACGGCATTGGTTCTATTTGTGGGAGTCGGTGGGATATATAGGGAGATATCCACTGCCGATAACCTGGGAGTGGTGGAAATGCGAGAATCAATAGTATCAATGGTAATGGAGTCCTCCATTAATCCTATGTCAGGGGTGTCTTCATTGGGGGGGCTAAGATCTATACTCAGGTTAATCTGATCGCCTGACTTAGTACTTGACCCCATAGAAATGCGCCTTTCAGTGCGATCGATTTCTTCAGCGATGGCGCTTACTGCTTTTACTAAATAGGTATCTATGGTGTTACATGCATTTTCTGTAAGTGGTTTAACTCGTCTCCATGCCATGTTGTATTCCTTTTAGTTGCGGTATTCGAATGTCACTAATAACACAAAAAACAGGGCCTAATCGTAGTCTCTCTGTGCAAAATGCTAACGAAAAAAGTTAAAAAAAATGGGCGTAAACAGCAGAGAAGAGGTTTAAGCGGAGAAGGGGGCTCTAAAGTGCTGTGTGCAGTGCAATGACCAAGCTAAGAGCCAGAAACTGTGATCCAATTTAACGTGCAGTGGGCAAAGTAATACAGGTCAGAAGGAGTGAATACTATTAAAATTGTCCCCAGCTGGCATTGGTCCACAAGATATGTCTAACCACTACTAATTAGTGTTTTTTGCATTAGTATAGTAGTAGTATAGATGTCCCTGTCAGAAAGCCTAAATGCTCTCTATGCAAAATGCAAATGTCAAGTTCCTTTTTTGAAAACAACAACAGAAAAATTAAAAGGTTTGAACAAAGGAGGGGACTTTAAGGTGCGACATGCAGTGCAAAATCCAAACTGTAAACCAAAGTCTGTGGGCCAATTGTGCGGGCCGGTGTCCCCTGGTAGCAGTGGTCCACACAATGTCTCTGGCAGCTACTGGTAGGTAATTTAACGTCAATATAAAAAACAGTACCTGTAAGGGAGTCCCAGAAGTGCTGAATGAACTAAAAAGGGAGGGCCCTGCCCTATCTCTTCCTGTCAATGACGGGCAGAGACAGGCCTGCCCTTGGCACGGACTTCACCCGGGCGCTGCCCGCGCGCGTCCCGCGTTGCGTGGGGTGGGAGCACTAATGAGGGAAATCCCGGGCAGACGTTGGCGTCACCTCTCAGGGCTGCCCGGGGTGCTGGGAAATGTAGTCCTTTCCTTCTTGATGGCTGTTCCCCTCACGGCGGTGATGCTGGAAAGTCACGGGCCGTTTCCGGGGCTGAGGAGAGCTCACGCCATTTCCCTCACGGCCGGTAAGTGGTGGTGCCCCCAGTCAAGTCAAAACTTCCACTTGACAAAACTACAGGTCTCTCTAGGAAGAACATTATTCACTGGAGTCATCATGACATTTGTATTGTTGCCAAAAATTGCTGGAGGCCAGGAAGGATGCAGCAAGTGCTTTTAGAAACATAATATACTCGCAAACATGACACCCCCACTCGAAGTCAGCGCTCAATGCTATCTCATTGGTCGCACCGCCCTAGAGCCTTCATGCTCAAGGGTCCTGTGACCTCAATGACAGAGTCACTGTTGCTCTAGGGTGTCCTGCTTCGTAGGCCTGCCCAAAAGAATCGAGGGGTTGGCGTGTACAGGCCTTCAAGGTTAACCCACAATAGGGGTTGGCGTGTACAGGCCTTCAAGGTTAACCCACACTTGCCACAGCTATGGTCCACCTGCTGGTGCTCAGACACCATGATTCTAAGGTCTTTCGGGCCTTCTAAGGTCAAGCATGGACATGTGCTCTCTCAGGAGAGTGGTCTGGTGGACTGGTCATGAAGGCTAAACCTGGTTCCCTGTTTCCAATTTCGGAAGCTCTGACCAAAGTGCTACATCCTCTCCCCCAGTGAACACCATACTGCCCCATCGAGAGAAACTCCCACTGCTTTCAACTATGATATAATTGTGCCCACTATAAACACCTGGATGCAACTCAATTCAAATTAGGCACTAGATGAGCAATATGTTCCCTAAAGAAAAAGTGACAGCATTCTGGAAACAGCAAACACTCACGGGCATGTAAGATTATAGTACAAGCATGTAAAATGTGAGCAGGAACAACATGGTTACCTTAACGCTTTTGCACTTAATATTCAGAAATCGGTGAGTGCTTTTACTTGAAAAGATAAGGCCATGACTACAGGGCCGAAGGGACCAGTTTCAATGTCCATTGCTTATATCCTTACAAAATTAAGCAATATGGTTTAAAAAGACCACATTCTTGAATACAGAGCTGCAGTATGCATTTTGTTTTCCATTCCGCCCATCAAGCAGGTATTACAGTACATCCAGGCATGGTGCACTTCCCCACCCGGGAAAAACAATGCTGTTCACAGAAAGACAAGAAAACAAAAGTAGTGCTACACTGGCAAACTCTGTAAAGTGGCACTAATGTGTTTTGGGTGTGAATAAAATCAATCTGGCCACTTTTCAACCCACTCTGTCTTGCTTTAGTTATTTTTCACATTTTAAACCTTTTATTTCTCGCCATCCCAAGGCTGCACTTTGGAAGAGAAAAATGTCAGAAAAATGACGACCTTTCCAGCAAAACTGTTTTTATTTTTTGGATTCATTTCACAAGGGAACAAATAAAGGAAAGGAAATAGGGACTACTGCCTACAAGGCCCAGAGAAGGGGCCACCACACCTGGACCTTGCAGCTTGCTGTAGTGCTTAGAGGCCCAGGGAAAGGGGGCCCCCTCCCCTGAGCCTTCGATGCAACGGGAAGGGGCCCTCACACCTGGACCTTGCAACTTGCTATAGTGCTTAGAGGCCCAGGGAAAGGGCCCCCCCTGCCCTGGGCCTTCGATGTATAAGTTAACAAAAGCCAGTTGATCTGGCTACTCCATCCTCCCCTCACCCACCTCCCCTTACTTGTGTCCCGCTGGTCCTGGAAACAAAGGGGGCGTCTGTCATCTAGTACCAAAATGCAGAGAGGGATTGGTCGGTACTTAACAGAGATGCTGCCCCAGCCCTGACACTGTGAGCCATAATTGCTGGTCTTGCTGCCATGCCTTTCCAACTCTGTGTGTCCCTTCCCTGCACCCCTGCAAACCCAGGAATGCCAACACGCCCTGACCAGCAAGGTAGACTCGAGACTCTCGCAGGTGGATAGTGATTGTGTGGGGAGGGGGCCCTGGAGGAGCAGGTGGGCAATCTGTGAAAGTGTTGCATTTCACAGTGAAGCGTCTTTCAGCTGAGCGTGAGGCCCTGAGCAGCTGCCCACACTGCCCATGCCTAGCGCCGGCCCAGGGACTATCTACCCCAGCAGCCTATGTGCATTCCAGCTTGGCCCAGGAAGAAGGGCCATTAATCACATCACACTTATGAACACACTCTAGGCCCCGCAGCACCGGACACACCGTGGCCATGCCAGTGTGAAGTCTGGGCATCTAATTCCTCTTTATGCGGGTACATCAAACGTGTGGTGGGTGCAATTAATAAGGAATTCAAGCAAGTTGAGCGCCACCTATCAGTTACAACTGCTGCCTGTCTGTGATAATTTCACTTCCTGAGGCAGATGCCCTGGCTGTCTGTGTCACTGCATCAGTGACTGTCTAGTGGGATACAACTGCGTTATTGCCACCAGTCAGGGCCCACTTATTGACCCTCGGCAGTTTGCTGGTGTGGATAGTACTTCTGGACACAAAACAGGCCCTACAGCTAAATGGAAAAAAGACACCAGGGGGCAAGCTATGCCCCTTCTATCACAATCGTCAACTCGTTGTTATGACACTACCCCAGCAAGTCTACTGCGTTCATTGCTTCGGAGCTGTTCAAGTGGAATTTATTGGACTGTGTGAAGGATTTGCTGAATCTTTGCTTCCTTCTATTTTTGTTCGTTTGAGGGTAATGCAAAATAATTTGTGCAGTATTATGTCGTCTCCCTCCCCCAACACTATTGCCGCTCAACTTCTTCACACCTCACGGTTTCTTTATAATCGGGGCAAGCAATGAAAGCAGCAGGGACCTACCTTTCTGTTGTCCAGGTCCACCACCTTCCACAGGAGCAGGGTCACCTCTTTCTCATCGCACCCTAGCCTGCTGCCACGTCCACCTGCCATGCCACAGAAGACCACCACCAGTTAGTAGAGTAGTAGGGAGGAGGACAGGCCACCATCAGGTGACAGATTCACGCTTCAGCCCCAGCTATGACACAGCTGTTTGCTGGATAACATTGTGAGGCGCTGTGCTATTTCAAAATATTCCCCTTGTTGCAGCTCATTCATCCATTCAACTGGGGATCGCGTTGTGTAGCATTCTCCACATCTCCACCCCTGTCACATTAATGGTGCACCTGCCCACCGCCTCCAATAAAAGACAAGGGGCATATTATCAAGGGGCTTTATCTCCGCGTTTTTGGCTTTAAAAGCCAAGAAAACGGAGATAAAAGTATCAACAGCTAGTAGGAGATAGCGACCATCTTGGGCCCCGCTTTGCATGTCAATGATATTTATCACTAATGACATGCAAAGTGGGCGTGCCAAGATGTTAGCGACTGGAAACAGTCGCTAACATCGCTATCTCCAAAAGCTAACACCTGCCCTGAGCAGTTCTTAGCCATGTTATCCAATGGGAGGTGGATAACATGGCTAAGAGCATTAGCTCGGTAATGCAGGCATATCGCTGACTTTTCAGTGATATTCATGCATTGCAGCCGATTTTTATCGCATTTGCGATAAACATTGGTAATACCAAGGTTTATCTGCGATAAAAATCGCCGCAGGTCGGCGATAAATTTTTGTCTCTAACCAAGCAATAGCGATAATTATCGCTATTGCTTGGTAATATGCCCCTAGAAACATAGTCTAGCACAGCTCGCTCCACAGAAGGACTAGTGTGTTTCCTGACTCCCACTTAATAAAAATGAACTCTTTTCTGCAGCAGGCACAGTTGCCGCTTCCTTTTCCAAAAATAAAGACAACTTCATTAACAGATCTAAAGCGTCTGAAAAGAAGGTCCCCATTGAGCATTGCATTTAGGAGAATGACATGCCTAACTGAGGTTGTAAAGTCATACAACTTTTGCATAACATTACAATTTAAACATATGCGACAGCAGGTAGAAATGATAGTGATATGGTAATTAAGGCAAGCTAAGATCAAGTTTCTGCTGAAAAAGAAGTGAATTAATCCGATTCTGGCTGCAAATCCTAAAGTGCTTGACATTAAACACATGCTAGCGTGCCGGAGCAGCAGGTAGCCTTGGCAGGATTCACTGTGGTATTCTCAAGTGTTCACTGGGTACACAGTGATGTAACTCAGCGAGGGGGCTTCAGGCAGTGGGTGAAGGAGAGGCAGAAAATATCCATTAGAGCAGAAGGGGTCCACAGCTGGAATCATGCCGCTTCCCTCTCCCTTGTTATTAATGACAGGTATATTACCTGGGCTTACTAACAAGCTCTGCATTCCATATTTGTTCACTGCATGATGCATAATAAGGGGCAGATTTATGTTAACTGGCGCATCCCCAGGGATGCGCCAGTTAACGTGCACCACAGTGCGCCACAGCTCCGCCACCCATGGTGCGCCGCATTTATAATGAAGGACTCTTTGAACGCCTTCGGCTGCCGCCCGGATTCAATCCTGATTGCGCATCGGCTTCGTGTGGTAGATTAATTCCCGCCCCACTTGACAACGAATCCCCGACTCCGTCTCCACATAGCCGTTCACTTTGGCAATCGGCGTGCAGCCCATACAAAGAATGTGAACTTTGTTACTTCCCAACAGCGCACCGCTGGGCGGGCGCCCTGTGTTTTGACACCCTTACAACTCCATCCAGATTACCTGTCCTGCTTTACAGTTTTTCTCCAACCCTGCAATTTATTGTGCACGAGGTGCAGTGGAGATCATGCCCAGTCCCTGTCCTGAGGAGAACCTTGAATTATTTTGGTTCGAAACGCGTTGACCCCCAGCCTGTGACAAGAAAAGAGGGTGCAGCTAGGGATCAACTTATCCCACTGGTGTGTGCCCTTTCGTGCAACCATACTGAACATTTAGTCACAGGTTCTGTGAGACAGGCAGGCAGTTGTTTTCCACCCCTAAATCCGCCTGTCCACTGGTATTTTAGTTAAAGGACTGGTCTTGTTTTTTCCTTTCATGCTTTATGTTTTCTAATTACAATTGATTTGGATTGTATGTATTGTATTCTAAGTTGCACTTTGGTGTCATGTAAATGTCTGAATATTTAGTATTCATGTCTGTATATTGTGTATTCATGGTGCACACAATTGTTTGTTTTTGCCTTTGACTTGACTGTTTTTGACAGTGTTTTCTCTTTTGATGTCATGTTTTTATGATCTTTGAAACTTGATTTTGAACCAAAATAAATGTTTTGCTAAACAAATGGCCTGGTCACGCAGCACTCATGGGCTGTGTGGGTTCTAATTCGAAATCAAAGTACTCTGGCTAGCCACTGTTTTTCTGTTTCGCATTTATAATGCGGCGCACCATGGTGCAAAAACGGCACAGATGCGTGACGCATCTGTGCCGGAAATGTGGCGCATTGCTGGAGTTGCGTCGCAAGCGCGACGCAGCTCCAGCAAGGCTCGGGGGTACACCATCTGCACAATGCTGCGTCAAGACCTACGCCTGCTTCAAGCAGGCGCAGGGTTTTGACGCAGCATTGCCCTGAAAGTGACTGAGTGAGATCTCATAGATTTCACTCAGCCTCTTTCAGGAGGCGTTCCTGCGCAGGAACGCCCCCTCCTGCGCAGGGACGCCTCCTTATGGCGCAGTGCTTTACAACGTGACGCATCTCCTAGATGCGTCACGTTGTAAATAGGGTGCATTGTTTGCGCTGCAGTTGCGTCAAATAAAGTGACGCAATTGCGGCGCAAAGAGGCGCAACGGCCTTATAAATCTGCCTCTAAGTGTCTAAAGACTGTAGACAGTAGCAGCTCCTCGAGGGAGTGCTGCGGGCGGTGGGGTGGGCGGGGGAGGGGCAGGGTGGGGGGTAGTAAACTCCGGCATAGGACCGAAGGGAGTTAAGTAAATAAATAAAACGAATTACATTGCACGCGCTGCAATGCCAAATGGCGATGCAGCGCACGCTATATAATTCGTTTTTTTTTTTTTACTTAACTTCCTTTGGTTGTATGCCAGCGTTTACTACACCCACCCTGCCCCTCCCCCGCCCGCCCCACAGCACTCCCTCGAGGAGCCGCTAGTGTCTAAACAGGCTCACATTCACGTCTAATGAAGGAGGTTGTATGGTTAAACAATAAACAATGCACACACTCTTTGTTCTGCCCGTATTTTTGTGTGGACGACGCGCTGGTAAACTCTACAACGAGGTAGTAGCAGAGTTTTTGACAAACTCTACGCTCCAAGCAGAGTGGCAAAAAACTCTGTGAACTCCCCCTGCGGAGTGGAGTTTACCACCAAGGCCTAGTGAATACTCTAAATGCAGCAAACATACAAAATGTGATGGAAGGAATGAAGCGGATTCCCAGACATGGGTCCCGTGGCCACTGCGTCACTGGAAGAAAATTGCATCTGACTGATGAGCCTCAATAAGGGCGAAACCTCTCTTTGGTTGCTTGTATTCCGGTTCAGGGCGGTCCAAGGCTGTCAAATCGGGCTGGATGGTTCCTACTGGGGCAGGGTCAAGACTAATTTGCATATGGCTGGGTCCACAGTGAGGTAGAATGGTGGGCAACATAACGATGGGTTGGAGTGGTACCCCTAACAATTGCAAATAGACTTTTTGCGCCTAATCACCTTTTGTGTGTTTGAGAAACTCTAAATGCAATCTCCTTACATCTACCGCAGTGCCTCACTTTGAACAAATAACGGGGCGAATTCAATATTTCAAATAGAAACCTTCGTTCCCTCAGCCTGAAACGCAGACACGTTGCCAATTTCCATAGCTAACCTGGTGGGAAATTGCTTCACATCTTCATTCATAATGTGCAGCAGTATTATTTTCTCTGTTGTAGTTTTTATTCTCATCTTCCCCTAAACGTTGGACTTTCTAACAGGTGAAAAATGCATTTATTAATTGTATATTTCAAATTTCAAATCGCGGGCTCTGCTAATGTGCATTCAAGCAGTGAAGTGAGATGGAAAAAAACTCAAATATATATAAGAACAATTTGATATGGATGCTCGAGCATATTTTCAAAGATAAAGCTTTTGTGCATCTGTAATTCAAGAGATTCTAACTGATAATATGTATCTGCTACTTTACTCTTTAATATGGTATACCCTAAGGCCATAGAGTCATTCATACCATCAACAAAGTGTAATAAAACAATGAAGCCATTAAACTCATCTGAAAAGGCAAAATTAAGTGAGCCTGAAGTGGAGAAATTGCAATATTTGGCAATTGCTATTTATCATTGTTAGTAGCATCTACATTCCTCGATAAATGCTAAACACGAGATTAAAGTCTTGGAAACAAATACATTTTCATTTATAATGTAAAATACCTAGAGGATTCATCGAGGTTACACTGCGCGATCAAATATTAAAGTAATATTCAAGAAAAAACGAAAAGGACCAAGGTTTAGCACAACCAAGGCAGGAGTGTAACAAATATTATTGCAGTGCTGCACACTTCCAGTGCCTGTCGTCCCAAGGCACAATTCCAGATCAAAAATACTGTTAACAAATGACGGAAGGTGCATTCATTAGAATATCTCAGAGACGATGCTTTAAGTCCAAATAGTTATCTTCATTATTGTGGTAATTATACCAGATAAAACAAACAGCCAACGCGTTTCGTTGCTATGGTGGAACTTCGTCAGGGCGTGAACTTTGCTGTATGAGTTCAATCAGAGAAATGGTAGGTGTATCAAAAATCGCGGGGGAGCATCATCAAGTATGGGCCATGCATATATACTTGCCCCAGATTCAATTCAATTAAGCGAGGAGTAAATAAATTGAGAGAAGGTGCGTATTTTCTTCTTGCCCCTTGATAGATAATTATTCCCAATATGCTGAAGAGATAAGTTTCAAAAAGTGCCAAGTTCGGTTCCTGCACGGTCATGAGGTCTTACAACCTAGTCGGTCTTCAGCGATACGAAGGGGCCCAGAGGATGCTTAGTTCACCTCTTAAGTGGCGGTATGGGCTCAGTCAACAACGCGCAGAGTCCCGGCATGCTAACAGTCTTTCCCTGTTAGCATGCTGGGACTCTGCGCAAGCATGTGATTTAGCATCATTTCTGATGTGGCATAACGCTCACCCAAAATGCAAATTTAATTTGTTAAAATCAATGTTGTTCTAATCTAAGAATTTATAAAAAGCACTGTCACCAAAAAGTGAATCCTGGTTCCCGTGGAGCATCTGGAAGTGAGTAGATCTGGAAGGTGGCAAAGAAGAAATGACTAGAATAGAAAACTTTCAAGCGGTTTTTGGAAGGCTGGTAGGTGTAGAGGGAGGGAACTCCAGGGTTTGGCAGCAAGATGGGAAACGGATGGGCAACCATTGCAAAAATTGATGAGAAGACGAGCAGAATAGTTAAGGGTGGCACTGGATGTTAGAAGACAATATTTTGAACATTTGCACTGAAGATAAACTATCAAATTAGTCAGTGTGTGTATGCAAAAATATAGTGATCAAATCAAAAGAGTTCCTCTGGGATGGGTTTGTCAGTTGATGACCTGTTGAAACATGTTTTAGAAAACAAAGGCAACAAGGACAAGGGATGCTATCCCTAGCTGTAAGATTGAGTGAGGTTCCGAACTACAGTATTCATGATCAATTGCAAAGTTTCCCATTTTTGTAAATTTGAGTACAAACATATTTGTCTGCACCACCATTTAAGTGCATTATATTTCCAGGAACCTTCAGCACAAACAAAGGGCCACAAGTACAAAAAAGTAGAATTGTGAATTCCTAATTGCAATTCTTACTGAATAGCAATTAGGAAATCACATTTCCTAATTTAAGAAAACTTCCATCTTTTAAATAGCGATTAATAGTGGGTCACAAATTGACCTTCCTCATGAATATTAATAAGGTAAATCGCAGTTTGCCTAACCATTATGAGTTACAGCCACCACAGGGATTGTGCCTGCTGGGGTCAGCAGACCATCTTGTCTGTGATTTCTTTTTAATAAGAGCAATCTTTTTTTTCTTTAAAGCGATGTGTTTAAAAAAACTGAAAATTAAGCTTTGAAGATTCATTTTTTAAGAGCAGGTAGTGGTCCATGGGACCACTTTCAGCTCTTAAAAATATTTTTTCCTCAAAGGGGATAGGGTCCCATTGGGACCCCTTCCAATTTGTGAATGGGTTAGCACCTCCTTCAAGGAGTTGGTAAAGTATGAATGTTTTGCAATAAGAAGTCGTAAAACAATAATCCATCCCGTTCAGGTTCGGTATTTGGAAGGGATGCCCAAAACACGCCCATCAAAATGGCACATTCATGTCATTTACAGCAGCCAAAGCAGTGGCAGTGTAATAGTAGTAATTTATATATTTCACCTCACAGAAAACAGTATGAGTTTTCTCTAGTTTTACCATTTGATGTCAAATAAACACACAACAGAATGGCATGAACTTTACTTTTTTTAATTACAAAATATGTGGTGATCACGGAGTCATTTATCACATTAGGACAAGTTGTAATAGTCTTCTGCTCAAATGAACAATGTATTTTCGGAATCTGATGCTATATTTCTCAATGGTTTTGTGTCCCACATATGTTTCAAAAGAGACGCAAGGGAGACACAAAACCAAAGTGAGATTTATCAAGCCAAGAAAGGCCAGCTTGGGTGGGCCTGAGTAGCTTGAAAAATCTGGAGTAACACAAGGCTGCGCAATTCGCTGCCTTTCGTTACTCTGCCCCAGGGAGGCGTTCCATGGGCGGGGCATGAATGTCCCCATACATCCAACCATGTATTTTGGAGCATTCCCAGATTTACCAACACTGGTAAACCTGGGAATGCGTCAAAATGCTACACCTTCCCAGACGAGGCACAACGAGAAGAAATGTCTCTATTTCTTCTCACTGTTTTCTCTTTCTAAGTGTGCTGTATTCTGCAGCACACTTAGAAAGAGGAAGATGCCTCTGAGAATTGTTGATCTGCAGGATGTCCCTTCCTGCACAAAAACAATCCTACCTACAACGCAGGCACCCTTGCACTCCGTTCGCGCTACGGAGCCAAAAGTGCACCTGCCATAGTAAAGGACAGGAATGCACCTTATAATGCTACATACTGAACATTCCTGCCCTTTCACACAGCACAGCAAGGTGGCTTGCTGTGATACATTTCTTGAAAGTTTGATAAATGTGGACCTTTAATTTTATGGAGGTGCAATGCATGTGTAATCCTTAGCCCCTTCCTTGCTGCCCACCGGCCATTGGCCGACGGCAGCACTACCTCCCCAGTGCTGCCGTCGGCCGATGGCCAACGTGGCCCTGCCCATTTTGCGGAAGTGCCGCACTGCGGGAAAATCGAGGCCGCAAGAAAGGGGTTAAGCAGAGGGCGAAAGACAACAACCTCATATTTCAGTTATTAGTTTCTAAGAAAGAGAATATCAGGACATATTGATTTCAAAGACCTTTGTTTTTCTTGCAACTATCCCATATGAATTAGTTTCAGCTTTCTTCCATACTAAAAGTAAATTCAGTAAAATATCTGGGTATCAGCCGCGGCCAGTGCAGGTAAGAGAGGTGGGGCGGTGGGGCCGGTTGAGGGGGATTTTGAGAATTGACAACATGGGAAAATTAAATAGATAATTAATGTTCCCTCTGCGTCGTCTGTCGAAACCCGCCAAACCCGGCCCACCGCTCTTATCTGCATGGGCCGCGGCTGATGGCTATAGATTGAATACAGGTATGTGTGAAGTGCTAGATATTGCTGACATTTGATTTAAAACTGACTTCACAGGAGGAACCCATTTAAATTGGTTAACATCGGCATATATACGAACTTGAAATCATTATTTTTAAGGTTATTTCAGATCTAATACAATGGATTCTAGAGAAAGTTACAGAAGTACCAGATATAAATATAGGTAGATGGGTATTAATAACGTTAACTATATAGTTTAAAGTTAAAGTGGACTGCCCTATATTGTTACTTGCGTTTAAATGCATTACTGTGTAGTTTTGAGTTCAACGCTGAAGAAATGAGACCGTAACTGCTACGTTGCTTTGGGTTGATTGAGAAAGTAGTAAAATCAATTTAAAGACAATTCAATTAAGCACTCAGAGTTGCAGCTCTGATTTACTAAAATGGTAATATTTTTGCCAGCTTTTACAGTACAACATATATCTAGTTTCCTTAAATCTAGTTACAATGAGAAACCTGAATAGGTTGAAACTGGACATACATTAAAGTCCCAATTGTTTATGTTAACAATAGCAAGGAGATGGCTCACTAGCAAATGCATTGCCCAATGCGTTGTGGTGAAAGTTAAATACAAGGAGGCTCTCTATCATACTTAGTAGCAGGCTAAGCTGCAACATTTTCAAACCTTGTATTAATCTTTCCTCAAAATATCCCACAAATGACCTGGGCAAGAGGGTATACCTTCCCTTTTAACCATCTGCAAACCGGCTCTGAAGAACTCAGAACCGATAGCAAAGCCCATGGCTAAGGAGGAGGTTCTCCTAGCTATTTGCAGCCCTAAAATACTAGAAACAGCAGCATTACATAGACTTTTCAAAAACCTTCACCCATCAACTAATGCTGCTTTACAGGAAACTGCTGAATGATTTCACAACATCAGAAAGTATCCGTTCAGTGGTGAAAGCCACAATGTCCCTCATTATTAAATCAAACAAAGAGGTATCACAATGCTGTTTATATAGTTGTGCATCAGTCTTCAAATTATACACAACAATCGTCACCCGGTTCTTTGATATCTGGTTGGAGAGGATTATGCTGTCTTGGATTCACAACGATAGGGCAGATTTTGATCTGGTAGAACACCAATAAATCTCCATATTACAGACATTATTAGGAGAAAGGGCAAAGGTCCTGATCTTATTGGAGACATAGACAATATGCAGCCAAGGTGGCAGGGTTTTCCTCATGGTTGGAGTCAAAGCATATGTATTTGGCCCAATATTCAGTTCCTATCCCCAAGAGTGACTGGTGTAAAAGTGGTAAACAGGCATTGTCGGAGAAGGTCATACACAGCTCAGCATCTGAGAGGGTTGACCCATCTCCCTGCTTCTCTTTGCGGTCTCCATTAACACGTTGCATGCTTGTGACGGAACCGCTCCGTCACAAGCCACGGGTGAGCTGTGCTTGTGATGGAACGGTACCGTCACGGCCCGCTCGCCGTGCCTGCGCAGCGCGAATTCCGTGCCTGCGCTGACGAAATAATGGGCGGGCGGGTTCGTGACGGAACCGTTCCGTCACAAGCACAGCTCACCCGCGTGCCGTGACGGAGCGGTTCCGTCACAAGCACGGGACCGCCGCGTGACCGCCCCCCCCCTTAGCGCTGCGGCGGAATAGCCGCCGCAGCGAAGGGGTTAAAGCACTCTTAGAGGATCTATGACAACATAGTGATTAGTTGAGTTACGATAGGTCAAGAAGAATTTAAGGTCAAGGTATTTGCTGAATATGATGTAGATGGTTACAGACCTAGAGCCACAACTAAAGGCACTGATGAAAGAATTGGCAGATTTTCTGTTGATTTCAGAGTTCAAACAAAATATGACTCGAAAAGGTGATATTGATACAAAACACATCATGTCTACGTGTGATGGATAAAATGAAATATCAACGAATATGCTTAGCCCCAAACTGGCAGGGTAGTATGGCCAGAAATGTTAATGACCTTGCATGTTCAATAGACTGATGCGCTGATGCAGCAATAATTGTTAATTGTCTAGGGTAGAATCGCTAATGTAAAGAGAGAAAAAAGTGCACGTCAGCTGGAAACAATGCGGTTGGGTGATTGTGTTCCGGTTTCTCTCTTGGAGTGATCCTTTAAGGCAACAAAGCTTTACTTCTTGATTAAGTGACTGCAGAGATCCACAGACTATCTATGGTGTTTTTATAGGCCTTAGCAGGCATTTTAGCAGGTGCCATGTGTTGCCAGCCTTTAGAGGGACCAACAATAAAGGTATGAGACGGTATCTAAATTAGACAAGGTGGGAGCATCTTCTACTCGATGTTGACTTTGTTTAAGGAAATAGATTTCATCCACAGTTTGGAGAGCAATGCTTTTAGTGCTTTGGAAGCAGCAGAGTTGTCATGCTTTAATTGGTAATCAGCTTGAGAAGGGTTGATGTAATACTTCTTTCCGTTCAGACTGGACTTTAATTTGCCAAAGCTGGAGAGTTAATGTTACATGCAATTACACCACTGGTTGATGAAACCAGTAAATAGGGTAGGTGCAACACAAAGCCTCACAGCCTTTAAGAATCTACTTCAGAATCCCTCTGGCGCAGCACAAGTGGGCGTAAAGCTCCACAAAATACTCACTAAACAAAAAGTGCAGTGAAACTGTCCTTTTAAAACTGGTGGGAGAGTAAGTTGGATGTTCAGCTGAGTGCGGAGTAATGGGTAGAGGTCCTTTATCCAACCACCAATTTTTCTAGTGGAGCAGCGTAATTTTGGTTCCACTCTTTCATGTATGATGAGACCACACATATGAATATGCATTTTTATCACATGGCCTCATGTACTCGTGTGATGTAACATTAGTAATGAGATGTACAATAGTACAGAGAGTGCATTTACTGTGTAATTTTGACATATACGTGTGCATAATTAATGTTTTTCCTTACAGTAACAACAAATTCCAGTTTTTATGGGTATCTGCATTTGTGGGCCTTGGATAATATTGTTAATTCTTATGTATTTGCATATTCATTTGGATAATAGGTTCCATTTATTTTTTAACTGAAAATGTATTCCTTTAAATAGTACTCTGCATCTATATTTTACTGTATATGTACCTATAATCATTCATTTAAAATGTGTATTGAGATTTATACCATGTTAATTTGACCAAAGAGCATAAGCATTTGGATTTCACAAGGTTTAACCTTCAGCATGAATGTTTGCTTTGGATGCATTGTTTTTCTCTCCTCTGCAGGTGCAGTTGTGTGAGCTAATAAATAGATAAGGCACACTGTGTGAAAGTGATCATGAAGTTTAGAAAGAGTATTTTTTGCAAGGATGAGAAGGTGTAGTGAACAAGGGAGGACTACTGTCCGTGCGAAAATGGGAGGAATTCAAGGACCGCCTGAGTGGACCAAAGGTAAGGAGTAGCAAGTATAGTTGTCAAGATTTGCTGTTTGAAGGTGGAATATATTGAGAAATGTGACCAGGGATTCTAAAAGGATCTTATGTGGGTACAATTAATGGTTGCGCTCCAGTTTATTCAGAGATTCCTTTCAGACTTTGAGAGGTACAAACCTCTTCGTGACACCTCCGTTGTGTGGCTTTATGCTATACAATATTCTTTCCACTTTGAGAATGTCTACAGACGAGGATTTATCCCATTCTCTCGAGACATCTCAGCTATCCTTGCTACCCCCGCCTCTTCCGTCTTTGGCCAAGCAGTTCCCCCTGTTTGCAAAAAAAGTTTCACCTCTTTCGCCTAATCCTGTCCCCTCAAAGAAATCTCCGAACTTGGGCTCAGTACAAAATCAACTGAATGCTACAATCGGTGTAAATGATTCAAATACGGTTGTTACTCCTTCAAGCCTGGCACCACTCACTAATTCCATATGTGATTCAAAGCAGACAATCGATGCCTCAGATGATAAAATGAAAGATTTATTAAGCGCGGCAGTGGTGCCACCTCAAGTCTCTGACAAAGGGTCAGGTGGGGGAGTGGCAGACCCCCTTGGGCCTCTGTTAGAGACGGACACAGAAAAAGAGGGAGAGATGCGGATGTCCGTGAAAGATATGCTCAATCTGATTTTGAACGAAGTCAGAGAGATTAAAAGGTCACAAAATGTAGAACTTTTGGCAATCCACCAGAGACTGGATCAAATGGACAAAATTGAGGAATTAGTGTCTACTTTTCCAGCTCGCTTAGTGGAAGCAGAAGAGCGGATTTCAACTTTGGAAGATCAATTGGTCGAAGTTAAAAAAGACTCTAAAGCAACTACTAAAACTACAAAGGAACTTGAATTAAAACTAGACGAGTTGGAAAACTATAATAGGAGGTCCAATTTACGTATCGTAGGAGTCCCTGAGGGAATTGAGGGACCAGACACATTGGCATGGGTGACCTCTTTTCTCCAACAGGGGGTGATACCGGAATATAAAGGAGACCTCACCATTACAAGAGCCCTTCGGGTTCCTGCCCGACCATTTCCGAACTCTACCCTTCCGCGCACTATTGTACAAAATTTTGCAGATGTAAGGGTAAAGGAACAAATATTGTCTAGGGCAATCCAACAAAGACAATTCCCTGTGAATGCCACGGTGAAGTGCCAAATATTCTCAGATATGTCAGCTATCGCAGCCAGATGCAGGAAAGAATTTGTAAAGATGCTTCAACTATTTAAGGCTCAAGGTGCTCAGGCGATGATAGCACAACAATCTAAACTTAGAGTTTAGATTAAAGGTAAATTCTACCTGCTATCTGATATCGAGGAAGCACAGGATCTTCTTCAAGAAATACAAAATGTATAAACGGCGATAGTCTGGATTCATTTTTTCCTTTTTTGTAGCAATTTGAAGTATCTACATACTAGCATATCTTAATGCCATCATGGCTATTGTTTTTGGTTTTGCGAGGGGGAGGGAGGAGCACGGGTCTGGGGGTCAGGGGGTGTTCAACCACTACACCCCAAGGTTAAGGGAAGGGTTGCTGTGGCAAGCGTGGGGGAAGAGGATAGAGTTAGTAGGGTGTCACAGGCAGGGGGGGAGGGTGTAAAATTAAAAATGTGTTCTTGGCAGAGACCTTTTTGTCATTTTGTTCAAGGCTGATGATTAATATGTTTTTCAATCAAGGAGCAGATGGTTCTAAGAAGTCTGGGGAAAGAAGGGAAGAAAATTACGTCATGTGTTCCAATAATATGTTTGTATCATGTCTAAGCTTGGTCTGAAAATGATTTCTTTTAATGTTAATGGCCTCAATAATAATAAGAAAATGCGGGCAATAGAGGCATGGCTTTTGACAGAGAATCCTGCAGTCAATATGTTACAAGAAACTCATATCGCAAGCTCTAAAGCAGATAAGTTTTCTATGTTTAAAGGTTGGGCTGCGTATCGAGGGTTCTCCTTTTTCTCTGAGTCACAGCGGGGGGTCGCACTCTTCTTCAATAAGAAACTCGAGGCAGAAGTAATCCATACTGAAGCAGATAAGCGGGTCGTTGGTGCTGAGCTAAATGTAAAATTAAGAACAGACTCTCACCTATTACTTTTGTGAGTTTTTATGCTCCTATTAATGATAGCCCTGCAATATATGAAGAAATGTTTCAGTCTCTTCTTATGGTTGACGGAGATTTGGTTATTGGGGGGGATTTCAATATCTTGATGAAGCCACAACTTGATTCAACCCTGGGCGGGAAAAAGCAGACTAAACCCAAATCTCTTCAAACAATATCGAATAATATTAGGACTTTTGATCTGGCTGAGTGTTTGCGGTTAATAAACCCTCACAAAAGGGAATATACGTGTTGGTCGGGGAGGCACAAGTCATTTTCTCGTATAGATTTCTTTCTAATCTCCTCAATACTTAATAGTCGTGACCATAGGTTTCTACATAATGGCTTCTCCGATCATGCGATGCTTGTTCTTGAAATTGTGCTAGATGAAAAGATTAATGTTGTGAAACGTTGGGTTTTTACCAAATCCTATTTGTATGATGAACCTTGGATTATGTCTGTCCAGGCTGAGATCAAGGAGTTTTTAGAACGAAACATGGGGACCGCCCCCGTCCATATTATATGGGACGCTCTGAAAGCGTTTATTCGGGGCATTGTCATAAGTAGGGATGCTAGGGAAGCAGCTATATTTCGAGATACAAAAAATCAACTACAGCAAAAAATACAGGCTTTAGTCCATCAAAAGTATTTTAATTCATCTGCTGAGTTACAAAATCTATTAAACGAGGCAAAACGTGAATTGAGTGCTCACTACTTTGTAAGAAGTGAGGAAATCTTTTGTAGGCTAGCTCAAAAAACTTACGAGCACAGTAATTTCACTAGTAAATTTTTGGCATGGCAAGTAAAAGAACAAGCCGCAACTAACTTGATTCGCTCTTTAAAATCCCCAATTACCGGAGTAGATACCTCAGATCAGGCTGATATAGGGGCAATTATGACCAGCCTGACTCCTTGTGAAGCGGTCACTCCACCCTTCCTCCTGACCCCGTAGCGCTGATACTGGTATCGTAGCGCTGCTCCCCCCCCACTGCCATACCTTTAATTTAATTTAATTGAATTTGCACCCGGTCTGTTGCGTAGCGCTCCGCATTGCTTTGTTTGTTTAGTGTATTTAAACTGTGAACGCTCCGCATTGCTTTGCTTGTTTAGTATATTTAAGTTGTGAACGCTCCGCATTGCTTTGATATTTTATTTTATTGAAATTGTGCCCGTGTGATCCACCGCTAGCTCGCATTACCCGCATTGCCTCCTGAGCACAATTGCTGCCTGATTGCGCCCATAGCGTTCTGTTGTCCTGTTGTTGTCTCAACCATTTTGTTGTGCCTGCAGCCCCTCCCTCCCCCTACGCTCCCGCCTCCCAGCTCCCCCTCCCACCCACTAGACACCAGGAACGGCCCTGCTGGGGATTCTCTGTGACCAGCCTGACTCCTTGTGAAGCGGTCGCTCCGCCCTTCCTCCTGACCCTGTAGCGCTGATACTGGTATCGTAGCGCTGCTCCCCCCCCCACTGCCATACCTTTAATTTAATTTAATTGAATTTGCAACCGGTCTGTTGCGTAGCGCTCCACATTGCTTTGTTTGTTTAGTGTATTTAAACTGTGAACGCTCCGCATTGCTTTGCTTGTTTAGTATATTTAAGTTGTGAACGCTCCGCATTGCTTTGATATTTTATTTTATTGAAATTGTGCCCGTGTGCTCCACCGCTAGCTCGCATTACCCGCATTGCCTCCTGAGCACAATCGCTGCCTGATTGCGCCCATAGCGTCCTGTTGTCCTGTTGTTGTCTCGACCATTTTGTTGTGCCTGCAGCCTGTCCCTCCCCCTACGCTCCCGCCTCCCAGCTCCCCCTCCCACCCACTAGACACCCGGAACGGCCCGGCTGGGGATTCTCTGTGACCAGCCTGACTCCTTGTGAAGCGGTCGCTCCGCCCTTCCTCCTGACCCCGTAGCGCTGATACTGGTATTGTAGCGCTGCTCCCCCCCACTGCCATACCTTTAATTTAATTGAATTGAATTTGCAACCGGTCTGTTGCGTAGCGCTCCGCATTGCTTTGTTTGTTTAGTGTATTTAAACTGTGAACGCTCTGCATTGCTTTGCTTGTTTAGTATATTTAAGTTGTGAACGCTCCACATTGCTTTGATATTTTATTTTATTGAAATTGTGCCCGTGTGCTCCACCGCTAGCTCGCATTACCCGCATTGCCTCCTGAGCACAATCGCTGCCTGATTGCGCCCATAGCGTTCTGTTGTCCTGCTGTTGTCTCGACCATTTTGTTGTGCCTGCAGCCCGTCCCTCCCCCTACGCTCCCGCCTCCCAGCTCCCCCTCCCACCCACTAGACACCAGGAACGGCCCAGCTGGGGATTCTCTGTGACCAGCCTGACTCCTTGTGAAGCGGTCGCTCCACCCTTCCTCCTGACCCCGTAGCGCTGATACTGGTATCGTAGCGCTGCTCCCCCCCCCACTGCCATAGCTTTAATTTAATTTAATTGAATTTGCACCCGGTCTGTTGCGTAGCGCTCCGCATTGCTTTGTTTGTTTAGTATATTTAAACTGTGAACGCTCCACATTGCTTTGCTTGTTTAGTATATTTAAGTTGTGAACGCTCCGCATTGCTTTGATATTTTATTTTATTGAAATTGTGCCCGTGTGCTCCACCGCTAGCTCGCATTACCCGCATTGCCTCCTGAGCACAATCCCTGCCTGATTGCGCCCATAGCGTCCTGTTGTCCTGTTGTTGTCTCAACCATTTTGTTGTGCCTGCAGCCCGTCCCTCCCCCTATGCTCCCGCCTCCCAGCTCCGCCTCCCACGCTCCGCCCCCTCCACTTCTCCATTTATGTCAGATGCACCTACGCGCAGCGTTCACGCGCAGCGGTCGCGCCCCTTGCGTGCCGAAGGTGCGCCAAAGGTAAGCCCGTCTACGCCCGTCCGCGCCTGGACCGCGCCCAGCGCCAGACCCCCTCCCCCCGCCGCACCCAGCCCACTAGATTCACGTATGATGCCGCAACTCTCCTCGCCCTCAACCCCGGACGCACACCACAATGCTGCGAAGCCTCCCCAGGACGTACCCACGGCCTATTCGCCTGTCACACCTGCAAGTTCACCTGCTTCAGGACCCTCACCAAACCCACTTCCTCCAAACATAGCTTCGACTCTAACCACTTGAAGTGCATCTTGCTGAACACCCGCTAGGTCCACAGACACGCAACTGAACTCTGGGACCTACTCGACACTGTGTCACCGGACATCGCCTTCCTTACAGAAACATGGATGAACACATCATCAGCACCCGACATCGCTATAGCCATACCAGACGCTTACAAGATCATCCGAATAGACCGCACCAACCAAACAGGAGGAGGCATCGCCATCATCCACAGGAACACCATCAAAATCACGACCAGCTCCGACGATAATCTTGCAACCGCCAAACATCTCCACTTCCAGATCCACACCGACCCTAGGACCACACTTAGAGGCACCCTCATCTACAGGCCTCCAGGAACCCGCACTCAATTCAGCGATGACATCACGGACTTCGTCAGCCCACATGCCCTCGCCTCCGAGAACTACATTCTGTTAGGAGACCTCAACTTCCACCTTGAAAACAAACACGACAGCAACACCAACACCCTTCTGGACAACCTGGCCAATCTCGGACTCAAACACCTTGTGGACACCCCCACCCATGTAGCCAGGCACACGCTCGACCCTATCTTCACCTCCAGCAAGCGCATTTCCTTTGACCGCACCACAGCTCTTCATTGGACAGACCACAGCTGTGTCCACTTCAGCTACAAAACTACCTTGTCCCACTACCGCCCAAAACCTTTTCCTCTGAGAAACTGGAACAAAATCACCTCCGACCAACTCCTCACATCACTCAACCAAAACACTCCCACCCTCTCATTGGACCCAAACCTAGCGGCCACCAAACTCAAGCAATGGATCACCCACAGCGCTGACAAATTAGCACCCCTGAAAAAGCACCAGATCAATTCATGCAGCAAAAAAGCTCCCTGGTTCAATGACGACCTTAAAAAATCCAAGAAGCTATGCCGAACCCTAGAGAAAACATGGAGAAAAAAACCCAACCACCGACAACATGGCCACCCTCAAGGCGGCCACCCGCAAACACCACCAACTGATTTGATCCACCAAGAAATCAGCCTTCAAGGATCGTCTCGACAACAGCGCCCACAACAGCAAGGAACTTTTCAACATCGTCAAAGAATTCACCAACCCCGCCGCAGCACCTAACGACATCACTCCCTCCCAAAACCTCTGCGATGCGTTATCCTCCTTCTTCTACAACAAAATTGCTGACATTCACAACAGCTTCGTGAACACTCCCGGCGAACAACCCTCCCCACCCCCCTCAGATCCTACACCGCCAACTAACAAACTCAGCGCCTGGAACCCAATCACCACCGAAGACACCATCCGCCTAATGAACTCAATCCACTCTGGCTCGCCAACCGACCCCTGTCCCCACCACATCTTCAACAAAGCAGACTCCATTATCGCACCCCACCTCCGTGATGTCATCAACTGCTCGTTCAACTCTGCCACCTTCCCAGAAAGCTGGAAACACGCCGAACTCAGCGCCCTCTTGAAGAAACCCGCAGCAGACCCCTCCGAACTTAAAAACTACCGACCCATATCCCTCCTCCCCTTCCCCGCCAAAGTTATTGAGAAAGCCGTCAACAGCCAGCTCGCCGCCTTCCTTGAATCCAACAACTCCCTCGATCCCTCTCAGTCCGGATTTTGAGCCAAACACAGCACCGAAACCGCCCTCATTGCAGCAACAGACGACATCCGAACACTTCTGGATAATGGAGAAACAGCGGCCCTCATTCTTCTCGACCTCTCGGCCGCTTTCGACACAGTCTGCCACAGCACCCTTATACAACGCCTCAGCAACGTCGGCATACAAGGAAAAGCCTTGGACTGGATCATCTCATTCCTCGCCGGGAGAACTCAAAAAGTCCGACTTCCCCCATTCATCTCAGAGGCCACTGAAGTCATCTGTGGAGTACCACAAGGATCATCACTCAGTCCCACCCTCTTCAACGTTTACATGAGTCCACTCACCTCTATAGCGCGTCAACACAACCTCAACATCATCTCTTATGCCGACGACACCCAATTAATCCTTTCCCTCACCAAAGACCCTAACACCGCCAAAACCAATCTTTATGAAGGCATGAAAGAAGTAGCCGAATGGATGAAACAAAGCCGCCTAAAACTCAACTCAGACAAAACTGAGGTGCTCACCCTAGGATCCTCCCCCTCTGCCTGGGACGACTCTTGGTGGCCTTCCACTCTGGGCACAGCACCCACAGACCATGCACGTAACCTGGGCTTCATCCTAGACTCCTCTCTCTCGATGTCCAGACAAGTCAACGCAGTATCATCCTCCTGCTTCAACGTACTTCGTATTCTAAAAAAAGTTCTTCCGCTGGATCCCCCTCGAAACAAGAAAGACTGTCACCCACGCACTGGTCACGAGTCGACTGGATTATGGTAACACACTATACGCCGGAATCACAGCAAAATTACATTAAAAACTCCAACGCATCCAAAACGCATCAGCGAGACTCATATTGGATATCCCTCGCCAAGATCACATCACCAGACACCTAAAAGATCTCCACTGGCTTCCCGTCAACAAGAGAATTACATTCCGTCTTCTCACCCACACACACAAGGCCCTCTACAAACTAGGACCCAAATGCCTCAACACTCGACTGTCCTTCTACACAACCACCCGCCAACTTCGATCGTCCAATCAAGCCCTCGCCACAGTCCCGCGCATTCGAAAATCCACCATGGGTGGGAGATCCTTCTCCTTCCTGGTGGCCAAGACCTGGAACTCACTCCCCACTCACCTCCGCCTTACTCAAAACCACATCTCCTTCAGAAAAGAACTCAAAACGTGGCTATTCGACAAAAATTGAACCCCCCTTCCCCAAGCGCCTTGAGACCCTCTGGGTGAGTAGTGCGCTATACAAATCCCTGAACTTGAACTTGAACTTTCCCATTTTGTGAATATCTATTCTTCCTCTCATATTATGGATCAATTCAGTTTAAATGAGTTTCTAGATAAATACTCCCTTCCTTCTCTTCCCAAAACGGATCAAGAAGTAATGGCGTCTTTTTTTCTATTAGTGAACTGGAGCTGGTAGTAAAAAATTTGCCACATGGTAAGGCCTGTGGTCCAGATGGACTTCCGGCTGAATTTTTCATCACATTTTTTAGCTGTCTTTCCGAAGTACTTCTTTTATTAGTAAACTCGATGCTTCAGGGGGGATTGATTCCGACCTTCTTTTATGATGGTACAGTGGTTAGTTTTTTGAAAAAAGGAAAAGAAGCAAAAGACCCAAATTCTTACCGGCCTATAACATTATTAAACTCAGACTATAAAATTATTACCAAATTGCTTTCTATCCACTTTAATAAGGTTGCAACACAATTAATTCACGCAGACCAAAATAGATTTATCACCGGCCGTCAGTTGCTCACTAACACACATTATTTAGTAGAAGCACTAGATTTTTTTGAAACACGTAAGGTATCAGCTTTAGTTCTTCTTTTAGACGCAGAAAAAGCTTTAGATTTAGTAGTTTGGGACACTCTTTTTTATATTGATTTGGTATTCCTTCTCAAGTTATTACTTTAATTAAAAATCTGTATCAGGGAGCAAAAGCCCATATTCTTATTAACAAATCGATGGTAGGATCAATTCCAGTTCAAAGAGGAACGAGACAAGGTTGCCCTCTTTCTCCCACTCTTTTTGCTTTTTTTATTGAGCCTTTAGCCTCCGCAATAAGAAAAAGTAAAGACATTTCTCCGCCCATAGATGGTATGGATAAGATCAAACTGTACGCAGATGATATCATGCTTTTATTGAAATCTGAGATGCAGTCGCAAGAACAAGCTTTTTCTATTTTCACACAATTTGAAGCTTTGGGGGGGTATCGTATTAATAAAAGGAAAACTGAGATTATAGTCTGTGGTAATACAAATCCGGTTTTGCATCCAGACATTCAGAGATGTATTAACAATAAACCTAAAAGATATCGTGGGGTATATTTTACATCCTCAATGCGTGATTTATATATGCTGAATTTTGAACCCTTAATTTGGAAAGTGCGGTTTATGCTTTTAAGATGGAAAGTACTTCCTTTATCCATTTTAGGTCGAGTGGCATTAATTAAAATGTCAATACTTCCTTTATTTAATTTTTTGTTTTCTACCATTTCCTGTTCCCTTCCAGGCTATTTTTTTTCAAGAATTGAATCCCTTTTTTCAGCCTTCGTTTGGGCTAAAAAGACCCCACGAATAGCTATAGAAACCTTGTATGTAGATAAAGAAACCGGTGGATTGGGTTTACCAAATTTGAAAGATTATTACTATGCATATTTTGCTCAGTATCTCTCCAGATTTAAATATCCAGCATTTAGAGATGTTTTATTTATTCATTTCTTTTTTGATTTAATTTGTAAAGAAACAAAGATTCCTTCTCCACTCGCGATTTTTAAATCACCCAAATTAGTCAGATATAAGACTCTCAGTTGGTTTCTCAAAAAATGAGATGTTATGCTGAAAAGGTACTCACTTTCTCTCCTGACATTAGTCACTCCATTAAGAGAGGCTGTCTTTGGAATAGGGACAAAATTAGAACCAGATATTATACGCACATGGGCTAGATATGGGTTCATCAATCTATCTAATTTTATTAAAAACTGAGTTTGGTTGACTCTTGATGAGATGTCTTTGTTAATACGTGGACATTTTCTTCTCATGGGCTCATACGTGGTACTTCATAGGTTAATGGGCTATAGATATAACACAGATAAGCCACATCTCTAATCTGACGAATGATCTCTTTTGGTCCCCAGTATTCAAGAGGGCGGGAGCATGGAGGAAAAGTTTGGCGCAAAGTAGGGAGGAGGATGTAAGTGCTAAAGCAATTAAAAAATGGCAAAAGCATGAAAGCTTCAACTTAAAGGATACATCCTGGAAAACCCTAAATAAATTTAACTTTACGGTTCTTAGAGGTGCCAATTGGAGACGTATGCTTTTCTTTACCAAATGGCTGTTGTATTATACGCCTGCAGTCATGTCAAAAATGTATAGTAATACGTCGCCTACTTGCTTTAGATGTACTCGGCCGGATTTAGCTAATTGGTCGCATATCATTGCCTTTTACTCCAAAATTAAGGTTTTTTTGGGAAAATATGTTTTTTATATTGCCTCAATATTTACATTTTATGAATGTTAGTTATAATAATTTATTATACTTGGGGTTGATCCAGAGCTTAATTTGGAAGATTCCTTAGTGAAGCTTTTGTATATCATTGTCGCAATTGCCAAATCTCTGATTCTTAAATATTGGAAAACAGAAATTATTCCAACAGTAGATGAGTGCTTTAAAAAAATTAAGAGGGTTAGGAGCAGTGAATATTTGTATGCAAAAAGGACGGGAGCACTGCGTAAAATTTACTAAAATCTGGAAAGATTATTTTGATTAAGACTAAGCATGGGCGAATTTTGCGAATCTCGCGTTCGCAAATTTTGCGGATTTGCGAACTCGCAATCCGCAAAATCCGCGAATTCTCGCGAATTTGCGGATTTTTTTTTGTGTGTTTGCGCGGGTTTCTGCCAGTTCGCGAGGGTTTTGTACACTTTCGCAAATTGCGAACTTACCTGTCGGGTCGCAAGTTTCGCGAACTTGTTGTTTCTATGTGTCCGGCCTGTTTGGGACACTCTTCTTCATCACTGCCACTCTCTGTCACCACTGCCACTCTCTGACTACTCATGCCACCCTCTGGCCCACCCATGCCACCCTCTGTTTCATCACAGCACCCTCTGGTTGTCCAGTCAGTGTACATTATTGTGGCAACGCAAGCACACCTTCCCTGCCTCAAGTGACCTGAATTAATTTGGGGCTGATTAATGTGTCACAGAATATTTTTTTAGCTGGCACCTGCTTCCTTAGTGCTTCCTGATTAGTGATCTTTTGTACTTGCTACGTGCTTTCATTGTTGCAAAATTAGTTACAACACCTGCCCTGCCCCAACTGACAATAATGAATTAGGGGCTGATTAATGGATTTGAACTTCCAGCCTGGCTCCTGCTTGTCTCCCTTAGCTGTAATTCAGGACCTTTGTGGCATATGTGTAACTATTCTGAGGTTCAGAGCAGGGTCACATAATAGTTGCAACTGGCAACTGAACTCTGGAGGGGCCCCTCAGGAAGCACTACAGGAAATGGCTACTAATGATGAGCCTGAACTTTTGAACCTGGTAAGTAGTTTCAGTTTTGCTAAGATCGTATTTCTGCAATTTTGCACTTATTCGCTGGGCGCGAAGTTGTACTGGGAAGCCGCGAACTCACGCGAACAGTGCGAGCAGTGCGAGCAAAATCCGCTGCTCGCGGATTTGCGGATTTTGCGGGAGATTCGCGAATCTCGCGGATTGCGAATTTACCGAAAATCCGCAAAATCCGCGAGCGAAACGGATTTTCCGCCCATGCTTAATTAAGACAATGTTCAGTGCTGGATATTTGGAATAATAGCTTTACGTATAAATATAAATCCTTTATGCGCTTTGTACTTATTTGGGGGATTTTAATGCATCGTTGTTCATTATGTTAAGATTCAGCTGTAGGATTGTGAATTTTTTGGGGGGATATTTTGTAATCATTATGTTATTGCATCTTTGCCAAGAACTCAATAAAAACATTTAAAAAAACAGAATGTCTACAGAGGTTCTGCTACGCTGACACCCTTTCTTGCTTCCCTTACCTAAATAGTCTTTCCCGAATTCCTAGGTAGAACAGAGCTTAATAGACATTTTTAGACAACCTCACATATAGGCAGAAAGATAGAAATCTTCAAACTAATCACCAAACTTTGTTTCTCACTCTTTGCATTGTGGCTACGGAATTCCTCATTTGCTTCCTGTTGTTGAGAATACATTTTGTATGAACTTTTTTAGTTCCATTGGTGATTCTATATTGTGATACAATGTTTCTACAATTGATTTATATCAGCTTGGTATTTAATTTGCAATGCATCTATACTTATTCCCATCTTCCGACTTGTAATTTTACTGTGTGGCCAAATGGGTTACATTGTAATTGTTAAATTGTAATCAATACTAACTCTTTTTATTTCTCAAGTACCTAGGAAATTTACAATATAGGCTGCAAGAAAAAGGGGTCCAAATTTGATGTGTTTTCACTAGGCATACTCTGAGCAAAGAGGCACTTTATGAAATACAATATGATGGTACTACACAGTCACTCACCCTCATGTATGTGACCATTGACCACCTGATACATGGTGGACTGGCTGTTGAAATTAAAAATGTTAATACAATTTTATTGAAATTTAATTTTGTCTTTCACATGTATGTTGACAGTTGTGATGATACCCAGTGTTTTTAGGTATGATGGAACAAATTGACTTAAGTTGCACAAAATGATAGAGAATATTGTGTGTAGCTTAGTAGAGGCCTCTATATAGCATATTCCATTAAGACATTCTATCACAAACATGTTTTGTAAGACATGGACGAGCATTTTAATTTCAGGAGACACAGTGGGCGAATAGAAACATCTTTGGGATGTCTAAAAAAAGCTAACCATAAATATTAGAGTATTCAGCCATCACATTTGATTCCTGATAGAGGTACTTTGTTTAGAGAAACTTACAACATATTACATGATAATCATTCCACCGTATTTAAAGTCTGTAGACCGTATACACATTACAGTTCCTGCAAACCTATCCAACGACCAAATTAAAAGGAACTCTGAGAGAAGACCTGGAACCAGTAGGCATTGATGTGTTTTGTCAGAAATGCTCGGAACTCTGTACAAAACGTCTTGATCATAACCTTGCAACCGCATAACAATACGTTGCATGCTTAAAGACATCGTAGAAGAATAGGGAAGACAGGAATAGAAACTGATTATATATGCTCAAACTGCCAACACATGACTGGGAACCTAAACCATATAGTAGGTTAGTGTATAATAGTTGAAGGGTAGTGAATAATAGTCATGCAAGTTCCAAGCAAACATTCTCAGATTAAAAATTGAGATCCAAATTCAGATTCCCTAATTCTAGTATAATTTGAAACGATAATTCCTTGCATTTTCACAGAACGAAATAATGTGGAGGTTGATCTGTCGCCCTTAGTCCTGAGAGACCTTTTGATTTCCAAGAGACGAGTAGTAAGGTACTGGTGATCCTCACAGAGGCTTACATATGATGTTTCGCAGGGAGTGATTGGGAAGAGATTACTTAAGAATGTTTGTCTTATGAATGCATAGGACTTTGGAGTACAAATGGTAAGATCAGGAGTCTTTGGAAAAAAATAAAAAGTTTTCTTAAATACGGGTTGGATTGATCCTGTATGCTGGATGCATTTAACCGAATCTCTAAGGGCATGACAACTGTTTGGTTTGTTTATCTCATGTTTTTGTTTGTCTTTGATTATTTTAGCTATACCTATGTTTCAATGACATTAACATTTTAAAAGAAAAAACGATGAAAAACTATGCTTATAAATTATATTTCTGAGAAGGTTTGAGGGTACAGTGCTTTTAGGTTAAGTGGTTTGGGGATTAAAAGAGAGATGTTATAAGTGGTTGCGGGTATACACAAAAAATTAAAAATAGTTGAAAATGTTTAAGAATATAAATATGACACTCTTACTGGAAAGGGCACACGGATTTGCAACTAGAGACCAGATATGTGGGAAGAAACAGAGACCAGTGAATACAGAGAATAAAGTAATTGAGTTTAATGAATTTTACAAAGTCTGGTAGCTAAAGACAAATATTTATTGATGTTCGATTAATTAAAATCATTACAAAATACATTATTTCTTACTCACCGCCTGCCCACCCCCCAGGTAGCTATTATAAGAATCAAACTTTTCCAAACTGTCAGATACTCTCCAAGGGTTAAACCTAATACAAAAAGTTACATTACCCACACATAAGGCTGGACATATATTAGACCTAATCTTTACTAATGATCGATCTCTAGAGGTCAAAGTCCCCCTTCAGTTAATCTGGTCAGACCATCGACTCATACCTTTCAATTTGACCACTATCTTCAGCTCTAAACAGGGGGACCTCACCTATGAGACTAGAAGGAACTGGAACAAACTTGAAGTAGAATCACTAGAAGTAGAACTATTAAACACCCCTCCCGAGTTAACAGGCGACCCTAGCCAGGATAACTCCATCGTTTTCCACTGGGTCACATCAGCACTGGATAATATTATCCCTAAAAAGCGAGTAAAGCGTGCTAGGAAGGAATCATCTGCCCCCTGGTTCTCCACAGAACTTCAAACATGCAAAAGTGCATGTAAAAAAACTTGAGCGTACATGCAGAAAACACTACAATATTGCAGCGAAAAACACATCTAAAATAAAGCTAAAGAAATTTAAGAAACTCAAACATCATGCTAGCAGGGATTATATTGCAGAACATAGCAAATCCTCTAATAACTCGACTAAAGAGATTTCCATCCTGGTGCAAGGATTTGTCAAACCTCGGGCATTATAGAGCTCGGCCACCCCTTCACCCACTCTTTGTGAAGACCTAGCCAGGTAATGTATAGTTCCTTCCCACAGTCGGAGAAGATAGACAAACCCCCCAGTCTTTCCCAAGCATCTAACCACTGGTCAGAATTCTGCCCTTTTAGCCTTGATGCTTCACTTGCTGATCTAAAGAGCATAAGCTCAGGCTCACCCACCAACCCTTGTCCGGCCAGGTTTTTTAAGCTCCTAGGCACTTGCCTCAATCCGATCCTAAACTCTATTTGGAACTCCTCTTTGAGATCAGGCTCCTTTCCTGCATCCTGGTAGACAGCATATGTTAGACCTATCTTAAAGAAAGAGGATGCTGACACTGCCATTCTCAAAAATTACAGGCCAATCTCTTTACTCCCTGTACCCTCGAAAATCCTGGAGAAAGAGGTCCAGAGACAGTTAACAGCCTACCTAGAGTCTAATTCCCTCCTACATGACCCTCAGTCAGGCTTCAGGCCTAGCTATAGCACAGAGACAGCTCTGCTTGAGGTGGCAGAGACTGTGAGTGCCGCAGTTGACCAGGGAAACTGTGCAATGCTGGTGCTACTGGATCTCTCAAGGGCCTTTGACATGGTCTCCCACCGGATACTGATCAAAAGGCTGGAAACAACAGGAGTAAAGGGTACCGTACTTGCTTGGTTCAAATCATTCCTTGAAGTACCAGCTAATCTCCCGTCATCCCCATATCTCATCGGCAAAATCCCTAACATGTGGTGTGCCTCAGGGATCTTATTATTGAGCCCGACCCTCTTTAATGGCTATCTGGCCCCCTTGGCCTCTCTGGTTGAGGAATGGGATGTTACGGCTATCTCCTACGCTGACGACACCCAGCTGGTGTTCTCCTTTAAGGAAAACACTGAGGCAGCCTTCTCCAACTTCAGGCAGTGTCTGCTCAATATTTCATCCTGGATGACAGACAACTGCCTGAAGTTAAATACCGATAAAACAGAGGTGCTATTTTTCAACCAGATGCAGCCACCAAGATAAGAACTTTGGTGGCCGGTTGAGCTCAAGCCCCCACTGAACCTGTACAGGTGGCAAAAAAACTAGTTTTCAAATTTGACTCTGCATTCACCGGCAAAGCACAGGTCAATCATATCTCCTCTCAATGTTTCCTCCCTATGGACAGCAGGAAAACGGTGGTTCATGCTCCGATCACCTCACAATTAGACTATGCAAACAGTCTGTATTTGGGCCTTTCTGCATATTTAATTAGGAAACTTCAGATCATCCAAAACTCAGCCGCAAGGTTGATCAGGAACGTCCCACTCCGTCATCACATCTGCCCCACCCATGGAGCCTCCACTGGCTTCCAGTAAAGAAAAGAATAGAATTTAAAGCACTAACCATAGCATATAGGGCTCTGAGGGAGAGAGGCCATAATTATCTTAAGGCAAGAATAAAGAAATATACCCATACCAGGGCCCTAAGATCCAACTTCCAGAAACTATTAGTAACTCCTCGTTACAAAAAAGCGAGAATCGGTGGATGCTCACTCTCTGTAAAAACAGCTGCACTATTGAACACCATGCCGATACACATCAGGAAAACCAATACAGAGAGATTGTTCAGGAAAACATTGACAACCTGGCTTTTCAGCCTTCCCTGAACCGCTCAACTAATGCTATCCCTGCTGCTTCTAGGGCCGGGACACCCCCGTTGGGGGTAGCCTGCGCTTTATAAGTGGTAAGAATAATAATAATGGATGATTCTCCCCACACACATCTTCACTTCACCTCAACGAACCAAATTATTTATATGAGCAAAAAACACCAGAATGCAAAGAGGAAGATATTTATATAAAGTGTTTGGGGGCTTTCGTGACGACACTAAATTCAAAGCCTCGAGTCTGCACTTCAAGCGCTCCAGCGAGTATATCACTGTCCAAGCTACCACTGGGGTTGTAATAAAAATCTATGGAACATTTATATAAAATGAAAGTGCCTGTGGCTTTCAACTCCACTTGCTGTCCATAATGAACTGAAAACCTCGAGTCTGCCCTTCCATTATTCTGGAGAGTATATCACAGTCTATGCTAGCAATAGGGTTGTGGTAGTAAGCCTTAGGATAGACAAAAGAGAATACCTTTTTATGGTAGGAACCACTGAGCAATACAGGTTGGATTGCATTTCTGAAGAAAAGTTGCAGCTGTTCAGTATAGTGCAGGAAACAGAGAGGAGCATGACCCAGAACTTAAATCTGCATTACAGCCACCTTGATCTGACTTGATCAATTCTTCCACCACTGCTTTCATGAATTTTAAAAAGCACCCTAATAACTGGCAGCAGTTTCCTTTTAGGCAGCCTTAAACCACGGTCATACAGGTTCTTAGGTTTAGTGTTTAAAACATCAGGCATAACCAGAAAATCCTCAGGGCTTTCAGTCTTTTGCAAAGGCATCACATGGGTCAGTGACAAATCAGCTTGATCTCATAGTCTGCAATGGTTAGTGGTTTCTCCCTTCTTGCACCCATACCAATAGGTTCTCAAAGGAATCAGACCAAATCAATATTTCGTAATCATGTACCTGTATTGGTTTGGTAGTGGCTGATTCAGGTATTCTGGGAGAAAGCATGATGAGTAAAGGTCGATTGCTCAAGTGTTGTTTGCTTTGGGCTACAGGGACCTTAGATCTTGTTCTGTTGAAATTATCTCAGCATTTTTCATTAATAATTTTGATATGAGTTTAGGTGGGAGTTTTTCTCATATTATCTTCTCCGCCTCCAAGACTGCAATTGAGGTAGCCATTAAAGCCCTCCACATGGAGTAAGGTTCCTGCTTTTTCTCTCAGAGAAGATGCTTCATTGTGCCACTTCCAGATGCTTTTAGTTTATGGTAGTACAACACCCACTTTACACAGAGCACCAGATCCTATTTTGTCAGGTTAAATTCTAACCTGAGTTGCACATGACTTGTGAATCTGGACAGGCAAACAGCCTGCAGTAGCTGGCGCATTGTTGTTTATCATGCCAATTAAAGACATGGTCTTTAAACATGATGGCACCATTAATTTCATTGAACAATAGTCGACTCGCCACTAGCATCAGCACAGCTCTGATGTTTTCAAAGGCCAGTTCCTATGTTAGGTGTCCCAGAGAGCATGTCATGTTTTCGGCTGTATTACCGCTGGATTCTTATCTACTTTTCCACAAAACTTAGAATCCATGATCGACTGAATCTTTGTTGTCTGCTAAGAAGTGTAAAGGGAAGATTTCCAAATTCATAACTTATGACAATTTTCAAATGACCAAATGAATCCCAATTCAAAGGACCACTGACTACGAAGTAAAATTCAAAAGATTTATTACGAAGCCAAAAATAACTGAACATACAAGCACCTCAGCAAGAGGTTCAGGAAATAGACCGACACTAATACAAACATGATCTTCCGCTAGAGTCTCAGATGACTCAAAATGTAAATCAACGTAAGTTCAAGAAGCATCAGGAAAGCAATTACAGTTCCTGCTTGAAGCCTCGACTACATTTACGGAACAGGAAAGAAAATGTTAGTCTGTCCCTACACTCACTCTATGGTGACATCCTTACTTAGCATCCCACCCAGGCAAGAGAAAAAGGTGTCAGCAGTGAAGACTTCCTAAGAAGTACACTAGCTTTCTATGGGTAAGTAGCCTAAGCTACAGACCTCAGTCTAAGATGCTCCTTCCTATACCCCTCTCCTGCCTTTCCCCTCAAGCCTACTCCAAGTCTGCCCTCCTCCCTCGGGGTGCTGTCCCTAATACAAAATCCCAAAAACAGTAAACAGTAAACACGCCCAAAACACACCCCTCCGGGCAGGTGCTTGCTCCTGGATTTTTCCACCAACTCCATCTCCGCCCAAAAACCATTGCTCTGACCTTGGGTTCCAGGCACCTTCTCCGCCAAATGTAACATCTTAGCATTCCGATTCAATCCCTCCGTACTTGCTCCTACCATTCTAACTCCTAAACAAAGGATCATTCTACCTAACAACTATGCGTCCTTGCACCTGCAACAGAAACAAGTGAGAAACAACTTTGCTCACACAATATTGCAATTCAAATTCAACTGCGAAAAGGAGCCTTTCCCAAGGGGAACACATTTTAAGCCTACTACATCAATTGCAGTTAGGCCTCTACTGGCTTTTCATGTCCCAGGCCTGCACACTTTTAAATGCATTTCTAATACGTCAACATAAGCATTACATTCAAGGCACTCTAAATCATGATGAGTCATAACATTTCTAAGGCATTACTCTCTCTTATGTCAACATTTTTTTTATTCATTAATAGGAAACTCTACATATTCAACTTCTAATATGGCACATTAATCCAAATGCAACATTTTACACATGAAGCATTCATCTCTGCATGATTTATGGCATATTCTCAGTTAAAGCACTACATTAGTCTTCAAATGGTATGAGCACACTATTACATATTGCAATATTCTCGATTTATTTCTACATCTCTAATAATCACACGTTAATACAGTCCTCTAAATATGCAGGTGCTGACTACTCATGAATATAATGCACCCCTACACATTTCAGAATAACATGGCGCTCTATCAGTCCCACCCTTTGATGACCTGTGTTAACACCACACTACGCCATCCTTGGGGAAAGAACCGACCTAAACAGAACTTGTTGGCACTCTTCCTCTCCTGAGCAACTCCATGTTCTTAAGATTCTGATATTGACTGTCCTGCAGTCTCTCCATTCGTCTCTCTTGCACTCTCAGAGATCTCTCTAATCTGCTGGACTTATACCACTTGTAAGCCCTAATCAGACCCCACAATCCAATCACACATGCCACAACTATAATAAGGGGTTTCAAAACAAAGCCAAGGAGCCATTTTCCCAGGCTCGCAAATCAACTTCCTACCTTGCCAAACATCTTTAGCAACTTTTTCCCACACAGTCTCTTCAGTCAAATCCTCAATTTCATTATGGATTGTAGTGATGTTACTTATATACTTCTCCAGATCTTTGCTGTTATCTGGTATATAATACAGCACTCTTGGACCTTCAAAAGTTTACAGACTCTTCCCTCTTTTGCTAGCGGAGTATCTAAAGCAAGACGATTCTGCAAAAACATCATTCTTATCGATAACATCTCTCCTTCAACCAACACCAACGATTTAGCTGTATTCATTGACAGTTCATGCACAACAGTTGCCAACCTTCTAATCTTCACATCATTCAAAATCACTCCCAATCCTGGTATCATAGCTCCAAATATATCTCCAATCACAGCTGCTGCACTTTACCCTCACTTAACTCTTACATGCTGTCCTCCTTCTAGGAGCTCCAAATCTTCCACATGATAAATCTTAGGGAAAATGATCGCTAGATAACACGTACCATACCATTTCACAGGTAATAGCACATAGGCATTCCTTCCACAAACAAAATACACAGTCGGTATAATCTTCTGCATCACTCCTTGCAAAAAGTATTTAGCTGAATAGTCCAATGTAAAGGTATGATCACATGTGGTCTGTCCCACATTAACATTCTCATAATATGTCTGTGGACAACTTATGCACAACTTCCCCTTCTGCACTTCATCTAGAATTATTGAACCATAACTCCCCTTTGATTTGTGCAACTTCTCTTCATCTGTCCAATCTACCCTACCCTGACCTGAATCTCGTAGCTGTTTTTGTTTTCTGTATCTATCTTCTTCTTGATCTATAAAATTCTTCTCTACATCTGACAACATGCACGTCAGATTATGATGATGAGCATAAACTGAATCCAACTCTTAAAACTGAATGAAATACGTTCTAAGTCTATCTTCTGATTTGTAATAATCATACTTTTTCAAATGCTTATAAGCTGGTAATTCAGGCAGCACTGCATCATAATTCGAAAATAAATATTCAAAATGATTACGTCCATAGAAAATGCTTAGCAACAAACTACACAAACTACCATTCGTCAATGGAAGATGATGATATCTAATTCCCTCGTCCACTGAAGCAGGCAATTGAATACACACATAACAATCTTTCACATCCATTGCATCAACCTACTCATACAACAACCTCGCATACGCATTAAGCTTAAAATCACCTCTAGACAGATCTACATGAAACCTACGACTCTCTTCTAGTAGCAAAGCTCTCTCGTTTCTGACTTTGACATCTTTCTCGCTAGGAGTAGTAGGTGTAGGTGTTCCCTCTACCTCCACTGCCTGTTCATGTGGTGCTAAATACGAAACTACAACTACTAGAATTATGAAGAGTATCACTCTTCTTACAAGTGTTCCTACTATGCACCTAGCCCTACGATTTGGATTCCCAGCCTCCATGGTCTCAGAACTTAATGCAATTCTTGTTCAACCGCAACGCTCAAGAGTCACTTCTTCTCTAGCTGCTTCACCAACTTGAACCACACTTCAGAAAGCTGGTGGCATCTCTTCCCAGATGTACCGCACCATAAATCTGTCTTGCCATCGGGCTCAACAACTCATCCGGCAACACTGCTCTCCCATCACTTGCGACCCAGATATCCACATCTCCCTTTACGCAGCCTGAGTTGATCCACACATTCTTCTCCTGGTCTGAAACCTGTTCCTGCTGGCACTTGAGCTCATCCCACGTATCTGCCATGGCCAACATCATGTTGAACTCGGTTCTTTCTTGGCTCCCTTCTACATGACTCTCAGTAAATGAGCAACCCTGAAATGTGTGACTTCGTTCGCAAAGCGGTTTCCAAGTGACATGAAATATGTCCCTTTTCTATGAGCCGTGCACTTTACAACAACAATCTCTTTAGGGCGCTGTAAGGCCTCTAGAAGCAACCTCACGCACTCCCCATTCCAGATGGGCGATCAAGATGATGCCATATAACCTCTCTGGGACCATAGCTGTCTGAAGTCATGAGCCACACTAAACCCATACTGGCTGTCAGTGTAAATGGTTATTCGAATCTGGTCTGATGCCAAGCAGGCACGAGTCAAAGCAAGGATCTCAGCCACCTGAGTGGAGCATACTCCTTCCAGGCATGCATCTTCAACCACTCCTGTAATGGTACATACAGCAGATGCCGATCTCAACTGACCAACACTGTCTCTTAAACATTGACCATCAACAAAGAAAATCTCACCGGTGTCAGGCAATGGTTCATCAACAATGTCAAGTCTTGGTTTGGTGCAAGCTAAGTCACATCAAGACAATCATGGTCTGCACAATCTTCATCAAGTGTGTTTGGCAACGGCATCAATGTTGCAGGATTCAAAACAGAACACCTCCTAGGGGTCACATTCTCCGGAGCAAGTAAACCTGCTCGTAGCGTGTGAGCCTATTGTTGGTCAGCTGCTGTGTCTTGGTCCTTGTCATCAACAGTTCAACAGAATGAGGAACATAGACAGTCAATTGGTGACCCATGAGGATACTTTCACACCTTTCAATGCTGACACCCATCACAGCAACAGATTTGAGACATCCGGGCAAAGCTGAAGCTACTGGATCTAAAGTAGCTGAGAAGTAGGCAACTGGTCTACGGACAACTCCATGATCCTAAACCAAAACTTATTGTGCACAACCTTCTCGTTCACAATAGAATAATGAAAAAGGCCTGTTGTTATCAGGTATCCCCAGTGCCAGAGCACGACAAAGATCCTCTTTCAACTCCAAGAATGCATTCACACAGTCATTGTCCCATGGTACCGGATCACTCACATCCCTTGTGCGTCAGTCTCTGCAAAGGCTTCGCCTTTACTGAGAAGTTGGCAATCTACTGACAACAGTAGCCAACCATCCCTAAGAACATCCTAACTTCTCTCTGTGTGGAAGGCACCATCATGCCCTTAATCGCATCAATCCTGTCAGGTGACACCTTCCTCTTGCCCTTTTCTATTCGATGACCCAAATACTGCACCTCATTCAAGCAGTACTTTAGCTTATTTGGCAACACCTTGTGTCCTTTCCCTGCTAAATGATTCAGTAAGGCGATATTATCAATCCTGCATGCATCCTCAGTCTCTGACGCAACAAGGAGATCGTCTATGTACTGAACGAGAACAGAATTCTGTGGCAGTACAAGACTCTCAAGGTTCTTTTTCAAAATCTGATTAAAGATCTATGGACTCTCTGTATACCCCTGAGGGATACGACACCACTTCAAAACATGGTTTTCCACCTTAAAAGCAAAAAGAAATTGGCTCTCTTCATGCAACGGAATCGAGAAGAAAGCCTGACAGAGGTCAATCACAGTGAACCACTCCGCTTGGCATAGGATTTGAAACAGTATCACAGATTGATTCGGTACCACTGGACAACATGGAACAATTATATTGTTTACCTTCCTCAGGTCTTGCACAATTCTGAATTTCCGCGCTCGGTTTGTGCAAACCCATAATAGGCGAGTTACATGGATTGCCGATTACGTCCTTCAGAATTCCCTGCCTGATCATAAACTTTATTCACAGGCTTTATTCCAGCAACTGTCTCTGGCATCAGATTGTATTGGGGCGTTCTTGGGAATTCAACATTCTGTTTGATCTGAATCTTAACTGGCTCAACTCCTTTGATCAAGCGTATGTCTTCACCAGTAAAGTCCCATACTTCCTTCGAGACCGAATCTCTCAGATCGAGTGAAATCTCTTCCACTGTCCCCACGGGGTAGATTTCTATACAAAATGCTCATTTGCAACCTTAAAGGTAGCATCAGCATCATTGGTTGGCAGTTCCATCCCTTGGGGTGCAATAGATGGTGCAATTGAGCTTACACAGGAAGTCCCTCCCTAGTAAACAAACAGGGCTCGAATTGCACACCACAAACTGATGTGTATCTCAAAACGTTCCCATCTTCACAGGAATTGGCTCAGTAAAAGGGTTTGTCATTCTCTTATTCGCAACACCTTCAACTTGGATGGAATGTCCCGAGAGGGGTAGGTTGGGGACTACTGCAGATCTCACAGTAGAACGGGTAGCACCAGTATCAACCAGAAAGGTGGTAGGGTGACCATCAACATCAGCTTCCACAAATGGTCCCCCAAGACTGCCCCAAGAGTGCAGTCTTCCATACTGCCCTGCTGACACCTATCACGGCCGGAGGCGCCGTCATTCATTTGTGCCCGGAGGCGCATAAAGGCATCCGTGGCTCCCGCTTTGCAAGACGGGTGCGGGCGCGCCCGGGCAAAGTCCAGGCCAAGGGCGGGTCCATCCTTGCCCGTCATCGCCAGGAAGAGGCAGGGCAGGGCCACCCACCTGCCTCTTATACAGAACAAGGGAACCCAAAGGAATTTTAGACAGGGACCTTGGGCAAATTCATGTTATAGAGAACAGTGGTCCCTATTCAGGGGGAATACAGTGTGATAGATAACCATACACTAGAATAGAATGTATGTCTTTTGTCCAGCCGGACAAGAATTTATTTTCATAGTATTTTTCAAAAGTAGTATCAAATAAAACATTCAAATGACAAGTGGGCACAGCCGTGACCCACAGAACACGAGACAGAACAATGAACACAGAATTCGCCAAAAGGCAAGCCAAAATTGGTCTGTACACTTGTACTCAGTATAGACAGACACAGATTAATCATTTAACACCGTTGCACAATGTGTTATAGCTTGAGTCTGGTGCATAGGGTGTTTGGGTGTCGACGACGTTTCGATGCCAAGATTAAATTTAGGGCATCATCTTCAGGACAAAGAAATAATGCATTGCTGTCTTGATAATAATGTATCACACCTTTTTACCAATTCTTTACATACAAAAAAGGAAGAAGGGGAGAAAAAAGGGGGGATAAAAATGAAAAGGAAGAATTTAACCACATTTGACTACAATATACTAGGCATATTTTAGACTTAGGTGCTTGGATTTGCGTGATCAGTGTGGACTGAATCTCATGCAGAAGTGGTGACATTTCTCTAGTTTATACTGAGTGAGGATTGAAATGCGTGTCGCAGTGACGCAGTTAAAAAGGAGTTGGCTGAATTGATGCTGATTTATGGTGCTTAGTACAGCTTCGTCATGACATAGTGAATTATTGCAGTGATTCAACGGAGAAAAGACAAGTGAGTATGATAAAAACCAGTCGGCATATTAAAAGACGACGAACCGGAGCAGTGCCTGATCATGAGCAAGGTGTTCCCAGTGAGTCAGGAGGAACAAAAAACGGCGCAGTGCGAGAGTGAAGGAAATATGAGACAATGGACATACTGAGAATGATCTCAAATGGACAATTATCACAGTGATCAAACCACCCCCAAGAGGGGCAGACATTTCACAATTACTCAACAAGGAAGAGCTCCATTGGATTCTGAGAACCAATAGCATCCACAGTGGCCTCAATCGCCTTGAAGACTGGACCTCCCTTTTATAAAGATGTCCCTTTTATAAAGATGTCTCTTGTAACATGTATTCAAGTCACAAACTGTGCCACTCTGCATGTACGTGCTCGTGTAATCACACTATAAGTCATTTACTCTGCACCTTTCCTGGGCAACCCACACCACCTTAAAATGGCCGCCTCCTTCCCATCCTTTTAATCCCTCTTTGCTTTCTGCCAATAGTGTGCCTTAACCAGTCCCTCTTCACTTTCTGCTGATAGTGTGCCTTAACCAGCTCTGCCTCGGCAAACCGGCAGTCTCCATTGAAACTCTGAAGCAGATGCGGCAATACTGCCCACCCTCACTGAAGTAAGTAGCATGGCCAGATCCCTTGGACACCACTTCTTTAACATGGCGGGTTCACGCCTAACCCATTTTTACCCCTCTCTGCTTCCAGGTAATGCGATTGTGCATTCTCCAACAGCCGGCACACAGCACCCAACAGGACTTTCTGCCATTAGGCAAACAGAATTGGTAATTAAATTATTCTGTTTTACACTCAATTTCCATGTCAACTCCACCCCTTCTTAAATTTAGAAACCTCCACCTCTGTTTCTTGTTCATTTAGATCCCGCTGGTGCCACCAACCCCCAAAGTCCAGATGCTGAGCGCCCTTGTGCCTATAGTGAACCGTTGATTCTCTGCCACCTTAGGTAATTTCCCCATTGCCCTCTGGGTTTACCCAGGAGAATATTTATTTCACTCTCGCACCGCACCGTTTTTTGTTCCTCCTGACTCACTGGGAACACCTTGCTCATGATCAGGCACTGCGCCGGTTCGTCATCTTTTAATCCTTTCGATGCTCATGGCAGCTCGTCATGAGGCACGGTTGAACTGTGCTTAGACGAGCTGAGCTCGTCATGAATAGAGGCAACTCTGTGATTCCAGCACTGGGGGGGAAAAACCCTAGCAGCCAAGGTGTTACTATGCCGACTGGTTTTTATCATACTCACTAGTCTTTTCTCCGTTGAATCACTGCAATAATTCACTATGTCATGACGAAGCTGTACTAAGCACCATAAATCAGCATCAATTCAACCAACTCCTTTTTAACGTCGTCACTGCGACACGCATTGCAATCCTCACTCAGTGTAAACTAGAGAAATGTCACCACTTCTGCATGAATTTCAGTCCACACTGATCACGCAAATCCAAGCACCTAAGTCTAAAACATGCCTAGTATAGGATTGGTTCAGAAAAGGGGGTGGTGATGAACAGAGTGTCTGAATTAAGCAGACCACTCTTACCCAGTCCAAAGATCAGGGCTTGATCCATCACCGTTATTTATCTCACTGCACCATCCCAGCTCAGAACCTGGCTATATGCAAATCAGTCTGTCCCTGGCCCAGTGCATCATGGGAACAGGGCAGACTAAACTACCAAGCCAATTCTTCACCAGAAAGGAGACAAGCTACCGGGGACCGGTTTCTGGCATTTCAGCCGTCTTCGGCCCGGCTTGCTTGAATCCTGATGGTGCAGTGAGAAAGGGACTCATGTCTGAGTATACCCTGCCACACCTATAGTGGCCAAAAACGATTCAGAAAAGGGGGTGGTGATGAACAGAGTGTCTGAATAGGAGTATAGGATTGGTGTCACTACAACGCATGCTTTTACATCGCATGCCTTTACAACGCGGTTTTTACCATGCAGTCCATTACAACGCATAATGCTTTTAGGCGCTGGATAGTGAATTATTTAATTTACTATTCCAACTCCAGTCCCCGTGGATAGCAGGGAAGGTGTTGGATAGTAAATTAAATATATTCCCTATCCTAGAGCGCCCCCCAGCGCAATGCGTTGTAATGGTATGCGTTGTAATGGTTGCGATGTAATGGTAGTGCGTTGTAAAAAATGCGTTGTAAGTGATGTTCCCCCTAGTATATTGTAGTCAAATGTGGTTAAAATTCTTCCTTTTCATTTTTATCCCCCCTTTTTTCTCCCCTTCTTACTTTTTTGTATGTAAATAATTGTTAAAAAGGTGTGATACATTATTATCAAGACAGCAATGCATTATTTGTTTGTCCTGAAGATGATGCCCTAAATTTAATGTTGGCATCGAAACGTCGTTGCCACCCAAACACCCTATGCACCAGACTCAAGCTATAACACATTGTGCAACGGTGTTAAATGATTAATTTGTGTCTGTCTATACTGAGTACGAGTGTACAGACCCATTTTGGCTTGCCTTTTGGCCAATTCTGTGTTCATTGTTCTGTCTTTTGTTCTGTGGGTCACGGCTGTGCCCACTTCTCATTTGAGTGTTTTATTTGATACTACTTTTGAAAAATACTATGAAAATAAATTCTTGTCCGGCTGGACAAAAGACATACATTCTATTCTAGTGTATGGTTATCTATCACACTGTATTCCCCCTGAATAGGGACCACTGTTCTCTATAACATATACAATCTACAGCCCAAAAAGCAAGGTACTGTGTCAAGTGACTTATCTCCTCTACCTGGGGCCATATATACCGAGCCAAGAACTCATCAGCTGGAACCCGCCTGAGGCCAGGATTGGAGGAGCCGGGTCGGGTATTTACGTTCTAAACTGGTGGTAACCAACTGATTAGTGCTTAACTTGTATATGCAAGTAATTGTGAAGGGATTACAATAAAGTATGAACAGGCGATAATCCCTTACTGGGCGAGGGATAGTGGGAACTTTAGATGCGTTTTTAAGAGGGTAGAGACAGCGCTTTTTCATGAAATACAGCCTACCGAGTGTAGGCTCTCGCTGGAACCTCAATATCCCCCTGTTTGCCCTGTAGCAACTTCCCCCTTGGTAAACAGTTCTCAGAGCAGTGGTTTATGTACAACCCCAGTGCCCCAGCTGATAGTGGCCCATATAGAGGACATTGTTACATCTGAGGCCCAATAGACCAGTAACAAAAGGCCCAGGCTGAATGTGACCATCAGAGGCTAAAAGGTAAAATCCATTGATTGTGGTAGTCTTACTTCCCCATCTAAAAAGAGGAAGCAGCAGGGTATAAACAAACAGAGACAAATTGTAAACGGCCAGGTTTGTAAGAGTAAGTCTGTGGAAAAGGTAACTTATCAGGAGCAGACCTTAACCCAGAGTGCTCAAGAATGTCTAGGTCTTCAGGCAGACAATGGGTGGGAGAAATTTTGGAAAAAACTAGAATCTACTGTAGAGACCCGGCCTAACCCACTAAAACAAATGCTAACACAAATTGAAAGCAGGTTGATAACATTAGAGAGTTTAACGAACACTACTACCATGGTGTGCAGCTGCAGTAAGCAAGTGGTACAACCACTTACACAAAAAGCTATGTCAGGTAGCCATCCCGTAGATATTCGCGAGAGTGGGTTTGTCCATCAGCAGCAGACACAATTAAATCCAAATATTTCAAAAACCCCGATAAGACCAGATTTGTTGCGAGAAAATGTACCATACCCCTCTCAAAATCAATCCCAGGCAACTCATGTTAGAAAGGGGGGGATAGGGGAGGCGGAAAACGATTCCATGCAGACTGTTGCAATGAAGGAGATGCAAGTACACCTAGGTAAGATTAAGCCCATAAATACGACAGGGCACGCAATATTGAGGCAGGAAGGTTTATCGGAAACCATGTATTTGTATCTTCCTCCGGAGGCAACTCCATATACTGTTGTCAAAGGGAACGTTCCCTCATTACCAACCGGTAAAGTGGAGCATTGGACAACGTTGAGAAACAAGTCCCTTCACTTCCTGGGGATAAGGACGGGTAATACTAACACATTATTTGCGGAGTTCAAGATGGCTAGAAGAATTGCCTGGGTAGGAAGATCTAACAAATCTATGCCTGGAGATTGCATGGTGTTAACATTTAGATCATGTAATACGATTCAAACCATACTGGAGAGAGCTGGATCTAGACCTATCACTCCTAGGGGGATAAACATCCTACCTCTAGGTTTCTTTTAACAACCACCCATGTGCTTAAGACCCCACAGATATAGAGAACTCGCTGGGGGAGGGGGGCTACAACAAAGATTCCCTATTCCAATTAGCAATCGATTTGATGCTTCAAGCTCCTTGGGTGATATTGATTGACTGACTCTTGGGACTCACCGCCTGTCCTAGAATCCTGGGCCTGGAACGGCCAGTGTTGAGAATACATCACCATTGGAGATAAGCGACAAGGGGTCAGATGTTAGTAACAAGCAAAGAGTAGGGAGTGAGCAAGTGAGAGTCCTAGATTCCAGTAATGAGGTGTTTTCAACTCTAAACATAATCCCTCCGTGCAAACACTAAATTTGACCTGTTCTGGTGATATTAATAATTGTAGGTTTGCCCAACCCCTACCGCTAGAGAATAGTGACGTTCCCACTTGTGATATTATTTCATGGAATGTTGCTGGGTTGCGGTCAAAAATAGATAACCCAGCATGGTATAAATGTATTCAAGCTAGAGATATAATAGGCCTACAGAAAACTTGGTCTATCGATTCATTCCATATTAATGGATCTAAAACTTTTAACACACCAGCCGTGAAGGGCCTTGGGGGTAGGCTCAAGGGTTGCCTGAGCATGTATATCTCTAACAAATTAGAAATTACCAAAATACAGGCATCTTTGAGGAACAGTTTTTATCAGACAATTAAAGTATGGATCAATGTGTAGTATTGGTAAATTTTTATAATAATATTATTTCAGTTGAATTTTGTCAGGTCTTAGGAAACTTTAGTGAGGATTTAAATGTAATCTGTAATGTTAGTCCAGCAGATGTAATGATAATAATGAGGGGTGATTTTAACTGTGCAACGAGCCCCGCTGAGGATAACAGACTATGTGGCCATATATATGAAGAAGGTACTCATACAACCCATTTTTGTCATTCCCTGGCGGGAGATTTGTTCAATTAATTTTTAGTCACAAACCAATTAGGCTTTTTAAATGAGCTTATGGAGCCCCCAGTAATAATGCCCTATACCTATAATGGAAGCGGTTTTTATACAATTGATTACATATTTGTTTCATATAACGATACTTCAAGATTACTTTGCTTTGAGGTTCAAGTTCAAGTTCAAGTTCAGAGATTTGTATAGCGCACTACTCACCCAGAGGGTCTCAAGGCGCTTGGGGGAGGGGAGGTATTTTACTTATCGAATATCCAAGTTTTAAGTTGCTTTCTGAAGGAGAGGTGGTTCTGTACAAGGCGGAGGTGGGTGGGGAGAGAATTCCAGGTTGTGGCCGCTAAGTAGGAGAAGGTTCTTCCTCCCATGGTGGATCTATGGATGCAGGGAATTGCGGCAAGGGCTTGATTGGATAAACGTAGTTGGCGGTTGGGGGTGTAGAAGGACAGTCGCGTGTTGAGGCCTTCGGGTCCTAAGTCGTAGAGGGCTTTGTGTGCGTGGGTGAGGAGACGGAACGTTATTCTCTTGTTGACGGGGAGCCAGTGGAGATCTTTCAGGTGACCAGAAATGTGAGTTTGACGGGGAATGTCCAGTATGAGTCTATCTGAGGCGTTTTGGATGCGTTGGAGTTTTTTCTGTAGTTTGGCTGTGGTTCCGGCGTAAAGGGTGTTTCCGTAGTCCAGTCGGCTTGTGACCAGTGCGTGGGTGACCGTCTTTCTTGTTTCGGTGGGGATCCATCGGAAGATTTTTTTGAGCATGCGTAGGATGTTGAAGCATGAGGATGAGACGGCGTTGACTTGTCTGGTCATCGAGAGGGAGGAGTCAAGGATGAAGCCCAGGTTGCGTGCGTGGTCCGTAGGTATAGGTGCAGTTCCCAGGGCCGGTGGCCACCATGAGTCGTCCCAGGCGGAGGGGGATGATCCTAAGATGAGGACTTCCGTTTTGTCCGAGTTCAGTTTTAGCCGGATGTTCTTCATCCATTCGGCGACTTCTTTCATTCCTTCGTGTAAGTTGGTTTTGGCGGTGTTTGGGTCTTTGGTGAGGGAGAGGATCAGCTGGGTGTCGTCTGCGTAGGAGATGATGTTGAGGTTGTGTTGTTGTGCGATGGATGCGAGGGGACTCATGTATATGTTGAAGAGGGTGGGACTGAGTGATGATCCTTGTGGAACGCCGCAGATGACTTCGGTGGCCTCATATCTAAAAGGGGGGAGGCGGACTCTCTGGGTTCTTCCGGCGAGAAACAAGATGATCCAGTCCAATGCTTTTCCTTGTACTCCGATGTTGCTGAGGCGTTGTATGAGGGTGCTGTGACAGACTGTGTCGAAGGCTGCGGAGAGGTCAAGTAGGATGAGGGCAGCTGTTTCTCCGTTGTCCAATAGAGTTCGGATGACGTCTGTAGCTGCGATGAGGGCGGTTTTGGTGCTGTGTTCGTCTCAGAAGCCGGACTGTGAGGGGTCGAGGGATTTGTTGGCTTCGAGGAAGGCGGCGAGCTGACTGTTGACGGCTTTCTCTATATTCTTGGCAGGGAATGAGAGGAGCGATATGGGGCGGTAGTTCTTAAGTTCAGTGGGGTCTGCTGTGGGTTTCTTCAGGAGGGCGCTGAGTTCGACATGTTTCCAGCTTTCTGGAGGGTAGCAGAGTTAAGGGAGCAGTTGATGACATCTCGGAGATGGGGTGCGATGATGGAGTCTACTTTGTTGAAAATGTGGTGGGGACATGGGTCGGTTGGCGATCCTGAGTGTATGGAGTTCATCAGACGGATGGTGTCTTCAGTGGTGATTGGGTTCCAGGCCCAGAGGTTGTTAGAGGGGGGTGTTGGTTCAGGGCTGGGTGCAGTGGACTGGTCTCCGGACTGGTTTTCAAAGCTGTTATGTATGTCGGCGATTTTGTTGTAGAAGAAAGAGGCTAGGGAATCGCAGAGGTCTTGGGAGGGAGTGATGTTGTTGGTGCCGGCGGTGGGGTTTGTGAAATCTCTGACGATATTGAATAGTTTCTTGCTGTTATGGGCGTTGTTGTCAAGTCGATCCTTGAATGCGGATTTCTTGGTGGACCCCTGAGCGATCATTTTCCGCTAAGTTTGATAGTTACTTTGCCAATAAAAAAGGTCTCCCAGACTAATAAAGACAGAGAGGACACGGCCGAAATTAAAATTAGATAAAACTAATGGTTATACACTAAAATGGTCAAAGGTGGACCCCGTAGAAATAACTAGATCCCTTGTGGTAAATTGGAAGTCAGCGATTGTGGTCTGCCTGTCTGAGTCAGCACCTAGTGCAAGTATTGTAGCATTCTATGTCGAAATATCAAATGCGCTTAAGAAATTATTATTAGCACAATACCGTAAGAAAAATAAGTACTCAGGCTGGTTTCATTCAAGATGTACACACGCATATTCCAAATTGAACGTTGAATTACACAGGCAACCTAGAATAACGAGTAACATCAGATCTGCAAGATTGGAATATAGACAGGCAATAAAGGAAAAAAAGAATACTTTGAGAGATGAAGCATGGGAAGCCCTACACACAGCATCAGTATTGAAAGATAGTGCAGCTTTTTGTGGAGGGCCGTGAAGACACCATTCCTAACCACTCAGGATGTCCCATTAATAGCAATTGCTATCTCAGAGGAGGAATGGTTTAGGTATTTCTCACAGGTATGTAAGGGCCTTGACACTTCCTGTATTGTATCTGATGATTCCTTAGAGGGTAATTACTCTAATTTCAATTTAAATCTCATTTTAGATGAAGTGAATAGACCTCTGCATTTGAGTAAGACCGGAAAAGCACCTGGCCCGGATGGCATCCCAGTAGACCTGTTTAAATGTAATATCTCACTATGGGGCCCAATATAACTCATGTCATTTATGCCAGTTGTCAAACCCAACTACCTGAGACTTGGGGAGTGTCAATAATAGTTTCCATTTTAATAAAAAGGGGATCGTCATAATCCATGTTGCTATAGACCAATTTCCTTATTAGATTCAATGGTGAAAGTGGTGGGACGCGTAATTTTAAAGCAACTGCAGGATTGGGCAGAAGAAAATAATATTTTAACAGACCTACAATATGGCTTCCGAAAGGAGCTTGGAACTATGGAGCAGTGTTTAAATCTGGACCTGCTTATAGGAAAGTATACCACGGCAAAAAATAGCAGATTGTATATTGTCTTTGTAGACTTAACCGCTGCTTTTGATTCAGTGAAATATGTAAGACTGTGGGAGGTCCTTGAGGATCTGAGAGTAGACCCCTAAATTATTGTTTTCCCAGGGAACCTTTATAGTAGGGCGTCAGCTAGTGTACGTTTTGGAACAGGGGGGAACGTACAGCTACTTTTCCCTTTAGAAGGGGGGTGAGACAGGGTTCCGTGCTGGCCCCCTTTCTTTTGAACTTGTAAACCAACGGGCTAGGGGAAGCATTAGTGAGAACTACAAATGACCTCCCCAAAGTTACAGGCTGACCTATTCCGGCACTCCTTTATGCGGATGACAGAGTTATGTTGGCAAGAACCGAAATTGCTCTTCAAAGGGTCCTTAATGGTATGCTTTGTTTTTCATTGTGATATTGGCTGCTTCTATTTACTTTATCCCATCGTATACCTTTTTTCTCATATTTTGCTGATGTCACCTTATTGTAATACCTATTCTTCTCTAATAAAGCTTTCAAACTTAAAAAAAAAAAAAAAGAAAAAGGGTCCTTAATGGATTCTCTGTTTTTATGAAGGATTTAGGCCTCAGTATTAATATTTCTAAGACATACGTAATGAGATGTAGCAGGGGGTCAGTAAGAGTGAAAGATATATTTGTAGAGGGGTAGAAGATAACCTCAACTATGAACATTTCGTATTTGGGTGTGTTGTTCAATCAAAACAAATTGTGGGCTCAAACTATAATTGTCAAAAAACAGATGTTTATTCGGTCATCGAACGCCCTGGTAACCTTTTTTAAGAAATTGGACTGGAAACCTCCTGGGGAGTTGATACAAATCTACAAAGCAAAGTGTATCACTTTTGCAATGTACGGAGCCGGGGTGTGGGGGCTAGCAAATACCATGCAGCTGCAACAAGTTAAGAATTCTTTTTAAAGAAGTATAGTATCTGTCCCCCCTAGAATATCATCTTTTGTTTCCCATGAAGAACTGGGTTTCCTGTTTATTTCTGATCTAATTAAAATTGAACCGATACTCTTGTGGCATTGTATCTGGATTAAGGAGCAGACACAGTTAAACAGGGATATTCTTGTTGATTGTCTTAAATTAGATGGTGCTTTAAAAATACGTTGTGACCAAGAGGAACATTTCTTCGAAACGCGTTGAGTAGGAACTAAGCAATAAAGCTCATCGAAACTGCAAAGCCGGCCTGGACATTCCTTCTTAACTAGTGTGGGATATTATTTTTGGATTTCTGGGGAGTCGCTACCCCGTCCAGGCCCTCCGCTGCAAGGGGCAGGGGTTCAGAGCGCAACCTCAAGCTTTGGATATATATATATATATATATATATATATATATTCACTGAAAAAACCATAGGTTTCAGGGGTGTTTTAGTTAGCTGGACATTTCACTCGTACAAAGCCATTAAAATTCCTCCGTTATAGTTAGTTGTACTAAGTATAACTCATCACTGATGACATCATCCAGTGAATGTGGTTCGGTTTGTTATTTATATAATTATTATATATATAGGAATCTGCATTGAAGACTGAGTGGATGTAGAAGTGTCTGGATGGAGGATTTAGTACTACTGTGATTGACTGTGTAAGTGAGTAATTTAAAGTGTCTCACTAAATATAAGAGATAGTAATTTAACTGTGTGAATATTTGTTTCACTCTGTGTCTTGCTGTGTAAACTACTGCATAAGTTGGTTACTAGGTATGTGAAATTCTTTATTAGTTTTTAATTAGTTAAGAGAGTATTTGCGTGAGAGAGTGCATGTGTGTGTAGTTCGATGGAAGGCGTGTAACTGTCTAAAGATGTATAAATAGTTGATTAAGTGCCTATATGAGGTTAAGACTGTATGTGAAAACAGTTGTTTTGGGTGAGTGAATCTCTTTATGGGTGTGTTGATGAGTAAATATATTTCTCAATGATATATGTCCAACAAAGTAGAAATATAAATGGCAATGTATGTGACAGATGTATATAAATAAGTATACATAAGACACAGTGATTGTATGAGTGACTGTATTGAAAACTGTATACTTGTAATAGTGAATTTATAACACAATAAGGCCCCCTTAGGATGGCGGGTGGACTTTGCCCGCCCGCCATCCCCGTGCAAAACGGGACCGCTCGCCATAGCAGCAGTGGTCCCCCCTTGGCCAATAGGATGCACCCGCCACACAAGCGGGTGCATCCTGTATTTTTACCATTGCGGATGGTGGTGCTGAAAGCGCCACCTGCCGCAATGGTAAAAATGCACGTTGTGCATTTCAAAGCACAACATGACAGGCACCGCGTGGTGCCTGCCATGTTGCACTTTGAAATGCAGGGGGGTACCATAGGTAACCCCCCATGTGCACCCCCCACCCCCCGTAGTCCATAGAGGCCCGCAATGGGCCCCCACAGGGATTCTCCGCATGCCTTTCTATGGCGGCATTGCCGCCACGGAAAGGCATTGAAATTTGCACATCATAATATGGCTGGCGGTGTCTGATAGACCCCGCCACCATATTTTACCTTTTCCACCCGGTCGCCTTGCGACCGGGCGCTCCCCCCCCGCCATCCTAATAGGGCGAGGGTCTTTAAAGCAAGGATGGCAGGCGGATCGCCACCGACAGGCCGGCGGTGGCTACCGCCAGCCTGGCGGGGGCGATCAGCCCGCCATCCTTATGGGCCCCTAAGTATGAGTTATTATCTATATGAATAAATAAAGTGGTGATTGTATAAGTGTGTAGCTTAGTAAATGTAAGTATGATCAATTGTTTACATAAGTGGGTAGGATGACTGCATAAGTGAATAGGGTGTGTGCTGGTGTGTAATGTCGATGTAGGTGTATAAGTATATTGAATAGTGTTCTATTGAACTTTGTTAGCATGTATGAGTGAATCTATAGGCAAGAGTTTAGATTTGTGTAGCTCTATGAATCACTGAGTGGTCTTTTAGAAAGTTGTATTGGTGTGTCAATGGATTCAAATATGGTACTCTGTATTTTACAGTGAGTGATGAAAGGTTATACTAGTGTATGATGAGGTGTATCTGATTGTCACGTGCATGATGTCAATAGTGATGTCATCAGTGATGTAATTTGAGATGTCATGAGTGATGTAATATGTGACATCATCAGCAGTGGATTGCGGGGGCACGAGTTATACTTAGTACAACTAACTATAACAGATGAATTTCAATGGTGTTGTACGAGTGAAATGTCCAGCTAACTATAAAACCCCTGAAACCTATTGTTTTTTCAATGAATTTCTAAGGTTTTTTAAATGATAACTCCTAACTATAACCTGCCGGAAACCTATGGTTTTTTCAGTAAATTTCTAAAGTTTTTAAAATGATAATACCAAACTATAACCTACCTGAAACCTATGATTTATTCAGTGAATTTCAAAGGTTTTGTAAATGCTAATTTCTAACTACAGTATCCCTATAACCTATAGTGTTTGTTAAGTAAAATTTAAAAACACATGTGTACTTTTTATCGTAAAAACAAACTTAACAGTAGTGTTGTATAACTTATAATTATACCTCCTGGTTTTATGGTATTTATTTTTTGGACATTTCCATCTGTATTTATCCATATATTTTTTTTAATAATTGTATGTGTATTTACCCATTTATATTTCGGGTTTTGTAAAATAATGAAGCTGAAGTTAGTACATTTCCACATTTATTTTACTGATAAATATGCACTCATGGCTGAAAGACTGACCGTTTTCACTCATGTAAACACTCTTAGATGATAAACTATACGCAATCTTCATATTAAAATGTGCAAGTTTTCTTATAAAAGGATATATACTGCTCTTTAAGACTCTTTACTAAAAGTCTTTTATTGTTTTTACCCTTTTACTTTTAGAACGACAGACCTATTGGCCTACTACTCATCATTGACAGCATTTACAAACGCTCAAAAAATAACCCAAATTCCGTATTTATCCACACATTAAAATAAATACCCGGAAAAAAATAAATACTTTTCTGTCTGTATTTATCTGTAATATTCAGTAAAAACATAAATCAAGGAACCCTACTTATAATTTAAGAATATTTTAAACTTAATTAGCAGTAATTAACATAAAAGTGTGGTAAAAGTATGACGCAGCACCTATAATACCGGACTTTCAAGAACAACGTTCACAGTTCGATTCCAAAGTCCATCAGCATCTTAGCCCACCACTATCTCACTCAAGGTAACACCTTGCTTAATCTTCCCAATGACCCAAGCGCTGGCACACCTTTCCAGGGGTAGCTTTACGCTTTACAAATGCTGGCATTTTTTAAATTAAAAAGCATAGTGATAACAAATTTTAATACGTTTTTTTCTTCTATTGTTAACGATATTTTTTTTTATATCTTCTATTTGGATGTTTTTAATCATAAGAATGCAAAGGACACAGGTTACCGGGTAACACTTTTTAAACTCTCCAACGTATGTAGATAATAAGTACCTTATACATATTACTATGGAAATCAAAACCTTTACAGCTTCACAGTTTGTAACTTTTCCCAACACTTGCACAAGTAAAACAGGTAAAACGGAGCACGTGTAAACTGTAAAACGTGACAACTACATAGGCGGAGCCGAATCTTCCTTCCATAGACTACTAAACAACCAAAAACTATACAAACCACACCTATTGTGCGATTAGTTTTGTTTTCGCAAGTTATTTCTGCGTCACCAATCTGTGATGCAGGTTCCCTTTTTTACATTGGATTCTTGTTTTGCCTCAACAAACATATTCCGGGGTTGTAAGTTGTTTCATTATGGCATAGTAGATAGGTATAATTTGTGGCTATTTATCAGTTTCAGTTTCAGTTTCAAAAGCTTTATTCAAATTGTTTAAACAAATTCATAAAAGCGTACAAATTCAATAACATTTGAGAAACAGCAGTTAAAATCAATATGAATTCAGACCATTTTACATACACAGTTAAAAGAGGGTGAGATAAAACTGTTATAAAAAAATTTTAAAAGAAAATTGGTACTGTTAGAAATCCTATAGTGTTTGCATATAATTCATCAAGTTTCAATTTGGATTGTATTTCTGTACCTCACAATTGCTCTCAGGAAAGAGGACACAGTAAACATGGTACACTCATCATCTAAAATTCTTAATTTGTCATATGCCCCTCTACATGACCTTAGACCCCAGGAGACAAGGAGAGGTTTCAGCAATTTCCTCCTTGGGTGGGTATAAAAAGAGCAAAAAAGAATGCAATGTATATTTGATTGTATGGACACATTGTCTCAGGGACAAGTTCTTTTTTCCCTTGACCAGTCATTGCACTGTGGAAAAGTTACAAGTTTAAAAAACGTTTCCAGACGAAAATAGGTCAAAAGCATGCAGTGATATAAAGGTTGCTCAATCACAAGATAGAACTGGATACCCTGGTGAGCTGTTATCAAATCGTGATCCTTAACAGTTTTCTTAAGCCTTTCTTCCCGCCATCTTTTGTTTTCAAAGTGTTTTCGAAGGAACTTTTTTAGGGCAGTTCTTGAAATGGTTTCCATGATATCTGGCTTAGAGAAAAATTCTGGGTATCCAATTTCATACAACAGATTTTTGACATAAGAAAACCATTTAATATTAGGGGCTCCATCACATGCCAGACAGTCTTCTATTATCTCTCTGTTGAGAGTTGTGCAAGGGTTAGTCCAAACATTATGCCACAGTAGAACCGGGGCAGATTTAATAATGTCCGAAGCATACTGGAGGGCCACTTCCGAGTGCATCACATATGTTGAAGTGGATTTTGAGACGGCCAATAAAAACCGTAAAAAAAGGTTCTCAATTTGTTGTATTGGTTCCACTGATTCAATCCCCCAGATACCCACACCATAGGTTCCGGTCGAGACACATTTAGCCTTAAAGATCTGCGTCAGCTCCCTTATTGGTCTACCCTCCAGTTTTTTGGCAAAGTTTGTCAGGGCGCCTGTGGCTCTGGTAAATGCCAGAACCCTGGTGTTTACCACTGGTTTCCATGAGCCCGTTCTCTCAAAATGAACCCCCCAGATAGCAAAAGGTGTCTGCAAGCTCCAGTCACCTGTCATCCAGCGTAATCAAACAGCGTGTTCTGCGTTTCTTTGGGCCGCAGGACATGGTGAAAGTCTTTGAAACATTTACGCGGTCACCCCTTGATTGCATAAATTCTGAAAATTGTTGAACCGCTTTTTGTAAGCCCACTTTTTTCTGTGAAAGAATTGCCGCATCGTTGGCATAAAGGAGTATGGGAATAGGCTTCCCTTTTATTGTGGGGTAATCATAATATTGTTCAGTGAGGGTGAGTCCAACCGTGTTTATATATAGAGTAAAGAGCAGGGGTGCAAGTATGCACCCCAGCCTTACTTTTCTATGGATACGGAACACTTCTGAGCATTCCCCCATCCTTCCGTATCTCACACGCGCACCCGCCCCATTATACAATTCCTTAATAAAAGCAAGGATCTGATTGTCAAGGCCTATATCCTTTAGGGTTTGCCAAAGTACATTGTGGTCAACACAGTCAAATGCCGAACTAAGGTCAATGAATGTTATGTACAGATTTCTTTTTTTGGCATGTATGTATTTGGAAGTTATCAAGGCTAGGTTAAAACTCTGCTCGACTGTGCCTCTACCCGTCCTGAACCCGTATTGGAGGTTGGAGAGTATCTCCTGTTCATCCAACCAGTCCTGCATTCGGGCAAGAATGATCCTGCCTGCCATCTTCATGAGGCCATCAAGCAAAGAGATTCGCCGATAGCAGACAGGATCATTCCTGTCCCCCTTTTTATAGATCGGGACAACCACTGCCTCTGACCAGGTGGCAAGAAAGCTGATTTTATTTGAGGAATTCAATACTTCAGTGAGTAGGGGTGCCCAGAGGTCAGGTAAGCTTTTAAAGATATCAATAGGGACACCGTCTGGCCCTGGGGCTTTACCCGCAGGGCTTTCTGCTAGAGCCTTAATAACTTCTTCTAGTTGAAACTGGATGCCTAGTGGAAAAGAAGTACATGGTTCCTCTGTGGTCGTTATTTCGGTGCTAGTTAGAGATGTTCCTGATGGAGCTATTTCTCTGTAGAGACCCGAAAGTGATTCACCCAGTCCTGTGCTGTGATAGCATTGTCTATCCGAGGGCCCTGGGATGCTTGCAGAAATGGAGCATTGACGGCCTTCCAAAAGGACATATTGTCCTTTAACTCGGAGGCTGTATGCAAATCTGACCACGCCTGTAGTTTTAGCTCTTTCTTCCTATTTGAGAGAGCTGTACGATATGTACGCCTCGCTAGCTGAATATTAGATCTAGATTGTGGGGAGGCATGCAAGGCTTTTTTAAGGGCAGCAAGTGCCTTAGTGCAGGTGCCGTTGAACCATCCCTGAGACCCCTTAGGAGTATTACGGATAGTTCTAGTCAAGAGTTGTTTTATTGACGCACAGATTTTACTGAATGAGCCAAGAATGACATGGGGGTCCTCATCAGGGGACAGACAGCTATTAATTTCCGCGTGTACATTGGTAACCAGTTTTTGTAGGAATTTTGCAGGTATCACCTTTTCCCATTTGATGCAAAAACCATTTTTTGCAGAAAGAATGGGATTTGGGTCATATTTGACTATATTTTTGCGGCTTGTGTCACCATTTTTGAGGTTGAGTGTTACAGAGATAGGAAAGTGATCACTCAATCCAGTAACAATAGTTTCCCATTTTGTCACTATATTCGTATAACGTGTCAGGAATAGAATAAATTCAATGACTGTGTCTGCCCCCCTCCCATTATAAGTAGGTCTAAATATATTTGGGGAGTTACACAGCTCATTCATAAAGGAAAGAGAAAACTCAGCCTCTATATTGTTAAGCAAATCCCCTAACTTAGTGTGGGAGAAATGATTTTGGTTGTGTTCCTCCAAACCACACACTCCGCAGGCAGAGAGAACAATTGAAGTCCCCTACCCACATCAGGGCCATATCACTTGGCAGGGTTTCTTCAATCTTGGACAGGGTTTTTAGGAGATTATTAATAACTTTCTCTCTTTGCAACACGGGAATATTGTTATAAAAATTTAATAGGACAAAGTTTTTTAGATGACCCCACGATAAAATAAGAATTTGGTAGTAATTATTGTCGATGAGGCATTTAACGATGGAGAGACCAGTGGTAATTGACAGGTATGTACAAAGGCCGTCCTTGGGTCTGCCTCTTATACCGGGTGATGCCGGAGTAAAAAAAGTTTTATAACTCAAGATGTGCAGTTCTACAGTGGCCCATGTTTCCTGAAGACATATAATAGCGTGGGTCAGGGTCAATGATTGCCAAGTTGCATTATTAATTTTTGAAGAGAGACCCGCCACATTCCAGGTTATGACACTTCCGGGGGTTACGGTTTGGAACGAATTGTTTGATTTGTTTAAATCATTTGATTTGTTTAATACCAAAGAAGGTTTGACACACTCTTTTTGTAGAACAGGGGGGGTGGCCACCATGGAGTCGATTGCAGTTGGGCAGTTAAAGTGCAATTGAGGAGGCGACCCATCCCTACGCTCTTGTGAGGGTAACTCCCGGCAAATGTCCTTGGAAAGTCAGTCCACTGAATCTAGATCTGTAAAGGCATGGAATCTGTTTACCACCGGATTTGGAAGTTAATGGGCTCTTGAGTTCTCTGAAAGAGGTGATTCGCTACACGTTGGGGAAGTAGTAGGGACCCGGGGTAAAAATAGCTTGGGTTACGGATCTGTATCCCAAGGGTTCCGCTCTCCTGATACCAATAATTTAAAAAGTTAGTGACTCTAGGATCTTTAAAGTTGATTATTACGGCATCACCTTTAGTATCCTTAGGCCTCTGTCCCACCCATTTCACTCTTCTCACGAATAGTATGTCTCCATTTATGTTTGGGGGGAGCGGTCTATTAGTTCTAAACCAGTGAATGACCTTATTTTTGAGTCCGCTATACCCTTCAGACTGACCTATTGTTAATTCAGGGACCCCAGTCAAGATGGCAACATAAGGGGCTGAGTCTGGGGGGAGGTCAATTTGAATATTTGGGCGGGTGCTTTTATCACCGTCAGGGTGGGGTCTTAGATTATTACTGTGTGTTGTGAGTATGCCATTTTTAGCTCCCGCTCCTCCTCCTGTACTTGGTTGGTTTGATCTGTTAGTATCTAACTTTGATACCACGGTCCTGGTTTCCTTTCTCTCAGCACCCACTGTTCTTGTCGCTGTTATGGTAGGAGTTGGAGGCTGAGTAATCTCCACTAATGATTGTATGTGGTCTGAATTAGTTTTTCCCTTAGTTATGCTCTTTTTCACACTCCCTTGATCAGTATTACTAGCTTTAGTGGCGGCATTTTTAGATGCATCCCTTAAAAGGCCTGAGTTTAGATTAACGGCTGCCTCAATAGAATCCAGTTTCACAGCCAACCTTCTCATTCTTTCAACAATTGGTAGAATTAAGGATTTTACCAGGGCTTCTATACTTCCAGTGATCTGTTGTAATGAGGGAGGAGATGTCAACGGCTGACTTGAATTTAAGTCTGTTATTGAAAGCTCCGGTTCAGGGGTCTGGTGTTTGGAGGAATATATATTTGTCTTAGCTGCTTTCGCCTTTCTACCCCCATGTCCTTTGACACCCCTTTTTCTTTTTAATGAGTTACCTTTAGTTGGGCTTTTGGCATGTTTTTTTTTTGTAACTATCGGATTTAAGGGTTCTTGGGTGGGAGGTTCATCAGATAGTGTCACTAGGGGATGCTCTATACTAGAATCTTTGATACTATTTAGGCTGTATGAGTCAGTCACCTGCCTAAGATCTTTTAACTGCGGGGGAGTGGAAATATTGCTGGGCAGAGAGCTCTTTGTGTCTGAGCCCGTACGGGGGTAGTGGCTAGCTGTAGGGGGCTTAAAGAAGAGCGTTTGTTTTGAATCTCGGTAGATACAGCGCTCAGTAATAATGATCTCACGTTCGAGTCTGGCCGCAGCTTTCTTGATAAAATGATCGAGTGTACCCCTCCGGTATCCTCCCACTAGTGATTTATCTCCCCTTGTAGACATAATCTGCTGTGTGATGGAATGCTACGTGTACTATTAGCAGTTGGATAAGTAAGGGTACAAGCTAGCAATACAGCAGTATTATGGTATATGGTAATATGCCCACGGTACCTATTTTCTTGGAAGTCAGGCTTGAGATGGAATAGGTGTAAGTGGTATGGCCCACCCCAGCCTCCTTGTGCCTCTGAAGGCCACAGAGAGCCCGCCCTTTGCCCAGGCTTAGCCCGGCGCTGATCCGCGCGCGGTCCCGCGTTGCGGGGACACTCATGGCTTTATCGCGCCTCCGGGCGCACAGATGACGTTGCGGCCTGCGGGGGAGCCTGGGTAATGTAGTTTCCCGGTCCCTCCTCGGTGGCCTGCGGGATGCGGCGGCGAGGGACCAGGGGCGAAGCAGCACAGGCAGGGAGCAGGAGTTCCAATTGTGCAGTGGGTCCGGTGACCATAGAGCAGGTCAGTGATTCAGCACAATTTCCCCCGCTCTGCCGGGGCACTTAGGGCTTTATCTTGCCTCCAGGCGCACAGATGATGTTGCGGCTGCGGGGGAGTCTGGGTAATGTAGTTTCCTGGTCCCTCCTCGGTGGCCTACGGGATGCGGCGGCGAGGGACCAGGGGCGAAGCAACACAGGCAGGGAGCAGGAGTTCCAATTGTGCAGTAGGTCCGGTGACCGTAGAGCAGGTCAGTGATTCAGCACAGTTTCCACCGCTCTGCCAGGGCACTCAGGGCTTTATCGCTCCTCCGGGCGCACAGATGACGTTGCGGCCTGCGGGGGACCCTGGATAATGTAGTTTCCCGGTCCCTCCTCGGCGGCCTGCGGGATGCGGTGGCAAGGGGCCAGGGAAGAAGCAACACAGGCAGGGAGCAGGAGTTCCAATTGTGCAGTGGGTCCGGTGACCGTAGAGCAGGTCAGTGATTCAGCACAGTTTGGCTATTTGTCAATATTTAAACATTTATATGTAGAAAAAATTGTTATTGCATGTTTTTCCCTTTTTCTCTGTAACGTCAGCAGCTTGTTTTCAGAAACAGATAGATTACAACAAACATTGCTCCTTTTCTGGCTCCTTTCAGCTTATATATTGTGACTTTCTATATTATAATATTGACACTGTACTTCACTTCAGAGGTGTTTGTGACCTGTTGGCGCAAACCCTAAACATTTACAATCAACGTCACCACCTTTCAGTTGTTAGTGTGTTTTCCCCTAGGGATTATATACTGGTAATATGTATATTATAATATTAACAGTTATGCTAATCTCAGTGGAGTATCATGACCCATCGTCACAAAGTGTATATATAAGCAACATCACCAGCTTTTGGTTTTTAGTCTGTTCCCCCCTTTTGATAATATACTGTGAATATATATATTATAATTTTCACAGTCAGAGGAGTTTATGACCCTTTGTCACAAAGATCAAACTTTTTGACCTCCCAGAGAAAAGTAGCTCAGAAAATAATTACTGCTCAAAAGTATTTCTTTATGGATGTTCTGTTAAATAGATAACTTTATTTTCCTTTTCTTTTTACTGTAACAATGGTATCAATCGTTATATTGTAATAGATTGTCCTATTGTTACTGAAGAGGAATAGGAGATTTTTTGGCGCCATCTATAATACAGCTTACAAACATTACAACGTACATTGATCAGATATTTTTTTCAGGGAGCATATTTTACGAAATTGCAGAATAAAAAATATAGCTTTCATACATACTTTGTTACTTTAAATATTTGATAAACCCTACATTTCTGAATGTTATTTTCTAATTTCTATTCTTCTCATTTGCATTTCCTATTCACCGTCTCCCTAAAGCATATATAGGACCAGTTCTGTATATTATAATAGTACTATCCTATATATTTTTAAGTGAATATGTGATTTGTTAGCGGAACAGTGTGTGACCTCTAAGCAGTATGACAGAACGTTCCTGAATTCTACAGAATACAAATTTGAAAAATAATAATGCATACATATTTATGTAATATGAAATCACTTGTATTTAACTGTTTTTTACTTGTTCTCCTGACCTCAGATAATGTAGTGTGGGAGTGTTTGTTGTAGCACTTCTATTCTACTTTATCTAAAAGAAACTGATGCCTTCTTACATTATGAAGAACATTGGGCAACACTTTTACAAACTATAGCAGAAAAAAGGAGGGTATAGCCACGCTTAACTGATATTTTATGAAATTGCATTTTTAATTGTCACCCATTTCATATATACAGCGTCAGTTTCATAAGATAATTGTATTTGCTAAATAAAAACTTTTTCAAAGCTAGACTGAAATTTTTGCTGCGCACCACACCTCCCCATCAGAAAAGTAAACACCACATTATAAGTAAATAGTGCTCCTGGGAAGTATCCCACCCACAAATTTGATAAAAAAAAACACAGCAAGACATTGTCATTTTTCCACCGTGATTTGTACACCACACGGCAATTATATAAATGGGCCTTAAAACATACAAAAACTATTTTTACCTTCATAATCCCTGTCCACCACCTTGTGACCACTGTACAGAGTTAATAGTGTTCCTAACCTCCCCTCTACTACTTTCTTTTCCCATACTCCTTTGGAAGTGCGTCACAAAATCACTGACAATAGTGAACCGTTCCCACCCAATAAGGAGCAAACTTGTGCTCAAAACACTTTAGCCAATAAAATGTGCATGTTGTTCCACAGAGGAGGAAGGAATGACTGCCAAAACTTCTACTTTTAATGCTTCATAGCCAATGAACATTAAGCTTCTTAAGGTCCCGCTTGGAACACGTTACCCTATGAAATGTCCCTAATACTCCGCGAAGAGGGAAGGAATTGCTGACAACACTTCAACTTTCAACAGTTTACAGCCGATCAACATTAAGCTTGGGAAAGTCCTCCTTGGAGCACGTCAGCAAATCAGATATCCCTCCTACTCCGCAGAGTGGAAGTGAATGGCTGGCAACACTTCTACTTTCAATAGTTCGCAACCAATCAACATAAAGCTCAGGAAAGTCCTCCTTACAACATGTAAGCCAATTAGATGTCCTTGCTACTCTCCGGAGCAGAAGTGAATTGCAAAAAGCACTTCTACTTTCAATAGTGCGCACCCAATGAACATTAAGCTTGTTGTTGGAACACCTTAGCCAATTAAATGTTAGATTTGTTCCACGCACACATACAGAACATTCCGTCCTACATATTAATACATTTCATGTAACAAAGTGACTCTATCCATAACAAAAGTGAACACTGCCTAATAAATAAACATTATTCCACATTATATTAATGAAAAGCCGCAAATAGCTGCATTGTTGTTTTCCCAATATAATTTACACAGAACCAATAACTCCTGGGAATCTTTCTTAGACATTCATTTCAACCAACAGGCCATTGGAACAAACACGCCCCAGGACGCCCAGGAGGGCCATCCCCCACAAACAGTAAAACCACATGAAAAAGCAGAAATCGAAATCAATGCTGTTAAACTTAGGAAACTAAGGAAGGAAGGATGGAGCTCCAGGGCCAAATGGAATTCCTCCAGCCCTCTTCAAATTTGACCCGGAATAGTGGGCAAAATCTCTGACCCCACTCTATACGTCTGTCAGCTACTCTGGGCGCCTCCCTGCATCATGGAAGGGATAAGTTATTTCACCAATATATAAAGCAGGGGCCAGAACTTTACCAAAAAAACTATCGCCTGGTAGCCCTTTTGGACATTGAGGGAAAATACTTTGCAGGGCTTCTACTGACACAGCTGTGCGAATGGGCTACTAAGTGCAATATAATTCCATCCAGTTAAACTGGATTTTGTAGAGACACAGGAACTATAACAAACCTCCTGGCACTATCACTACTTATAGACAAAGCAAAAGTGACTAAACAAACTCTTCACTTTTGCTTTGTGGACTTCAAGGCGGCCTTCGACAATGTCAATCGAGCCAATCTTTGGAGAAAATTAGTCTTCTGGGGGATCCCTGCTCCTCTCCTAAACCTTTTGATCGGACTGCACTCCAATATGTGGGTTCAGGTGAAGCTTGGGAACGGCACCCACCTCTCTAGGCGCATTCCAACTACAAAAGCCCTTAAGCAGGGGTGCGTTTTAGCGCCAACCCTTTTCAATTTATTTACTGCCGATCTGCCACCTGCTCTAGAAGCCTGCAACGTGCATGCCCCCGACTAGGGGGTAAAGCCCTGCCCAGCATATCCTATGCAGATGACGTGGTCTTGGTTAGTCATACCAAAGTAGGACTGCAGCATCTTATTAACACATTGCATGGATACGCCGAAGAGAACTCACTTGAAGTAAATATTGACAAAACCAAAGTACTGTCAATAACTGGGAAGAAAAAGTCGCACTCTTGGCTCCTTGGAACACAGGTCGTTACGAACTGCTCTGAATACAAATATCTTGGCATCATAGTCGACAAAAGAGGTTGTTTTTCAAACCACCTTGAGACCACAAAGAGAAAAGGTATGCTGATCGCGACAACACTTAAACAACTTAAAACTAAGTTGACAGGCCCCACTCTCCTACCATTGCTTTGTGTTGCCTAAGTTAAAATACAGTCATCCATTACTTACAGCAGCAAAGCATTAAGAGGCACAGACGCGAAACTGCTGAATGCAATCGTTTCAAAAGCATACAGACCTTCCTTAAATCTGCCATCTTACACCTCACAAGCCCAGATCCGGCTAGAATTCGGACTAACGAGTTAAATGCTTGCAAGGAGAGGATCATACATTAAGTGCTGGTGCAAAATAAAGAATTCACCAGAGAGCACATTGAACCATCAGCTTTAGGCAGATATCTGCAGCTGCTCCAAAATGCCGGGGAAAAAATACTTAGAGGAGTCCATGACTGTTACAGGACTAAAAGAATCATGGGAAACCCTATCACCGCACGCACAATTTAAACATGTAGTAAATAAGAGTATAAAGAGACTTTCACTCATAGAAGACAAAGCTATCTTTGCTCATAGGCGTCATGCCTGGATGACTCTGAGTACATACAAATCACCCGGATTACAGGCATACTTTGGACTGGGGTACTGCATGAAAAAGAAGCCGTTTTAAAACACAGGCTAGGAATCCTACCAACCATACCACATCTACAACCATGGTTGAGAAGGAACTGTGGGACAACATGCAGGTTATGCGGTGCAGGGAAAGAAGATATTGAACATCTGCTATGCACCTGCTGGAAGTTGAAAGAGGAAAGGGTAGCTCTTCTAAAAACGTCTTTTAATGAACACAGAATACGCACATGCAGACAAGCAGTCCTTGCATGCTTCGACCCAGGATTTCCGTCACTAAACGGGAAGTAGGTGAAATTCCTGAAATTAGTGGTGCTTAAATTAACAAACCAAGATGTTGGTGGCCCAGACAAGACATAAGGAACTATGGACACTTCCCAAACCCTTATTTTATTACTGTTATATGTTTTAATAATTAGATCTTTCTTTTTAAGACTTTTTATTGATGAAATGTGCACTCAATTGTACTTTTTGTAATGGTTTTAATTAATCAGGAACAATAAAAAAAATTCTTACTTACTTACTTACTGCACCCCCCTCCCAACATGAGTGAAGCCCCAGGACTGTGGAGGCCCCAGCAAACCCCCGCTATTATATTTATTATATTTTCCACTGACTTCTTCTACGACTAACGGTTCCTATGAAAACCTTTTAAAACTCCAGCATAGTTTCGATTAGCAACATAGAGTGGTGAACTTCTAACATCTGTGCTCACTTAAGTGTTCCATGAACTGTTACTATGGTAACAGGCAGTAAGCAGTTTGGGGGTAGGGTTGAAAGGTACTGGCTGTACAGAAACCGTTATATTTACCCAGTATCCTCTACATGACAGAAAGGAAAGCAAAGTAAGACAGAACACTGTGTAGCAGATTTACAAGCCCCTTGAGCCACTTTCGCATAACTTTTCCCGTCTTAAAAATGATGCAACAGTAACACAATGAACTTGTAAATCTGCCCCTATGCACATTACGAGCAAAAGAAGTACACAACTCTTTCAATTCTTTATCAATCACAATTAGACAGTGTTGCTTCACGATTCACAATGCACTTCAATAAATACCACCTGCCTATTTAAATGGGAGACAAGATTGTCGACATTACAAAACTTAGTGGCATATTTACATAGACGGTGTTAAAATTGTCGCCGCATTAACGGCAGCAAGCTACAACAAAAACGGCGAAAATGGACTTCAAAATCCTTTGTTATCTTACCGGAAAATTTTCCCAACATTGCTGTTTTCTATGCAACAGTGAGAGCCATGCTCAGAGCTATAAAATAAATGGTTAGAGTGGGCTCCAAGCCCCCCGCAAAATTAGAAGTGGAATGGCCTCAACGACCCCCCTCAAGCCCTGGGAACCACCACCCCCTGGGGCTTTGTGTATTGTGGGAGGGAGGCTGCGTGGCTCTCAGCCTGGAGACCTCGAGGGCCCTGGGGACCTCCAACCCCCAGGGCTGGCTCCTTCAGTGTCCCGGGGTGCCTAACCCTGGGACACTGCTGTTTGCTATGAGAGGGTGGGAGTCTTGCGTCTCCTGCCCTCCCATAGCAAACTTGGTTTGCATTTTGAAAGAAAGAACAGTGAAATCTGTTCTCACTTTCAAAATCCAAACCAGATAACTTTTCCACATGCAAGTTAGCATCTCCACATCTGGAAAAGCAATGCTGGCTCCCGAAGGTCGCGTGGTGCCGACAGGGACCGTGGGGGCATTTTGGCTCCCCCCACGTGTCCCCAGCATTTTATGTAAGCCCCGGAGGATGGGGTCCCCGGAGATATTACAAATTACTGATAGGGGCTATTTCTTTACGGCAAAATTATAAGTCGCACACCCAGCTCAGTCTGGCCCCCTGGTGTGCACGCACTGGATGCACAACTCATAATCTGTAGGGTGCGCGACTCCAGCACCTTTGGTGCACAACTTCTATTCGTTTGGGAGCCGGCATTGCTTTTCCACATGGGGGGCTACTAACATGCAGCTCCCCATCTGAAAAAGCAATCTGATTTAGATTTTGAAAGAGAGAACAGATTTCCTTGCTATAGAAGGGCGGGATGGACACCCCAGGACACTGCAGGATCCGGCCCTCCCACAGTACATAAAGCCCTGGGGAGTGGTGGTCCCGGGGCTTTGGAGACCTTGCAGGCCCCCAACCATTTTTTTAGTAGCCTCGGGGGTGATGGGCCCTCCAGTTCTCCACGAGGGGGCTACGCAGTCCCCTCCCACAATACATAAAGCCCAGGGGGCGGTGGCTCGCTCTCCTTCTCTCTTCTAGCCAAACCCTTACACCATGTCCAGCCACAATACCACCCACACATGCCCCACCTCAAACCCTAACCGACAAACAGCCCGCCCTCACCAAACACGGACCCAACTCCTGGACCATTCCATATCCTCCCAACCTTTCGAAAAATGCCAAAAAGAATCTTAAACATACATTTTTAAAACAACACCCAGAAACCCTTATCGAAGACAACTATCACAGTCCCACATCCCCCATTAAAACAAACTATATCTTCTACACCAAATGCCCCTCCAAATGGAAGAGCACCTTCTTACACCACCTCCCATTATCGAGCGCAATCAGAATCCCCCATGGTTTCAAACTTGCCACTTCTCCTTCCTCACTCCTCCCTGGTGATATAACCATCTTCATCTACAAAACTGGAAATATCTTGATCCAAGCCTCTGAACAACACCTCACAATTTTTGAACTCCTCTTCAGCACTCTTTCTAACCAGCTCACACTAACCTCTCCCCTTTCAACACCCCTCAGTCCCTCAATCCCTAAGTACACCCCTCAATCACCACAACTCCTAACACTCTCCCTAACGACAGCCCACCGGCAACTACTACCACTCTGGCACCCTCACCTGAACCCTCCGCTACCTTAATACTATCCTCTCCACCGAGTCCAGCTTCCAGCCCCATCCATGCCCAAATCCCCTCCACCTCCCAGAGAATCACTCTACCACCCCTTGACACTACTTCCCTCTTTGACTCACCCTTCCCATTAACTCCTTGCCCACCCTCCACTCTGACATCAACCCCCTACACACCTCTAAGACCCTCCACCATACTCCCATACCCCCCAATGACTGTCCTCCTCCAACACCGGACCACCTCCCCAGTACCCCTCCTCCCCTTCTAAAACGTCCCATAACAACTAAAACCCCCCACGTACATGCCCTGGCCCCTTCTTCCACAAATAGCATCTCTATGTCACCCTCACCCGAACCCTTCCCTGCCGCAATCCTGTCCCCTCTCCCCACTCTAGCTCCCTTTCACGCCTACTCCAAACTCTCCTCTACCCCCCAGAGACTAACACCACACCCCCACAACACTCCCCCCTGTAATGATAATCCCCCCTCTGCAGCACCGGTTATACCCACTTCTCTGGAAATATCCCCCCCTTCTCGGCTAACCCACTCCTTCAAATTTCCATATCCCCAAAATACCATCCACTTACAACACCCTATGTAAATGTAAATGTGTAAATGTGGCGTATTTGTATAGCGCGAACAGTGACCCGGAGGCATCCCGGCGCTTGTACTCCTACCACAAGGGAACCCCTCCTGGCTTTTCCTTGTGGGGTGTCCACTCCTGGGCATCCCATGGTGAAACCAGGCATCCCTTGTGCATCGGGGGCCTTTGTGGAGACTAAGCAAGCTATTGCCCAGAGTTGCAGCGTGGGACCCATTCTTAGAAACGGCACGGAGGCGAGAATTTCCAGTCAGAGGAATTTAAGCCCGAATCCCGCCGAGGCGGGAATCGAACCCTGGTCCCTGGCCAGCGTTCTGCATCAAGGTCTGCCGCTCTAAGCATTGAGCCACACTTCTCCACTAACACCCTCCTCACCTTTCAAACCACCCCCTTATGACCGTTTCCCCCCGGGTCCTGACCCCGCCTTCCTCTTACCTCTCACCCACCCACTACGCCTATACCACTTCCCCTTTCACACCTCATATGCTCCCCTCGCCTCCCCCCTTCTCTACCACCCCCCTCCAAGCCATTGCACGTCATTCCCATCCCTCCCCTCCAACACCAGGCCGTACTACCCTCCGTCCCCTGGCCTCCCACACTCCTCATTTAAATGCAGACCTACCCACACCACTCCCCCCGGATGAACCACTCAAACTTAGATGCCAACCTCATCTCTCTAGTCACTCTGCCCCTAACACACCCTCCACTCCAACTACTACCACCTCCCTCCTCCTTAACCTCAGCCAGACACTTCGTAACTTGGACGATAATCTCGTTACCCTAGCTACCGAACTTACCCTACTCCGAAAAGATTTCAACCGATTCAAATCCGACAAACCCTTCGCCCGCACCTCCTGCCCCCCCTCTTTATGCTAACTCCGAAAACACTTAGAGCCCAAACATGGGTTAACAATGCCACTCCTCTGTGGTAAATATTTTACCGTATACGAGTTTGCCAGATAATTTCGGAAAATTAAAGAAAATAGCTCAATCAAATGAGAGGCAGAGTCCGTGGTGTCTGAGTCATAAGGGCTTTAATCATAAATGATGACTCGAGTCATGGAAATCTATTCCATCAATACAAGGGTTCGGATATGCAATGATGGCAGGGAAGATGTCAACGATTTATTCACAGTACATGACATATATAGTAAAATGACACAATAGCATTGAATACAGTAGGCGTGACAAGTGAAATGTATATGATAAGAACACATGTGCGTAGCAAAAAGGCGTGTTCAGGGGTGTGCACATAGGCGTGTACTAGAAACGTCACAAAAAGTGTCACAAGTGGGTGGATGCTTAGGGAATTCTTGCAGAGTCAGCTGAAACCTGTGGCCTGAATGCGCGCGCAGCTATTATGACGTGTGATTGACGTGCATCTGGAGGAAGCTAAGGGTCTGACTTTTAGCACTAGTAGAAGAGACAGAAGTCTGGCATGTCAGATCGACCTGTCCCTATAACATATCGGATATCTAGTATTTGGAGGATGTTTAATCTAGAGGAAAAGGTCACTTGGGCAGAGGCTACTCTATACTGAATGTTAGTGCGTGTATAGGTGCCTGCGTGTCTACGTGAGGGACAATGGGCCTACTCTGGTAACGGGAACTGTAAATTACTTGCACGGAGACAGGGAGGCTTGCTCTTTGCTCTGCAGCCGGGGATATGTTTACCTAAATCACTAGACAGGAATGTGTTTTCGAGGAGCTGAGCTGGCTACGCTGATAACTTGAAGGTAAAATACTGTTTCTTGGCAGGCAGACCAGGCCGAGCCGGGCACCGCTCGCTTGGCAGGAAGTAAGGCAGAGGTCAGGGATGCATCTTCATGCTGCAGCTTTCAGAGGCAGAGACAGACATGGCTTGGAAGACAGAAAATCAGGGCCTAGCTCGGCAGAGCCAGGAAAAACGTGAAAGTACACCACATAAAGACGGTGGCACGGCATACTTAGGAACTGAATTATCAATCCATTCATGGTGGATCTGATAGAGGACATGTTAACGTTGGACGCAAATGTATGTGCGTCTTCATATTCGGTTGTGGAGGGAAATTACATGTACTTGAAACTCGTACATGGAGCCGTTGGGGTACACGTTAGGGGACACAATTTGACCATAAAAATTTCAATTACCTCATTCCCTCCTTGTCCCCTACGGACCCTTCATGATATGTCGATGTTCATGAGACCATCAATCTGTTCATATAACATCATTTGCTCTTCTTTCTTTTTTCTGGAATGGGAACGTGAACTTGGATGGGGAACACAAGCTGTGGCGCACAAGCCGCAAATCGCTGGCCCACATTGCAGACATAGACAACAACTGAATATTATGGCCAATATGATTCCTAGGAATGACAGTAGCTTCCATCCCCAGGCTGTAATTACACTCCAGAGCCAACCGGACCAAGTCCAGGAGCCTGGATTCTGGTGTTTCAGATGGGCAATTTCATGAAGTCTGGTAATGGCCTTATAGACTGATGGCGCGTTATTTGGAATAAAAACGCAGCAACTGGATCCGATGACTCTACAAGCCCCGCCCCTATCGGCCAGGATGACGTCAAGGACAAGGCGGTTCTGAAGAACGACAAGTCTCATAGCAGACTGCTCCTCTGTTAAGTTGCCCAAGGCAGAAGTAGTCTCATTCACTACGGCTTCAAGTATTCTGGTTAATTTGCGTATCAGTTTACTTTTGGAAACAGTGCCTAGATAAGGAAAGAATCCTTTATTGAAATCTGTGTATTGTTCCCATGTAGTTTCAGTCTGATCAACTATTGGGAGGTCTCTCTTGTGTCTGACAATATTAAGGCGGGAATTCCTGTGATAGTCAGATGGGGCTAGGAATACTGGTGGCAATAAGAATGCAATGAAACAGGTACCATCCCAGTCTGGAGATAAACATACATAGGCTGTCTGACCACAAATTAAATAGGAATGTCGGGAAGCTTTGAATGTCGACTTGCCTTTATCACTGAATTCGACCACAGTAGTGCAGTCACTGTGACCTAGATGTACTGAACCATTCTTTCTGACACATAATACACCTTTCGCTGGTAAAACTGATATGGATGGCAAGTCTGGACTGGTTTCTGACTGAACATTTAGAATCATGAGGTTAAGTGTAAAATTGCCTAATCCATACACTTCATTTTCTAGATCTGTCCCTGTCATTTGCGGAAAACCCTCCTTATCTGGGAAACATGCCTTGTTCATGACTGTATTCAGATTACCCCATATCCAATTGCTTTGGGAAACTCTAGACTCGGTGTTTACAGAGGATATTAAACTAAACCATGCACCACAGGAACCATTATGTGTAAACGGATAAGGAAAGAGGGGCAGAGCTCCCTTGTAGTTCTGATAGGGAGGGAGTCGGCCACATATCCAACAATTAGTAGCATTGTTGGTCTGGTGAGAATGGTGTAACATACGAATAAATGTAGTGTTGCGCAGCGCAAGTCTATAAGACAATTCGTGTGGAGGAAGAGCACTAAACGTGTGCTCGACAGTGTCATTAGAAAAAGAATGTGCAAGAGGAAAATACATGTATAACATCCAACTTATTGCAATAATCGTAAGACTCAGAAAAAACATAATAAGTAATGTGCAGACGCATCTGCTCCGGAGACTTTTACAATAATTACGTTTCTTGGTCTCCTGTCTATCTCTCTCTCTATTTGGGTCTAACTTGTACATTGTCAGAAACTGCCTAACCGCTTCACCCGAGGGGGACTTAAACAATTAAACTGTCTGACTTACTAGACCTCAATTTCTGTCTGTACTCCTCTTGGGGAGTTTTCTCTAGAAGGGGAAGTTTGGTATCAGTCACTGGTACGTGGGAGTTCTGGGATTCAGATTTTGGCGGAAGTCCAAAGAATCTCTTAACGTGACTGAAGTGCACCCAACCCTTGCGCCCCTCCAGTTTTACAGCTGTCCTGGTTGTTAACAAAATGATCTTCGGCTCCTTCCAGCGGGGCTCCAAAGGGCTCGATCTGTCAAAGTTCCGAACGACGACAACATCGCCCGGGGCCAGTTCATGTGGCTTCACCTCGGTGTTGTCTGGGAAGGCTGCTGCGACCTGTGAACGACATGATTGTAGTGCAGACATCAAGGAAGCAAGGTAATCTGTCAACATAGTACTATCAACATCTGTAATTTTTTGAGGCAGAGGCGTCCCCCACATATTAGGAGGTCTACCGAAGACCACCTCATACGGGGATAGCCCTGTCCTAGAGTGGGCTACCATTCTCATATAAAAAAGAGCAACTGGCAAAGCTACTATCCAATCTACACCCTTCTTTTTACACACTTTTGCAAGGCGAGTTTTCAGAGTCTGATTGTGCCGCTCCACGAGACCTGCTGCCTCAGGATGCCGGACACAGTGAAACTTCCACTGGTACCCCAATAGAAGCGAGACCTGCTTCATAAGTTCGGATGAGAATGGCTGACCATTATCTGAATACACGACACGGGGCAAACCGTATCGAGGGAAAAACTCACGAACCAACTGCTTGGCAGTGGTCGGGGCAGTGTAATCTGGGACGGGATATGCTACTGTTCATCGGGATAGGGCACAGACAACTACGAGGACATACTTGAATCCTCTGCATCTTTCCATCTGAATATAATCCATCTGGAGGACTTCAAAAGGATAGTCGGGAGGATGAAATCCACCTTGCTCTACGGGAACACCTTTACCTGGGTTGAACTGACAACAGATCATGCAGGTACGCACTTTCTGTTTGGCTGCTGCTCGTAAATGCTTGTTGAACCAGAGGTTCTGTAAACTGTCTAACATGGCTTTTTCTCCTAAATGTGCTGGACTATGTGCTGTATTAATGATAACTTGAACCATAGAGTCGGGGAGAAACCATGTGGTCTTTCCCTTCGTCATCCATCCTTGATCTGTCTGGACCCCTCCTTGTTCAGTCCATTTCTTTATTTCATCTGGAGTGGCATGTGTCTGTATGTCGATGACATCTTGTGTGGGGTCCCTAACTGTCATACTGTGTGTCAGTGAGGTTACATCAGTCTTTGTTATTTCCGTTGTTTGAGTATGAGTCAGTGCTGTATGTTTCGCTATTCGATCTGCAAAATTGTTGCCCTGAGAAATCTTGTGTGTGACTTTCGTATGTGCCTTGCACTTCATGATAGCTATAGCTGTAGGAAAATGTATTGCTTCTAACAGAGCTTGAATGAGGGGGCCATGCTGTATCTTGGCTCCGTGAGAGGTCAAGAAACCTCTTTCTTGCCAGAGGACACCGAAGCCGTGAACGACTCCGAATGCATAACGTGAATCTGTGTATATATTTACTTTCAAGTCCTTGGCTCGTATACAGGCTTGGGTTAGAGCAATGAGCTCTTCTGCTTGGGCTGACAGGGTGTCAATGCGATGTGTTTCTATGACTTCAGTTTCAGTGGTCACTGCATATGCGGCCACTAACTCTCCTGTGCTTGTTCTTAAACATGAACCATCCACATAAAGTGTCAGGTCTGGATCGGATAATGCGACATCTGTCAAGTCTTGTCTGGGTTTCATAACTGTGTCAACTACATCCACGCAATCATGTGGAGTAGGGTCTGTTGTGCTCGATGGTAAAAGTGTAGCAGGATTCAGTGTATTACAACGTCTGATTTCTATGTGTGGTTGGAATAATGTCAATTCATAACCTGTCAGTCGTGCTACAGTCAAGTGTTGAGTCTGGGTTCTGTTTAGGAGAACCTCTACAGAATGTGGAACTTGTACTGTCAATTGATGTCCTAATACAATGGTATCACTTTGTCGGATTGCTAGAGCTGTTGCTGCAACTGACTTCAAGCACGCAGGCAGGGCCTGTGCTACTGGATCCAATGTACTCGAAAAATAAGCACACGGTTTGTGTTTGTCTGCTTGTACCTGTGTGAGAACCGATAACGCTGTGCCATCGCGTTCTGTGACAAAAAGTGTAAAAGGTTTGCTGTAACATGGTGTCGCTAACACAGGTGCTTGACATAAGGCTTTCTTTAATTCGTCAAAAGCTTGTGTATGTTCCTGAGTCCAAGAGAGGACAGTCGAAGACGCTGCCTCCTGTGTTGTCAACTGTATGAGTGGTTTAGCTAGAAATGCATATTGTGGAATCCATTGTCTGCAATAGGAAGTGAGTCCAATAAAGGCTCGTACTTCTTTCTGTGTCTTGGGTTGCGGAAGATGTGCAATTAACTGAATTCGTTCAGGTGTCAGCTGCCTACCCCACTTGGACAGCAAGTGCCCAAGGTACACCACTTGCTGGGCACAGAATTGTAGCTTCGAAGGAGACACCTTGTGTCCCTTGTCCGCCAAGAAATGCAAAACTGTCAGTGATGCTTGTTCACATTCTGGTTCACTACGGGCGGTGATCAATAGATCATCGACGTGTTGGAGTAGGGCAGTGTTGGCAGGCATGTGAATACTGTCAAGTTGTCGTTTTAATGCTTGGCTGTAGATGCTGGGGCTTTCTGTAAATCCTTGAGGTGCGCGTGCAAATTTGAAGCTTCGGCCATTTAAACATGATCCGAAAAGATATTGGCTTTCCGCATCAATGGGGACACTAAAGAAGGCGTTCTTGAGGTCAATTACAGTAAAGAACGTTGCCTCAGAATCAATAGCAGTCAATAGGGATGAAATGTCTGGGACCACGGGATACTGTGGTATAATACATTTATTCAATTCTCGTAAATCGATAACTAATCGATAAACAGGAGGTGCATTAGGATCTGTACGTTTAAGAATTGGAATGATAGGGGAATTACAAACATTTGAGTCGGTTTCTACAACCACTCCTTGTGCAATGAGCTCGTCAATGATTTTCAGTAAAGCTACTACAGCATCTGGTGGTAACTTGTATTGTCGAATACGTGGTAGTACTACTCCTGGCTTGAGTGTAACACGATATGGAGTAATGTGCATACAACCTACATCAGTGGGGCCTTGTGCCCATAGATGTGCAGGAACATTCTGTAACCTGGGGTCAAAATCTCTTAATACATAATGGCCTTTGAAATCACGAAGAAACAACCTTACTCCTTCCGGAGAACAACAAATTACAGCTCCTAGAGCTTTCAGGGTCTTTATACCAAGCAAGTTTTCTGGACATGATTTCGTGAGCAATAAGTCTGTAGTACGAGACAACGGACCAACTGCTAGGGGAACAGGTTTCGATACTTCATTGACTATAGGCTTTCCCGAAAATCCAAGGGAAACATTCTGTGAGCCTGAGAGGGGGCCCCTGGAACCTCGTCATGACTGATGGTCGTTCTGCTTGCCCCTGTGTCAATCAAAAATTTTATATCCTTCCCTAATACCTGACTGTGTACATAAGGACCTTCTTGATCTACAGGAACCTCAATAAGGGGCAAGCCAACCTCCCTCTCTAGGCTGTTTCATGTGTATTGCTGGTAATCGGGATAGTCAGATTGTGCATACTGGTACATCTGCTGTGTAACATGTTGTGTTGCGGCAATGGGTTGTGGCTGTGGTACTGCTACGGTCTGCTGTGGAACCTGCATAGGCTGAACATTCTGTGGAACGTGTTGTTGGATCTGGTCCTGTCTAGGAGGACGCGGTCTCTCTTTAGTTTTACCTGTGGCTATGTTGTGTTTCAGAACTGCACAATCGTTTACATAGTGACCTGGCTGTTTACAATAGTTGCATATCCCTTTAACAGGAGCTGCTGAATTTGAATTATTAGATAGTGTCGTACCCCTTTTATGACCATCAGCTGGAACTGACTGAGCAACTAGTACTTTCATTTTCGTGTCTTTCATACGTCTCTGTTCGTGATCATGTTCTTCTCTGATTCTGTTCTGGTGGTACTGTAACATTTGTAACATTTGGGAAGGCGTATTAGCTTGCCATGTGCTCTCGACTTTCAGTACACGGTTCTTAACCTGGGGCAGGGAGTTCTCGACTAACTTTGATACAAAAAGGTGTGGGTATGACTCGCTACTTGTCTTCAGGCCACTATTAATAATAAAACATTTCTTGAATCGGGAATAAAAATCACTAGTGTCTTCGTCGTGTTTCTGTTTGCAGGCTGAGATTGCATCCCAATCCTCCTTTTTAGTCGCCAATAATCTTGGCAAGACCTGTACTAACAATCCTGGTATTGCTTTAGTTTTCGCCCCAAGACCTAAACCTGGGGTTCGACCAGTTTCTTCGGTTTCTAATTCAGCCCAATTAATCTTTTGGTCTCCCACCTCCCATTCTTTTTCCTTGAGTTTCTCGTAAATACCGGCAGGCAATAACACTTTCAGTTTCTTCATAATGTCGGGATAGGTATAGTCTCCCATGAGTAACATGTCTTTTATTTCACGGTGGAAACCTGCAGGGTCTTTATCATGACTAGGCACTATTTTCTTCATTTCTAACAATTCCATTTTAGTTATAGGCGTGTATACAAACACGCGTTCAAGGGTATCATCGGCTTTCCTGACTGGATGTACTTCTCGTAAAGGATTCTGTTTGTCTAGGTGATATGGTTGCCTGACTGGGGGTGGAACGGAAACAAGATGTGGAGTTAAGAAGGTTCTATACTTGTGACGTTGTTCTAGAATCATTTCAATTAGATCGGTACCTAGACCTCTCCATCTTCTCATGAGTAAGTCCTGCAATAAATTATATAATGGACCTGGGTCAGATGCTTGGTTTTCATACTGTATAATGAGGTGTTGGGTCATGTATATACCAGCTAGTCGCTGTTCTTCTGGAGTAAGACTTAAAAATGTTTGCACTACTGAATCATCTTTATATATGCTGTCATCCCCGGCCCACTGTACCGCGGACCGGGCTAGTTCCTGGTCACGTAAGGTATTGAGTTCGTGATAACCTACTCTTTCTTTCAGTACTTTATCAGTAATTTGGAATATATGTTCAAGGGAACATCGCTCTGGTATCGGACAAAGGTAACGTTTCTTGTTTTCTAAACGAATGGGTCTGTCGAAGGGCCTATCAAGAGGGTACTGTCTATGTAGTTTCTCTCTACCTACATATGCCATCATGTCTCCCCCCGCCTGTTGCGAGGTTTCTGCTGCGTTCTCTGGTTCTTCCTCATGTGAGGTCTCTTCATCGTCTGACCCAGAATGCCTTTCAGATTCTCGACTGGCATGTATTACTATTATTTCTTTACGGATCTTTCTAACCATAGCATGTATACTTCTCTCTCTATCATGTTTACCCTCAGCAATATTCTGACTCCATCTTGACAATCGCCCCATCTCTTCTTGTGGAAAGCTAGGCTGATCTTGTTCCCTTATCAGACAATTAACCAAAAATCGCATTATTAAACCTTGTGTCTCAACTTTCTGACGTGACATGGCTTCACCAACACACTCCGGTCTTTCTCCTGTTCTAATAAAATGATATATATTGTCTAGATGGTCTGGCATTTCTGGCAATAACACCAAGTAATCTGTAACACGTCTTAAACGTAGGGATGCTAACATCATGGGTCCTGTTTTACCGGGCACTGTATCATATCTGCAATCTGTAAGCTGTTCTTTAAGCTTTTCGGCTGGGGCTGCTTTAGGCGTACGCTGCATTGCTAATTCTCTCATTGCCATTCGTGTACCTGTGGTGGGGTGTGATAACCTCCTGTAGCACCTCCTGAGGCGGAGGCTTGAGCATAACCTGGCTGTAGGGTAGGTATCTGTAAAGGAGTTGGAACCTGAGCAACGCCAGCCCCAAAGGGATTAAGCGGATGAATACCAGGGGGAACAATAGGGGAAGTGACAACATGTGCGGGAAGTGGTGCGGGAGGGGTCTGCTGTTGCGGACCTGGGGGCAGATGATCAACAGGGGGTACAGGTACAGGTGGTACGGTTACATTGGTGTATGCGGGGGCTAGGTCGTCTAAATAGGAAGAAAGGAAGATATCTGCTGCGGTTTTGTGACGTAATTTAGTCGGAACCAATGGAGGGGGCAGATCTTTCGGTGTTTCCGGGGTCGCCTTGGGCAGGCCCTCAGCCAGGACTGGATACAGTCCTGTCATAATGGCATTACTCTGTCTTTCGTGTTGTTCTATTCTGACTCGCTGTCCTTCTTCTAGTAGTTCTTTTTCTTTGGCTTTTTCGGAATCCTCTCTGCTTTTCTCTACTTTTCTGAGCGCCTTCTCTGTCCGTCTATGTGATTCTTTACGCCATAATTCAATGGCATCTTTCTGTGATTGTCTGGCTTTCTTTTTCCATAACGCTTCCTCTACTCTCATGATGCACTCGGCATCCCATGTCCCTGTAACGGGCCATCTCTGATTCTCTGCTAAGTCTTTCGTATAATCCACCCACAAGTCTAGATATACTATGGCATCTAAGCCGTGCTTGTGGTACATAAAATGTCCAGGAGTGTCCCTGGGTGGGATGGGAACTGCCTCTTCGAGTATCCCTTTCCTAGTTCCTATCTGTCGCAATTTCGAAAATAATGGCATAGCTACCTCGGTCTAGACACAATAAACACAGTAAGAAAATGCAAACAATCACTCATACCACGACATTAAAACACATTGAAACATTTTGAAACAAACAAAAATAACTGGATATCTGGATACTAGATGCACTGCTAAACAGTACAGATACACTGCTAAAACAGTGCACACCGGATTTGTGTACCCAAACCCGTATTGACCGGACACAAATTAATGCACCCGTCTTGATGCGTCCCCAGCAACGGTACTCACCAGGAAGCACAGAACAGAAGGCCTCGGAAACTCGACTGGACTGGACCGCTACGACGTCACTGCTGCTGCTGCGCACTACGCATGTGCCTCGACACTACTGGTGGGCCTCTCGATACCTCGGACACTGCTCTCTCAGCTGGGCTCTGGTCGGGATCCTCCGCACTCCTCACCGCCTCGTCTGGATGTCGACCGCAGTCTCCGTCACCTCCGTAGGCCTGAGGGAGATACAGGAAAACCTGCAGATGCGCATGGGGTCCGTCACAGCTGTAGTTGGGGGCAAAGCCTGCGACGCATCACCGGCGCGTGGGGTGGGGGAGGGGTCCCTGTTCGGGCGCCAAATTATGTGGTAAATATTTTACCGTATACGAGTTTGCCAGATAATTTCGGAAAATTAAAGAAAATAGCTCAATCAAATGAGAGGCAGAGTCCGTGGTGTCTGAGTCATAAGGGCTTTAATCATAAATGATGACTCGAGTCATGGAAATCTATTCCATCAATACAAGGGTTCGGATATGCAATGATGGCAGGGAAGATGTCAACGATTTATTCACAGTACATGACATATATAGTAAAATGACACAATAGCATTGAATACAGTAGGCGTGACAAGTGAAATGTATATGATAAGAACACATGTGCGTAGCAAAAAGGCGTGTACAGGGGTATGCACATAGGTGTGTACTAGAAACGTCACAAAAAGTGTCACAAGTGGGTGGATGCTTAGGGAATTCTTGCAGAGTCAGCTGAAACCTGTGGCCTGAATGCGCGCGCAGCTATTATGACGTGTGATTGACGTGCATCTGGAGGAAGCTAAGGGTCTGACTTTTAGCTCTAGTAGAAGAGACAGAAGTCTGGCATGTCAGATCGACCTGTCCCTATAACATATCGGATATCTAGTATTTGGAGGATGTTTAATCTAGAGGAAAAGGTCACTTGGGCAGAGGCTACTCTATACTGAATGTTAGTGCGTGTATAGGTGCCTGCGTGTCTACGTGCGGGGCCATGGGCCTACTCTGGTAACGGGAACTGTAAATTACTTGCACGGAGACAGGGAGGCTTGCTCTTTGCTCTGCAGCCGGGGATATGTTTACCTAAATCACTAGACAGGAATGTGTTTTCGAGGAGCTGAGCTGGCTACGCTGATAACTTGAAGGTAAAATACTGTTTCTTGGCAGGCAGACCAGGCCGAGCCGGGCACCGCTCGCTTGGCAGGAAGTAAGGCAGAGGTCAGGGATGCATCTTCATGCTGCAGCTTTCAGAGGCAGAGACAGACATGGCTTGGAAGACAGAAAATCAGGGCCTAGCTCGGCAGAGCCAAGAAAAACGTGAAAGTACACCATATAAAGACGGTGGCACGGCATACTTAGGAACTGAATTATCAATCCATTCATGGTGGATCTGATAGAGGACATGTTAACGTTGGACGCAAATGTATTTGCGTCTTCATATTCGGTTGTGGAGGGAAATTACATGTACTTGAAACTCGTACATGGAGCCGTTGGGGTACACGTTAGGGGACACAATTTGACCATAAAAATTTCAATTACCTCACCTCTCCCGCTCTCACATACCCCTTCGAACCTCTAACACCTACTCTGCCCCTGACCTCTCTGCCCTCAGCCTCTCCTACCTTAACAACCCCCACTTAAAGAATCTCCCCCCTCTCACTCCAAAATCCCTGTTATTCTGGGGACCAGCAGAATCCCAGAGCCTCCTAGCTCCACAAGACCCTCCCCAACTTACTAGTATTCAATTACTCCCCCCTCCTATCGCCAAACCCAAACCCCTTTCCTGCATGCTCGTAAACTGCTGTTAAGCTATTCGACATGCAACAGAAATCTCTGAAACCATTCTTAAAGAAGATACAGATATCGCCTTCCTCACTGAAACCTGGCTCAAAGACCATTCAACACCCATCACTGACCTTCTGACCCTGCCTGGTTACTCTATCCTCAGAAGAGATAGACCTGAAAAAATAGGGGGTGGGCTAGCAATCATCTTTAAGGAAGAACTTCAACTCTCCCCTATTAATAACACTGACTACTCAATGCTTGAATACCTGTGCGTCAAACTCAAAATGAAATGCTCCCCCCAATACGAATGCATAACATCTATCATCCCCCTGGGTAACCCCTTCCCTTTGCAGAAGAATTCTCCGACCTCCTAACTAAATCTTTACTCTCCAGCTCCAAAAACCTTTTCCTTGGAGATCTCAACCTCCACTGGAACAAACCTAACGACCCGACAATCAACCGCATCAATAATCTCCTTGAGATTAGCGACCTCAAGCAACTTTGCCTCTCCCCTACCCACGCCAACGGAGCTATCCTAGACGCAATCATTTCCAACCCAGATCTTACATCCCTATCCAACATCATCCCCATTGACTGGTCTGACCACCATCTCATTTTGTTCACAATATCCCCCGCAGCGCCTCCTGCCCCCCCAAAAATAAATAAAGCCACAATTGTTGTTAGAAATTTTAAACAAATCCCTCCTGGCGCACTTGAACATGAACTCCAATCCCAACTTAGTCTCTCCCCCCCTCTTCAAATGCTAATGATCTCATGGAGCATTTCAACAAAACTGTAACGTAGGTGTTAGACCAACTTGCACCTCTGAAAACTAAGACATTCAAAAATGCCCCCTCTAAATCATGGTTCACCCTAGACCTTAATAAAGAAAGACGCTCACTGAGACAAGCGGAAAGAACATGGAGACAACACCCCTCCCCATCCCATCTTGCCTTCCTTAGAAATGCGAGATCCTCTTACAAAAAACACATCTTTTCAGAGAAAGCATCATTCTTTCATCTTCAACTCTCTCGCGCCAGAAATAAATCCAGAGAACTGTTCAACATTATTAGAAAGCAAACCAACCCTGCACCCCTTAACCCGGTGGCCTACACTAACAAATGCGAAGAAATTGTCAACTTTTTCTGTGAAAAAATCACAAAAATAGACCGCGCTTTCGATACTCTACCCTTGCTCACCCCTCAACCACCCCTGATTACCACACCTCTTCCCCCTCTCCCCTTGAACACTTCCCCGACCCCCTCTCACCCCCTCCCTACTCTTACCCCACTGGAACCCATTTCCCTTCTGCTTAAAAATAACGCCTCATGGCTTAATTTCCACCCTGTATCTGAACAGGAGGTCTTCAACATTTTAGCCAAAATCAAACCTTCTTCCCACACCAAAGACCCACTCCCTTCCGCGCTCATCCAAGATCTCAAACATGTCATCGTACCCTACTTATCCAACATCATCAACACCTCCCTCTCAACAGGGAGTGTACCCATCACTCCCATCCCCAAAAATCCCAAAGTTGACCCCAACAACCCTAATAATCTCCGTTCTATCTCCAACCTCCCCCTCCTCTCCAAAGCCCTGGAAAAATACGCACTCCTCCAACTAGACAAACACATTGACACGTTCAACCTGCTTGACCCCCTTCAATCTGGCTTCCGCAAAGGGTGCAGCACGTAAACCGCGCATCTCAATATAGTCGATGATATTCACCTAGCCCGGGACAAGGGCGAGACCTACCTTCTCATCCTTCTTGACCTTTCTGCCTCATTTGATACAGTTTACCACCCAAACCTACTCAACACACTCAAAAATCTCTTCGGCCTCAGTGGCACTGTCCTTAATTGGTTCACCTCCTACTTTCAACATAGAACCCGGCAAATTAAAATATAAAACTGCCTCTCTAACCCAACTCCAGTCTCCCTTGAAGTCCCTCAAGGATTCATCCTCTCTCCCGCTCTCTTTAACCTCTTTATGGAACCCTTACCCATATACCCAAACAAGAAAAAATCAACTACCACCTATATGCTGACGATACCCAATTGTACTACAAAATAAAATCCCATGTTGATATCCTGTACCTTAACACGGCCTTAACAAAGATCCAAACCTGGTTCCACAACAATCATCTGAAACTCAACCCGAACAAAATTGAGATCATCCTCTTCTCTCCCAAAAACAACCCTCTCCCTATCCAATCGTGGATCGCCGCCCTTAATGCGCTAAACTGCTCTCTCTCCCTCGCCGATTCGGTTAAATCACTCAGCATCACCATCAACAATACACTCACACTAAATTCCCATGTCAAGAACTCAGCAAAAAGTGCACTTTTCACACTCCGACTTCTCAAAAAAGGCAAACCTTTTATCCCAGCTGAAGACCTTAAATTAACTATCCAGTCTCTTGTTTTATCCAAAATTGACTATGGTAATGCCCTTCTCTCTGGCACCCCCAAAATCCACCTGGCCCCCATCAAATCTGTTCTCAACCTCGCCGCCAGGCTAACAACAAACTGTCGACGCTTTGACCACATCTCCCCTGCCCTCAAGTCCCTCAAGTGGCTCCCCATTGAAGGCAGATCCTCCTATAAAATTGCCTGTATCACTCACAAAGCCCTTTACCAGAAGACCCCATCCTAAGTCTCAACTAAACTTAAAAAAGCTGGATGTGCCCAAATACTTAGAAGCACTAACACTCTTCTTCTCATACCCCCCTACTCAAAAAAGCTGCTTCGAAATCCCGCTCTTTCTCTGGTAAGGCCCCAACCATTTGGAATGCCTTATGCAAAGACCTTCATTGCAACCCCTCCTACTCTAGATTTAAAAAAACCTTAAAAGTCATTTACCCACTAAATTTTGGGGAAATTAAATCCCGGATCTCCTTTATGACTATCTCTCCCTTTCCCTACTTAGACTTCTCCCCCTTCCAAAATTCACCCCTTCTTTTTTTTCTTGCCACATCACTCTCCCCCCTCCGGCTCTCTTCTTCCCGCAATATCTACTTTGTCCTTTGAACCCTCCTTGACATACTGTTAAATTTACTATTTTCAGTAATCATCCTGGTTCCGGTAACTTTCTTCTCTTTCTCTATCACCATCTATATCTACCTCTAATCACTATGTTCCATAAATTACCCCCTGTATTTTTTATTGGTTTGAGCACCTGTATAACCCGTTTTGGTTCAACTGCCATGATTGTTTTTATTATGTACTTTCATTGCTAATGTAAAGCACTCTGATACCCTCGGGTGGAGCTAGCGCTATATAAAACCTTCAAAATAAATAAAATAAAAAATAAATAACATCACAGATGACATCATTGATGACATAATTTAGTGATTTTTTGTATTTTTAAAAAAGTTTATGACTGTTAAGCATATATACTAAGGTGCTGCAGAGGTTAAATTAGTATAGGTTTTTACTACTAATTAGAGATAGTGTTTCCAATATATGTCATGTGAGTGACTGTGTGAGTGCTGTTTCAGTGTGTGAGTGAGGAGTGCCTGATTGTATCTGTGGCTGGCTGTGTTTGTGGCTGCATGGATGTGTTAGTGGGTTGTGAGCAGCTGTATGGGTGAATCAGTGGTTGTGTGACTGACTATATTGGAGAATTGCTGGGTGTGGAGTATCTACATGGGGGACTGAGTAGATATATGGCTCACTGCATAGGTGAGTAAGTGGTTGTTTGAGTGGCTGTAAGGATAGCTGAATGGCTGTGTCAGTGGCTGTATGGGTGAAAGAGTAGTTGTTTAAATGTGTGTATAGATAAGTGAGTAGGTATCTGTGGTTGGGTTGGAGAGTGACTGTATGTGTGAGTTGATTTAAGGGTGAGTGAGAGGGTGTGTGAGTGATTGTATGCATGTGTGAATGGATATGTAAGTGGTTCTGTGTGTGGTTGTATGGATACGTGATTGGCTGTGTGAGTGGCTGTATGGATAAGTGCATGTATGAGTGTGTGACTGTATGGATAAATAAATAGGTATGTGAGTAGCTGTATTGGTGAGTGAGTGGCAGTATGAGTGGCTGAATGGGTGAGTGTATGGGTGTATGAGTATTTGTATGTGTGACTGAGTGGCAGTGTGACTGGCTGAATGAATGAATGAATGAGTGGGTATGTGAGTGGTTGGGGAAAATCCTTTTCAACGCAACTTTTACCACGCAGTGTCTTTACGACACAACTATTACAACGCATGTCATTACAACGCATAACGCTGGGGGGCGCTCTAGGATAGGGAATAGATTTAATTTACTATCCAACACCTTCCATACTATCCACGGGGACTGGAGTTGGAATAGTAAATTAAACTATTCACTATCCAGCACCCCTTAACGCTATGCGTTGTAACAGCATGGGTTGTAAAAACTGCGATGTAAAGGCATGCGTGGTAAAAGCATGGGTTGTAATGTCATACATCCGAGTGGTTCAATGGATGAGTGACTGGGTCTGTGAGTAGTTATATGAGTGTATAAATGAGTCAGTGACTGATTATGTAGTTTTGTGAGTTGTGTATGAGAGACTATATGGGGTGTGAGTAGGTGTGAGTAGTTATATAGAAGATGTCCTTTGAGATGTCATCAGTGATGTAATCTGTGTTGTCACTGACCATGTCATGAGTGATGTAATATGTGAGGTCATAAGCAGTGCATTGCAGGGGAGTAAGTTACAGTTAGCTGAGGTAACTATAACTGCTGAATTTCTAAAGATTTGTAAGAGTGAAATATGAGCCTTACTATAACGTCCCTATAACCATTATTTTTTTTCAGTGAATTTGTATGTTTTTATACATTTTATTTCCTAACTGTAACCTATGATCTTTGAGAGTGGTTCTGTGAGTGGCTGTGTGGCACTGTCAGTGGCTATGTGATGCATGAGTATCTCAATGGGTTTCTCAGTGTCTATGTGGGTGTCTCAGATGCCATGTCAGTGACTGACCCATAATGGAACAGCAGTTGCCCCTTTATTGATAAAGAGTCCACAGTTTGCATAAAATAGCTTCCCAAGTGGATGATTCCTTCCTTTTGCTTAGTTAATAAGTAGTGCCTCCTTGAGTAAATATCCAGTATGTATTCTACACTACAACTATGTAATGCAACATGAGGAAACCTCATCACTGATGCAATGTAATTATTCCACATTAACCCTGGGCGTAGTTTTCGAAGTAGTGCAACGCGTAGCTGCGCGAAGTTCACTTCACACTACGTGAGCTACGCCTAGCACTACGCGAACTGCGTAGTACCCTGTTCGCACTGTGCAAGATGCAGTTTTCAATGATTGCACAGTGCGGACAAGCATCCAGCACTGTGCAATCATTAAAAGCGGCATCTTGCACAGTGCGAGCTGTAGTTTTCTGCCGCTTGAGTAGATTTTTACTCAAGCAGCAGCATTCTCAACGCAGACTGGTAGTTTCTCATCGCGAGCGGTCGCGAGCATACGCGACCACTCGCAATGAGAAACCTGACCTCCCCCATTGAGAATCTCTCCTGGAGGTTTATTTTCCATGCTCGCGATCGGCAACTTGATGTTGCTAATGGCGGATGAGGAAAAAGTCTCGCCTTGATATCATTTTGCGTGCTCGGGGTCGCCAACTTGACGTTGAGGAGCGCAAGCAAGCAATAAATGACCGCTGCACTACGCTATGTTTGTTTGCACCGTGCTACGTGCAATTCGCGTAGTGCGAAGTAGCGCAAACTTCGCAAACTACGCGAGCGTAGCGCAGTGCTTTGCCCAGGGTTATTCCACATGCATATGTTTCTAGAATTTTTAGATCACATGCATGTTCTTATAGAAATGATGACAAGAGTCATCTGAATCACATAAAGGTCCTACCTGTTAGCTGCATAAAGTAAGTGTATCTTTGTTTAGTGAAGACATCCTCATATTGTTCAGCACTACAAAGCATCTCCAAAATTGTTGGGAGTCCTTTTCATAATATACCCATCTTCCTTGCAAAATGCAAGTAGCCCTTTGCATACTACTAAGGTAAACAGCCCACTACCAAATGGGAGGAATTTGGAAGTGATTTGCAGATGTGCATACTCCTAGTAATTTAAAAGGTGAATCATGAACTCTGCTTAGACCAGAAGAAGGCAAGAAATAACTCAATTGTCACAGTCACTTCAGGTTGCAATCTAATAAATCTACGATGCATTGTTTTCAATGAAAGATTTCAGAACGTTTTCCATTCTGGAATTTTCAACAAAACACACTTACTTTGCTTTCGCCAAGCCCAGGGCTTACAATAATTTGTCCTTTACAGATGTAGATCTTTAACTGCGGCACCTGTTTTGCTTACATTTTTAAGTGGTTCTTGTTGAGGTTTATTTCCTATGAAATCTGCATCTGGTTTATAACAGAAGTTTGAAGCAAACACAAGGAGCTGACGGACGGAGCGCTGAAACTTTTCAGACATTCACTCCTAGTCACAGATCTGGGTTGAATCCATTATCGTTCTTATGTTCACTTCACCACCCCAGTTCAGACCCAGCTATATGCAAATCAGTCTTGACCCTTTTCCCAGCCCGAACTGGGCATGCCGGGTCGTCCCTGTACTGGAAGCAAGCATCCTGGGACCAGTTTTAGGGTAACACTCCTCATCAGCCAGGCCAGCTTGAATCCAGTGGCAAAGTGAGCAAGGGACCCACGTCTGGGCATACCCTGCCAACTTAGGGCAAACAAAGCAAACACAAGGGGATGATAGACAGAACGCTGAAACCTTTTAGACACTCACCCCCAGTCACAGATCTAGGTTGAATCCATCATCATTTTTTTGCTCACTTTACCACCCCTGTTCACACCCAGCTATATGTAAATCAGTCTTGACCCTATTCCTTATGGGAACAGTCCAGCCCAAACTCCCAAACTAGGTCTTCCCTGGACCAGAAACAAGCATCCTGGGACAGGTTTTGGGTTAATACCCATCATCAGCCAGTCTAGCTTGAATCCACAGAGGTTCATCTCCTTGTTAATTGAACAAGAGTCCAGTCATTTAAAAAAAAACTACCCAGTTTGTGTACTTTCTACTGGTTAGTTACTAAATGGCAGCTTGTTGGGTGAATGTACATTGTTGGTTGTCCATTATCTTAGCATAAGGTGAAAAGACTATTGTATGTGAGGATTTTTCTGTGGGTATGAGTTGTGTATAGTAATATATTAATGTTATTAATATAATTTTTTTTTCAAAACATTTATGAGTTGCATACTTCTCGTGACCTGTCATATGTAGACACTTTAGAGTGTTTGTTTGAGGTAAGTGGAATACTAACAAAGTAATAAAGGTACTATCAATTTAAAGGTAAAACATTTTAACGGTCAATCTAATTCTTTTTAGGGAGTTGCAATGACTCCACGCAACCTGACGGCACATATTTTCAGGTCCATACTAGGTACACAACTCTGGCATAATTTTTGCTGTACTAAAAGACTTAAATAGACACTTTTAAAGTAAGAGATTTAGTAATAGAATGCTATTATAATTATTGTGCAAATACATTTTAAAAATGTATTTTAATATTTTTTGTGGATTTGCAACAGTGGCACAATGTGAGTGTGAAGGTGTCGCTCATTCCATGTGACTCCGAAACAAATGGATTTGATTGGTTGAACACCATTTCATAAATAATAATGGAAGACTCACCTGTTTCTTTGATCTTTTTTGGGACTGTGGATGTGTTTTTGACAGCTCTCTTGCACTTCATGATCTTGTTTTATTTTTTGTGTTTTACTTGGGGAAACAAACCGGCATCTGCTCCATCACCTGGAGAGAATGACAGCAGTTCTTCCCATGAAGATAAGCCCACACCTCTCAAAAAACAAAGCATCATCTAGGAATTCATCAACATCCCTGCTGGAGAAAAGAAAGGGAATGCCAGAAAGGTGACTTGCATGTTGTGCAACAAAGTCCTGTCACGTGGGTCTGTCTGGAAATATTTGGGGTTCACAAGTATGATAAAACATATTTGGACCATTCATTCTACTTGGATGTCAAGCGGCTGATGGAGAGAGAGAAGCAAGACAACCCAACAATTTTTTGGGGACTGTGCTGAGCCAAACACCTAATCTGGTTCAACTCTACCCACTCCTCCATCCCAGGGGTTGTATGTCCGAACAACGAGTTACTAAATAAAGACTTCCTTAACAATGCAGTCTCTACAATGACCGTGCCTTAATCAAGAATTGCTTTACCCCAAATTTGTCTGGTAAAGGCATGCATGGTAAACTGCAATCAGTGGCTAAGCTTACTACCCCTTCCTCTCCCCGTGAGCCCTAAATACAATGTCCATGCTCCTACAAACCACCCTGAACCCCCACCCTCCCTAAAAACGACTTCTAACACCCACCCCCTAAACACCACCCTGAAAACCCCACCCCCTAAAATCGACCCGAACCCCTTCCTACCCCCTAAATACTACCAGAACATTCTTCTCCCAGTGAGAACTATTACTAACCCTCTAACCCCCAAAAACTACCAAAATACCCCCACCCCCTAAAAAATACTCCTAACCCCACCCCTAAAAACTACCCTGAACCTCTACCCCCTAAATACTATCACAAACACCCCCACCCACTAAAAACGACCCAAACCCCCTCCCACCCCTTAAAAACAACCCAAACCCCCACCCCTCAAAAACTTCTGCAATCCCCCACTCCCTAAAAACTAGCCGGATCCCCTGACCCCCTAAAAAAAACCCTGATCCCCCAACCACTAAAAACTACCCTGAACCCCTCTTACCTGTCCTGTTCTTTCTGAAGTTCCTCTCTCCCTGCCCATCCCGAACACTAGAACAAATTTGCCTTAATCATGCACATGTGTGGTTAAGGCAAAGTTGTTGTTCTGGCAAGTCGTTGTTTGGCTTGTGGCTCAGGCCTCGATGTTCCCCTATTTATAATTTTGTAAATAAATCTTCTTCTCTCTGTTGGTGTGGGAGTTAGTGTATGGATGATTACCTGGGTAGGTAAGTAACTGTATGGGTGAATTAAAGTGTCTGTGAGTGGCTGTATGTGTGACTGAGTTTTTGTGTGAGTGATTTTATGGGAATGTGACATGGTGTATAAGTAGCTGTATGGGTGAGAGATTGACTGTGTGACTGGCTATATGTGAGAGTGAGAGGGCGCATGGGTCCCTGTATGGGTAAGTGAATGAATGTTTAGTGGTTATAAGGGTGAGTGAGTGGGTGTGCTAGTGGTTATGTGAGTGAGTGACAGGGTACATGAGTGAGTTTATGGATGAGTGAGTGATGCATGAATGACTATATTGGCAAATCACATGGTATTTTGAGTGGCTGCATGAGTGAGGGAGTGATTAACTCAATGGGTTAGTGAGTGGTTGTGCAAGTCGCTGTATGAGTCGGTGAGATGGTACATTTGGGTTTATGGGTGAGTGAGAGGGTACATCAGTGGTGCATGGGTGAGTGAGTGAAAGGATAAATTAATTACTGCATTGGTGAGTGAGAAGGTACATGAGTAAGAGTATAGATGAGTGAATGGCTGCATGACTGGCTATGTTAGTGAGTGAGAGGGTGTATGATTGCCTGTATGGGTGAGTGAGTGGTTTTTAAGTGGCTGTATGAGTGAGTGACTATGTGTGTGAGTAGTTGCATGGGTGAGTGAGTGGGTGTGTGAGTGGCTGTATGGGTAAGTGTGTGGATATGTGAGTATTTGTATGAGTAAGTTAGGATCAGTTGCCAGAGCTCATGAAAGCAGCAACCAATTTCATGGTAATTTTCTAGTATCCTTACCTGCTAAATAAAAACTGGTAGGATAGGATATTAGCTGGTCTTTATACATGATGGCCCTCTGCATGACTATGTCAAAGAAATATGCATGTGACACCCGAGATTGTGACTCTCTATTAGCCTGGGAATGAGTCCACAGAAAGTCAAGAAGGCAGCCTATGTTTGGCACAGCCCCTTACCCCCATGGAGCCAGTGACCACCCTCCCCTGTCCAGCTGGGATACCCTTGTAATGGATTCTTCAGTGATCGGACTGGTTTGATTCATGGTTGGTCTTGTCTCACCGGCATTTGGACTTGCAGGAAGAATTGGGCTGGTGATCTGAGCCAGCAATTTGATCCAATGATTGAGTCTTTTGTTGGATGATTTCAACAACTTTCTTATTAAATGGGCACTAAGCCACTAGTGCTCTTTTTAATAGACAATGGAAGCGGGTTATGTGTAGCTGAAGAGGAAGCAATACAGTTTTTTGTTCCATTGCTTCTGAAGCCTTACCTTTCCCTCTTGCTTAGAGGTTGAGGGAGCCGGATTGCATCTGAGCCTGTAGGTCTAGGGGCAAGCTGAGGTGCTGTAGTGGAAATGGCTGGAGGTATGTTCAGAGGCAATGTACATGCACGCTCTGGCTGAAGTAAATTGACAGGAGGAATGCTTCCAAAGGTTGCATTTTTAGAGCTTCTGAGGCTTGAGGGCATGATGCCTCAGCCGGAGTTGAGCATTGCCTAGAGCCAGCTTTGAACCCTTTCATATCCATTAAGACAGTACTAAGGAAGGCTGGAAGTGATGGCAGGTTGTCAATAATAGGGTAGCACTAGCAAACAGCCTGAGCAAAATTAGTGGTAGATTGTGTCCTGAGTATTAGTTTATTTAAGTTGTCAAGCTTGATTAAAATCACTGCCCTAAAAATAGCAAGGGAGTTCAAAAGGTGGATAGAAAGGGTGCAAACTGTGGACTATAGGGGTTGCAAGAGTTAGGGCCAGATAGGGCATGGAGTGGCCAAGTAAAGGCCTTGGCTCCCTATAAAGGATGGACCAGGGCTGAAAGGCACCTCTGCAAAGAAAAGCGACAGCTTCAGAAGAGATTGATTGTTCAGTTCTGTGTAAGTAGTTCTAGGCCAGACTTTGCTGGAAGCATCGGGTGTAAGTGATTTCATCAGGGAAAGTAATCCACTAGACAGCTGGTGGACTGAAGGGGTAGTCTATGCTTAACTCTGAGGTGGTTTTTAGCTGCCAAGATTGAGCTGCTAGTTGTGCAAGGTGTCTGTGCTCTGTGCATCTGAGTAGTTTACCTTTACAGATGTAATAGATGTTGTGCTTTCGCATTCCTCCTCAGTGCTGATGGCTAGAGCTATCCTAAGATGAAGATGACCAGCGGGGATAACCTATGAAGGCCAGCCAGGAGGATTGACCACAGTGGAAATGGAGGGAGGCGAAGAGCACTGTGTAGGGCTTGAAGATAGTGGGAATGATGAGGCAGATAACTTTGTGGGTCGGGCCTTCAAGCCTTCAGCAGAATTACTGGTGTAACCAATCTTCTATGATGACATCAGAGCTGTATGGACTGTAGCTTGAAGAACGATGTTGGCTGGCCTAGTCTCAGCCGGTGCCTGATGATCAATAACTATGGACTCCCCTTCTGCTTTGAGGTTTATGTACCAACAGCAGTCAAACGTTTCTTGAAAAAATCGCAAAGGGTGGCTGTGCAGGAGGCCAATTGGCCTGCCCTTCCCCTAGGGCAGGCTTTTGCATGGTCAGGTGCAGGAGTTGAGTTCATGTCCCAATGGCTAGGCTCGGAGACAGGGTCATAGCCACCCCTGTTGGATCCAGGTTCGCCGAGCAGGGATCCTTGTTCTTTCTGTGCTTCAGGGCCATTGGTAATGCTCTCCTTGTCCTACTAGATCTCATTTTTTCACTACTTGCTCGGCTTAGAGTACTGGGCCTTCTTGAGCTTAGTCTAGGCAGCTGGACAAGGAAGCAGAAGGGACGGGCGCAAAAAGCCTGCCAAACGAGAGGGAGAAAATACTGGCTTACACAGACAGGCACAATGTGGGGTGGGGTGGGGTGGGAGTGTACCTGGGCTGCAAGCCACACCCAAACCTTGTCAGGCCACTTCGGTGAGCCTAGGGCGCAACCTGGTGCAGTGGGCCTAGGCCTGTTGCACCCACTTGACCCCTGTTGAATCTGTTGTTGATGGCTTCCTCCACTACACCTTACTGCTGCTTCTGTAAATAAAGTACGCCTTGCCCTCTGTTTGCCGCTAGAGCCTCACTACCTGAAGGGTGAATGGTGCTTGGGCCACGCTTGGGAGTAAAGGAAAAGCAAAGCACGACGGAGCGAAACAGAGCAGCAATAAGAGAAGCACGGCTGGTTCCTGCTTCAGCCATGGCCAATTAGCTGACACACCTGCAGGCCATTACAAAATAATGGAGTAGCCCACAGGCCAAAGGGCCTGGGTCTAGCTCAGTTTATACAACAATTTGGTCCCAATGGCAGAACTCGAAAAGGAAATATATGACATTGATTTATGTATTCTGATCCATCTAAATTGCTGCTGACGAGAGTGAGAGAACAGACAAACCAACTATGCATAGGGATTGCAAAATATATTCAATTTATATGTTAGCAAAGTCATGCATTCACTCATTTACGTATTATCTCGTTTGCTTCATAAAGTGCATGAAAAATGCTCATGAAAGTGCTTGTGCGAAGTCACATGAAAGAGAAAGGAGTCATGAATATCAAAAATGCAGAGAAACACAATAGTCACAGCAGCTGAGACCGGCCGATGTGATAAACCTGCTTGAAAACACTTTCTGGTACTCAAAATATATCCATCTCTAGAGAAAGGTGGCTGACAAATCACCGCACATCTTCCATAAGGATCTGAACATTCTATCCAAGCTTAAAAATATATGTTGACATTTTGACCCGACTACGGCGTAAGGTAAGTTTAAGGTTGCATGTGGGTCTTCTTGTTGTATATTCTAAAAACTCGCATGAAGTGGCATGAGCAGCATCGGCGTTCACACCAGCAGCAAGTAAAACAATCAACGGGCGCACGTGAAGGCGGTCAGATTTGGCGAAAATGCGGGAGCAGAAGCTAAAAAATGAGCTGTAATGAAGGTGGACATGGTAGGCAGCAAGCCGAACTCCAGTAAGTATTTTTTTCTCCACATAACAAGTGCTTTATAGGCCTCAACAGGTTTTAGCTGTCTGTTGGATTGACCTATTGTTTCCAGTATATGATATGAACTTAGAATAGGCTTCGGGTCAGGACTTTGCACTTGATTTGCTGGCTCTGTTGTCTATCTTAGATATCAGCTTATTCTTTGATAACTTTTCTTGTGTTTGTTCCACCAGAAGTGTTGGACTTGGCCCTTCAGGCAGGTTCACCCCTAAACTTTTTGCTTTTAATGGTGACCTGGTGATGGTGATTTTTGGGTTCTGCGCACTTTCACTGTGTCCCAGTGGAAAGTGCGTGCGCACTCTGAGTGCGTGGAGTAAGGTTGGCCTGCCCTCCCATAGGAATGCATGGGGAATGTCTGTGTCCCTGGTAGTTCCTGATGCGTGAGGTGTGCATGCACGAGTTTGGTATGTGCGAACTCGTGAGAGTGAATGATGCGCAATGGTATGTGCGGCGTGTATGTGTCTAGTGGGGAAGTGCCACTTCTAGACATGGCTGTGTGTGTGCTGTGAAGGTGCTGGCGTGTGATTGGCTGGAGCTGGCTGGGATGCCAGGCTCCATGAGTCATGATGGGTCTGCCCGGTGGTGAGTGTGGAGATTAGCATGCTGATGGCTGGGGAGGAGTGCACCTGTGTGCTGAATGAGGCTGGGTTTTCCCCACACAATGCTGGCTCCGCCCCCTGTGGTGCGTCTAATGACCCTATCCCTGCCAGTGTATAGAGTGAGGGCTGGTTTCTCCCCCACCCTGCACCTACAGACAAAGGATTTACTAGTATAAGAAGGGGCTGTGTCCCCTAAAAAAAGTTGTTCTCTTCCAGGATCCTGCCTGAGGGGGCTGCTGCTGTTGCTGGGCCAGAGGACCCCCACTTTGGTTGTCTCCCTGCCTGGTGACCCAGTGAGCTGGCTCTGGGCCCAGCCTTGCCCCCCTGCCTGCTTTAAGGAACTTTGCTCTGCCCCTAGCACTTGGGAGCGCTGTGTCTCCACCCCTAGCGCTGAGAGCGCTGCAAATCGTCTTTGAGCGCTTCCAGCGCTTTACTTTCCCTTTCGCGGCAGCCCATGCCGCTTTTTGCCGATTTTACAGTCCCCTGGCAGGTGCCCACCCTGCCAAGGATCTTGCGCTGTACTCTGCCACTAGCGCTTTGGGAGCGCTTTATTTATCTTTAAGGCCGGTACCCACTCGGCAATGCCCGCTGAAATTGTCCCCGTTGTTGCTGCCCGGCCGCGACCAGGAAGTCAGGCAGGCCGGGGGCGGGACTGCGGGACATCCCATGACTTCATTCCCCGGGCCGCGCTCTGATTGGCTGCCGGCCCAGGACAGGAAGGAGGAAGCCGGAAGCTACCGGGAGCCGACCCCAGGATCCGGTGCACTCGCCCAGGAGAGAGAGAAGCCTTCTGTCCCGCAGCGGAGCCCCGTGGTGTCGGGAGAGCCCTGCAGCTGCCGAGGAAGAGAAGGAGCCTGGAAACCCGGGGAGCGCCCGCAAGAAACCAGTGAGTGGGGGCTCCGGTGCTGCTTGGAGGAGAGGGGGGCGTCGGGGCACATTGCCGGTGCCCGCCCCTCCCCTCCAGCACGAGGATATTGGTTTTTGAGCCGCAGAGGCTCTTGTTGCCATTTTTTGAATCTCGAGTCCCCCAAAGGGGGGACTCCACTGACGGGGGCAGTTGGTTCTTCTCGGGTCCCCGAGTGGGACTCCAACTACAGCGGGCACATCGGTATTGAGAGCCCGAGAGGCTCAGGGCATCTCATTTTTTGAGTCCACGAGGCTCCACGCCCGCAGTGTTTCAAGAGCCCTGAGAGGCTCAGGAGGGCCAGTTCTTTGTCCACGAGCCCAGAGAGGCTCAGCAGTGCCACAGTTGTGTTTACGAGCCTGCAAGGCTCAGACGGGCATTTCATAGTTCTTGAGCCCACGAGGCTCCAACATTGCCCCACCATTGTATGCACCAGTTGCCCAGCACTTTGTGGGCAACTGCCACGTTTAGGCCCCTGACATTTGGGACAGTTCTGGTGTTCCTGCCTAAACAAAGGAGATTTGTGCGCAATTGTTCTTGTTCTACACCGCTGAATGTTTTTAGGCATCATGTGTTCTCCTGTGCTGCACCTCTGAATGTGTTTTTATCCGTCATGTGCCTTGTTCTTACACCCCTGAATGTGTTGTTGATACATCATGTGTTTTCCTTCCCTGCACCTCTGAATATTTTTAGGCATCATGTGTAATGTGCTTATACCCCTACAGGTTTTGTGATACTTAGGTGGTTGTTCTCGCTAGTACAGGTGGTGCTAGTGAGGTCCTGGTTACCAGTAGTTACTGGTTGTGTACTGCATGTTCTAAGTGCTAAATCTACCTAGTGCTAAGTTCTAAAAGTGCTGATTCCTGACAGTGGTCTATGTGGCCCTGTCTTGTACATATCCCCTGCAAATTCTGCCCATGCCTGTTGGCACATTGTAAAGTGTGTGTTTTTATCTAATGTGTTTTGGTGTAATACAAAGGCTATTTTTATACATAACCTTGTGTGGAGTTTCCTTTGTGGTGGGCCTTGGGTGTTGTTGCTGGGGTGCGTGCGCAAATAGTTAACTCATATCGCCTCTAAGTTTAGCCGTGCTGCTCGCGCCACGTTACCTAGAGGGTGAGATGGGGTTATCTTGGCGTGTAACTCCCTTGCCCTGATTTAGTAGTGGTAGTCTCTGACTGACTTTGGCGCAAGCCCTGGCCAGCCAGGGATCCCATTTCTAACAAGGATCATTTCAGTCTTGTAGTGTTCTGATTGGATGAGTTTCATCCTTGAAAGGCTAACCTGATGGGACTCTTTTTTTTCTTTGCTTTCAGCACTTCATGGGAGTACTTGTGGTTCCTTGCTTTCACGCTGCTTGTTTCTGACCTCCTCCAGCACACTTTATTTTACCACCTCCCTCTCTCGCTCCCTCTTCCACTCCCTATTTTGGTATTCATTTTGCAGTATTTATTTATGTATTTATTATTGAGAACCCAGAAGCTGCTAAATACTACCTGGTTGCATGCACTTTCAATTTCTTTTTTTTGCTCTGACACAATGCCCCATCCTGCTCTCCTCTTTGTCCTGCTTTAATTTTTTAATATTTAATATTTTTTTTATGAAGAGTTGGGTGCTGCAATGGTGTGACAGCCACTGTTTTAGTATTGGTGCAGATGCACACACCTTTTTACTGCTCTAACGTGGCCACATACTATATTGGATCAGAGATAAAAAATGGATATCAGGGTCACTATACGTGCTTACGCAACACACCATTGTGTAAGCACCACAATGCAGGTACATTCTTCAGCCACCGTTGTGGAATGGATTTTCCATTATAGAAAAGCATTGCCAAATTGTTAGCAATACATGGCATTCATCATGGCACATGCATTCCCGGGTGGGACATAAAAAACATTAGCTAAACCAATAGCTTTGCCTATTAGAGCTGAGACCTACTGGCAATGCTTATTTTAAATTTTAGAGTATTGCACTATCCACTTGCTACCTTTTGGCAATGCAATCCGATTTAATATTCCCATGCATTTACAATTAAGGGAGTGGATGCAGCGTCCTCACATTAAACAATAAGTAATGTTTTATTTTACATGAAAATGTAGCTTACCACTTTACACACTTCCCTCCTCCTCTCTCTGTATTGTGAGAGCAAATAGATTAATCACACAGAGAGAAGTGTGTAGGGGTGTTTTTAAGGCAGTACTGTAGGGTCAGCCCCTCCTCTGGAGAACTACACTCAAAAAGAGAGACACTTCAACGGGGGAATATACCACACTAGCAGAGTTCACCCTACAAAATGCTGCCCCTACCTCATGTCTCAAGACATTTTGTGACTACTTGGGATTCACGAGGATTAATGAAAATTACACTGCATCCCTTTCCACCGAACCCATGAATGAGTCTTGAATGTTGAAAAATTGCAGGGATTTATTGAGCCTTGAATCAATTAGCAAATAATTATATGGTAAATTTGTCATGATGCAGTTCAATCAACCCATTCCTAAGCATTCAGAAAGTAGCTACTCCTTCTCCTACATGTCAGTTAACAGGAGTGGGAAGAAGAAAGAGGCTGAAAATTTCAGAGGACAGTAGATTTTCCCATTTTACTTAAATATTCACCCGGTATTAACAATTTATCTCCTACACGAAAAAGGATGAGAAACAATACTGCATACATAAAGACACGAAATATGGTTGAATACAACTTCAGACTGTTAATGAACAGGTTGCCGTGCCTGTACAAAGAAGGGCATGACATGCCGTCACAAGATATTGCATTTTTTAATAAGTGAAAAGCAACAGCCCATTACCACTTTCCATTTTCATCTTACCTCTCTCTAACAATTACTCATCTCATTATTGTACCAGAGTAACAGCCTACAGCCTCTATCCTCAACATTCCCCAATATTCCAAAGTAATAGTATACCTTTCCTGCCCTTACTCCACTACACTCAGGCCCCCATTACGATGTTGTTTGGAAACTGCCCTGAGCGAATCGGTTTCAGACTAGTCTCTAAACAAATTGGGTCCTGTGAGTCCAGACAACTGATTACGATGCCTCCCAACATCATTCGATCAGACTTGCATTGACTTCAATTGGAGCCTGTGTTCTGAACGAGAACACAGGCTCCCATTGAAAAGAGGGCTAATTGGGGAAAACCTTACACCCTGTGGCTGGCACCCCATGGTGCCTGCCACATTGTGCATGGTTGGAAAGACCACGGACCACATTCGGCTGCCTCCAGGTGAAGGGGGTCTGCAATGGGCCCCCAAAGACCGATTCCGCAAGCCGGGCAAACTGAATGGGACCAGCTGTCCAAATCGGTCATCGTTATCGCTCGTCCGGAAACCATGCCCATAGAGCTGTATGAATCAGCTCTGAAAGACTCGGGCTGTCCCGATGCCTTTCAGAACCAATTTAGTCTGTTCGAACCGCTGCCGGGCATCGTAATTGGTCATTGGGAAAACTGTACGAATCAGTGGGAAACAAGGGCTCTGAATCAGATTCGGTAATGCCGAATCCCATCTGGAGCTCTTCCTAACAACATCGTTATTGGCCCCTAAGTTGTGTGTGCATGAATCACTTGCTTCAGAAGATCTGTGCCCCACAGCGTGGTCCACAATCAGGCTTTTTATGTGTACAGAGGAAAGGCAGAACCGAAGTGTGGAAAGCTGTGGAGAATGAGAAGGGACTTTAGACTGAATTGGCCAGTGGCTATGAGGGGCTTCCCCTTGTGCAAAGCATCATCACCTTTGAGTAAGCTGTCTCGTAGCATGACAGGAACAAGGTAATTGTTTTAAAGACTGTCATTTACATCAGTGGTAGTTACAATCTGATACAGGTTGGTTAGATGGAACACAACAAGAAAGTTTGCTGTCAACATCTTTGTTTGCAATGTAAACAAAAGGTCAGTGATGAAAATGCACCTTAGCCTGTCTAGCCCGACCTCTATCTTCTGAATCTTTTGAGATCTCCTGATTCATCATCTCAAAGATTCATGCTACTACTTCCAGAGTTTCAGTGGCATCCAGTTTATCTAATAACAAGCCATACATTGACATGCTTGATGTTGCCGTAATCAATTGTACCTGGATCACGTAGCTGTGATCTTTCTTTGCCTATTATGACATCACCTGCACTACGTCCCCTTGTATTCCCATCCATGGCTATACTATTTCACCTTTCTTTGTTGCAACATCTCAGTTTACTGAACAACTTTACATATGATCGATTTGTGTCTTTTATGGAATATATTTGTAAACAATAGTATTGTATACAATGCTTAATTTGAGCCGGTGGTTTCTGGTGTTTAGCACCCGCACGTAATTTTAAAAATCGGCCCTCATGACAGTCTGCCAGCTGGTGGCGATGTTTGTCTACTTTAGTTGAGCTTGACAACAGTTGTTTATTAATAAAATATACATTAGAATTACTAACATTGGCTGTCCATGCCATTCTTTTGGCTTTGTGGTCCGGGAATAGCCGAATTGTCACACTTGTAGGATGATGGTTAGTAGTTCTTTTGGAACTGTCATTGGCAGCACTGGCAGGAGCATTGAATGGTGCACGCTGAAGTGGCTTTCTGATGAGGGCCCTGCCACTTATTTTTTTGCAAATTAAGCACTGATTGTATATTAGCCTGTAGCTACTTTAACCTCGAAAACTATTTTGTTCACATCTATACATAATGACTAACAGCATATATGTTTTTTTTTTTATAAAAAGATTTTTAAAGGATTTATCGAACCATCACTCTATGACACCCCCTCAGATGCATATTGAAGTCATCCACGCATTCTGAGGTTTTGGTTTGACCTGGTAAATTATTTTTTTTAAGAACAGATGAATCTTAATGATGTCTTGTGTCATTCAGGAAACGAAGTTACTAATGTAATTTTAAGACATTAAAATAGCCCTAATGTTAACAAATAAACCGGAGGAATACAATTGGCGAAATTAGCCATAGGATATATTTGTCATTTAAGCAGATAGGAGGCTGTGCTTTAATGCATTTGAAAGTAAGTTCACATTAAACATTTAAATTTCACTAAATGAATTTACCTAATTTCAGGGCTTGCTTATTTGTCATTTCCCTGCAATTATGATTGCTTTCACCAATCAAGCAACTCTTATTATCTGCTGTATATCTTTCAACTGCTGCCCACACTCCCCTTACCAATAGCATCTGAACGCTAGTAAACTTAAATTTGCTCAACATTTTTTGTTGAATATGGTATGTGTGAGAGGCGTATGAACTTTTAATTAGTTTGCCTTCTATAGCTCCTTGCTTGAAGGTCATGAAAACCTAACAAACCGATTTAACATTGGTCGATTTTTGTGCACATTAAATGTTGGTTATTATGGAGTGTATTCTGCAGTATCATCTCTGCTTCCTAAAGCAAAAAGCAACACAAAAATATAATGGCTTCATAAACCTTTAAAGCCTGAAATCAAGTGTTTCGGCTTTTCTTCCCAATAGGTAGGCGATTCACAAATCTTTTTTATGCCGAAGTTTGATTTAGTAGTCAAAATCAACAGGGTTATACCCAAATCACCCTCTTATACCTAGGTATGGGACGAAAATTATACTATAGAAAATGGTATAAAAGGAAAAAACACTAGTGAGAATTATTCTTGTAGGGTCATTGTGTTATGTTATGTTGTATATATAGATTTGTTCTGTCTAACAATATTTCATATTTTGTGTGTTTATTTCATTGATCAGATGTCTTTACGCATGTGTATTTTGAAAATGTTTTGATATATTTCTTAAAATAATATGAATTTTGGAGTGGGTAATTAAATGTGCTCTTCTCATAAACTTTGTTATATATATTTTCCTTTTATACCATTTTCTATTGTATGAAGTTTGATTTACTGTGTACTATAGTAGCAAGTTACAAATATATTGGTATAGTTACTGAGCAAAAGGCAGTGAGTATTGTTTTGTGGTACTTAAAGTTATGGTAGTAAGAGTTATTGATTGTAATTGTGTAATAGAAATATAACATAAAAATTACAATTGTTTTTGTGGTTTACATTTTTGTTTTTTTTTGTTTCACAACAAAGACATTTTTGGATTATATTGTAATTTTAAATGCATGTTTTGCTAAGTATAAGTAAGCTTTCACCTTTATTTTAATATTGAATTTCATTTGGCTTTATGTGTAAAACATAAAAGAATGTAATAATTTAGTTAGAATTCAGAAAAGCATCACAAAGTAGACCAGCACTGTAATATATCCACATATATACATGTGAATATGAAGGTATGTTTAGGAATTTGTTTATTTTTCTAAATAAATTGTATAGTAAATAATAATACGTTTTTGTAGTTTCCACCATATTTCTGCTGTAACATAAAGTTGTAGTGCGACGATGATAAGGTAGCAAAATCAAATTTGTACAAAAAAATAAGCTGTATGGTTGTTTTTAAATGCGCTCCAAACCTGTATTTTTTTAACTTTTTATATGAAATGGTAGAAAAACATGATCCCCTCATCATCAAGAACAGGAAGAGGGAGAGGGAGAGGAATGGAAGGACGTATTGGCACATGAGGAGCAAGAGTAGAACAGGAGAGGGATGCTCTGCAGTTTTTCACGTTGCCGCTAGGGGAACATCTATTTTAATGCTTCCTTGGTAGCATCTGATCTGTGCCAGAAAGCATCTCCCATGGCACAAGGCAGTATTATTCTTTTGAGACAAATGGCATGAAAAACCTCTTGATGTCCTACCTCTCTAAAAGATGGTCCTGTACGCAAAGGAGGCGGAAACAGGAGGTTGAGGATGTGGCTGCAGGAAGTTCATCACCACCAAAACAACTGGACTCTTTATGACCTTCCACCTCTGCAGCCTCCACTGCAACTGCACTACCAGCCAGTACATTGGTTGGCATATCTGTACCTCCTGCTGGTACTGCATTGTCTGTACACATGTTGAGGTGAGACAGGGGCATAGTGGAAAAGTGTAGTTACAGCTACTTACTGCCTACTGTGACATAGAGTCGTAGTGACCGGTGAGAGTAACGGTAACACTGCTCAGCAGCTTATTATCGCTCACCAACGTGCTCCCAATTATCCCTAGTTTTTTTCACTCTTCCTTCCACTACATCCTGTATCACTTCCTTCTTCTTTTATTTTGTTGGTCATGCAGACGTGTTAGGAGAAAAGAATACTAAAAACAAAACAAAACTTACAAAAAAAACCTATTTTTAGAACTAATACATTATTTTCAATAATGAAGATTTTGTGCCCATAATAACCATATTTCTCACAGGTAAATTCTTTATATAATAACAGAGTAGTATATATCAAACAAATGTAAGTGCAAGGTCAGTTTTACACATTTGTTTAAGTTGTATTTTGGGGCATAGGGTACTCTACACTGTTATATTGAGATTTGATCTTCATGTTTGTGATGTTAGCTTTACCCTGTCAAAAGAGTGTTATGTACTTGAGAAACTTTTATTATAATGTTATTAACTATTATACAATAAGTAATGTCTGTTAGAGTACAGTGATTAATGTGAAAGTGACGTCCTGGTTTTTCTACACAAGTCTGAACAAATAGGGATTTGTAATAGAAAAAGCCTTTACGTATATAACATAGTCAGTCAATCATCAATCAGGGATTTGTAGAGCTTACTATTCACCTGTTAGGATCTCAAGTCGCTGAGGGGAGGGGGGTTTCAGGTAGCTCTGGCCATCCAAAGAGCCAGGTCTTGAGGCTCTTCCTGAATGCTTGCAGTCTAGTAATTTTTCTAATGTTGAGGGAGAGTTTGTTCCAGTTCTTGGACGCGATGTAGGAGAATGATCTGCCTCCCACTCTGGCTCTTTGGATGCAGTGCATTTCGGCCAAGGCTTGGTCAGCGTAGTAGAGGTTTTTTCTCTTGGGGGCGTAGAAGGAGATTCAGTCATTCAGGTATTGGAGTCAGGTGTTCTGGAGGGCTTTGTAGGCATGTGTGAGCAGCTCGAAGGTTACTCTTTTTTTGACGGGGAGCCAGTGGTGGTCTCGTAGGTACTATGTGAAGTGGTCTTGTCATGGGATGCTGCGGACGAGTCTGGCTGGACAGTCTAGAGTTTTTGTGAAGTAGGGATTGATTCATTCCAGCACAGAGAACGTTCCCGCAGTCCAGCCTGCTGCTGATGAGTGCCTGGGTGACGGTCTTACTGGATTCGAGGGGATCCATTTGAAGGTCTTGCAGAGTATGAGGAGGGTTGGAACTCGACTTTGGTGCCCCGAGCAGGGCTGCCATGGGTGCACGTCCTCCGGTTGGAAGCCGAGGGGGCACAGGTGCCCCCTGTTGATCCCTGCACCCCATGGCAGGCACTTTGAAGTGCCTGCCACGGGGTGCAGGGATGAACTGCACCTCCTATTTTACAATTAGAGCATTTATTCTGGCCGGAATACATGCTCTCATTGTAAAGTATAGGCCTGCAATAGAAAAGTGTCCGCTTGCATCCTAATTAGTCAGTCCGACCTTTGACCGAGACGATGTCAGGCGGAGGAAACTCTGCCAGGCATCGTAATGAGACCCCAAAGTCATTTATAATGAAATGGGGTCCAAAAATAGCTAAAACAAGACCACTTTCTGCTGTTTTTAGATTTACTAAGAGATTAGGACACAAGCCAATCAAAGAATTGCTCTATGTTTTTAAAAGTAAATCCGGTTTCTCTTTTTAGGCTGGTGTCTGGGGATATATCAACTGTTACTCACTGCAATTAATAGAAAATACATTTATAAGGAGACTGCTTGAAGTGCCTCAAACTACTTCTGTATCTTTTTGCCATGAGGAAGTTGGATGGGGTCTATTAGGTTATATACAATTGCAGCCATTGTTGCTTTGGATAAAAATTTGGAATAACCTAGAGGCACATTTTTGAGGGCAGTGCTGACAGATTGCATAAATCTGGATAACTACCTATAGATAGCCGGTTCTGATTCATCAAAATAAGCTTTGCCAGGATGGGCACCCTGGAATATTTTACCAAATCCAGACACTCTTAGTAAAGTTTCATCTATTACAATTAAAGACATTTTTAACCAATATTCTGAGCTGCCTCGCCTGGTGAATATTTATCCGGATAGATTGAGTTACATCGATAGCCCCAAACACAGCCAGCACTTTATTTGCAGTTAATCCTGAATGAGAGGCAACATTTTCTGCTGAGTATGTTTTGAATAAAAACAATACACTTTTTGGCAGCCTTCTTCACTCAGGGCACATGGTTTCCTTACTAGTTGAAGACCTGGGTATTTGTGAGGTATCAAGTGCTCATATGGCTGTCACATATGTGTATTCAAGAGCAGGGTTTTCGCCTGTGGTGAATTCAATGATGGAAAGATACACCCACTTTCCTGGTACAATTCTGAAATTGAGAAACAATGTCTAATTGCATGAAGCACACACCATTCAAGTCAATCAACAATTTTCCATTGTTGTATTTTATTTTCTTGAAGCCTAAGCTTGATTGACTTGAATAGCGTGTTCTTCATGCAATTAGACATGGTATATTCCTGGTTCCCTCCCTGCCCATATGGCAGCATTACATATCAAAGAACCAAGCACAACATCTTATTCTGTACTTGCTATACCCGCCAGAGGAGACAATTCCTTTATTCTTAGCATTGGAGACTATTTCCTACTAATTGGCTCTGACCAATTTATTATCCCTAGGAAGCATAAATACAACATATGCAGTACTAAATTATATTTTAACTGTACTTAAGATTCGTACCAAATATTAGACTATGACTATTCTTTTATTAATGTCTTTTTAATATTCTGTCTGGAAATATATTTGATTTTGTTCAAACTCTTATGGCTCAATTGAGTCTAATAAAGTATCTTTGACTGTGCATTTTTAATTCATCAAAATCCTATATTTTGCTACCGATTGTTAAACGTGTTGATACAAGTTGGAATTCACAGTGTGGACAGAATTTTGTCTGCACAGCCTTATATATTATATTTTGTATACAAAGTTGATTTGTTTTGTGAGATTGGTATACATACAATTGTTACCAAATCAGTTACAGTGGAGCATAAATGTTAGCAATGCACACATTCATGTGCCCAGGAGTCGCTTGCAGAGAAGAAATCAGAGTTAAGCTGGGACTTGTTAGCTAATATTTGTAGACCAGCCATTCTGAATTATTGACCGTCTTGCTGTTCATTATTAGAAAATTGAACTATATCTATACCTACCGTATCTCTAATTTTACTTGTAGAGTGGCATATGTGGTTGGTAGGAAGAATATTTTCATGAAGATTTGTGAAGGCCTTGCAGAAACAGTGATTTTAATGTTATTGTATTAGTTCTTTGACTAATGGAAAGTATAAAAGTAGATTAGCAATGACATTGCTTTAGCTATTAATGCCAGTTTGATTAGTTTACTTATATCCAGAAATTTTTGTGTTTCATTTTTTCATTTGAGTTTGTTTGAATTGTTCATTGTTATTGTAGTTCCATATAGTTTTTCTTTGAAAGACATTGTAGGCTTGCTCACTATAGGATATTATTGTTTTTTAAACTCTTTTTATTAACAGCGCTCATTCTAGTTGACATGTCAATCCATTGGTCACATTGCATCAGACAAACAGGCAGTGTGCAGTATAAAGAATAGTCACCATTAACCATTATCTGGACATTCAAGGTAAAACCCATTATCCCAGGCCACCCCCCAACTAAAGGATATTATTCACCCATATGTGGAGCGTTTGTCTTTTGCAAACAAATTTGTTTACTGACACACTCAGTGTCTCCATTAATCTGTGTGTCATCAAAATCGATAATATAAAGGACTGTTATTTTTCAACACGAAACAAAACAACATACAGCATTTCCTCCTTGAATACTGTAAACCCAATTTTGCTGATTGCTTAGTCTAAGCTTAGTCATCGTGATTTATTTATCGAAACCACTTAGGGCAAATAAATTGGAAATTGCTCTCTTCAAATATATGAATCTCTGATAAATAAGAATCTTTCTGTGTATCCCAATATTTTTTTAGCTGTGTAATTTGATCATATTGGACCACAATATATTTCATTTCTTCATTTGTTGCAGACATTATGAAGGCTACTAAGAATGCCATAGCTCCAATAATAAGTCTTTCATCTGCATGTAAATTACAATGTAAAACTACAGGAAATATTTTACACAACTGTAAATATTTCTCTAGCCCTGCTGTCTGAGACACAGATTTTCCCATATTTTGTCATTTTGTAGCTAAACTTTTGCTTGTATGTTTAGTCCATGACTATCAACATTTTCCTTACAAGATAGAAGTAAATTAATGTTTTCCTGATGAAGCATCTAATTATTAATTTCAGGACATTCTTGAAGAGTTGGCATTAATCAAACCATGGGTTGTGAAAAAAAGATAATGCATTACTTCAGCAGTGAAGCTGTGGAAACAATGGGCCTGATTCACAAAGGGCCTCCACATTCATGGCAGAGGTCCTGCTGTCTCTGGGAATAATTTTTTCAGAGATTCTACCCTGAGTGCAGTGAGGCCCCCACAAAGGTGAGGCCTCTGCCACTGGTGTAGAGGCCGTTTGTGAATCATGCCCAATCTACTTATACTTTGCTGCTTTGAATAACTTTTGAATCTATTGCGAGAATGCCAAGGTGCAATATTTTTGCATATCATTCCTTAATAGCTTGGCTCATATTCTTTGTTACTACTTTGTATGTAAAATTAAGTCAAATGTTGACATTGCCTATACTTCTCAAATCATTTTGAGTTTGCTCTTGCAGAGTTTGTATGAAAATTGGTTCCCCATTTTAAGTTTAATAAGTCTCTGAAAAGATAACCAGATTCCATCCAAACAGGATTTCATATGATTTTCTCATTATTTCTTGCATTCGCAAAAGAGCAAAAAACAACATTAAGATTGAAATCCTACTGACATCTATGATTCAAATGTTTTTTTCAAAACCCTCCCAAGTTCTTGACATGGATCAGTATTTATTTTCAAGTATTCTGAATTTGTTATAATGCTCAACAGGCAGTTACAGAGGGCGATGTAATGCAATTCCATTTATGTTACGTGCTTCTAATCCAGTAGGTAAAGTACAACACAGATACATTTGAATTTGTAGCTTCATGCTCATAAACGATTCAGAAAAGGGGGTGGTGATGAACAGAGTGTCTGAATTAAGCAGACCACTCTTACCCAGTCCAAAGATCAGGGCTTGATCCATCACCGTTAGTTATCTCACTGCACCATCCCAGCTCAGAACCTGGCTATATGCAAATCAGTCTGTCCCTGGCCCAGTGCATCATGGGAACAGGGCAGACTAAACTACCAAGCCAATTCTTCACCAGAAAGGAGACAAGCTACCGGGGACCGGTTTCTGGCATTTCAGCCGTCTTCGGCCCGGCTTGCTTGAATCCTGATGGTGCAGTGAGAAAGGGACTCATGTCTGAGTATACCCTGCCACACCTATAGTGGCCAAAAACGATTCAGAAAAGGGGGTGGTGATGAACAGAGTGTCTGAATTAAGCAGACCACTCTTACCCAGTCCAAAGATCAGGGCTTGATCCATCACCGTTATTTATCTCACTGCACCATCCCAGCTCAGAACCTGGCTATATGCAAATCAGTCTGTCCCTGGCCCAGTGCATCATGGGAACAGGGCAGACTAAACTACCAAGCCAATTCTTCACCAGAAAGGAGACAAGCTACCGGGGACCGGTTTCTGGCATTTCAGCCGTCTTCGTCCCGGCTTGCTTGAATCCTGATGGTGCAGTGAGAAAGGGACTCATGTCTGAGTATACCCTGCCACACCTATAGTGGCCAAAAACGATTCAGAAAAGGGGGTGGTGATGAACAGAGTGTCTGAATTAAGCAGACCACTCTTACCCAGTCCAAAGATCAGGGCTTGATCCATCACCGTTATTTATCTCACTGCACCATCCCAGCTCAGAACCTGGCTATATGCAAATCAGTCTGGGTGATGGTCTTACTGGATTCGAGGGGATCCATTTGAAGGTCTTGCAGAGTATGAGGAGGGTTGGAACTCGACTTTGGTGCCCCAAGCAGGGCTGCCATGGGTGCACGTCCTCCGGTTGGAAGCCGAGGGGGCACAGGTGCCCCCTGTTGATCCCTGCACCCCATGGCAGGTACTTTGAAGTGCCTGCCATGGGTGCAGGGATGACTTGCACCTCCTATTTTACAATTAGAGCATGTATTCTGGCCGGAATACATGCTCTCATTGTAAAGTATAGGCCTGCAACAGAAAAGTGTTCGGTTGAATCCTAATTAGTCAGTCCGACCTTTGACCGAGACGATGTCAGGCGGAGGAAATGAGACCCCAAAGTCATTTATAATGAAATGGGGTCCAAAAATAGCTAAAACAAGTCCCGTTTCTGCTGTTTTTAGATTTGCTAAAAGATTAGGACACAAGCCAATCAAAGAATTGCTCTATGTTTTTAAAAGTAAATCCGGTTTCTCTTTTTAGGCTGGTGTCTGGGGATATATCAACTGTTACTCACTGCAATTAATAGAAAATACATTTATAAGGAGACTGCATGAAGTGCCTCAAACTACTTCTGTATCTTTTTGCCATGAGGAAGTTGGATGGGTTCTATTAGGTTATATACAATTGCAGCCATTGTTGCTTTGGATAAGAATTTGGAATAACCCAGAGGCACATTTTTGAGGGCAGTGCTGACAGATTGCATGAATCTGGATAACTACCTATATATAGCCGGTTCTGATTCATCAAAATAGGCTTTGCCAGGATGGGCACCCTGGAATATTTTACTAAATCCAGACACTCTTAGTAAAGTTTCATCTATTACAATTGAAGAACTTTTTAACCAATATTCTGAGCTGCCTCGCCTGGTGAATAATTTATCCGGATAGATTGAGTTACATCGATAGCCCCAAACACAGCCAGCACTTTATTTGCAGTTAATCCTGAATGAGAGGCAACATTTTTTGCCGAGTATGTTTTGACTAAAAACAATACACTTTTCGGCAGCCTTCTTCACTCAGGGCACATGGTTTCCTTACCAGTTGAAGACCTGGGTATTTGTGAGGTATCAAGTGCTCATATGGCTGTCATATTCAAGAGTAGGGTTTTCGCCTGTGGTGATTTCAATGATGGAAAGATACACCCCACTTTCCTGGTACAATTCTGAAATTGAGAAACAATGTCTAATTGCATGAAGCACACACCATTCAAGTCAATCAACAATTTTCCATTGTTGTATTTTATTTTCTTGAAGCCTAAGCTTGATTGACTTGAATAGCGTGTTCTTCATGCAATTAGACATGGTATATTCCTGCCTCCCTCCCTGCTCACATGGCAGCATTACATATCAAAGAACCAAGCACAACATCTTATTCTGTACTTGCTATACCCGCCAGAGGAGACAATTCCTTTCTTCTTAGCATTGGAGACTATTGCCTAGATGCATCAACCTTTTTAGGAAGTGCAAACGGTGCGAATCGCAAAAATCGGCCGTTTGCACTTCCTAAATTGGTTTCTGGGATGCATCAAGCATTTTTGGAAAATCGCTATTTTTAGCGAATTCCAAAAATGCGATTGCTTTTAAGGAATCGCAAATTTGCGATTCCTTAAATGCAATCCATCATTCTCAAAACATTTGCGATTTTACAAATTGCAAGTGCAAATTACCACGAAGTTGAACTTCGTGGTAATTTGCAAAATTGTTTAAAAACGCACAAAAATGCATTTTTTAAACTGTAAAGTTACAGACACACATGTCCTTAGGACATGTGTGTATGTAACTTACAGGTAAAAGTGCATTTCATGGGTGCAGGGGGGGGTCATTTGGACCCCCCTCTCCACCCTTGAAATGCTTTGTTGAATTCCGATTTCAAATAGCGAATTCGCAATTCCCATTCATTCCTATGGGCATTTCAGCCCATAGGAATGAATGAGAATTGCGAATTAGTTATTTGAAACTCGCAATTTTATTGCGATTCGGTAAAAATTGCGATTTTTACCGAATCTCAATAAAATTGCGAAATAAATGATGCATTGCCATTTGCGATTCCTTATTTGCGATTCCTTATTTTTCGCAAATAAGAAATCGCAAATGACAACGTTGATGCATCTACCCAATAGTCCCACTAGTTGGCTCTGACCAATTTATTATCCCTAGGTAGCATAAATACAACATATGCAGTACTAAATTATATTTTAACTGTACTTAAGATTCGTAGCAAATATTAGACTATGACTATTCTTTTATTAATGTCTATTCAATATTCTGTCTGGAAATATATTTAATTTTGTTCAAACTCTTATGGCTCAATTGAGTCGAATAAAGTATCTTTAACTGTGCATTTTTGAATCATCAAAATCCTATATTTTGCTACCGATTGTTAAACGTGTTGATACAAGTTGGAATTTACAGTGTGGACAGAATTTTGTCTGCACAGCCATATATATTATATTTTGTATACAAAGTTGATTTGTTTTGTGAGATTGGTATACATACAATTTTTACAAAATCAGTAACAGTGGAGCATAAATGTTAGCAATGCACACATTCATGTGCCCAGGAGTCGCTTGCAGAGAAGAAATCAGAGTTAAGCTGGGACTTGTTAGCTATTATTTGTAGACCAGCCATTCTGAATTATTGACCATCTTGCTGTTCATTATTAGAAAATTGAACTATATCTATATCTACCGTATCTCTAATTTTACTTGTAGAGTGGCATATGTGGTTGGTAGGAAGAATATTTTCATGAAGATTTGTGAAGGCCTTGCAGAAACAGTGATTTTAATGTTATTGTATTAGTTCTTTGACTAATGGGAAGTATAAAAGTAGATTAGCAATGCCATTGCTTTAGCTATTAATGCCAGTTTGATTAGTTTACTTATATCCAGAAATTTCTGTGTTGAATTTTTTCATTTGAGTTTGTTTGAATTGTTCATTGTTATTGTAGTTCCATATAGTTTTTCTTTGAAAGACATTGTAGGCTTGCTCATAATAGGATATTATTTTTTTAAACTCTTTTTATTAACAGCGCTTATTCTAGTTGACATGTCAATCCATTGGTCACATTGCATCAGACAAACAGGCAGTGTGCAGTATAAAGAATAGTCACCATTAACCAATATCTGGACATTCAAGGTAAAACCCATTATCCCAGGCCACCCCCCAACTATAGGATATTATTCACCCATATGTGGAGCATTTGTCTTTTGCAAACAAATTTGTTTACTGACACACTCAGTGTCTCCATTAATCTGTGTGTCATCAAAATCGATAATATAAAGGACTGTTCTTTTTCAACACGAAACAAAACAACATACGACATTTCCTCCTTGAATACTGTAAACCCAATTTTGCTGATTGCTTAGTCTAAGCTTAGTCATTGTGATTTATTTATCGAAACCACTTAGGGCAAATAAATTGGAAATTGCTCTCTTCAAATATATGAATCTCTGATAAATAAGAATCTTTCTGTGTATCCCAATATTTTTTTAGCTGTGTAATTTGATCATATTGGACCACAATATATTTCATTTCTTCATTTGTTGCAGACATTATGAAGGCTACTAAGAATGCCATAGCTCCAATAATAAGTCTTTCATCTGCATGTAAATTACAATGTAAAACTACAGGAAATATTTTACACAACTGTAAATATTTCTCTAGCCCTGCTGTCTGAGAGACAGATTTTCCCATATTTTGTCATTTTGTAGCTAAACTTTTGCTTGTATGTTTAGTCCATGACTATCAACATTTTCCTTACAAGATAGAAGTAAATTAATGTTTTCCTGATGAAGCATCTAATTATTAATTTCAGGACATTCTTGAAGAGTTGGCATTAATCAAACCATGGGTTGTGGAAAAAAAGATAATGCATTACTTCAGCAGTGAAGCTGTGGAAACAATGGGCCTGATTCACAAAGGGCTTCCACATTAATAGCAGAGGTCCTGCTGTCTCTGGGAATAATTTTTTCAGAGATTCTACCCTGAGTGCAGTGAGGCCCCCACAAAGGTGAGGCCTCTGCCACTGGTGTAGAGGCCGTTTGTGAATCATGCCCAATCTACTTATACTTTGCTGCTTTGAATAACTTTTGAATCTATTGCGAGAATGCCAAGGTGCAATATTTTAGCATATCATTCCTTAATAGCTTGGCTCATATTCTTTGTTACTACTTTGTATGTAAAATTAAGTCAAATGTTGACATTGCCTATACTTCTCAAATCATTATGAGTTTGCTCTTGCAGAGTTTGTATGAAAATTGGTTCCCCATTTTAAGTTTAATAAGTCTCTGAAAAGATAACCAGGTTCCATCCAAACAGGATTTCATATGATTTTCTCATTATTTCTTGCATTCGCAAAAGAGCAAGAAACAACATTAAGATTGAAATCCTACTGACATCTATGAATCAAATGTTTTTTTCAAAACCCTCCCAAGTTCTTGACATGGATCAGTATTTAATTTCAAGTATTCTGAATTTGTTATAATGCTCAACAGGCAGTTACAGAGGGCGATGTAATACAATTCCATTTATGTTACGTGCTTCTAATCCAGTAGGTAAAGTACAACACAGATACATTTGAATTTGTAGCTTCATGCTCATAAGCGATTCAGAAAAGGGGGTGGTGATGAACAGAGTGTCTGAATTAAGCAGACCACTCTTACCCAGTCCAAAGATCAGGGCTTGATCCATCACCGTTAGTTATCTCACTGCACCATCCCAGCTCAGAACCTGGCTATATGCAAATCAGTCTGTCCCTGGCCCAGTGCATCATGGGAACAGGGCAGACTAAACTACCAAGCCAATTCTTCACCAGAAAGGAGACAAGCTACCGGGGACCGGTTTCTGGCATTTCAGCCGTCTTCGGCCCGGCTTGCTTGAATCCTGATGGTGCAGTGAGAAAGGGACTCATGTCTGAGTATACCCTGCCACACCTATAGTGGCCAAAAACGATTTAGAAAAGGGGGTGGTGATGAACAGAGTGTCTGAATTAAGCAGACCACTCTTACCCAGTCCAAAGATCAGGGCTTGATCCATCACCGTTATTTATCTCACTGCACCATCCCAGCTCAGAACCTGGCTATATGCAAATCAGTCTGTCCCTGGCCCAGTGCATCATGGGAACAGGGCAGACTAAACTACCAAGCCAATTCTTCACCGGAAAGGAGACAAGCTACCGGGGACCGGTTTCTGGCATTTCAGCCGTCTTCGGCCCGGCTTGCTTGAATCCTGATGGTGCAGTGAGAAAGGGACTCATGTCTGAGTATACCCTGCCACACCTATAGTGGCCAAAAACGATTCAGAAAAGGGGGTGGTGATGAACAGAGTGTCTGAATTAAGCAGACCACTCTTACCCAGTCCAAAGATCAGGGCTTGATCCATCATCGTTATTTATCTCACTGCACCATCCCAGCTCAGAACCTGGCTATATGCAAATCAGTCTGTCCCTGGCCCAGTGCATCATGAGAACAGGGCAGACTAAACTACCAAGCCAATTCTTCACCAGAAAGGAGACAAGCTACCGGGGACTGGTTTCTGGCATTTCAGCCGTCTTCGGCCCGGCTTGCTTGAATCCTGATGGTGCAGTGAGAAAGGGACTCATGTCTGAGTATACCCTGCCACACCTATAGTGGCCAAAAACGATTCAGAAAAGGGGGTGGTGATGAACAGAGTGTCTGAATTAAGCAGACCACTCTTACCCAGTCCAAAGATCAGGGCTTGATCCATCACGGTTATTTATCTCACTGCACCATCCCAGCTCAGAACCTGGCTATATGCAAATCAGTCTGTCCCTGGCCCAGTGCATCATGGGAACAGGGCAGACTAAACTACCAAGCCAACTCTTCACCAGAAAGGAGACAAGCTACTGGGGACCGGTTTCTGGCATTTCAGCCGTCTTCGGCCCTGCTTGCTTGAATCCTGATGGTGCAGTGAGAAAGGGACTCATGTCTGAGTATACCCTGCCACACCTATAGTGGCCAAAAACGATTCAGAAAAGGGGGTGGTGATGAACAGAGTGTCTGAATTAAGCAGACCACTCTTACCCAGTCCAAAGATCAGGGCTTGATCCATCACCGTTATTTATCTCACTGCACCATCCCAGCTCAGAACCTGGCTATATGCAAATCAGTCTGTCCCTGGCCCAGTGCATCATGGGAACAGGGCAGACTAAACTACCAAGCCAATTCATCACCAGAAAGGAGACAAGCTACCGGGGACCGGTTTCTGGCATTTCAGCCGTCTTCGGCCCGGCTTGCTTGAATCCTGATGGTGCAGTGAGAAAGGGACTCATGTCTGAGTATACCCTGCCACACCTATAGTGGCCAAAAACGATTCAGAAAAGGGGGTGGTGACGAACAGAGTGTCTGAATTAAGCAGACCACTCTTACCCAGTCCAAAGATCAGGGCTTGATCCATCACCGTTTTTTATCTCACTGCACCATCCCAGCTCAGAACCTGGCTATATGCAAATCAGTCTGTCCCTGGCCCAGTGCATCATGGGAACAGGGCAGACTAAACTACCAAGCCAATTTTTCACCAGAAAGGAGACAAGCTACCGGGGACCGGTTTCTGGCATTTCAGCCGTCTTCGGCCCGGCTTGCTTGAATCCTGATGGTGCAGTGAGAAAGGGACTCATGTCTGAGTATACCCTGCCACACCTATAGTGGCCAAAAACGATTCAGAAAAGGGGGTGGTGATGAACAGAGTGTCTGAATTAAGCAGACCAATCTTACCCAGTCCAAAGATCAGGGCTTGATCCATCACCGTTATTTATCTCACTGCACCATCCCAGCTCAGAACCTGGCTATATGCAAATCAGTCTGTCTCTGGCCCAGTGCATCATGGGAACAGGGCAGACTAAACTACCAAGCCAATTCTTCACCAGAAAGAAGACAAGCTACCGGGGACCGGTTTCCGGCATTTCAGCCGTCTTCGGCCCGGCTTGCTTGAATCCTGATGGTGCAGTGAGAAAGGGACTCATGTCTGAGTATACCCTGCCACACCTATAGTGGCCAAAAACGATTCAGAAAAGGGGGTGGTGATGAACAGAGTGTCTGAATTAAGCAGACCACTCTTACCCAGTCCAAAGATCAGGGCTTGATCCATCACCGTTATTTATCTCACTGCACCATCCCAGCTCAGAACCTGGCTATATGCAAATCAGTCTGGCCCTGGCCCAGTGCATCATGGGAACAGGGCAGACTAAACTACCAAGCCAATTCTTCACCAGAAAGGAGACAAGCTACCGGGGACCGGTTTCTGGCATTTCAGCCGTCTTCGGCCCGGCTTGCTTGAATCTTGAGCCCTGATCTTTGGATTGGGTAAGAGTGGTCTGCTTAATTCAGACACTCTGTTCATCACCACCCCCTTTTCTGAATCATGCTCATAAGCAGCAATTACTTGGATAAAAAAAAGCTTTTTCTAGTTCCTCCTTGGCAGCTTACATATTGTAATGTAGGTTAAAAAGTATTAAATTGGCATATCCTATGTTGAAGTCCATGATCACCTAAGTTCTTAATGTTGTTGTAGATTTGTAATTGTTCAAAATGTATCTGTGATACTAAATAGTTCATAATCTTCATAACTTTTTTAACTCTGTCCATTGCATGTTGAACCTTGTGCATCGCAGCCATGGCTTTATTCTCAATTATTAGTTGTGCAAGTGGGTATGACGTTTTAGTGTTAGTAATTGTTGCACTATTGCATTGTATTTCTCCAATAATGCTATTCTTCTCAGCTATTTCTTGTTCTAACATTTCTATGTATGTCTGAGATTCAGGTACAATGTTGTTCATATAATCATGAAATGCATTTTCATTTGATTAAAATGGTCTTTTACTCTCTTCTTCTTTCTGTCACAGTTTAAATAATTGTAGAAGTGCTAAATAGTCAAATTAGTTTTTCCTCCGGTGTCACAACTCAGTTTCCGATGATTAACAAGAGTAGGATTTGGAATGAGGCATTAAACATTCATTGGTACCTTCAACTCATAATTGTTCAGCATTTATACTTTTTACAACATCATTGTGATATGTCTAGAACTCATCAACCTCTTAGAGTGGTTTTCCAAAAAAGGACTTCTGGTCAGGTAATATGTGTCCAACATATTTGTCTTCAAAATGTCTTTGTTACTCAGATCAAAATATGCAAAGTATTACATTTCACTGAGACTTTTGAGGACTCTTTAGTGAGAGGATGACAATCCCAGGCTAAGCCACATTATTGCCCTGTATTTGGTATATAAGGTTGGAGGACTCAAATGGTCACATGTTTCATAGCTACTGACTTCTCAGTGATATAGCACTTGAAGGCTAAATTGGTATAACTTTTGCAGAATGTTCTGCAGAAATTTCTTGCCATACTTCCTCATATCAGTTTTGTGCCTTGTTAATGTAGTAAGTAACATAACGTGCCACCGCTGTAGAGTTATCCACAAAAATGTGTATATCCATAATAGCATTTGACATATATAGTATTAAGAAGTTGTAGTCATTCATCCTTTCTGATGATTGTGAAAATTGTAAGTATTTTTGTGGGTGTTGCCAGACACAATGCCTTACAGATAACATGAAATTGTTAAATCTTACTTGCTGTAAGATTGGTCTTGGAAATCCAAAGAAACATTTTGGGTAATATTTGGATTTGTTGCAATATTTTCTTAAGCAGTATTTGCCACAATGTATCTGATTGAAAACATACAACTTGGTGAAAAGGTTTCTTGTTTTGTTCTTTATTAGGGATATTGCAAGTGACCTAACATTCTATATATTCTCAAACAGATTCATCAGAGTCATATCCAAACTTAGATGCATCATGAATCCACAAAAGCATACAAATGTGTGGAGCTCTTCCTGCTTGATATTCTTTTTTCCAAAATAAATCAACTACTTCGCCAAGGGGCATTTTCTTGTTGTTGGTTACGTATTTAAGCATGTTTGAAATTTGTGGTTGAAATAGCAGCAACCATTAGCAAGATCCATATAACATAAGTCAGGTGTTGTTTTGATGTTACTATTTGTAATATTAGCATGTGCTTCAAGTGGAAATTGACATATGTTGTCCCGTACATACTCAGCATAGCTTACAGTAATAAACCAAGTTGGTAATTCTATGTTACTAAGCATACATATAAATTCTCAATGTCTTCAAGACGAATATTCATTCATCCTTCTCTGACATAAGAAAATGTTGATTAGATTATATTCTAGGCATTCATCTTTGTCCTGCATGTTTTGGAGAAAATCATACCATGTTATATTATTGAAGCCAGTCCCAGTCCACATGACATGTGAAACAGCATAAGAAGTGACAGAAAGTTTACTTTTCTACAAGAGTGTGAAAATATAAGGAATATCTAGGCGAAAGCCTGATTCTTCTGAATATAATATTGTAGATTGACACTCTGAAATAGAAATTTGTACTGGTTAATCATCACATTGTCTACCTTTCCCAGTGGGGAATAAACGTGGATAACATCTTCCTTCCAAACTTTTCCCAAACACTAATTGTCTCTCCTCTAGCTTCCCTCATTCGATAGAGTTCTAAATCATCACCCATCATATCTCTCAAGTATAGTTGGTGTATACTGTAATGTCTAAACACTTCTTTAGCATGATCCCGAATGATCATTTGAATTTGTCTAGTACCATTTTCTGTCCCAAAGGATAAGTAAGAGGTGAGATAAAGTTTTCCATGTCCAAGTCTTGGCAGTAGATATTGTTTTTCTAAGGTAAAATATACCAGAGTGGCTGGATATGGCTGCCAATAGGGTAGCCCCCCTCAGCCCCCTGATATAATGAAAAAACGGGAGCAGCAAGACAAAGTCATCTACAAGAACCGAATTGAGGGAATAAACATTAGCCCTAGTTGAGAAGTCTGCATATTGGACCCAAACAATTGAAACTACTACCTCTGCCAAAGTACTTATCAGGGTGGTACAGCAAATGTCCAAACCTGTGAGTTGGGAAACTCGAAGTTTCACCAACATAATGTAACCAGCTAGCTAACTTCTTTCAACACAAAATTGTGGATATCTATGATGGGCTAGAAGAAAAAAAAAAACTAATTTCTTGTAAACCCCGGGTAGAGGTAAAGACATCAGGGCCTAAGGACCAAGAGTCAAATTTACTCTCTGTATTTCTGTCCCTTACCTCTGAGATGGTGAAATAACATCTCCTCAACACTAAATCCAGGTCACCCCTGGAATCTTTTTCGCCAGCAATCCTACATTTGGTAGCTGTCACTGGGGCTTGCCCTCTCGTTAATTCAATGAACAAAGTTGTTCTTTCTGGTTCCTAGCCCCGCCAATTGAAAGGGGCAGTGATCGGCCCCTTCTAAAAAAAAAACTACTTGGATAGCAAGGATTAAAATAAAATACTGTTCAATGTCCCTGCACCCATGTTCAGTAAAAAATCCTCTAGAATTATCCCAAAGGCCATCTGATGGAATTTGCAGGATAGCAGGAATGGCTGGATAACTCCCAGTTCGGTTTCAGGAAACATAATGTAATTGCAACTGTGTTAGTCACGCTTGGATGAGGGGCAAGGCACAGCATTGGTACTCCTAGATCTATCCACTGCATTAAATACCATCTCCCCTTGCTGCGGTTTGATCACATTCAAGATATCGGCATCACACACCAGGCCCTGGCCCTTCTGTCTTCTTTGCATATGGATCATTCACAGAGGATGCTGCAGTTCTATTTGGAGGTCTTCTCCCTACAGTATGGAGTGCTGCAGGGCTCATCATTAAGCCCCACACTTTTCAACCCCTATGTTTCTCCACTTGCTGCCACCTTACAGGCCTATGGAATGTATGTGATATATTATGCTGATGACGCACAGAACATTGTGTTGACTCCCAATAACTCTGCCACCACTGCAGGTCATTTCTCTCAATGCATGTAGGGAGTTGTGAACTGGATGTTAAGGAATTTCCTGAAAGTAATTGGTGATAAAACTGAGGTGCTACTCTTTGGGTCTCATTCCTCGAGTTGGAATAGCAATTGTTGTCTGGGCATTTTATGTACCTGTCCTCTCCCAGTTAAGAAGGCTAAAAATCTCAGGGTAATCCTAGATACTGAACGTACACTCAGTGACCAGCCTAATTGCACTGTGGTGACCTGCTTCTGGCTCATAAGGGTTTTTTAGGAAAATGTTACCTTTTATGACCTTGCCAATGTGAAAGCAGGTTGCAGTGGCCCTTGTCTAGTCCAGGCTGAACTATTGTAACTCCCTCTAACTTGACCCCAGTCTCAGCACTTAGCACAAATGACAAGTAGTACAGAATGTGCTTGCCAGACTGATTCTTGTTATTCCCAGGTGCCAATCAGCTACTGAGGGCCTGGGTGACCTACACTGGCTCCCCATCAGAAAGTATATTATGTTTAAAGCCATCTCTATGGTGCAAAAGGCGCTCTGTTTCCAGAGTCCAGCATGGATTAAAGGTATGTTTCACTTCCTTCTATTGGCACACTGTAACCTGCTCACTGAGCATAGAACCTGGAAGAAGAGATGGGAAGATAGACTCTTTTCTATTGCCACAGGCAGACTCTCTTCCATAATCCCTGACAGCAATCTCAGAGATGCTGCCTTTAGAAAGACACTTAAAACCTGGCTCACCAAGTTATAGGCAGCGTTTTCCTATTTTATGGTGGGTCTATTGACAGGATCTAGTTCTGGATGGTCAGCTACAGAGCCTTGATGCCCCCTGGTAATTGTTGCACTCAATACAATTCAAATCAAATACAGTTGTTTGAACCCTGTTCCTGGGAATGGCCTTTTTACAGGGTTATCCCACACTTTTTACTTTCTTCCTCTTCTGTTTTTGACTTTGTTTTGCTGGTGTTCTGACTCTGGGCACTTTTTCACTGCTAAAGTGCTTGTACTCTGTGTCTAAAATGTAACTGCATTTGGTTTCTCCCTGATTGCCATATGTGATTTACTAAATAAGGCCCTAGTACAGAGCAGTCCATGTACCAAGGGATTAACAATCAAATGCTACTGTGTACCTGCAGGACTGATTCTGCCACTCACATGGGTAGCCCTTCCAACCTGTCTCTGGCTTGCCACTGCAGAGCCTGTGTGTGCAGCCTTAAACTGCCATGTTTATTTATTTATTTATTTATTTAATGGTTTTATAAAGCGCGTAGTAACTCAGTGAGCATCCCAGCGCTAACCTACTACTCCCAGGGTATTCAGCCGTCTAATGAGATGATGTTTAAGGGAAAAGGAGAGTCTTTCGAGCTTTCCTGAACTGGAGGTAGTTCGGTTCTGTCCTGAGTCTACGTGGTAGGTGGTTCCAATGTTTGGCCGTGTGTACCGAAAAGCGACGGCCACCGGTCTAGGCTTTTTTGACTCTGGGGACTGAGATAAAATTTTCTCCGCTGGACCGGAGATCTCTTTCCGCCTTGTAAGGGATTAAGAGTTCTTTAAGGAGAGGGGGGGCATTATTATTGAGGGTTTTGTGGGCCAGACATAGGGCCTTGAAAACGACCCTTTCTCTGACTGGGAGCCAGTGAAGGGATTTAAGAGCTGGCTTGGCCGAGGATCTTGCTGGTGTGCCCGTAAGAAGACGGGCGGCGGCGTTTTGGACTTTCTGCAACGTATTGAGGGTAGCTTCGGGAGCTCCAAGGTAGATGGCGTTACAGTAGTCCAATCTCGCCAGAATTAGACCCTGAATGAGGAGCCTCCTTGCGATTACGGGAAGCAAGGGAAAGATCTTCCTACAGGCTCTAAGAAGACCAAAGCATGTCCCTGCCGTCTTTTTAGCCTGTGTTTTAAAGCTCATGTCCTTCTCAATCCACACACCTAGGCTTTTGACCTCGTCCTTGGGTGTGGGAGGGTCGCCCAGGCAGCTGGGCCAGAGGTGAGGTGGCAGGGAGGGCCCCTTGTGACCCATCAGAAGTATCTCAGTCTTGGACCCGTTCAGCTTTAACGATGAGAGATTCATCCATCGGTGGACTTCGGAAAGACAGCTATGAAGATCAGAGGGGGCGTGATGGGGGTGTGATAGGGTTACAGCCAACTGAGTGTCGTCGGCGTAGTTGATAATTGACACGCCGAACGAACTGACTCTCTTCTCCAGTGGGGCCATGTACACGTTGAATAACGTAGGGCTCAAGGATGAGCCCTGCGGTACTCCGCATCGGAGGGGGATGATGGATGAGTGGCTGTCGTTTTCCCAAACCTGGAAGGAACGTCCTGAAAGGAAGGATTTCAACCACTTCAGGGCCGTGCCTTTTAGTCCAATCTCTCCCAGCCGTTGGATTAGGGTGGGATGGTCTACAGTGTCGAAGGCCGCACTGAGGTCCAGGAGGATCACTGCCACTGATCCTCCCGTATCCAGGATGCTTCTGGCCTTCTCCACTGCAGCCAGGAGGGCGATGTCGGTGCCCTGTCCTGGACGGAAACCTGTCTGGGAAGCCCCTAGAAGGTTATTACTCTCTAGGAAAAGAGACAGTTGCTTGTTTACCAACTTCTCCACGATCTTGCTATTTCCTGGGAGAAGGGAGATGGGCCTGTAGTTGGAAAGGTCCTGCGGGTCTAAGGAAGGTTTTTTTAGGAGGCCTTTGACTGCTGCCGCTTTCCAGCTGGGGGGGACTGTTCCCTCCGAAAGGGAGGAGTTAATTAGGGCCGTGAGGGGGGGGATAATGATACTCGACACTTTTTTCAGGAAGCGGAGGGGTGCAGGGTCGAGAGGAGAACCACTTTTAATTGAGGCCAGAGTTGCCTCTACCTCTTCCGTTGTTACTGGGCCAAAGACATCCAGGGAGGGTTGGGGGCTAGCGGACCGAGGGGAAGGAATAGTGGGGGTGATGGTGAGGTCCGGATCTGTGTGAGCTGATTCGGGGGGGGGGGGTATGGCAAGGAGTATTTTTTGAATCTTCTCGTCAAAGAAGGTGGCTAAGTTGTTGCATTTGCTTTCAGCTTCTTTGGGAGTGAGAGGTTTGAGTGGGGGGTCGGGGGCGTGGAGGAGTTCTTTAAGAACGGAATAGGTTTCATGAGCCGAGGAGGCAGCATTTTTAATTCTGTTCTCGTAGAAGCCGATTTTGGTATTGCGTAGCTCTTTTTTATAGGATTTTACAGAGGTACGGAATGTTTCTTTATTTCCCTCTGTTTTTTCCTTCCTTCAGAGGCGTTCATTCCTTTTACAAGCCTTACGCAAAAGGTTGAGTTCAGGGGTGTACCAGGGTGAGGGATTAACTCTCTTGGTGTGTTTCAGAGAGTGGGTTTTAGGCAGTATGGCGTCGAGCGATTGGGTGACCCAGGTGTTAAATTCCTTGTCCCCTGTTATGGTGTCTTGAGAGGGGTAGGGAGCGTTTTCCCTAAGTTTGGCTGCCCAGACGTCTGGTTCCAGTTTCTGCCATCGTCTGGTGTAGGTTCTAGTATGTTCACAAATCCTCCCTTTTATTACATGTAAGGTACCCCTAAGGTAGGCCTCGGTAGCCCAATAAACAGGGCGGAGTGTCTTTGAAAGGTAGGATATGTGCCATTGAGTTTTACATGTCCTGGTAGTGAAAAACTGCTAATTTCATTTTCCACCACAGCAAGGCCTATCTCTCCCATAGGTTAGCATTGGAGCTGCCTTGTAACACTTTATAAGTGTAGCTTCCAATTGGGAGCAGATAGAAATTAGATTTTGATGTCTCTGGACTCACAATTTAAAAACACATATTTTAGTGAAGTTATTTTTTAAGGCAGGTATGAAAATGCCTCTTTAAGAAAGTTCAGAATACAAAACAATGAACTCGACTCCGTACTACCATACACTCCTACTACACATGGAGTAACGAACAGTCAACTCAATTCAATTCAAAAAGCTTTATTCAACAGCTTGTCATAAAAGCATAAAACACCCTATCTTTACATCAATAAATACTAAGCTTAAGAATACAATCAATTATTAAAACTCACATTAAACTAGTTGTGCTGTCACTTCATATTTAAGAAGAAAAACATTGATACTAAAAAACTTTACATCCATAGATCATAATTAATTGGTATGGTGCACATAAAATCGCATTACATTGTCTGCATCTCCGCAAACTAAAGTACGAGTGAGTATGATCCATTCCCTCCCTAGGAATTTTGCTCCCGCAATCGCTAAGTGTGGAGAACAGTCTGTTTCCAATATTCTGAGCGCCACAAGGCACCTGCTTGTCCCTAAGTTCTGGCACGCTGGTTTTAGCCACCTTTTTCTTGGGCGGTCATTGAAAGGGCAAACAAACAAAAAATGCGAAACATCCTCAACTGAGACTTTGCAGTTGTGGCATTTATTGTCCTGGTTCAGCAACCACTTTTGTGTGAAAGCATTAAGGGGCATAGTTCCAGTTCTAAATTGGAAGTACAGTTTTCTGTCCATGGGTCTTGTAATGAGGTCCCAGTATGCTTCGCAGGATGGAACAGATTTAATCTCCAGGAATCGACAGGTTAACTTGGAGTTTGGTATGGAGCAAAAAACAGATTGCCAAATCATATCCCAATACATTTTTTTCAGGGTCTCCTTAGGTGGGAAAGCAGTTGTATCAATGTTGGCCCAGAGGTGATCAAGATGAAGTTTTACTAGCAGGCTCCGGATTTCTTTTAGCCATACAATTTTGTGAAATCGGTCCGATTTGATGATGTCCATAAGTGCAGAGGCGTAGTGGCCTAGCTCCGGCGTTGACATAATCCGTCTCCAGAATAGTAATGGACGCAGCCGAGCCAGGTCCTCAATCTTTTTCCTTCCCAGATCAAGCAATAGGGGAACAATTGGTGTACTCTGCGGAACACCCACCAGGCGCCGTAGAAACTTGTTCTCGGCTAAAGTCAATTCCCTCAGGTTGGAAAAACCCCACAATCCTGAGCCATATAGGCAAGCACTTAGCACCTTCATGCTATAAATCTCCAGAACTGGAGATATAGGTTTGGTTAATGGAGTTTAATGTTTTAGTGCTACAGCACCTGCTACTTGTTGAAACTTTAAGACTGCAGTGTCTATATGGGTCTTCCATTTCATGTTGCCCTGCAGGGAGATGCCTTAGTATGTAAAAGCGCCAACCTGTTCTAAAGCAATCCCGTTGTAGGTGATTATGCCCTTAAATGCTTTGGCGGAGTTCATACACATAAACTTAGTTTTGGAAGTGTTTAACTATAAGCCCCGAATCTGGCAGAAATCCCCAAATGCATTTAATGCCTTCTGGAGGCCACTAGGGGTTTGCGAAACCAACAGCGTATCATCGGCAAACATAAGTACGGGCACTCAAACCCCATCTAGTATTGGAGCATCAGTAGGTGATTTCCTTAAGTAGTCCACTATGCCATTAATATATATTGAAAACAAGGTGGGGGCCAGGACGCATCTCTGTCTAACCCCACGCTCTACGAGGAACAGATCAGTTACTTCGCCCTGGGCCCCCCCACCTGATCCTGGCATAGTTATTTTCATGCATGCGGACTAACAATGTCAGTAATTCGGGACTGATACCAGCTTCCGTAAGGACACTCCACAGTTTTTGTCGTGGGACTAAGTCAAATGCTGACTTCAGGTCAACAAATACAACGGACCGTCACTCAAGGTCACATTTTTCCAATATAAAGCTAAAAAATAAAAGACCTGATCAATGGAGCTTGTTAGTGGGCGGAAACCAGCCTGAAACTGAGACAAAATGTCCTTCTCAGTTATCCATGCTTGTAGTTTATTTTGCACTAAACGGCCCATCAGCTTTTGAGCAGAATCAATGAGACTGATGGGTCTGTAATTGCTGGGTAGTGCCTTCTCACCTTTTTTAAAAACTGGGATAATTTCCGCTCCCTTTCAAGAATTTGGTATTGGTGCACCCTGGGCGAGCGAATTGGCTAGCCAAGCAAAGTATTGGCACCATGAACCCCGGTCGCTTAGAAATACATCGGCCGGGATTCCGTCCTTGCCTGGCGCTCTCCCCCCGGCCACCCCATCTAATGCTATATTCACATCACCCAGGGTAAACAATTCCCCTCTAAAGAAGACCTCGGGGTGGTGTATAATGGCAAGGGTCTAATTTACATGAATACTGAGGCTTAAAAAAGTCTACCCATAAATTCTTTGCAACATTGTTTTGGGGGCGTTCTGCTACCCCCCCTCTGTCCCATTTAACGATTGCCCAGAATTCTTTTTGATTCTTTGGTGAACATGCAAGCTTCAAGTCAAGCCAATGATTTTTGTCCCATTCCCTTTTTGCTTTAATTTGGGACTTTCTATATGCGTCCCTGGCCTTCCTTACTCCTTCAATGTTTCTACTCCTAAGTTCAAAACCAAGTTTCAGTCGTGCGCTTCTGCAAGATTGGTCATACCACCCCTGCCTGGGAGATGTTTTTACTGCTAAATCGTGCTCCAGGTAAAGCCGGAGGTGGAGTGGCGGCCATCATTAACAAAAAACATCATTTTGTTAGTCGCCCGTCCCTGCTGCTACCTGGCACCGAAAATTTAGTCATAAAAACCGATACAGAGAAAGGCGCCATAGCCCTGGTTTTACTTTACCGTCCCCCACAAACTATGCCCGCCTTCCCCTCAGGACTCGCCGAACAATTAGCGTCAATCACATTGAAATACCCTCATACCATCCTTATCGGAGACTTTAACCTGTGGTTTGACAACCTGGACACTGATACCCAAGCAAGAGAATTGTATGACCTACTCACCGACATCAATATGATCCAATTCATACAGTCCCCCACTCATGAGAAAGGCCACCATCTCGACCAACTATGGTTGCATAATCTCACTCTATCATCCATCTCGATTCAACCCTGCATTTGGTCGGACCACCATTTTGTTCATTTTTCCCTTCAAATAAGGAGACAACACCAGACTCCTCCTCAGACTGGAGGGGAAACTCGCAAATGGGGGGCGATAGATCCTTCTGCCTTTCTGGATACCCTGGTCTCTACCCTGCCACCATTTGACGACATGGGGGACGTAGATGACATCCATAAGGCGCTCTTTTAGTGGATCCAAAGCGCTGCAAATATTCATGCTCCCAATGTAAAATTTTCCCGCTCACGCGACAAAGAGGCCCACAAATGGTTCACTGCGGACCTCAAACAACTTAAACTAGAGGTCAGGCAAAAAGAGAGAATTTGGCGCAGGAATTATCTTTCACAAGATAAAGAGGCTTATTGCTTGAGTCGCCGCCTCTACCAAAAAACCATTCTCCAGAAGAAGACCGACTATTTTTCAGGTATAATTCTGAAATCTCAGAACCAAACTAAAGATATCTTTAGAATAGTGAACGACCTCTGCAACGATGAGCGTACATCACTACCTATCGTACAATCTCAAGCTTTATGTGATGATTTGAATGATTACTTCATCAACAAAATCATTACCATTAAACAAAGTATACCATCACACTCTGCCAATAACATCACTGAGGACACATATATGAACCCAGAGACCTTAGACCTCATTCCCCTGATCGATTCCATACAATTGTCCGAACTCCTTCTACGGGTCAAATCAGGTTCACCCAACAACATCTGCCCTCCTTCTATTTTTAGAGAATTAGCCTCAGAGCAGAACCAAACCTCCTACGGTTCAGGAAGTCTCTCAAAACCCTACTCTTCCCCTGAGCCATCATCACTCCTGACTATCTCCCCTTGTGAGTAAGAGGTTCAGCGCTGGGATACCCTCTGGGTGACTACGCGCTCTAGAAAAACCTTAAATAAATAAATAAGGCCTATCCCTTCCACATGCACTTTTGCCTATTCTCAATGAGTCTCTGAGACAAGGTAGAGTCCCCGCAGATTTCAAAAAAGCCCTCCTTATACCTCTGGTGAAAAAACAAGGGAAGGACCCGTTGGATTTAACCAACTATAGACCTATTTCCCTGTTGCCCTACCTCTCAAAAGTGCTGGAGGCCCATGTCTCTAAGAGTGTCTCCAATTTCATCAAGACCACCAACTATTTGGAGCCTAATCAAGCGGGATTCCGCCCGGGTCACTCAACAGAGGCGGTGATCCTGGCGGTCCAGGACAACCTTAGAGCTAGCGCGGATGCTGATCTGCATCAAGCCCTGGTGCTGCTTGACCTCTCGGCGGCGTTCGACACGGTTGACTATGACATTCTGATCAACCGTGTCGAACAGGCCGGCCTGAGAGGACCAGCGCTGAGTTGGATTGCTTCTTTTATTGAGGGTCGGACGCAGGCAATCCAACTGGGCAGCTTCATAGGCACCAGGCATATGTCCACCTGCGGAGTTCCGCAGGGGTCGTCATTATCCCCCTTATTATTTAATCTTTATTTACGCCCTCTTCTTCATTCCCTTAAGAAATTTAAAGTCACGGTGTTCAACTACGCAGATGACTTACAGCTATTATTGCATCTTAATATCCCTGACGCTGTGTCCGAATTTCAGAACACCATGAAACACATCCAATGCTGGATGAACGAAAACCATCTAAAACTCAACCCGGGCAAAACAGAATTACTTTTGCCCGGGAATAGTTTATCCAGCTGGAGTGTGAACTTCTGGCCTGCAGACCTGGGCATCCCCCCTGAAAAGTCCACTGCTGTAAAGAGCTTAGGCATCACGCTCCAATCGGACCTGTCTTTAAAAACTCAGGTGGGCGCCACGGTCTCAGCAAGCTTTTTCCAAATGAGGAAAATAAAAAAAATTGCTCACCTTCTCACTCAGTCTGCCTTAACCCAGGTCATTATGGCCTTAGTCATGTCCCGTCTGGATTACTCCAACAGTGTCTATCTGGGACTTCCAGCGGGCCTGTTGAAGAGACTCCAACTAGTCCAGAACCAGGCGGCCAGACTTATCCTACATCAGCCAAAATGGTCCTCTATCAAATCAGGACTCGAAAAACTACACTGGCTTCCCATTCCCCAGCGTACAGCCTTTAAAACAGGCTGCATCATCTTCAAAGCCACACAAGAGAAAGGCCCTGCCTTTATTTGTAGCCTGATCTCTAAATATACACCTACCAGAAGTCTGCGCTCTGCTCAAAAATCCTTACTGGAGGTGTCTCGCTTTAAAAGGAAGCGACAGGGAGGTAGCTGCTTCCGCCATCTAGCAGCCTTACTTTGGAATTCCATTCCCTTACCGATCAGGCAGAGCAAGGACTTACTCACCTTTCGTAAAGGATTAAAAACATGGCTGTTCTCTCAAGCTTACCATTAAGCCACTATTAGCTCGGTGTTATGTTGGACTGATCCCTCACCTCTTCTATAGCGCCATGAAGCCCACGGGCGTACGAGCGCTTTATAAATTGATTTTAACATAACATAACTGCCTTTCTTTGGCCTACTGGTTTTAAAAAGAACCCTTGAAGTTTGGAAAAGAACTCAATGTGAGCTGCTTCCATAAATTTAATAAAATTAGGTTTGGTACAATGTTGTTTTATCGTGGCTACCTCATTGGCTACTACTTTCTTTAGGTCCTCTAATAACTCTGGCCTTTCAACCAATCTGCCCCACCTTACGCGTCGCTGATTATTAGTAGAAACTATATCCAGGGTCACTGCGCCTCTCCCTAGACTTGGAGCTTGCGACCCCCTGTTATGTTGTAAATCCACACATAGAGGATTGTGGTCACTTTCCAATCTAGGTTTAATACTCATGTCTAGCAGCCTATGCCAATCCCTCACATCCACCAGAATATAATCTATGCGGCTTTTAGCCCTTCCATTATCAAATGTGCAGCTCCCCTGTTGGTCCGACGGGGTAAGCCCATTTGCTGCTCTAAGCCCCCTTGCTAAACACATGCTCTTAACTTGGATTGCTACATTCGTCCATCTCTTGACCAACGGCAGGTCCAGTTGGGGCACTCCCCATTTGCTATCCTCTTCTGAGGACAAAGCACAATCCTCCTGTCCCCGAGGTTCGAAGGTGGTGTTCATGTCACCTCCCACCAAGATGGATAGATAAGGTGGGAGATGCTTGAGATCATTATCGAGCGCTGTTATCACCTCAGAAGTGTTCCCACTGCAACTCCCCTGGCATATATATTATAAAGGGCCGTCCCTTGGCCATTTGCCCAGGTGATCGTAATTGACAGTATATCGCTGGATTTAAGAAATCTTTCCTGGATTTTAAAATGCAGTGATTGTCGTACCCAGATTATCAATCCTCCTGATGGCCGCCCTTTGAGGTTTTGTTTTGCCGGGACATAAAAATTTAGAAATCCAAACCGGTGAACTGGGTTCAGTGCCCAAGATTCCTGGAACAAGATTATATCGTAGTGTTCGATAAACTCACACCATTCTGGGGAGGCCTGTTTATTTGCTATTCAGCAATGTTCCATGAAAGGAGGGATAAACTTCCATTATCTATGTCTGGATTGGCTAGATCCTGGGTTAACATTACATCGTAGCTCGAGGACTCCACCCCTGTATTTAATAATAAACTATGTGTCCTGTTGCCACTAAATTTGCTAAGGTTTAGCTTGGGCGACCCACCGGGAACCCCCACCACTATGTTCGCATTCCTCTTTACCAAAGCGTCCTGGTCAATCCCTCGCTCATTTACATAGTATTCTACCCTGCTACCGGACGAAGCTGCATTATCTGTCTCTCTCTAGTCGCAACTTGAACTTTTGTTATCGAGCTTGACTATATTTGGGAGTTCGACAATTTCTGTCTCATGAAGTCAGTCGCATTCATTTAGGTTTGATAGCGCCGAGAACCTATTTTCAAGAGTCACGCCCCAACTACTATTCGAACAACTCCTATTCCCCTTATTAGCCACAGTATTCCATTTTGTTCTTAATATGGTAGGATTCAAAATGTTACCTCGTCTAGTATAGAAGAAGTCCAATGTTAAAGGAATAATCTCAGCTGTTCTACGTTGGGGTGGGTATATGTTTTACAAAATGTTCGGGAGAATGTCCGGGCCTGAAAGATGCAACACCACACAATCTCCCCTAAATTTTTTGTGGCTACCCCCTATCCATTCAACTCTCCTTGCTTTAACTATCTCCTCTGCCAACTGTTGCATGCCCCCAGGTGAGAACGCCATATTTTGGGTTAGCCAATGCAGTGCCTTACTTATCAGGGAAGGTGTAGTTTCTATTTGCCCGGGCTTCAAATGAGGAACATTAGCCAAAACCAAGACCAGGGGGAAGGCCTCAACAATAGGCTCTACTGGGCCTTTCTCTGGACAAGATGCGATGTGCTTATCCCTTGGTCTCGAGGAATCCCCTTCAGCTAAATTCTGTCCCCCTTCCCCCTGATGATTTGTCGTAGGTGTAAGGGAAGTTACATTCTCTCTGTCCCCTGGCAGATGGACTGTTGGGGCCATTTTAGGCATTACTCTGGATACTACTTGATTTGGAATGTCTCCCACTCTTCTAGGGTCTTCTTTAATAGCCCCCCTAATCGATGCACCTCCTCTGTTAATTGGTCAATGTTGGCCAACAATGGTTTTGTGATAGCCTTTATCTTAATATCCAACATGTTTACTATTCTCTTGAGATGATCTTCGTCCAAGAGTGAAATTCCCCCTTTAGGCCCCCGACCATCTACTATGTCGCTCTTAGTGGGTGGGGTGTTTTTTTTTTTTACTTGAGCGCAGCCCACCACGCTTGGGATGACCCTTGTCCCCCTTGTACCCCCCGCTGGTTGCTCTTGGTGCAGGTACGGGTACCGGGGGCTCATCCTCTATTAGTACTAGCTCTTCTTCAAGTATATTCTCTATGTCAGTCTCAGCTAGTGCCACTACAAGTTGTGTTAGTGTGTTATTATCAGGCTGGTCCTGTAACGAGGCATCGTTACTAATGTCTGGCTCACATGTGTCTACAGGCATGTCTACAGGCATGTCTTCCACCACGGTAGAGGTAGGGGATAAACTCAGGCCCAAGGAGGACCTTCTATCATTATTAATTTTAGTAACCACCTGGACCAGATAGTTGTCCATGGTGTTTGGTACTAGGGGGGTCTTTGGCTTAGACATGTCGCCTAAACGCAGAGAATTGCCCTCACCCCGATATTCCCAATAGGTATCAGCAAATCGTGTTACGATTTTATCTCCAACACTCTACTTAGCTACAGCAACAAATATTTAACAAAGGCAACTCACAATGCTGTTTCAAGCAGAGAACTTGGCCCAGTCCAGTCACGGCTAGTCTCGGACTGTCTTAGACTGTCCGCCCTTTGTCCGGGCTTCGTCCGGCACGTCCCGCGCGCGTCCTCGCGGGACGAGGGACCTGTCGGTCTTTTATGCGCCTCCTGGCGCGCTGTGTATTGGCGTCGTCAATTAACCCCGTGGGATCCTGGGGATGGTAGTTGGACCAGCGGAGCCAAGCCCGGCCGGTCGATTCAGGGAGCGATGGGGCAGAGCCAAGTCCGGCCGCTGATCAAAGAGGTAGGAGCACCGCTGCGAGTCTGCCTGCAAGGGACACTGCAAAACAGGGGACTCGGCCCCTGACGGTCTTTTATGCGCCTCCTGGCGCGCTGTGTATTGGCGTCGTCAATTACCCCCGTGGGATCCTGGGGATTGTAGTTGGACCGGCGGAGCCAAGCCCGGCCGGTCGATTCAGGGAGCGATGGGGCGGAGCCAAGCCCGGCCGCTGATCAAGGAGGTAGGAGCACCGCTGTGAGTCTGCCTGCAAGGGACACTGGAAAACAGGGGACTCGGCCCCTGTTGGTGTTTTATGCGCCTCCTGGCGCGCTGTGTATTGGCGTCGTCAAAAACCCCCGTGGGATCCTGGGGATTGTAGTTGGACCGGCGGAGCCAAGCCCGGCCGGTCGATTCAGGGAGCGATGGGGCGGAGCCAAGCCCGGCCGCTGATCAAGGAGGTAGGAGCACCGCTGCGAGTCTGCCTGCAAGGGACACTGGAAAACTCTTTTATCTGTCCGAATAGAATTTTTATTAGACCATTCCTGTTTCTTTAAAAGTTAATCAAAACAATGTTTTAATTTTTTTTGGACTGAAAAAGAAACATAGACTTATCAAATTCACAGATGAACTTACACGTATATACAATTCACAATAACATATACTTAAAGACAAAAATAGACTTAGACACTGTGAAAAAATTATTAGCAACAGCTTGCAACATGACAAAATAAGCAAATGAATTCATACATTAATCTGATGCAAAACACATTTTTAGAAAAATTTACATCATATACAAAATTTAGTAATAAACATGAACATATCCAATGTTATGAACCACATATGTTATTCCAGCTCCAGCGTCAAAAGAGTATCAGAACAGTGTATCCATCCTTTATCCAATAGTTTCCTTCAACACTCGCCGCATTCAGAATTAACTAAATGCCTCCCAAAATGCCAACGCGTTTCAAGACCCAGGTGAATAGTACTGGAACTATCATCAGGGCTTCATATAAATGGACCGGATATTCTGTTTTCTAGAGTTGTAGCAGCCTCTCCAGCTCACTAACTCCAAGAGTTTTTGGCTTTTCTGCCACTGGACTTGTTTATATTACTGCTTACAAGGCTCCCTTAACTTTACCAGTATAAATTTCTTTACGGCAGAGTATGTGCAGGACTGAGTTCCTCGAAGACTCTTCATTTTTACTGCATCTTCACCAATTCAAAACTCTGGATGCAATAGACTATCCTTTTGCTCAAATACAGGCGTGCTTTCCCTCACGGGTATTATTTTTCACTCAAAAACGAGAAGGGATTTTCAACTTGTGCACTATGCTGGTTGTGACTCAACTTGGCAACTCATGAGATGCTGAGTTGAGTTACCCTACATATCCTGATGACAAATCACCAGGCTTCCTGAGCTAGATTGAGAGGGAGGACCTGACAAAATGGGTATAAGTACAGGACCTCTGAAACCATATACTCAGAACACTTCTGGGCAGAGAACTCTCTACCAGGAAGAAGAGCTGTTGGTCTGCTAGGAGGGACTGCCACTTTGCTGCTTGCTTTAATATGTTGGCCTGCTTCCTTTGACTTCTTGCCTGGGAGTGAGAAGACTGGACTTTACTCTCTACATCCTGCATCTAAAGGTTCTCCAAGGGCTTGTTTAGGCTTGCCTCCTGTTTCAGAAGTCTCAGTGATATCAAACACTTCACCAGAATCTTTCACCTAACACCTGGGCTCCCCCTGCTGTGAGTCCTGATCTCCCGAGGTGTGGTCCTTTGCCGTCCTGGGCCTTTGGAAGTGAGTGTTTGGTAGTTCAAACTAAGAAACGGACTCATCAATCCCAAAGCGTCATTCAGAACCAGTGCATTCCCTGCGAAACTAAAGCATTGCAGCTGCCTGCACTGAAGCCATGGACACCGCTCACAGAGTGTGCAACACAACAACCTTGACTTGGAATGCAACCCTGACTTTGCCGAAACAGTGTCTCAGAATTACCACTGCTGCGTGAGTCTTGCCGAACACATTGCCAACTTCTTCCATGCCCTGTCTCGATTCAGATGCATTTCCGGCCCGGTGTGGCTTCCAACCGATGCATCGTCTTTGGCCCAGCGGTTCAACATTGACATCTTGGAACCAACACAGAGCGCTCTTCACATCGACACATCAATGACTTTTCCCGATTTTCGAAACCAACTCATCGCTTGTGACAGCGACGCATCACCTCCGGATTTCAATGCATTGTTCCTGAACATCAGCGCTTTCAAGGTACTGTCAGTGGGTCGACATATCTCCTGTGACAGGCCCATGCTCCATCGTGGTTGGACTGAACCTTTGGATTTCCCCCAGTCAAGAACAACCAGATAGCCCCAGTTGGAGCTATTGACTTCTAAGCACTGCACTTTGATTTAATCTTACAAAATCTACACTTGACTTGTGTATATTGGATATTTGTCATTTTCACTGTGTTACTGTGTGTGTGTGTGCACAAATACTTTACACATTGCCTCTTCAGTTTAGCCTGACTGCTCTGTGCCAAGCTGCCAGAGGGTGAGCACAGGTAAACTATTATTGTATACTACACTTACCCTGACTAGAATTGTGGTTCATGCTTGGACAGGGTGCATGCCTCTACCAACCAGAGACCACATTTCTAACATTGATGTTCAGAGGTGAGGTTAGGACTTGTATTTGTGCAATACATACAGTGATTGGTGTGCACTCTTTTCATATCTCGGACCATTACGTACCACTATATTATTTTTCTTTTTTCTCCTTGGCAACCATGTCTCAACCTGGAGAGCCAACCGCTGCACTTGCAGTACTGGCGTTTGAGCAGAAAAAGTTGGAAACCTACATGGTGGCCCAGCTCAAAGGTTTCTGCAGGGATCTCAAATGTTCTGTTAAAAGCCTCTCTAAGAAGGATGAACTGCAAAAGGCGCTGAGGGCCTGGTTAGCAGCCAGGGATGCAGCTGTGCTTCCAGAAGATGAGAATGATGTTGTGGATGAGAAGGAACACAGTTTGTACCTGGGATGGTTGGAGGAGCCAGTGTTGCCTGTGGGATGGAGTGCCAGCCTAAATGGTGGACGAGCTCCGCCAGAGCTGGCAGAAGTGTATTCTCTAGAGGCCTGTCTTCAGCAGAGTTGAAGGACAGGTGGTAAGCCAGAAAGATCAAGTTGGAGTTGGCAAACCTCAAATGGGAGATGGGGAAAAATAAATTGGGTATGGAGGAGAAGGAAATGATTTTAGCTCATGTACTGAGCTTTAGAGAGCTGGACTTGGAAGCCAGGATGGCTGGGTCCAACACAGATTATGTCATCAAAAGTATTATGTCCCATTCTGAAGAAAAGGACCACATACACAGAGTCTTGGTGTCTAATTTCAAGGGGGATGATATATACCATTGATTTCAGGCATATCCAAAACCCCAAATTCTAACACTTGTCAATACTTATTCATTCTTGTCCGTTTGTTTTGTCCTTTGAAGGTACTCCTATGTGCATTATAACACTTTCATATACATTCAGTTGCAGTAGATCAGACAGCATTGGATACATCTACAAATCGTTATGAATAGCCCAGGAAGGCATAAAGTTTTGATCTTGTTCTGCCAGGCAGTATTCGCATATTAGCTGATTGTCACAAAAATCGTATCTTTCTTCCACAATGAGATAAACGCAAACATTTCACCAGGCAATTCTGTTTAAATCTTGTTTCCATCCTCCGTTTTGTCCAGGAGGTCTATAATTTTCATTTGCTTTTCTTAATGGGTTCTCTGGCAGTAAAGGCAAATTTGATTTGGTATTTCCTAAGTGATTTTTTTGACATTGAATATGCCAATCTTGTAATTGTTTAAGTTCATTAATGGCTTTCTTAGTGAAAACAACACCTGTACAGATGCTGTTGTGAGATAATGCACCAACGTATTTACATTTGAAGTACTGTGTAATAATGTTCACTTATGCTGAATTTGAGTGAACAAGAGAAATATTGTGTTGCTGTACTTGCAAGAATGATGTATTGTCAAAGTAAAATGTGATGATGAGTTTTTGTGTAAATGAATGATGTTTGGAGAGCATTTGGATGCGATGGAACATGAGTGGCATGTGTGATTTTTAAGGCAACCTAAAGAATATCCTTGTAGGTTAGTAACGGTCCAACTGGGCAGAGACCCATGTTCTGTATTCATTTAATTATGGTAAGGATAGTTGATTCTTCAAATGTAGATACACAATTTCTCACAGCTTTAGTATGGAAGTATCTTCAATTTTGAAAATGAAAGAGCAATTCTATTCATATATAGGTTGTTTTCACTCCCGTAAATCATCAGCGCATATATTTGTTTATTTCACTGTTTTTCCTCTATCCTACATCCAATCAGCTAGTCCTGTCAGGGGATGCTTTTATTCCTCCCAGGCTGGCTTAGATGGTATTTTACCAATCCAAAGCAGTAAGACACCTTTGTGTTTGAGCACAGCTAAACCTCTCTAAAGTGCTATTATGATAGCGAAACACATGCCAGGGGTTGCTTTCATTCATTTCAGGTTGGCATGGATGGTATTTATGCCAATCAAAAGCTGTAATACTCTGCCTGGAGTGGTAAAAGGCTTTTGTCATTTTACATCTCAGTGTGGATGTTACTGTGCTAATTCTATGCTAAAATACTTTGCTATAGAAATGGCAAAAAGACTTTGGGCCAGATGTAGGAAGCCTAATTCCGGTCGGTAATGGCCGAAATTACCGCATTTCGGCCGTTACCGACCGGAATTAGGCTTTTTATATGTAGGGGCCTAAATTAAGGATTCGGTAATTTACAGAATTGGTAATTTAAGGAATCGGTAAATTACAGAATTCTTAAATACCGTTTTGGTAAATTACAGAATCCTGATATGTAGGGAGCACTCAAATGAGTGATTTTCCCATTTAAGGATTTGTTATTTACCACCAACTACAAGTTGGTGGTAAATTTAAAAAACCCTAAAAAATGCAAATTTATGCAAATGATAACAGTGCCATGTGGCAGACGTACATGCCCTTAGGGCACGTATGTGTGCCACATGTGCACCCATACACAATTCAGGGGTGCAACAGGGTGCCAAAGTGACACCCTGCCACCCTTCAATGTTTCCCCCCTTTTACCAAATCGGTATTTACCGATTCGGAAATTCCTATTCATCCCTATGGGCCTTAAGGCCCATAGGAATGAAAGGGGAATACCGAATCGATAAATACCGATTTGGTATTTACCGAATTTTACAGATTCGGTAACATTTACTGATTGGATACCTACATAGTATTTACCAATTCTAAAATACCGAATGGGTATAATTCGGTATTTTAGAATTGGTATATGCTGAATATCTACACCTGGCCCCTTGTCCCTTTCTAGCTCGGTGAGGATTGTACTGTGCTAATCCTAAACTTAAAAACCTTTCTCAAAAAAACGACATTTGAAGTGATCTGATTCAAAGGACTGCTAGTGTTGTAAGGTGCTCTATACAGGAGCTACTCTCCACCTAAACTTGGTAACTACCCAGAGTTCTCTGCTTCTTTTTTGCATAGTTAATGTGGAATTCTGTTCCTGAAAGGTTTTTTTTTAACTTATACTGGGAGCTCCTTTCTGTCCGAATAAAGCTAAATCTCTCTGAAGAGCTATAATGATAACAAAACACATCAGGGGTTGCTTGTATTCATTCTAGGTTGGCTTGGATGGCATTTCCACCAATCAAAAGCTGTTAATACTATGCCGAAAGTGGTGAAAGGCTTTTGTCATTTTACAGCTCACCATGGATTGCACTGTGCTAATTCTATGCTAAAAGATTTTGTGGGAGAAATGACAAAAGACTTTGTCTCTTTCTGGCTCAGCGTTTATTTGCACTGTGATAATCCTAAACTTTAAAAACCTTTTCTAGAAAAACAGAAACTTGAGGTGAGCAGATTGAGAATGTTGCTGGTGTTTTACTGGGCTCTATACAGGAGCTATTCTCTACCTAAACTAAAGCACTACCCAGAGTTCTCTGCTCCTTTTTTGCACAACTAGATAGATAGAAAGAAAGATAGATAGATAGATAGATAGATAGATAGATAGATAGATAGATAGATAGATAGATAGATAGATAGATAGATAGATAGATAGATAGATAGATAGATAGATAGATAGATAGACAGACAGACAGATAGATAGATAGATAGATAGATAGATAGATAGATAGAATTGAATTGAAAAAGCTTTATTCGAGTTGTACACTCATAAAAGCACACACATATAAATTACATACATTTCTTAAAAACATCAAACAATCTATAACAGTTAGTTTATAGTTAAAAATACATAATACACAGACATAAAAAATTATTTGTCAATTGGGATTAATATAAGCTTTTTCATACAAAGCAGAAACTACATGCATGTTACAGTATAGAAACCTCCGCGTTACGGACCATTCCCGGATTTATACAATAGAATTCATAGCATACATGTTATCCGCATTTTAAATTTAAGATTCATATATATCTCCCAGTTGCTATCTACAAATCAAAACCGTACACAGGAAATTGGGAGGATGTAGAAATCAGAAGGTACTGGTAGCTAGAGCCCTCCTCCTTAGGGACCATGCCCACCCCAAATATTTGGCAGTTCCGACTACAATGAACATTTCAGTGGAAGAACAAATAATTCTTAGCCCCTCAACACCACTTAGTACACCGAGATTCCTACAAACTGGGGCCAGCCAAGATTTCCTTGGATTTATATAAGCCACACATGAGAATAGAAAATGTGCGATGCTTTCATTGGGGGCCCCGCATGACGGGCAACACGCACTACCTCCAGTCTTCCAACTGGACGTCATACACCTCAAGGGGAGAGAGCCTGCCCTTAACTGGAAGAATAATTTCCTGTCTGTTGGGAGAGTTATAGTATCCCAATATTTTTCTAAGGATGGCTGATGTTTAATTTCCAAGAATCTAGCCCCCAAGGATTCCGAGGTTACGCTTCTCCAAAGTTTTTGATCAATGTGGTTCCAATATAGTTCTTTAATACTGGATTTGCTGGGGAATACTTCCCCTAAGGGGTTTTCCCACAGTTTGGAGAGCCCAAGCTCAAAAAGTGCATCTCTTAACGTTTTTAGCCATGCGATTTTGTGGAAAACATCAAGTTTGGCTAATGCTAAGAACCCCTCGGCGTAGTGTCTTATTTCCACGGTTGTCCATAAACGTCTCCAATAAAGGATAGGCCTCAATCGGGCACGGTCAGTAAGCGATCTTCTACCTAAGTCTAAACCAAGCGGTATGAGTGGGGTGCTTTGAGGGAGACTAGTTATCCCTCTCAGGAACCTGTTCTCAGATCTCTGAAGGGTAATAAGACTCTCAAAGCCCCAGACTTCAGCCCCATAAAGGGCTGCGCCCAGGGCCTTTGCGTCATAAACCATGAGAACAGGTTTTATGGGCCTGGTTTTAGATTTTATTTGCTCAAACCTGAGTACACCAGAAATCTGCTGATGTTTCAACACCGCCTTCTCTATGTGTCGTGACCAACCCGGTTTACTTGATATCTCTACCCCGAGATACGTGAAAACATCTACCGACTCAAGCTTAATATTGTTCAAAGAAACATTGGGTCGAGAGTGGCACTTTTGCCCAAAGGCCATCAACTTAGTCTTATTTACATTAACCTCTAGGCCCCGTTCCTTACAAAATGAGTCGAAAACGTTCAAAGCTCTCTGGAGGCCCGACGGGGTTTTAGACACGATCAGGGTGTCGTCAGCGAACATCAGAATGGGGACTCTGATGCCCGCTAACGAAGGTGCATCGACCATTGCGTCCAAAATCCTGTCCACAATGCCATTAATGAACAGGGAGAACAGCAGGGGTGCCATAGCACATCCCTGCCGGACCCCCCGCTCAACTGGGAAGTTAGCAGTGGATTCCCCATTCCTCCCCCACTGGACCTTTGCGTAGTTACTTTCATGCAGACGCATTATCAGCGTGAGCAAGTCAGGTGGGACCCCTAATTTAAACAAAACCTCCCACAGCGTGCGCCTGGGCACCAGATCAAAGGCGGCCCTGAGATCTACAAATGCTACATAGAGCCTTCCTTTGCCCAGGAGTACAGTCCCCCACCGCAACATGGTGAAGCGAAAAATTTGGTCGACCGTACTAGTTGCACGTCTGAATCCTGCCTGAAAGGGGGATAACGCATTATTATCATCTACCCAGGCCATAAGTTTGTCAACCAGCATCTTCCCCACCACTTTTTGCATGGTGGCCAACAAACTTATTGGTCTATAATTTGCTGGTAGTGACCGATCGCCTTTCTTAAAGATCGGTATTATTATTGCCCCCTTCCATATATTTGGGATTTTAGCCCCTTTCGCTAGGCCATTTCCCAACAGGGTCGCGTATTTTGCCCACTGGGCCTTGTCATGTTTAAAGATATCTGAGGGGATTCCATCCAGCCCAGGGGCTTTCCCCCCCTGCAAACTTGCTATTACATGTTCCGCATCCTTGCATGAAAATAAATCACCCTTACAGAATATCATGGGGATTGGTTCTATGGCCATTAGATCCCTGCTCTCAGCATACTGGGGTTTAAAATACTCGACCCACAATGCCTCATCGACATTGTTGTCGGGTTGATTAGAGACACCCCCTCTTCCCCATTTCACGGTTTTCCAGAAAAGCCTGGAATCCTTCTGCCCTGAAGCAGCGAGTAACTCCTCCCAATACTCCTCATCCCACAACTTCTTGGCCAGGCGGATACTATCATTATAATGTTTCCTACTGGCGCTAATCGTAGCCCTAACCCTGCTTTTAAGTGCTCTGCCCAACTCCAGTCTGGCTACCCTGCACTGCTTGTTGAACCAGGACGCCATAGTGATTGGCGCTTTTCTGTTATACTTTGCTGGCTTGGTAAAGTGCGGTTTTATCACAGAAAAGAAGGTGTCATGTATATCAGTTAATTCAACCGAATCTGGTATTACAGGGTCTGCTTTTGTCATGGCAGCAATAGCATTGACTGTCTCCAATTTAATGGACTCCAAAGTGGACAAATTGGCCAGGACATACGGCCATCTCACCCGTCTTAAGTCATTAGTCATGACAGGTACATTCCCATTACCTGAAACTAAATTAGTTCGTGCGGACCTCCACCATGAGTGGGAGACACAAAGGGGGTTATGATCACTTTCAACTCTCCCCACAATTTCCATGTCACCCACACCACACCATAACTCAAAACTACAGATGACGTAGTCGATCCTACTTTTGTTATACCCATTATCAAATGTGCAATTGCCACCTTGGTCGCTTTTTGTCCTGCCATTAAGAGCCCTCAAACCATACTCTAGACATAGCGCGTTCAACAAAAGAATGTCTTTTGACCACCGCTTCACAGGTACGAGGTTTAAATTTGGGACGCCCCAGAGGGCATCCTCCTCCATTCCTATTGGGTGTGCAGTATTTTCTAAAGGCTCAAATGTCCTATTCAAATCGCCAGCCAAAATTACTCTATTTCCAAGTGACTGGGAATCTAGGGAGGCGGATAGGACCTCTAAGGTGGCAGAGTTCCCAAGACTCGTGCCCCTGGCATATATATTGTAAATGTCTATCACGCCACCCTTTCCTACAGATAACCTCAATAATTGTATGTCCTTGCACCCTAGATCAATCACTTTTATTTTAACCTTTGAATTTTGCTTGATCCAAATTGCGAGGCCACCCATGGGTCTACCCCTGGGGCCTCTCGTAGCTGGTATACAAAAATTTAAGTAACCTGGGAAATATATTGGGTCACAAGCCCACGTCTCTTGGAATAGGCACATTTCGAATCCACTTACAAAGTCAATCCATTGCTGTGACAATAATCTAGCCCCCAGCCCCGCTATGTTCCACGACAAAAAGTTCTCCAGGGTGTTTTCTATACAAGTCCCCTTTTCAGTAGATACCATGGGCAACAAATCAACTCGCGTCCTACAATCACAGTTCTCTCCCACGACAATATCAGTACAATTAGCAACTATTCCCTCCTTGATGCTAATGGTGGTTGGGATAGCTAGTTCACCCACATAGCCCTCAGGACTTGCAATATTACTCCCATCACACATATTCTCTATTTCCGAGGTTAAACTCGTTTCATCTTCATTATTTGACATTTTTCCGCCAGTGTTACTTCCCCCAACCCATTCCCCCCCCGGAGGCGATTGGACATCTGGGCTCTGTCAATATCCCCACCTCATCTGTCCCTGCCCATTCTGTGGGATACATGCCGGTAAATAATACATGTTTGTACTTGCGGTGGGCACAGCCATGGGACCAGCCTCCACCCCAATCGGAATAACAGATCTCGGGTACTCCCAACAACCCCCTGACTGGGCGACAGGTCTCGGGTAGAAGAAAGTTAGGTCCACAACCCCAATCCCTCCAATACTAATATTCCATCCTGGTCCCGTTATCAGCCCCACAACCCTAGGATCCTGAAAATTAATTATGATACACTCACCCCCCTGCTTTTTTAGGGTGTTCCCTATCCAGTTGACTCTTCTTGCCCCAATTATCAGGCCGTCCACTCCCCCTGGCAGAGGTCTATTGACACGAAGCCAGTGCATGGCTTTGTTTTTTAACATGTCAAAGGTTTCTTTTTGACCCTCCATTAGGGGTGGGACATTAGTGAGTATGGCCACATATGGGTAGGAGTCCGGGGTGAGCTGTACTGGAGGAGTCTTAGCCAGGAATTTAGTTATATGGGGTTTTGTGGGTGCTTCCTCCGGGGGAACACGGCAATGTATAAGGGTGTTTTCCACTGCCGCAACAGTATTGGTCCTATTCCCAATGCTAGGGGCCTCCCTCATGAGACCCCTACCCACTCCTGTAATAGTCGTAGGCCCCACCTTATTCCCAGTGCCATTACTGGAGGGCGATTTACCATTTCCTGGCCTTTTGGCCATGGTTTTCCCTTGCCCAATCGGCAAAGACGTGGTATTTTTTCTAGTAGTGGTAGGTGGGGTTTTTACAGCAACATTACAACTCCCATTAACCTTGTTAGAGGATTTAGTGTTCCCACTGTTAGTGCTAATTTTAGAGGGAATTGTATTGGGTACAGTCTTACTGTTCACCCCTTTGGTTTCCTGGACAGGGGTGACACTTACAGGCGGGGATTGCAAGTCCACCAACACCACTTCCTGGTCTTTGATAGCTAACTGTGAGGGTTTCCCATTCTCACGCAATCTATTTCCAGACTTGAATAAAGATTTAATGGAAAAGAAATTATCCAAGCTAGCTTGCTCTAGATGGTCAAGTTGGTCGGCTAGCTTTTGGAGTCTAAGCTCAACAGGGTGTAAAAGGGAACGCATTATTTTCCCCACTTCTACCAGGAAATCATGATTAGGAGAGGGTAACCCCGGGGGTTCTGAAAAAATTGGATCATTGGCTGGGGCTGCCAAATTTGCAGGAGGCACCAAATTTGTTGAGTCCACTTCTAATTGGACTGCTATTTCCTCCCCCCTCGGCATTACAACTTCATTCTTTGCAGGGGCATGGCTAAAGGATGATTTAGAACCCAGCTTCCTATGCTTTCTCACAGGTTTTTGTGCTTGTGCTTTTTTGGCAGTAACTCCCCATTTCCTTTTAACACCAGGCTTGGGTTTAAGCATATCCACATGCAAACAAGATTTTTCTAGAACTACATTTTCTTTCGATGAGTGACTGGGTGCATCAAAGTGCTCAACAGACAAACCAGTTCCTGCAGTGACTGCTGGAGGGGTATCAACTAGCTCAATCAGGGGGGGTATGTCAAATAGTAAGTCCTGGGTGACTGGTAAAACAATAGATGACAGTGGTGTAACCAGGGCAGGAAAGTTTAAACCTTGGTTTTTTTCAGGCGGGTTTTTCAAAAGCTCTATCGAGAGCCTACGCCCAGCTCGTCTTTCCGCTAGGGCAATCTCTTTGTCAATATCCTGTGGCAAGCGTTTGAAATAAGAGTCAAGCGGGCCCATAGCGGCCGGTTCTAAGTCTGACTTTGCTAGCAATAATGTGGAAGTACTTGTTGTGCCAGCCATAGTATACAGAGCTCCCCTGCAAAAGTATCTCCAAGTCACGTATCGACTAGTATATCAAACGGTGGAACAGTACCTTGGAATCTAGATGTTATCGGGGTGGCCCAGCCCGGCCTCCTGCGGCCCCGGACGGCCACAGGCGGTCCCGCCCTTGTCCCGGGCTTCTCCCGGCGCGCTCCCGTGCGCTCCCGCGCAGCGGGGACAATAGTTCTAGGTATAGTCTATGGGCACTTACTGGTTGGTTGGCGTAAAGGGGGGTGTGGCCAGCGGGGAGAGCAGCCCAGGTGTGTCAAATGGGCGCGCAGGGGCTCCTGGTCATCGGAGTCCCTGCCTGCGTGCTCGCAGCCCCGCCGGCTAGCTCACCTGCCCGCGCCTCCTGTCCTCAGCAGGTTACAGTTCCAGGGTCTGCTGGCTCCTATGCGAGGTGAGGAGTAACGAGGGGGAGAAAGAAGGTCTCCGGAATCCTCTGCTGTCACGAAGTGCAGGCTCTCCTTCCTGCCAGTATCCTCGGGCGGGCAGCAACAAAGTTAGAGTTCCGATTTCCAAAGCAAAAACAGCCGCTTTTACTGGACTGAGAGCGGGGGGCGTGGCCAGCGGGGAGAGCAGCCCAGGTGTGTCAAATGGGCGCGCAGGGGCTCCTGGTCATCGGAGTCCCTGCCTGCGTGCTCGCAGCCCCGCCGGCTAGCTCACCTGCCCGCGCCTCCTGTCCTCAGCAGGTTACAGTTCCAGGGTCTGCTGGCTCCTATGCGAGGTGAGGAGTAACGAGGGGGAGAAAGAAGGTCTCCGGAATCCTCTGCTGTCACGAAGTGCAGGCTCTCCTTCCTGCCAGTATCCTCGGGCGGGCAGCAACAAAGTTAGAGTTCCGATTTCCAAAGCAAAAACAGCCGCTTTTACTGGACTGAGAGCGGGGGGCGTGGCCAGCGGGGAGAGCAGCCCAGGTGTGTCAAATGGGCGCGCAGGGGCTCCTGGTCATCGGAGTCCCTGCCTGCGTGCTCGCAGCCCCGCCGGCTAGCTCACCTGCCCGCGCCTCCTGTCCTCAGCAGGTTACAGTTCCAGGGTCTGCTGGCTCCTATGCGAGGTGAGGAGTAACGAGGGGGAGAAAGAAGGTCTCCGGAATCCTCTGCTGTCACGAAGTGCAGGCTCTCCTTCCTGCCAGTATCCTCGGGCGGGCAGCAACAAAGTTAGAGTAGATAGATAGATAGATAGATAGATAGATAGATAGATAGATAGATAGATAGATAGATAGATAGATAGATAGATAGATAGATAGATAGATAGATAGATAGATAGATAGATAGATAGATAGATGGATAGATAAATAGATAGAAAGCAAGAACACGCCTCCCACAATTCAGAAAAGTGCAAGACAGCAAACAGAGTCCTTCGTCAATAAAGTTTTATGTGTATATATATATATATATATATATATATATATATATATATATATATATATATATATATATATATATATATATATATATATATATATATATACACATATTACCTACTTGCTGTCACCAATAGGCAGTTATAGTTAAGTTCATGTTTCCATAGGAAAACCATTTTTTGGATTTGCTAATATTTGGCCGTCGTTTGAAAAATCTTCACTAAATTTTCCTGAAAAAGTACACCAGTGATTCTTATTACGCCTGGAACGTTTTGGGGCAATACGTCCAGCGGGGACCGAGAAAAGGGGGGGGGGTAAAAAAAAGTGTGTTTCCCATGTTAATTTCCATGGTAGCTTTGAAGACGACTACAGTTTGAACCACCAAATGGAGTTACACTAAATTTGGCAGGAAGCTTGATTTTCATTCGCAGATCATGCTTTCAGTTATCCTGTGTAAATCTGTTTAGTAGTTGTTGAGAAATGTAAGGAAATCCAAATTTGTTTATCTACACTTGCGGCTAATTTACAAAAATCAACAAGCTTGTACAGGGAAATGCAGAGCTATGATTGCCTGCCAGCACTTCAACCAGGAAGTGTTGGCAACCTTCTTGGGACTAAGCTTCAGCCGAGTCCCTCAAACAAAAGGATTAAAAAGAAAAGGGGGCAGGGTAGGAATGCCCTGACCCACAAGCCTTGGTCTTGTGGTTCTCCTGGAACCCTGCCAAGGCATAAAAGCACTCTTTAAAAAACATTTTAAGTGATTTTTGACAAATATTTGCGAATATTGCCATGAATAAAAAAAAACAAGTATGGGCTCCATCTCTTGTTTAATTGTAATCCTCAATTGGGCCAGGGACAAGGGGGCATGCAGGGGTTATTTTAAAAATGGAGGAGGCACACAGGCCCCTATTGAATGGAGGGAGCACCATCTACCCAGGGCTAATTTTATAAAAATGTGTTGGGAAAGGGTGGTCCCCCTGGGCTCCAGGGACCACTACCTCCCTGGGTCTAGATATTAAATGCTTGGGGGCCTTACAGACCCCCGGGCACCACTTCCTCCCTGTGACTTAAAATAAAATGTTTGGGGGGTGTGCAGACCCCCAAGCCCCGGATGCAACCACCTCCCCGGGGATAATTTAAATATGGAGAGGGCGGTCTCTCAAAACCCCCATGTCCCAGGGACCCCCACCGCACTGGGGCAGGCCTGTGAAAGCGAAAAGAGGGGAGCCTCAATGCCCCACTCATGGGGCCTATAATGGCCCGAGGATCACCACTCTCCAGAGCCGGCTCCTGCCATGTTCCGTGGTGAATACCCTCGGGAAATAGCTGTTTGCTGTGACATGACGGGAGCTGTAACTTCCCCTGCCAAGTCAGAACGATCAGCTGCTTCCAGCGAGCAGGAGCTGACAAAATGCTCTCGCTTGCTGGAAGTGGAGGGTTTGTCTGTTAACCTGCCTGCTGTCAAGCGGGCAGTGAAACGGACAAAACAATTGCTTCACAGACAGGAAGCTGAATGTTTAGCAGTTCCCTGTCTGTGAGGGCAATGTCTCCCCCCACTGGAGGCAAAGAGCGAGCAATGACCATGGAGGGCTTGAGGATTCCACGTGGTCCCTTGGAAAGAGCAGAAAGAGGCAAAATGAAAATGAAAAGGCAGAATAAAGATCAACGTGCAGAAAGAGGTAAGATAAAAGTGGGAAATGAGCAGAAAGACACACAATAAAGGCCAGAAACAAGCAGAAAGAGGCAGATTAAAAGTCAGCAATGAGCAGAAAGAAGAAAGATAAAGGTGAGAAACAAGCAGAAAGAAAACAAAGGTCAGAAACAAGCAGAAAGAGGCAGAATAAAAGTCAGTAAGAAAGAGACAAGATAAACATGAGAAACAAGCAGAAAGAGGCAGAATAAAGGTCAGCAACAGGCAGAAAGAGGTGAGATAAAAGTGAAAAACGAGCTGAAAGAGGCAGAGTAAAGGTCAGCAACAAGCAAAAGGAGATAAGATAAAATTGCAAAACGATCAGAAAGAGGCAGAATAAAGATCAGAAACAAGCAGAAAGTGGCAGAATAATGGTCAGCAATGAGCAGAAAGAGGCAATATAAAGGTGAAAAACAAACAGAAAGAGCAGGATAAAGGTCAGAAACTAGCAGAATGAGGCAGAAAAGAGGTTAGAAACTAGCAGAAAGATGCAAAATAGAGGTCAGCAACGAGCAGAAAGAGAAAAAATAAAGGTGAGAAGTGAGCAGAAATAATCAGACTAAAGTTTCGAATTGAGAAGAAAGAGACAGAATAAAGGTCAGCAACTAGCAGAAAGAGGCAAGATAAAGGGTTGAAATGAGCAGAAAGAGGCAGAATAAAGGTCAGCAACAAGCAGAAAGAGGTAAGATAAAAGTAGGAACCGAGCAGTGAGAGGCAAAATAAAGGTCAGAAAGAAGCAGAAAGTGGCAGAATAAAGGTGAGAAACAAGCAGAAAGAGCAGACGAAAGGTCAGAAATTAGCAGAAAGAGGCAAAATAGAGGTCAGAAATGTGCAGAAAGAGGCAAGGTAGAGGTCGGAAACAAGCACCAAGAGCCAGAATAAAGGTGAGAAACAAGCACAAAAGAGGCAGAAAACGGTTCTGAAACAAGTAGAAAGAGGCTGAATAAAGGTCACAGCAAGCAGAAAGAGGCAATATTGAGATCAGAAAGAGGCATTCAGACACTCACATGCCCAATCACAGACCCACACAGAGACTAATGCACTTGCTCACAGATTCAGTCATACACACACACACACCCACTCACAGACACACTCATATTTTCGGGAACCCACTTGGAGACTCACACACCCAATCACACACCCACTCAGAGACTCATACACCAATCACGGACCCACTCACACACTTCTACAGTCACTCACAGATCCACTTAAACACTCATGCACCCACTCACAGACCCAATCAGATGCTCATGCAATGGCGGTTCCTGTGAATGGGCGGAAGGGCTGTGCCCCGTTTGTTTTCTGGCCCATTTGGTGTTTGTTTTTGTTATGCCAAGAGTGAATAATAATATACTATGCACTCTTGGTATAACAAAAGAAAATGACGAGCTCTGCTCCTTATCTTTAGCAGCAAGCCAGCAACAGGCTCTGTCTGAAGGGTGGCGCAGGTGCACAAAGGTGCTTGCACCAGCCTCCAGTGATGTCCGGGGCTGGAGAAATTCCATCCCTGGCCTTGGGGGCCTTGCCATGCCTCAGTGCCTCCCCTATAAGTGACGTATTAGGCGTCACAGATAAAGTTAGCCATGGGCGCTGCAGGGTTAAGCCCCGCAGTGCCTGTGTCTGCACGTCACTCCACCCTTTTCCAACTCGACGCAGAGTTGGGAAAGGGTGGAGGAAACAAGCAGAGGGAAGCATGGTACTTGTGACCTCCTGCGCAGGTGTTGCAGTTTCAGTGTCCTACATCGCCAAAATCGGAAAAAAGTAGCTGTACTAAAAACCGGACCTGAGAAGGAAATAAGGTGAGCAAAATGATTTTTTTTTAAATGTTATCTGCGTATTGGTGAGAGTGGTTGTCTGTGGGTGAAAGTGTGTGTCTGTGTATGATTGTGTCTGTGAGATAGAGTGATCAGTTACAGTGTGGGTGTGAAAGTTAGAGTCTGCATGGAAAGTCCTGCAGGATTTTATCAAAATAATTTTTCCACATTTTTGCGTTTTAGTTCACAAAGGCTATGGAATGCTCTCAGCTAACTAGCATACCATTAAACTGGAGATAAAAAAAATTAAAATGTTAGACAACAGCCCTAATCCTGCATCCATTTAACAAATGGTGAAATACACACTCAACCCACCCTTTCTCAACTCGTCACAGGGGATGGGTCATGGGTCTCACCCTGTGACGAGTTGGGAAAGGGTGGGGTAGAGGCTGCAGGCAAGAGGAAGTCAGGGAATTGAGTTGGCGCAGTTTATTATCAAGACTGTAGAAGACACACTGCACAGGCTTGAGGTTTCGGCTTCCCGCTCTGCACTTTGAGGGAGGCCATTTGAGGTCTGATATGAGGTGTGTTTGACTTTCAGAGTCACTGTCTGGCAGCCAGGAATAGGCTTGTGGAACAGGTGGCATGGAGCGCAGATGGTGCACACGCAGGTACATATGTACTGTCAAATTTTCAGTACTTTTGTTATCGGGATATTCATCATGCATACCCTTTTTATTAAATACTTTTTTGTAAGAGGACTGGTGATTCGATAAATGAAAACGTTTTTGCAAAAGCACACACTAGCTATATTGTTCAATTAACAATCAATCAATCAATCAATGACATTTATAGAGCGCACTACATACCCGTAGGGTCTCAAGGCGCTGGGGGAGGGGGGGTGCCGCTACTGCTCGAACAGCCAGGTCTTCAGCTTCTTCCTGAAGGAGAGGTGGTCTTGGGTCAGGCGCAGGTCGGTCGGGAGGGAGTTCCAGGTCTTGGCGGCCAGGTAGGAGAAGGACCTTCCTCCTGTAGTCGCTCTTCGGATGCGGGGGACGGCGGCGAGGGCGTGGTTGGCTGATCGGAGGTGGCGTTTGGGAGCGTAGAAGTTGATTCGGCTGTTGAGGTAGCTCGGGCCTTGGTCGTGTAGGGCTTTGTGTGCGTGGGTGAGGAGGCGGAAGGTGATTCTTTTGTTGACGGGGAGCCAGTGAAGGTCTCTCAGATGTCCGGAGATGTGGCTGGTTCGTGGGATGTCGAGGATGAGTCTGGCAGAGGCGTTCTGGACCCGCTGGAGTCTCTTCTGGAGCTTGGCGGTGGTACCGGCGTAGAGGGCGTTGCCGTAGTCCAGTCGGCTAGTGACGAGGGCCTGGGTGACGGTCTTCCTGGTCTCGGTGGGGATCCACCAGAAGATCTTCCGTAGCATGCGTAGGATGTTGAAGCACGCCGAGGAGACGTTGTTGACTTGCCTGGTCATGGAGAGGGAGGAGTCCAGGATGAAGCCCAGGTTGCGTGCATGGTCTGTTGGTTTGGGTGCGGTGCCCAGGGCGGGAGGCCACCAGGAGTCGTCCCAGGCAAAGGGTGAAGAGCCCAGGATGAGGACCTCCGTCTTGTCCGAGTTCAGTTTCAGGCGGCTGGTCGTCATCCACTCGGCTACCTCTTTCATCCCTTCGTGCAGGTTGGCTCTGGCGGCGGCGGGGTCGTTGGTCAGGGAGAGGATCAGCTGGGTGTCGTCGGCGTAGGAGATTATGCTGAGGTTGTGTTGGCGTGCGATGGCCGCGAGGGGGCTCATGTAGACGTTGAAGAGGGTGGGGCTCAGAGAGGATCCTTGAGGGACGCCGCAGATGACTAAGGAGGCCTCTGACTTGTACGGTGGTAGGCGGACTCTCTGTGTTCTTCCGTTGAGGAAGGAGATGATCCATTCCAGCGCCTTGTCCTGGATTCCGACGTTGCTGAGGCGCTGTACTAGGGTGCGGTGGCAGACAGTGTCGAATGCCGCGGAGAGGTCTAGGAGGATGAGGGCCGCTGTTTCTCCGTTGTCCATCAGGGCTCGGATGTCATCGGTGGCGGCAATGAGGGCGGTCTCGGTGCTGTGGTTGGCTCGGAAGCCGGACTGTGAGGGGTTGAGGGATCCATTCGTCTCGAGGAAGGCGGCCATCTGCTTGTTGACGGTCTTCTCGATGACTTTGGCTGGAAACAGGAGGAGCGAGATGGGGCGGTAATTCTTGAGTTCGGTGGGGTCCGCTGTGGGTTTCTTGAGTAGAGCGCTGAGTTCGGCGTGCTTCCAGCTCTCAGGGAAGGTGGCGGTGTCGAAGGATGTGTTGATGATGTCTCGCAGGTGGGGTGCGATGACAGCGTCGGCCTTGTTGAAGACGTGGTGAGGTCAGGGGTCGGTCGGTGATCCGGAGTGGATGGAGTTCATCGTGCGGATGGTGTCTTCGGTGCTGATCGGGGTCCAGGCGTGGAGGGTGGTGGTGGGGGGGTGGTTGTTCGGTCTTGGTGTGCGTTGGTTGGTTGTTGAAGCTGTTGTGTATGTCTGCGATCTTGTTGTGGAAGTATGAAGCGAGGGAGTTGCAGAGGTCTTGCGATGGGGTGATGTCGTTGTTTCCTGCGCTGGGGTTGGATAGCTCTCCAGCGGTGTTCTCTTTCTCCTCCAACCTGTGCAGAATAGAGATTTAGCTGTTCCTGTTTCTGGGAGGGTGTAAGGGTGCAGGCACTAGTATTGTGTAGGAGAACTGACGTGAGGGTAAGTGATTCTTACTGCGAGGGGAGTTGTTTGTAATGTCTGGGCCAAGGCAGGCCAGTTTGGGAAGCAAAGCAGCAAGACTCCTCTTAGTAGGTGGTAGGTAGGTGAGAGCTCAGTCAGAGAGGTTGAGAGCCGGGCCCTGTCAGACTGTGGCTGTCTGCTTGACAGTGTAACCCTGTTAGTTGGCTTTTCATTTGTACACTCCAAGAGTTACTTGGTACCAAATGCAAAAGACTGAGTAACCATGTTCAAGTTTCGATGCTGGCCGCTCAACATCTTGTGATTCTAGGCAGATCACTTAATCTCCCCGTGGGTAAAATAAAAAATTAATTGGCCTAAGGGCTAGGGCAGTCGACCTTGAATCTGGGCAACCGGGTTAGAGTCTCGGCAATGACGCTGAACATCCTGTGATTCTGGACAAATCACTTAATCTCCCCGTGCCTAACAAAAATGAATGTGTCCTCATGTAACGCAACTGGTGCTATGTAAAGCGCTCTGATACCTGATACTGGGTAAAGTCCGCACTATATAAAACTCTGTTAAAAAAAAAGCAAAATTCATGTGTACTTGTGTAATGTACCTGGTGCTCATGTAAAGCGCTCCAACACCTTAGGGTCGAGTTCATGCAATATAAAGCTGCAAAAAAATGACGATGTGCACTTCAAGCAGTGCGGGCGACAGGAGAATTGCAAGCAGGAATTCAAATAAATGCGAGTTGGTGGCTGGGCAGGGTGGAGGAGAGGCACCTGAGTTGTAGGTGACAGTATGGCCGACTTATGGTCCCCAGCAATCAGAGTTCAGCCACTGCCTTACAGGGACTTGTGGGGTTGGACTCAGTGAAAGGAATTCACACATACCTGTTAGCTGGCACTTTCAATATAAGCATTGACACCTTCTCGCCCAGCTAAATCGCTCTGACTTTTTCAGAATCACATTATCAAGCAGGAGAATATTTCATGTGGGAAACAAAAACCTTTAACTATACTTTTTTGTTAGAGAGCTTTTATGCCCGTTGCACAGAGCTGCATGGTTGAGGTGGAGAGTCCTCGTTGGAGAAGGCAGTAAAGTGTCCCCAGGATTTGTGGCTTCTGTCAAATCATCTGTACATTTTACCTGTGTGCTACTGTTGATTAGAAATCTATAGCGTGTAAAGGGTTAATAATCAGAGAATGCACCCTGAACTCCCAAATATAACTACTTGCTGTTGTTGGATGTGGTTCTGCAGATTTGGAAAACTTTGTATCTTTAACTGACAGCTCGCCATCAACTGAGCAGATTTAGGGGAGAGATAGTATAGTCCAGCAATCAGAAGCAAGTCGTTTTTTGGAGAGAGAACAGAGGAAAATGAGTTGCGTTTCTCAAAAAAAATATATGACCTGCCAGCCATTGTACACCCAGCACCTGATTAGTGAACCCATCATCTAACTCACCAATGTGTAGAAGTCTTGAATCTTATTTTAATAGTAAGTAGAGCAAAGGCAAGTACACTCTCTGGCAAGTGCCCCCATCAGAGGAAGGGCCCATTTGGAAATAATATACCACAATCTGATTGGGATTCAGGGTGCTCTACATATTCCTCGGTTACAGGTGGCACTTTGCTAGTCGTTTGTTCGAAATGTTCTAAAGAGGGTACTGCTATTATTTCCCATATTTTTCTTAGGAAAAGAAACAACTATTTTATTTTTGTCACAGGTAAGTCAGATTGAAACAAGTCCACAATCTGTTTTCCACCTAAGTGCCAAGAGTCTATTTAAAATATATGCAAATGTTTTTGGTCTCCAAATTACTTCTTCAATAGGCCCTGAGTCATTAGTACATTTTTTGCTTCCATATACGGTATTTCTGTTGACATTTGAGACCAAAATGAACAGGTTGCCTTCTAAGTGTATTGTACTGTATTGCAATCTGGTGCGCACTCCTATGAAATTAAAAATTCTGTAATCTTTTGTAGTTTACCTGACCAGTGACTGACACATTTTAAATTGCATTATTGCCCTTGGCCGTGATGTGAAATTAGGTTTTGTAGCTTCAAATCAAGATTATGTGATTATGGTATATGATGCTTGAATTAACAAATAATACAAATCTTGTATTTAGCAAAAGATCCACTATTGATTGGAATTTGAAAACAGATTATTGAACTTTACAAACATGGGATGATTGTATTGCCATTTTTTATCCGAGTAAAGGGGAAGCTGCATGATGTTGGAGCATACATAAACTTAACAACTGGTTAAACATAGTGTGCTGGATAACCTCTTCTCGTAAAACTGTATGGCCTGCCCACAAGGCAGCGTGAATTGGGGTTCAATGTAATGCCCATTTTATGTACTGTTTACTGTCAAATAATATGCTAAAGAAAGAAGACGAAAGAATTCCAGAGACACCCGTAGCAACTTCTACTGCCTTATTATTCCTGTCCTAATTGCCTCCCACCATTGGTTGTCAGCTTGCTACTTGCCTGCAGATTTATGAAGATGGCCGTTCAGCATTTTCCTATTTTCTAGCTTTTTTCTGTGTGGTTTGAGTCCTTCAATGTTGCACAACTGGTATTTGTAGAACATGTCTAGGAGTCTCTATTTAGCTGTGCTCACTGTGCACTTGTACCACTGCTCCTGTTGATGTGGCAGGGCCTCTTCTCAGGGTGGCCATTACCCACCCAGGCAGAGTCACCACAGCAGGGAACTGCACAGGTAGTTAAGCCATGGCATTGAACACTGGGGCATGGCAAATGGCCCACCACCCCGTGCTCTCCCCTCCTCTGACTCTCACCACTTCCGGCTCCACAGTCACAAATCAGCATATCGCATGCCTGGGAAGAAATGTCTGTGTGCGTGCTTTGCCAACAACACACCTCATGCATCTACACATCAAGAAATAGTAACTGTCATAGTTTGCTGAGAAAGCTTTGTCCTCCAGTTCTTGTTATTTATCATCTATCCTCCGTTTCTTGATATTTACCCTCTGGCTCTGGTTATTTAACCATTGTCCTCTAGTTTTTTAACCTCCATCCCCTGGCTGTGGTTATTTAACATCTTTCCTCTGATTATTTATCCTCTGTCTCTGGATATTAAACTTTTTTCCTCTGACTGTGGTCATTTAACCTTTTCCCTCTGACTCTTTCTCAAATTTGCTTGCAAATGCACCATTTGCCCTCTCTTTTTTCAAAATATTCTCGGGGGAGGACCCCCCGAACCCTTCGTTGGTGGTTTGAGCTCGCTCGCTCGCCACGGTGCAGTATGACAATTGTTTTATCACCAGTCGCCACTGCGCTCAGACATCCAGTCACAGACCCACTCAGGCACTTATTCAACTACTCACACGCCTACTTAGACACTCACGCACCTATTCACAGATCCGCATAGACACATCCACATCCACTTGCACAGCTGTGTATACACCCATACAGCCACTCTTACACCCACAAACCCACTCAAACATCCCTGCAGAGATCCATACAGCCACTCACACAACCACTCAGCTATCTATAGAAGCACTCACACACACTCTCAGAGGTTACAGGTTACAGCTAGGAACAATTTAAAAAAAATATTGAAATTCACTGAAAAACAAAGATTACAAGGAGATTATGTTATATTATGTTATATAAATGAATTTAAATCGTGCTCAGCTGCTCAGCAGAGTGTCCCAGGGCGTGCAGAGGTAAAGTCAATGGGTACCAGAGGGTCAACTAAAAGAGGAAAGTTTTAAACTTTTTCTTGAAGATCGTGTGATCCTGAATGTTCCAAAGCGCCAAGGGCAAAGCAATCCAGGCCAGGCTGGCTTTCCTGACAAGTGAACAACTGCCCAGCCTTTAGGTTTGAATCTGGGGGTCTGCAGCAGAAGTTGAGAAGAGGAGCGCAAATGTCTCACTGGAATGTAAAAGACAAATCTCTTCTGAAGATAACTAGGGTCCCTGCCATAGAGGGCCCTGTGGGCGATGGAGAGCATTTTGAATTGAATTCGAGCCTCAACAGGAAGCCAGTGCAGAGAGTGCAAATGAGCACTCACTGCACCTATTGGGCAGGCCTAGCAGGAGTCTGGCAGCAGAGTTTTGAACAACCTGCAATTTACTTAAGAGGTAACCAGGAATGCCCACATACAGGGCATTAGCATAATCCAGGCAAGATACAATTAAAGCTCGGACCACCCTTTCTTTAGCAGGTCCTGGAAGAAAGGGAAGAAACTTTCTCAGGGCTTTCAAGGTGCCGAAACACATCCCAAACAAGCTTCTTAACTTGCGTGGAGAAATTCAGATTCTCAGAGAATCAAATGCCTAGATTTTTAGTAATATTGTTTCCTGCACTAGGCAGGGGGTAGCCAGGGGGCCGCAGCTTTGCTCTGAAATCGACGGAAAAGGTCCCATACAAGAGAAACTCAGACTTCCCTTTGTTAGACTTCAGCTGAGCCTGAGCCAGCCAGTGGAAAACGGAGGCTAGACAATGTTGCGCAGACTGGACAGATTCATTGTGTCTTCCCCAGGAAAACAAAAGCTGGGTGTCGTCAGCGTAGGCCATCACCTTAGCCCCCAATGATTACAATAGAAAAACCAGCGGAGTAAAATAGATGTTAAATAAGAGGGATGACCCCTGCGGAACACCAGAAGCCATCTGCTGAGGCTCTGAGGTACACTGAGGAAGCCAAACCTGCTGTTTGCGAGCTTCGAGAAAGGACCTAATCCAGCCCCAGACAGAACCAGCGACGCCAATTTCCGAGAGGCGGTTAAGGAGCAGGGAATGAGGCACTGTGTTGAATGCCACCGAGAGGTCTAGCATAACCAAAGCTGCCCTCCCGCCAGCATCCAAACACTCTCTAATTCCCTCTGCCACCTCTACCAAGGCTGATTCTGTACTGTAGGCCACACAGAAGCCAGATTGAGCTGGATGCAGCTGGCCGAATACCTCAACAAAGTTAGTAAGATGATTAGTGACTACTTTCTCACAAACCTTAGCTAGACTTGGCAGGAGAGAGATTGGCCTGTAATTCCTGGTATTGATAGATTGAGAGACAGCTTTTTAAGAAGAGGGAAATCAGTGCCTGCTTCCAAGAAGTTGGGACGGTGGCCTCCCGGAGGGACATATTGATGATTTGGTTGACTTCAGGATTAATAATGTCCACAGCAGCGGCTAGGAGTCTGGCATTAGGAGAGCCAGGCTTCAAGGCTTTAAGAATTTTTAACATATCAGATAGATCTACAGGCGCAAAAGTTGACAGCATATTAGACGTGCCAGCCATCAAATGGACAGACAAGGAAGCTGTAAGCCCTCCTGCCGGGGCAGAGAAAGTAGCTTGGATGCTACATATTTTGTCCACAAAAAACTAAAAAAGAGTGTTGCACCAGTAGTCTGATACCGGCGTTGCTCGTGCCAGTGCGCTAGGGGCCATAACATTTTGCACAATGGCAAAGATTTCGTATGAATTATTATTAGCCAAGGCAAAGTCTTCCTGATGGCCAAATTAATATTGACATCTCCAAGAATCAAATAATGTGAGAAACGCTTAGCTCGTTCGGCCATAGCATCACCACATGATTTAAGAAAAACATTCAGCATGCCTGGGGGACGGTAAATAAGAGACCCACATAATGTGAAGTGGGCTGAAAGCTTCACACTAAAATCCAAAGCTTCACACACGCCCCAGAGGCTGAAAGTTTCGCTATGAAGAGCCCAATTAGCTTCATACGTAATAGCGAGCGAGTGTTGCACCAGTAGTCTGATACTGGCATTGCTCGTGCCAGTGCGCAAGGGGCCATAACATTTTGCACAATGGCAAAGATTTCCTACGAATTATTTTTAGCCAAGGCACTCTGTGAGGTATAGTAGAGGCTTTTGGCGGCCACAATGGTGGTGTAATAGCTTTTTTAGTTTGGCCCTAATTGCAAGTTTGGACGTGGAACCATACCAACTGGAACGCCAAGCCCTCTCCAAAACCTTGCATTCATGTTTAAGGGCCTTAAACTCATGGAAAAACCATGGTTTACAGGGCGAGTCTCTTACCAACTTGGGTCGACAGAGAACTGCAAGACAGGACACTGAGTCTGAGATCCAAGTTTTAAACCCATTGACATATACCTTTAGGGCATCTTGGGGGGAGGCCTGGAGGCAGCAAAGGAGCTGATAAACTGGTGAGGGTCAATTTTGCGATAGACCGGTGGGCGATGGCAGCCAGCCGATTGAGCTGGCCGCAAGGTTTCCCAAGAAAAAAAGATTGGGAAATGGTCCGTTCAAGAGACAGGCAAGGGTTTATCAACCTGAATCGCAAAATGTGAGCAATTGGGGTCAAGAGAATGATGGATAAGTGACCCATTTACTCAGTTGGACCGATTGTAGTAAGTCAAGAAAAACAGCAGACTCAAAGTCTTCCTGATGGCCAAATTAAGATTGACATCTCCAAGAATCAAATAATGTGAGAAATGCTTAGCTCGTTCGGCCATAGCATCACCACATGATTTAAGAAAAACATTCAGCATACCTGGGGGACGGTAAATAAGAGACCCGCATAATGTGAAGTGGGCTGAAAGCTTCACACTAAAATCCAAAGCTTCACACACACCCCAGAGGCTGGAAGTTTCGCTATGAAGAGCCCAATTAGCTTCATACATAATAGTGAGCCGCCTCCCTTGCCTACTGGGCGATCGGCCCAATGTAGTTTAAAGCAAGCAGGAGTAGCCAGCGTGACAATGGGGTTGGATGAAACATCCAACCAAGTTTCAGTAATAAAACAAAATCCAATGAGTTATTAGAGACCAGATCAAAAATATCCGCATAATGCTTCCTCACTGATCTCGCATTAATAAGGGCAGCTTTGATGGACGGTGGCCTAGATGCTTTTTTAGACAAGGTGCTCGAAAAAGACTCACATGTAAGCCTAAAACCGCAGTCCAGACAGACAAACGTAGCATTAGAAAGGGGTGAGTAGCTGCAATCTGAGGGGCATAGAGGAGGTCTGCAGCTTATAAGGAACTCACTGTTTAAGTAAATTTTCTCACTGCTTGCAAGCCCCTCTCGGACAGCATTTCTGACCCTGGGCGCTGACTTGGCGTGTCCGCTGCTCGCATCCGCTGCGTGTCCGAGGAGAGACCATTAAGTAGTGTTTGGCTGATGGGGCGTGCAACGTGCAACGACTGGAGCAATGTCGGCAAAAGGCACGAGGCACATCCAAGATGGCCGCTGGACGGGACTGGCCTTGAAAGTGCAAAAATGCAGAAGAATAAGGAGTATAACACCCTCCAGTTAAATTAAAAGCATAGCAGCGTAAATATTACACATAAAAATCATTCCCCGCCAATACACCCCGCAAATTAAATTTTTGAAAAAGATTTCCTGCAAAGCATAACATACTCCTAACGTAAAAAGGTCCCCCCTCAAATTCATGATTAAAAGAATGTGCACAAAGTTAAACAAGTATTGAGCGCCGTAAACAGAGCAAAAACTGAGCCTTTACCAAAGCAATTAGGTAATGGAATTTCCTTTAAATGTAGACATTCTCTGAAAAAACAAAGGTTACAGGAACATTATAGTTGGTTTATAAAATTAAAAAACCTTAGAAATTCACTGGAAAAAACTAGTTTACAGGGACGTTATAGTTAGAATGATATTTCACTCAAACAAAACCAGAGAAATTCTGCAGTATTTGTTAGCTGAGCTAACGTTAAGTTATGCCTCCGCACTGCACTGCTTACTACTTCACATAATACATCCCTCAGGACATGGTCAGTGACATCACTAAGGACATGATTAATGACATCTCAAATGACTTCACTGATGACATCTTGAATGACATCGCTGATGATATCACTGATGACATCATCTAAACACACAGCTGCTCACTGACCAATACAGTCACCCACACATCCAGTAATAGAGACATACAGACACTCACACCCCAACTCATACACCAGTACAGCCACTCACACACTGAACCAGTCACTGATATAAATAATTATATACCTAGTCACTCACCCATACTGTCACTCACACATCCACTCACTCACCCATACGGTTAGTCACACATCCACTCACTTATTGATAGATATATTAATACTTGTACTCACTCACTTATATAGTCACTGAGACAAGTACTTGCTGTCCCATTCAACCTTTCTCACACTCACTCACTGTTTCAGCCACTCACACACCCATTCACTTACCCATACAATCATCAAAAAGTTGTGACTCGCATCTGATTATGGGGGTATTCGTTGAGGAGTATAAAGTAAGGGGATAGTTTTCATTCATGTCATGTATTTTAAAAAGCACAGTTTATTTATTTAGTTGGGATTCAGGAAAGAATCGTTAGTTATACATCATTGCTGAAAGTGAACGATGTTGAGTTGATGCATACTTTTAAATATTCTAGATACCCCTGACGAAGGTCACAGAAGACCAAAATGCATTGGGTGAATTTTATGTGATGGCTTGGAGGAATCACGTTTTTCTACATGCTTGTGAATAGACCCAGATGGGCAATTCCTATGCAATTAAAATGCAAGAAATTCTGAAATCTCGGACCATAGACCTGACGGCCAAGTACTGTTAAACATAGAAATAAAAAGGATTGAAATATTGAAAGACTGCTGATTATGTCTATCAATTGGATCATGAATTGTTCACAAGGCTGTGCAACTAGTTTCAAGTTTCAAGTTTCAAGTGTATTGTATGATTAAAATCGTTACAAATATCTAAAGCAGTTGAATATCATTACGTCCACAGTTAAAACCATGCTACGTTAATACTATATCCTATCAATTACAATGAGAGGATTCTACCAACACATAAAATATTTAAAAAAAATAAAATAAAAAAAAGTACAATAGATGAAATTTAGTCCAGCGTTTCTGAGTAGGTCTAATGTACAGTTAAAATTTAGTCCTGCTTTTCTAAGGAGGTCTAATTTTTAGTCCTTTTATTGCACAACTTATTCCAAATAAGACTATGTCCAGTTGCTCAGACCTCTCTGATCCCCTCCTGATCAGCTTTGAGTAATAGTTTTTTAATTTCTGCCAGGTATTTCACTCCTTGGCAGGCCAGGATAATAGAAGAGCCATCCATCCAGCATATAACGGCTTGCCTGCATGTGCGAATTTGGAGTTCAATAAAGATAGGTCTTAGGTAGTATCTCCTCCAAGCCGTAACTGCTGGACAAACGCAAAAAAGGTGAGTTAGGGATTCATTTTAGAAGCCGCACAGGCTACACTGAGGTATTTGTTTGGGTTGTTTCCAAGACGGCCGTAGATCTTTCGAAGCGTGCAAACCCATCCTGTAGTTTATGTAAGACTTCTTTAGGTGCCAGCTAAAGTGGGATGTTAGGTAAGCTTGAGGTTTCAATACTTTGTAGGAAGAAATAATTGTCCACCAGTGCCTAAGTTTAGATGTTGTAATTTTGTCCTCCAGAAAGGATTTCTTTTTTGCTGCGTCGTTTATCACCTTACTAAAAGTTGTTTTTTCTTGGCTTTTTTCCCAATCTGCTGTGCAACTAGTTTGTGACTCTCAATGCGTGAGTCACAACTTTTTGATGATTACATCATATACACCCATGCACTATTTCTCACCCTTCGTAACTATCCTATGATTGCCCATTCACGGCGTATTTATGCAACAACATGGGAGACTTACTTCATGTACCATTAAAAACAACATTGTTATACTACTAGGGAAATCAACTGTTATTAATAGTGAATTCTTATAACCAATTGATGTTACCCCTATATGAAATTGAGTTTCATTAATTGTCTCCATAATGTCCGATTTGATTTGTGTCACTTATAATTCCTTTGTTATTCTATGAATACATGTTTGCGTCTTAGAACACGTTACAAGATGGCCGCTACTAATTTGGTAACAAACTGTTATCTGCGAACTGTCTTCTCTCTCTATGATTTACACAAAATGGCTCCGTGAAGAAACATCAACTGACCTAGATAAAGGCGTAGTGCCAAAACACGTCTATCAGTGCAGGAGGCTTGCACATTAAACGCACTTAGTCAGTAATGTCGGGGAGTGCTCCTGTTTGTGGCCTACTTGAATTGAATTACCATTGTGGATTTATATACATATATATATATCACTACCTATATATATATATATATATATATATAGGTAGTGCATTTGTATGCAGAAAGCGGCAGGCACCGTGCAGTGCCTGCCGATTACTGCATACAAATGCAGGGGGGTACCATAGGTACCCCCCATGTGTACCCCCCCCTTCACCCAGGGGCCCCGCAACGGGCCCCTGCAGTGAAGTACCACATGCTTTTCCACGGCGGGAAAGCCGCCGCGGGAAAGCATGTTTTGTAACCCATCCTAAAATGGCTGGCTGTGTCTGAGAGACACGGCCACCATATTAGAGCTTTTCCGCCGCGGTTGTAAGCCAACCGTGGCGGAAAAGCAGCGGACTGAAACCAGGACCAACCAGCCATCCTTATGTGGCGGTGGGTCTTTGGTGGGTCCGCAGCGGATTTTCCGCATCCTCCGGGCCGGCGGTGGCTTCTGCTGGCCCAGAGGATGCAGAAAATCCGCTATCCTAATAAGCCCCTCTATTTGGAATAACTTTGGCACCGGTGGACGAAATCTTCGCGAATTTCTCAGAGAAAATGGCCTGCTCGGCTCCGTTCCTTCTCTGAAAGTTTGGGGGTGATTCATCAAGTGGGGAACGAGAAAAAAGAGGGGTCCCAAAACGTGTTTTCTCAATGCAATTTTCCATAGGAACCTTTAGCCAGGGCTACGGCCCGAACGGCAGAACGGAATTACAACAAATTTGGCAGAGAGGTAGAGTTCGGTTTGCAGATTGTGCTTTTTGTTAAATGGTGTACATCCGTTCAGTAGTTCCTGAGAAAATCAAAAGTAAAATCATAGTGATATCTAGAGACGAAGTACTGTACGTGCACAGAAATCCGTAGAATTACGAGCACAAGCTGCATGTTGATTGGATGTCAACTGTCTTTCAACACTTCAAACCAGGAAGTGTTGGCAGCCATCTTGTGTCTCGGAAAACAGTAAAACAAAGTTGAAAATTAATGAATGGGGGCAGGATAGAAACATCCTGATCCTCTAGGCCGTCTCAGAGGGTCCTACATGGAACTTTAGGCCCAAAAATGTTTGTAAAAAAAATCGTGTGGTATGCCTTTCAGGGAAAAAAAGACTGCTTTATTGTTAATTAGCCCCCGGGGGGGAAATATCAGGGGCAATTTTTTTTCATAATGGGGGGCCCAGAGGGGTCACTCTGCGCCGGGGATCACCATCCCCTGGGGCTTTAACTATATGTATGCGGGGGGCTCATGGCCCCCTCGGAGCCCCGGGGACTGCCAGTCCCTGGGGCCTCTTTTTATTTAAAAAAATGTGTGGGGAGGGTTTCAAGCCCCCCACACATGCCCTGGGGACCACCACCTCCCTGGGGCTTTAATATAGAAAATAGGGGGGACGGACCACCTAGCCACGGGGACTACCACCCCTCGGGGCTATTGAATGTTGGGAGGGGGCCACGCGGTCCCCTTCCTGGAGCCTTTGATGGCCCTGGGGACCACCACCTTTCAGGGCCGGCTTCTGCAGTGTCCCGGGGTGCCTACAGTACGGCCTTCTGCAGTACCCGGGGTGACGAAAAGCAATGCCGGCTCCTGAAGAACGCGGGGAGCCGGCTGGGACCGTGGGGGATTTTGGGGCTCATGAAAAACAGTTATTTTCAGAACTAACTTTACTGGTCAAAAAAAGAGCTATATTTCTATGATAGTATGTAAAACTTTCTGGTTCTTTTTCTGCACCAGTTGTACTCTACGCAAGGGCAGCCTCGTTTCCAAGCCCACGCTTCTTTGTTTTTCTTCAAGTTCGCCAAGCAAAACTCTCCACATTTGAGGTATTACATTTTCCACTTTCTTCTGCCGGGTCGTGTGCCTCATCCGCTGCTATACTTTTGTAATATATTAATAATCATATTCTATCTATAATTATTTGAAACGTATTGCCGAGGCACCAAACGTTAATTACATACACCGTCCTCCGCCATTTTAGTAGTTTTTCTCCATTATTTTTATTATACTTGCTACTTTCAATTTACCCCCCGCCTATCTTCTCTGTGATCCATGAGATTTCCTGCCACAGACACCACGGTGTTTGTCCTTGGCCTCCGATCTTATCAGACTTGGTCACACGCATACCTAAAAACTAATTTGAAGCATGTAAGGCACAGCCATTACAACGCGTGACCGTCACCACAAAACCATTACCGTGCTTATGCCTTTATCATGCGTGGTAAATGTATAGTAGTTGTAAAAGCGTGCGTGTTAAAGGCATGCGTGGTAAAGCCATATGCGTGCTAATGAATTTGTGGTGACGGTCACGCGTGGTTATGACAGCATTGTAATGGCTGTTTCCCCCCAGGACACTGCAGGAACCGGGTCTGGGCGTGACGGACTCCAGGGCTTCAGGCGCTGGGCCACGCAGCCTCCCTCACACAATATAGAAATCTCTGGGGGTATTTTTTTCGTGGTTTGAGGTGCGTCATTGAGGCCCACACAGTTAATTTTGTAGGGGGGTAGGTTTGCAAGCAAAAATGTCGCAAAAGGTTTTTAAATGTGGTACACATTGTTTTGTTTTACTTTGATTTCCTTTCTATGTTGTAGTCCATCCAGAGAAAATATAACTTATTGCACAGCCAGTACTTTTCAACCCTACTGTCAAACATCTTACTATAGTACTTAGTATAGAAGCATTACAAGTGAAGGTAACACTACGATTTCACGTGTGCAGTGTGCCTAGTACATTTAACTTCTGTTATAGTCCCGCGTTCAAGTGGTGTCTATATGGAAGTGCCTACTGCGTTACTGACACAAAAGTGGCACAACTGGATTGTAAATACGCCGATTTATTTCTAATGCATTGCAATGGAGGCATTGTACATCTAGGCTGCTGTGCTTACCTTGTATAAACACTGCGGCCACCAGAGTTCACAACTTCAATTCAACTCTGCTTCTACACGTCAAAGTAGACAGCAGTTTCTATAACTTTAAAAGAGAAACATAACTGATGTCACATAGAGTGAGAGAGAGAAAGAGAGAGAAAACAACATCAAAACTGTCTCGCAGAGTCTGGAGTTGAGATTTTTTCTTGAAAAGTCAGACGCAGATTTACAAGCTCCTTGCGCTACTTTTCCCATGTTAAAAGTTACACAAAAGTGGCGCAGTAAGCTTGTAGATCTGTTTCTCAGACTGTTGTAACCTATCTGTTGTCACTGCTCAGAGGAAATTATACATTTCTACACAGTCAAGCTGCTGCACACTACCCACTCTCTCCTTTCACAAATTATTTGTTGTTGTTTCGGAAACAAAATTTTTGGCTCACCTAGTGCCTTTGGCGTGATTGAAAGAGGGTGCTCTACGTGTCGAAGAAGCCTTCAGTTTAACCAAGAGAGTTCACCACTTCAACTCAGATAAGGTTTTATACAGCAGACTGGAGATAGCAGCGTCCAAAACTTTAAAAAAAAAGAGAAATGATGTGAGAGAGTAAGAAAGAGAAAGAGAGAAAAAAGGACATTAAAAGGCGAGAGAGGCACACACAACAGGGGGAAGGGGTGCCTGAAGCCAGAGGCGCAACCACAGTCAAAAATGTGGGGGGGGGGCTAGAAATTCTTTTGGGGGGGCTTAACTTCAAGCAAAAAGAAGAGTGGAGCTGCAGGGTCTGTAAGCGGGGAGGGACATCAAAGCCTCATTAACAAGCAAAATGTCCTTAAAAGACCTGTGAAGTACTCAGGTGTGACTGTGTGTGGGCCCAGGAAGCTATCTCATCCTAGCTGAAGTCCCGTTAGCCCAATGTGTGTTTTGCGCACCTGCTGCATACTACACATTCTCTCCTTTCACAGATAACTTGTCGTTCTTTCGGAAACAAGCTTCTTTGCTCACCTTGTGCCTTTGCCGTCGTCCTTGTTACATAATCCATCCTGAAGGTCTACATCTAAAAGATATTAAAAGAAAGATGTTATGATTGGTAATTGTTACTATATTAATTTGGAGTTAGATAACATGGCGCTTTTATACACGTTACTTCTCACATTTCTACGAACTGTTTGTATTGGTAATATTCCGGACATTTCAGCGATTATAAAAATGTTCCTGCTATTGGGAAAAAAATGTATACATGTAAATTAATACACTAAATAGAAGTGCGTTCGTCTGAAATACTAAGTCGCGTTTTTGTATCTAGTCTGCTACAACCCTTTGACTCCTTCCGATGCGTACTCAAGCCTCACTGCTCACCTTTTCGTGGAAAAGACACCTTTTTCATGATGTAGTTCCGATCTCTAACAAAGAAGTCTCATATATGGTGCCGAGTCTTAATATCTCTATGGCTAACAACATACTCCTGCTCCCATCATCATCATCGCAGGTTCTTCACCCGCTAAGTGCTTCGGGCATCACTAACTCAGTGACCAAAGAGGCCACCCATGTAGTAGTTGGCCCCTTGTTCGGTACTTTGGGAACAACTCTAAAATGGTGTACAACATGTGCGCTCCATCTTTTTTATACATAGGGTCACGTGTGTAGTGACAAATGCGCTGGATGAGTGTGGTGTGGTTGTATACCAGCCATGAGGGAGTGTGTGTGTCAATCTGACAACTATACTTGCAACTAAGAAATCACTACAATGGAAATCTGGGCCTTGTACTGTTGTTGTGTTTTCCTGGTAACGTAAGCACAGTAGGCTGTACTAACGTATTCAGTCTCGATTAATTTACCACCTCCCCCAGGGGCTTTTAAATGTTGGGAGAGGGGTCAATAATTGTGCTGACTTTTCTCCTTTAGCGTGCATTACTATATTGTTTTATAAAATGTATAACTCTTCAAACCATCTTTGCTCTTAAGACACACGGCCGCGATTTCCGTGATTGCTTTTAAAAGCAATATACACTTATTTAAAGTTTTAAAAAACTATTTTCATGATCATCCCAGCTAATGTCTTCCCTTAATATGTACATTAAATACATAAATATATGTTTTTGAACAATTAGAAAGTTTCGCGCCGTACGCGTACGGGGCGCCGTTCATGACATTACGCAGACATTTTTTATTTTTTATTTTTTTCAAAAAACGCGGGGTATGCTTTTTGGGCGAAAAAGAAAAAAAGGCGAAGCCCGTTTTATTGTTAATTAGCCTCTGGGGGGCCAAATCCCGGGGCAATTTTTTTTCATAAATGGGGGTCCAGACGGCCCCCCCTGCGTGAGGATCGCTACCACCCGGGTCTTTAACTATATGTATGCGGGGGCTCTTGGCCCCCCAAAGTTCTGGGGACCGTCTCCCCCCCCCCACCCGGGGCCTCTTTTTATAAAAAAAACTGTGCAAGGGGGTTGTAAATGTGATATTTTGCTTTCCTTTCTGTCTTGTAGAGGATCCAGGGTACCATAGTAACAGTTCATGGATCACTTGCGTGAGCACAGAGGTTAGAAGTTCACCACAATGTGTTGCTAATTGAAATAGTAACTGTGCTGGAGATTTATATTTATTTTTTTCATAGGAACCGTTATTCATAGAAGAAGTCAGTGGAAAAGTTTTGTAAGCGATTCCTTCCTTTTTGGGGAGTATTAGGGTAATGTGCTCCAAGCGGGACTTTACAAAGCTTAATGTTCATTGGCTGTGAAGTATTAAAAGTAGAGGTTTTGGCAGTCATTCCTTGCTCGTCTGTGGAACAACATGGACATTTTATTGGCTAAAGTGTTCCGAGCTCAAGTCTGCGCCTTATTGGGTGGGAACGGTTCACTGTTGTCAGTGATATTGTGATGCATTTTCCAAAGGAGTATGGGGAAAGAAAGTAGTAGAGGGCAGGTTAGGAACACTATTAACTCTGTACAGTGCCCATTAGGTGGTGGAGAGGGATTATGAGGGAAACAATTTTTTTTATTTGTTTCAAGGGCCATTTATGTAATTGCTGTGTGGTGTAAAAATCACGGCGGAAAAATGACAGTGTCTTGCGCTGCTTTTTTTATCAAGTTTGTAGGTGACAAACTTCTTAGGAGTACTATTTACTTATAATGTGGTGTTTACTTTCCTGATGGGGAGATTTGGTTGTGCAGCAAAAAAATCAGTCTAGGTTTGAAACAGTTTTTATTAAACAAATACAAATAAACTTTCTTCAGAAAATGTCGCTGTATATATGAAAGGGGTGACAATTAAAAATGGAATTTCATAAAATATCAGATAAGCGTGGCTATATACTTCTTTTTTGTGCTACAGTTTGTAAAAGTGTTGACCCACATTCTTGATGATATAAGAGGGCATCAGTTACTTTTAGATAAAGTCGAATAGAAGTGTTACAACAAACACTCCTGCACTACATTATCTCAAATCAAGAGAACCAGTAAAAAGCAGTTAAATACAAATGATTTCATATTACATAGAAATGCATGCATTATTATTTTTCAAATTTGTATTCTGTACAATTCAGGAACGTGCTGTCGTAGTGCTTAGAGGTTGCAGACTGTTCCGCTAATAAATCACATACTCACTAAAGAATATATAAGATGGTACTCTTATAATATAAAGTACAGGTCCTATATATTCTTTAGGGAGAAGGTGAATAGGAACCACAAATTAGAATAGAAATTAGAAAATAACATTCAGAAATGTAGGGTTTATTAAATATTTAAAGTAACAAAGTATGCATGATAGCTATATTGTTTTGTTCTGCTATTTCGTAAAATATGTTTCTCGAAAAAAATATCTGATCAAGTACTTTTTATTATTTGAAAGTTATATTATAGATGGCTATAGATGGCGCTGAAAAATCTCCCATTTCTCTTTTGTAGCAATTGGACAATCTATTATAATATAATGATTGATACCATTGTTACAGTAAAAAGAAATGGAAAATAAAGTTATGTATTTAACAGAACATCCATAATCAAATACTTTCGAGCAGTAATTATTTACTGAACTTCTTTTCTCCGGGAGGTGAAAAAGTTTGATCTTCGTGGTGACGTGTCATAAACTCCTCTGAGCTCATGATGGTGAGAATAATAATATGTGTATATTCTCACAGCACATGATCACAAGGGGAAAATAGACTGGAAAACGCAAGCCGGTATCATTGCTTACTTATCATTACTCTTTGTGACAACGGATCGTGAAGTTCACTAAGATCACCAAGACTGTTAATGTTATAATATACATATTAACAGTATGTTATCTCTGGGGGAAAACACAATAGCAAGTGGAAGATGGTGACGTTGATTGTAATTGTTGAGGGTTTGCGTCGACGGGTCACCAACACCTCTCAAGCTAGGTACAGTGTCAGTATTATAATATAAAAATTCACTATATATAAGGTGAAAGGAGCCAGAAAAGGAGCAGTGTGTGTTATAATCTATCTGTTTCTAAAACCAAGCACTTGACGTTACAGAGAAAAAGCGAAAAACATGCAATAACATTTTTTTTCTACATAGAAATGTTTAAATATTGATAAATAGCCACAAATTATAACTAAGTATTATGCCTATGCCATATTGAAACAACTCCGGAATATGTTTGTTGACGCAAAAAGAGAATCCGATGTTAGAAAACGGAACCTGCAACATAGATTGGAGACTCAGAAATAACTCGCGAAAACAAAACTAATTGCACAGTAGGTGTGGTTTATATAGTTTTTGGTTATGTAGTAGTCTACGGAAGGAAGCAGTGGGTCCGCCTAATTAGATGGCACGTTTTGCAGTTTACACGTGCTCACGTTTTAACTGTTTTTCTTCTGCACGTGTTCGAAAAAGTTACAAACTGTGAAGCTGTAAAGGTTTCGATTTTGATCGTAACACATATAAGGTATTATTATCTACATACGTAGGCGAGTTTAAAAAGTGTTACTCGGTAAAATGTGTTCTTTGCATTTTCATGATTAAAAACATATAAATAGAAGACATAAAAAAAATATTGTTCTCATTAGAACACAAAAAAAAGGATTAATATTTGTTATTATTATGCTTCTTAATTTAAAAAAATGCTAGCATTTGTAAATTGTAAACCTACCCTCGGAAAGGTGTGTTGGCGCTTCGGTCGTTGGGAAGAATAATAAATAAAAAATGACTTTTTCTATGCACCTGCAAACTTGGCTTTTAAACTTTCAATTGCCCAGTCTGTATCTTTACACTTCCTCCAAACATTCTGCTACTGCTATTTTAGTATTGTAGTGAGCCATACAGCAGTATGTGTTTATCTATACACTGTTTTAAAAGTGAAGCAGCTATACATTCAGCTCAACACTCTCCTTGGACAACTGTAATCATCCAGTCTGCATCTAAGTAGTCATGAAGCAAAGTAGGCTTTAGGGCATGGACTGTTTTAAACTCTTATAGACTATGCTTGCAGTCTTCTATGCACCTGCAAACTTGCCTTTTATTTGTTCAATTCCCCAGTCTCTATCCTTACACTTCCAGCAAACACTCTGTCACTCCTGTTAAAGATTTGTAGTGACTCATTGATCATTGGGTACTAATCCATTCACTATATTAAAACACTAATGGGTAGATGTACAATACCTGCCATATCGCCAGGGGTATGCCAGTTATTGTGCACTGTGACATCATCACTATGGATGTGACGTATTTAAAATGTGGTGCACTATGTGGCAAAAACGGTGCAGATATGTGATGTATCTGTGCTGTGAAGGCGGGGCATTGCTTAAGTTGCATTGCAAGTGCAACGCATTTCTAGCAATGCTCGGGAGCTCTATGCTCACAATCCTGAGTCAATCCTTTCACCTGCTTCGAGCAAGTGCAGGGTTTTGATGCAGCATGAGTTCAAAAGTGACAAAGTGAAATCTTGTATATTTCACTCAGCCACTTTTAGGAGGTGTTCCTGCACCGGAACGCCCCCCATCCCCCGCTTCAAATCATTATAGACTATGCATTCACTGTTGTATACAGCAGCAAACTTACCTTTTATATCTTCAATTACCCAGTGTGTATCGTTACACTTTCACCAAACACTCTTACACTACTGTTGCAGTATTTTAGTGAACCATACAGCAGTATATGCTTATCTATACACTGTTGTAAAAGTACAGCTGCTATACATTCAGCCACACACTCTCCTTGGAGAATTGTAATCATTCAGCCAGTACCCAAGTACTCTTGGTGGAAAGTGTGCCTTAGGTCATGGACTGCTTCAAACACCTATAGACTATGGATACAGTGTTTTATGCACCGGCAAACTTGTCTTTTATAGCTTCAATTCCCCAGTCTGTATCTTTACACTTTCACCAAACACTCTCACACTACTGTTTCAATATTGTAGTGAGCAATTCAGCAGTATGAGTTTATCTATATACTGTGGTAAAACTGAGGCTGTTATAAATTCAATCAGGCTCTTTCCTTGCAGAACTGTAATCATCCACTCACTACCTAAGTACTCATGCATTAAAATAGGCCTTAGGCCATAGACTGGTTCAAACCCTTATAGACTATGCATGCAGTCTTCTATGTACTTGCAGATTTTTCTTTTATACCTTCAATTCCCCAGTTTGTATCCTTACACTTCCACCAAACACTCTGTCACTTCTGTTTTAGTTTTGTAGTGACTCATTCATTGGCATGTAGTAATCCATTCACTACATTAAAACACTAATGGGCACATATACAATAACTGGCATATCCCCAGGATTATGCCAGTTATTGTGCACCGTGACACCACCAACATGGATGCGCCGTATTTACAATGCGGTGCACCATGGGACAAAAGCGGCACAGATATGTGATGTATCTGTGCTGTAAAGGTGGTGCATTATTTGAGTTATGTTGCAAGTGCAACGCATCTCCAGCAATGCTCTGGGGGCCCTATGACCGCCTGGACCTCGTCCTGAACGGCCGCTCCCCCACGCTCTCTCTCGCTCCCTGACTCCTGCTAACTGCAGCGCCCAGAGCCCACAGCTGAAGCTGCTCGACGCGTGACTCACCGGCATTATTAAATCTAGACTGGTATCGTAGCTCCGCTCTAGGAATTGCGCGCTGAGCATTGTGACCTATTGAGTTTGCAGCGATTTCTAATTGTGTATTGTTGTCTGTGTTAACTGTTAGCGCTATCACCTGGTGCCCTTAGAGAGCGCGCTGCTGATTCTGGCTGTGATTTCAAGGATTGCTGGTATTGTTTGCTAAGTTTCGTTTTGAGGCTCCACCACCATCTTGTGTGTTGTGCTTTCCCCTGACACGCCTCCCCGAGACCGCCCCCCAGCTGCCCCTCCCACCCACGAACAGAGGGTGCCCGTCCTCCCAAGCCAGATTGTGACCGCCTGGACCTCGTCCTGAACGGCCACTCCCCCACGCTCTCTCTCGCTCCCTGACTCCTGCTAACTGCAGCGCCCAGAGCCCACAGCTGAAGCTGCTCGACGCGTGACTCACCGGCATTATTAAATCTAGACTGGTATCGTAGCTCCGCTCTAGGAATTGCGCGCTGAGCATTGTGACCTATTGAGTTTGCAGCGATTTCTAATTGTGTATTGTTGTCTGTGTTAACTGTTAGCGCTATCACCTGGTGCCCTTAGAGAGCGCGCTGCTGATTCTGGCTGTGATTTCAAGGATTGCTGGTATTGTTTGCTAAGTTTCGTTTTGAGGCTCCACCATCATCTTGTGTGTTGTGCTTTCCCCTGGCACGCCTCCCCGAGACCGCCTCCCAGCTGCCCCTCCCACCCACGAACAGAGGGTGCCCGTCCTCCCAAGCCAGATTGTGACCGCCTGGACCTCGTCCTGAACGGCCGCTCCCCCACGCTCTCTCTCGCTCCCTGACTCCTGCTAACTGCAGCGCCCAGAGCCCACAGCTGAAGCTGCTCGACGCGTGACTCACCGGCATTATTAAATCTAGACTGGTATCGTAGCTCCGCTCTAGGAATTGCGCGCTGAGCATTGTGACCTATTGAGTTTGCAGCGATTTCTAATTGTGTATTGTTGTCTGTGTTAACTGTTAGCGCTATCACCTGGTGCCCTTAGAGAGCGTGCTGCTGATTCTGGCTGTGATTTCAAGGATTGCTGGTATTGTTTGCTAAGTTTCGTTTTGAGGCTCCACCACCATCTTGTGTGTTGTGCTTTCCCCTGACACGCCTCCCCGAGACCGCCTCCCAGCTGCCCCTCCCACCCACGAACAGAGGGTGCCCGTCTTCCCAAGCCAGATTGTGACCGCCTGGACCTCGTCCTGAACGGCCGCTCCCCCACGCTCTCTCTCGCTCCCTGACTCCTGCTAACTGCAGCGCCCAGAGCCCACAGCTGAAGCTGCTCGACGCGTGACTCACCGGCATTATTAAATCTAGACTGGTATCGTAGCTCCGCTCTAGGAATTGCGCGCTGAGCATTGTGACCTATTGAGTTTGCAGCGATTTCTAATTGTGTATTGTTGTCTGTGTTAACTGTTAGCGCTATCACCTGGTGCCCTTAGAGAGCGCGCTGCTGATTCTGGCTGTGATTTCAAGGATTGCTGGTATTGTTTGCTAAGTTTCGTTTTGAGGCTCCACCACCATCTTGTGTGTTGTGCTTTCCCCTGACACGCCTCCCCGAGACCGCCTCCCAGCTGCCCCTCCCACGCTCCGCCCCCTCCACTCTCCATTTATGGCAGATGTCTCAACGCGCAGCGTCCACGCGCTACGGCCGCGCCGAAGGTGCGCCAAAGGTAAGCCCGTCTACGCCCGTCCGCGCCTGGACCGCGCCCAGTGCCAGACCCCCTGGTTCCCGTAATGCCCAACCCTCTTGCTTTACTTACGATGCCACCACCCTCTTAGCCCTAAACCCCGGCCGTTCCCTCAACTGCGTCCAAGCCGCTCCTGGACACACCCATGGACCCTTCTCTTGCAACTCCTGCAAGTTCGACGGCACCAAAACCTACTCCTCATCCACCAACACCAAACTGAGACCGGACTCCAACCACCTAAAATGCATCCTGCTCAACACCCGCTCGGTCCACAGACACGCCATCGACCTCTGGAATCTACTAGACACCATCTCACCGGACGTCGCCTTCCTAACAGAAACTTGGATGAATGCCTCTTCAGCCCCAGACATCACCATTGCTATCCCGGAAGGATACAAGATCATCCATAAGGACCGCATCAAGCATACTGGAGGAGGCATCGCTATCGTCCACAAGAACTCCATCCGCATTTCAACCAGTTCAGACGTCGACCTGGCCAGCGCCGAACACCTCCACTTCCAGATCCACACCGACCCCAAGACCACACTCAGGGGCACCCTCCTCTACCGACCTCCAGGACCCAGGGCACAATTCAGTGACGACATCACTGACTTTATCACCCCACACGCCCTCCCCTCCGAGGACTACATTCTATTGGGAGACCTCAATTTTCACCTGGAAAAGAACAACGACAATAACACCACCACCCTTCTAGACAATCTCGCCAACCTCGGACTCAAACAACTTGTTAATACCCCCACACACCACGCAGGACACACTCTCGACCCTATCTTTACCTCCAGCAAACATATTTCCTTCAGTCACACCACAGCTCTCCAATGGACGGACCACAGCTGTGTTCACTTTGTCTACAAAAAGACCACAACCCACAACCATCCTCAACCTTCCCTGCGAAGAAACTGGAACAAAATCACCATCGACCAGATCTCCACATCGCTTCTTCAAAAACCCCCTGCCCACTCATCGAACCCCAACCAAGCAGCCATTAACCTCACTCAATGGCTAAGCAACACCGCCGACAACCTAGCACCTTTGAAAAAACGTCAAATCAAACCAGGCAGCAAAAACGCCCCCTGGTTCAACGAGGAGCTTAAGAAATCCAAGAAACTCTGTCGCTCCCTTGAGAGAGCCTGGAAAAAAGACCCAAACACCAACACCAGGGACGCCTTCAAAAACGCCAACAGAATACACCACCAATTAATCTGGACTGCCAAGAAAACCGCTTTCAAAGACCGACTAGACAAAAACGCCCACAACAGCAAGGAACTATTCAACATCGTCAAAGACTTTACCAACCCCACTGCCAACTCCAACGACATCACCCCCTCTCAAACCCTTTGCGACTCCCTAGCTTCGTTCTTCCACGACAAAATCGCAGACATCCACAACAGCTTTGTCAACGAACCCGAAGACCAACCCACACAACCCACTGCCGTACCTTCACCCCCCTTGAACATCCTTAATGACTGGAACCCTATCTCCACTGAGGACACCATCCGCCTGATGAACTCCATCCACTTAGGATCCCCCACAGACCCTTGCCCTCACCACATTTTCAACAAAGCAGACTCCATCATAGCACCACACCTCCGAGACATCATCAACTGCTCCCTCAACTCCGGCACCTTCCCAGAAAGCTGGAAACACGCCGAACTCAGCACCCTTCTGAAAAAACCCACAGCTGACCCCACCGAACTCAAAAATTACCGCCCCATCTCGCTCCTTCCATTCCCGGCCAAAGTCATCGAGAAAGCTGTCAACAACCAGCTCGCCGCCTTCCTCGAAGCCAACAAATCCCTCGACTCCTCACAGTCCGGCTTCCGAGCCAAACACAGTACTGAGACCGCACTCATTGCAGCAACAGACGACATCCGTACTCTACTGGACAATGGAGACACAGTCGCCCTAATCCTCCTCGACCTCTCCGCAGCCTTCGACACAGTCTGTCATAACACCCTGTTACAACGACTCAAAAACATCGGAATCCAAGGAAAAGCACTGGAATGGATCACCTCATTCCTTGCCGGAAGAACTCAGAGAGTACGCCTCCCTCCATTCAAGTCAGAGGCCACAGAAGTCATCTGCGGCGTACCACAAGGATCTTCACTCAGCCCCACCCTCTTCAACGTTTACATGAGCCCCCTCGCGACCATCGCTCGCCAACACAACCTCAACATCATCTCCTACGCAGATGACACTCAACTGATCCTCTCACTCACCAAAGACCCAAACATCGCCAAAAACAACCTACATGAAGGAATAAAAAAGGTAGCCGAATGGATGAAGAATAGCCGTCTGAAACTGAATTCAGACAAAACAGAAGTCCTTATCTTAGGTACCACCCCCTCCGCCTGGGACGACTCTTGGTGGCCAGAGGCCCTTGGAAAAGCACCCATCCCGAAGGATCACGCACGGAACCTAGGCGTCATCCTGGATTCCTCACTCTCGATGACCAGACAAATCAACGCCGTCTCTTCATCTTGCTTCAACATTCTCCGCATGCTCAAAAAAACATTTCGCTGGATCCCCACCGAAACTAGAAAAACGGTCACCCATGCACTGGTCACAAGCCGCCTGGACTACGGAAACACCCTTTACGCCGGCACCACCGCAAAACTTCAGAAAAAACTCCAACGCATCCAGAACGCATCACCCAGACTCATATTAGACATCCCGCTTAAAGAACACATTTCTGGTCACCTGAAAAACCTTCACTGGCTCCCCGTCAATAAGAGGATAACTTTCCGCCTCCTCACCCACGCACACAAAGCTCTTTACGAACTTGGACCCGATTGCCTCAATACACGTCTCTCCTTCTACACCCCCCCCCCCGCCAGCTGCGCTCTTCCAACCAAGCCCTCGCTGTTGTTCCCCGCGTCAACAAAACCACCATGGGAGGTAGATCATTCTCCTACCTAGCGGCCAAAACCTAGAACTCACTTCCCATGCACCTTCGACTCACTCACAACCACCTAGCATTCAGAAAGCAACTTAAAACCTGGATATTCGAGAAGTAATTCCCCACCTCTCTTCAAGCGCCTTGAGACCCTCTGGGTATGTAGCGCGCTATATAAATCTTCTGACTTGACTTGACTTGACATGCTCAGAATGCTGTGTCAATCCTTACACCTGCTTCAAGCTAGTGCAGGGTTTTGACAAAGCATAAGCCCAAAAGTGAAAAAGTGAAATCTTGTAGATTTTACTCAGCCACTTTTAGGAGGTGTTCCTGCACCGGAACACCCCCCCCTATGTAGGAATGTCTCCTTCTGGTACAGGGATTTAATCAGTGATGTCATCAGTGATGTAATTTGAGATGTCATCAGTGATGTCATCAGTGATGTCACTGACCATGTCATGAATGATGTAATATGTGACATCATCAGCAGTGGATTGCGGGTGCGCGAAATATAGTTAGTACAACTAACTATATAGGAGCAATTTCAATGGTTTTTTAAATGCTAATTCCTAACTATATAAGGCCTGAAACCTATGGTTTTTTAAGTGAATTTGCAAGGTTTTAAAAATACTAATTCCTAACTATATAAGGCCTGAAACCTATGGTTTTTTAAGTGAATATATATATAGATATATATTTATATATGTTTTAGTAAGGTACCAACAACTTAGCTTACATAAAAAAAAACTAGAAATTGAGAGAAAGCACAAATGTACAAGGGCGTTATAGTTAGGCCATGTAATAATATAAAAAAATATAATTTTAAAACAATAAAACACTGAAATGTATCAGTTAAAGTTTGTTGAGCTAACTATAACTTGTGCCCTGCAATGCATTGCATTGCTTATTGTTAGTTTTGGTACCATTGGCGTGATTCTCACTTCCATTTTTCGCTGTTGTGTCCTCTGTTTTTGATATGTTTTTGCTGGTTACATGCTTTGGGCACTGTGCCACTGCTATTCAGGGCTACGGTGCAAGTGCTCCCTATTGTGAATTGTTGTAATGGATTAGTGACTTCATGATTGGCTTATTTGATTTACTGTTCAGACCCTAGTACAATGCACCATGGGTGCCCAGGGCCTGTAGATCAAATGCTGCTAGTGGGCTTGCTGCACTGATTGTGCCATCCACAGAAGCATCTTGTAAAGTGTGTCTCAGTCCTGCCATTACAGAGCCTGTGTGCAGTCTAGTACTGCCATGTCGACTTGGTAAGTGCATCCACTTACCAGTCCCTAAACCTTCCCTTTTCTACATGTTGGCCACCCCTAAGGTAGGCCCAAGGGCAGGATGCATTGGTAAAAGGTAGGACATGCCCTGGTATGTGTGGCATGTCCTGATAGTGAATTACAGCCAATTTAATGTTTCACTATTTCAAGGCTACCTGTACCCATAGGCCAAAATGGGCAGTTTGATTATAAGATGTGACCCTGAGAGCATGTGAGGAAAACGGATTTAGTATGGCTGAACTCAGAATGTTATTGAAGGTGATTTTTACATTTTCTGTTTGAAAACACCGCTTTTAGAAAGTAGGTATTTTCTTACCTAACCATCAAGCCTGCCTCTGCTAGGTTGTGTATTGCATGTCTGGTTTGTGAGTGACCGGAGGGCTTGAGTTCCAGCAGTCTGATGAGTCAGGGCTGGGCTGAATAGAACCTTGGCTGAATAGAGAGTAGGGGAGGAGATTTCCTTTTATTCCCCTGAGTCCTCATAGAATAGAGAGTAGGTGGAGGAGATTTCCTTTCAGCTACCTGGGCCTGCTCTGCTTTCAACAATCCTCTCACCACCTCCTGCCAGGAAGATGCAGATAACTGGTTTTGGCTGGGCACAGGCACCCTCTGCCTTCAGAGGACAAATGATTTACTGGTATAAATATTGGGGCTCATACCCCAAGACTTTAGATCACTTCTGGAAATCAATACGAACCCTTGCCAAGGAGAGCAACTAAAAGAAGATGAAGGAGTTGACTGCCCCTGTGCCAGTGTGCTGTTTTCTGGGATTGGCCTGCAGTGGTTACGTATTTGCCAAGGAAAGGAGAAGGAGCTTTTATTGAACATTCATCATCTTGAAGAAGAATCTCTAAGGGCTTGGATTGTGTTTGCCTTCTGCTGAAGTCTCGGGGATACAAGACTTCACCACCAACTTCCCCTGAATTTCCTTGCTAGGAATCCAGTCTGCAGAAGCCTGCGTATTGTTGGGAGCTAGAAGCGCGTCACAATGAGAAGAAGCATGTCGCCACTGCAGCTGTTGCCGTTGCATCACCGGATAAGCGTGTCGCCGCCGCATAGGTCTCCGTCACATCACCGGAGAAGGGTGTCTCTGTTGCAGGTGTTTGTCGTCGCATCACCGGAGTAGCGTGTCGCCACCGCAAAGGCTGCCTTTGCATCACCAGAGAATTGTGTCGCAGGGCCTGTCACAGTTCAGAAGTTCTAGCGTCACTGCACGGTCGTCGTGCATGCTTGCATGTCCTTCACATCATCGCATCAAAGATGCCATCTTATCGAATAGCACAGGATTGTCGCATCAGATCAAGGTGCCATCTTGTCACATCGAAACTGAAACGCAATATGGGTCAACGCATCACCACCTTTCTGGTATGGAAAAGACGCATCGCCTACTTTGCGCAAGCACTGAGGAACAGACGCATCGCCTCCTCCAAAGCAAGGACCCGACGTATCGCTCTCCCTGCGAACCTTTTGTTTACCTTGCGTCATGCATCCAAACGTACTTTGTTAGAAAGTGTTGCATTTAATATCATCTTTGAACTAAGCTATTTTTATCATCTGAAAGTCATTTTTCTAATACTGTAATGTGGATTTTTATTGTTTGGGTCTTGTGTTAGGTTTATATAAAGAATGCTTATTTTTATAAAACCTGTGAAATGTCTATCTGTAGTGTTTTCACTGTATTACTTAAGTGTTCACAATGCTTTACACACTGTCTCTGAGATAAGCCTACCTGCTCGTGCCAAGCTACCACAGGGTTGAGCAGGGGTTATTTTAGGAGTGTGGACCCCTTACCTTGACTAGAAGCAGGGGGCCCTATTTGGACAAAGGTGCAAACCGTTGCCAACTAGAGACCCCCAGTTCTAACACTTATGATCTCACATATTACATCACTCATGACATGTCAAAGAGATGATTGATGACATCACTTGCATATGGTTGTTCCCTTTCTGTAGTGGCACAGTGAACAAACAATGAACTGGAATTAAGTGTTGATTCATTATGAGGCTTGGATTAATATAAGCATTCCATGTCTCACTTTTTGCTTCTCTAAGTGAGTCACCATTAGGGGGGTTTATAGGACACGAGAACCTAAATTATTGGTCTGTAGGTCTGAAGCTGCACTTCAATGATAAGACCCAACATGATGGAATTGCTTGTATTCACATATACAAAGGACTTGCCCTAGAAGTTCAGGCTGGAATGCTGTTTTGTAGTAGGGTCAGTGCTGGTTCGTACTTGGTTGATCCCTACCTGTCATGGCACTATGAACCAAAAATAAGGAGACTTGAATGTGACCCAGGGTAATGATATGTGACTGAGATTGAAGAAATTATTCTGTCCTTCACTCTTCAAAATTTTCACTGAGTTAAACGGATGTCTCCAGTCTGGCTTTTGCAGCATTCTATACCAGAGAACTGAAGATGCACCTGACTGATGAGACTTAACAGGGAAAATGGATGCTTGCCTTGCTGTAAAGAAGCACGTGACGTGGTATGTACAACATGAAATGGTGTTTTGGCCTGTAGAAGTGTTAGGCCATCATCAGGACCAGGTTACGGTTATTTATATTGCAATGTCAAGATTCACAATTACAATATAAGGCAAGGTCCAACGTGAATGAGAGTAGGACCTGTAGATAAACTCAAATAGATGTCAGAAGGGGTCCAAGAATTAGGTGTGAGGCATCGCTCCATTCGCGAAAACCACAAAGCTGCTGGAAGTATTACTTGGATCAGTCAGCATGGGCGAGGCAAATCAACGGGCCGGGTGTAGTCAGGCTTCACCGAAAAGCCATTGACTTCCACAGCGGAACTTTTGGCGCCATTACTGTTAGGATGTCCTAAACATGTAAAGAATTTTAATCACATTTGTTTCATGTTGCGCCCGTCACTATGGCTGCATATACCACTTCACACGTCTCTTGCGTCGTCACAATCCTTCATGAGCACTTGTGCACAGTATCTTGTAGATTACATGCCATTCAATGTAACGCAGTGCTATCTTTCCATGTGTTTGTACATATGAATTTCTATATGTCAAACATGTATATTTATTGAAATAGAATTTATTTCACAAGAGAATGTCTCACTGGTTTTTCCCCTTTGGATTTAATTCTCAGTAATTAATTGTGTCACATGTATTTGACCTTTAAATAACACCCCTGCTTGAGTCACTGTTGTATGTTACAGATTACTGCCCTAGTCTCCTTGGGGTATATGGACTACCTCCTGTAGTCTGATACTGCTTGCTGTACATAGGGACATGACATGCAGTTCACAGTGGACTCTCCATTTATTTTATCATAGGACCAATACATATCTGCATGTGGTTGGGTTGCCCTTGTATGTAAAACAATGAGCCAGAGCAAGGCAAAGGGCAGTTATCAGGATTCCGAGATGAATTACAACCTTTCATAAATAGCCTTTCATATTTCTCCATGAACCAATCTAAGGGGCCCATTAGGATGTCCGCCCGCTATCCCAAAGTTAAACGGGACCGCCTGCCATAAGGGCGGCGGTCCCGTGGGGGCCAGTAGGATGCGCCCACCACACTGGCAGGCGCATCCCGAATTTTTAACATTGCGGTGGGCGGTGCTTAAAGCACCGCCCGCCGCAATCTTAAAAATGCACATTGTGCACTTCAATGCACAACGTGACAGGCACCGCGTGGTGCCTGCCACGTTGTACAGTGAAATGCAGAGGGGTACCATAGGTATCCCCCATGAGCACCCTCCAACCCCCCGGAGTCCCTGGGGGCCTGCAACGGGTCCCCACAATACATTCTCGCATGCCTTTCCCGCCATGGAAAAGCATGTCCCGCACACACCCTAATATGGATGGCGGTGTCTTACAGACACCCCACCATAGGAACCCTTTTCTGCCCAGTCAACTCCTTGACCGGGTGGAAAAGCAGCGGACAGTCTTTCCATCCGCTGCGGTCCACCCGCCATAGTATTATGGAGGGGCGAAAATGGGTGGCGGGCGCGGAAGGATGTCAGGTGGAACGCCACCGCCCGCATGGCGGTAAGCATCCGCCCGACATCCTAATGGGGCCCTAAGTGTGTGGGCATGTACAGATGTGCAAACTATATGTCTCTTTGAGACAGGACTCAATTTGACCCCATGTATGATGTCCAACAAAGCTGTGGCCTGTCTCTGGTACTTGTGCTCCAGTACAGAGAAGACGTGGCCTAGAAGTTATATGTATGCATAAATCAATGTGGTTTTTATACACTGTGAACCTAGCCAAAAGATTGTGGAACACCGTACAGTATCAGAGGAAAAGATGTAAGCCGAGAATTTGCAGTTTGGATTGGACTGCTGCAGGCACAGTGGAGCTAAGAATGGCCTGCACATGGTTAGTTCCTGTCTGTGGCAGCTCCAGGAGCAAGTAAATGATGGATTCAAACAGGGTGCAGATTAATCATCGTTGGTGAAATTAATTCAGTGGAGTCTTACAACATAGTCATTTTCAACATGTTTAGTGGCAGATGACATCTGAAGTATGACATCTTTTTTTATGATTTGATGGGTGCTCTAAATCAGATAAGCTGATGGCAATCAAAACTAAAATCTGTCTTGAAGACTTTTAGCATGTACAAACAGGCTTTGCATATGTTTTCTTAATTTCTTTTCACTCTGTAGGATTTTTGTGGGATAGCTCATAAAGCTTTCGTTTATTGCTTCCGCCTTAAGCTCTGCAAGGATCTTCGATAAAATCTTCAACCATTTTAACTTCAGGTTTCAAAGTGCTGTGGTATTGCATTTGTTCTGTCCCAGCAGCCGCATGACAGACTTTGTCACCTTAATGACAAGCTATGTAAGCAGATGTGGGCAAGAGCACATGCCAATCGACCTAAAGAGTAGTACTCGTCAATACATGGTGAGAAAAAAATTCTCAATGGGTGATCCATGAGTCTGCCCAGTGAAGTGATTAGCGGGCTGAGGTCTCTATGTGGTTGCACTAGGCACTGCAGGCAACCCGACTGGGCACTGGATTCACTTGATGACCCCCTGTGTTGAAACAGGAAAGTTAACCTGGAATAAAGCAGCGGCTCTTACATTAAACCTTCGCAGTCCTGTCATGAACTCTTTTAAAGACATAGGGGCATAATACCAAGCAATAGCGATAATTATTGCTATTGCTTGGTTAGAGACAAACAACTACCGCTGAGCTGCGGCGATTTTTATCGCAGATAAACCTTGGTATTACCAAGGTTTATCGCAAATGCGATAAAAATCGGCCGCAATGCATGAATATCGCTAAAAAGTCAGCGATAATTATGCATTACTGAACTAATGCTCTTAGCCATGTTATCCACCTCCCATTGGATAACATGGCTAAGAACTTGCCAGGGCAGGTGTTAGCTTTTGGAGATATTCCCGCTTAGCGCAAATATCTCCAAAAGTTGGTAATAGGAGAGAGCAATGTTAGCGATTGTTTCCAGTCGCTAACATCTTGGCACGCCCACTTTGCATGTCATTAGTGATAAATATCACTGACATGCAAAGACGGGCCCATGATGGTCGCTATCTCCTACTAGCTTTCGCTAACTTGTGTTAGCGGAAGCTAGGTAATAGGGAGATAATTTTATCTCCGCTTTCTTGGCTTTTAAAGCCAAAAAAGCGGAGATAAACCCCCTTAATAATATGCCCCATAATTACTAACTTGATTACAAGTGGAATTGAGACTGTAATGTAAATGTGTTTGCAACAACATTAAGTCACCCGCTTAAAGGAAAATGAGAGCCAACATCTGTTAGAAATGAGGAGCACTTTATTAAAACTTATTATGAATCATACTAACATTTATTGCAATACTTTTGTTAGGATTCCCTTCCTTAGACAATTGATTTTCCTCACTTGGTTAAAATATAGTTTTGAACGTGTTGGAACATCAAACTCTTCTGTCAAAGTGTATAACCAAGGGACATTCTGAATTTAAGTGAAGTGAAACCATCACTGAAGATTTTCTTTGCACTAATACCGGAATGGAATCTAAATTGAGCTAGTCTTAATAATGAGAATAGAGGGAAAATAACATCTCTGTTACTCTTTCATCAGGGAAAAATTACTTTTGCTTCTCACCTTGGCTATTTTCTGCACATTCTCTGCCTATATATACTGAGCAGACACCTAAAACATGCATTCTATAACATTGCAGTAAAACAAAAATATGTGTGCTCTAAGCTAGTCCTGAAATATATTAGTCACAATTATAGTTTATGATTTCTGTTGTGTATCTAAATGTAGTTTAAGCTTCCACCAAGTTCACAGCACTTATGTAAAACTGGGTATTAAAAAAAACACCAAATAATTAATACTTTTGTCTGTGTTAAACATGAAAATAACATGGTGCATCAAAGAAAGTTGAAAGTCTGACCACCATTAGAATCAATATTATGTTATTTTTTTCAAGCAAATCACTGAGGGTAACTGAAAAATATTTGATTCTGAAAGGGGGTGGCAGTTTTTAGTCTCTTCTCTTACTAATAGAAGGGAAGTGTTTTGCCTAAATGTTTTGATAGATTCAAAGATTATTGAGGGACAAAATGAAAATTTATAATGCAGACATAATTAACATGTGAATGAAAAATGAATGAGTATTATCACTTAAATTATAGCTATATATGTGTGAAAATGGCAAAGAATCCAAAAAAGTGAATGACAGAGAGAGAGAGAGAGAGAGAGTTCCATGTGGCTGGATACCACTTTGGTGAAGGGCAACTGAACAGGATTTGCAAATGCGGGGAAGAACATAAAGCAAGGTGCTGCAAAGTCAGGGTGATCAGCGATGCACCTTCGGCAGACAGACAAAAAGGTTGGTCCTGGTCTTCTCTTGGTTTTCAGAGCAATTATTAGACAAAAAGCTTCTAAATTTAATATTTTGGATTATGGCTATCTGGGCACCTTCAGCACCACCACTTGAATGATCATAGTATAGAAAATCTATAGTCACTGCAAAAGCTGCTGAAGGTCGGTTAGGTTAGGTGCTTGGTTAAAGGTATGGTTTTTATTCATGGTCTGAAGGGTGCGAGAAGAAAAAATAGGAAGAACAGATTTGCTTTAGAAAGAGCCATTGAACAAGGCAACCAAACGAAATGACATTGCACTCAAGTCCAAGGATCTTCTAGTCTACAGTTAGTCTATACAAAATACCTTCTCCTCAAAATATGTAAAACCCAATGACATGCGTTACTTCTGCCAAAAACATAGCTGGTCTCAATCTGTCATTGGATAATGACTATGCAACAACCATACATTTTCATCCAAAAATATATGAAAGACAAATATTTTATACTCACTGAAGATGTGTGCATGTGCACAGAATATTTAATCTCAACATTTACAACCCATTAGAGCAATAAACACTTGGTTGCATTCCTTTCTTTGGATGCCATTCTGAACAAATTGGAAAGGTATAGCACATTCAGATCTTTGTAATTCTGAAATTAGGTGTACTTGCTGACAGCCTGGTAAAATCTCAACAAGTCAGGCATTTATGGTATTCCTAATCAATATGCCTATAACTATCATTTCATAGCCATTCTATGGTTTAAATCATGAAAGTTCCTTGTAGAAATCTTTCATTTTCAACCGGCTTCATCCCTGAAATATCCCCAGCGAGTATCCATGTCTTAAATCGTTCATACAAAAAACTGTCACTACTCCATATTTATGTATATTAATTAAAATTAATTATGTAATACATTTGAGCTGTTACTCATTTGTTTAGAAATTACATATGTTTTTTAATTATTTATTACACATTGATTTCAGGCTGTTGGTTTTATTAGGGCATTTGGTATGTGGAATTTGCTTGTATTCATTTTACATTGATTGATGATAAGTAAATATCAATTTTGAATATTTTATATATTTTGTTTGACATATGTTTAATTGTATATTAACCTTTGCAGTTGTGTATTAAAATGTACATTTAGGTTATGGGATCTATGATGGGTATTGTGTCGGTAGTATACCCTTCATCCTCTGGTGACCTATTGCAAATCAAGATCTTTGAGGTACATGCTTGTGATAAGCTACATGGGCAAACAAGGAGTTTATTACAGGAACAACAAGGTTTCTACAGATCTGGGAGATGCAAAGCATGTAGCACAAACAAGAACAGGAAAATGTACCAATTACCCATGGATAAAACTGGTAACATCAAGAAGTCCATTATATGTAACAACAGTTTCTATGTGTGTGTTCTAACTTGTGCCTGTGGTCGTTGATATGTGGGTAGCCCTGTGAAAAAGAGAATTCTTGTCTGGAACATCTGTGGGCCATTGGGAATGGTGATCCCAGTTACCCCACTGCTAGGCATTGTTTTAGTGTTTATGAAAAAGATCCGTACAATTTGACTTTCTTTGGATTTGACAGGATTGCCCTGACCCCAAGTTGGGGTGACAGGGAGAAGAGGTTGAGAATCCTTGAGTCCGAGTATATCATTCTCCTTGACAGCAAATCTCTACTACAGAGTTTGAACCAGGATGAAAACTGTTTGTGCATATTGGATGAGTACAAGTCTATGATGAGATGTTTGACTCTCTGATCCTGGCTCTTCCTAATTCTCCATGTTTTTTACTGATGTTACTGTTTTCTGGCTGGGAATATTTATCTCCTTTCACAGTTTCTCTGTTATGTACCCCAATCTAGGCATATGTAGGTACACAACCTTTTACCTAGATCTGTCCTACCTTGCTCTGCATAACAGTTCTAGCACTGACCTTTTATCCTGTTATGTGCTGAATAAATGTTGATTGTTTGCCTTGAAACTAGCCTCATTTATTATGCATGAGGATTTTTAGAAAAGTCCCTGCACATGAAGTACATATTAGCATTAATATACTCTGTATAAAAGTCATGGTCATCTTCAGCCTAGGGCAAAAGAACTTCTTTGCATAGTAGCAGGTATTGTTCTAGTTTCATTTGCATAATCATACTCAAACCTATCAATTTTGTAAGGAACCCAGAGGCTATCTTTATGGTATAAAAGTACCATACCTACCCTAGATAGGGGAGGAGAAGCTATAACGCTGACACAAGATGCTGAAGTCGCTGCACGAGGAAGCTCTAGCACGCAGTGATCTCACATCCCTTGCGGGATGTGAAACTCGAGACCAAGACGGGGTACTTCTTGTTCTTCCATCAGGTAATGGGTTGGATCTTTCCTAGGGGGTTCTGGGCTTTGCACCCTCATATATGTTAGGTACATTTAGGTACACTTAGGTAGGGTTTGCATTGTAGGAGTACGCTTGATTACTGCCATGTCTTAATGCCTGCTTATATTCACTGTTTTAGCACCATGGTAGAAGTCTACCTTTTAGTTACTCTGTTGGTGCTTTTAATCTTATACATCTGTTACGGTCTAATGGTTGTCGCAGCAAACATGTTTTATACCAGAATGAAGCTGGTTCAATAAATGCTTATTGAAAACATCTCCATCATTTATTCTATGTATCTCTGAGACTTAGTGCGCATGATCGACTAGGTGCTGTACTGTTTCCACGATCCCTGAAGGATCAAGGGTGGTCATGTTTGATAGTTGCCAAAAACTATTCGTTCCTTGGTAAGGTTAGGGGGCTTATGGTGGCACTGTGAGCAAGCTAGTCTAAAGGCTAACATATCGTTTGCGGGTATCTGGAATCAGTCTGGACACCAGTCCCTTAGTTTATGTTGTCTAAACGCGCAGATCCTATGTATTTTTAGGAACTACTTGACATGGTGCCACCAACGTTGGTATGGCTCTTAATTAACGGTCAAATCTGAGTAGTTCAGTAATTCTTTCTAAGAAACCTCTACTCACATTTAACCAGATATGTCTGGAGTGGGAAGGGAAGATCCACCACAGCTGAGTAGGCATATCTTATGTATTGGCTGTAGGTTTGTTCAAGCTTGAATGAGATTAATACTTCCTCCCATATTGTCTGACAATTGTATGAGTCATGCTGATACAAACGAAGCCGAGCAGGAAGGTGCTCTTAACATTTCAGAAAATTACAAACATGCACTTACTATGAAATTAGTAGATTATGGCCTGTCATCAATAGCAGTGACTGTTCCCTTCGTGATTGAGGTACATGAGGCACTCAGGACACATTTATTCTATTCTTGGATCAACTTCCCACCTGCAAATGCACACACTTGTTTCATACTTACATTCCAGATGAGACTCCTGAAGAATACTCTCCATACAAAATCCCATTAACCTACCAAAGAACATACTAATTGGTTTAAAGGTGCCCTCTCTACACCACAGAATAGGTGAAACTCGGTCTGCCCAGCATAAACAGAGTGACTTGGCTGGTCTTAGGTGCTTACACTTTGCATCCAAAGGTTAAAACATTGCTAGCAGCAGAATTATGTACACCTGACAAAGAGATACTTAAACTATATAGAAACCTCATCCAGTTTGTAATGCGAACAATTAAAATTCAATCTTCAAGGATTACTCAAGCGGGTCATCCGCAAGGGACTTTGACAGATTCAGCCCATAAACGCTGAGCGCGATTATGTGAGGAATGCCCACTAAACGTGAGCAAATGCTTTTCTGGATAGCACAGAAAATAGCACAGCTTGAAGCTATTATTTCCCCATGTGGCCCTGCAAGAAATACACAGAATGCTGATAATTTGCTTGTCAATGGGAATAGCACCCCTGATATAGGATTGTACCACTTGGGTACAGTTTTCGCTGCAGTTTATACCAGAACTCATGGTACCCCCTCAAAAGCGGTCATACTAGAAGTATTGAAAGAAATACAGAATGAGTGCAGGGCAGAACCTGCCCTGGACTTAAGGATGAAATTGATAGGCAATTTTACCGAGGTATCAGCACATATTAGCTAACATAAAAGGGGAGGCAGCAGTGGTGGCTGTACGCAAAAGCCTGAGGGAAGTCACTCCTGCACAACAGGAGTGATAACTACCTAAGATTATCAAAGAAACCTATGCTTCGCTGGGTAGAGATAACTTAGAAGTTAAACCTGTGAAATGAAAATTAACGGGTAATCCTGAAAAGGATAACTCAAAGCAAGCACCCAATTCTTCTAAAATTAAATGGGATAACAAACAATCAATCAAAAAATAATAAGCAGAATTCATCACGATCCCAGGATGAGTCTCCTCAACAGGAGCCCTCTGAAAGAAAATGCAAACTTAGGAACCATGACACTATTAAAAAAACCTGACAGGTATCAGGATACTGATACGCATTCCTCTCATTCTTTTTAGAGTTCATCCAAAAACTCAGAGAGGGAAGGACGTTCAGAACACAGAGCAGAAGAGTGAGCCAAGGCAAGCGACACACACCGCACTTCAGACGACATTATCAAGCACGAAGATAAGCAAAAAAGTAAACCTCACTTTAAAAAGAAGATGGTAGCTGGCCTTAAAATAAGAAATGCCCAGGCTATTGAGGACTCTACTTCCAAATGGAAAATGGGCTCTGACAATGCCAAACAGTACAGCAGAAGCAACAGTAGCTCTCCAGAACTGGATGGAATTTCTGGTGACAGCAGCGTTGAATCAACATATCATGGTGAAAACATCTGATACAAGGGTAAGTGTCCCACATCGTTTACCCTAAATTACACTCCAAATGGAGGGGGACATACCCAGGAAAATAAAAGGTCTCCTTTGGAAGAACCTGACTTATGGATACAACATCCTTTTTGGCTGAAAAAGATTGGCAGCCTGAGTTTGTCATGAAGTGCCCAAAGGGGAAGACGTAATTTTACCAGCTTTCTGCCACCTCATTCCAGAGCCACTAAAAGATTCATATTCGCAGGAGTGGGCATCAGCACTAGCTCACGCATTATTCCGCAATCATGTTGGGTGGGATGCTGAGTCACCTCACCATGAAATCCGATTAAAAACTACTCCTAAACCACAGAGGCAGTACCCAATAAAACAATGACCCATGGAAACAGGTTAGGAAGATCTTAGATCAACTTGAATATTAAGGTGTGATTGATTATAGCATCTCTTCCATGAATATTTCCTTTTTTCCGGTAATGAAACAGGACAGTTCATACCATCTAGTTTTAGACTACACGCATTTGAACACCTGCACAAAAACATTTGCAGTACAAAATGCACACGGAGCCACATTAATTGATAATATTGTGCGGAAGAAATACAAAACAACACTAGATATCCCAAAAGGATATTTGTGACAAAATATAGCACCTGAAAGCAAATATTTGACAACATTTTCAGTGCTCGGCTCTAAACCCCAATTCTGTAGACTGCCCCAAGGGTATAAGAATAACCCCAGGTTGTACTCAGCCAGAGTAACAGAGTTACTTCAAAATTGTGATAAGAAGGCATTGTCCCATATTAATGACATTTATCTGACAGACGATGAGTTATTGGATAATTTGCACAGGGCGAACAACATCATTTTTGGGTTTGCCACTATGGGCTACAAATTTAACTTTAAAAAATCTAAAATTGCCCACCTCAATGTCCTATTTTTGGAATATGAGCTATCAATTGAAGGGAAAATCCTGGTGGCTAATTTTTTTATTATATAGTTATATATTTATCAATGTGGAGAAAATAAGAATCCGTGATCAATTCGGCTTCCATAGGTTACAACAAAAATCAGGGGGAGAATGGATCACTTGTCCTGTGAAATTAGGGTCTTTGTTGTATTGGAACCATATAAAAACCCTCATAAAACGTACACAGGCCGGTAGTGGTACATCCTGATTCTCTGCCTTGGTGTAATGTTACAGCATCATCATAGGGTTCTTAGATAGTAAGTATGCTGTCGTCCACCCGGAGGTAGACCAACTGATTTTCCAGTAGTGTCCCGAGATTTAAAAGAAGTGAAAATGTGCAGGTGCTCTTGTGCAGTGAAGTTAAAATTCCCTACATCACTATATATCACAAAAATGTTATTAAGAAACCAGTGATGTGAGAAAAGAAAAATAGATAAAGTGAATTTGTAGACCCTGTTACCAGTCCACCGCACTATTGGGTCAACATGTTTCAGCCTTCTTGTGCAATCTAAAGGCTTTCATCAGGACCAAGGGTGCTTTGGGATGCTTATTGCAGCCCCTAATTGTAGTGGTTAACTTACCACCTGCATTTATGAATTCAGATCTGTAGAATCTGGAATTTCAAGAAAAGAAGTAATTATTATCATATTTCTTGGATATGTACCCTATGTGTTCAATGTGATTATATTTTGTAACACTATAATTTCAGTAATGCTGTTATGATTCTTAGTTTAGATATATAAATAAATATTTCTACTGTCTTAATTAAAGATTTGGTATACCCTGCTGGTTCACGCCTAAATGGCAAGGGAGGTGTCTAGGCTACTTAGGAATGGTGAGTATGAAGAGCTTTTGAATGCTTTGTAAGGGAGGTTATTCATTTGTGCAAGAGTTAGTAGGTATGACTAGCGTGGTGTTTCGTTTATCACTGCAGTCGTCGCATTAAGTGCACAGCACAACAAGTATGTAGTGCAGCGGTAGAACGCCAACATTCAGGCAAAGAGTGTGCACCTTGATTTGTCAGCACAGTTACTCGACAAGTTCAATTATACAATTTAAAACAAGGCGCAATATGATCAAGGTATAGCTATAAAATTGGTCATAGTTAAACGGAGAGTATGCATTTTGATGATTTTTAGCGCACATTAATATCCAAACATTAATTAATTATCAGGGACGTTGATCCGTATACCAATGTAATAAAGACAAGTGTGTCATTCTTTATAAACTTGGTGTCTTATGTGCAGTGATAATAATAATTGCTCATGCGGGGATGTTTCGAAAGAAATGTTGGTGGCAATAAGTATATAAGAAAATTTACCTTTGAAATGACCAATTAGATCATTTTAGAATGCCGCCGAGCGGTATGTGGCCTTAGTCTGAAAAAGCCAAAAGTTATAATTATCTGAATCTTACCGGAGTATAAAGATTCTCAAGCATGTGGGCTTGCAGCTTACCGGTACACAAAAGTCACTGACTTGTTCTGTCTGGACGGCGTCCCGGTAGACGTGGGGCCACGTAGAGAACCCATTTACATAGGGATAATCCAGAAATGGTGGTAGGACTAATCTACCTGCGTTGGTTGGCAGTCATGGTTGGCATATGCGGAAACATAACGGGAGACCCTGATTAGCAGACTATCCTTTTCAAATCTGATTCTGGCTGTTATATGTTATCTTTAGGGAGGCATTGATTTAAAAATAACCGTTTCTTCTAATGAATTGCAAAGGACATTATGATATTTGGCTGAATAGGAAGGAATGGTTCCCAAGAAATGCTTCTAAGGGGATAGTATTTAATCATTCATGTTTATTATGGAAAATACATTAAGTAACTTCTGGTCTGCAGGGTCGTTCGTGCTTTCATAAATTGATGACCAAGTAGTTACTTTTCCAATCAGAGAATTTCTGTATCAAATTTTCAGTTTAAAGGTTCTTTGTGTGTTTCAGGACGGCCTCAGTTGTTCAATCTTAATCCGCGTGTTGAGTGCAGCGTCTATCGGGTGTGTAACAGGTCCAATCTTGTAAGGGACTTTCAAGGGCTCAGGATGTCATAAAGACCTTATGATTGGTTGTCTTCTACAAAGTATGCCAAGAAATGGTATCATTCAATCCTTCGCTGTCTGTTTTGAATCAATGGACCCAACGTTGCTCCTTCTGCATTGTTAGTTTTTATATACAATGTCTCCAGAACCACCCATTTTAGATCCTCTGCAGAGTGGTCGTTCTCAATGTAGTGCCTGCTCATCTTGGTGGTTGCTCTTTTGCATTTGATGTTACTCTTGTGTTTGCTGATGCGTAATTTTACTTTGCGACACGTCATTCCTATGTACCTGCATTGACATGGGCATGTGATCATGTAGATCACATGGGTGGTGTTACAGTTCGTATGTTGGCGCAATGTCCAGGTAAAATTTGGTATGGTTGTAGTTCCTTGGTAGTCTTCGTCAGTATACACACTGTGCATGGTTCGCATGGATAATGGCCCACAATGGGGCTTAAATTCCATGCTGCTGTTAGGCTTTCTGTACTATTTACGGGTGTTGGTCTTGTATGTACCAAGTGGCCCTTAATGTTTTGAGTTCTTTTATTCGCGAATCTCGGTTTGGGCCATTGAAGGGTTTTGGATGTGAGAATTCTCCAGTTTCTGTTTACAATCTTCTTTATCTCTCTTGATGACGTATTGTAAGTTGTCATGCAGGTAAGTAGATCAACTGGTGTTTCTTGTGGTGTTGTTTCTAACAGGCTTTCTCTTGGTCGGTTGCGAGCTCGTTTTTGGCATCTTCTGATGGTTTTAAACGGGTAACTTCTTTTTTCTAACTTGTCTTCCAATTCTTTAGATTATTCTTTGTAGTCTTTGAGAGTGCCACAGTTGCGTCTTATGCGTAAAAACTGGCTGTATGGTAAGTTCTCTCTCAGAGGTCGATGATGGAAGCTATTATAGGACAAAATGCTGTTCCTTTGCGTAGGTTTATAGAAGGTCTTTGTCTGGAGAGTTTCATTCTCAATGTAAATTGTGATGTCTAAGAAATCCAGTTGTTTCTTGTCTGATGTACAGGTAAACTTTAGGCATTCATCTCTGCTATTTATCCAAGTAAGGAATTCTTGCAGTACTTCATGGGAATCCTCCCATATCATGATGACATCATCTATGTAGCGTCACCAGAATCGTATCGGTGTCAGAAAGGGGTTAGTTTGGTTTTTGTATGTATTGTTGTTCAAAATTAGTTACATACAACCCTGCCACACTTGGGGCAAAGGTACTTCCCATGGAAGTACCATGGCATTGTTCGTAAAGGGTGCTCTCAAATTCGAAATAATTTTCAGTGAGTGCTAGCCTACAGCACTCAAGGACAAAATGCCTCACTGTATTGTAGGTCCACTCTCCAGAGAATAGGATGTTCTCCAAGGTGTCCAGAGTCTTCTGTTGAGGGAGGCTCGTATAGAGACTCTCTACATCGAGTCCTACTAAGTACATTGTTCTTTCATCATATATTTGTTCTTGTGGTTGGTTCAGGAGATCCTGTGTGTCTTTAAGGTACATAGGTGTGCTTTGTACTAACGGTCTCAGGAATTGGTCTGCAAATTGAGATACAGGTTCTAGTACAGACCCTATCCCTGAGACAATCGGGCATCCTGGTGGTGGTGTTCTGTTTTTGTAAATTGTGATTAATGAATAAAAATAAGGTACCCGCGGTGATCTTGTCCTTAAGAAATCAGCTTCACTTTTGGTGGGGGCTAATTTTTTTTAACATTTTTTGCTACTCCATCCTCCAAAGATTCTAAAGGGTTTACAATCTATTTTAGGATTCCTGAATTTTGGCAGAACATACATTTTGGATTGCACAGAAAAGGTGAAACCGTTCAGCGACCTAATCAGACCTGGTTTTTCAGATCAACAGTGGTCAGAGGAACACACTGAAATTGTCAGTTCCGTTCAAGCTGACATGACAGCTTCCAAACACTTACACACACTTGTTATCACCACAAATTTGGTGATCCATGTAGTCGCTGATCAATAAGGGTACACATACCTAACCTTCAATGAAGGCGAAACTGTACCCATTGCATACAAATCACATTTGTACACAAACCCTGAAATGCATTTTGCATCCAAGGAAAAGATATAGACAGCAGTACAGACTACTGTAGCAAGAGAAAGAGCACTAGCACAGGGGAAAAGCATAATTGCCATTACCAAACTTAGAGGCTGTCAACAAAACAAGCACCCCAAATACAGAAACATTGCATCCGCGATCGATACAAGGGGCTAAGTATCTCACTGCAACAGTTGTATACTACAAATTGGATTCTACATTAAAAACTCAAGCATTCCTGCAGTACAAACAAGAATATCCACTCCCGAATGAAACAATGCCTTTAGATCAGTATGAATACATCATTTGGACTGACAGATCCGCCCAGCCTGCTGTAAGTAGTAAATAACAATACAGCGCAGCATGAGCGATTGTGAAGGGACATATGTGGGACGGCAAGTTCCGTCTTAGCAATACACAGATGCAGTCTCTAGGAAAGAACTAAAAGCCCTGCTACTGGCACAAAAAAATATGGATCGAGAATTTCCCACACTCATTGGGTGCGATTCGTTTTACTGTGTCCAGTCATACAATGAACATCTTCACTATTTAGGACAGAATGGTTTTAGGGATTCCAAAGGTTGGAAAATAAAGCACAAGCTTCTTTGGGAATAAATGGCAGAGCTGAAAAATTGCATGCCACAGGCTCATCCAATTCACACATTGAGTCATCAGCGTGCTGGCGTGCACGTTGAAATAAATTCACTGGCTGATGAATCCACCAAGGCGATGGTGCGAACTGCTGTTGTTGCTGTAATCACTCACTCAAGAAGGAGGATAGATGGACAGATAATGATAGCTGTGAACGCTACGCACAACAACAGCTCAGCCTTGCCTAAAGGTTTTCCACTCAAGTACTCCTACAAGTTAGATGGGCAAAACATCGGTTTTCTCAAATTCCAGGAGTGGGGGATAGAGTAATACAAAACATGGATCGTAGATTAGGATTAATACTAGCTGCACACAAGGATCTTGGTTCAGCACATACAGGTATAACTGTGACTGTTTCACTACTAAAGCATCCTTATTGTTGGGCAGGTCTAAAAAAGCAGACCAAGGGTTATGTCCATTAGTGTGACATTCGTTAGTGGATGAAAGGATCCACCATCACACGTCCACCACAAGCACCATTACTGATTTCAGACAGACCTCTCGTTTGTGTCTATTTGGACCACTGCAGCCCCTTATAACCTGATTGGTGCTTACAGGTACAACCTGGCGGCATTGTATTCATGCTTGAGCTTCCTGTGGGTTTGTCCTCAGCGCTCGTCTGACACTCAAACTATTATAAAGGATTTGCGAGCATTCATAGAACATATGCAATTGACACATTACATTCCGACTGCGGCCCTGTGTTTAGCTCATGGGCTTGGAAAGATGCCATGGGACATTTAGCTGTAGTCTTGCGCTACTCCTCCCTGCATCATCCCGAGGGAAATTCAGTTGCGGACATGAAACACCAGGACTTAAAGCAATCCTTAACAGGAATGGCACTAGGCTCGGATGGCATTTGGGTCACTCCCCTATATGGGGTCCAGAGGGAATTTAACAACATGCCAAGAAGTTCCCTGGGGAGGCCGTAATCCATACGAAGTCCTGTTTGGGATTAGAATGTGGGTGCCTGACCTCGACTGTGGCAATACAGTGGTGAATGAAAAATCATTCGGCATCAATGATCGTTTGGGTGTTTTACAGGAAGTCAATGAATTCTGGGCATTACAAAGCAGAGTCTAAGTAAAACGCAGCACCACTGGGAAGTGTAAAGCTGTTCCAGCAAGACCTGCCTGGGATCCGAAGATTGGGGACCTGCTCATAGAAAAGATTGTGAACAAAAAAGAATTTGAGCCATCTTACATAGCACCTGTACCTGTGTTGCCTGTCGTAAGAACAAGAACAGTACTTCTACTGCCCTTTGCTGGCAAGAAATAAAAAATATTTGTCTCAATTGATCTAATCAAGCTACACTATGTGGCCGATACTCAATGGTAGACCGCATGGGGTCCTGTGTAGCCACCGATCTCCTCTCACTACCATGCAGGGAGTTGAGACGGAACTATTAATAACCTTGAAGATTCTACTCTACGAATTGAAGAAGTTACCAAAAATTGAATAGAATTCGTACCTGTTAAAATTAAACAGCAACAAAGTGCAAATGAAACACAGATCTCAATTCGGCCTAATACCAACATCTATGTCTATATCTCGACAGGAGACACCTGTCAGTTCTACAAAACCTGCTGAGCTACCAAAGATAGATCAAACTGCATCTGGCTGCTTCCTTGATCTTGAACCTTTCTCATTGGATCCAAGTGAACCTGAGAAACCCCCACCGCCTGTTTCCCACAAACACAAGATACGTGATTTCTACTTTTGTCTGAATGAGACTTACCTTGTTTTTACCTGGCTACAGCTCTGAATTGCAATTAGTCTACTGTTCCTAGTCCTCTGGATAGGTGTAGTGACTGCCTTTTTCTTGCACCTAAATAGACATTACCTCCCAGAACGCTCTGCATTACACCATGTGAGTCTAGTCCTGAAAACAGATGAATCAACACAGCGTGAACAGGGAGACCTGTCCTTAGTGAACATTACAGCAATTTTGGTTCCTGAAGGAAGTTTGGAACAGAGTTTCCAATTATATATACGGTCCTACTGAACTTTAAAAAATACCAGACTTATTAAAAAAAAAATAAGTGATATCATCACCTCCTGTACTCTCTCTGATGATTGGGACTTTGAAACTGTAAATATTATGCTGTCTGATTTAGAACAATCTGCAGCATTTTCAAATGATGAAATGTCAGATGATACTTCCAATTTGACACCATGTTTTATTACCAACATTATGGTCATCATTTCTTGCACAAATCAAGTTTCCCATATAATGTTTTCTCTTACCATCAATGTGAACATTACCCAACACTTCCCAAAGGTAGTTCAACAACATTTGCACAAATGTTTGATTATTTTTCTGGGTTTAACATTTCAGACCCAACCTCTTACTACTTTAGGTTGCACCTACACCTGCAAAGAAAAATATGCTCACTAACACTAAGCTGATATACTCCGCTCTCTTTATTTCCCAACTGTCTTTACAGGGTTTCGACTTTTGGAGGGAAACTATAGACACAAAATCTGTCTAGGGGTCTAAAGAATAGCAAGTTCAGGGAACTGAGGCCTTATTTAGAGCATGCCTCATACCAAATCAGATACATTTCCTGAACAACACAGTTCAACAGACTTCCTGTCTTGGGCTAGCCAAAATCAAGGACTTGAACACACCTTGGATTCCCTCGTTTACACACTTTTAGGGTTGTCAAAATTACACACAACATGTTGAGGATACATTACATGAAATACTACGAAATGGTTTGTACAAGGAATGGTTGGTCAAGATTCAGGGGTACCATCGAAGGGTTTCGTTTCCACAGGCCTGACCAGCGCTATATACAATCAGAACACATGGGTGGTGACATCTTACAGAGTTGGGAAGTTATGCCTAGAGTGGCTATAAACCTCAACACTGTCCCAGGTAAAACAACAATTGTCCTTTCTCTCTGATCACATGGAACTTAGGGACTTTTTTATGTTCCTAGAAGCCATGTCAAAAGCGCTTCTTGTATGTTATGTTATTTACCTTTTTAAAGCGCAATGGTTACCGGGTGGTATCTTGGCGCTGGTAGCGAACTCTTCTGAGATAGTGATTACGGGGAAATTGTCAGTGGGAAATTCTATAGGTTTAAAAGCCAAGTTTTCAGTTCTTTGCTGAATTCAAGGAGGTCAGTGGAGTTCCTCAGATTCCAAGGGAGGTCATTTCAGACCTTGGCCATGCATCTGATTAAACTTCTTCCCCCCATATAGCTTTCACAGTGAGTGGTACCCTCAAGAGTTTGGCTCCTAGTGAGCGCAAAGTTCTTTTGGGAGTGTACGATTGAAGCCGGTGTTTCAAATATTCAGGACCCAGGCTATGTAGAGCCTTGAAGACTGTGCATAAGGACTTGAAATGCACCTGTTTCCTGATAGGCAGCCAGTGTAGTCTTTTAATTTACTTGGTGACTGAGACAAATTTGGAAGTACCTGTCACAAGTCTTGATGTCGCGTTTTATTGAATCTGCAGTTCATTTAGTAACGCTCTTGAATATTCAAGTAGAGCCCATTGAAGTAAGCTAGCCATGATAAAATGAGGAATGACAAGACAGTTCGTAAACTGTCTTCTGGCAGGAATGGTTTAATCTTTTTTCTCAGTTTAATAGAGTGAAAAGTGGATGAGGTGGTGGGATTGATCTAATCCCCGAAGTTCAGTCTATCATCCACTATAACACCCAGGTTTTTCGCCTTCCTCATGGGTTTAGGTAGGGTACTCAGTTCTACCGACCACCAGTTCAGGGTCCAGAAATTTGCCTTATTTCCAAACATAAGGATCTCAGTTTTGCCTGAAGTTAGTTTCAAGCAGTACTGTGTCATCCAGGGTTTAACTGCTTTTATGCAATCATGAAACTTCTTGCTCATCCCTGATTCTTGTGCTGGTAGCAGTGACACTAAAATTTGTGTGTCATTTGCGTATAAGTTAAGGCTGAATCAAAAGGATCTTATCAGGGGGGGCTAAGGGAACCACATATATATTGAAAAGGCTAGGGCTGAGGCATGACCCATGCAGTACTCCACATGGCAGAGAAAAAGTTTGGAGTAAAATTTCCCTGGAGACACTGTTTGTGTTCTGTCAGTTAGAAAGGATTTTAATAGCTTACATACCTTACCCTAGACTCCACACTCCAATAAACGATCCATCAGGAGATCATGGTGCACTGTGTCGAAGGCCACGGAGAAATCCAACAAGATAGGAGCAGCCTCAACTGCCTGATCCAGGGCTTCCCTGATTTCTTCTGTTGATTTTATGAGTGCAGACTCCGACTGTGCCCTTCTCTAAACCCATATTGAGGGGGATCCAACAGCTGATTCTCATAAAGAAAGTGAGTAATAAATTGGGCCAGCAAGGGATTTTGTTTCTATAATGAAAAAAACAGTTGGTGCGGAACTTAACTTAATTATAAATTCGCACTATTCGTAGATTATAACTGAAGAGATGAGTTAACACTGTAAATCAATAATGTTACCACACTAACATTATATGAGATGAAGCATTAATAATACAATAACCAGGTAGGTTGTAGTCAAAAATATTTTTGTTGTTTTATTAAGAAAAAAGAGTTGATCTTTTGCTAAAAGGTAGGGTACAGAAAACGCAAAAAAGAGATATACTGAAAGAGTGTTATTTGTTCACATAGTATATCAAATAGAGTCTAAACTGCTAGTAAATAATGACTTTGACTTCAGCTTAACAATGAGGAGAAAATCAATAGTACTGAATAAATCAACAGCAGGATTTAGACAATGTTGTCGACGTTTCGGTCTTTTTTGTGAGTTCATAAGACCATCCTCAGGACAAAGGTTAAAAGCATTAGATTGAGGACCCTCTGAAACAATAAAAGTAAAAGAACATAACATTATGACCTGGTATGTATATATAATCAATACATCTTATATTTCACTCTAAGGTAAAGAAAGAAAACATTATAACATTTGTCTCAGAAAAACATTTTGATATTGAGTGTCGATTGCCTGTAGTCGGTGTGGCGACTATTGGTCTAAATTAGGACAAAAAGTAATCACATTACATGGCAATAGATGTTTGTTACTAAAAACCAACTGCCATCTAAAAATCTCTGTCGGCATTTTGATGGACATTATATCACAGGCAAATTTAATCATGAAAGGTCTGAATTAGACTGCTAGTTGATCACTTGTCACACCAGAAGGTATTTTTTGAATCTTACTTACTTGTAGCAGACGTCTCATGCACTACCTTATAAGATAAGGAGTGAGCTGTCAAGATCAATTTGGGGATAATGATTCCTAGCGGGGATACTGTGAAATACAAATACTTAAATCCATATTGAGGGGGATCCAACAGCTGATTCTCATAAAGAAAGTGAGTAATAAATTGGGCCAGCAAGGGATTTTGTTTCTATAATGAAAAAAACAGTTGGTGCGGAACTTAACTTAATTATAAGCGCGGGGACACGCCGGGATGGCGTCACCATGCGCTTTTACAAACCCCTTTATTATTATTATTATTATTATTAAATCAGTCCTAGGTGACTTGATGTACATTTCTTGTGGGTAAATTTAGTTTGTAAAATAAATTACCTTTGGAATAGAGCTCAGTGAATATGTTTGACTTTCGAGATCTGGCTCAACACGAACATCACTTGAAGCTTGTTAAATGTTCGGAGTTTATATCTCGCGTTCTATAGAAAAAAAGGCGAGGTGTATTTATAATTTTTCATTCAAAGTGAAATCACGGTGAGAAGATAGACTTTAGAGAAAAGAAGTTATTTTACCTGCGGTCTATGTCTATCTATATTTACTTAAACACAATTGTATTCATTGTGTTAATCAAAGTAATTAGGTGTATTTCTGGGCTTAGTCACAGTAAACGGAAGTACATTATTGTGCTATTCAAAGTCCTCGGTTAAGTGACACGTTTGTATACTGGTCAAGAAGATATCATGCAGTTGTTTTAAGGAAAGTAGTAATAATAGTTATGCCGTATAGTTGTTGACTGATTACAGAGCATGACCATAAGTTAAACGACTAGCGTTACATTGAAAAAATGTGAACAATTAAAAGACGGTATATCGTGTATTGTCTTGGAGTATGGTTGATGTATTTACGGTGAGGAACAGAGGAGTCGAAAAGGTCTGTCTAGGCAGCATTTCACACTTGCTGAGAAGACATACATCTATTGGATCAAACAGGGTAATTTACCGAGCGTACCCGTTAATTAAGTGACTGGCGTTGGATTGAAAAGATCATGAAAACAATTATAAAACGGCCAGTTTGAATACGGGACAGCGGGGAGTCTTGCAAGGCTGCATATCGTACTTACTTAGAAGTTGTAACTGTCCAGGAGAAAGACTTATTTCGGGTCAGACGGAGAATGGCACTTCTCTCCGGTCGGACGCGGCAGCATATTCTAATGAAGACAGCTGGTGATTGCTGCTTCAATTGTCCCTTATTTATGTCGATTCGGCGGTGCTCCCGTGATGTTGTAACTATCGCGAGATTATGCTGTGTAATTGGAAAATAGTTTATAAGGCAGCCATATTGTAATGTGGTCAGGGAACTTGGACGCATTTAGATTTGGAACTTGAATGTTAAATAATTCCAAATATAGTTACTAAGATGGTTCTCTGGTATTGCGACTTGTTCGCCTGGTAATAAAGTAGCTAAACTGAGGGTTTTGGTGTTTATATAGACATGAATGGATAATATACTCAAAATGGCGTTGTGAAATCACGTGCACGTTATGGGTTTTTTGGAACATTGTATCAAAAACAAACAACAACAGAACGATCTGCATTGGGCCGGCTGGCGCAATGGAAATGCGCGCACATTCTGGACGTTTGGAACATTGTACCAATGTAACAATATAACTATATAACCATATGTAATATGGTGCAAACTAAGTAATTAAACATTTAACAAATTAGAGTTCTGATTTGTACATTTTAGCAACGTGAGTAGTCTAAAAAAATAATTGGACAGATACAGACAATTGTTTGACAGAGTACATCAACGTAAAAACAATCATGGGTGAAGACTTATCATTATCAACCTGTCGCTGTTTAAGGAGCGCTCACAGTCTTCACAAAGAATAGGGTCATTTCACAGCAGAATTAATGTTCTACAGGGAATTTCATATATTTCAAGACCTGATATGTTTGTGCAGACGGTTATAGATATCTCAGCTTGTCTACAGATAAAAGACGCTAGGGGAGGCACGCTAGAGAGTGCCATTCTGTTGATGAGTTAATTCTATTTTTGATACTATCTGCGATTTCAATCCATCTATTTTCTTTTAAGGTCAAGATCTTATCTACATTTTTTTGCCTGATTGTAGGTTTGACCAGTTCAATGACCCACCAAGTCATTTCGTTGGCTAGATGTTGACGTTGTAGATAATGATCTACAAGGGGGGCATTTTCCACCTTACAGCGGATCCGCGACTGATGTTGTAAGATCCTTTGTTTTACCATCTGTGTGGTTTTACTAATGTACATTTGATTACATGGACAGCGAATACAAAGGATGACATTCGTTGTTCTACAGTTTGAAAAGTGTTTGATTAACACTTTCTTGCTATTGATTTCAAATGATTTGATGTTGTTGGTTGTGTTGCAAGCTATGCAGCTGTTACATTTGAAATGGCCTTGTACTGGCATAAGCTGTCTCATGTTGTCAACAATGTTGGAGTCAGGTTTGTCATAGGCATGGACTAGACGGTCTCTAAGATTAGGTCCACGTTTGAATGCAAACAACGGTCTTTCTCTTAATTCTGGGAGTTCCTGTAGGAGTGGCCAGTTCTTGGTTACTATCTTTTTCACCTGTTGGCTCATGGTACAAAAAGTCGTTATGCATACCAAAGGGGTTTCTGTCTTTTTTGGTTTATTTTCAAGTAAGGAATCTCGATTATTGTACCACGCCCGTTTGAGTGAGTTTTGAGGAGTTTGTTTGGATAGCCTCTTTCTGACAGTTTTGTTTTCAAAATTTTTGCTTCGTGAAAATAATCAGATCATTTGGCACAATTTCTGCGAATTCGCAGAAATTGGCCAAATGGAAGCCCATCTCGCAGTGCTTTAGGGTGATGACTATTGTATTTAAGCAAGGTGTTTCTCGCTCTGGGTTTAGTATACAGTGTGGTGTAGATGGTGTTGTCATTGTCCACTTTGATAGTGATATCTAGAAAATTCATTTCACTGTTGTTATAATCAAGGGTGAATTGTAGGTTTGGATTGATGCTATTAATCTATGTATGGAATTGGTTCAGGAGATCGATGTTACCTTTCCATATTAAAAACACATCATCTATATACCTGATCCAACAAGAGATGTTGGCCAGGAATGGGTTTAAAGGATGGTAGATAGAGTTCTGCTCAAAGTTTGAAACATAGATATTAGCTATGTTGGGGGCATAGACTGCCCCCATTGCGACTCCTTTGAGCTGTTGGTAGTAGTCTTTTTCAAATAAAAAGAAATTTTCGCGCATAGAGAGTCGAATACATTCAATGATGAATTCAGTGGGTATGTTATGTGGTCTCACTCTGCCGTCTAGTGTGTTATTAAGAATTGTTAGAGCCTCATCCTGTGGGATGTTGGTATATAGGCTCGTGATGTCCATAGTAACCAGGTATTCTTCTTGAGGGTTGAAATAGTGATTTTCAAGTTTGTTTACCACTGAAGTGGTGTCTTTGATGAACATGTCTGATTCAAGGACAAAGGGTCTGATAAAAAAATCAGAATATTGGGCAAGGGGTTTGAGAATGGAATTACACCCCAACACTATTGGTCTCCCTGGTGGTTGCGTGGCATGTTTATGCACCTTTGGGAGGATGTATATTGCAGGAACCGTAGGGGTTTTATTGACTAAGAAGGCTGCTTCCTTGTCACTTAACAAGCCTCCTTCTTCTCCTCTGTGGCTAAGAGCTGTTATTTCTGCTTCTAATCTTTCGGTTGGATCAGATGTTAGGAGTTTGTAATTTTCAGCTACTGACAGTTGTTTCAGCATTTCCTGTCTGTAAGCATTACGGTCCCACAGAACCAGCCCGCCGCCTTTGTCTGCTGGTTTGATTAGCGTGTCCGGCAAAGATTCAAGGTTTTTGAGTGCTAGATGTTCTTCTTTGTTTAAGTTGTTTTTACAAAAGATTGTTTCTTGAAACAGTTTTTCAACTTCAATCAATACAACGTTTTCAAAAGTGAGTATATTTTTGGCTATCATATTGTTAGAAGGAAAAAACGTTGATGGTGGACTTAGACCTGTAAAATTCATTGTTTGTGTGTCTGGTTTAGATGCAAAAAATTTTTTAAGACCCACCGTACGAAAAAATTTATACAGCTCAAGTTTTGTTTGAAACTTGTTATTTCTGTAGGTAGGTACAAATGAGAGACCAGATGTTAGCACAGAGATTTCTATTGGTGTCAAGGTGTGTTTAGACAGATTGAAGATTGGGATCATAGATGTATTATTTACCATTCGTAATGTTGGTTTCGGGTCTGGCGTTGGCCGGGGGTGTACTGATTCCTGTACCAGCCTCGTCTCGCTCCCCTTGTCTCTTCTTGGTAATAGAAGCACATTGGTTAGTCTACCAATTGAGTCTGACCTTAACCAACTGGAACGTCTCAAAAAGAAACTCGTAAGGACTGAACTTCACGCGAAATTTCTCCCGGATTGCCTCAGTGCAAATATTATTCCAACTGGCCTCCAAATTCGCAATATTCCCATCATATTCATCGATGACGGTGATTTCAAAATAGGCTTCATCTATTGCCATGTAATGTGATTACTTTTTGTCCTAATTTAGACCTATAGTCGCCACACCGACTACAGGCAATCGACACTCAATATCAAAATGTTTTTCTGAGACAAATTTTATAATGTTTTCTTTCTTTACCTTAGAGTGAAATATAAGATGTATTGATTATATATACATACCAGGTCATAATGTTATGTTCTTTTACTTTTATTGTTTCAGAGGGTCCTCAATCTAATGCTTTTAACCTTTGTCCTGAGGATGGTCTTATGAACTCACAAAAAAGACCGAAACGTCGACAACATTGTCTAAATCCTGCTGTTGATTTATTCAGTACTATTGATTTTCTCCTCATTGTTAAGCTGAAGTCAAAGTCATTATTTACTAGCAGTTTAGACTCTATTTGATATACTATGTGAACAAATAACACTCTTTCAGTATATCTCTTTTTTGCATTTTCTGTACCCTACCTTTTAGCAAAAGATCAACTCTTTTTTCTTAATAAAACAACAAAAATATTTTTGACTACAACCTACCTGGTTATTGTATTATTAATGCTTCATCTCATATAATGTTAGTGTGGTAACATTATTGATTTACAGTGTTAACTCATCTCTTCAGTTATAATCTACGAATAGTGCGAATTTATAATTAAGTTAAGTTCCGCACCAACTGTTTTTTTCATTATAGAAACAAAATCCCTTGCTGGCCCAATTTATTACTCACTTTCCTGCCCAAGCCCACAAGGGTATATTGGGTTGCTCACCTCTTTATAAACATCTCATAAAGAAAGGCATTCAGCTGGAAATTCATTACTTTCTGCATCACCTTTGCTGGCAGTGGAAGGCGAGAGATTGTCCTAAAATTATTTGGGTCCATCGGATTTAAGATTGTGCTTTTTTAATTGTGGAAGTATTGAGGCCATCTTCCACATATTAGGGAAGTCTCCTGATTCGAACATGGGGTTGAATACGAATGGGAGTGTGGTGGCAATGGGTTCCAAGGGTAAATTGACCACTGGTACTGGACAGGGGTCGTAGGGAGACCCTGATCTGATTGAGCCAAGAAGCATTATGGTGTCAATTGTGGAAAGTGGACAAATGTATTGAAAGTGGGACGGGCGCCTATGACTTGCTTGACTCCTTTCATCAGATTTTCTGTACCTCCCCGCAGGAGTTGGTTGAAGACTGAGAAAATGACTTCCACCTTGCTGTAAAAAAAACTAGCAATTTTCTTGCTTAATTCTTGGCTCAACTCGATCTTAGGTGGAATTGTGGGTGCCAACTTAGTTGGAAACAGTTTTCAAGAGTTCTTTTGAGGAATTTTTTGCTAAGTTGATTTGGTTTATAAAGAAAAGTTTTTTTGCATTTTAAATACAGATTGTTTATAAACAGTAAGGCTTTGTTTATAGATTTCTTTCTCAGCTTCTGTGTATTTTTTCCTCCATTTACGTTCTAGACGTTTGCAAGTTTGTTCTTGCTTTCTAAGTTACTCTGTGTACCAGGGTGCAGTCGGTAGAGATCGTTTGGGGTGCAGTAGTTTTACCGGGGCTAACTTTTTGCAAGCTGTCTCAAACCAGTGAGTGTACAATCCGGTGGTATACTTCCCTACTGCAGGCAGTGTACATAGGATGGCACTAAGCAAGTCTCTTAGTTCGGTCCCCTTCACTCTATTCCAGTCCCTAGTCTCTATCTGGTTTATAATGCCCCCAGGTTTGTAGTGATCAGCAGGGGTGGTCATTTCGAATTGAATTCCTGCATGGTCTGTCCAAACCAGGGGCATTGTTCCTGAGCAGGTTAGATGTGGATGGTGGGAAAAAATCCCATTCAGAGTGTGTCCTACCATGAGGGTGGGCTCATTCACTTTTTGGAGCAGGAAGGCGCTACCCATCATATCTAACAGAGCTCTGGTGTCTGGATCCATGAGGGTTTCCAAATGGAAGTTGAAGTCCCCCAATATGGTGAATGAAGCAGAACAGAGCCCTTCTTCTAGCAGAGTCCCGATCAAGGTTAAAAAAGAACTTCTAGACTCAGATGGTCTGTACAATAGGATGCCCTTGAAGTAGTGATGGGGAGATAGGCCGACATTAAATGAGAGCGCTTTACAGGCTGTGTTAATCGACTCTCTGAAAAGCTATTTTGAGGGTATTGTGGTATTTAATCGTTGACCCCCCCTCCTCTCCCGGTTGGCCTGTTTAGGGTGTTACAAAGAAAACCAGGTGGAGTGGCATTGAATAGGTCAGTTCCTGAAGCCTCATCCTTCCATGTTTCTGTAATGAACACCAGTTTTATATCTTATTCCACCAAGAGCCTGGTGCACTCAAAACAGTGCTTTACCAAAGATCTGGTATTAACCAGTAAGCACTTTAACATATGTTCCTTGGGCTGTGCATTAACAGTTCCAGTTGATGGCTTAATGAGTTTTACTCCCTGGTTGAGAACTAGGGGAAGGGGGCTATGGCAGTTGGGACAGATGTGTGGGATAATGGCAGGTTTATAATGAAATGTAATGCCCTAACATGTGTTGCCTTCAATACAAGCAATTGGGCTCTAGAGTACCTTGGATATGGGCCATCATCTGACTTGGAACAGCCAGGGTGGCTGGTGCGGGGCGTGACCCGAGCGCGGACGAGCCCAGTCAGGCTTGCCTTAGGTGCATCTTCGGAGCGCCAGCGGTGTGCCTGCTGCGCGGGTCTGTGTCTGCATGCACATTTACAATGTGCCAGTAGACTAGAAGACCAGCCCACTAACCTTGTGATGCGGCCCGCTCTAACTCACGGGAGCCACTTGCTCCAAGACTCTTGCGCCGTGCAGCAGACTCAGCCAATCAGTGCAAGCAGTCAGTGCAAATAGATTCTGTTTTTAAAACAAAGAATAAAATATAGCAACAGTATTATAAAATTGCTTAAAACAATTCCCGGATTGAAGCTCTACGATGAGAACACACCAGAGAATTAGTTATTTGCAAAAATACAGTCTTTTTTACTTTTTGTTTTTTCAAAAAAAGGTTGTCACTGATACAACTCAATCATGGACAAAAGGATTGTGACAAAAGTGAAGATAAGTGATGTCTGGTGATCAGTGAAATAGTGATGCACAAAATGTACATAAGTGACATAGATAAGTTAGATTCACAACAATTTCTTCTACACATGTACTGTCTCCTGGTTTTTACATGATTCCTAGACACACTGGCGACTCTGTATTGGGGTCAAGGAGGCTGTGCGGACAGGTATCGCTAAAACTCAGGCCCTGAGGGACATAGGGCCACCCCATTACTTTAATTGTAAAACAATTCCCCAGCAATGCTAATCTCCCAGCTCAAGACTCAGGAGATAGAATGCTGTGTATCAGTGTCAGCGCTTACTCCTATAGTGTATTAGAAGTCTAGAAGACTAGCCCTCTAACCTTGTGATGCGGCCCACTCTAACTCGCGGGGGCCGCTTGCTCTGAGACTGTGGCCCGCCCTCCTGCGCCATGCAGCAGACTCAAAACACACAAGATGATGGATGGAATGTTTCACAATGGCAAAACATTCACCCCCAGTCACAGATCTGGGTAAATCCATCGTTATTTTTCTCACCAAGCCACCCCAGTTCAGTGCAGCAGACTCAGCACGGTCAGCACAAACAGATTCTGTTTTTAAAACAAAGCATAAAATATAGCAGCAGTATTTTAAAAAATGCTTAAAACAATTCCCCAGCAATGATGATCTCCCATTTCAAGCCTCAGGAGAGTGAACCTATGCTATTTATAACAAGGTATGGAAAATTTCCTAGCAGAAGGATCCTGAGAAATTGGTTGAGATTGACATGGTTTATCTAGAAAAGGCTTTGGCAGTCGTCGACAATGGTATGACCACACTATCATCTAGAATGTATTTACTAGGCAACCTTGTGTCTTCTGCTATCGATATAATGGAATAGGATTTGTCTATTCTTCAACATGGACAATCGCAATTGCGATCCATTGTATTATTAAGCAAGACACTGAAATCATTGTCTTCTGAACATGTGCCCTGATGATACATCGACAGCTCAACTCTGTTTTCTGTATGGAAAGACAGATAGTAATGGCATGAAGAGATGCAAAATATACCATGTTTAACATTGAAAAATTAGACCAATTACCGTTTACCGTGGCTTAGACACCTTCCACAGAATGCTTAAACCATGGCCATTTTACACTGCCAGTCATGGCTTACCAATTTCAATATTGTCTCCAGTATCACCAGGTAGGCAGATTGGAAGCAATTGGAGATGGATACATACATTAGTACTGTGATTTACCATAAAGATTTAGATACAGCAATGGGGACACAGAAGTTTCCTTAGTGGTTCAAACTAGGAAAGTTCCTAAGTGGGTCTCTTGGATGTATCGCTTCACGGAGCCTGCAATGCTTTCGCTGCTAACTTCTCCTGTCACTTGAAGGGTTCCCCAGCTGCCTTGATTCATACAGTGTCAAACTGCTCTCGATTGGGAACTATTTGATGATGAATGATCAAGGCTGTTGTGGGATGGTACCAGTAATTGCATATCTAGTCATAGTAAGTTTCAACAATACTTGTATGCAAGTATTGTTTCCACTGACCCACACTGCTAGGGAGGCAACGCTATTTCCTTAACTGAATGTTTCCTTTATACAATTTGATTCTCTGAGCCAACTGAAAGACATGCTTTTACCAAACAATGTGGCCTTTAACCTCAGCCCGAGAGACTTTTGATCTTCAGGTTGCAAGGTATTCATCTGAGATACAGGCACTAGTCCGAACATACTTCCTGCTCCATTTTGGGGAAATCGTTCATCGTATCTTTAACATGCCTGATTTGAGGGGGATCATACACCTATTTAAGAGCATAGGTTCTGGACTATTGAGCACCTTTCAGACAATCTTCGGAGTTATTACAGCATTTATGCACTCTGTATTGGGAAGTGTTTTTGAGGGCTTCCGCTGGTCTAACTACATGTCGTGGGCATCCTGGTTTTAATTTGCCTGCTTCACAATGGGTGTCTCAGTTCCTCGAGTTATAGAAAAGGCAGTGCTAGTGCGAAGTTGTGAACGCATGGTGCTTCATCTGGGCCGACCTTGTCTTCAGGAGCTCGGTGAGCATTTGTTCCTATCATTCAGACCAGTCTGGGTTGACAGTATCTTGCATGTGCTCTGCTGCCAATTCTGTGAATAAGAATGCATGCTGGACATATTTTTGACTCTTCCATTGGTTGAGCCGCCTGACATAGACGAACTACTGGACCCCTTAAAGGCCCACGTGTTACAGTATCCTCAGCATATTCCCATGTTGGTGAAGGCATTTTAGAGACTCCACTGGATGCTTCAGCTCCTGTCGGAATGAACAGCGGTTCTATGACAGGCACACAGGTATCAAGTGTTTCCTCAGTGGCTGCTGTGGGGACTGAAGAGAATCAACTTTGCTCCATTGACCTGATACAAAAGGTGTTACATGGTCCTTCCTCTGTGAATGTGAGAGATGGTGATGTTGCATCTCCCACACAGTACACATAAACATTTCGCTCTCTGTGTGATGGGAACAAGCAAATTAGAATGCAAAAACATTGTTTTATTTTTTCTGCCCTCACTGAGCACCATGGCTTTCAGCGTGCACAGCCAGTCTGATCATATATTGTCTTCTTTGTGGACTTATAGAGCTTTTTGAATTTTAATAAGCATCATTTTTATATATACTAAATATGTGGCCACTCCTGCAGAATATGAAAGTGGTGGCGTGCTTTGATAGTGACAATAACTCTCTTGAAGCCACCTTGACTGGCGACTTTCTATTTTGTCTGCTCCTTAGGTAGCAAATAATTGCCGTTATGTCACTTGGCCAAATGTGATATCTAATAATAATTTAAGTGCACAAATTTACAATCTATATGTAATGTTTGTGTGTTTACTCATATGAAGGGTCAAGTGAGGATGTAATCCCTATTCTAGAATTACATATTGGCCTATTTAAAGCACTACAGGATTTTTTTTACCAAGTTAGTGATGTTAAGATCTGTGACCCCTCTAACCCAGAGAAATGGTTTAATCAGGCATGTAAATTAGCTAAGTTAGCTATAACAGAGTCGAACTGTGCCAATATTAAGGGAGCAATAACTTTATATAAGTCCTACGAGACTAAAGCAAAGGGGAACTGGGAAAATAACCTATGGCAAGAAATGTTGGATGGCAGCAAAAATAATCGCCCAAGCTAAGATAGAAAAGCCTAACTCCCACCACTATACTATTCCTCCTCATAAATGGGTGTTACACTTTCTAATCTTTATACTCCAGTTGAGTTATGGTTTTTAATGGCACTAGCACTTTAAACACATCTCTAGTAGTGGATTCAGCATCTTTTATTGTTTTTATTCTAAAAGAAACATCCAGAGAGATTGATTCGCTGAAATCCACAAAAGTCCATGGTCCGGATAAAATTCCTGGTGACCTGTACAAATTGGAACCCTCGATATGGTCTTCATATCTTAATATCTTGTCTAATGCTACAGCACTGATATCATTTGAGATGTCATAAGTGATGTCACTGACCATGTCATTAGTCATATAATATATGACCACATAAACATTGCATTGCGGGGGTGTGAGTTATAGTTAGCTCAACTAACTATAACAGCCGAATTTCTCTGGTTTTGTATGAGTAAAATGTCCAACTAACTATAACGTCCCTGAAACCTATGTTTTTTTCAGTGAATTTCTAAGGATTTTTAAATGCTAATTTCTAACTATAAAGTCCCTGAAACCTGTGTTTTTTTCAGTGAATTTCAAATGTTTTTAAATGTTAATTTCTAACTATAACGTCCCTGAAACCTACGTTTTTTTCAGTGAATTTCTACGTTTTTTTCAATGCTAATTTCTAACTATATCATCCCTGAAACCTATGGTTTTTTCATTGAATTTCTAAGTTTTATTTTAATGTTACTTTCTAACTAGGCCTACATAGCTGGGGCATGTGCAAAAAGAGGAGGAAAGGTGCAGAAAGAAGTAAGAGATATGCAGAAAGAACCATCAGAGGTGCATAAAGAGGCCTTGTTGCAAAGTCATCCTGTGCCCTGGCCACCCCCAGCTTTTTCTTACTGGTACTGGACGAGTGTGTGGGTGATGGCTGCTTCATTGCATGAGTGCATGGGTAGTGCCTGAGTGAGTGCCTGAGTGCATGGGTAATGCCTGGGTAATTTTGTAACTGCATGAGCAGTGTTTGGGTGATTGGATGAGCACAAAGGTAGTCTGTAGTGATTTATTTAGGTGCTTGGATATTGCCAGAATGTTTGCATGAGTGCATGGGTAGGGCCTGGTGATTGGAGGAATGCTTGGGTAATGCCTGGGTGATTGCATGAGTGCATGGGTACTGCCTGAGTGATTTGAAAAGTACATGAGTAGTGCCTGGTTGATTGCATGAGTGCATGAGTCATATCTTGATGATTGAAGGAGTAAAAGCATAGTGCATGGTGATTTTTTAAGTGCACTCTAGTGACTGAGTGATTACACTTTTCTTTATCTTTGAGGACTTCTGTTGCTTCTTTCTGCATTTTTTTTTATTTCTGTGAATTTTTTCTTCTTTCTTCACATGACCTACCTCTGTAGGCATATTTAGAAACTAGCATTTAAAAAAAACCTTTGAAATTAACTTAAAAACCATAGGTTTCAGTCACGCTAAAGTTAGAAATTAGCATTTAAAAAACCTTGGAAATTCACTGAATAAAACATAGGTTTCATGGCACGTTATAATTAGGAATTAGCATTTAAAAAAACCTTAGAAATTCATTGAAAAAAAACATAATTTTCAGGGGTGTTATAGTTAGCTGGACATTTCACTCGTACAAAACCATAGAAATTCCCCCATTATAGTTTGTTCAGCTAACTATAACTTGCGCGCCTGCAATGCACTGCTGATGACGTCACATATTTCATCACTCATGACATGGTCAGTGACATCACTCATGACATCACTGATGACATCTCAAATTACATCACTGATGACATCATCCTTGTGAAAGAGTAGCAGAGCTCCTCTCTCCTTAATATAACCTTTGATACACACATTGCAAAAAATAGAAACTACAATTTTCAAAAAAATAGAGATACCAATACCAGTTACAACAACATATTCAGTAATTCCAACACCTACATACACATCCACTCATTCACCAACAGTTCTATATAGTCACTCATATATGTATTCAGTCATCATATGTACTCATACACCTATGCATCCTGTTACACATAAATACTCATCCATAGAGTTACTCACACACATACTCACACATGCAAATAAACTATCAAACATCCATTTACTTGCATATACAGCTATACACACACCACTACACTTACTTCTACAGAAAAGAACACATACTTACTCTCTTAAACAATTACTTATAGAAACACATACTTATTTATACAGGAATTCTTCCAATCTCTAACTCTCACATATACTCACTTATATACATCAATACTCACATATACTAGATTAAAACATATGTAGTTACTCATAAATACACTATTGAGACAGTCATTCACTCACTAATACACCCATACACACACTCATCCACCCATACAGTCCTGCACACATGCTGTCTTCAAAACACATACAAACAGTGTGTCTGTCATTCATGCATCTATGCATAAGTAATACCTCCCACCAAACCATACAGACACTCATACTGATACTCAAAAAACCAACTAATAACCCATATAGACACTCATGTAGCTACTCAGCAACCCATGCAGCCACTTATAGACAAAGTGAGACACTGATATAGATATTTACATTTTTTTTATATAAATCTTTTTATTATTTTCAAAACAAAGAAGGAAATAGACATATCGGGTGCCATACATTCAGACATAATAATAAGGCGAGTAGGCTTAAAAACAGGATAGACGCGAGCAACGGAAAACAATTGAGACGCCTACGCTAATGTCTCGGAAGCAGGATGTGCAACAGTACAATATACGATCCACTGTAAGCGCTGGCCCTCAGAGCCCGCCCACCCGTAAAATCAGGATAATAAAAGAAGCATGAGCACCAGATACTAGAATGCAATCAAAGTCAGGATGTTCCGCAAGCTATACTTATCAAAGGAAAGTAAAAGAGAGTGCGAAGAAAAAGAAACCATAAAAACGAAAAAGAGGACGAAACAATAAACCCATCCCCCCACCCTGCACCCCTGCATATGGCTGTCGCCTAATCCCAACTAGCAGTGTGCCTGTTGGTCCCAACTAACTAACACTAAAAAACAGTAAATGGAGGAGGGCATCTTCATACATGCCCCCGGTCCCCCCTCCTCCCCGCCAGGACCAGAATCCCCAGACGTTGGTCAAAAAATCTATTAGGCAGCAAATGCGTAGCGCAACAGGGGAAACTTCAAACACCGCCCAACCTCCTGAGAGCATCATGATTGCAAACCCCATGTCCAGCAAGACTCGATGCCAAACTCAGTCACTTAGTCTCATCCTTGACTCTTCCGATCAGACATGTGAGCTCCCTCCGAACGAACTGCCGCTTCTGCAGGATAGTCAAAGCACAACAATACTGTACCAAAGTTCAAATCGCGACGTAGCAATGAGATGAAAGTGCTGGGAGCTCCGTCAGGTCCAAAGACTCCCCTCACCGTTATAAATTCCCAAAGTAGTTTCATCCGCCATCTTAGCGGTGTCGATGTGTAGGGGAGTGACGCAGTTACAAACCAGCAACAGTTCCCATCGAAAGTCTCCAGAAAGGGAGCATCAAATAGTTTGTTCATAGTCGGCAACGATCGTAGGCCTGACAATCCATTCACGGGCTCGCTCTCATCAGTCAAGACACTGGTCATAGGCTCCGACACCTCCCATAGTACGGGGTCTGCTTCCTCCATCGAAGTGGCCATCTTGGGTATCTCGAGTCGTTCCGTTTCTCGTAGTGGAGCAGGGTCCAATCTGCCCAATTCCCGACAAACGTGCTATCATTTTAGGAATGTGGGCTTCAAAACGAACATGAAGTGACCCTATGGTTGCCAGCACAGTTCGTAGTGACGGTTCACTCACAGTCCGTTCCACCACTCCTCGCTCGGTTTCGATCATATTCACGTCCCCAGAGAGCCCGGTCTCCCCGGAGGGAACAGGTGGATGCGTAACGGGCGACTGTAGAGGGGGACTCATCGTTGGTTACAATAACGATCAGAATTCCGCCACCGCAGGTGGAGATCCCAACCCAGCGAACACCGGCGGGGCCCTAACCGGGCCACCGGGACAAGGACCCCTGTCCACCGCTTCAGTTGTGCATTGTCGGCCCTCCTTCGATGTTCACCAATTCAGCCAACCGTCGTCAACTTTGGTCCAAAAAATCTTCCACTTCGGTAGACCGGACCCTGTCGCACCACTACATCCGATGTTGTTCAACTGGAACCTGGCTGGGCCAGTACTCGAGACCCCGGCTTCCAAGCTGGTCTAGGCCGCAAACTGTCATACGATGTATCTTCGTCTACCAAACAGGTAGAAATCACGGGATCGCACCATTAAGCTCTAGTCCGGTTCATACACACGGAGGCAGGGCGCAAAAACAGGATAAATGACAGGATCTTCTGGCAGGATTCGGAGGTCGGTGGAGTTTACGCGGCCATCTTGTTTGCTAGCGTAGCTCCTCCTCCGATATTTACATATTTAAACATTACTCGCAAAAACATGTATTCACTAAGATACACTTAATAAGTCAGTTATGTAATCATTTACTGGAAGGCGTTCCTGTACTGTTTATTGGGGCTATGCTTGAAGCCCTGTGCCGGTGTGTGAGTGCTCCTCAAACTGACCGAACAAAGCAGGAGCTTTGATGCATTGGCGGAGTTCGTGCTGCCGAGGGGCACCATCCCATGAACCTGGGGGCCACAGGGGTGTGTATACAACAGGCCCTATCGTTGTACATCGTCACTAGATAAAGGAACGCATGCCAGCGGAGGCTCATTTGTGAGCTTTTAATGTACCAACAGTCTATTGAAGCACTTACAGGCATTCAAATTTCTGCCCAAGACTGCAACTCCCATAATGCCCAGCGCAGCATCATACAGATCAGCCCATCAGAGGGCGCGCCATGACACATAAATGGGGACTTTACCTGGGCGGTGCTGATTTCCTGCCATCATTAGCCTTTGAAGAAGAGTGTTATCTCGAAACGCGTCGGCGAAAATGTGGTCAGGACTGTGAAAGGGGATCGACTGGAAGGCGTTCCTGTACTGTTTATTGGGGCTATGCTTGAAGCCGGTGCAGGTGTGTGAGTGCTCCTCAAACTGACCGAACCAAGCAGGAACTTTGATATATATATATATATATATATATATATTCACTGAAAAAACCATAGGTTATAGACCATATATAGTTAGGAATTAGCATTTACAAAACCTTAATTTACTCGCACAAAACCATAGAAATTCGCATATATAGTTAATTGCAATAACTATATATCGCGCACCCGCAATCCACTGCTGATGATGTCACATATTACATCATTCATGACATGGTCAGTGACATCACTGATGACATCACTGATGACATCATCCAGTGACTGTGTGATTCTGTAAAGTTAAAATATGTCTTACATATTGAAGAATGAGTGGATGTATAAGTGTCTGGATGAAGGATTTAGTAGGTGCATGACTGACTGTATGAGTGAGTGATTAAATGTGTCTCACTGAGTGCATGGGTTAGTGACTAAACTGTCTTAATTTGTGCATTATTATATCTGTTGTTCTGTAAACTGCTGCATGTGTTGATCAGTAGCTATATGAGTAACTATATGGGTTATTGATTGGTTGCCCAAGTATTTGTATGGGAGAGTGAGTGTGTGTGTGTGGGTGTCTGGGAGGTGTGTGACTCTGTGCATAGATGTGTGAGCAGTTGATTCACTAGATGTATAAGTTCAAAACTGCATGTGGAAACAGCTGTATGGGTGGTTGACTGTGTGCATGAGTGTATTGGTGAGTGAATGGATATCTCAGTGCTACATGTCAAAGTAAGTACATATGTAAAACACAGTACATGTGAGAGTTCACATATATAAATTACTGTGTATAAGAGCTAGTGAATGTGTGAGTGGCTGCATGGATCATTGAAAACTTGTATCAGTGATTGTATAAGAGAGTAAATATGTGTTAGAATATGTTTGAATAAGTAAGGTGTGTATAACTGTATAGTTGAGCAAATGGAGGTGTGATTGATTCTTTGCAAGACTGACTAGGTGTGTGAGTAACTCCATGGATGAGTGACAGTATGTGAGTGTCTGTTTACACTGAGTGTATCTAAGGTTATATTAGAGTCTGAAGAGGTTCATCGTATTATCACATGAATGATGCCATCAGTGATGTGATCAGTAATGTCAAATGAGATGTCATCAGTGATGTTATCAGTGATATCATTTGAGATGTCATCAGTGATGTCATCAGTGATGTCATTTGAGATGTCATCAGTGATGTCATCAGTGATGTCATTTGAGATGTCATCAGTGATGTCATCAGTGATGTCACTGACCATGTCATGAATGATGTAATATGTGACATCATCAGCAGTGGATTGCGGGTGCGCGATATATAGTTATTGCAATTAACTATATATGCGAATTTCTATGGTTTTGTGCGAGTAAATTAGGGTTTTGTAAATGCTAATTCCTAACTATATATGGTCTATAACCTATGTTTTTTTCAGTGAATTTTCAAGGTTTTGTAAATGCTAATTCCTAACTATATATGGTCTATAACCTATGGTTTTTTCAGTGAATTTCAATGTTTTTTTAATAGCAAATATCAAAAGCTGTCAAATGTCAAGTACGTGATAGGTAAAAACATTTTCGTGTTTATGCACGCTGATGTGCTTTGAACGCTGCCCCCCCTCCCCCCCTCTTTTCTCTTAGGAGTACTCTCTCTTTGCAGATAGTGAAGGTTAGTTAACGCAGGCCTTTACCCCCGTTGTAATTCGTCGTGCCTGCTGCCCTCTCTATTTGATTGATTGTTATCCAAGCATTTACTGTTTTAGAATTGGTTCTCTTTGGTTCATTCTCTATTTACAAACAAGCACAGAATCGCAATACTCTGTTTAGTCTTTGCAGATAGTGAAAAATCGTTTAAAAAAACAAAAGGAATCGAGCAAAATCAGTAGGCCACTAATGGGATCTCTTTTTGACCTCGCTAAAATAGAAACATTAAGAACAACCCCCCATGAGAAATACGAAACTAGTGAGATGAACTTAGCTCCACACCATTATGGCTGCAAGACAGCTCGGCTCCGCCACCCACCCCCAAAATAACGACAAACTCTATGCAATTATGTGTCACATTAAAAATATATAGCACTCCAACAAAGTAGTAGGATTATAACACTTTAATAACTTATAAATATATACAACACACCAGCAAAATAACAGGGTAAAACATTTTATTAAATAACTATTTACATAACTATTTTATACTTTTTGTTGCCCGATCCGGCTAGCTCATTCGATTGAGCATGAGACTCATACACTCTGATCTCCTTGGCCTCAGTCAAGCATTAATAGTAAGATTTTCATACGTGAGTGTACTTTTTGCCTTTTGGTGACTCTTCCATTCTTAACATTGTCCCACAATCCGTTTGACCTGAAACGATTACACAAATAAAACATTTGTGAGTTTTAAATTTCCGGAGAAGTATAATTCACCAATACCTTGTTTAAAGTGTTATAATCCTACTAATTTTTTATCGATTATTGCTCTTTGAAATATTCCCTGTCTACAAACAGAGAAGAATAGGAATATTTTGTCTCCCTTTGCAGATAGTGAAGGATAGGTAATGCAGACTTTTGTCCCCCGTTGTAATCCGCCATGCCTGCTTTTCTCCCCACTAATTGATTGATTGGCTGGACATTTATTGTTCAAGGAATAGTTCTCTCGAAGTATTCTCTGTTTGCAAATAACGTGGAATAGAAATATTCTGTCTAGTCTTTGCAAGTAGTGAAGGATGGGTAATGCGGACCTTTGTCCCCCGTTGTAATATGACATGCCCATCTACTCCCCACTGATTGAGAAACTAGTTCCACCCGGACCATTTATTAGAGGTACATCATCTGGCTCAACGGGAGAGTACCCCTAATAAAGAAGACATATGTAAAATACGAAGTAATCACTGTATCCTGTTAAACAGAAACTTTAGCATGAAACACACTTGAAAAGGAAGGGAAAGAAATCGAACAAAATCAGTAGGCCACTGATGAGTTTTTGACTTCGCTAGAAATAAGAAACATGAAAGTGGTGAAAGATGCCAAGATTGACGTTACGGCAGCCACGAGGTAGCTAACCTCCGCCACCCCCCCACTGCTCCAAGCATGTCTGTCCCACCGCCCGCCGCGCCCAATAACGGTAACATGAAATAGATACAAATCAGCAGATACCTACCCCCATTCCGGAAACTCCCGAAGTACAACAGGTTCGCGGCTACGCCCATCCGGAAGACGAGGCCTTCGGCACGTGTAGGGCGAGTCATGCTGGCAGCCGTCGGCCGGGGAGGTCGTCGCCTAAGGTGGGCCAGGAGAGGAGCCGAGGCCGACGGGATCCCTCTTCTTTTTTCAATAATGGCTGCGACAACACTGGGGGGGGATGTCTTGCACATGCCACCGACCCCCCTCCTATCTCCTGGTCTGGCCTCCCCGTTCGGTCCTGAAGCGGTGCCCTGCAGGCCACGGGGGATGTCTTGCCTCTGCCTCTGACCCCCCCCCTCTTATGGCCTGGTCCGGACATCATGGATATCAACGCCAGGTGTCGGCGTGGGGTGCGCTGGGAGGGAGAGGCGGCGCGAACGAGCCTCTCCCACCCCCACAGGTGGGGGCCCCTCGGCTGCACCCCCAACGCTCCACTCACCCGACAAAAGGTCTCGTCCACTATTGCGAGGCAATGATGCTCCGCTCACCCAGCGGGGGTCTCGTCCACTGTTGCGGTGCAACGGCGCTTCTGAGTTCAACTAGAAAATGAGTCCTGCGTCCAGAAACGTGCTCCTCAACTTTGAAGATTCTATAAGAGCCACGGGGGCCCCCGACCCCCGCAGACACCCCCGATGGGGAATGACTGCCATGATCACCCACGGAACGACCACGACGTAGCCACGGGACGTCGGCGCGCTCATGCTGGCGCCGGCCTCAGTCTTGAAATGACCAAAATCCTGCAAGACTACCAACTTGATCAGTTCCGGTAGGACACCAGTATGACCCGGTAGGAGAGATTGTTGCCTCCCACCCCACTTTGACTGATGGTTCATGTCGCCAGTCCCCTCTGCTACCCTTCAACGAAAACTTTTGGACTGCCGAAAGAGGTCCCGGTCCAACCACAAGTTGGTAGAGACATTTTGACTATACTTGGACCTTCCTGACCTCACCCAAAATGGCGCCGGTACAAATGAAACTCTCAACTCCTTGTTGTGCCCCGATTGCTCAGCCTTGATATCATGAGATATGTTTGCAGTTTTTAGCACATGAATTGATATGGGATAAGACTGATTATATGTTCGGACAATGAATTGATCCAGGATGGGTATTGATTATACGTTTGAACAATGAATTGACATGGGACGGGGACTGATTACACGTTCGAACAATGAATTGATATTAAGTTCTAATGCATCATTGATTACTGTATTTATTATTGAAGGTTCGAATTGTCGACACTTTTGGTACTTGCTCACAATGAATTATCGATATGATCTTGTTGCACTTGTCGCACTTTTTACTATGAAATCAACGACCACTGACTCTCTGTTATGTTTTCCACAAATAAATACCCCCCCCCCCCCCCCCATTTACAGTTCCAGCCTGCTCCGTGGCCAGCCCACGGGGTTGTAGGCCCGTATTTGGGCACCAACATTTTTATTAAAGGTTTTTGAAAAAGCAAACGTAGTTGTAACGCGAAGATTGGTAAGACCCAGCAAAGGCACGTCGGGCTAACAGTCCCTACAATTTTGCCAAGTTTCGTGCAAATCCATTCAGCCGTTCGAGCTAAAAGTGAGGCCAAACGCCCTATGGAAAACTCAATGTTAAAAACGCGTTTTGGGACCCCCCTTTTTTCTCGCCCCCCCTTGACGAAACCCCCCCAAATTTTCAGGGTCTGCTCAGAAACAAAATGTGCCATTTTCCTGAAAATTTCAGCCGATTCTGTCCACAAACGCCAAAGTTATTAGACATAGAATTTTCAAAAGTTCCATAGAGAAAAAATCCTAACTATATATACCTACTGGCGACCGCCAGTAGGTAATATATATATATATATATATATATATATATATATATATATATATATATATATATATATTCACTGAAAAAACCATAGGTTATAGACCATATATAGTTAGGAATTCGCATTTACAAAACCTTATTTTACTCACACAAAACCATTGAAATTCCATATATAGTTAGTTGCACTAACTATATATCGCGCACCCGCAATCCACTGCTGATGATGTCACATATTACATCATTCATGACATGGTCAGTGACATCACTGATGACATCACTGATGACATCTCAAATGACATCACTGATGACATCTCAAATGACATCACTGATGACATCACTGATGACATCTCATTTGACTTTACTGATCACATCACTGATGATATCATTCATGTGATAATACGATGAACCTCTTCAGACTCTAATATAACCTTAGATACAATCAGTGTAAACAGACACTCACAGACTGTCACTCATCCATGGAGTTACTCACACACCTAGTCAGTCAATCAAAGAATCAATCACACCTCCATTTCCTCAACTATACAGTTATACAAACTTTACTTATTCAAACATATACTAACACATATTAACTCTCTTATACAATCCCTGATACAAGTTCACAATGATCCATACAGCCACTCACACATTCACTGGCTCTTATGCACAGTTATTTATATATGTCAACTCTCACATGTACTGTGTTTTACATATGTACTTACTTTGACATGTAGCACTGAGATATCCATTCACTCACCAATACACTCATGCACACAGTCAACCGCCCATACAGCTGTTTCCACATGCACTTTTGAAACCATACATCTAGTGAATCAACTGCTCACACATCTATGCACAGAGTCATACACCTCCCAGCCAACCACACACACACTCAGTATCCCATACAAATACTTGGGCAACCAATCAATAACCCATATAGTTACTCATATAGCTACTTATCAACACATGCAACAGTTTACAGAACAACAGACATAATGATGCACAAATTAAGACAGTTTAGTCACTAACCCATGCACTCAGTGAGACACATTTAATCACTCACTCATACAGTCAGTCATGCACCTACTAAATCCTTCATCCAGACACTTATACATCCACTCATTCTTCAATATGTAAGACATATTTTAACTTTACAGAAACATACAGTCACTGGATGTTGTCATCAGTGATGTCATCAGTGATGTCATTTGAGATGTCATCAGTGATGTCATCAGTGATGTCACTGACCATGCCATGAATGATGTAATATGTGACATCATCAGCAGTGGATTGCGGGTGCGCGATATATAGTTAGTGCAACTAACTATATATGGAATTTCAATGGTTTTGTGTGAGTAAAATAAGGTTTTGTAAATGCGAATTCCTAACTATATATGGTCTATAACCTATGGTTTTTTCAGTGAATTTTCAAGGTTTTGTAAATGCTAATTCCTAACTACATATGGTCTATAACCTACGGTTTTTTCAGTGAATTTTCAAGGTTTTGTAAATGCTAATTCCAAACTATATATGGTCTATAGCCTATGGTTTTTTCAGTGAATATATATATATACATACATATATAAACATATATCATCTGTATATCTACATATAAATACAAACATAAATGCATGCATACATATACTTATATGCATTTTAGGGTTGTTAGGGCGTTTTCGTGTGTATTATGTTGCTTTTTTAGGGCTTTTGGGTCAATTAGGTAGGGTTCCCGGAGCCTAGGGCTGAGGGGCCGGTTCAGTTTTGTGCGTATTGGTGTTGGCAAGGTTTTGAGGGATTTTGGCGGTTTTTGGTCGAGATTTGGCCGTTTTATGGCTTTTTTTTGTGTTTGCGGGGGGCGCGTATTCGGGTTGAAATTCGTCCCCGTTCCAGTGGATGGATTGGGCTGATTTTTGGTGAGATGTTAGGGAATCGCTGGAACTAGTGTTCAGCCAAGTTTGAAGTGGATCGGAGCAGTGGAAGTGCTTTAAAGAGCAATTTTTGTGCGGAGTAGCGAATTGTCATGTTATTCAATGGGAGTTTTTGGTGCGCATGGAGAAGGTGAATTTGGGGTGTTCCAGTTGCGCTAGAGGGACGGGGCTTGGGTGAGCTGTAGGGAGAGTGGATCGGCAGGTGTGCCGGATTTTTGGGATTTGTTGGCCGAAGGGAAGGGTGTGCTTGGGCAAAGTCGATTTGGTGAAAACGGTGCGTTATTTACATGAAAGTTGAAAAAACACTAATAAAAGCAAAGCTAAAAAGCCACCTCATTACAAACAGAATGGCTTTAACTTAAATGAGGGCGAGATCTATTGCATTTTCAATGCTTGTTTACTTTGGTTCCATCAAGAAGGCATTCAGATGTGTCACACATTTGCCATAAATTCTGAATGTTAGCACTCTAGTTGCACATTAGATCACTGTAGTAAAGCTACTGCTCACCAGGGACGTCTGCTGCTGGTATTCAAAGTGCATGTTTCAGTCTGCATGTCAGAATTTTTTTAATGAAATAGAAGAGGATTTGAGAAGTCACTCAAAATGATCCCTAATTTTTCTTTCTGAAGCACTAATCATACTTTCTATGGCAAAATTAACCCCCTCATGTTGTTCCTTTTTAAATTGAGTGTTTTCAGACTTACCACTTCATTCCAATCAAGATGGCTTCTGGTGTGCCATACTTTTGTCATAAGTAAGACTGTTAGCGCTCTAGTTCTTTAGAACACTCTGGGACATTCTGTCATTGGGCTATACTTGGGGTACATCTGGGTGATATTTGGGCTACATTTAGGCTCTTTTGTCTCTGGTGGCCATCTTGCGAGACTATGTCAGAATTTTTTAATGAAATTGAAGAGGGTTTGAGAAGTCACTCAAAATGTGCCCTAATTTTTCTTTCTGCAGCACTAATCATAATTCATATGGCAAAATATACCCCCTCATTTTGTTCCTTTTTAAATTAAATGTTTTAAGAGTTACCACTTTATTCCAATCAAGATGGCTTCAGGTGTGCCATACCTTTGTAATAAGTAGGACTGTTAGCGCTCTAGTTGTTCTTTAGAACACTCTGGGACATTCTGTCATTGGGCTATACTTGGGCTACATCTGGGTGATATTTGGGCTACATTTGGGCTCTTTTGTCTCTGGTGGCCATTTTGGGAGACTGCATGTCAGAATTTTTTAATGAAATAGAAGAGGATTTGAAAAGTCACTCAAAATGTGCCCTAATTTTTCTTTCTGCAGCACTAATAATACCTTCTATTGCATAATATACCCCCTCATTTTGTTCCTTTTTAAATTAAATGTCTTAAGAGTTACCACTTTATTCCCATCACGATGGCTCCAGGTGTGCTATACCTTTGTAATAATTAGGACTGTTAGCGCTCTAGTTGTTCTTTAGAACACTCTGGGACATTCTGTCATTGGGCTATACTTGGGCTACATCTGGGTGATATTTGGGCTACATTTGGGCTCTTTTGTCTCTGGTGGCCATTTTGGGAGACTGCATGTCAGAATGTTTTAATGAAATAGAAAAGGATTTGAGAAGTCACTCAAAATGTGCCCTAATTTTTCATTCTGCAGCACTAATCATACTTTCTATGGCAAAATATACCCCCTCATGTTGTTTCTTTTTAACCTCATAGATGCTATTAAACATCCCTCCCCAGTGCTGCGCTGTCCATTGGAACTAGTGCTGAATGGACGTCCAATGGTCGTGCGCAGCACTGGGGAGGTAGTGCTGCCGTCGGCCAATGCACCGAGGCAGCACTTAAGGGGTTAAATTAAATGTTTTAAGAGTTACCACTTTATTCCAATCAAGATGGCTTCAGGTGTGCCATACCTTTGTAATAAGTAGGACTGTTAGCGCTCTAGTTGTTCTTTAGAACACTCTGGGACATTCTGTCATTGGGCTATACTTGGGCTACATCTGGGTGATATTTGGGCTACATTTGGGCTCTTTTGTCTCTGGTGGCCATTTTGGGAGACTGCATGTCAGAATGTTTTAATGAAATAGAAAAGGATTTGAGAAGTCACTCAAAATGTGCCCTAATTTTTCATTCTGCAGCACTAATCATACTTTCTATGGCAAAATATACCCCTTCATGTTGTTTCTTTTTAAATTAAATGTTTTAAGAGTTACCACTTTATTCCAATCAAGATGGCTTCAGGTGTGCCATGCCTTTGTAATAAGTAGGACTGTTAGCGCTCTAGTTGTTCTTTAGAACACTCTAGGAGGCTGCAGTAGAACACAAAGGAATCAACTGACAGTCTCTGTCCTTGTTGGATGTACATGTTTTACTGAGAATGTCAGACTTCATTTTCACATGACTGAGAAAGATAATGTGAATTTACAGAAAATATGCTTTCAGTTTAGCTTATAGATCCCCTTCCAAACCACTGTGGGAAAATCATGAGATATTAGTTTTCTTTCAAACAATATTCATGATATCACAGCAGAAGGTTTTTTCACATGGTAAAATCACCTTAGAACCCACCACAATTCCTAAAACGAGTATGGTACCATCAACAAATGATTTATAATGTAACTAAAGTCCTAAAACCCTCTATTAACTACAATGCTTTTTAATGAGGTGCTATCATGTATATTGGTCCCAAGATGGCTGCCAACACTTCTTGGATGAAGTGCTGACAGCCAATCAGATCAGATGTGTGGTTAGGCTCCGCCCAGATATATATATTTTTTTGAACCTAAATTACTCAAAATCCACTGGAGCACATATATTGAGACCTAGCAAAGGCACATCAGGCTAACAGTCCCTACAATTTTGCCAAGTTTCGTGCAAATCCATTCAGCCGTTCGAGCTAAAAGTGAGGCCAACCGCCCTATGGAAATTAACATGGGAAAAATGCGTTTTGGGACCCCCCTTTTTTCTCGACCCCCCCTTGATGAAACCCCCCCAAATTGTCAGGGGCTGCTCAGAAACAAAATGTTCCATTTTCCTGAAAATTTCAGCCAATTCCGTCCACAAACGCCAAAGTTATTAGACATAGAATTTTCAAAAATCCCATAGAGAAAAAATCCTAACTATATATACCTACTGGCGACCGCCAGTAGGTAATATATATATATATATATATATATATATTACCTACTGGCGGTCGCCAGTAGGTAGTTATAGTTAGGATTTTTTTCAATGTTAAATCTCAAAATTCTATTTGGAATAACTTTGGCGCCGGTTGACGAATCTGCCTGAAAATTTCCTGAAAATGGCCTCGCGGGGTTCTGGTCCTTCCCTGAAAGTTTGGGGGGGATACGTTAAGCGGGGGCCGAGATAAAAGGGGGGTCCCAAAACGCGTTTTCCCCATGTTAATTTCCATAGGGCGGTCGATTTCACTTTTAGCCCGAACGGCTGAATGGATTTCCACGAAACTTGGCAAAATTGTAGGGACTGGTAGCCCGATGTGCCTTTGCTATGTCTCAAGATATGTGCTCCAGTGGATTTTGAGTAATTTAGGTTCAAAAAAATATATATATCTATAGGCGCTCTCCGGTGCGCGCACCGGAGTGCGCTCCAGGCGCGACACGCGACTTGCGCGCAGAAAGCTGATTGGCTCTCAGTTGTCTGTAAACATTCTAAACAGTCCGGAGCGGCCGCCATCTTGTCTATCGGTAAAATCTAGTCATAAGAGGTGGCAAAAACAAAGGGTGGAATTGACCATAAGGGGGCAGGGTAGACCCCCCCTGACCCCCTAGGTTTGATATGGGGGCCATTAAAGGGCCCCGCGGGGCCTCAAAAAAATTTTTTTTTTTTTCGATTTTCGCGGGGGAAGCGCCTGGTGCGCGCACCGGGGAGCGTATCGAGGAGGGTACTATGGAAAAATAATCACTTCAAAAAATTGTATGTTTATTAATTGTTTTTTTTTAATTTTTTTATTTTATGTAAGTACCTACATGTAGGTACTAATGAAGAGACTTAAATTTAATGTTCACCATCTTCTTTGTAGACATCTTGCATGTTGTTATTGTATTTTTTGTGGTATATGGAATTCATAACATAGTCTGTCTGGAAAGGAGAAACAGATCTTTTAAGCACTCCCTGAGAATTTCTAGGGGATCATGAGTAGTCTATCCTGCTCACTTATGAAAATGAGGTGTAAAATATTCATATGAGATAATATAGTGGGAGAAAGGTAGTAACTATGAGTAAACTTACTATGTAACAGAAAAATAGTTGAACAGTATACTATAAGTCTCACTTTATATTTTAAACATTTTTGGTAATACTTTATGAATTACATATAAAAAAGAATATTGTCTGAAACAATTGAAATTATTAAAGATAAATTTATTCCTCTGATTCTTTTTCATAATTTAATAAAATTTCTAACATAATATTGTCCGGAATTTCCTCATAATTATATGTACATGATTCAATTTCTTCCAAACATTCTATAAACTGTTCATCCAAAGAGTCATCCATGAAATCAACTTCTTTTTTTTCATCTTCTGGTTTTTCCACCTTTACTTTGATAGAAGTATCATTTGCCTTATTTTCTCCTTCCATTTTCTTTCTGAAAATTGCATATAAATTAACTATATTAGTAGAGCTAGTATACCAGAGAAGCCTAACTCAATCCATAACTATTACAGAGAAGTCTATCTCTATCTCTAACTATTAAAGAGGGATAGCATATCACTAACAGAATATTTTTTAAGAAATAAACTTAAAGTGTACAATATACTTCCATAATTAGAAGTTACCTTAGAGAAATTAGTTGAAGTTGTCAGTGAAATTTGTTTTCAAGTGTACTTCTGGAAGCAGTAGTCAAAATGGCTGTGTTTCCCTCTCTTCTTTTATATATATTCTTGTACTTAACCAATCAAACGTCAGGAAATAATCGTAGAAAATGAGAGATACTTTTTAATTGGTTGTAAATTCTAACATTACAAGTGTGTTTTTGTCATGTAATTTACCTCAGGATATTTAGACAGGCCTGTAGCCTAAATGTCTCAATGGAATTTCACCAAATTTGGGCAAATGGTAGGGACTGCTATGTAGTAGGGCCTATTCTATATTTGATGAAAGTGTCTCCAGTGGTTTTTTTGTAAATTGCTTTCCCACCTTTTTTTAACGAGCGCTTAGCGGTGCGCGCTCCTTTACGCGCACTGGCAGCGTTACGGGAGTCCTCCATTTTGTGTTTCGGAACAATCGAGACACAAGATGGAGGGTAAACAATGTTCGGAATGGATAGAAGGGGGAACTGTAGAGACTTCTTGACCCTCTAGGTTTTCTGAGGGGGGCTTAGGAGGCTCATAAACGTAAAAAAAAAAAAAAAAATCTTTAATTTTTCGCGGGGGTAGCGCCTGGTGCGCGCACCTTTAAGCGTACCCGAAAGCGTACTTTGGTGAAAAATAGTGAAAAAAGTTAGAAAAAAATAAACGCTTTGAATGATCAGAGTTAGGGTAGCTCTGAAAAGAGCTTTTGGGTTCTGTGGTTGATTTAGGTACCTACAAGTAGGTTCCAATACACATTCTTAAATTCAGGAGGAATATTCTATTCCCCTCATCTGAGAAGTGCACTCCATCTCCTCTGTAGATGTCTTGCATGTTGTAACGCAAGTTATTATTGTATAATGAACCCATTCCATAGTCTCTCATGTAAGCAGAAACAGATTTATTTACATGTTTCCGTGCTTTCTCAAATTGTGGACCAAATTGGTTGGACCAGTTCCATTTCTGTCTTTGGCATATATTGGAATATACCAAGGCAGTGTGGGGAAAAAGTATCATCAATTGATGAAAGGTGTCCTTTAATAGCATTTCCAGACCTACCCCAGTTAATGTGCCTAGATCGTTTCCACCACAGTGCACAATTATAAGGTCAGGTTCTGGCAGATGCAAAAAGGTTTTCACCAATGGTATCAATTGGTGACATTTTAATCCTCTGTGGCCAATCCACTTGATTTCCACATTTGATAAATCAAGGTTATGAAAATTTCTGCTAGCTGCATACCTTTGAGCCCAGTGGATGTAGCTATGTCCAATAATCCAAACAGAGTACATGATGTGAGAAGGTTCTGGTCCAGTCAGATGAAGTGTGGGAATGAAATGGCAGTTGGAACAGTAGGAGTTCACAAAAAAATAATTGTGGAGTTTCTGTGCTCTTGAATCACAAGCAATGATTGGTGGATTCAGATAGTTGAAAACTGAAAGTTAGGGTGTATGGTTATGTTGTGTGAAAGAAGCAATTTGAATGGTTTAAAAAAAGTCACCAAAAGCAAAAATACCCTGTATAGGCTGCTGTATTGACAGGTCAAACATCCTTGCTGAGTTAATTTGCAACATTGTAAGATAAACTTTTGAACCTTACAGTTCAGTTAGGAGGGAGTTGCTATGGTAACAGATAGAAAGGTTTGAGAGGGGGATGGGTGTTGGTTTGAAAATAGTGAGGGAAGAGTTTTCATTGGTTGAATTAAGGCATATGTGTACAAAGATAGAGATTTTCTATGCCAGTCTTGGTTTCAGTGTATTGAGAGCACACCTTTTCCTCTGCTAAAGAAAAATTGGTGTGTGTGTCTGACACTGTTTTCAATCTCCAAAAGCATTTGTAAAGGTAAGTAATGATTCATTTAATTTAGATAGAGATTTATTTGCTCTATGGAGAATATTTGGAAGCAGATAGTTTTGTTTTAGAAGTGAAATTGTATGTTAGTATATAAGTCCTGCGCAGTGTTTCTTACATGTTATTTAAAAATCGATTTTGGGTGCAAATGAATGGTATTTTTATTTGGCCTTTTTTATGATTGCCATGTGCAGTTGATGCATCACTTTAAACATGGGTAATAAGTGATGCACTGGTGGCGCCAGGCCTTTATAAATGAGGCCCTGACTTTGTTTGATGATATTGAGTGGTTGTACTTAGGTTCTGCGCAGTGTTTCTTACATGTTATTCAAAAATCGATTTTTGGATGCAATTGATTGGTATATGTATTTGGCCCTTATTTATGAATGCCATGTGCAGCTGATGCATGACTTTAAACATGGGTAATAAGTGATGCACTGGTGGCGCAAGGCCTTTATAAATCAGACCCTGACTTTGTTTGATGATATTGAGTGGTTGTACTTAGGTTCTGCGCAGTGTTTCTTACATGTTATTCAAAAATTGATTTTTGGATGCAATTGATTGGTATATGTATTTGGCCCTTATTTATGAATGCCATGTGCAGCTGATGCATGACTTTAAACATGGGTAATAAGTGATGCACTGGTGGCGCAAGGCCTTTATAAATCAGACCCTGACTTTGTTTGATGATATGGATTGGTTGTACATAGGTTCTGCGCAGTGTTTCTTACATGTTATTGAAAAATCGATTTTTGGGTGCAATTGATTGGTATATGTATTTGGCCCTTATTTATGATTGCCATGTGCAGCTGATGCATGACTTTAAACATGGGTAATAAGTGATGCACTGGTGGCGCAAGGCTTTCATAAATAAGGCCCTGACTTTGTTTGATGATATTGATTGGTTGTACATAGGTTCTGCGCAGTGTTTCTTACATGTTATTGAAAAATCGATTTTTGGGTGCAATTGATTGGTATATGTATTTGGCCCTTATTTATGATTGCCATGTGCAGCTGATGCATGACTTTAAACATGGGTAATAAGTGACGCACTGGTGGCGCTAGGCTTTCATAAATAAGGCCCTGACTTTGTTTGATGATATTGATTGGTTGTACATAGGTTCTGCGCAGTGTTTCTTACATTTTATTTAAAAATCGATTTTGGGTGCAAATGAATGGTATTTTTATTTGGCCCTTATTTATGATTGCCATGTGCAGCTGATGCATGACTTTAAACATGGGTAATAAGTGATGCACTGGTGGCGCAAGGCTTTCATAAATAAGGCCCTGACTTTGTTTGATGATATTGAGTGGTTGTACTTAGGTTCTGTGCAGTGTTCCTTACATGTTATTCAAAAATCGATTTTTGGGTGCAATTGATTGGTATTTTTATTTGGCCCTTATTTATGATTGCCATGTGCAGCTGATGCATGACTTTAAACATGGGTAATAAGTGACGCACTGGTGGCGCAAGGCTTTCATAAATAAGGCCCTGACTTTGTTTGATGATATTGATTGGTTGTACATAGGTTCTGCGCAGTGTTTCTTACATGTTATTGAAAAATCGATTTTTGGGTGCAATTGATTGGTATATGTATTTGGCCCTTATTTATGATTGCCATGTGCAGCTGATGCATGACTTTAAACATGGGTAATAAGTGACGCACTGGTGGCGCAAGGCTTTCATAAATAAGGCCCTGACTTTGTTTGATGATATTGATTGGTTGTACATAGGTTCTGCGCAGTGTTTCTTACATGTTATTCAAAAATCGATTTTTGGGTGCAATTGATTGGTATATGTATTTGGCCCTTATTTATGATTGCCATGTGCAGCTGATGCATGACTTTAAACATGGGTAATAAGTGACGCACTGGTGGCGCAAGGCTTTCATAAATAAGGCCCTGACTTTGTTTGATGATATTGAGTGGTTGTACTTAGGTTCTGCGCAGTGTTTCTTACATGTTATTGAAAAATCGATTTTTGGGTGCAATTGATTGGTATATGTATTTGGCCCTTATTTATGATTGCCATGTGCAGCTGATGCATGACTTTAAACATGGGTAATAAGTGACGCACTGGTGGCGCAAGGCTTTCATAAATAAGGCCCTGACTTTGTTTGATGATATTGATTGGTTGTACATAGGTTCTGCGCAGTGTTTCTTACATGTTATTCAAAAATCGATTTTGGGTGCAAATGAATGGTATTTTTTTTTGGCCCTTATTTATGATTGCCATGTGCAGCTGATGCATGACTTTAAACATGGGTAATAAGTGACGCACTGGTGGCGCAAGGCTTTCATAAATAAGGCCCTGACTTTGTTTGATGATATTGAGTGGTTGTACTTAGGTTCTGTGCCGTGTTTCTTACATGTTATTGAAAAATCGATTTTTGGGTGCAATTGATTGGTATATGTATTTGGCCCTTATTTATGATTGCCATGTGCAACTGATGCATGACTTTAAACATGGGTAATAAGTGACGCACTGGTGGCGCAAGGCTTTCATAAATAAGGCCCTGACTTTGTTTGATGATATTGAGTGGTTGTACTTAGGTTCTGCGCCGTGTTTCTTACATGTTATTGAAAAATCGATTTTTGGGTGCAATTGATTGGTATATGTATTTGGCCCTTATTTATGATTGCCATGTGCAACTGATGCATGACTTTAAACATGGGTAATAAGTGACGCACTGGTGGCGCAAGGCTTTCATAAATAAGGCCCTGACTTTGTTTGATGATATTGATTGGTTGTACATAGGTTCTGCGCAGTGTTTCTTACATGTTATTCAAAAATCGATTTTTGGGTGCAATTGATTGGTATATGTATTTGGCCCTTATTTATGATTGCCATGTGCAGCTGATGCATGACTTTAAACATGGGTAATAAGTGACGCACTGGTGGCGCAAGGCTTTCATAAATAAGGCCCTGACTTTGTTTGATGATATTGATTGGTTGTACATAGGTTCTGCGCAGTGTTTCTTACATGTTATTCAAAAATCGATTTTTGGGTGCAATTGATTGGTATATGTATTTGGCCCTTATTTATGATTGCCATGTGCAGCTGATGCATGACTTTAAACATGGGTAATAAGTGATGCACTGGTGGCGCAAGGCCTTTATAAATCAGACCCTGACTTTGTTTGATGATATTGAGTGGTTGTACTTAGGTTTTGCGCAGTGTTTCTTACATGTTATTGAAAAATCGATTTTTGGGTGCAATTGATTGGTATATGTATTTGGCCCTTATTTATGAATGCCATGTGCAGCTGATGCATCACTTTAAACATGGGTAATAAGTGACGCACTGGTGGCGCAAGGCCTTTAAAAATAAAGCCATGAGTTGCTATTGTATAAACTTAAATATGTTGCAATTTATTGTTTATATTGTTTGCTTTTTAACATTACTTTGTTGTTTGCTAATAGTGGTCTTTCATGTGTTTTTTTAACAGAACAACAGATTCAAATCAACTTCTGAAAAGGAAGCAAAAATGCCTTCAAGGCAAAGAAATATCAAAAATACCATACGGAAGAGGAGAACATCAACAACAGACTTTATGGAATCCTCTTCAACAAGTACTTCAAAAAACACCAGAAAAGCTTCTGGTAAGCCAATTAAGTCTTTTCTTCGCAACATATGTCGTAGGAAAAAAAATGAAATTGCTAATGTGAATATACAGAAAAAGTCAACAAATCTAAAAAGGAAAGAGAAGCCCACAAAAAATGTTTCCATTGGACCAGGAGAGAAGAGAATGGTTAGCAATAGAAGGGTAAATGTTTTTAGGGACATTCGTAGGCGAATGTTTCGCAATAGGGTAGTTTTAAATTTGCTAAAAAATGATAAGAAAAGTAAACTAAAAGCTGCTTTTTACAAGAAAAAGAAAAGTGTAGAAAAGATTGTTGATCAGGCTTTTGAAGTTAAGAAAAAATTATTTATTTTAATAATCAATAGAATTAGGATACTTAATAAGGCAATGGATGTTTTCAAATCGAACAGTAGATGGAAAAGAATTATTAATCGGAGTAATTTTTGTGAAGTATTTTCTGGTGAATGGATGCATAGTTCAAGTTCTGAGCCTTTTTTTAATGAGGAGAGTTACTTTCAGGAAAATGATTTGGTGCATGCAGTTGACACCAGTGGTCGTGCATATGAGGTGAAAGATAGTTGTGTGATGGAAAAAGAGAAACTTGTATCTAGAGATGCAGAAGAGGTGTTAGCTGATGAAGTTTTAGGGAGACGTACTAAGGGTCCAGTGTACACATGGAAATGCAGTAGTATTTGTAGTGTGCGACAGGAATCAATTGATTTGCTTCGAAATTTCTTACGTACATATAGTAAAAAAAGTCTCAAACAAAAAATGAAGATCCTGCAAGAGTTAGATCCTTGCAGAGTGAGAGAAAGCACAGGTTTGCAAGGGCATTCACTAGCATGTCTTTCTAGAAAAGTTTGTCGGAGTGTTTTTCATCATTTTAGGATGTTAGCAGTGCATCATAATAACGTAAGGAAATTAGTGAGGAAGTTGTATTATGCAAAAAGTCCTGCACTTAAGCTTAAACAGTTAAATAGTGCTCTTTTGCATGGATCTGAAGTGGATGTGAAGACTATTTGTGAAGAAATTGAGTTTTGTTATTTTGGGAACAAAGAGGACAGTGTAGAAATAGATATAGTAATGGATGGTAATGCAGAAGATAATGGACAAATTTCAAGTATTGAAAAGTTTGATGAGGAAATTATCAAGTTTAAGGTGAAATCAAGTGAGAGGCCTAATTTAACTTGTGTGTGTTGTCGACGGACTCATTATAAAATTCAGACTAGGTTAGTTGATTTATATGCAAAAAGTGAATTGGAAAATAATAGTGAATGGGAGGATTTTGTAAGTTATTTGTTGGTGGAGAATTCTTTTGATTTGAGTTTGGATCAGCGTATTTGCACTTATTGTTTGAAAAAATTAAATGAAAATAGAATGCCTGCAAGAGCAGTTTATAATAATCTTCAGTTGATAGATATTCCTTCTGAATTGATGGATCTAAATACTTATGAATCTATTTTGATTCAATGTGTCCATCCTTTTCAGGCTATTGTACGCATGGAGCCTAAGACAGGGAAATTGCCTCCATCAGATTTACTGAGAGGATTAAAGGGAAGAGTTGTTTATTTGCCTCTAGATGTAAAGAAAAATATTAATACAATTGGTGTAGAAAGAGTAGAAGAAGATCCTTTAGTTATTCTAGTTAATGGGGTTCCAACAAAGAGTAAGAAAATTTGGCAAGATTTAGTGGATGTTAAAAAAGTCAAGAAGGCAACGTTGTATTTAGTTAAAAACAATGAGTACTACAAAAATGTAAGTGTTGGAGTAGAGGAAACAGCTACAGAAGAAGATAGTGATTCTTCAGTTGGTCAAATTGAAAAAGTGATGTGTCTAGAACTGAAGAAATATATGAACATTATACTGTTCATCCTTTGCATTCCAAAGAAGTAATGGGAAATGCAATTGACTTGTTTCAAATGAAGGCAGCAAAAGGAAGTCCCATTAGTGTATGGGAAGAAAGTTTGGAAGCTCGTTGTTTTCCACAATTATTTCCAACAGGTTGTGGTGGACGATATGATGATCGACCAGTTCAAATTCCTGCAGCTGAATACCGGACTCTAAGATTATATGCAGAAGATCCAAGGTTTCGTCAATGCATTCCATATTTATTTCATCTACTGTTTGAAAGTGATTTGTCTGGGCTTTCTTATGCAGTTAATCATATATTAAAAAGTGGACCTCATTTGCAAAATGTTTGTGCAAGGGACTTTATGGAGAAAGTTAATCTGCAAGACAGTATTTTGGAATCTCAGCTAATCAATCTCATGGCATGTCAACGTGGAACCAACGAGTATTGGTTTCGTCGTCATGGAGAATTGAAATGTATGCTAAGAAACTTAGGAACTCCTACATGGTTCCTCACTCTTAGCTGTGCTGAGTATGCATGGGACGATTTACTTCAATTTCTACGAGAGGCAAATGAAAACATACCAAATATAGAATTGAAAACACCAGGAGAACTGTGTTCTTTAGATCCAGTGAATGTTTGCAGATATTTTAATCATAGATTTGAAGCTATGATGTCTTTTATTACCAACAAAAAAAATCCTCCCCTTGGAGAGGTTTTGGATTTCTTTTGGAGGAAGGAATATCAAGCGAGAGGTGCTCCTCATATACATATGTTGTTGTGGATTAAAGATGCACCCAAATTTGGATCAGATTCAGATGAAACAGTGATGAGTTTCATTGAAGAGTATTCAACATGTGCTGTTCCAAAATCTACTGAAGAAAACAATTTAAGGCAACAAGTTTTACGTTTTCAATCTCATCGTTGTGGAAAGTACTGTCGTCGAAAATTTAAAAACAAGGAAAAGTACTACACAAAATGTCGTTTTGCATTTCCTCGACCAGTGATTTCTAAGGGAAGAGTAAATAATTTGATGTCATCTCTACGACATACTGTGACGAGAAAATCTCCCAAAAACACATATAATTTGAAAAGAAATGAAGAATCTAAGTACATCAACGATTACAACCCAGTGATTTTGTCCATGTGGAATGCTAACATGGATATTCAGTTCGTTGCTGACAACTCTATTGCTGTGGCTCGATATGTGACATCTTACATCACCAAAAAAGAAAAGACAGAACTGAAGGAAATGTGGGAGGACATTTCACATGAAAAGAGTCTAAGCAAGAAATTATACAGTTTCAGTCTGAAGATGTTGTCGCATCGAGAAATTGGAGCATATGAATGTTCTGATCGGTTATCATCAGCAAGTCTCTATGCCAAATCAAGAACAATCATTTGGGTGAGTCTTGGTCTTGCTGCAACACGAAACCGAGTTTTGAAATCTGTACAAGAAATTGAATATTTGGCGGAAAAAGAACCAAACAGTACAGATATTTTGAAGACAAATATGTTGGATACATACTATCCAAATAGAAGTACTCACCTTGAGAACACATGTTTGTATGAAGTTCTTCAAAACTACAGTTATAAGAGGAACATCACAGAAGATATCAATAATGGAAAATATGCACTCATTGGCTATGAAGGATGTCTAGTGAAGCAGAAAAAAGGCCATTTGATTAATCATCGAAAATTGAGTTGTGAAGTTCTAGACAAAAGAGAATTTTACTATTTAGCTCTTTTGCAACTCTTTAAGCCATGGCGTACAGAAGAGGAACTACTTGGAGATTTTCTCTGTTATGAAGACTCTTTTAATGCAACTAAGGATACCATAGAATGTCCTATTTTTCTAAATTATCTGCAAATGTTGAATGAAGAAATGGAGCAAGAAACCACAATTGCTGAAGAGATAGCTAGAAACAGTTCTCAAGATAGTCAGAGCTCTACTTCATTGAGCCAGGATCCACTAGGAGGACCAATTATCCAAAATGAAGCTGCCACTGCCATGGATGAGGTGGAAAGAGCTATGGAACAAGCTCAAGAGGATGGAGTTAACTTAGAAGATTTGGTAAAGCAACTAAACATTGAGCAGAAAAAGATATATGATGAAGTCACAGAGCAGATTGAACATGGATTCAGACATGAGAAAAAAGAGTGCTCATGTATATTATTTGACCCTGTCCGACTGTATGTAAGTGGAGAAGCGGGGACAGGAAAAAGTTTTCTAATTAAAGCCGTTGCAAGTTATCTGCAGAAAAGGACTGATTCACCACTGTCTTGTGTTGTAACTGCTCCAACTGGTCTGGCAGCACATAACATTAAAGGGATTACTCTACATCGTTTATTGATGCTGCCAGTTGAACATGATAATAAATTGCATTACAACAAGCTATCTGGAGATGCGTGTTCTGAAGTTTCAAGAGTCTTGAAGAAAATGAAACTTCTTATCATAGATGAAGTAAGCATGGTCTCAAATCTAATGCTTGCTTTTGTGCATTTGAGAATGCAAGAAATTCTTAAAACAGACTATGATGTGTTATTTGGAGGAAAACACATTATTGTTTTTGGAGATCTATTGCAGTTGACTCCAGTAAAAGGACAACCAGTGTTTAAAATGCTCACGCATGAAGATACCAGGAAGTCCCTTGGAAGCATTGGAAATGTTAATATATGGCTAAATTTTAAATATGCTGAACTGCTTCAAAATATGCGACAGGCCAAGGATGAAGATTATAAAAATATTCTACAAGATGTAAGAATTGGAAAAATGACTGAGAAAGGGAAAAAAGCTTTGTGTAGTCGATTAATTTCAAATTTGTATGCAAATGAAAACATTCTTCCAGAGAATATTTTTAAAAAAATGACTGAGAAGAAATCTGGGATATGTTTGATGCCAACTCTGCAAGAATGTTCCATCTTCAACCAAAAAATGTTAGACTTAGAAAATGAAGAGATTGTGAAACTGGAAGCAATAGATAAAATAGAGCATATGGGTGCAACAATTGTTTTGTCAGAAAATTTGAAAACTAAATTGCATTCATTGGAGAAAAGTATTTCAAAAACAGCTGGTTTTGAAAAGACTCTGAATGTGTGTTTAAATTGTCGTATCATTTTGAGAAGGAATTTAAATGTTGAAAGCGGTCTGGTAAATGGAGCAATGGGTTATGTTGTTGATTTTGTGAATTACAGAAATAGAGATGGAATTGAATTTTTAAAAATAAAATTTGATGGCATTGAACAAGTACAACAAATAAGTCGTTGTTCTGCTAGATTTTTACTTGTAAAAGACTTATATGTTCGCCGAAAACAGTTTCCTGTTTGTTTGGCGTATGCGGTGACAATTCATAAATCTCAAGGTTTAAGTGTAGATAGTGCATTGGTGAACATTGGAAGATCTGTGTTTAAAGAGGGTATGGCATATGTGGCATTATCTCGAGTCAGAACTTTATCAGGATTGTACTTGATTGCGTGTGATGAGACAAAGATTTCTGCCGATCTAGATTGTGTTAAAGAATACAATAGGTTAAGAAGAGAGTATGCTCCACATTTGCCTCAATATCCTCTGTTTGAAAAACGTGTGGTAGGCCTAAAAAGAAGAAATGAGGATAATTGTAGTGAGGTAGTTGCAAAAAGACAAAAAGTAGAGAAAACTGTAATTGAAAACAGGAAGAAAAAGAATTGTGGAGAAAATGTTGTTGGATTTCAGTTTGAAAATAGTTCTGGTGTCAACTGCTATGCTAATGTAGTGGTTAATGTTGTTTTTTTTCTTAAAAGTTTACAAGAACAGATTGTTGAAAATCGGGATCAAAGATTGTGTGGTTTATTGAATTCTGTGTTTCAGAAATGTAGCAGTGTTACAGCACAAATAGAAAGTGTAACAGAAATTCGAAATATTTTAGATTTGTGTTCTGGTCAAGATAAATTTTCACAGAACATTCAGCAGGATTGTCAGGAATTTTTAATGTATATGTTTGGTGTTTTGGAAGATGAAGGTGTAGATGTAGATAATCTTTTCAGTCTTTCTTATCAATGGCAGCATGACTGCCACAATTGTAGTTTATCAAGTACTACTAGAATAGACACTGAAAGATTTATATATTTGACTTTACCAGACTGTAAATCAGTGTCTTTTAAAAATCTAGTTAAAGCAGCAGATCATAATATGGTGTGTACCCAATGTAACTGTACAATGCTGTCCACATTATTTATACAAAGGTTTGGGCAGTATATTATTTTAGTTTTCCAACGATGTAGACCTGATGGAACTAAATTGACAACTTCTATCAAAAATTTTGTGGCTTCTCAGTTATCAATTTCTGCAAGGACCTTTACAACTGAAGCTATTATTTATCATGATGGATCTTCGACCACCTCAGGACATTATACATGCTACTTAAAATCTGAAAATGGATGGAGTTACTGCAATGATTCTCATTTAACTTATAAACAACGTTTGCCTTATGACTCTACAAATTCTTATCTAGTGTTTTTAAAACCAAAGTTTTAGTAAAGGGAATTGGCCTTTGAAGACGGGAATAGTTAATAAAAGTTAGTTAGTTAGTTAGTTAATCTAATATTTTAAATTATTTATCTCATGTAGATACTTTAAGTGGATCTCAAAGTAAAAAATACTGATATATCTGACACAAATTGGCCGTGAGGAAAATGTAAGATATGATGTTGTTAGATCTTTTTTCATAGGAAGTTGATGAAATCGAAGTTATAGAGCACAGCAGACTTTTTTTCACCAAAAGGACCTTCACTATCTGCAATCTCATGTAGATACTTTAAGTGGATCTCAAAGTAAAAAATACTGATATATCTGACACAAATTGGCCGTGAGGAAAGTGTAACATATGATGTTGTTAGATCTTTTTTCATAGGAAGTTGATGAAATGGAAGTTATAGAGCACAGCAGACTTTTTTCCACCAAAAGGACCTTCACTATCTGCAATTTGGTCTCACGGAAAAGTAAGTGAATCAAAGATTAGTGTACTTATATGAGATGTATGTTTGAATGGGTTTTTTTAAACACAATCTTTTAGATTGTGTTTTTTTTTCCCGCTGTTATATGATGAAGACTTTGATCTCACTAATTTAAGTGAAATTCAATATATTCTGAGAACAGCAAAAATAAATAATGTAACATATTGTAGAAGTTATTGTGTAGTTTGCATTGTGTAATTTATATTGTGTTCACATTGTCTTATACTCATTTTCTTTTTCACCCTTATTTACCTCTCTTTACTAATTTATACTCTTTTTTCATCGCTGTTTCTTTAGTGCACTTCATTCACAACTTCTTAATCTAATAGGAACTGTCTGCATTTCCTCTGTTCCTTCCACCACTTTTTATCTTTTTCATATTCTCACAGTACCACTGCTTTAGTTTCCTAACCCTCTCTTTCTTTTTCTCCATTTTTTTTCTTTCCCATCCATTGTACTGTAGTTCACTTAGTTCTTCCTTTTGTCTTTCTGTGTACTTACTCTCTCACTCCTGTTTTATCCATCGTTCTATACTAACTTCATTCCTTTCATCCCTTCACTCTGTTACTTTACTTCACTCACTCTCAATCATCTTCTATTCCTCTTTTTTATTTATAGTTTCTCAATCAGACTTCTCTCCTTTTCACTCATTTTTCTTTTATTTTCTTATCTTTACTGATTTTGATTTGAGATCTTACATTCTTTTAGTATCTTATTTATCTTTAGGAATTTGTTTTCTTTCTATTTCTTTTTCCTTTTTTTTTCTCTTTCTACATTACTTTCTTTCTGTTTTTGTATCCTTCACTATTGCTTCATTTCTTAGTAAACTTTTGTAGATTTTTAAACCTCATGAACTGTTGCTTCTATTTTATTATATATTTTTAAGAAATTATAACGTATTTTTTCTTTTATCTTTCATAGATACAAGTTTGCATTGATTATATGGTAAGTGTGTTTACAAAATCTTTTTTGTTATCATCTTTGGTTTTATTTTCACTATTTTTCTCTCACCCTACCTCACCCCTGTTTCCTTACTTTGCTTTTCTCACTTATTCTTTTCTTCCATGTTTACTTCCTACCACATTCAACTTCTTTCAGTACCTTTGTCTATGCACACTCCTTCACTTACCTTTTTTACTGGTTCACTTAGTTCCTTTGTGACACTCCTTCTTTTACTCTCTTTCTTCTTTCGCTGTATTATTCCCCATGTCTTACCCTTATTCACTTACATGTACCCTGTTTCACCCCTCTTTGCTTATATTTACTGCTATTTACTATCCCTCCATCACTACTATTCCTTTTCTTTCATTCCGTCACTACCTGTCATTCACATGCTTAACTGTCCTTCCTTTTACTTTCATCATCCATTTACATTCTCCCGGAACCTCTGCTTTTGTCTTCTTCCTATTTCTTCTTTTCTTTTGCTCCCTTATTCATTTTTTTTTCTCAGTTATTTCCTCTTACACTTTTTATCTGTCTTACTATCTATTACACAGTCCCTCTGTGTTCCTCCCTTTAGCTCTCTTTCTCTTAACACCACTCTCTCTGTCCCCATTTCTTATGGTCACTTCTTCATTATTTTTTTTTTCTTTTTTTTTGTTGATGCGCTGACGGTGCGCGCACCCGGGCGTTTATCGGTATGCGCACCGGGAGCGCTCCAGAGTCAAATATAAAAAAAAAAAGAAAAAACTATTTTAAAATAAAAATAGTATCTTAATATACATTATAGGGTTCATTTTTAGAAAAACATACCTTTCTCAGCTAAAGACATTTGCGAAAAAATAAGCTTAGAAATTCAATAAAAAGTACATAGGTATGAAGCCCTACAAAAAGTTAAAAATTAGCATTAAAAAAACCTATGAAATTCACTGAAAAAACCATAGGTTTCACACCAGTTATAGTTAGGAATTAGCATTTAAAAAACCTATGAAATTCACTGAAAAAACCATAGGTTTCACACCAGTTATAGTTAGGAATTAGCATTTAAAAAACCTATTAAATTCACTGAAAAAACCATAGGTTTCACACCAGTTATAGTTAGCTGGAAATTTTACTGATATAAAACCATTGAAATTCCCACGTTATAGTTAGTCGGACTCACTATAACTTGCGCGTGCAATGCACTGCTGATGACATCACATATTACATCACTCATGACATGGTCAGTGACATCACTCATGACATCACTGATGACACCATCCTTGTGACACAGTGACAGACCTCCTCTCACTGTAAAGTAACCTTTGAAACACATATTGAAAAATAGAAACTAACATTTTCAAAAAATTGCATATACCCATACCAGTTACAACAACCAATTCAGTAATTTCTCCATCTATATACAAATTCACACATTCACCAACAGTTTTATGTATTCACTCATACATATACTCACTCATCATATGTAGTGATACCCCTATTCATTCTGTTACACACCGACAGTCATCAAAAACTTACTCATACATATACTCACACATGCAAATAAACTAATAAACATCCATTTATTTGCATATACAACTATACACACATTAGCACATTACTTCTAAGGAAACTTACACATACTTACTCTCTTAAACAATCACTTATAGAAACACATACTTATTTAAACAGGAACTCTTTCAATCTCTCACTCTCACATATACTTACTTATATACATCAATGCTCATATATACAAGATTAAAACATATGTAGTTACTCATAAAGACACTAGTGAGAGAGGCATTCACTCTCTAACACACACATATACACAATCATCCACCCATACAGTCCTGCACATATGCTGTCTTCAAAACACATACAAACAGTGAGTCAGTCATTGATGCATCTATGTGCTAAGTAACAGCCCCACCAAACGATACAGACACTCATACTGATACTAAAAAACATCTAATAACCCATATACACACACATGTAGCTACTCACCAACCCATGCAGCCACTTATACACAAAGTAAAACACTGATACATATATTTAAATATTTAAACATTACTCGCTAATATATGTATTCACTAAGATACACTTAATAAGCCAGTTAACCAATCAATTTTTTTTAAAAAAACATCCATTTAGACACTTATTTAAACATTTATTCTTCCATCGACCTTAACATATACATATATAAAATATATTTATTTTTCAGAAAGACACACATTCACTGGACGATGTCATCAGTGATGTCATTTGAGATGTCATCAGTGATGTCATGAGTGATGTCACTGACCATGTCATGAGTGATGTAATATGTGATGTCATCAGCAGTGCATTGCACGCGCAAGTTATAGTGAGTCCGACTAACTATAACGTGGGAATTTCAATGGTTTTATATCAGTAAAATTTCCAGCTAACTATAACTGGTGTGAAACCTATGGTTTTTTCAGTGAATTTAATAGGTTTTTTAAATGCTAATTCCTAACTATAACTGGTGTGAAACCTATGGTTTTTTCAGTGAATTTCATAGGTTTTTTAAATGCTAATTCCTAACTATAACTGGTGTGAAACCTATGGTTTTTTCAGTGAATATATATATATATATATATATACATATATATATATATATATATATATATATATATATATATATATATATATATATATATATTTTAAATGAAAAAACCATTGGTTTTAGGCCATATATAGTTAGGGATTTGCATTTACAAAACCTTATTTTACTCGCATAAAACCATTGAAATTCCATATATAGTTATAAGCGCTAACTATATATCGCGCACCCGCAATCCACTGCTGATGATGTCACATATTACATCATTCATGACATGGTTAGTGACATCACTGATGACATCACTGATGACATCTCAAATGACATCACTGATGACATCTCAAATGACATCATCCAGTGACTGTATGTTTCTGTAAAGTTAAAATATCTCTTACATATTGAAGAATGAGTGGATATATAAGTGTCTGGATGAAGGATTTAGTAGGTGCATGACTGACTATATGAGTGAGTGATTAAATGTGTCTCACTGAGTGCATGGGTTAATGACTAAACTGTCTCAATTTGTGCATCATTATGTCTGTTGTTCTGTAAACTGTTCCATGTGTTGATAAGTAGCTATATGAGTAACTATATGGGTTATTGATTGGTTGCCCAAGTATTTGTATGGGATACTGAGTGTGTGTGTGGGTAGCTGGGAGGTGTGTGACTCTGTGCATAGATGTGTGAGCAGTTGATTCACTAGATGTATGGTTTCAAAAGTGCATGTGGAAACAGCTGTATGGGCGGTTGACTGTGTGCATGAGTGTATTGGTGAGTGAATGGATATCTCAGTGCTACATGTCAAAGTAAGTACATATGTAAAACACAGTACATGTGAGAGTTGACATATATAAATAACTGTGCATAAGAGCCAGTGAATGTGTGAGTGGCTGTATGGATCATTGTGAACTTGTATCAGGGATTGTATAAGAGAGTAAATATGTGTTAGTATATGTTTGAATAAGTAAAGTTTGTATAACTGTATATTTGAGGAAATGGAGGTGTGATTGATTCTTTGCATGACTGACTAGGTGTGTGAGTAACTCCATGGATGAGTGACAGTCTGTGAGTGTCTGTTTACACTGATTGTATCTAAGGTTATATTAGAGTCTGAAGAGGTTCATCGTATTATCACATGAATGATATCATCAGTGATGTTATCAGTCATGTCAAATGAGATGTTTTCAGTGATGTCATCAGTGATGTAATTTGAGATGTCATCAGTGATGTCATCAGTGATGTCACTAACCATGTCATGAATGATGTAATATGTGACATCATCAGCAGTGGATTGCGGGTGCGCGATATATAGTTAGCGCTTATAACTATATATGGAATTTCAATGGTTTTATGCGAGTAAAATAAGGTTTTGTAAATGCAAATCCCTAACTATATATGGCCTAAAACCAATGGTTTTTTCATTGAATTTTCAAGGTTTTGTAAATGCAAATTCCTAACTATATATCCACTATAACCTATGGTTTTTTCTGTGAATTTCATTGGTTTTTTAATAGCAAATATGAAAAGCTTTAAAATGTCAAGTACGTGATAAATAAAAACATTTTCGTATTTATGCACGCTGATGTGCTTTGAACGCTGCACCCCCCCCCTCCCCTCTTTTGTCTTAGTAGTACTCTCTCTTTGCAGATACTGAAGGGTAGTTAACGCAGGCCTTTACCCCCGTTGTAATCCGTCGTGGCTGCTTGTCTCTCCATTTGATTGATTGTTGTCCAAGCATTTACTGTTTTAGAATTGGTTCTCTTTGGATCATTCTCTATTTACAAACAAGCACAAAGTCGCAATACTCTGTTTAGTCTTTGCAGATAGTGAAAAATTGTGTAAAAAAAATAAAAGTAATCGAGCAAAATCAGTAGGCCACTAATTGGATCTCTTTTTGACCTCGCTAAAATAGAAATATTAGGAACAACCCTTCATGAGAAATACGAAAATAGTGAGATGAACTGAGCTCCACACCATGAGGGCTGCAAGACAGCTCGGCTCCATCACCCATCCCGCACAAAATAACGACAAACCGTATGCAAATATTAAAAATATAGACAACACACCAGCAAAGAAACAGGGTAAAACATTTTATTAAAAAACTATTTACATAACGTTGGTTTATAAGATGATGTCAGTAGTGGACCGATGTGTGAATAGATCGAAAGCAGCACAAGGCTCCAAGATCCGGATGGCAAGCTCCTGGATGTTGGGTGCCATAGTTTAGAGTTCTGAATTTGAGCCTTTTTGAATGTCTGTGCTTTGTTGAATCAAATTTGCGGCTTGACACAAAGCTGACTCAAGCGTTGCTACTGATGCTATGCAGACCAAAACTGGTTTTCAGTTTGTACATTTTTCTAGATTTTTAATCCAAGTTTGGTTGACTTTGTAGAACGATGGCTTCAAATTTTCAACATACGGTGTGGTGGCGCTGACTGGGAGGGGGCGCTTCGCTCCTGCCCCCTCCCCAAGTAAGATTTTCATACGTGAAAGTACGTTAATGGTTTTGGTCCCTGAGATGCTTCGATGTCACTGCCATTCTCAAATAGCATAAGTTCTGGATGTTGGGTGCCATAGTTAAGAGTTCTGAGCAGCGCTTGTAACACTGTCTGAAGCTTATTTCCACCTACTGCAGCTTCACTATTCTCAAAGTAAGTGAGTGTCGTTTGTGGACCTGACTGCATTAGAAAACAATGTGATATGTTACCTTCCTAAACAGCTTGACGGAGGCCCCTGAGGGGCGGTGTGATGGCCATGGACTCGGAGAAGACGCTTGGCTCCGACACCCTCCCCAAGTCTTATAGCACTGGTGTAGCCTGAGATTGCCCCCGACATAGGCCGCCGGCTCCCGGGATCCGGCGGAACTTTTTGCCTTTTGATGACTCTTCAATTCTGAACCTTGTCCCATCCAGCTGAGTTGCGCCCACTCTTGCGGCTACAGCGTCTTGCCCACCATCCAGCTGAATTGCGCCCACTCTTGCGGTGCAGCGATAGGCGGCTGCCACAGGACTCTCAAAATGGCGGCCGGCTCTTCGGTTTTGGGCCTGGTCCACTAAAATGGCCCTGGGACACCTTTGAACTCGGACGCTTCCCTGATAGGGCTTGGGTCCCATTCTCGAAAAGCGTCCCCTCAGCCGTGAAGATTCTACAAAACTCTTGGGGGCCTCCGACTCCCGCAGGCTTCTGGTGGGGAGCGGCTGCCATGATTGCTCGTGGAATGGCCACGACGGAGCTACGAGATGGTAGTGGTCTCATGCTGACGCCAGCTTTAGTCTGAAACATCCAGAAACACTGTAGACTACCAATTCGATCAGTTCCGGTAGCGCCCCAACATGACCCGGAAGAGAAGAACTTGCCCTCCCCTCTTTGACTGATGGTTCTTGTTGCCTGTCCCCTCTGTTGTCATTTAACAGAACTTTTTGGACTGCTGAAAGGAGTTGTGTTCCGAACGCTGGTTGGTGGAGACATTTTGACTATATTCTTGACCTAGGTTGTCGCGTAATGCGTTATATGACACGCCGCGTTACCGCACCCGGAAGTGATCCGAGGCGCGGCGCGGCGCGCAGCGCGTAACGTAAGCATAACAGGACATGTGACTTGTTAATAAAACTTTTCATTGGTTCATTTTACTTTTGTTAATTTAATGATGAAAAGCTTGGTCATATGACCTAAAAATTACGCTTTTTATTGTTTTCGAACAATATTTTTTTTTCAAACATATGTTATAATATTCCAGGCTAATGTACTTTCCCGGAAAATTTACAACTGTCTTGTAAGTAAAATATATTCCTTTTTCGAGAAAAAGGGCGTTTCTTCCTTCCATAACGGAGCCGTTGAGTAAAAGAGATTCGGCCTGCTATCTTAGTCGCCGATACGCCTGATTATCAGATTCTTATCGATCACTTTATATTGCAGACATGAAAAACACAACTGCCCTTAAGCATTTATCTTTACTGCGTTCCTACATATTATACCTTTTATCCGTCATGTAATTGGACTGCTTTATTTCACTTGCCTTTACTGATTCGAAAACAGTGACTAAAAGTAAAAACTTTACCAATGTAAATACTACTACCGTGTTTTGTTTTAAAAACCTTTATTGTGAAAATGTCAGTATACAAATACGGGCCTATAACCACGTGGGCCGGCCACGGAGCAAACTGAAATCGTATATGATGAGGAGACATTTACACTGTAGAAGAACGTAACGAGCGGGCCATTAGGTTGCAAGAACAAAGGTGTCTAACAGTTGCGGAATCGGTGGACGTACATTTTGTAATTAAAATACGATACAGCCACTTACAATAACATTTTCTAGATATACATTTGCGGGCAAGGAGTTACGAGTCCCATTTATACCGGCGCCATTTTGGGCGAGGCCGGGCATGTCCAAGATATAGTCAAAATGTCTCCACCAACCATCGGCCAGACCAGAACCCCTTTCGGCCCTTTATGCTACAAGATGGTGTCTTCCATTCAGAAAATAGTGTTGGCAGCATTTTGAAAGGAAACAGAAACAGCCATTCTCCTAGTGAGTTTCACATTGTTACATTTAGGAAGAATGTTGAAGAGTAGTATGTGGAAAATCTGAAGCCATTTTTCTACAAACTCTCAATCAGACTTGGATGGAAAAAAAAAACCTGAAGAATGTACAAACTGAAAACCAATTTTTGTCTGTATAGCATCAACAGTAACGCTTGAGTCAGCTTTGTGTCAAGCCGCCATTTTCATTCAATCAATAGCGTCCCGCTGCACACATTCAGGGACCTGGTCGTGTCTTCAGATGAAACGGATTGTAGGAAAAGAAGCAGAAAGGAAAAGGCAAAAAGTTCCGCCGGACCTCGGGAGCCGGCCGCCTATGTCATGTGCCACCTTTGGCCACACCAGGGCAATAGTGAAGCTGCAGCAGGTGCAAATAAGCTTCGGACAGTCTTACAAGCACTGCTCAGAACTCTCAACTGAGGCACTCAACATCCAGGACTTGCCATTCGGATCTTGGCGCCTTGTGCTGGTTCCGACCTATTCACACATCGGTCCACTACTGACATCACCTCATAAGCCAACGGGGCACCCCACGCCGACTTTCGGCGCAGCATTGTAGGATGGCCACACCAGTGCGGAAACTTGCTGGACACAACATCAGGGCCATCCAGATCTCGGCGCGTTCGACTCACTGTACCGCAAGAGTGACCGCAACTCAGCTGGACACGCCATCTTTCGGCGCAGCATTGTAGGATGGCCACACCAGTGCGGCAATTTGCTGGACACCACCTCGGTGCCATCCGGATCTCGGCGCGTTCGAGTCACTGTACCGCAACAGTGACCGCAACTCAGCTGGACACGCCGTCTTTCGGCGCAGCATTGTAGGATGGCCACACCAGTGCTGCAATTTGCTGGACACCACCTCGGTGCCATCCGGATCTCGGCGCGTTCGAGTCACTGTACCGCAACAGTGACCGCAACTCAGCTGGACACGCCGTCTTTCGGCGCAGCATTGTAGGATGGCCACACCAGTGCGGCAATTTGCTGGACACCACCTCGGTGCCATCCGAATCTCGGCGCGTTGTGCTGCCTTCGGCCTATTCGCACATGGGTCCGCTACTGACGCCGCCTCACGTGCCAACGGATTTTCTACGCTTTTTGTAGCCCTATGCCGCATAACAGGTCATGTGACTTGTTTATAAAACTTTTCATTGGTTCATTTTACTTTTGGTTTCCTAAAGATGGAAGGCTTGGTCATATGACCTAAAAATAACACTTTTCATTGGTTTAGAACATTTTTTTTCCCAAACTATGAAAGCCCCACCTTGTTTCTGAATCATTCAGACTGAAGCTGGCGTCAGCATGAGAGCACCACCATCTTGTGGCTCCGTCGTGGTCATTCCGCGAGCAATCATGGCAGCCGCTCCCCACCGGAAGCCTGCGGGAGTCGGGGGCCCCCAAGACTTTTGTAGAATCTTCACAGCTGAGGAGACGCTTTTCGAGAATGGAGCCCAAGCCCTAGCAGGCAAGCGTCCGAGTTCCGAGGTGTCCCAGGGCCATTTCAGTGGACCAGGCCCAAAACCGAGGAGCCGTCTGCCATTTTAAGAGCCATGTGGCAGCCGCCTATCGCTGCACTGCAAGAGTGGGAGCAACTCAACAACATGGTGAGCGAGACGCTGTAGCCGCAAGAGCGGGCGCAACCCAGCTAGATGGCCGCCACCTGGGGAGGCCCGTTCACGCCGCCTCCCCCACCCCTGGGCCGCCGCACGCCAATTTTCGGAGCAGCATTGTAGGATACCAAAACCAGTGCGGCAGTTTACTGGACATCACCTGGGTGCCTGTCGTGCATGTTGTGTCAGCCATGTGACACTGGACACAGTCCCATCAACATCTCAACGCGTTCTGCTGCCTTGGGACTATTCGCACAACAGACCGCTACTGACGAGGCCTCCCCCCGCACCACCCAGGACGCCCCACGCTGTTTTTCTGTGCTGCATTGTAGGATCCCAAAACCAGTGCGGCACCCAGGCGACATCACCTGGGTGCCGTCCAGAACTCTGCACGTTGTGCTGCCTTGGGACTATTCGCACAAAAGACAGCTTCTAACCATTGTTGCTTTTTGTGTTGAAAAATGTTTAAATGTTTTTAGTTTTTGTTCCGTTCGTTATAGTTAATAGTTAATAAAGTTTTATAATCTTACTTTGTTGGAGTGTTATCTATTTTTTTTAAAACGGGTGAATGGGGCCTTGAATCGGGTTATTGTCATGTGTGGGCTTTGGAAGTGTGCTGCTGCAGGATCGGACATTTCAAACTCAAATGCACGTTCTTTTTCTTACCTTTCCGAAGCATGGAGCGCAATAGCAGGCAGAGAAAGGGTGATGCACGTGTTGAACACTACCTGACCTGGCAAGTTGCTGGCAGTGCCCCCCCGCCCGCTCCTAAAAGAGGGCACACACACACCGCCGCCCCGAGTACTTCACAAATCTTTAAAAGACCATGCGCTTGTTCATGAGGCTTAAATGGTTTATCACCTCTTCTAGAACCCCTGCATCGACCCTCTGACGTTTCCTGGAAAAATTACCATGTAACACAATACCAAGCCCTGTCAGCTGAAACCCCCAAGGAATCGTGGGGCATATTATCAAGGGGGTTTATCTCCGCTTTTTTGGCTTTAAAAGCCATGAAAGCGGAGATAAAATTATCTCCCTATTACCAAGCTGTCGCTAACACCAGTTAGTGACAGCTAAAAGGAGATAGCGACCATCTTGGGCCCCGCTTTGCATGTCAGTGATACTTATCACTAATGACATGCAAAGTGGCGTACCAAGATGTTAGCGACTGGAAACAGTCCCTAACATCGCTATCTTCTATTACCAACTTTTGTAGATATTCGCGCTAAGCGCGAATATCTCCAAAATCTAACACCTGCCCTGAGCAGTTCTTAGCCATGTTATCCAATGGGAGGTGGATAACATGGCTAAGAGCATTTGCTCGATAATACATGAATATCGCTGACTTTTCTGCGATAATAGCAAGGTTTATCTGCGATAAAAATCGCCGATGTGCGGCGATAATTTTTGTCTCTAAACAAGTTAGAGACAAAAATTATCGCAAGTTGTTCGTAATATGCCCCCGGGTTTTTGCTTGCAGAAATCGGGAGGCGGGAGACTAGCACTGAAATCAGTAGTCACACGCCCTGAATCAGGAGGGTTGGCATGTCTGAATTCTCTACAGCTGGGGCCATAAACTACATCCGCAGGGGTAGGTGATAGCCTGGGACCAGCCTGGCATCTAAAATGGCTGCCGTGCACGACAAAATTGTGGCATTGGAAAAAAGGCAAGATGGCGCAGCCGCTGGAAGAGATGTATCAACATATATGAGCCTCCTCAGCCACCCTCAGGAAACATAGGGGATTAGGATACGTCTCCCGCACCCCCTTATACCTAGTAATTTAATTAACGAAGCACAAAATGGCGAATTCCCGTTTCGCTACCAGTTTGCGGCCCAGTTCGCAGCCCGTGAAGCGCTTCTACCGTGAAAAATCATTTTTTTTTCTTTTCCCCACGGGACCCTTTAATAACCCCAACAACATTCCTAGGGGGTCAAGAGGGGGATACCTTGCCCCCTTTCATTAAATTCCCCCTTAGTTATTCACCTCTTCTTCTCTCTCGATCCTACCGAGAGACAAGATGGCGGCCGCTCCGGACTGTCACGCAGCAAAATAAAAAAAAGCTCACGCACAGCCGCTGGAAGAGATGTATCAACATATATCAGCCTCCTCAGCCACCCTCAGGAAACATAGGGGATTAGGATACGTCTCCCGCACCCCCTTATACCTAGTAATTTAATTAACGAAGCACAAAATGGCGAATTCCCGTTTCGCTACCAGTTTGCGGCCCAGTTCGCGGCCCGTGAAGCGCTTCTACCGTGAAAAATCATTTTTTTTTCCTTTTCCCCACGGGACCCTTTAATAACCCCAACAACATTCCTAGGGGGTCAAGAGGGGGATACCTTGCCCCCTTTCATTAAATTCCCCTTTCGTTTTTCACCTCTTCTTCTCTCTCGATCCTACCGAGAGACAAGATGGCGGCCGCTCCGGACTGTTTAGAATGTTGACAGACACCGGAGAGCCAATCAGCTTTCTGCGCGCAAAGTTCCGAAACGCGAAAAGTAAGCGGACCGGATCGCTGCCCGGAGCGCTGTTACAGATATATATCTTGATTTAAACGTTAATTTCTCAAAATCCACTGAAGCACATATATTGAGACCTAGCAAAGGCACATCGGGCTACCAGTCCCTACAATTTTGCCAAGTTTCGTGCAAATCCATTCAGCCGTTCGAGCTAAAAGTGAGGCCAACCGCCCTATGGAAAACTCAATGTAAAAAACGCGTTTTGGGACCCCCCTTTTTTCTCAGCCCCCCCTTGACGAAACCCCCCCAAATTTCTAGGAGCTGCTCAGAAACAAAATGTGCCATTTTCCTGAAAATTTCAGCCGATTCCGTCCACAAACGCCAAAGTTATTAGACATAGAATTTTCAGAAATCCCATAGAGAAAAAATCCTAACTATATATACCTACTGGCGACCGCCAGTAGGTAATATATATATATATATATATATATATATATATATATATATATATATATATATATATATATATATAGATATATATAGATATATATATATAGGGATGAATAAATGTCTTAATAATATACATTTTTTGGATCAAATGATGATGGAATGATTATGGATATCCTGGGCAACAACATTAATGATGAGGGATGAGAGGTTAATTCTTGAAAAAGAGTTTAAACTTGCATTACAGACGGTCAATGGTTTAATTGGCATTATAATTTACTGCAATTGTTTGCATAGTGTTCATTTTTGGGCACTGGGTGTGATTTTGAAAAAAAAAGGAAAAAAAGGAAAAAATATATGTTTTTTTAGAAAAAGCTGTATTCAATTATTAACTTGCGTTTGTAAATAATGATTGGATAAACTACAACATCCTGTATACTTAGCGGCGCTTTGCAGAAAGTGCTGTAATGACACTAGGAAGCCCTATATAAAGGAAAAAATGCTGCCGCTATTTTGTCACTTTACCCGTGAACAAGATCTCTGCTGAGATTGAAATGCGTTGGGTTGCTGGCACACTTGACAATATAGATTGCTGAAGCAGTTTGAATCGACTGTAATTGACTTGAATCATTACACACATCAGCAAGTGTGAGCGGAATTTTCCTGTAAGATACAATGTTGCGTATATATCTGCCGAAAGTTTTGCCGCAAAGATACCAGCACTCCCAAATCTCTTGGAAACCGGAACAGATGATAACAGACCCAGCTGTCTGTGCAAAGTGATATATAATATATATATAATCTCCCAAAGATTGCAGGTAATCCTCGCAGCTCCAAACCGAGAGGGCGTGTCACAAACCAGTACCTGCGAACTGGTGAAACATAGCAGCTAGTCACTGACCATGTCATGAATGATGTAATATGTGACATCATCAGCAGTGGATTGCGAGTGCACGATATATAGTTATTGCAACTAACTATATATGCGAATTTCTATGGTTTTGTGCGAGTAAATTAAGGTTTTGTAAATGCTAATCCCTAACTATATATGGTCTATAACCTATGGTTGTTTCAGTGAATTTCAATGGTTTTTTAATAGCAAATATCAAAAGCTGTAAAATGTATTCTTATTCTAATTCAAAAATATATTTTATATATTTTTGTATTATATTTTTTTAATTTAATTTATATTATAATTTAAATTATTTTTTATTGTTTCGCTGCCGGTACGCGAACCGGTAAACGTCCCGTTAGTGCAAGTACCGCGTTAGAAAGCCACATCGTGACGCGTCGCGTAATCACAACGTATCGCGTTACTGCGTAATGCGCCTTATGACGCGCCGCGTTAGCGCACCCGGAAGCGCTCTGGAACGCGAACCAAGGCGCGAAACCCAGAGCCCCGGAAACGATCCGAGGCGCGGAGCGCGTAAGGTAAGCATAACAGGTCATGTGACTAGTTCATAAAACTTTTCATTGGTTTATTTTACTTTTAGTTTCCTAATGATGGAACGCTTCATCATATGACGTAAAATAAACACTTTTCATTGGTTTAGAACATTTTTTTTTCCCAAATGATGAAAGTCCCACCTTTTTTCCTCACTCCGACTTTCATTTTTATGAGAGAAAGACCTGTTTCTGCTTGTTCAGTCATGGCATCTGTAGTAGCTGCAGCTGGTGGATCCCCACCACCACCACCACCTCCAAGGAAGAGAGGACCAACTCCACAGGTCATCTTCCAACAAGAGGAGAAAGAAGAGGAAGACGACGAACAGGAGCAAGGGACAAGGGTGTTTTTAAAAGAAAAGCAAAGGACGTCCCATATTAAAGAAAATGTTATTTGGCAATTTTTTTCATTTCCTCCACATGAAAAAAAAGTAAATGCCAGGTACGTTACCTGCCTCATCTGCCACGATGAACTCTCCAGAGGAACGGAAAAAAATATAGTTATGGTAATTATACCATGCATCGTCATATGGAGAGGTGGCACCCGATTAATTATAGTGCTGCCCAAATTCGAGATTTGGTGGATAACCCCCGACCTGCCAGTACATCCACCAATGAAGTGGCAGTGACAGAATCAGAGGCAAGGGAAACGGTCCCAAATATTCAGAAGAACTTTGGAAAGATGAAAATGACATGTTTAGGTTGTGGCAAATTAATTTCATGTGGAGAGATGAGTGTTACTCTAATAAATAGAGCATATGAACATCATCAATGTCCAAAACGTCCCAAAAAGTAAATTTTCTTTTTTTTTTTGCTCCTGTTGAGCCCTTTGTAATGAATCATTTTTGTTTCCCCTCCCTCCAAAAAAACACAAAAAAAATATAAAACAACAAAAATAATAAAAAAAGTTCTTTTCAGAACTACCTTCCCTTTAAGAAAAATTGCTAGAATGTTTAGCACTCTAGCATCCTCTATTTCTTTTGCTTCGCTTCCCAGTTCGCGCGCCGGTACGAGAACCGGAAGCGAACTAAAACATTTTTTTTTTCAAAAAGACGAGTAAGTAAACAGAGAGTAATGTGAAAAGAAAGACAAATAGAGGGAGTAACACACAGTTACTGTTGAAAGAGGGACTGATTAAAAGAAGTGAAAAGAGTAGTATAAATAAGTAATAGAAAAAGAAATGAAGGAAGTAGCAAAGGCAGGAAACTAAGGGTTATAGAAATGAAGCAGTGGAACTAATAAAAGTTAAATGTGATAGACATGTAACGTAAAGAGTACTAAACACTTACCTTATAATTGTCATTAACGTAGTCAATTGTCATTTTTATACTTTTAATCTGTGTAAGAAAGAACAAAAACATTTAAATTAACAGAAGGTAGTAAAAAAAGAGTGAGCATGAGACAAAATTAATACATATTATAAATCACAATTCAAAGTACAAAATTAATTATACATATTTAATGGTTTATTTTTGCTGTTATCAGAAAATATCAAATTTCACTGAAAACAGTGAGTTGAAGGTATTCATCATATAACAGCGGGGAAAAAAAACACAATCAAAATGATTGTGTTTAAAAAACCCAAATAATATAACTAAGCAGAAATCGGAACTCCTCAAAAGTAACTTACTTTCTATGACCTCAAAGGATGTCCTATGAACAGCTTATACTCTGTTGTGCTGTTACTATTTTCTGCCCGCCACTTTCTGAAAGATAAACTCCATCGTTTTAAGAAAACTGAGACATACAAAGCAATTTAAAACAGCACACTAAATTACAGCAACACCTAGAATAATTATAGTCCAATTACCTACCCTAAATTCTCACTTCAGTAATCAAGTCAAAAGGCAACATTGCTTCGTACTCAATTGGTAATGTTTGCTGAAAGACTAGCCTTTTTTATATTTCAAATAAGCTGTGTAATATCCAGATGTTGTCAAAGGACCATCATAATATATAATAGTTGCAGTTGCAAATGTTCTTCCTGAAATCGATGACTGTGTAGCCAAAACATTTTTAATTAGACTTAACAACTTTTTTTCATCCAGTTTATGTAGTTCAAATTGTAAAATGACATTTCACCCATAAGTTTCCATAAAAAAATATGGACAGCATTGCAGACTTACATTTCCTCTACTCCTTATTTTGATCTGCTGCTTGACTTAGCTTATAAACACAAACAGTTTTCGCTCTGTACTACAATTATCCACAAGGCCATATAGAGTAGGAGCCATTAGAACCTCTGAAAATTCCTCTAAACAAATTCCAAGATTCCTTTCCTAAAATTTTGGTTGTAAGAACACCAGATAAGAATTTTGAAGGTGGAAAGGCAATCTTTTTTTGAAAATTAAAACAGAATCATTGCAGAATGACCAGCCGTTTCCAGATTTTAAATAAGCTGTATAATGTCCTGAATTAGTTGAAGGACCGCCATGATATATAATTGCAGTAGTTATAAAAGTCCTTCCTGATATTGACAACTGCGAAGCCACAAAATTAATATTTAAAGTTGTCAATTTAGTTCCATCAGGCCTACATCGTTGGAACATTAAAATGACATACTGGCCATAACTTCGTAAAATTAACGTGGACAGCATTGCAGACTTACATTGGCTACACTCCATGTTTTGATCGGCTGCCTTTACTAGCTTATTGAAGGATACTGATTTACTGTCAGGCAAAGTCAAATATATAAATCTTTCTGAGTCTACACTAGTAGTACTTGATAGCCTACAGTTCTCGCAGTCATGCTGCCATAGATAAGAAAGGCCAAACAGATAATCTACATCTACACCCTCATCTTGCAATACATCAAGCATATACATTAAAAACTCCTGACAATCCTGCTGAATATTTTCAGAGAATTCTGTTTGACCTGAACATTCGTCTAACAGAAAACGAATTTCAGACACACTTTCTACTCTCGTTCTATCAGCACTACATTTTCTCTAACACAGAATTCAACAAACAGCATAAACTTTGTTCCGAATTGATCACAATCTGTTCTTTTAAAGTCTCTAGTGAAAAGAGAACATTAACAACTACATTAGCATAGCAGTTGACACCCGAACTATTTTCAAATTGAAAACCAACAACATTTTCAACAGAATTCATTTTATTCCTGTTTACAATTTTTGGATCATCGACTTTTGGTCTTTTTGCTTCAACCTCCCTACTATTACTGATATTTCTTTGTTTCCGGCCTACCACAAGTTTCTCAAACAAAGGATATTGAGGCAAATGTGGCGCATACTCTCTTCTTAACCTATTGTATTCCTTAACACAATCTAGATCCGCACAAATGTTTGTGACATCACAGTCAATCAAGTACAATCCCGATAAAGTTCTGACTCGTGACAATGCTACATAAGCCATACCTTCTTTGAACACAGAACTGCCAATATTCACTAAAGCAGTGTCTACACTTAAACCTTGCGATTTATGAATTGTCACCGCATATGCCAAGCAAACAGGAAACTGCTTACTGCGAACATATAAGTCTTTTACAAGCAAAAACCTTGCTGTGCAACGACCAATTAGCTGTACTTCCTCAATACCATCAAATTTAATTTTTAAAAATTCAATTCCATCTCTACTTCTGTATTTCTCAAAATCAACAACATTACCCATTGATCCATTTACCAGACCTCTTTCAACATGTAAATTCCTCCTCAAAATGATACGGCAATTTAAGCACACATTCAGAGTCTTTTCAAAACCCGCAGTTTTAGATATAGTCTTCTCTAATGAATCCAATTTAGATTTCAAATTCTCAGACAAAATAATTGTTGCTCCCATATGCTCTATTTTGTCAATAGCTTCCAGTTTCACAATCTCTTGTTTTTCTAAATTCAACATTTTGTTGTTGAAGATGGAACATTCTGCAAGAGTTGGCATCAAACATATTCCAGATTTCTTCACAGTAATTTTCTGAAAAATATCCTCTGGCAAAACGTCTTCTTCTGGATATAAATTTGACAGTAATTGTGCATGTAAAGCTTCTTTACCACGCTCAGTCACTTTCCCGATTCTAACATCTTGTAGAATATTCTTGTAATCTTCGTCCTTCGCCTGACGCATATTTTCACGCAGCTCAGCATAACTGAAGTTTAACCATATGTTAACGTTGCCAATGCTCCCTAGGCATTTCTTGGTATCTTCATGTGTAAGCAGTTTAAACACTGGTTGTCCTTTCACTGGTGTCAGCTGCAGAAGATCACCAAAAACAATTATGTGTTTGCCACCGAATAACACATCATACTCTGTTTTAAGAACTTCCTGCATTCTCAAATGCACAAAGGCAAGCATGACATTGGAAACCATGCTTACTTCGTCAATGATAAGAAGTTTCATCTTCTTCAACACTCTAGATACTTCACAACAAGCATCCCCAGATAACTTGTGGTATTGTAATTTGTTATCATGCTCCACTGGTAGCATCAGTAACCGATGCAAAGTAATCCCTTTAATGTTATGAGCTGCCAGTCCAGTTGGAACGGTGACAACACAAGACAGCGATGACTCAGTCCTTTTCTGCAGATAACATGAAATTGCTTTAATGAGGAAACTTTTTCCAGTTCCTGCTTCTCCACTCACGTATAGTCGGACAGGCTTCAACGACGTACATGAGCACTCTTTCTTCTCATGACTTAATCCATGCTCAATTTGGTTGGTAACTTCGTCATATGTTTTCCTCTGCTCAACGTTGAGTTGTCTTTCCAAATCTTCTAAGTTAACCGCATCCTCCTGAGCATGTGCCATGGCTCTTTCCACTTCAATCGTGGCAGCTTCAATTTCGATAACTGGTCCTCCTAGTGGATCCTGACTCAATGAAACAGAACTCTGACTGTCCTGAGAACTGTCTCTAGCAATCTCGGCTGCAATTGTTGCTTCCTGCTCGATTTCTGCATTCAACATTTCTAGATATTTTGGAAAAACAGGACATTCTATGGACTCCTTGGCTGCATTGAAAGAGTCTTCGTAACAGAGGAAATCCCCAAGCAGTTCCTCTTCTGCACGCCAAGGCTTGAAAAGTTGCAAAAGAGCTAAATAGAAAAACTCTTTTCTTTCTGGAGATTCGCAATCCAATTTTCGATGGTTTATCAATTGACATTTTTTTTGCTTGACCAGACATCCCTCACTTCCAATTACAGCATACACTCCTTTATCAATATCTTCTTTGATGTTCCTCTTGAAAACGTAATTTTGAAGAACATCATACAGACAAACATTCTCCAGGTGACTGCTTCTATTTGGATAATATGTATCCAACATGTTGGTCTTCAAAATATCTGTACAGTTTGGCTCCTTCTCCGCCAAATACTTAATTTCCCGTGCAGGTTTTCAGAACTCGATTACGCGTTGCAGCAAGACCAAGACTCGCCCAAATGATACTCCTAGATTTGGCATAGAGACTTGCTGAAGATAACCGGTCAGAACATTCGTAAGCTCCGATTTCTCGATGCGACAACATCTTCAGACTGAAACTGTACAACTTCTTACTGAGGCTCTTTTCATGGGAAATATCCTCCCACATATCCTTCAGTTCTGTCTTTTCTTTTTTGGTGATGTAAGACGTCACATACCGAGCCACAGCCAATCAGTTGTCAGCCACAAACTGTATATCCATGTTAGCATTCCACATGGACAAAATCACTCGGTTGTAGTCGTTAATGCACTTGGACTCTTCGTTTCTTTTCAAATTGTATGTGTTTTTGGGTGATTTCCTCGTCACATTATGTCGCAGCGAAGACATCAAATTGTTAACTCTTCCTTTTGATATCACCGACCGTGGAAATGCAAAACGACATTTGGTGTAGTACTTGTCCTTGTTTCTGAATTTACGACGACAGTACTTTCCACAACAATGGCTTTGAAACCGTAAAACTTGTTCTCTTAGACTTTTGTCTTCGTTTGTCTTTGGAACAGCACATGTAGCATACTGTTCTATGAAACTCATCACTAAGTCATCCGGATCTGTTCCAAATTTGGGTGCATCTTTGATCCATAGCAGCATATGTATATGAGGAGCTCCTCTTGCTTGATACTCCTTTCTCCAGAAGAAATCCAACACCTCTCCAAGAGGTGGATTTTTCTTGTTCGTGATGAAAGACATCATAGCTTCAAATCTATGATTGAAGTACCTGCATACATTCACAGGATCCAAAGAGCACAGTTCTCCGGGTGTCTTGAATTCAATATTTTCAATGTTTCCATTTGCCTCTCGTAGAAATTCAAGTAAGTCTTCCCAGCCATACTCAGCACAGCTGAGAGTGAGGAACCATGTGGGAGTTCCTAAGTTCCTCAGCATACATTTTAAGTCACCATGACGACGGTACCAATACTCATTAGTACCACGCTGACATGCCATCAGATTAATCAGGTGAGAATCCAAAATACTGTCTTGCACATTGACTTTATCCATAAAGTCCCTTGACGAGATATTTCGCAGTTGTACACCACTTTTCAAGATGTGGTTCACTGCATAAGACAATCCAGAGAGATCACTTTCAAACAGTAGATGAAATAAATAGGGAATGCATTGACGAAACCTAGGATCTTCTGCATACAATCGTAAAGTCCGGTATTCTGAAGCAGGAATTTGAACAGGTCGCTCATCATATCGTCCTCCTCGACCTGTGGGAAATAACTGTGGGAAACATCGAGCTTCCAAACTTTCCTCCCAAACACTAATGGGACTCCCTTTGGCTTGTTTCATTTGAAACAACTCAATAGCATTCCCCATGACTTCCTTGGAATGCAAAGGATGAACACTATAATGTTCATATATTTCTTCCTTTTTAGAGGCTTCTACTTTCTCAATTTGTCCAGGACACAAATCGCTGTCCTCTTCTTCACTTACTTCCTCTTCTGCAACACATACATTCTTGTAGTACTCATTATTTTTTATCAAATACAAGGTTGCCTTTTTGACTTTCCTAACATCCACTAAATCTTGCCAGATTTTCTTACTCTTTGTCGGAACACCATTAACTATGATAACCAGAGGTTCCTCTTCCACTTTCTCTACTCCAATTGTATTAATGTTTTTCTTCAAATCCAAAGGCAAATAAACAACCCTTCCCTTTAATCCTCTCTGTAAATCTGATTGAGGCAACTTCCCTGTCTTTGGCTCCATTCGTACAATAGCCTGAAAGGGATGGACACTTTGAATCAAAATAGATTCATAAGTATTTAAATGCTTCAATTCAAAAGGAATGTCAACTAATTCCAGATTATTATGAACCGCTCTAGCAGGCATCTGGTTTTGGTTTAATTTGTTATAGCAATAAGTACACATACGTTGCTCTGCTCCCAAATCAAAACAATTTTCTACCATCAAGTATGTGACAAAATCCTTCCATTCACTATTGTTTTCCATATCACTTTTTGCATATAAATCCACTAACTAAGTCTGATTCTTATAATAAGTCCGTCGACAACACACACAAGTGAAATTAGGCCTCTCACATGTTTTCACCATAAACGTGGAAATTTCCTTGTGAAACTTATGTGTACTGAAAATCTGTACACTGTCTTCCACATTACCTTCTACTACTGGTTCAATATCAACATTGTTCTCTTTACCAGCAAAGTAACAGAACTCAATTTCTTGACAAATATTCTTCACATCTACTTCAGAACCATACAAAAGAGCTCTGCTTAATTTTTTAAGCATAATTGCTGGACTCTTAGCATAATACAACATTCTAACTAATTTCCTCACTTTATTATGATGCACTGCTAGCATCCTGAAATGATGAAAAACACTCTGGCATACTCTCCTAGAAAGACAAGCCAGTGAATGACCGTGCAAACCTGTCACTTGTCTCACTCTGCAAGGATCTAATTCTTGCAACAACTTCATTTTTTGTTTTAAACTTTTCTTATTAAATGTCCGTATAAAATCACAAAGCAAATTGATGGAATCCTGTCGCACACTGCAAATAGATCTACACTTCCAGGTGTACACTGGTCCCTTAGGACGTCTCCCTAAAACCTCATAACTTAACACCTCTTCTGCATCTGCAGACACAAGTATTTCTTTTTCAACCGGACGACCATCTTTTACCTCATATGCTCGACCACTGCTGTCAACTGCATGCACCAAATCATTGTCCTGAAAATAACTCTCCTCATTAAAAAATGCCTCACTATTTGAAATATGCATCCATTCTCCTAAGAAAACTTCACAAAAATTATTTCGATTAACTTCTCTCTTCCATCTACTATTTGATTTGAAAACATAGATTATCTTGTTTAGTTTCCTAATTCTATTAATTACCAAAATAAATAACTTTCGCTTAATTTCGAAAGCCTGATCAATAATTTTCTCTACATTTTTCTTTTTCTTATAAAATGCCACTTTCTGTTGACATTTCTTAAATTGTTTTAGCAAATTGACAATTACCCTGTTGCGGAACATTCGCCTACGAATGTCCCTGAATGTATTTTCCCTTCTACTGCCATGCACAGAGTTATCTCCTGCTCTAGCAGAAACTTTTTTGACGGGCCTTTCCTTTCCATTTAAATTGGCTCTCTTTTTCTGGACTAAAACTTGTTCTGTAGTTATACTTTTGTTTCTACAAATGTTTCTAAGGAATGATTTCGTTCTCTTACCCGGAGCTTTCTTCGTGCGTTGAGGTGATTTTAATGTAGAGGACTGCTGCAAGCATTTAGTAATCTGCTGTCTTTGACGTTTCGTAGCTTTTCGGATTCTATCCTTAGACGGCATTGTCTAATTTCTAAATAATCTGCAGTTGAATCTGTGGTAAAATATAATAAAAAATGTTATTAACCACTATTACCAAACAGTACATCAATAACAGAAAGAATTTGATTCAGCAATGCTATAAAAGATGATTCAGTAAAATGTTTTTAATTTTACTGTGATAGTGATAGTATTACAGGGCTTTCATGCAAATGACTGCCCACCCTGCAACAAAAAGCCCACATGAAACTTTACGCACATTAAATTGTGTACTTACCTGCAATAATCCATATGCCAGTGTTTAGGTCCCTCCACCCTGCCCCTCCCCCTCCCCGCCTGCCTCCCCACCGTAACTCCCTCCACGACCCGCGGCTGCTATCTTGCAACATGGTGCATCTTGTAAATCTCTCCTGCATTATAAAAGTGACGCAACAGCAGCACAAAAGAGGCGCACAACCATCATAAATCTGCCCCTAAGACTTTAAGGGCCAGATGTAGGTCGGTCGGTAACGGCCGAAAAACGGTATTTTCGGCCGTTACCGACCGGTTTACAAAATTTGGCATGTAGGGGGCAATATTTTACCGAATCGGTAATTTTACCGATTCGGTAAAATAAAACATCGGTAAATATACCGATTTGAAGCCACCCATATGTAGGTGACACTCTTCAGAGTCCCAGGAGCCTTAACGAATCGGTATTTTACCATCAAAACCAATTTGATGGTAAAATACCGATTCTGGTGTGCATGCAATTGATTTCAAAAAACGTTTTTAAACCTTTTATGTAAAACAATTATATACCTACATTCATGGGGAACTGACTTAAAATGCCCTAATAAACATGAAAACGTTTTTTTAAGGTACTGCACCTTTTTTCAATACCTTTTAACATGGCTATGTAACTCAAACAATCAAAATCTAAATTTTTCAAGCACACATGGGGTCGTATTTACAAGGGCCTTGCACCACGGGGAAAGTGACTACAAATGACCAGACACACATGGGGACGTATTTACAAGGCCCTTGAACCAGGGGGAAGTGACTTGAAATGGCTACGCACACATAGGAGAGTATTTACAATGCCCGTGCAACACTTATGCATCATTTTTTACATGTACACTGTAGAGCAGCATGGGGCAATAACAACACAGATGCATCATGCATCTGTTCCGCAAAAGCGACGCATTGCAGGAGTCACATCACAAGTAAATAAATTCTCATAATTTTTTAAAGCATGCCTTTTCCTTATAAACGATTTTCTGATCATAATTTGAAAACACAGCACAGCTCCTATGTACATACACACCTTGTCAGTACTAATACTTTACATTATCTGCAATTACAATTGGTAAAAGAATGCAAAATCGTCTTTGAAAGCATAATGTAAACACTTGACGCAAAACATCATTTTAAATACACAGCTGGCTTTCTTATTTACGCAAAAAAGCATACTAGTCTTTATCTAAAATATAGAAACGATAACTCACCTTTACAAATTCTTTTTGAATTTCAAAACAGTCTCAGAAACACACCAATTTTTCTTTAGCAGAATTAAAGGTATGCACTCCAGAGGCTGGAACCAACAAAGGCACTGAAACGCTGATATTCATCACACATATCTCTCATGTCAGCCAATCAAAACTCTTCCCTCACTATTTTCTAATCAACACCCTTCCCCCCTCTGCCCTTTCTGCCCCTTTTCCATAGCAACTACCACCTGCCAGACCTCTCATGTTTACAAGTTCACACAACAATGTTTCAAATGAACTCTGAACTCTCAGTACACCTGCTAATCCACTGCAATGTTTCATAACAACATTTTTAAATAACCATTCAAATTACATCTTTCAAAGAACACATCCATGCACCCTAACTTTCTGTTTTCAGCAATGGAAATACACCAATCACTACTAATGAATCATTTGCACTCAAACTCCACAGTTTTTTTTCATTACAAACTTCACTATTTCAACTGCCATTTCATTCCCACACTTCATCTGACTGCAGCAAAAACTCCTCTAGCCATGTTTTCAGTCTGGATTCTTGGACATAGCTACATCCACTGGGCTCACAGGTATGCTGATAACAGAAATTTACACAACCTCAATTTACAAAATGTGGAAATCAAATGGATTGGCGAAGAGGATTGAAATGTCATAAATTGATACCATTGGTGAAAACCTTTTTACATTTGCCAAACCCTGACCTCATAATAGTGCACTGTGGAGGAAATGATTTGGGCACTTTGACTGGGGTAGGTCTGGAAATGCTCCTAAAAGACACCTTTGAGCAATTGATGACACTTTTTCCTCAAACTGCCTTGGTATATTCCAATATATGCCAAAGACAAAAATGGAGGTGGTCCAATCAATTTTGTCCACAAATTGAGAAATCGAGGTAGCATGTAAATAAGTCTGTTTCAGCTTACATGAGAGACCATGGAATGGGTGCTATCTACAACAATAACTTGCGTTACTATATGCAAGATATCTACAGAGGAGATGGCGTGCATTTCTCAGATGAGGGGAACAGAGTTTTCATACTAAATTTAAGAATGTGTATTGGTTCCTACTTATAAGTCCCTAGAACTTACACAGAACTCAAAAGCTCTTTTCAGAGCTACCTTAACTTTATTTATTCTTTTGAAATTTCGAATGTACCTTTTTTCACTAATTTTCACTTATGTTCGCTTCCCGGTTCGCTACCCGGTTCGCGTACCAGCAGCTAACCGCGCAAAAAATAAAAAATAAAAAAAATTTCGACATATATGAGCCTCCTCAGCCACCCTCAGAAAACCTAGGGGGTCAGGATACGTCTAAAGTACCCCCTTCTACCCATTCTGAACATTATTTACCCTCCATCTTGTATCTCAATTCTACTGAAACACAAAATGGAGGACTCCCGTAACGCTGCAGGTTCGCGTACCGGGACACGCACTGACAAGCACTCGCTCAAAAAAGGTGGGAAAGTAATTTACATAAAAACCACTGGAGACACTTTCACCAATTAAACATTAGCTCATACTACATACCAATCCCTACCATTTTCACAAATTTCGTTGGAATTCCATTTAGCCATTTAGCATGTAGAACTCTCTAAAATCCCAGAGGTAAATTACTTCACAAAACATATCGGAAGTGTTGGAATTGACAACCAATTAAAATATTACTTTCAATTTCTACTATTATATCATGACATTTGATTGGTTATGTACCTGAATATATATAAAGAAAGAGAGAGAAACACAGCCATTTTGACTACTACTTCTTGAAGTGCATATCCACTACATTTCAACTGATAACTTCAAGTTGTATTTAAAAGGTAAGATATTATTTTTAAAACTGAAGTATGTTCTGTACTGTAAGCTAATTAGGAAAACATTTTCTGATAGTTATATTCTATCACTCTGTAATACTTATAGAATAAAATAGACTTCTCTATTTTAGTTATGGATGGAGTTAGACTTGTCTTGTATAATTCAGAATTGACTAAGAGTTTATTTGATAATGTTTTTCATATTTCTACTTCCAGTTTGATACCATACACTGCCCAACGAAAAAATCACTGTTTAAAAAACCAAACTACCTGTCTGTACTTAAACCCAACAGTGCCCTATCTGTACTGATATATTTTTTAAAAATTCATTTTTCAGCATACAAAATGGAAGGACAACAGAAAAATAACTTGGAAATTGAAGCAGGAACAAAAAAAGAGTCAGAAATTGACCATGAATTCAATGATGATTCACGGAACAATGAACTTCAGCAATGTGTGGAAGCAGTAGATTTCCTACTGGAAAATGAAAAAAAAATGATAATGAATTTTTAGAATTTCTTTTAAATTTTGAAAAAGAATCAGAATAATACATTTTTATTTCATAATTCAAAAATTGTTTGACACATTATTCATTTTTATATGTATATTGTAAACTAGTAGCAAATTGATTATAATGTGAAGTCAGACTTTAAATATACTGTGCAACTTTTTTGTGTTACATACTAAGTTTGCTCATAGTTACTTCCTTTCTTCCACTATATTATCTCCAATGTGTATTTAACATCTCTTTATCATCTCCTACCTCCATATTGTTTCGGCTTTCCAGACAGACTATGGTATGAATTCCATATACCACAAAAACTTCAAAAACAACTTGCAAGATATCTACAAAGGAGACGGCGTTTATTGATTTTTAGATTCTGCATTGGTACCTACATGTTGCCACGTAAATTAAAAAAAACAAAAAAACCCAACAAAACGAACAATCAATAAACATACAATAAGTTAAAAGTCAATCATTCTTGTTTCCTTATAGTACGCTCCTCGGACCGCTTTCCGGTGCGCGTACCGGACGCACCCCACAAAAAAAAACGATTTTTTTATTTTTTATTTTTTGGCCCCGCGGGGGCCTTTTAAAGCCTCCACATCAAACATAAGGGGTCAGGGAGGATCTACTATGCCCCCTTATGGTCATTTGCCCCTTCGTTTTGGCCTCCTCTTGTCTCTCGATCCTACCGAGAGACAAGATGGCGGCCGCTACGGACTGTTTAGAATGTTGACAGACACCGGAGAGCCAATCAGCTTCGCTTCGCAAAGCTCCGTTACGCGAAAAGTACGTGAACCGGTGCGCTACCCGGGACGCTGTCACAGATATATCTGTTTTTTTAAACGTTAATTTCTCAAAATCCACTGGAGCACATATATTGAGACCCAGCAAAGGCACATCGGGCTAACAGTCCCTATAATGTTGCCAAGTTTCGTGCAAATCCATTCAGCCGTTCGAGCTAAAAGTGAGGCCAAACGCCCTATGGAAAACTCAATGTTAAAAACGCGTTTTGGGACCCCCCTTTTTTCTCGGCCCCCCCTTGACAAAACCCCCCCAAATTTTTTGGGGCTGCTCAGAAACAAAATGTGCCATTTTCCTGAAAATTTCAGCCGATTCCGTCCACAAACGCCAAAGTTATTAGACATAGAATTTTCAAAAGTTCCATAGAGAAAAAATCCTAACTATATATACCTACTGGCGACCGCCAGTAGGTAATATATATATATTACCTACTGGCGGTCGCCAGTAGGTATATATAGTTAGTTAATATATATATATATATATATATATATATATATATATAGTAGGTTAATATATATATATATTACCTACTGGCGGTCGCCAGTAGGTATATATAGTTAGGATTTTTTCTCTATGGAACTTTTGAAAATTCTATGTCTAATAACTTTGGCGTTTGTGGACGGAATTGGCTGAAATTTTCAGGAAAATGGCACATATTGTTTCTGAGCAGCCCCTTAAAATTTGGGGGGGTTTCGTCAAGGGGGGCCAAGAAAAAAGGGGGGTCCCAAAACGCGTTTTTAACATTGAGTTTTCCATAGGGCGTTTGGCCTCACTTTTAGCTCGAACGGCTGAATGGATTTGCACGAAACTTGGCAAAATTGTAGGGACTGTTAGCCCGATGTGCCTTTGCTGGGTCTCAATATATGTGCTCCAGTGGATTTTAAGAAATTAACGTTTTAAAAAACAGATATATCTGTGACAGCGTCCCGGGTAGCGATCCGGTTCGCGTACTTTTCGCGTTACGGAACATTGCGAAGCAAAGCTGATTGGCTCTCCGGTGTCTGTCAACATTCTAAACAGTCCAGAGCGGCCGCCATCTTGTCTCTCGGTAGGATCGAGAGACAAGAGGAGGAGAAAAACGAAGGGGGAATTTAATGAAAGGGGGCAAGGTAGACCCCTCTTGACCCCCTAGGAATGATGTTGGGGTTATTAAAGGGTCCCGTGGGGAAAAAAAAAAAATTGATTTTTCACGGTAGAAGCGCTTCCCGGTTCGCGAACCGGGTCGCGAACCGGTAGCGAAACGGGAATTCGCCATTTTGTGTTTCTTTTTAATTAAATTACAAGATGGAGGAAAAACTATGTGTGAAATGGGTATATGGGGGTACGGGAGACGTATTCTGACCCCCTATGTTTTCTGAGGGTGGCTGAGGAGGCTCATATATGTTGATACATGTCTTCCAGCGGCTGCCCGTGAGCCTTTTTTTCTTTTTTTTTTGCTGCGTGACGTCTGTTAACGTTCGATTTGAAGGAAATCAGGAAGTGTTGTAAAGATGAGCTTCTTCAAGTATTTTATTGGCAACTCTGCAGTCAGGGGACATCAACATCAACCTCTTCAATCCCTGACTCGTCAACCGTCTCCCTAGCCTCCCCGTACATTCCACCCTCAACACTCCAGATCCCCAGTGATGTCCCCAGTATTCTAACACAGAATACTCCGACATCACAAGTGTTGACCGCAATTTTGTCACTGCGAGTAAATATTTTGTTAAAAATAATTGTTATAAATTAATCCGTATTGATAAACATTGTCTGCGCCATCTTGTCTTTTTTCAAATGCCACACTTTTGTCGTTCAAGGCAGCCATTTAAGATGCCTTGACCAGACCCACGCTCTGCACGCCGCCGATCCTCTGCACGGCTCCCCACCCTCGCAAGCATCTCCCCCACGCACTGGTCACCCCCACTCTCTCTCTCATGCATGGGCCATAAACCTCCCCCCATCTGCGCTGGTCTTCCCTGAGAATCACACCCTGTGCCCGCCCGACACCTCCCTTTCACCCTATTCACTACCACACCCTCTGACATTCCTCTTCCTTTGTGTCTGATTGTCCAGGCCGGTCCCAGGCTATCACTTAGCCCTGCGGATGTAGTTTATGGCCTCAACTGTAAAGAATCACCCCTCTTCAAAGGAGTTACAGTAGATCAAGGCCCCCACCCGATGAGATCCGTCACACCACACGCGTTCCTACTATCTGATAACGATCCTGTATTGTGATTGGGGAGGGGATTCTCACTGTGAGGGTGTGTGGGACCGAGCCTGAAGCGGAAGATTCCAGGGATGCCTTTTTGTACATCAAAGTCTTCACAATTATGTGTCACAATAAAAATATATAGCACTCCAACAAAGTAGTAGGATTATAACACTTTAATAACTTATAAATATATACAACGCATCAAGAACAGTAAACACGTAAAAAAAATGTTTTTAAACAGAAACAACAATGGTCATTAGCGGTCTGTTGTGCGAATAGTCTGAAGGCAGCACAACGCGCTGAGATCTGGACGGCACCCAGGTGATGTCCTTTACTTGCAGCACTGGTCTTGGCATCCTACAATGCTGCTCCGAAAAACGGCGTGGGGCGCTCCGGGGGGGGGGGGGGGGGTTACGGGGGGGGAGGCGGCGTGAACGGGCCTCCCCAGGTGGGGGCTCATCTGCTGTAGTGGGGCGCCCCTTTAGCGTTTCACTTGCCATTCAGCGTTTTTCCGCCTGCTTTTACTGCACTGTGCCTCATCAGTAGCGGTCTGTTGTGCGAATAGTCCGAACGCAGCACAACGCGTTGAGATCTGGACGGCACCCAGGTGATGTCCTTTACTTGCCGCACTGGTCTTGGCATCCTACAATGCTGCGCCGAAAAACGGCGTGGGGCGCCCCGGGGGGGGGAGGCGGCGTGAACGGACCTCCCCTGGTGGAGGCTCGTCTGCTGTAGTGGGGCGCCCCTTTACCGTTTCAGTTGCCATTCAGCGGTTTTCCGCCCGCTTTTGCTGCACTGTGCCTCATCCGCCATTCAGCTGTTTACCGTCCGCTCTTGCGGCAACAGCGTCTCGCTCACCATCTAGTTGAATTGCGCCCACTCTTGCGGTGCAGCGATAGGCGGCTGCCACAGGACTCTCAAAATGGCGGCCGGCTCTTCGGATTTGAGCCTGGTCCACTAAAATGGCCCTGGGACACCTTGGAACTCGGACGCTTGTGTCCTAAGGCTTGGGCCCCATTCTCGAAAGCGTCCCCTCAGCCTTGAAGATTCTACAAAAGTCTTGGGGCCCCCGACTCCCGCAGGCTTCCGGTGGGGAGCGGCTGCCATGATTGCTTGCGGAATGGCCATGACGGAGCTACGAGATGGTGGTGCTCTCATGCTGACGCCAGCTTCAGTCTGAAACATCCAGAAACACTGTAGACTATCAATTTGATGAGTTCCGGTGGAGCCCCAACGTGACCCGGTAGGGAAGAACTTGCCCTCCCCTTTTTTGAGTGATGGTTCTTGTTGCCTGTCCCCTCTGTTGTCATCTAATGGAACCTTTTTGGATTCCCGAGTGAGAAAAAAAAAGGTGGGTCTTTCATCGTTTGGGAAAAAAAAATGTTTTAATCCAATGAAAAGTGTTATTTTTAGGTCATATGATCAAGCCTTCCATCATTAGGAAACCAAAAGTAAAATGAACCAATGAAAAGTTTTATAAACAAGTCACATGACCTGTTATGCGGATTTGGGCTATAAAAAGCGTACAAAATCTGTTGGCCCATGAGGCGGCGTCAGTAGCGGACCGATGTGCGAATAGGCCGAAGGCAGCACAACGCGCCGAGATCCGGATGGCACCGAGGTGGTGTCCAGCAAGTTGCACTGGTGTGGCCATCCTACAATGCTGCGCCGAAAGACGGCGTGGGGTGCCCGGGGGGAGGCGGCGCGAACGGCCCTCTTCCGCCTCTCCAGGTGGAGGCACCTCATCTGCAGTGCGGCGCCCCTTAGCGTTTCACACGCCGGCCAGCAGAGTTGGGCCCGCACTTGCTGCTACAGTAGGCCGAAGGCAGCACAACGAGCCGAGATCCGGATGGCACCGAGGTGGTGTCCAGCAAGTTGCCGCACTGGTATGGCCATCCTACAATGCTGCGCCGAAAGACGCCGTGTCCAGCTGAGTTGCGGTTACTTTTGCTGCTACAGTACGCCGAAGGCAGCACAACGCGCCGAGATCCGGATGGCACCGAGGTGGTGTCCAGCAAGTTTCACTGGTGTGGCCATCCTACAATGCTGCGCCGAAAGACGGCGTGGGGTGCCCGGGGGGGGGGAGAGGCGGCGTAAACGGACCTCTTCCGCCTCCCCAGGTGAGGGCACCTCATCTGCAGTGGGGCGCCTCTTAGCGTTTCACTTGACTTCCAGCAGAGTTCCGCCCACTCTTGCGGTACAGCGAATCACCCGCCATCCAGCTGAGTTTCGCCCGCTCTTGCGGTACAGCGACTCGCCCGCCATCCAGCTGAGTTCCGCCCGCTCTTGCGGTACAGTGACTCACCCGCCATCCGGCTGAGTTCCGCCCGCTTTTGCGGTACAGTGACTCACCCGCCATCTAGCTGAATTGCGGCTACTCTTGTGGTGCAGCGATAGGCGGCTGCAACAGGACTCTCAAAAAGGCGGCCTGTTCTTTGGATTTGGGCCTGGTCCACTAAAATGGCCCTGGGACACCTTGGAACTCGGACGCTTGCCTGCTAGGGCATGGGCCCCATTCACGCAAGCGTCCCCTCTTTTGACTGATTGTTCTTGTTGCCTATCTCTTCTGTTGTCATTTAACGGAACCTTTTTGGACTGCCAAAAGGTGTTCTGGTCCGACCGCTGGTTGGTGGAGACATTTTGATTTGGTGGATAACCCCCGACCTGCCAGTACATCCACCAATGAAGTGGCAGTGACAGAATCAGAGGCAAGGGAAACGGTTCTAAATCTTCAGAAGAACTTTGGACAAATGAAAATGACATGTTTAACTTGCGGCAAATTAATTTCATGTGGAGACATTTTGACTATATCCTGGACCTGCCCGGCCTCGCCCAAAATGGCGCCGGTATAAATGGGACTCATAACTCCTTGTTGTGTACTGGTTGCCCAACCTTGATATCACGAGATACGTATGCAGTTTTGAAGCACAAGGCGGGCGGGGACGAGTACTGATTGAACATTTGGACATCCCTATTGATATTAAGTTCTGATGTGTTATTGATTACTGTACTATTGAAAGTTCGAATTAACGTCAATCATGGTACTTGCCCGCAAATGTATATCTAGATAATTTTATTGTAACTGGCCCTGTCGTACTTTAATTATAAAATGTACGTCCACCGATTCCGCAACTGTTAGACACCTTTGTTCTTGCAACCTAATGGCCCGCCCGTTACGTTCTTTTACAGTGTAAATGTCCTCTCATCATATACGATTCCAGTTTGCTCCGTGGCCGGCCCACGTGGTTATAGGCCCGTATTTGTATACTGACATTTTCACAATAAAGGTTTTTAAAACAAAACATGGTAGTAGTACCTAGATTGGTAAAGTTTTGAATAATAGCCACTGTTTTCGAAACAGTAAAAGGCAAGTGAAATAAAGCAGCTCGATTACATGACGGTTAAAAGGTATAATACGCAGGAACGCAGTAAAGATAAATGGTCAAGGGCTGTTGTGTTTTCCACTCCTGCAACATAAAGTGATCGATAAGAATCCGATATTCATGCCTATCAGTGACTAAGACAGCAGGCCGAACCTCTTTTCTTCAATGGCTCCCTCATGGGACGAAGAAACGCCCTTTTTCTCGAAATAGGAATATTTTACTTGCAGGACAGTTGTAATTTTCCCGGGAAAATACATTAGCCTGGAACATTGTTAGTGGTAAACTGTAAATGCATCTGGGTCCTTTGCTTTACAAGTCAGAGTGAGAAAAAAAAAGGTGGGGCTTTCATCATTTGGGAAAAAAAAATGTTCGAAAGCAATGAAAAGTGTTATTTTTAGGTCATTTGACCAAGCCTTTCATGGTTAGAATAACAAAAGTAAAATGAACCAATGAAAAGTTTGATTAACAAGTCACATGACCCGTTATGCTTACGTTACGCGCTGCGCGCCGCGCTCTGGATCGTTTCCGGGAAGCTGCGCCTCGCGCACAGGAGCACTTCCGGGTGCGCTAACGCGGCGCGTCATATGACGCATTACGCGACAACGCAGGTCCAGAATATAGTCAAAATGTCTCCACCAACTAGCGGTCGGAACACAACCCCTTTCAGCAGTCAAAAAAGTTCTGTTAAATGACAACAGAAGGGACAGGCAACCAGAACCTTCAGTCAAAGAGGGGAGGGCAAGTTCTTCTCTACCGGGTCACGTTGGGGCTCCACCGGAACTGATCGAATTGGTAGTCTACAGTGTTTCTGGATGTTTCAGATTGAAGCTGGCGTCAGCATGAGAGCACCCCGTGGCTACGTCGTGGCTATTCCGCGAACAATCATGGCAGTCGCTCGCCACCGGAAGTCTGCGGGAGTCGGGGGCCCCGGTGACTTTTGTAGAATCTTCAAGGCTGAGGGGACGCTTTTGGGAATGGGGTGCATGCCCTAGCAGTCAAGCGTCCGAGTTCCAAGGTGTCCCAGGGCCATTTTAGTGGGCCAGGCCTAAATCCGAAGAGCCGGCCGCCATTTTGAGAGTCCTGTTGCAGCCGCCTATCGCTGCACCGCAAGAGTGGGCGCAATTCAAATGGATGGTGGGCGAGACGCTGTAGCCGCAAGAGCGGGCGCAACTCAGCTGGTCGCGTGAAGCGCTGGGGTGTACCTGAGAAACCTCCACCTGGGGAGGTGGGGGAGGCTTGTTCGCGCTGCCTCTCCCTTCTAGTGCATCCCACGCCGTCTCCTGGCGCAGGAATATGTGATGGTCGGACTAGGGCACCGCAGGACGTGTCTTTAGGTCAAACGGATTGTGGGACAATGTTCAGAATGGAAGAGTCACCAAAAGGCAAAAAGTTCCGTTTGACCCCGGGAGCCGGCCGCCTATGTCGGGGGCGATCTCAGGCCACACCAGGGCAACAAGACTTGGGGAGGGGGTCGGAGCCAAGCGCCCCCTCCGAGTCCGCACCATCACACCGCCCCTCGGGGGCCTCCGTCAAGCGGTTCAGGGAGGCACCGCATCACATTGTTTTCCAATGCAGTCAGGTCCACAAACAGCCCCCACTTACTTTGAGAATAGTGAAGCTGCAGCAGGTGCAAATAAGCTTCAGACAGTGTTACAAGCGCTGCTCAGAACTCTGAACTATGGCACCCAACATCCAGGACTTATGCCATTTGTGCAAGGCAGTGACATCGAAGCAACTCAGGGACCAAAACCATGAACCTACACTCATGTATGAAAATTTTACTATTGATGCTTGACTGAGGCCAAGGAGATCAGAGTGCATGAGTCTCATGCTCGATCGATTGAGCTAGCCGGATCGGGCAACAAAAAGGTGGTGGTGGGGGTGGCGATATCAGCAAGGCTGCCATGTAAATAGTTATTTAATAAAACGTTTTACCCTGTTACTTTGCTGGTGTGTTGTATATATTTTTAATATTTGCATAGCGTTTGTCGTTATTTTGGGCTGGGTGGGTGGTGGAGCCGAGCTGTCTTGCAGCCATCATGGTGTCGAGCTCAGTTCATCTCACTAGTTTCATATTTCTCATGAGAGGTTGTTCCTAATGTTTCTATTTTTGCGAGGTCAAAAAGAGATCCCATTAGTGGCCTACTGATTTTGCACGATTCCTTTTGTTTTTTTAAACGATTTTTCACTATCTGCAAAGACTAAACAGAGTATTGCGACTCTGTGCTTGTTTGTAAATAGAGAATGAACCAAAGAGAACTAATTCTGAAACAGTAAATGCTTGGATAACAATCAATCAAATAGAGAGAGAAGCAGGCACGATGGATTACAACGGGGGCAAAGGCCTGCGTTAACTACCCTTCACTATCTGCAAAGAGAGAATACTCCTAAGAGAAAAGAGGGGGGGGGGCAGCGTTCAAAGCACATCAGCGTGCATAAACACGAAAATGTTTTTACCTATCACGTACTTGACATTTTACAGCTTTTCATATTTGCTATTAAAAAACCATTGAAATTCACTGAAAAAACCATAGGTTATAGAGCATATATAGCTAGGAATTAGCATTTACAAAACCTTGAAAATTCACTGAAAAAACCATAGGTTATAGACCATATATAGTTAGGGATTAGCATTTACAAAACCTTATTTTACTCGCACAAAACAATTGAAATTCGCATATATAGTTAGTTGCAGTAACTATATATCGCGCACCCGCAATCCACTGCTGATGATGTCACATATTACATCATTCATGACATGATATATATATAAAATACGGCAAAAAACATCCTTCAAAGAAGAACACGGAGGCCAAGGGGATTGCAGGTCAAACAGTTCATTTTATTCTCCATTCAGCAATGGCGGCGAATGTATTTCGGCACTAAAAGCCTTCCTCAGCGCCCAACACTGCAGCATGTCCTACACCAAATAACTCCTTCCTGCTTTAATGAAAGTGCTAGCACCTGGCACTCCTCCCCCTAATACAATGGACACATCCTGTTGAGTCCGTGATTCAATGCTGGACAACAACTCCCAGAAGGCACGTCACCGACTGGGATGGTGGCGTGGGGGAGTGAGGCAGACGATAGGTCCATGCTGGCTGACAGGTATGTGGTGGTAGGCTCGAGGCCCCAGAACAGTAGAAAGTCCACGGCCGTAGTCTTGTGTCCCCTTATACCGCTACAGCCAGAGCAACACAGACAGTCAGCTGGGCAGGGGCAGTCAATGCGGACTTATCACCCAATCGAAGTAAAATACCTCGCTCTCCCCAACGATGATCTGTGCGTCCTGGCGGTCATCAGAGAATATCGATACCTCGATCATGCCAGAAACCTGCAAGCAGCTAGATGCCAGCTTAATCTCCGTGTCTCTTCGCGTAGCATGGCCTTCCGTACTGTGTCACTGGCAGGCACAGAATATATAGCAAAAAACATCCTTCAAAGAAGAACACGGAGGCCAAGGGGATTGCAGGTCAAACAGTTCGTTTTATTCTCCACTCAGCAATGGCGACAAATGCATTTCGGCACTAAAAGCCTTCCTCAGCGCCCATGCACACATGTTTTTTCAAATGGAAGGGGGGTGCGCGCAGCTCCCCTCCTGAACTGATGTTGGCCGCAGGGACTCCATCCCCTGGGGCCTAGTCTGTAGTGTGGATGCTCAATTTTACATGTTGAGGACCACGGGGGTGCCCCAAGGACCCCGCCCCGACTGGTTCTCCACCTCCTGTGGGAGCCGGCTTTTTACATACAGCGAGCTGCTTACATGCAGCTACCTGTGTATAAAAAGCAAAGGGAGCATCAAATAGTTCGTTCATAGTCTCTGGAGGTTCTGGAGGTTCGTCAAACAAGTGAACTTCTCCCTTTCAGGAAACTGCTCAAAACCTGGCTGTTCCCTAATAACTAATCGCTAATTACTCAACTGTTGTCTCCCAGTGCATCTGTTTCTAAGAGCTATCTCAGCGCCAGGATACCTGCAAGGTGATAGTTGCGCTTTATAAATGTTTTAAATAAATAAATAAATAAATAGTCGGCAACGATCGTAGGCCTGACAATCCATTCACGGGCTCGCTCTCATCAGTCAAGACACTGGTCATAGGCTCCAACACCTCCCATAGTACGGGGTCTGCTTCCTCCATCGAAGTGGCCATCTTGGGTATCTCGAGTCGTTCCGTTTCTCGTAGTGGAGCAGGGTCCGGTCCAATCTGCCCAATTCCCGACAAATGTGCTATCATTTTATGAATGTGGGCTTCAAAACGAACATGAAGTGACCCTATGGTTGCCAGCACAGTTCGTAGTGACGGTTCACTCACAGTCCGTTCCACCACTCCTCGCTCTGTTTCGATCATATTCACGTCCCCAGAGAGCCCGGTCTCCCCGGGGGGAACAGGTGGATGCGTAACGGGCGACTGCACGTGGAGCGAACACCGGCGGGGCCCTAACCGGGCCCCCGGGACAAGGACCCCTGTCCACCGCTTCAGTTGTGCATCGTCGGCCCTCCTTCGATGTTCACCAATTCAGCCAACCGTCGTCAACATTGGTCCAAAAAAATCTTCCACTTCGGTAGACCGGACCCTGTCGCACCACTACATCCGATGTTGTTCAACTGGAACCCGGCTGGGCCAGTTCTCGAGACCCCGGCTTCCAAGCTGGTCTAGGCCGCAAACTGTCATACGATGTATCTTCGTCTACCAAACAGGTAGAAATCTCGGGATCGCACCATTAAGCTCTAGTCCGGTTCATACACACGGAGGCAGGGCACAAAAACAGGATAAATGACAGGATCTTCTGGCAGGATTCGGAGGTCGGTGGAGTTTACGCGGCCATCTTGTTTGCTAGCGTAGCTCCTCCTCCGATATTTACATATTTAAACATTACTCGCAAAAACATGTATTCACTAAGATACACCTAATAAGTCAGTTATGTAATAATTTACTGGAAGGCGTTCCTGTACTGTTTATTGGGGCTATGCTTGAAGCCCTGTGCCGGTGTGTGAGTGCTCCTCAAACTGACCGAACCAAGCAGGAGCTTTGATGCATTGGCGGAGTTCGTGCCGCCGAGGGGCACCATCCCATGAACCTGGGGGCCACAGGGGTGTGTATACAACAGGCCCTATCGTGGTACATCGTCACTGGATAAAGGAACGCATGCCAGCAGAGGCTCATTTGTGAGCTTTTAATGTACCAACAGTCTATTGAAACACTTACAGGCATTCAAATTTCTGCCCAAGACTGCAACTCCCATAATGCCCAGCGCAGCATCATACAGATCAGCCCATCAGAGGGCGCGCCATGACACATAAATGGAGACTTTACCTGGGCGGTGCTGATTTCCTGCCATCATTAGCCTTTGAAGAAGAGTGTTATCTCGAAACACGTTGGCGAAAATGTTGTCAGGACTTTGAAAGGGGATCGACTGGAAGGCGTTCCTGTACTGTTTATTGGGGCTATGCTTGAAGCCCTGTGCAGGTGTGTGAGTGCTCCTCAAACTGACCGAACCAAGCAGGAACTTTGAGATATATATATATATATATATATATATATATTACCTACTGGCGGTCGCCAGTAGGTAGTTATAGTTAGGATTTTTTTCAATGTTAAATCTCAAAATTCTATTTGGAATAACTTTGGCGCCGGTTGACGAATCTGCCTGAAAATTTCCTGAAAATGGCCTCGCGGGGTTCTGGTCCTTCCCTGAAAGTTTGGGGGGGATACGTTAAGCGGGGGCCGAGATAAAAGGGGGGTCCCAAAACGCGTTTTCCCCATGTTAATTTCCATAGGGCGGTCGATTTCACTTTTAGCCCGAACGGCTGAATGGATTTCCACGAAACTTGGCAAAATTGTAGGGACTGGTAGCCCGATGTGCCTTTGCTATGTCTCAAGATATGTGCTCCAGTGGATTTTGAGTAATTTAGGTTCAAAAAAATATATATATCTATAGGCGCTCTCCGGTGCGCGCACCGGAGTGCGCTCCAGGCGCGACACGCGACTTGCGCGCAGAAAGCTGATTGGCTCTCAGTTGTCTGTAAACATTCTAAACAGTCCGGAGCGGCCGCCATCTTGTCTATCGGTAAAATCTAGTCATAAGAGGTGGCAAAAACAAAGGGTGGAATTGACCATAAGGGGGCAGGGTAGACCCCCCCTGACCCCCTAGGTTTGATATGGGGGCCATTAAAGGGCCCCGCGGGGCCTCAAAATTTTTTTTTTTTTTTTCGATTTTCGCGGGGGAAGCGCCTGGTGCGCGCACCGGGGAGCGTATCGAGGAGGGTACTATGGAAAAATAATCACTTCAAAAAATTGTATGTTTATTAATTGTTTTTTTTTTTTTATTTTTATTTTATGTAAGTACCTACATGTAGGTACTAATGAAGAGACTTAAATTTAATGTTCACCATCTTCTTTGTAGACATCTTGCATGTTGTTATTGTATTTTTTGTGGTATATGGAATTCATAATATAGTCTGTCTGGAAAGGAGAAACAGATCTTTTAAGCACTCCCTGAGAATTTCTAGGGGATCATGAGTAGTCTATCCTGCTCACTTATGAAAATGAGGTGTAAAATATTCATATGAGATAATATAGTGGGAGAAAGGTAGTAACTATGAGTAAACTTACTATGTAACAGAAAAATAGTTGAACAGTATACTATAAGTCTCACTTTATATTTTAAACATTTTTGGTAATACTTTATGAATTACATATAAAAAAGAATATTGTCTGAAACAATTGAAATTATTAAAGATAAATTTATTCCTCTGATTCTTTTTCATAATTTAATAAAATTTCTAACATAATATTGTCCGGAATTTCCTCATAATTATATGTACATGATTCAATTTCTTCCAAACATTCTATAAACTGTTCATCCAAAGAGTCATCCATGAAATCAACTTCTTTTTTTTCATCTTCTGGTTTTTCCACCTTTACTTTGATAGAAGTATCATTTGCCTTATTTTCTCCTTCCATTTTCTTTCTGAAAATTGCATATAAATTAACTATATTAGTAGAGCTAGTATACCAGAGAAGCCTAATTCAATCCATAACTATTACAGAGAAGTCTATCTCTATCTCTAACTATTAAAGAGGGATAGCATATCACTAACAGAATATTTTTTAAGAAATAAACTTAAAGTGTACAATATATTTCCATAATTAGAAGTTACCTTAGAGAAATTAGTTGAAGTTGTCAGTGAAATTTGTTTTCAAGTGTACTTCAGGAAGCAGTAGTCAAAATGGCTGTGTTTCCCTCTCTTCTTTTATATATATTCTTGTACTTAACCAATCAAACATCAGGAAATAATCGTAGAAAATGAGAGATACTTTTTAATTGGTTGTAAATTCTAACATTACAAGTGTGTTTTTGTCATGTAATTTACCTCAGGATATTTAGACAGGCCTGTAGCCTAAATGTCTCAATGGAATTTCACCAAATTTGGGCAAATGGTAGGGACTGCTATGTAGTAGGGCGTATTCTATATTTGATGAAAGTGTCTCCATTGGGTTTTCCGTAAATTACTTTCCCACCTTTTTTTAACGAGCGCTTAGGGGTGCGCGCTCCTTTACGCGCACTGGCAGCGTTACGGGAGTCCTCCATTTTGTGTTTCGGAACAATCGAGACACAAGATGGAGGGTAAACAATGTTCGGAATGGATAGAAGGGGGAACTGTAGAGACTTCTTGACCCTCTAGGTTTTCTGAGGGGGGCTTAGGAGGCTCATAAACGTAAAAAAAAAAAAAAAATTCTTTAATTTTTCGCGGGGGGAGCGCCTGGTGCGCGCACCTTTAAGCGTACCCGAAAGCGTACTTTGGTGAAAAATAGTGAAAAAAGTTAGAAAAAAATAAACGCTTTGAATGATCAGAGTTAGGGTAGCTCTGAAAAGAGCTTTTGGGTTCTGTGGTTGATTTAGGTACCTACAAGTAGGTTCCAATACACATTCTTAAATTCAGGAGGAATATTCTATTCCCCTCATCTGAGAAGTGCACTCCATCTCCTCTGTAGATGTCTTGCATGTTGTAACGCAAGGTATTATTGTATAATGAACCCATTCCATAGTCTCTCATGTAAGCAGAAACAGATTTATTTACATGTTTCCGTGCTTTCTCAAATTGTGGACCAAATTGGTTGGACCAGTTCCATTTCTGTCTTTGGCATATATTGGAATATACCAAGGCAGTGTGGGGAAAAAGTATCATCAATTGATGAAAGGTGTCCTTTAATAGCATTTCCAGACCTACCCCAGTTAATGTGCCTAGATCGTTTCCACCACAGTGCACAATTATAAGGTCAGGTTCTGGCAGATGCAAAAAGGTTTTCACCAATGGTATCAATTGGTGACATTTTAATCCTCTGTGGCCAATCCACTTGATTTCCACATTTGATAAATCAAGGTTATGAAAATTTCTGCTAGCTGCATACCTTTGAGCCCAGTGGATGTAGCTATGTCCAATAACCCAAACAGAGTACATGATGTGAGAAGGTTCTGGTCCAGTCAGATGAAGTGTGGGAATGAAATGGCAGTTGGAACAGTAGGAGTTCACAAAAAAATAATTGTGGAGTTTCTGTGCTCTTGAATCACAAGCAATGATTGGTGGATTCAGATAGTTGAAAACTGAAAGTTAGGGTGTATGGTTATGTTGTGTGAAAGAAGCAATTTGAATGGTTTAAAAAAAGTCACCAAAAGCAAAAATACCCTGTATAGGCTGCTGTATTGACAGGTCAAACATCCTTGCTGAGTTAATTTGCAACATTGTAAGATAAACTTTTGAACCTTACAGTTCAGTTAGGAGGGAGTTGCTATGGTAACAGATAGAAAGGTTTGAGAGGGGGATGGGTGTTGGTTTGAAAATAGTGAGGGAAGAGTTTTCATTGGTTGAATTAAGGCATATGTGTACAAAGATAGATATTTTCTATGCCAGTCTTGGTTTCAGTGTATTGAGAGCACACCTTTTCCTCTGCTAAAGAAAAATTGGTGTGTGTGTCTGACACTGTTTTCAATCTCCAAAAGCATTTGTAAAGGTAAGTAATGATTCATTTAATTTAGATAGAGATTTATTTGCTCTATGGAGAATATTTGGAAGCAGATAGTTTTGTTTTAGAAGTGAAATTGTATGTTAGTATATAAGTCCTGCGCAGTGTTTTTTACATGTTATTTAAAAATCGATTTTGGGTGCAAATGAATGGTATTTTTATTTGGCCTTTTTTATGATTGCCATGTGCAGTTGATGCATCACTTTAAACATGGGTAATAAGTGATGCACTGGTGGCGCCAGGCCTTTATAAATGAGGCCCTGACTTTGTTTGATGATATTGAGTGGTTGTACTTAGGTTCTGTGCAGTGTTCCTTACATGTTATTCAAAAATCGATTTTTGGGTGCAATTGATTGGTATATGTATTTGGCCCTTATTTATGATTGCCATGTGCAGCTGATGCATGACTTTAAACATGGGTAATAAGTGACGCACTGGTGGCGCAAGGCTTTCATAAATAAGGCCCTGACTTTGTTTGATGATATTGAGTGGTTGTACTTAGGTTCTGTGCAGTGTTCCTTACATGTTATTCAAAAATCGATTTTTGGGTGCAATTGATTGGTATATGTATTTGGCCCTTATTTATGAATGCCATGTGCAGCTGATGCATGACTTTAAACATGGGTAATAAGTGACGCACTGGTGGCGCAAGGCTTTCATAAATAAGGCCCTGACTTTGTTTGATGATATTGAGTGGTTGTACTTAGGTTCTGTGCAGTGTTCCTTACATGTTATTCAAAAATCGATTTTTGGGTGCAATTGATTGGTATATGTATTTGGCCCTTATTTATGAATGCCATGTGCAGCTGATGCATGACTTTAAACATGGGTAATAAGTGACGCACTGGTGGCGCAAGGCTTTCATAAATAAGGCCCTGACTTTGTTTGATGATATTGATTGGTTGTACATAGGTTCTGCACAGTGTTTCTTACATGTTATTCAAAAATCGATTTTTGGGTGCAATTGATTGGTATATGTATTTGGCCCTTATTTATGATTGCCATGTGCAGCTGATGCATGACTTTAAACATGGGTAATAAGTGACGCACTGGTGGCGCAAGGCTTTCATAAATAAGGCCCTGACTTTGTTTGATGATATTGAGTGGTTGTACTTAGGTTCTGCGCAGTGTTTCTTACATGTTATTGAAAAATCGATTTTGGGTGCAAATGAATGGTATTTTTATTTGGCCCTTATTTATGATTGCCATGTGCAGCTGATGCATGACTTTAAACATGGGTAATAAGTGATGCACTGGTGGCGCCAGGCCTTTATAAATGAGGCCCTGACTTTGTTTGATGATATTGATTGGTTGTACATAGGTTCTGTGCAGTGTTCCTTACATGTTATTGAAAAATCGATTTTTGGGTGCAATTGATTGGTATATGTATTTGGCCCTTATTTATGATTGCCATGTGCAGCTGATGCATGACTTTAAACATGGGTAATAAGTGACGCACTGGTGGCGCAAGGCTTTCATAAATAAGGCCCTGACTTTGTTTGATGATATTGATTGGTTGTACATAGGTTCTGCGCAGTGTTTCTTACATGTTATTGAAAAATCGATTTTTGGGTGCAATTGATTGGTATATGTATTTGGCCCTTATTTATGATTGCCATGTGCAGCTGATGCATGACTTTAAACATGGGTAATAAGTGACGCACTGGTGGCGCAAGGCTTTCATAAATAAGGCCCTGACTTTGTTTGATGATATTGAGTGGTTGTACTTAGGTTCTGCGCAGTGTTTCTTACATGTTATTGAAAAATCGATTTTTGGGTGCAATTGATTGGTATATGTATTTGGCCCTTATTTATGATTGCCATGTGCAGCTGATGCATGACTTTAAACATGGGTAATAAGTGACGCACTGGTGGCGCAAGGCTTTCATAAATAAGGCCCTGACTTTGTTTGATGATATTGAGTGGTTGTACTTAGGTTCTGCGCAGTGTTTCTTACATGTTATTCAAAAATCGATTTTTGGGTGCAATTGATTGGTATATGTATTTGGCCCTTATTTATGATTCCCATGTGCAGCTGATGCATGACTTTAAACATGGGTAATAAGTGACGCACTGGTGGCGGAAGGCTTTCATAAATAAGGCCCTGACTTTGTTTGATGATATTGATTGGTTGTACATAGGTTCTGCGCAGGGTTTCTTACATGTTATTCAAAAATCGATTTTTGGGTGCAATTGATTGGTATATGTATTTGGCCCTTATTTATGATTGCCATGTGCAGCTGATGCATGACTTTAAACATGGGTAATATGTGACGCACTGGTGGCACAAGGCTTTCATAAATAAGGCCTTGACTTTGTTTGATGATATTGATTGGTTGTACATAGGTTCTGCGCAGTGTTTCTTACATGTTATTCAAAAATCGATTTTTGGGTGCAATTGATTGGTATATGTATTTTGCCCTTATTTATGATTGCCATGTGCAACTGATGCATGACTTTAAACATGGGTAATAAGTGACGCACTGGTGGCGCAAGGCTTTCATAAATAAGGCCCTGACTTTGTTTGATGATATTGAGTGGTTGTACTTAGGTTCTGTGCCGTGTTTCTTACATGTTATTGAAAAATCGATTTTTGGGTGCAATTGATTGGTATATGTATTTTGCCCTTATTTATGATTGCCATGTGCAACTGATGCATGACTTTAAACATGGGTAATAAGTGACGCACTGGTGGCGCAAGGCTTTCATAAATAAGGCCCTGACTTTGTTTGATGATATTGAGTGGTTGTACTTAGGTTCTGCGCCGTGTTTCTTACATGTTATTGAAAAATCGATTTTTGGGTGCAATTGATTGGTATATGTATTTGGCCCTTATTTATGATTGCCATGTGCAACTGATGCATGACTTTAAACATGGGTAATAAGTGACCCACTGGTGGCGCAAGGCTTTCATAAATAAGGCCCTGACTTTGTTTGATGATATTGAGTGGTTGTACTTAGGTTCTGCGCCGTGTTTCTTACATGTTATTGAAAAATCGATTTTTGGGTGCAATTGATTGGTATATGTATTTGGCCCTTATTTATGATTGCCATGTGCAGCTGATGCATGACTTTAAACATGGGTAATAAGTGACGCACTGGTGGCGCAAGGCTTTCATAAATAAGGCCCTGACTTTGTTTGATGATATTGATTGGTTGTACATAGGTTCTGCGCAGTGTTTCTTACATGTTATTCAAAAATCGATTTTTGGGTGCAATTGATTGGTATATGTATTTGGCCCTTATTTATGATTGCCATGTGCAGCTGATGCATGACTTTAAACATGGGTAATACGTGACGCACTGGTGGCGCAAGGCTTTCATAAATAAGGCCCTGACTTTGTTTGATGATATTGAGTGGTTGTACTTAGGTTCTGCGCCGTGTTTCTTACATGTTATTGAAAAATCGATTTTGGGGTGCAATTGATTGGTATATGTATTTGGCCCTTATTTATGATTGCCATGTGCAACTGATGCATGACTTTAAACATGGATAATAAGTGACGCACTGGTGGCGCAAGGCTTTCATAAATAAGGCCCTGACTTTGTTTGATGATATTGATTGGTTGTACATAGGTTCTGCGCAGTGTTTCTTACATGTTATTCAAAAATCGATTTTTGGGTGCAATTGATTGGTATATGTATTTGGCCCTTATTTATGATTGCCATGTGCAGCCGATGCAAAACTTTAAACATGGGTAATAAGTTATGCACTGGTGGCGCAAGGCCTTTATAAATCAGACCCTGACTTTGTTTGATGATATTGAGTGGTTGTACTTAGGTTTTGCGCAGTGTTTCTTACATGTTATTGAAAAATCGATTTTTGGGTGCAATTGATTGGTATATGTATTTGGCCCTTATTTATGAATGCCATGTGCAGCTGATGCTTGACTTTAAACATGGGTAATAAGTGATGCACTGGTGGCGCAAGGCCTTTAAAAATAAAGCCATGAGTTGCTATTGTATAAACTTAAATATGTTGCAATTTATTGTTTATATTGTTTGCTTTTTAACATTACTTTGTTGTTTGCTAATAGTGGTCTTTCATGTGTTTTTTTAACAGAACAACAGATTCAAATCAACTTCTGAAAAGGAAGCAAAAATGCCTTCAAGGCAAAGAAATATCAAAAATACCATACGGAAAAGGAGAACATCAACAACAGAGTTTATGGAATCCTCTTCAACAACTACTTCAAAAAACACCAGAAAAGCTTCTGGTAAGCCAATTAAGTCTTTTCTTCGCAACATATGTCGTAGGAAAAAAAATGAAATTGCTAATGTGAATATACAGAAAAAGTCAACAAATCTAAAAAGGAAAGAGAAGCCCACAAAAAATGTTTCCATTGGACCAGGAGAGAAGAGAATGGTTAGCAATAGAAGGGTAAATGTTTTTAGGGACATTCGTAGGCGAATGTTTCGCAATAGGGTAGTTTTAAATTTGCTAAAAAATGAAAAGAAAAGTAAACTAAAAGCTGCTTTTTACAAGAAAAAGAAAAGTGTAGAAAAGATTGTTGATCAGGCTTTTGAAGTTAAGAAAAAATTATTTATTTTAATAATCAATAGAATTAGGATACTTAATAAGGCAATGGATGTTTTCAAATCGAACAGTAGATGGAAAAGAATTATTAATCGGAGTAATTTTTGTGAAGTATTTTCTGGTGAATGGATGCATAGTTCAAGTTCTGAGCCTTTTTTTAATGAGGAGAGTTACTTTCAGGAAAATGATTTGGTGCATGCAGTTGACACCAGTGGTCGTGCATATGAGGTGAAAGATAGTTGTGTGATGGAAAAAGAGAAACTTGTATCTAGAGATGCAGAAGAGGTGTTAGCTGATGAAGTTTTAGGGAGACGTACTAAGGGTCCAGTGTACACATGGAAATGCAGTAGTATTTGTAGTGTGCGACAGGAATCAATTGATTTGCTTCGAAATTTCTTACGTACATATAGTAAAAAAAGTCTCAAACAAAAAATGAAGATCCTGCAAGAGTTAGATCCTTGCAGAGTGAGAGAAAGCACAGGTTTGCAAGGGCATTCACTAGCATGTCTTTCTAGAAAAGTTTGTCGGAGTGTTTTTCATCATTTTAGGATGTTAGCAGTGCATCATAATAACGTAAGGAAATTAGTGAGGAAGTTGTATTATGCAAAAAGTCCTGCACTTAAGCTTAAACAGTTAAATAGTGCTCTTTTGCATGGATCTGAAGTGGATGTGAAGACTATTTGTGAAGAAATTGAGTTTTGTTATTTTGGGAACAAAGAGGACAGTGTAGAAATAGATATAGTAATGGATGGTAATGCAGAAGATAACGGACAAATTTCAAGTATTGAAAAGTTTGATGAGGAAATTATCAAGTTTAAGGTGAAATCAAGTGAGAGGCCTAATTTAACTTGTGTGTGTTGTCGACGGACTCATTATAAAATTCAGACTAGGTTAGTTGATTTATATGCAAAAAGTGAATTGGAAAATAATAGTGAATGGGAGGATTTTGTAAGTTATTTGTTGGTGGAGAATTCTTTTGATTTGAGTTTGGATCAGCGTATTTGCACTTATTGTTTGAAAAAATTAAATGAAAATAGAATGCCTGCAAGAGCAGTTTATAATAATCTTCAGTTGATAGATATTCCTTCTGAATTGATGGATCTAAATACTTATGAATCTATTTTGATTCAATGTGTCCATCCTTTTCAGGCTATTGTACGCATGGAGCCTAAGACAGGGAAATTGCCTCCATCAGATTTACTGAGAGGATTAAAGGGAAGAGTTGTTTATTTGCCTCTAGATGTAAAGAAAAATATTAATACAATTGGTTTAGAAAGAGTAGAAGAAGATCCTTTAGTTATTCTAGTTAATGGGGTTCCAACAAAGAGTAAGAAAATTTGGCAAGATTTAGTGGATGTTAAAAAAGTCAAGAAGGCAACGTTGTATTTAGTTAAAAACAATGAGTACTACAAAAATGTAAGTGTTGGAGTAGAGGAAACAGCTACAGAAGAAGATAGTGATTCTTCAGTTGGTCAAATTGAAAAAGTTGATGTGTCTAGAACTGAAGAAATATATGAACATTATACTGTTCATCCTTTGCATTCCAAAGAAGTAATGGGAAATGCAATTGATTTGTTTCAAATGAAGGCAGCAAAAGGAAGTCCCATTAGTGTATGGGAAGAAAGTTTGGAAGCTCGTTGTTTTCCACAATTATTTCCAACAGGTTGTGGTGGACGATATGATGATCGACCAGTTCAAATTCCTGCAGCTGAATACCGGACTCTAAGATTATATGCAGAAGATCCAAGGTTTCGTCAATGCATTCCATATTTATTTCATCTACTGTTTGAAAGTGATTTGTCTGGGCTTTCTTATGCAGTTAATCATATATTAAAAAGTGGACCTCATTTGCAAAATGTTTGTGCAAGGGACTTTATGGAGAAAGTTAATCTGCAAGACAGTATTTTGGAATCTCAGCTAATCAATCTCATGGCATGTCAACGTGGAACCAACGAGTATTGGTTTCGTCGTCATGGAGAATTGAAATGTATGCTAAGAAACTTAGGAACTCCTACATGGTTCCTCACTCTTAGCTGTGCTGAGTATGCATGGGACGATTTACTTCAATTTCTACGAGAGGCAAATGAAAACATACCAAATATAGAATTGAAAACACCAGGAGAACTGTGTTCTTTAGATCCAGTGAATGTTTGCAGATATTTTAATCATAGATTTGAAGCTATGATGTCTTTTATTACCAACAAAAAAAATCCTCCCCTTGGAGAGGTTTTGGATTTCTTTTGGAGGAAGGAATATCAAGCGAGAGGTGCTCCTCATATACATATGTTGTTGTGGATTAAAGATGCACCCAAATTTGGATCAGATTCAGATGAAACAGTGATGAGTTTCATTGAAGAGTATTCAACATGTGCTGTTCCAAAATCTACTGAAGAAAACAATTTAAGGCAACAAGTTTTACGTTTTCAATCTCATCGTTGTGGAAAGTATTGTCGTCGAAAATTTAAAAACAAGGAAAAGTACTACACGAAATGTCGTTTTGCATTTCCTCGACCAGTGATTTCTAAGGGAAGAGTAAATAATTTGATGTCATCTCTACGACATACTGTGACGAGAAAATCTCCCAAAAACACATATAATTTGAAAAGAAATGAAGAATCTAAGTACATCAACGATTACAACCCAGCGATTTTGTCCATGTGGAATGCTAACATGGATATTCAGTTCGTTGCTGACAACTCTATTGCTGTGGCTCGATATGTGACATCTTACATCACCAAAAAAGAAAAGACAGAACTGAAGGAAATGTGGGAGGACATTTCACATGAAAAGAGTCTAAGCAAGAAATTATACAGTTTCAGTCTGAAGATGTTGTCGCATCGAGAAATTGGAGCATATGAATGTTCTGATCGGTTATCATCAGCAAGTCTCTATGCCAAATCAAGAACAATCATTTGGGTGAGTCTTGGTCTTGCTGCAACACGAAACCGAGTTTTGAAATCTGTACAAGAAATTGAATATTTGGCGGAAAAAGAACCAAACAGTACAGATATTTTGAAGACAAATATGTTGGATACATACTATCCAAATAGAAGTACTCACCTTGAGAACACATGTTTGTATGAAGTTCTTCAAAACTACAGTTATAAGAGGAACATCACAGAAGATATCAATAATGGAAAATATGCACTCATTGGCTATGAAGGATGTCTAGTGAAGCAGAAAAAAGGCCATTTGATTAATCATCGAAAATTGAGTTGTGAAGTTCCAGACAAAAGAGAATTTTACTATTTAGCTCTTTTGCAACTCTTTAAGCCATGGCGTACAGAAGAGGAACTACTTGGAGATTTTCTCTGTTATGAAGACTCTTTTAATGCAACTAAGGATACCATAGAATGTCCTATTTTTCTAAATTATCTGCAAATGTTGAATGAAGAAATGGAGCAAGAAACCACAATTGCTAAAGAGATAGCTAGAAACAGTTCTCAAGATAGTCAGAGTTCTACTTCATTGAGCCAGGATCCACTAGGAGGACCAATTATCCAAAATGAAGCTGCCACTGCCATGGATGAGGTGGAAAGAGCTATGGAACAAGCTCAAGAGGATGGAGTTAACTTAGAAGATTTGGTAACGCAACTAAACATTGAGCAGAAAAAGATATATGATGAAGTCACAGAGCAGATTGAACATGGATTCAGACATGAGAAAAAAGAGTGCTCATGTATATTATTTGACCCTGTCCGACTGTATGTAAGTGGAGAAGCGGGGACAGGAAAAAGTTTTCTAATTAAAGCCGTTGCAAGTTATCTGCAGAAAAGGACTGATTCACCACTGTCTTGTGTTGTAACTGCTCCAACTGGTCTGGCAGCACATAACATTAAAGGGATTACTCTACATCGTTTATTGATGCTGCCAGTTGAACATGATAATAAATTGCATTACAACAAGCTATCTGGAGATGCGTGTTCTGAAGTTTCAAGAGTCTTGAAGAAAATGAAACTTCTTATCATAGATGAAGTAAGCATGGTCTCAAATCTAATGCTTGCTTTTGTGCATTTGAGAATGCAAGAAATTCTTAAAACAGACTATGATGTGTTATTTGGAGGAAAACACATTATTGTTTTTGGAGATCTATTGCAGTTGACTCCAGTAAAAGGACAACCAGTGTTTAAAATGCTCACGCATGAAGATACCAGGAAGTCCCTTGGAAGCATTGGAAATGTTAATATATGGCTAAATTTTAAATATGCTGAACTGCTTCAAAATATGCGACAGGCCAAGGATGAAGATTATAAAAATATTCTACAAGATGTAAGAATTGGAAAAATGACTGAGAAAGGGAAAAAAGCTTTGCATAGTCGATTAATTTCAAATTTGTATGCAAATGAAAACATTCTTCCAGAGAATATTTTTAAAAAAATGACTGAGAAGAAATCTGGGATATGTTTGATGCCAACTCTGCAAGAATGTTCCATCTTCAATCAAAAAATGTTAGACTTAGAAAATGAAGAGATTGTGAAACTGGAAGCAATAGATAAAATAGAGCATATGGGTGCAACAATTGTTTTGTCAGAAAATTTGAAAACTAAATTGCATTCATTGGAGAAAAGTATTTCAAAAACAGCTGGTTTTGAAAAGACTCTGAATGTGTGTTTAAATTGTCGTATCATTTTGAGAAGGAATTTAAATGTTGAAAGCGGTCTGGTAAATGGAGCAATGGGTTATGTTGTTGATTTTGTGAATTACAGAAATAGAGATGGAATTGAATTTTTAAAAATAAAATTTGATGGCATTGAAGAAGTACAACAAATAAGTCGTTGTTCTGCTAGATTTTTACTTGTAAAAGACTTATATGTTCGCCGAAAACAGTTTCCTGTTTGTTTAGCGTATGCGGTGACAATTCATAAATCTCAAGGTTTAAGTGTAGATAGTGCATTGGTGAACATTGGAAGATCTGTGTTTAAAGAGGGTATGGCATATGTGGCATTATCTCGAGTCAGAACTTTATCAGGATTGTACTTGATTGCGTGTGATGAGACAAAGATTTCTGCCGATCTAGATTGTGTTAAAGAATACAATAGGTTAAGAAGAGAGTATGCTCCACATTTGCCTCAATATCCTCTGTTTGAAAAACGTGTGGTAGGCCGAAAAAGAAGAAATGAGGATAATTGTAGTGAGGTAGTTGCAAAAAGACAAAAAGTAGAGAAAACTATAATTGAAAACAGGAAGAAAAAGAATTGTGGAGAAAATGTTGTTGGATTTCAGTTTGAAAATAGTTCTGGTGTCAACTGCTATGCTAATGTAGTGGTTAATGTTGTTTTTTTTCTTAAAAGTTTACAAGAACAGATTGTTGAAAATCGGGATCAAAGATTGTGTGGTTTATTGAATTCTGTGTTTCAGAAATGTAGCAGTGGTACACCACAAATAGAAAGTGTAACGGAAATTCGAAATATTTTAGATTTGTGTTCTGGTCAAGATAAATTTTCACAAAACATTCAGCAGGATTGTCAGGAATTTTTAATGTATATGTTTGGTGTTTTGGAAGATGAAGGAGTAGATGTAGATAATCTTTTCAGTCTTTCTTATCAATGGCAGCATGACTGCCACAATTGTAGTTTATCAAGTACTACTAGAATAGACACTGAAAGATTTATATATTTGACTTTACCAGACTGTAAATCAGTGTCTTTTAAAAATCTAGTTAAAGCAGCAGATCATAATATGGTGTGTACCCAATGTAACTGTACAATGCTGTCCACATTATTTATACAAAGGTATGGGCAGTATATCATTTTAGTTTTGCAACGATGTAGACCTGATGGAACTAAATTGACAACTTCTATCAAAAATTTTGTGGCTTCTCAGTTATCAATTTCTGGAAGGACCTTTACAACTGAAGCTATTATTTATCATGATGGACCTTCGACCACCTCAGGACATTATACATGCTACTTAAAATCTGAAAATGGATGGAGTTACTGCAATGATTCTCATTTAACTTATAAACAACGTTTGCCTTATGACTCTACAAATTCTTATCTAGTGTTTTTAAAACCAAAGTTTTAGTAAAGGGAATTGGCCTTTGAAGACGGGAATAGTTAATAAAAGTTAGTTAGTTAGTTAGTTAATCTAATATTTTAAATTATTTATCTCATGTAGATACTTTAAGTGGATCTCAAAGTAAAAAATACCGATATATCAGACACAAATTGGCCGTGAGGATTGTGTATGGTATGATGTTTTTAGATCTTTTTTCATAGGAAGTCGATGAAATGGAACTTATAAGGAACAGCAGACTTTTTTTCTACCAAAAGGACCTTCACTATCTTCTACTTGGCCTCATGGAAAAGTAAGTGAATCAAAGATTAGTGTACATATATGAGATGTATGTTTGAAAGGGTTTTTTTAAACACAATCTTTTAGATTGTGTTTTTTTTTTCCCGCTGTTATATGATGAAGACTTTGAACTCACTAATTTAAGTGGAATTCAATATATTCTGAAAACAGCAAAAATAAATAATGTAACATATTGTAGAAGTTATTGTGTAGTTTGCATTATGTAATTTATATTGTGTTCACATTGTTATGCACTCATTTTCTTTTTCACCCTTATTTACCTCTCTTTACTAATTTACACTCTTTTTTCATCGCTGTTTCTTTACTGCACTTCATTCACAACTTCTTAATCTAATAGGGACTATCTGCATTTCCTCAGTTCCTTCCACCACTTTTTATCTTTTCTATATTCTCACAGTACCACTGCTTTAGTGTCCTAACCCTCTTTCTCTTTCTCCTTTTTTTTTCTTTTACACTCATTATACTGTAGTTCAGTTAGTTCTTCCTTTTGTCTTTCTTTTACTCTCTCTCTTCTTTCTCTCTATTACTCCCCATGTGTTGCCCTTATTCACTTATATGTACCCTCTTTCACCCCTCTTTACTTATATTCACTGATATTTACTTTCCCTCAATCACTGCTATTCTTTTCCTCTGATTCCGTCACTACCTGTCATTCTCATACTTAACTGTCCTTCTTTTTACTTTCAATATCCATTTATATTCTCCCTTAACCTCTGCTTTAGTGTTCTTCCTATTTCTTCTTTCTTTTGCTCTCTTATTCATTTTTCTTTTCTTAGTTACTTCCTTTTACACTTTTTATCTGTCTTACTATCTATTACACAGTCCCTCCTTCATTATTTTTTTTTTCTTTTTTTTTTATAAGTGCGCTGACGGTACGCGCACCGGTGCGCGCACCGAAAGCGCACCAAAGTGAAATATAAAAAAAAATATTTTAAATTAAAAATATTATCTCAATATACATTATAGTGTTCATTTTTACAAAAACATACTTTAGCAATTCACTAAAAAACACATAGGTATGAGTCTGTATAAAAAGTTAGGAATTAGCATTAAAAAAACCTATGAAATTCACTGAAAAAACCATAGGTTTCACACCAGTTATAGTTAGGAATTAGCATTAAAAAAACCTATGAAATTCACTGAAAAAACCATAGGTTTCACACCAGTTATAGTTAGGAATTAGCATTTAAAAAACCTATTAAATTCACTGAAAAAACCATAGGTTTCACACCAGTTATAGTTAGCTGGAAATTTTACTGATATAAAACCATTGAAATTCCCACGTTATAGTTAGTCGGACTCACTATAACTTGCGCGTGCAATGCACTGCTGATGACATCACATATTACATCACTCATGACATGGTCAGTGACATCACTCATGACACCATCCTTGTGACATAGTGACAGACCTTCTTTCACTATAATGTAACCCTTGAGACACATATTCAAAAATAGAAACTGAAATTTTTAAAAAAATAGAGATACCTATATCAGTTACAACAAGCAATTCAGTAATTCCACTATCTATATACACATCCACTCATTCACCAACAGTTCTATATAGTCACTCATACATATACTCACTCATCATATGAAGTGATACACCTATACATCCTGTTACACACCGACATTCATCCAAAAGTTACTCACACACATATTCTCACGTGCAAATAAACTATTGGACATCCATTTATTTGAATATAGAGTTATACACACACTTCCACCTTACTTCTATTTAAAATTACACATATTTATTCTCTTAAACAATCACTTATAGAAACACATACTTATTTAAACAGGAACTCTTACAATCTCTTACTCTCACATATACTCACTTATATACATCAATATTCACATATACTAGATTAAAACATATGTAGTTACTGATAAAGACACTAGTGAGACAGTCATTCACTCACTAACAAACACATATAGACACTCATCCACCCATACAGTCCTGTACATATGCTGTCTTCAAAACACATACAAACAAAGAGTCAGTCACTCATGCATCTATGTGCTAAGTAATACCCCCACCAAACCATATAGACACTCATACTGATACTAATAATAATATCAAATAACCCATATACATACACATGAGTGGATGTGTATTAGATGGTGGTATTACTGAATTGGTTGTTGTAACTGGTATGGGTATATCCACTTTTTTGAAAATATTAGTTTCTATTTTTGAATATGTGTTTCATGGGTTACATTATAGTGAAAGGAGGTCTGTCAGTGTGTCACAAGGATGGTGTCATCAGTGATGTCATGAGTGATGTCACTGACCATGTCATGAGTGATGTAATATGTGATGTCATCAGCAGTGCATTGCACGCGCAAGTTATAGTGAGTCCGACTAACTATAACGTGGGAATTTCAATGGTTTTATATCAGTAAAATTTCCAGCTAACTATAACTGGTGTGAAACCTATGGTTTTTTCAGTGAATTTAATAGGTTTTTTAAATGCTAATTCCTAACTATAACTGGTGTGAAACCTATGGTTTTTTCAGTGAATATATATATATATATATATATATTACCTACTGGCGGTCGCCAGTAGGTATATATAGTTAGGATTTTTTCTCTATGGGACTTTTGAAAATTATATGTCTAATAACTTTAGCGTTTGTGGACGGAATTGGCTGAAATTTTCAGGAAAATGGCACATTTTGTTTCTGAGCAGCCCCTGAAAATTTGCGGGGGTTTTGTCAAGGGGGGGCCGAGAAAAAAGGGGGGTCCCAAAACGCGTTTTTAACATTGAGTTTTCCATAGGGCGGTTGGCCTCACTTTTAGCTCGAACGGCTGAATGGATTTGCACGAAACTTGGCAAAATTGTAGGGACTGTTAGCCCGATGTGCCTTTGCTAGGTCTCAATATATGTGCTCCAGTGGATTTTGAGAAATTAACGTTTTAAAAAACAGATATATCTGTGACAGGGCTCCGGGTAGCGCTCCGGTTCGCGTACTTCACGCGTAACGGAACTTCGCAAAGCGAAGATGATTGGCTCTCTGGTGTCTGTCAACATTCTAAACAGTCCGGAGCAGCCGCCATCTTGTCTCTCGGTAGGATCGAGAGACAAGAGGAGGAGAAAAACGAAGGGGGAATTTAATGAAAGGGGGCAAGGTAGACCCCTCTTGACCCCCTAGGAATGATGTTGGGGTTATTAAAGGGTCCCGTGGGACAAATTAAAAAAAATTGATTTTTCACGGTAGAAGCGCTTCCCGGTTCCCGAACCGGTAGCGAAACGGGAATTCGCCATTTTGTGTTTCGTTTTAATTAAATTACAAGATGGAGGAAAAACAATGTGGGAAATGGGTATAAGGGGGTACGGGAGACGTATCCTGACCCCCTATGTTTTCTGAGGGTGGCTGAGGATGCTCATATATGTTGATACATGTCTTCCAGCGGCTGCGCATGAGCGTATTTTTTTTTGATGCGTGACGTCTGTTAACGTTCGATTAGAAGGAAATCAGGAAGTGTTGACCGCCATTTTGTCTCTGCGAGTAAATATATTCAAAGCGTTGGAACATGGAAAAGGGAGAAGGTAGAGATTGTCTTGCTGCATAGTTTTTCTCAGGGTGTGCAGTAAGGCCTCGGTTGTGCTTATACTCACGGTGGGGTCTTTGAACACTTTAGCAAATGATGATCCAAGCTGAGGCAAAGGAGGGTGTCAGTCGGGGGGGGGAGCAATGGTGCAGTTTTAACTTTCATGTCTAAGTGTTAAAATCTGGTTTGCGATGTCAACATAATCGGCGCCACCTTGTCCCCACTTAGGCACGTACGCTCTAGCAAGCAGCAGCCATTTAGAAAGCGCTATGGCTCCTCTGCCCCTCGCCGGTCCCCAGCGCGTCTCCCTGGCGCTACGAACACCCCCCCTCTCTGACCTCCCCCGTTCTCTCTGTGGAAAATTAATCCGTATTGATAAACATTGTCTGCGCCATCTTGCCTTTTTTCCAATGCCACACTTTTGTCGTGCACGGCCGCCATTTTAGATGCCTTGACCAGACCCACTCTCTGCACGCCGCCGATCCTCAGCACGGCTCCCCACCCTCGCAAGCATCTCCCCCACTCACTGGTCCCCCCGCTCTCTCTCTCATGCATGGGCCATAAACCTCCCCCCATCTGCGCTTCTCTTCCCTGAGAATCACACCCTGTGCCCGCCCGACACCTCCCTTTCACCCTATTCACTACCGCACCCTCTGACACTCCTCTTCATCTGTGTCCGATTGTCCAGGCCGGTCCCAGGCTATCACCTAGCCCTGCGGATGTAGTTTATGGCCCCAACTGTAAAGAATCACTCCTCTTCAAAGGAGTTACAGTAGATCAAGGCCCCCACCCCATGAGATCCGTCACACCACACGCGTTCCTACTATCTGATAACGATCCTGTATTGTGATTGGGGAGGGGATTCTCACTGTAAGGGTGTGTGGGACCGAACCTGAAGGGATGCCTTTCTGTACATCTGAGATGCATTCCCTTGTGTTTCGGCAATGGTAGTCTGTTCATTACATAGATCGCCCGAGGGCGGTAGTACAGACCGTGCGTAGGAAAGGGTCAAAAGCCAGGGGTATAGGAGTATGTAACAAGCGAGCCATTTAATTGAAAAAACTAAATGTGACAAACGGTTGCAGGATCAGTGAAGGTTGATTTTTTAATTGAAAGTATAACAGGATCAGTTACAATAAAATCGTCCATACACACACCATGGGCGAGTATCATGGGTAACATTACTTCGAAGCTTTATTAATACAATAATGAAAAATCGACATCAATAGGGTTGTCCCTATTCCCAGTCAGTACCCTTCCCCGCCATTCGCACACCATGGGCGAGTATCATGGGTAACATTACTTCGAAGCTTTATTAATACAATAATCAAATATTAAAAATCGACATCAATAGGGTTGTCCGTATTCCCAGTCAGTACCCTTCCCCGCCCGCCATGTACACAAAGACCGCATACATCCCCCATAACATCAAGGCTAAGTAACTAGAACGTCATAAGGAGTTGCAAGTCGCTCCCATACTGGCGCCATTTTGGTCGAGGCCAGGCAGGTCCAGAGTATAGTTCAATGTCTCCAATAAGTAGCGGCAGGACCAGAATCCCTTTCGGCAGTTCTGGCTTCGTCATTACGAGCACTAGAAAACAAGATATTCTGGGCAATTGCACCCTTGACGCAGCTCTTTATGCTACAAGATGGTGTCTTCCATTCAGAAAATATTGTTGGCAGCATTTTGAAAGGAAAGATAAACGGCCGTTCTCCTAGTGAGTCTCACATTGTTACATTTAGGAAGAATGTTGAAGAGTAGTATGTTGAAAATCTGAAGCCATTGTTCTACAAACTCTCAACCAGCCTTGGATGGAAAAATCCTGAAGAATGTACAAACTGAAAACCAGTTTTTGTCTGCATAGCATCAGCAGCAACGCTTGAGTCAGCTTTGTGTGAAGCCGCCATTTTGATTCAATCAATAGGGTCCCCCTGCACACATTCAGGGACCTGGTCGTGTCTTCAGGTCAAACGGATTGTGGGACAAGATGCAGAAAGGAAGAGGAAAAAAGTTCCGCTGGACCCCGGGAGCCGGCCGCCTATGTCGGGGGCGATCTTAGGCCACACCAGGGCAACAAGACTTGGGGAGGGGGCAGGAGCCAAGCGCCCCCTCCCAGTCCGCGTCACCACACCGTATGTTGAAAATCTGAAGCCATCGTTCTAGAAACTCTCAACCAGCCTTGGATGGAAAAATCCTTAAGAATGTACAAACTGAAAACCAGTTTTTGTCTGCATAGCATCAGCAGCAACACTTGAGTCAGCTTTGTGTGAAGCCGCCATCTTGATTCAATCAATAGCGTCCCCCTGCACACATTCAGGGACCTGGTCGTGTCTTCAGGTCAAACGGATTGTGGGACAAGATGCAGAAAGGAAGAGGAAAAAAGTTCCGCCGGACCCCGGGAGCCGGCCGCCTATGTCGGGGGCGATCTTAGGCCATAGAAGGGCAACAAGACTTGGGGAGGGGGCAGGAGCCAAGCGCCCCCTCCCAGTCCGCGCCACCACACCGCCCCTCGGGGGCCTCCGTCATGCGGTTCAGGGAGGCACCGCAGGCAGCTGTTCTTGAGATCAGTGGCTCTCACCGGCAAGGCTCCCCTCCGTCAGCAGCAATCGTTGGCGCTGTAGTTGCGGCCGGAGGCCCCGCCTAGTCAACGCCACGGCCTCTACATGTCGTAGGCCACAAGAGTGGGCGCAATTCAGCTGTCCGAGCGAGACTTGGGGAGGGGGCAGGAGCTAAGCGCCCCCTCCCAGTCCGCGCCACCACACCGCCCCTCGGGGGCCTCCGTCAAGCTCTTCAGGGAGGCACCGCAGGCAGCGGTTCTTCAGATCAGTGGCTCTCACCGGCAAGGCTCCCCTCCGTCAGCAGCAATCGTTGGCGCTGTGGTTGCGGCGGGAGGCCCCGCCTAGTCAACGCCTCGGCCTCTCCATGTTGTAGGCCGCAAGAGTGGGCACAACTCAGCTGGCCGAGCAGGACTTGGGGAGGGGGCAGGAGCCAAGCGCCCCCTCCCAGGCACTTTCTTTGCCATGGGACCTCCTTGGCTGTTCAGTTAAAAACCTCCCTGTCCCTTGCTCCTCTTCCTCTTCTTCCTCCTCTTGTTGTAGGAAGATCTGAGGAGGTGGTCCTCTCTTCCTAGAAGGAGGTGGTGGTGGTGGGGATGCACCAGTTGAAGCTACAACACTTGCTATTGCTAAGTGATGAAAAAAGGTCTTCCTCTTACAAAGATGAAAGTTAGAGTGAGGAAACAAGGAGGGGTTTTCATCATTTGGGACAAAAAATAGTTCTGAACCAATGAAAAGTGTTATTTTTAGGTCACATGACCTAGCCTTACATAATTAGGAACCCAAAAGTGAAATGAACCAATGAAAAGTTTTATTAACAAGTCACATGACCTTTTATGCTTACGTTACGCGCTGCGTGCCGCGCCCCGGATCGCTTAGCGCCTCGCGCACCGGAGCACTTCCGGGTGCGCTAACGCGGCGCGTCATATGACGCATTACGCGACAACGTAGGTCCAGAATATAGTCAAAATGTCTCCACCAACCAGCGGTCGGAACAGAACCCCTTTCAGCAGTCTAAAAAGTTCTGTTAAATGACAACAGAAGGGACAGGCAACAAGAACCATCAGTCAAAGAGGGGAGGGCAAGTTCTTCTCTACCGGGTCACGTTGGGGCTCCACCGGAACTGATCGAATTGGTAGTCTACAGTGTTTCTGGATGTTTCAGACTGAAGCTGGCGTCAGCATGAGAGCACCCCATGGCTACGTCGTGGCCATTCCGCGAGCAATCATGGCAGTCGCTCCCCACCGGAAGTCTGCGGGAGTCGGGGGCCCCGGTGACTTTTGTAGAATCTTCAAGGCTGAGGGGACGCTTTTGGGAATGGGGCCCATGCCCTAGCAGTCAAGCGTCCGAGTTCCAGCGTTGCCCAGAGCCATCCTTGCAGGCCAGGCCCAAGTCTGTGGAGCCGACCGCCATTTTGTGAGCTCCGTGGCAGCCGCCTGTCGTTGTACCGCAAGATTGGGTGCAATTCCGTTGGATCGCGGGTGAGACGCTGTAATAGCAAGAGCAGGCGCAATTCAGCTGGCCGAGCGAGGCACTATGTCGCAAGAGCGGGCGCAAGTCAGCTGGTCGAGTGAAGCGCTGGGGTGTAGCTGAGAAACCTCTACCTGGGGAGGTGGGGGAGGCTCGTTCGCGCCGCCTCTCCCTTCTAGTGCACGCCACGCCGTCTCCTATATATATATAAACGCGTTTTTAACATTGAGTTTTCCATAGGGCGGTTGGCCTCACTTTTAGCTCGAACGGCTGAATGGATTTGCACGAAACTTGGCAAAATTGTAGGGACTGTTAGCCCGATGTGCCTTTGCTAGGTCTCAATATATGTGCTCCAGTGGATTTTGAGAAATTAACGTTTTAAAAAACAGATATATCTGTGACAGGGCTCCTGGTAGCGCTCCGGTTCGCGTACTTCACGCGTAACGGAACTTCGCAAAGCGAAGCTGATTGGCTCTCTGGTGTCTGTCAACATTCTAAACAGTCCGGAGCAGCCGCCATCTTGTCTCTCGGTAGGATCGAGAGACAAGAGGAGGAGAAAAACGAAGGGGGAATTTAATGAAAGGGGGCAAGGTAGACCCCTCTTGACCCCCTAGGAATGATGTTGGGGTTATTAAAGGGTCCCGTGGGACAAATTAAAAAAAATTGATTTTTCACGGTAGAAGCGCTTCCCGGTTCCCGAACCGGTAGCGAAACGGGAATTCGCCATTTTGTGTTTCGTTTTAATTAAATTACAAGATGGAGGAAAAACAATGTGGGAAATGGGTATAAGGGGGTACGGGAGACGTATCCTGACCCCCTATGTTTTCTGAGGGTGGCTGAGGATGCTCATATATGTTGATACATGTCTTCCAGCGGCTGCGCATGAGCGTATTTTTTTTTGATGCGTGACGTCTGTTAACGTTCGATTAGAAGGAAATCAGGAAGTGTTGACCGCCATTTTGTCTCTGCGAGTAAATATATTCAAAGCGTTGGAACATGGAAAAGGGAGAAGGTAGAGATTGTCTTGCTGCATAGTTTTTCTCAGGGTGTGCAGTAAGGCCTCGGTTGTGCTTATACTCACGGTGGGGTCTTTGAACACTTTAGCAAATGATGATCCAAGCTGAGGCAAAGGAGGGTGTCAGTCGGGGGGGGGGGAGCAATGGTGCAGTTTTAACTTTCATGTCTAAGTGTTAAAATCTGGTTTGCGATGTCAACATAATCGGCGCCACCTTGTCCCCACTCAGGCACGTACGCTCTAGCAAGCAGCAGCCATTTAGAAAGCGCTATGGCTCCTCTGCCCCTCGCCGGTCCCCAGCGCGTCTCCCTGGCGCTACGAACACCCCCCCTCTCTGACCTCCCCCGTTCTCTCTGTGGAAAATTAATCCATATTGATAAACATTGTCTGCGCCATCTTGCCTTTTTTCCAATGCCACACTTTTGTCGTGCACGGCCGCCATTTTAGATGCCTTGACCAGACCCACTCTCTGCACGCCGCCGATCCTCAGCACGGCTCCCCACCCTCGCAAGCATCTCCCCCACGCACTGGTCCCCCCGCTCTCTCTCTCATGCATGGGCCATAAACCTCCCCCCATCTGCGCTTCTCTTCCCTGAGAATCACACCCTGTGCCCGCCCGACACCTCCCTTTCACCCTATTCACTACCGCACCCTCTGACACTCCTCTTCATCTGTGTCCGATTGTCCAGGCCGGTCCCAGGCTATCACCTAGCCCTGCGGATGTAGTTTATGGCCCCAACTGTAAAGAATCACTCCTCTTCAAAGGAGTTACAGTAGATCAAGGCCCCCACCCCATGAGATCCGTCACACCACACGCGTTCCTACTATCTGATAACGATCCTGTATTGTGATTGGGGAGGGGATTCTCACTGTAAGGGTGTGTGGGACCGAACCTGAAGGGATGCCTTTCTGTACATCTGAGATGCATTCCCTTGTGTTTCGGCAATGGAAGTCTGTTCATTACATAGATCGCCCGAGGGCGGTAGTACAGACCGTGCGTAGGAAAGGGTCAAAAGCCAGGGGTATAGGAGTATGTAACAAGCGAGCCATTTAATTGAAAAAACTAAATGTGACAAACGGTTGCAGGATCAGTGAAGGTTGATTTTTTAATTGAAAGTATAACAGGATCAGTTACAATAAAATCGTCCATACACACACCATGGGCGAGTATCATGGGTAACATTACTTCGAAGCTTTATTAATACAATAATGAAAAATCGACATCAATAGGGTTGTCCCTATTCCCAGTCAGTACCCTTCCCCGCCATTCGCACACCATGGGCGAGTATCATGGGTAACATTACTTCGAAGCTTTATTAATACAATAATCAAATATTAAAAATCGACATCAATAGGGTTGTCCGTATTCCCAGTCAGTACCCTTCCCCGCCCGCCATGTACACAAAGACCGCATACATCCCCCATAACATCAAGGCTAAGTAACTAGAACGTCATAAGGAGTTGCAAGTCGCTCCCATACTGGCGCCATTTTGGTCGAGGCCAGGCAGGTCCAGAGTATAGTTCAATGTCTCCAATAAGTAGCGGCAGGACCAGAATCCCTTTCGGCAGTTCTGGCTTCGTCATTACGAGCACTAGAAAACAAGATATTCTGGGCAATTGCACCCTTGACGCAGCTCTTTATGCTACAAGATGGTGTCTTCCATTCAGAAAATATTGTTGGCAGCATTTTGAAAGGAAAGATAAACGGCCGTTCTCCTAGTGAGTCTCACATTGTTACATTTAGGAAGAATGTTGAAGAGTAGTATGTTGAAAATCTGAAGCCATTTTTCTACAAACTCTCAACCAGCCTTGGATGGAAAAATCCTGAAGAATGTACAAACTGAAAACCAGTTTTTGTCTGCATAGCATCAGCAGCAACGCTTGAGTCAGCTTTGTGTGAAGCCGCCATTTTGATTCAATCAATAGGGTCCCCCTGCACACATTCAGGGACCTGGTCGTGTCTTCAGGTCAAACGGATTGTGGGACAAGATGCAGAAAGGAAGAGGAAAAAAGTTCCGCTGGACCCCGGGAGCCGGCCGCCTATGTCGGGGGCGATCTTAGGCCACACCAGGGCAACAAGACTTGGGGAGGGGGCAGGAGCCAAGCGCCCCCTCCCAGTCCGCGTCACCACACCGTATGTTGAAAATCTGAAGCCATCGTTCTAGAAACTCTCAACCAGCCTTGGATGGAAAAATCCTTAAGAATGTACAAACTGAAAACCAGTTTTTGTCTGCATAGCATCAGCAGCAACACTTGAGTCAGCTTTGTGTGAAGCCGCCATCTTGATTCAATCAATAGCGTCCCCCTGCACACATTCAGGGACCTGGTCGTGTCTTCAGGTCAAACGGATTGTGGGACAAGATGCAGAAAGGAAGAGGAAAAAAGTTCCGCCGGACCCCGGGAGCCGGCCGCCTATGTCGGGGGCGATCTTAGGCCATAGAAGGGCAACAAGACTTGGGGAGGGGGCAGGAGCCAAGCGCCCCCTCCCAGTCCGCGCCACCACACCGCCCCTCGGGGGCCTCCGTCATGCGGTTCAGGGAGGCACCGCAGGCAGCTGTTCTTGAGATCAGTGGCTCTCACCGGCAAGGCTCCCCTCCGTCAGCAGCAATCGTTGGCGCTGTAGTTGCGGCCGGAGGCCCCGCCTAGTCAACGCCACGGCCTCTACATGTCGTAGGCCACAAGAGTGGGCGCAATTCAGCTGTCCGAGCGAGACTTGGGGAGGGGGCAGGAGCTAAGCGCCCCCTCCCAGTCCGCGCCACCACACCGCCCCTCGGGGGCCTCCGTCAAGCTCTTCAGGGAGGCACCGCAGGCAGCGGTTCTTCAGATCAGTGGCTCTCACCGGCAAGGCTCCCCTCCGTCAGCAGCAATCGTTGGCGCTGTGGTTGCGGCGGGAGGCCCCGCCTAGTCAACGCCTAGGCCTCTCCATGTTGTAGGCCGCAAGAGTGGGCACAACTCAGCTGGCCGAGCAGGACTTGGGGAGGGGGCAGGAGCCAAGCGCCCCCTCCCAGGCACTTTCTTTGCCATGGGACCTCCTTGGCTGTTCAGTTAAAAACCTCCCTGTCCCTTGCTCCTCTTCCTCTTCTTCCTCCTCTTGTTGTAGGAAGATCTGAGGAGGTGGTCCTCTCTTCCTAGAAGGAGGTGGTGGTGGTGGGGATGCACCAGTTGAAGCTACAACACTTGCTATTGCTAAGTGATGAAAAAAGGTCTTCCTCTTACAAAGATGAAAGTTAGAGTGAGGAAACAAGGAGGGGTTTTCATCATTTGGGACAAAAAATAGTTCTGAACCAATGAAAAGTGTTATTTTTAGGTCACATGACCTAGCCTTACATAATTAGGAACCCAAAAGTGAAATGAACCAATGAAAAGTTTTATTAACAAGTCACATGACCTTTTATGCTTACGTTACGCGCTGCGTGCCGCGCCCCGGATCGCTTAGCGCCTCGCGCACCGGAGCACTTCCGGGTGCGCTAACGCGGCGCGTCATATGACGCATTACGCGACAACGTAGGTCCAGAATATAGTCAAAATGTCTCCACCAACCAGCGGTCGGAACAGAACCCCTTTCAGCAGTCTAAAAAGTTCTGTTAAATGACAACAGAAGGGACAGGCAACAAGAACCATCAGTCAAAGAGGGGAGGGCAAGTTCTTCTCTACCGGGTCACGTTGGGGCTCCACCGGAACTGATCGAATTGGTAGTCTACAGTGTTTCTGGATGTTTCAGACTGAAGCTGGCGTCAGCATGAGAGCACCCCATGGCTACGTCGTGGCCATTCCGCGAGCAATCATGGCAGTCGCTCCCCACCGGAAGTCTGCGGGAGTCGGGGGCCCCGGTGACTTTTGTAGAATCTTCAAGGCTGAGGGGACGCTTTTGGGATTGGGGCCCATGCCCTAGCAGTCAAGCGTCCGAGTTCCAGCGTTGCCCAGAGCCATCCTTGCAGGCCAGGCCCAAGTCTGTGGAGCCGACCGCCATTTTGTGAGCTCCGTGGCAGCCGCCTGTCGTTGTACCGCAAGATTGGGTGCAATTCCGTTGGATCGCGGGTGAGACGCTGTAATAGCAAGAGCAGGCGCAATTCAGCTGGCCGAGCGAGGCACTATGTCGCAAGAGCGGGCGCAAGTCAGCTGGTCGAGTGAAGCGCTGGGGTGTAGCTGAGAAACCTCTACCTGGGGAGGTGGGGGAGGCTCGTTCGCGCCGCCTCTCCCTTCTAGTGCACGCCACGCCGTCTCCTGGCGCAGGTATATGTGATGGTCGGATCAGGGCACCGCAGGACGTGTCTTCAGGTCAAACGGATTGTGGGACAAGGTCCAGAATGGAAGAGGCATCAAAAGGCAACAAGTTCCGCCTGACCCCGGGAGCCGGCCGCCTATGTCGGGGGCGATCTCAGGCCACACCAGGGCAACAAGACTTGGGGAGGGGGCCGGAGCCAAGCGCCCCCTCCGAGTCCGCGCCATCACACCGCCCCTCGGGGGCCTCCGTCATGCGGTTCAGGGAGGCACTGCATCAAATTGTTTTCCAATGCAGTCAGGTCCACAAACAGCCCCAACTTACTTTGAGAATAGTGAAGCTGCAGCAGGTGCAAATAAGCTTCAGACAGTGTTACAAGCGCTGCTCGGAACCCTCAACTATGGCACCCAACATCCAGGACTTATGCCATTTGTGCAAGGCAGTGACATCGAAGCATCTCAGGGACCAAGCAACATACCATATCCAGAGTCCTTCCCACAGCCTCTGCCTTCCTTCTTACCTAGTTAAGGTACTTTCACTCCCACTCCAGGCTTTTAGTCTGTGGATGGAAAACCATGAACCTACACTCACGTATGAAAATCTTACTATTGATGCTTGACTGAGGCCAAGGAGATCAGAGTGCATGAGTCTCATGCTCGATCGATTGAGCTAGCCGGATCAGGCAACAAGAAGGTGGTGGTTGGGATGGCGGCATCAGCAAGGCATCCCCCCACACAACTTGTCGGACATCACCTCTGGATGTACTGGGGACGAGCCTTGGCGCATGGTGTCGTCCCCGGGCAATTTGCACAACGGTCCTCCACCCCTAGGCCGCCAGCTATGATACCTCGACAGGAACAGTGATGGATGTTGCAGCAGGCTGCCATGTAAATAGTTATTTAATAAAACGTTTTACCCTGTTACTTTGCTGGTGTGTTGTATATATTTATAATATTTGCATAGGGTTTGTTGTTATTTTGGCCGGGGTGGGCGGCGGAGCCGAGCTGTCTTGCATCCATCATGGTGTCGAGCTCAGTTCCTCTCACTAGTTTCGTATTTCTCATGAGGGGTTGTTCCTAATGTTTCTATTTTAGCTAGGTCAAAAAGAGATCCCATTAGTGGCCTACTGATTTTGTTTGATTCCTTTAGTTTTTTTAAAGATTTTTCACTATCTTCAAAGACTAAATAGAGTATTGCGACTCTGTGCTTGTTTGTAAATAGAGAATGAACCAAAGAGAACCAATTCCAAAACAGTAAATGCTTGGATAACAATCAATCAAATGGAGAGGGAAGCAGGTACGACGGATTACAACGGGGGCAAAGGCCTGCGTTACCTACCCTTCACTATCTGCAAAGAGAGAATACTCCTAAAAGAAAAGAGGGGGTGGGGCAGCGTTCAAAGCACATCAGCGTGCATAAACACGAAAATGTTTTTACCTACCACGTACTTGACATTTTAAAGCTTTTGATATTTGCTATTAAAAAACCATTGAAATTCACTGAAAAAACCATAGGTTATAGACCATATATAGTTAGGAATTAGCATTTACAAAACCTTAAAAATTCACTGAAAAAAACATGGGTTATAGACCATATATAGTTAGGAATTAGCATTTACAAAACCTTGAAAATTCACTGAAAAAACCATGGGTTATAGACCATATATAGTTAAGAATTAGCATTTACAAAACCTTATTTTACTCACACAAAACCATTGAAATTTCATATATAGCTAGTTGCACTAACTATATATCGCGTACCCGCAATCCACTGCTGATCATGTCACATATTACATCATTCATGACATGGTCAGTGACATCACTGATAACATCACTGATGACATCTCAAATGACATCACTGATGACATCACTGATGACATCATTCATGTGATAATACGATTAACCTCTTCAGACTCTAATATAACCTTAGATATACTCAGTGTAAACAGACACTCACAGACAGTCACTCATCCATGGAGTTACTCACACACCTAGTCAGTCATGCAAAGAATCAATCACACCTCCATTTCCTCAACTATACAGTTATACACACCTTACTTATTCAAACATATACTAACACATATTTACTCTCTTATACAATCCCTGATACAAGTTCACAATGATCCATACAGCCACTCACACATTCACTGGCTCTTATGCACAGTTATGTATATATGTCAACTCTCACATGTACTGTGTTTTACATATGTACTTACTTTGACATGTAGCACTGAGATATCCATTCACTCACCAATACACTCATGCACACAGTCAACCACCCATACAGCTGTTTCCACATGCACTTTTGAACCCATACATCTAGTGAATCAACTGCTCACACATCTATGCACAGAGTCATACACCTCCCAGCCACCCACACACACACTCAGTCTCCCATACAAATACTTGGGCAACCAATCAATAACCCATATAGTTACTCATATAGCTACTGATCAACACATGCAGCAGTTTATAGAACAACAGACATAATGATGCACAAATTAAGACAGTTTAGTCACTAACCCATGCACTTAGTGAGACACATTTAATCACTCACTCATACAGTCAGTCATGCACCTACTAAATCCTTCATCCAGACACTTATACATCCACTCATTCTTCAATATGTAAGACATATTTTAACTTTACAGAAACATACAGTCACTGGATGTTGTCATCAGTGATGTCATCAGTGATGTCATTTGAGATGTCATCAGTGATGTCATCAGTGATGTCACTGACCATGTCATGAATGATGTAATATGTGACATGATCAGATGAGAGGTTAATTCTTGAAAAAGAGTTTAAACTTGCATTACAGACGGTCAATGGTTTAATTGGCATTATAATTTACTGCAATTGTTTGCATAGTGTTCATTTTTGGGCACTGGGTGTGATTTTGAAAATAAAAAGGAAAAAAAGGAAAAAAGATATGTTTTTTTAGAAAAAGCTGTATTCAATTATTAACTTGCGTTTGTAAATAATGATTGGATAAACTACAACATCCTGTATACTTAGCGGCGCTTTGCAGAAAGTGCTGTAATGACACTAGGAAGCCCTATATAAAGGAAAAAATGCTGCCGCTATTTTGTCACTTTACCCGTGAACAAGATCTCTGCTGAGATTGAAACGCGTTGGGTTGCTGGCACACTTGACAATATAGATTGCTGAAGCAGTTTGAATCGACTGTAATTGACTTGAATCATTACACACATCAGCAAGTGTGAGCGGAATTTTCCTTTAAGATACAATGTTGCGTATATATTTGCCGAAAGTTTTGCCGCAAAGATACCAGCACTCCCAAATCTCTGGGAAACCAGAACAGATGATAACAGACCCAGCTGTCTGTGCAAAGTGATATATAGATAGATTCACCATCTACTTTCAAACAGTCTGCTCTACTAACTCAGCAGGATTGGGAAATACATTCATCCCGCATATAAACGTGACTGTGCATTTAACCACTATTATTATGCTATCAAGTGACGCACTCAGAACCAGGGAAGCAACTGCGGAGGCACGATTTGAAAGCCTCTCTGCAAACATTCCAAATGTTGATGAGGCGACACCAATTACCACAAATAGTGACGCTAAGACTTTGATCAAGAATTTGGAGAAATTATTGCGAAGCGAACTTGCTAAGTGGTGGGAGAAAAAATCACTTGGAAAGTACCGAGATGCCAACAGAGTTCCCAGGGGCTTAAGAATTCTCATTGTCCCGACCTACGAGAACCCCGACCCTTTGATGTTGCAAGAATGGGCGGACAACAGTTTAAAAAGCTCTATGAATATGGTCAACATTTTGATTAAATACGCCGAGTCTGACCGTGACAAATTGTTGATAGAAATTGACAAGGTACAAGTATTATTGGAGGCAACTGGAGAAACAGACTTCATAGCTAAAAGCAAAGCAGAGATTGATATCCGCATTAAAAAACTGGAGGACACTATAATCGAACGGAAAATTACCAAGTTCGCCAGGGACAAAAATGACTATGCGACTGGAAGAATCTTTACTTCTCTAGGAAGTACGATAATCTAAAGCGCAAAGCACTGTCCAACAGCGGAAAAACAGCAGGCGGTCAAATTACCACAATCAATCAAGCCTCTGGAACACCCATTGACAATAGTGACATTTTGTCAATCAACTCATTAACCTCCAATAGCGAAGACGAGGGTGCTTCAACATCCGCCATCCCTAACACAGGCAAGAACTACACGGTGGTGGAGGAACTGGGTTTTGTGAACGAGGACCGGCGCTATTCCCTGCGCTCCCGGAATCCTCAAAATCAGGCCGGCAATCAGTCAGCCAGCGCAGGCGCTCAAGGAGGAGGATCCACAAAAAGAAATACTTCGCAAACAAAAACAAACAAGAATTGGCGCAGATAACTAGCACTGTTGACAACACCGTCATCAATCTGTCGGATACTGTTCTCTCCAAGGCGGAGGAACAGTTACTATCTCTAGGCCTCTCATTTTGTCCACCGAATAAATTTTCCTACAACCAAACTCGGATTGACTTGTACAAATTTGTGAGGAAAATTAAACTAATCAAGTACTTCAAACTGGAGGCAAGACGCAAACAAGGTGTGACAACTGACATTCCTCTCAATATGGCACCTCAACTCCAAGTACAAGACAATACTGGCTTGCAAAACTTGTATGATCTAGCCTTTGATGATTCTTCCCAAACTGCTCCTACTGTCAGCCAGGTGTCGAATGTGAGTCGAACAGTGCTGACACCATTCAAACCCAAGTCGACATTTCTTCCACTCATGCCTCGGGACGCTGTAGACATATTCAGCGATCGTGTTATCATTGAACTTAAAGCTCTAAACAGATCGATCCTGAGCCAGCATAAACAACTGAAATACAACGACCAGCAATATAATCTGCTCATCAATAAACTCCAATCAGACCACAATGTGATTGTCAAGAGTGCCGACAAGGGCGGCAACACTGTTCTATGGAAGACATCGGACTACATTGAGGAAGCACAGAGACACTTATCGGACTCATCATGCTACATTCTATCATCGCAATTTGCTATGGTTCAAAACCAAAACCAAACACGCAAGCAGCTCAATACTTGGAAGAGACTTAATCTTCTGACCAAAGATGAATGTAATTACCTATCTAAAAACCATCCTGTGACACCTTATCTATATATATTTTGCCTAAAGTTCACAAACTTGTTACCCCCACGCCTGGTCGTCCAATCATATCGGCCATTGGGAGTATGACAGAGAACATTTCTAAATATGTGGACTTTTTTCTCCAGCCCCATGTTGCAAGTCTCCCTTCTTTTTTGAAAGATACAACAGACTTTTTGACCAAGATTGGAACTGTTGATTGGTGCAGTGATTATTTGTTTCTGATTTTAGACATTGAATCACTTTATACCTCTATCAATCACCACCATGGTATCAATGCATGTCAGTATTATTTGGACACACGTGCCATTTGCTTTAGAGAACACAATTCCATGTTGATTTCAATGATTAAGTTGTGCCTGACTTCCAATTTTTTCAGTTTCAAAAACAATACTTACCAGCAATTGCGGGGTGTGGCGATGGGCTCGTGTTTTTCCCCCAGCTACTCATGTCTTCATGTGGGTTGGTGGGAGGAACACGAGCTCAGAACCACACACGCACATTGCTCTTCGTGCATTGCGCATTACTGGCGCTATATTGATGATATCTGCATCATTTGGAAAGGCACACAAGAACAGGCCCTTTCATTTGTATCTGACTGCAATGCCAACTCTCTAAATCTAAAATTCACTGTCAATGTAAGCACAGTTGTAGCAGAATTCCTTGATGTGCACTTGTTTGTCAAAGACAACAAACTCGAGACTAAATTGCATCGCAAGAGTACCGCGGGCAATGCAATTTTACATGCGCGCAGCTCCCATCCAGCACACACCATCCGCAGTATTCCCTATGGTGAATTCTTTAGAATCTGCAGCGACCATGTTTCTTTAGCTACATGCCTCGAGGAATCCAAACAGCGCTTCTTAAGAAGAGGGTATTCTAGAACAACTCTTGATCAAGCCTTAGCCAAAGCCTCATTAGTGGATAGAGTTTCACTTCTTACACCTAGGGATTCTACCACTAAGAGCATTAGAAACACATGGCCCTATGTTACCTGAAACACCAACAATTACATTTAGACGTGCGCCATCCATGCGTGATGCTCTGGATAGAATAGCACCTGAGAATCCACCTAAACTCACTAAGATCAACAAAATGGGTTTCTTCAAATGCACATCTTGTCGCGCCTGTAATTTTGCCACCAACACTACTCAGTATGTCACTGCGTTTAGCGATATACCAATCTTAATCAAAGAACATCTGACATGCAGATCAGAGTTTGTTGTTTACAAGCTCAAATGTACATGTAATCTGGAGTACATAGGCAGCACCAAGCTGCCTGTTCACCAAAGAATACTCCAGCATATCAGATCAATCGTAAACAGTGATAGTAACTACCCCGTGGCAAGGCACTTTGAAGCAGTCCATAATAAAAAGCTGAAGGACTTGCAATATACGGTCCTTTGCTCAGTACCTCAACCAAGTCGTGGTGGGGACCGTGAAAAACTACTAAGGCAACGTGAATCTCAGCTTATTATGTCCCTCGACACCAAGGCCCCCAATGGGCTAAATCTGACTGAAGATTTGAAAAGCTTTCTTTAATAATTTGAACTGTAGATGAGTTTGATCTTGATCTTTGTCGGTCTCTTTCCAAGACTGCAACTACTCTGATTTTTCTATTTTTTCTTGTTCGGGTCATTGCGTCACTTATTGGTCTTGGCTTACTGCTACTTATCTGCTCAGATGCCTTTCTGTAATCACTTTATGGAATTTTCTGACAAAGCATTAATGTTACTTTAACTTTTACTCTATTCTTATAATTCATCACTTCGCCTCAATGGCTATTATTTTTCTTTTGCTTCTCTCTGGATTTTTCTCTATTCTTACACATTTTCGGTTGGGCTTCTGTCTTTTCTCATCATTTTTTCACCTTCAAATCTACCTTCTATTTTTCTCCATACACTGATATTTTATGTTCTGCACTTCTTTTGTAGTACATGACTTGTATTATTGCTGGTGCTTTCTGCTGACATGGTAGTCTTTTTGTTTAGCTACAATGTTGTGGCCACGATATTCAGGCACTATGTCTTGATTTTCTGGCACTTTGTATTTTTCCTTACGCTGCTGGCTTGCATTTTTGCTTCTTTGTGTTATATTTCAGCACATTATACAGATTCTGGCACCATGCCATTATACCTGCATTTATTGCTTGTTGTTGTGCTCTTTTTATAGCATTAGACTATTCTCTAGCCAGCTGTTTTGAACTTTATTTGCCTATGGCCATTGCTTACATTTTAGCAGCCCAGCACACATTGTACATATTTGTTCAAATTTGCCATGTTCAGCTCATAACCAGACACGAAAGATAATGTTCATGTTTCTGCATATTTTAAAAAATAACATTTATTTTGCACTGTTCCTTTATTTTCCTAATTTTGGGCGTGTTCCCTCAATTAAGCCCCTCCCTGTGTCATGTATATATACTCTTATTTTTTGTTGAGTGCCTATATGTGAACAAGCTCCCTTGTGGAGCGAAACGCGTCATTTACAAAATCAACATTTATTCCTGCTACTCACTCGAGTTGGATCCTTTGTGAGCTCCTTTACGACTGTTTGCTGAGGCGTACTAAGGTCTGCACCCTGCCGTGGCCTGTCATCATCCATTGACGGGTTGGGATTGCTTTTTCATATATATATATATATATATATATATATATATATATATATATATATATATATATATATATATCATTTTATTCTCCATTCAGCAATGGCGGCGAATGCATTTCGGCACTAAAAGCCTTCCTCGGCGCCCAACACTGCAGCATGTCCTGCACCAAATAACTCCTTCCTGCTTTAATGAAAGTGCTAGCACCTGGCGCTCCTCCCCCTAATACAATTGACACATCCTGTTGAGTCCGTGATTCAATGCTGGACAACAACTCCCAGAAGGCACTGTGTCGGCCCGACTGGGACGGTGGTGTGGGGGAGTGAGGCAGACGATAGGTCCATGCTGGCTGACAGGTAGGTGGTGGTAGGCTCGAGGCCCCAGAACAGTAGATAGTCCTATGTCCCCTTATACCGCTACAGCCAGAGCAACACAGACAGTCAGCTGGGCAGGGGCAGTCAATGCGGACTTATCACCCAATTGAAGTAAAATACCTCGCTCTCCCCAACGATGATCTGTGCGTCCTGGCGGTCATCGGAGAATATCGATACCTCGATCATGCCAGAAAGCTGCAAGCAGCAAGATGCCAGCTTAATCTCCGTGTCTCTTCGCGTAGCGTGGCCTTCCATACTGTGTCACTGGCAGGCACAGAATATATGGCAAAAATCATCCTTCAAAGAAGAACACGGAGGCCAAGGGGATTGCAGGTCAAACAGTTCGTTTTATTCTCCATTCAGCAATGGCGACAAGTGCATTTCGGCACTAAAAGCCTTCCTCAGCGCCCATGCACACATGTTTTTTCAAATGGAAGGGGGGCGCGCAGCTCCCCTCCTGAACTGATGTTGGCCACAGGGACTCCATCCCCTGGGGCCTGGTCTGTAGTGTGGATGCTCAATTTTACATGTTGAGGACCACGGGGTGCCCCAAGGACCCTGCCCCGACTGGTTCTCCACCTCCAGTGGGAGCCGGCTTTTTACATACAGCGAGCTGCTTACATGCTGCTACCTGTGTATAAAAAGCAAAGTGTGCTCCAATTTGAGCAAGCAGGAGCAAAACACTATCGCTGCTCAAATCAGAACACTGTTTGCTATGGCATTGCAGGAGCAGTGCTCTGCCATGCCATTGCAAACTGCAATGTCCTGAGGTGGACACCCCAGGACATTGCTGGAGCTGGCCCTTGTGGGTGGCGGTCCCCAGGGCCATGTATGTCTTTAGGAGGGAGGCTGTGCGTCATTCTGATTCGTTGACTAGCACCAGCTCCAGGGAAGTGGCGGTCCCTGGGCCTGAAAATGGCCTAGGGGTTGGGCCATTCGGCACCCCTCCCATTTCTTTAAAATACAGTTTGGCCCAGAGGAGGTGGTGAACTCCAGGGCTGGGGAGATCCATGAGGCCCCACCACATGAATATTTACAAGCCCCATGGAGGGATCCTCGGGGCACCAATTATGATAGACATGGGAGGTTGCTGTCCCCAGGGCTGCATGGGAGGCCATAAGCCCTCCCCTGCAATTGTTTTATAATTTGGCCTAATGGCTAGGGCGTTCGACCTCGGACCTGAGGAACTGGGTTCGAGTCTCAGTAACGACGCTGAACATCCTGTGATTCTGGGCAAATCACTTAATCTCCCCATGCCTAACAAAAATGTATGTGTATCCTCATGTAATGTAACTGGTGCTATGTAAAGCGCTCTGATACCCGATTCAGTTGCGGGTCAAGTTCGGGCTATATAATACTCTGCAAAAAAAATAAAAATTAGAGCCAGGGAGGTGGTGGTCCCCAGGGCTGCGTAGGGCCATGTGGACCCCCACATCTCATTCATTAAGTTTAGCCCAGGGAGGTGGTGGTCCCAGGGTGTGCGGGGGTGCCACACAGGCACCCTACACATTACTATATAAAGTGCCCACGGGATCTGGCCCGCAGGGGCCTTTATTTAACAATGCGCAGGAGGCAGTGCTTCATTTTTTTTTATTTTGCAGGAGTCGTAGATCCAGCACAACTCGGACCAAAAGGTTTTTAAAAAAATTTTGGAGCACTGGGGGGTCCCTGCCCCCCCCCCCTTAGAGGTCTAGGAGCTCTGGGTGTTTCTACCCGGATGTATGACGTTACAACGTATACTTTTACAACGCCTGCCATTACAACACATTTTTTACAACGCAACATCCATTACAACGCATTCCATTACAACGCATGCCTTAACAACGCATCTCTAAAAACTACCTTTACAACGCATTCCATTACAACGCATACTACCTTTACAACGCATACCATTACAACACATACCATCACATTGCATGTTTGGTAAGTATTGGATAGTGTAGGGGTAACATTTACTATTCTAACTCTGTGGGGTGCAACAGTAGGGTAAGTGTTGGATAGTGTATGGGTAAAAATTACTATTCTAACTCCAGGGGGTGCAACAGTAGGGTAAGTGTTGGATAGTGTAAGGGTACTATGTGTTGTGATGGTATAAGTTGTAATGGTATGCGTTGTAATGACTGCGTTGTAATGACATGCGTTGTAGTGGTATGCGTTGTAGTGTCATGCGTTGTAATGGTTGCTTTGTAATGGCATGGGTTGTAATGGATGTTGCGTTGTCAAAGTTTCATTGTAATGGTAGGGCGTTGTAAAAGTTGCGTTGTAAAGGTTGTTTCCCTTTCTACCCTGCCCCCTTTTTTAACCATTTTTCTTGTGACTCAGTTCAACCAAGTCACAAGATGGCTCCCAACACTTCCTGGTTTGAGGTGTTGGCAGCCAATCAGATTTTAGGCACAAGATTGGGAGTGGTTACGGATATAACGTGGACTCAGTTGTATATCTGAAAAATATTTACATTTCTCAGCAACTACTGAACGGATTTACACCATTTAACAAAAAAGAGTGCTTTCTGTACTAAGAGCTACCTTTCTGCTAAATTTGGTGTAATTCAGTTCAGCAGTTCGGACTGTAGCCGTGTCTAAAGTTTACTGTGAAAATTAACATGGAAAAAAAGTGTTTTGGGATGTCCCCCTTCTACTCGGCCCCCACTTGATGGATCACCCTGTTATTTTCATGACAGAAGCTGAAGTAAGCGTCAAGCTAGTTTTGAAAATTTCACAATGCTTCTTCAAAACGGCGCCCAGGTTATTGGCAAATGAAATAAAGTTCTCCCTATGAAAACTACATCCTAACAGGGTCGTCATGGTTAGGAAATAGAACTAAAAAATCCTTAGAAATTCACTGAAAAAACAAAAGGCTACAGGGACGTTATAGTTAGGCTCAGATTTCACTCTTACAAAACCAATGAAATTGAGCAGTTATAGTTACCGTAGCTAACTATAACATATTCCCCCCACAATGCCCTGTGTATGACACTTACATACCCAAACACACAGTTATTCACTTAATGTATATTAGAAGTAGTATCACTCAGTAGTAGTGCACCTAGTATATTAATTTAACTTTTGTTCTAGGTTAGTGTATACGTTTAACACCCATAAACTGTTAAAAATACTTATACTCACTTGAGTCTTCAGTAATGCCATTTGAGATGTCATCAGTGATGTCAGTCAACAGTGATGTCACTAACCATGTCATGAGTGATGTATTATGTGAGGTCATAAGCAGTGAATTTCAGAGGCGTAAGTTATAGTTAGCCCAGGTAACTATAACTGCCAAATTTCACTGGTTTTGAATGAGTGAAATTTGAGCCTAACTATAACATCCCTCTAACCTTTATTTTTTTAAGTGAATTTTTAAATTTTTTCAATTCTATTTTGTAACTATAACAACCCTGTAACCTTTGGTTTCTTAAGTAAATTTCAAAGGTTTTTCAAAATATATTTCCTAAGTATTATGTCCATATTACCTTTGCTTTTCTAAGAGAATTTCTCTGTTTTTTAAACTAGTAGTCATGTTTGCGGAGTGGTCGTCAAAGGGGCAGGGCCTCCGACCAGCTCTCAAGAATCCTGCTGTGTTGGACTTACCGGAGGTCACAGGAGGCCTTCTGGGCCCCCAAGAACCCACAGCATCCAAGAGGACCTCATTCCCCAACCAGCAGTACACCAGGAGGTGCATTTGCGAGTGGTTGGATAAAAGTCCTCTCAGTAATTACACTCTGTGGGAATTACTGAAGGTAACAGGAGGGCTTGTTTGCCCGCAAGGACCCTCAGCATCCAAGTGGACTTCATTACCCAACCAGCAGTGTGTCAGGAGGCACGTTTGAAGAGTGGTGGTGAAAAGAGGCATGGCCTCTGACCACCTCTCAGCAACCCTACTGTGTGGGAATTACTTGAGGTAACAGGAGGGGTTGTTTGCCCCTAAGGACCGTCAGTAGCAAAGGGGTCTTCATCCCCCACCAACAGTGTACTGAGAGGCATGTTTGTAGAGGGGTGGAGAAAGGGGGCTTGGCCTCCGACCACCACTTTGCAATCCCATTGTGTGGAACTTACTAGAGGTAACAGGAGGGGTTGTTCACCCCCAAGGGCCCTTGGCAGCTAAGTGCAACTTATCCCCCACCAACAGTGTGCTAAGAGGCATGTTTGCAGAGTGGTGGAGAAAGTGGGCTTGGCCTGCAACCACCTTCCAGCATTCCCATTGTGTGTGGCTTACCAGAGGTAACAGGAGGTCTTGTTAGCCCCTAAGGATCCTCAGCAGCCAAGGGGACTTCATACCCCAACCAGGAGCAAGCCAAGAGATACATTTACAGAGTGATGGAGAAAGTGGGCATGGCCTCCAACCTCATCTCAGCAATCCCACTGTGTGGAACTTATTAGAGGTAACAGGAGGGGTTGTTCACTCCAAGTACCCCCAGCAGCTAATGGGGACTTCATCCTCCACCCAGCAGCGAACCAGGAGGTGAGATGGCAGAATGGTGGAGAAAGGGAGCATGACCTCCTAACACCTCTCAGCAATTCAACTGTGTGGGACTTACTAGAGATAACAGGAGGGGTTGTTCACCCCAAAGACCCTCAACAGCAGAGGTGACTTCATCTTCCTCCCAACAGCATATTGGTGCAGAGTGGGGGAGAAAGGGGGTATGACCTCCAAACACCTATCAGAAATCCCAATGTGTTGGACATTTTGCAGGTAACCGAATAACTTGTTGTCCTCCGAGGACCCCTAGCAGCCATGGGGACTTCATCCCCCCACCAGCAGTGCACAGACAAGCAGGTTTGCAAAGTGGTGGTGAAAGGTTGCATGGCCTTTTTAACACCTCTAACCAGTCCCACCGTGTGAGCCTTCCTGCAGGTAACCTTTAGAAGCCAAGGGAACTTCATCCCCCACCAGCAAAAGACCAGGATGCCCATTGCTGAGTAATGCAGAAAGGGAGGGAGGTATCCAGCACTGTGCTGGTAGAATTTCGTTTTTTCTTTTTATTTAATCATATAATTATTAGGGAAGGGGGGGCACAATTTGGCCCCGGGGAGCCCATCCCGCTGGGCCAGGTATTTTTAGAATGGGGATGGGGGCCCACTCAACTCGCCTCCCTGGGCCGAAGACGACCTTAGGGACCCCATTCCCAGGTGGCCGGTGTTTTCTCTTTTTTTTAACAATTAAGGAAGGGGGGCCTCATGGCCCCCCGCCAGGCCAATTTTGTGGAACCTTCCAACTTTTTAATCACATACTCTGACTGTAGCAAAATTGACCAAATTTTGAGGCCACGGCTATAGTGTAGATCCAGAACCTTAGTGATCCCCCATCCATCCCACCATAGCCCACTGCTACCACCAACCCCACCCTTGACCCCCTTACCCCCTAGAGCCCCCAACCCACCCATCCCATACAACCCCCTTGTGTGGTAACAGGACCAAGGTCCTTGTGATGGAATGAGCTGATTCACCCATTCTCCCCTAGATCCCTCACCCCAACATAATTAATGACTGAGGGTTAGAGACGATTGTGACCCAAAGAAAAAGAGAAAAAGAAGAAAGCTACATGAGGGTTAACACCCCTAGCAATCGACTTTCCCCCGTCTTTAGACCAATAGCCCCATGGGAGGATGAGGAAGTAGAAAAAGCAAAACCCCCCAGCCTGCTTAACTATATGGAGCCCAGAAACTCCTTCGCCTGAATTTCTGAGAGGAAGAATTTAGTCTGTTGCTGATATATTATTTTTAATTTAGAGGGAAAGAGCAAAAATGCTTGTGTTCCCTTTGTCTGAAACAGAGATATTAGCTGGCGGAACTGCCACCTCCTCTCAACTGTTGCTGCAAAAATCTGGCCTGACAGAGAACTCACAATCTTTCCCTACCCTTTTTCTGCCGGATCTGGCTAAGTCATAGATCTTCTCTCTTGCCCAAAAATTGTTAAGACTAATCAACATTTCCTGGGGCTTATCCCCAGATTTTTGTCTCTGCTTGAAGTGGAAACGATGTGCTTGTTGCACCTCAAGCTGCCAGTCCCACTGCTTTACTTCTGGGAATACCTCAGAGAAGAGTTTGACGACAAACTGCCTGGTATCTCCCCCCTTGCGGCCTTCCGGGCTCCCTTGGATCCTAAGAATGTACGCCCTGGCCCTGTTCTATAGATCAGTCAACTTCCAAAGTATATCATCTTTTTGTGCGCCAATCGTGTACGTCAAACCGTTCTGAGTTGCCAGGGCATCCTCTAAATTAGAGATCCTCTCCTCAGCCTCTCCGATTCTGGCAGCAATATCAGAACATGTTTTGGTGACTGCAAATTGAATTTTGGACCCTGCGACACACCCCCTGCGTACAAACACTCTCCTGATGAGATTCTTCACAATGAGCCATAATGGTCTGGTAAATGACAGAGAGTGTGATCTCTACAGGGGGCACGTCCGGGGATTGATAAGAGGAACAGAGACCTTGGCTGAGGCGCTGTCCCCTAAGCCAGGTTGCGTAGAGATAGAATAGTTCCAGGACAACGAGCCGGATGAGCCTATGTCCTTACTTAAGGCCCCTTGATCTTTTGTACTAATAGCCTTGCAAACAGTGCGAGGGCCATGGGGTGAAACCTCATCATTGAGAACTTCATTAAGTCGCCAGTCCCCGATGTCGCTGCCATCGCCGGTCCATTCTCTATCTTGGTCTTCATCCTCATCTGCCGATGAGCCAGTATATTCAGATAAAGAATAAAATGTGTCCCTCCCTTCGAGCTCCCTAGAGGACTCATTAACTTCAGCTGGACAGGCAGGGAGAGCCATTTGTTCAGGGATGCTTACAGCAGCGACAGCATAACTTTGTACGACCATCTCAGGTAGAGGCTGAGCAGAGATAGATGCGCTTTCAATTTGTTGAACTACAGCTCACATATTTCCATTCAATGGGAGACAAAGCATAAGTTGTAGCACTCTAATTGCTGAACCGTCACCATCACTGGCAACTGCTGGGCTTAGCACACTGAACCCCTGTAGGGGGGGGTTTGACCCCGCTCAGATGAGGACGCCAGAACGGCACCCCGCTTGCGGCAGAGACACCAGAAGTAAACGCAGGGTCCCGGAGAATGGAAACAACTCCTACCAGCTGCAAGGGCACATCATTAACTGCTTTGGTGGCATTCAGATGTTCAGTTTGCCAGTCCCAGCATCAGCAGAGGTTTTCACCTTTCCAGCCTGAGTTTTAAAGAAAGCGGGTAAAGTCTGTTTTGACTTACCGCTCGGAATGGACGCCGCTTGGTTGTTGCCCGATTCTCCCTCTACAGTGGCGTCTCCTCTTTGGGCTGAATGTGGCGCCTTGCTTGTGCTGGAAGGATCCGCGGGGCTGTTGACTCGGGCTGCAGAGGATCGGGTCTTTGCCGAGGCATTCTTAGCAGGGAGTCTCAGAGTCATTTTGCTGTGGCACGACTTGAGGAACTGCGAGAACAGAGATATGCAGCACAGTAGAAAGCCGATCTAAGCCAGATCCTAGATGCGTTGCTGAATACAGTGTCCGAAAAATACGAAACAATCCTAAACATGGCAATCATTAACTTGCGGTTCCAAGGCAACTTGCAAGTCTTGAACCAGACTCTCGCAATTTCAGCGCCCCCAGCGGCTTTGAAAACTTAGAGGGGGTGAGTCGACCAGGAGAGAAACAACACCAGCTCACTCAGCCAAGCGCTCGGCCGCCATCTTGCCCCATTGTATACATTTTCCTACGGAAATTAACATGAAGAAAAGGTCTTTTGGCCCCCCCCTTATTCTCAGCCCCTGTGAGCATCAAATTATTTTTGAAAATTTTGCGAAGATTTATCAAAGGATGGCAAATTTGTTGGCAAAACATAAATGCTCCTTCTACGGAAACTAAATCCTAATTATAACTACCTACGTATGACTGCCAGCAGATTCACTGAATAAACCAAAGGTTACAGAGGCAATATAGTTAGGTTCAGGTTTCACTCATACAAAACTATAACTCGGGCCACTATAATGCACTGCTTATTATCTCACATATTTCATCACTCATTACATGGTCAGCGACATCACTGATGACACCTCAAATGACATCACTGATGACATCAGTGAAGACATCATCCATTGAATCTCTAACACACTCACTCACACCCCAATTTAACATTTCATACACACCATCCCCAGGGGCCTGCCCCTTAAAAAAAAATCTTTTGTAAAACGAGACAGGCCTGCTCATTTTTAAAAAAATTGTTTTTAAAAAAGCAAGGAAGGGGCTCCCATCCCCCAGTGCCTGGGCTCTAGTGGGGTACTTTGGTCTCACCCAAGGCACCCACATTTTCAGAAGGCTGTTCCTGCTGGCTCCCTGGCTCCTGCAGTAGCCCGCATTACTTTGAGACCCAGGGAGCTGCTAACATGCAGCACCATGGATCTCAAATACCTCCTTTGTTAATTTGGCCCTGGGGCGGTGGTGGTCCCCAGGGATGCAGGGGCAGGTGGATCGTCCCATGCATTTTTATTTAATTTAGCCACAGGGAGTGGCAGCCACTGTGGCTGCGGAAGCCATGTGGCCCCCGCATTTGTCTCAATTAGCCTTCGGGGAGGTGGTGGTCACCGGGGTGCAGGGACGTGCAGCCCCTGCATTTATTTTAAAAGACTTGCCCAGGGAGGTGGCAGTCCATGAAGCTGTGAGGGGGGCAAAGCCCCCTATGCATTCATATTTAATTTAGCCCCAAGGAGGGGGCAGTCCCCAGGGATGCAAGGGAGGTCTGGACCTCCCCCATGTATTTTTATTGCATTTAGCCCTCGGGAGTTGGCAGTCTTTGGGGCTGAGGGGGCCCCAGTGTTTGTCTCAATTAGCCCCAGGGACGTGGGGGTCCCAGGGGCTGTGGAGGAGGCCATAGGGCCTCCCCTATACTTATTTAATAGTTTGCCCAGGAGGATGCGGCGGTTTCTGGGATGCGAGGGTCATGTGGGCACCCTGCCTCACTATTGTTTGCCCAGGGGAGGTGCCAGTCCCTAGGGCATGGGGGTGGTACAAGGGCAACCCTCCACATTACTACATACTCTTGCCCCGGGCCTGGCCCACCCAGTGTTGCTTTAGGCACAACATCTAGAAGTCAACTGCAAGTCTTTATCAAAAGCAAACACCGCCATTTTGCTTTCATTTACATGGTGTCCTTCTTCTACTTTTCTAAATATGCTGGTCATGGTACTTGAGTAATTCAAATGTGATGTTTACATTTATAAACACGCGTCGATCCATATGGAGAAACACTATGGTAAAAAGGAACTGTTCTACAAAAGAACTAGCATAAAATCTCCATGGAATAGAAAGAAGATTCCTATCTTGTGTGTATCCTCCTAAAGTGTTGGAACAAACTGAAGAGCAAACCAAGAGAGTGCACAAACAGACTAGAGGGAACAAAACAATAAGAAAGTGTTAGATCCTTAGGGTTATTATCCCAAAGACTTTTTGCCTTTAACTCCTGCTTTTGCAGATTCTTTCTGTTGGCCATAGAACTCTGAGCACTTTACCACTGCTAACCAGTGATACGATGTATGCGCATCTCCCCTAAACATGATGAGATTGGTGTATACCTGATTGACATATTTGATTTACTTGTAAGTCCCCTATAAATTGGTATACCGTATATGCAGGGCCTGTTCTTCAAATGCTACTAGTGGGCCTGCAACAAGTCTTAAACTCGCCTTTTAATACATATAAGTCACCAGCAGCGTACCTGACTTTCTGCCAACGGGCAGTGCCATGAGGGAAACGGCGGCAGGCACAACACGCCGGGAGGCTGCAGGAGGCGTCCCAGGACAGCGGACCACACTCCCCAGCAACCTCTTGGGCGGCAGCACGCCCATGACGCGTGGAGAGCGCCCGGAGGCGCCAGTAAAAGCCTGATCCCCCGGGAGCCCAGAGGGGGAACACCAGCAGCGTACCTGACTTTCTGCCAACGGGCAGTGCCGTGAGGGAAACGGCGGCAGGCACAACACGCCGGGAGGCTGCAGGAGGCGTCCCAGGACAGCGGACCACACTCCCCAGCAACCTCTTGGGCGGCAGCGCGCCCGTGATGCGTGGAGAGCGCCGGAGGCGCCAGTAAAAGCCTGACCCCCCGGGAGCCCAGAGGGGGAACACCAGCAGCGTACCTGACTTTCTGCCAACGGGCAGTGCCGTGAGGGAAACGGCGGCAGGCACAACACGCCGGGAGGCTGCAGGAGGCGTCCCAGGACAGCGGACTACACTCCCCAGCAACCTCTTGGGCGGCAGCGCGCCCGTGACGCGTGGAGAGTGCCCGGAGGCGCCAGTAAAAGCCTGACACCCCCTCTCGCTCCGCGAGATGCGCGCGGGAGCGCCCGGGGCTAAGCCCGGGCAAAGGGCGGGCCCTCTGAGGCCCTCAGAGGTCATCAGGGGTCGGGCGGGCCACCCCTCTAACATTTACCTCGAAAGGTGAGCGTTCCGTTTGGATATTAAAATGGGCGATTGTAACGCTATTAGCAATATAACTGATGTACTTACCCAGGGCGTTGATACCTCTGTCTCTCTCATTACATCTTTTGAGACATTGATAGACACTGCATTTAATGAGATCGTTGAAACTGAGAGGAGGTTTTCAATGGGTTCACTTACTACAAATCAATTAAGTGTAACAAGCAGTTTAAATGGAAACATGCACATAATCCCTGAAGTTATCGTGGTCAAACCATCACATCCTGCTGTCAGTGTGCCCATTGTCCTTGAAGACGAAAACACTGTCACATATATAGCTCCAGACCCTGCCTCTTTATTACCAACTACTGAGGTCATTATTGAGGTCACTGAGAACACTAGAGCTAAGCGAAAAAGGGGCCCAGTAAAATTAACTTACAACAAAAGGAACCAGCCCCTTAGGAGTGCTTACCAACCAACACCACAAAGTATGTGGAGCAGGGGAAAGAAACAGAAACAAATTCAACAGACAGTATCCGTGCAGGACCAATCTCATCTGGGTGATGTTGTAGTAATAAATAACAACGCTTCAAATTCAATATCTATTTCCACTCAGACTGAGTCCCCCAATGCAAATAGTTACTACTCTAAATCAAAAGGGAATCTCATTGAGACCATTACGGATACAATTTTTAAGCAACTTGAAGGTCAAATGATCAAACAATTTAATAATATTTTTAAAAGACTTGACAGGCTGGAAAACTTAATCAAAAATGATGATGCCAAGAGAAAAGGTACAGCGTGTTTGGACAAATTAAGAGTGGAACGTCTGCTAAAAGACTTGAAATCCACCACCCGTACGCTTACCAGTGGTGACCAAATTACCAATAGGGCTAAGGAACCACAGGCTGCTACTAATTTACCACCGATTAAAACATCTGCAGTGACCAAAAGCATAAGAGGAAGTAATCCGCCTAACTCTATGTCTAAATCTCTTCTACCCTCTAATACTATTACCAGCGCCCCTGATTCCTTGACTAAATCTTCCTCCCCTCCCAATGTTGTTATCAGTGCCTCAATGAAAAATCATAAAAGTAACCCCGCTACAGGCACCACAACACATAAGACTTCTACGAACTCCAGCCAGCGTTACAATAAGACCCCACACAAAGACACCAGGCCTGTCAAACATCAAGGCCCTGCCTTACATCTTCCACCTGAGGCGTGTCCTTATGTCTTAGTTCTAGCTGGCATCCCACCTCTCAGGGAAGGGCAAGGAGAATCATGGGTCCAACTGCATAACAAGTGTATTAACTGGTTAACGAAGCATAAGGGGGTGGGGTATGATATTTCCAAAGAGATCATATCTACACGCCGAGTAACTTGGGTAGGTCCTCTTTTTAAAAACATTAATGGGGACTGTATCGTAATCAACTTCAGGAACTCGGGCACCGCAAAATTTTTGTTGAATAAAAACTCTGTTCAACATGGCCCATCTACTGTGGTGACCCCTTTACCGTTAAATTACTTTTATCGTCCACCACACAAAATGATGCAGCCCCCACCTGTATTCCCATTACACAACAGGTTCTCAGTGTTCCATGACTTGGGAACACTGGACTGACTGTCCCCTACCATTGAAGAACCTGTCTCTGTGTGTTTTGCCCTTGACCAGACAGTGGAAATATTATCTGAGGTACCTCCGCAAATAGCCAAGACCTTTGCACCTAAAACATCATGTGAACAACAGGGGCATATCACAGCAACATCTTCCCCAGGAATTGACCAGGGCCCTTGCCTGAGGCTTGATAATAATCTGTCAATCCTTAGCTGGAATATCGCCGGCCTGAAGGCCAAGATGGAAATTACCTCTTGGAAGGACTGGGTCAATTGTCATGACATATTAATGTTTCAAGAAACCTGGTGTATTGATGAATTGTTGTTTGAGGGGTACAGCTGTTATAATAGGATTGTTTCAGCCCCCCCCTTTGGTCGTCCTAGTGGGGGACTATCTATCTGGGTCAAAATATCTGCAGAAGTTAAAATTGACATACTCCAAACAAATTGCCCAAGTTTCATGGCATTATCATATACTCAAATGACAAGGCTATGTTTGATCAATTTCTATAATAATGACTTTTTGTCCCAACCTAATCGCAATTTTATTCTTTTATTTGATTTTATCGATGGGATTATGGATGGACAGAAACACGGGAAATTTGACGGTATCTGTCTAGGAGGGGACTTTAATGCCCATATACACTCGAGAAATCCCCCATGTAGAAGGGGTACAGAACTGTCAAATCTCCTTGCAACTAGAGACCTTGTAAACTGCATGGAATACGTTGGTACAGAAACCAGTGCCGCCCCATTTCCCACTTTTATTGGCCATGGGAGCGGTACAACAATTGATTACGTTTTTGTTTCACCTCCTGTCGCAAATGCTTTAACTAAGGCTGAAGTTGTATGTAAACTCTATAGCGACCATTACCCTATTGTTATTCACCTACTTCTTCCGAGGGGTAAGTGCCCACGAAATGAAATAGGTGCAAGAAACCTCGAGGTTTCAACTGATAAATTGAGGGTAATTTGGAGGGGCGTGGATAACAGGGGAATCCTGGCAAAAATCATTAAAAAACATCCAGTTCTGATTGAAAATTGTCTCACTAGTGATGGCCACGGGGTTAATATAATTACATCATTCACTGAACTCTGCTCTGTAATAAAAGGTGAGATATCCAGACCTGCTTCGAGTAAAGCTGAGGAAACACCTAGATGGTTTGATGCCTCCTGTTCAAAGGCAAATAGGAAGTTGAGAGCTGCCCTAAAAGCCAAACCCAGGGACATCCCCCAAATAAGGTTACTCAGAGCAGAGTACAAACTTACCCTACGAACCAGATCAAATGAACTGCTTAAGATCCACTGGGGTTCCTTGGCACGCTCGGCCGAATTGAAAGACACTACTGGGTTTTGGAGGGAGGTAAAGAAGATAAGATCTATAGGTTCAAACTTAACGGCAATTAACTGTAACATCACCGGACCTACGTGGGTTGAACATTTTGCTAAAATTTATGCCACACCCGACAACCCCGCTATGACCCTCCTCCCCTTAAGCCCCCTCAACATCTCTGCGTCTGAGGTCGAGGATGCCATATCTGAAAGCGCAGGAAACAAAGCGCCCGGCCCTGATGGGCTCTCAATTGATCAGCTAAAGTGTGAGCCTGACTTTTGGGCTCCACTACTATGTAATGTTTTTAATAATTTAACGAATGAACAAATCCCAGAAACATGGTCTTGTAGTACAATCGTCCCCATTTTCAAGAAAGGCGACAGGCTGGACCCTGGGTGTTACCGCCCCATTTGGTTAATCGATAACACCTTGAAAGTTCTGGGGCGGGTTATCTTTAAAAGGATTAGAACCTGGGCGGATGAGAGTAAGATCTTACATCCCAGCCAGCTCGGTTTCCGCAGCAATGTTGGTACGGTGGAACAATGCTTGAACCTGAGTCTGATCATGGCAAAAAATAATATTGCTAAGAAATCCCCTCTATATTTTGGTTTTATGGACTTAAGTTCTGCATTTGATTTTGTTAACCGTTCTCGCCTATGGTCCACCCTTCTTGATTATGGTTTGGATGATTACTTGGTCCACTTTTTAGCTTTTTTACATAGCGACCTAAGAGCACGTGTGCGTATAAACCAATCTGGCGAAGTTTCTGACGACATTAGCATAGGTAGGGGGGTCAGACAGGGGTGCGTGCTGGCCCCCCTCCTCTTTATTCTTTATATTAATAATCTGAGCGGCTCACTGAGTATTTTAACTAAAGATGTACCCCATGTAGATGGAGTCCCCATACCTACCCTTCTTTACGCCGACGACGCGGTCCTGATGGGCCGCACTCCAAAGGCACTTCGCACTTTAATCTCAGGATTTGTCCTTTTTATGGCCGATTTAGGCCTGACCACTAATTTTAAAAAATCCCTAATCATGAGTTGTGGCCCCAAAAAATATAAAATTGCCGAAATTAAATTAGGGCCAAATGTTTTGAAAAGCACTTGCACTTTTCCCTATTTGGGGCTGCTATTTTCAAATACTGGTTCGTGGCACGCACATGTATCTTATGCTAGGAACAAGTTGGGTAAAGCCATAAATTGTGTCACTTCCCTGAGACAACCCAACTATGCGGATGTAATCACACCACTAGTTAAGATCTACCAAACCCAATGTATCCCAACTGGCACTTATGGCGCCGAGGTTTGGGGTTACACAAACTGTACCCATATCCAAACGGAAGAAAATAGGTTCTGTCGGAAGGTGCTGGGTGGGGTCATCTGTTCCCCTCACTATGTATGTCACAATGAACTAAACATCTCATACATAGAAGACTTTGTAAGATCTAGACCAGCACTCTTCTGGCTAAAGATATGGATTAACCCGGCTGCCACTCTGACCCGTGATATAATTTTGGACTGTTTAAAATGTGATAGGGCACACTGCATACCATGGTTAAAAGCGGTAAAAGATTGCCTTGATAGTGTAGGACAGGGTTTTTTGTTTACTTCACCCAGTTTAATAAATCGCTCCCATAAGACCGTTATTCTTAGGGCACTATATCATTTGTATAGAGAAGAGCGGGAAAGGAAGAACCTGTCTAAATGCACTGTTATAAAATATATGGGCTATTCTGAACTTCACACTAAACATCCAGGCCCTCCATACAGGTATTTATGCTTGCATCTTGGCAGATGGAATAGGAGCTTACTGTTTCGCTTCCGAGACGGGAGTATAGTAAATTTACTAAACTTCCCCTTGGGTTACAATAAACACCTAGAAACCCTGAATTGTCCATGTAACCCTAACATGAAACAGAGCCTTATGCACTTTTTGTTCTTCTGTGGTTTTTATAAAAAGCTTTCCGCTCACTATTTAATGCCTTACTGTAGAAAACATGAACTGACTAGCTTTAGAATAGCATTGAGGTCTTTCTTATTACTGGGGTCGGATGAAGTAATATTCAGGGTGAGCTGCTTCCTCAAAGCTGCCGTTAGATCACGAGCCACTTTACATATTGATGTATAATATTCGCACATTGCACTCTTTTATGCACTTTAAAATTTCTTTTTTCAACATTTTGCTTCTTTGCACATTATTAACGTGGACCTATTAATGATGCTGTCATTTTTCATCCATTTTTAAACTATGTTTGTTAGAATTCATTTTTAATTGTATATAAAGCTGTTTTTAGCAAGGAGGGACAATCTGTGTGTGAATGCGAAATTGAAATTGATATTGATTGACCGGTCTTAAATTTGTTTGCCAGATGTCATACTTTTGTACTGTATTGTTTTGATTGCATTCTGTCTGTACTTTTATGGATGTTTTTTATTCCGAATAAAGATCTTTTGACTTGACTTGACTATAAGTCACCCCTAATGTAGGCCCTGAGTAACCCTAAGGGCAGGGTGCCATTTAGGGCAGGTGTGCTTAATCTTTACATGTCTTGGCAGTGACAACCCCAAACCCCCCAATTAGTTTTTCACTACTGTGAGGCTTACCCCTCTCAAAGGCTAACATGGGAAATTTCTTAATACACTTTTAGCTGTGAATCATGATCAGCTAGGTGTAGATTGTTCACGTTTCATATCTTGGAATGGTAATGATAAATAATCCTTGCTGGTGAAGTTGGATTTAACATTACTGTTTTAGCAATGCCACATTTAGGAAGTAGATATTTCTCAGTGCCTACTGCTCTGTGAGCCTGACAGCCTGTCTCCAATATACGTCTGGGGTGGGTGACCCCTACATATTGTGCATTCCCTCTAGACAGCTCCCTCTGTCCAAAAACATCCAGACTCCTGCAGGACGTGAGGAGCTGGCATGGATCGCAGGGACCTTCAGTATCCCCTGCTTTCTCCAACTAAAATGATTGGGTATCATAGGTGAGACCAGACCACCCAGTATAGAGGACAGGAGCTGGGGATGGGGTACCTGGGGCCAAATTGCCCTCTAGACAGCTGCAACACAGGAATGATAGGTGTGTCTAAGTGCCAATCTACATACATCAGCATTCTGGTAGCCTTGCCTGGGTAGGATGGAAGGGAGGAGTAACGCTTCACTTGAATAGGCTGTGTCCTGTCTCCACAAAAAGGACTGATTATCCCCCACAGACAGGAAAGAGTAGAAGGGAATACTTGTGCACCTCAGAGAGGTTTTTTGAAGTTACCCCCACATTAAAGGTACTTTTGGGTATAAGTATTGGGTCTTTGACCCCTTCAGACACTACTGCACTTGTAAATGAAGCTCTGAAGAACTGCTGTGCTGCTTAGAGGGATTAACTGGACTGCTGACCTGGAAGACCTGCTTTTCTGTTCATTGCCCTGTTGCCTGCTGCTTGCTTAGTCTGCTGAATGAGAGCTGGACGCCTTCACTCAAAGTGATCTACAAGGCCTTGTTGGCTTGCCTCCTGCCTCTTGGTGCTTGAGACTCAGGGATATCAAAGTCTCTAGCCCTGCTCCTATGCATGGCTTACTGGAAGTGGTCTGGATACTTTCAACACAGATTTTGATGCATCTCCTGTCTGCATGTAGCAGAACTATCACATCAATCCAGTTGCAGGAGTAAAATCAGCGCATTGCCTCCAAACCAGCTCTTTGCTTCCAGAGACTGACGCATCAGACAGCATATTACCACCGCTGCAGCTTGGTGAATCGACGCATCCCCTGAACTGAGGGACAGAATCAGGTGCATCGCATGACGTCTTTGGACTCCGGCACCCATTTTCAAACTGAATGCAGAAGATTGACTCATACTGCACCTATGGAACTCAACAGTAATGCAACTCGCTGTTTGTGACCAAGAATGGTACTTTGTTCACCAAGGCCTACATGGGTCCTGTAGCTGGCAAGCACATAATCATGGTCAGCCCGAACTTTGACTTTGCCCTGGTCCGGTGTGACCTAATGTAACCTTTTTAGAGCTACAAGCTCTTTATTGCATTTATTCTTTTAAAATTCAATATCTGAACTTCTACATATTGGATTTTTGCTGTTTTAGTCTTGTTTTGTTCAGAATATAATAATTAATTTTCTTAAATCTTTGTGGAATCTTTTTGTGGTGTATTCATTGTGTTACTGTGTGAGTGTGTTACACAAATACTTTACACATTGCCTCTTTAGATAAGCCTGGCTGCTCTATGCCAAGCTATTAGAGGGTGAGCACAGGTTATCTTTTAATATGTACCTAGTTTACCCTGACCAGAGCGGGGGTTCCTGGCTGGCTAGGGTGCATACCTAAACCAACCAGGAATCCCATTACTAACATAAAGTTATCAGAAAGAAAGGATAAAGGGGATAACAAAAGACTCAACATCTCCTACAACAAAGTCCAATTACATATGGTGAATTTTAAGGAAAGATTGGCATTTGTTAATTCATGATGAGAATTTGAAAATTCAAATAGGGGCATTTCCAAGTCTAATATTTAAAAGAGTGCCCTCATTATCCAGAATCTCGACAAATAACCATTTCTTCCATTAATGAGTTGAAGGATAAGAAAGGGAGATTTTAGCTAGAATGTGAAGGAAACAACGGTTTCTGGAAATGCAGTAAATGCAAAGCTTGAAAACATGGTGTCTCACATAAAGAATATGTGATCAATAACCGGACATATAAAATAAGAAAAAGAATTGCATGCAAGAAATTGTTTTATAAATATATATATATATATATATATATTACCTACTGGCGGTCGCCAGTAGGTAGTTATAGTTAGGATTTTTTTCAATGTTAAATCTCAAAATTCTATTTGGAATAACTTTTGCGCCCGTTGATGAATCTGCCTGAAAATTTCCTGAAAATGGCCTCGCGGCGTTCCGGTCCTTCCCTGAAAGTTTGAGGGGGGATACGTCAAGCGGGGGGCGAGATAAAAGGGGGGTCCCAAAACGCGTTTTCCCCATATTAATTTCCATAGGGCGGTCGATTTCACTTTTAGCCCGAACGGCTGAATGGATTTCCACCAAACTTGGCAAAATTGTAGGGACTGTTAGCCCGATGTGCCTTTGCTATGTCTCAAGATATGTGCTCCAGTGGATTTTGAGTAATTTGGGTTCAAAAAAATATATATATCTAGAGCAGCGCTCCGGTACGCGCACCGGCACGCGCACCGGGCGCGACACGCGACTTGCGCGCAGAAAGCTGATTGGCTCTCAGTTGTCTGTAAACATTCTAAACAGTCCGGAGCGGCCGCCATCTTGTCTATCGGTAAAATCTAGTCATAAGAGGTGGCAAAAACAAAGGGTGGAAATGACCATAAGGGGGCAGAGTAGACCCCCCTTGACCCCCTAGGTTTGATGTGGGGGCCATAAAAGGGCCCCGCGGAGCAAAAAAAAAATAATTTTTTTTTTGATTTTCGCGGGGTGAGCGCCCGGTACGCGCACCGGTAAGCGTACCGGGGAGCGTACCATGGGGAAAAAGAATGACAGTTTTAAAAGTAGCTGTTTAAAAAAAAAATGTTTTGTTGTTTTTTTATACATACACATACATATATATAAATGCATATGCATATATATATATGCATATATGTGTATATGTGTGCGTGTAGAGCGAGGTAGAGAGGTAGAGGTGTAGAGGTAGAGAGGTAGAGAGGTAGCGGTAGAGAGGTAGAGATTAGTAGAGAGAGAAGAAGAGAGAGGTAGAGAGGTAGAGAGTAGAGAGTGAGTAATAGAGAGTAGAGAGTGAGTAGTAGAGAGTAGTAGAGAGCAGTAGAGAGAGTAGCAGAGAGTGAGTAGTAGAGAGTAGTAGAGTGAATAGTAGAGTGAGTAGTAGAGAGTAGTAAAAGTAATTTACAATCGTTCGGAATATCGGTGTTTGGGCAGATATGATCCAGGGACCCCCAGTATGCAAGGGGAATTAGTCCCCCCTCTACAAACGCGCCAGTGGCCTGCATTGCAGAGAGGTGTAACAAGGGTGTGGCCTCATTACACTTCTCTGCAATGTAGCTCCCTCGCGCATACTGGAGGCTCCTGGTGGACCAGTTGACCCCAGGGACCCCCAGTATGCAAGGGGAATTAGTTCCCCCTCTGCAAACGCGGCAGTGGGCTGCATTGCAGAGAGGTGTAACAAGGGGCATAGTCTCATTACACCTCTGCAATGCAGCCCCTGGCACATACTGGAGGTTCCAGGTGGGCTAATTGGCCCCCAGGGGCCCCCAGTATGCAAGGAGAATTAGTTCCCCCTCTTCAAACATGCACGGGGGCTGCGTTGCAGAGAGGTGTAAAAAGGGTTGTGGCTTCATTACACCTCTCTGCAATGCAGTCCCCTGGCTCATACTGGAGATTCCTGGTGGGCTTTCAGGTCTTATATAGTTAGGAATTAGCATTAAAAAAACCTTTGAAATTCACTGAAAAAACCATAGGTTTCACACCAGTTATAGTTAGGAATTAGCATTTAAAAAACCTTTGAAATTCACTGAAAAAACCATAGGTTTCACACCAGTATAGTTAGGAATTAGCATTTAAAAAACCTATGAAATTCACTGAAAAAACCATAGGTTTCACACCGGTTATAGTTAGGAATTAGCATTTAAAAAACCTATTAAATTCACTGAAAAAACCATAGGTTTCACACCAGTTATAGTTAGCTGGAAATTTTACTGATATAAAACCATTGAAATTCCCACGTTATAGTTAGTCGGACTCACTATAACTTGCGCGTGCAATGCACTGCTGATGACATCACATATTACATCACTCATGACATGGGGTCAATACCAAAGAATATAAAGATGGATTTAATGACACAGTTCATCCAATAACACAGGTATTGACATGTAAGACCGACCATGCGGTGTACGTCCTACAATGCCCTTGTCCGCTGATGTACGTGGGAAGTACCAAGCTACCTGTACATCAGCGAATCCTCCAACATCTAAGAGCAATCTCCAATGGGGACAATACTTATCCTGTTGCCCGCCACTATCGGGAAGTACATCAAAGCAACAACAAAACACTTACGTACTTCGTGATAGACAGTGTCAACACAAACAGGCGGGGGGGTGACAGGGAAACCAGTTTGAGAAAACTTGAGACAAAGTATATCCTCATGTTAAACACTAAGACGCCATCAGGTTTAAACATCACTGAAGACTTATACACATGTCTACTTTAAATATGTTAGTACTCTGAAACCTAGGATGTTACTTCGTACCCCTTTTGACAACACAGGAAATATCTGGGCTGGGACAGAAATTTGCATCAATTATGTACATAGGATTACTTAGAGCATCCCATATCGGTCAATCAGGATACTGCAGGATGTTGCTGCAACTGCTAACTAACAGAAAAATGAATAATAAGATATGATAAAAAAGATAAGAAATGAGAAAAAAGTTTCAAACAAAATGATAAGAAAAACAGCAAAAAAGATATAACACAAAAAAAGTACTTACTATAGGAATAATATTATCTGGGATTTTCAGCTAACAGGTCCTTATTCCTGGGGCTGGGTTAATGCAGATAGAATAGGTATGATTTATTTTGCACTTTATATGTACTTTATATTGCACTGAACTTGCACTTTATTAATGACATGGAAGTAAATATAGATTCTGTAAGTGTAATTTGATCCTGGGGTCAGTTTTTGGTGGTGCAGGGGGATAACACAAAAATTAAATTCATTGCATTGCCTCTACATTAAAAACACGGTAACGTTTACATTATAAATCTGCTTGGATTTGCACTTGTTCAATTTAACATTGGATGTTTAACATCAAGACATTTTCTGGTGCACTGAGTGCAAATAACTTAAATGACCATACGGTTATAAAGCACAAACACCTTATTGGTGATTATGTAAATATGTAAATATGTCATGATATGTAGATATATGTAAATAATATATACTAACAGGTATAACTATGAACGTGTTTTAATCTACTTTTGTATTATGAAGTATAATGGGGCAATTTTCTATTATAGAGTGATTCTCACATTTTTGTATTTAACCCATAAATAATGAATTCAAATGTATTTTAACCACAATGCACCAGATGGTATTACACCATGATATCAAGTGTAGAATGTACTTTGTAATTACAACCTTTCATTTTATCAAGAAAAGTATGTTATGCAAATCACAACGGAAAGTATTTCTTCCATGTCTTTCACCATACCGAGCATGTGATCACAAACTTTTTTCTAATGGCTGCTCCTTTAAAAGAACGGCTCTAAGATTATGACACTGTCATGTGAACAAGGCTCCTCGGAGCCGAAACGTCATGCGTTGTGCCTGCTCAAAATAAATAGTTTGCACAAAATTGGACCGTGTCTGCGTCTCTCTAAGGTGTGGGAGAACACCGCACCTGTGTGGAAACTCGAACGTGGATTTCGTGGATATATATATATATATATATATATATATATATATATATATATATATATATATATTACCTACTGACGATAGCCAGTAGGTATATATAGTTAAGATTATTTCTCTATGGAACTTTTGAAAATTCTATGTCTAATAACTTTGGCGTTTGTGGACGGAATCGGCTGAAATTTTCAGGAAAATGGCACATTGTGTTTCTGAGCAGCCCCTGAAAGTTTGGGGGGGGTTCGTCAAGGGGGGGCCGAGAAAAAAGGGGGGTCCCAAAACGCGTTTTTCCCATGTTAATTTCCATAGGGCGTTTGGCCTCACTTTTAGCTCGAACGGCTGAATGGATTTGTACGAAACTTGGAAAAATTGTAGGGACTGTTAGCCCGATGTGCCTTTGCTGGGTCTCAATATATGTGCTCCAGTGGATTTTGAGAAATTAACGTTTTAAAAAATGTAAATATCTGTGACAGCGTCCCAGATAGTGCTCCAGATCGCGTACTTTTCGCATCACGGAGATTTGCGAAGCGATGCTGATTGGCTCTCCGGTGTCTGTCAACATTCTAAACAGTCCGGTGCGGCCGCCATCTTGTCTCTCTGTAGGATCGAGAGACAAGAAGAGGTGAAAAACGAAGGGGGAATTTAATGAAAGGGGACAAGGTAGACCCCTCTTGACCCCCTAGGAATGATGTTGGGGTTATTAAAGGGTCCCGTGGGGAAAATAAAAAAAATTTGATTTTTCACGGTAGATGCGGTTCTCGGTTCGCGAACCGGGTCGCAAACTAACGGCTGAATGGATTTGCACGAAACTTGGCAAAATTATAGGGACTGTTAGCCCGATGTGCCTTTGCTGGGTCTCAATATATGTGCTCCAGTGGATTTTGAGAAATTAACGTTTAAAAAACAGATATATCTGTGACAGCGTCCCAGATAGCGCTCCAGATTGCGTACTTTTCGCGTAACGGAGCTTTGCGTAGCGAAGCTGATTGGCTGTCCGGTGTCTGTCAACATTCTAAACAGTCCGGTGCGGCCGCCATCTTGTCTGTCGGTAGGATCGAGAGACAAGAGGAGGAGAAAAACGAAGGGGGAATTTAATGAAAGGGGGCTAGGTAGACCCCTCTTGACCCCCTAGGAATGATGTTGGGGTTATTAAAGGGTCCCGTGGGGCAAAAAAAAAAAATTGATTTTTCGTGGTAGAAGCGCTTCTCGGTTCGCGAACCGGGTCGCAAACTAGTAGCGAAACGTGAATTCGCAATTTTGTGTTTCGATTTCATTAAATTACTAGGTATAAGGGGGTACGGGAGACGTATCCTGACCCCTTTTGTTTTCTGAGGGTGGCTGAGGAGGCTCATATATGTTGATACATGTCTTCCAGCGGCTGTGCGTGAGCGTTTTTTTTTTTGCTGCGTGACGTCTGTTAACGTTCGATTCGATGGAAATCAGGAAGTGTTGACCGCCATTTTGTCACTGCGAGTAAATATTTTATTTGTTATAAATAAATCATTATTGATAAACATTGTCTGCGCCATCTTGCCTTTTTTGCAATGCCACACTTTTGTCGAGCACAGCAGCCATTTTAGATGCCTTGACCAGACCCACTGTCTGCACCCTCGCAAGCATCTCCCCCACGCACTGGTCACTCCCGCTCTCTTTCTCATGTATGGGCTAGAAACCTCCTCCCATCTGCGCTGTTCTTCTCTGAGAATCACACCCTGTGCCCGCCCGACACCTGCCTTTCACCCTATTCACTACCGCACCCTCTGACACTCCTCTTCCTCTGTGTCCGATTGTCCAGGCCCGTCCCAGGCTATCACCTAGCCCTGCAGATGTAGTTTATGGCCTCAACTGTAAAGAATCACCCCTCTTCAAAGAAGTTACAGTAGATCAAGGCCCCCACCCGATGAGATCCGTCACACTACACGCGTTCCTGCAATCTGATAACCATCCTGTATTGTGATTGGAGAGGGGATTCTCACTGTGAGGGTGTGTGGGACCGAGCCTGAAGCGGAAGATTCCAGGGATGCCTTTTTGTACATCAAAGTCTTCACAATTATGTGTCACATTAAAAATATATAGCACTCACAAAAAAGTAGAAGGAAAAAAACACTTTAATAACTTATAAATATATACATCGCAACAAAAACAGTAAACACCTTAAAACATTTTTTATTAAAACAGAAGCAACAATGGTCAGTAGCGGTCTGTTGTGCGAATAGTCCCAAGGCAGCATATTTACCTAGAGTGGTGCTGTGTAGGACATTCTGAATGGAAATTAACCAGAACTATAACCATCTACTTCCAATAATATAACTTTTATGCCCAAATTACGCAAAGATTTAGCTAATCTGCTAAAGGGGGGAGTCGCCATTTCTTTACAATAATCAATAATGAAAAATCAACATCAATAGGGTTGTCCGTATTCCCGATGCAGCACTATAGTGCAACATACACAGCACCTGGGGTGTCAAGAGTGAACAGGTCCTAGCTGCTTAACCAATGACTGACAAATGCTATATTAAACACTTACTATGTATAATACTTGCGTTCACAATAGTTTTACTTTACAAAACAGAACAAAAGATGTCCCCTGTAAGTAAACCCATATTAGCTGTTTCAGTTATTGAACATCCTAAGGTTTTATGACATGGGGAACAGTAGTGATATCCTGGGCGGGTGATGGAACTGGGTTTGTTAATGGAAAAACATCTACAGAGAAAACTATTGGTAAATTATACTTCTCCGGAAATTTAAAACTCACAAATGTTTCATTTGTGTAATCGTTTTATGAACATGTACATTAAAAAACTAAAAGAAATGCCAAGAACGTCCCATGTGAAAGTGAATTTTATCTGGCAATTATTTTCTTTTCCTTCTCATGAAAAGAAAGTTAAAGCCAGGTTCGTTACCTGCCTCATCTGCAAAAAAAAAACTCTCGAGAGGGACCGAAAAAAAATATTGCTATGGTAATCATACCATGCATCGGCACATGGAGAGGTGGCACCCTTTTAATTATTCTAAAGCACAACTTCGAGATTTGGGGGATAACCCCCGACCGGCAAAAACATCCACCAATGACTTAGCAATAAGTGAGTCAGAGGCAAGGGAAACGGTCCCAAATCTACAAAAGAACTTTGGGCAGATGAGATTGACTTGTGTAGCATGTGGAAAATTAATTTCATGCGGAGAGATCAGTATTACTTCAATAAATACAGTAATCAATGATGCATTAGAACTTAATATCAATTCATTTTCCGAACGTGTAATCAGTACCTGTCCCATGTGAATTCATTGTTCGAACGTATAATCAATACCCATCCCGGATCAATTCATTGTCCGAACATATAATCAGTAAAAAGTGCGACAAGTGCGACAAAATCATATTGATAATTCATTGTGAGCAAGTACCAAAAGTGTCGACAATTCTAACCTTCAATAAATACAGTAATCAATGATGCATTAGAACTTAATATCAATTCATTGTCCGAATGTGCAATCAGTACAAGTCCCATGTCAATTTATTGTTCGAACGTATAATCAATACCCATCCCGGATCAATTCATTGTCTGAACATATAATCAGTCTTATCCCATATCAATTCATGTGCTAAAAACTGCATACATATCTCATGATATCAAGGCTGAGCAATCGGGGCACAATAGTTTCATTTGTACCGGCGCCATTTTGGGTGAGGTCAGGAAGGTCCAAGTATAGTCAAAATGTCTCCACCAACTCGTGGTTGGACCGGGACCTCTTTCGGCAGTCTAAAAGTTTTCGTTGAAGGGTAGTAGAGGGGACTGGCGACATGAACCATCAGTCAAAGAGGGGTGGGAGGCAAAAATCTCTCCTACCGGGTCATACTGGTGTCCCACTGGAACTGATCAAGTTGGTAGTCTTGCAGGATTTTGGTGATTTCAAGACTGAGGCCGGCGCCGGCATGAGCGCGCCGACGTCCCGCGGCTACGTCGTGGTCGTTCCGTGGGTGATCATGGCAGTCATTCCCCATCGGGGGTCGGGGGCCCCTGTGGCTCTTATAGAATCTTCAAAGTTGAGGAGAACGTTTCTGGATGTAGGACTCATTTTCTAGTTGAACTCAGAAGCGCCGTTGCACCGCAACAGTGGACGAGACCCCCGCTGGGTGAGCAGAGCATCATTGCCTCGCAATAGTGGACGAGACCTTTTGTCGGGTGAGTGCAGTGTCGCTGCATCGCAAGAGTGGAGGAACCCTTTTGTTGGGTGAGTGGAGCGTCGCTGCATCGCAAGAGTGGACGAACCCTTTTGTTGGGCGAGTGGAGCGTCGCTGTATCGCAAGAGTGGACGAACCCTTTTGTTGGGTGAGTGGAGCGTTGGGGGTGCAGCTGAGGAGCCCCCACCTGGGGGGGGGGGTGGGAGAGGCTTGTTCGCGCCGCCTCTCCCTCCCAGCGCACCCCACGCCGACACCTGGCGTTGATATCCGTGATGTCCGGACCAGGCGATAAGAGGGGGGGGTCGGAGGCAGAGGCAAGACATCCCCCCCCTCGTGGCCTGCAGGGCGCCGCTTCAGGCCCGAACGGGGAGCTCATATCAAGCCGGGGCCAGACCAGGAGATACGAGGGGGGGGGGTGTCGGTGGCATATGCAAGACATCCCCCCCCCGTTGTCGCAGTCATTATCTAAGAAAGAAGAAGAATCCCGTCGGCCTCGGCTCCTCTCCTGGCCCACCTTACGGGATGACCTCCCCGGCCGACGGCTGCCAGCAGGACCCGCCCTACACGTGCCGAAGGCCTCGTCTTCCGGATGGGCGTAGCCGCGAACCTGTGTCACTTCAGGAGTTTCCGGAATGGAGGTAGGTATCTGCTGATTTGTATTTATTTCATGTTACCGTTATTGGGCGTGGCGGGCGGTGGGACAGACATGCTTGGAGCAGTGGGGGGGTGGCGGAGCCTAGCTACCTTGTGGCTGCCGTAACGTCAAGCTTGGCTTCTTTCACCATTTTCATGTTTCTTATTTCTAGCGAAGTCAAAAACTCATCAGAGGCCTACTGATTTTGTTCGATTTCTTTCCTTTCCTTTTCAAGTGTGTTTCATGCTAAACTTTCTGTTTAACAGGATACAGGGATTACTTCGTATTTTACATATGTCTTCTTTATTAGGGGTTCTCTCCGGTTGAGTCAGATGATGTACCTCTAATATATGGTCCGGGTGGAAGTAGTTTCTCAATCAGTGGGGAGTGACAGATTACAACGGGGGACAAAGGTCCGCATTACCCACCCTTCACTACTTGTAAAGACTAGACAGAATATTTCTATTCCACGTTATTTGCAAACAGAGAGTACCTCGAAAGAACTATTCCTTGAACAATAAATTTCCAGCCAATCAATCAATCAGGCATGACGGATTACAACGGGGGACAAAAGTCCGCATTACCTATCCTTCACTATCTGCAAAGGGAGACAGAATATTTCTATTCTTCTCTGTTTGTAGACAGGGAATATCTCAAACAGCAATAATCGATAAAAAAAATAGTAGGATTATAACACTTTAATAACTTATAAATATATACATCGCAACAAAAACAGTAAACACCTTAAAACATTTTTTATTAAAACAGAAGCAGCAATGACAACTAACAGTAGTGATATCCTGGGCGGGTGATGGAACTGGGATTGTTAATGGAAAAAGATCTACAGAGAAAACTATTGGTGAATTATACTTCTCCGGAAATTTAAAACTCACAAATGTTTTATTTGTGTTCTCGTTTCAGGTCAAACGGATTGTGGGACAATGTTCACAATGGAAGAGTCACCAAAAGGCATTTGGATTGATGTTGCAGCAGGCTGCCATGTATATAGTTATTTAATAAAACGTTTCACCCTGTTACTTTGCTGGTGTGTTGTAGATATTTATAATATTTGCATAGGGTTTGTCGTTATTTTGGGTGGGGTGGGGTGGGCGGCGGAGTCGAGCTGTCTTGCAGCCATCATGGTGTGGAACTAAGTTCATCTTACTAGTTTCGTATTTCTCATGAGGGGTTGTTCTTAATGTTTCTATTTTAGCGAGGTCAAAAACAGATCCCATTAGTGGCCTACTGATTTTGCTCGATTCCTTTTGTTTTTTTAAACTTTTTTTCACTATCTGCAAAGACTAAACAGAGTATTGCGACTCTGTGCTTGTTTGTAAATACAGAATGAACCAAAGAGAACCAATTCTAAAACAGTAAATGCTTGGATAGCAATCAATCAAATAGAGAGAGAAGCAGGCACGACGGATTACAACGGGGGCAAAGGCCTGCGTTAACTACCCTTCACTATCTGCAAAGAGAGAGTACTGCTAAGAGAAAAGAGGGGGGGAGGGGGGGCAGCGTTCAAAGCACATCAGCGTGCATAAACACGACAATGTTTTTACCTATCATGTACTTGACATTTGACAGCATTTGATATTTGGTATTAAAAAAACATTGAAATTCACAGAAAAAAACATAGGTTTTAGGCCATATATAGTTAGGGATTTGCATTTACAAAACCTTATTTTACTCGCATAAAACCATTGAAATTCGCATATATAGTTAGATGCGCTAACTATATATCGCGCACCCGCAATCCACTGCTGATGATGTCACATATTACATCATTCATGACATGGTCAGTGACATCACTGATGACATCACTGATGACAACTCAAATGACATCACTGATGACAACTCAAATGACATCACTGACAACATCACTGATGACATCAATCATGTGATAATACGATCAACCTCTTCAGACTCTAATATAACCTTAGATACACTCAGAGTAAACAGACACTCACAGACTGTCACTCATCCATGGAGTTACTCACACACCTAGTCTGTCATGCACTGAATCAATCACACCTCCATATCCTCAACTATACAGTTATACACACCTTACTTATTCAAACATATACTAACACATATTTACTCTTTTATACAATCCCTGATACAAGTTCACAATGATCCATACAGCCACTCACACATTCACTGGCTCTTATACACAGTAATTTATATATGTGAACTATCACATGTACTGTGTTTTACATATGTACTTACTTTGACATTTAGCACTGAGATATCCATTCACTCACCAATACACTCGTACACAGTCAACCACCCATACAGCTGTTTCCACATGCAGTTTTGAACCCATAGATCTAGTGAATAAACTGTTAACACATGTATGCACAAAGTCACACACCTCCCAGCCACCCCCACACACACACTCACTCTCCCATACAAATACTTGGGCAACCAATCAATAACCCATACAGTTACTCAGATAGCTACTGATCAACACATGCAGCAGTTCATAGAACAACAGATATAATGATGCACAAATTAAGATAGTTTAGTCACTAACCCATGCACTCAGTGAGACACATTTAATCACTCTCTCATACAGTCAGTCATGCACCTACTAAATCCTTCATCCAGACACTTATACATCCTCTCATTCTTCAATATGTAAGACATATTTTAACTTTACAGAAACACACAGCCACTGGATGATGTCATCAGTGATGTCATCAGTGATGTCATCAGTGATGTCACTGACCATGTCATGAATGATGTAATATGTAACATCATCAGCAGTGGATTGCGGGTGCGCGATATATAGTTAGCGCATCTAACTATATATGCGAATTTCAATGGTTTTATGAGAGTAAAATAAGGTTTTGTAAATACAAATCCCTAACTATATATGGCCTAAAACATATGGTTTTTCTGTGAATATATATATACATACATATATATATATATATATATATATATATATATATATATATATATATATATATATTCAAGCGAACTCGCCCCAAAATCCACAGAGACTGCACAAATTCTGCACAGCTACGGACAGACGAAGAGAGGAACCCAGGAATGGTGCCAAACAAGTGTGATTTTATTTCAGCTCAATCTCGCTCAGCATGCCCGCTATTACGCGTTTCGACAGTATCCACTGTCTTGATCACATGATGTGATCGCAAAGTTACATGGGATTTTATCCATTTAGTCATAGACACAAAAGGTGGACTAGATTATAACCACCACATTTAAAACATCGCATTTTTTCAAAAGGGTACATGGAAACAACAGAAGGACTATCGTTATTTTTGTATAATCCAGTTCCATCTTGAATATAACCCATAGTGGGTAAATAAACTGAAGTATATACATGTGCAAATACGCAAATAAATAACATGTACAAAAAAACTTCATAAATATATACATATAAATATATAAATATACAATTCATTTAAAACCATTGTTAAATTTCATGATTTACAAGAGGACAATGTTTCGCCAACCCTTTTTGAAAAAACGTTCAAAGAATGTATCCCAAGTGGGAATTTCCAATAAAGTGTCATGTGCTGTATGTAAACAAAGACCGTATGTAAACACACATATTAGAAAATATCCAATTCCCATCTTGTAACAAGGAGCAGCCATCATCGCAAAAATTGTAAATAAAGAATATTATGAAAGTGATTGAGTGCAAATATCTCAGATTCTTTAAAAAGGGAAGAGCCCCTCCCTATTTCATAATCATTAATCTGACAGATGTAAATACACGGCAACAACCAAAAAATGCAAAACAATACTATTGGCTGTAAATTTAGTAATTCATGAATTTGGAACAGTCCATTCTAACAACCAAACAGTATGATTAAGTCAAGCTCTGGTATAGGTGCACCTCATTTTCTGAAAAGAACTACAAACAAGTGTATAGGTCCTCACTGGCGTTCAGACCTCCAGGGGCACGACTGTTAAGTTCTAAGATGTACCTAGTTTCAAGTACCCTGAGCAGCCCATCCCTATTACCCCCTCTCTTCAGGGGTGGCACACAATCTATAACAAAATAGACAAGATGTTTGGGATCACTCCCGTGTACCGCCTGAAAATGGCGTGCCACAGGGTAGGCTTGTTCCTTATTGGTGATTGCCCTCAAGTGCTGCAGTATTCTCCTGTGAACCGGCAGCCGGGTACTCCCTACATACCTAAGTTCACAGGGGCACTGCAGCACATAAACGGCAAACTCCGTTTTGCAAGATAACTGTTTAGTTATCAGAACTGGATCTTCCTTGAAAGGAATGAAATAACGTGTTGTATTGCATCCGTTCTTACAGGCTTTGCAGCTGGAACATTTCAGAAACCCTTTCCTCAAATTCATAAAGGTCTTAGATGTTGGGGGTTCCAAATGATTTTTCACTAGCCTGTCTGACATGGAGGTAGATTTCCTAAAGGAAAACTCTGGCCTTCTGCCCACTGAACCCCCAATAATGGGATCCCCCGTCACTAGGTTCCAGTTACGGCTGAAAATCCGCCTGATTTCCCTATGTTGCTGGTTATAAGTAACCACGACTCTCGAGCTATCTTTGGGTACTGTATCTGACTCCAAATCGTTCTTAGATTTGGGCGCTAGAATCTCTGCCCTGATCAGATTATTGGCTCGTTCCATGGCCCTAGTGACCGTTTTAGCTGAATATCCACGTGCCAAAAAGCGCAGACGGCTTTCATCCATAGCTCTAGTGCACTGCCTCTCATCACTACAAATTCTTTTGATGCGAAGCATCTCCCCAAAGGGGATGCTCTGTATCAAGTGATGCGGGTGCTGACTTCCTGCGTGCAAAATAGAGTTGCCAGCAGTTGGCTTTCTATATAGTCGTGTTGCTAATTTACCTTCATGTACATAAACTTCTATGTCAAGGAAGCATAGTTGGGTTTTACTCATAGAGGATGTAAATTCCAAGTTCAGATCATTTCTGTTTAATTTTTCTACAAATTCCTGGGCCTCCAGCAAGGTACCCTGCCAAATGAGAAAGAGGTCGTCTATATACCTCAAATAGACTGGTACTTTCCTCTCCATGATGGCCTGATGCTGTACCATGAGGACCTGTGACCTCACTGATGACATCACTGATGACAACTCAAATGACATCACTGATGACAACTCAAATGACATCACTGACAACATCACTGATGACATCAATCATGTGATAATACGATCAACCTCTTCAGACTCTAATATAACCTTAGATACACTCAGAGTAAACAGACACTCACAGACTGTCACTCATCCATGGAGTTACTCACACACCTAGTCTGTCATGCACTGAATCAATCACACCTCCATATCCTCAACTATACAGTTATACACACCTTACTTATTCAAACATATACTAACACATATTTACTCTTTTATACAATCCCTGATACAAGTTCACAATGATCCATACAGCCACTCACACATTCACTGGCTCTTATACACAGTAATTTATATATGTGAACTTTCACATGTACTGTGTTTTACATATGTACTTACTTTGACATGTAGCACTGAGATATCCATTCACTCACCAATACACTCGTACACAGTCAACCACCCATACAGCTGTTTCCACATGCAGTTTTGAACCCATAGATCTAGTGAATAAACTGTTCACACATGTATGCACAGAGTCACACACCTCCCAGCCACCCCCACACACACACTCACTCTCCCATACAAATACTTGGGCAACCAATCAATAACCCATACAGTTACTCATATAGCTACTGATCAACACATGCAGCAGTTCATAGAACAACAGATATAATGATGCACAAATTAAGATAGTTTAGTCACTAACCCATGCACTCAGTGAGACACATTTAATCACTCTCTCATATAGTCAGTCATGCACCTACTAAATCCTTCATCCAGACACTTATACATCCTCTCATTCTTCAATATGTAAGACATATTTTAACTTTACAGAAACACACAGCCACTGGATGATGTCATCAGTGATGTCATCAGTGATGTCATCAGTGATGTCACTGACCATGTCATGAATGATGTAATATGTGACATCATCAGCAGTGGATTGCGGGTGCGCGATATATAGTTAGCGCATCTAACTATATATGCGAATTTCAATGGTTTTATGAGAGTAAAATAAGGTTTTGTAAATACAAATCCCTAACTATATATGGCCTAAAACCTATGGTTTTTTCTGTGAATATATATATATATATATATATATATATATATATATATATATATATATATATATATATATATATATATATATATATATATATATATATATATATATATATATATCTCAAAAGTCTTCAAAACTTCCACCACGGCGAAATGAAGAGACGGACCCCACAGCTTCAGGCAAGGCAATGTTTTTATTCTTGCAACCTTTCAAGGATGACGCGTTTAAAGCATCAATCAATCAATCAATCAATCAGTGACACTTATAAAGCGCGCTACATACCCGTAGGGTCTCAAGGCGCTGGGGAGGGGGGGTGCCGCTACTGCTCGAACAGCCAGGTCTTCAGCTTCTTCCTGAAGGAGAGGTGGTCTTGGGTCAGGCGCAGGTCGGACGGGAGGGAGTTCCAGGTCTTGGCGGCCAGGTAGGAGAAGGACCTTCCTCCTGTAGTCGCTCTTCGGATGCGGGGGACGGCGGCGAGGGCGTGGTTGGCTGATCGGAGGTGGCGTTTGGGAGCGTAGAAGTTGACTCGGCTGTTGAGGTAGCTCGGGCCTTGGTCGTGTAGGGCTTTGTGTGCGTGGGTGAGGAGGCGGAAGGTTATTCAAAGTGCTCTTGATCACACACCGAGCACCGCGTCAGGTTTGCTTTTTAAACTTTTCATATGCCATCTCCTTTTGTGAGTCACATGACTACTTCCATAGACATTGAGAAAATACTATAAACGGCATTCTCAAGAGCATTAAATCAATAATAATGTTTGTAACACTTTACCAAAATACATTACATTGTACAAAACAAAGGTCATATTGCCTGATCTTAAAATTGCAAGATAATAATTAATTTTCCACCTCTTGAATGCTGGTGCCTGTATAGAAGTATTACATTAAAATATTACATTAAATTAAAATGACTGGTGCTATAAATATTTATCTTTATAAATACCTATATACATTTAAGAATACATCCGTAGTAACTCTTCATGATATCTGCTTAATGCGTGACATATGGCTTTGCTGTAACTATATAAATAGTCATGGAACATATGCTTATAAATGTATGTGATACCTTATCGTACCAATTCCTTAAAGTCTGTATGAAATATGCAACATACTCCCTTGATATACATACTATATACAATGTTATATTTACATCATATCATTCAGGCATTGTTCCAAATATTGCCACCGCCCGGATTTTAAATGAACACCACCCATCATATAATTGATTCAAATAATTAATTATTTTGATCTATACTTCAATTTTTAAACAGAGCTAAATATAAATTAACTATAATATCGCCTTTGTTCCATGTCTTGCTCCCTTTTCATTATAGGCTTTCTCCTGTTCTCTCCATGAGATTATGTGGCATTTGCTTATATTACAAGTGCAATAAACTGTGATACCCTCTAACTAATACCTACAGGGTCTATTTATATATCTAAAAAAATCAAGATACTCAGACCTTTCCATATTGATCCTCACAAAAAAAGAGAAAAATTGTATGTACATTAATTTACAAGTGTTGTTTTAAAACGTTTTTGTGTATATAAACATAGTCTGGTTTGTGTCGGGAATTTTTTAGCCAGATGGATATCAATACTTATAAATTTAGACTATATCTCATCCATAAGTTTGTTCATCAGGTCATAAATAATCGCTAATAATTTCATCTATGGAAACAAAGTATCAGTTAAAGTTCAAATGAAAATTCATGTTCTTATAAAAATCTAATTACATTCTATAGAAAGTTGTGCAAATCTTCTGTTGTGTTTAACCCATTAGGGCATTTGCTGTCCAATTCTACAATGTATTTTGTCTCCTTTCTCCTTAGTATCTTTTCCCTATTTCCTCCTCTTCTGAGGGGGGCCACTGCATCAATTACAAAATACGTAAGGCACGCTAAGTTGTTGTCATGTGTGGATTTAAAATGACGTGCAACCGGATAAGCACTGTCGTTATTCACGATTGCCCTGAGATGCTGCAAAATCCTGACGTGCACCTGCAGCTTGGTGCTGCCCACATAGCGTAAGCCGCAGGCGCACGCCAGGACATACACAGCATACTCAGTCCAACAGTTGTAATTGCCTTTGATAGCAGTCTGAACATTTGAGAAAGAGGTATCAAAATGGGTAGTGTTTGTCCCAAATGTACACGCCCGACAGGTTGAACACTTAAAAAATCCATCTTTCATTTTTAACCAGGTACTGCCACTACCTACATCAGGATTTGCTTTCACTAACCTGTTGCGCATGCTGCTATATCTTGATGTGTCCATGTGAAAATCTGTAAATTGGAAACACAACACGTCCTCTGCAAAAACGTATTATGGAACACTCAAGGGCTATCAAAAATAAGAATATTACTTACCTCATGGCAGGATCACTATAAAGCCATCCATGATGGCGAGGAGACATTTCTAAAATATTGGGGAATAGACATAAACGAGAAGGTCTTCACTCTGCCACTCTGTAGCAGTTTTTAATAGGGGAACTCATTTGCAGTTGGTGATAACCCCTGAATGAATCAAATGAAAGTTTTCAGAAAATGTATGCCTTCAACTTGCTGCCATTTAATCCTATTCATTTTCCAGAAATATGTATGAATGAATAAATAGTTGATTGTTTCAATTACTTAAAATTGATAAAATTTCAAATCACAGAAATACATCAGTATATCTCTTACATATAGTTACAAACAAGATAGGAAAACAAGTGTTCTAGTTAGCAGCGACTGGACTGGTGCTGTTTTCATAATACATTCAGTTAATTTGCAGATTGTCTGCAGTCTCAATAGGCCCTATATCTCCTCTTGATTTAATAAAAATAAATATTACATTTATTTAATTGCCAAATCCTTTGGAGTATTCTCTGACAGAAGTCCAGAGCTTCTTTTCTTGTTGAGATCCTGTGCCTTAAGAACATGATTTTCAATAAAGTGATCCATGCTGTTAAAAATTGTGAACAGCAGCAAAACAAGTGCATCATGGATTCTCTCCTTTACTCACAGAACCGGCAATTGGCTATAATGGGTACAGTGTTCCGGGTGGCTCTGAGCTCATATATTGGAAGTACTGTGAGTTTTGCTCAAAGAATTTGTGTTCTACACTCTCTTCTTAAGGCCACTTTTAAATATAGCTTCATTTTCATGCCATATGATCCTGCAATCGAGGGTGCATAAACGTCTGATTGCATTTTGGCCAAGTCTGCCTTTCGCAAGAGGGAAAAGTTTGTTTTTTCAAGGTGATTTTTAGTCCTGAGGGCGAAACTGGGTAGTGAACATTGATACCAAATTCACGTTAACTTCCTTAACTGCAGCAGTTAAGTACAAGGACCAGGGATTATCTGTGTATTTTGAAGCTTTCCTGGCAAAGGGACTTTTAAGGTGCCTATATTTGCATAATAAATTGAATGATAGTATTTAGAAAATGATACCTTGCACTCTACTTCTTGTCCTGTCAGGCCAACTCAAGACTTAGCTGGGATCGTCATGTGTGTTTAGGCAGACTAAAGATTCTTCTATATGTCATACCCTGGAGTTTATCCAACACTGAGGAAAATGTCCCTGGGTGGGCTTTGTGCTCGTAGGAGATTGTCGGTGATAGCTTTGCTTTGATGGTCCTTATAATCACTTCTGTTGATGGACTGTGTAACTGTCTGTGTAGCGCACACAACATGAATGTTAAAGCTGAGTTTTTTCTAGTGGTGTGTTTTAAATGCAAGTTTGGTTTGCCATTTTTAGGGAACCAAACTCCTAAATAATTATATTTTAAAGTATGTACAATGTTTAGGGGGTCCAGCCTCCAGTTTTGTGTTGCTTTGCTCTTGTGTTTCCCAAAGACGATCACCTTCACCTGGCCAGCATTTGCCACCACTTATATGTTGTCTATATATTGTCTATATATATTGAATGAACCACCTTTAAAATGGAACAAGTGGAAGAAAGTGTTTCCAAATTATGTACTAGTGTGTGGCCCCAATATAGGACTGGAGCTTTACTACAGCTTAACCTAGGAGCAGAGGGGTAAGAGATATTGGAGCACTTACCTGAAGTGTGTGCTAATGAGGCAAGAGGACTCAATGAATCAGAAATTAGTATGAAAAAACAGGATAACCATGTTTTACCCAAAGTAAGCACGATAATGAAACATTATCACTTTGGCAAGAGGGATCAGAAAGAAGAACAGACAGTGGAGGAGTTGTGTCAGACCTATAGCCGCCCGCGCATGCGCATTTCTCGCGAGAAATGCACATGCGCGGGCGGCCGCGCATGCGCATTGGGATGGCAGACGGCGGCGCAAAAGAGAAGAGGGAGCCCCGGGACGCCGCGGACCAGGTAAGTGCCTTTTAATTTACTTCTGTCATATATTTACATTTAATATGGTATTTAGGAGAGGGCGGGAGGGAGGCGGGTGGCGGGCACTACGCTCCGTCCACGGAGCGTGCGTAGTGCTGCCTACTACGCCTACTCAGCAAAAAGTGGAGTAGGCAGCACTACGCACACTCCGTGGGCGGAGCGTAGCAGTACGCCCAGGGTTACTCGTAATCAACCCCTAAGTTGGTCTGGTGAAAGCATTCATTAGAATGTGTACTGAAAAGCTCCCACAAAATTATATTTTATTATTGATAAATGATTGCTTTCTTTATCAATGATTATTTTATTTGTTAAAAAAGATGAACACTGCATTTATGAATGCATGCAATGTTTATGACTGTTAAAATGAACAGCCCAGAAAAATAGAATTCACCAATTAAGTGGGATAAAATCATTTAAAACTCATATTTCATCTTTTAAAACAATTGCAGTTTGTTTAAAAAGAGCAATATATGTTCTCGGAGACAACTGTGCCAATAACTGTTTTATGCTGCTTAATGAAAAGACGATGAAATTTAGTTTAGTTCTAAAACCAGTGAGGGAACATGTTTCACACGAATCTCTACGGTTTTGAAATGCATTGCAACTCTATCCATTATCATTCGAAACTCAGTAGACAACAACAATTTTGTTGGACATTCCATCACTAATGCCACAATTTGGAGTAAAACTAAACTAGACATTATCAAACAAAGGGGCATGATGTACTTTGCACTGAGGATAGGCATTAGTGATGCAGGTTTGGACAATGAGAAATAAACTTGTTTTCTTTTTTTAGAGTAGGGTTCCTTTATTTGATGACATTGTGGTTTCTATTTTGGACAACAGTGAACATCTAACGCCTAAAACGTAAATTTCAACGAATGAAATTTGCTTAGCACTGAAACAACAGATTGTTTTGTGTGAAAATATAATGTCTTTGTTCTTGTAATTGGAAGCACTGAAATCATTTGGGACATTGTCTGCAGTTCTACAATACTCAGCAAGCCCATGCTGGTTGCAGTTATAACAGATGACAAACAAAAAGCTCTGCCTGTGCAATGGAAGCTTCCCATGGAGTTTCAAAGACGCTCATAAATCTTATGCAAATTACGGCAAAAAAACGATTCTTTCGTTCAGTGCCTCAAACGGACATACAACAATCAATTAACATGGGCAAAATATTCTAACACGATAATCTGCCATTTTAAAATGTGAATATGTTCATCTATTAGTGATTTTAAAAATGTAAATGCTGATTTAGGCAATTAATTTTTATTTGTAGTATCTAAGTGCACTAGTCTGTGTCAACACGCCTTAGAAATAGGTAGACAATCAACATTTTTTGTTCAAAACAAGATTTGTGTCATAACTTATGTGCTAAGCTGTCAAACTAAAAAAAAAAAAATACGCTAAGTACTTCCACTAAGAAAAATTAATTTGCAAACAGCGGTTAACAAATAAAAATGAGGCGAATTTCGCGTAGGTGGGAGTGAGCCGAACAGAATAGTGTCGACATTAAGGTAGGGGTGCAGAAAAAAAACACTTTCCTTGTTCCATTAGGGTCCATGCCACCCTTGTTAACCAATGTTTGCATTTGAGACGCACTGAACATGTACACACATCATTAGTACAGTCATAACTTCAAAAGCCTTGAGCATGGTCTCTGCCAGGTCATTAATACAAATCCTGAAAGTTTATTTGGATACATTGTGTGCAGTTCAAATTATGTGGTCACTCCGCTTGTTAATTTGAGGTTTCACAAGCCATTCAGGGCCATTTTAAGAATTTTTGAGGTCTGAACAAGATATATTTTGGAGTCATGTTCTGAACAAATTTAAATGTATCACCCATTTTTTGCCCGTTCAAGTGCTCATGATGCCAAACAATTTTGAACTATATGTAACATTTTCAGTAATTAGGCCACAAAAAAAGACAAACTTTTATGCTTCCTGGCATCAGCAAGACAAATATTTCCAAAAGAAAGCTTTAAGAAGCATTGCCCAGCGCAAGATCGTTTTGCACTTGCATTTAGATTCTAGCTGCAGCAGGGGCAATCAAAACACTTTTCCACAGGTTTTCTCTATTTCTTCAAATAAAATCAGATCTTTTATCCTTTAATGCTCTTACTCTGCCTTGTCCCTCCAGTCCTCTTTCAGTTTGTACACTTCTCTGGTTAGATGTGACATTTTGCTCTGCAGAACAGAAATGGACGGGAGCAAGAGAGGCATAATGGCTGAGAGATACGTTTGCAAAAGAGGCTAAGTAGATGTAGGAGAGATACAGGGAGGTGAGGAGAAAACAGAACAGTAACTGGCAGAGATAGATGTGAAGTAGGAAGATATGATGGAGAGGTAAGCACACAGAGTCGTAAACAGGTGAGTGCTTGACAGACATGTCTAAAGAGGTGGGGTAGATAGAGGTGTCTATAAAGAAAAGTGAAGTAGGCAGATGTGAGGAAGAGACAGAAGAGATAGAGAGGTGAGGTGGGTGCATAGAGATATAGACAGAGGGGGAGAGAGAAGGGTCATGAGAGAGGGGTGTGATAGATATGATGAGTTGATGATATGGGAGAAATATGAGACAGAAAGTTGTGTGAGGCAGAGAAAGTTAGATGGGCATAGAGAGGGGTGACAGAGGTTGTGAGAGACAGTGGTACGTAAAGAAGTGATGTACAGAGAAGGGTGGAAATTTAGGACCTGATTACAATGTCTGGCTGATGTTGCCGCAGTCCTGACACCGACTACACTCCGGTCGGCGGTCCCAACACCACCATTATAATACGACCACACATGGTGTGGTTGCATACTCCCATTTCATTTTGGGAGCTTGTGCTACGGCCGTATTACTGCCATAGCACAAGCTCCCATGGAGAAATTGGAGATTCTGTTAATCCCTGCACCCCGTGGAAGGCATCTGCCTAAGGTGCGACCTCGGCCCTCAACTGGAACCGGTGGAGGAAAGGAAGCTCTGCTTGGTGCCCCCAAAGTTGTTTAACAACAGTCTTTCCATGTCGGAAAGCATGACAATGAAAGCACGTCAGAAACTGGCAACACAATCATGATGGCGGAAATGCCGTCCTCAGGGATTATGCTGGCGCTTATGTCATTGTTATTAGGTGGTCGGAATTGAAAGCGGAGATATTTGGTCAGAGAGCTTTCTGACCGACATCATAATCGGTCCCTATGTGATTTGTGAGGTGGAGAGAAAGAGATATATCAAGATAGAGAAGTAGTAAGAGAGAAGTAGAAGAATGTGAGGTGGAGAGGCAGAGAGACAGACATGGTAGTCAGAGGGAGGAAAATAAAGTTAGAAAGAGTAGGAGAAGAGAGGAAAAGCAGGGTAGACAAGTTAGAGAGAGAGATAGATAGGAGAACAAGAGACAACTGATGAAGTGGAAGAGAGGTAGAGGGAAATGTAGAGAGCTAGGAGACAGAGACAAGTAGGCAAATATAAATTCTGAGGTAGATAGAGAAAGGAAGAGAGGTGGGACAGAGAAAGGGGTGAGAGGGAGTCTTCTTACTGCCCCTATCAGTTTATTAGTGGGTGCTTGAAAATTAAGGCCTTGAACAAATGCCCACTCTACCCACACCTTAAAACATCTCTGTACCGATCCTGGTATTGGGGTATACCTGTTTGGTTCAAATCACATATTTAAATATTTATTTGAAAAAATAGAATGAATGGATGCACAATTTCTTTCAGTTAAAAAATCATATAAAAGAACAATGATAATATTGAACACATTTCTATACAGTTATTTCTATGCACAACTATTATTTCTGTTTCAGTTTCCCTTTACTCTTGGTGTTTTCTCCTTCACGCTCTGTTGCACTGATACTGTGAATAATCAAGTTAGTCAGAGCAGCAGTGACAGTGTATATTATAGCCTTATAGCCCGCCGTAGCGAGCTATACCGGCTATTAAAGGCCAGCTGAATTGTTAACGGCCCGAGCCGAAGAGGGACTTTAACGAGACAGCTGGACTTTAATTGCCGGTATAGCCCTGCTACGAAGGGCTATAAGGCTATTAGAACATTCTGCCACTAAAGGGCAGAATGTTCTAACAAATTAAACAAAGGGTTCTCGAAGCTCGAGGGGATATAAATCCCCTCTAGCTTCGAGAAGCCTTTGTAGAACATTGGAATGTTGCTCTGCCGGCCTTTACCGGCCGTAGAAGCAGGGAGCACTCCATTGTCTAATATAATTTAGGATTTCTGGCTAAGCTTATTAGTGGTTTGAAAGGTATGCATGTTTTAACTGATTTTAGTTCCTGTATAGCATTCAGTAGCAGTAAATGGTATAAACCAATACCAGCAATTCACCCCGTAGGAGCAATTAAGTTTTTATTTGTACCTAGACTTAAGGAGCCTCAAGAATAAGATCAAAATCTTCCCCAAAAACACTATTGCATAATAAATCGTAGTATCACTGTGAAGATCTAGTGAACTTCTTTGATAAACACATTCTAAAAATAAACTGATCTATTGCTAACAACACTCAACTATTATCTTAGTAATCACCAAGTCTGTCTACACTACAATCTTCTCTGGCCTCCCTGCATTCCATTAAAAATCAAACCAAAATCAAAACTCTCTCCTATACACAGGGCTCCATGGCCATCTACATAAATTAAATAAACATCTTCTCAACTCTTTAAGTAGAGATCACTAATTTTATCAATGTTTCATGTGACAGGGACATTGTCCACAACTGAATGAAACAAGCATCTGCGACCCTACTTGAAGAAGTCACTGCTAGACCCCTACTTGCTTTGGAGCTACCAACAGAATTACATCCTTCTGTATCCAAGAAACGTTTTGCAAAGATATGTTAGTAGACACTTTAAGAGTATATAAAACTGAACCTCATCCTGTGTGATCACTAAGGGCCTGATTATGAGTTTGGCGGATGGGTTTCTTCATCACAATTGGCTTAACGATGCCCTGAAAATAAGGCTAAGTCCCTATCACTGGTGAACAACCGTCACCACAAAACTGTCACCCTGCATGTTGATACAACGAGGTTGTTACCATGGTAACAACGCATACCATTATCCCGCAAGTCGTCACTACTGTCCGCACAGACTGGAGTTGGAATAGTAAATTATACTATTCCAACATCCAGCGTCCTCCTCCACCAGTTGTTGTTACGACTTGCGAGGTAATGGTATGCGTTGTTACAACGCAGTCATGGTAACAACCTTGTTGTAACAACATGCGGGGTGAAAGGCTGTGTGAAAAACAGGCATTTTCCCTATCACCACCACAATGTTGGTAAAAGTGATGCTGTGGTGGCGATAGGAGTTTGCACATATGCCTCTCCGTTTTTATTGTTTTTAGGGAAAATAACACCAATAAGCACAAAGCTCCACTCGCAGTCATCTGGTCTCGTAAGACATGGGGAAGTCGCAAGTTCAGGTTGACTGTGATGGATCGTGGGCTGGATATAGAGACCAGGTTAGTCCTGCTGAAAATGTACCTTTATGAGTCGCTTTCAAAGAGTTCAGCTCGCATTGGAGGAGGTCACAAGGACCATGCTGAGCATTGCAGGTGGTCTTGCTGTAGCATGAAGAGCAGGTTGAGAGTTACAGACCGTTGACGCTGTAGCACAAAGAGCCAGTCTTGCATTGCTGTAGCTTCGCATTGGTGATGTTTCGCAGGATGTTGCTTCTATAGTCCAAAGTGCATCTTTCCTATTGCTGGTCATAGCTGGAGGGTGGTACAGACAGGAAGAGTAGGTCTCACTGAAGCTTCATGTTAGAATTTGTTGTGGGAGCAAAGTCTTGGTGCAACTGGACCAGTTCGCGGTGAAAGGAGCCCAAACTTCAGAGTTTTCCCCTTTTCTTCAGGAGGAGTACACTGTGATCCCAGCCAAGAGTCCTGGACCTGGACCCCTCCTGTGAACACCTAAGACTCCTTTAGGTTACTATCTGGAAGCAACAAACAAACTCCAACAGCAGAACCATTCACACTCATGTCACCCAGAACACTGGCAGAAGGCACTAATGGTTGAGACAAGAAAATGACAACTTTTTAAAACAGGCAGGTTCAGGATTGTGACTTAATATGCGACTTTTAAAATAAAGATTAAAGAGGGTATTAAAGTACATTCATTTGAGTACAAACCATATATTTCTACCTGTTGCCATCCAAAGTTATCACTTATTAAATTAAGGTCCATGGGAGCCTTAGGAGCTACCTTTGTGGTGACTTTAAAAAGGAAGGTTTAGGCCTTGCAAAAGGTTTATTTTGCCAGGGCGAAATGATAGTTTAAAATGCATTACAGGCTGCAGGATCAGCCGGAGACATGTTATCAAAACACTACTTTACTAGGTAGCACAATGAGTATGACAGGCCCACTAGTGCATTTCAGACCCTGATTACCATGTAGTACCAGTTAGCTTGGGATATACAATGAGATTGAATGTGCTAATTGTGTGAATATCAATTTGACCATGTTTGAAGGAGAAAGAGCACAGGCACTTTAGCACTGACGAGCAGGGGTAAAGTGTTAAAGAGGTCTAAAGCCAACAAATACAAATTCAGAAAAATAGGAGACTGAACGCAAAACGTTTGCGGGAATAGCACACCAAGGATATCCAGTCCAACACTCACCTTTATCTCAGAGCCATGTATCTGCATTCGGCTGTGTCTCAAATGAATCAACCATGTTTCTTCAAGAGACTAAAGCACTGTGGAAGAGCCATGGTTAAATTCCTGTAACAAATTTTCACAGTGTTTTGTAAACTGAAAGCAAATAATTTGAATTCAAGTATTTCTTGAAAATATAACTTTTATGTTGGTGTTCTTTCAAGGCTAAATATACCCGGGGAAACATTCTATGAATAACAAATTTATTTTATACTAAATATATTTGCGCTAAATTTACATTAACACACAGAGAGTCAGATGTAAATGTAGAGGAAAATTCAGACGTATTCTTGTTCATATTAACCATACCTAATTTATGCATAGATTTTAAAATGCCTAACATTAGTTGCCATTTTGCTTTGTGACACATTAACATTTTACTTCTAGAAGAAGCTGGAATTCTAATTATAGAATACAATGTACTTTACCTTTCATTCCCATTAAGGGTTTTGTTTTCACTGTGATATTCATGGCCTGTTATAATTGGTTGCATACTCACGGAGTGACCTGCAGATTACAAGCTGGTCCCTGTATTTCATTTTGGTGCAGATAATGTAATTTTGAAGGACGCAAAAAAAACTGTATTGTGGAAGGTCCTGAGAAGCTAATGAGTACACAAACCTATTAGTTCTCTCCAACCTGATTAAATCTTTTTAAGAGAACTGTGTGGAGGTGTAGCAAAAGTGTGATTTAAGTAAATGCAGATTACCTTGTGAGTCAGTGCATTTTTTTGAAGCAGCTTAGATCGGAGTAGAGTAGGAGAGGTATTTGGACAAAATATCAGCTACAAAATTTCATGTTACAGAAATGTTTTGTCAAGAATATCAGTATTTCATATATTTCGTGGACAAAAGTATCAATGTCAAAAATATTGCTTCAAGTGTTGTTTTAAATACTGATGTAAAAATATTGATGTAGTAAATATTGTTGGATATAATATCACTTTATATTGTAAAATAGTATGTAATTTATAGGTGTTCTTTAATTTTATGTTTAGGTTGTTTTTTTAATGTTTTAGTTTTAGAATTTCTTTATTTAGTTAATTGTTTATTAAGTCATTTTTAATCGTTTAGTTGTTTTTTAAATATTGATTTTTTTTAATAGTGGGATGTTGGGTAAATAGGAGATAAGGATGGGGAGATTTCATTTTCTTAAGTATTGTAAAATAAGAGATTTTAAAATATTTTTGGTAAATAAAATATTAAATATTTACAAATAATACAAAAATGTTAGACTGTTTTTATAAAATATTTCATTTGTTTCCATTTATAAGTTACACCTAAAATTAATAAATATTTGCTATGACATTGTTATATATGTTTAAAAGGGGAAAAAATGGAATAGAATTTATTGTACAAAATTGTTATAATGTTAAACATTTTTAACATATTGAACAAGTTAGAAAATCTATTTAGTTGCAAAACATTTTATAGTACTTTTTGCAAATAAGTGAATGATAGCATTAAATAATTATTATTATGGAAATGTTAGTAATATATTGTACGTATTTATATAAATATTAGTAGTGTCAATTAGTGTGTTAAAATATAACATTTTAGAGAAACATATACTTTTTTAAGTGTAATGTGTAGTATTAATTCTGTATTTTTTAAATATACAATTTTAGGTAAAAAGGTTTTATTTGAATTTAAATGATTTAATTTGTATTTTTAAATTTTTAAATCTTCCCCAAGTTTGTTTAGATTGGAGCAGGAATAGTAATTGTCACCTTTTTACTGTTGAACACCTTCCCCAAATTGGTTTAGATTCGAGAGAGAATAGTAAAGGTCACCCCTTTAGTGTCCAATACCTTCCCTGAGTTGGTTTAGATTGGAGTGGGAACAATACATGTAATCCCTTTAGTGTCCACAACCTTCTTTGATTTGGTTTAGATTGGAGTGGGAATAGAACATGTCACCCCTTTACTGTCCATCAGCTTCCCCAAATTGGTTTAGATTGGGGTGGCAATAATAAACGTCACCTCTTTAGTGTCCAATACCTTCCCTGAGCTGGTTTAGATTGGAGTGGGAATTATAAATGTAATCCATTTAGCGTCCAACACCTTCTTCGATTTGGTTTAGATTGGAGTGGGAATAGACCCTATCACCCGTTTAGTGTATAACGCCTTCAACATATTGGTTTAGATGGGAGTTGGAATAGTATATGTCACCCCAATATCTTCTCTTAGTTGGTTTGATTGGAGTAGGAATATTACATTTAAATGCTTTAGGATCCAACACCTTCTCTTAGTTGGTTAAGATTGAAGTGGGAATAGTAAATGCCATTACTTTAGTGTCCAACGCCTTCCCTGATTTGATTTACATCGAAATAGAAATTGTACATGTTACCTCTTTAGTGTCCAACACCTTCCGTATATCGGTTGCGCGTCCCACAACAATGCTGAAAGAGGTCCCTAGATCAGATTATGTTTGTGTCTATCGTAGTGTTTTGTCTTTGTACAGCATCTGCCTGGCTAGATCAAGCTCCATTATTCTTTATAGCAATGGCTTGCGTGACTCCTGGCAATTTATATTCTAGAAATATCGTTATAATCCCATAAGCGGAGACAAATCAGAGCCAAATGGAAATGTATATGGGCTCCCCTCACTGACTGGATTGGAGAACAGCAAACATGAAGAAAATATGACAAAGTGGAGGGTTGGCAAGAGAGTATTGATCTTATAGAGATTGATAGAGCTTAGTGCTGATTAATATTGATCCACACTTGCAAGCGGGCAGTATAAAGGGTCTTTTTTGTTTACTGGGTATTTTTGCTAAGCTGTGCTTAATAGGGGTGACAGAGCCAGGGTAGGCAAAAGCCCACTCACCTCGCCACTTCTAGTTGAGCGTGAAAGTCCTCTGAAACAAACCCTGCAGACCTTGACCCACGTAACACAGGGTCTTGAAACGACACAAGGTGCCACTCGACCTTGTGCTATTAAGCACCGCGGGTGACTTCATTAATCTGCCTAACGTATACACCAGCCTTGCAGTAGTGTAAGATTATTAGGACATTTTCCAGTGTATGGTCCTGACAAATTGCCAGTAGACCCTGTAGGGGCTGATCTGGCCAGAAACATGTTGACCAAACAAACTAAATAGCACCTGTGCTCTATAGGATCATTGTCCCAGATATGAGCCACATTGTTTTTACTTAGGTTGGAGAGCCAGGATTAATAACATTTATTTAAGAGGAATCTCCCTAAACCTATTTTAAATCTTCACTCACTACACTACACACACTAATTCGCATACCCTCACTCACTGAATGGCTTTATCAAAAGAACTCTGCCAAAGAGCTCCTTCGCAGGTGCCCGTCAGGCATTGCAGTGCCGGCTCAACAAGGAGCATGCCCAATGATGAAGCATGACACCTTAAGGGGTGTGTGAGGGTACTTCCTCCATTTGGAGGTTACTCTAGAGACCTGACCACTACTAATACCCATAGGAACTGCACATCCACATATTTGAACTATTATTACAAGGGAGTACATGTGCTGGACCTGGCCAAAATACTCCAAGTTCCTCCTTCTTGAGTACCTAACTAAAACATCCCTGTAACGTTTAGTTTTTTCAGTGAATTTCTAAGGTTTTTTAATTCTATTTCCTACCTATAACAACATTGTAATCTTTAGTTTTACAGAGAATTTCAAGGTTTTTCAAATTCCATTTCCTAACTATAACGTGTTTATGTTTATTCAACTAGTAGTTGCATTTTCAGAGTGGTGAAGAAAGGGGACAAGAACTCTGACCAGCTCTCAGGAATGCTGCTGTGTCAGACTTCCTGGAGGCAACAGGAGGGCTTCTAGGCCTACAAAAACACTCAACATCGAAGAGGACTTCATCCCCCAATCAGCAGTGTGCAACGAGGCACGATTTCAGAGTGGTAGATAAAAGGGGCTTGGCCCTTGAAGACCTCTCATCAGTTCTGCTGTGTGGGACTTACTGGAGGTAACAGGAGGGCTTATTAGCCCTCAAGGACACTCTGGAGCCAACGAGACTCAATCTCTGTATTAGCAGTGCACCAGGAGGTGAGTTTCCCGAGTGGTGGAGAAAGGGGGCGTGGCTCGGAAGTCTTCTCAGCAATCGCGTCTGAGGGACTTAGTGGAGGTAACAGGAGAGCTTGCTGGCCCCCAAGGACCCTCAGAATCGAAGGGGACACCATCCCCCATCCAGCAGTATGCCAGGAGGAACCTTTGTAGAGTGATGGAGAAAGGGGGCAGGGTCTCCAAAGACTTCTCAGCAAACCCGCTGTTTGGGACTTACTGGTGGTAACAGGACCTCTTGTTGGCCTCCAAGGACTATCTGAAGCCAAGGGGACTTCAGTCCCCAAACAACAATGCACCAGGAAGCATGTTTGTAGAGTGGTGAAGAAAGGGTGTGTGGCCTCCCAAGACCTCTCAGAAATCCCACTGTGTCAGATGTTCTGAAGGTAACAAGGGGGCTTGTTGGCCCCCAAATAGCCAAGGGGACTTCATCCCCCAACTAGAGGTCAGCCAGGAGGCACATTTACAGAGTGGTGGAGAAAGGGGATGGGGCCTATAGCGGCTTGCAGGTCCTTTTTGTTTTTTATTATTCATTTATTTCATTAGGGGAGGGGGCTGAGTGGCTCCCATTCCTAGGGCTGATTTGTACCCGAGGATACCATCTCCCAGGGCCAGGCCTTTTTTGCATGGGGAAGGGTGCTGTGCAGCCCCCTCCCAGGGCTGATTTCAGCTTCGGGGACCCCATCCACCAGGGTCCAGACTTTATTATAATGTATTTTTAAACATACTGGTAGGGGGCTGTGCGGCCGCGCTCCCTGGGCCGATTTCAGCACCGGGAACCACATACCTTATGGTTTGGCCTTTATTATTATATTTTAAAAAGTGGAGAGGGCACAGTACGGTCCCCTTCCTGGCCTGAATTTGGACCTTGGAACTCCAACCCCTGGGGACTCGCCTCTCTGTTGGGGACTGTGGAGGCAGCCTCAAGGCCCTTACCATCCCCACCAGGCCCCTGCATTGCTTTGACACCCAGGGAGCTGATAAACATGTAGCTCCCAGGATGTAAAAGATGTTTGCCTGTTTCCTTGCTCACTTTCAGCACGTGAGAGCATTTGTGAGCTCTCTCTTGCTGGAAGCAGATCATGCGCTATGACTAGAAAGAAAGGTCCGACCAAGCCACAGCAAACTGCAATGTCCCAGGGGTGGGCACCCCCGGACATTACAGGAGGCTACCCTGGGAGTTGGCGATCCTGAATGCCATGTATGGCTCCAGGAGGGAGGCCAAGTGACCCCCTCAAATGTTTAAATGTAGTGGTCCCTGGGGAGCCATGACTGACGCCCTTTATTCTTTTTATTCTTTTGTTATATTTTCCCCGGGGAGGTGGCAGACCCAGGGTTTCACGGGGATTCACAGACCCCCTGCACTGTATTCCTCTAATGCCCTGGGGAGGTGGCGGTCTATGTGGCTGCAGGGATACACAGGCCCCCGCACTGTATTCCTTTAAAGCCCCAGAGAGGTGGCTGTCCATGTGGCTGCAAAGGGGCCACACAGCCCCTGCACTGTCTAAAGTAAAGCCCTGGAGAGGTGGTGGTTCCTGGGACTGCAGGTTTTCCCATACTTATTTGTATTGAATCCTTGGAAGGTGGTGTGCCCTGGGGCTGCAAGGGGGTCTGCTCGCCCCTCACCTTCTTTAAACTTAAAGCTCTGGGGAGGTGGTGATCCCTGGGGCAGTGGGTGAGGCCATACAGGCTCCCCTACATTTTTTGTACTATAAGCCCTGGGGAGGTAGTGGTCACCAGGGCATCAATGATCCACAGGAAGGTGGGTGTGCGCCTCCTTTAATACAATGGCCCCGGGACCTGGCTCAACTGGGTACCAATTAGAGCTGAAGAACAGGAGCTTGCACTTTGTTTTTTTGGGGGGGCGGGATCCATGGATCCGTCTATAAATAAAAAAAAAAGGTTTTTGTGTGCCCTGGGAGGCCTTGGGTAGGGTCATGTTATTTATACCTGCCTCCTTTTCCTTTTATGTTTCATTTTTGCTGAACTCAGCTTCAATCCAAGTCCCAAGATGGCTGGCAACATTTCTTGCTTGAAGTGTTGGCAGCCAATTAAATTTCAGTAGGATTTTGGGCTCCCAGATATCTAAATATTTTAAACTTAAATATCACAAAACATACTAAATGGATTTACAACAAATCACGAAAAGCACACTTGGGCTGTAGTCATTAAAAAAAAAAAATCGCCGTAGACGTCACATGGGGAAAACGTGTTTTTGGACACCACTTTTGTCTCTGCCCCTGCTTGACGGATCACCCCAACACTTTCAACACAGCAGCTGAATGAAAAAGAGGAAAGTTTTGTGAAAATTTAGTGAAGATTCATCAAGAGGTTTCAAAGTTATTGGCAAAATAAAAACGCTTTTCCTATGGAAACTTTGGTCCTAACTATAACTACCTACTGCCTATCGCTAGTAGGTTTTATATATAAATAATAAAATTAATAATAATAATAATAATAATAATAATAATAATAATAATAATAATAATATACTTAATATATCATAATATATCATTAATAATATTTTCATTATAGCAGTGATTAGTAATTTTCTATTTCATGTAATTTGTCCACTGATGCAATAAAATGTTAATATTATTATTAAAAAAAAGAATTTATTAATATTTTGACTTTGCTTTGTAGCATCTAGTACATTTTTTACTTTAAGTTTAGGGCCAATTTCGGTAACAGATTGTTCTACTTTCAGTTCTTGGTAGCTTTGTTCTTTTTGAAAAGCTCCAATAATTTTTTATAATGTAGGTTGAGTTCTGCCTAATGTGGATTGGAAGCCATTATGCCATCCTTCCACTGTGTTGTTTGATTTGGCTTCCTGTACCAGAGTGCTGTGATAGACATTCCACCACAGTATCTATAATTTAGTTTGGCACCTGTGTCCTAACCGATGCAATCTACCAACCATGTTTCTTTAAAATAGTCCATTAGGGGACTAAGTTTGTCTTCATGTTGTTGCTAGTAAGGGCTTTCTATTAGTGTGCTATAGTGGTTGACTTCCTCTGTGACAGGGATGTAGACTAGTGTTATATTTTTTCTGACTTCAAAAGCCAATTGGCTTTTAGTGGATTATTCTACATTTAGGGGCTGATTATCATAACAGTGGGACAGTCTACCATGGTCCTGTAAAAAGTGGTCAGACTGTCAAATGTCACTTCGGAAGTGGACGTTCCGACGGCTGGATTTACGATTCATGCATCATGTACTCTGAGATACCATTGAAAGACCGCCAACTCCGACAGCTTTTCTCTGACTGCCAAATTGGTGGTTCGGAGACAAACTACACCCATAGAGCTGTACAGGGATCTCCAACCACCAGTATCTTTCCCTCCATGTCCCCTCACACCTCAGAAGCTGAACCCCTATATCAACGATCCTGTGGGCGCAGGAATCGAGGTACGTACTTCTGCGGGATGTATCCCCATTGACAGGACTGTGCACACTCCAGCAATGGAGTACGGGTTGCACAAGGCATATCCCCACATATGCTATGTATATGTGTACAAATCACATGTTTTCAGTGAGTTTTGTACAAATTTGCAGTGACATATTTGGGATTATGTGCTCTACCGTAGCTCTGACTGCCACAGTAGCAGCGGTTGCATCGTAATACAGCGGGCGGAAGCTTCCTGGCCTTGGCAGTCAGAAAGGGCTTGTGAAGACTGAGGTTGGATAATCGGTCCGTCCGGCATTATAATTAGGTCCCAAGTTTAGACTTTTGAAGGTGTTGCCATATACTTTGATTAAAGTGATAGTAACAGCCTTGTATGGGGTATATTTTTAGGATTGTTTGAATCTTGTTCAAAATCTATGATTATTTTTTGGGGGTATTATTTATTTGTTTATTGCTTTATATGGTTTAGGAGTTCAAGGTAGGTACTTTCTTGTTTATTAGAAGGTAAAGCAAATACTTAAAGGATATCGATGTTGTGAAACTCACCATGTATGGTGTACATTTGAGTGAATGCCTTGGGACAGATTTTGAAGGTCACGTCCATCATCCAGGTTTGACATTGGGTAAGTTTCATTAAGTTGTTTCCAGATGAGAAGATAAGGATTCATTTTCATTATTTTTACTGTGATGAAAGAGGAAGGGTTCCTCTTTGTGAGTTATTGTTAAATGCGCTGGTATGCCTATGTCCTTGCACCTTCTAGGAGCAGGTGCTTAATCAGGGATGGCTTTTTTAATGCTTGTAACTAGACATTTTTAAGTGTGGATCGATGGCAGTAGGCCTGTGATATGTTCAGGGACTCTGGGTGGTTAGTCTTTAAGGACTTTGGTTGTGGCTTCCTGAGAACTAGTTCTTGCATCTCGTAAGTCTTGTAAAATATCTCAAACTTCTATCTCTGTAACACTTGGATGGTGGTTATGCTCTTTTACATTGATTGCACCATTTTCTTTTGTCATTGCCCTTCTATAGCATGCATTAGAACAATATTTTGTACATTTTCCATGGGTGCACTTTCCTGGTTTTATGTATAGCCCATATGACTTAACTGTTTTCCTTTTTGCGAAGTGATGAATATTGTGCCTTCTGCCTTTATACTGGTAATTAGTTCAGTAATAAAAGTATATATTATAATTACATTTTGCATGTTAAGTATTTGTATATTTAAAAATGCAGTTCCTTTTATTTTATTGACTTACTTGTATGGTTTGTTGAGATGTTTTACATGGTTTTGCAGCTTTTTCCTTCAGTTTTTTTAAGCATCGAGCAGATATTTGTTTTTTATTGAAAGAGGAAAAACGATAGATTGATGTAATTTGGTATTTTGTGCATGTTTGTTGAGGTTTAAGGAGTTAGGTCTGTTTTTGGATGCTGTTTGGGTGAGTTTTTAATTTATTAATTATGTTTATTTTATTTTATATTTTTGGTCCATTGTTGTAGATGAGATTTTCTTGCAGTTTGTTGGTCTGGAAGTCGTACTTTTTTATTTCAGTTAGTCCGTGTAAAATTATAAAAGTTAAAGAGTGTGTTACAATTTACTTGTTAATTAATATTTTTATTTGTTTAGGACTATTACATTTTTAGTTTAAATATTAGTATTTATTACTTGAATATGTAGTTGTAGAGATGTGTATTTTGATGTATAATCTATTGTAGCGAGAATCAGGTAGAGTTTCCTCCTCTTGAAGTGTTTGCATTTTTGGAGTGCCTTATATTTTATTCGTTTATTTCTTTGAGTAGCTTTATTGGTTAAAGTTGTTTATAGTGTGAATTTATTGGTTGGTTTGGTATCATTTACATTTTTTTATCAGTTATTACCAAAGTGATCAGTCACTTTGGTAAATGCTAATTTATGTTTTAGTATATAAAATTGTATTTATTTAACTATGAATTGATTTGTTTGATATACTATTTTATATTGTCAATTGTATTTAAATGTTTATAGTAAATAATGTTTTAGATGCATTTATTGAATATTTGATAGGTCTTCTATTTTTAGGGGATGAAGGCTCAATTTTTGGTTGATGTAATATATTTTAAGTTAATTACAGAGTGTGTCTTACAATTTCTCGGTTTATTTTTACTTGATGTAATTGGTTTATGTAAAATTTAGCTTTTTTATTGAATTTATTAGTTATGTTGATGATAATTTTGTAGTCAATATTGTGGTAATCTATATTTTTGACATGATATATGTTTGTTTGGTCTATTGAGCCACATTGACTATGTAAGAAACACTGCATGTCCGATAGCACGGCAGCAGCCCAAAAACATGAGATTGCCCATGATTCGACATGGAGATAGCCCAGTGCGGATGACATTCGTAAAGGAGCACGTCACGCTCTAACATGTCCATGTGCACACACAACCCATGCCGTACAATACACGCAGCAGACGAACAATGCATCAGGCCACAAAATCTGTCCGAGAGCACATATGACCCAAGTCAAAAACAAATCAGGCCCCGAAAGCCCACAATTCAGAGGCACTCTGCCTTAAAGGGAGAAGGCTACACAAAATCAGAGCTGCAGGGGCAACTCCCCCACAATGCAGCACAGACACATTGCAATCACAGAACATCAGCAATGATGGCAATGTGGTACAAAGTGCAACACCAACAGCACAGGCCATGGCGCTCAACTGCCTTACACTGTGTGATGATAATCCACAGGTACTACCACAAATCCGTCATGTAGTCAAAAAACACACTGACTGCAATCAAATAGCCAGCTCCACCAAAACAGTAATAATGTACATTGGCATGCAGTCTGAATGTAAAAATCTGCAACACTCCAACATATATGTATTACTTTGTTAATCTGCATCCATCTTTCACATTGCAGAGGGACAAACAACACGTCCTGCAGGGAACACCACACCTCACATCATTGATGATGAAGTGGACAACCTGCACATATGTCAAGACACCGTCCAAAGGATAATGGACAGCTTCTGCACCCCATCCCCAGGAGCAGGGCAGGCCACCTGCACAGACCACACAGCAGGAAACACACACCACAACAGCTGTCTCCCAGCACCCCCGACCAATACATGGAGTTCCAACAATGTGTGTGGAGTTGCCAGGTGGAGTTGGATGAACAGCTGCAGGTGGGTTTTGAACTCATGGCAGCCAAACACGATGCCATACATGGGTGTCTGAGTCCCATCAGGGACCTCGTACAGTCCCTATCGGACATCCCCTGTTTGCACCATGCTCCACCACAGACCTTGGATGACCTCGCTGAGGCTATGAATCTACTACAAGAACTGTCTGGTCAGACAGGCACCAGCGTTTACAGCACAGAGTTGGCACAGATGTGGAGACCAATGGAGATCATGGAGAAGATGCAGCCTGGAAGGATGTCTCCCATGGCTGGACACCAGCGAGTAGCATCTGGTAACTTCAAAGCCCTTTAGTACTTCATTTTGCCATTGCTGCCACTGAGCCACTCCAATATGACTGCAGCTGAAACATCGAAACACACAGCTCTGACCCCTGATGTGTCCGTGACACACATTGATGCTGCCCCATCAGCCTTGCAGTCTGGTGTGTCAGTGGCATACATTGATGCAGCCATCACCCCGCCCCACACCGGACACAGAACTTGTATTAGGGGAGCAAGGAGGGAATGGGAATTACTGTGTAAGGAAGGAGGCAATAGCATTCATCACCGCCATATGCCCTGTCCCTTCCCTCGTCATGACCTTTGCATCATACCCTGGGAAACACCTCCTATTGACCCCCGGTACACTCAGCGACATTCACCTTGACCCAGACACGGATCCCATTTCAACACTGATGGCCAATTACACAGCTATCCTGCTGCAAACTGCACGCTCCCACTTCCTAATCACTTCTCAATCCCCAAAGGACGTTGTTCTGCCCTCCACTGGGCTTCCATGTTATATGGGCTTGGATGGCCATGTACAGCTCCAGCTCCGTCAATCACCTGAATGTGAATTAAACATTCTGAATCACACAGATGTGTCATTACTACATTCACTCAAGTATGGCAGTATGGCTGGATGTAGGGACAATGATTGCACATAAAGGTACACCATGGTAACTGACATCTATGGCATGTATATCCCTGAGACACATGGCAAATTGGATGACTGTGAAGGTGAGTATTAGCTGTGGCCCCATAGCACATCAACAACAATCGCATGTACCCCCAATGTAGGCGCACGTCCATGTGTTGAATAGGGCTGTGTGTAGAAGTGACCAAATCGGTAGCAGGCCAGGAGTGGCGGCCTACATCACATGTGACAACTGAACTTCATGACACATATCTACTTACACACATCTGTGTGGACACATTCTTTTATGATATATGACATTGCTCCACATGGTCATAGGTTGTACACCATACTCACATCGCTGAAGCCACGTAAGTGCATTTGTCCGTCAGCACCTATCCCACAACAATGTCTGGCTCACAGAGGTTGAGCTTTCAAAAGGGACCAACCCTCATTGAACATGCGTCAGTCAGTTCCTACCTGTCTAGAGAGGATTCTCATTGTGGCACAAGAGTAGACAATCTAATCAACACACCTCCCAGTTGGACACCAGTGGGGTGGCATAGACTTTAGTGGGATGTGCGTGGCAGTGTGGACGATGCAACAGCCACAACAGTCAGGGACATGCTCAAGACACTTTCACGCAGCATGGGTACATGTCGAGGTTCAGGAAATGGTGGTGCAAAAATGTACGACAATCATCAAGGATGGCAACGCTCCCAGCCCACCTTGCCTTGCTGGATGAGTCATGTGTTGTTTGGTGTCTGCCCATTGCCCTGTGTGAGGGAGCATGACTCACTACCCATGGGATCTGCGTAGTGCTCTGCCACCGGAGGGCTCCGATAGTCTGCTCTGCTGACAGTGCTCAGGTGAAAGGGTCCGACAGGTTCACATGTCATGCTACATTGCCATGTGTGTGCTCTGCCCCAGCTGTGTGCCTGAATTGGCAACATTGCCAAACGACGCTGTGGTGCTCCGACCATGGACTTGCCTCACCTTCCACAGGTGTGTGTGTACACACGCATTGTGCCACGCACATGCATCCAGAGTCCAGACAATGGCAGACATGTCCTCTGTTGTGGTGGGATATGTGAGCAATCCCCACGATGCAACAAGTTGTTGGGACATGTGCTGTGGGTAACAATCGGATGTGGCTGCAGGGACGTAGTTACTCGTCCATGAATGCCCGCGCTGCTTCGTGTGCAATGTATTCCAATAGTACGTCGTTGTCGTGTTCAAGAAACACCAGGGTGAGCTAATCCATTAACTGGTTCAGGCAGGTGTGCTAAGCCCACGCCGTTTCACCAATCCCCAATCCAGCCCAATAGGGGAGTGCCTCTATGTGGTAGCTGCACACGAGAAATTGTGCAATCTCCTATGCAAAACTGCCAATACATATGCAGTATATCAAGGCATCCCATGCACAGCTCTCTCGTTTACACTCCTGTTCATGTTCCAACAGGGGGCTCACACTCAAGTCATAGTCCAATTCATCTATGGTTGTATTGGATAGGCAGACTTCCATGGGACACTCGAATGTGCATGTTCGGCAGTGGACACTGGGCTGGACACAGGTGACGTAGGCAATGCGTAAGCTGAGCCAGTAACTGATCCCCAGCACTGCCAGTGGCACTGCGCCCTGTAAATGCAGTATATGTGCACGGTACTGTTCCACATGACGGGGGTTGTGCATGTGCCCGGTTTGGCCTGCCATTGCCTTGCTGCGTCTTATGGAACTGGCACTCTTCTGAACTGCAGCAGGTGTGTGGAGGATATGCCACAGCTCTGAGCAATGATTTAAATGTGTGTGCAACGTTGGGCTGAATGGGTTGCTGTTTCCCTGATTGTCAAGGGCATCCCATGCGGGGGTATCTCTAGCAGGGGCTTCTGTGTGTGGGGTGTGGATAAGTCAGGTAGTTTATTTGCACTATGTGTGGTGTGGAAGTCATCCACATCTGCCATGGCATCTCTCTCTCAGGATGTTCCAGGTGTGTTCTGAACTAAGGTCAGAGGTGCAGGTGTCCCCGCCTTCTGCATTGGAACAATGGAGCTTTCATCCCTGATGTTTGTCTGACTTCTACTTGCGTTTTTAGAATGTGATGTGTCTGTGTCGCTGAGATTGTGACACGGCCTTGGGCTCATGGTGTACCGATGGCGATGGCGATGCACACACAAATGTTGGCATGTGGAGCCAGGTACCCTGCCAGGCCTCTCGCTGCTTGTGAAATTTCACTCCATCTCTCCCCCTCGCTCTCTCCCTCTCTTTCCTTTGTTGGGCACATGGCACACTGTCTTTTCTTGGATATAGTGATCCGGGCAGTGTCATATGAATTGTCCAGTGAGGACCCGCTAGGTCTCATCCAAATGGTCGTTTTGGCATTTCTTTGTATGGTGTTTTGTGCTGGTGAATACATTGCTGTATGACTGAATCTCCATTTTCTGGCCATGCATGTATGTTGATTTTCCTGCTTGTGTGACTTCAGACAGGATATTTGTTTTGGGATTTGTGGTGTTGGTGTGCAGTTTCTTGGTCCGGGGTTGGGGGTGGGCCCGGGGGTGGGTGTTGCAGGCCTGGGTTTGGTATTGGTGGGTGTTGTGGCCCTCTTGGGTGTTCGTGCTGCATGTTCAGTTGCTCCATGGCATTTCTTTGTCTTCAGGCTGTGGGCTGTGCTCCCTTTTGTGGTGCAGGCTGTGGTCCGACTTTACACCAGGTCAGAGCAGGTGTTAATTTCCTGCTGCTAAAGCGCCTTATCACGTGTTTTGTGTTCTTATCACCAATCCGGCTGATTGTTGTGAATGTTGAGGTGTGGTGTTGTCACAGCTTTTTGCACAGGAACGCTTACTCTGCATCTCACTAGCGATAGTTGCGGGGGTCCTCGGTGGCAATGTTTTTTGCCCCTGAGAATACTCTCTTTATGGGAGAACTGTCTTTTCTTTACCCTTCTCTTTTATGTGGGTCTATGTTAGTATGTCCCCTTACTTAGATGACCTACATGGATTTGAAATCACTCTATAATAATTGATAAATTCATATATTGATTGATACTGACTTAATAATGTTGCTGTCTGTAAATCTTTATCCTTTAAAAGTTTGAAACCTTAACTATTTTCCAAATGTATTGAAGTGTTTTGAATTGTTGAACACCCATAGTTTTGAATTTCGTTCTCAGACAGTGCTTCATTGACCTCGAAATGTACCCAAGGTAAAGTGTTAACTTGGGGAGATCTGGGTTTCCTGAAACAGAGTTTTTGTGAATGTGCATGTGGGGTTGAATGTACACTGTCTCATGGTGTGAGTGATGTGTTGCATGTTTTATGGTGGCTATGTGTAAGTTTATATTTATCTCACTTTTGACCTGCAGTGACATTATAGCCTTATAGCCCGCCGTAGAGGGCTATACCGGCTATTAAAGGCCCTCTCCAGCGTTAAAGGCCCCGAGCCGAAGGCGAGGGCCTTTAACCAGGGAGAGGGACTTTAATAGCGGTATAGCCCGACTACGAAGGGCTATAAGGCTATTAGAACATTCTGTCACTAGAGGACAGAATGTTCTAACAAAAAAACAAAGCCTTTTGGAAGCGTGAGGGGGTTGGAATCCCCTCAGGCTCCCTGAAGCCTTTGTTCACAGCCAGAGCTGTGAATAAAGAAACATTGGAATGTTGGAGCTCCAGGTTTATACCAGCCATTATAAGCCCAGAGCACTCCATTGTTTTCAATGGAGCTCCCAACATTCCAATGTTCTAATACAGCATAATATTCTACCTTTCTTTTATTATCTTTATATCTGCTCCATTTTTTTGTGGGAAGCACTCAAAACATTTGTATGCTCGTCTTTTGTTTGATATAGTGGAATTCACATGATCAAGTACTGCTGACTGTGCCAAATATTTGTGACTGTGCTTTTATCTCATGCCTTAACTAGTATGTGAAGATACAAAAAAATAACTAAAGAAATACATAAATTACTAAATAGAAAATAGAAAATAAGAGAATAAATACAATCTGAGAGGTTAAAGGCCTTGCAAGTGCCTTAAAGCTTGGCCTTTGCCTTATTTCCTTTTTTTGTGTGCAATTCTAGGGTTAGCTATTTGTTTCCTATCTTAAAGCATCTCAAGTCAAGTGATTCAGTTGTCCCCGAAGGGCATGTACTGCACACAACTGGTATATAAACAATTCAGTCTGTAAGAGAACAGTTTGTTTTGCTAATATAGAGCACAAGCTGTGCATCTCCACTCATTTGTTTCAATAAAACAGCCTTTAAGTAGCAATAGTTGCGATCACATTACTGTTTATCTCCTTAATTTAATCTATTGCCCACTTCTCTTTTGGCTTACATATTATGTATCCTGCAAGATCATGGTAGAATATGTTATTTATATATCTGCCTTGACAGCGCAGCTGTCTTAAAGATCTGGGGGCAGATTTATGTCGGACTTGCGACACTTTTGTGCCGCCGTTGCGTCACTTCTGTGACGCAGCGGCGGCATAAACCCTGCACCACGCTGCGACACACTTACATCGTGACGCATCTATGGAGATGCGTCACGGTGTAAGGCCCTGCGCCACATGAAATCTGCGTCAGGTTTCATGTGGGCGTTTACACGCGGAGGGGAGTTCCATCGCAGGAACACCCCTGAAAAGTGACTCAGCTGAGTCACTTTACTAACGCTGATGTGTCAAAACCCTGCGCCTTGACGCACCACGTTAGAGATAGGGCGAGTTGGAAAAGTGCTGGAGTTGCTTGCCGCGCGCAACACAACTTCAGCACTGCGCCAACTTCACACCCTAGATGTGACACCCATTTGTTTATTCCTGCGCCATGGTGCGCCGCATTCTAAATGCGGTGCATCATGGGTGGCGCAAGGATAAACTTGTGTGCTGTATCTTTCCTGACGCATCTCTGCTGATTTGCAGAGATGCGTCAGGCAACATAAATCTGCCCTCTGTGGTTTTTAGTTCTCTAAAGTAAACAAAGTTACCCTTCGTCTACCCAAAGCAGTTTTTCTCTCTCAACTCATGCTATTGCCTTTTATTAAGTGATTTCATTGAAATGCATGACAGACTACTGTACATCTCAAACATATTCTCAATCATATTCGCATTGTTTGTCAAATTATTTTTTTATCTCTTAGGAACAATCTGTAAAAAAATAATTTCTTATATTTTTTCCAAAGTATTGTCAAAGCCAATAGGTCTAGCTTTAATATGCTAAGCAACTTTTGTGCATGAAAGCATGCAAACACCATTTGTGCATGCCTGAATTTGACTCTGTAATCATGCTAATGACAACCCTGTGACCTTCTCCAATGCTTGCCTTTTATATTGAGAAGTCCTTTTTTTATTTCTTTATTATTCAGTTCATAGCAATACATATATCATAAACCATATTTTTAAAGTGAAAATTCAAGATGTTGGAGCATTGGTTGCCATATCTTCAATCCTAATTGTTTTTTTTAACAGATTTGATGCGATATAGGTTAAATTCTAGATGGAACACATTATATAACTTAGCTCTCCACATTTCAAATGCAGGTGCTTCTGGTTTCAACCACATTGTAGCAATACATAACCTGGCTACCGCCATTGCCATAGAAATAAAATAACAATAACGAAGGGGGTAAGAATTCTGTGTTCTAGGCATATCATTACCAACCCCGAAAAGCAGCAGTTCACGGCTAATATGCCATTGCACCTCCATTACTTCAAACAGAAATTCCTCAATACGTACAAAAAACTGGAGGAGTGCATTACAATCAAAGAATACATGAACTATGTCTGCCTCATCCATTTGACATCTAAAACATTTTCCATCATAAACATCCCCCCAATTTCATCATTTTAACCGGGGTATGGTACAAATTGAACACTGTTTTATAATGTTGAGTAAGTAAATTTGCAGATAAAACTACTTCTTTCGCCATCTCAATCGATGCTTGCAAGAAAGAAACAGAGCTACCCATTCGATTTTGCCATTTCAAATCCTGCATTTCTATATCATCCGGTTGTTTCGACACTAAGATTTCATACAAAGCCCCAATCTTACCCCCTTTTGAGAGAGCTTCAATAAATTCAATCTTAACAATACACTGAAGTCGATGTTGTTTATATAAAAAGTCCCGTAATTGTAAATATTTTAAAAAATCATTCTTAACAATTGCATATGTTTCCACCAACTCAATAAATGAAACCAATGTACCATCCTTAAACAAATCCCCTAGGCGGCCAAACCCTTTTTCACGCCATATTCGCATCTTTGTATCCCAGAATATCATGGGCAGTATGGCCCTGGAATCAAGAGGTGTATAAAAATTAATCCGTTGGACACCCAGAATCTTCCGCAGCCACTTCCACCCCTTATACGCTGCGGTCATATTTTAAATCTGGTACGTTTGTAGAATTTCAGCGGCGCTTCACACATCTCATTTCCCAATTTCATCTGATCAATATTCGGCGTCTCAAAATACTGTGTGGCCCTCCCAATCACCATATATCGCGCATTTTGTATAAGTCATATCAAATAATACAAAATAAAATTTGGGACCCCCCATCCACCATGGGTCAATGGTAACATCATATATTTTGAAGCCTGGCGTGGTTTACGCCCACCCCAAATAAACCTATCTGAAATACTTTGAAGTTGTGTTAATTGTGCCTTTGACAATTCCAAAGGTACCGTCCGGAAATAGTATAGCACTTTAGGGAGGATACACATCTTAAGCAAGTTTCGACGTCCAACCATCGAAAGGTCTAGGCATTCTAACTTATCAAGCTGGCTTTTAACCGCACTTATTATAACCCTCCAATTTACATCAACTATCTCCTGAATGGACATTCTAATTTTAATCCCTAAATATTTAGCCTCTTTTGTTACTCGTGTTTCACTTGGACACAAACCAGTCGTACAAATTACTTGGGTTTTAGCGATATTCAATTTATACCCAGCCACCTGTCCAAATGCTTGTGACAGCCGTTCCACCTCCCTTAATACGGGCTGCCGGATCTGAAGTCACTACCGCAATATCATCGGCATAGGCAAGAACACGCACTTCATGATCGCCCACCAGCATTGATTGTATTAGATTAGTGGACTTCAATAGTTGTATTAATGGCTCTATATAAATTGCAAACAGCAACGGAGAGCAAGGACAACCCTGTCTTGTTCCCCGGGTAATATAGACAAATGATGATTCGTATCCCGTTGTACATATTTTGGCCCGAGGATTCTTATACATAGTTTGTACTGCCTGTAAAAATAGTGGACCAAACCCCATTTTGCGCATAATGGCCCATGAAAAACCCACGTAACACGGTCAAATGCTTTTTCCGCATCCAAAAATATGATTCCAATATTCTTTTGAAGTGCGGTTGCATAATCTATTAACGCTATTACCCGATGGAGATGGTTGGAAAAGTGCTGGGGTTGCTTGCCGCACGCAACACAACTTCAGCATTGCGCCAACTTCACACCCTAGATAAGACACGCATCTGTTTATTCCTGCGCCATGGTGCGCCGCATTGTAAATGCGGCGCATCATGGGTGGCGCAAGGATAAACTTGCGTGCTGTATCTTTCCTGACGCATCTCTGCTGATTTGCAGAGATGCGTCAGGCAACATAAATCTGCCCTCTGTTGTTTTTAGTTCTCTAAAGTAAACAAAGTTACCCTTCGTCTACCCAAAGCAGTTTTTCTCTCTCAACTCATGCTATTGCCTTTTATTAAGTGATTTCATTAAAATGCATGACAGACTACTGTATATCTCAAACATATTCTCAATCATATTCGCATTGTTTGTCAAATTATTTTTTATCTCCTAGGAACAATCTGTTCAAAAAATAATTTCTTTTTTTTCCCCAAGTATTTTCAAAGCCAATAGGTCTAGCTTTAATATGCTAAGCAACTTTTGTGCATGAAAGCATGCAAACACCATTTGTGCGTGCCTGAATTTGACTCTGTAATCATGCTAATGACAACCCTATGAACTTCTCCAATGCTTGCCTTTTATATTGAGAAGTCCTTTTCATGAACACTTAACATTGCCTCATGTCTACCTACAAAGACTAAAGCTTCATAACAATATTTAAATTCTAAATAAGCTAGTGGGTGAGTGATAGACTCAGTGAATGAGTGAACGTGTCAGGATGGGTATATTTATGAAGTACAGTTTACTGAACTCAAATCCTCAAGGTCTCTGGAGTAAACCTATCAGGAGTCCTGAGAAAATCTAGCATTTCAATATAGGTTTAAAGGTAGCAAAGGAGATCCTAATATTAGGGATGTCTGCATGTCATATTTGCATTTATATGGGAAGCATCTGTTGCATTTTAACCAGAATAATACTAATATAGTTTTAGGTTAGTTGAGTTGCAAGTAGTTGGTTCCACCAGCCTTTGTTTAGTTTTAGATATTTCAGAGAATCACATATCCCATGTCTTTTAGGAGCAGATGTATCTTCCTATGGAAGGTGTGATACACATTATTCCTATTATATCAGTGGCTCATTAAGGGGGAGCATGTGAACATTATTAACAACTGGAGAGGCATAGATGTTTTTATATCTGGTTACTAGGCACAGATTGTGTGAGTCAAGGTTATAGGAGCAAACATAAACTAACATTTGAGAATTTGCCTTCGCCACAAGTATAAAGCATCACATTTCATTCTGAGGGTAATGCAAAAAATTGTGTTCTCAAACAACATTGAGCAGCCAAAGACATCTAGAGAGATCTATGGTTAGTAGAATATTTTCAAAAGATGAGTACAGATAACAGGTGGGTTTACATCCCTTCGATAGGTTTAACTGGCAAAATACTTCTAAACAACATAGAGTCCAGTGTTCCATCCATGAGATTTACAGATACAAGGGCCTAGGTAACTCTAAGGAAGGGTGTTCTAATTGCCCTGATTACAGGGTTTGTGAAATAATGTTACAGTCAGTGTTTCCAAATTGCTTCATACTGCAAGGTTAGGGACTGAAAAGACAATGTTTGGTGGATCCTGATGCTAATACCCAAGACGCAACCCTTGAAGGATAACAAGGTTCTGAATGAAAGAAGCTCAGATCACCCAATCCCAATTGGGGAAAATAGGAGTATGGGTTAGAGAAACACTGGAGGTATCTGTGGTCTTTCAATGCTAGCTCTGCTCGTATTGATAATTCTTCAGATTTTCACATGTCCTCCCAGAACCACTTAGATAAAGGACATAGGAGATGGTTACTATGAGGGGCAGGCAAGAATATGGGTAAACCTCTGTTAACATGGAGAGTCTGCGGACTGGGAAGCAGCTGGAACAAGGTGCACAGCAATGATCTCAGGGGGGATGTTTTGAGACGAGACACCAGGGGGCTTATTAGGATGACGGGCAGACTTTGTCCGCCCGCCATCCTGTCGGAATTCGGGACCGCCCGCCATTAGGGCGGGGGTCCGGTGGGGGGATATTAGTATGTGCCTACCACAGTGGCGGGCACATCCTGCATTTATACCATTGTGGCGGGCGGTGCTCTCTGCACCGCCCGCCACAATGCTAAAATGCATAAATGCATTTGCTTAAACAAAGCGGCAGGCACCGCGCGGTGCCTGCCGCTTTGTATATGCAAATAAAGGGGTACCCCCGTGTGCAACCCCCACCCCTCCATCACTCTGGGGGCCCCCAGAGTGAAGACCAGAGTGAAGACTGCATGCCTTTCCATGGCGGCATTGCCGCCATGGAAAGGCTTGAGTGAAAAGTCATCCTAATATGGCAGGCGGTGTCTGACAGACATCCCCACCATAGAAATCCTTTTCCGCTCCGGTCGCCTTGCGACCGGGGCAGAAAAGCGGCTGACAGTCTTTCTGTCCGCCGCCATATTATTATGGCAGGGGGAAAGCGAGTATGGATGTCGGGCGGATTGCCCCCGCCAGGCTGTCGGTGGCTACGGCCAGCCTGGCGGGGGCAATTCGCCTGACATCGTAATGGGCCCCCAGGTAGGTACACAGCAAATAAGCCCAAAAAAGAAGAACACTGTAGAGAGGAGGAAACATGGAAGGGAAAAGGATAAACAACTAGCCTGGGTGCAAAATTGTGCTTTGCTTGCAGAGTTTGGGGAATTCGACAACTCCACATTCCCCGGAGAATGTGGAGTTACTAATAAACTACGCACTCTGCAACAGAGCATCATTTTTTTTTGTTGCCACCCTCGGCACATCATTTCACACACACCGGGAGCACGTAGGGACTTCACAGGCGCTCACGGCTGCTCTCAAGATTTGCTAGCATTAGCCACACCTGCAACTTCTGGCACCTCTTTTGTGCCATAGGGGAGCGCGATCAAGTTCAAGCGACTGTGGCAGCAACCTGGAGAAGATTGTCTCCTGAAGAATCAGCTAAAGCTACTCAAAGTATAATTTGGACTGTTCGCATCGGATTTTTTGCACGAGTAGCCCTTTTTATATTTTACCTTTTTTCAATAAGGAGGAAGTGCCCCAGAAACTGCAACTTCTTGTTTCTGTCCAGCTGGCTCCTTCCAGTCCTTTGTTCACATCCTGGTCACTTTTCATTTCGATTTGGAGCTGGAATGATCACTCTGTTTGTCTGCTGCATAGATACTATTGGATTTTAGGACTTTGTTTTGTGATGTCAAAAGAAGGTTCAAAAACTGTTGCATAAGGGTGTTGTTTGTTTGATAGAGGGAATGCACCAGGATTTATTTGTACTTTTGTTCAATTTTACAACGACATTGTGGTGGGTGGCCTGTAGTTTCAGTAGGGGCCTCCTTATTTTTTGATGTAATTTTTATTCTTTTGTGAAGGAAAAAGTTGCACAGTTCAGCACATTTTCTCAATGTCTTTAAATAAATTTGCAATATTCATTTATTTCACTATGTGGTCTAGTCTACCAATGGGCCTTCCAGCCAGTAGGCCCAGTACTAATCATGAGTGCATGAAACAACTGTTTCTGTGGTGTCTGTTGAATTGAAGTATCATTTAGGCAATAAATTGCATTAGATTAAATTACGTATTTTACTTTTTTTTCTGGAAAACCTGTATAGATGGGTTAATATGTGTCATGCCTTTGGAGGATGTGTGTTGTTTTAAAATTGTATGTCCCAGTTAATTTTTGTTTTTTGCATTGTTAAATTAATGCTGTTTTCTTCTTTGTCACCATGACTCGTTTGTCTGGCCAGTGTGTGAGTGTGTTTGCCAAAGGCTAGCATTTGTCTTCGTTCCCCATGTCATGTGGCCCAAGTGCCATTTTGAATAGTCAGTGTCTATACGTCTGCATGTGTTTTTGTTTTCCATGTATCCTTGGTTTTTGTTTGACCATGTAGCTGGTGGCCATTTTGTGCAGCCAGCCAGTGTGCTTTTGCCATAGACCTGCATGTGTTTTTTGTTTTGGCCATACCTCATTGATGGTTTTTGTTGTTTGACCATGTGGCTGTTGGACACTTTGTCCAGCCAGCCAGTGTGCTGTTGCCACAGGCCTGCATGTGTTCTTTGCTGCGACCAAGCCTCCTTGCTGGTGGTTGTTGTTTCACCATGTATCTGGGGTGGCATTTGTATGCTTTTGCCTGAAGCCTCCATGTGTTATTTGTTGTGGCCATATTTCCTTGTGTATTGTTGTTTTTTGACTATGTGACTAAAAGCCATTTGGTGTGGCCAGCCAGTGTACTTCTGCCATAGGCCTGCATTTGTTCTTTGTTTTCCATGCCTCCTTCCTTGTTGCTTGACCATGTGGTCATTTTGTGCAATCATCCTTTTTTCAGTTCTCACAGCAATTTTGTAAGTGGAGGCATACGCCTTTTTTGTTTGTGCCCATTTTTTTTAACTTTTACGTGATGTCAGTTTAATATTATGCTTGAGGCCTAGTTGCAGCTCAATGCTCATCATAATAAATGTACTGTATGAAGTGTTTTATATTATTATATACTTTTTTTGCACTTTTCATCTACACTACTCCTTGTTACCAGAATCTCAACAGGCTTCTCCTGGTGGTCGCCTAGTACATCAGCAAATATATTTTTTATTTTTTATTTTTTTACATAATATTTTTTTATTTAATTTAACAATTTTTTTCATTTAATTTCTTTTTTTTTAAATGTTTGAATTTTTAAAAGAAAGAATTCGGTAATTTTCTTTTTCTCATTTTCACAACATCCATTAACATCTGCCATAGGCTCACAGACATACAACAGCATTTGTTTTCGATAGAATATTTAATTGTCACCTGCACTGCCACACTTGAGTGCCCAATCCCAACTTGTTGCACATCAACAGTTACATCTGTTACATCTGTATGTTGTTGCTATTTCGTATCCTTCCAGATTATAAATGAATCTTTATGTTGGTGTGGTTTTACTTTTGAATGGATACACTCTATTGTTATTAATTATTTATAACTTAAGTAACCACACTAAATTATATTGTTTGCACTACTAATTCACACTGCAACAATGCCATGTTACAATAATGTTTTTCTTGCTTGTTTGGTTTTAGGTGCACAAGAGAATAGATATCACCCTCAGTACTGCCAGACAGAAGGCCTATGCAAGTGACGCGTGACCACACAACACATGATGTTAGCACTCACATCTGATGAGCTTGTGAAGCTAAGTGCCACTGCCAACTGACAGCTTCAAGATGGTCCAAAAAAGTGCTACCCAGGAAGAGGCCAGTAATAAGAAGGAGCTTACCACTACTGGTATGTCACCTCAGACCTTTTTTGGGCAACATCAAGTGCCTGCATTACTGGCCTCCAGGGAGCAAGCTGGGAGCAGCATTCCCACATTAATAGCCCCACCCCAACCTAAAACACATCAGATGATGGACGGAATGTTGCACAATGGCAAAACATTCACCCCAGTCACAGATCTGGGTTTAATCCATTGTTATTTTGCTCACCAAGCCACCCCAGGTCAGACATGGCCATATGCAAATCAGTCTTGACCCTGTGCCTCATGGGAACAGTCCAACCCGAACTGTCAAGCCATATGTTCCCTGGACCGGAATGAAGGAAGGATAGCTTGACTCCAGTGGCGTAGTGAGCAAGGGACCCACGTCTGGGCATACCCTTCCCACATAGGGTGAACAGCAAAACAAACCAGATGATGGACGGAATGTTGCACAATGGCAAAACATTCACCCTCAGTCACAGATCTGGGTTTAAGTCTTCTCTGGACCGGAATCAAGCATCCTAGGACCGGTTTCTGGCTACCAGCCGTCTTCTGCCAGGATAGCTTGACTCCTGGGGCGTAGTGAGCAAGGGACCCACGTCTGGGCATACCCTTCCCACATAGGGTAAACAGCAAAACACAGCAGATGATGGACGGAATGTTGCAAAATGGCAAAATATTCACCCCAGTCACAGATCTGAGTTTAATCCATCGTTATTTTGCTCACCAAGTCACACCAGTTCAGACATGGCCATATGCAAATCAGTCCTGACCCTGTGCCTCATGGGAACAGTCCAGCTCGAACTGCCAAGCCATGTCTTCCCTGGACAAGAATCAAGCATCCTAGGACTGCTCTCTGGCTATCAACCGTCTTCAGCCAGGATAGCTTGGCTCCAGTGGTGTAGTGAGCAAGGGACCCACGTCTGGGCATACCCTTCCCACATAGGGTGAACAGAAAAACACACAAGATGATGGACGGTATGTTGCACAATGGCAAAACATTCACCCCCAGTCACAGATCTGGGTTTAATCCATTGTTATTTTGCTCACCAAGCCACCTCAGTTCAGACATGGCCATATGCAAATCAGTCTTGACCCTGTGCCTCATGGGAACAGTCCAGCCCGAACCTCCAAGCCATGTCTTCCCTGGACCAGAATCAAGCATTCTAGGACCGTTTTCTGGCTATCAGCCGTCTTCAGCCAGGTTAGCTTGACTCCAGTGGCGTAGTGAGCAAGGGACCCACGTCTGGGCATTCCCTTCCCACATAGGGTGAACAGCAAAACACACCAACCTAGGCACAAGCCCATGTCTGTCACGGAGGCCGCCAGTCTAATCACGGCAACTCTGAAGAGCAGTGACTTTGAATTGGAGTTAGCTCTTTCGCAAAGTAGTACCCAATCGTTTGCAGAAACTCAGCTAAGTAGACAATAATAGCTGCAGTCAGAGATAGTTGTTCCTCCCAAAGAATGAATACTTCAGGAGGAAGTAGAAGAAGTCCCTCTTTCAGAATATCCATTGTCTTTCAGATCTCAGCAACAAAAAAGAAGGGTGCTTCACCATCTTCTTTTTCAAAACTCCTTCTGATGATCAAGACTCCACTTGGATTCCACCTCAGTCTGAGACAATCCAGGAGAGGCAAGGGAAAAGGAAGGTTCCTGAAAGCCTTAGAGTTTTGGAGGAAGAAGAGGATGATGACAACCAGTGATCATGGATGTTGGCTCAGCCACAGGGAAGTGGCACAGATATTACTGTTTAAAAGATGTCCTCTGGGTGCACAAGATTCTTTGAAATAATTAATTTCTCTCACTTTCACTCCCATATATATGTTGTACCACCTCTACACACTCCTCTCAAAAACTCCAAATGTTAGTCTCAAGTATTGGCACAAAAATATCTAATTACTTATAGAAATCATTTTAAAATGTATTATCACAAAAGTTCATAAAATCATTATATGAATTCAAAACATCATAATCAAATTCAAATTCAAATTCAAAAGGTGCTTTATTCGGTTTGTAAAGAAATACAACCATATAGCAACATAAACATAAAAAGAAATTTAACACAATACTAAATTAAGCTATCACAAAAACAATCTTACACAGTAGCGCTCATAGTAGAAACATTTAACAATATCAATAGTGCATAGTCATTAGGTCATTCAAGTTTGGCTAAGATTTTAACAATCCTGCGACCTATAATTATGTGCAAATATGCAATTTAAAGTGCTAAATATTGTCTCTATAGTATATGTGCAAAATTGGCAATTCTAATGTGCATATGCAATTAGCAGCACCTAGACTGTCTATTAACTAAAAACAATGATAAATGAGACAAAGCGCAAGTGATAAGCCAATCCTACGATAAATCTAAAACAGTAGCAGCAATTAGTCCAACAAACATATGTGTGCAAAATACAAATACATAATTCAGCAGCATCAATTTAAAGTGCATAGTACATTTAGCAGCTAGAGAAATTCATATAATAATTGATTTTCTTGCAGAGATACATTTTAAAATATAAGTAGCCACATAAAAGCATACATCTGGGGACTCTAGGTTAAACACTAGTGTCATTGCTGTTTGTAGATGATGCGTATTGTATTTTAAAAAGATAAGTTTCAAATAATATTTCCTTAAAAAAGTAATCATAATCACTTTTTTTAGTATATTTGCACCATAAAAACATATTAGAATCACATAAGAATAAACAGTATGTCCTACGAGCAAGGGGCCATAGAGATATGATGTTAATTTAGGCCAATTCTCAACATGTTATATATGTACCAATTGTTATAAGGATACATGTAATCCATTTGAGGTCTAGTAAAAACTGTCCCCTCTTGCCCACATAAAACTTAGATATTTAGCTTAGATGTAAGGATTTAACACCTCTGCAAGAGTCATAGAGATATGATGTTAATAAAGGCAAAATCTCAGCATGTTATGTATGTAGCAATTGTTATAAGGATACCTGTAACACATTTGAGGTCAAGTAAAAACTGGCCTTTCTTGCTCATATAAAATTTAGAGAAAAATATTTTATATCCAGCAACAATCAGGCCATAGAGATATGATGTTAATTAAGGTGAGTCCTCAACATGTTATATATGTTGCAATTGTGATAAGGATACCTGTAATACATTTGAGGTCAAGCAAAAAACGGCCTTTCTTGCTCATATAAAATTTTGAGAAAAATACTTTATATCCAGCAATAATCGGAATTCCTTGAATAAAGCTTTGGAGTCTTGATAATACCCGACAAGAAAAAAACGTAGAGGGTGGGGTTGTCTCGGCAACAGTGCACGCAACGTCATGGAAGGATGCATAACCATGTGACTAGGTCACATGGGACATGCGTGGAGGAGCATAGAGACTGTCAAAAGGCCACCATCGCCGGAGAGTAGTTTGGACATTGCCAAACTAACACTTGAGGATGCAATTTCCACGTGAGGTAAGCGCTGCCCAGAGGAGGTATGAATGTATGAAAAGACCGGGGTCTAAGGCGCTGGGTAGCGATCGCTCAGCTCCTTAGAGGATGGTCGGAGTACGAGATAAATTAAAATTCTAAAAACTAACATAGTGGAGGAATTAATTCATATATTTTTATTTTCAGAACCCGTAATACAAAAAGGGCGTCTCCAAATAGAAGAGTGTGCGTAACAGTCACTTCAAACGAGCGTTTTTTAAGATTAAAACACTACTGAGCGAGTGTGGGTAAGGTTTGGAAGTCAAATGTCTTTATCCAAGGTAGGCATTGATATGAGCGTTTAATGTACAATGGGAGCAATAAAATGCCATGTAGCTAAAACAGTGTACTTTCATTCTCACAGTCAGATGTCAACCTTTCTTTAATACGAATGCCAGTTCAGAAGAATAAGACTTCTTAAACTTATGGCACACGTCGCTAGTAAACGAAGTAAGTAGGGGCCACTAAGGTTTCTATCAATACAAAAGAACTTTACTGTGAGCAAAGAGTACTGGATAGGTGGCTAAATCCATACTCTGCTGATTTGTTCTCTTAGCATTTTCTTAACGAAGAAGCACACGGTTAGGAGCACGACCGAGGGGGCACACAAATATAGTGGTGGGAAGATAACGGAATGTAAGTGTGATTTTTTACATCATTAGAAGTATATGAGGCAGTTTATATAGAAACCCGTTTAATTAGCTCACAAATTCCCATATATGCTTTATTATTTGTTACCATACCAAGGTATATAAAAAACAGAGGTTGAGTGACTGTGACAAGGAGGAAAGAAGAACTTGTAAAAGGAGTGAAGAGTGTGAGAGAGAGGGAGGATATGAGACTTATGTATTGGCTTTCTCTATATGGAATTGTTTGTAATTGTTTGTAACTTTTGCAATTTTAGGATCAATGATGTATATGTCCAATGAAAACAATTATGTTTAGGATAACTGTATTTGAACTGTTTTTTAATTGCATTTATTTGTGTTTTCAGAATATACTAGCAGCCCGCCCCAGCGATGCCTGGGGCAGAAAGGGGCTGGGGGCAGTACACCCGCTCCCGCCCGACCCCCTCCCACACCGACTCCCTCCCGCCCCCTCCCGCCCAGACTCACTCACGCCCCCCTCCCGCCCAGACTCACTCGAGACCCCCTCCCACCCAGACTCACTCGCGCCCCCCTCCCGCCCAGACTCACTCGCGCCGCCCACCCGCCCAGACTCACTCGCGCCCCCCTGGCATACAGCTGCTTTATCGAACCTACCAAAAGAATGCTCCACCACATGGCAAGACACACTGCACAATCCCTCCCGCCCAGACTCACTCGCGCCCCCCTCCCTCCCCGACATTTTCATTTACTGCTGCCTCCTTACCTGTGCCGCCTCCTCACTGCACAGCCGCGCTCGTCACTGCACCGCCCTCCTCCTTGTCATCATGACGCACGTCGCGTCGTGCCCAGCGCTAGGTCCCGGCCGGCGCTACTTTTAGGGGACTACTTTGTTTTGTAAATTAATTTTTTTATTTTGCTTTTTTTATTTTTATTTATATAGCCTATGTCCATCTACACACCCTGACATTTTCAAAGATGTATCGGGTGTGTAGATTGGCGCTGTGGTTTCCGAGATTACCTTGCCAAAAGGTGCAAGTTCTCTCTGTATAATAGTAGTATAGATAAAGGCAGGAGTAATAACTACAGTCTTGAAAAAGAAGGTGTTATAGGATTGAACCTTCGAAACGCGTCAACACAATTAGTATAGCCACAAATTTAATTGCTTTTCTATTATCTTAGATGGTAAAAAACTTGGCAACCGATAAGGTGTTTAGGATATAAAAACTTTTTAATGGCATTCAAGTGTGGCATTTAAAGACAAAGGTTACTGTCTGCAGAACTCTTGTAGGACATACTGTTTATTCTTGTGTGATTTTAATGTGTTTTTATGGTGCAAATATAGTAAAAAGTGATTATGATGTTTTGAATTCATATAATCATTTTATGAACTTTTGTGATAATATATTTTAAAATGATTTCTATGAGCAATTAGATATTTTTATGCCAATACTTAGGTGACTTTGAGTGTAACCTTTGGAGTTTTTGAGAGGAGTGTGTAGAGGAGTGTTCAACATATATATGGGAGTGAAAGTGAGTGAAATTAATGATATCAAAGAATCTTGTGCACCCAGAGGACACCTTTTAAACAGTTCTTGTTTGAACCCTAGTCCTTTCGGAAACCAAGGATACCTCTCTTTTTTGATAAAGCACAGATATTACCACCGTCAGCTTCCATATTTGCAAAGCCCCTGTGACATGCTTCCAGAACCACTTCAGTAGAAGTAGGCACTGCAGAGAAGCAAATGTCAAAACACTCATCTACCATCACTTATTTGGACATTAGAAGTGGCACCAGTGTCAGAAAGTGGACCTCATCAGTTTGGGACTTCTTTACGGTTAGCAAGCAGAAAGCGAATATTGCCATATGCATCCTTTGTATTGCAAGTGTTAGTTGAGGTAAACTTGGTACAACCTATGGTACCAGAGGCCAAACAACCCATTTAAGAAAACACCACACAATCCACTGGGAGGCGCACCTTAGCAAACAGCAAATGGTATTAGTGGATGTGATGAGAGCAGGGAATCTGAATCTGCTCCGATCATGGTGGAAGGTGAAGGTGAAGAAAAGGGTGACATTTTTATTATGCAAATCAGCCCTGTCCCCAGCAGTGCTGTAGTATCACCTACATCATCAACATTGCAATGAGTCAACACACAGAGTTAGGCCGAGACACCAAGGCAAGAGCATACAGTGACTTCCCCGATGAGACACACATTTAGTCTACCACCTTATTTTCTCAAGAAGTCTCCTGCGTCAGTGGCACCAGAAAATTAAAAAATCTATTCCTGGCAAGTGTAGGCAGGAGGGGCAGTACGAACTAACGTATCCACCCAGCGGAATGTTTGTACAGTGAGAAGCAGGATAAAATCTTAGTGCTTACCTCTTCCCTTTTTCATTTGCAGAAGGAGTGGGTTTTCTAGAATTTGTGGTGGCCATATTCCCGAAATGAAAGGTTCCCAGCTGGCTCTATTTTGCCAGAGTTGCTGTATCAGCACTACATTACGATGTGCTGGAATTGGTTGGACAAGTTTTGCAGCAAAGTGTTGTTCTCACTATCCACCTGATGAAAGACATGTGGACCAGTTGCAAAGCCACTGATTACATGTGCATCACTACACAAATAAACTCTTTTGTGGGGGTTAGAGAAATTGTATCTGCAGGGGACACTGCTGACATTTTTAATGGTGCTCAGAAGTATGCAACAGTAGCCCTGTTCATCATGGAGACATCCTATACAGCTGTAAAAATCTTGGATGACTGTAACAACAAGGTCTTTGAATGGCTGCAACCCAGAGGGCTTAACATTGGATGTGTTGCCACAGACAATGGCAGTAATATAGTTAAGGCTGTTTCAAATAATGGCTATTTCAGGGTCCTGTGTTTGGCACACTGCATTCATATCATTGTACAGGACTTTCTCAAAAAAGAAACCTGAGTCAGCAACTTACTGTCTACCTGCAAAAGTTTTGGCACTCATTTCAGTCATTCTTTTAAAGCCCAGTAGCAGTTGAGGATCATTTGAATGATAATAGAATGTCAGTTACAGGAGGTGCGAACACATTGGAATTCAACGTATTACATATTGCAATGTCTTTATCAGCAGTAGATACTGATCAATGAATATGTCATACAAGAGGGCATGCAACTGTTAAGGGCATGAACATCGAGATAGATCAATGGGGTCTAGTCAAATGCCTGACAGAGATGCTACTCCCATTTGAGGTTTTCACATGGGAATTCAGCAAGGAGGACAGTACCATGGGCCAAGCTATCCCATTGTTGCATATGCTATAGAAACAGCTAAAGGAGGTGTCTAAAAATGCAGGGGTCGATGAAAAAAAAGATGTGTATGAGTTGCTGGAGAGCATAATCCTTTGCTTGGATGTTAATACAAGGGTGCAAAGAGGCATTGTGTCATCCAAACATTACATCAGTGCCACAATTCTTGATCCATGGTACAAACAATTGCTGGCCACTTTCATTCCTTTTTCAGATATGGATGTTTCAAACTACAAGACATAGATTGCTAGGCAAGCCTGCTACCTAGAAAAAGAATATCAGGGAATTAGAGGCCCACTATAGGGCAGACATTCTGGGGTGCAGCCTTCAACTTCCATAGAACCTGAGGGAAATGCTGTTGGCTCATAGCAGCTAAAACTAACAAAAACACCAGAATAACAACAAAAACAGGAACATGAGCATTGGTCCCAACATCTGTTTTTGATTGGTTTCTAAAGGCAGGGCTTAATTCCGGTACAAAGGCAAAGGCAAAAGAGGCAAGACAAGTTGGAGTACAGATGAATATTGAGAGGATGGTCCATTCCTACCTGGACGACCCAACCGTGTTCTAACTGGATCAAAACCCATTGGTGCATTGGTATTGGAAGAGATGCCAATGGCAAGTGCTCAGCAGGCTGACAATAAAGTATCTGGCTTGTCCGGTAGCCAATGTATCTGCTGAGCGAGTACTCAGTGCAGGTGTTACAGTTGTCGCAGTGAGAAGGACCAATCTCTTGCCCAAAAACGTGGAGAGATTAACCATGATCAAAATGAATCAGTATTTTATACTACTACATTATACCATACCTGAAGTACAACAGGAGGAGGATGACGGGGATTTGTTAGACTCTGGTCATTGTAGGGTATTAGCTGACAAAATTCTGGGTAATCTCAAAACAACAAATAGGGGAGATAGAGGAAAAAGGAGAGGACTCGCCCTCCTTAGTATTCTTAAATGAACAAAAGGAGTCACTCCTAGACATTTGGAAACAATTTCAACCTTGTAGTGGAAAGAAAAAAGTTTTCTTTCAAGTAACCCTCACCCAACAGGGTTAACCCTGGGTGGCATGCTTCATCATAGGGTTCATCCCTGACTGGCTATCTAAAGGGGCATGCTAAGACCAACAGATATTTTGGAGCACTGATAGTATGTTTTGCCTATACACCTACACTGATTGCAATGATATTGGAGTGTGTTTGTGTGTAAAAACTGGGTAAAAATATCTGGCTACTGGAAAAAGGACTATTTCATTCAATCCCCTAGTTGATATACTTAAAAAATGGGGATGTCAAGAAGCTTGTAGTGTAAATGACTCTTAGTTTCTCTGGTCGACCAGTTTGAAGCCCCTTCCAAAGGCTTTTCAACAGGACCATAAGGGGTTATTCCCTGTTACCACTCCTACAGTTGTCAAATCACTTAATAAGTGAAAATAGATGTATCAAGAAAATACATGACGATAAAAGTATACAGCAGCTATTTTCTCTGTTATTATGTTTTATGTAAATATTAGGGGTGGGCGGACAACTCCGTTCCGCCCACAGAATGTGCAGATATTTGCCCCTTCCGCCTTCCGCGATGTAGGCGGAGAAACAAGGCAAATCTCTGCATACTCGGAGCGTAACGGAAGTTGGCCTCCCGCCCGCCCCAGTAATAAATAACCTTAAAAAGCTATAAAGAACATTTTAAATGTTATTTATTGCTTTTTAAGGTTATTTAATACGGCGGGCGGGAGGTGGGAGGGAGGCGGGTGGGAGACGGGCGGGAGGCGGGCGGTACGTAACAGAACTATGCAGAGAGTGCAGAGATTGGTTACAACTCAGTGCCTTTCATCAAGGCTACTCACTCATTTTGGGATTAACCATTCAATGTAAATTTTAAGGAAAATATAATAAAAAAGACAGACTTGACAGACTGCATACATGACTTATTTTCACAACAGACATCAAAGGGGTGTCAGGGGAGGATGGACTCTGTAGTTAAGCACTAAGGAAACATTGATTTTTAGTCATCTTGTTGTATGAGTTACTTACTGCGTGTTCAGTATGCTTCAATAAATAAGTGTGGGATAAAACAGAAAAAAACCTTACTTCATTAAGTGTATGCATCCGCTCGCACTCAAAGCGTCTCCCTTTATCCCTGAGTCTTAGTGAGGTCTGTTTGTTCTCCTGTTTATGAGCGTAGAGTGCTTGTCCTAGTCATGTGATTGCTTTTCAGGTGACCAGGATGGTTATATTTCCTCTATTTTAAAGAAATCTTCTGATGTATCTCTGTATTTTTGATTACAAGCACTGGTACGTAGCATAAACTTGCTATGTTACTGGTAGCTGAATGCCGCTATGATGAATCAGCCTAAAGGTCAACGAAAATGTGTGGCTCTCACATGGGCATTACTCCTCCCTTTTGATGCATAGATGCAAACACATCAGTGTGAAGTAGCTTGGAACTGTACGAGCTACATAAAGAAAGTCATACAGAATGCAAACTCACTGATGTCACTGATGCACTTTGGGGATTGGAGGACAATGGCTTCCTAATTATTCAGCCAACGCTAGAGACGATGAGGACGATTAGGTAGTGTCAAGCACCTGCCTAGCTGAAACTGGATCACAAGATATTCTAAAGTAAACTAAACACAACTTACCACCTCAGAGAGTGAGCAGCACGCTATTCAGGTTTTGTTTTAGCCTTGGAGAACACACACAGAACAAATAATTAATACTCACTGAGCCCCTCAATCTTGACACCCAGCAGGTCGTGTTCCCTGTATAACATATCCAGTTAAACGAAATGTTCCCTTTGGATAAACCATATAGTCAACACTTTACACTCATACACCCGCCATACTTATAGTCCACACATCCAGCACTCATTAATGATTAAGGCACTTATAAGTCGACTTCTTATCAAAATATTAATATATTTTAATCAGTATGAAAAGGCACAGATATGTATTATACACAAAGATTTGATCACATAAAAAAAACATATATTCATATACATAATAAGCACAATGATTTAAAATACACTGTTAAAAAGAGATATCCACCCAGCAGTGCATCAGTTGGTGGGTGGTGCGCTGGACACGGCTGGTACACCGCACACCCCACAATGCTGCTGAATCTACCGCAGGCGCTACCCACTGCTGGGCCTGCCATCTGCTGCAAGCATGGAGGGGAGGGAAAGCTGCATGAAAAAAAACAGCGCTGCCACCTCCACCTCACAAAATATTGCCTTGGGCTGCACCCCTGGGTGGGTAGGCAGCTCATGCTGCTGACTGTTCTGGAGGGTCTGGTGTTGCCCCTCTCCTTGCTACCCCCTCCCCTTGCACTGCCACCCTGCACTTGATAGGGTAATAAAAAGCAACAGTAAAAGGAGGAGAGGAATGAAGATAAAAGGGAGTAAAGAGAAAAACGCACAAAAATAAAACAAAAAACTTAAAATACACAGACACAAAAACACACACTAAAACATTACATTAAAATCAGTTGTGAATCAATTAGAAGGGCAGAGGATTACAAAGATTAAGATCGGATTGCAAAACAGGCCCAACACCAGAAAAAGAGTAAGAAAACAAGATGGCATGGCCCATACGAATGGCCCATACGAACCTTGTGGTGCCATTTGCACGCAATTTTGAACGTGAAGACGAACTCCACATTGCGATTGAAGTAAAATGCAACGTGAACTATGCCAAGTCCTAAAATCATCAAAGGAGCTGACTATGAGTTGGAAAGCTACACAAACAGGCAATAACAAGACAAATGGCCACTGTTAGCAATAGTTCTTATATTACCCTGAATCATCTTCCCTTGGAACTACAGGTGGTACATAAGGGATCTTGACCTGGAAAACGAGCCTGTTACCATTGTGCTCTAGCTGCCATTGACCACCGCTTCAAATCCTGCATTTCTGCTCATTCTTGCTCTTTTTTTGCCATGTCTGTCTCCTGCTCTTTTTGGTCTTGTGCCTCCTATTACCCAAGCTTCTGGATACCCTTATGTGGCCCTCTACAAATCTACTGATTGATTGTGATTGATTGATTCTGACACCTCAATGTTGTTTTTTTTCTTTTGTAAACATTTCAAGTAAGCTGCAATATATATCAAGCCCCTCTCTTCCATTAATATAAGCAGTAGATTCTGACCATGGCAATCATAGGTTTACAATTCTGATGATCTTCTATATGAACTGTGCAAATGACATGTAGTCCCCAACAGCAATCATCCTCGCGGCATCTGTCTTAACAAATCTGCAAATAGTAGTTGGCCTTCCCACTTATGTTTTCCTGTACTGTAACAATGTGTGCCATGTTTACTAGACAGTTTTCTTCAGTTCCCTTGCTAATATATTGTCTTTCAGAGAATTCGAAACATACCTTGAACTTGACTGATGTAAAAGGAGTATGGAATAGTTATCAGTTGCTGCACTGCAGAATCAGCCTGGGCCACTGCAGGTAAGAGTGGTGGTGACAGCTGGGGGGTGTTTTGAGAGACAACCACAAGGGAAAATAAAATAAATAATTGATTTTCCCTCATGGTCATCTCTTGAAATCCACCCAGCCAGCCCCACCCCTCTTACCTGCAGCGGCTACGGCTGTGCAGAATATTATATCATTTGCCCAGGACATCATCGTTGGGCTAGGATCTCTACCCCAACAGATTGCTACTCTTCTTTTAGACAACAGCAGTTTAAGGACATGGGGTGGGCAGAATTTGCATAATAGCGTTACGCAAATCACAGCGAAACTGTAAAAAATCTCTGCGAATACGCAGAAATTCCACGAACACGAGGAATTGCTTGTTCGCGATGCTTTTTTCCTGTTCGCAATTGTTGTTTGCGTGCTCGGGGGGCAATATCTTGCAAACACGCATTTTGAGAATGCAAGCAAGAAAAACAAATTGCGAAGTTGCGGAACGCAGAATTTTGGACAATTTCGGAAAATCCACGGAACGCAAAATTACCCAAATTCCGCAAATTCAGCGAGCGGAACGGAATTTACCGCCCAGGCCTATTAGGGACCCAATTACAAATTCGGTGGTTAGACCGCCAGCCCACGGTGTTGGCAGGACTGAGTACTCCGTCAAACATCCAGCCTCGCCACCCACCTTATCATGAGTTTACCACAGGGCTGGTGGTGTGTGGGCTGCGGAGTTGTGGTGCAGCATGTATGTAACAAAACCTCAATAGGATGGCCATTAGAAAAACAGAGGTCTTGCATTTTGAGAGAAAGTGGCTTTTTTTATTCATGGAGGAATCTATTATAGCAGGGATCTGAAGTAGAATAGAAATGACGTCCCTTTCAATATAGAGCCAAGGTAAATGCACTCCATCAGCGAATGAAACAGCTTATTAAATGTGGGTGCGGCGTTAAACACACACTTGTAATCTGCTTGCCCAGTGCCCTGTTGGAAGTTATTACTGGCCTAAAATACCCAGATAGTGTAGTTGAAGTTTGAAATCGACTCCTTCAAAAGGCCCATTACTTGCCTTTCCTGCAGAGTAGAGTATGGCGGTGTCCCAGCCAGTTACATTTTAGAGGAAAGGCAAGTCGTAATTAAGCCAGTAGATACAATACCAACCGGCTCCATTGACTGCCTCTGCTTCTCCTGAGGTGGTTGGCAGCGGTCTAGAGGCTGACTTACCACTACAATTGTAATTCGGCAGTCGGACTGCCAGGGAAGCGGGCCGTCAGACTGCCGAAAATCGATGGCGGTTCCTTAACCGTCAAAATCATAACTAGATCCAAAGTGTTCTAAACCACCTTTTCACTTGTGGGGTTTCTTTAACAGACCCTATAACACTATCAAAGGGAGGGGAGATTTCTGGTTTTAGCAATGAAAATGTGATCCCAAGGTATCCTTATTGCTGTGCAATCTCAGGCTAAATTAAGGAAACTCCTAGCACACATACCATCTGGTTGTAGCCTGAACATGTACACCCTGTACGGCGCATAATACAGTGTAGTAGAATTTTGAGGTATATTAGTTTGTGTTTGCCATTGAGACGTCACTTTCGTTTGCAAACAGCAAAATGTTCATTAATGCCTGCGAAATCCAGACCCAGGTTGTTTGTCCATGTCCTTCTCCCTCCATTATCCCCATTTATTTCTAGCTTCATGGCTTCATTGTTGATTTTTTATTTATAGTTGCTGACTTTCATTTTCTATGATTTGAGTGAGAGATGGGAGTGCAACTGGATTCAATTTAACTGGCTCTTTATAGTATCACATTCTGAAACATAAAAATATCTAAGCATGGGCGTAAAATTCGTTCAGCTCGCGGAATTTGCGGATTTTCTGCAAATTCTCAATCCGCGAACTCTCACGAATTTGCAGAAAATTCGCAAATTCGCACGCAGCGGATTTTTTTGCTCGGTGATACAATATTGCGGCGCGCGGCGTTCACTTACCGTCATTCAGTGTTTGCAGAGTTGTTTTTCTCCATATTTTGCGAGTGCTGCGCCATTTTGGATCTTGCTGCGGGATCCCGTGGGAGTTTGGCGACCGCGATTATGTCATCACGGCTTACCACCTTGCACAGCACGCATCGCGAGAGTTCGCAATTGCGAACACGTAGATGCGGCGGGCAGCAACAATCTCGCACTCGCGAAATTGCAAAATTTGCGATTCTGCACAAGAAATCCACCAGCATGCAGCATAAACCTTCTGAAAATGATGATTTTTATCAGAATAACTCCTCAGGTTGACATTTGCCTGCACTTTTTTTTGCAAGGAGTCCATTTTGGGGGGGGTGGGAGGAAGGAAGTGCCCCACAGTCTCCAACTTCCAGTTCCTGTCCAGCAGGCTCCTCCCAGTGCTTTCTTCATGTGCTGGTCACTTTCATTTGGATCTTGACCTGGAAGGATTACTTTTTGTGGATGCTGCTGGATATTTGGATATGAGGCCTTCTTGACTTTCTATGGATCACTTTTGGATTACAAATGTCACAAGTAAGTTTCTTTGGGGCATTACAGTTGCTGCAACTACAATTTTGGAATTTTCGATTTTTGGGCTGTTGTTGGGGCCTTTTGCCCAGGGGTAGTGAGTGGTGCATGGACTGAGTCTTTCTGTGGGGTCTCTTTAATGTAAACATCATGGAGGGCATGGATGGCATGCGATTGTGCGGATTTTTGTGTGTTTTTCGATTTTTTTTGGCTGCTGTGGGGGCCTTTTGCCCAGGGGTAGTGAGTGGTGCATGGACTGAGTCTTTCTGTGGGGTCTCTTTAATGTAAACCTCATGGGGGGCATGGATGGCATTGGATTGTGGTGATTTTTGTGTGTTTTTCGATTTTTTTGGGTGTTGATGGGGACTGGACATGTGGGTGGGGGCCATTTTGAGTGCTGGTACAGGCAGGCCCTGGCCATGTGCTGGGGGGCAAGGGGCCATTTTGAAGGCAGGCAGTGTTCTCAGGCCTGCACCCATTTTGCCTAGCTTTCATCCATTATGCCCAGGGGTAGTGAGTGGTGCATGGGCCTAGACTTTCTGTGGGGTGTCTTGAATTTAAACATTATTGAGGGCATGGATGGCATGGGATTGTGCTGATTTTTGTGTGTTTTTCGATTATTTTGGCTGCTGTTGGGGCCTTTTGCCGAGGGGTAGTGAGTGGTGCATGGACTGAGTCTTTCTGTGGGGTCTCTTTAATGCAAACATCATGGAGGGCATGGATGGCATGGGATTGTGCTGATTTTTGTGTGTTTTTCGATTTTTTGGGGTGTTAATGGGGACTGGCCATGTGGGTGGGGGCCATTTTGAGTGCTGGTACAGGCAGGCCCTGGCCATGTGCTGGGGGGCAAGGGGACATTTTGAAGGCAGGCAGTGTTCTCAGGCCTGCACCCATTTTGCCTAGCTTTCATCCATTATGCCCATGGGTAGTGAGTGGTGCATGGGCCTAGTCTTTCTGTGGGGTGTCTTGAATTCAAACATCATTGAGGGCATGGATGGCATGGGATTGTGCTGGATTTTGTGTGTTTTTTGATTTTTTTTTTGGCTGCTGTTGGGGCCTTTTGCCCAGGGGTAGTGAGTGGTGCATGGAGTGAGTCTTTCTGTGGGGTCTCTTTAATGTAAACATCATGGAGGGCATGTATGGCATGGGATTGTGCTGATTTTTGTGTGTTTTTCGATTTTTGGGAGTGTTGATGGGGATTGGCCATGTGGGTGGGGGCCATTTTGAGTGCTGGTACAGGCAGGCCCTGGCCATGTGCTGGGGGGCAAGGGGCCATTTTGAAGGCAGGCAGTGTTCTCAGGCCTGCACCCATTTTGCCTAGCTTTCATCCATTATGCCCATGGGTAGTGAGTGGTGCATGGGCCTAGTCTTTCTGTGGGGTGTCTTGAATTCAAACATCATTGAGGGCATGGATGGCATGGGATTGTGCTGATTGTTGTGTGTTTTTCGATTTTTTTGGCTGCTGTTGGGGCCTTTTGCCCAGGGGTAGTGAGTGGTGCATGGACTGAGTCTTTCAGTGGGGTCTCTTTAAAGTAAACATCATGGAGGGCATGGATGGCATGGGAATGTGCTGATTTGTGTGTGTTTTTCGATTTTTTGGGGTGTTGATGGGGACTGGACATGTGGGTGGGGACCATTTTGAGTGCTGGTACAGGCAGGCCCTGGCCATGTGCTGGGGGGCAAGGGGCTATTTTGAAGGCAGGCAGTGTTCTCAGGCCTGCACCCATTTTGCCTAGCTTTCATCCATTATGCCCAGGGGTAGTGAGTGGTGCATGGGCCTAGTCTTTCTGTGGGGTGTCTTGAATTTAAACATCATTGAGGGCATGGATGGCATGGGATTGTGCTGATTTTTGTGTGTTTTTCGGTTTTTGGGCTGCTGTTGGAGCCTTTTGCCCAGGGGTAGTGAGTGGTGCATGGACTGAGTCTTTCTGTGGGGTCTTCTTAATGTAAACATCATGGAGGGCATGGATGGCATGGGATTGTGCTGATTTGTGTGTGTTTTTCGATTGTTTGGGGTGTTGATGGGGACTGGCCATGTGAGTGTGGGCCATTTTGAGTGCTGGTACAGGCAGGCCCTGGCCATGTGCTGGGGGCAAGTTGCCATTTTGAAGGCAGGCAGTGTTCTCAGGCCTGCACCCATTTTGCCTAGCTTTCATCCATTATGCCAAGGGGTAGTGAGTGGTGCATGGGCCTAGTCTTTCTGTGGGGTGTCTTGAATTTAAACATCATTGAGGGTATGGATGGCATGGGATTGTGCTGATTTTTGTGTGTTTTTCAACTTTTTGGGGTGTATAACTGATGTTCCTCTGTCTTCCATTGCTTTTAGATGCACAAGATAACCACCAGTGCCAGGAAGAAGTCCTGCAGCGGTGTGTGCAGCATAACGTCACGCGACGTCACGTGTAGCCACAGACAAGACAACTCTGCAACTCGTGCAACTGCGGCCTGCTGTTCTGACATCTGAAGAAGATGGCCCCAAAAAAAGTTTCCTATAGCTCCTCTAGCAAGAAAGTTGCCAGTAAGGAGCAGAAGAAGCAAGTGGTGCCACTTACCAAGGAGACTGGTATGCCGCCCGCCACATTTTTTGGGAATAAAAAAAAAAGTACGCCTGCATGCAGCAGCGGGATCTGCTGGGGACCAAGCTGGGAGCAGCACCCTCGCTCCATTGGGCTCAGTGCCACCACCACCAGGCCAACTTAAGTCCAAGCCCTTGAGTGCTTTAGAGGCAGCCAGTCTAGTTGTTCAATCACCATCGACCAGTGATGTTGCCTCATCGCAAGAAAGTAGCAGCATCCCTCAATCAACACAGGTTGTTATAACTCATCTGATGAGTGTTCAACAACCACAGCTGCAACAGCAACCACATGTGCAAGTACAAGCCCAAGTACATGTGGAAGGAGAGGCAGAGCAAGGAGATGCGCAAGCAGAGGTGCATGGAGCGGCACAAGTGCCCACAATAGTTGTTCCTCAGGAAATCGACATTCAAGCCGAGGTATCATTTGAGGAAGCCACTCCTCCTGATCATTCATTGTCTTCCAGATCCCTAGCAAGGAAAAGAAGATCAAGGATGGTGTCTACATCTTCTTCAAGCCCCCTTCCTTCTGATGATATGGATGACAATTGGGAACGACCACAGTCGTCTGAGAGTGAGGCACACCATGATCTGACAAAGGTAGCTTAGCGTAAAAGGAAGGTCCCCGAAACTCTCGTACTTATGGAGTGTGATGATGACGCTGGAGAAGAAGTGGCGTATACTCCTGCTGATGAAGACTCTCACGACGACGACGCAGTCATCATAAACTTCACTGCAGCCCCAGCGGGCATGCAGCAAACAGACATTTTTACCCTAGCCCGAAAAGCTGCTGAGCGTGATGTTGTCGACGAGGCAATGAGACCACCACCAATGCAGTTAACTAGTACACCACCACCTACGGCTTCCATATTTTCTCGCCAGAAGGGACCTCCATCCACCTCGACCTCAATTTCCTCAATTAGTGGTGCTGCAAGAGCACAATGTAGTAAAGTTCGGCAACACACATCCTCCACTTCATCTGGCATTAGCATGACCAGTATCGCCTCCTCCGCTCCCCACAGAGATTTGAAGTCCACAGTTTGGGACTTCTTTAGTGTTAGCACAACAAGGGAAAACATAGCCATTTGTACCATTTGTAAGCTTGCAGTTAGTCGTGGTAAGCTTGGTACCAACTATGGTACCGGAGGCCAGAGAGGTCATCTTGAGAGGCAGCACACTGTCAAATGGCATGCGCACCTAAAGGAAATCAAGGAAGCCCGAATTGCAAGTCAACAAACTGTATCCGTTGATTTTTCATCTGATGATGACGAGGAGGAAGAAGCGTCGAACATTTCTTCACTTACACCCAGTACCCCTGTCAGCAGCACACCCCCTGTGAGCCACACTAAGAGTGTGGGAGAGAGTGAGACACTAATGCGAAAAAGTTCATCATCACCGAGCCTAACTGGGTCGAAGAAGTCATCATCATCATCATCCCGTAAAATCATGGTCCAGCCCACCATTAGAAGCATGTTGTTTTCAGATGCGCCATTTGAACGCAACCACCCAATGACGCGTCTGTATAACACTAAGCTGGCTAAAATGCTAGCTCTGGACCTTCTCCCTTTTTCTTTTGTGGAAAGGGTTGGTTTTTTTGAATTAGTGGCAACGCTCTGCCCTAAATGAAAGGTTCCTAGCCGGTTCTATTTTGCCAGAGAGGGCAGGTGTTGACCCGGACAACGTTTTTAAAGCTGCTCGGAAACATGCAACACTAGCTATGTTTGGCATGGAGAAAAGTCATACAGGAGAAAACATTTTGCAGGAGTTTAACACAAAGGTCTTTCAATGGCTGTCCCCAAGAAAACGCAAGATTGGTTATGTTTCCACGGATAATGGCGCCAATGTAGTTAAGGCCACGGATATGGGTAACTATTTCAGAGTACCATGTTTGGCGCACTGCATAAACCTGGTTGTTAAAAAATTCTTGAGTGAAGAAAGTCCAGTGTGCGATTTACTGACCACCTGCCGAAGAATGTGCACACATTTCAGCCATTCTTTTAAGGTCCGGAAGCATCTGAGGGGCCTGCTACATCAACGTAAACTGCCAGTGAAAGCACTCATCCAGGGGGTGGAAACACGTTGGAACTGAACCTTCTACAAGCTTGAGCGTCTGTTTGAGCAGTGTGCGGAAGTCGATCATATTTCTTTACACAGGGTGCAGCTATGAAGGACCTGAGGATACATGCTGAGCAATGGAAGCTAGTTCAAAGCCTGACAGACATGCTTCGTCCTTTTGAGGTCTTCACACGTGCAGTCAGCAGGGAGGGCTGTAATTTGGGAAAAGCTATCCCATTGTTGCGCATGCTAGAGCACCAACTGAAGGCGGTGTCTTCTACGTTTCAAAAAGATGAAAAAAAGCAAGAAGCTTTTGATTTGGTGGAGAAATTATTAGAGCACCTACTTTGCGATGAACGTCTTCAAAAGACCCACAAAGAACAGCATTACATTTGTCCTACTATTCTGGATCCACGGTACAAAAAGGCACTGGCAGGCAGAGTATTCTTTCCTTTTGATGACGCAGAAGTTTCAAAGTACAAACGTTGGCTAGCTGTGTCAGCCATGAAGTTTGAAAGAGAACGGCAGGAAATTGAAGGAAAAGGCAGTACATCAGCATCAGCAGGCCATCCGGAGTCAAAAAAATACACTTCTGCACCTGTTGCTGTGGCAGAAGTGAGTGATTTTCCCTCTCAGCCGTTAAAGACACCAGCAACCGGATCATCTGCACCAGACACAACAGTAACATTGTGTGAAGAAGAGGATTGGCTAACTCAGCTTGGGTTTGCTTCTCAAAAGGTCCCAGCAAAAAGTAAGCAAAGTGGAGGAACCGTGGAGAACCTTGAGTCGATGGTGCAGGACTATCTGAATGACTCAACAGAGGTCTATGTTCATGATGACCCATTGGCGTATTGGCATGGGAAAAAAGAATTGTGGCCAGAGATCTCCAACTTGGCTATAAATTACTTGTCTTGCCCACTCGCAAGCGAGTCTTCTGAACGTGTTTTCAGAGCTGCTGCTGGCATTGTAACTTGCAAAAGGACCCGCCTCTCGCCCAAAAATGTGGAGAGGTTAACAATGATCAAATGAATCAGCACCTCATACCACCAGATTACAAAATACGAGAATACACGCAGGAAGAAGACGAGGAGGACACCAACTTAGATGAGGGAAGTTCTTCTCTGTTAGGTGACCTACTCCCGCCTGAATTCGCAGAGTATGAGGACAAACTCTTCTTCCCTGACACAGAGCCCTGAAAATGAGCCAATGAATCAATAACTTTCTTTTTCGTCCTTATTCACTTTTATTCCTGTGTGTCTGACTTTCTTTGTTTTGCAAAATCTATATTAAATAAACTTTAATCACCTAATCACAAAAACAAGCCCATCAGCAGAACTGTCTTCAATTTTTTGCCTATTGATTTGAAGGTGCCGCAGTCTGCATTCCTCATGTTCACAAGTTCACAAGAACATGCTCCTCTATCCTCCTCCTCCAGACTCCTATTTCCCTCAAAGCAGATGGCTGGATTACGCCCAATGAAGAAAGACTCTGCACTTGTGGGGGTGTTCTACTTCTTTGCGGGTGAGTTGACGGGTCTGGGGCCATTGCTGGGAAGGTCTAATACCGGAAAAAAAGTGTTTTGGAGAAAATCAGAGTGGAAAAAGTTTTTGCCTTTTTGCTCACTATCATGTTTGCGGGGGCCTGTTTGGGTGGGTTCCTGGTGTTCTGGGTGGGTTTTGGGGTCTGGGAGCACTGCTGGCACAGTCTAATGTTGATTGCATTTGTTTTCCAGGACATCCATGGTGGAAAAGTGGAGTTATGACCTAGCTGCACAGCGCGTTTGGACAGAAGGCCGAAAAATATTGTAAGTATGAGATTTTCCATTTTTGCTTTTTGCCTGTTTGGGGGTGTTGTGCTTTTTTGCAGGTGGGTTGGCGGGTCTTGGGGCATTGCTGGGAAGGTCTAATACCGGATAAAAGTGGTTTGGAGAAAATCATAGTTGAAAAAGTTTTTGCCTTTTTGCTCACTATCATGTTTTCGGGGGCCTGTTTGGGGGGCTTCCAGGTTTTTGTGGGTGGGTTTTGGGGTCTGGGAGCACTGCTGCGTATGGATACTTTTGATTGCAAGAGGTTTGAAGCAAATCCATTGTGGCAAAGGGGAGTTAGGGCCTAGCTGCAGAGCGCGCGCGGAGTGATTTTGGAAATTTGCCTGAAAATTTCAGTCCCCATTTTTGTAGTTTTGCTTTTTGGCTGTTTGGGGGTCTTCTACTTGTTTCCGCCTGGGGTGGCGGCTCTGGGGCCATTGCTGGGAAGGTCTAATTCCGGATAAAAGTGTTTTGGAGAAAATCAGAGTTAAAAAAGTTTTGGCCTTTTTGCTCACTTACATGTTTTCGGGGGCCTGTTTGGGTGGGTTCCTGGTGTTTGGGGTGGGTTTTGGGATCTGGGAGCACTGCTGGCACAGTCTAATGCTGATTGCATTTGTTTTCCAGGACATCCATGCTGGAAAAGTGGAGTTATGACCTAGCTGCACAGCGCGTTTGGACAGAAGGCCGAAAAATATTGTAAGTATGAGATTTTCCATTTTTGCTTTTTGCCTGTTTGGGGGTGTTGTGCTTTTTTGCAGGTGGGTTGGCGGGTCTTGGGGCATTGCTGGGAAGGTCTAATACCGGATAAAAGTGGTTTGGAGAAAATCATAGTTGAAAAAGTTTTTGCCTTTTTGCTCACTATCATGTTTTCGGGGGCCTGTTTGGGGGGCTTCCAGGTTTTTGTGGGTGGGTTCTGGGTTCTGGGAGCACTGCTGCGTATGGATACTTTTGATTGCAAGAGGTTTGAAGCAAATCCATTGTGGCAAAGGGGAGTTAGGGCCTAGCTGCAGAGCGCGCGCGGAGTGATTTTGGAAATTTGCCTGAAAATTTCAGTCCCCATTTTTGTAGTTTTGCTTTTTGGCTGTTTGGGGGTCTTCTACTTGTTTCCGCCTGGGTTGGCGGCTCTGGGGCCATTGCTGGGAAGGTCTAATACCGGATAAAAGTGTTTTGGAGAAAATCAGAGTTAAAAAAGTTTTGGCCTTTTTGCTCACTTTCATGTTTTCGGGGGCCTGTTTGGGTGGGTTCCTGGTGTTTGGAGTGGGTTTTGGGATCTGGGAGCACTGCTGGCACAGTCTAATGTTGATTGCATTTGTTTTCCAGGACATCCATGCTGGAAAAGTGGAGTTATGACCTAGCTGCACAGCGCATTTGGACAGAAGGCCGAAAAATATTGTAAGTATGAGATTTTCAATTTTTGCTTTTTGCCTGTTTGGGGGTGTTGTGCTATTTTGCGGGTGGGTTGGCGGGTCTTGGGGCATTGCTGGGAAGGTCTAATACCGGATAAAAGTGGTTTGGAGAAAATCAGAGTTGAAAAAGTTTTTGCCTTTTTGCTAACTAACATGTTTTCGGGGCCGGTTTGGGGGGCTTCCTGGTGTTTGTAGGTGGGTTTTGGGGTCTGGGAGCACTGCTGGGTATGGATACTTTTGATTGCAAGAGGTTGAAGCAAATCAATGCTGGCAAAGGGGAGTTAGGGCCTAGCTGCAGAGCGCGCGCGGAGTGATTTTGGAAATTTGCCTGAAAATTTCAAAGGCCCCATTTTTGTAGTGGTTTGGAGAAAATCCATGCTGAAAAGCGTTTTGGTACATTAACTTAGGGCTCGTTAGGGTTAGCACTAGCAACAGGATTGCATGTGTTTCGGGGTGTTCTAGATTTTTTCAACTGAGTTCTGGGGTCTTAGAGCACTCGTGGGAATGTGTAATTTTGGTTGCAAGTGGTTTGAAGAAAATCCATGGTGGGAAAGGGGGGATTTGGCCTAGTTAAAGAAAGCGTTTGCCACTATTCTTAACTTAGGGCTTGTTAGGTTTAGCAGTATTGTATTGCATGTGTTTGAGTGGGGGGCTGTTTGTGGGGGGGTTTGCAAGTCTTGGAGCGATGCTGGGTATGGATACTTTTGCTTGCTTACAAGTGGTTTGAATACAATCCACGGTGGGTAAGGGGGGATTTGGGCCTACTTTACTTTCAAAGTACGTTTTTATCACCATTTTCTACTAGGCCTCGTTTTTTGAGATCTGATTGGGGTCTTCTACATTTTTGCAACTGGGTTTAGTAAGGGTCTGGGAGCACTGCTGGGAAGGTCTAATTTTGTTCTAAAACACAGTTTACAGTACACCTAGCTTGAGGGGAAAGATCCGCTAAATTAATTCACCCATACTTATTTATCCTTCAAAAGGAGACTCAGACATAGTACGCACTTTCAAAAATACTGTACTGTCTATTAGGAAACTCAAAGTGTGACTTTTTGCACTACACAGCGTACATACCTTATATTTATTTGTCAGTGGTGTTCTAATATCACTTCCTGTTTTTCCATCAATAATTACAGGCCGGGTTTCAGCCTGTGCAATGGGAAAAGGATAAAGTCAGGCTTCAAATTAGCGAGCCGCAATTCAGCATCCGCCAGGCAGGCAGTGGACAGGGTGTCTTCTGGTCACCAACATTGATGGTCGGAGCGTCAGATGGAATGGAAGAGTCACGCTAATAAGAGGAATGGTTGGATGCATCTTACAACTTCCCAAATTCAACAGGACAACTACAACAACATACAGATACAGTATCCGTTCTTTTCTAATTATCTTTTAAGTAATGTTATTGCTGTGAACTTCTATGAGTGTGACTCTGCATTTCTTTGATCTCTGCTTCTAAATTCATCCCTACAGCCATTGTATAGGTTTTACTTCTGCTATTTTTCAAACCTAATTTAATGTACGAAGTGTTTCTCTGAGTGCAGAGATAGGCAAGTGAAAACGCATAAATATTACTGCAGCCTTGTACTGTCGCATTCTTTCATTCACGGTTGTCGAAAATACTACTTACTTTTCAGTAACCATGCATGCAGTAGTGCATGCACTTCCTTTATGTCACTTAAAAGATTTATGGTTAGCTTTGTACCCAAATATTTCTTTATCTTCAATTATTGTTTGTCCATGCTGTGCTTTTTTTTTCTCTCAACAAAACTTTCCAAAAAAACCCCATTCCCATTCATTTTCCAAACCCTAACCCTCTTCCCCCGGGCTGTGTAGTTTTGATTTATGTGTGACTAAATGACAGCAATAATTCCACACACTTGCTGGGGAGGATAAGGTCATAGCAACAGGCTGGTGAAGGAATCCGAGGATATATTCTATTCTTACTCAGCTTGACACTCAGTCACTATTAGCAAATGAAAGCAGATTTTCATGTGCACCATCAACTTGATTGGTCATCAAGAACATCCTCCTCCTAGACGTGGCAAATTATTACGCTGCTGTGTCCTTCACCTTCAGTACTATTTCTTGTAGTAGTAGCCAATGTCAAACCAATTCAACGTAAGTACTAGTTATACTTTCAATACTTTACCATTTGTTAGGCTACATTGTGGCACTGTTCTAGTGTACTGTCACCTGCTATATTCTCTATCGTACCGTTCTAATGCTATGGTAAGGACAAACAAGATTTCATTTTCTTTTTTTTCAGATGCTGCAACTGCCACTGTGTAACACCACAAGTACCACCGCAATGATGACATTTCATCCACCCAGGATTGCCAACCTTAATCGCCATTTCGCGTGCAGCCAGCCCTGTGCCTAGCCCTATTTCTAAACACAAATTACAGGTAAGATAAGCATTTGGGGGGAGGTAGTATAATGGAGTGTTAGGAGAGATGAGAGACTGACGGTACTAGGACTATTGAATTCACTTACTCTGTGAGAGGCATTTAGTTTTGAAAACATTTGGGCCATTAGTACTTTTACAACTTGAATCAAGAGGCCACTTAAGTTTCCGGACTGTTAAACCCCCACCCACCAGCCTCAAAAGCAGTTAAAAACATGTATGCTAAGATAAAGTTTAAAGTATATTTATATATCCCTAACATAAAAATTCCCCCGCAAGACCCAACCCACCCCCCCTCCTGAACCCCAACGAATGTCCCTGAAAACTAAGTCCAAAAATGTAGAAAACCCAACTCCCAATTCCCAACCCCCAGAAGTCTTTAAAAAAGGGGCAAGGGACAGTCTCCTCCTACTGCTGGCTGCTGTTGACTTTTCGGGCCATGTCCGCATGCTCCTTGCGGAGGGTCTCGAGCAGGGTTTTGGTGTTGAGGAGCTCCTGCTCGAGGTAGGAAACCCTCAGGGAAAGGCGGTGCATCCTTTTTTTGCAACTGCTGTGGGGGGCAGCTGATTCTTTGCTGCTCGGCGGTGGCGGGTGGCTGCGGTACCTCGGCTCCGTACCGCTGGAGACCTGCTTCGCTGACTGGCTGACCCAGGGAGCGCGGAGGAGGATGCAGGTATCGCCGTGGATGTTGTTGACGTACTAGTCTGTGCATCCTCATCCTCCTGGGCCACCAGCCGCCGATATTCGGCGACAGTGGCCTCCAGCCTCCGTTGCCGGGCCCTTTTAGCCAGCTCCTTCCGTGTTGGTTTGGAAGGAGCATCTATATGAAGAAAAAAAGACATAGTCTGTAACCAATGCTCTTTAAGATTAACACAAAATGATTCAGCAGAAAGTTGTGTCACAGTAGAACTAGCAACTTGCAAGCGCAGTACATAACTATTGTGGCCAGTATCTATCTAACCTCCCACTTCTTCATCCTTGCTCTAACATTAGTGGGAGTTTAAGGAATCAATTCTACGAGCACTATGGACTCACTCCATTAGAGTCGACTATGACAGTACACCAGTCTTATTCTTCTTCTTCTCTCTTGTTTAGCAAAATTGGTCCATTAACTTCTGCAAGCCGGCATAATGCCAGCGCAGTCAACTTGCACCGGAGAAAAACAGACGCCCGCCATGATGAGTGAGACAGACTTGCGTTACTGTACCAGTCCAGTAGATGCAGGTGGTGATGCTCTTACTTTTCTATTATGGGTGGCACTGAGAATACTCTGTTACAAGGGCTACTGCTTAATTAATTTAACTTTCACCCTACAGTGCCAATGAATACTAGAAAAGGAAAATGAAGAAGATAAATAATCTGATTATCTATCACTGCACATGGTATGTATTTGCTTACATATGGGATGACTTTAGATGCTTTGCTTTTTATTGAGTGAACCGTGATATATCCACACATGAATGACCGAGTTCTACTAAACTTATTAACAGAGGTAGTGAGTGGCCATCGTAATAGCCGGATATATGCTGTGCTTGCAATACAAACTACTGCTACTAGTCATGGTAGTATTCGGACAAAATTACAACTACTTTTCCTTGCCTTTCCTACACTGGGACGGACGTGCGGGTGCGGTGTTACATGCTTTTCAAAGTAACAATTAGTTCATCCAGTGACCGTCTACTCTCTCTAGATACACATATGCTATCTAAGAGTCAGATAGTACCATGATCCAGGCATTCATCTATTCAAACTATATGTCAATCATTCTTCTTCATGTCTCTCATCTGGACAAACCTTACGTTTTCTCACGGGGAGCACACTATGCAGTCTGCAATCTCAATAAGTAAGGAATATAAGTGCTTACCACTGCCCGCCACTACCGTGGCAACCCGCACAGCAGTTTGGTCCGGCACTTGTACGGCCTCCTCCCCAGAGCTTTCCTCCTCCACCTCCGCGCTGGGCCAAGCACCAGATGTTCCACCTACAAAGTAAATTTAGGAATGTTAGATGTCATAGACATACACCACTCACTAGTATTTTGTCTAGGAATGAAGAAATGTGAATACAGAAACCAATCTAATAATTTGTGACTGTCTACTCTAAAGTAAAAATGTCCCTTTTTCCAGGGAAGGGTGTTGTCTTGCTGCACTTTTTGGCACAACTGATCAATGCTTGCTTTTTAACACGCACCATTTTTCTCATAACAGACAGAAGCTTCACTTCTAAGAACAAATCATCATACCCACTAGGACAGAAGGACCAACGATTCAGCACCAAAAAGAAAAATTAAAGTTCAAACCAGGTGAGGGCTCGGCTCGCCCACAATGAATGTGTGAAATAAATCACTATATGAACTTTTCCATTTTGAATCAACCGTTTATGTTTTATGACAAGCTTGATTTTAATAAATATTTTTACTTTTTATTAAAAGTTTTAAAACTTTAATAGACTCTGTGGTTTTTGGTCAAGAGTGAATGAGCAAAAGGTTTTGCAATTTGCAAGCATGAGTCCGTGCCTCTGACACTTCTGGACTCTGACTCCGTACTCTTGTCCTGCGTTGGATAATCATCATTGGGGATCAATCATCGATGAATTCGGGAGCTAAATGACTCTGCCACACTATCTAGTCAGTAAGGAGATTGGGGGTTCTTCAAAGACTGATATCACTGAGGTATGTGGAAAGTCTACCTGCGCCTATTATAATTGATAAACAATGCACTATTTAGTGTCCATAGTTCTGTTTGTGCAGATTTGTCCCTGCAACAGTAGTAGTATGGATTGTCCTCCTATCCAAACCAAAATTAAAGTAGTATCTTATTCTTTCTTGGTGGTCATTCACCTTTTTATTGTTGGTAATTGTCAAAGCATAATTATTTAGAAGACTTGAAAAGACATTATGGACAATCCCAGAGGACTGCACTCAGTGCATAGAGCTATTGCTGACTAGAATGGGAGTTTCGTTTATCACCCTTTGCCAAATGTGCAATCTTAGTTAGCTACACAGACAGACTAATAAGAATAATCTAGTAATACCACAGGGAGTCATAGTCGAGGCAGGATAAAAATTTAGATACAGTCTACAAGAAGATCAAAGACGATTTAGAAAAAATCGAATGAGGAACGCTAGGAAAAAATAGGTACTCTTTATTAAAATTAAAACTTACCGGGGCCAGCAAAGGAGCCCTCGCCTGACCGATCCTGGCCTTGTTCAGCAGCAGCAGCCTCCTCCCATGTCCTCTTGCCCCTGGGAGGAGCTGATGTACAACATGAAAGAAAGAAAGACCCGAAAGCATGGATGATTGTTGTCAACCAAATCAAACATTACAAAGGAACAATAACAAAATATTTTGGCGAAATAGCAAATAGACAAATATTCCACGGGATATATTGACCTATCTCATGTGGTCTACTACGATATAAAAATATTACTTGATTTGCGGACCGTCGACTTGGAAAGTTATGTAACTCACTAAACAAACTACTAAAAATGTTCGCCTAGGACTGGCAGGCAGCAGTCCGCAGCACGCGAAGTGACAGACAAACTCCATCGTGATTGCAGATCAGCGACATCACTAAAAAGTTTCCTACTACATTAACCAGTCATTAAAATACTCAAACTATCAATCCACCACCACTATTTCTTCTTACTGCCAGGTGTACAAAGGAAGGACTGGACTTGAGTCTGTAGGGGCAGATTTACAAGCCCCTTGCGGCTCTTTTGCTCTGTTGTTGCGTGACTTTTGTGACGCAGCGGCAGAACAAAAGAGGCGCCATGGTGCGGCGTATATTAACAACGTGACGCATATGGGAGATGCATCACGTTGTAAAGCCCTGCGCCATCAGGGGGCGTTCAGGCGCAAGGGAGGGCGTTCCGGCGCAGGAACGCATCCTAAAAGTGGCTGAGGGAAATCTACAAGATTTCAATCAGTCACTTTTAGGACAATGATGCGTGACTCAAACCCTGCGCCTGCTTGAAGCAGACGTACAGCTTGACGCAGCATTGGGGAGAAAGGGCACCCCAGAGCATTGCTGGAGCTGCGCCATCGTTGCGACGCAACTCCAGCAATGCGCCGCCTTTACGGCACAGATGCGTAACGCTTCAGTGACGTTTTGGGCCCATGGTGCGCCGCGTTGTAAATACGGCGCACCATGAGTGGTGGCGGACTGGCGCATCCCTGCTATTTTGCAGGGATGCGCCGGTAATTAAAAATCTGACCCTTAGTGTCTAGCATTACGCAGTTCTTTATACTACACATAATTTCTCAGGCCAATGAAATGAACACAAAATCGAAAACAAATAAGCATAGTAGCAACGCTACTAAGAAGGAGAGCAGTGCACCTGAAATGCACAGAAGATTTTGAAATATAATTTACCTACAATGTAATCAGCAGCATTATTGCTCTTGGTAAAAAACAAAAATTTGCTATATAATAACACACAGAGCAGGAGAAAACAGAGTAGAAATAGCTACTACTACTCACCAAGCCCGGGGATCTCGAGGCCGAGCAGGTCGATCAAGTCGCGTTCCCGGTCCAGGAGATCCGTCCAACGGTGGGTGGCCTGGTTGTAGGTACGCCGGACCCGAGAGTGTTGGTACATGGCCCGGCACACCTTCTCCCACCGCTTCCGGCGCTCCCGGATCCCGTAGCCTCTAGCGATCTTGCCGCCTGCCATGATGGTCCTGGGGAGGCGGCGCTGGACATAAAACACTAGTGTGGCCACCTCCTCTGCGCTAAAGATCTCCCGGTTTGTGACTGTCTCCCCACTCAAACGCCTGCACGGGAGCCGGGCACGGGGTGCAGGACCCTTCCCCTTCTCAGGCTGCTTCCCGGCTCCCTTTACCATGGTCTGGGCAGAAAGAAAGGTAAATAATAAAGAAGAAATAGAATAGGGAAGAAGAAAAGAAAAGAGTTCAAAAAAGTAGTTTAAAATTAACCAAAAGTAGCAGAAAACACAAAAATATAGACCTAGAAAAATAGAGGGATAGATAATAAGTAAAATAGATCAAAAAAAACTTCAAACAAGCAAAGGATGGCAGAGATTGACAGAGGATACAGAAAGCATGCCCAGAACCATAGCAATGAATGAAAAACAAGATGGCCGCGCCCGTTCACGACCGCGTGGGTAAGTTTGCGCAAGATTTTCCTCGCGATCACACGCGAACTTGTACTAGCGAGCCACACACTTTGCGAGATTACACATAGCGCCCGGAAACGGAAATACGTCACGCGAACAAAATGGCCGCGCCCATGAACGACCGTGAGGGTAACTTTACGCCATTGCGCTACAAGCAGCTCCCTAAAACGCACAAAACCTTGCGAACTAGCACGCCGCAAAAAAACAAAATGCATATTCGCACGAATTTGCGGCTTCCGAATTCGATCTCGCGCAAATTTGCGTGCCGCGAATCCTGCGAAATTGCAGAAAAACGATTTTTGCAAAACTGAAAGCACTCAGCAGGTGCAAAAGTTCAACCTCATCATTAGTAACCATTCCCTGTAGTGCTTCCTGAGGGCCCCCTCCAGAGTTCAGTTGCCTACTTGCAACTATTCTATGACCCTGCTCTGACCCTCACAGCAGGCTCAGAGAATAGCTACAAGTAGGCCACAAAGGTCCTGTGAAAAAAATTTGCACTGCAACAGAAAGCAATTACAGATAAGGAAGCAGGTGCCAGACTCAGTGACACATTAATCAACCCCAAATTAATTCATGTCAGTTGAAGCAGGGCAGGTGTGCTGCCTTTTCCCCCCATAATCTACAGTGATGAACCAGAGGGTGCCAGTGATGTACCAGAGGGTGGCAGTGATGTACCAGAGGGTGGCATGGGTGAACCAGAGGGTGGCAGTGGTGAAACAGAGGGTGCTGTGATGAACCAGGCGTAGAAACAACATAGTCGCGACCGTTGCAACCCAACAAGTAAGTTCGCGTTTGCGAACTGGTACAAAACCCTTGCGAACTGGCAGAAACCCTTGCGAACACAAAAAAAAGAAAAAATCTGTGAATTTGCGAGAGTTCGTGGATTGCGAATTCGTGAATACGCAAATTCACGAACCGCGAATTCGCAAAATTCGCCCATGCTTAAAAATATGACTAAGGGGCTAAAGTTGGGTGCCTCCACTCTCATCTTTTCTATGCCTTGTACATTCCCTCACAAAATAATTAACCCATCTTGGCCTATCATATCTTGGACAGTTGTTCATAGCTTTGTGTTTCAGGGTCAGTGGATCTATGGATTATTCAACAGAGGAAACTGTTGTGGGTAGAAGATCCACAGGTCCAGCTTAACTGCCAACTGCAAAGCTGGTCATTTTGCAGTGTTCATTTTACCAGTCAGACTACCAGGGATTGGTCTGTGTTGTTTTCAGGAAAAGTTAAGCTGCTTTATCCCTCTCAACTAGAAGATATGGTGCTTGCTGCATAGTGTGAAACCAGAAGTGTAGTGAAGAAAAACACCTTTGAGTCAGGGGCTGCCAGCCCATCAGCCTCGTGGACCAGGATCAGTCTTTCCCACATGACATTGTGTAGCTTGCCCAACTGCAAAGGTTTGATCATCAGCGTCTTGAAATGACTCAAGAAAGTTCTGAGTTGATTGATAGGCACTTTTATACCAAGGTACAGTGGTCTCAGAAGACCATCATCATGACAGCACTTCAGCCCACAAGTCACAAGTCACATTTACCGAGAGGTACAGTACTCTCAGACGTACCATGATCTTCAAGACAGCACTCGGGCCACAGGGGACATGAGATGCTTTATGCAGTGATTAATTTGGTCAGCCAGGCTGTCAAGTACTGGTCCATAGTGGTCTCAAAAGACAACTTCTGGGTCTCTGTGAATTTTTTCTCCCAGGTATCTCCCAGAGTCATCAGTACATTGCAAGTGGAAATCAAGGGTGCTTTGCTTTGCATTGCTTGTCATGGGGAAGATCTTAGATTTATTCTAATGACATTTTAGACCTGAAATAGGATCAAATAGATTAATTTCATGTAATATTAGAGAAAGATGAATTTTGGGATCACTAAAATATATAGCTGCACATAGTCTGCATATAGCGAAATTGTTTCTTTCCCATCCTTGGATCTTTATCAATTTCTGTGAATGCTGTTCTCTAACCAGGCAGGCCAGGGAATCCATTGCCAGGGTATGCATTAAAGGGTGCAGTTGGCATCCTTATCTCGTGCCTGTAGTTACACAAAATGTATACAAAATTCTTAATCAAAGCATTAACTTTTACCTTAGCTGTGGGGCCAGTGTGCAACAGGTTGATTCATTCTAACACTCGTGTCCCTACTCAAAACCTCTTCAGCATTATAGCTCAAACTTGGTGGTAATATGTCTTTAGAAGTATTGAAAAGATGAAACTTAGGTCCTGATTTTGACTTTGCCAGTGCTGCATCGGCTCTCCGCCGGCACAGTACTGCCAGAACCGTGCAAAGACCGCTCGTCTGATTGCAAGTTCAACTTGTGAAGACAGATGGTCCTTTTGCGTTTCCCACAGCGATGCCCTGAAAAAGGGCACCACAATGGGAACAGTAAAAATGTTCCAGCACGGCATGGAGTGTAAAGTACATGCTGTGCTGGAATGGTGGTGCAAGCAGACAGTGGGACATGTCTTGTACCCCCCTGAATGCATCACCATGGTGGGGTGCATGGGAGCCCTGTAGGGCCTCCTTTGTTCTCTCTCTGACAGCCTTTTCATGGCCCGATTGTGGCAGTTGGGAATCCCTTGCGCTTCCATCCTGTGCAAGCCTGCTCATGCTTACCATCTGCTTGTTAGAACCTCATGCAGCACTTTTTTCTCAAGCTCTTCTCCTGCATTTTCATTGTTGCATATCGTTACATGGCTCATCTATGTCATTTCTCCAAGGCAGCTTATTCAAGCTCTATTTCCTTTTGAAACTGACGTCCACCATGTTTTTGGCAGCCATCTTGAGTGCAATTTTCTTTGCTTGGTTGGCTGTTACCATTCCAGCTTTGGAAATCAAGCTCATTTGCCTTTAGAAATCTACTTTGTCACGTTTTTGGCAGTCACCTTGAGTTTACATTTTCAAGTTTATTCTTCATCGAGTGTCCCTTTATTCAGTCGGTCTTTGCCATGAATGAATCCTCTTTGGTTTCTGGTTTTCTGCGTGTGAATTTATTTTCAGTGACACACGCAATTTTACTGTTTTGCTTGCCGTACTAAGAGGAAATTTTGAGGAGGTAACTTCCTGCAGTGTTGATAAATTGTTTTTTTTATTCTTCATAGTGATTTGCACACTGATTTGTGCACATCTTTGGTTGCTCTACTGTGATGTGCACACTTTAAGCCTGCATGTCTACAGTGAAGTGCACACTAAAACGCTGCATGTCTTAATTCTACAATGATGTGCACACTGAGAGTCTGCATTTTTTTTCTCTTCTGTTATTATCCTGTGTGGCAGTTCTAGTGTTTTGAAGTGTGCTTTATCTTAGTATTTGTTCATTATGGGAAATTCACAAGTGGGCAATGCACCTGCTACTTTCTTACAGGTACTTGGTAGGCCACCACTGTTACAGAAAAAGTGGTTCAGACTTTTGAAAATTATTTACTCTCTATTGACGATAGTGATATTTCAGCAGGTAGGAAGCAAGCCATTCTATTATTTTTTTAGGAACTGCAGCTATTCAAATGTTTGAAAATCTTCCTCCAATTGTTGCACCCAGCGGTGAAGGTGATGGATGGGATGTTTTTAAAGAGGCTGTTTTTAGACTTGAAAAGCAGTTCATTGGTGAACCAAATTTTATGATTGAAAGACATAGCTTTCATAAAAGGAAGCAATTTTCAGAGGAATTTGTAGAGGAGTATGGAGCAGCTTTAAGAGTGCTAGCTGCCAACTGCAAATTTGGTGCAAATGTTGATCATTGTATAATAAGAGACCAATTTGTTTTAATTGTGACTCCAAGAAAATTCAAGAAAGACTTCTAGCATGTCGCAATTCTACTTTAGCTGAAGTTTTAGATTAAGCTACGGGGATTGAGAGATCTATTCTGTCTGCTAAAGTGTTAATGGCAGAAGAGTCTGTTTCCTCTTCCTCTACTGTGTGTGCTGTTCAGTCTACAAAGAAGGTTGTAAAATGGAAAGTTTTAAAGATACTAGAGTTGCTTTAGGTGTGGCTCCAAAACTCATTTAGCAAATTGTGCAAAGTGGCCTGCTTTAAGGAGGAAATGTAACAAATATGGTCATTTTCAGAGTGTTTGTAAAGGTCATAAGTCTGTTTCTAAGGTATCTGTCAATGTTGTGAATGAGGTTTGTGACAATGTGGAGAATTTACTTCTCACTGTGCATGATCCTTCAGTTAACTTTGGGGTCAACAATATTGGCTCTGGGTTCAAAGCACTTCTTGATGAGGTTCACATTGAAAATATAGGTTTGGAAGTGATGGCAAAATCTGGTTCTCCCATTACCATCATTCCTGATGAGTTCTTTTATTGCAATTGGTCTAAAGTCAAATTGGAGGAAACTGATATCAATCCTAAGGCTTTCGGTGATTTTGAGATTGATATGGTGGGATATTTTATGGAAAATTTGGAGTTCCAAGGACGTGACATTTTCACCAGAATGTATTTTGCCAGGAAGGGTAAGAACATTGTGGGGTGGTATGACTTTGGTAAGTTTGGAATAATTCTTTGTCCTTGCACTGACTGTCCCATCAGGTTAAGGGATTTATCTGTGAGTTTTGTGTGTTACACAATGCAGCTTTTCAAGACAAGGTGGGGGAAGTAAACGGTTTTAGTCATATTATCAAACTTAAAAGGAATGCTATTCCTGTGCAACATAAAGTTTGCATGGCACCTTTGAGTGTTCTCCAAATGTTAAAATCCCATTTAGACACTTTAAGTGCGGATGGTATCATTGAATCCACTAATATCTCTGAGTGGGCTCCAGCCATCATTATTACTTAAGAAAAATGAGGATTTGAGGTTGTGTTGACCATAGGTCTTTAATTTAAAATATATTTATTGGTACTCATCCCTTACCAAGAAAACAGGAGTTGCTGGCTGCTGTCAATAGTGAGAAGTTCTCTTCAGTGATTGATCTCAAATCTGCCTATCATCAGGTGGTTTTGAATGAGAACTCTAGAGATCTCACAGCTCTTGTGACACCTTTTGGCCTATACAGATTTGTAAGAATGCTGTTTGGACTAGCATCAGAGGCCAGTGTCTTTCAAAAGCTGGTTGAAACTTTATTTCAGGGGTTAAAAGGGGTTTAGGCCTTTCAGGATTCATGTTTGCTAAAACCAGTGTTGAACACAACAACTTGCTGGATTCTGTTTTAGGTATTTTGGAAAACAGAGGCATGACAGTTAGTAAGGCGAAGTGCAAGTTTTCGGTGGATGAAATTGACTATTTGGAGCACAGAATCACCAGTGAAGTTATATTTTTTTCTAAGGCTGACCTTCTCAATATGATTAACAATGCTAGTAAACCGTACAATAAGGATTCTCTTCAGCCTTTTTTAAGTCTAGGAGAATACTACACTAGGTTTGTGAGAGGGTATGCTTTTGTTGTTGAACCTGTGAGACAGCTGTTAAAGAAAGGAGTTTCTTTTGTTTGGACGGCAGAGCATGATGACACATTTTATCAGGTCAAGAAGCTGGTTAATTCAAGCTCCTGGTCTTACCACGTTTGATTCTGAAGGTGATTCTTTTGTAACTGTTGATGTGAGTACTAATGATTTGGGTGCTGTTTTCACTCAGTGTGTGGCTGGCAAGGAAAGGGTAATATTATTAATTTCAAGAGCCATTGGAGGTGCAGAGTTACACTGTAGCACTATAGAAAAAGAAGCACTTGCTTGTGTTTGGGTAGTTGAAAAGTTCAAGAATTTCTTGTGGGGCTGACCTTTTGTTTTGATCACTGACCACAATTCCTTGGTGTAGTTGTCTCTTCTTTAGCTCTATGGTCATGTTGTGGCCACAGCTACTTATGATGTCATTGTCATAGTGATAGAACAGTATAGTTTGAATCCCAGGGGCATTTGTCGATTGCTGGAAGCTGTGGAGACATACAGTCATTAAAGTCTGTGTCCCTGTAGTCTCTTGTGTGGAGTGATTACTTCACTTGGCCTTTATGATAGATGGTGTTTGTTCAGGAAATGCTTCTTTTAGACTTATCAGGCTTATGGCTAGGCTCCAGGAATTTAACTTTCAGATTAGACACATTTCTGGTGGCAAACATTTGACGACCGATTGTTTATCTAGATTGCCTCCTAAAGAGAGTGATGATGTTTCTGTAACAGATCAGCATCAAAGAGTGGTAGCTATGGTTGGTGTTCTAAGTTCGTGCAATGCTGAAATCTCAGAGAGTGAGTGGTTAAGTCTTGTGACTAAAGATGAGAGTCTGCTCAAATATAAACAATATGTTGTGAATGGTTGGCCACCTAGCAGAAATATTGATCCTGACTTGCATAGCTTTGAGCAAGCTTCCAGTGAATTGTCTATTGATAATGACATTTTGATGAGACAGGATTTATTTGTTCCTCCCATCGGTATCAGAGGTAAGCTTGTTGAGTTGGCACATTCTGGGCATCCTGGTGTGTCCAATACAAAGAAAATATTTAAACAACATTATTGGTGGCCTGGGATGGATACTTGTGTGGAAATCCATGTTGACAAATGTAAGGTTTGTGTTCTTTCTGATAAGCATTGGAAAGTTTTTTCTGAACTTTTACGTTTGCATGAGGCTCCACAGGTACCCTGGGAGAAGAATTCTATAGATTTTTTGGGTCTGTTTGACTGTTTGGGCAGACTTAACAGATTGTAATTGTTGTTGTGGATAATTTTCCAAATAGTGTTACTACACTTATGTGGAGCGCCCCAACACAGAGGAAGTTATCACATTTTTGGATGATATTTTTTGAGTGGAGGGTCCTCTTAGAATTTTGATGTATGGTAACAGCATACAAATTGTTCATTACAAAATGTTGTCATATAAAAAATAAAAATTGGTACTGTTTCAAAGAGAGCACCTTTATATTGCCCTAAAGCCAATGGCCAAGTTGAGAGGGCTAATAGGTTCTTTAGGCGGCCATCCAAACTGCGCTAGAAAGTAATTTGGATGTTTTCAATTTTCTTAAGGAAAAGTTGTGGAGTTACCAAAATACTCCACAGTCAGTCACTGGAGTTTCTCCTTATTTTCTTATGAGGCGGAGACTGGGTTTACCAGCTGTAACACCTGTAATTTCAAAAGTAATGATTCTCTTGATGTGGCAATTGCTAAAGCTAAAGTGAATATTGTTGAGGCACAAATCCAGGGAAAGTTATCTCATGATACTTGTCATAGAGTCAAAGCTAAGGTTATTGAAGGAGACTGGGTTTGCATCATCAAACCAGTCTTACGGTGGAAAGGTTTTTCAAAATTCTCTGATCCTGTTCTGGTTGACAAAGTTTCTAATTCTGCTGTTTTTTTAAGAAACAGAGGGTGGTGGAACAAAAGCTCAGTTGTGGTTCTTAAACCAGGGCAGGAGAAAATGTTTGAATAGAAAGGGGTCGGTTTCGATGTGTGGTTTGGTGATAATAAGACAAATGCATTTGCCTTGGGACCAGGTTCACAAGTCGAAATATTCTGGTGGAAAACCAGCTCAGAGCATCCTGCAGGGAGATTCACTCCACCATTCCTCATACCCAACGGTGATGGCTGTCCTCGACTTTGCTTACACATCCAGCTTCCCCCACAAGGATTTATGCCCTCAAACTGGTGGCGCCCCGACTACTGCTGATCCTGCCTCCTGGAGTGATGACCTGAGCACCAATCTCTCTCAAGAGGTCTGGCTGTACTTTTGCAATGAGACCAAACACCTGTCCCCCAATTACTGCCTGCGCCTTATACATTTTAAATTTCAGCATGGATTATACCACTCCCCTGTTATACTGCACAAAATGGGCCTCATTCCCAGTGATAGATGTTTACGATGCTCCGCTCCCGCTGCCAACCTTTCTCACCTAGCCAGGCTCTGCCCAATGGTCTCTGCCTACTGGGGCAATGTGTGTGCTGCCATCACTGAGATCACCTCAACGCTTGTAATGCCAGACCCGTTGCTCTGCCTCTTATGCTTTGTGAAATACTTCCCAGATGCCCCCTGCAAGCTGACCGCTAGGCTGCTCGTTCTTGTGTGGCGTAGGATCTCCATGCAGTGGGGACGAAGGTCTGCACCCAAGGTCAGCGCTAGGCTCGAAGACGCTGCGCATTGTCAGACACTTCTGTCCAAATTCTGGGACCTGGTGCCAGCAACCAGCCATCCGATTGATATTGGGGTCCCCTCGTTTCTTACCCCCAGCGCCAGAACGCCTTGCCTTCTGCGGCTTCTCCTGCACCCTCTGCTAGCACTCCGCTGGTGGTGGCCGCTGGGGATGGCTCATGAAGTGCAGCTCCTCTGTGCACACGACCTACTGGTTCCTTGCTACCATTTTCATCAGAACCTGGTCTCTCCCAGGCGTTCCCGTGTCCTTCCTGCTTCGCTCCACGCAACTTTTCTCCACATAATATATCTTGCTGCTTATGCATGGTTGTTCCTACAATGTATGTAACAGATGTGGTCTTCTTTATTGATTGCGGACTTTCCGCCGGCATATATTGTAACATGTTGTGCAACTTTCTTAATAAAGATCTTTAAAAAATAAAAAATAAAAAAGGAAGAAGAAAGAAGAAAGTTCTGGGGAAAAGGATATCTATGTTGAGGTTAATTCTTCTCATGAAAAGGATGATGGTTTGACATCTCAAATGGAAGCTACCTGCGAAAAGAATATGGAGGTACAATTCACTTCTTCTCATAACAGGAATGTGACCTAGGAAATTTTAGGATTATGTTTTGGATTAGTTTCTTTATGTTACTTTTTTTTTTTATAAAAAGAGGCATGCAGTATGGCTATTGTTTCCATAGTTTCAGAATGTTTATATGTCATCTACTTGTCACCTGTAGAATGTACACTATGTTATATGGAATGTTAGATGAGTTCTTGTGATTAATCATCTGGACTTCAGGTCACCAGGACGTGTTTGCTGTCACCAGTGGACCCGTTATTGGTACTTCAAATAATAGAAGTATTTTTATATTTCCAGACTCTGCCGCTTTATTTCAACCCCCCCCCCCCTCTTTCTTTCTTTCACTCTCTCTTTCTTGATGCCTCCCCAATGTTTGCTGCCTCGAGGAGTTGAAGAAGCGACAGAGCCACCAGGCGCAGCCCTGAGTTTTCATACTGGCTTCCGAGTGCTCCAGTTTACCGGGGAAATGCCAGTGGAATAAAGACCATGTCCACCCCTGCATACATCGGGCACATGTGCTACTTTGATAATCTGGTCCCAGATGTTTTTCGTTGTTTCTTTAACAAGGTGTATTATAAATGAAGGGCTTTAAATGTAATGATAATAACATTTTTCTCCAGACTGACGTCTACATACACAACATTTTACTTGAATCAGGACACAGCTGTAAAAAACATCCTTGTGTGATACTTTGCCCACTTGTTCAACTAAGAACTGCTTGATATTCCAGTCTGGGGTAAGTGGATACATGAATGAATGTTCTGTTATTCAATAAGCCAACATAAGGGAACTGAACTAAAGAAATTGAGGCTAATATCAATCGATACAGGGACTCTGTGTTCCAGACACTTCAGTCTAATATTTTCCTGCATTACTGAGATTACTCCACATCAGGCTCAGCAGAGATCGCATCGACATTCTACGCAAGTGCTGAACAAGAAGGTCAGAGTGTATCTGAGCCTGCAGAAACGGCAACAGGTGAAAACAGCCATAAAAGCTCTTCCCTGACTCATCGGTAAACTTCGTAAACAACACCTTGGATATTACTGAAGATAAAGAACTGGGATGCATGCTTTACATTAAAACGTTCATAAAGGATTACAGAATCACGTCAACATTACTAAGAAGCCTTATTTCATCTTACTTAAACATCTTAATATTACCATCTCATGACTACATTGATCTTAAAAAATAATAAAAATCCAGCAATATCTAATTATCGCAGTATTTATTAGGCCGGTCAACCAATTTCTAACATTCAGTTGAAGGCTCAACAAAAATAATGAAGCAGTTAATAGATGTTGTAGTAAGGGCAGTTTATGATGTTCGAGCTCACGTAATGGCGGACTCAGGTAATAACTGTGCTGTAGATACGGTTGAATGCTGGGTCCCTAATCCCATGTCCATCACAACCATCATTTATGTGGAACACCGAGGAATGTGTAAAGGTAAAGAGCGTAATGCTTCTGAGAATCTCAAATTGGCATGCCCTTATACATGTTACTTCATGGTGTATAATAATCATCTACTATCCATAATTTATGAATATGGATTCTATAAATAATGTTTACAAAAAAGTCTCATACTTTCTCCATCATGGCTGGCCTGAACTTTTGACTTTGTCCCGGTCCGTGACGACCAGATTTCTCAAGTAAGCGCTTCTTGTTTCTAAGAGCTATTTTACAGTTCATTATTTAAAAATGCATATCTCAAAGTCTACTTTTTGGATTTCTGTCGTTTTGGGCTTATTTTATGTATAAAATTATTCTCCATTTTACTAACCTGGTGTGGAATCTTTTTAGAGTGTTTCCACCATTTTACTGTTCGAAGTGTTGCACAAATACTTTACCTATTTCCGCCAAAGTTAAGTCTGACTGCACTGTGACAAGCTAAAAGTGGGTAAGCACAGGTTAAATTAGGGTGTTCTTGTGATTTACCCTGATTAGGATTGTGGTTGTTGCTTTACCAGGGCTTATACCCCAGTAAACCAGATACCCAATTTCTAACATTAAGTCTTTAAATTTACTGAGAAAGTGTAGTGTTTTTTTACAATATAATTGATAAAAATGCTATTTATTAAATATTACGGAATTTAATATTGTTTTATTTGTGTTACATTGTGCCTATTTTTGGTTTCAATTGATATAGAATATTTTGTAGAATATTTTTAATATTATATATATGACAGTTTTGAAGTTGTAGGTTTTTTTGGGTGACTGTTTGGGTAAAATGGGACTTTGTCCGCCCGCCACCCTATCGGGAAACGGTAATGCCCGCCATAAAGACAGGGGTCCCGTGGGGACAATTAGGATGCACCCGCCACAGTGGCGGGTGCATACGGCATTCCTTTCATTGTGGCGGGCAGTGCACTCAGCACCGCCCGCCACAATGCCAAGAAGGCATGTTGTGCATAGAACTGCTTGGGGGTTACCATAGGTACCCCCCATGTGCATCCCCACCCCCCAGAGTACCTGGGGGCCCTCAATGGGCCCTGGAAGTCTATTCCTGCATGCCTTTTGCCACCACGAAAAGGCATCTTTCCAAACCCATGGTAATATGGCTTGCGGTGTCTAACAGACACGCCACCATATTAGACCCTTTTCCGCCCGGTCAACGGAAAAGCGGCGGACGGTCTTTATGTTCGCCGCGATCCGCCCGCCATAGTAATATGGCGGGCAGAAAAGGGTGGCGGGTGGTGTCGGATCACGGGCAGATCGCCACCGCCAATGCGGGCGGTGCCGGAATGCCCATTATCCTAATGGGCCCCTTCATATCAAGGACAATTCAACATCAGAAGCCCTGGGGAATGCAGCCGTCTCAAGATTGGTGATAATTGCCTATCCATCGCTCAGGATATGGGGAGGCATACAGGCAAAAGATACGCTACCACAAGGAACATTAGGTCCAGCACTCGCGACCCGGCAGATTCAAACAGAAGGACAAACCTTAGAGGTTGGTGAATCTCGAACTGCTTCAATGAATTTGCTTCTTTTTGAGATTGTAAAGGAATGAAAATCAAATGAAAATCTCCCAAGTAGAGGCGTACAAGGATACAGAGCAACAGCTCAGTCTAATTCAAGCCAACATGCAGCAGCTTACCACCAAATCTCAGATGTAGAGCGAATCTCTGATTTAGAAGATGCTGAGCCACAGCAAGAAGCCCAGGTGGACAAATTACAGACTGCGCTGATAGAACTTCAGTTGAACGTTGATGACACAGAAAACAGGTTGCGATGCTCCAATCTTAAATTCACAGGAACACCTAGGGGCAGGAGAATTGCTAGTCTGTTGCCAATGTAGTATTGGACCTTATCCTTAAACAGGTATATCTTGAGGCCTCTGGGAAAAAGATAGACCTAACAATTTTTCATGCCCACTGCGTCCACGTGGTTCAGCCTCCTAATACAAAATGTCCCTGGAGGATCGTGATGAATTTTGGAGAATTCAGGTTCAAGGAACGCATTCTTTCAAATGCCATCAGGGATAAAACATATCAGACTTCCAGGGAACTTTCCTTTCAAGATATTTACCGACGTGTCCATATTTTCAGCACGACAGCACAAAGAATTCAAAGGCATGATTAACTGCTTTCAGTATCTTAGCACCCAGCCTGGCATCATTCAACAGTCAAAGCTAAAAGTTCTATTTAGGGGTGGGCACATCTTTCAATCAGTTGACCAAGGGAAAGATTTTCTATATTTTATACAACAGCAGAGGAGAGGGATGGGGGAGCTAGATCTGGTAAGTGAACTTGTGAAACAAGAAATTGTTGGTATTGTGTAAAATAGCTTTGCCCCTTCTTTTTCGTGTCGAGCGTGCAAGTGCAAGCGCTTGCACATGAGTCTCGTTTGCGAGACTGTTGTGTATAAAAAAAGGGCTTGGAGCTTACCATTATCTTGGTATTAGTGCCTTTCTTCTTTGCAGCTTTTTAATTGGATGCCACACAGCAAATGTCACATACGTTCCTTACAGTGGAGCAGGGACCAAGCACAGATTGATTCAACTTAATCTGTGCCCGTCCGCTGCGCCCAGCGTGATTCAAATACTATTTCACCATAGCATTGTTTTTCTGGTTTACTTTCTCAGCCCTCTTGCTTCAACCGCCTTGCCATCCTCCCATCTCAATTGAATGAATATGTGTGGGTTATGTACACCTTACTTTCAAGTTAGACCAAGGATAAAAACCAAGACTATGCTTAGTGTGCTGGAACTGACTGTGTGCACCTGTCCACACTAATAATACATAAGCAGATGGCCAGACGTCCAACTGACTACTGGACTCAATTGCGCACTTCTTCAAAAGATTTACTTTGTGTTTCATAAACAATATTCCCTAATCAAAAAATACTCTTGAGGTTCCTTTAGCTATTTAATCCTTATAGCATAAATCATTCAAAAGATTTTTGAAACGGAATAGAATTCAGTGTGTTCTTCCTAGCCTATTAACAATTCTACTCATAAAATAACATTTTGGTTACATATTATGATTTTTTACACAGAAATTCACAGGAAAAAACCGAATGCATTTCGGGACTTAACTAGTCCCTTCTTCAGGGGTGTAGCTGTAAAACAAAAAGATCATAATAATAATCAACATACATTGCAGATCAAAAATTAAAATCAGTAGCATTTCTCAGTCGTTATAAATGCGGCGTGTGATGTTAAAACCTATATTTTCTTGGCAGACTTTCATGATGATAAACGTAAACATATAGAAAAGTCCCAAACGACCCAATGTGGTAACAAGAAACAAAACCATGAGCCCAGAAAGCAAACTAAACTCTTGTTTAAAAAACCATAACCAGTGTTCCAACTCAATAACACTAAAGTAAACCAAAGAACAAAGTACTCACAAATGTGAAAAATCTGTTTCTAAATTCAGCCTAAATCATCCTGAGGAGTCTTGTGACACTATAATAAGAGCAATGTAAGCATTACTGGGTATCAATAACCTGATCAGCAATTCGTTCTGTCGTACGAACTCATCATGAATGTGCTACATACCTCAAGTTGATATCATAGGTACAACAACTGCGCTATGCTTTTCCCAAAACAAACCGATTAAAGATTCCCAATCTCTGCAAAAAGAATGGATTTTGATAACTCAACCCCATTATAATAAACACGTGTACTTATTCAAGGTAACTCAGCGCTTACCGTTATATCACAATTTTCTATCGCTGCATGCGAACACCACAACGGGTGTGGTGGCGTGATTTCACGCTTCTATTTCTTCTCCTGCGATCCCGGTCTCTAAGACAAAAAGACAACCACCTATTAGGCTGCTGCCCTTAAGTGAAATATCTGTATAGAAAAAAGGAGTGTAACATATAGCTCACCATAACGTCCTGTCTATGTTCCCAATAACCCCTCCTGGTTGTATGAAAACTAGCGTAATCCCGCGATACTGAGAGCTTTTCTCTGGTGAATCACGTGACAGGATTAAACAAAGAATCGCAAGCTGCATAAACATAGATCCGCCATGTTGGATAGGAGCATATAATATGTAACCCAATATGCGACACTGGTAAAACAATGCCGAGATTCGAAACTGACACAATTTCAAATCGTCGAAAGGCAAAATCATAGACAAAAAAACTATAAGCTCAAACATGAAACAGTGGAACTGATAGAATCGCGAGGTCTTAGTCTGTCCATACAGACAGCCAAATCATTCCAATGTATTTCTAGATCCCCGGCCATACGAGTTAAAACTGGAAAACACACCAGAACATTTACTGGTGCAGAAGAATGGATAAATATAAATGAAGTATGCCAGTAGAAAAGATATTTACAACAAGGGGTGGTGAGGGACAGAGTCTCTGAATTAAGCAGAAAGCTCTCACCCAGTCAAGAGATCAGGGCTAGATCCAACACCGTTTTTTAGCTCACTGCACCATCCCAGTTTCAGAACCTGGCTGTATGCAAATTAGTCTGTTCCTGTCCCAGTGCATGATGGGAACAGGGCAAACCAAACTATAAAAGCCAATTCTTACACTGGGAAGGAAACAAGCTCCCGGGGACCGGTTTCTGGCATTACAGCCGTCTTCGGCCCGGTTTGCTTGAATCCTGATGGTGCAATGAGCAAGGGTCTCACATCTGAGAATACCCTTCCACGCTTAGGGTGGACAAAAATATTTACAACAAGGGGTGGTGAGGGACAGAGTCTCTGAATTAAGCAAAAAGCTCTCACCCAGTCAAGAGATCAGGGCTAGATCCAACACCGTTTTTTAGCTCACTGCACCATCCCAGTTTCAGAACCTGGCTGTATGCAAATTAGTCTGTTCCTGTCCCAGTGCATGATGGGAACAGGGCAAACCAAACTACAAAAGCCAATTCCTACACTGGGAAGGAAACAAGCTCCCGGGGACCGGTTTCTGGCATTACAGCCGTCTTCGGCCCGGTTTGCTTGAATCCTGATGGTGCAATGAGCAAGGGTCTCACATCTGAGAATACCCTTCCACGCTTAGGGTGGACAAAAATATTTACAACAAGGGGTGGTGAGGGACAGAGTCTCTGAATTAAGCCGAAAGCTCTCACCCAGTCAAGAGATCAGGGCTAGATCCAACACCGTTTTTTAGCTCACTGCACCATCCCAGTTTCAGAACCTGGCTGTATGCAAATTAGTCTGTTCCTGTCCCAGTGCATGATGGGAACAGGGCAAACCAAACTACAAAAGCCAATTCTTACACTGGGAAGGAAACAAGCTCCCGGGGACCGGTTTCTGGCATTACAGCCGTCTTCGGCCCGGTTTGCTTGAATCCTGATGGTGCAATGAGCAAGGGTCTCACATCTGAGAATACCCTTCCACGCTTAGGGTGGACAAAAATATTTACAACAAGGGGTGGTGAGGGACAGAGTCTCTGAATTAAGGAGAAAGCTCTCACCCAGTCAAGAGATCAGGGCTAGATCCAACACCGTTTTTTAGCTCACTGCACCATCCCAGTTTCAGAACCTGGCTGTATGCAAATTAGTCTGTTCCTGTCCCAGTGCATGATGGGAACAGTTCTCTAATAAAAGAGAGAGGGACCCTCTACCAAAGGGATGGGGTACCAACTGTTGACTATGTCAAAAAAAGATTCCCTCTGGCCACAATAATCAGAATAGCATAACATCAAACATATAACACATAAAACAGGCAAACTTAAAAACAATGCAGTAGTGATCAAGATTCTGAAACAGCAAATCAATTATCAAGTGCACAAGTTTATTTAAAAATTAAGTTAAAAGACAAATTAAAAATGTACTAATCACAATCAAGGGAAAACAGTCAATATAAGGAACAATTACTCTTTACAGTTCATCACACAAGTTCCTAAAATAAATGGGAAGGAGGAACACAAAAAGGTTATATTCCGCATCAGTCAGAACAGTCCTTCGTTAGTGATTAGAAATCTCTCCCCCAACTCTCATCGCGTTTCGACGAGCCAGAAAGATATAGCCGTCTTCTTCAGGAAGTTATTAGCTGTCTTCCCCAGAGATACTATAATTTATAAAAGAGAAACATGTCTCATCACCAAATTCAAAATTGTCAATAAAAATTATACACAAGGGAAAAATTCATCTGCTATTCCAATTTTGCACCACTGCTCAATACAATACAACAACTATCATAGACATTTACATAGAAAACATTACAAAGACATTTAAGAAGTCCTAACAATACAAAGACATATAAATAATCACATCAATTGCTATCTTGCAATTATTTCCAATTCATTTCAATTTGGGAAAAAAACCATACGTAGCTGCTGCATAGCACTTTTTGCAGTCTACAGTTTTGTTCAATTGGTTACACCACAGGAATAATATCCAATTGTGCGTATATCTCAGTAATCGGTACTTTATATTACCACATCGGGCTAAGAAGATTTTTTCAAAATGGTGATTGTGATCCCAAGTAGGCCTAGGTTGTATATGTCAAAAGGATTAAAATCCCTTAATACTCCCTGGCTATACCAAAAAAAAATTTTCACTATGAAATTAGTACTAACCTTTATAGGGAATTTTCTGGTATTAAAAGATGCAAATGTCGCCTGCTGAGTGGCGGCAAAGAAACGTCTTTTCTGTGCCGTTGGTGTATACCGACTGAAAGAAATGTGTAAAAATGTACGTCTTAATAATCTTTGATTTGTCGGAATGGAGTTATGAGTTTAAGTTAAATCAAATGACGGACCAAAGTACTCGCTATCTTGGCCAATCTTAATCCACTATGGCCCGGAGGTTATAGAGTAGTTAAGCCAACGGAAATGAATTTTTGCCTGAGCAGGTCACAATGAGCCAGGAAGTACAAAGAGTGAATACTCACTTAAAATTAATGTAATGTATTCCACTCAGATGACGCAATCATTCCTAGCAGCTTGAATTAACGACCGGTTGTTCACACTGTCCTGAAATTAAGCAAGTGTGTCACTATCCGTGTTGCTTTGAACACAGCATTTAAGAAAAATGAAAAGGATATTCAACTTACTAATAGCGGCTGGAAATCGTTTATTCACGCGGTGCTATGTTTAATCCATAAAAACATCCCAATATGGAAGCACTAGGAAAAGAGTTAAATGGGATATCTTCAGTTCCCATATTATATACATCTGGTTAAATATATTTTTAAACTATACCAGGCTAATACTCACATAATGTAATCTTTAAGCCAATTCCAAAGTGAAATGGGGCTGTCTAAGTCTTCCCATCCAATGGTGGCCAATGCTCCTAAAGAAAATACAGAGCGTGGGCACATGTCAATATCGGGCTAATATCCCCCAGACCGCAATTCTACGAGTGGTGCTCCCTTTCCAAACTATCACATACCTTAATGACGGAACAAGTAGACTTCCCGCGTGACCTCTCCGTGGAATGATATCCGACCGGGGGAAAATACGCTGTTTAAATATGGTCTCCTGGCGTCTGAATGCGGAAGTAGCAGTTCGACCGCCCAAGTAAAGCATGGATATAGAAAGGGGCTTTGCGTGAGCTGCGAGCCTTGATGTTAAATGGCTGGCAGCATTGTACGAAAACAGATTTGGTTGCAAATAACTGTACACGCTGGTTTTTATTTATTGCGCAAATTACCATTTCTAGTTTTTTATAATTTAGTAGTTAGCGCATGGAAACTCTCCCGAGGATCGAGTTTTTCTAGTTGGATCGCGCATGCGCATACATGCGTCTTGAAACCAACGAGGTTTAGTGAAGTTCAAGGAGATCAGTTATTTCAAACCTCTCCTTGGAATATAAAGCCCCGTTGTTGTTGGCACATTAATCAGGTCGCTTAAGTATCAATATTAGCCCAAGCCACGAAAGTCTGCCTCGAAAAGTGGACTCACCAGCTAGTTCAGGAAACTCATAAGAACACAAAAAGTGTGGCAGGTCTCTCTCTGTTTGTTTATAAAAATACCGAAATATCGCTCCCCCATTTATCAGTCAATCTATCCTATATATATATTTTTTCATCACCAATGCTTATAGGGCCAACCAATGGCTCGCTATAAACTGTTCATGGAACTATACTATCGTTATTTAATTCCTGATTCCAAGTATCTTTAAGAATATATGTAGACAAGGTTCTACCTAAATAGAAACAGATAATATGAGTGCCTGTCATATAGATAATTTAGGATGCAGTTATAGTTATAATTTATCCAACCATTATCTATCACCCAATCAACCTGTCCCATTCTTCCCGCGAATTTAGTCCATTTCTTACCGTGTCAAAGTAGGAAATGTACCATTGTTCTCTCTGTTTGCGTTTGTTTGTGATATTCCCACCTCTCTTGCCTATTTTTACTCTTTCCAAGATAAACCACTTAAAATCACATTCACCATGATTTTTCTCTAAGAAATGTGAAACAATTGGGGCGGTAATCTTTTTGGTCCTGATAGCAGATCTGTGTTCTTGCAGTCTAATCCTTGCTTCTCTGCCAGTTTCGCCAACATAAAAAAGCCCACAAGGACACTTTAGTATGTAGATTATGTTTTTGCTTTTGCAATTGTTGTGAGTTTTACATCTTATAGTTTTCATATTGCATGTGATTTCAGTAGCTGTCATGCACTGATCACAGATATTGCAGCTCCCACACCTAGAGGTACCAACAACCGTGGTGTTATCCAGAGTTCTTTGGTTTTCTCTTCCTTCCTCCTTGTAGGTATGGACTAAAAGATCTCGCAGGTTTTTATTTTTCTTAAAAGCAAAAAGCGGTTTATCCAATGATGTATCTTCCTCGTGGTTCAAAATGTGCCAATGTTTGTTGACTACATTTTTAATCTGATTACTAATGTGGGAGAATTTTGTAGCAAAAACTATTCTATTTGAGGGGCTCTTCTGAGTGTCGGCTTTATTGATTAGGGCTTCTCGGTCATAGAACCTAGCCCTCTTCAAGGAACTGGACAAAAGTTTTTTTGGATAACCTCGATCACGAAACTTTTTCTTTAAAACTGCTGCATGCTTGTAATAATCATTTACGTCTGAGCAATTCCTCCTAAGCCGGAGGAATTGACTAAAGGGGATGCTTTCCCTCTGGGATTTAGGGTGGAAGCTGGAGTAGTGGAGGAGCGTGTTTTTAGCCATAGGCTTGGTAAACAGCTCGACCGCCAATGCACCATCCACGTTTTTGATGGAGATATCCAAAAAATCAATTTTAACAGTACTATAGGTAGAGGTGAACCTCAGATTTGGGTCACCCAGGTTGATCCACTGAAGGAATTCTTCCAGAACAGCAGTAGTTCCTTCCCAAATAAAAAAGATGTCGTCGATGTAGCGGTACCAGCCCGCTACATTCTCGAAAAAAGGTGCCATTTCGTTATAAATATGCTTACTCTCAAACTGGCCAACATAAAGACAGGCCAGACTGGGGGCACATGTGGCCCCCATGCTGGTCCCCTTCAATTGTTTAAAATATTCATTTTTAAACAAAAACACATTGTTGGTTAGAATTAGACGGACACAATCCACCAAAAATTCCTTACTAGCCCCATTCAAGTCATGGTTAGACAAAAGTTCATCAATGACTTCAATTGTGTCATATTGGGGAATGTTGGTATAAAGAGACTCAATGTCTAGGGTAACCAGACATTGAGTCTCTTCACAGAAGGGCAGTCCCTCTACCAGGGATATAATATGTGCGGAGTCTCTCACATAAGATCTCAGTCCGCACACTAGTGGCCTAAGAAAGTGATCCACATATTTACTGATGGGTTCAAGCAGAGAATTTATACTGCTAACAATGGGCCGCATAGGCGGATCCGATCTGTGTTTATGAACCTTTGGCAGGCCATAAATGGCTGGGGTTTTGGGTTCAGAATTGTTAAGAAATTTAAATTCCTCTTCGCTAATATGGCCTTCATCTCTAGCGTTAGTTAGTAACTGTAAGCATTCTCTCGAAATCCCTAGTAGGCAGGAAGCATTCGTTGGAGCATAATGTTCCTTTACTTCGAGCATCATCCTGATTCTTTTTTCATAATCTGGGGTGTCAAAGATGACAACTCCACCTCCTTTATCGGCAGGTTTCACCGTAATTGAGTTGTCATTCTTAAGATTTTCTAGAGCCTCCTTTTCCGCTTTCGAGATGTTATATGAAGGTACTTTCTTTTCTTTATCTAGGATTTTAAAGACTCCACTCTCTACCGCTATCTCGAAAGCCTCAATGTTCTTTCCTACCATGGCCACAGTTGGTGTAAAGGTAGATTTTGGTTTGAATCCTGTTATGTTTTCACTGACTCTACCCTCTCTATTCTCAAAAAAGCGCTTCAGTCTTATCTTTCTAAAAAAAGCCTTCAGATCTTTCTCTAATTGGAATCTATCTATGGTGGTTGTGGGGACAAAGCTAAAGCCCTTGCTAAGAATGTTGAGTTCTATGTTACTCAATTCTCTGTTGGATAAATTTATCACTGGTAGTTTGCTGGTCTCCAGTACTGTTTGTTCCGTGTACTCATGTATTCCTACTGTTGAGGTACACGGTTGTATTGGGGATTGCCCCGGTTGAATTGTCCTCGTCCCTGTCCTTGGTTCCCATTGAACTGTCCTCGCCCTCGGTTCCCATTGAATCGTTGGGTTCTCCTGGGGCGGGATTCTAAAAAATCTTCCTGTTCTCGGACATTTCTACCGGTTTCATTTGTATTGCAGTCCTCTTCCTCACTACCGGAACCTGAGGTTTCCGAAAATGTGACACGTCTGTTGCCACCTCTGGAGTAAGTTTGATAAGTATATGGTCTATCCCAGTTACCATCGTTCTTATTTTGGTAATAATTTTCTTTAAGAAAGGGATAAACATTCTCAACAGAGAACCGTTCGATGTCCTTTTTCAGTTTATTTGTTTTTTTATTTATCAAATATTCACTATATCCCTCAACATCTCTGTTAATGTCAGCTAATTTCTTTTTCGCTTCTTCCAGCGCAGGACATCCTTTTAGCTCTGTTTCTAATTTCTCTATTTCTTCCTGCTCCAGTATGATGAGTCCTTGAGCAGTTTCTATAATAAGGAGCATCCAATCTCTACTACACCTGTTAGAGATCAGTGTCCATGTTTCTAGAAACTTTTTATTGTCTGTGAAAAGACCCGGTTCATTACGAACCTGTAAGCCGATCGGTATGATGCCTGACTTTACATATTCGGCTAGAAAATCCGCATGTGCCTCAGTGCGGATTAGTTTCTTTTTCAGGTTTAGTAATTTACCCCAGTTCTCACCCTTGCCTGATACTAAGGTGATTTTGTTGCCTCTTTTTGTACTCATGATTCGGTGTAACTGGTCATCGCTAAACCCAAAGGTCTTAATTTGATCCATCACACTAGTAACAATATACAATAATGGAGTCTTATAGACTCAATAGCTCTCCAATCCACCAGGGACTGTGCACTAGATCTCTAATAAAAGAGAGAGGGACCCTCTACCAAAGGGATGGGGTACCAACTGTTGACTATGTCAAAAAAAGATTCCCTCTGGCCACAATAATCAGAATAGCATAACATCAAACATATAACACATAAAACAGGCAAACTTAAAAACAATGCAGTAGTGATCAAGATTCTGAAACAGCAAATCAATTATCAAGTGCACAAGTTTATTTAAAAATTAAGTTAAAAGACAAATTAAAAATGTACTAATCACAATCAAGGGAAAACAGTCAATATAAGGAACAATTACTCTTTACAGTTCATCACACAAGTTCCTAAAATAAATGGGAAGGAGGAACACAAAAAGGTTATATTCCGCATCAGTCAGAACAGTCCTTCGTTAGTGATTAGAAATCTCTCCCCCAACTCTCAACGCGTTTCGACGAGCCAGAAAGATATAGCCGTCTTCTTCAGGAAGTTATTAGCTGTCTTCCCCAGAGATACTATAATTTATAAAAGAGAAACATGTCTCATCACCAAATTCAAAATTGTCAATAAAAATTATACACAAGAGAAAAATTCATCTGCTATTCCAATTTTGCACCACTGCTCAATACAATACAACAACTATCATAGACATTTACATAGAAAACATTACAAAGACATTTAAGAAGTCCTAACAATACAAAGACATATAAATAATCACATCAATTGCTATCTTGCAATTATTTCCAATTCATTTCAATTTGGGAAAAAAACCATACGTAGCTGCTGCATAGCACTTTTTGCAGTCTACAGTTTTGTTCAATTGGTTACACCACAGGAATAATATCCAATTGTGCGTATATCTCAGTAATCGGTACTTTATATTACCACATCGGGCTAAGAAGATTTTTTCAAAATGGTGATTGTGATCCCAAGTAGGCCTAGGTTGTATATGTCAAAAGGATTAAAATCCCTTAATACTCCCTGGCTATACCCAAAAAAATGTTTCACTATGAAATTAGTACTAACCTTTATAGGGAATTTTCTGGTATTAAAAGATGCAAATGTCGCCTGCTGAGTGGCGGCAAAGAAACGTCTTTTCTGTGCCGTTGGTGTATACCGACTGAAAGAAATGTGTAAAAATATACGTCTTAATAATCTTTGATTTGTCTGAATGGAGTTATGAGTTTAAGTTAAATCAAATGACGGACCAAAGTACTCGCTATCTTGGCCAATCTTAATCCACTATGGCCCGGAGGTTATAGAGTAGTTAAGCCAACGGAAATGAATTTTTGCCTGAGCAGGTCACAATGAGCCAGGAAGTACAAAGAGTGAATACTCACTTAAAATTAATGTAATGTATTCCACTCAGATGACGCAATCATTCCTAGCAGCTTGAATTAACGACCGGTTGTTCACACTGTCCTGAAATTAAGCAAGTGTGTCACTATCCGTGTTGCTTTGAACACAGCATTTAAGAAAAATGAAAAGGATATTCAACTTACTAATAGCGGCTGGAAATCGTTTATTCACGCGGTGCTATGTTTAATCCATAAAAACATCCCAATATGGAAGCACTAGGAAAAGAGTTAAATGGGATATCTTCAGTTCCCATATTATATACATCTGGTTAAATATATTTTTAAACTATACCAGGCTAATACTCACATAATGTAATCTTTAAGCCAATTCCAAAGTGAAATGGGGCTGTCTAAGTCTTCCCATCCAATGGTGGCCAATGCTCCTAAAGAAAATACAGAGCGTGGGCACATGTCAATATCGGGCTAATATCCCCCAGACCGCAATTCTACGAGTGGTGCTCCCTTTCCAAACTATCACATACCTTAATGACGGAACAAGTAGACTTCCCGCGTGACCTCTCCGTGGAATGATATCCGACCGGGGGAAAATACGCTGTTTAAATATGGTCTCCTGGCGTCTGAATGCGGAAGTAGCAGTTCGACCGCCCAAGTAAAGCATGGATATAGAAAGGGGCTTTGCGTGAGCTGCGAGCCTTGATGTTAAATGGCTGGCAGCATTGTACGAAAACAGATTTGGTTGCAAATAACTGTACACGCTGGTTTTTATTTATTGCGCAAATTACCATTTCTAGTTTTTTATAATTTAGTAGTTAGCGCATGGAAACTCTCCCGAGGATCGAGTTTTTCTAGTTGGATCGCGCATGCGCATACATGCGTCTTGAAACCAACGAGGTTTAGTGAAGTTCAAGGAGATCAGTTATTTCAAACCTCTCCTTGGAATATAAAGCCCCGTTGTTGTTGGCACATTAATCAGGTCGCTTAAGTATCAATATTAGCCCAAGCCACGAAAGTCTGCCTCGAAAAGTGGACTCACCAGCTAGTTCAGGAAACTCATAAGAACACAAAAAGTGTGGCAGGTCTCTCTCTGTTTGTTTATAAAAATACCGAAATATCGTTCCCCCATTTATCAGTCAATCTATCCTATATATATATTTTTTCATCACCAATGCTTATAGGGCCAACCAATGGCTCGCTATAAACTGTTCATGGAACTATACTATCGTTATTTAATTCCTGATTCCAAGTATCTTTAAGAATATATGTAGACAAGGTTCTACCTAAATAGAAACAGATAATATGAGTGCCTGTCATATAGATAATTTAGGATGCAGTTATAGTTATAATTTATCCAACCATTATCTATCACCCAATCAACCTGTCCCATTCTTCCCGCGAATTTAGTCCATTTCTTACCGTGTCAAAGTAGGAAATGTACCATTGTTCTCTCTGTTTGCGTTTGTTTGTGATATTCCCACCTCTCTTGCCTATTTTTACTCTTTCCAAGATAAACCACTTAAAATCACATTCACCATGATTTTTCTCTAAGAAATGTGAAACAATTGGGGCGGTAATCTTTTTGGTCCTGATAGCAGATCTGTGTTCTTGCAGTCTAATCCTTGCTTCTCTGCCAGTTTCGCCAACATAAAAAAGCCCACAAGGACACTTTAGTATGTAGATTATGTTTTTGCTTTTGCAATTGTTGTGAGTTTTACATCTTATAGTTTTCATATTGCATGTGATTTCAGTAGCTGTCATGCACTGATCACAGATATTGCAGCTCTCACACCTAGAGGTACCAACAACCGTGGTGTTATCCAGAGTTCTTTGGTTTTCTCTTCCTTCCTCCTTGTAGGTATGGACTAAAAGATCTCGCAGGTTTTTATTTTTCTTAAAAGCAAAAAGCGGTTTATCCAATGATGTATCTTCCTCGTGGTTCAGAATGTGCCAATGTTTGTTGACTACATTTTTAATCTGATTACTAATGTGGGAGAATTTTGTAGCAAAAACTATTCTATTTGAGGGGCTCTTCTGAGTGTCGGCTTTATTGATTAGGGCTTCTCGGTCATAGAACCTAGCCCTCTTCAAGGAACTGGACAAAAGTTTTTTTGGATAACCTCGATCACGAAACTTTTTCTTTAAAACTGCTGCATGCTTGTAATAATCATTTACGTCTGAGCAATTCCTCCTAAGCCGGAGGAATTGACTAAAGGGGATGCTTTCCCTCTGGGATTTAGGGTGGAAGCTGGAGTAGTGGAGGAGCGTGTTTTTAGCCATAGGCTTGGTAAACAGCTCGACCGCCAATGCACCATCCACGTTTTTGATGGAGATATCCAAAAAATCAATTTTAACAGTACTATAGGTAGAGGTGAACCTCAGATTTGGGTCACCCAGGTTGATCCACTGAAGGAATTCTTCCAGAACAGCAGTAGTTCCTTCCCAAATAAAAAAGATGTCGTCGATGTAGCGGTACCAGCCCGCTACATTCTCGAAAAAAGGTGCCATTTCGTTATAAATATGCTTACTCTCAAACTGGCCAACATAAAGACAGGCCAGACTGGGGGCACATGTGGCCCCCATGCTGGTCCCCTTCAATTGTTTAAAATATTCATTTTTAAACAAAAACACATTGTTGGTTAGAATTAGACGGACACAATCCACCAAAAATTCCTTACTAGCCCCATTCAAGTCATGGTTAGACAAAAGTTCATCAATGACTTCAATTGTGTCATATTGGGGGATGTTGGTATAAAGAGACTCAATGTCTAGGGTAACCAGACATTGAGTCTCTTCACAGAAGGGCAGTCCCTCTACCAGGGATATAATATGTGCGGAGTCTCTCACATAAGATCTCAGTCCGCACACTAGTGGCCTAAGAAAGTGATCCACATATTTACTGATGGGTTCAAGCAGAGAATTTATACTGCTAACAATGGGCCGCATAGGCGGATCCGATCTGTGTTTATGAACCTTTGGCAGGCCATAAATGGCTGGGGTTTTGGGTTCAGAATTGTTAAGAAATTTAAATTCCTCTTCGCTAATATGGCCTTCATCTCTAGCGTTAGTTAGTAACTGTAAGCATTCTCTCGAAATCCCTAGTAGGCAGGAAGCATTCGTTGGAGCATAATGTTCCTTTACTTCGAGCATCATCCTGATTCTTTTTTCATAATCTGGGGTGTCAAAGATGACAACTCCACCTCCTTTATCGGCAGGTTTCACCGTAATTGAGTTGTCATTCTTAAGATTTTCTAGAGCCTCCTTTTCCGCTTTCGAGATGTTATATGAAGGTACTTTCTTTTCTTTATCTAGGATTTTAAAGACTCCACTCTCTACCGCTATCTCGAAAGCCTCAATGTTCTTTCCTACCATGGCCACAGTTGGTGTAAAGGTAGATTTTGGTTTGAATCCTGTTATGTTTTCACTGACTCTACCCTCTCTATTCTCAAAAAAGCGCTTCAGTCTTATCTTTCTAAAAAAAGCCTTCAGGTCTTTCTCTAATTGGAATCTATCTATGGTGGTTGTGGGGACAAAGCTAAAGCCCTTGCTAAGAATGTTGAGTTCTATGTTACTCAATTCTCTGTTGGATAAATTTATCACTGGTAGTTTGCTGGTCTCCAGTACTGTTTGTTCCGTGTACTCATGTATTCCTACTGTTGAGGTACACGGTTGTATTGGGGATTGCCCCGGTTGAATTGTCCTCGTCCCTGTCCTTGGTTCCCATTGAACTGTCCTCGCCCTCGGTTCCCATTGAATCGTTGGGTTCTCCTGGGGCGGGATTCTAAAAAATCTTCCTGTTCTCGGACATTTCTACCGGTTTCATTTGTATTGCAGTCCTCTTCCTCACTACCGGAACCTGAGGTTTCCGAAAATGTGACACGTCTGTTGCCACCTCTGGAGTAAGTTTGATAAGTATATGGTCTATCCCAGTTACCATCGTTCTTATTTTGGTAATAATTTTCTTTAAGAAAGGGATAAACATTCTCAACAGAGAACCGTTCGATGTCCTTTTTCAGTTTATTTGTTTTTTTATTTATCAAATATTCACTATATCCCTCAACATCTCTGTTAATGTCAGCTAATTTCTTTTTCGCTTCTTCCAGCGCAGGACATCCTTTTAGCTCTGTTTCTAATTTCTCTATTTCTTCCTGCTCCAGTATGATGAGTCCTTGAGCAGTTTCTATAATAAGGAGCATCCAATCTCTACTACACCTGTTAGAGATCAGTGTCCATGTTTCTAGAAACTTTTTATTGTCTGTGAAAAGACCCGGTTCATTACGAACCTGTAAGCCGATCGGTATGATGCCTGACTTTACATATTCGGCTAGAAAATCCGCATGTGCCTCAGTGCGGATTAGTTTCTTTTTCAGGTTTAGTAATTTACCCCAGTTCTCACCCTTGCCTGATACTAAGGTGATTTTGTTGCCTCTTTTTGTACTCATGATTCGGTGTAACTGGTCATCGCTAAACCCAAAGGTCTTAATTTGATCCATCACACTAGTAACAATATACAATAATGGAGTCTTATAGACTCAATAGCTCTCCAATCCACCAGGGACTGTGCACTAGATCTCTAATAAAAGAGAGAGGGACCCTCTACCAAAGGGATGGGGTACCAACTGTTGACTATGTCAAAAAAAGATTCCCTCTGGCCACAATAATCAGAATAGCATAACATCAAACATATAACACATAAAACAGGCAAACTTAAAAACAATGCAGTAGTGATCAAGATTCTGAAACAGCAAATCAATTATCAAGTGCACAAGTTTATTTAAAAATTAAGTTAAAAGACAAATTAAAAATGTACTAATCACAATCAAGGGAAAACAGTCAATATAAGGAACAATTACTCTTTACAGTTCATCACACAAGTTCCTAAAATAAATGGGAAGGAGGAACACAAAAAGGTTATATTCCGCATCAGTCAGAACAGTCCTTCGTTAGTGATTAGAAATCTCTCCCCCAACTCTCATCGCGTTTCGACGAGCCAGAAAGATATAGCCGTCTTCTTCAGGAAGTTATTAGCTGTCTTCCCCAGAGATACTATAATTTATAAAAGAGAAACATGTCTCATCACCAAATTCAAAATTGTCAATAAAAATTATACACAAGGGAAAAATTCATCTGCTATTCCAATTTTGCACCACTGCTCAATACAATACAACAACTATCATAGACATTTACATAGAAAACATTACAAAGACATTTAAGAAGTCCTAACAATACAAAGACATATAAATAATCACATCAATTGCTATCTTGCAATTATTTCCAATTCATTTCAATTTGGGAAAAAAACCATACGTAGCTGCTGCATAGCACTTTTTGCAGTCTACAGTTTTGTTCAATTGGTTACACCACAGGAATAATATCCAATTGTGCGTATATCTCAGTAATCGGTACTTTATATTACCACATCGGGCTAAGAAGATTTTTTCAAAATGGTGATTGTGATCCCAAGTAGGCCTAGGTTGTATATGTCAAAAGGATTAAAATCCCTTAATACTCCCTGGCTATACCAAAAAAAAATTTTCACTATGAAATTAGTACTAACCTTTATAGGGAATTTTCTGGTATTAAAAGATGCAAATGTCGCCTGCTGAGTGGCGGCAAAGAAACGTCTTTTCTGTGCCGTTGGTGTATACCGACTGAAAGAAATGTGTAAAAATATACGTCTTAATAATCTTTGATTTGTCGGAATGGAGTTATGAGTTTAAGTTAAATCAAATGACGGACCAAAGTACTCGCTATCTTGGCCAATCTTAATCCACTATGGCCCGGAGGTTATAGAGTAGTTAAGCCAACGGAAATGAATTTTTGCCTGAGCAGGTCACAATGAGCCAGGAAGTACAAAGAGTGAATACTCACTTAAAATTAATGTAATGTATTCCACTCAGATGACGCAATCATTCCTAGCAGCTTGAATTAACGACCGGTTGTTCACACTGTCCTGAAATTAAGCAAGTGTGTCACTATCCGTGTTGCTTTGAACACAGCATTTAAGAAAAATGAAAAGGATATTCAACTTACTAATAGCGGCTGGAAATCGTTTATTCACGCGGTGCTATGTTTAATCCATAAAAACATCCCAATATGGAAGCCCTAGGAAAAGAGTTAAATGGGATATCTTCAGTTCCCATATTATATACATCTGGTTAAATATATTTTTAAACTATACCAGGCTAATACTCACATAATGTAATCTTTAAGCCAATTCCAAAGTGAAATGGGGCTGTCTAAGTCTTCCCATCCAATGGTGGCCAATGCTCCTAAAGAAAATACAGAGCGTGGGCACATGTCAATATCGGGCTAATATCCCCCAGACCGCAATTCTACGAGTGGTGCTCCCTTTCCAAACTATCACATACCTTAATGACGGAACAAGTAGACTTCCCGCGTGACCTCTCCGTGGAATGATATCCGACCGGGGGAAAATACGCTGTTTAAATATGGTCTCCTGGCGTCTGAATGCGGAAGTAGCAGTTCGACCGCCCAAGTAAAGCATGGATATAGAAAGGGGCTTTGCGTGAGCTGCGAGCCTTGATGTTAAATGGCTGGCAGCATTGTACGAAAACAGATTTGGTTGCAAATAACTGTACACGCTGGTTTTTATTTATTGCGCAAATTACCATTTCTAGTTTTTTATAATTTAGTAGTTAGCGCATGGAAACTCTCCCGAGGATCGAGTTTTTCTAGTTGGATCGCGCATGCGCATACATGCGTCTTGAAACCAACGAGGTTTAGTGAAGTTCAAGGAGATCAGTTATTTCAAACCTCTCCTTGGAATGTAAAGCCCCGTTGTTGTTGGCACATTAATCAGGTCGCTTAAGTATCAATATTAGCCCAAGCCACGAAAGTCTGCCTCGAAAAGTGGACTCACCAGCTAGTTCAGGAAACTCATAAGAACACAAAAAGTGTGGCAGGTCTCTCTCTGTTTGTTTATAAAAATACCGAAATATCGTTCCCCCATTTATCAGTCAATCTATCCTATATATATATTTTTTCATCACCAATGCTTATAGGGCCAACCAATGGCTCGCTATAAACTGTTCATGGAACTATACTATCGTTATTTAATTCCTGATTCCAAGTATCTTTAAGAACAGTTCAATGGGAACCAAGGACAGGGACGAGGACAATTCAACCGGGGCAATCCCCAATACAACCGTGTACCTCAACAGCAGGAATACATGAGTACACGGAACAAACAGTACTGGAGACCAGCAAACTACCAGTGATAAATTTATCCAACAGAGAATTGAGTAACATAGAACTCAACATTCTTAGCAAGGGCTTTAGCTTTGTCCCCACAACCACCATAGATAGATTCCAATTAGAGAAAGACCTGAAGGCTTTTTTTAGAAAGATAAGACTGAAGCGCTTTTTTGAGAATAGAGAGGGTAGAGTCAGTGAAAACATAACAGGACTCAAACCAAAATCTACCTTTACACCAACTGTGGCCATGGTAGGAAAGAACATTGAGGCTTTCGAGATAGCGGTAGAGAGTGGAGTCTTTAAAATCCTAGATAAAGAAAAGAAAGTACCTTCATATAACATCTCGAAAGCGGAAAAGGAGGCTCTAGAAAATCTTAAGAATGACAACTCAATTACGGTGAAACCTGCCGATAAAGGAGGTGGAGTTGTCATCTTTGACACCCCAGATTATGAAAAAAGAATCAGGATGATGCTCGAAGTAAAGGAACATTATGCTCCAACGAATGCTTCCTGCCTACTAGGGATTTCGAGAGAATGCTTACAGTTACTAACTAACGCTAGAGATGAAGGCCATATTAGCGAAGAGGAATTTAAATTTCTTAACAATTCTGAACCCAAAACCCCAGCCATTTATGGCCTGCCAAAGGTTCATAAACACAGATCGGATCCGCCTATGCGGCCCATTGTTAGCAGTATAAATTCTCTGCTTGAACCCATCAGTAAATATGTGGATCACTTTCTTAGGCCACTAGTGTGCGGACTGAGATCTTATGTGAGAGACTCCGCACATATTATATCCCTGGTAGAGGGACTGCCCTTCTGTGAAGAGACTCAATGTCTGGTTACCCTAGACATTGAGTCTCTTTATACCAACATCCCCCAATATGACACAATTGAAGTCATTGATGAACTTTTGTCTAACCATGACTTGAATGGGGCTAGTAAGGAATTTTTGGTGGATTGTGTCCGTCTAATTCTAACCAACAATGTGTTTTTGTTTAAAAATGAATATTTTAAACAATTGAAGGGGACCAGCATGGGGGCCACATGTGCCCCCAGTCTGGCCTGTCTTTATGTTGGCCAGTTTGAGAGTAAGCATATTTATAACGAAATGGCACCTTTTTTCGAGAATGTAGCGGGCTGGTACCGCTACATCGACGACATCTTTTTTATTTGGGAAGGAACTACTGCTGTTCTGGAAGAATTCCTTCAGTGGATCAACCTGGGTGACCCAAATCTGAGGTTCACCTCTACCTATAGTACTGTTAAAATTGATTTTTTGGATATCTCCATCAAAAACGTGGATGGTGCATTGGCGGTCGAGCTGTTTACCAAGCCTATGGCTAAAAACACGCTCCTCCACTACTCCAGCTTCCACCCTAAATCCCAGAGGGAAAGCATCCCCTTTAGTCAATTCCTCCGGCTTAGGAGGAATTGCTCAGACGTAAATGATTATTACAAGCATGCAGCAGTTTTAAAGAAAAAGTTTCGTGATCGAGGTTATCCAAAAAAACTTTTGTCCAGTTCCTTGAAGAGGGCTAGGTTCTATGACCGAGAAGCCCTAATCAATAAAGCCGACACTCAGAAGAGCCCCTCAAATAGAATAGTTTTTGCTACAAAATTCTCCCACATTAGTAATCAGATTAAAAATGTAGTCAACAAACATTGGCACATTCTGAACCACGAGGAAGATACATCATTGGATAAACCGCTTTTTGCTTTTAAGAAAAATAAAAACCTGCGAGATCTTTTAGTCCATACCTACAAGGAGGAAGGAAGAGAAAACCAAAGAACTCTGGATAACACCACGGTTGTTGGTACCTCTAGGTGTGGGAGCTGCAATATCTGTGATCAGTGCATGACAGCTACTGAAATCACATGCAATATGAAAACTATAAGATGTAAAACTCACAACAATTGCAAAAGCAAAAACATAATCTACATACTAAAGTGTCCTTGTGGGCTTTTTTATGTTGGCGAAACTGGCAGAGAAGCAAGGATTAGACTGCAAGAACACAGATCTGCTATCAGGACCAAAAAGATTACCGCCCCAATTGTTTCACATTTCTTAGAGAAAAATCATGCTGAATGTGATTTTAAGTGGTTTATCTTGGAAAGAGTAAAAATAGGCAAGAGAGGTGGGAATATCACAAACAAACGCAAACAGAGAGAACAATGGTACATTTCCTACTTTGACACGGTAGGAAATGGACTAAATTCGCGGGAAGAATGGGACAGGTTGATTGGGTGATAGATAATGGTTGGATAAATTATAACTATAACTGCATCCTAAATTATCTATATGACAGACACTCATATTATCTGTTTCTATTTAGGTAGAACCTTGTCTACATATATTCTTAAAGATACTTGGAATCAGGAATTAAATAACGATAGTATAGTTCCATGAACAGTTTATAGCGAGCCATTGGTTGGCCCTATAAGCATTGGTGATGAAAAAATATATATATAGGATAGATTGACTGATAAATGGGGGAACAATATTTCGGTATTTTTATAAACAAACAGAGAGAGACCTGCCACACTTTTTGTGTTCTTATGAGTTTCCTGAACTAGCTGGTGAGTCCACTTTTCGAGGCAGACTTTCGTGGCTTGGGCTAATATTGATACTTAAGCGACCTGATTAATGTGCCAACAACAACGGGGCTTTATATTCCAAGGAGAGGTTTGAAATAACTGATCTCCTTGAACTTCACTAAACCTCGTTGGTTTCAAGACGCATGTATGCGCATGCGCGATCCAACTAGAAAAACTCGATCCTCGGGAGAGTTTCCATGCGCTAACTACTAAATTATAAAAAACTAGAAATGGTAATTTGCGCAATAAATAAAAACCAGCGTGTACAGTTATTTGCAACCAAATCTGTTTTCGTACAATGCTGCCAGCCATTTAACATCAAGGCTCGCAGCTCACGCAAAGCCCCTTTCTATATCCATGCTTTACTTGGGCGGTCGAACTGCTACTTCCGCATTCAGACGCCAGGAGACCATATTTAAACAGCGTATTTTCCCCCGGTCGGATATCATTCCACGGAGAGGTCACGCGGGAAGTCTACTTGTTCCGTCATTAAGGTATGTGATAGTTTGGAAAGGGAGCACCACTCGTAGAATTGCGGTCTGGGGGATATTAGCCCGATATTGACATGTGCCCACGCTCTGTATTTTCTTTAGGAGCATTGGCCACCATTGGATGGGAAGACTTAGACAGCCCCATTTCACTTTGGAATTGGCTTAAAGATTACATTATGTGAGTATTAGCCTGGTATAGTTTAAAAATATATTTAACCAGATGTATATAATATGGGAACTGAAGATATCCCATTTAACTCTTTTCCTAGTGCTTCCATATTGGGATGTTTTTATGGATTAAACATAGCACCGCGTGAATAAACGATTTCCAGCCGCTATTAGTAAGTTGAATATCCTTTTCATTTTTCTTAAATGCTGTGTTCAAAGCAACACGGATAGTGACACACTTGCTTAATTTCAGGACAGTGTGAACAACCGGTCGTTAATTCAAGCTGCTAGGAATGATTGCGTCATCTGAGTGGAATACATTACATTAATTTTAAGTGAGTATTCACTCTTTGTACTTCCTGGCTCATTGTGACCTGCTCAGGCAAAAATTCATTTCCGTTGGCTTAACTACTCTATAACCTCCGGGCCATAGTGGATTAAGATTGGCCAAGATAGCGAGTACTTTGGTCCGTCATTTGATTTAACTTAAACTCATAACTCCATTCCGACAAATCAAAGATTATTAAGACGTATATTGTTACACATTTCTTTCAGTCGGTATACACCAACGGCACAGAAAAGACGTTTCTTTGCCGCCACTCAGCAGGCGACATTTGCATCTTTTAATACCAGAAAATTCCCTATAAAGGTTAGTACTAATTTCATAGTGAAAAAATTTTTTGGGTATAGCCAGGGAGTATTAAGGGATTTTAATCCTTTTGACATATACAACCTAGGCCTACTTGGGATCACAATCACCATTTTGAAAAAATCTTCTTAGCCCGATGTGGTAATATAAAGTACCGATTACTGAGATATACGCACAATTGGATATTATTCCTGTGGTGTAACCAATTGAACAAAACTGTAGACTGCAAAAAGTGCTATGCAGCAGCTACGTATGGTTTTTTTCCCAAATTGAAATGAATTGGAAATAATTGCAAGATAGCAATTGATGTGATTATTTATATGTCTTTGTATTGTTAGGACTTCTTAAATGTCTTTGTAATGTTTTCTATGTAAATGTCTATGATAGTTGTTGTATTGTATTGAGCAGTGGTGCAAAATTGGAATAGCAGATGAATTTTTCCCTTGTGTATAATTTTTATTGACAATTTTGAATTTGGTGATGAGACATGTTTCTCTTTTATAAATTATAGTATCTCTGGGGAAGACAGCTAATAACTTCCTGAAGAAGACGGCTATATCTTTCTGGCTCGTCGAAACGCGTTGAGAGTTGGGGGAGAGATTTCTAATCACTAACGAAGGACTGTTCTGACTGATGCGGAATATAACCTTTTTGTGTTCCTCCTTCCCATTTATTTTAGGAACTTGTGTGATGAACTGTAAAGAGTAATTGTTCCTTATATTGACTGTTTTCCCTTGATTGTGATTAGTACATTTTTAATTTGTCTTTTAACTTAATTTTTAAATAAACTTGTGCACTTGATAATTGATTTGCTGTTTCAGAATCTTGATCACTACTGCATTGTTTTTAAGTTTGCCTGTTTTATGTGTTATATGTTTGATGTTATGCTATTCTGATTATTGTGGCCAGAGGGAATCTTTTTTTGACATAGTCATGATGGGAACAGGGCAAACCAAACTACAAAAGCCAATTCTTACACTGGGAAGGAAACAAGCTCCCGGGGACCGGTTTCTGGCATTACAGCCGTCTTCGGCCCGGTAGCTTGTCTCCTTTCTGGTAAAGAATTGGCTTGGTAGTTTAGTCTGCCCTGTTCCCATGATGCACTGGGCCAGGGACAGACTGATTTGCATATAGCCAGGTTCTGAGCTGGGATGGGGCAGTGAGATAAATAACGGTGATGGATCAAGCCCTGATCTTTGGACTGGGTAAGAGTGGTCTGCTCAATTCAGACACTCTGTTCATCACCACCCCCTTTTGTGAATCGATTTTGGCCACTATAGGTGTGGCAGGGTATACTCAGACATGAGTCCCTTTCTCACTGCTCCATCAGGATTCAAGCAAGCCGGGCCGAAGACGGCTGAAATGCCAGAAACCGGTCCCCGGTAGCTTGTCTCCTTTCTGGTAAAGAATTGGCTTGGTAGTTTAGTCTGCCCTGTTCCCATGATGCACTGGGCCAGGGACAGACTGATTTGCATATAGCCAGGTTCTGAGCTGGGATGGGGCAGTGAGATAAATAACGGTGATGGATCAAGCCCTGATCTTTGGACTGGGTAAGAGTGGTCTGCTCAATTCAGACACTCTGTTCATCACCACCCCCTTTTGTGAATCGATTTTGGCCACTATAGGTGTGGCAGGGTATACTCAGACATGAGTCCCTTTCTCACTGCTCCATCAGGATTCAAGCAAGCCGGGCCGAAGACGGCTGAAATGCCAGAAACCGGTCCCCGGTAGCTTGTCTCCTTTCTGGTAAAGAATTGGCTTGGTAGTTTAGTCTGCCCTGTTCCCATGATGCACTGGGCCAGGGACAGACTGATTTGCATATAGCCAGGTTCTGAGCTGGGATGGGGCAGTGAGATAAATAACGGTGATGGATCAAGCCCTGATCTTTGGACTGGGTAAGAGTGGTCTGCTCAATTCAGACACTCTGTTCATCACCACCCCCTTTTGTGAATCGATTTTGGCCACTATAGGTGTGGCAGGGTATACTCAGACATGAGTCCCTTTCTCACTGCTCCATCAGGATTCAAGCAAGCTGGGCCGAAGACGGCTGAAATGCCAGAAACCGGTCCCCGGTAGCTTGTCTCCTTTCTGGTAAAGAATTGGCTTGGTAGTTTAGTCTGCCCTGTTCCCATGATGCACTGGGCAAGGGACAGACTGATTTGCATATAGCCAGGTTCTGAGCTGGGATGGGGCAGTGAGATAAATAACGGTGATGGATCAAGCCCTGATCTTTGGACTGGGTAAGAGTGGTCTGCTCAATTCAGACACTCTGTTCATCACCACCCCCTTTTGTGAATCGATTTTGGCCACTATAGGTGTGGCAGGGTATACTCAGACATGAGTCCCTTTCTCACTGCTCCATCAGGATTCATGCAAGCCTGGCCAAAGACGGCTGAAATGCCAGAAACCGGTCCCCGGTAGCTTGTCTCCTTTCTGGTAAAGAATTGGCTTGGTAGTTTAGTCTGCCCTGTTCCCATGATGCACTGGGCCAGGGACAGACTGATTTGCATATAGCCAGGTTCTGAGCTGGGATGGGGCAGTGAGATAAATAACGGTGATGGATCAAGCCCTGATCTTTGGACTGGGTAAGAGTGGTCTGCTCAATTCAGACACTCTGTTCATCACCACCCCCTTTTGTGAATCAGTAGAAAAGATGTCTGCCGGTAATACCCCAAACAATTAATGAAATCATAATAAACAGATACCATACGGCTTAACACGTGTCCCATCTAATTAAAGATTCTGCCAATTAATAATGACAATGTTATCCTATGTATAACAAACATATAACACATGGCTCAACATATACCCTTTTAAGAATGCAAAATACAAAATGAAAATGGAGCAATACTGCACTGATTTAAAACAATGCCTATGGAAACAACCTACTGCAAGATTTAACAAATACGCTACTATAAAAACCAACTCATTTCAAGTCTGTCATTTAATCCCCGAGGATTAATGGTATCTAAACGCTTTATCCAATAAACCTCTCTTTGTAATAGGTTTTTTATTAGTGACCACTCCTGGATAACCATGACTCTTTCAATAATCCAAAACCTCATCTGGGCAATTGTGTGATGATTGTCATTCCAATGGACAGCTAAACATGAGGTAGTTATTTTATTACGTATCCTAGTTTTGTGTTCAGGTATGCGTATTTTAAGTTTTCTCTCTGTTTTTCCCACGTATAGTAGCCCACAGGGGCATTTGATTGTAAAGACAACATGATCAGTGTTGCAGTCACCTTTCAATCTGAGTTTAATGTTTTTCACCTGTGTGTGACATTATTGCAATGAATGCAATTTAAACATGTCTTCATTCTACCAGTATTTCTTTGAACTGGTGTAATCTGTTGAGTTAAAATTTCTTTGAGGTTCCTTGATCAAGTATAAGCTTGTAGAGGTCTTGAACTGAATATCTCCCTAAAGTCTGGCTCTTGGTCTTGGAGGTCGCATTGTTTGTTGATAATCCCGCATATCTTTTGGGAGTTCATTGAAAATTTCGACACGAATACTGCTCGCGAGGTATCCATTTTCTGCTTCCTTTTAAGTAGATCTCTTCTTTCCATGGTGCATGCCAATCTAGCTTGATTATCCAAAAGTTCTCTTGGATATCCCCATTGTATCATATTTCTTCTTGAATTCTTCTATGGTATTATGACACTATTCATTGTTAGACACTAGCCTGCACACACATAAGAATTGAGAATATGGAAGGATCCTCCAATCTCAGGCATTGTGGGAAGTGCAGGCTTCCTTTTACCAAGCTGCTGGTTTCTTTTTTCTAAAGCACTCCATGAGTAAATGTGATTTCTAGTTGTTGTTTCTCTTGCGTGCTTTCCTCTCGTCTCTCCCTACCGCACGCTCCATGTTGTTCTCTCTCATCCAGGAACCCTTACCGCTGCTACACCATTCTGCCTCTCCACCCCTCTCCCCAAACGTTGGTGTATCTCCCTTCTGTGCTTCACCCCATCCAGTATTGCTCTCTATTGCATGCTACTCCCCCACCCCACTTACTAACCCGTTGCTTTTCAAACCTACAGTTTTATTTTTAAAAATATATGCTTAAAAAGCTCTTCCACACTACTATTTGTTTTAATTTACTGGACCTTTTTGGATCAGTAAATAATAATAATATAAAAGACTGAGTCATTTGGAATGTCTTGCACACATTCAGAACCTGCACTTCAACCGCATTTACTGCCTTGAATTCATGAAATGCAGTCTGGCTTTCCTATTTAGCTGTGGAGTTCACTTCATCATTGAGCTACCATAAAATGGTTACCCACACCCTCCTAACCAATGCTTATTCTAACTTGGTACCTGTGAGGAGTTTGGTCATGGCACCCGCTAGTATGGCAACACCTTCAACAAGGCGTGAATACCGGCAAACCCATAAGTGTGGGATGTGGTCTAGTTCATCTTTTACGATGCATGAGCGTAACTGCAATCGAGGAGAAAGAAGAAGCATAGTTACCAAGGTTTCAGATTGCTATGTGTGACGTTTTCATAAATGGCTTGTGTGTGTGCTAGTGTGGGTAGCATCTCTGCTTAATAATGCACCCGCACCAGGGTCCAGTGCGAACCACAGAGTCACTCCTGCCTGCCAAAGGTCGCACCCATTGACTGAAAACTTCAGGAATGGCAAGATAAACCATTACCATTCCCTGTGAAATTTTCTTGGTAACCAAAATGTTTGTTTTACCCTCATGCACAGCAACTGCCACCACCAAACCCGAGGGGTTTGCATTTAATTTGGCTTTGTCTTCTGAGACAAAATGCAGAAAATCAGAACAGCTGTTGTGCTGAGAAGCGGTGCACCAGACACATCACCACAGTCGTCCCTGTCAGCAGCCCACAACTCCCCCCACAACTTTGCCTCCTTCACACCAGCCAAACCTTCACTTGTTTCCTCTTTATCCAAAAGCCTTAAACCAAACAAGAACAAACAATGCAAATGTCATACATAACCATTCTGAAAACATGGTGCCTATGCTGATCTACCGTTGCGTTGACTTCCTATGCTGTGAAAATGTGCATTTCCTGGTGCAGTCACTTGGCTCAAATGGGTGTAATTTCTGATATGTATATGTTTCCCTCGTCTTCATTGCTTGATTTTGTGCACAAGAAAGTGTCACTCATAGTTGTTGAAATGTCACTCATATTTACACTTAAATTATGAAAACATCACACATAGCAATCTAAAACCTTGGCAGCTATGGAGACCAGTACTACGAGAGGGGATGATAATGCTGGATATCCAATCCCCACGGCACAGGAGGGTTGTGGACACAAGCAAGTGCCCTCTACACTTTCATTTTCTTTAAAGGGTTGGTGGACGGAGTTATGGGCCACGCCAACCGGAACACTAATATCCCCACACCTAGGCACTTCACGGACAGGGCACTGGTTGAGAAGCACAAACCCCAAACCCATTTAATACAGAAGGGCAGCAGCCTGAACCTGTTTTTTTGTTTTCTTGTTTTTACTTTTGGTTTCATCATCCCTCCTGAGGACTACACCCAAGATGGAAGTGAAGTGACAAGAGAAGGGGACACGCTCCCTTTGTTTCATTTGACTGCCTTAACTCGCCTGAGAGTTACCAACAAATTGTGAAAAATAATCTCCCTACCTTGGTATCTGTAAACAATGGAAGTGCTTAGAAACAGGCTTGATTAATTTTGTGAGTACTATTAAGACACCTTAATATGAGACCCAATAAAGTAGGCACTTCACAGGTATGCAGACCCCTCAACTAGACTCCCACCACTAGATGTGATACACTGGGTAGGTTTTATCCATGGTACCAAGGACTTAACATAGAATCCTAGCTTTATCACTTCACCATCATATGCTGGTACTAAACCCTAATATAAAAACATGGGCAAACCCATCAACACTGTGCATTTACAATGAGATGGCAGTCACTCAGCCTCCGCATCAGAACCACCCCCATCCGAGTTGTAGATGTTTTTTTTCAATCCATTGAACTTGTTAATCTGCTTAAAAAGGCCATAGCAGCTAGCAAATCCAGTGCCTTGAGACCCTCACATGTGATTTTTCACCGTTAATAAATCTTGATTGAATGATAGGGCTTTACCATTACTTCCCGGAATGGCTATTAACTCAGTTCCACTAATGTAAAGGCTTCATGGCAGGCCCTGCTGGTTTAGACCCTCTTCTCTACTTGTCAAAGATGCTTTACTGTAGATGTTAGCATTTCTTTCTGTTAATATCTCGGATGAGAAATACCTTCTTCAAACTGTTTTGGGAAGGAATCTTCAGTGCTGCAGCTCCAATACACAGAAGCAGAGTGTTTCTGTTTAACAAGAGTGGCACACCAAAATGTCTGCAAGCCATCAGCAGTTGGGTGGTCTTTGCCTCATTGAACACTAGCTTTTCTTTGAGGCTAATGGCTAATAAGGTTTCTTTGGGAAGAGCAACCAGTTCCTCTCTCTCTATTTCTCTCTCTTTCTCTCTCTCACACCTCTCTCTTGCTTTCTTATACACTCTTTCCGCCTCTCTCTAGTGGTTGACTTCGGGTCTTTGAGCACAGTTTAGTTCCTGTGCCTTTTTAAACTTCTATCCCTCAGCTCCATTCTCTCCTCTTTGTTGTGTGACTTCTGTAGACACAGGTGATCCTTCTTAATGCATATGTTGCCTGGTCTCCCCTTCTTTCTCACACACTCTTTCTCCTCCTCTTTCTGGAGTTCATTGCCACTTCATGCAAAAACTACCTATCACTCGCTGTCTTCCTGTCTATCTATTCTGTAGAGCCATCAACCACAAATATCCACCATTCCACTACAAAAATCCACTCCACACCACACATTTTACAACTAATAATTCCAATCCAACTCACATGATTGTACTCCAATCCAAACCAAAATGCATGGGTAAACGACATTGCCATTTACCGCACCAATAGCTCTAACTCCTGTCCTATATTGGAAAGATGTAAGATTGTGGTGAATAATGTTTATGCTTGGGGGATTTATTAAGTGCTCGTATACCAAACGGTCTCTTGGGGTTATATGGGGTGGGAGATCCTTCCAAGGAGCTAATGCTTTTGATCAGTGACTTTATATTGCATGCATTGCCGAAGTGCCATAACATGGGGAGTGGAGGAAGGAGAGGGAAAGGGGATCGCACGGAGGGAGGAAGAAAGGGAAACTTTCCCATAAGCTCCAAGAGGGAATGGGGCCAGGTTACAAGAAAGTTCAAGATAGGTTACTGGAGTTAAGGAGTAGGGTGGGAGAATGGAAAAAAAAACAATCAGGATCACAATCACATTAGAAATATAACTCATAGTTTGTTCAATATGCATCCCCAAGATAAGGAGCATTTTAGTTGGGCTGAAACTGCCAGCATGGCAGACGTAGGCAGGAAGGAAGTGGAAGGGGAAAGTTCAAATGGAAATTATTGGAGTAGCTTCATGCAATACTAAGGGTAGCAATACCCAGCACACATTGAGATGTATTGTACCATGGTTTAAATAATCAGATTTCCAGATAATGTTGTTACAAGAGACACATCTGAAAGCATCAGCTAAACTGCCAAACATGCCCATATTTGTATCTATCAGCAAATGCAGCAGTTAGAAGAGTCGGTATTCTGTTAACTAAAATGTTTGTCAGAAAAGTGTTTCAAGTAGTACGGATCCAAATAATAGGTGGATTTTGATAAGCTTAAACATCCACATTCAAACCATGCATCTGGTCAGCTTCGATCGGCCTATAAGAGATGAGATGACTCCACTAGAAGAGGTCTACAATATCCTAGCCACACTTTTGGTACTAGTATTAATTGGGGGAGATTGTAACCTAATGCAGGAGGCAAGGTGTGATTTTTCTCGTCAAAATAAACACCAATACAAGCCAAAGTCAGCAAGAGTCCTGGTCAATCTGGGACAGAATCTCGCTTTGATTGATCCTTGGCGAGTTAATCATCCAATGGGGCGGGAGTTTTTTCGCTTCTCAAAATGCTTTAGTTCCACATCTCTCATGAACTATTTTTCCCATTGCATAATTGGCAAAGAGCTAATTTAGGTTTACCCTTGAACCCGTTTTCAGATCATTCAGTTCCATATGTAGATTTTAGATTGAGAGACTCTCAGAGGGAAAGGCCACAATGGTCTTTATATGAATCTCTCCTAACACAAGAAGCCTGGGTCTCTGTAAGGCGTGCTGTATTAACTGAGTTTATGCAGATAAATCCATTATACGGGGAGAAGCTATTTCCTATGCAGCCCAAATAAACAGAGCTAGGCATGAGGAAACTGTCATCCTGCAACAAGAATTGGACCAGGCTAGAAGAGCAGACCTGTGTTCACAAATCACTGTGTCTAATGCTGAACTGGTGGTGGCAAGCCAGAATCTTAATGATTATTTTATCTCTAGCGATGTGATTAATCAGAGGTCCTGCGTTCAAAAATTCTATGACGAGAGCGAGCATGCTGGATGGTTATTAAGAGGGCCGATTAAAAAGAAATTTAGTCAGGAGGGCATCAAGCCAATTGTAGATGCAAAGCTAAACTGTATTATGTTGGATATAGACCAGATAGGCAAGGTTTTTTTTAGACTATTACGTGGAAATTTGGATCTCCAGCGGACACATTTCACCTAGTGTGATTGAAGCCTTTTTACAAGAAAAAAATATGGTTTCCCTTTTCCTCCTTTTTTATGTATATATGTCTTTCACCATCACTTATTGTACAATGATATCAAACCTTACAATCCATATTCATATTGACAGTTAAAAATAATTAAATTAAAATAAAAAAATAACAAATTGCTTCATATACATATATAGAGAAAGTAAAGGTAGCACCCAGTTGAGCATAACAGATGGTACGAAACAAATGGCAATTTCCCCTGTGACTCATGCAATAATTGTTAAAGTATTCTCAAGGGAAATTAATAAACTTGAACAGTGTGATCCATCGAATTACCCGGATGGTTAATTGCTGAACTAGGAATGGAACCTATCTAATAATATGCCCTAGTCAAAGAGTATATAATGGAGAAACTGGAAGAGAGATTCGAATGAGACTTAATGAGAAAATAAAATGATCCCTTAGTGCAACATTGGATTGAACATGAACACTGTGAGAAAGATCTTAAATGGTGTATTGTAGAAAACTTAACAGGCACAAGCAGAGAGGGCAATTTGGAGAACAAACGTAAGAGAAGAGAACAACATATGGGGGCCTATTAGGATGGCGGACGGACCTGCGTCGTCCGCCACCCCAGAGGAGGAGGGACCGTCTGCAGTGGCAGCGGCGGTCCCTCCATGCGAATTAGGATGTGACCGCCACCCTGGCGGTCACATCCTGTATTTTTAACATTGCAGCGGGAGCTGCCTGAAGCAGCACATGCCGCAATGTTAAAAAATGCATGTTTACCTTTGCATGCACGAAGCGGCAGGCACCGCGTGGTGCCTGCCGCTTCATGCACGCAAAGGCAGGGGGTACCATAGGTACCCCTCATGTGCACCCCCCACCCTCCCTTGACCCCTGGGTGCCCGCAACGGGCCCCCAAAGAAAACACCGTATGCATATGCATAGGAGCGCCGCCGTCCTAATATGGCTGGCGGTGTCTGATAGACACCGCCAGCCATGTTAGAGCTTTACCGCCGCAGTCAGAAGGCGACCGCTGCGGAAAAGCGGTAGATGGAAAAAAGATGCCCCAGCCATCCTAATCTGGCGGGGGGTCTTCTCTCAGTCCGCAGCGGTTAATCCGCCTCCTCCGGGCTGGTGGTGGCTTCCGCCGGCCTGGAGGATGCGGATTATCTGCTATCATAATCGGCCCCTAAATGTCTAAATGTAGTACCTATAAAATCAGTCTAAATAACAGAGAAGAATGAAAAAGAATGATAAGATAATTCTTCTACTAGCCTCTATGGAGAATGAGATAAATGGACAGTAGACTGGGTAATGAGTAGATAAAATTAACAGGGCTTTTAGATATTGAACTAATGCACTGCCCTCCCCCCCTTTATTTTGAGCATAATAATCCCTTGGGAATAACAATTTTTTCTGGAGTGTAATTTTTTGTATATTAACATAATTTCTTTAACAAAATATTTACAATCTAATGGAGATTCAAGTGAGTTCATGAATTCGATTGACTGTCCACTCCCATCTGAGTCTGTTGTTTTTAAAACACCATGGTCTCCATAGATTAACTATAATTAGACACACAGATATTTGAGCCCATAATCTGTCTCCACTAAAATGAAAATTAGATATGGCTCTAAAATAATGTCACAGTTGGGGTTTTCAAGCATTTTTTAAATCCTATTGGCGACACAATAGCTGACTAAAGGGATGTAGATATGGCATTTCTGAAATTAGACAATACTAGTAGGAAATCAGGAGTAGCTATTGCTTTTTTACCATTTGCTAAAATATGTGCCCACGTGTGTCTGTGACTTTCCCACTGCGCCGAAAGGCGCCGCGGTCCCTCGAGTGAGCTGTCCATGATAGTGAGGAAAGGGCGGGAAGACGTTGCATACCCTAGTGTGTCTGTGGCAGGGCTTATATGCAAGTTCACATGCCTCTTCTTTATAAAGGGTCAGAGACCGATCAGAGCAGCAGATGAGAAGGATGCACTCTCCTGGTCACAGGAAGAACACAGGGATTGCGCTCGAGAAATTCGTGTATGCAAAGATCTCCATCAAGGATTACATCTAATTGTAGGCGTTAGATATGGGGAGGAGTGCCGCAAGTGTGGTATTATCAGCCCCCTTTCTTGTCTATCTCCCTCTCACCCCATGCTGCCACACACCATTAACACCTCACCAAAAAACAGCTTGGCACTAGTGTGAGGAGATAATAGGTGAGGGATTGAGGAGGTGATGAGATTGTGTTCAGAGGCCAGTCACAATTCTTTAGTATTCAGCTGTTTCACTATGTGTAGCGTAGGCCAGCGCGTCCCCCGACAGATGCGGGTCTCACTAATTTGGGGGTTGGTTGCAGGAGGAGCTGGGAGAAGTGTCCTCGGGAGAAGCACGGAGGGAGCTTGACGAAGGGACCAGGAGTGGAGGGTGGGATGGTCATTATGGCAACAGAGGCCGCTTGGGAGACCGGTCTGGAGTTGACTAGCGTGAGCAACGTATACAAGAGGTAGCAAACGGTACGATACAGGAGGTAAAGTTACAGGAGGCAAAAGTGAGGGGAAGGGATCCCGGGCTGCAGCGGGGTTCGGTGGTAGTGAAGGAATGCTGGGGGGGGTCAGTAGCGCGTAGTGAGGGAGGGGTTTACGGTGGGTGGGTCCTCAGGGGGGGACGATCCTGGGAGCAAAGACGGGCAATTATCAGTGGATGGGCCCGGTCTGTATAGAGTTACATCATGAGAGCCCTGTGAATTTCAGTGTCCTGCTCTATAATATATAATGGAAATAAAGTGAGTTACATGAGTGAAGAGTGAGACAAAGAGTATCTTTAGTCAAAATCTGAGTACAGTGCCCCAAATTAAATACATGGAGAGTGCTGGCCGGGGTCGGAGTTTCAGGGCGAAGGGATGCGTAATTTATTTACGTTAATTGGTGCGTTTTAAGCACACCTGGACCGTGCTCACTAGTTGTTTGGGCTGATTATAATGTGCGACTGAATTAGAGCTTAAAAGCGGGCACCTGCTCATATCTGTAAGTGCTTCCTGTTGAGGTTTAATTTTTGTGACAGAAGCATCGTGCCAGAATTAATCCTGCCTGCATATTTATCCACGATGATGCCACCGGTTGTGCCATACCTCTACTCAACTGGAGTACTTGCTACTGGCTAATCAGTAAGTGCTACCTCGTTGAGTAAATGTATAGTGCTTTTGCTACACTTCAGCTGCATAAAGGCCCAGAAGAGTTGTCTCCAGTGACGTGTGTCTGTAACTTTGCCAACGTGCCGACAGGCGCCGAGGTCCCTCCAGTGAACTGTCCATTATAGTGAGGAAACTGCGCAAAAACGTTGCATACCCTAGTGTGTGTGTGGCGGGGCCAAACGGGCTGGGCTTCTATGCGAGTTCACATGCCTATTCAAAGGGTCAGAGACTGATCAGAGTAGCAGATGAGAAGGAAGCAGCCTCCTTGTCACAGGAAGAACACAGGGATTGCGCTCGAGAAACTTGTGGATGCAAAGACCTCCATCAAGGATTACATCTAAGTGTAGGTGGTAAATATGGGGAGGAAGCACACCTGGACCATGCTCACTAGTTGTTTAGGCTGATTATAATGCGCGACTGAATTAGACCTTCAACTCGGGCACCTGCTTATATCTGTAAGTGCTTCCTTTTGAGGTTTAATTTTTGTGACAGAAGCATCATGCCAGAATTAATCCTGCCTGCATATTTATCCACGAAGATGCCACTGTGTTGACAAAGTCTGCAAATCCGCTTGTGGGTGGATTTTTCGGCAATTTCGCGATTTTCGTGGATCGCGAAATTGCCAAAAATCCGCAAAATCCACGAGCAGAACAGATTTTGCACCCACACTTACTCTTTACTCTCTCCAGATTCAAATAGTGTATGACTGTAGTTTTTCAACTCTGTTGAGCGTATCACTTTTCCTGATATTTATTTATGTGGACATTATTCATTGCATGCTGCCCAATGTCTCAGACATTTTTAGGGAAAAATACATTTTTTATCATTAATGTTAAATAAGTGATTATATATGGCTGGGCCCAAAGAAAAATGTTCTTTTTTTTTGTAAACTTTCGAGTCACGGTCTGTTGAACAAAAGCTCCACTAAATTGAAAAATATGTATGGCATTGCGTACTGCCTTCAGCTGCCACTCAATGATTCACATTTTTAAAATGAAAGAGGTAAGAGACGGTTACTGATTGAGTCTTCAATGTATTTGAAAAATGTAGACAAAATGACCGGCCCCCTTTTTTTAAAAATTGTATTACAATTCATTTTATTTTCTTTAATTATAGGGTGAGGACATGTCAAACTACATGGTTGTTTATAGATTGATTGTTTTAGCATACTTACCTGCTCATTGATAGACAACATACATATCCTACTAGTTCATGTGCTGAGAAAGACACATATCACAATTCCAAAGTCCATATAAAGTCTTTTATTTCAAGCTTCTCTTCTTTTTCATACACTTGAAAAAAAATTCTTCCTCAATTGGCATGAAATACATTGCCAAAGCCCTCATACATTTGATCACAGTTCTTCATCCATGATTTTTACATGTACCGACAAGCTAAGACATGTTTCGTAAAGGTTTCGATGCTTCCTGGCTGTTGAAAAACAAACATATAACATATACTTGTTTACTGGAGACATCACACACTAATGAAAAGTTTTATACAAAAAAGTACAGAACATATTGTCATTGTGATAAAAAAAAGGCCATACATTGGATCAGATTTTTTCATCGTATATTATGACATATACAGCTAAGCCATATTGGGAACAAAAAAAATAAAAAAATATGTAAGACAAGGACCTACTTTAATTGAGACCAACTAATGTCTATTCGATATATAATGTTTACAAAAGATGACATGTCCAACATCCACTATAATCATATAGCTAGATCAGTCTCAATAATGAGAACACCATGAACATTTGACATAAAAGTAAAAATATATTTTTTCCAAAATCTAAAAACAAATAATTTATCAAAAATAGAAAATATATTCCTGTACCTGCAAACAGAAAAAACTACGTATTCTTTTCCATTTGTCAGCTATCCAATATTCCTCTGTTTCATTGGTATCAAGTCAAGTCAAGTCAATAAACTTTATTCGGTTGTTCTTGTTGACAACCATAAAAGCATTTACATTACAATTAATAACACAATTATACATTAAAAGGAAGATTCAGTTATAATATAGTCATAAAAAAAGACAGCTCTACATTATACATTCAAAACGTTTAAAAAAAATCCTTAAAAGGGAAAGATAGCAGTTCATGTATTAGTATTTTTATCCTTCCATACTGTTTCTGAATTTTACTGCCAATTTTAAAAAACTACATATATACAAGGTGTATTCACAACTTAGCAGCTGAAGAAAATGCAGTGCGGGACGAAATTGTAGAAAATTTAGTTTTTTCAAACAGCGTTTTAAATATAACTTCCTCGGTATAACATAAAAGGGCCAAAAGAACAGAAAGTGTGCCAGGTCTTGCGGAGACTTATCGTCGCAGCCGCAAGCCGGCAACACTTGCCCACGATGAGATCCCCTGGGAACAGCCAACAAAAAATGAAACAGGTTGAACCTGAACCTTGTTAGTAAGAAACAGTCATAACTAGACATTTGCCATGTTAGGTAAGGTTCCATGAGCAAAGTGCTTTAAATTAATACATGATTACGTACACTTTCTTTTTTTAGTTCACATGATTCCCTATCCTGATGTCTAGAATCGATAAAAGCTTTCTTGACCGCTATAACATCCTTTTTAGTAATGGATTCAGGAAATAAGAGAAGTTCAGGACGACCTAAGTCAGTAAAGCACTTGTGTAAGTACTTTAACCAGGGAACCTTCATCCTATTATCCCATGTAAGTGTTTCTCTTAGGATAAGCTGGGTGAGTGGTATGTTGTCATTTAACCAACAGTTCATCCAGCATAACAAGGGATTCACTGCAATTTTGTCACATACAAAGGGAACCCCCAATTCCTCATGCACAGAAAAATTTGCCGTACCCCTGGGAACCCTTAGTAATTGTTTTAGAAAGTTATTTTCGACTATCTGTAGGGCTTCCAGAGGAGCATATCCCCATATTTCACTGCCGTAACATGCTGTGGTAACACTTTTGGCCTGGTAGAGTTGGAGTAGTGCAGCAACTGGGCTATTACCCACTTTCCTGGAAAAGTCAATAATAGCCGCATTTACCCTGATGACCACTCCCTTCTTTTTTTGAATCACGGGTCCCCAATTTAATTGACTATCAAAGAGGACCCCAAGGTAAGAGAATGTGTGTGTTACAGGGATTTGTACTCCATTTACATTTAAGCGATTTGGTTTTTTGTTTCCTTGGCCAACCTTCATTATGTAGGATTTAGAGTTATTAATACTTAACTCTCTTGACTTCATGAACGAGTAGAAGGAGTCTAATAGAATTTGAAGTCCATTGGCAGTCCTAGATAAAAGGACTGCGTCATCCGCATATAGCAGAACCGGCAGACCCTTTCGGCCAATGTACGGGTAGTCAGTGTTGGTACTTAAAAGGTGCTCTTCCAAATCATTTATGTAGAGGTTAAAAAGGAACGGGCCAGAATGCATCCTTGTCGGACACCCCGATACACTCCAAAGTCTTTAGTCACATTTAGATCTTGGGTGTATCTGACATTCGCTTTGGTGTCAGAGTGCATATCTTCTAGCAAATTAACTAAGTTTTGGTCCACGCCCATTTTTGCCATGGCGCCCCAGAGCTTTCCCCGACTCATGCAATCGAAAGCCGAGGAAAGATCCATGAACGCCATGTGAATCGTTCCTCTTCGGGCCTTGGTATACTTCCCAATAATGAGGTATAAATTTAAGCATTGAGAAATCGTGGAATGTCCAGGCCTAAATCCATACTGGATTGGAGATATTATATTGTTTTCCTCTGACCATCTGACCAATCTATTCAAAATTACTCCTCCCACAACTTTGACCACAGAGTTTTTTAATGATATTGGTCTATAACAAACTGGGCTGCTACGGTCTCCTTTCTTAAAAACAGGCAAATAGTAGAAATCCCCCATGATTTTGGGCATCCACATGTCACAGCCGCATTGAGTACTGCTGTAAGGACCGGTGCCCATAGTGCTATACAAGATTTAAAGAGGTCAGGAGGAAGACCGCCGGGTCCTGGGGCCTTGTTGTTTGATAATCCTTCGATTCCCTTTATTACCTCATCAATTGAGAAGAGTAGTAAGTTTTCTCTACTTTCATTTGAACTACGTTCTACCTGCAACCCATTGCTTTTAAAAATAGAGCTGAAGTGGTTAATCCATTCTTCCTCTGGGATATTAGTGCCCACATTAGAAATACTAGGATGATCAAATATAGGCTTATTAATAATCTCCCAGAACTTCGAGCTATTTTTTAATGTCTCAGGATCTAACAGTGACTCCCATACGCTTTTTTTAACTGCTCGCTTGCGAGTAGCAAGTGACTTCTTGTACTCAGCCCGCAAATCCCTGATGATCAACGGGTCTCTAGGTATTATTTTTAGGGCTTTCTTAAGCGCACGACTGGCCTTCGAACAATTGCTGTCAAACCATTTTGGGTTACTAGTTGGGTTAACTTTTCCCTTAGTAGGTAGCGTTAAAAGTGACTCCACCTTCTTGGCAATCTCCTTAAATGATGTCAGAATTTGTATTGGTGCTGATACAGGCGATGTACATACTGTCAGATCGTGATTGCACACATTATTAATAGAGGAATAAAATTGTTCACAATCCACCATTGACCATTTTAAGCGTCGCTTACCATTGATACATTTTGTGAAGCCACAATCCTCTCGAGAATTGCGCTTTTCAAGTATATTTACACCCATTGTAATACATAGAGGGTTATGGTCGCTATAAATGCTCAAAAGGATCGAGAAATCCTCAACAATATTAACAAAGTCTGCCGAAAGTAAAATATGGTCTATGTAAGTCCCTGTTGCATGTCCTTTAAAGGTAGGGGTTGAAAATACAGTTTGCTCCGATACTATTGACATTGCTGTAAAAAAGTTATTTTCATTCATTAAGTCATTTAAACCTGTACCCCTCCATGAGTGATCAAAATGAATTCCTTCCATACTATTGCATCCCATTTGACCAACAGTTCTCAAACTAGGGTTCCCACATAGATGTGTATTAAAATCACACACTATTATCTTGAGGCGAGGCAGAGAACCATCATTAGCCCTTAGGAATTCACGCAATGACTCGATATTACAATCTCCGGACTGATTCACTGCGTTATAGAAGTTGATCAATACAAAATTTGTTTTACCCCTCTTGAGCTCTAAGACCTGGATATTACTATTACCAGAATGGTGTTCGATTTTATCGCATATAAGTGTCAAATTAACGAAAATTGCCAAACCCCCTTTTGCTCTTCCGCTAGCAGATGGGACTGCCGGAATTATAAAACTCTGGTAGCCTTCAATATGTACATTTTTCCCCACTACCCAAGTTTCTTGGAGGCATATTATGGGGTAATCTTTAACAAAAGACAACCAATCTTTATCTTTCAATTTATCATGGAGTCCAGCTATATTCCACGATAATAGCCCCTCCTTGCATTTTTGAGGTTCACGTTGTGTTATGTCCACTTTCTCACATACATCTAGGCTAGTGGGTATTAGACCTGTACTGCAACATACCCGATCTGTCCCAGAATTGGCCGTAATATGATCTGGGGGGAGAACTGAGTTTATGTCGTTGTGTGAACCGGATATATCAATTAATTGATTCGCAACACCCAGTGCCACGACATTACTACCTTGCAGTTCTAAGACTTGGGTGACATTTCCTAAGCCTATATCTTCTGGCAGGCGATCATTGAGGACAGGGTTAGAAGGTGTGTCAGGTAGTCATTCCACCCCTTCCAGCCCACCCTCATCTGAAAAGATGTCATACCTATTGGAAATGGGAATATTGAAACGATTGTTGAAATGGCTAGGGTATTGTTGATCTAGGTGGTGTGGCCGTATTGGGTGTTCCCATCTATCCTGACTATAGCCCCAGTTATTAGTTGGTACACCAAAACCCCAGCCATTAGTTGTTTCTGGCCATATTGGCCTAGTATGGGTATGAGTAGGCTTAGGATATGTCATACTCCGTTGTTTTTTGCAGAAAAATTCTAGGGTGAGAGGAATGATGGTACCTCTCCTGCGCTGTGGCGGCAAGATATTTGGCAGGATGTTTGGTAAGACAGAAGAGTTTACAAAATTTATAATAATACAGTCACCTTTAAATTTTTTGGGGTTTTGGCCTATCCACGGAACCCTTCTGGCTGACTTGATGTCTCCAGCTAGCTGTTGTTTCCCCCATGGGGCCAACTGCATATTGCCAGATAACCAATGCAGGGCCTTACTTGTTAACGCCGTGGGGGATTCTGATTGATCTGATGCTAGTGGGGGAGCATTTGCCAGTACCAGCACTAATGGAGCCGCATCTTCTATAAAGTGTAGTGTATCTTCTTCTACACTTGGTACGGGTATTACAGGAGGGTTTGGGGGCTGGGTCTCTCTTGGCAATAAATGATTAGACACAGTAATTGGGGTCTGTTCCAGTAGATTTACTTGTGTATTATTGGAAGTTGTGCCTCCCTCTAATCTAAGTCCAAAGGCCTCTTTTACGGGTAAAACCATATTTGTGACTGTTTCTGATATGTTTGACACATCTTCTACTATCTTTTTCTGATCTGCGCCTAATTTCTTTACATCTGCAGATAGCTTGTCCAGTTTGGTCACTACTGGTTTAATTAAAGCTTTGAATTTAATGTCAATTAAATCTGCTATGCTGGATAATAGCTCTTCATCCACATTGAACTTCTCAGCATCTTCTACTTTCCCCCTACTTTTTTTCCTACTTCTCACAGGTGACGCGGCCCTCTTCCTCCCAGAGTGAGCTCCACCACGATGTAATTGTGTTTTTCTGCACTTTCTAATAGCGCGATGAGCTGGGACTTGAGCAGGGGGGTCAACATCATTATTTATCTGCTCACTCTCCTGCACAGTTTGATCTTGTTCAATATCAACTATCTGGGAATCCGAGTCATTAACCAGAGCTGTGTCTTGTCCCTGTGTTATGTGAATACTCTGGTTTGAGGTACCATTATCATGTGTATCAGAATCTAAGATTGCACTTCCCTCAACCTGAGAAGGTATGTCTATCCACGGTGATTCTGGTGATGGGCTTAAGGGGGATAGATTAGGGGAAAGACTAAGGCCTAGGGATTGTCTCCTTTCATTATTAATCTTTGACACTACTTGTACCATATCATTTTCTATAGTGTTACCCCCCGTCACTGGGTTCTTTTTAGGCATTCTTGTTTATACTGATGTTAATTCCCAGACTTTAACAATCAGAAAATATAAGAGGGCACACAAAGAAACGATGCAAATATGTCCAAGGTGTAAGTTAAAATCAAGGGTAAATAGTCTTATAGCGACCATGCAGATCTGGGTCAGCAGGGGCAGAATGGCTTGTCCAGTCCAGTCTCAGCCTGTCTCGGACTGTCTAAGACTGTCCGCCCTTTGTCCGGGCTTCGTCCGGCGTCCCGCACACGCGTCCCGCTGTGCATCAGTGGTACGTTTTTGTAGGAGGAGCAGGGGGCGGGAAGAGACTCCAGGTGCGCTACGATGATCCTGCGCGGAACCCTGGGTCTCGCAGTCCCAGCCCCTGTTGCAGCAGCCTTTTACTCTCCTCAAAGAAGGAAAATATCGTCTCTCCACACGTTTCAGCAGGCGGACGGGAAGGGTCAGTAGCAGAGTCACGGTCACTGAACACAGCTGCGAGCGGCGCCCGCGAAGCGGGGGCCGCAAGCTGTTTTGAAGGGCAAGCCAGGCAATCAGGGAGGAGCAGGGGCGGGAAGAGACTCCAGGTGCGCTACGATGATCCTGCGCGGAACCCTGGGTCTCGCAGTCCCAGCCCCTGTTGCAGCAGCCTTTCACTCTCCTCAAAGAAGGAAAATATCGCCTCTCCACACGTTTCAGCAGGCGGATGGGAAGGTCAGTAGCAGAGTCACGGTCACTAAACACAGCTGCGAGCGGCTCCCGCGAAGCGGGGGCCGTGAGCTGTTTTGAAGGGCAAGCCAGGCAATCAGGGAGGAGCAGGGGTGGGAAGAGACTCCAGGTGCGCTACGATGATCCTGCGCGGAACCCTGGGTCTCGCAGTCCCAGCCCCTGTTGCAGCAGCCTTTCACTCTCCTCAAAGAAGGAAAATATCGCCTCTCCACACGTTTCAGCAGGCGGACGGGAAGGGTCAGTAGCAGAGTCACGGTCACTAAACACAGCTGCGAGAATATATATTTTGATAAGTCCAGTGTGAACATTTAACCTAATACTGTAGGTGTTAGTCCCTCTGACAATGATGTATCTTCTTGCAATTTCTTTGAGGGTGCTTGTACTAGTTCTGGAAGGTTTTCCCGCTTTCCTCCAGTCTCCCCACAGAAGCTCTTAAACCTCTGATTGACTCTATATTTTCCTTCCGACTACAACCAACCATTGGTATCTCAATTGATCTTCTGTAGGTTTTCTCTAATGTCGACAGATAAAAAAATGACATGTGTTGTACACTTACAAAATATATGGATAATAGTCCATTTTGCTGAAGGAAGCAGTTGTGTGTTGTTCAACCTGCCATTCATCCGCATTTGACTGACTGGGGAACTAAGACTTTATTATTTTACATAAGGGTGGAGTCCAAGTATGGGGAAGAGAAAAACCATGGATGGTATCGGCGGAGCCAAGGGAGAGGGGCAGAGTGGCATAGATTGTGAGGAAAAAAGGGTCAGAAAATCTTTAAAGACAAAGCAAACAGCTAATAATTGTACCCTGGATAGGATGGACTTGCTCATAAGTGAATGTGAGGATATTTTATCTAGTGAAACATTACATCTACTCAAGCTCTCAGTAATGATACAGCTGTAGGCTCCCCCCATGTAGCAAAAAACACCATAGCTCATCAGATAACAATCCCTGTAATGTTCCACAAAAGAGCAAGGAAGACACCTTAGACCCCCAAAAGGAGGGTCAGGCAGGAAAATGTAGTACTATAGGGGAAAGTAAGGCTGGTCCTTCTGAGGTAGGGGAAATAAGGGTTGTTTGTACAAATAGGTTCTCACCCCTTATTGATTTGCAAGAGCAAGAAAGGGTAGATGAGGCTGTAATCAGTGCTGTGGTGACATCATGTAACACTCTTTACCACCTCAAATATGTAATATCACTGAGCTACAGGTTAAAGGCAGAAGTGACACTAACGCGGCTGAAATTGGTAGAACTATCCTTGAAGTTTGATACTTTATCTCAAAGAACCTCTCCCCATTTAGAAAGTTCTGACCATAGAGTAAATCAGTCGGAGCATTTTAATCAACATTTAGGCAGGAAAGCTATACTGCCTCAACTTTTATGGGTACCTGGCCTAAGATTGCTGCTCCACATCATCAAGTCAGCGGAGAAGGTAATGGTCTTAGAAAAGAACTTACATCACTGGGTGGTCTCACCTATGCATCTACTTTAAAACCAGACATAAAACAGACCCAAATTAGGCACACATCATTGGGTATAGGGCTTCCTACAAATATTCGTAGGCAACATGATCGAAGTACACCCCCGAAACGAGATCTACGCCAGCCCCAAAAGATTTACATGGTTAATGTCCCCAAATATGTTAGTGGGAATACAAGAGAAAGTGTAGAGTACCTCACAAACAAGGCAATCAACTGAATTTGACATGTTAGGGGATGCCGTTCTGTTATTAGAGAAGACATACTTAGAGCCCGAAGACTCTATTCTCCGGGGAATTCCTTCGACTGTATTGAGTTAATACTAAAGGACCATGATTTGGTTGAGAATTTGTTAGCTCTAGAGTTTCGTACATCCTCCCCAGATCATTCTCTAATTCAAATTAGACATTTTCCGTTTGTTTCTGGTTGCTCTGTGGGGCTAGGTGTTCCTCCTCTAGAGGGTACTTTAAATCTTGATTCCAATGAATGACTGCCAGTAGTACTTCAAAAAGCTATACATTCTGACACAAACTGTAGTAATACCATCTACCAGCCTAGTGAGGAGATAGTTAAACTGAGCATTATGCCGCCAGACAACAGCGCATTGCAATGCATGTAAGTCCCTGGGTTAATTGTTTATGGTAATTCTTTGAGTCCTACTCCCCCTGAGTTTAGTTTTCCGATTGATAAGGGAGCTAGTGATATATCTAATGGTCTGTTGAATACTATGACAAATTGTGCCCAGGAACAACACTAATGACTTCCTTGTCTGTGTTGTCATGGAATATAGCCGGTTTAGGCTCTAAGATTATCCCTCCTGAGTGGCAGTCTTTCGTCGCTGAATACGATGTGTGCCTGTTTCAGGAAACTTGTGCAACTGATCCAATACATTGTATAGGCTATCTGAATTTTTATGTACCCGCAATCGCCGGCGGAAAAAGCTGGCCCTAGGGAGGCCTAACAGTCTGGGTCCGCCAAGAAATTGGCTTTATGTTACAGTCTTATAATAAAGACATATTAGCGGTTAGACTATCGTGCGTTGAGGGTAAAAAGCTTGATGTGTATAACATCTATGCAAGGGGTACCAAGGGAAAGAAGTTGGAGGGGTTAGTAGCCCTGGACACACTGCTTGACCAACATTCTAGGGGCATAGATATAATACTGGCGGGTGATTTTAACTTGACTTTTGAACCGCTCTTAAATGGGAACATAACTTTTATGATGCTGTAGATGAGCTATGGATGAGCTATGTGCTATGGAGGATCCCGAAATTAGATCTAATCCCAGTAAAAAAATGGACAGATGACATAATACAGATGAATTGCCTCTGCATGGAGAAAGGTTTGAGAACTACAAACAGCAGAACTCAGTCAGACAGAGATGGTGCATGTACTTTCGATAGTGGCTCTAGTCAAAGCTGTATGGATTATGTTTTAATTAACTGTCAGCTTTAGCACACACTAAGGGACATGAGGGAAATCGATCGTATTGAAAGTGATCATAACCCATTGTCTGTGGACTTTGAAATTAGAGCAGAAAAAGTTACATCTCACTCAGAAGGGGATTTGATAACCCTAGACGTAATTCCTACAAATAATATGAGTTGTCTGAAATGAGCAAACCAGCTAGTAAAGCCTGAAGTTCTAGCTATGTTGTCAGTAGAAGCAAATAACGCAAAATTAGATCTGGAGAAACTTTTCCTTAATAGGGTATCGGTTGAGGAGGTTATTGTATTTCATGCAGAGTATTTTTTAATCACCTTCGCACCTAATTCTTTAAGACTGCCAAAAATAAGGACAGCAATCATAAGAAGGGAAGTATATGGTTTAATAAGGAATGTAAGGAGGCCCGTAATTTTCTGGGGAATGCAATAAACGGCGGTGATATGCCTTTGGTTCGGTCTGCTAGGCAGAAATATAAGAAAGCCCAGGAAGTGGCACAGAAATTCTGGGATGATAACAGATGGCAGGAATTGAAAAAGGCCTTTGAAAATAAAAACCAGAAAGTATTTTGGGATGTAGTAAAATGGAGTAGAGATGGCTGCCATGCAGCACCAATTAACTACGTAAGTCAAGATCAATGGGTAAAGCACTTCCAATCGCAATAGGAGTGCACTAAGGATGATGAAATATAATTTGCCCTTTCATACATTTATTATGATGGCTCTGCCTTTAGTAAAGCGGACGTTGACATTGCACTGGGCACACTGCAGGGAGGCAAAGCATCAGGTCCTGACAGAATTCCAGTCGATATTTTTCTTTTCAATAAAACTATATGGAGCCGTTATATTTAAATTTTAATGAATGAAATTGCCAAAGGTGCATCGGTTCCAGAGCCCTGGAAAGGTGCTGTGATTATCCCAATATTTAAAAAAGGGAATAAGTCACATCCTGGGATCTATAGACCCATAAGTTTAATTCATCTAAAACATCATGGGTCGCCTCGTTCTAGACAAAAACTAGGATTGGCTTACCGAGCAGGACATTCTATCACCTCTTCAAGCAGGCTTTTGCTCTGGCATAAGTACCATTGACCAGACTTTTCGCTTCACTCTTCTTTACTGGAAAACAGTGGTCTTGGAAAAAGGCGGCTTGTTTGCTGCCTTTGTAGATCTAAGGGCAGCATTTGACATTGCTTCTTGTAAAAGATTGTGGAGAGTATTGTATGAGTTGAAGATGCCCCGTGATCTACTATCCCTTATAGCTAGACTCCACGAGGACACCTATGCAAAAATTAGGCGGGGCAGTCAGTTTCAGGTTACCTCCTCATTCAGAGTGGATGGGGGGGTAAGACAAGCTTGTGTTATGGCCCCAACCTTGTTTTCTATTTTTATAAATGGGGTTGCAAAGGTCATGGAAGATACCTCAACGGACGCACCTAAATTGGCAGGCGTAAGAATCCCAGTTCTTATGTTCTCCAATGATACCCTCCTAATAGCAAAAACTCAGAGCGGCGTACAGCGTGAATAATGCTCTTTAAGGAATTTTGCCTTATGCGGGGTCTAGAGATAAATGTCTCAAAAACTAAATATATGACATTTAATCCAAAAAAATCCTCAGGAGAAGCAATGCTGCTGAATAAGCGCCCTCTGGAGATTGTGAAAGACTTCACATACTTAGGCGTCATTATTCAGGATAATGTGAACTGCTGTAAGCATCTGCATATGGCCACATTGAAACATCGCCAGCTAGCGGGTACTATATTAGCCAAATTTTTTGCATCCTTCACTAAACCAGTGAGTCCACCTTTAATCATTTACAACATGAAAGTTATCAGTGCAGTTTTATATGGGGCTTTAATAATCTTTCTAAACTGTTTGTAGCAGAAAATAGCTTCCTCCGAAAAATTGTGAACCTTCCACAAAGCACCCTGATACAGCCCCTACTTTACGAACTAGGAAGGAAGGCTTTGACAGTCAGTGCTAGATTACGCCCCCTGCTGTACTGGGGGAGAATCTGGACAACTCTGGAACTGTCATCTTATGCTGAAAGCTTCAAAGATCTAATAAGTACTGATCGTTTTAAGAAGATTTCTAGGTTACAGCAGGTTAGATCTCAATTATTAAATATTGTTTTGGTGGCCATTTGGGAGAACCCTGATAACACCTGGTTCCCATCTAGAGAGCAAATGAAGGAAATTTACTGGGGATGGGTGGGTGCTAACACTTTCAGGAATAGTGATCCCTTGACATTGATGTGTCAATTGCTTATGGCTAAACCAGTGGAAAAATTAGAGGCTTACTTAGATGCCATCACAAAGCCACTTGATAGGAAGCTCCTGTTTCAACTGAGAGTCGGCACCTTACCCGTCAAATCATTTACTGTAAGGTGGGTGGCAGCTGTGGAAACTTTTTGCCCTAGTTGCAACAAAAGTCCTGAGTCTTTGCCACCAGTAAATGTGATGTGGCTCTGAGAATAATTTGCACTGAAACATGGGTACCACTTCTTATTGCCACAGCCACATTTTTAGGTTGGGCATGGATTATAAGATCCAAAGCAATTGTGGCATCATGATCAATGTACATTATGCATAGCATCCTCAAATCTCTTATCGATATGTATATAGATGAGTTCATATATAATTATGGCACCCAAATGAACTATATTGCTTATTGTTCCATTTCTATTTGCATTAAGAGCTGGGTTCATTGAGTGAATTCTGATTTTATTACTGTTGTTTTTAAAAAAAATTTAAACTGTATGTTTTTATACCCGAGAGACACCACTCATTTTATCTGTTTTTACTGGATATTTTATGTAATGGATTATGCTTTTATGACAATTTGTCGAATAAAGCTTTGATGACTGACTGTGATTTATATTTGTCTAGGTCACCCACTGTTGGAAAGATATTAATTCTTAGACCTCTTGGGATGCGATTTACTTCTAGATATTTCATAAGAGACATTGCATCCCACAATTTGGTTAATGCTTCCTAGCATTAGATAACTGTTACTTGTGATGAAGCAGTTTGTGTATAATTACTTGTGAGAAATGGGAACTCTCTTTGAGAGGGAACAAATGTTGGAGTGCACTTAGGTGAATAGAAGATGTGCCTTTGTATTTTCTGTGCTTCCAAGAGGGATTATAGGGATAGTTCTCCATAGGGGGAAACCGTTGTACAACCGCAAAGGGATTTTTATGTTGAATTCTGCAAAAGTTTTAACCTGCTCTACTGCTTTCTCCATTCCTGGCCACTATATTGCTCAATTTAGTATGTTCCTTTGCTGACAGATTAGAGTTATTCACTAGAGAACTGTGATAGTGTGGACTAGTCCCATGACACATTTTTTGTTTATTTTTGACAACACACAAATTTAGTTGATGTACATTTATTTAAAATTCAAAATAATCATTATAAAACCCTTCTTCTTTTTACTATGTTGTCTTAGTAAGCACAGGATAATTGAATAGGTTGCATGGACTATTATCCATATATTTTGTGAGTGTACAACATGTCATATTTTTATCTGTAGACATTAGAAGAAGCCTACAGAAGATTAATTGAGGTACCAAAGAACAGAGGAAACAGAGGAAGAAACAGCTTACAATTGGAAAAGAATGAGTAATTTTTTCTGTTTGAAGGTACAGGAATATATTTTCTATTTTTCATACATTATTTGTTTTTAGATTTAGAAAAAATATATTTTTACTTTTATGTCAGATGTGGATAGTGTTCAGAATATTGAGGTTGATCTAGCTATATGATTTTAGCGGACGTTGGACATGCCATCTTTTGTAAACATTATATACCTTAGTTGGTCTCAATTAATCTGTTGTGCACTTGTTTTCTATCACAATGACAATATGTTTAGTACGTTTTTTGTATAAAACATTTTATTAGTGTGTGATGTAAGCAGGTATATGTTACCAATTTTTCAACAGCCCTGGAGAAGCTCTTTTCCACAACTTCAGGATCCCCAACATGTGTGCTCCGTCGCTTGGTCTGCTCCTCCTCACCACTGTATCTCCGGCCGCATCACCTCTGTGGCCCCCATCCAGTGCTATCTCCTTCCTGGCCGACCCGGAAGCCAGCCAGAACCGTTGCCGCTGCCAGATCCCATGCTGTGCCTCCGCATCAAAACCTATGAAGTCCAACCACGGGTGAGCCCTCCTTCAATATTACAGGGTTCACACGCTTCTTCTTTTATCAATCTATTATTTCAGGTTGCCTTCCCAATTAAATTCAGCCTACATCCTCTCTTTAATCCGGGAGTTTGACTTTGAGGGCAAACGGACCACAGTTATGGGGGTTTCCACAGGGTGCAACAAGGCTGATGGAAAGGGATACTTTGTCCAAGGTATCGTACACTTTTAAAGAACGGTTGAAGGTGGGGGGAGAGAGTGCAATTGAGGGCACAAGTGTAGGTGTTTATTTAGTGGCCTGAAGATCCCGGATAAAGGGAGGAATACCACAGTCAGCAGATCAGCTACAAAGGAGACATGAGTCAGGAGCCAATATCAATTACGGCCACTCCCCGAGGTAAAAGGTAAAGTCAAAGGTGGGAGAACCAGAGAGCAGGCTTCACAGGCGGTTGTTCTGGTTTCCCCCAAGAAAAAGGCGATGAAATCTGGAGTGAGGCATAAAGGTTGTGGCCCCAAGGAGATGCAAGTACCTGTAAAGCCCTCACTGTCCCTCAGTTCATATTTTAAGATAATGGAACAGGTTGCAAAATCTCAGGGGGAGGGGAGCAAGGCTACCTCACTGATGTAATCAGCTCCACTTCTTTTAGAAAACGTTTTTTCCCTGCTGGCAGGGGGCTTACAAGATAGAGATGAGCAGAGTGAAAGCCCGAGTTTGGAGGTAAATCTTAGTCTTACTCCAACCCTAAGCACGAGGTCGCCCCAAGATAACAGCAGGATATCTGTAATCAAGAGTCCAATTCAAAGAGATGACAACTTGTTAGTTGCAGGAAGTGTTGAAAACCAGGTGGAAATGATGATTCTGAACCTGAGGCAGGATATCATTATGAAATTCGAGATATCCGAGACTAATCAGAAAGGGATCCAAGATAAATGCGGGATACTGGAGAAAAAATTGGATGACATTGCGCAACGAACTGGAATTTTGGAAGGAGAGGTGAAGGCCCTGTCAGAGGCAGTGTCGGACAGTTTTAGGGACTTTGGAGATGTTAAAATCACAGGGTAAATATTTGCAGACGATGTAAAGAGGCTTGAAAAACAGTCTAGTCGCAACAACTTGAGAGTCCTTAAAATCCCGGAAGGGTTTGAGAAAGGGGATGTCAAGGCTTTGTTATGTAATCTACTGAGAGATGGAATTCAGCAGGATAGTCCGGAACTTGATTTAGAGAAGGAGATCCAGAGAGTGCATAGGGACCCATTCGACCCATTTCTAGGAAGATGCCTAGAAAAATGTTGATAAACTTCCTTGCATATGTCGTGAAGGAGTTGGTGCTGGGGCATTCTTTGAAGGAAGGTTCTTTCAATCATGACGATTTTAGTTAGAAATAAGATAAGACTTAGGCAAAGGAACGGCTCAGAGGCAGTGAGAGTTGGGTACTAGGATGAATGAACTAACGAGCAAGGGAGCCCCGGTTCAGATGAAGTTCCCAGCGATGTTTAAGATAATGTGGTGAAAGAAGATGTATAACATCAGTAACTCAGAGGAATTCGACACCTTGACAAACCTGCCTTGCTGTTTGGATTGCCCGTGGATTCCTTGCATCTCCACCAACGCCTCGCGGAACCCGCTGCGCGGGTCCCGCTTCGCAGAGGGGCGCTCTCCTTCGTGGGCTGTTAGCTGCTGCTGGGGTAAGACAGGGGCTGAGGGCTGCGAGCAAGAGGGCTGGGACTACATTTCCCAGGAGTCCCAGTAACCCTGCCCGTTCCACCTGGGCTGCTCTCCCTCCCCGCCCCGCCCCCAACGACCGGGTGATCACCGTAAGAGCCATAAATTAACGTGTGAATACCGCTACGCGGGAGCGTGCGGGAGCTCGCCGGGAGAAGCCCGGGACAAGGGCGGGACCGTCTAAGGCCGTCCAAGGCCGATCAAGGTCGGGTCGGGGCTACTCCCTTTCATCAGTGATCACAAATCTCATATTTTAAATTGTTTCGTTGTAAGTTATAGCACTATATATTTAGCTGTTTCCCAGAACTCACATGATGTCCCTGCGCTCAGGGAAGGGTAGACAGGTTACTGTAAAAACGAACAATGGGAAAGCCACTGGAACTTTAGATGATTTTATAAGTCGAGCAACTGTGATCTTAGAAAAAGAAATTGCCCTTACAGAAAAGCGTTTGTCCCTAGACTTAGTAACAGGAAAACGCTCATCCCTGGGAGATATTGCCTCTAAAATCACCCCCAATAAGCCACCTACTCTTGAGCAAAGTGCAGATAGTGCAGATAGTAACCTAGAGGCTAGCCCAAATTTAGTGGTAATTTCTGATTCACAGACAACTACGATAGTAGACCCAGGGGATTCTCAAGCTGAAGCACCTATACTCACTCCTATACCTATTCCATCAGGTATTACGGGGGAAAATGCCTTAGATGGCAACTTGAGTAACTTGAGCAACAATGGGCCTATCCTTCCACAAGATCATGTAGTACTTTGTGAGCGGGAACCTAACAATCCAAATAAACGTAAAAGAGGGGGAAACCATAGAAAAGGAACTAAATCTAAGTCAGCGAAGCCAGCACCACCCAAAGCTTTGACAATTCCTCCCAAGCAAAAGGGCACCCACCTAGTTGATGCGGGTCAGAAAACTTTCTCATTTAATATCAATAATAATGACCGACTTTTGGGAGAAATTGAGAAAACAGTGCAGATGCTCTTGCTGCCCGTCCTAGAGAAAATTCAAATTGTTAATTTAAAATTAGACCAATTGGAACATCTCATCTCTCTTAACACCAATTCCCTTGAAACTTTAGCACTGAAGAATAAATTACCTGAGGAGGGGGGCATTAATAACAACAATAAAAATGGTAACACCAACATTAGTAATCCAAAAAAGGGGGAGAGAATAAAAATGTGAGTAAAACTTTTAAAGCACTCACAACTGGTGACCCTAGGGCAGCACCGGTCCCCTTAGTACGCACAAATCCTGTACCATTAGCTCGTACTAAACCTGCAGTGGCGGTCACTGTGGGGCCCCCTAGTAAAAATATGGGTAGTGTAACACCAACACCAGAAGCTACTATCGCTAAACAGGGAACTACCCAAGGGCCCAAACAAACATGTTCACAGGGGCCTGCAGTAAGTAACGACAACGAGAGAGCACACAAAAGGAAACTACCACCTGTAAACTTGCCCCCAGACTCAGCCCCTTTTATGGTAATACTCACTGGAGTACCCTCAGTTTTGCCCAATAAAACGGAATCAATTCAGGAACTAAAAAACAAAATAATATACTGGCTTAACATTAACAGACCACTCCCTCCTGATTCCAAAACAAAAATACTTAGTGTGCGCAGAGTCCCCTGGGTGGGCCCAAGCGAGAAGGACCTAGAGGGGGACTGTATCCTGGTCAACTTCAGTGACACCTGGGTAAAAAATATTATCTGCTGTAAACCGAGATTTGCCAGAGTTGGGGATATTCAATGTATAGGTCTAGAATACTTTTACCCAAATTTGAATTTTGCTCCCCCGACTTTGCTTTACAAGAACACTGGGCAGGCATTCAACAGTGAAACACACCCTGGGTGGGCCCGGAGAAATAGGGCCGTATGGCCAAATCAAAACAACTGGGGACCTCCGCAACAGAGTGATGGCTTCCATTGGGGATCAATTTATAACAATAACAACCCCTCGCAAACTTGGCACAACGACCCAAGACAAAGATATCAGGGGGAAGATTACCTAGGATGGTTCCCAGGCAATATCCCCTTAAGAAACCGTTTTGATCCACTTGCAGGTATGGAAGAGATAGATTGACCATCACAAAATCCTCCCTGTATTACTAATACCTTAACAATAGGTGAGCCCAGCCAGAGGGAGAAGGGAGAAAGTTGTAACGATAACTCACGGGAGAATGTTTCTGTTGGTGACGATCGTACTTCTAACGCCCAAGCCCCTGAGGCAGACCTTACTAAAGAAAGTGAACCAAGTTCAATCATCTCAAGGTATAACCTGGAAGTATTACCTGAACCAGTCAGAAAGAACCAAAATGAACTAAGGATGCGTCTAATTTCTTGGAACATTGCTGGGCTCGCCTCAAGGTTGGAGGATGAGGCATGGTTAGACTTTGTGGGTGACTCTGACATCTTGTGCCTTCAGGAAACATGGAGCCGATCCACTCAGAACATCGAGGGCTTCCAAGCTTTTAATACCCTAGCGATACCTTCACAAGTGGGTAGGGCAAAAGGTGGCCTAATGACAGCAACCTCCTTAAAACTATGTAAACTTGTAACTTCTATGATAGTTGACTCCCCATGGTTTCAAGTGTTGATGTTGGTTAATTTGTTTCCTGAACCATTTTTGCTGATTAACTGGTATTATAACATCTTTGACAACAATGAGACATTCGTAATGTCGAAATTGGAGGAGGCCATAGCCAGGGCACGCCAAGAGCAACCCCTATTATTTGTCATCTGGGTGGGAGATTTCAACTGTTCATTATGCACCTATGGGGACTCGAAGGTGTGTGGCTTGAGAGACTCCCATGATCAACCCCTGTTACACTTCAAACATACACCCCAGGGGGACGCCTTAAACAACATCATTATTCTAAATGATTTATGCATAGCGGAGCCCTGGGTTGGCCTAAATTCTACTCCAATACCGACGTTTCAGGGTACCAGAGGTACGATGAGTTTTATTGACTTTGTAATTGTCTCCAGTGGGCACTTTTACTATGTTGATAAGTTGGAAGTAATTGCTAATGCTGCCAGTGACTACAACCCTCTAATCCTATCCCTGCTTTGTCCTATTAAACCCACACACCCTGTTTGGGAGCAACCCGTAAAGTATAGCAGGAACCAAGGTATTACTCTTAAATGGGGTAAAATAGATGCGGTGGGTCTTGAGGCAGAGATCCTAAATGGATATAGCTCTGAATACGAGGCATGTCTAACACCTACAACTAACCCAGAAAAGGTCATAGGAAACTTTGAATCTTTATGTAGGCATGTAGCCGAACGCCTCACAAAACCAATTGGTAAAAACAAAAGGCTAGGCCCAAGATGGTTTGATGCTGCATGTTCGGACACAAACAGATCTCTGAAAGCGGCATTAAAACAAAAACCTAGGGATATAGAACTGGTTAGAGCATCCAGATTGGCCTATAAAGAAGCCATAAAAACAAGAAAGTCGGATTTAAAAAATCAAGCCTGGGAAGATCTAGAAAAGGCCTCGGAACTGAAGGATAGCAGGCTTTTTTGGGAAGTCATCAATCGCCCTCTTTTTACAAATAATGGCAAGGACAATATTGTGATGCAGATTGCATGTGAAACATGGGAATCACATTTCGGGAACATTTTTAATCCCCATGGAACTTTACCCAACGAACTATCACCAGGAGATGCAAAGGAAACGGTGGTCTCTCAATCCTCCCTGTCCTTGAGCTCATCGCTCACCCTGCAAGAAGTGGAAGATGCTCTGTCGAAAGGCATACCATTAAAAGCACCTGGCCCTGATCTAGTGCCTTTGGACTTTTTTAAGCACAATGTTAAGGCTTGGGCCCCCGTGCTGTTAAACGTTTTTAGAGCAGTTACCATTAGCCGTATTCCGGCATCATGGAAGGAGGCAGTAGTGGTGCCAATTTTTAAGAAGGGCGATAGATCAGACCCCCGATGCTATCGCCCAATCTCATTAATTGATGCATCATGTAAGATTCTGGGTAGGGTCATTTTAGCCAGACTAGAATCATGGGCAGACTCTGTGGGCCTTATTGTGAATTCCCAATATGGTTTCAGAAAAGGCAAAGGTACTGTCGAACAGTGCCTGAACCTGGCCCTGATCATAGGGAAATACATGAAGGCAAGGAAATCCTCAATTCATCTTGCCTTCATGGACCTCTCAAGTGCATTCGACACTGTGTGTCGGAGCAAGCTGTGGCAAATGATGGAGGTCATGGGTTTCGAGGAACCCTTGGTCACTTTGCTCCGTAGACTCCATGAATCTACTACTGTAGCCATAAGGTTTGGGCCAGGGGGAGAGAAAACTAAGTCTATCCTCTCAACTGAGGGCGTCCGACAAGGATGCATATTAGCTCCTTTTTTGTTTCTTGTATACACCAATGGTCTAGAAAAATATCTGTTGGACCACTGTCATGATTTCCCAAAGGTCAACGGCAGGAGCATTCCAATGCTTTCTTACGCCGACGACACGGTACTCATGACACTCACAGCAAATAGTATGCAGCATTGTCTTGATGCCTTTCACAAATTTATGTTGGACCTAGACCTCAAGGTAAACTTTGCCAAATCCTTTGTTATGGTCTGTGGCCCAAAGGGCACCAAAAGTAGAAAGTTTGTGGTAAGTAACTCCATTATTGAAAAGGTTGAAAATTTTAATTATCTGGGAAACCTTTTCAACAACAAACTAAGCTGGGCCCCGTTAATGAAGACACGAGTTCAGAGTGCTAGTCGCTCAATAGAGGGTCTGTTTCGTTTCTGTGGCAAATTAGGCCAAAAACCTGTCATACATCTAAAAACCTTGTACAAAGCTAAATGTTTGTCGGTTGCTACCTATGGGGCAGGGGTTTGGGGGACCGATAGCCCTGACACGATACAGATTATGGAGAATAAATTTTTAAAACGTGTATTGGCTATTCCATCAGGCTCTTCAAACAGATTTGCCCATAACGAAATAGGTCTAACCTATGTGAGTGACATCATTCGCCTTTCCCCTTTATTGTTATGGGGCAAAATATGGCTATCAGAGGACTTACAGCTTACCAGAGATATCCTCCGGGACTGCTTAGAACTGGCAAATATGAATCAGATCCCCTGGCTATCTTATGTAAAAGAAATGCTCCATAGAATAGGCTTGGGAGATATATTTGACAATCCCGAAAATATACAGGGAGATATCAAAACTGTAATTAAAACAAATTATTGGAAATCACCGCTTGCGAACTCCCTGGTTAGCCCTTATGTTCCTAAGGCCACTTTGCAGCACCAGTTTTATCTAACCTTCACAAATCATGTGCAATGGCGATTTTATTTGACAAGGTTTAGGTTACACACCTTGCACTTCCTTTATGCGTTTCCTAAACAGGGGGGCTGGTGCGAGAAACTGCCCCCCTGTCCTTGTAATAACAAAGACAGCCAAAGCACGATGCATATTGTTCTTTTCTGTTCTCTATACAAGGACCCGAGAATCAGGTTTATTAAGCCGATCCTCAAGGAAAAACAACCATGCCATTACAAAGAGGGTTATGATTATTTATTATCTTTGTCATCATCTGGTGTTTGTTGTGCAATGTTAAACTTTATACAAGTGTCACTCTTGATTAGAAAACGGTATGGCTAAATATGGCCCCAAGAAGCTGACCCTTTGATTATGTATATCGTATACTGTTGCATTGTGATTTTCTATTACTTATCTTACCTGCCCTCTAATATATACCCCGGTACGAAGAATTCATGAACCATCTGAATTAATTGAAAGTAAAACTATGGGCTTTATTTGTGATTATATTAACTAATGAATTTTATAGTGTTATAACTGTAAGACTCTCTTTAAAAATGAATTTTAAATTATGTTTGTAAATGTAATTGTTCAACTTTTATGATTCTTTTGTTTTGAATCGAATAAAGTTTTTGAAACGAAACAACACCTTTCTAGCACAGATGGAGGGATGAGTTTCTAGATTATGTAATATTTGTAGGGGTTCTTTATCAGATGATAAAGTATAGGTGTTAGACATAACCTCAATATGAACTGTTAGGCTGTCTTTCCTTTATACAATTTCACGTATTTCTCTCTCTTAGGGAAGAGGGATCACAAAGGGCGGATTGCATCACCTACGGAGTAGAAAGGGAGTTTCCGGGGGTGGAGAAGAGTGGCACTGGGAGTAGGGTGCATAGGGAAAAAAGAAAAAAATTGTCCTCATTATGCTATCCTCAAAAGGGGTGAAGGGCATGTTTTGGTACAAATGGGCTGGGAAGTGTAATCAAGGTTCTATGCTAAAGGAGAAGAAGCTGTGTAACAGAAACAGAGTTTGGGAAATCGAATATGGATAGGTCAAACGTAGTTACCTTCTTAACATGGAATGTAAATGGGTTGAGAATTAGGAAGAAGTTGTACCGGGTAACACAATTTCTAAAGAATTGTGAGGCATAACTGATACTGCTGCAAGAGACCCATCTGGAAAGGAGCGAGTGTAAACGATGCTTCAGTAAGTTACGATGGGTCCAGGCGGTAGTGTATTCAGACCAGAGGGGAGCACTAGAGGAGTGTCCCTTGTTATCAGAAGTAACTCCGGAATAAGGGTAGTTAAATCTGAATCAGATTTCTCTGGTAGATGGTTAGTGGCCACCCTATTAATTCAAGGTATCCCATTAGTGTGTGCAGTATACCATCAGCTAAACAATGATAACCAGGAGGCCCTAATGAAGCTAGATTCTTGTTTATTGGAGACAACGGCCGAATAGTACCGGGAGGGTAAGGTAATATTTTATTTGTATATGATTAATTAAAATCTTTACAAAAATATAAAATGCCATATGACAGTACAAATGATTTAAAATACAGCAATTACTATTGTCAATTCAGGGTTGTTACTAAGTCCCGATGAGTCTTTCAAGTATGCTTGAGTCTTTCTATTGTTAAATCAAAGAATTTCACAACCTGGCAGTTCAATTTAATGTTGCTGGAGGAAAAACTCAGTTTAACTGCCTGCCTACAGGTCCGAACAGCATGTAATCTAAAAAATGGCAGCAACAGCTTACGCCTCAGGTCACTTAATCTCGGGCAAATGCATATCACGTGGATAATGTCCTCCTTGCCAGATTTACACAGGCGACACAAGGCCGAGGCGTGAGATCTCTACCATGGTGGCAGGTGCGGTAATACTGGGAGGGGATTTTAATTTAGTCATGAATAAGGATCTAGACCAAAAATTGAGAGTTAAATATATAAGCCCTCCAAAAACATTTGCCAGATTGGAGAGTATGATGAGGGAATCAATTTGATTGATATCTGGCTTAGCAAGATGGGGGAAGTTAGGGACTTTACCTTCTATAGTAAGAAGTATAAGCATCACTCCTGTATCAACTACAGTCTGCTGGATCTGGAGCTGTATGCAGATATGGAGGTGGTAACCCATATTCCAGCAATCCTGTCAGATCATTCCGCAGTGGCCTTGTCCCTGAGGTTCCGTCAAAAAGAGGGGCAGAGAAGGTGGGCGCTGGATAGGACTATATCATTGGACGAGGAAGTGGTACTTGACCTGGGGAAAGAACCGCTGACTATATTCAGTCCAATAAGGGCTCTGCAAAAGGGAAATAGTCTGGGATGCTTTTAAAGGCTATCTAAGGGGAATTTTAGGGTCTGTAATTGTGGGGAAAAAACAGGTGGCAAAACAGGAAACCCAGGCAAAGCTAGATAAAAAGATACTTGACAGATGGAAAGTGAGTAAACTTCAACATTTTGCCTATGGAGAGAAATTTAGCTCACTGCTGGCCTGGAAGGCTAAAGCAGATAGAACTATAAACACAATATAGGACTTAATCAGTAGGAAGTCAGGAGAAGTGCTGTATGCAAATGTAGATATATGAGGAGAAGCCCGAAGCTATATAAGTAACCTTTAAAGCTAGGATATGCAACCCAGGAGTGTATAGAGGATTGGTTAAAAATGACGACACTTCCACAATTAACTAATGTACAAAAGAGAGTTTGGGAGGGAGAGATTACAGATGAGGAGATCAGGGCTCAGTGTAGGAGAATGGCAAGAGGAAATGCAGCTGGACCAGACAGTCTCCCAGTTGAGGTTCTTTCCAGCATTATAGCCCCAGTTTTAAAAGTCCTATTCAGTGAAATATATATAGATGGGGAAACACCCCCAGGTCTTGGTCAGAGGACACGGTTACTTTAATCTTAAAACTGAATAAAGACCCGCAGAGAGTGGATTCTTATAGACGAATATCCCTCCTATGTATAGATTACAAGATTTATTCAGGAATTGTAGCATCACGAGTAGCTAAGGTTATAAAAGCAGTTATTCACACTGATCAAAGAGGCTTTATACCACAGAGACAGCTAAATCATCTAACATTCCTGATAATGGGGGGTTGTAGATATTGCATAGGTCCAGAATTCACCTCTGACTATAGTAGCTGTAGATGCAGGTAAGGAGTTTGACCAAGTGCACAGGTCATATCTTTAGGAGTCCTTAAGTAGCTTTGGCTTTCTGCAGAATATGGTGAGGGCTGTGTAAAATCTTTATTATTGCCCCGGGCCAAGGTGCTGGTAAACGGACAACTGTCGAATTGGTTTAACATCTCAAGAAGCACAAGACAAGGCTGCCCCTGTCTCTACTTTTCTTCAATCTGTATATAGATACTTTCGCCAATTTGATCAGGGCAAATTCCATAATCTCCTTTCAAATCCTTTGGGTTTGAAGCAAAACTGGCTCTACATGCAGACGATCTGATCCTTTATACCAACAATCCGCAAGATGCAATTCCCAATCTGATGAGGAAGGCGGAGATCTTTGGCTTAATTTCAGGGTATAAGGTGAATGCGGAAAAAACAAAATAATGGAAAGGAATCCGAATTTGCAGAGTCAGGGGTCCAAAACCCAAATGCATTATCTTGGAGTATTGGTCACTCAGAAACTGGAGAATATTCCTAAAATAAACTGGAAGAAAGTTAGTCAGGAGATAGCAAGTCTGCTGTTAAAATGGGCAAACCTACCTTTAAACATCTATGGTCGGGTAAATCGTATAAAAATTATTATTCTCCCAAATATCACTTTTCTTTTTAATTCTCTCCTTTTAACTTTTCGGAAAGAGGACATTGCCAAGGTCCGGGGGAAAATATGTAGTTTTATCTGGGCGTCAAATGGTCCCAGGATAGCTTGGAAAAAGTTGAGAAGGAGGTTAGAGGCAGGAGGATTGGTTTTACCTGATTTACCTATTTATTGCCATGCTTTCCACTTCAAGAATATTTGCATGCTTGCTCACAAGACTGATAGGTTATATATGGGCTTACTGTTTGAGACTATGCTGGTTGATGCCTGCCAAGGCCAGCCCCACTTCCTTTTCAAATATGATGTCCCAAAATTCCCAAAAGGTGAGTCTGAAGATTCTGAGGTCCACTTTAAGAATGTGGATGTACCTGCGAAAAAGATTGGGAGTCCTATATTATTCATCACAGGCTCCAATCTGTGAATACCCAGGTACCCCAGAATGCCTAAAAGATCAACTTAGTCAGCCTTTAAAATCGGAGGGTACATGTTATTGGGCAGATCTTAAAATGGGCTCAAGCCTAGTGAGCTGGGAAGTGTTAAGTAATTGCACTAAGGGATAATTGACAAGGTTTAAGCATTATCAATTATGTTCCTGGTGGGCAACACAAGATTGGGCACAAGAGGAGGATGATTCAAAGCTCGATTCGGTGATGAAGACTGATCTTTGGGAAAAGGAAATCTCCTTTTGGTATTGGGCCTTCCTGGAGACAGATGAGAAGATTGAATTTGAAATTTCAAATATATGGTGGGAAGAGTTTAGCAATGAGGATTTGAAGCAAATGTTGTCTGATTTATTCTGTACATTACGAACAGTGGTAAAACCTGCATCGCCTAAACGTAACCATCTATTTACTACCCACAGAGTTTATTGGTCCCCAGCAAAGTTGTCAAAGGTTACATGCAATATCTGCAACTGCCCAAGGTGCATGCTCACAGCAGCGGATGACCTGCATTTGTTTATACAGTGTCCAAAAATCACGTCTGACTGGACTTCGGTTTGTGATTTTCTTGGGGAAATAATTGGTAAACAGATTAACCCCTTCCACGCTCATGACGAGCTGGGCTCGTCATGGTGTAGCCTCCTCGCACACTGATGACGAGCCCAGCTCGTCATGTAACATGGGTTTTTTAAAATCTCAGCATACGGCCGTAATTACCATAGCGCCCATGAGGTTAAGGTAAGCCTTTTTCTTAATCAAGAGGAAGAAGAACAGACAAACACATTTAGTTCCAAGTTTATGTTTTATGTGATCTTGCTGGTGAGGCGTGAGAGTTGAAGTCTTTGGAAGTCCGAAAGCCCCCCATCCTTTACAGAGTGTCTTAAAAGTATTATCTATACAAGTGAGTCCAATATGGCCTATGACCAAAGGAGTAAGAATACGATCTGGACAGAGTGGAGAGAGAAGGCAAGTGGGTCCAATGATTAAGCCAAATATACTGTCGGTCTGGGGATCTCCTCTATTTTCCTTGGTCCCCGTATGCGAAGGAGATGGAAGTGGAAACAGTAATATTCCTGTGGGGCACTACTATTCCTCCCATTTCTTTTCCCCCTTGGCTCCTGAGGCATAAGAGTAATCCTAGCAAGAAAGTTGGCAGAATGAGGACAAAAAAAGCCCCTGAGAAGCGAAACCTTCTAGAAACACATGTTGGCTTGGCTGTATATGTAATAATATTAGATGAAGAACTGTGATCAAATGTATGATGGCTTTAGCAATTAATTTCATGCCAATTGAGGAAACATGTTTTTTCAAGTGTATGAAAAAGATGAGAAGCTTGAAATAAAAGACTTTATATGGACTTTGGAACTGTAATATGTGTCTTCCTCAGCACATGAACTAATGAATTATTCCCTGAGAGGGAAACAGGGAACTGAGAATCAGCGCCTGACTAATTTTCTATTTCCCTGTGTGAACTTTATACATATCCTAGAACCCCTTGGTACATTAGGTAAGTACTGTGTGTTATCTAAATTCAGGAAATGTAAAAACCATAAGAAAAATTAAGTTAATACTAATTTTTCATCTTAATTTGATATGTTCACTTAGTTGAGTGATACATGCAGAAAGAAAGTAATAACTTAGATGTTTAAACCAGGGTAATGCAGGATGTACTGATAATCTCAGTGCTGGTATCTTGTTTGGAGGATTGTTCGCAATACAGTTATATATATATATATACATATATATATATATATATATTTTTTTTTTTTTATAAACCTCAGGTATTCCCATATGAGAAAAGAAACGTCAGATTCTTAGTACCATCCCTCATTTCATTTAATTTAATTTGAATAAAAACACCCTTTATCTAAATACAGGTAAAGTCTTTTTTATGAATAAGCATCTATTATATGTAACTAGGTGTTTGGTAAGATCGTTTAGTTGGCGACCTTCTGTAATTTAAATCTTTTTGGAAAAAGTATCTTTGAAAAACAAATGTACATGAATGGACTCCATAGCAATTTTTGAATAGTTGTAATGCATTTTGAAATGTAGTAATTAGCCCCTTAGTTCCGCCCTTCGGCCGAAGCAGCCCCACTCACTTCTTCAAACGGCCGAACCGCTGTGAAATTTGCGCCGCAGTTAAGCGGTTAGAATGCAATTGTTGTTCTTCTTTGTTTTACAGAAATACATTTTTCACTTTGTCCTGAGGAAGGTGGGAAAAATATTATTTTATTGTTCACTGAAACGCTGCATCAATATTTGTTGTAACTTTGTATTTTGTATTTGAATTGTATGTTTCTTTATTTTTAATTGTCAATACGAAAATGGCTTATGAAATTTGATATCCTTGTATAATATGTGATGATGGTCCTTTACGAAGAATATTCATTTAATGTGTATCAAAATAGGAACATATGTTTGTTTGTTTTTAACTTTTTCTATAATTTAATGTGGGGTTTCCAATAAAACCCAGATAAAATAACTCATAATAAAAGGAACTATTTTTTGCACCAGGTTTGTTGCTCATGATATTTGACTCTGTTAAAGTGTTTGTCTTATAATATTTGGGTAGGATCATGTCCATTTGATTCTTTAAATCATTTCCATAACAGTTTTTGGTTTAATTTTTAAATACGGAGTGCCTATACCTTTTGAAACACCTCTAAAAAGGAGAACTTTATTTTGTTCTTGTTTTACGCTACCCTTTCATTCTTTTCTATAGAGGGGTGATTCTCTTGGGTTTTGAAACCTCTTTACACCTGATTAAAATTCCTATATTTGAATGAACTGCTATAGAGGGTAAAAGCACCCATTACAGAGGCGGATGTTAACAAAGCTTTCACACTCCTTCCTGATGCTAAAGCATGTGGTTACAATAGTATACCATCTGAATTCTATCAAATATTCAATGCACAGCTGATGGATGTTTTTGTCATATTCTTTAATGAATTTCTGGACTGAAGCAAAATTCCAAAGGAATTCACAGAGGCAGTTATTGTCAGTGTCCAAAAGAAACATAAACCTTAGAAACAACCCGGCTTGTATCGCCCTATATGTCTCTTAAACTCCGACTAAAAACTCTTTGCCCAAATCATCACATTGAGGCTGGCCCCCGATGCATCGGCATTGCACAGTGATCAAAATGGCTTTTTACTGGGAAGACCTATGTCATTAAATATAAGCGTCCCCATGTACAGGCAATAGATCACTACTCGGCCAATAAGAGTGAAGCAGCAATAATTCTGCTTCAAGCCAGGAAGGCATTTGACCATGTACAGTGGGAGGTATTCGTGATCCTTCTGTGGTTTGGATTCCCTTATAAACTTATAGGGCTGCTGCACGATCTAGATACCAAAATCATGATAAATTCCCAAACAGTAGCACTCATCCCAGTACGAAGAGAGGTGTGCATCTGGGTTGTCCAATGTCACTGGTATTGTTTGCACTTTTTGTTGAACCACAAGTGATGGCCCTTAGGCATGACCCGGAGATTCGGCCAGCACATTCTAATGCCTCGAAGTTGAAACTTTTCACTGATGATAATGTTCTCTATCGGGCAGGTACAGCCAATAATGTCCATAACACCCTCTGCAAAATACAATCCTTTTTAGATATTGGAGGGTAAAAGACTAACCAGGTTAGATCTGAAGTGCTTCTATATCACTGCGCCCCTTCGATCGTAAGCATAGAAATGCAATGACAATTTTTGGCGGCTCGCCCTATAAGGTACTTGGGCATTTTCGTTTCTCACGATTTCCTAGATCTGTTTAAATTAAACTATACTGCCATTCTCAGTAAGGCACGGGCAATGTTAACTGGCTAGCACAACTTACAGTTGTCTATCATTAAACGTGTAGCAAAAGCTAAAATGCCGATCCTTACAATATTTGTTTTTGCTTTTTCAAATATTATGATTACAGTTAGGCAGTCTTTTTTCACAGAGGTCGACCAAATGTTGCGACACTTCCTATGGCAAGGGAAGAAACCCTGTACTAAACTTTGTACTTTTGAGGTATCAATTGATGATGGTAGTCTGGCACCTCCCTGTATGCGGAAATACAATCAAGCTGCTTAACTTGATTGGATAAATCGTGCAGCTGTGGGTAACGCATCCTTGAGCTGTTCCTATTTGCAGAAAATGCTTATCGAGTCAGCAGCTCAGTTACCAGCCTTTATAAAAATTCCAAAGCTGCCCACACTTTCCCGATATGTTTCCACGAGCAATAGTGAAAAAGTTCACATGACTTCAAGAAGAATATCCGTTTCCGTTGATGCATTTTTGATGCCTTTGAAAGACTTTGGTTTAATGGACTTATCCCTGCTACATATCACTATTAAGAAATGGGAGAAGGGCACTATAGTTTGGAAACTTTGTATTAGCTGGGTAGATAAAGACCTGGGAACACATAGTGGCAGACAATGTAAATATTTCACCTGACCTTGTATTTTCCTATCATTAGAGTCCAGGTAATCTTCTAGTCTATCTTTAGACAGCTAGTACAGCTAAGGAACATATTAGTATAGCACATTTTTTTGAATAAACAATTAGATCTAGGAAACTGGTATTAAACATTAGACTTGTTTCTACATCAGTCAGCTGCTCTTGAAGAATTTGCCTCAATTTTGCGATATATTGGCAGGAGAATTTACTTTGCTAGCTGGGGCAGATTTGATCATATGGCCCACAAGGCCATTTGAGCACTAACTTTAAGTCTATGGCTTACTACTTGAAGTGGGTGCCCTATCATACCCCATATTGTTTGCAACTGATGCTTTTGACCTAATCTGCTAATTGGTATTTGATGCGGGCATCCGCGATGGGACTAGGTAAGCGCGGGGTTTTTATGTCACAGATTAATTGAGTTTTGGAATAAAAATGGTCTTCTTGGGTGAAAAACTAAAATTCAAATTGAACCTGATTTACAGGGGCGTTACACGTAATCTCGCCCCCTAATTGTCAACTAAGGCTGCAATAGCACCAGTATTTTTTAATGGGTCATTAGTTGCAAAATCACTAATTCTCAAAAAGGTGAAAATCCCCTATTCATCCTGTATTCAAAAATTGGATAATAAGAATGGATCATGTTAGAAAGCCATAGGCGCTGTATGCTCAAAGTATAGGTGCATTGAAGTAAGGCAAGGGAATTTGGAATTCTCCCGGGGAAGAAGTTATAGAGGAATAATGCTGTGTTTTATTTTGCACTACTAACTGAGCACACAAATATGAATTAGGATGCTTAGAACATATTTGACTGTTGTTTTACATATGTGTAATGTGATAACAACAGTAACTAGAATGTTTTCTTTGCAGATTGATGGAAATGGTTTTAGATAAAGCAGAACTCCCTTTTTATACATTTAGATAGCATCTTTTCAATTACTTTAGGTGAATGAATTCAAATACAATGGGTCTGTTTGTTTTCTCACAAATGTTTCTCTTTGTATATTTACATTTATGATTCATGAAGATTTCCTGATTATCAGTAAAAATACATTCAAACCAAGTTTCACACCCACATTAAATCATAATTTTTTTCAAAAGTTTATAGGATTTTTTAAAATTATATTTTTATAATGTTTTGGATTTTGACTTTTATAAATAATTTGTTAATGACTATTTAATTTATTATAGTTTTACAATATTTTCATATTTATATAAATATGAATCAAATTATTGACAATGGTTGCTTACATTTAGAATATGTGTTTTAAGATATGTGTTTAGGATTGCATAGTTAATAACAACTAAATATGAATAATGTTAAAATATTTACCAAATAAAATTATTTATTTTTTGACAAAGGTTATGACAGAGAGGGGATTCATGAAAAGTAAACATCACGTAAAATCATCATCCAAGCCCTGCTATTGGTTGTGTGGACCTTTTTTATTGACAAGAAGAGAGAACTAGGAGCAGTCATTCACAATCGTTTACATTGAACAGTAAGGGTCACAGGACTCCACAGGAAATGACACAGAGAACTAGAGTGAGTTTAAAAAGCTTTATTAATCAATGTAGTTTAATCCAAATCATTAGTTTATTAAGTATTCCAGTTTCAGGGCCTGATTATGATGAAGGCAGTCATAGGACTGCTATTGCATTTTCGGCAGGTCCGACTGCAAGTTAACAATATGCACCATAAGACCACAACAACCACCCCCCTCCCACCTCCCCCCACCGCCGCCGCCAACATTTCAGGTACTGTGGCAGGATAGGCGGCCAATGGAGATGGTGTAGGCATTTTTCCCGCCATGCAACTTATAACCTGCCTTTCCGACTACCTTTTCCTGCAGGGCACACCACCATGCGAGAGTTGGCAGAAAAGGCAGATAATGAGGGGAAAACTGCCTCCAGGGCAAATGTGCCTTTGTGAAATGTAACGGGTACTCATGTTTTTACCCCCAATGCTTTTGGGCTGGGCGCGTTCACTGTTTCTCTTGCAAAACGTAATGCAAAGAAGCAACGTACCCAATGGGCTGGAGGCCTTGTGGCATGGCAGGAAATGGCTTCAGGCTCATTACTGCTGCATCAGTGTACTGCCACCATGAATCCGCTGCCACCCACAGCCTCATAATGTAGCAGCTGGATTCTGCTGGCTTGGTGTATTTTCTGAACCGCCACTGGGGCGGGAGGGCTGGCAGTAAAACCACCAAAGTTGCAATTGGCTCCTCTTTCATAATTGTTACAGATTTCAATGGTCTAACCTTGATATTACGTAATAAGGTACAATATTAGATTAACAAGAATCACAAATAGAATGACGAATATGACACAAATGTGTTCCATAGTGGAAATTCCTAATTTAAATTAAGAAGGAAAAGTCAAGAAATGGCATTTGGTTAGGGAAATAAGGTAAGGTGTCAGCTTCAGAAAATAAAATAACGATATCTGATGAGAGAAATATGAATGCTTAGGCATAAAGTCTCTAAGGAGCACACACTATTATAATTTAACAGAAAAACAATGTTTTTCAACATGTTTACACTCTCATAGCCAATCAGCCTTCTCTGGACTCAGGGAACAGATATCCTCTCTTTACCAGGAAAAGCAATAGTGAACATATGGATACGTTCTTGAGTTATTACACTAAACAGGTCGTTGGGTACATTCAGCTCTTCCCACAAATCGCTCTCCCATCCGGGCATCTTCTCTTCCTTTTGATGAGAACCTCACTATCAGTTGTCTAATACTTACCAAATGACTAGGAGTCATAGGCACCCGGACACCGATTAACTCACATTGGATATCTACTATAGCAATTTATTCCTGTTCCTACAGTGCCAAGCTGCCTATTGGCATTAGTTGCACTTTATAAATTAAATTAAATCTATATAAATAAAAATGTAAATGTTAATTTGTTGAACGTGGGATTAGAATACGCACGTGTCCAATACGCACATGTTTTTAATCAAAAGGCCGAACTGACCCTATCGATTTGGTTGCTGCCCAAAAACTACAAGGGACGCATAGAGACAATAGTTTACATATATTAGGATGGACAGTTGGTGTCAGGATGGCAGACCGGGAAGTGGGTGGAGGGAGGGGGGAGGAGTTGGTTCACTTTGCAACATTAGGAAAGGACGCATAGAGACAATAGTCTACATATATTAGGATGGACAGTTGGTGTCAGGATGGCAGACCGGGAAGTGGGGGAGGAGTTGGTTCACTTTGCAGCCTTAGCGCATGTTTATATATACACAACATTGGATTTGAATACCCGCGTGTCCAATATGCGCAAATTTATAATCAAAAGGCCGAACAGACCCTATCGATTTGGTTGCTGCGCACCAATATCAATTGACGCATAGAGACAATAGTCTACATTTATTAGGATGGAAAGTTGGTGTCTGGATGGCAGACCGGGAAGTGGGTGGAGGGAGGGGGGAGGAGTTGGTTCACCTTGTAACATTAAGAAAGGACGCAGAGAGACAATAGTCTACATATAATAGAATGAACAGTTGGTGTCAGGATGACAGACCGGGAAGTGGGTGGAGGGAGCGGGGAGGAGTTGGTTCACTTTGCAACATTAGCATGTGTTTATATATACACAACGTGACAATAGTCACAAAAACATATTGCGTGCCCACAAGCATTGTGAAATTAAGCATATTAGAAAAGTGCGCTTACTCTTTTATTTCTATTCCATTTAACCAGACTGAGCCACAGCAACGCGTGGCAGGGTATGGCTAGTAAATAAATAAAATAAAACATGCAAAAGAACAGAAAAAGAGATTCACAGGCCTCTTAGTCTCAAACATGTAAAAGTGGACATTCAAAATAGAATTAATATTAAGCTAACTTACGTTATACAAACACGTTATTTCAGGTGCTGCTTGTAATGGCTGAATGCAGTACCCTACTACAAAATAAATTATTAATATGTACACATTATTCATTAGTGTAAATTAAATTTTCTAATAATGTGTTTAATTATGCAAACGTCAAGTTGCTCTCTCCCAGTATCCCCTGGGATGGCTAGAACAGCCATCACAACAAATACAAATTAATCTCAAAGGAACACTTTATTTATCTATCTCCTTTATCTGGCCCTTCGAGTTGAGCAACTCTTTAATTTCCTTTTTACCCTACACTTTCTTTCTTCCATTTCTCAGTCAGTCAGTCAAATTTTCTTTATTCAATAACTTAATATCATGAAAGGTCATGGTACAATCATTACAATAACAAAACAATTAATTTACACATTTAGAAAATACATTCATATTAAATTTAGAATTCATCCTATACATTTTATACTTATTTTAATTTCTTATGACACATACATAAGAGCAATCTTAAAAAACGTTTTAAAACTGTATTAAAATTATACTGTACATTGAAGCTGAATTGTAAAAAGAGAGAAAATGTGTTATTCTGGACTATTTGGGGTCAATGAAGGCGTGGTGCTCTTGTTCCTGATACAGATAGCAGCAACCAGGAAACAGGCGACATGAAACATTATTCGTGGTGAGTTTAGTTGTTGTAAGTACAACAAAGCTGGCCTAACCTGTGTAAATTCCGCCTCCCTCAGGATGGGAAGCAAGTACTTCCTCCTGCACTCCTGGTATCGGTCACAGAACATAAAAAAGTGTAGAGTATCCTGTACTGAAAAGTTGTCACATTTACAGGGATTGGCCCGTTCAGGGGAACACCAGGTTTGAAATAAAAACAAAGAAAAATGTATCTTGTTGAACCGGAATCTGATTAGGAGATGCCGATGGAATGGGTTATTTACTATAATCAGATAAGGTTCGGGTCTGGACAACTGACTAGGGCATAGTTGGCTCTTGCTAATGGTTTTATCATTTCAGTCTCCTCTCGCTCTAATGATAGTATGTTCAGCATGGCATTTTTTGTCAGAGCGATGTCCTTTTTTGTTATAGTTTCAGGTGAGGAAAAAAGGACTGGACGCCCTATTTTTTGGAAACCAGATTTTATGTAGGACAACCATGGGATTTTGTTAGCATTATCTAGCGCTATACAATTTTTCAAAATGATATGATTATGGGACATTTCTGTGTTTAACCAGGTTTTTAGCCAATATATCAAAGGTGCTATTTTGATTTGATCTGTAACAAATCCAACCCCTAGTTCAGTATGGATAGTGAAAGTGGGGGGTACACTGTGGGACAGTTAAAACTCCTCTCAAGAATTTGTTTTCTATTATCTGCATTTTGGCATGAGGGGTATAGCCCCAGATCTGAGAGCCATACATGGCAACCACCAAACACTTAGCTTTATAAACCTTTAAAAGTGCTTCAACTGGTCTGGCCCCAAGCTTTTTTGAGAATCCCATTAATGCTGAAGCGGTCCTAGCAAATGTCATGCTACAGGTATTGATTTGTGGGCGCCAACTACCCTTTTTGTCGAAGACGACTCCCAGGTAAGGAAATGTGGGCACCCTAGAGACCGCTTCCCCACTACAGAAGAAGGTTTTGATATTAGTTTCACGATTCACATTCCCTGTGATCATGACCTGGGATTTTTTAGCATTTATTTTTAAGTCAAGGTTCTCCATAAAGCTTCCAAATGCGTCTAACAGCCTTTGCATGCCTACCCCAGTGCGGGCCAGGAGGGCGGCATCGTCCGCGTAAAGAAGAACTGGTATAACCAGTTCCCCTATACGTGGGATGTCCAGAGAAACCTCCCCCAGTTGTAACTCTAGGGCGTTTATATATAGTATAAACAACAGGGGTGTCAGAATGCACCCCTGTCTAACCCCCCTTTCTGACTTAAGTGTCTAACGCATCGCCCCTCAGTGTTAACTCTAAGTGTGGCAGTAAGGCCCGAGTGTAAATCTGCTAAAAAATGTACTAAAGGTAAATCAACTCCCATGTTTAAAAGTATGTGCCAGAGCTTCGACCTATTGACGAGATCAAAAGCAGAGGAGAGGTCCATAAAACCCATGCATAAAGACCCCTCCTTAGCTACTGTATTCTTATTGACTAAAAGATGGAGGTTTAAACACTGATCAATAGTACTCCATTTAGATCTAAAACCATATTGTGCATTTGAGAGCACCCCTCTCTCTTCCAGCCACTCACTAAGTCTATGCAGGACCACATGGCCCAGCACCTTAACCGAAGAATCGATTAGGGAAATGGGTCTATAACAAGAGGGATCCTGCCTAGCACCTTTTTTAAATATCGGAATAATAATCAATGTGACCCACAAGGCTGGCAGACTATTTGGCCCTACCGAATTAAAAACATTGGTTAGGATGTTAGACCAGAAATTTGGGGCAGCTCTAAACAGATCAGCTGGGACCCCATCAGGCCCGGGAGCCTTGTTCTTTGACATCTCCCCTATTGCCCTTTCTACTTCACAAACCTCAAAAACCAATGAGGACAAGATGTTTTCGGGCAAATTAGGTTCAGATTTTTCTCCACGGGCAGGGAGTCTATATATGTTTTCAAAGTGGGCTATCCAGACCTCATCCATGATGTTCCAATCAAGAGGGGAATTGTCATCATTTGTGAACAGTGGTTGATTACAGTTGCCTAAAATTTCCAACTGTTTTTTAAAATTTCAGGTGTCAAAAGTTTTGTCCAGGCTTTGTCCCGTAGTTCCCATTTTCTTGCAGTTAATGCTTGTTTATATGCAAGTCTCCAGTTTGCTATGAGCCCCCTGTCCCTGAGGGTAGTCTTTAAAGCCTTAAGGAGGGCAATGTGTGATTGTGAACAGTTTTTATCAAACCATCTTTTATCGGTCTGTGGTTTCTGTTTCCCCTTTAGAAGTAGTCTTTGGTTTATTTGTACACAGATGTTATTAAATGCTTTAATAATGTCAGGGCCTTTTAACTCAGCATCCAGACAAGTATTTACCTCCACCTCTACATTAGATAAAATTTCAGATAAGAGGGTCTCTGGGACTACTTTGACCCATTTTAGTCTTCTCCCCTGGTCCTTTAGGGCCACCTCCCTCACAGCTTTTTGTGATGTGGGCCTAAAGGATAATGGGTCACCCGGTGATAATTCAATTATCACCGGATTGTGGTCACTATAGGTGGAAACCTCAATTAGATATCTTAAAACATGAGATAACATGAATGATGTTAAAAATATATAGTTAATGATTGTACCTTTGTCTTTCCCCTTGAACGTCAGGATCCTATTTTCAACCTCCCCACATCCTGACTCATAGAGGTTCCAATTTGCTAAAAAAAGTTCTAGATCCTCCCCCTGCTTGGTATGTTCAAATTGAGACGCTATAGAGAAAGGTGGGCCCTCATAAGCGTTATTCATACAGAGATTTTCACAGGGGTGGATATTAAAATCTCCCATCAATAGGATCTCAAAGCAATTTGACTTCAGACTATAAATTAGAAGGAGTTGTTCTAACGTATCTAGATTATTTCCAGATTCCATAGAATTATAACAATTTATAAAAATAACTTTCCTAGTGTCAGAGACTGAAAGTTCCACTGCTAAACAATTTTGACAACCTGTCTCAAGTTGCAAGAGCGAGCCCTTTAACTCTATGGAGAACAAACTAATCAGCCCTCTCTTCGCTCTCCCTGCAATGCTCCGTTTTGCTGGTATACAAGGAAAAACAGTTTAGGGGATCCCAAGTCTCTTGGAAGGATATTATGTCAAAAGTCTTTAAAAACCTCTCCCAGATTTCATCAACCTTTTTGGCCCTTAAGCCAGCTATATTCCAGCTCAAAATTCTACAGGATAGAGCTGGTAACCTCTCTATGGGTGCCTGTACCTGGGTATTAGTTAGTCAATCGTTCTCTTCCAAACCTGAGAGTGGAAAGAAACGATTTCCTAGTGTGCACCCCGTTATATTTTGAGTCTCAGTATGTGTGTTTATAGCCCTGAGTGGATTCCCCCCTTCTCACGCTGGCTGTGAGCAACTATTTACGTTTATATATGGTGCGAAGCATTCGCCACTGGGGCGGCTGGGAGCCATACCCTATTTTGAGGGGGTGGATAAAAATACCCAAGAGGAAGGGGCCTAATGCCCGGGTTTGACAACTCAGAACCATCCCATAAGAGGCGGTCTGCTATATTTCGGGTTTTTAAATTAATAACCACACAATCACCTTTGTGTGATTTTCTTTGTCGGCCCACCCAACGTACTCTTCTAACCATGTTTATACTGGCAGCTATGTCAGTATCCCCACTAGAATAATTATTGCACCATGTTTTAGTTCTTTCCATGAGCTCTTGGTTGCTTTCAGACCCATTTTTCTTAAGTGGGGGAACCCCTGTTAAGACAGTCACTAAGGGGGCGGCTTGTGGTGGGAGATGTAGGTTAAATTGGCATAGCATCACATCAGGATCCTTACCACAATACTGTTGGCCAACCAGGATAGACTTATGTGTCTTTACTACATTTCTGCTCTCAAGAACTGGGGACCTCACATCCCCCTCTGGAACTGACCCAACTCAGGCAGTATTAACAACAGGCACATGTGCTATATTGGGATGTGTAATTGGAGTGTCACTTTGCACCGGGTTCCCTTGGTGCGAAGTCTGTGGTCCTGGAATCTTGTCCAGCTGTCCACGAAACTCTTGGACAAAGCTGTCCAGAGCAGCACATTTCTTTAACAGTCCAGCTACGCACATGTTAATAACATCAATGATATCCTTAGCGATACTAGTCAATGCCGGTTCTAGGTGCAAATTAATGAGCCCCTCAATTTTGGAGCTTAGCCTGTTGACCAGATCCTCCTCCAGATCCTCCGAAATGCTATTAATATGCTTAGTCTTCCTATTGCACTTCTTAGTTTTCCTGCCCTTACCCGGATGGGTAAATATGGTCTGTAAGTCCTCCTGGGTTTGGAGAGGTCCCTGGCTACCTTCGTTTGGGACCCCTGCTAGCAGTGAAGCGTGGCTGGGGTCCAACTGAGGTTCGAACTGTTGATCTATGGACTCATGTGTAACCCCCTCCTCGGCATGGCCAGCATCTTCATTTACCGAAACTGTTAAGCCCAGTTCTTTTTCAGCATTTGCAATTTCTTTTGTGATCACTCCCACGGCTGATGTGAGATATAATATAATTGTGTCTGCTTTTCCTGGGATCTTTGTCTCCTTATTCCCTTTGCCCCCTAGGCCCCCATTACAAAGTTGCGCTTACCCATTGTGGCTTCTTAGGGGGGTAGCCCGTCCCGTCCCCTGCCATTCCCGGATGGCCGCAGACGGCCCGCCCTTTGCCCGGGCTTCGCCCGGCGCCGCCCACGCAAGTCCGCGATGCGGAGGGACCTCCTCGCCTTTATGCGCCTCCCTGCGTGCTGTTGACCGGAAGTGGGAGTGTCCGCCGAGGAGTCTGGGAGCTGTAGTCTTCCTCCGCTGTGGCCCCGCATTGGAACTTGCGGTGGCAGCAGGGAAGCCTGACAGCATCAGGGCCCCAGACTTGTGTGGCAGAACGAGTGGCTGGCAACCCCTCCAGCAGGTGAGTCTTCGCGGCGTTGTCTTCCATTTCTATTTCCTCCTCCTTTTGGCTTCGTCTCTTCTCTCTTGCCTTCCGGCTTGTAAACATTTGAATCCCTTACATAAAGCAAACAAACAAATTAAACAAATGCCAATAATCAAAATAGGTCATAGTATAGCTCCTAAAAATCAGTTACCAGTGCTTCCAAGCCAGCTACCCATAGCTGAAACTCCTTTGCCTAAAGTTCCTAAAACACTAAGGGAATATTTACAAGAAACTGGCAGAGCTCTGTGTTATGCTAAAATTGGGAATGTTGCACTCTGATAGTTTCAAAATGCAGGAAAGCGCCATATTCACAATAATGAGGTGCACCCCTGTTTTATCCTAGGTAAGCAGCTAAAAAACTGCTTAGCGCCAGTGCAAGCACCCTAGCGCCTTTGCTGCAAGGGCATTTGTTTATGTGCAGGACACTTTCCTGCACATAAAAGACCTTGTAGGCAATTTACTCTATCTATGTGTGCTGCAGAATGCAGCACACATGGAAGGAGCAAAATATGAGGAGAAATAAATAATTTCTCCTTGTATTCCCTGACTGCATTGTTGGCACTGCCCATACCTTGTAAGTATGAGGCAGAATAAAAAATTAATGTACTGTGTGAAATGAGGCATTATTTACAGGGGAGCATTAAGCCACGTTAACTGGCTTAACGCCACTTTATAAATAAGGTGAAGGAGTTAACGCCACCAGAACATTTGATAAAGTGACATTCTGGTATGTTAACTGGCTGCTTGTAATATGCCCGTAGGTGTTTTTAAATCCTCTAATTAAGACTTTAAGACCGAAATGTTCTTTGCAACTTCATCAAGCTCTTAACTTGTCAATTATGTCTGCACAACAATTTCCTCTTTCAGCTTCTTACAGAATTTGCCTTTCCCTGCTAACAATATATCTAAAGCTAGTCGAACTTGCAAGACCATAGCCCAAAGTGCTGCTAATTCTGCTAATTCCGCACTTACTGCTAGCAAGGCACCAGATGTACTATACACTAGCATATCCACTACTGTAGAAAACGTTCTAATCCCTTATCATTTAGGACTACTCCTACCCAAAACAGCTCCTACTAAATGTGAACCGTCATCAGTATTACATTTAGATCTATGTAGTAAGTTCTTCTCAAAAGCCTCTAACCTATTGATCACCATCATGACATTTATTTTAGATCGCATGGATCTTATAAAGCGCATTTTACAAGATTATTACAATCATAACAATCATAATTTAAAAATAATTTAAAATTTAGAAAAAAGAACAGTAAAACACAGAATTGACTCCCTGCAAAGATGGTTGAAGTGGCCGATTAACAGTATAGTATGACATTGCTACATAAGATATTGCCCTATCTAATAATATATAGTCCCATGTATTCACAATGGTTCCTGGAGCAACACGCACACCATTCATAATAAAACAAGGTTGGCAGCCTGGCCCATAAATAAATATTCAAACGAAGGGCCTGATGATTAAAAGAAAATCTCAAGAAATAAAATAGTAAAAATAAAATCACGCTGTATTGAATTAAAAATATCACACAATACACTTCGAACGTCTAATCCAGAAGGCCAACTGGAATTATGCTATGTCTAATTCCACAACTCTCCTTGTGTCAGTGCTAAGAATTCGGATCACTTCAAGAAGATTTCTGAAACCAATACACCTACATATGGGGACAATCCACTTGGACATTCAATATTTGTAGAAAGGGCAAACGAATTATAAATGAACCAGGAAATCAGGTCCTCCTTCACATGCTGGACATAGATCATCAGGGGAGTCTAGATTCGCCATCTACTGCAAAACATCCTAGTAGGGAGTATCCTGTATCTAAACTGAAGGAACAGTTTCAGCGCCATAAGTGGAACAATCTCATCAATAGGGCTTAAAGTCTATGAACACTAGAGTAAGAAATCCCCCAACTTTAGTCACACTTTCTAAACAATTCACATGATACATCTTTGGGGAAAACTAAAGCTAGGTAACAAGTACCCGACCAATCAGCGGGCAATTGTAAATAGGTATCCTGACTGCATGCAAAATATACTCCAGGGATAGCAGGGTGTTCTCCAGTAAGAATTTGAGCAGGTCCACCAAGAACTTTAAATGTGTGTTCAGATAAACAGAATCCAATTCTTCGAGCTATAGTGCAAGTCCTTCTCTTATAAACGCATGCCTTTCCTTTCTGTTGTCTGTCTAATTTCAATCTAGGATACACACTCTTTCCTTGATACTCATCTTCTTCTTTTCTCCCCACATTCTTTAAAACATCTTCCTTTTCTGTTGCCTTATAAAACACGTATGCTCTCCTATCCTCTACAACTTGTAGAATTTCCTTTCTAATTGATTAATGGAATATGTTAATTTGCATTCACATTCCTTAACAGTGTATTTCCTAGTTACCTAAAGCCATACCAGGCTGTTTCAAACTCCTTAGCCTGTGGATGAGGATTCATTGGGGAACTTCTGTAAGAATAAAAAGGTAATAGGAAAAATAATACATAAAATGATTCTGCCAATAAAATAAACTAAGTAATATACTACAGGGGATTGCATATGAAAGTGGAATGTGATGATAAATTACATTCTCAGCAGCTGAAGCAGGTAAATGTGCACAAACATAACAATCCTTAGCATCTAGGGCATGTGTATGTTTTCGCACTAATCTACAATGAATGTTTGAAGCATCTATAAATGAAGGTGCTTGGAGAGAGGAGTTGGCCTAACGGCTAGGGCAGTCAACCTCGAATCTGGGAGCTGGTTTCGAGTCTCGGCAATGACGCTGCACATTGTGAGATTCTGGGCAAATCACTTAATCTCCCCTTGCCTAAAAATAATGAATGTGTCCTCATAAAATGCAACTGGTGCTATGTAAAGCACTCTGATACCTGATTCGGGTCACATTTGCGTTATATAAAACTCTGTAAAAAAAAAAGCCTTCAGTTTTATCCGATCTATTGAAAGTGCAGCTGATGTAGGTGTAGGGGAGGACCTAAGGGTACCTATTCCAGGAGTAACATCCATGCTAACTAAAAGGTTTGCTTACACTAACACAACTGATAATGTCACAGCAATAACTTTCCTTCTCTTAGTGGATTATTATGATTTTATAGGTCCTACAGTGGACGGTGCAATATGCCATCAAAGGGCCGCCAAAGCCATGGTGTGATCACCCACCAGATTAGGGTTTAAATCCTAGTCTGGCAGGCGGTCTTGCAGCAGTCTGACTGCAGTGGTCAACTAGGCTCACAGAAGAGCCTGTCACGCAGTTATCGGCAGTCAGAGCGCCAACTGCACCTTCCAGCATGGTGTTTCATGTATGCCAACCTGTGCAGGAAGGAGAAGTGCAAATCAAGGGGGGGCACTACATGTGCCCTCTGCATGCAGCATGATAAGGGTGGTGAAATGGCAACTCGGAATATGCTGCAGCACCGCCAGCAGATTCCTGTGATATCCTTGATCCAGTCAGTGCCGGCGGTCTTGTGGCAGTCCGACCACTGCAGCAGTAATACTGCGGGTGGTCTCGCTGTGTGATAATCATCGGACCACCACCATGGGTACAGCAGTCCTTTTGGCCACCATACTTATAATCAGGCCCTTACTCTTGATAAGAAACCACATGGTTGTCTCCAGTAAATCCTTAAGAATAATATAGTAGCAAGCAGCTTGTAATATCCTGCAATTAGGTCTACTTGTGCCAAATGACCAAAATTTGTTGCTAATAATTGTGGTTATTTCATTCAGTTTACATGAAAAATCCTTAAACCTACTCAATCTTCTCTTAAAAACGGCAGCTCTACTGTTCTATTGCAGCCTTGGCTCTTGAGAATGTTCTTTATTCTATATTTAGGTATTAATTTTCTTTAAAGCAATGATTGGAATTTTCCTTTTTTCAAAGTGAATTCAGTTTAGACACATTTCATCAATGACAGAATTAGTTTATTGTCAGATTGATCGAGTTAAAAAAATGAGTTACTAATACTGTTGTGGTACATCATGGTGATCAAGTGGTTCTGATTTCAGTTCATTCGGGTCATAGATTGTCAAATCAGGCACACAGTCTATGTAAAAGTCCATTCAAGTGATAAATACCTGCGAAAAGGTACTCTTGTTCTCTTTGATATTTTAGGTGCCTGGTGATCTCCTTTAGCATCGCTTATACCACCGGATTATGTCTCTTCAGTGAAAGTTTGTGACACATTAGATCTTAGTGTCTATGAGCTCCTTGGCCAGTCTTCTCTCTTCCGGGTTCTCCCACTCCTTTCACTTGTTCTTTCACCAAGTTGCATTTTTTCACATGTGGTTGCACTGCAGTGCTTCCTCCCTCAGATATTGTCTATTTTTATTTCTCCTCTTGCTCTTCTACATCACTTTGTGAGATTTCTGGGATTTATGGGGTTGTAAACCCTGGTGCACACAACACCCCTCTGGTCCTTCTGGGTGGCCAGGCATAGGAAGTTACTGACTTGCTTCAAGCCCACCATCTCTTTGAACAAATATCTTAGTCTCTGGTGCGTGAAACATGTATCCAGTTAGCAAAGCAACATATTTCACGAATTCAGTGTCCCATTAATCTGTTCATAAATAATCAAAGCTACTGGTCTATAGTTACAATGTAATTGTTGCTCCACTTGTAGTGCCAAACACACACATATATATATGCGGGCGGGGCGACATTCTGATTTACTATTCTAACTCCAGTCTCACTAACGTTGGGGAAAGTGCATGTATTTGGGGGACTTATTTACTATTCCAACTTCAGTCATGTAAACATTGCAGAAAGTGCACATACATGTGAGTAGGGGCAGCTTCACTATTCTAACTGTAGTTCTAGGAACAAGGGAGAAAGTGCATACAACTGAGGGGCTAGATTTAATATTTTAGCTCCGTTAACACTGAGGAAAGTATGTATACTATGGGGAGATCAGATTTACTATTCTAACTACAGTCCTACCAACATTTGGGATAGTACCTATCTCTCTATATATTTGGGAGAATTAGAGCAGGATGTAAAAAGAAAGCAAATAAAATGTGGGTTTCATCTGAAGGAAATCCTGTGTTGCTTGACAGTGTGCTGTTCCCAATGACTAGAAATGTTCAGGGGTCCTGCACATATAGGGATAAATGCCATGGTTAGATTGTTCAGACAGAATTTGTTCAATCTCCAATTTAGACTTATGACTGAGGAATTGTGCCAAAGATGCATGACCTGTCAGAAAATAAATGTAGGGAGAGCAACCCCAGTAGCTATGGTAGATCAGAAGGACACTTTAACAGAATGCAGAAAGACCTCATCGAGATGCCTGTCTGTAACTGGCTGAGATATATCCTGGCCATAGTGTGCATTTTGTCCTGATAGATGGAAGCCTACAAAACAAAGAGAAAGGACAGTCTCACCATAGTCAAAATGCTGTTGTAAGGTCTCATACCAAGGTTCGAATTTGCAGTTTCTCTCGATTCAGGCTGAGGGAGACGTCTTAATAATATAATCCTTAGAATGCTATGTGTGGCACTACAAGTGGAACAATGAGTTCATAGTAGCTATGGACCAGAAGTTTCAGGTATTGTAGAACAAACCAATGGGGCATTGAAGTCTTGTTTAGCCAATATGTGTATGTTCACTTCTTCAAAATGGCCAGATGCTCTGCCTTTGGTGTTGATGAGTCTCTGATGTACTCATGGCAGAAGAACAGGATTATCACCACATAAATACTCATGGTGTGTGCCATGAGAATGCCAAATTGGTCTAAGAAACTTATACTAATATTATTCAGCACAATCACTAGTTGCAACATTTCAGCTTGTTTCCACTCTGAGGAGCCAATCCATCTTCTCCAAACTCTGGGAGCAGGTAAACTCCCTTCTTTCCTAGGAAAAACAATAGTGAAACCATGGCTACATCCTAGAGTTGTTACATTTAACAAACTGTTGAGTACAGTCAGCTCTTCCTACAAATAGCTCTCCCATCCTGGCATCTTCTCCTCCTTCTGATGAGAACCTCACTACCAGCTGTCTAATACATAACAAATGCTTAGCTAGCAGAGGCCTTTTGAAAAAACACAGCATTTGCAGTGGGAAGAAAACATAACATCGTAAACAACAGAAAACAAGATGAACAGGCCTCTTAGTTTTAAAGTGTAAAGGTTGGCATTCAAAATACCCTTATTTTTAAGCTAGAAAATTATACAAACATGGTAATTCAGGTGCTGCTAAATACGGTCACCTACTATAAATTTCATGATTAATTAGTACACATTATACAGGAGTGTAAATTATATTTTCAGTTAGCCCTTCCCACAGATCACTCTCCCATCCTGGCATCTTCTTCTCCTTCTGATGAGAACCTCACTGTCAGGTAACACATAACAAATGCCTAGTGTGAGAAGTTGGCCTGATAGGTAGTGTTTCCAATTCTGGAACCACTGGGTATCAGTCCAAACAAACCCCAAAGATGTCAGGTTGTAAGTCAACCTTGTTAGACAAGCTATCCTAGTGGTAGCATGGACTAAGCAGCCTTAAAGGCTTAACTTAAGAGGTCGTGTTAAGCGAGCTGTTTTACCACATACAATCCTGTAATCAAATGAAAGGACACCACAAAAGTATATATTGTAAAAATATATGTATTTATTTCTAAATTACTCCCCAGTACTCTTTATGAGGAAAGGGGCACAAGCGTTAAATCAAAAGCACAGTAAAACATATAAAGTTGCACAATTATGGATGAGGGCGGGTGGCCACTCAAACCATATACTAAAAAAATGGTATAAGGAACACTTATCGAACAATGGTTAGGCCTAGGGCCTAGAGATTCGCTGGGAGCAGTCAGGACTAGCAATGCTGAAGTCGGGAGTAGCCCACAGGAGACGGGTGCAGCACGGAAAGTGCGGCTCGCACCAATGCAAAGTCAATGGTGCGTAAAAGTTGGATAAAGTGAATTAAATGATACTTCCGCTGAACCTAGGAACACAAAACTTTAGACACAGACCCTAGAGGTGTGTACCAGTGTAAGGACACCGGCGTTGCAAAGTTACCTCACCCACAGGCCGTGGGTGCACAGGGTCGAAGTGGCGTCGGGTTCTGTCACGCAGGTTCTTGGTGCTTGAAGCTGTTGCAGCTGCAGGCGCTGTGAAGCAGAAGTGTCCGGTGCGATCCAAGGGTGGATCGAAGTAGAAAAGTACCTGAAAGCAGAGGGGACAGAGTCTGGGTCACTCAGCAGTGACCAGGGTGGAACCAGGACGGAACCAGGCAATGTCGGGCGCAATCAGGCGGTTGTCGATAGGCTTCTCTCCGCTGTCACGTGGGCTCTGGGGCATCTGCGACGTCCAGGAGCAGGTCACGATCTGTCCCACGTAGGTTCTCGCCGTCAGCACCGTCGGCTTCAAGATTGCAGCAAACAGCACTTGGCAAAAGCAATCCACGCAGAACCGGGAGATTGCTTATAATTCAAACCAGGAATGTCAGAGTGGGGGCTCCTTTCTACAGGAGCTGGTGCAGATCTGGAGCAACCAGAAAAGCGAGTCGTATTTCAAGTTTCGTCGGCACAGGGGCCACAAGCCAGCTGGCAAGTGACCGGGCCAACGCGTCGAGCACACACAGGCAGAAGGGCCCCACGCAGCACTCGTCGAGTGTGGAGGGGTGAGCTTTGGTGCAAGTGGAGCTCGGGGCTGGGGCTTCTCAAACCCCGGTGTACAGCTTCGAGGGTCACTCGTGGGCTGCACGGTCAGCGTCTCGTGGCCTTTTCAAGATGGCGTGCCCCACGCTTCCGGTCGCCTCCACGGGTCTCAGCTCTGCAGGGACTGTGGATCGGGCAGGTAGAAGGCAGGCAAGCTTGATCTCGTTGATCTCTGTCGCTCGAGTTCCGGCGGGAACTGCAACAAAGCAAGGGTCGAGGGCTGGATGGTACCTGTTTGCACAGGGTGGTCACTCCTTGACCACAAGGGAGATTCTTCAGTCTTCTCACGTCGTGTAGAAAGTCGAAGGGTCCAGAATTCGTTTCTTATGTTTCTTCAGGATGATCTGAGTTGCATTGGCACTGCTCCCCCTCTTATTCGAATCTCGGGGGTTGGACATCCTGCTAGGTCCCCTCCTATGGGTGGGACCCAGGAAGGGGGTGGTTACACCCCTTTCCTTTGATCCAGGCCGCGCTGGGACAGGGGCTGGGAGGCCCCAGAACCGGTTTGGCCGGATTATGCAAGGGGCAGCCTTGTGCTCCCCAGGCAGTGTCTGGTTTCTTTGAAACCTCCCTACTACAATCCACTATCTCCTGTCTGGGGTGGTTTGACACCGCCCTGCGACAGGAAACCCTTTGTCCAGGCCACCATATGCTGAGTTTCGGTCAGCAGCAGGAGGCCAGACCCGTGTCTGTGGCAGGGGCATCCATTTTGTGGATCTGAGGCTCATTTTAAATCAACCGCGTTTCAGTAAAGTAACATGTCTTCTCCCTCTAGAAGGGTGGAATGCTACCCCCGTCGCCAGAACTGGCGAGGGGGTAGTATTCCAATTCGTATGACACCTTACACGACATGTTTTGATAAAGCCAAACCAAAGTTGCTATATAACCGCGAGGATTATAAGGCGCTTAAGAGTATATGGTATGGCATTATCCCGGATCAGCTTAGGGAGTTGTTCCCGACAGCTGCAGACAGGCTCAGCTCATGCCAGAGCTCCATCTCACATAAAACCACGCACTCTGCCTCCAGGATTGATGAGGCCTTCCATAGGAGTGGCTGACAGGTTATATATGTGTCCAGATATAGGTTTAGATATAGGTATACTATATCTAAGCAAGGGGTGATTACACCCACTTGCCTCAGCTGAGTGATCAGCCAGTTGTGTCAATTTAAGAACCAGCCAGGGGTGGCAAAAGCTATGCTTCAGCCCCTGGTAGGCCTTGGTGGCACCTATGCCCTGAGCACCTATAGTGCATGGTACAGGGGCTGACAAGGAGTCCATTTCCAATTGTGGTATGTACCTATAGCACATGTATTATGAATTTAGAGAGAGAACAGCAGGCTGGGGGTCTGATTAGCAGGCCCACAGCCTCAGTAAGTCGAAAACCAGTGAAGCAAAAAGCAAAAATTGGGGTGACCATAGGATAGCAGACCCTACTCTCCTACATAACCCCCCCCCAAACGCAGGGACATTAAACTTAACCTTGACCAGATAAGTCTTCATGTTCTAAGTGGAAGTACCTGGAGAGACCATCTGCATTACCATGGTCAGTCCCTGGGCGGTGCTCCACTGTAAAGTCCATCCCCTGTAGGGAAATGGACCACCTGAGCAGTTTGGGATTTTCACCCTTCATCTGATTTAGCCACAAGAGGGGCTTATGGTCTGTCTGAATTAGGAAGTGAGTGCCAAACAAGTATGGCCTCAACTTCTTCAGGGCCCAAACCACAGCAAAGGCCTCCCTCTCAATAGCTGACCAACGTTTCTCCCTGGGGGTCAGCCTTCTGCTAATAAAAGCAATGGGCTGGTCTTGACCATCTTGATTAAGTTGTGAAAGCACAGCTCCCACCCCCAACTCAGAAGCATCTGTCTGTACAATGAACTGTTTGGAGTAGTCAGGACTCTTCAGGATAGGTGCAGAGCACATGGCCTTCTTCAGGTCATCAAATGCCTTTTGACAGCTAACTGTCCACTGAACCTTTTTGGGCATCTTCTTGGATGTCAAGTCATTCAATGGTGTCACAATGGACCCATAGTTCTTTACAAATTTTCTGTAATACCCAGTCAGGCCCAAGAAGGCTCTGACTTGTGTCTGGGTAGTTGGAGGAGCCCAGTCCTGTATGGTCTGGATCTTGCTCTCCAGTGGTTGAACTTGACCCCCACCTACTAGGTGGCCCAAGTACACAACCTTGCTCTGCCCTATCTGGCACTTAGTAGCCTTGATAGTCAGGCCTGCCTTTTGCAGGGCCTCCAGAACCTTCTTCAGGTGGATCAGGTGATCCTCCCAGGTGGAGCTAAAGACAGCAATATCATCTAGATATGCGGCACAAAAGTCATCCAACCCAGCAAGGACTTGATTCACCAACCTTTGGAAGGTGGCAGGTGCATTCTTCAAACCAAAGGGCATTACCACAAATTGATAATGTCCACTAGGGGTCGAAAATGCTGTTTTGGCTTTTGACTCTTCAGCTAGTCTGATTTGCCAGTAGCCAGCTGTCAAGTCAAATGTGCTCAGAAACTTGGCAGAAGCCAATTTATCAATGAGCCCATCTGCTCTTGGAATGGGATGAGCATCTGTCCTAGTGACAGCATTGAGACCTCTGTAGTCCACACAAAACCTCATTTCTCTCTTCCCATCTTTGGTATGAGGTTTTGGCACAAGGACCACTGGGCTAGCCCATGGGCTCTCTGATGGCTCAATCACTCCAAGCTCCAACATCTTTTGCACCTCAGCCTTTATACAATCCCTGACATGGTCAGGTTGCCTGTAGATCTTATTCTTCACAGGCAGATTGTCACCAGTGTCCACCTCATGGGTGCACCAGTTAGTCTGACTGGGTGTGAGTGAAAACAAATGTCTGTGGGCCTGCAACACCTGTCTGCAGTCCACCTGTTGCTGCTCAGTGAGGCTGCCTGCCAAGGCTACTCCATCAACTGAACCATCATCAGGGTTCTGGGAAAGCAGGTCTGGGAGAGGGTCACTCTCTTCCTCCTGTTCCCCATCTGTGGCCATGAGGAGACTCATGTCCTCCCTGTCAACAAATGCTTTCAATCTGTTTACATGGAGCACCCTGTGGGGGCTCCTAGGGGTGCCAAAGTCAACCATGTAGGTGACTTCTCCCTTCTTTTCAATGATAGGGTAGGGTCCAGTCCATTTGTCCTGGAGAGCTGCTGGCCCCACTGGGTCCAACACCCACACCTTCTGTCCTGGCTGGAACTCAACCATGACAGCCTTTTGGTCATGCCAAGCTTTCTGTAATTCTTGGCTTGCCTCAAGGTTTTTGGATGCTCTCTCCATGTATTCAGCCATCCTGGAGCGGAGACCAAGTACATAGTCCACAATGTCTAGTTTAGGCTTTTTGAGAGGTAACTCCCATCCTTCCTTCACCAAACTCAATGGACCCCTTACAGGGTGGCCAAACAAAAGTTCAAAAGGGCTGTAGCCAACCCCCTTCTGTGGGACCTCTCTGTAAGCAAAGAGCAAGCAGGGTAAAAGGATGTCCCATTTCCGCCTAAGCTTCTCTGGTAAACCTTTTATCATTCCCTTTAGGGTCTTGTTGAACCTTTCCACAAGCCCATTGCACTGTGGATGGTAGGGTGTGGTAAACTTATAGTTTACTCCACACTCTTTCCACATTGCTTTTAAGTATCCAGACATAAAGTTAGTACCTCTGTCTGAAAGAACCTCCTTTGGAAAGCCCACTCTTGAGAAAACTGCAATGAGGGCTTTTGCCACCACAGGAGCTGTGGTGGTCCTCAGGGGAATTGCCTCTGGGTACCTGGTGGCATGATCCACTACCACCAGTATAAATCTGTGCCCAGATGCGGTTTGAGGATCCATGGGACCCACAATGTCTATTCCAACTCTTTCAAAGGGTACCCCCACCACAGGTAGTGGTATCAGGGGGGGCCTTTGTTGTGCCACCTGACTTACCACTGGCTTGGCAAGTGACACAGGAGCGACAAAACTCCTTGACATTTTCTGACATGTGAGGCCAGTGAAAGTGTGGAACAAGCCTGTCCCAAGTCTTATTCTGGCCTAAGTGTCCTGCAAGGGGAATATCATGGGCCAAGGTAAGAAGGAAGCCCCTAAACTTCAAAGGTATAACCAACCTCCTGGTTGTGCCAGGCTTGGGGTCTCTAGCCTCTGAATAAAGGAGTCCTTCATCCCAATACACCTTATGGGTACCTTGAGCATTCCCTGCAGCCTCAGCAGCAGCCTGCTGTCTGAGGGGTTCAAGTGAAGGGCAATCTAATTGAGCCTGCCCCAGATCTGCCCTTGAGGGTCCCCCTGTCCCCAGAAACTCAACCTGTTCAGGTTCAAGCTCATCTGAGACAGTCTCCTCTTGGACTGCAGAATCAGTTTCCTGTGAAACTTGATCCTCAACCTGGGGCAAGTGGGAAGGCACAGCCTTAACCCTCTTGCTCCTCCTCTTGGGTTGTGGTTGGTCTATTGTCTCAAGATCCACCACTGGTTCAGGAAGGCACTTCTTAGCCTGAGACCTTGTCACTGCAAGGACATGAGCTGAAATCCCTAGCATTTCCGCATGAGTCCTGTACTCCACTTCTGACCAAACTGAGCTTTCAAGATCATTGCCTAACAGACAGTCTACTGGGAGGTCTGCACTCACAACAACTTTCTTTAGGCCATCTACCCCTCCCCAGGAGAAGTTCGCAACAGCCACACTATGTGAAGTAGTGGAGTTGCTTGCATTGGTCACTAGGTAACTTTCACCTAGTACAATCTGACCAGGGTCCACAAAGTCAGGTGTCACCATAGTGACACTGGCACAAGTGTCCCTGTAGGCCTGAGCCAGTTTCTCATTGATTAAGGGAGTCTGCCTATATTTGCCCAGGTTACTGGGGCTTACTGCAGTGGTCAAAGATAAGTCCACATCATATAGGAGAACTGCCTGTGTGGGGATTCTGACTAGGCCAGATTCCACCTAAGTACCCAGGGTCAACCCTACTAAACCCTTTGGCTGTGTACCACCACTGCTAACTGTACTAGGGGGTGCAGGTGCTTTAGGAGCTGCAGTGGTGGGGACTGGATTTTTCTTAGTGCATTCACTGCCCCAGTGTGAAACTGATTTGCAGGTATTACACCAAGGTTTCTTTGGGCCATCATTCTTCTTTTTCTTGTTTCCATTTTGGGAACCCCCCTCCTTATTGCTAGTTTGGGGGCCTGAAGACTTCTGGTCCTTTTCTTTATCTTTCTGATTCCCACCCTTCTGGTCTGTTTTCTTCTGGTCACCTTGGTTCTGGTTTTTCTGCTTAATCCTTGTTCTGACCCATTTGTCTGCCTTCTTTCCCAATTCTTGGGGAGAGGTCAAATCAGAGTCAACAAGGTATTGATGCAACAGCTGGTTCTGACAGTTATTAAGGATCTGTTCTCTCATCATAAGATTGTACAATCCTGTATAGTCTGAAACTTTACTTCCCTGCAGCCAACCCTCCAGAGCCTTAGTGGCACAATCTACAAAATCAGTCCAGTCCTGAGTCTGTGCTTTTTGGGTGTCTCTGAACAACAACCTGTATTGCTCAGTGGTTAGGCCAAACCCTTCAATAAGAGCACTCTTCAGAACAGAGTAGTTTTTGGCATCCTCAGGTCTAACAGTGAGGAGCCTGTCCCTCCCTTTCTCAGAAAAGGAGTACCATAAAATTGCTGCCCACTGGTCCTCAGGGACCTGCTGTACCATGCAGGCCCTCTCAAGAGCAGTCATCCATTTGTGGATATCATCCCCTTCCTTGTAGGGGGGCACAATTTTTGTCAGGTTTCTATTGTCATAGGCCCTGTCTTTTTCTTTAGGAACTTTGCTGCCACCAGTGGCATCTAAGCCACTTAATTTCTGTTCCCTAGCCAAGGTAAGTTTAGCTTGAGCCAAGGTAAGTTTAGCTTGAGCCAGAGCTACCTCCTCCCTCTCTATCTGGAGTTGGACAGCCCTCATTCTGGCCCTATGCTCTTTCCTCTGGGAGGGAGTCATCCCTCTCTGAGATTCTCTTGAGGCACTAGAAAGGTGAGAGTCCCCTGATAGAGATCTCTCCCTTCTGTTACCTGGGAGAATTTGGTTATGAGATCTGGGGAGGTGCTGGCCCTCTCCATTCCCATGTAGGTCTAGGTTGGCCTGGTTAAGCCTGGCAACCTGTACCTGGTTTCCCCTCTGATCCTGATCTTCAGGCTCTTCTACATCAGAGCCTTCCTCTTCCTCTTCCTCCTCCTCTTCTTCTTCTGGAAGATTCTCATTCTCAGGGGAGTTTATCCCTTCACCTGATTCTAAGGGAGCCTGACTCACCTTATCTAGGTCATCCTTTTCTAGGAGAGCTATTAGGGAAGGAATGGTAGGGCCTCTGCCCTTTTTTAGCCCCCTGGCTGTGCACAAGGCACTCAGGTATTTGTGGCTAAGGTTGTCATATCTGGATGTTGTCCCTATAGGATCAACTTCTACAGGAGCAGAGCCTGAGGCTCTACCTGTATCAGACATGACTGCTAGTGAGGTGTAAGTGATGCACTTACCTACACTAAGTGTTTTCCTACTGTACCTTGCTAGTGAGTTGTAGTCAGGGTGTGCTAATCCCTTTAATCTACAACTACTAAGTTCAGTAGAACTTAATATGCTAAGCTTTTGATTTATATGTACCTAGAGGTACTTGATGTGATCTTTCAATTTGATGTAAAGATTGCAATGGTAAAACAAACAGCAAGCTCAAATCCGCACCGCTGCACACCAATGTGAGAAGTTGGCCTGATAGGTAGTGTTTCCAATTCTGGAACCACTGGGTATCAGTCCAAACAAACCCCAAAGATGTCAGGTTGTAAGTCAACCTTGTTAGACAAGCTATCCTAGTGGTAGCATGGACTAAGCAGCCTTAAAGGCTTAACTTAAGAGGTCGTGTTAAGCGAGCTGTTTTACCACATACAATCCTGTAATCAAATGAAAGGACACCACACAAGTATATATTGTAAAAATATATGTATTTATTTCTAAATTACTCCCCAGTACTCTTTATGAGGAAAGGGGCACAAGCGTTAAATCAAAAGCACAGTAAAACATATAAAGTTGCACAATTATGGATGAGGGCGGGTGGCCACTCAAACCATATACTAAAAAAATGGTATAAGGAACGCTTATCGAACAATGGTTAGGCCTAGGGCCTAGAGATTCGCTGGGAGCAGTCAGGACTAGCAATGCTGAAGTCGGGAGTAGCCCACAGGAGACGGGTGCAGCACGGAAAGTGCGGCTCGCACCAATGCAAAGTCAATGGTGCGTAAAAGTTGGATAAAGTGAATTAAATGATACTTCCGCTGAACCTAGGAACACAAAACTTTAGACACAGACCCTAGAGGTGTGTACCAGTGTAAGGACACCGGCGTTGCAAAGTTACCTCACCCACAGGCCGTGGGTGCACAGGGTCGAAGTGGCGTCGGGTTCTGTCACGCAGGTTCTTGGTGCTTGAAGCTGTTGCAGCTGCAGGCGCTGTGAAGCAGAAGTGTCCGGTGCGATCCAAGGGTGGATCGAAGTAGAAAAGTACCTGAAAGCAGAGGGGACAGAGTCTGGGTCACTCAGCAGTGACCAGGGTGGAACCAGGACGGAACCAGGCAATGTCGGGCGCAATCAGGCGGTTGTCGATAGGCTTCTCTCCGCTGTCACGTGGGCTCTGGGGCATCTGCGACGTCCAGGAGCAGGTCACGATCTGTCCCACGTAGGCTCTCGCCGTCAGCACCGTCGGCTTCAAGATTGCAGCAAACAGCACTTGGCAAAAGCAATCCACGCAGAACCGGGAGATTGCTTATCACTCAAACCAGGAGGGTCAGAGTGGGGGCTCCTTTCTACAGGAGCTGGTGCAGATCTGGAGCAACCAGAAAAGCGAGTCGTATTTCAAGTTTCAACGGCACAGGGGCCACAAGCCAGCTGGCAAGTGACCGGGCCAACGCGTCGAGCACACACAGGCAGAAGGGCCCCACGCAGCACTCGTCGAGTGTGGAGGGGTGAGCTTTGGTGCAAGTGGAGCTCGGGGCTGGGGCTTCTCAAACCCCGGTGTACAGCTTCGAGGGTCACTCGTGGGCTGCACGGTCAGCGTCTCGTGGCCTTTTCAAGATGGCGTGCCCCACGCTTCCGGTCGCCTCCACGGGTCTCAGCTCTGCAGGGACTGTGGATCGGGCAGGTAGAAGGCAGGCAAGCTTGATCTCGTTGATCTCTGTCGCTCGAGTTCCGGCGGGAACTGCAACAAAGCAAGAGTCGAGGGCTGGATGGTACCTGTTTGCACAGGGTGGTCACTCCTTGACCACAAGGGAGATTCTTCAGTCTTCTCACGTCGTGTAGAAAGTCGAAGGGTCCAGAATTCGTTTCTTATGTTTCTTCAGGATGATCTGAGTTGCATTGGCACTGCTCCCCCTCTTATTCGAATCTCGGGGGTTGGACATCCTGCTAGGTCCCCTCCTATGGGTGGGACCCAGGAAGGGGGTGGTTACACCCCTTTCCTTTGATCCAGGCCGCGCTGGGACAGGGGCTGGGAGGCCCCAGAACCGGTTTGGCCGGATTATGCAAGGGGCAGCCTTGTGCTCCCCAGGCAGTGTCTGGTTTCTTTGAAACCTCCCTACTAGAATCCACTATCTCCTGTCTGGGGTGGTTGACACCGCCCTGCGACAGGAAACCCTTTGTCCAGGCCACCATATGCTGAGTTTCGGTCAGCAGCAGGAGGCCAGACCCGTGTCTGTGGCAGGGGCATCCATTTTGTGGATCTGAGGCTCATTTTAAATCAACCGCGTTTCAGTAAAGTAACATGTCTTCTCCCTCTAGAAGGGTGGAATGCTACCCCCGTCGCCAGAACTGGCGAGGGGGTAGTATTCCAATTCGTATGACACCTTACACGACATGTTTTGATAAAGCCAAACCAAAGTTGCTATATAACCGCGAGGATTATAAGGCGCTTAAGAGTATATGGTATGGCATTATCCCGGATCAGCTTAGGGAGTTGTTCCCGACAGCTGCAGACAGGCTCAGCTCATGCCAGAGCTCCATCTCACATAAAACCACGCACTCTGCCTCCAGGATTGATGAGGCCTTCCATAGGAGTGGCTCACAGGTTATATATGTGTCCAGATATAGGTTTAGATATAGGTATACTATATCTAAGCAAGGGGTGATTACACCCACTTGCCTCAGCTGAGTGATCAGCCAGTTGTGTCAATTTAAGAACCAGCCAGGGCTGGCAAAAGCTATGCTTCAGCCCCTGGTAGGCCTTGGTGGCACCTATGCCCTGAGCACCTATAGTGCATGGTACAGGGGCTGACAAGGAGTCCATTTCCAATTGTGGTATGTACCTATAGCACATGTATTATGAATTTAGAGAGAGAACAGCAGGCTGGGGGTCTGATTAGCAGGCCCACAGCCTCAGTAAGTCGAAAACCAGTGAAGCAAAAAGCAAAAATTGGGGTGACCATAGGATAGCAGACCCTACTCTCCTACACCTAGCTAGCAAAAGGCTTCTGGAAAAGACAGCATGTGCAGTGGAAAGAAAACATGACATGCAAAACATAAGAAAAAGAGATGAAGTTGACATTGGAAATGCTGTTAATATTACACTAACAAATTATACAAACATGTTCATTCAGGTGCTGCTAATAATGGCTAAATGCGGTCACCTACTACAAATTGCATGATTAATATGTACACATTATTCAGCAGCATAAATTACCTTTTCTACTAATTGTGTTCAATTATGCAAATGTCAAGCAACGTTCTCCCAGTTATGCAGTTTTGCTAATTATGTATGATATTTTTAGAAGCGAGAAATATTGTTTTAGATTATGATAAAATAATTGTGTTAAATAAAAATAATACTTCTTTTAAACTATTATTTTATTTGTAGTTGTTAATAGATATAATGATTATTATAAATGGTGAGCAAAAAAACAATGGAATTAGGGCCAGATCTCTGTACTGGGGTGAATGTATGATATTGTTCTGCATTCTGTCCATCAACTGTTGTTTTTGCATTTGTCATCCCGAGTGGGACGGGTATGCTCAGACGTGAGTCCCGTACTCTCCATGCCTCTGGAATCAAGCTATCCTGGCTGATGAGGGCTGAAAGCCCAAAACTGGTCCTAGGATGCTTGTTTCCAGTCCAGGGAGGACCTGGCTTGGCAATTTGGGCTGGACTGTTCCCATGGGGCACAGGGTAAAGACTGATTTGCATATGGCAGGTTTCAAATTGGAATGGGATGGTGAGAAAAAAAGATGGATTTAGGCCCAGATCTCTGTACTGGGGTGAATGTATGACATTGTTCTGCATTCTGTCCATCAACTGTTGTTTTTGCATTTGTCACCACAAGTGGGACGGGTATGCTCAGACGTGAGTCCCGTGCTCTCCATTCCACTGGAATCAAGTTATCCTGGCTGATGAGGGCTGAAAGCCTGAAACCGGTCCTAGGATGCTTGTTTCCTGTCCAGGGAAGACCTGGCTTGGCAGTTTGGCCTGTACTGTTCTCATGGGGCACAGGGTCAAGACTGATTTGCACATGGCTGGGTTCAAACTGGAATGGCATGGTGAGTAAATAAACTATGGATTTAGGCCCAGATCTCTGTACTAGGGTGAATGTATGTCATTGTTCTGCATTCTGTCCATCAACTACCACTGTAATCAAGCTATCCTGGCTGATGAGGGCTGAAAGCCCTAAACCAGTCCTAGGATGCTTGTTTCCATTCCAGGGACGACCTGGCTTGGAAGTTCGGGCTGGACTATTCCCAGGGCTCCTCCTTAAGCCCTACCCTTTTTAATGTTTACACCCATCCCCTTGCCGAAAGAGTTTTCCCCTTTGGAGTCCATATTATCACGTACGCTGATGACACCCAGCTTGTGATTGGATTCAACAATAACGACAGAAACCCCCCAACCTCAATTCCTGCCTACAAGAAATAGCTACCTGGATGAGGGACTCATTCCTGAAATTAAATGGGGACAAAACGGAAATTATGGTTTTAGGAAATCGTTCTCCACTTGATATAAGAGAAATCTGGCAGCTGTCCTGGGTCTGGCCCCCACCCCTAAGTCCAAAGTCAAGAGCTTGGGTGTCTGGCTGGATCAGGACCTATCTTTCACATCTTTCTACGGCCTCCTCCAAATCTGGCGTAAAATCCTTCCACTTCTGCCAATCAGGGCAAGGAAGACCATGGTACAAGCCCTTGTCCTGTCCAGGTTGGACTACGCAAACGCGCTCTATATGGGCACCCCTGCGTCTACCATCTCGAGGCTCCAGACCGTCCAGAATCGGGCTGCGAGATTATCACTTGATATACCTGAGATGCAGTCTCCAAGACCAGCACTCAAATCCCTCCATTGGCTTCCGGTTGAGCAGAGAATCAAGTTTAAATCACTTTGCATTGCTCATAAATCATTTCAAAACCTAGGTCCCCCCATCCTTAGAAATGTCATCCAGCACTACCAGCCCAACCGAGCCCTCCAATCCAAATCTCTGAATCTGGCTTCCATTCCCAAAGTAAAAAAAAAATAAGTGGTGGCTGTCAATTTTCTTTGCCTGCTGCTAAACACTGCAACTCCCTCCCGCCCTATCTTAACGCCGAACCTAACCATCTATCTTTCCGCAGATCCCTTAAAACACTGCTGTTCCCTTAATGTGCTCTGACCATCTGCCTCTGCTAACTTCAAGCGCTGGGAGGCCTTCGGGTAGCCATGCGCTATACAAATGCCACTCAATTTCAATTTCAATTTCAATGGGGCACAGGGTCAAGACTGATTTGCACATGGCTGGGTTCAAACTGGAATGGCATGTTGAGCAAAAAAAAATGGATTTAGGCCCTGATCTTTGTACTGGGGTGAATGTATGATATTGTTCTGCATTCTGTCCATCAGTTGTTGTTTTTGCATTTGTTCCTGAGTGGGACGGGTATGCTCAGATGTGAGCCCTGTGCTCTCCATGCCACTGGAATCAAGCTATCCTGGCTGATGAGGTTTGAAAGCCCTAAACCGGTCCGAGGATTCCTCTTTCCATTCCATGGAGGACCTGGCTTGGAAGTGCGGGCTGTACTGTTCCCATGGGGCACAAGGTCAAGACTGATTTGCATATGGCTGGGTTCAAACTGGAATGGCATGGTGAGCAAAAAAAAGATGGATTTAGCCCCAGATCTCTGTACTGGGTGAATGTATGACATTGTTCTGCATTCGTTTTTTGCACAGCAGGAAACTGTGACATGACAATGTACAAGTACAACCTGCAAATATGTTTTATTCACACATGCTGTGTTTCTGGGCAACTCGTGCTGTCCCATGATTGCCAGGGACAGCCACAATGCCACATGCTCATGAGAAGTAATTGTCAATGATGGTGTTCCTAAGGGCCATTCCTGACGCAGTTGAAGTGGGATGTGGGTCACCTGCCCCATTGTCCACATCATCATCCAGTACTTCTGGAACTAGTATCCATGGGGCATTGGTGCATACACAGATGTTGTTCAATACACTACATGCAACAATCATCTTGCATACGATCTCCGGACTGTTTAGGGGCTTTCCACCTGTGCCGCCCAGGGACCTGAAACGGGACTTCAACGCGCGAAATGTGCGTTCAACAATGCCCCTGGTGTGTACGTGGTCCACATTGTACTGCCTCCGGGTGGGTGTGTTCGGGTCTCAGAGGGGTGTCATCATCAAAGGTCAGAGTGCATATCCTTGATCACCTGTGACAATGCAGGGAGAAAAGAGTCAATACTTGGTTCGACAGGATGTGATGGCAGGCCCAATAATCCAGTGACGTCTGTGCTGGCTGTGTGTGGGGTGAGTGTCAGCCAGCCCCCAGGGAGTAGCTGGTGCAGGCAACAAGTGCAACAGTCATCACGCATCCAGAAATACAATGTCAGAACAACAAGGGGAGATGAAGAGTCACACAGGGTTCGTGGCTCTGGTTGCACTGCGGCCCACATGGGCCCACCACCACGGAATGCTGACCTGTGGGAGAATGGGGTAGGGTTATGGGGGCAGAGTAGGTATCCGTAGATGTAAAAGGAGCTGGTCGCGGAGTGTCTTGGTGGACAGTGGAAGGTGGAACCCCAGGGCATGATGCAGAGGGCACATCCCAGCTGTGTCCAGCAACATGAAAGCCCTGAATGCACAGATTCATACCAGACCCAAGTCCGTACATGCCCGTTGCTGATGTTAACCCCCAGGCCACAGGCTCAGACACCAACGATGTTCCGCTGGGGGCTGTTGGTCAGTCACAACGTACAGGATTAGTGGCACCACGTGCCGCCGGACTGCCATAGGGAAATATGACACACTGATCAAGGGGAGTCTGGTGCTATGACCACTGCCACGTACAAGGGGTCACTTCCATTCAGGACTCAGGACACAGTTCCACATGTGGGACCTACTGTGACGAAGATGACGCTGGGGGAGTATGTCTATGAGGGGGGCCCGCGATGGTCTGCAGAGGCTGAAGAGATTGCAGGACTGGGTCTTGGCGCTTGCCCCCAGAACCAGGTGGGCCCTCTTTAACGCACAACGGTGTTGGCAGGTGAGCAGTGCGGCCTGGGGGCACTGTGGTGGGCAGTCCTGGTCTGGGTGTAAGCGTCCTGGGGTTCAGCAGGCACACAGGGTCGCAGGCCGCGCTGCTCAAGGCGTTAGCCTAATGGCGGACTGCGAGGCGCTCCCCTGTCAGTGACATTGGCTTTTCCGAGAGAGAACCACGCTCTGCGCCACAGAGTTTTTGTCCACACCCCTGCACACCCCTGCACACTCAGGGACCACCCACTATGCTTACGCACACAGATGGGATGCAGCGAGCGACATTTCCCCTATTGGAGCCTAGGCCTGGTGTGACATGGTTGCATCCACTGTTCACTACTCTCCGCTCACCAGCAGTTGCTGCCTGCATGGACATATTTGTGGTTTGCATATCCACGTCTGTCCTGCACATCCACGCCTCACTTGTCGTTGTTTACATTCCCATTCACGGGTCACTTGCATCCTTCGCACATGGATGCATTCTGCATTTACACACCTTCAGCTGTTGTGTGGCTGTGGTGCCATGATATGGCTGCATGGTGTGCAGTGGTACCATCGGGATCACCATGGAGTGGTGTTATCATGTCTGGTAGGTTGGCATGTTGATTGCCATGTTGTATATGGTTTGTTCATGTGTGCATTCCCACAGTTGTGTGTTGTGTGATGGTGGCTTTGAGGTGTATGGTGTGTTGATTTGGTACTTACCAACAAGCTGTCCAGTTCCATATATGCCATCCTGGAAGCACTGGTTGATGATGGACTGTCGGAAGATGTAGGAATAGTGTACACTGCTGGGGTAGTTTGTGACAACATTGGTGAAGAGTCCCCGGTGGTCCACTATTACCTGCACATTGATGAAATATGTGTGCTTTCTGTTGCGGTAGTGGTGTGCAGTATCCGCAGGGGGCACAAGTAGGACATGTGTGCAGTCTATTGCCCCCAACATGGCCGGAAATCCAGCAATGGCGTAGAATCCTTGCTTGGTCTCCTACTGTTCCTGCGCAGTGTGGGGGAAGTGAAGGTGCTGGTGTATGAAGCTGAGGATGGCATCCAGGACAGGTGTGATGAACTTTGATAGGGCTGGCTGTGAGACCCCTTTGACTCTGGCAGTTGTTGGTTGGAAGGTACCAGAGGCCAACAGGTGCAGCACAGCCAGCAGCTTTGCTTGCAAAGGGATGTTAGTTCTCCTGCTGTGTTGGGACCATCAACCTGTGGGCGATGTGGATCATGATGTGGATGATGGTTGTCCTTTTAAGCCTGTAGTGGGCAATGAGTTCCTCTGGCTTTAGGTCTGTGAGACTGATGCATTTCGGTGCTGCCTTACTCTGCGCTGCCTCTGTGGTGGTCCGGGGGAGGGGGGTTCGGGTCCTGGAGGTGGTAGCAGTGGGTGCTGTGGCCCTGTTGGTGCTCCGAACTGCATGATGAGTAGCTCCACAGCATCTTTTGTTCTTCGGGTGTGGCTGTGTGTGGTGCTCTGTTGCCTGCTGCAGGTAGTCATCCGGCTTTACACCTGCTGGTAGCAGGTGGTAATTCCCTGCTGCTACCGCGGCTTATCTCGTGGTTTTGACTCGCATCGCAGATCTGGCATTTCGTTGTGAAAGTGGTGTTGTGGTTTTATTGTGTGTTTTTGCACTATTCTGCATCTCATTAGGGTTAGTTAGTGGTGTCCACCGTGGAGGTACATTTTTGGGCAGTTATCGTGGGAATACTGGTGATGTCCACAGTTTGAACCACTTGTGAATGTGGTGTTAAATCTATCTCCGCTTTTAAAACAGTAAGGTGGGGATAAAGTGGAGTTACGTCTTTGTGAATATCCCCCAATGTGTTTCTGGTGTTCTGAATGAAGGCCAAATAGGCCTGCATAACCTCAGTGGTTGAAAGGGAACAGTATCTTATCACCAACCTCTTGGTCAATTCAATGCATTCATGCTCAACATTAAACATACTTACAATGTTTTTTAGGGAATCCTTCATGGATGTGGTAATGTACTTTGGGTTGCTGAAGGAATATGGTCTAACTTGCTCTTTAATGTATCGCAGCTACTTGCTCGAAAAAGCATATATGTTTAAAATGAGTTTCCCTTTCAACTAGATCAATATCAAGAGCATTATTGGGGAACATTTAACCAAATCCTCTATAAACAGCAGGCCCAATTCTTGGTGGAACGTATATGTCGAGTATCTGGTGGGACACCAAGCCATCTCCTCACAAAGGCATTTTAGGATCTCTGGATGTTGATTGCATTGAATACCCCTGAGAGACTGGTACCATATTTAGCCACCAAAACGGATCTAGCTTGGTGGATGTTAATCATGGTGTCTAAAGTTTTGGACCCTAACTTGGCTGAGAAGTGAAAAATTGCAGCTGGGGATTTAGGACCTTCTTATCTTCAGAAGATGCTGTCCATTACACTTTGCATCAAATGGGACCCCAAAATATGTAGAGGTTGAAATACACATAATGCTAAACCATTTTATCAAATGCATTTTAGTCATTAAATGTTTGGGACCATAGCCCATAGTGAATGATTTGGAGAGTTTGGTGGTTGAATCAAGACTGTCCATAAACATACTAAAAGAATCAAGAAGCTTCTGTAGGCACAACGTAGTTATTGCTATTAAAATACAATTGTCAGCTTGACGTAATACAGGAGTTGGTCTGTTTCTCACCTTCAGAGTATCAGCCCCTAAGTTGCTCAACGTGCGCTCCAGATCATTGATATAGAGGGTGAAAAGGAAAGTGGTCAGGGCACCATTGCCTGACCCCTCTCCCAATCCTAACTGGGCTTGAGTACTTGCCGTCTGGGCTGAATTTAAATATGCTGTAACATTATTGTACAATTGTCTAAGGAGATCCATCAGAGGAAAGAACATATGTTTATGATCAGCTGCCAGTAAGTCACATTTTGGACACTTTGTCCGGTCGCTAGTAGAGTTATCCGAAGACCATTTTGATATCCTTTCGGGTGTATAATATAATGAACATATTGTTCTATGCTCCTGCAGCCTTAAATTGGATGAGTGTACAGACCCGCTAATGCTGCTGAGAGCTGACAAAATATTGTTAGCCATATTAGAGATCCCCATTCTTTGACTCCAGTGCTCAGCTAATCTAACACAATCATCCTCCTTGTAGGTATTAAAGCTTTTGTACCCGATACTAATCAGTGATTTATCATTTACCACATATAAGCAGTTCCATATGTCAGAATCCAAAACATTTGTAAGATTCAGACTGCGTATAAGATTTTCTCGTATCTGATAGTACTTAAACTGCATGCCTTCTGGAAGTTTATATAAAATCTTCAATCTTTCAAATGTCATAAACCCACTGTAATCATACAGATCCCCAAGAAATGTGATACCTGAACTAGACCATTGCTTACCCACCACATCATGAAAAATTTCTGGAAGGCCTCGATTATCCCACAGGGGAAGTTTAACATGATAGAACAGTTTGTGACATTTAGTCAGAAGTGCACGCCAGATGGTTACGCTGTCACGTGCGGTCTTAAGTTTGACCCTCTTATAGTAGTTTGGATCATTAGTTCTGAAAAGAAACATATTGAAATCTTCCCCTAGCATAAATTCATTAAAAAAAGATTATTCCTAGGGTTTATTAGAATGCAAAGACGACAGAGAAAGGCTGACCAAAAGCATAATTTGAATTCTGGAAAGTCCAGACCCCCCTGAATAAATGGAAGCATTAATAGATTGATTGCTCGGCGCGCTTTTTAATTAATTTAATTTAATTTAAAGTTTTGTAGAGCGCGTAGTCACCACGAGGGTATCCCAGCGCTAGAACCTTGTTACTCATGAGGGGGAGCGGATGGGTAAGAGACCGGTTTAGGGGAAGAGGAGAGTTTTGAGGGTTTTTCTGAACCGGAGTAGATCAGGCTCTGTTCTGAGGTTCAGAGGGAGTGCGTTCCACTTGAGTCCGGTGTTTACCGAGAAGCGGCGGCCCCCTATCCGGGCCTTTTTCACCTTGGGGATCGTGATAAGGTTTCCGTGCTCTGATCGGAGCGCTCTCGTGGGTCTGTAGGGGATGATCCAATTGTTTAGTATGGGGGGGCCGGTGTTATGGAGAGCCTTGTGGGCCAGGCAGAGGGCCTTGAAAGTGACCCTTTCTTTGATCGGGAGCCAGTGTAGCTTCCTAAGAGCGGGTTTGGCCGATGATCTGGCCGGGGTGCTTGTTAGGAGTCTGGCGGTGGCGTTTTGCGCCTTTTGCAGAGTTTGGAAGGTGGATTCCGGGGCGCCCAGGTAGATGGCGTTGCTATAATCCAGCCTGGATAGAATTAAGCCCCGGATCAGCATAAGGCGCGACTGGAAGGGTAGAAGAGGGATTACTTTCCTGCAGGATTTAAGTAACCCGTAGCAGGTTCCAGCCGTCTTTCTGGCCTGGGTCCGGAAGGTGAGGTCGGTCTCCAGCCACACACCGAGGCTCTTGACCTCCTTTTTGGGAGTGGGAGGTTCGCCCATGCAGGCGGGCCAGAAGTTGGAAGGGATGTTGATAGTTTTTTGTCCAAGGACCAGGATCTCTGTCTTGGAGCCGTTGAGCTTCAAGGCGGAGTCGCTCATCCACTGGTATACACTGGAAAGGCAGTCGTGGAGGTTGGAGGGCTCGAGTTTAGGGTGGGAGAGAGTGACCACCAGTTGTGTGTCGTCGGCGTAGCTGACGATAGTGACTCCGAAGGGTGAGACAAGTTCCTCCAGTGGGGCCATATAAACGTTAAATAACGTAGGGCTCAGGGAAGAGCCCTGTGGCACACCGCACTGGAGGGGGATGGAAGAGGAGCGGCTTTCGCCTTCCCATACTTGATAAGAGCGTCGGGAGAGAAAGGACGAGAGCCACTTCAGGGCTTTGCCCTTAACCCCAGCAGACCCGAGGCGGTGGATTAGAACCTGGTGGCTGACCGTATCAAAGGCCGCACTCAGGTCTAGGAGGACCACTGCCACTGATCCTCCTGAGTCGATGATTTCCCTGGTTCTTTCCACTGCCACAAGGAGTGCAGTGTCTGTGCCTTGGCCAGGTCTGAAGCCAGTCTGCGAGTCGTTGAGAAGATGGTTTGACTCGAGGTATTGTGACAACTTTTTGTTAACTAATTTTTCGGCGACTTTGCCTATCCAGGGGAGAAGTGAAATGGGTCTGTAGTTGGAGAGGTCAGTAGGGTCAAGCGACGGTTTCTTGAGAAGCGCTTTGACTACGGCTTCCTTCCAGGTGGAAGGGACCACTCCTTGTTCCAGTGAGATATTGATCAGGGCAGTCAGTTGAGGGACTATAGTCTGCACGATAATTTTTGCGAAACGTATGGGGACCGGGTCGCTAGGGGCTCCGCTCTTGGTTGAGGTGAATGTAATTCTTACTTCTTCTTCTGAAACTGGGCCGAACGACTCTAGAAAGGGTTTGTCTACGGGAGGCGTCTGCTCCTTGGCTCTTTCTGAGATGTTGGAGTTGGCAGGTGGGAGGGAGGAAAGTATTTTTTTTATTTTTTCATCGAAGAAGGATGCCAACATGGCACATTTTTTCTCGGCTTCTTTGGGGTCCATGGGTTTCTGGGGGGGGGCAGGGACACGGAGGAGTTCTTTAAAAATGGAGAAGGTCTCCTTGGATGAACAGGCAGAGTTTTTTATCTTTTCCTCGAAATAAGTCCTTTTAGCGTCATGTAGGGCTTGTTTGTAAGCTTTCATGGAGCAGAGGTAGACGCCTTTCTCTTCAGCTGATTTGTATTTTCTCCATCGGCGTTCTGTCTTTTTGCATTGTTTTTTGAGAGAGGCAAGGGCGGGTGTGTACCAGGGGGAGGGACTAATTCTTTTCATGTGTTTAAGCGAGGTAGTCAGTGGAATGGAGCTATCTAGGGGTTGAACTAGCCAATCCATGAATTCTCTGTCCGCGGTATTAGGGTCCGTGGACAAAGGGGGGATGGTATTGCGTAGTTTGGCTTCCCATACCTCTGGGACTAATTTATGCCATCGTCTGATTTGTACCCTGGTTTTATGAGAAGGCCCTGGTGATGTGTCGAGTGACCATTGCATGGGTATCAGCATGTGGTCTGTCCAGGGCAGGGGGGTGGGGTCCTGGGCGTACAGGTTCGCAATGTTAGAGAAAATGGGGTCTAGGAGTTGACCCTTCTCGTGGGTGGCTTTAGGATTTTGCAGGAGGAGGTCAGCTGTGGTGAGATCTGCAAGCAGGTTTGCTGCGGTATTATTCGTGGGGTCCAAAAAATGAATATTAAAGTCCCCTAATAGGAGGAAATTAGAGACCGAGATGGACTTGAGTAAGATATGGTCCATCAGAGTGCTGGTAAATTCCCCTAGGGATCCTGGGGGTCGGTACACAAGTAATCCGGAAAGGGAGGTGGAAGGAGAGATCTGGATAGTGAAGTAGCAGTTCTCACAATCTTTAACAGATCCGGTCTCGATTCTGCATTTGAGGTGATCTTTGAAAAGTATGGCTAGGCCTCCGCCTCTACCGATTGGCCTATTTAGGCAGCATATTTGGTAGCCGGGGGGAGTTGCATTGGCCACATCGAAGTCGTTGTGCGGGGTTAGCCAAGTTTCTGTCAAAAATAGCAGATCTAGCCGCGAGTCCTGGACAAGGATGTTGATTTCATGGGCATGCTTTACCAAGGATCTGCAATTCAGAAGACCGAGCCGGAGACCTGGGTGGCGTTCCGTTTCCTCGGGGTTATTACAGAGGGTGCATCCTACATAGGGTGTGTCCTCCTTGTGGATGTATTTGCACTGGGGGTGTTTTCCCCGGTTCCAGGCAAGCAATGAGTCTCTGGGGTATGAGATGCCATTTTGCCGATTGGGCATAGTGGCTGGGCCTAAGGCCGTCTTAGCCCGGACGGGCCCAGACGGGCTTGCCTTTGGCGCGCCTTCGGCGCGCTGACGGCGCGCCCGCTGCGCCCGTCCGCTGCGCGTCCGGTAATTGCACATGGTTTTATAGGGGGAAAGAGGCGGGTGGGCGTGGCCTCTGGGTGGGCGTGGCCTGTTTACCTCGCCGTCAATGGCGTCTTAATAGTTAAGGAGCCGGTTCCTACGTTGCAGCGAAGGGTCGCTGTTCGGCGCTTCTGTCGCCTGCTTAGTGCTGGTAAGGGTGAGTGAAGTATTTTTAAAAAACACAGATATTACACGCAGTGAGAATTCACGAAAACAAGTTTTAAAAATGCAAGATGTCTCCCGGCTTCCGCCTCAGGAGAATTACAGGTTCTGCTTAGGGGCGCTGAAGGCAGCGTTTTTATACAGTCGAGGGCGGGTGGGCGTGGCCTCTGGGTGGGCGTGGCCTGTTTACCTCGCCGTCAATGGCGTCTTAATAGTTAAGGAGCCGGTTCCTACGTTGCAGCGAAGGGTCGCTGTTCGGCGCTTCTGTCGCCTGCTTAGTGCTGGTAAGGGTGAGTGAAGTATTTTTAAAAAACACAGATATTACACGCAGTGAGAATTCACGAAAACAAGTTTTAAAAATGCAAGATGTCTCCCGGCTTCCGCCTCAGGAGAATTACAGGTTCTGCTTAGGGGCGCTGAAGGCAGCGTTTTTATACAGTCGAGGGCGGGTGGGCGTGGCCTCTGGGTGGGCGTGGCCTGTTTACCTCGCCGTCAATGGCGTCTTAATAGTTAAGGAGCCGGTTCCTACGTTGCAGCGAAGGGTCGCTGTTCGGCGCTTCTGTCGCCTGCTTAGTGCTGGTAAGGGTGAGTGAAGTATTTTTAAAAAACACAGATATTACACGCAGTGAGAATTCACGAAAACAAGTTTTAAAAATGCAAGATGTCTCCCGGCTTCCGCCTAAGGAGAATTACAGGTAATAATAGCCCCAGATAAAGCTGCTAAAAATCCCATCTAGATGCTTAAAGAAGGAGTTATTCACTCGTAGAGGGAGGGATTGGAACAAGTAAAGACATTTGGGCAAAATCTTAATTTTTATTAAATGTATCCGCCCACTAATACCCATAGGTACCTTGTGCCACTTTTTTAGTGATTCATCTGTTTCTTTCAGCAATGCCTCGTAATTTAAAGCAACTATCTTATCTATTTTAGCAGAAACTCTAACCTCTAAATAAGTATCAACACTACAAACTCCCTGTACTGAAGCCGGAGGTTTATAATTCATCAATATTTGAGTTTTGTTAGTATTTAGTCTGTAGCCAGAGATAGCCCCAAATCTCCTTGCCTCCTGAACTATCCCCTTCATTGCTTCCCCGACGTCTGTTGAGTATATTGCATATACAGTGATTTTGAGAGAGTTTGTCCCAATTATAAAAGGGCTTATTTGAGGTTGATTTTGCAAGGCTAGAAGAAATGGCTCCATAGAAAGTGCAAATAATAAAGGTGATAAAGGGCACCCTTGACGAGTGCCACAAGAGATTAAAAAAAAGGAGGATTGCAATCCAGCATATATGATTTTGACACTAGGATGGTCGAATAGAGATTGTACCCAATGTAAAAACTGGCCTTTGAAACCGAATGCTGATAGCGTAGCCCAGAGAAAGTCCCATCCCACTCGGTCAAAAGCTTTTTTAGCATCTAATAATATCATACCGAGTGGGGTTGACTTATTCCTGGCAACATCAAATGCTGTCACAGCCATGTTTACATGGGCCGTGATATCCCTTCCTAAGATGAACCCATGTTGCAGAGGGGACACCAAGACAGACATTATCGGGACAAGACGGGTCGCCAAGATTTTAGCAAATATTTTTGCGTTAGTGTTTATGAGTGTTATTGGTCGATATGACCCACATTCTTCCGCTGTTTTTTAAAAAAAAGAAAACAATCTGTGTAATGTTCCATGAACCAGGGGCCTTTCCTCCTGCTCCGATGATTCTAACTACCTGGCTGAAGAGTGGAAGTAGCTCATCCATACATGTCTTATATAATTCCAGGAGTATAGAGTCTTCTCCTGATGCTTTACTCAACGGCAATGCAGTACTTGCAAGTTTAATTTCTGCCATCGTAATTTCCCCTATTAGTGAATCAGATATTTTATCTCCATACGTTTCAGTGGGCTACTTTGCAAGTATCTATGTATAACACCCAGTTCAGGCTAGTTCTTTGGGGTGTAAAGTTCTCAATTGAAGTTGGAAAATTGCTCTAATACCTGATTTGGGTGATCATAGACCGAGTTGTTAGGCCCCTTAATTAACTTTATAAGACTTTTAGCCTTATCATCTGCTACCTTATATGCCTGGATCTTCCCTATTTTTTCCCCGCTCTCATATTGGGATAAACAATATTTATTTAATTTAGCGACACTCTTTTCTCTAAATGTGTTTTTTAGAGCAGACTTTAGGTCGATCAAGGTGTATCCCAAATACTCTATGCTTGTTGAACCCTGGAGTAGCGCCTCAGCCATTTCAATCTCTACTGGGAGTATATTTGCGACCGTTTTTTCTGTTTCCTTCTTACGTTCGTCATTCCGTCTCCAGATAAAATGATGGGAAAACCCCCTGATACTAGCCTTACAAGTATCCCATACCACAGTGGGTGAAGCTGAGTCAATGTTTATTTCCATGAATTTCTTCAGATGTTCCTTAAGCTGCATTAAAAAGTCCGCATCAGAAAATAGATACCTGGGAAACGAGAAGAGCCGAGGTCTCTTCCTCTCCGCTAATATTTTAAAAGAGAGGAGAATGGGGTTGTGGTCAGAAATAACACTTGTGCAAATCTCCATAATACTTGATTCTACGATTTTGTCTGATACCCAGGCCATATCTATACGTGAGCATAGTTTATGTGCGGCCGAATAGTAAGTATAGCCTGCTACATTTGGGTGTAAGACCCGCCAAGCATTCCTTACAGCATGTATTCAGCCCATTTCCCTGATTGCGGCCCGTGTCTTACACATCCTCTGAAAGGACCTTCGCCTGGTAGTGTTAATATCATAACTCATGATGCAATTAAAATCCCCCAATACCACCCGTTCACCTTCCCAACTCAGCAACTCTATGTTTACCCGGTCATGAACTGAGGAGTTGTCTATATTTGGACCATATACTTCACAAAAGGTATATTTACAGCCTTCTATTCCTATTTGTGCTATGCAAAACACAGATATATCCTCAGCTTGGGTCGACAGTAAATAGAGTCCTTAGTAAGGTTGAGACGGTCTTCTTTTCTTCACAGCACTTCTTCATAAAGAATCCTAGCCGTCAACATGTGTTTTGTCTTTAGTGGAATAAGCCACAGACATCCTCAGGGCTAGAGTATCATAATACATACAATCAAAGAGCAAATCAATAGACAACAGACCAAATATCAAACACAGACAAAATAAGTCAGTGCATCAAATCAGGGTCTAGTGGTTAAAGAGAATTATATTCTTCTAGAAAAGGCAAAGCACTAAACCAACAAGTGCTTTGCCAATTTCGTGAAATGCAAAAGACAGGAGTGCTCCTTGTGAGTTACAGTCTAATGCATGCACAGCTATGGGATATATTATGTCCCTGTTCTTCTGCAATTGCGGTGTGCTCTGTAACTTCAGGGCTCTGAAGAACAGGGACATAAAATATCCCATAGCTGTACATGCGTTAGAATGTAACTCACAAGGAGCACACCTGTCTTTTGCATTTCACAGAATATAAACTGTTTTTCCGGATGTAAGAGTTAGAAACAATGAATTAAAACTAAGACAGAAGGAAGCCCGTTGGATAATGCAAGTACATGCAGTAGAGAGAGGCCTAAATATTGATAATGAACTAAAGTACTTCCTTGGGAGCTAGGTAATCGATGTCTGGATCCACCTCTTTTTTAAGCTTAGATTATCCGTCTCAGACCGCCATATTCTCATTAATGCATTGGTATCTATATGGAACACTGGTGGTTGGGACTGTCAACCATGAGGCAGATTATAACAACTATAGCAGCTGCATGAGTTGACTTATATTTACATTTTAATATTTGAATGGTTTTTGGACTATTAGGACTTTTGATATTATTCTGCATTATAAAAAGGACCATTTTGATGTCTAAAGATGACCCTTTTGTGAATTCTCGACTTGCTCCTGTTTCAATTACTGTTCTTGCACACTAGAGTTCATGAATTTTCCCTCTCCTTCTAATTTGAATCCTGTTCAATTTTGTATTTTGTCCATATAGGCAGCAGTATTCATGTCCACTCACATTGGACCTCATAATATGTGCCTCAATTTTTACTGTAATATTCTTAAAAGATGCCTTGATTATGCCTGTGATTACAGATATACTTGTTTTGGGCATTTAAATATTCATTTCATATGTCTTTAATTTTGAAACTAATGATCTGCTGTTGTGTTAATAATGTCGCTTCTAAATGATTATTCATTATAGATTGATTAGTGATTTTTAATGTTCAAGTGGTGTCATTTAATATTGTTATGATAGAAAATATTCCAAATAGATGAAAGAAATCAAATCTGAAAGACGTCAAAACATTATAGAACCTTGAAATGTAAGGAAACAGTAATTGCTGAATCTAGAAATAAATGCCAGTCTTCCATAAGACAAATAACCATCCAAATGTATGGTAATGAGAGCCTATGTTTCCAGTAAACATATAATTTAAAAATGTCTTACAAGGCTGACCCAGCCAGGATTATATATCTTATTCAGCAGGCCAGCCACATTTCACAAGGCCACACTTATGAGCTGAGTATTTAGAGTTGACAAATCAGGATGTGCTGTACCTACATTCTCAATGGGCGAAGAATTTGCCTGAGTGCTAATGTCTGAAGCTGTCAAATCAGGTATTTGGCAAAATGTACCACTGGGGCAATAGATGGAAAAATGCCATCAGTATACATATAAATTAAGCCCGATTTCTGTCTTGGGGCATCAGCTGCTTGTGTTACTCTAAAACAAGTGTAGTCAAGATTAGAGATTTTTGATGGCACCTGAGATACAATAAGAGCCCCCTGTGTGGCATCAGTCTACCTGCTCCAGGGTGACAATGGTTGCAAATCTGTTATAGGTGTGGACATTAAATGGATCCCTGACTGGGTTGTTTTGGGGGGTATTACAAGAAGATGTATAATTTGTGGCTTGTAAAAAACCCAAAGATGTAGGCCCTGATGGTTTGCATGACAGTTGTCTGTAGAGCGTAGATAGGCCACAAACCGGGAGGTCTTTAAAGTTGATAACAATGCAATCCCCTTCCCCTGTTTTCAGACCATTCCCAACCCAATGTGCTCGACACACAGCTAAGATTTCATTATAAAGATTTCAATAATTCTCCAGGCAGTTCGCCATTCAGTGGTTTAATTTTAATTTGCCATTGAGGGCAATATTCCTTTTGTTGTGGGCATAAAGCCTGAAAACATTTGAGAATAATCACCAGAGGCATTGCTTCTGGTGGAGTTGGAGTGAATCTCAGTGGCCACTAGGTCCCGCATAATCATAGATCAGGGTTGGAAGGAGGGCCATTATTAAGGATTGGGCGTGTCACGTGGGTCACAGAAGAAGAGGAATCTAGTGAAGCATTGTTGCAAATTCAATGATTGCAGTTCCGCGTATGGGCGGGTCGGGTATCCCAGTCCTCCTGTACGCGGACAATGCCGTCCTACTTGCACGTACAGGCATGGGGCTGCAGAGATTGTTAGATCACTTTGGTACTTTTATGGAAGCCCTGGACTTAAAAATTAATACCTCAAAATCCCATGTAATGGTGACCAGAACACGCAAAAAGAACATGAAGGTTAACACCTTCACATGTAACAGTACAGAAATTTCAAGAGTGGCATTTTTCTGTTACTTGAGAGTTGTATTTGATGAGAGGGGGAACAGTTGAAGCATAAGAGCAACGTGGTTGCAAGATCTACCACAGCTCTCTTGAACTTCTCAAAGAGACTGGGAACAAGACCCATGGAGGCTATGATTAGGATCTATAAGTCAAAGTGTATGGCAATTGCCTCATACGGGTCTGACATCTGGGGCTATGGCCATCACCCGGGATCCAAATCGTAGAAAATAAGTTTATCAGATCATTTTTGTCACTCCCACAATCACCCCCCACATTTTCTATTCACTGTGAAGTGGGTTTGGGGTATGTCTCTGACCATCTGAAAATGGCCCCGTTGTTACAATGGGTTAAAACCTGGTTGAACGAGGAGATTACGTTAAACCACCTGATACTCAAGGACTGTGTGGCCCTAGACAAAGCGGATAGAATACCCTGGCTTTCGTATGTTAGAGCGGCATGCGGTATGCTAGGGCGTCCGGAAATGTATCTATCACCACAGGGCCTAAGGAATGAGGATGTAGGGTGGATCAAGCACAACTTTTGCAATCTGTTGTAGTTAGAGAGGGAGGAGGTTGAACTTAGGACACCCACAGTGAGATCAATTTATGGTCTGGCAATCTCCCCAGTTATGGAACCGTACCTGAAGTATGTGACCAAGCCCTACCATCGCTTCCTTCTGGTTAGATTCAGGTTTAATCTTACTCACCTTACGTTGGGCATTTATCCTAAATGGGGGACTCCAGAAGACACTCCACCATGTACCTGTGATAGTTTTTCCTCACAGGACACGCTCCAATCTAGTGATGTTCTGTGAGCATTACTCGGTGGCCCATAAAAATGTTTTAAATCCAATCCTGAGGAAATTAAAATTTGTTCAGGTGAGGCCTGCCCTCCTACACCTACAAATGCTTGATTCTGTCCAGGTCATCTACAGTGTAGCCAGTTTTTTGGTGGTGGCAGCATGCTTAAATAAAAGGAGACTCCCCTAGCTGAATGCATTTTTAGGGTGCAATCGCCTTAAACCAAACCTATTTATTTAATAATGCACTGTGGACGGTTTTAAATTGCGGTTGGTTGGTTTATGGATTTATGATACCCGTTTCATTCTGTTTTTGTATCAAAGACTTTCATTATTTTAATACTTGTACATATTGAATTGTAATCATGTGCATACTCTTTTATAATTTTAACATGTGTAATAATGAATTTTTGCACTGCTTTTATGGTTTTTATTAACCGAAATAAAGAAATGTTGATCTTGAATCTTGATCAATGATTGCAGTTCAGTCTCTGAACAGTTGTAAACACGGAGGTGGGTGTTAGAGGCCCATCCCTCTGGTGCGATCACAGCATGGGAGAAATACCTGCCATATGCCTGTTCACCACAAGCAATGGTTCATACTCTGATCATACTTCAACTTTTTGGCAACTTAAAAAAGTGATAATTTGATTCTTTTAAGCAAGGTACAACCTGGATCAATTTAGGAGCCCCTTCTAAGACCACAACAAGATTTTTCAAATCCTTGCATAGTATAAGTTTAAAATGTGAAGCAACATCAGAGTCATAAATCATCAGTATAGCCTTTGCTAAACGATTGGGCTGTAAGCCATTACCAGCCCTTATGAAAATCTATAAAGCGAAATGTATGCCCATGGTGTTGTACGGGTGTGAGGTATGGGGTTATACTGAAGTAAATGAGATCCAAGTTGTAGAAAATGTCTTTTGCAGAAAAGTGTTGTCGCTCCCCCAACCTGTAGCTACTTTTAATGTACATGAAGACTTGGGGGTTGGCTATATTGCGGATCAGATTGCTGTGGCACCGATACTAGGGTGGCTAAGAATTTGGGCACAGCAAGCTCCCAATTTAAATCAATTAATTATTCAAGATTGTTTATCCTTAGATAAGGCCCTTGCTATACCTTGGATCCGTTATATCAAAAACGAAATGGAATCAATAGGTAGCCCTGATCTTTTTACTAACCCTAGGGCCTTACGCAAATCTGCAATCAAGGCAGTAAAAACCCAGTTACTGATTAGGCGAAGGCTACAGAGGGAAGAAAATGAATTGGTAAAACTATCATTCAGAAATGTTGTCATGCTAAGTACAGGGAGAGACATCCAGCTGTACTTAACTTCTATTAACAAGCCATACCATCTGTTTGTGTTATTAAGGTTTAAGCATAACATGCTAACATGGTTGTTATCTTTCCCTAGGGGCTATGCTAAAAGTGGGACGTTGGGGCCGTGCCCATGTGATAATAATTCTGAGCAAAATATGCTCCACATGATCTTTTTTTGTAAATTTTATGTATTGCAACGTAAGAAATGTATCTTGCCTTTCTTAAGAGGTTGTAATTTTGAGCAGGTTAGACCTGCCATGGTCTACTTACAAATGCTCGGGTCCCCTGTGGTGTGTTTTGGGGAGGCGAGTTACATTACAGGGGCTATTAGATGCCAAAACAAATTATTGCCACCTTAATTGCCTTTTCCCTCGCCTTTTCTTATGTTGTTATCTGCAGCACGATAGAAATTCTCCGCTGTGACGTTTAATTGGATGAATTTTGGAATTCTTAAAATAATGTTCTGTACTGGGTGATAACCTTTTTATCCTATATCCAATTGTATAGCACTTTTTAAATTTTAATGTATATAGCTGTGTTAATTGTGGTAGGAAAATATGTTCAACTGTGGGATGAAATATTGTGTTGTGCTTTGATGGTTTTAAACTTTTGACCGAATAAAGGAAATCCTTGACCTGACTTTAATAAGTTCACATCAGTATAGTGTTGCACTTAGGTGAATTTGTTGAGGCCTTTTGCCTCGTTGAGTGATAACTTGCAGTGTCCTTTTTTTCTTTTCGATAGGAGGAGACCCCAGTAACTTATTTGAGAGTTATTGAGCAATATTCACTTTAATAGAGAGCAAGGCCTGAGAAACAAATGGATTTGAATTGGCATTGTGAAATGTATCAGATATACTCACTTTATTACTTGGTGACATACACTCAGCAAATGGGTTATCCGTAGTCAAAACAATATAAGTCAACAGTATTTGAAAAAGTGCGTGTTGCATTGCCCCCAGCCTCTCTTCAACGCACTCAATCTTTATTTCTGAGCTGATGGCAACAATAGCACTAGTCAGAAAGTTTGTGATATAGGAAGAAGCTGGGTGCTTCTTACTAGGACTGGTTAAATACATGGGGCCCTATTTATGAAGGCCTTGCACCGCCGGTGCGCCACTTTTAAAATGGGAAAAAGTGACGCAACGGCGGCGCAAGGCCTTCATAAATAAGGCCCATGGCTTCTCTGTTCCCCATAAAAATAAATCGCTATGTGCATTGAACTGGGGGGGAAAATGAAATCCTGCAACCAAAAGGGTTAGGCAGCTCAGCCTACTCCAGGCTATGATGGGCGCAGACAGGTAAGCTGCAGGAGTCAGAAAGTGCTTTTAAGCTTAGAAACAGTGAACAAGAGGAGGATACCACCACCTCCAACCCTCTCTCCAGGTGCACTAAGGTTTTATGGGACAGGTAGTCCCCAGTTCTGCAAAAATCCAGTATGAAGAAGTGCCCGTTGTTTTAGGAGTCAAATAGTGTTTCAGGGGCATAGGTTCACGGGGGGGGGGGGGGGGGGGGGGTTGGGTGTATATAGGTTTTAGGTAAATAGTTGGGCACAGGGGCTTTCAGTCACGTATGGTGAAGTGTCGGTCAGATTTCACCAGGAGTTTTCACATTCAGACAAAAACGCACAACCACTCTCTCCCTTTATTTGTTTTGAAAGCTTTCAAAAATGTTGGTAAGTTTATAAAATACTGTGTTTTCCCTCACTTAGTACCCCTACTAATCTGCATTCCTCTCTCTTTCCAGTGCCCTTTAAGCACCTCTTATGCACCCTGCCCCTGTATAATATATCTTTACATTATGTGGCAGCGTGACTGTTGGAAAATCTGAAGCTGACAGACCCACAAGCTACGTCCCTGAGTGCAGCAAACTGCAGGAGGAGAACCACTCTTCCTTCACCCTCTCTCTACAAGTGTTCTCTGGTTTTATGAGAGAGGTATTCCCCAGCACTGCAACAGTCTGATGTGAAGAGGCACCCTGCTCGGTGGGAATCAGAGAGAGATTTTAAGTAAAATGGAAAGAACAAAAGCGAGTAGTGGCCCTCCATATCCACCCCCTCTCCCTAGGTGCACTGAAGGGTTGTATGACGATCCGTCGATGTCAATGTCAACGCGGCACTTCAAATCGTGGGCATTACATCGCATCGGCCGTCTCACCGGCCATTGTGTAATCGCAAATAGTTGCGCCGCAAATGCGGCAATTTAATTGGATCGCATGCCACATCGCCGATTTAACATCGCGCGACATGACAACGCGAGGTTTGAGGCCACACAGTAAAAAACTGTATCAAGTGCGCTCATTGGTAATTCCATACTATGAAGGGAAAAGGGGGACTTACATTTATAGTCCGATGCAAGTTATGTAGGAGCCTGTTAGCCGTTATCGGAGGAAATGTAATTCTCTGAAGGGCGGCAGCACTGGATCGTTAATCGGTCATGCTAAAATTGATGCAATGTTAAAACCCGATTATTTAAAGGGTAACAGAGAGCCTCATGGTTTGCTGGGTTTCATTTCAAAACAAACAGACTTACTTGAATCTGGAGATCATGGACGCTTGTGGCGGGGCTTCGTCTCGCTTCAACAAGACAGTTCACTTCCGAACTGAAAATGAAACAATATTACTTGCCGTTTTAATGAAGGGAAACAAAGGGCCGGTTAGATGGCAATGCCTAGTTAGATAACTAAACACCCTTACATAAATCGGGTACTCGTGAACGAATGTGGCGGGCCTTGTTCTCACTTTAATAACACAGTTAAATTATGGGTATCAGGTGTTTAAGTACCGGTAACCCAACTTGTTGCATTCTGGGAGACAGAGTCCTCAAGGGAAGCAGCTAGTTGTGGATTAGGTCTGTGTTAGAAAAACATCTTACTTTCTCCCCGTTTCTGACATTTAGCTTAACCTGTCGGTGACACTATTGAATCTTGCAAGCATATAAGCTTTTGGGTGTTGGTTAATGACAGATAGACGGTCCATTTGAATTCTCGTTCATCATGTTTTTGTTCAATGAAGTGATTCACCATGGGAGCAGTCACCACTTTGTTTTTTATCCTTGAGCGGTGTTGTACAATTCATTGTCTGATCTCCTTATTGATCTTCCCAATGTAAATGTTTGGGCATGGACAAATAATTGCATATATCATGTTTTTCGTTTTGCACCCATGCATCCATCCACCCATCCATACCCATCCATGCATCCATTCATACACCCATCCATGCATCCATCCATCCACCCATCCATGCATCCATCCATCCACCCATCCATGCATCCATCCATCCACCCATCCATACATCCATCCATACACCCATCCATGCACACCCATACATCTACCCATCCATGCATCCATCCATACACCCTTCCATGCACACCCATCCATCCATCCACACATCCATGCATCCACCCATTCACCCAGCCATGCATCAATCCCTCCACCAGGCCACTCCGTTGTTTTCACTGCGTGACTTCTGTTTGCCACCAAGTGACCCGTACAATATCCGTGCATACCGTGACTTCTATGTTTCCCACCAACTGAAATCCGTTGTTTATTTTAAATCCGTTGTTTATTTTTTCATGTAGCTCACATATTTTTCCCAACATATCCGTGTATATTTATTTCATGTAGCCCACATATCTTTTCCCCACATATCTGTACATAATCCCACATATCCGAACTTTAAAACAACTTTGCATGCATGCAATATATTTAACAAGCGCACCTTAACGTCGCATGCGTTGCAATTGCATGCGATGTTAATGGCCGCGCGTCGTCGTCGCATGAGCACTAAAATCATGAGTGTCACAATGTTTTGACACCGATGTGTTTGGTGGTTCCACGATCCGTCGATGTTAATGTCTTCGCGGCACTTCAAATCGTGGGCATTACATCGCATCGGCCGTCTCACCGGCCATTATGTCATCGCAAGATGTTGCGCCGCATCGCGAGTCACATCGCCGATTTAACATCGCGCAACATGACAACTCGACATTTGAGGCCACACAGTAAAAAACTGTATCAAGTGCGCTCATTGGTAATTCTATAATATGAAGGGAAAAGGGGGACTTACATTTATTGTCCAATGCAAGTTATGTAGGAGCCTGTTAGCCGTTATCGGAGGAAATGTAATTCTCTGAAGGGCGGCAGCACTGGATCGTTAATCGGTCATGCTAAAATTGATGCAATGTTAAAACCCGATTATTTAAAGGGAAACAGAGAGCCTCATGGTTTGCTGGGTTTCGTTTCAAAACAAACAGACTTACTTGAATCTGGAGATCATGGACACTTGTGGCGGGGCTTCGTCTCGCTTCAACAAGACAGTTCACTTCCGAACTGAAAATGAAACAATATTACATGCCGTTTTAATGAAGGGAAACAAAGGGCCTGTTAAATGGCAATCTTCAGTAACACAACTTGCGAGCTACAACACAACTGTTTGCATGCAGCATTTGTAGGGAGACAGCTACAGACTTTGATTCCCGGCTACACCGCACTACGCACCGCACTACGCTGCACAATTCCTCGACGTCCTTACGTCCAACGGGATCGGAGTTTTTTGTCCGGGCCGGATCGGATCGCAGACGCGGACGCGGTAGCTGTAATCAGCAGTAATTGGCGGCGGTAAAATCTAAAAAAAAGAAAGAAGTTAAAAACGCAAAAGGGCCGCGGTACCCTGCAGTCAGTAGCGCAGGGGTGCAGGTGACGGAAGCAGGAAGCTGGACCCTGCTGGACCCCGCTACGGTAACAGAAGTCAGATAGCGTGCAGTTGGCGGTGTGTATCGTGTAGCTGTGGAACTGAGGTAAGTGTATTCACAGTGTGGGGTTAATTGACGGAGACACCACTGATTGAACTTGTGGGGGGTACAAAAGGAGCACTAAAGGAGTAGTAAAGGAGTACGGTAGGAGTTGACGCCTATGCGAGATTAAGGACGTGTATAAGCTGGGTAGGGCACTGAAGGTGATGGCCCCCAGGAGAACAAGAGCTGGGAAGGGCATACAAAAAAAAGAAACAAAACCCAGATCACAGCATAACGGAAGAAGAGGCTATGGAGGATTTTATGAAAGAAAGGGGCAATGTGTTGGCCAGAGGTGGGACAAAAGGTACATATAGCAAGATACATGCAAATAAAACCCCCCCACTGAAGGAATAAATACCCCAGGATACTATTCAGCAGCAGTCCTGCCCAAGGAGAACAAAGGGCAGCTCTTCAGCTATAAAATCAATTAAAGACTTTGTGGGGACATATTATAAAGGAAAGAGCTTGAAGGATGGGGAATTAAGTGCGGATACGGATCTCCCAGCCTCAGCAAGAACGGCATGTGCAATTTCTGACAACTTAGTAAGTCTAGGACACGATTCACAGGTGCTGTTTGATCTTAACCTTTCCGGAGCATCGCTGGACCCAAGACTATCCTCATCCCCAAAACGTTTGCCAAGACTATATTCCTCGCCTAATGCCTCGCCAAGTGTTCACGAGATAGGGAGGGAGGCAGAGGAAAGGGGGTTAGAGGAGGAGGAGCTTCCTAGAATTTTTCGCCCTACAAAAGAACATCTGGATGAGAGGGTGAAGGATGGAGCGGAAACCCATCAGGAAAAAACATTAGATTCCACCAGCCCATCAGTGTCCAATCTAGAGGTTACGGGGACTTTTAGTGTTTCAATGTTGGATGCGATGATGATACTACAAAATACTTTGCAAGGTTTACTCGAGGTAGCAGTATTAAATAATGTAGCCATAAAGGCTCAAAGGGTTCAGTTTAATACTATGATAGGGGAGCTAAAACAAATGAATGATGTCATTCCCTCTATGATTAGGCCGGTTGGAGAGGATCTTCGAGAGGGGGGAAGTCAGCCGCCTAATATACCAGTAGAGAATCCTGAACCTAACGTGTATGTCTCGAGATACCCAATGATAATAAAAAAGGGAGTGAGAGGAGGGGCTTCAAATTATGCATCCCTCGACCATGAGTGTGGGAGGGTAAGAGAAAATTTAGAAAGACCCAACTTTCTACTCAGTAGAGGCCAATAAATGGAGCTTGTGAGAAGGAACGAGTGGGTGAAAAAGAGTTAGTAAGGTCGGCCCAGTTAATGGAAAATAAGCGAGGTAAAGGAACTGCCTCCGATGTGCCCGAAGTGGTAGGCAAAAGTAAAAAATTCAACTGAAATCCTAAGAACAAGAGAGACCCTGGTAAGGATAGTGTTTCACCAGACCAGGGAATAATGACTAAGAAGAAGGTAATGAGATCGCAAGCTGTCAAAATCATTAGCTCTAACAAAGGGCAGGTTGAGATTGGTACGACCCACAAAAGAAACATAAGCAATAGGGACCAATCAAGGATTCCCAGAAAGCAAGAGGTAAAAAGTGACTCAGGCTTGTGGTTATTTTTTGAGCCGAGTGACTGGGGAATTGGGGAAGAAGGTGAGGAAACTAAACCCACTAAATAGATCCCAACTGCTAATTATAAAAGTGTATGTAGCATCAGCTCAGCGGACCTTAAAGAAGTGGGGTTTTCTGTAAATAAAAAGGGGACCGAAGTCACTAAGATTCTGCAGTACTCCGAATTGGTAAAGTCTGCATTAATTAGAGCGGAACCTGAGTTACATAAAGAATGTATCAGACTAGTTAAAAAGTTAGAAATGCAAGGATCAACTACACAGGAGAGACCATTCCTATTAAACCATGCTCGCCTGGTACAAAGGCAAGTCAGAATGATGGGTGCCTGCTGGGAAGAAAAGGATAATATAGAAATCACGATAAGAAAGAGGGACGAGGAGTCAGATGAAGAAGCAATATTAGCTGGAAATAGATATAGAGCCTTGGCACTACCCGATTACAATATAAACAGGAACCTAAATAAAATTGACTAGGTATCTGGGTCATTGCACAGCCTAACAGCGTTATCATGGAATGTATATGGGTTTAAAAGAATAAAAAATCAGGCAAACTTTAAAAAGATCATTGATAGCTGTGGAATTGTGTGCCTGCAAGATACCTGGCTGTGTGACAATACCCAAATAAGTGTAGGGTTTGTTCAGCTGACAAAGGTAGCGGTAAGAAGACACTTTGGTAGGCCTTCAGGGGGCTAGCGACATTGGTATCGAGCAAAATTGCCAAGAAAGTGGTTCTGTTGAATGTAAAATGTAAATGGGTTATAGGATGTAGGGTGTTATTGCCGAACCCCGACCCTCGGTTTGATGGCATTATTATTGTAAATGTCTACATCCAAAAGGGGGAAGAGAGGACGTACAGGGAAGAGATGGAAAAACTAAATGAAGATCTGACAGCTATGATCGAGAACTATCCAAGAGATGTAATGATAGTACTGGGTGATTATAATCACAGGTTAAACCCTGCAAGGATTGATCAATGGTGTCGGGATCAACTGAATTACTATAAAATTGGGAATGCAATATTTCCAAGGGTGACAATGTCAGGACATGATTCAGCATTTGGTCAAATGTTGGGGGCTTTGGGGTTGATTTGTGCAAATGGTAGATTTGATGTAGATGGACCAGCAAAGCGAACCTTCAAGTCAGGCCAGCGACTCTGCCCAATTGACTATATTTATACACAAGCTTGGAATTTTGAGCTGATCAAAACATTTGAGGTGTTATATGAAGAAGGAAGTGATCACTACCCATTGAGGCTGGAAATATGTGAGCAAAAGAAAAAACAAAGTGAGACAGTGTTGCCGGTTCAAGTTGATTATCCCAGACGACTCATAACTAGGATTACGGAAGAATATCTGGAAAAATTGGTAGCTGTTCAACAGACGCTGCTGGAAGAAGACATCCCAAATGTATATGACAGCTCCTGGTTCGAGAACTAAATTAGAGTACTAGTGGAATGTCCGAGGGTAAAAATTAAAGAAAGAAACTCCAGAGGTGAGAGGGGAAGTACATTGTATAAGAAAGGGAGGGGATGGTTTGACATGGAATGTAGGAAGGCTAAAAGCCTAATCAGGCAATAGGAACGATGATTAAGAGTAAAATACAGTGTAGTACTGTGGTATAATCTCCAGAAGCAAAAGAGGCTCTATATAATGTTGGTGATGAACAAAAAACGATGTTTTAGAGAGAGCTGCTGGGATAAATTGCTGACCGCAATATAATCCAAAGATTTGAAAGGGTTTTGGAGATTGGTACAAGAAAGTTCAAATAAAGAAAGGGGTGCCCTGAAATGTGTGATTCCTGACAATGAGTGGGCAAAATACTTGGAGGAAATTTATGGGGCCTGGAATGAAATTGAAGGTGTAAACTCAATAGTATGGTGCGGAGTGAGTAAAGAAATGGAGGATAATTTTTCCGTAGAGAATGTCAGAAAAACTGTGTCTAACTTAAATTTGACACGGGCAGCTGGCCCTGACAATCTCCCTGCGGTGGTGATAAAAAAGAGGTCGGAGTGGTGGGCCCTTTTCGTTTCAAAAATGTTCCACGGGATACTTACCACAGGCCAAATCCCTGAAAATTGGAGAGACGCAATTATAAGGCCTATCCACAAAAAAGGTGATCTGAATTTTCCAAAAAATTATAGATTAATCAATTTGTTGGATATAGGCAAAAAAGTATTAGCCAAATTGATCCTAGAAAAACTAAAGGAGTGGTCAGAGATGAATCAAGTAGTACCTCCAGAACAAGGGGGGGTTTAAGGATGGCAATTTGACGGTCGACCACTGTTTTTCGCACTTTGGTCCATTGCTGGGAAATCCATGGAGCAGAATGGTAAGTTATGCTGTTGCTTCATGGATTTCCGTGCAGCTTTTGATTTAGTGGACCGTGAGATGCTGTGGGAGACACTGATTGGCAATGATATTCCCAGAGAATTGTGGAGCCTAATACAACTTTTGCATACAGCAAACTGGGCACAGATTTTTTTAGACACAGATGGGAGTATATCTAGAAAAATTGAGATTGGAAATGGGCTAAGACAAGGGTGTGTTTTGGCCCCTTAACTGTTTTCACTCTTTATAGCAGACCTACCCTCAATTTTAGGTAGAGCAAGGGGGCAAGCCCTAAGATAAATGGGGAACATATAGCATGTCACTTATATGCAGACGATCTGGTAATTTTCGACCAAACAGAGATCGGGTTACAGAGAAAGTTGAACAGTTTCTATGAGTATTGTAAATCGAAAAAGTTAGTAGTCAATATGGACAAAACAAAGATTCTATGTTTTGGGAGAAGGGAAATAAGATAAAGCTGGTACCTAGGTCCTGAGAAGCTGGAAACTGTAGAAGAATACAGGTATCTGGGTATGTGGTTCCAGAAAAACCTTAAATGGACAACCCACCTAGATGCATGTAAAACAAGGACAGCAGCATCAATAAATGGCCTGTAGAAATGTAATGGAAGTTACGGAGAAAAATCGGAAAGGCCGGTTCTAAAGGCATATCTAGCTATGGTGCCCCCACAATTTCTATATGAGGCAGATATACTGTTTTTGGGTGGTAAACATGGTTGGGACGTAGAGGAGGGAAAAGCTTTGAAAAATCTATTCTCGCTCCCTAAATGTTCAATGGTGCAAGCTGTAAGGTTAGAAACATGTGTAACTTCATGGAAGATAACAGTTTGTATTGGCTTAGTTAGATTCTGGTAGCGCTTGGGCACCGAGGAAGATCTAGAAATCTCGCAATATTGTATGAGGGAAGCCTTGACGAGTGAACGATCATGGGCTAAAGTGGTCGGAAATTCTCTCAGGATGGTTGGCAAACTGCTGAGCCTGGATGTAAGTCCCGTGACCCTCCAAATGGAAGTGACGAGGAAGGCTCTTAGGGAGGTAGGATACGAAGTATCCCGAGCCGAGGTCCAAGTTTACTTGGCGACGAAAAAGTCGATACAGTTTATGGCCCAGACCTGGCTAAAAAACACACATTTCCCTTATATTGATAGACTACCAAATAGATGGCTGAGGAGAGTAGTTCTAAGACTAAGAACTGGATTGAATCCTTACTATTGTAAAAGTAGAGTAAAATCGGAGATGATAGAAAGCATTGGAAATTGTAAGTGTATATTGGGAACTACATGCGATATGACGCATATTTTATTGAATTGTACAAAGCTTTTAGAACCACGAAAAGAGATCTTATGTCCCATTTTTAAAAAATACGGTGTACATAATAGACTTACTGCAAGCGTCCTCCTAACAGAAATAATGAATCTAGATATTACTTGTGCATTGGGGAGTTTTATGCAAAAAGGTAAACGAATTATGAATTGTGATTAGCTCAAGTCGTGTTTGATCCATTTTTTAATGAGTTATAAGTCATATACTGCTTTAAAGTTTTTATGTAACAATGAACTGTTTTTATATTGTTTTCTCTTTTTAAGGACAATGGTCCAAATAAACCTTGATTTTGAACTGAACTGAAAATCTATTTACAATTTATATTTTATTATACATATGTTTTTAACTCAAACAATGATTTTTTCCATTGGAGTGTGTTATCGCGCAACCTATAGTTGGGCATGTGTGGTGCTTCATTTACTTCAAGGATGGACTGGAACAAATGTACACCACGGTTGTTACGATGTGGACTGTGGTATAATTGGAATTGTATTTTCCTAAACAGCAACTGTCTTACTTTTATGTGGTTGTGTTTTTTAATTAGCATGTCCCCCTTTAAACACTTTTTTTTAAGTTTCCAACAACCTCACACATTTTATAAATATTCTCCATGTTCCCATCACACCACTCTGTAGATTTCAAATGTACTACTAAGGGCCATATGTATCAAGGAAATTCGCATTCGCAAACTCCGAAATTCACTGAATTGCTAAATAGTATGTATTAAGGAAAATGTGGTGCAAAACAAGGAATCGCAAAATTTGCGATTACTTATTTTGCAATTGCATTTAAGGAATCGCAAATTTTGCGATTCCCTAAATGCAATGTATGAAGCAAAAAAAATTCAAATTGTCCTTAAGGAATCTCAAATTACCACCAACTTTAAGTTGGTGGTAATTTGCGAATTCCTTGAAAAATGCGCATTTTTGCATTTTTCAAAATGCTTATTTCAGGGTGCAACAGGGTGTCCTTTGGACACCCTTGCACCCTTGAAATTATTCTCAATTTGCGATTCTCAAATTGGGAATTGCAAATTGAGGATATCTTCCATTCATTCCTATGGGCCTCCTGGCCCATAGAAATGAATGAGAAAGTATTCCTTAATTGCCATTCACAATTTGTTAATCGCAATTAAGGAATACTAAGAATTCGCAAAAGAATTGCGAATTTGTACATACATCCCAATTTGTGATTCTGAAATAGGGATTTCTAAAAAATCGCTATTTCAGAATCGCAAATCTGGTTGATGATACATATGGCCCTAAGTCCTTTACTTTTGGGTGCAGAGATCTCCATCACCTGGGCCAGGCTCTCCATACAGAAAGATGGAAAAAACCGAAGTGGAGTTCCCGAACCATAGATTTGTCAGTTGCAATTTAATGCACATGAATAAGTACTTCGGAAATACATACATCTCCACCAAAGGGTTAATAATATGGCTGTTCAAAATTTGCATAATTTACACTTGAATAATTATGTGAAAATTCTGAAAATTACATGAAATGCAAAACCAGCATTTGATGCCATAATTTACTGAAGAATGTGTCCTGGCATCCTTCTTGGATGCGAGGATGCACTTTTTGTAAAAAAAAGGCACAAAAAACACAAACGCTGCAAACTGCAGACGCTCATATTCTGGTTGTTTGTTTTGTCCACGCTAAAGTTCTGGAGCAAACTGCACATGATTAAGTGTAGTTGAGTAATTTTGGGAATTTTGCATAACAAGCATAATGAAAAATTATCTAAATTACGCTGGAGTATGTTAGCATAACTTTTTTCACCCAGACCTAGTGAGCACCATGGTCAAATGGTATTAAAGGGCATATGTGAAAACAAGTGAGGTTTAATACCTCTTTGCAAACTACTGATGTTATCTTCATTCATACTCTTTTCCTTATTAGGTAAGAGACGCTCATGTTCCATTCACCGGGTTCATGTGTTTCTCTTTTCCTTACTACAGCTCACTTCATTCCTGAGTCATGTTTCTGGTCTCAGTCTCATATCCATGGTCCAATTTCTCACCCAAACCCTGTAATACTTCCTTCACTACATCTGATGCTTTCACACATCAAGAGATCAAGAGAGCCAAGAGATAAGCGCATTTGGATTTGAACTTGTATAGATTCAATCAGCCTCTTGTGCCTGATTCAAATGCTAAAATATTCAAAGATGTGATGCTTTAACAGGGATCATGATTTAAGAGTCAGTCATATGCCACTGTCCCAACTGGTTTCCATTCTATTTCCAACTTCACTAGAAGAAACTCATCTACTTTGAGTGACACCACTCCAGTCACCTGTATGTAAGTCTTGATTTATTACCAGTTGATGTTTCAAGATAATCTTTAAGAGAAACAAAGTGAGTAATATTTACTGCAAGGTTGCATTTACTGTCGAATTCCATTTTGGGGCAGAATTTAGGGAATACACAAAGTGCCACGCACACAATTGACTTTGCTGGTCAAAATGGAGATCAATGTAACCATGCAGAAGAGGAAATTCACTACATTATTAAAAGATTTGAAAGTATCTTGAGATCTGGTGTATGGAAGATGACAGTCCACAAGTTACATGCTGCAGTGTAGGACACTTCATCAATTGAGTAGGTTTCTATATTAACTATTGAAGCAACATATCAACCTTTTCAGGAAGCTGTCTTACACCACAACTCTAAACTGATATCACATAACACTTGTATTTGTAAAGCACACCTATCACCCACCCAAGGGTATCAAGGCGCTGATTAACAGATGTTTATTGTTAATCAATGGTACTCATTTTATCAACCTCAGATGGATGAAAGGCTGAGTGGACCAACAGGGATTTGAACCTGTGACCATGAGATCAAACACAGGCACCAACAGTGGACGTTTTAGTCCACTGAGCCACCAAAATCTGGTAAATCAGATGTAATTCACCGTGCAACCATAGGAGTTGTAGCAGCACCATCAGAAAAACAGCATAATAACTGGGATTTTGCTCTTGATCAAAACTGTCTGTCTGCAAAGAGATTTGAAACTGGATGAATCTTGCCATCTAGTTGTGCAGTGCAGTGTAAGACGGAAGACAGGTGGAATGTGATTTGCATTATTTCAGTTTTCTCTGGTCCGCTAACACTAATCTTCACCCTATTCAAATGTAAGTATGCCATGGGTTGAAATTGTCCTCGTAATGCTTTTCCCAAGGCGGTCATCACATCTTTGGTTGCCTGAGGTACACTAGGATGATCTATATTCAGTATCACAGCATTTTCAGAAATCTTCACTCTTCGAAGGAAAAAGAGCATACGTCAATTACCATATTTCGGGCATCAGGTTGTTTTCAATATTGGTTTGAGAGTGAACACCTTTCTCGTTATAAACTGAGGTTCTGTGAGAAAAGGTCTGGTTTTGTTGGGGTATTAGTTGTGATACTTACTTCCCTTAGATCTTCTTACTCATTTACCAGAGGTTTACACGTGGTAGAAAAAGATGACTTTCTCCCACATGCCTTTACTGAGAAAGAAGTACGTCCTGAGACCATGAAATGTCACTTGGGACATGGGAGAAGATGCCTTAGTGCCCAGCTGAGTCTGTGCATGCAGGTTACTTTATACAGATGCAGATAGTTGGAGATTGTGCTTGTTTCAAGTGGTTCAGGCTAAGGTCCTCCTCATAGGTGATCTTAACTACGGGTACAATGACCACCTTGAAGGACCTAAATCGGCTTAGCTGTCTGATCTCCTTACTAACTTAAATTTTACACAGCAAGTTTCCTCTTCCACCCATGTGAAGGGGCACATCCTAGATCAAGTGTGGACTAATGGCATGACCACTTCAACCCCTACAATTTGCCCTTGCATCTGGAGTGACCATCATCTTCTAAAATTCATGATCACACTGCCGACTCTTCATAAAATCAGAACACTTGAAGGTGGCTTTGCCAGGAAATGGAATGCCATCAATAAAAAAGACTTTCTCGACACCTTGACCAACACCATGCCGTCCCCGGGAAATGAGATCAACGACACTGAGGCAAACCTCTCCCAATGGCTTCTCAAGGCCAGTAACCAGCACGTACCTCTTAGGAAAATCAAATTAGCCCGACGTGCCGATGCCCAGAGATGGTTCTCTTCTGAACTTAAAACCCAGAAACTGGCCTTACGCCAACTAGAGAGGCAGTGGCGACGGGAATACTCCCCCGATTAGAAACGGCTGTACGTATCAGCTCGGAAAGAATACATGAAGACCATCATCGCAGCGAAAGCTGCTCATTATTCTTCATGCATTCTCAACTCTAATAAAAGCTCTAAAGAAATCTGTGTCATCATGAACGAACTGTCCAACCCAGACAGGGTTCTTACATAAGTCATGCCCTCTCAAGCTCTTTGTAATTCTCTAAATGATTATTTTATTGAAAAAATCATTACCATCAAAGCCGGCATTCCTTTGCACCCCCCATGTCACCTGCTACCATTACACATAGTAACGATTGCACTCTCAGCTGTTTCCCCCCATTAGCACTGAGACTCTTCAGGAGCTCCTCGTAAAAGTAAAATCTGGAGTTCCTTCTGACTGCTGCCCACCTCACATACTCAAAGATTGGTTATCAGTCTATCCAGGCCCAGCACTGACACTACTGAATGAGTCACTCTCTACCAGTCAAGTTCCTAAAGCATTTAAAAAAGCCACTGTGGATGCAGCGCTGATCCTACACGTTTACTTAACTATCGTCCCATCTCCCTACTTCCGTTCTTAACAAAAGTGCTAGAGGCTCACGTTGCCAAATGCCTGTCAACCTTCCTGGAAGAATCTAAATTTCTCAACTCCTATCAGGCAGGTTTCCGGCCAGCCCATTCTATTGAAACTGTCATCCTAGCTGTCCTGGACACTCTAAGTGATGGTGCGGCGAAACGCTCTCCTCAAGCACTGGTCCTTTTGGATCTCTCTGCCGCCTTTGACACGGTCGACCATGCTATTTTGGCCGACTGTGTCAAACAAGCCGGCATCTTGGGTACTGCGGCTTGTTGGCTCTCCTTCTTTTTGGAGGATCGCTACCAGGCCGTCCGCCTAGGCCACTTTATGGCTCCACCACGGAAAACCAACTGTAGTGTACCACAAGTTTCCGCTCTTTCTCCCCATCTGTTCAATCTTAAAGACAGGAATGTGACAGTTTTTTACTATGACGATGCTCTACAACAAGTTTTCCCGATTAAACTCCCACAGTTCCATCACCGAATTTCAGGCCACTATGTTACATATCCAACAGTGAATGGACCAGAATCACCTTAAGTTAAACCCTGGGAAGACGGAACTTGTTCTCATTGGGGACAGCCTTAAATTTTGGGGTCCTCATTACTGGCCTTCAGAGTTAAGTCCTCTCCCCTCCCCCTCCCACTCGGCCAAAACATTAGGAGTTACCCTCAACCATGATCTGTCACTTAAAACCCAGGTCGGTACGGTTATTTCCAAATGTTTCTATCAAATAAGGAATATCAAAAAGATACATCGGTTCCTCACACAGGAAGCCCTGATCCAAGTGGTGGTCGCCACTGTTTTGTCTCTCCAGGACTGTAAACTTGGTATACTTGGGCATGCCTATCTATCTGTTTAAAAGGTTACAGTTGGCCCAAAACCAGGTAGCCAGATTGATCCTGCATCAACCTAGGTGGCAATCTGCCACCCCTTTGCTGAGGACACTTCACTGGCTCCCAATCCCCCAACGTTGTGCCTTCAAGGTGGGTTGCCTCATCTTTAAATCTTTGCATGGTAGCAACCCCAAATTTATTAACACCTTAATATCTAGACACACCCTGTACCGGAACCTCCGCTCTGCTCACCTCACACTTCTTACCATCCCCGCATTCAGACGAGTCCGTCTGGATGGCTGTAGATTTGCCACTCTAGCTCCTAGACTGTGGAACACTTTCCCATTGGAGATAGGTTCCTGTACTGAGCTAATGCAATTTACAAAATCCCTTAAAACGTGGCTATTTGCACAGGCCTATAACTAAAGTACAACTAAAGCTGTCCGTTAACAATCTCTGAGCCTTTACAGCGCCATGAAACCATCCGTTGTACGTGCGCTCTATAAATAATTTTCAACATTAACATTAACATTTCATCTCTGGAACTGCTTCCCTTGCTTCTGTGTGCCTTCCTAGGTCAGAATAGCTCTACATAGTGCCTATCAACTTTGGAATTTTGGTGTTCTCTCTCTTCGCCATACCATTCAACATATGAATGCCCATCACTCCACGATTATGACATATCAGGACCATAAACTCTACTTTATTCTTCCAGCCATGCCTCTCATGGGTGTCACTTGTATGTTTGGTGAGAATTCTCTACCAAAGTTCTCCACTTGATGGCACTACATTGATTGTTAATGTTTACATCAATCATAAACTCCTACACATTAGAAGCAGCTCCAAAGGTATCTTTGGATAGGTGTGTGTGTGAAGGTGACTGATGTGTGTGTGTGTTACTAGGGACACAGGGGACTGGACCTCATTGAAGGTACATTTTGACAACTTACCAAATCAATTAATCAGTGTTTCTCCACTAACCCACATGAAAACTCTAGAGAATTTAGCCATGTTTTAGCAGATTATACCTACCATGGGGACCACAAGGTCTCCCTGAGAACTGAGCTAGAAATATCTTAGGCATGCTAATGATGTCATACTTCCTTAGAAGAATATGTGAATAGGATATTTGCTTGTAATGAGCGACATGAAGAAGTTGGCACCCCACTTAACTCAAGGCAGGAACTTATGGTCATCTTCATGAAAACTAATCTCTTAACAAATGTAAGAACTTGCAATTTAGTCCTTAACATTTAAATGGCCCATTTAAAGGCCCTTTAATCTGAATACCCTGAAACCAAGCCTCTGAGAAGAATCTTATTAACAGTGCCTCGTAACTATTAAAGTTTTCCACTGCAGTTGTCACAAATTAGCCACATTGGAGTTGCATGATTAAGAAAGGGGGGGTTGTATCTCTCATCTAGTTCATCTGGTTCAATTCTCACCCCTTTCACTACTTACAAACATTTTGTTTATAAATATTGCATAAAGTGCAGTGAAGTATATAAAGACTTTGGAAGACCACAGGTTGTGTTATTAACAAACACGAAGTAAATAAATAAAGTTTACAATTTAGTCCAGCTATTACATAGACTATTTAGTAAAAATTAACAAGCAGGTGTTTTGTACCTGATCACTTCTTCAGGAGCAGTTTGACCCGAAGATTCAGGACATTTTCACAACCAGTCGGTTGCGCTAGCTGCCTAACTGCTTACCCCACTTTTATAGCACGGGGACACGCCTGTAGGCGTACACCAGGCGCTCTACAAATGCCCCTAATAATAATAATATCTGGAAACCTGAAATTTGACCCAAGCGGTGGTACCAACAGTGCAGCATAATCATTCGCCTGTCCCCCTCATGATCAGGGCAATGAATGCCTATCAGCATATCTAGAGTTACACTTTGAATAGATTATTTCGATCTCCCACAGACTTTCATGAGGCCATTTCCTCCTTACTGGTCATTCTGACAGAAAGGATCACATGGCTATTAGAAATGCCTATGCATCTTTGTGTGTGCTAAAATAGCACAGATGGAGCAAATGTCCTGGTGTTATTGAGGTTCCATATTACCCCCTGTTTATTTAATTACTACATCTGCTCACGTCTCTCATTCCTCACTAGAATATTATCTTGGTACTATTCAATGGGCTCTGCTCCCCCTTTGGATCGTCTAAAAACAAATGAATAACTTAGGGGCATATTATCAAGAAACAGAGTTAACATTTGAATAGAAGCCCTTGTTCTGGTGTCAACATGGGCTTCTATTGGAATTCTCAAGGGCATATTATCAAGCCCATTGGCAATTTTCTGCTGCTAAAGCATCGATAATTTCAACTCTGTGCTTGATAATATGCCCCTATAAACTTTATGTACGAGAAGCTCTTCCGTTTTACCATGAACATAGACCATAGAAAGGCACTTTCAAATAGAATAATTTGTTATTCTGTAGTCTAGTTGATGACCTGTTGCCATAGAAATATATCCAATGTCTTTAAAAAGCAATGTTTATTTTCTCCAAAAACACATAAAAGGTACTTATTTCAGAAGCATCTCATTGGAATACAATGTAAGACTGGTATTGAAAATAGGCTTGATTTGAATACAAGAGCTATTTTCATTAATAGGTTCCCGGCAAGTTGTCATTTTAATTAAATGATCTCCAAAAACTAAAATGGTAATTTAAATTTCAGACTGTATCACTGGAAATGATTTTGGAATAATAGGATTTGCTAATGCTCTGTTCTAAGCATGCGTTGGATTTAGAAGTTAGAAAAACAGGCGACAGACTCTGAAGGTCACACCAGATTTAAGCTTTCAGTGAAACAAAATTTTAACTAATAACACATGGTATTTATAGCAACTGTACTACTAAAGCCACATCCACTGATTTATTACTAAGGTGAAAAGATCGTATTCCACCTATTCCATGTTATTACCACGGAACAGAGAAATTGACATGAAAAAGCCTGTTCCCTCTTTCACGGTCTTTGCATGTCACCAACACTTTATATAAAGATACAGGGCCATATTATCAAGAAAGGGCGATACATTATCGCCGCTTTTATCGGCAGGAAACTGCCGATAAAGCAGCGATAATGGGCTTGATGATATGCCCCTGTGAATTCCCATAGATTAGATTTATTTTATAAAATTAAAAACCTATTTAAATAAAAATCAATGGCGTAAACCTTACATATTAGCAGAGGTGGAGAATGTAATATACTGTTTAATACCATGGTGGAGGGAGGTGAGCCATCATTTTTGAAAATGTGTTCATTGATTTTTAATGTAAAAAATCTTGAAACAATCCTACATAAAATCCATTACAAAAGACAGTGGGGAGATGACTTCTGAAGAAACTGTAGCAAAAACATTTAAGTTGATTGTGCCATCAAGTGGTATCGAGTGCCTCTGTTCAATAGTCATTACATTTTTACGGGTAGAACTTTGAAGGCACGTGGAGCATACAACATGCTATAGTGCAATTATACACACTACCTCTTTTCTTCCATCTAGGTCTTGCAGTCATGGGTAGTGGCTACCCCTAAAGTCATAATTATTGTGACACATTTATGACAGTATATGCAAGCATTACCATGTGTTATACATAGTGAGCAAATAGAGAGAACTAACTCCCTTCTAATATTTCGGTGTTTGTGATGTGTTCTAAAGTAAGTCTGTTCAGGGGGTCTAGCATCATCCTTTACAGAAAAAGTAAGCAGAATAGCCTTCCTATTTTTAGCATGTGTGCCTTCACTTTCTATAGTCTGTTGGATGTGGACAAAGTCGCTCTCAACATCAACCCATTTTAAAAAAACTGATTTTCATTAACATATTGTTGCAGCGTTGGGGAATTTCCTTTACATGGGAATGCATCTTTTAGCTACCAAGAATGCCAGTTCACTAAAAACACACACCAACTTCTACTTTTTAGATCTGGCCCTTAAATCAAGCAAAAAAATCTCAGGGTCTAACACAGAACTGCAGGGCTTATGTACAAGGACTTAGCAACACCAGAACGCCACTTTTTGAGACGTTCTGGTGTTGTTAAGTCTATCACCTTATTGACAAGGCAGGGCGGCGTTGAGCCACTTAACTTGGCTTAACGTCGTTTTGTAAATAAGGCCCTCTTTCATGCTACACCTAGCGTGAAGGGGCAGGCAATGAATGTTGCGGTGGGCATTCTGCCATAACAGCCAATGATTTTGATAGTACCCCCTATTTACAAGGGTGGTGTAAATATAGGGCAGCTCCAAAATTGAGACCAAAAAATCCCTAGTCTTAATATGGCAAAATGAGGAGAAATGTCTAATTTCTACCCTGTTTCTACGTGTGCTGCATTGAGCAGCAGAAATAGAAACAGCAAATCGGCATGAATGAGTGTTTATGTGAAGGAAGGTGTGCCTTCTTGCACATAAACAATCATTAAAAAACTTACGATTTGCAACTTCTATGTGGGATGCAGCACACATAGGAATAACAAATCACATTATGGATTGTTTATGTGTAGGAAGAGACACATTCATACACATAAACAATCTATCTCTCAACTCAGGCACCCTTGCACTATAGTGCAAGTGTGCCTGCGTTGTCGCTAGGCAGCTTAATTTAGCACCGGTGCTAATGGAAACGCAGGGATATGCTGTATGATAGTAAACATGTCGCATCCCTGTTTTTTTGAACTGACAGAGCGCGGCAATAGCAATTTTGGAGCTCACTGTTCTCCACCAGTTCATTGTACATATGCCCGTGCATTTCTTGGGAGCATCTACGTAAGCCACAATTTTATTACAGACATCATGTTCTATAGGCTAACTCCATAGTATCTGTATAAAATCTGCTTCGCTTTAGCTACACCTAGAGCACACACCATGTTACAGTCACATAGCATGTATGTGTGATGGCAAACATTATGTTGTGTGAGTTTGAACCTCTGATTTCTGGAAATGACAAAAGGAAATCCCTACCACTGTGGTACATTTCACATGAGTTGGTTTCCTTCTAAGATCTGATTTCCATCTCTTTCTCAACAGATCCAGAGATAACTTAGTTATTTTTAGAATATCTCTATTGATGAGAATAATGGCCTTCTTTGTGCCACTGAGTCTGTGAAGCACATTTAGGAGTAGATACACTGAAAGATCCATCAAATCACAATTGCATGTGCATCTTAACAGTTGCCTATTGTATGGTCTGTCAGAAACCGCCTTTGGCAGTTCGGGCAGGACTGTTCCCATGAGGCACAGGGTCAAGGCTGATTTGCATATGGCCATGTCTGAACTGGGGTGGTGTGGAGTGCAAAAAAACGATGGATTTAGGCCCAGATCTCTGTACCTGGCCGAATGTATGACATTGTTCTGCATTCTGTCCATCAACTGTTGTTTTTGCTTTAGGAATGGGATACAGCATGAAACGTCAGGAGCTTCCAGTTTTCAATGAAATTGTTAGTCCGTAATAATCCTATTCCGAACCACTTTATGATGTTGATCACCACCACTGCCTTGAACAGAGTGTCAAACCACAGTAGCAAACCCATTTCATCGGCTGATGTCAGTTTATTGCAGCAGTATCTGACTGTATCTATGAATCTGATGCGCCTGAATGGTGTGTCGTCACTTACAAACAGCACTCCGGAAGTGCCATTTGAGAACTTGTAAGCTATCCAGGTGCTTGAACTTGTACTTTTCATGGTCTGGTGCACTCTGAAAGCCCTCCACAAACGGGAACTAAGCATGCAGAAGGTACCCTCTGCCTAACTCCACCCCATATTGGTCTGACATTTAGTGAATTCAGGCTCATACTACGATAAGAGTGCACGTTTACTGTTTGTGCCCCGGCGCACCTTAAAAGAGGTGAGCCAGGTGCAGAAAGGGAAAGTGCACCCTATTATGCTAAAGGCACCGACCTCACGGCGGCCTCAAACTCGGGCTACTTGGAGGGAAGTGCAGTTCAAGTGAAATATGGAGAGGCTCCTTCAAAGCCGCTCTGTGCTTCGCCTGCACTTTCACGAGGAATTAGAGATCACCCTGCCGGAGGGTGCAGTGAGTCTTGGTGTTGTATTGGACTCCATTTCTCCGCTCCTGAGGGCTGCCTTTAGGAGATGCTTGAAAGTGCGCCACCTTTTGGTGGTGCACATTCAGTGTGCCTCCTAAAGCACGTCTGCATCTGCACCTGAATCCATAATACAGCCCAGGAGCAGAGGCAGAAGGATTCCCTCATTTGGATGGGGCGCGTCTCCATGCACATGAAGGAATCTCCTCTCATGATGGCACTTGCTTTGCATGTGAACCATTGCTATCAGTATTACAGAAGGTTCTGCACAAGTGAGGTACATAGCTAATAATCAGCAAGGCACAGAATATCTAGGCTGTGTATGCAGCCCAGAAGTTAAATCATCATACGCCACATCATAAAAAAAATTGTAAATTGATACTTGTATAGCGCACTACTCACCTGCAAGGGTCTCAAGGCGCTTTTACGAATACCGCTGTGGAACCCATCCTGGCTTTCCCTGTGAGGTGTCCACTCCTGAGCACCCCCAAGGTGGAGGCCAGGCATCCTTAGCGTTGTGGGGGCAGTTGTGGAGATTAAGCAAGCTATCGCCCAGAGTTGCAGAGTGGGACTCTATGATTGGAATAGGCACCGAGGTGAGAATTATCAGGTCCGTGGAATTTTTTAGCCCAAGACCCACCGAGGCAGGGTATTGAACCCTGGTCCCGGCTACACCTCTGCATCCTAACCATTGAGCCACACTTCTCCACACATCCAGAAAGTATATTTATATAGACTTTGAAAGAGTCTATAAAGGGGCCTTGCATCTCTTGCTCGGCAGCATAGAATTAATCCTTCCCACAAACGTCTCCCCAATGAGCTCACAATCAGCAGGACATAGAGAACATCGGTTTCAGATGAAGTCATAAGAAGTTAGGTTGCAGATGCATTATCATGAATACAGCATCACTGTGACAGTATACCCACACTGCTCGGGTATCCACAATAGCCTTACTAGGGGACTGTAGGACTGGTAGAACGTTTCTTTCCCGCCACTACCTCCACTCGTTGAGAAACTGACATGTTAACCACTCTCTTCTGCTCCAAAGTCGGCTTGTTCATTCCATTCATATTTCCTACAATCTTATAAAGGAAGTCAGCACTTCATTCCAACAATATGCCATCGAACGTCTACGGAGTTTGCACCAATATGTAGCCCTGGATGTGCTGGAGAAAAAAAAAACTATTCTTTGTATGGGTGCACAAGGAGACCAAAGAGGCACGCCACCAATGTATTAATTTAAAAAGTAAAACAGCTCTGGCAATGAGATGAGAAAACCTCTCTCAATGAAAGGGCACAAGCTTCCCTACATGTATTTTTTGGTTTTATACAGTTGATGTAGAAGGTCACGTTATGCATTCAATAAATTTGCTATTCAATGCATTTAGTAAGGGTGTTGAGCTTTATGGAGCATGTTCAAATTTCATTCTTGTTAAGTGCCCGTATAAGCAAAACCTAAATTAAAAAGAATGAATATGTAACAAAGCATATCTCTGAATATACATGCATCATATTTTTATCGCTATGAAAATGTGTGAGATGTGCTTACTGATTGTGCTTGCCCCAAATTATTACTATCATAATTCAATAAACAGAGACAACATAAGTCATATCTTTAGTAGGCTAGGGAATGTAATGAAATCGAGGCTTTCCTAATTTATATGCAATGCCATCTGATGAAACGACACTTTGAAAGCTCGAAGCCCTCTGCAATGAAGGTATTCATGTAAGGTCGTCACTATTCAGTGCAATAAAAAACAAGCTGAAAACTTTTATTTCTAACTAATGTGCATGCTAAGTGCACATTTTTATGTGCATATTTTATTCGCATATCGTTTTATGCATGTTTTATGCGCCAAACTGCAAAGTTACTCATTGAAATAAGTACTACTCAACTAGATAAGAGACTACATTTCAAATATGTTTATGCATTTATGTTTCCTTTTATTTAGTGTTAACCATTTTATGTTTGCCGAAGTCGCAGTCTGTTCAAGAAATGCACACATTGTTTTACAACTAAAGCTGTGTACCTTTGTTTATATAAACAAACCACAGTGTAAATAAATATCCTTGTATAAGATAATTTCAAAAAGTGCTTTAATTCATTCATAGTTGGGGAAAACACATTTACTTTAGTAAATGGCTCAGTAGATTAATGTGAAATGTTTAGCAAGTGACAGTTTATTTAATTGTCACAAGCTCTTTAGGAACTTCTCCTTGCAAATCCAAATAACTCTTTCTACAAAAAAGAGAAAAGCGCAGGTCTGGCTGACCTTCCAGTCCTTTGGGGGGGGGCGACCTAGGGAGGAGTCCCCACCTCCGGGATTACTGGGTAAGTTGAACAGTCCAAAGTGTTTTTCGGCTACCACCAATATGGTAGCCCAAGGTATAAGTTACGGCCATTTTAATTTTCCCCCATCCGTTTAAGATCAGACAACATGGTGGATGGTGGTGCAGGAGAAAGGTTTTTCTTTGTGGGATAATGGCGGACCAGCAGGTAGTGAGGGCGTTACAGCTTGTCTAGGAAGCTGGCACAAAGGACCTGTTAACCCCTACAGCGAAACCTGTAAAGCCCCTGTCTGGCTGGGCATCAGAGCGGATCACCACATCGGTTTTGGCATGAGCGCTACAGCGAGGGTCAGCGTCCGTAATGGTGGGACATCAGGTGAGGTAGAGAGGCCTCTTGGCGTGGGAGAGGGGCACGCATATCTCCGGGCACAGGGAAAAAGCCATGATGCACCCGCAGACAGTTGTGGCGGTGCATTTTTTTGCAATGGGGGTTGTATGATAGAGGTACGCATGGCTAAGCCATGCATGCCTTTAATTCACTCTGAACCACGAATGTGTCTTAACCATACATTCCTTTACCACGCATGCCTTTCCCACGCCAAATCATTGTAAAGGAATGAATTATAAGGGGGTATCCAACATTAAGATCGCCACTACCCTGACCCCCCTGCCCTAAGCCCTAACATTCTAACCCCCTACCTCGCCCCCCAACTCTGAGGCCTAAAACTCCCCCTGCCCTTAAAACTTACCTTTCCCCTTCCCTGCCCCCAAGCCTAAAACCCTGTCCCCTACCTTAAACTACCTTGACCCTGCCCCCTCCCTGAGCCCTAAAACTCACCCCTGCACTGTCCATAAAACGACTCCAACCCCTTCTACTGCCCTGAGGCCTCAATCCCTGCCCCCAATTAAACAACTATCCTGATCCTTCCCCGCCCTGAGCCCTCAATCCACCCCACTCTCAAAAACTCCCCCCAAACCCAGCCTCAGCCCTAAAAGCTACCCTCTCCCCGCCCTGAGCCTTACAAACCTGCCCCTTCCCAAAAGTACCCTGAGCCCTAAAGGCGACCCAACCCCTCAAATCTACCCCCCCAACCCAGCCCCACTTACCTGTTTGTGTCCTAATCTTTCTGTTCTGACGCTTCCTCTTCTTCTCCCTGCCCATCTTGAACACTAGACCGGCATCTGCCTTAACCACTCATATGTGTGGTTAAGGCAGATGCATTGTTCAGGGAAGAGTTGCTGTGCTTCCGTTGTACACCACAACATCACTTACAACGCACGCATTCTCATGGCATGCCATTACAACAAATTTTTTAAAACTACATTTACAACGCATGCCATTACATCACATTATACCTTTACAACGCATACCAATACAACGCATACCATTATATTGCATGTAAGATACGTGTTGGATAGTGATGGGGTAAAAAGCACTATCCAAACTCCAGGGGGTGCAAAAGTAGGGTAAGTGTTGGATAGTGTAGGGGTAAAAATTACTATTCTAACTCCAGGACGTGCAACAGTAGGGGAAAGTGTGGGATAGTGTAAGGGTAAAAATCACTATTCTAACTCCAGGGGGTGCAACAGTAGGGTAAGTGTTGGATAATGTAGGGGTACTATGCATTGTAATGAAATGCGATGTAATGCCTGCGTTGTTGTGACATACGCTGTAGTGTCATGCGTTGCAGTGACATGTGTTTTAAAGGATGCTACGATGTAATGACTGCATTGTAAATGTAGTGCGATGTGATGACTGTGTTGTAAAGGTTGTTTCCCATCTTGGCAGTTCAGTCTGGACTGTTTCCATGAGGCACAGGGTCAAAACTGATTTGCAAATGGCTGGGTCTAAACTAGGGTTGCATGGTGAGCAAAATAACAATGGATTTAACCCAGATCTCTTGACTGGGGGGTTAATGTATTATTCATTCAGCATTCCATCCATCATTTGTTTGCGTAGAACTTTTCACCCTATGTGGGATGGATATGCCCAGACGTGGGTCCCTTGCTCACTGTACCACTGGATTCAAGCTAACCTGGCTGATGAAGGGTGATATACTCTGAAACCGGTCCCAGGATGCTTGTTTCCGGTCCAGGGAGGACCTGGCTTGGCAGTTCAGTCTGGACTGTTCCCTTGAGGCACAGGGTCAATACTGATTTGCATGTGGCTGGGTCTAAATTGGGGTGGCATGGTGAGCAAAAGAACAATGGATTTAACCCAGACCTCTTGACTGGGGTGAACCTATGATTCATTCAGCATTCCATCCAACATTTGTTTGCGTAGCACTTTTCGCCCTATGTGGTATGGGTGTGCCCAGACGTGGGTCCCTTGCTCACTGTGCCACTGAATTCATGCCAGCCTGGCTGATGAAGGTGACATACCTGGAAACCGGTCTCAGGATGCTTGTTTCCGGTCCAGGGAGGACCTGGCTTAGCAGTTCGGTCGTGACTGTTCCCAGGAGGCACAGGGTCAAGACTAATTTGCAAATGGCTGTGTATAAATTGGGATGGCATGGTGAGCAGAAGAACGATGGATTTAACCCAGATCTCTTGACTGGGGGTGAATGTATGATTCATTCAGCACTCCTTCCATCATTTGTTTGCGTAGCACTTTTCTCCCCATGTGGGATGGGTATGCCCAGACGTGGGTTCCATGCTCACTGTGCCAATGGATTCAAGATAGCCTGGCTGATGAAGGGTGACATACCCTGAAACCGGTCCCAGGATGCTTGTTTCAGGTCCAGGGAGGACCTGGCTTAGTAGTTCAGAGGTGCAGAAAGCAGTTAGATTGGAGACCAGAGAGTTGAAAATTAAGAAATTACCCTGTATTGGGGTAACAGAGCAGCTTGGTTCACATTTAATGCTGTCTATAAAGGAGAGGATATAGAGGGGCAAAAATGTTAAGATGTTCAAGCTCCTAGGTCAGGAGCTTTAGGGGAAAGAAGTTTCTAAGGAGGAAGAATGCAAATTGTCAAAAAGGCTGAACGTGGTAAATACATGCAAAAACTAGGCTATGGCCTTTTTAATTTTTGCAAGAAATTTCCAGAGAGGAGAGTCAAAGAAGGAAGAGGATCAGAGCATATAGATCCAGCACCAGACCTTTATTAAGTGCAATGGCCTCTAAAACCTTTCAAATACATCGGTGCATTGGGTCTGGGGTGTGACCCACATATGAATGAATGAATTATCACTTATATCGTGCTAACTTAGCCCAATGTGCGTCAAGGCGCCACATACACCCCAATTAGATGGTTCATGAACCACCCCTAACAAAAGCACAAAATTGACCCAGCACCCGAGAAACACAAATAATCTATTCAGTGACAGCAATGTAGCAATATATATAAAAAACAGAACAAAATGAAATTTGATAGCTTCCCAAATGAAAAAAGGCCAAACAATGGTATTTTGATTGTAGAAAGCACGATCCTTTTATTCCAATTTCTTTTTACTTTTCTTAGAAGGCACAACAAAATTGCTCGCCAACGAGTTTCATCCCTTTCTTGGGACTTCTTCAGGGCTCAAGCAGGTTCCTTTAGTTGTCGTGTATTGTGTTGACAATTAAATACATTATTGTAATCAGCAAAGTACATGTGGCATATCTGAGATCAATGTAGTGCCCATAGGGAGTGATAATGTCAACAATGCATCATGTATCCAGGCATTAAGTTGTAACAATTTTGGAATAAATGTGTCCTTCTGCCTGTATACAGGTGCCCAGTTCTGAATAATATTTAGAAGAGTGCTTTCTACAATAAAAATACCATCGTTTGGCCTTTTTTCATTTTGGAAGCTGTCAAATTTCATTCTGTTCTGTTGTTTAAAAATGATGCAGCAATGCTGTCACTAAAGAGATTATTTGTGTTTCTCGGGTGCTGGATCAATTTTATGCTATTTAAATACATGAATTTATTGAGGAAGGCACAGATCTCTATGGGGGCTACCCATGGGCACAATACGATTACAAGTTGCGGTTTTATCTGGCCCCTGACTTGGAAGCTAAGTGAGGTAAAATTGTCTTGGACTTTTGGCAGTACACTTAGGGCCCAGCAAAATTTGGGAAGACCATCTTTATGGTAAGCAGTCTCCCAATAGTTTACCTCACCTTTCAGGGACACTCCAATCTAGCAGGATTGGGGACGCGAATAAAGGGCAATAAGGAATTCTCGGAGCATGCTGGAACTATAAGAGTATAACTAACCCTGGGAGGAGTATGCAGAGTGGTGTTCTGCGTAGCTCCACAGAGTTTAAAAAAACTCAGCGGAACTACGCTCAGCCCCAAGAAAAGTTATATATATATTTTTTTAAAAGACACTTACCTTCTCTGTGGGCCGCCCTCCTCCTCGCCGTGGTGTCTCCTTCTTTCTGTCGTCCTCCTCCTTGCGTCCCCGTACGTAATACTTGTTGCGTGAACGGTGCATGTGCAGTTCACACAAGACGTAATTCTTAGGGGGACGCGAGGAGGAAGATGACAGAAAGAAGGAGACACCATGGCGAGGAGGAGGGCGGCACACAGAAAAGGTAAGTGGGTTTAAAATATATTTTTTTGAAGGGGCTGGCCTTGGCTGAGGGTCGCACTCTACTCCACAATGGAATCGCAGTTTTGCTGCAACTTCACATTCCCATAGGAGCATGGAGTTTGTAAAACTCCACAAACTCCGCTCGCTGATCGGAGTACTCAGCCCGGGGTTAATTATATCAAGGTCCTATGCACCAAGGAATGCTGTACATTTAGTCATTAATGCTCCAACTGTGCAATGCTATGGATTGACAAGTGGGCAGCAGGGCCAGCCAGGAGGTAGTGGTCACAACAACATGGGAGCTTTGGTGCACAGCCAGCAAAATGCTCAGCATGCAAATTCCCGAGAGGAGGGGCAATTGTGGGGCAGTGGGAAATGGCTTGTATGCCCATTAACCTCTGCAGATTTCTGGCTGGCACAAAACGATAACATAGAAGATGCTAAGTTGCAGGGAGACAGTTCTAGCTGAGGGTTCAGATTCCGGTATGATGGTTCCAGACAGCAAATGTGGGCCGAGAACTTCAAGTCAGGCAATGTACATAAGGAAGTGGTTAGGGACAAACTTCACAAGGACATTCAGGAAGGAAGGATTGCTGGAGCGTTTCATGACTGTCCCATGTCTAACTTGATTGTGTCACTCATTGGAGTGCTGCACAAGAAAGAGAATAGCCAGTTTCAACTTAAACAACATTTACCTTGCCAGCTGGGAACTCAGTGAATGATTTCATAGCTGAGGAGACTGCATTAGTCTCCTATTCCTCTGTGGTCGTTGCAATGACCCTGGTGGAGCAGACTGGATGGGGCCAGGCATGGCTAAGAGCGATATCAAATCAGCCTTTAGGCTGTTGCTAGTACACCTGGAGGAATTTCACTTCTTGGGCATACAATTTGAAGGCCTCCTTCCTGACAGGACACACAAGAGCATCCGACTGCTCCCCTTCACCTCCGCATTCAAAGCATCATATGCGGCGTACCACAAGGATCATCCCTCAGCCCCACCCTGTTCATCATCTACATGACCCCCCTCACAGACGTGGTCAGATCCATGGACTCAAAATATTCTGCTATGCAGATGACCAGATGACACTAAACTGATCACCTCACTCACTTAGGACCCCTCCGTAGCCAGAAACCAACTTCTGCAACGACCAACGTAGCCAAATGTATGAGAGACAACTGCCTCTAACTCAACTACAACAACACTGAAGTACTGATCTACAGGAAGAACACCTGTGTTTGGGACTACAGCTGGTGGCCTGTAGAACTTGGACCCACACCGACTGACCAAGCACGCAACCTCTAAAATATCTTCAACAGCCAACTGACCATGAAACAACCCATCAATGCAGTCACCTCCTCCTGCTTCCACACACTTCACATGCTTCACAGAATCTTCAGGTGGATCCCAACCAACACCAGAAAGACCGTCACTCAGGTCCTCATGACCAGCTGCCTTGACTTCAGAAGACTCCAGACCAAACAGATCACACCAGCCAGACTCATCCTGGACCTTTCCAAATAAACTCACATTGCCTCCCACCTGGGAGACCTTCACTGACTCCCCATCCAGAAGAGATTACAGTTGAAGATCCTCATGTATGCCTACAAAGCCCTCCATGACCTAGGTCTGGCCTACCACAACCATTGACTAAACTTCCACCAAACATCCAGACCTGCGCTGCTCTTCACTCTCCCTCACACACACCCTGCATCTGTCACAGTCTCATCCGTAGCTGCTCCTTCATCACTGCCAAAACCTTGAATGACCTTCCCCTCCGGCTCTGTACAGCCCCATTGCTGGCAGACTTCAGAAAGAGACTCAACTCCTGGCTCTTTGACTGAGACACAGGGCCCAGATACCCCTAGGGGTGACAGTGTTGAGCTATACAAATGTGGTTTAATTGATTGATATGGTATCTGGACAAGGTTCTGCCTAGGGAGTTTTCGATGTCATGTGCGCTGTTTGACCGCTTTAGCTCATTTTTACCATGGCTGTTCACAAAATCACGGGTCACACATCAGTGACACTGTACCTAGATGATTTCTTCTTTGTTGGTTGACTCGGCTGTGTGGCATGCCAACAGCAGTTGGTAAGTTTCCAAGTGCTCATGGGGGACATAGGGATGCCATTGGTCCCTGAAAATACCATGACCACTAGTACTGTCATTTCTGGGTATTGAACTTGATTCTGTGGCTATAGAAGCATGCTTACTTTTGGACAAGAAAGTGACCATGCATCTCTTGCTGGACGCCATGTTGGCTAAAGAGAAAGAGACTGTTCATGAGGTACATGTGCTATTTTGCCATTAGAACTTCGGATGAAGAATGGTTAGGACAGGAATATTGCATTCAACAGATTTTTCCACTGGTAGTGGCCATGAGGCTGTGGGGGTGGGGGGAATTTGATGCACCAGAAAGTTCCGTTGAGGGTTGCCAACATGAAAGTGGTATACATTGTTAATATATAACAGAAAAGAGGAGTACCACCATAAAAGGCTCAAGAAGCGATTTTGGTGGGATGGTTTTCTAGTGGAAAAAGAAGAAAGTCCTTCTTTGGTTTTAATAAACCCCTCACTCACCGACCTAGTCAGTGACATGCTTCATCATCGGGGCCACCTTGACAGCCGAGTGCCAGCAAGGTGTGCTGCGACACCTGGAATATAGTGGAGCTGGTATATGAATGATGAGTGCAAGAAAAAAGTAAGTGTGTTACAAATTGTCCTGGTATGACTTATAGGAGAAATGTTTTATTCTTAAGACTACTGGACAATATTAAAAATGTGTGTGTAGATACAAAAATAGGTTATTTATGACTGTGTGTATCTGTAGATAAGTGGAAGGTCTACATGTTTCAAACCGTCTTGGAAATTACAGTTTTTTCGTCAGGACCAAAAAGGGAAATGGGTGGTCAGGGCACACTAATGCCCTGCATTCCTATGTACCCTGCTAACAAAAATAGTTACAGGGCGAAAAAGCTATAGCCCGGAGGTGGTTATGCTGAAAGTAAAAAAGACCTGTAAGGAGAGAAGGAGAAAAAGTCACAAGAAAACTCGTTACGTGCCTGCAACGTAGTGAAGTGACGAAATCTGCTGTCTCTGTGAGTCATCCCACACAGAATTAATGCAGACTATTTTAGTGCAGTGTGCTGCTCAAATACAAAGGGATAACGTACTGGCGCAATACAGCCATTATGGCTACCTAGCACACCTATCAATAGTTGTGTGCTTAATGAAAAAGATCCTTGATTTTGTCATTCGCATCCATTAATTCTAGGTGCGTGGCTAAGCAACAATCATATCCTTAGAAGTGAAGGAGTAACGACGTGCTATTGATTCATCTTGATCCAACCGAGACTGAACAAAACAAACACAACATATAACACACAGTATGCTCGCAAGGTGCTTACTCCTAGATCAGGGTCATTACGCTGCACGGGATTAGAGGGAAGGGTGGCCACTGTTGGAAAACATATTCTGCAATGAAAGGGAGAGGATGCTTAGTTCCGATGTTGACTTCCAGCTGTTACTAGGAAAGTTCAAAAGAAGAAACGGAACCAATCACGTTTCATCCGGGGAATTCAATATTCTACTTACAGTTTTCAAGTGGTGCGGTCAATCAGTATACCTAGTTCGCCCCTCCATGCGCCCATGCTGAGACCGCATTGTGAAGCGAGTTAAGACTGCCGCCATCGGAGTCGGGTGGGCGTGGTCTCCTGAGCGTGATGACGTCAGGCGCTCCCAGAAGGAGCGGTACGGTAGCCTCTGAGGTTCACGCAGTGGCGTTGCTATAGTGAAGGAAACGCTACCGCGTTAGGAGAGACTGGGAGGGAGGAGCGTAGTTCCGTAATAGGGTAGGGGCTGATGCTCCAAAGGAACAAAAGGGATCATCTAGGTAATGTTTTTTTTAAAAAAAGGGACTGCTGAATTTGCATGATAAGGAATGGCGTTCCCTGGAGTAGTAACTACAAAGGGGTGTATAATAACACTTGCTGAATAAGTACAGAGGTATTTACCCAAGGCTATATGAGCTAACCAGATAGTAGGTAAGGGAGCCCCAGGGGAACTGAAATTCTATGGATCAATGTGCATAGAGAATATTTAATGGGCTGCCTCAATTGGGGCTATGCTGTAATTTGGCAGTCGAAATACAAGCCTTATTGATAGTAAAGCGAAGGGGCAGGCTTGGTATATAAAGATGTCAAATGATCAATAAACCGGGGGTGCAGCTTATTGTGTGTTAGAATGGGTCCAAAAGAGACGAGAGAGAGAGCAACAAAGTTTGTTTGAGATGCAAGTTATAGGACATTAGCCCATGGGATATTATCATTTAATCCATTGATATGTGTTGATAGTCTGTAGACCCATCTCTGTTCCTTTTCATACAGACGTTTCTGTAGGTTAGGTCCAGGTGTTATCTGTTCGATGATTGTCCATACCATGTCATTTGGTGTGTGATTGTTCTCTAGAAAATGATCCGTTAGTCTGGTCGCACTTTTCCTGCAGCGGATAGTGCTACGGTGTTCACATATCCGTTGCTTAACTTTGCGGGTAGTCATTCCTATGTACTGCTTCCTGCATGTACATTCAATCAAGTAGATCACGTTACTGCTATTGCAGTTAGTATGCGAAACTTGTCTCCATACTTTTCCAGCTACAAGGTCCAATGTTTTTGTATTTCTCGTCAGATGGCATACGCTGCAGTTTCCGCAGCGGTAATGCCCAGTGACATCAGGGAGGCCCCAAGTTCTGGTAATGGAGGGATTAGTAGGGGCGGTCCTTGTCTTGGGCCTGATGTTGACCAGGGTGTCCTTTAGACTGTGAGACTTTTTAAATGAGAAGAGTGGTTTCTCCCAATGTAAGTTTCCAGTGTTTATGATCGTCCAGTGTTTATTTATACTCTTGGTTACTTGATTGGATACTGCATTGAACGTGGTTACGCATGTCAGCGGTATGGAGTTGTCAGTAGTAGTTCTCTCTTCAAGGAGCTCCTCTCTGGGCTGATTTCTGGCCCTCTTCTGACATTTGTTTACAATTTTATTTGGGTATCCACGCTTAAAAAGTTTTTCAGATAAATCAGTGGCTTGTTCTTTGTATTCAGAAAGTTTGCTACAGTTTCTGCGCAATCTAAGAAATTGTCCATACGGCAGGTTTTCCCTGAGTGGGCGAGGGTGGAAACTCTCAAACCTTAACAAATTGTTTTTTGCAGTAGGTTTATAATGAGTTCTTGTCTCTAGCCGGTTACTCTCCTTGGTGATGACCACATCGAGGAATGCAATCTTTTCTTTGTCATAGCAGTTCGTGAATCTGAGGTTTTCATCGCAGGTGTTTATCCAAGTGATGAATTGGTCCAATTGTTTGACTGGGCCCTGCCAGATTGCTAGGACGTCGTCGATATACCGTTTCCAGAATGTCAAATTTTTGCGAAAGGGATTTGCATCATTCAAGATGAACTTCTGTTCGAAGTCGTACTCATACAACCCCGTCACGCTGGGGGCTGGGGGATTGATTTTTTCTGTTTCTGTGTCCATCAGCAGGCTTTGACATGTGCCTGTTCCTTTAACTCCAGAAACTCCGGGAACTACATGATTTATAACCTTCTCCTTTAAGAGGTTAGGTCCGCCCTCTTCTGCCGCTGTAGAAAAGCTTTCCGTCTCTATAGATTCTGTAACTTCAGTCTGCGGCTGTGCCTCCAGTGTGCCTGTCGCGTTTCCACCAGCTCCCGTCTGCTCGAGTGGCTCCCTCTCAAATCCAGGCTGTTTCTTTCTACATAAATATGCCAACGTAGGGATTTCAGTCCCCCGCGGTAAATCCAACTGCAGAGTTGTTTGACTAGTCGATACAGATACAGGTACAACTGTGGGTGAAAACGTCTCCACTATTGTCATTTGCCGAAGTGCTGTCTCCTTCCCTGATGTCTCTCCAGCGGTAAGTTTTGCCTCCTCCTTTCTCCTCGCTGAAGCTGATGCAGAGACAGTCGACTTCTTTTTTTTTTCTTCATCTTTTTCCCGGATCTTTTTCATTTTTATCTCCTTTGCTGCCTCTCGTCTTTGTTGCGCTTTGGTTCTCACTTTCCCCCTCAGATTTGACGCTGGAGCACCAAGATTATCCATGTCTCTTTCTTCCTCGTCCTCATTACCCCAGCCATCTCGATCTCGGGTTTTCTTCGGGGAGCGTGCAAGTTTTGGGGCCATGACTTTGAAAGCGTTTTTCCGATAAATACTCCCAGCTGAGGGAGAGCGAACTACCAGAAATATAAAGTAGTTATGCACAACTCCTTTTTTTCCTGAGGGAGATCCCTTATCGACAATGACAAGGCAGCTAGATCTCTCAGCATCACCCTTTATTCAGCGAAAAGCACTTCTGTTGGGTTGTTAGCACCAACTCTCCACCCGTATTTACAAGTCACAGGATCTTAGTAGCAGTCTTAGTGACGAAAATAGCACTACCACTTTGCTAAGAAGACCCAACTTTCCAGCAGCTTTGAAGTAGCGTGCACACCCACAAGTAGCGGAAAAATTAGAGCTGTAGCTGCACAAGTGAGCACATAATTCACCAAGATGTCATTCTACCATCAGGAGGGAGTCAGGACACGACCTTCCTCTACGGCGTTCTGGCGGCCATCTTGGGCACATACTGGGCACATGGAGTTTTGATGGAAAGTCAGGGGGGTCGACGGGTGCGACATCCTGTAGGCAAAAGTCGGCCAGACATAGGTCCCTTGGACCTATTTGCCTGTAGGGGGGGAGGGAACCTGAGGGCGGGCAGTCTGGGGTGGGGGAGGGCAGGGAAATGGACAGGGCGCTAGGGAACTAGAAGCTTATTGGAACCTGACCAACATAATTTGAAACAACTGTATGAGTTTGATGGCGATATTGAAGATTTTGAAGATATTATGGAAACTAATAGGGAAATCTATTCAGTTAGTGTTCTAGAATTAGTGATGTATACATTTTTTAGAGTGATAAATAAAAGCAAGCAGACAGCCGATAGTACCCGGGGAAAAAAATATGTCTCTCAGATTAGTGACATGGAATGTATGTGGCCTAAATGATGTTCAAAAAAGACAGAAAATAGGAATACGGTTACGACAAATGAATGTAGATTTTGTATTTCTCCAAGAGACACAAATAATGAGTACTCAGAAGCTATGACTCAATCAGTTGGGGTTTTATTTAATAGTTAGTTCTAAACAAGGAGTAAAACAAAGAGGGGTAGCTATTCTATCAAGGAGTAAAAATGTAGTTATAAGGAGAAAATTAGAAGACAAATGGGGGAGGTGGGCTATGGTCGAGATTCTAATAGAAAGAGTATGGACAACATTGGTTGCGGTGTATGGCTCTACCCAGGATGACCCAGAAATTCTACAGTTTCTGGATTCTGAGTTGGCAGACTGGGCCCCTCGGGTTATCATAGGAGGAGATTTAAATATTAACGGGGCGGAAGGTCTGGGATTGGGTACAATAAGACTGTATAACGGCAGGAAGAAAAAGGTTCACAAGGCCCTTATTGATCTTCTAGAAAACAACACATTGCGAGATGTTTGGGGGACAACTAGACCAGAGCAATTAGGTTATACATATTACTCTGCACCGCATCATATTTGTGTTAGGTTGGATTATTTTTTGATATCCAATGACTTAATCAACATAGTAAAAATTGATAGACTCCCCCGGATACTCAGTGACCATAATCCCCTAATCTTAACGATAAAGCAAGGCGCAGGAACAATAACAAGGAGGGAGTGGACATTTGAAAGGGGACTTCCTTCAGATGATGATTATATAAAACATATGTCTAAATGGATCAATGAATTTTTTGAACATAATAGAGGAAGCGCAGCGGTTGGTATAGTATGGGATGCCTTTAAGGCAGGAGTTCGCGGAGAAACATGTAGTTATAGCGCCTATAAAAGGAAAACAGAACGATTGCGATATAGCGAGAGAGAGGAAAAAGTATTGGAGGCAGAAGAACAGCTTAATAAATGTGTAATAAGGGGTGAACTGACTGAACAATTTATAATAGATCTAATGAAAGTGAAAGTGATGCAGAGGAGGAACTTGCAAATAGAGCAGCAAAGCAATATACAGTCAGAAGGGAGAGATGTTATGAGTTCAGTGAGAAAGTAGGTCGGGTTCTTGCTATACGTACCAGGCAGATAGGGGCGGCAGGGACGATTAAGGAAATAAGGGATGAAAAGGGACTACTACATTCAGATCCAGAAGAAATTCGGGAAGTATTTAGGACGTTTTATCAGTCATTATATGATGAGCAAAATCCCAGCAGTACCGAAAGGATAGATGAATATCTCCAGAATATTGAGGTCAAAACTATCTCTCCTGAAGACGCAGATGAATTAGAGATTTTGTTGGATAGCATTGAGATCAAAGAGGCTATGTCTGCTTTACCCTCGGGAAAGGCTGCTGGTCCCGATCAGTTACCTATTGAGTTTTATAAAACCTTTTGGGGATGCTTAGGACATGACTTGACTCAAACGTTCCAAGCCGCACAGAGTGGTGAGTCTGTTCCCAAATCCTAGAGTGGCGCGGATATAGTGTTAATTTTAAAAAAAGAGAAATCCCCGGCTGAACCAGGGTCATATCGCCCAATAACTTTGATGAATAATGACACCAAAATTTACTCAAAGGCACTGGCTGCAAGATTCGCTAGAATAATAAGCACTCTGGTTAATGACAACCAACATGGTTTCATTCCCGGAAGAGGGACGACTCACCATACCAGAAAAGTTATAACCCTGTTCGATGCTGCCGAGGTAACAGGAGACCCGATGGCAGTAATGCTTTTGGATGCGGAAAAGGCATTCGATCGGGTCTCCTGGTATTATCTGTGGCAGATCTTAGTCAGAGTCGGGATTAAGGGAGGTTATTTGAAAGCACTCCAGACTCTGTATAAGGAACCGGTGGCAGCATTAAGAATAAATGGGGGTATTACAGGTCAATTTAAGATCAAGAGAGGAACTCGGCAGGGTTGTCCATGCTCTCCCCTGTTATTCGCCATGTATATGGATCCATTAATACGTAAGATAGACTCATCACCAGAGATTACCCCATTTTGTACAGCTCTTGGGCCATGTAAGATACTAGCCTATGCTGATGATGTTGCGGTGATAACACCTTGCCCTACGGAAGCAACTACATTTGTAGAGGCTGAGGCCTTAAGATTCGGACAGGTTTCAGGGTATTCATTGAATGCATCCAAAACTCAAATTATTAAAAATTTGTGGACACCCTGTGATGATAGACGAGTGGTATCAACAGGGAAGTATCTGGGAATTAATATTACGTCTAATTTAGATAATCTGGTGGAAAATAATATTGCCCCAGTAATGGATAAAGCAAGAAAAGACCTGGATCGTTATGAGAATTTACATTTGTCTCTAGTAGGACGAGTCAATATTATTAAAATGTTGATTTTACCTAAATTTCTATATCTCTTTAGGGCAATACCACTTTTAATTGATAATAAATGATTTAAAATTTGTGAACACATGATTAACCGGTTTATTTGGGCAAGAGGTAAAACTCGGAGGGCCTTGAGGTACATGTCGCTTCCCAGGGAGAAAGGGGGGTGGTCATTACCGGACCTAAAGGTATATTATTGGGATGCAGCATTGCAAGGAATGGCAGGACTAATTGGAGGGGCAGAGAAGGATGGATGGGATAAGACAGGCTCGCTTGCTATATATGGATTAGTTTTGGGCACAAATGCTGAAAATATTTTTTTGAGATTTACCGAAGGAAGTTATTTTAAAAGAACAGGATTTAAGATAATTATGGCCGCTTACAATATATGGAAAGGATTTTCCAAAAAGGTTGGAATAGGGAAATACAACGCATATACTAGATTCAAAAATAACCCTTCATTACCTAATGCAGTGTTTTCAGGAATGGTATATCAAGAATGGGAAAGACGAGGGATAGGTAAGATTGGGGATATGATGGATAACAATGGTATGATACAGTTTATAGATTTGAAAAATAAGTATATGTTAAATACAAATCATTTTTTTAAATATCTTCAAATAAGGAGTTGCATACTAAATAAAAAAGGGGGTTCACTAGGTTTTGGGAGAAATATAATGATGGACCTTATACAAAATGGCCATGACTGTACTATAAAGAGATTCTACTCAGAAATGACAAATTTAAAGAAAGATGATCTCGAGAAATGGATAGTCAAATGGTCTTCAGATTTAGACATAGATAGAGAAAGGGATATTTTTACTGAATCACTCGAGATGGGAAGTAAATTATTGTGTTCATCGTCCCTTCAGGCCCAGCATTATAAGACTTTGTATCATCTGTACTATACGCCATGGAAAATTGCTGAGTGGGGGGGGGCTTATCCGGAACTACTTGTTTTAGGTGTGGCAGTATGGAGGCTAATTTGATACATATTTTTTCTACCTGTCCGCACCTAGACAAGTTAAAACATGATATTGGGAATTTTTTCCGAAGTGCTTTAGAAACAACAATAGAGTTAAATCCGGTAACCATCTTGCTGGGAGCATACCCCAATGGGCAAATAAATTGTAAATACTTTATGTTTGTAGCAATGGCGATCTTTAGATTACTAGTGGCCTCAGCTTGGCTTGATCCAAATCCCCCAACGTACCATCAATGGCTAGGTAAAACACTATCAATACAAAAATTGGAAACAGCTATTTATGCCAGGAAGGGTAGAAAGGGTAAAAAATTGGGCATGCAAATTTGGGGTCCTCTGATACAGTGGAAGCTTGGAACTGAATAATGTAATGTGAAGAATATGTAATATTGAATATTGATATATATGATTTTGTATGTATATGCCCAGATAGAACCCGTATGTATTAAGTATATTGTAATACTTTTCCTTTTTTCTATGATTGCTTTATGTATCTTATTGTGCCCTGTCCATGTAATCAAGGGGGGGGGGGGGAATGAGGGAAAAAATGTATCAATAAAAATATTTAAAAAAAAAAAGGAAGGGTCTTTGGCAGAGTACATACAATATTTATGTGCACAAGCCTAGCAGAAATTCTTAAGCAGCAGGGAGTGAAAGAGGTAGGTGGGCTGGCCCAGGGAGGAGGATGTGGTGCATTTTTTTCTGGATCTGATAGAGAGGGGTTTCTCACGAGTCACAATCACCGGTAAGCTGGCAGGTCGCTTTATGGGCAAACATTCCTGGAGTTATGCACTGTAAGCGGGGGACTTGGTGAGAAGGATGCTCAAGGGTTGGTTTAGGGAAAAGGGCCTCGGGGGTGTAGCAGAAGCCATTGGCTTGGCAGTTGTTGGGAGAAGTAGTAGGTGTACTGCCTAGGGTTTGAATGGGAAGAGAGAAACCATCCTCTTTTCCACACTGATGTTTTGGATGTTTTTGGGGCTTTCCGGGTATAAGAATTTTTAGGCGTGCTATGATTTTGACTTGGTTGGATGTCACAAGGTCATATGATGGACTGGAACTTTACCTGTGTAAATCCAAAACCGATAAGAGAATAAAGGGAAAAGGATGCTATTGCCAGCATATTCATTTTGGGCTTTGTGTCCACTGGTGTGTGGGTGGTGGGATGCAGGGCTTAGCCAGGGATGTGAGGGAGAGTGATTTTCACTTACGGTTCTGGAACTAGGGTAACTTCTTTTAAGCTACTAGCGGTCCTGCGGAAGGTGCTGTAAAGACTGGGAGAGATACCAAGCATGTACAGCACACACTCATAGATTTGAGGTGGTCACATAGGAAACGGAAATGGTATGAGGCAGGGAGAGGATCATGAGCTTAGGTAGGTGGTATTCGGACTGTTTCAGGAGATATGTCAGGCAGGAAAGAGGGATTATTGAGTGTGCTGGTGGCATTGCTTGCATCTACACTTATTATCTTTTTCAGGCGAGGTCGTAGGATTGAAGGCTAACAACCTTTCTATTTCAATAGTGTCCCAATAATGTATTAAATGGGCGAAGAGGCAAGAGGAGAGGAAAGGCCAAGGAGATAACCTGAGTTTTGATGACAGTTTGTTCAAAGTAACATGGTTTAGCAAAGGGGGTGCGCAGATGGGAGAGCTGTTGAGTAGTTTGAATGCCTTGTTGCGTAGAAATAGATTCCTGGATGTTCTGGTGGTGCACTTAGGGGAGAAAGACATGGTTGTGTGCAATTAGCAAGCCTTGTTGATGGACATGAAGAAGGATTTCAGAGAAATAAAGAGAAAATTGGCAGAGTGCCATGTGTTGTGGATTGAATTTGTTCCTTGGAAAGAGTGGAGGGGGGCCAGGATGCCAGCGGCAATTGATCATGCCAGGACAAAGGTTAACAGGGAGATGCGTTTGTTCTGCAGGGATGAAGGTTTCTGTGGGGTTGAGCATGCTGATTTGAGGTATGGCACTGTGAAGCTTATAATTTAGCGATTCAGGCAGGAAATGAAAGTTATGTTGTAGACAGTAATGGCAGTTACATGTTATTAGATGCAGGTAAAATGTTAAGGGGATTTAAAGATCATTTTGCAAAGTTCAGCAGGGTTGGACTTAGATAAGTGTAGGATCACTATGTTAGGGTGGGATGCTTAGGGGTGGGGGTTAGGGGTGGTAGGTAACATGTTGTGTAGCAAGAGTTTAATTTTGTAAGGCAAAGGCTAAAGGATGTTTATGTACTGTGCGTCACAAAACCATTGTTCTAATTCTGTGTGCTGTAGAATGTGGCACACATAGAAAGAGGTAAAAATGAGGAGAAATAAAGATAGTGCTCCTCCGTATGCCTCCCCTGGGGAGGAGTAGCATTTTGACACATTTCCAGGTCTAATTCAAGGAGATGATGGACGGAGCACTGAAACTTTTCAGACACTCACCCCCAGTCACGGATCTGGGTTGAATCAATCATCGTTCTTTAGCTCACTTCGCCACCCCAGTTCAGACACAGCTATAGGCAAATCAGTCTTGAACCTGTGCCTCGTGAGCATAGTCCAGACTGAACTGCCTAGCCATGTCTTCCCTGGACTGGAAATAAGCATCCTGGGAAAGGATATGGGCTACCAGCCCTCATCAGCCAGGCTAACTTGAATCCAGTGGCAAAGTGAGCAAGGAACCCACGTCTGGGCATACCCTGCCAACTTAGGGCAAACAAAGCAAACACAAGGAGATGATGGACGGACAGCTGAAACTTTTCATACACTCACCCACAGTCACAGATCTGGGTTGAATCCATCATCGTTCTTTAGGCGATTCCGGGACAGTTCGGCCACTCACAAAGGGCCATATGTAGGTAAAAGGAGAATACCGATTCCTTAATACCGAATTTTTCCGAATTGGTATTAAGACTTCGTTAAACGCGAATCTATCATTGTTCTTTACCTCACTTCCCACCCCAGTTCAGACACAGCTATATGCAAATAAACCTTGACCATGTGCCTCATGGGAACAGTCCAGACCGAACTGCCAAGCCATGTCTTTCCTGCACTGGAAACAAGCATCCTGAGACCGGTTTTGGGCCAACGGCCCTCATCAGCCAGGCTAGCTTGAATCCAGTGGCAAAGTGAGCAAGGGATCCACGTTGGGACATACCCTGCCAACTTAGGGCGAACAAAGCAAACACAAGGAGATGATGGGCGGAGCTCTGAAACTTTTCATACACTCACCCACAGTCACAGATCTGGGTTGAATCCATCATCGTTCTTTAGGCGATTCCGGGACAGTTCGGCCACTCACAAAGGGCCATATGTAGGTAAAAGGAGAATACCGATTCCTTAATACCGAATTTTTCCGAATTGGTATTAAGACTTCGTTAAACGCGATGTAGATAAAAAATCGGTAAAGTTTGTTCGTTAAGATTCGGAATTAAATACCGAATCTGAAAGAATCGGTAAAAAAACAAAAAATACAACATCGAAATACCGAATCGGTGTTACAGAATCCATTACCGAATCGGTAAATACCGATTCGGTAATTCAAAACATCATACTTAGGAGAATCAGCCAATCCTGATTCACCCAATTACCTTACAAACAGGAAGTGGCCACACCCAGCCAGGGGTACAGGACCAGGAGCACACAGTGAGGCAGGCAGGCAGTCAGCCAGTAGAGCTGAGGAGGCAGCAGCAACACAGCCACACAGTCACAAGCAAGACAGAAGAACCCGAAAGCAGTGAAATGGCAAGCCAGGACAAGGAGAAGGAGGGAGGTGACAGAAAACGAAAACTGAAGTTCAGTGACAAGGAGCTGGAGGTCCTGATCCAGGATGTCAGCCAAGAACACCACAAGCTGTTTGGAGCCCAGTCCCACCAAGTGCCAGAGTCACAGAAGAGGCAAATCTGGAGTGGCATTCATGACAAAATTAATGCCATAGGTGTGACCCAGCGCACCATAGAGGACATCAGGAAGAGGTGGTATGACCTCAGGAAAGCAGCAAAACAGAGGATGGCAGAGAGACACCGGCAGGCTGGCCTAACAGGTGGAGGTAAAAGCCGAGCCCCAGCACCAACACCACTGGAACTGATGGTGGAGTCCACCATCCACCTGGAGAGTGTGAGTGGCGTGGGAGACGCAGACAGCTCCGCCCGAGCAGCAAGAAAACAAGGTAAGAAGCATGCCCAGCATGCTGTGCTACCCCCTCCCCAACCCCAATCCCCATAGTGGCAAAGGGACACTCACTCCACCCCATGTCTTACTGGTTACCTGCAATGCATGATGGGTGATGTAGTCAAAGGGAACACATGAATGGGTCAGTCAGGCTAGCAATTACAATACCATGGTAAAGGAATTGGCTCCATCAGGACAACTACTGTGCACTATAGGCATGTTGTTTAATGCAATTCCATTGCTGACAGAGCATTGAGTATATCTACATTTGTGTCATTACAGGCGAGTCATCTCGCAGTGCAGCAGAGGGCAGCAGAGGCAAGTCAGCCAGGCCAGAGGGGAGCCAAGATGAGGATGACAGCATGCCCTCAGGGACCACAAGTTCGGCGCCATCACAGCCACCCAATCCTCCACCACAGCCATCACCACCGCGCCAGGGATGGGCCGCAATCCCCTCTCACACAGTCCCCAGTGCGACGATCACCGACACCACCACCACCACAGTCAGGCAGGAGGCATGCCTTGCCCAGCCTCCAGCAGATGGAGGGGTCGGAGGAGGAGGGCAGATTTGGTGAACAAAGTCCCATAGCTGATCGATACCACAGTGAGAGGGCTGGTGCAGCGTCCGAGGGCTCCCACATCGCATTAAGAGGCCGCAGGGTAAGGCCGGACAGTCCAGTTGCATCCGAGCAGGGTGACAGTGTGTTTGCTGGACTGGAAGGCAACATGCTGAAGGTCTAGCGCCTGCAATGGAGGGAGATGAAGTCAATGCACAGGGAGGTGGCACACATGAACAAGCATATGCACAGGATGGAGAAGGGCATCAGTGCTATGGGTGAGAACTTGTGTGCGGGAATGGAGCAAGTAGCTGACTCGGTGGACAACCTCTGCAGCCAGCTTCAGCAGGACCGTCTTGGCAGGCGCGGGGAGAGACAGAGGCTCCAGGCCTATACCAAGTCGGTGAACTGGCTGGCCACTACAACTTCACTGTTGTGTTTGCAGGTCCATCGCCATGCAGGAGGAGATGGCGCATTGCAGCAGGATGTGGCCAGGGGAATGGTGCCCATGACCTCTGTGCTAAGTCGGCCACAATGGAAGGGGGGGACAGTGAAGAGGCTACCAGCCGTGGTGGCATTACGCCCTCATCCACTGAGTGCAGGAGGCGTAGTGAACGCAACGTGCCTGCACATGAACATTCGACCACACCAGACAGTGTTGAAAGGGAACATGGACGTGCAGCGCGTGGACGCAGGAAGTAAAGAGCTATGGCTGTTTCCATGCATGAGATGGGTGATGTAACCCATATCCAATTGGACATTGCTCACAATACTGGAGGTGTGCACAATAAACACCTTTACATGTAACAAGTAATGGCTCAGTGTCGTTACTCACTCAGAAAAAGTTTGACGTAATCTCTGCCCGTCTCTGTCTCCCATCATGTTCAATTGTACCACCAGCTGCGCAGGGCTCTGGCTGAAGGTTGTCCTTGTCCTCGTCCTCTGAATCAGTTAGTTCCACTGCTGTACCTTTTTTTGTGGCCAGATTGTGCAGCATTGCACATGTAGCAATAATCTTGCAACATTTCATGGGGCTGTACAGACGTGCACCTCCAGTTTTGTGGAGGCAACAGAATCTGCTTTTGAGCAATCCAAATGTGCGCTCCACCACGTTGCGTGCGCTCCTATGTCCCACATTGTACCTCCTCTCCCTTGGGGTGATTGGGTTGAGATATGGTGTGAGTAGATAAGGCCGGAGGGCATATGCGCTGTCACCTATGTGCAGAAGTAAGTGGCATTGATTACTGTGAACAACAGTTTGAGGCAGGGTGTACATCAGGGTGTGTTACATTTACTTACCTAGCATGTATCCGTCTCCAAATTCGCCAGCAAGCAGACGTGTATGGATGCCACTGTTACGGAAGATGTAGGCGTCGTGGCTACTCCCGGGGAATTTGGCCACGATGTCAGTTATGATGTGTTTGGCATTACAAATCACCTGCACATTGATGGAGTGAGTGTATTTGTGGTTTCTGTTTATGTATTCACTTGCTGCAGGTGGTCAGATGGGTATATGTGTCCCATCGATGCATCCAATGACATCTGGGAACTGTGCAAGTTGGCAGAACTCAAGCTTGGTTCTCTGCAGCTCCGCCTGTGTACTGGGGAAGGTAATGTAATGTTCCATTCTGTCCATCATGGCATTCAGGAAGGTCTGGAAAAAACGGGATAGACAGCTCTGTGACACTCCATCCACTGCAGCTATCACACCCTGGAAACTTCCTGATGCAAGGAGGTGCAGGCAGCAGAGTACCTGGACATGGGTGGGGATTGCATGGGCCTTTGGTGTCTGATGCTCCAGATAGGGTCTTAGGTCACGGATTAGGTCCAGGATGGTGTCTGGGTGCAGTCTGTATCTTTCATGGATTTCTGCTTCTGTCAATTGGAACAATGTGATGCGTACTCTGTACACCCGCTCTTCACGTCTCCAGATCCTCACTCCTGCTGCTCTCAAGCGTAGCCGCCTTGCAATGACGTAGAGGGCTGCCATTGTGGTCACACAGATGCATTTTGGGCCGCTTTTTATGTACTGCACCTCATTACCACATGCTCTTGAAACGTGGTAAATACCAAATCGTTATTTCCGATTCTGCTCGTATTCGGTGTTTACGACGTTTGCTACATCGCATTTTTGGGGGTTTTACCGATTCTTTAATTCCGATTCGGTATTCATTGTTTCGGTATTTCCGAATCGGCAAATAAGGAATCGGTAATTTTTCACCGAATCGTTATTAACGATTGCATTCGGTATTATGTACATCTCACATGGCTGGATACCGGTCGGTAACGCCAAAAAAGGGCCTTTTTCGGTGTTACCGACCGTTATTTGGCCACCTACATATGGCCCAAAGTGGTTACCAGGGACCTCAATGTCCCTTGATGGATGCTTGCTTTCTGGGCAGTTGGAGTTCGGATTGGACTCTTCGTCTCTGTGAATGCTGCAGAGGGTCAAGCAACCCAGGTATTGGTGCGGCATGGCTCCGGTAGAACCTGGTGTCTCCAAACTTGGAGTGCAGACAGATATGAACCTCTGGGGCTGGTGTATCACTTTTGGTTTGGGTACTCCGTCGGAGCCATCAGGCAGCAGCAGATTGTGAAACTGGATTCTTCTGGTTCGGATGACTGAAGACTGCAGGGGAGTAGTGCTTCTACACCTAGGGAGTTCTTTGGTGATTTGTCAAAGGCAGAAGGTGCTCTGGGGTTCCTGGAGGCCTCACAGTTGCAGTACAAGCCAGGACACCACAATTCTTGAGTCCTCAATGCAGCTGGCAGGGTTGGCACCAATTTTTGCAGCAGGACTTCAGTCCTCAGGTCAGCTGCTCTTTGTTGTCCCTATCTTTTTTGTGTCCATTGAATCTAAAGTTCAGGGTCCAGGAATGCCAACTAAATACTAAATGTAGGGGTGTTAATGGAAGTGAAGACAGTGGGCTACCCACCTTTAGGTTGTCTAGGCCTTCTAAGTGACCACTTTCTGTGGGAAGGGGCAATACCCTGACCCTAATTGGCTAATTTCCTCTCAAACCAAGATGGTGGGAAATGAAAAGTGGGCTCCACATTACCTGCAGCACCTTGGAGGTGGCACTGGCTGAATGAGGACACACCTCCTAATTGAACTAACTTTACTGGCTGTCCACTTGCCTAATGTGGAGCACGACAGGGGTGTTGACAGCCTCCACTAGCTGGAGCTGCCTGGTTCACATTTTACAGGCAGCATCGCCTTTTGAGGTTTACTGTTTCGGAAGGCCATCCTGGCCTGGGGGAGGTATAAAGCATCTCTCACAGCAGGCATTGTTCCTGGCCTTTGCAAGTGCTGACTCTCACCCCATGAGGTCAGAAACAGATCTGCTGGTGTAAGGTTGGCTAAGACCAGTTAGATACCATACCAGCACTTGATAGGTTTTTAGGGGACCGTCTAAGGTGCCCCCTGTGGGCATTTATTAATACATTCTACACTGGCATCAATAAAGATTTATTGAGAAGATATGTTTGGTACCAAACATCTTAGGATACAGTGAAGCCATCATGGAGCCATGAAACTTGTGATGGCAAGGATCCAGCCCACACACTATCAATGACTTCCCTGTGCACTTACACCATCCAATAATGACTCAAAGATTGCAGGGGCTTATCTGCTTATGCAGATAAGTCCACACATGGGATATAGTGCACACTGACTTAGGCAGATAATGCCTGCAGAAGGGGTGGCTTATATTTACACCATGCTTGCATGGCACACAAAGCTGTGTGCCATTTTGACTCTTCAGTTTTCTCTGCACACGACACACAGCCTGCAAACCCAGTTTGCATGGTCTTGGTGAGGGGTCTTTGGGGTGGCAGAATTGGTGCTGAAGCCCCAAAGGACCCTCTTCAGTACAATTACCCTAGGTACCAGGGGTACCATTTACTAGGGAGCTACAGGGGTTGCTAAACTTGTGCCAATAGTGGTACAGTTTTAGGAAAGGGATATGGCACTCGGAACCTGGTTAGCAGGGACTCAGTGCACTTTCAATTCGAAATCACATCATGCACCAGGCAACAAGTGGGGGCTAACCTTGTCAAAGAGGCACTAATTGATATTACCCCCCCACCCAATGAAAGAGGATGAAAGTAACCTTTCCCTTTTGAGTCTTCATCTTCTATGTTGAAGAACCTGGAAAGTTCATCTGCACTGGCATGGTCAGTCCCAGGTCTGTGTTCCACTGTAAAGTCCATTCCCTGTAGAGATATGGGCCACCACAAAAGTTTAGGGGTTTCAGATTTCACTTGCATAAGCCATCTGAGAGTCCTGTGGTGAGTTTGAACTAGGAAGTGAGATCCAAACAATTATGGTCTCAGCTTCTTCAGGGACCAAACCAAATCAAAAGCTTCCCTCTCAATTTCACTCCAATGCTGATCTCGTTGGGGAAGCCTCTGGCCTATGAAAGCAACAGATTAGTCATGGCCATAATCATTCATCTGGAATAGGACCACTCCTATCCCCTGTTCAGAGGCACTGTGAACTGTTTTGGTATACTCTAGAGCTTTCAGAAATGGTGCTAAACACATTGCTTCCTTCAGGGTATCAAAAGCCTTTTGACAGCCCACTGTCCAGTTAAACATTTTGGGCATCTTTTTGGCAGTCAATTTTGGGACGGGTGCCACAATGGACCTATAACCCTTCACTAACCTCCTACAGTACCCAGTGAATCCAGGAAATTCCCTGTCTTGAGTCTGGATGGTTGGATCTACCCAATCCAGAATGGTCTGGATCTTGGGTTGTAGGGGTGGCCAAAGTATACAACTGTGCCCTGCCCTATCTGGCACTTGATTGGTTTTATAGTGAGGTCTGCATTCTGCAGAGCCATCAGGTCCCCCCCAAGGTGGATCAAGTGATCCTGCCAGTTTGAGCTAAAGACAGCAATGTAATCAAGCTATGCCGCACTAAAGGACTTAAGTCCAGTAAGGACTTTGTTCACAGCCATTGGAAGGTGGCAGGGACATTCTTTAGGCCCGGGAGGAGCTCGTGGAGTTGTCACTTCATGAAATTCTGCAGAGTTGCCAAAAAACTCCACCAAATTTCACTCAATTTACAATTACATGCAGGTGGCACACATCAGCACACTGAATAGTGGTGAGATTTTGTACATGCAGAAGCAGTGTGTGGAGCATCTCTGTGTTCACTGTAGTGACAAGGAATAATCAGATATACTCATGCATGAATCCAAAGTCAAATGAGAGAGCAATGGGCCAAACAGAGCTGGAAATAGCCATACTATCAGTGATCAACATGCATCAAAATATCAGGAGACCAAATCAAACTAAAGTTCGGTGTAGCGAAATCTCTGTCAACCATGCAAGTAAGTTCAAGAGGGAAATCAGACCAAGGAGAACTGTGTGGCACTCACCTAATCATTACACCCAGACTGGCTTACTTTTGAACTGCTGTGCTCCGCTGCACCCGTATGCGGGTTTCCCGCAGCCAGGGACACCCTACTGCAAATAAACAGCATACCCTGTGTAGAACCAAGGAGTCGAGCTTCAGCAATGGTGCCATCATGGTGCGCAGTCCTCCAATATCGGCTCCAATCTACCAAATTCGAGACTCCTGCCCTGGGACTACATGCAGTACACCAACCTACTACTCCTGCTTCTTCGCTTTCCGACAAGCCCCTCAACTTTCAGACATGCCTCCTTTCTTTCGGCTGCTACACCATATGTTTTAACACGAGCGATAACCCCCTTCACCCCTTATATCCTTCATTGTTCACCTGCCTCCTCAACCTATTGCTTTGTCACATTACAGGCCATTTCATGCCCTCCTTCTACATTGATCAAGTATTTATTAGGGGAATTCATTCTGTATATTCACTTCCGGAGGCCCTGATCAGATGTCACACAGGTCAGGGAAGGCAGTCTGCATAGCCACTTCCCGAGGTCCCGTTCTCATGTCACATAGGTCAGGCAAGGTATTTATACGTAATCACTTCCTGGGGCCCTGATTGGCCGTGGTATATGGTTGCCAGTCTTCTTACCATTGCCAATGTTTTTCAGAAAATGTAATGAATAAAGTTCACTTCTCAGCAATGTCTGGACTCTAAGGGTCTCTCCCAGGTCAATGGTGATAGTTTCTGTCTGGAAAGCAGACCCAGTTGCAGACTGAAAGCTCCAGTACAGAGTTAGAGGCCTCTTTGAGCCTCTATGAGGGGGCCCCTCAAGTCATCAGGTGAACCTAATTCAGCTGCACCTGATCGGAAATGAAGTTGCCAGGCACAGATATAGAACCTAATTAGGGTCTACTAGGAGGACTGACATTTTGGGACTTGTTGGTTGGAACTGATTTATTGTAGGGAAACTCATGGGATATATTTTCCCTTGAAGCAGAGGTAACAGTGTGCTATGGCCTCCCTCTATCGCCTGTGGGTCAGGGGGCAATGCAGGCTTCCACCAACTGGGTTTGTGGGGCATGGCTATCAATGATGAAGTTGGTGCAGTTGCACTGGGGCCAATGCTTCTTATATCTTTAGGTGAGCAAGGGTAGGTTCTTGGAAAATGGCTCTCGGTTCCTGGGTGGCTGGTAAGGAAGCAACAATGTGAATTTCGGATTGGGCGAGGGGCTACGTAGAACCTCATTCATGATGGAGTTTTTTTTTCTAATTGACTCAGATTCCCTATCAGCCAGTGACATGCTGCAAAACCACCAGGAGGCGGGCCTTCCTCCATGTGTTAAAAGCATCTGCCTTCACTGGTGTTATTCAGGCAGCATGCCGCCCCCTCCTCTTACCCCCTGTGGGTGCTGTTATTGGCTGACAACACTGTTATTGGGTGAGTGTATGTATATCCTCAAAGAAGTGGGCAGCAGAATACACTGGGTCTTATAAACATGACCAGAATGCCGTTTCAGGTCTTCAATAGACATCTATGTATTTTTGGTACCTTGATTAGAACCGTGTTTATGCAATAACATGGGACTTTGTCAGTTTGAGAACCACGTTACATTGATAAGCCAACGTCCTCCAGCTTATTTCAGGCTGAGGTGGGTGCTCAGAAAACAGCATTTAACGCTCAATATTTCAGGACTGTATAAGACAACATACTCGTGGGACATCTGCAGGCAGTTTGAAGAAGTGTTTAAAAGCTCATTTACTCATTACATATGGAACAAAATGATTGTTACACAATGGCCACCGAAGAAAAAGTAAGAGTGAGTGCACAGCGAAGTACCGGCAAGAACCTTGAAAAAGAAAAAACTCTGCATTGAAGAGTTTTGTGGGGCAAAACTCAGCGAACTCTGCCGGCGGAGCCGAATTCTTCACCCACCCCTAGCATTCTTTAGCCTAAAGGGCATCACAATAAAGTGATAGTGCATTTGGGGTTGAAAATGCTGGTATTTCTTTGACTCCAAGTGTCAGATTTATCTACCAGTACCCTTATGTGAGATATAAAGTACTGAGATATTTGGCTGACCCTAACAGACCAATCAATTCAGGCTATGAATGGGATGTGCATCAGTGTTTGTCACAGCATTGAGGCTCCTCTAGTCCACACAAAGCGTCATTTCTTTCTTTCCACCTTGGGAGTGAGGTTTCGGGACTAAAATAGCTGGAGTGACCCAGGGAATCTCTGAGGATTCAATGACACACAGTTCCAGCATCTTGCTTACTTCAACCTTATTGCTCTTTTTGACTTGATCAGACAGCTGTAAATGTTATTTTTGACAGGAAGGCTGTTACTAGTGTCCACATCATGTGTACACCTATTGGTCTGACCAGGTGCCAAGGAGAAGAGCTTGACAAACTCATTTAGGACTTGCCTGATATCAGTCTGCTGTTGAGCAGTGAGGGTGTCAGACAAGACCACTCCTTTGACTGACCCATCTTTATGGTTGTTTGAGAGGAGGTCAGGGAAAGGTTCACTCTCTGCTTCATGATCCTCATCTGTGACGATGAGCCTTGTCATTTCAGCCCTGTCATGATGGGGTTTAAGGCGGTTTACATGTATGACCCTCTTGGGGTTCCTGCATATGCCAAGGTCCACCAAGTAGGTGACCTCCCCATTTCTCTCAGGGATAGGGTAGGACCCAGTCAATTTGCACTGGAGGGTCCTATGAGACAGGCTCCAAAACCCATACCTTCTGCTCTGGTTGAAACTCCACCATGGCAGTCTTCTGGTCATACCAGAGCTTCGGGAGCTCCTGCATCGCATCAAGGTTTTTGCTTGCTTTTTTATGTGCAGAATGAAGGATAGGTACATAATCTAAAATATCTTGCTTAGGTTCTTTGAGAGGTTCTCTACCATCCCTCCTTCAGAAGACACAATGGTTCAATCAGTCAATCAATCAGGGGTTTATATATCACACTACTCACCCATGAGGGTCTCAAGGCGCTAGGGGGGGCTCAGGATCAGTCGAAGAGCCAGACCTTGAGGTCCTTCCTGAAGGTGTGCAAGGTTTGCGAGCGTCTGATGTTAATGGGGAGCATGTTCCAGGTCTTGGCTGCTATGTAGGAGAAGTCTCTCTCTCCTGTTTTGCTTCTGTGGATACGGGGGACCTTTGCCAGGGCAAGGTCAGTGGAGCAGAGGTTCCTCTTGGATGTGTTGAAGGATAGTCTCTCATTGAGGTATGTTTTAGAGGGCTTTGTAGGCGTGGGTGAGGAGTATGAAGATGACCCTCTTCTTGACCGGGAGCCAGTGGAGGCCTAGAAGGTGTCGGGTCATGTGTTCGTGGGGTCCAGAGGTAGAGTCTGGCGGCGGCATTTTGTATGGTCTGTAGTCTGTATAGGAGAGATCTGTTGATTCCGGCATATAGGGCGTTGCCGTAGTCCAGTCTGCTGGTTTTGAGCGTGTGGGTGACAGTCTTTCTGCAGTCGGGGGATCCACTTGAAGGTCCTGCGGGGGATGCGCAGGCAGTTGAAGTTAGTGGAAGCGACGGCATTGACCTGGCGGTTCATGGCGAGGGAAGAGTTGAGGATGATGCCGAGGATGCGTGCGTGGTCCGTAGAGGTGGGTGGGTTCCCTAAGGTGGTACCCTTACTGGATGGTCAAACAAAAGTTCAAAGGGTGAAAACCCTAATCCCTTTTGCGGCACCTCTCTGTAAGCAAAAATCAGGGATCCCCTTCTGAGATTTTTAGGGAGTCTACTAATTATACCTTTTTGGGTCTTGGTAATTCTTTCAACAAGCCCATTTATTTGCGGATGGTATGGGGCGGTGAACTTATAAGTCACTCCACACTCAGTCCACATGTGTTTCAAGTATGCAGCTATAATATGTGAACTTCTGTCTGATCCTACCACCTTTGGGAACCCAATCCTGGTAAAACTACCAAGAAGGACCTTTGCCACTGCAGGAGCATGAAACATGGTGGCATGTTCCACTACCACCAGTATAAGTCAGTTTCCTAATGCTGTCTCAGGGTCAAGGGGACTAACAAAGTCAATGCCAAACCTCTCAAAGCGCACCTCAACCACTGGAATTGGCAGTAACAGGACCTTTAGGTGGCTACCTATCCTGCCACTGGCTTGACAGGTGGCACAGGAGTTATAGAACTCCTTCACCTTCTGTGACATTCCTGGCCAGTAGAAGTGTACACCAACCTACTCCAAGTTTTAGTCTGGCCAAGATGCTCAACTAGGGGAATGTCATGGGCAAATGTTAGGAAAACTCTCTAAACTGCTGAGGCACTGCTACTTTCCTGGTGTCAGCAGGTTTGGGGTCTCTGGCCTCAGTGTGAAGGAGTCCCTGCTTCCAATAGTTCCTGTGGGAACCACTGACACTTACTGATTACTGATACTTACTGATCAGCCGCTTGCTGCCTCAGGCTTTCAACAGTGGGACAGGCTCTCTGCCCCTGGCACAAATCTTCCCTAGACAGCCATCCTGGGCCCAAGAGCTCTGTCGTATAAGGCCCAAGCTATTGGGGCTGTGTTCCCACCTGGACTGACAGGTCTTCTCCCTGAGGAGAGGAGACTTGATCTGGTGTCTGAATAGAAGTTGGTTTCTCCAGACTTCTTGCCCTTACTTTTGGAAGGTTGGTCAATATTTATTGGCTCCAGCACTTCTTTTTCACCCTGGGTTCTACACTGTGCTCTTGTTTTTAAACACCCTTTCTGGTATAACCTGCATGGGTTTTAATTTTGACCTCAGCCCATGATTATGACCCCAAATCAGTGCAAGCAGGCACTGTAAAGAAATTGCAGAAGATAACACTACCCTTTTGTGGCAAGTAACCCATCCCCTTTCTATTCTTATCCAGGGCCCCGATCAGGTGTTGTGGGGTCCAGGACTCAGTGAACTCCGTGACACATGCATGGCATGTCCTAGTTGGTATGTTTGCCGGGGCTCAATTGTACCCAGCCTCGACTGCATATTGAATGGTGCTACTGGTGTGTTTTTAGCTCTGAATAAGGCACGCTTTGCGCACTGCACAGTCTAGGTATGTCTGAAATGGGCTATATTTTTAAAAATGGCAGGATGGTCACCTGGGATGATGCTATCGCTAACAGGGAGCAACTCTCTTTGCTGACAAAGTTTCGTTTTTTTAAAACGAAGCAAGCCCTTCATCTGGTGTTAGGACTGAATCATTGGAAATTCCTCCATTATCTATCCTACTCCGCATCCAGACCCCTATTAAGCTTGTCTTTAAATTGTATGCGGAGGCCCTACAAACCAAGATTTCCCCAAACTCTAGGGACAGACGGGCCTGGCAGGATGATCTTGGAAAGCAACTTCCGGATGATATATGGTTTTACTGCTCTGAAGTCACCCATAAGATTTCTCTGAATGGCAGGCACAGGCTGGCAAATTTCAAGTTTTTGAATAGGGTGCACTATACACCTGAACATTTACACGGATATTGTTTACGTGAATCTGACTGCTGCGAACGTTGTGATATGCCACAAGCAGGTTTTTACCAACTGGAGTGGTGTGGCGTGGCGTGATGTGCCCCCCTGTTGCTGCTTTTTGGGAATCAGCTCTTTGTTTCTCTGATTGAGATTGTGAGGATTTCCATCACACCTGATCCATTATTGTCGTTGCTAGGCTACACTAAACCTTTGCGTAAAAAAATACGTAAACTAGTAGCCATGGGTTTACTTTTGGTGAAGCGTAGGCTTGCTATGAGATGGATGCAAGGGCCTATACCAACTGCCACTGAATGGGATAGGGATATGGTGTATTGTAATACTCAGTCAAATGTTTATAACAAGCTGCTCCTACCAACCTCTCGGCCTTTGAGTTTTTGGAGCCTCTATTCTCAATACCGGGAACCACATACTGAGGCTGAAATACAGGATGACTAAAGCTTGTGTGGTATTACTGTTTTTAATTTCTATGGGCTGTACTATTATTACAATGTGGTGGATTTACTATGTTCTACAATTACGGGACATGCCTGCTGGCGCAATTAGTTCAACTATGCCTTCAAATTGATACCTAAGCACTATGGTCATTTATATTGCTCTGTGCCCATAACCCTCCCTATGTTTTTACAGGTTGATGCTGGATAGCGTGCAATGTAAGTGACCTGCATTTTATTTTCTGTATGTGATTGATATTTGTATTTTTGTTCATTTTGTATTGTTGCAAAATATATAAATTAAAAAAACAAAAAAAACTTCCCTTTCTAAGAACATCAGTGCCATTGGATGTACCTTAGCCTGATTGTCAGCATTGAGGAATGTGCAAGTCTCTTCAAGTAAGTACTGGTCTGAGGACACTAGTTGCTCAGTCACCATGGTTACACTGGTACCAGTATCTCTCAGATCTTCAATCCCATTTATATGTAGGAGGCTGTTGTCTGTATTTTTACAGATTACTGAGCCAGACAGCCAGGGTTGCTACATCCACTCCAGCCTCTGTGACTGGAGTTGCCTCAGTAGGCTCTCTAAGAAAATTAAGGAGGCCCCCTTAGTTTGCAGATCTGGGACCAGGGGAAAAGATGCTGGGAAAATCTAGAGTGTCCCTATGGCATATATCTAATGGACAGTAGATATAATCCAGAAGATTATATGCGTCCGAAATCGGACTTGTGAACACACCTATTCTTTAGGTCTACCTAACAACCACAAAAACCATGAGCTTACTCATACATAGGGGAACTAAACAATTGAGTACATAAATCAATAATGTTGGTGATTTGTGAACATAATTTGACAGAACACAAGGTGTGCAAGTGATCAAAAAAACGTCTTGACGAGATTATGGTTAAAAACTTAAAACATATATATGTTTATTCTGTTTCATGTAGTTATATTCGTACACAATAATAATTACATACATCCATAAAAAAATGTAGTACATCATAATATTCATAAAGAAAAATGTAAAAAAGGTTTACACATCCATATTTTAAAATTGTTCAAGAGAACAAATGTTGACGCAGTGTTTCGGTGTTGATAATAAGCACCTTCTTCAGGACTGTTTCTCTTAAATGCAAATGCTCTGGGTTTACTCAACGTCACCTTACAGTGTTGCGTCCTCATATGGCGTTACGACACTGCTCAAGTACCCATACCAATGCTTCTACGTAGTACTGTTGATTCAATTTCTGTTTTAGTTTTCACGAAAAGTCTACACTGCCTGGGGGAGCCACCAATCTTAATTCAGGTGCTGGATATCACCTATTTCCTGTTAATTCTGGAATCACTGTAGCCGGGTCTGTAATACTGTATTCCACGGCACTGTTAAACTCACAGGTTGACCTCAGGTTTAAAAGTGATCTAGTTACAGATAGTCGGTCTCCCTGCTCCTCCACAGGCCGCGTATATGGGGTTTTGCAGCAGTCGGTATACCGACTGCTGCAGAACCCCTTATCTCTCTGCAAGCTAATAAAATGGCATAAAAGGTACGTTTTACATTATCATTAATACTTATACTTTCAATGTCCAATCTCCCCGTTTTTATTAATTCGGGGCTTACCTCCATTTGCAGATTCAAAGCTTGAGATAGGCAGTTACTTACATCTAGCCAGAATCGACTTATGTTTGGACAAAAGACGAACATGTGAAGATCATCCACATTTGGGGTCTTGCATTTCGGACAGCCCACAACTCCGCCAGTTTTGAATTCCGGTGTATATTGGTTGTTTGGCATGTTTCCTTTCACGTGTGATCAAGGCAATAGTTGTTGCCGAAACGCGTAGCGTGTAAATCTGGACAAATAAATCCTGATTGCTGCAATACTCCAGAGTGCGTCTCTTTTGCTTCACAAGCAATCTGTTGGCTAATATATATATATATATATATATTACCTACTGGCGGTCGCCAGTAGGTATATATAGTTAGGATTTTTTCTCTATGGGATTTTTGAAAATTCTATGTCTAATAACTTTGGCGTTTGTGGACGGAATTGGCTGAAATTTTCAGGAAAGTGGAACATTTTGTTTCTGAGCAGCCCCTGACAATTTGGGGGGGTTTCATCAAGGGGGGCCGAGAAAAAAGGGGGGTCCCAAAACGCTTTTTTCCCATGTTAATTTCCATAGGGCGGTTGGCCTCACTTTTAGCTCGAACGGCTGAATGGATTTGCACGAAACTTGGCAAAATTGTAGGGACTGTTAGCCCGATGTGCCTTTGCTAGGTCTCAATATATGTGCTCCAGTGGATTTTGAGTAATTTAGGTTCAAAAAAAGATATATATCTGGGCGGAGCCTAACCACACATCTGATCTGATTGGCTGTCAGCACTTCATCCAAGAAGTGTTGGCAGCCATCTTGGGACCAATATACATGATAGCACCTCATTAAAAAGCATTGTAGTTAATAGAGGGTTTTAGGACTTTAGTTACATTATAAATCATTTGTTGATGGTACCATACTCGTTTTAGGAATTGTGGTGGGTTCTAAGGTGATTTTACCATGTGAAAAAACCTTCTGCTGTGATATCATGAATATTGTTTGAAAGAAAACTAATATCTCATGATTTTCCCACAGTGGTTTGGAAGGGGATCTATAAGCTAAACTGAAAGCATATTTTCTGTAAATTCACATTATCTTTCTCAGTCATGTGAAAATGAAGTCTGACATTCTCAGTAAAACATGTACATCCAACAAGGACAGAGACTGTCAGTTGATTCCTTTGTGTTCTACTGCAGCCTCCTAGAGTGTTCTAAAGAACAACTAGAGCGCTAACAGTCCTACTTATTACAAAGGTATGGCACACCTGAAGCCATCTTGATTGGAATAAAGTGGTAACTCTTAAAACATTTAATTTAAAAAGAAACAACATGAGGGGGTATATTTTGCCATAGAAAGTATGATTAGTGCTGCAGAATGAAAAATTAGGGCACATTTTGAGTTACTTCTCAAATCCTTTTCTATTTCATTAAAACATTCTGACATGCAGTCTCCCAAAATGGCCACCAGAGACAAAAGAGCCCAAATGTAGCCCAAATATCACCCAGATGTAGCCCAAGTATAGCCCAATGACAGAATGTCCCAGAGTGTTCTAAAGAACAACTAGAGCGCTAACAGTCCTACTTATTACAAAGGTATGGCACACCTGAAGCCATCTTGATTGGAATAAAGTGGTAACTCTTAAAACATTTAATTTAAAAAGAAACAACATGAGGGGGTATATTTTGCCATAGAAAGTATGATTAGTGCTGCAGAATGAAAAATGAGGGCACATTTTGAGTGACTTCTCAAATCCTTTTCTATTTCATTAAAACATTCTGACATGCAGTCTCCCAAAATGGCCACCAGAGACAAAAGAGCCCAAATGTAGCCCAAATATCACCCAGATGTAGCCCAAGTATAGCCCAATGACAGAATGTCCCAGAGTGTTCTAAAGAACAACTAGAGCGCTAACAGTCCTACTTATTACAAAGGTATAGCACACCTGGAGCTATCGTGATGGGAATAAAGTGGTAACTCTTAAAACATTTCATTTAAAAAGGAACAAAATGAGGGGGTATATTATGCAATAGAAGGTATTATTAGTGCTGCAGAAAGAAAAATTAGGGCACATTTTGAGTGACTTCTCAAATCCTTTTCTATTTCATTAAAACATTCTGACATGCAGTCTCCCAAAATGGCCACCAGAGACAAAAGAGCCCAAATGTAGCCCAAATATCACCCAGATGTAGCCCAAGTATAGCCCAATGACAGAATGTCCCAGAGTGTTCTAAAGAACAACTAGAGCGCTAACAGTCCTACTTATTACAAAGGTATAGCACACCTGGAGCCATCGTGATGGGAATAAAGTGGTAACTCTTAAAACATTTCATTTAAAAAGGAACAAAATGAGGGGGTATATTATGCAATAGAAGGTATTATTAGTGCTGCAGAAAGAAAAATTAGGGCACATTTTGAGTGACTTTTCAAATCCTCTTCTATTTCATTAAAAAATTCTGACATGCAGTCTCCCAAAATGGCCACCAGAGACAAAAGAGCCCAAATGTAGCCCAAATATCACCCAGATGTAGCCCAAGTATAGCCCAATGACAGAATGTCCTAGAAAGTTCTAAAGAACAACTAGAGCGCTAACAGTCCTACTTATTACAAAGGTATGGCACACCTGAAACCATCTTGATTGGAATAAAGTGGTAACTCTTAAACATTTAATTTAAAAAGGAACAAAATGAGGGGGTATATTTTGCCATATGAAATATGATTAGTGCTGCAGAAAGAAAAATTAGGGCACATTTTGAGTGACTTCTCAAACCCTCTTCAATTTCATTAAACAATTCTGACATACAGTCTCCCAAGATGGCCACCAGAGACAAAAGAGCCTAAATGTAGCCCAAATATCTCCCAGATGTACCCCAAGTATAGCCCAATGACAGAATGTCCCAGAGTGTTCTAAAGAATAACTAGAGCGCTAACAGTCTTACTTATGACAAAAGTATGGCACACCAGAAGCCATCTTGATTGGAATGAAGTGGTAAGTCTGAAAACACTCAATTTAAAAAGGAACAACATGAGGGGGTTAATTTTGCCATAGAAAGTATGATTAGTGCTTCAGAAAGAAAAATTAGGGATCATTTTGAGTGACTTCTCAAATCCTCTTCTATTTCATTAAAAAAATTCTGACATGCAGACTGAAACATGCACTTTGAATACCAGCAGCAGACGTCCCTGGTGAGCAGTAGCTTTACTACAGTGATCTAATGTGCAACTAGAGTGCTAACCTTCAGAATTTATGGCAAATGTGTGACACATCTGAATGCCTTCTTGATGGAACCAAAGTAAACAAGCATTGAAAATGCAATAGATCTCGCCCTCGTTTAAGTTAAAGCCATTCTGTTTGTAATGAGGTGGCTTTTTAGCTTTGCTTTTATTAGTGTTTTTTCAACTTTCATGTAAATAACATGCATCTGTATGCATATAAGTATATGTATGCATGCATTTATGTTTGTATTTATATAGATATACAGATGATATATGTTTATATATGTATGTATATATATATATTCACTGAAAAAACCATAGGCTATAGACCATATATAGTTAGGAATTAGCATTTACAAAACCTTGAAAATTCACTGAAAAAACCATAGGTTATAGACCATATATAGTTAGGAATTAGCATTTACAAAACCTTGAAAATTCACAGAAAAAACCATAGGTTATAGACCATATATAGTTAGGGATTAGCATTTACAAAACCTTATTTTACTCGCACAAAACCATTGAAATTCGCATATATAGTTAGTTGCACTAACTATATATCGCGCACCCGCAATCCACTGCTGATGATGTCACATATTACATCATTCATGACATGGTCAGTGACATCACTGATGACATCACTGATGACATCTCAAATGACATCACTGATGACATCACTTAAGACATCATCCAGTGACTGTATGTTTCTGTAAAGTTAAATATGTCTTACATATTGAAGAATGAGTGGATATATAAGTGTCTGAATGAAGGATTTAGTAGGTGCATGACTGACTGTATGAGAGAATGATTAAATGTGTCTCACTGAGTGCATGGGTTAGTGACTAAACTGTCTTAATTTTTGCATCATTATGTCTGTTGTTCTGTAAACTGCTGCATGTTTAAATCAGTAGCTATATGAGTAACTATATGGGTTATTGATTGGTTGCCCAAGTATTTGTATGGGAGACTGAGTATGTGTGTGGGTGGCTGGGAGGTGTATGACTCTGTGCATAGAGGTGTGGGGCGTTGATTCACTAGATGTATGGGTTCAAAAGTGCATGTGGAAACAGCTGTATGGGCGGTTGACTGTGTGCATGAGTGTGTTGGTGAGTGAATGGATATCTCAGTGCTACATGTCAAAGTAAGTACATATGTAAAACACAGTACATGTGAGAGTTGACATATATAAATAACTGTGCATAAGAGTCAGTGAATGTGTGAGTGGCTGTATGGATCATTGTGAGCTTGTATCAGGGATTGTATAAGAGAGTAAATATGTGTTAGTATATGTTTGAATAAGTAAGGTGTGTATAACTGTATAATTGAGGAAATAGAGGTGTGATTGATTCTTTGCATGACTGACTAGATGTATGAGTAACTCCATGGATGAGTGACAATCTGTGAGTGTCTGTTTACACTGATTGTATCTAAGGTTATATTAGAGTCTGAAGAGGTTCATCGTATTATCACATGAATGATATCATCAGTGATGTCATCAGTGATGTCATTTGAGATGTCATCAGTGATGTCATCAGTGATGTCACTGACCATGTCATGAATGATTTAATATGTGACATCATCAGCAGTGGATTGCGGGTGCGCGATATATAGTTAGTGCAACTAACTATATATGCGAATTTCAATGGTTTTGTGCGAGTAAAATAAGGTTTTGTAAATGCTAATCCCTAACTATATATGGTCTATAACCTATGGTTTTTTCAGTGAATTTTCAAGGTTTTGTAAATGCTAATTCCTAACTATATATGGTCTATAACCTATGGTTTTTTCAGTGAATATATATATATATATATATGTATATATATATATATATATATATATATTCAATGAAAAAACCATTGGTTTTAGGCCATATATAGTTAGGGATTTGCATTTACAAAACCTTATTTTACTCGCATAAAACCATTGAAATTCCATATATAGTTATAAGCGCTAACTATATATCGCGCACCCGCAATCCACTGCTGATGATGTCACATATTACATCATTCATGACATGGTTAGTGACATCACTGATGACATCTCAAATGACATCACTGATGACATCACTGATGACAACATCCAGTGACTGTATGTTTCTGTAAAGTTAAAATATCTCTTACATATTGAAGAATGAGTGGATATATAAGTGTCTGGATGAAGGATTTAGTAGGTGCATGACTGACTGTATGAGTGAGTGATTAAATGTGTCTCACTGAGTGCATGGGTTAGTGACTAAACTGTCTTAATTTGTGCATCATTATGTCTGTTGTTCTGTAAACTGTTGCATGTGTTGATAAGTAGCTATATGAGTAACTATATGGGTTATTGATTGGTTGCCCAAGTATTTGTTTGGGATACTGAGTGTGTGTGTGGGTGGCTGGGAGGTGTATGACTCTGTGCATAGATGTGTGAGCAGTTGATTCACTAGATGTATGGTTTCAAAAGTGCATGTAGAAACAGCTGTATGGGCGGTTGACTGTGTGCATGAGTGCATTGGTGAGTGATTGGATATCTCAGTGCTACATGTCAAAGTAAGTACATATGTAAAACACAGTACATGTGAGAGTTGACATATATAAATAACTGTGCATAAGAGCCAGTGAATGTGTGAGTGGCTGTATGGATCATTGTGAACTTGTATCAGGGATTGTATAATAGAGTAAATATGTGTTAGTATATGTTTGAATAAGTAAAGTTTGTATAACTGTATAGTTGAGGAAATGGAGGTGTGATTGATTCTTTGCATGACTGACTAGGTGTGTGAGTAACTCCATGGATGAGTGACAGTCTGTGAGTGTCTGTTTACACTGATTGTATCTAAGGTTATATTAGAGTCTGAAGAGGTTCATCGTATTATCACATGAATGATATCATCAGTGATGTTATCAGTCATGTCAAATGAGATGTTTTCAGTGATGTCATCAGTGATGTCATTTGAGATGTCATCAGTGATGTCATCAGTGATGTCACTAACCATGTCATGAATGATGTAATATGTGACATCATCAGCAGTGGATTGCGGGTGCGCGATATATAGTTAGCGCTTATAACTATATATGGAATTTCAATGGTTTTATGCGAGTAAAATAAGGTTTTGTAAATGCAAATCCCTAACTATATATGGCCTAAAACCAATGGTTTTTTCATTGAATTTTCAAGGTTTTGTAAATGCAAATTCCTAACTATATATCCACTATAACCTATGGTTTTTTCTGTGAATTTCATTGGTTTTTTAATAGCAAATATGAAAAGCTTTAAAATGTCAAGTACGTGATAGATAAAAACATTTTCGTATTTATGCACGCTGATGTGCTTTGAACGCTGCACCCCCCCCCTCCCCTCTTTTGTCTTAGTAGTACTCTCTCTTTGCAGATAGTGAACGGTAGTTAACGCAAGCCTTTGCCCCCGTTGTAATCCGTCGTGCCTGCTTGTCTCTCCATTTGATTGATTGTTGTCCAAGCATTTACTGTTTTAGAATTGGTTCTCTTTGGATCATTCTCTATTTACAAACAAGCACAAAGTCGCAATACTCTGTTTAGTCTTTGCAGATAGTGAAAAATCGTGTAAAAAAATAAAAGTAATCGAGCAAAATCAGTAGGCCACTAATTGGATCTCTTTTTGACCTCGCTAAAATAGAAATATTAGGAACAACCCTTCATGAGAAATACGAAAATAGTGAGATGAACTGAGCTCCACACCATGAGAGCTGCAAGACAGCTCGGCTCCATCACCCATCCCGCACAAAATAATGACAAACCCTATGCAAATATTAAAAATATAGACAACACACCAGCAAAGAAACAGGGTAAAACATTTTATTAAAAAACTATTTACATAACGTTGGTTTATAAGATGATGTCAGTAGTGGACCGATGTGTGAATAGATCGAAAGCAGCACAAGGCTCCAAGATCCGGATGGCAAGCTCCTGGATGTTGGGTGCCATAGTTCAGAGTTCTGAGTTTGAGCCTTTTTCAATGCCTGTGCTTTGTTGAATCAAAATGCCGGCTTGACACAAAGCTGACTCAAGCGTTGCTACTGATGCTAAGCAGACCAAAACTGGTTTTCAGTTTGTACATTTTTCTAGATTTTTCAATCCAAGTTTGGTTGACTTTGTAGAACGATGGCTTCAAATTTTCAACATACGGTGTGGTGGCGCTGACTGGGAGGGGGCGCTTCGCTCCTGCCCCCTCCCCAAGTAAGATTTTCATACGTGAATGTACGTTAATGGTTTTGGTCCCTGAGTTGCTTCGATGTCACTGCCATTCTCAAATAGCATAAGTTCTGGATGTTGGGTGCCATAGTTAAGAGTTCTGAGCAGTGCTTGTAACACTGTCTGAAGCTTATTTCCACCTACTGCAGCTTCACTATTCTCAAAGTAAGTGAGTGTCGTTTGTGGACCTGACTGCATTAGAAAACAATGTGATATGTTACCTTCCTAAACAGCTTGACGGAGGCCCCTGAGGGGCGGTGTGATGGCCATGGACTCGGATAAGACGCTTGGCTCCGACACCCTCCCCAAGTCTTATAGCACTGGTGTAGCCTGAGATCGCCCCCGACATAGGCGGCCGGCTCCCGGGGTCCGGCGGAACTTTTTGCCTTTTGATGACTCTTCAATTCTGGACCTTGTCCCACAATCCGTTTCACCTGAAGACAAGCTGTAGTGGGGCGCCCCTTTACCGTTTTAGTTGTCATTCCGCCCGCTTTTGCTACACTGTGCCTCTTCCGCCATTCAGCTGTTTACCGCCCGCTCTTGCGACTACAGCGTCTCGCTCACCATGTAGTTGAGTTGCTCCCGCTCTTGCGGTGCAGCGATAGGCGGCTGCCACATGGCTCTCAAAATGGCGGCCGGCTCTTCGGTTTTGGGCCTGGTCCACTAAAATGGCCCTGGGACACATTGGAACTCGGACGCTTCCCTGATAGGGCTTGGGTCCCATTCTCGAAAAGCGTCCCCTCAGCCGTGAAGATTCTACAAAAGTCTTGGGGGCCTCCGACTCCCGCAGGCTTCTGGTGGGGAGCGGCTGCCATGATTGCTCGTGGAATAGCCACGACGGAGCTACGAGATGGTAGTGGTCTCATGCTGACGCCAGCTTTAGTCTGAAACATCCAGAAACACTGTAGACTACCAATTCGATCAGTTCCGGTAGCGCCCCAACATGACCCGGAAGAGAAGAACTTGCCCTCCCCTCTTTGACTGATGGTTCTTGTTGCCTGTCCCCTCTGTTGTCATTTAACAGAACTTTTTGGACTGCTGAAAGGGGTTGTGTTCGGAACGCTGGTTGGTGGAGACATTTTGACTATATTCTTGACCTACGTTGTCGCGTAATGCGTTATATGACACGCCGCGTTAGCGCACCCGGAAGTGATCCGAGGCGCAGCGCGTAACGTAAGCATAACAGGTCATGTGACTTGTTAATAAAACTTTTCATTGGTTCATTTTACTTTTGTTAATTTAATGATGAAAAGCTTGGTCATATGACCTAAAAATTACGCTTTTTATTGTTTTCGAATATTTTTTTTCAAACATATGTTATAATATTCCAGGCTAATGTACTTTCCCGGAAAATTTACAACTGTCTTGCAAGTAAAATATATTCCTTTTTCGAGAAAAAGGGCGTTTCTTCCTTCCATGACGGAACCGTTGAGTAAAAGAGATTCGGCCTGCTGTCTTAGTCGCCGATACGCCTGATTATCAGATTCTTATCGATCACTTTATGTTGCAGACATGAAAAACACAACTGCCCTTGACCATTTATCTTTACTGCGTTCCTACATATTATACCTTTTATCCGTCATGTAATTGGACTGCTTTATTTCACTTGCCTTTTACTGATTCGAAAACAGTGACTAAAAGTAAAAACTTTACCAATGTAAATACTACTACCGTGTTTTGTTTTAAAAACCTTTATTGTGAAAATGTCAGTATGCAAATACGGGCCTATAACCACGTGGGCCGGCCACGGAGCAAACTGAAATCGTATATGATGAGGAGACATTTACACTGTAGAGGAACGTAACGAGCGGGCCATTAGGTTGCAAGAACTAAGGTGTCTAACAGTTGCGGAATCGGTGGACATACATTTTGTAATTAAAATAGGACAGGGCCACTTACAATAACATTTTCTAGATATACATTTGCGGGCAAGGAGTTACGAGTCCCATTTATACCGGCGCCATTTTGGGCGAGGCCGGGCAGGTCCAAGATATAGTCAAAATGTCTCCACCAACCATCGGCCAGACCAGAACCCCTTTCGGCCCTTTATGCTACAAGATGGTGTCTTCCATTCAGAAAATATTGTTGGCAGCATTTTGAAAGGAAACAGAAACAGCCGTTCTCCTAGTGAGTTTCACATTGTTACATTTAGGAAGAATGTTGAAGAGTAGTATGTGGAAAATCTGAAGCCATTTTTCTACAAACTCTTAATCAGACTTGGATGGAAAAAAAAAACATGAAGAATGTACAAACTGAAAACCAATTTTTGTCTGTATAGCATCAACAGTAACGCTTGAGTCAGCTTTGTGTCAAGCCGCCATTTTCATTCAATCAATAGCGTCCCCCTGCACACATTCAGGGACCTGGTCGTGTCTTCAGATGAAACGGATTGTAGGAAAAGAAGCAGAAAGGAAAAGGCAAAAAGTTCCGCCGGACCTCGGGAGCCGGCCGCCTATGTCATGTGCGACCTTTGGCCACACAAGGGCAATAGTGAAGCTGCAGCAGATGCAAATAAGCTTCAGACAATCTTACAAGCACTGCTCAGAAATCTCAACTGAGGCACTCAACATCCAGGACTTGCCATTCGAATCTTGGCGCCTTGTGCTGGTTCCGACCTATTCACACATCGGTCCTGGATCTCGGCGCGTTCGACTCACTGTACCGCAACAGTGACCGCAATTCAGCTGGACAAGCCGCCATTTTCATTCACTCAATAGCGTCCCCCTACACACATTCAGGGACCTGGTCGTGTCTTCAGATGAAACGGATTGTAGGAAAAGAAGCAGAAAGGAAAAGGAAAAAAGTTCCGCTGAACACCACCTTGGGCAATAGTGAAGCTGCGAAAGGTGCAAATAAGCTTCAGACAGTCTTCAACTTACTCTGATTCTTATAATAAACTTCAGATAGTCTTACAAGCACTGCTCAGAACTCTCAACTGAGGCACTCAACATCCAGGACTTGCCGTTCGGATCTTGGCGCCTTGTGCTGGTTCCGACCTATTCACACATCGGTCCACTACTGACATCACCTCATAAGCCAACGGGGCACCCCACGCCGACTTTCGGCGCAGCATTGTAGGATGGCCACACCAGTGCGGCAACTTGCTGGACACAACATCGGGGCCATCCAGATCTCGGCGCGTTCGACTCACTGTACCGCAACAGTGACCGCAACTCAGCTGGACACGCCGTCTTTCGGCGCAGCATTGTAGGATGGCCACACCAGTGCGGCAATTTGCTGGACACCACCTCGGTGCCATCCGGATCTCGGCGCGTTCGAGTCATTGTACCGCAACAGTGACCGCAATTCAGCTGGACACGCCGTCTTTCGGCGCAGCATTGTAGGATGGCGACACCAGTGCGGCAATTTGCTGGACACCACCTCGGTGCCATCCGGATCTCGGCGCGTTCGAGTCACTGTACCGCAACAGTGACCGCAACTCAGCTGGACACGCCGTCTTTCGGCGCAGCATTGTAGGATGGCCACACCAGTGCGGCAATTTGCTGGACACCACCTCGGTGCCATCCGGATCTCGGCGCGTTGTGCTGCCTTCGGCCTATTCGCACATCGGTCCGCTACTGACGCCGCCTCACGTGCCAACGGATTTTCTACGCTTTTTGTAGCCCTATGCCGCATAACAGGTCATGTGACTTGTTTATAAAACTTTTCATTGGTTCATTTTACTTTTGGTTTCCTAAAGATGGAAGGCTTGGTCATATGACCTAAAAATAACACTTTTCATTGGTTTAGAACATTTTTTTTTCCCAAACGATGAAAGCCCCACCTTGTTTCTGGATCATTCAGACTGAAACTGGCGTCAGCATGAGAGCACCACCATCTCGTGGCTCCGTCGTGGTCATTCCGCGAGCAATCATGGCAGCCGCTCCCCACCGGAAGCCTGCGGGAGTCGGGGGCCCCCAAAACTTTTGTAGAATCTTCACGGCTGAGGGGACGCTTTTCGAGAATGGAGCCCAAGCCCTAGCAGGCAAGCGTCCGAGTTCCAAGGTGTCCCAGGGCCATTTCAGTGGACCAGGCCCAAAACCGAGGAGCCGTCCGCCATTTTAAGAGCCATGTGGCAGCCGCCTATCGCTGCACTGCAAGAGTGGAAGCAACTCAACAACATGGTGAGCGAGACGCTGTAGCCGCAAAAGCGAGCGCAACTCAGCTAGATGGCCGCCACCTGGGGAGGCCCGTTCACGCCGCCTCCCCCACCCCCGGGCCGCCGCACGCCAATTTTCGGAGCAGCATTGTAGGATACCAAAACCAGTGCGGCAGTTTACTGGACATCACCTGGGTGCCTGTCGTACATGTTGTGTCAGCCATGTGACACTGGACACAGTCCCATCAACATCTCAACGCGTTCTGCTGCCTTGGGACTATTCGCACAACAGACCGCTACTGACGAGGCCTCCCCCCGCACCACCCGGGACGCCCCACGCTGTTTTTCTGTGCTGCATTGTAGGATCCCAAAACCAGTGCGGCACCCGGGCGACATCACCTGGGTGCCGTCCAGAACTCTGCACGTTGTGCTCCCTTGGGACTATTCGCACAAAAGACAGCTTCTAACCATTGTTGTTTTTTGTGTTGAAAAATGTTTAAATGTTTTTAGTTTTTGTTCCGTTCGTTATAGTTAATAGTTAATAAAGTTTTATAATCTTACTTTGTTGGAGTGTTATCTATTTTTTTAAAAACGGGTGAATGGGGCCTTGAATCGGGTTATTGTCATGTGTGGGCTTTGGAAGTGTGCTGCTGCAGGATCGGACATTTCAAACTCAAATGCACGTTCTTTTTCTTACCTTTCCGAAGCATGGAGCGCAATAGCAGGCAGAGAAAGGGTGATGCACGTGTTGAACACTACCTGACCTGGCAAGTTGCTGGCAGTGCCCCCCCGCCCGCTCCTGAAAGAGGGCACACACACACCGCCGCCCCGAGTACTTCACAAATCTTTAAAAGACCATGCGCTTGTTCATGAGGCTTAAATGGTTTATCACCTCTTCTAGAACCCCTGCATCGACCCTCTGACGTTTCCTGGAAAAATTACCATGTAACACAATACCAAGCCCTGTCAGCTGAAACCCCCAAGGAATCGTGGGGCATATTATCAAGGGGGTTTATCTCCGCTTTTTTGGCTTTAAAAGCCAAGAAAGCGGAGATAAAAATATCTCCCTATTACCAAGCTGTCGCTAACACCAGTTAGTGACAGCTAAAAGGAGATAGCGACCATCTTGGGCCCCGCTTTGCATGTCAGTGATACTTATCACTAATGACATGCAAAGAGGGCGTGCCAAGATGTTAGCGACTGGAAACAGTCCCTAACATCGCTATCTCCTATTACCAACTTTTGGAGATATTCGCGCTAAGCGCGAATATCTCCAAAATCTAACACCTGCCCTGAGCAGTTCTTAGCCATGTTATCCAATGGGAGGTGGATAACATGGCTAAGAGCATTTGCTCGATAATACATGAATATCGCTGACTTTTCTGCGATAATAGCAAGGTTTATCTGCGATAAAAATCGCCGATGTGCGGCGATAATTTTTGTCTCTAAACAAAATAAGAGACAAAAATTATCGCTAGTTGTTGGTAATATGCCCCCGAGTTTTTGCTTGCAGAAATCGGGAGGCGGGAGACTAGCACTGAAATCAGTAGTCACACGCCTGAATCGGGAGGGTTGGCATGTCTGAATTCTCTACAGCTGGGGCCATAAACTACATCCGCAGGGGTAGGTGATAGCCTAGGTCCGGCCTGGACAATCGGACACAGAGGAAGAGGAGTGTCAGAGGGTGCGGTAGTGAATAGGGTGAAAGAGAGGTGTCGGGAGGGCACAGGGTGTGATTCTCAGAGAAGAGCAGCGCAGATGGGGGGAAGTATATGGCCCATGCATGAGAGACAGAGCGGGGATGACCAGTGCGTGGGGGAGATGCTTGCGAGGGTGGGAAGCCATGCTGAGGATCGGCGGCGTGCAGAGAGTGGGCCTGGTCAAGGCATCTAAAATGGCTGCCGTGCACGACAAAATTGTGGCATTGGACAAAAAGGCAAGATGGCGCAGACAATGTTTTTCAATAAGGATTCATTTATAACAAAATATTTACTCGCAGTGACAAAATGGTGGTCAACACTTCCTGATTTCCATCGAATCGAACGTTAACAAACGTCACGCAGCAAAAAAAAAAAAAAAAAAAAGCTCACGCACAGAGCAGTTTTTAACCATGTTATCCAATGGAAGGTGGATAACACGGCTAAGAGCATTTGCTGGATAATGCATGAATATCGCTGACTTTTCAACGATACTCATGCATTGTGGCCGATGTGCGGCGATAATTTTTATCTCTAAACAATTAAAACGAAGCACAAAATGGCGAATTCCCGTTTCGCTACCAGTTTGCGGCCCAGTTCGCGGCCCGTGAAGCGCTTCTACCGTGAAAAATCATTTTTTTTTTCTTTTCCCCACGGGACCCTTTAATAACCCCAACAACATTCCTAGGGGGTCAAGAGGGGGATACCTTGCCCCCTTTCATTAAATTCCCCTTTCGTTTTTCACCTCTTCTTCTCTCTCGATCCTACCGAGAGACAAGATGGCGGCCGCTCCGGACTGTTTAGAATGTTGACAGACACCGGAGAGCCAATCAGCTTTCTGCACGCAAAGTTCCGAAACGCGAAAAGTAAGCGGACCGGATCGCTGCCCGGAGCGCTGTTACAGATATATATCTTGATTTAAACGTTAATTTCTCAAAATCCACTGAAGCACATATATTGAGACCTAGCAAAGGCACATCGGGCTAACAGTCCCTACAATTTTGCCAAGTTTCGTGCAAATCCATTCAGCCGTTCGAGCTAAAAGTGAGTCCAACCGCCCTATGGAAAACTCAATGCAAAAAACGCGTTTTGGGACCCCCCTTTTTTCTCAGCCCCCCCTTGACGAAACCCCACCAAATTTTCAGGGGCTGCTCAGAAACAAAATGTGCCATTTTTCCGAAAATTTCAGCCGATTCCGTCCACAAACGCCAAAGTTATTAGACATAGAATTTTCAGAAATCCCATAGGGAATTAATCCTAACTATATATACCTACTGGCGATAGCCAGTAGGTAATATATATATATATATATATATATATATATATATATATATATATATATATATATATATATATATATATATATATTCACAGAAAAAAACATAGGTTATAGACCATATATAGTTAGGAATTTGCATTTACAAAACCTTATTTTACTCACACAAAACCATTGAAATTCCATATATAGTTAGATGCGCTAACTATATATCGCGCACCCGCAATCCACTGCTGATGTTGTCACATATTACATCATTCATGACATGGTTAGTGACATCACTGATGACATCAATGATGACATCTCAAATGACATCACTGATGACATCTCAAATGACATCACTGATGACATCACTGATGACATCTCAAATGACATCACTGATAAAATCACTGATAACATCTCATTTGACATTACTGATCACATCACTGATGATATCATTCATGTGATAATACCATGAACCTCTTCAGACTCTAATATAACCTTAGATACAATCAGTGTAAACAGACAGTCACAGACTGTCACTCATCCATGGAGTTACTCACACACCTAGTCAGTTATTCAAAAAATCAATCACACCTCCATTTTCTCAACTATACAGTTATACACACCTTACTTATTCAAACATATACTAACACATATTTACTCTCTTATACAATCCCTGATACATGTTCACAATGATCCATACAGCCACTCACACATTCACTGGCTCTTATGCACAGTTATTTATATATGTCAACTCTCACATGTACTGTGTTTTACATATGTACTTACTTTGACATGTAGCACTGAGATATCCATTCACTCACCAATACACTCATGCACAGTCAACCGCCCATACAGCTGTTTCCACATGCAGTTTTGAACCCATACATATAGTGAATCAACTACTCACACATCTATGTACAGAGCCACACACCTCCCAGCCACCCATACACACACACTCAGTGTCCCATACAAATACTTGGACAACCAATCAATAAACCATACAGTTACTCATATAGCTACTGATCAACACATGCAGCAGTTTGTAGAACAACAGATATAATGATGCACAAATTAAGATAGTTTAGTCACTAACCCATGCACTCATTAAGACACATTTAATCATTCTCTCATACAGTCAGTCATGCACCTACTAAATCATTCTTCCAGACACTTATACATCCACTCATTCTTCAATATGTAAGACATATTTTAACTTTACAGAAACATACAGTCACTGGATGTTGTCATCAGTGATGTTATTTGAGATGTCATCAGTGATGTCACTAACCATGTCATGAATGATGTAATATGTGACATCATCAGCAGTGGATTGCGGGTGCGCGATATATAGTTAGCGCATCTAACTATATATGGAATTTCAATGGTTTTGTGTGAGTAAAATAAGGTTTTGTAAATGCAAATTCCTAACTATATATGGTCTATAACCTATGTTTTTTTCTGTGAATTTCAATGGTTTTTTAATAGCAAATATCAAAAGCTGTCAAATGTCAAGTACGTGATAGGTAAAAACTTTTTCGTGTTTATGCACGCTGATGTGCTTTGAACGCTGCCCCCCCTCCCCTCTTTTCTCTTAGTAGTACTCTCTCTTTGCAGATAGTGAAGGGTAGTTAACGCAGGCCTTTACCCCCGTTGTAATCCGTCGTGCCTGCTTGTCTCTCCATTTGATTGATTGTTATCCAAGCATTTACTGTTTTACAATTGATTCTCTTTGGTTCATTCTCTATTTACAAACAAGCACAAAGTCACAATACTCTGTTTAGTCTTTGCAGATAGTGAAAAATTGTGTAAAAAAATAAAAGTAATCGAGCAAAATCAGTAGGCCACTAATTGGATCTCTTTTTGACCTCGCTAAAATAGAAACATTAGGAACAACCCTTCATGAGAAATACGAAAATAGTGAGATGAACTGAGCTCCACACCATGAGGGCTGCAAGACAGCTCGGCTCCGTCACCCACCCCGCCCAAAATAACGACAAACCCTATGCAAATATTAAAAATATATACAACACACCAGCAAAGTAACAGGGTAAAACATTTTATTAAATAACTATTTACATAACTATTTTATACTTTTTGTTGCGCGATCCGGCTAGCTCAATCGATCGAGCATGAAACTCATGCACTCTGATAGCAAGCGTTGTTGCTGATACTATGCAGACCAAAACTGGTTTTCAGTTTGTACATTCTTCTAGTTTTTTTCATCCAAGGTTGGTTGAGTTTGTAGAACGATGGCTTCAGATTTAAAAACATACGGTGTGGTGGCGCGGACTGGGAGGGGGCGCTTGGCTCCTGCCCCCTCCCCAAGTAAGATTTTCATACGTGAAAGTACGTTCATGATTTTGGACTCTGAGTTGCTTCGATGTCACTGCCATTCTCAAATGGCATAAGTTCTGGATGTTGGGTGCCATAGTTCAGAGTTCTGAGCAGCGCTTGTAACACTGTCTGTAGCTTATTTGCACGTACTGCAGCTTCACTATTCTCAAAGTAAGTGGGGGCCGTTTGTGGACCTGACTGCATTTGAAAACAATGTGATATGGTACCTCCCTAAACCGCTTGACGGAGGCCCCCGAGGGGCGATGTGATGGCACGGACTCGGAGAAGACGCTTGGCTCCGACCCCCTCCCCAAGTCTTATAGCACTGGTGTAGCCTGAGATCGCCCCCGACATAGGCGGCCGCCTCCCGGGGTCCGGCGGAACTTTTTGCCTTGTGATGACTCTTCTATTCTGGACCTTGTCCCACAATCCGTTTGACCTGAAGACACGCTGTAGTGGGGCGCCCCTTTACCGTTTTAGTTGCCATTCCGCCCGCTTTTGCTACACTGTGCCTCTTCCGCCATTCAGCTGTTTACCGCCCGCTCTTGCGACTACAGCGCCTCGCTCACCATGTAGTTGAGTTGCTCCCGCTCTTGCGATGCAACGATAGGCGGCTGCCACAGGACTCTCAAAATGGCGGCCGGCTCTTCAGATTTGGGCGTGGTCCACTAAAATGGCCCTGGGACACCTTGGAACTCGGACGCTTCCCTGATAGGGCTTGGGTCCCATTCTCGAAAGCGTCCCCTCAGCTGTGAAGATTCTACAAAAGTCTTGGGGGCCCCCGACTCCCGCAGGCTTCTGGTGGGGAGCGGCTGCCATGATTGCTCGTGGAATAGCTACGACGGAGCTACGAGATGGTGGTGCTCTCATGCTGACGCCAGCTTCAGTCTGAAACATCCAGAAACACTGTAGACTACCAATTCGATCAGTTCCGGTAGCGCCCCAACATGACCCGGTAGAGAAGAACTTGCCCTCCCCTCTTTGACTGATGGTTCTTGTTGCCCGTCCCCTCTATTGTCATTTACCAGAACTTTTTGGACTGCTGAAAGGGGTTGTGTTCCGAACGCTGGTTGGTGGAGACATTTTGACTATATTCTTGACCTACGTTGTCGCGTAATGCGTTATATGACACGCCGCGTTAGCGCACCCGGAAGTGATCCGGGGCGCGGCGCGCAGCGCGTAACGTAAGCATAACAGGTCATGTGACTTGTTAAGAAAACTTTTCATTGGTTCATTTTACTTTTGTTATTTTAATGATGAAAAGCTTGGTCATATGACCTAAAAATTACGCTTTTTATTGGTTTCGAACATTATTTTTTTTTTAAACATATATGTTATAATGTTCCAGGCTAATGTACTTTCCCGGAAAATTTACAACTGTCCTGCAAGTAAAATATATTCCTTTTTCGAGAAAAAGGGCGTTTCTTCGTCCCATGATGGAGCCGTTGAGTAAAAGAAGCTCGGCCTGCTGTCTTAGTCGCCGATACGCCTGATTATCAGATTCTTATCGATCACTTTATGTTGCAGGAGTGGAAAACACAACTGCCCTTGACCATTTATCTTTACTGCGTTCCTACGTATTATACCTTTTATCCGTCATGTAATTGGACTGCTTTATTTCACTTGCCTTTTACTGATTCGAAAACAGTGACTAAAAGTAAAAACTTTACCAATGTAAATACTACTACCATGTTTTGTTTTAAAAACCTTTATTGTCAAAATGTCAGTATACAAATACGGGCCTATAACCACGTGGGCCGGCCACGGAGCAAACTGAAATCGTATATGATGAGGAGACATTTACACTGTAGAGGAACGTAACGAGCGGGCCATTAGGTTGCAAGAACTAAGGTGTCTAACAGTTGCGGAATCGGTGGACGTACATTTTGTAATTAAAATACGACAGGGCCACTTACAAAAAAATTATCTAGATATACATTTGCGGGCAAGTACCATGGGTGACGTTAATTCGAACTTTCAATAGTACAGTAATCAATAACACATCAGAACTTAATATCAATAGGGATGTCGAATATTCAATCAATTCTCGTCCCCACCCGCCATGAGTATCAAAACTGCATTCATATCTCGTAATATCAAGGTTGTTCAACCAGTACACAACAAGGAGTTACGAGTCCCATTTATACCGGCGCCATTTTGGGCGAGGCCGGGCAGGTGCAAGATATAGTCAAAATGTCTCCACCAACCATCGGCCAGACCAGAACCCCTTTCGGCCCTTTATGCTACAAGATGGTGTCTTCCATTCAGAAAATATTGTTGGCAGCATTTTGAAAGGAAAGATAAACAGCCGTTCTCCTAGTGAGTCTCACATTGTTACATTTAGGAAGAATGTTGAAGAGTAGTATGTTGAAAATCTGAAGCCATTGTTCTACAAACTCTCAATCAGCCTTGGATGGAAAAAAAAATCCTGAAGAATGTATAAACTGAAAACCAATTTTTGTCTGTATAGCATCAACAGCAACGCTTGAGTCAGCTTTGTGTGAAGCCGCCATTTTGATTCAATCAATAACGTCCCCCTGCACACATTCAGGGACCTGGTCGTGTTTTCAGGTCAAACGGATTATGGGACAAGATGCAGAAAAGAAAAGGAAAAAAGTTCCGCCGGACCTCGGGAGCTGGCCGCCTATGTCATGGGCGATCTTTGGCCACACCAGGGCAATAATGAAGCTGCAGCAGGTGCAAATAAGCTTCAGACAGTGTTACAAACACTGCTCAGAACTCTCAACTATGGCACTCAACATCCAGGACTTGCCATCCGGATCTTGGCGCCTTGTGCTGGTTCAGACCTATTCACACATCGGTCCACTACTGACATCACCTCATAAGCCAACGGGGCACCCCACGCCGACTTTCGGCGCAGCATTGTAGGATGGCCACACCAGTGCAGCAACTTGCTGGACACCACCTCGGTGCCATCCGGATCTCGGCGCGTTCGAGTCACTGTACCGCAAGAGTGACCGGAACTCAGCTGGACACGCCGTCTTTCGGCGCAGCATTGTAGGATGGCCACACCAGTGCGGCAATTTGCTGGACACCACCTCGGTGCCATCCGGATCTCGGCGCGTTCGAGTCACTGTACCGCAAGAGTGACCGCAACTCAGCTGGACACGCCGTCTTTCGGCGCAGCATTGTAGGATGGCCACACCAGTGCGGCAACTTGCTGGACACCACCTCGGTGCCATCCGGATCTCGGCGCGTTGTACTGCCTTCGGCCCACTGTAGCCGCAAGTGCGGACGCAACTCAGTTGGACGGCGAGTGAAACGCTAAGGGGCGCCACACTGCAGCCGAGGAGACTCCATCTTGGGGGAGACGCACAGCCCCCACTGACTGACGCGACCTTACAGGCCAACGGGGCGCCCCACGCCGACTTTCGGCGCAGCATTGTAGGATAGCCACACCAGTGCAGCAACTTGCTGCCATCCGGATCTCGGCGCGTTGTGCTGCCTTCGGCCTATTCGCACATCGGTCCGCTACTGACGCCGCCTCACGTGCCAACGGATTTTCTACGCTTTTTGAAGCCCTATGCCGCATAACAGGTCATGTGACTTGTTTATAAAACTTTTCATTGGTTCATTTTACTTTTGGTTTCCTAATGATGGAAGGTTTGGTCATATGACCTAAAAATAACACTTTTCATTGGTTTAGAACATTTTTTTTTTCCCAAGCGATGAAAGCCCCACCTTGTTTCTGGATGATTCAGACGGAAGCTGGCGTCAGCATGAGAGCACCACCATCTCGTGGCTCCGTCGTGGTCATTCCGCGAGCAATCATGGCAGCCGCTCCCCACCGGAAGCCTGCAGGAGTCAAGGGCCCCCAAGACTTTTGTAGAATCTTCACGGCTGAGGGGACGCTTTTGAGAATGGAGCCCAAGCCCTAGCAGGCAAGCGTCCGAGTTCCAAGGTGTCCCAGCACCATTTTAGTGGACCAGGCCCAAATCCGAAGAGCCGTCCGCCATTTTAAGAGTCCTGTGGCAGCCGCCTATCGCTGCACTGCAAGAGTGGGCGCAACTCAACTACATGGTGAGCGAGACGCTGTAGCTGCAAGAGCGGGCGCAACTCAGCTGGATGGCCGCCACCTGGGGAGGCCCGTTCACGCCGCCTCCCCCACGCCCCCCCCCGGGGCGCCCCACGCTGTTTTTCGGAGCAGCATTGTAGGATACCAAAACCAGTGCGGCAGTTTACTGGACATCACCTGGGTGCCATCCACATCTCAGCGCGTTCTGCTGCCTTGGGACTATTCGCACAACAGACCGCTACTGACGAGGCCTCCCCCCGCACCACCCGGGACGCCCCACGCTGTTTTTCTGAGCTGCATTGTAGGAAACCAAAAACCAGTGCGGCACCCAGGTGACATCACCTGGGTGCCGTCCAGAACTCAGCACGTTGTGCTGCCTTGGGACTATTCGCACAAAAGACAGCTTCTGACCATTGTTGCTTCTTTTTGTCAAAAAATGTTTAAATGTATTTACAGTTTTTGTTGCGTTCGTTATATTTAAAAGTTAATAAAGTTTTATAATCCTACTTTGTTGGAGTGTTATATATTTTTAAAAAATCGGGTGAATGGGGCCTTGAATCGGGTTATTGTCATGTGTGGGCTTTGCAAGTGTACTGCTACAGGATCGGACATTTCAAACTCAAATGCACGTTCTTTTTCTTACCTTTCCGAAGCATGGAGCGCAATAGCAGGCAGAGAAAGGGTGATGCAAGTGTTGAACACTGCCTGACCTGGCAAGTTGCTGGCAGTGCCCCCCCCCCGCCCGCTCCTGAAAGAGGGCACACACACACCGCCGCCCCGAGTACTTCACAGATCTTTAAAAGACCATGCGCTTGTTCATGAGGCTTAAATGGTTTATCACCCCTTCTAGAGCCCCTGCATCGGCCCTCTGACGTTTCCTGGAAGAATTAGCACGTAACACAATACCAAGCCCTGTCAGCTGAAACCCCCGAGGAATCGTGGGGCATATTATCAAGGGGGTTTATCTCCGCTTTTTTGGCTTTAAAAGCCAAGAAAGCGGAGATAAAATTATCTCCCTATTACCAAGCTGTCGCTAACACCAGTTAGTGACAGCTAAAAGGAGATAGCGACCATCTTGGGCCCCGCTTTGCATGTCAGTGATATTTATCACTAATGACATTCAAAGTGGGCGTGCCAAGATGTTAGCGACTGGAAACAGTCCCTAACATCGCTATCTCCTATTACCAACTTTTGGAGATATTCGCGCTAAGCGCGAATATCTCCAAAAGCTAACACCTGCCCTGAGCAGTTCTTAGCCATGTTATCCAATGGGAGGTGGATAACATGGCTAAGAGCATTTGCTCGATAATGCATGAATATCGCTGACTTTTCAGCGATATTCATGCATTGCGGCCGTTTTTTATCGCATTTGCGATAAACCTTGCTAATAGCAAGGTTTATCTGAAATAAAAATCGCCGATGTGCGGCGATAATTTTTGTCTCTAAACAAGTTAGAGACAAAAATTATCACTAGTTGTTGGTAATATGCCCCCGGGTTTTTGCTTGCAGGAATCGGGAGGCGGGAGACTAGCACTGAAATCGGTAGTCTCACGCCTGAATCGGGAGGGTTGGCATGTCTGGATTCTCTACAGCTGGGGCCATAAACTACATCCGCAGGGCTAGGTGGTAGCCTGGGACCGGCCTGGACAATCGGACACAGAGGAAGAGGAGTGTCAGAGGGTGCGGTAGTGAATAGGGTGAAAGGGAGGTGTCGGGCGGGCACAGGGTGTGATTCTCAGGGAAGAGCAGCGCAGATGGGGGGAAGTTTATGGCCCATGCATGAGAGAGAGAGCGGGGGTGACCAGTGCGTGGGGGAGATGCTTGCGAGGGTGGGGAGCCGTGCTGAGAATCGACGCGTGCAGAGAGTGGGTCTGGTCAAGGCATCTAAAATGGCTGCCGTGCACGACAAAATTGTGGCATTGGAAAAAAGGCAAGATGGCGCAGACAATGTTTATCAATAAGGATTCATTTATAACAAAATATTTTATCGCACTGACAAATTGGCGGTCAACACTTCCTGATTTCCATCGAATCGAACGTTAACAGACGTCACGCAGCAAAAAAAAAAAAAAGCTCACGCACAGCCGCTGGAAGACATGTATCAACATATATGAGCCTCCTCAGCCACCCTCAGAAAACATAAGGGATCAGGATACGTCTCCCGCACCCCCTTATACCTAGTAATTTAATTAAAACGAAACACAAAATGGCGAATTCCCGTTTCGCTACCAGTTTGCGGCCCAATTCGCGGCCCGGGAAGCGCTTCTACCGTGAAAAATCAATTTTTTTTTATTTTCCCCACGGGACCCTTTAATAACCCCAACATCATTCCTAGGGGGTCAAGAGGGGTATACCTTGCCCCCTTTCATTAAATTCCCCCTTCGTTTTTCACCTCTTCTTCTCTCTCGATCCTACCGAGAGATAAGATGGCGGCCGCTCCGGACTGTTTAGAATGTTGACAGATACCGGAAAGCCAATCAGCTTCGCATCGCAAAGTTCCGTTTCGCGAAAAGTAAGCGGACCGGAGCGCAGCCCAGAGCGCTGTTACAGATATATATCTTGTTTTGAACGTTAATTTCTCAAAATCCACTGGAGCACATATATTGAGACCTAGCAAAGGCACATCGGGCTAACAGTCCCTACAATTTTGCCAAGTTTCGTGCAAATCCATTCAGCCGTTCGAGCTAAAAGTGAGGCCAAACGCCCTATGGAAATTAACATGGGAAAAACGCGTTTTGGGACCCCCCTTTTTTCTCGGCCCCCCTTTACGAAACCCCCCCAAATTTTCAGGGGCTGCTCAGAAACAAAATGTGCCATTTTCCTGAAAATTTCAGCCAATTCCGTCCACAAACGCCAAAGTTATTAGACATAAAATTTTCAAAAGTTCCATAGAGAAAAAATCCTAACTATATATACCTACTGGCGATAGCCAGTAGGTAATATATATATATATATATATATATATATATATATATATATATATATATATATATATATATATTTATATATTCACTGAAACAACCATAGGTTTCAGGCCTTATATAGTTAGGAATTAGCTTTCAAAAAACCTTTGAAATTCACTCAAAAAAAGTTTTAGGGGTGTTATAGTTTGCTGGACATTTCACTCATACAAAACCATTGAAATTGCTCCTATATAGTTAGTTGGACTAACTATATTTCACGCACCCGCAATGCACTGCTGATGATGTCACATATTAGATCATTCATGACATGGTCAGTGACATCACTGATGACATCTCAAATTACATCACTGATGACATCATCCAGTGAATTTGGTTTGCTTCTTTATTTAAATATGCATTATATATATAGCAATTTGCATTGAAGAATGAGTGGATATATATAAATAAATATTTGGATGGAGGATTTAGTAGCAGTGTAATTGACTGTTTACTTGACCAATTTATAGTGTCTCACTAAATATAGTGGATAGGGACTAAACTGTGCGAATATCTGTATCACTTTGTCAGTTGTTGTGTAAACTGGTTCTCCAGTTGCTTACTAGCTATGTGAAAGTCTATATTAGTTATTGATTAGATAACTGAGTATTTGTATGGGAGAGTGAACGTGTGTGTGGTTCGTTGGGGGGTGTGTGACTGTCCAAAGATGTGTGAATAGTTGATTCAGTAGATATATGAAGTTAAAATTACATGTTCTAACAGTTAGGGTGAGGGAATCTCTTTAAGGGTGTGGTGATGAGCAAATATATTTCTCAATGGTACATGTCCAACAAACTAGAAAAATAAAAGGCAGTGTATGTGTCAGTTGTTGTATATAAATAAGTGTCCATAAGACTCAATGATTGTATGAGTGACTGTATGGATAACTATATACTTGTAATAATGATTTTATAATTCACTAAGTATCACTTACTATCTAAAGGAATAGATGTAGTGGTGTTTGTATAAGTGTGTAGCTAAGTAAATATGTAAGTATGATCCATTGTATATATATTACCTATTGGCGATAGCCATTAGGTATATATAGTTAGGATTGGCTACCATAGGAAAATCCGAACAATCTATTGGGAATAACTTTGGCGCCGATTGAGGGATCTGCCTGTAATTTTCCTTAAAATGGTCTCGCTGCGCTCCTCTCCTTCCCTGAAAGTTTCGGGGGGATTCGTGAAGTGGGGGCTGAGAAAAAAGGGGGGTCCCAAAACGTGTTTTCCCCATGTTAATTTCCATAGGACGGTCTGACAAGTCTACAGCCCGAACCGCTGTACGGAATTACGCCAAACTTGGCGAAATTGTAGGGACTGGTACGCAGATGTGCCTTTGCTATGTTTGGTGAAAATTGCTCAAGTGGTTTTAATGAAAATTAGGTTCAAAAACACATATATATCTATATGAGCTTACGGGTCCGCGCACCGTACGCGTACCGTACGCGTACCGTACGCGTACGTGTGCGTACCCTTACGTGTGCGAGCACGATCTTGATTGGCTGGCAGTCGACTGTCAACATTCCAAACTGTCCAAACCAGGAAGAGCTGGCCACCATCTTGTTTCTCAGGAGAACTGAGGCACAAGACAGCCCAAAACAAGAGTGGAAAACACGAAAAGGGGGCAGGGTAGAGACCCCCCAACCCTCTAGCCCTTCTCAGTGGGTCCCAGAAGGACCCCCAAGGGCAAGAAAAAAAAGTAAAAATCACGGGGTGCGCACACGGTATGCGTACTGGTCCGCGTACGTACGCGTACCGTACGCGCACCCCGCGATTTCATTAAAAAAAAACTTCTGGGACAACCTGAGAAGGGCTAGGGCGTCAGAGGGTCTCTACCCTGCCCCCCTTTCGGCGTTTTCCACTCTTGTTTTGTGCTCTCTTGTGCCTCAGTTCTTCTGAGAAATGAGATGTCTGCTCAGGTGGTACCAGAAGGATATTAACATATAAAAAAAATGTTATTCGCTAATAGAATTTGCATTTAAAAAACCTTTGAAGTTTTTTGAAAAAAATATAGGTTTCAGGCCATATATAGTTAGGAATTAGCATTTAAAAAACCTTGCAAATTCACAGAAAAAACCATAGGTTTCAGGCCTTATATAGTTAGGAATTAGCATTTAAAAAACTTTGCAAATTCACTTAAAAAACTTAAAAAACCATAGGTTCATCACTGATGACCTCACTGAGGATACTGACCTTGCTATTTTGAACGTCGTGGCTGGACCCTGGTTGCTGCCTCTTCTTTTGCTACCGTCAACCCTCTACCGCTAGCCGGACCGGCTGCGCGGGTCCCGCAGCACATTGCCATCAGCGGGAGCTGTTAAAGGGGCTGCACAGCTGAGGAGGAACTTTGTGGGCTGTGTGTCGGCGGAGCAGGGCTGCGAGTGTTGAAGCAGGGACTCCATCTCCCAGGAGTCCCTGTGCGCCCAATCTCTTCCACCTGGGCCGCTCTCCCTGCTGGACACACCCCCCGCCCACCGAGGTAAAAGTGGTTGCCTGCACCGTCCCTGTGGGATACTGACCTTGCTATTTTGAACGTCGTGTCTGGACCCTGGTTGCTGCCTCTTCTTTAGCCACCGTCAACCCTCTACCGCTCGCCGGACCCGCTGCGCGGGTCCCGCAGCGCATTGCCATCAGCGGGAGCTGTTAAAGGGGCTGCACAACTGAGGAGGAACTTTGTGGGCTGTGTGGCGGCGGAGCAGGGCTGCGAGTGTTGAAGCAGGGACTCCATCTCCCAGGAGTCCCTGTGCGCCCAATCTCTTCTACCTGGGCCGCTCTCCCCGCTGGACACGCCACCCGGATATTTCCCTCCCTACTTTAGACGGCCATTAATCCCGCTGAGTGGGAGCGCGCGGGAGTGCGCCGGGCTAAACCCGGGCAAAGGGCGGGCCCTCTGAGGCCCTCAGAGGCACGACGAGGCCGGGCTGGGCCCATACCCTAACGTGTCGCATAGGATTGTTTGTGCATATACTTTGTTCGCCTATCCGCCATGGCTGAGACATTTGATAAACCCACACCTGGAGGCGTAGTTGGGAACACTAAGGGTACATTAGACAATTATTTCATCAAGGCTGTCACTGATCCAGATAGTGAGAGTGCTTTGGCCAAACGTAGGGCGGAGCGGCGGCGCTCCATTGAATGCCTGAAAAGTAGACCTCTCTTGGATAGTTTGCCCTGTACTACTCCATCTGGTGCTATTATCCATACTGAAAACGAGGACATTCTATCTACTGACAATGTCCCAATACTCTTGCGTGACACGCCCCCCCCACTTGATTCCCCCAACACCTCATCCACGAATATTGTATCCCTTCCTGGCGACTCCATTGTAGGTACAGATGTGATAGTCGAGCCGCCTGTACCTATATCTGAGACCGTTAGGAGAAAAAAGGTTAGGAAACCAGCCATGCCTAAAGTTTATGGCCCGCCACCTATCAAAAGAAGGAAAAGGGGTGGTGAGCCGCACAGAAGTAAGATTCACTACTCTGACTTTGGCAAGACCACTAAGGCGAATGCAATATCCACATCTACCTTAAAGGCCACTGTATCAAATGCCCAAACCTCAATGGCTCCTACGAACACAGTATTAACCTTAAAATCCCCTGTATTGACTGTATCAACTCCACCTGGTTTAGCTACTCCTCTATATTGCCCGTCTAAGAAAGCAGTGTCTGCTGTTCCTCTTGAAAGTTTTGAACATCTAATCAGATCTTTTGTCTTACCCATAATAGAGAGGCTGAAGAGGGTGGCACCAAGGCTGGGAGACCTAGAACTGGCCATTAGCAATAATGTTGGATCATCCAAGGGTCCTGTGAAGCTAGCCCCACTCCCCATAGTAGTATTGCCTTCTCCCACCCCTGCTGTTGAGATGGGTATAAATAAAATTAGTAAGGCTACAAATTCAAAAAAACAGAGGGCAATACCCCATAAATTGGTCCAACAAACACTACCACATACAGTCAGCGAAGTCCCAAAGGCAGGGAATACATTTCTCACGGGAAATAAGCAAGAGAAGAGGGGAACTGCTAGTCCAGCTAGGACAGAGAAGTACAGGGGTCGTCAAGTCGAATTACCCCCTGAAGCGGTTCCTTTTGTGGTTGTCCTCACAGGTGTTCCGATATTAGAGGATGGTAGGAGGGAAGGGTTTTCCCAGTTAAAGAACAAAACCATGCATTGGCTTAACCAAAACCGACCACTTCCCTTTAATATTAATGGAGAGATTCTGCATGTTCGGTGACTTCCCTGGTTGGGAAGCAGAGTGAAAAACATAAAGGGGGATCTAATAGTCATCAACTTTATAGATCCCAGGGCTGTTAATTATATTTTAAATTGGACTCCAGGGAACGTTGGGAACTCCATCGTTCCCTGTGATCTGACTTATTTTTACCCGAGATCTCTAGTGAACCCTGTATTCCATCCCGGGGTACTAGCATGCCCGCAGATTAAACCATCTATACCATTTAACAACCGGTATATGATGCAGGCATCTAACCCCATGACCGCTGAAAATGTATTTGGGTGGGAAACTGTACCTTTCAGGTGCCATAGAAATGGAAATAAGAGGATGGACCACTTTGTAGGAAATGGGAGGATGGACCATCTGTTACCCTTCACCTCGCTGGAAGTCGCAAACAGGTTCGATGCCTTTTCAGGCTTTGACGATTGCGATAACAAACGGGACTTCCCACTAATAAGCGATCTGAAAACGTGAACCAAGATGTAAATGCCACACTTAGCCCATTATTGCAAGTCTTGACATCAGAACAAACTACCCAACCCACCATTGTCATCTCTCCTGATGACCAACCCCCACTGAATTGCGAACCTGAGCTGGGGTCAGCTCTTAGCACCTTCACTATTAATGATCTTTCTGGTACACTGGATTGTGAACCAACTAAGCAAGATTTGTCAGTTGCCCAGGTCAAAATCCTCTCTTGGAAGGTGGCGGGTCTTAAGAATAAACTGCCCAGCCCAGAGTGGGGCTCCTTTATGGCCTCACATGATATCTGCATGTTGCAGGAGACCTGGGCCTTAAAAGAAAGTAGGGTTCAGGGCTTCGCAACATACAACATCCTGGCAAGCATGGGTGAGAGGAGTAGGCCTTTGGGTGGGCTGTCTATATGGGTTGGTACATATCTTGGTGCTAAGGCATGTCAAATTCCAACCAATTCAATGGACGTGCAGTGCGTGTTGTTGAGTATGTTGAATGGGCCGGACATTGCCTTGATCAATGTCTACTCAAGGCCAGTTAGGCGGGGTCTCGAGTCAGAGGCTATTGAAACCTTGTTAACCTTCATCCAATCAATTGATCCATCCACCGTGTTAATCCTGGGTAGAGACTTTAACTGTCACTTTGAGCCACTCATGGATCCGAATTTGAGCAATCCAGATGAGGTTGACTTGCTGTGGGCTATTCCTGACCCATTGATTACCCGGGTGAAGGCATGGACCCCTCTGGTTCTCCAATTGCAGTCATTCTTGTTAGCGACATCATTGCGAGCCTGTAATGGGAGGGTGGAGCCTGACAGACCAGGGAAAAACACGTTTAATCGATTAAAAACCAGTACCTCACTAATAGATTATATCTTCATCGAGGCCAGGCATTGGGACAGGCTGCGCGAGTTTAGGGTCATTGAAAGATCTGACAGTGATCATAATGCTTTGGTCTTCTCACTTAAACCGGGGAGCTTTGGATTGAAATGCCAAACCCTGGCTGAAGATTACACAATTGTGCCTTTAATAATAACAAACTCTAGGCGCAGGGTTAAATGGCCAGATCTTCAGATGTCCGCTAGTAAACTTGCCGAATTCTATGAATCTGTTATTCCATTCATTGAAGACATGGGGAAACCTAGGCAGGGCATCTGAAATACGCATCCAACTGGTCGCCGCACTCAAAGACATTCTGTATCCGGTGAGAAAGCCAAAACACCCTCAAACAATAATATTTAGATGGTATAACGCCTCCTGCAGGAAGGCCAAAAAGGTCCTTCTTATAGCAATAAAAACCAACAACAGGGAGGAAATTAGGGCCCATCGCATCATGTACAAAAAGGCAATTTGTGATGCCAAGAAGGAATGGGAGGCCTCTACGTGGGAGGAATTGGGATCCGCGCTTAGTGCCAATGACTTTAAAATCATTCTGGTCCTTAGTTGCAACAAGACTTAGTGGCATACCCCTGCACTTGCTCCGAATATTGCCCCTTCAATTTGGGAAAGCCATTTCTGTGATCTTTATGGCATCCCTGAGCCTGATGAAAAGCCTGTTACTGTCCTTGAACCTCAGCAGTCTGTAAGCATTAGTGGGGCTGAGCGGGGACGGTTAACCATAGTTCCCTTATGCCCCGCCCCAGTTGAATCTTTCACCCTGGCTGAGGTGGAGACAGCTATAGGCAAATTGATTCCCAATAAATCTCCAGGCTTGGACAAATTGCCAGGGGATTTGTTTAGGATGCAACCGAAAATCTGGCCCCCCTATTTGGTTGTTCTATTTAATGGTATTCTACAGGGATATGACCTGCCACCTACCTGGTCAGGGGCTGAAATCGTGCCTATCTTAAAAAAGGGTTGTCCATTAACCCATTTCGCCTGCAGGTCCTATACTGGAAGACAGCCAAGGTGGAGGGTGGCAGCCTCTACCTTGTGTTCGTGGACCTGGGCAGCTTTTGATCTAGTTCCACAGAAAAAGTTGTGGAGAGTATTAGCAGACTTGGGCCTTCTGCCCTATTTGTTAGCCATTCTTTCTAGGCTTCATGAAAATAACTTTGCCCAGGTGAGGTGTGGCACGCACAGCGAACTCACAGATCAATTTCCTGTTCAAAAAGGAGTTCGCCAAGGGTGCGTATTGGCGCCAACGCTATTCAGCCTCTATATAAATGGCCTTGTGGAACACCTGAATGGTGTGGAAAATAATGATGCCCCTAAATTAGCCACAGGTAGAGTGCCCGCTCTGATGTTCGCAGACGACACCTTGTTGTTGTCTAGAACATCATCGGGCATTCAGAGAATACTTGATGGTTTTGTGGAGTTCTGCGACCTTCGGGGCTGGAAATCAATTTAGGTAAAACTAAATTTATGATTTTTAACCCTTCTAAGCGCGTACGCCCAAATCCTGTTTTACATGGTACTCCCCTTGAAAGGGTTAAAACATTTGTTTATTTGGGTGTCACATCAACTGAGAATTTTGGCTGGAATATGCAGATCGCTAAATTCACACTCAAGTTATCCCAGCTAGCGGGGGGCATAAGCAAGGTTTCCAGGGCATCTACTTTCAGGCCGGCGCCCCCAGCCCTAGAGATATATTGCCGTCAGGCTAGGCCGGCAGCGACATATGGGGCTGAACTTTGGGGGCACAAGCAGATAATGAATCTTAAAAGGGTGGAGCAGTCTTTCGTTAGAAATTTAGTTGGGTTACCACCTAGCACGTCATTGATCCCTCTCAGATTTGACCTTGGCATGCTGCCAATAGAGGAGATCACTAGTGCTAGCCAATTATGTACTGGAAAAGGTTGTGGTCAGTCCACTGGATGCGTACAGAGCGGAATTTTCTGAGATTTTTCCTCTTCTTAAAAACAAAAAGATCCCTTGGCTCCAGCATATTAGTGCTGTTAGTACCCGTTTAGGTTTTCCTGAACTGTGGGAAACTCCTGAGATTTTCTGCCTCGGGATATCCAAGAATGAACTTCTTTCTCAGATACGTATGTCAAACTATCTAATATTAATGAGCTCTGGATCACAGGGTAAGCTGACATCTGAATTCCTCCTAGTTAAACCAGAACCTAAAGTCGAGGAATTTATGGACTTAATCCAACCCCCAGTCGCCCGAAAGCTGTACCTACAGTTAAGGCATGGCACTCTTCCAGTTAGGTCTTTTACATCTGAATGGTCAAATCCTAACAATGAAGTTTGTCCAGCTTGCAGCTTTAAAACTGAGAATGTAACCCATGTATTGTTTTTCTGCCCTGCCTATTCTGCAATTAGAAAACGCTGGCTAACACCCATTTGCATGAACTTGGGACTTTTGCACTTTACACAGGCTTGTAGGATACTGACATATGATACATATCCACCTATTGTGTTTGCAGTCTCTTGTTATTTATTTAACATGTGGCGCAGGAGATATACCTTTTTAACTTGATTGTTGTGTACACAATTCTGTTTAATGTCTTGTATCATGATAACTCTTAGTTTAATTCTCTTTTTAACATTTTATGATATTTATTGTTTTACTGTTTGTGCTGATGTATCTTATATGCACTTTTTATGGTCCTTCGACCGAAATAAAAGTTATCAACAACAGCTAAGGTGCTCCCGGGAAAAAGACTGCTGCTCCGGAGTGCCAGATGCCACACTGTCCAATGACTCCTGATCAGAGCTTATGTCCGTCATATATCCATCTTTGTTAGGTTCAAGTGATTCAAGGGCTTTATCTTTCTTCAAATCTGTTCTGATTTTATCGTATTTCCTGGCAAATGTTAGAATGTGCCCCTCTGCATAGTCCCGTTCATCTCGTATAAATTTCATTTGTTTCCTGGCTACCACATCTTTTTCAAAGGCTTGCATTTTATCCTCCACATTTTTTATTATTTTGGTCACCTCTTGTCCTTTTCCTGTTTGAGGTCATCCAGGACCTCTTGTATCTGTGATATTAACAGTTGCTGTTCTTCCCATGCATTATTAATTAATATAGATATATATTTTGTTCACACAAAAAAAAGGTTAGGACAAAGAATTTAAAAAAGGTAGTACTTTACTGATATAACTAAAGGTTACAGGGATGGGATGTTATAGTTAAGAAATAGAATTAAAAAAACATTAGGAATTCACTGAAAAATACAAAGGTTATAAGCATGTTGTAGCTAGGCTTTGATTTCACTCTTACAAAAGCATAGAAATTCAGCAGTTATCGTTACCTCAACTAAATATAGCTCATGCCAAGCAATGCACTGCTTATGACCTCACATATTACATCATTATTGACAAGGTCAGTGTTTTCTAAAAGTTTCTGTGTGTTAAACATATATGCTAAGGTACCACAAAAGTTAAATTAGTTTAGTTTGTGTACTACTAATTATTGGTTCTATTTTAAAACATTGAGTATGTGAGTGTCAGTGTCTATCTGTGTGTGTCTGTTTGTATGTGTGGCTGTATGGGTGAATAGATGGGTGTGTGAGTAGCTGTATAGGTATATGGAGGTGGGTGTGCCTGTATGGGTGTGTGAGTGGGTGTGTAACGATGTATGGATGAGTGAGTGGGCATCTGGGAGATAAGATGTGTTAATGTGTGTAGCTAAGTGAGTGGCTGTGTGAGTGGCTGTTTGGGTGAATGAGTAAGTGTGTTTGAATAAGTGACTGTAAATGGTGAATGAGAGAGTATGTGAGTTGGTATATGGGTAAGTGAACAGGTATGTGAGTGGCAGTAAATAGTGCATGAGGAGGGTGCATGAGAAGCTATATGGGTGAGTGAGCAGGTGCATGAGTGTCGGTATGGGTAAGTTAGAGGGTACATGGGTAGCTGTGTGAGTACATGAAGGTGTGTTTGAGTAGGTGTGTGAGTGGCTGTATGTGTAAGTGAGTAGGTATGTGATTGGCTTTATGGGTGAGTGTGAGCCAGGCTCTATGGAAGAATGTGTGATTCATCAATGACTGTTTGTGACTGTGTACGTGTTAGTATCTGTATGAGTAAGTGTGTGGGTAAATGTTCATCTGTATGGGTGAGTGAGTGGTTGTATTAGTGGCTAAATGAATGACTGAGTGGGTGTGTGACTGGCTTTATGCATGAGTGAGTGGGTGCATGAGTACTTGTATGGGTCTGACAATAGGTATGTGAGTGCTTGTGTGGGTATGTGAGTGGGTGGATGAGAGGCTGTAAGGGAGTGTGAGTGGTTCTGTGGATGATGTAATCCATAATGCAATTTTGGATGTCATCAGGGATGTCATTGACCATGTCATGGGTAATGTGTGAGGGCATAAACAGTGCATTACGGCGGCGTAAGTTATAGTTAGCTGAGGTAACTATAACTGCTGAATTTCTATGGTTTTATATGAGTGAAATCTGAGCCTAACTATAACGTCGCTGTAACTTTAGTTTTTTTCAGTGAATTTCTTATTTTTTTAATTCTATTCTATCCTAACTACATTGTTCCTGTAAACTGTGACTGTGTTAGTAAGTGGCTATTTATGTGTGTATGTAGCTATGTGAATAGGTGTGTTAGTATCACTGTGGGTCTGACTGGGTGTGTAAATGGCTATAAGATTGTGTACATGGCTGTGTGAGTATTTGAGTGAATGCTTGTATTGGTTTTTGAATGGGTATGAGTCTCTCTATGAATGTATCATCAACTGTATGAGTGCTCAAGAGGCTCTCTGAGCGACTATAAAGTGTGTGAGTGAATGCATGGGTGGATGAGTGGCTGTATGGATATATGAGTGGGTGTGTGAGTGGTTGAGTGGGTGGGGTGTGTAAGTGACTGTATGGGTATGTGGGTGGGTGTGTGTGTGGGTGTATTGATGAGGGAGTGTTTACCTGCCTGTGCTCTCAATCCATGCACCAATCTGCCCATTTTTTCTATGTGTTTGTCTGTGCGTTCACTGCATGTACAATCTTGTGCCTTCTTTCTATCACCTATACTATTAGTTCATTCACTACATGTACCTGACCATGCTTTCACATTATATGCCTGCATGTTGGGGTCTTCTTTCTCTGTGAGTGTCTGTGCAGTCACTATGTGTCTTCCTTCTGTGTACTTGTCTACGGCTAATAATTTCAAGTCTGCAAGGGAGTGGCCTTGAGTTTTGGACAGGACACAGAGAGGTATTACTGAGGTCCAGCCATTTGAGACTGCACACCACAGAAAACGCAAGTATGGGTCCGTTTGCTCTGGAGCAAGCAGAGCCAAATCATATGGAACAGCAGAATAGCAAGACAATAGATCTGGTAATTGATTGTGAGAGGCCTACTGGAGGGTTTTAATGAGAAAATAATTTCCTGTTGGCGACACATACCCACTACAGGGAAATAATGATCTCCTTGGAACCATGTGTCCCAGCATTCAGCGGAAAAATTAACTAACTTACCAAAAAGGCCCACTAAAGGGTAGTAAAGATAGTTAGCATGCAGGAAACAGAACCAGAGGAGCAAGTGCTTTAGCCGATCTGAAGCCTGTGATCAAGGACCACCACAGAAAACGCAATTATGGGTCTGTTGGCTCTGGAGCAAGCTGAGCCAAACCACACGGAATAGCAGATTAGCAAGACAATACATCTGGTTAATTAGTTGTGAGAGGCCCACTGGAGTGTTTTAATAAAAAAATTATTTCTATTTGGAGACACACGCACTTGAGGGAAATAATGAACTCCTTGGAACTACATGTCCCAGCATGTAGCAGAAAGATTAACTGATTTACGAGACAGGCCCACCAGACGGCATTACAATTAATTAGCATATGGTAAACAAAACCTGAGGAGCAAGTGCTTTAGCCAATTTAAAGCCTGTTATCAAGGACTGGGAGGGTCTTAAACGCATCAGAGGGAGCTTACTCTCAAATCAAATGCCAGACCTCCAGCTAATAATTCCAAGTCTGCAGGGGAGTGCATCTCGAGTTTGGAACTAGACATGGAGAGGTATCAGGGTGGTCCAGCCATTCAAGTGTGGGTCCGTTGGCTCTGGGGCAAGCAGATTCCAATCATACTGAACAGCAGATTAGCATAACAAAACATCTGGTAATTAATTGTGAGAGGCCTCCTGGAGGGTATTAATAAGAAAATAATTTCTAGTTAAAGAAACACACGCACTTGAGGGAAATAATGAACTCCTTGGAACTACGTGTCCCAGCATGTAGCAGAAAGATTAACTGATTTACCAGACAGGCCCACCAGAGGGCTGTAAAGGTAATTAGCATGCAGGAAACAAAACCCGAGGAGCAAGTGATTTAACAAATCTGAAGCCTGTGATCAAGGACCTGGAGGGTCCAAAACACGTTAGGCAGAGCTTACTCTCAAATCAAATGCAAGACCTCTGGCTAATAATTTCAAATCCGCAGGGGAGTGCATCTTGAGTTTGGGACAAGACTTGGAGAGGTATTACGGCTGTCCAGTTGTTTGAGATTGCACACCACAGAAAATGTAAGAATGGGTTAGTTGTATCTGGAGCAAGGGGAGACAAATCATACTGAACAGCAGATTAACAAGACAATATATCTGGTAATTGATTGTGAGAGACATACTGGAGGATTTCAATGTGTCCCAGCATGCAGCGGAAATATTAACTGACTTACCAAAAAGGGCCACCATAGGTCAGTAAAGATAATTAGCGGGCAGGAAACAAAACCTGAGGAGCAAGTGCTTTAGCCAATCTGAAGCCTGTTATCAAGGACCGAAAGGGTCTGAAACACATCAGGGGGAGCTTACTCTCAAATCAATTGCCAGACCTCTAGCTAATAATTCCACGTCTGCAGTGGAGTGCGTCTCGAGTTTGGAAGACGACATAGAGAGGTATTTCGGTGGTCCAGCCATTAGCCAATCTGAAGCCTGTATTCAAGGACCGAAAAGGTCCAAAACGTGTTAGGGGGAGCTGACTCTCAAGTCAACTGCCAGACCTCCAGCGAATAATTCCAAGTTTGCAGGGGAGTGTGTCTCGAGTTTGGGACAAGACATAAAGAGGAATTAGGCAGTCCAGCCATTCGAGGCTGCACACCACAGAAAATGCAAGTGTGCGTACTTTGGCTCCGGAGCAAGCAGAGTCAAATCATACGGAACAGCATATTAGCAAGACAATACATTTGGCAATCAATTGTGTGAGGCTACCGGAGGGTTTTAATGAGAAAATAATTTCTAGTTGGCGACACACACGCACTTGAGTGAAATAATGGACTCCTTGGAACTAAGTGTCCCGGCATGTAGGGAAAATATGAATTGACTTACCAAAAAGACCTACCAGAGGGCAGTAAAGATAATTAGCATGCAGGAAACAGACCCTGAGGAGAAAGTGCTTTAGCCAATCTGAAGCCTGTGGTCAAGGACAGGGAGGGTCTGAAACACGTCAGGGCGGGGGCTTAATCTCAAGTCAATTGTCAGACCTCCGACTAATAATTCTGAGTCTGCATGGGAGTACGTCTCTTGGACAAGACACAGAGAGGTATTATGGTGGTCCAGCTATTCGAGACAGAAGTGTGGGTCCGTTGGCTCTGGAGCAAGTGAAGCCAAATCATAAGGAACAGCAGATTAGCAAGACAATACATCTGGTAATTGAATGTGAGAGGCTCACTGGAGGGTTTTAATAAGAAAATATTTTCTAGTTGTCGACACACCCCCACTTGAGGGAAATAATGGACTCTTTGGAACTACGTGTCCCAGCATGTAGGGAAAGATTAACTGATTTACCAGAAAGGCCCACCAGATGGCTGTAAAGATAATTATCATGCAGGAAACAAAACTTGAGGAGCAAGTGCTTTAGTGAATCTGAAGCCTGTGATCAAGAACCTGGTGGGTTGAAATGCGTTAGGACGAACTTACTCTCAAGTCAAATGCCAGACCTCCGGCTAATATTTCCAAGTCTGCAGGGGAGTGCATCTCGAGTTTGGGACAAGACACAGAGAGGTATTACAGTAGTCCAGCCGTTCGAGACTGCAGAACCATTGAAAACACGAGTGTGGGTCCGTTGGCTCTGGAGCAAGCAGACCCAAATCATACAGAACAGCAGATTAGCAAGACAATACATCTGGTAATTCATTGTGAGAGGCCCACTGGAGGGTTGTAATGAGAAAATAATTTGTAGTTGCTGACACACACCCACTTGAAGTAAATAGTGATCTCCCTGAAACTATGTGTCCCAGCATGAAGCGGAAATATTAATTGACTTACCAGAAAGGCCCACAGAGGGCAGTAAAGATAATTTGCATGCAGGAAACAGAACCTGAGGAGCAAGTGCTTTAGCCAATCTGACGCTGTGATCGTGGACCGGGAGTGTCCGAAACACGTTAGGCGCAGCTTACTCTCAAGTCAAATGCCAGACCTCTGGCTAATATTTCCAAGTCTGCAGGAGAGTGTGTGTCGAGTTTGAGACAAGACGCAGAGAGGCATTACAGTGGTCGAGCCATTCAAGAGTGCACACCCACAGAAAACGCAAGTGTGGTTCCGTTGACTCTAAAGCAAGCAGAGCCAAATCATACGGAACAGCAGATTAGCAAAACAATACATCTGGTAATTGATTTTGAGAGGACCACTGGAGGGTTTTAATGAGAAAATAATTTCTAGTTGGTGACACACCCACTTAAGGGAAATAATGGACTCCTTGGAACTACGTGCTGGCAAGGATCTCCCATTGAGGGATGGCCTTTTTGGTCTCTATCCCCTGATTTCTACCTCCTACCCAGACCCCTTTACTCATCTGGGGTCATGTTTCAACTGCGGTCCTTGTCTCTCCAATATCCTGCTTTCTGGCTCGAGATCTTTGGATGAAGGCGTGATGGATGTCCCGATCACAGAGACCAAGACATCTTGGCCGATGTCGGGTGGAGCTGCTTGATCAGCTATAGGGGAGATTGGCTCCAGTTTCATCACCTCAGCCGTCACCTACCCCGGCGGACTTCGGGCCTAGCTCTCCTCGTCTTCGCAGTGTTGCTTTCTTCCCCCATCTCCTTGTGGAGGTAACAGGGAAAAGTGGATCTTCTTTCTTCCTGGCTGGCTGCTGGGGATATGGTGGAGGATCTCTCTCTCCTTCGACCGTCACCTGACTTTCCGGACCTGAGACACATTTCCTGGCATCCCGCGTCACAGGAACGAGAATTGATGTGAACGCAGTAAAGATTACTTCATGACATTGCTGTACTCTACCATTGTACCCGCTTTCCTTTTTTTCTGAGTTGCTCGCCTTACTGATCAGCAACTGCTTTCTTTTTCCGGGATGGCTGCGCTGATGCCCCTGCTAACTTCCCCTGACCTGGGGGATCCCGAGATTGATATGCAACCCTCTACCTTTCCTCTCTCCCAAACCCACCACAGCCTTCCCATTCAGCTCCACTTTTGGGATAGTTTGTTTTTTAATCCTCACTTTCTATTCGGATTTTTGACTGCCCCCAATCCCACCTTCTTGTTTTCGCAGTTTATGGGGTCTTTGTCCTGGTTCCTCCATTTTGCAGATCCAAAGGTCCCCCTGATTGTTTCTTGCTGCAGGTCAGCGCCCTTTACCGTCAGATTGAACAGTGGCCCTTTGTTTCCCCCCTCTGAGCATCCAGTTATTTCCAACTTACTTACTCTAACTTTGTTTATATCCACAGATGATCTCTTTGCCATGCCCGGTCTTCCCTGACTCGATACGTATTCCTACCCCCTGGCTTTTCCCCTTCTACAATCTGTGCTTCTCAGGGTTTGTCATCTTTGTTATTTTTGCCACACAAATGGATGTTATTTATTCAAAACTATCTTTCTTTATACTATGTTATGCTCTAGAAACTACTGTAACTATGTAACACTCTACTTTTGTAACCATTATCCTCATGTAAAGCGCTCTGATACCTCTAGGTCTAGCCAGTGCTATATAAAACTTTTCAAATACAGAACCTGAGTAGCAAGTGCTTTATCCAATCTGAAGCCTGTGATCAAGGACCGGGAGTGTCCGAAACACATTAGGGGGAGCCTCATCTCAAATCAAATGCCAGACCTCCAGCGAATAATTCCAAGTCTGCAGGGGAGTGTGTCTCGAGTTTGGTACAAGACACAGAGAGTTATTACAGCGGTCCAGCCATTCGAGACTGCACACCAAATATATATGACGTTACAACGCAATACAACACATGCTTTTACAACGCAACTTTTACAATGCAAGTACCATTACAATGCAAGTTTTTGCAACGCTTACCATTACACCGCAAATCTAGTATACTAAATTGAATGATCCATTACAACGCATACTACAATAATGCACACATTTACAACACAATATATATTTTTTGTATAATAAACTCCTGGAGTGGGATGCAGGGAAAACAGGGTTTTGGGTGGGGAAGTGTATTAAAACGTAAATAATAAAAATTAATACACAAGCATTACAATTAATACTCGAGTATTAAATTCATACTTACGCTAATATTAATAATTCCAATAATTAAACTTATATCAATTTATTAAAATAATTCTTACAACACATTCTAGTTTATAACACATTATGTAATGAAATTACCCAAAGGCCCAAAAGAATACCCTGGTAACAAAATTAATACTCGGGTACTTTTTTCATAAATATTTATTTTTTTACTTTATAATTTTAATAAAGATTTCCAAAATCTCTAATACACATATAAATTAAACATAAACTTAAATTAATCTAAACTAATATATTTACGCCATATTAACAGAACATACATTTACCAAACATTTTCAAAATGTTATAAAGTAGACACCAAAAAAATACACAAACATGAAAAAAATACTTAATACCATAAATTAAACTACTTTTAAGAAATGGTAAATTTTCACATAACAAAAACAGTATAATACACAACTAATACCAATAACAACAAGAAAAAGTTATGTTTTTAATATACGAAAAAAAAGTCCTACAACTCTTCAATGAAATTATTTTGACCCGGTAATAGCCAAAACGGATGTTAGAACCCCCTACAATGAAAAGATACGAAAACTAACAAAAAAAATTATTATTTATATTGCCACACACCATTAAAAACACAAAGAAAAATTAAATGGAAAACATGTTTTACTTTCAAATAACATTACAGACAATAAAATGTATAAAAGGAGCCATCCACCATGTTTAAAATTGTAGTTACCTGATTACCAGACACTGCACGCGGGATTACACTTTGCAAATTCTACTTGTCGAAGAAAGCCAGCTGAAACCTGAAGTAAGTACAAACTATAGAAATATATAGCTACTTAACAATTTTTAGAAATGCAAAGAAGCTAAATTCCAACATATAATTTTTTTTCAGTTTGTTTGAAAACTATACAACCTCCAACCAACCTTATTAAATAGACTATTTGGAACAATATATATCAAAAGTAAATCACAACATATTTTTTTTCTTGTTTAAAACAAAATGTAAAATAGTTGATTTATAGTAAATAATGCTAAAAATAACAACATCCATCCCAAGAAATTATTGTTATTCACTTTACAAAATATATTCAAAGTTAAAATAATATTTCCGTTTAAACATTTTTTTACACTTGATTACAAAAATGTGTAGGAAAATAATGTATTAAAATTACTAGTCTTACTCCAAACGGGTGCTTGCCTGTGAGAAAATGCTGGATAGTGTTTAAATTAAATGAACTATTCCAACTCCAAAAGGTGTTTGATTCAGAAAATGTGCAAAAAGGGTGTTTACCTGTAAGAATAGGCTAGATAATGTTCATGTTAAAAAAACTATTCCAACTACAAAAGTTACTTGATTATGAACTTGTGCATGATAATAATATATCAAAATTACTATTCTTACTCCAAAAGCTTGTTCCCTATAATAAAACTGTGTGAAAATGTTTACATTTAAATACCAATTCCAACTACAAAATGTGCTTGATTCATAAAATATGCAGTAGAGTAGAATATTTAAATTAATATTCCTATTCCAAAGGTTGTTTGCCAGACAGAAAATGCTGGATGGTGTTTAGGTTAAAATTACTATTCCTACTCCAAAAGATGCTTGCCTGAGAGATAATGCTGGATAGTGTTTAGGTTAAAATAAATATAACTATTCCTACTCCAAAAGCTACTTGCCTAAGTGCTGGATAGTGTTTAGGTTAAAATTACTATTCCTACTCCAAAAGATGCTTGCCTAAGACAAAATGCTGGATAGTGCTTAGGTTAATATTACTATTATCAAAATGACTATTCTTATTCCAAAAGCTTCTTCCCTATAATAAAACTGTGTAAAAATGTTTACATTTAAATAACAATTCCAACTCCAAAAGATGCTTGATTGAGAACATGTGCAGGATATTAGTATGTTGAAATTACTATTCCTACTCCAAAGGGTGTTTGTCCCACAGAAAATGCTGGACAGCGTTTAGGTTAAAATAACTATTCCAACTCCAAACAATGTTTGCCTGAGAGAAAATGCTGGATATTATTTAGGTTAAAATTATTATTCCAACTCCAAAAGGTGCTTGATTCAGAAAACGTGCAGGATAGTAGGTATTACATTTACTATTCCTACTCCGAAGGGTGTTTGCCTCACAGAAAATCCTGGATAGCTTTTAGGCTAAAATAACTATTCCAACTCCAAAAGATACTTACCTAAGAGAAAGTGCTGGATAATGTTTAGGTTAAAGTAACTATTTCTACTCCAAAAAATGCTTGTCTAAGAGAAAGCACTGGGTGGTGGTTAGGTTAAAATTACTATTCAAACTCCAAAAGGTGCTTGATTCTGAAAACGTGCAGGATAGTAGTATGTTAAAATTACTATTCCTACTCCAAAGGATGCTTACATCACAGAAAATGCTGGATAATGTTTAGGTTAAAATAGCTATTGCTAATCCAAATGATCCTTGCCTGTGAGAAAATGCTGTATAGTTTTTAGGTTAAAAACTATGTGAAAATGTTTACATTTAAATAACAATTCCAACTTCAAAAGGTGCTTGATTCAGAAAATGTGCAGGATAGTAGTATATTAAATTTACTATTTCTACTCCAAAGGGTGTTTGCCTCACCCAAAATGCTGCATAGTGTTTATGTTAAAATAACTTTTCCTATTCGAAACAATACTTGCCTAAGAGAAAGTGCTGGATAGTGTTTAGGTTAAAATAACTATTCCTACTCCATAAGATGCTTGCCTAAGAGAAAGTGCTGGATAGTGTTTAAGTTAACATAACTATTCCAACTCCAAAAGGTGCTTGCCTGAGAGATAATGCTGGATAGTGTTTAGGTTAAAATAACTATTCTAACTCCAAATAAACTTGCCTAAGAGAAAGGACTGGATAGTGTTTAGGTTCAAATAACTATTCCTACGCCAAAAGATGCTTGCCTAAGAGAAAGTGCTGGATAGTGGTTAGGTTAAAATTATTATTCTAACTCCAAAAGGTTATTGATTCAGAAAATGTGCAGGATAGTAGTATGTTAAAATTACTATTCCTACTCCAAAGGATGTTTACCTCACAGAAAATGCTGAATAGTTTTTAGGTTAAAATAACTATTCCAATTCCGAAAGATACATGCCTAAGAGAAAGTGCTGGATAGTGTTTAGGTTAAAATAACTATTCCTACTCCAAAAGATGCTTGCCTTAGAGAAAGTGCTTGCTAGTGCTTAGGTTAAAATACCTATTTCAACTCCAAAAGGTGCATGATTTTAAAAAACGTGCGGGATAGTAGTATGTTAAAATTACTATTCCTACTCCAAAGGATACTTACATCACAGAAAATGCTTTATAGTGTTTAGGTTAAAATAACTACTCCAACTCCAAAAGGTGTTTGATTCACAAAATGTGCATGCTACTACTATTTTTATATTGCTATACCTACTCTAAAATATGATTAACTCAAAGAACATGCTGGATAGTGATCAGATCAAAAGAAAGATTCTTCCTCCAAAAGCTGTGTCTTTCAAAAACATGCATAATATTAGAAAGTTAAAACTACTATTCCTTATCTAATTTTATTTTTATATCAACAGATTACTGCAATACAGCATCAAAAGTCAACAACTTCTCAACAAAGAAATCTCAAAATCCACTGAACAGCAGCAAAATCATATACCAAGGTAATTCTCTCAAATTTAACCAACTAAGAAAAATAAAATAAATGAAAAAACATACAAACACAAAATACATCATCTACATAAAATATTAACAATGTGCAATGTTTTTCTCCAGCTTTCAAACATTCAAATAATAAGAACAAACAAAACAAAAGCAAGGTCATTTCCACATCAATAATTATTAACATTTTAAAACTGTACAGAAATTATTTTCCAGAAAATAATATGTTCTCTCCCCAAAAAAAAATATGACAGATAAATAAATGTTACAGATGTTCACAGATAAACACAAATGGAAGTCTTAGCATAAAAGAGTAATTTGTCTATAATGATAAAACATAATTGCATTATTCCTTAACCAAACAAATACTATTATATTTCAGAGAAATTATGTAAAGAAAATTGAATACACTAACATTAATTTTCTGTAATCTTTTTCAGGCCACAAAACAAATATTAAATTAAAGGAATAAACAACTGGAACTATTTTATAAAGGTAAGATTACAAAAACAAAAACCAACTAATATAAACAATTATGTTATTCTCACTAGGAGACGTCAACAATAAACTAGAAATACCTATTAAAACTAAAAAAAAACAAATTCCAGAAACACAGACAACAACAACTAAGTTCACAACACAAAAGAACATTGCAACATCTAATTCAAAGGTAAGATACATTGATTTATTTCCTGTGCAATTCATTAATTTTCCTTCCTCTCAATAAAGCATGATTGTTTATGTTCCATTATGTATTAGAGATACATCAAATTAAAAACAATACCAAGGTATAGGAAATGCATATATTGTAAACTGTGAAAAAAATAATATAAACACACTGTTATTTCCCCTCCAAACAGGTATTTATCACTAAATTAAAAATAAATGACATCATTTTTTTCTCTTTACAGGAAACAAATTTCAACACCCACTAAAGAAGCAAAATACAACCAAAGTAAAAGAGGGAACAGGTTTCTGAACCATAGTGGGTATGTTTATTGTAAGGAGAGACTATCTGAACCCAGATGTCATTGGAGGTGTGTGCAATATTACTCAACCCATTGCACAGACAGAGCGGTTACTCTTGGTGTCACGGTTTTAAAAACCACAGACCATAACCACTCTGCCTCTGCAATGGAGATTGAAATTTGTGAAAGAATAAATGAAATTAAAGATATTGCATCCACCTCCAATGAACTCTGTGGTTCACATTTAAGGGCGGTTTCACAACAAATACTCCAACATGTTGCAATCAGTATGCCCACAATACCTAATTTGAGAAGAATTATTCAACATCAAAAACAGACAAGTAACCCACAAAGAGTTACACCCCAAACATACTCTGACATTATAATTCCACCTGAACTCTCTGTTACTGCTTCTAATGAATCTTTCCTATTGCATGATAACGAAAACCCTCAAAAGAGAATCTTAATATTCAGCACACCACAAAATTTAGTACGGTTAGAAAACAGTGATATTGGGATGATGGATGGAACGTTTAAAAGCATGCCCCATCCATTCAACCAAATATACACTATTCACGCATACAGTAACAATACAGTAATTCCCTTAATATACAGTTTACTGCCAGATAAACAATTCTCAACATACACTGAATTTTTATCAGTGATGAAATCTAAAACATCTAACAAAAGCCCTATAAAAGTAATAATTGACTTCGAAATATGTATGATTAATACAATTACAAAAACCTATCCAGAAACCCAAATTCAAGGATGCTTTTTTCACTTTTCTCAGGCATATTGGCGCAAACTACAGAAAACATCCTTAATTGAGGATTATATATCAGACAGTAAACTACAGTTTGAACTTAAAAAACTAACTGGGCTTCACTTTGTTCCTCCTGATAGTGTAGACGAGTACTACATCTCAATTACTGAATCAGAACATTTTACAGCAAATTAAGAAAAATTGGCACCTATACTAAATTACTTTGAAGACCCATGGATTGGCCATCTAAGCACAGAAGGAGACCACGTTTCCATATGGACTAGTGGAGCTTTTACTCAACCTGCTTAGAGGGAGGAGCAAAAACAAACAATGCCATAGAGGGATGGCACAACTCCTTCAACAAAGCAATTGAAAAACCCATCCTAATTGCTATCATTTTTGGGATACTTTGAAGAAAGGAGCAAAGTTTCCAAGAAATGAGAATGGTGCAATCATTAACAGGTAGTCTGAACCCACGTATTTCTAACAGAACTAAGGAAATGTCAGAAAGGCTATAGGGTGTAATTCAACAATTTTTGTTGACAGTGGCTTCTGACTACTTTGATAATCTTGCACACATCCTACACTTTTAAAACACATTATTGTTACTTGTCTGTTTTACCCAAAAACAACTCCTACTAATTCAATTGGTCATATTCAACAAATATTAAATTTCAAAATTAAATTTGGGTCTTCTTACCTTCATAAGTTTTCTATCTTCAACTCTTGGACTTACATACCAGCCATTACTTCACCAAGAGTCCATTTATTCTTTAATCCATAGTAAATAACAGATAATCCATTTGAAAAATCCATTACCCGATCAGCCAGTCAGTCAGTCAGTCACACAGCTTTATTCGATCTTTTTAAAACGGATCATAAAAGCACAAGTTATCTAAAAATGGCAACACAATATATACACATATATGCACATTTAAAATAAGAATTAAACAGTTGCCGTGATCCAGGTAAATTCATGTAAAAACGTTTATGAAAAAAGCAGTTCACTAAAATGTCGTCCCACCTTTTTCCTCTTCCTAAGACAAGCCCACAAAAATGAGGCAACAGAACAGCATACAAATGGATCCCATAGAGTTTTAAAAAAACACATGGCCACCCGGCACTGTCTAAAATTGTGGTACCTCATGATTGGGAGAATGAAGGTTTTCCTTTCCTCTGTATAGGTCTTGCAAAATAATGCAATGTGTAGATCTGACTGTTCTGCGTAGTTATTACAGGTACAGGGTAAGAGGTCCGCTAATTTATATTTATGTTGGGGGTATCCCAGGAGTAACGGGATCATGTTCATGCGGAAATGCAAAAGGATAAATCTGTGTTGCACATTATTTATGCATGACAACTACTGAAAACCTTCCCCCGATCTTGGTGGTACCACATCATAAAGAATGGAGGAATGATGAATACATTTCTTTTCTCTTCGGGTATACTTTGATCTCTTAATGAATAAATCATTATTCTTTCCTTTGAAACCCTTTTGCAGGACTCAGGGTCCTGAAATATTTCTCGAATCCCTAACGCTTTCAGATGGACCTCTACGTAATTTAACCATCCAATTATTTTATAATAATCTAGTTTACAACAGTTCTTGATAATAGTTTGTGTCAAATCAACTGTAGACCTCCGCCATACTGATAGCCACAACAAGACTGGAGCCAGTCTTATGTTGTAGCTCAAATGAGGAAGCCCCAATTCACAGTGTAAAATATGATTTGGGTCTGATTGCGGCAAGGACACACGGTTTTTAAAAAGGAGTCTTCTATTTGTTGTAGCGGTGCAACATTAGCCATACCCCACACTCCTGCTCCATGAAGTGCAGCAGACTTTGTTTTAGCTGAATTTATATTCTTAATTGCATCCAGTGGGCTGCCTCCCATCTTCGTAGCAAATCTTTTGACAGCATTAACACTCCTTTGCATACACTGGGCTCTTGCTGCCACTAAATTAGACAATGAGTGGTCTTTATCAAAACGCACTCCAAGGTATTAAAATAAGTTGACTGTCTCGATTTTCTTGCCAATTAACTGGAAATGGGGATGTTTCTCACCTCTTGCGGCTCCAGACACGATTATAAATGATTTAAATTAATTGACCTTTAGGTCAAGGGAGGCCATAAAGGCGGAGTAGGCTCTGATTAGCGTTTGTAGAGCTAAGCCCGATCTGGCCATCAATACCGTGTCGTCAGCGTACACCAGCATAGGAAGGGGCACATCCACTGGTAGAGCAGACAGGGCGGACTCTACCACGTTCGTATAGATTGAAAAAAGGAACGGGGCAAGAACACAACCCTGTCATGCTCCCTTTTTGATTTTAAAGAGGCAAGTGCACTCCCCCTTCCTGCCATACCTTACACAGGCAGTGGCATTGGCGTACAACTGGCGTATGAAAAAAATTACTGGTGGATCGATACCCATACCCTCCATCATGGACCACAACCTCGGATGTAACACACAGTCAAAGGCTGAGGTTAGGTTCATGAAGGCCATGTACAGTTTTCCGGCTTTTGCAGTTTAAACACTGATCAACTGTCCCCATTCCTCTACGAAACCCGTATTGCGCCTTCATATAACTATTGTGCGATTCAGCCCAGTCCTTCAATCAGGCCAAGAGTACCCATCCCATAAGTTTGGCAGTGGTGTCAAGGAGGGATATGGGACATAGAATGTCCATTACCCGATGAAAAATATATTAATATGCACACTAAAATCAGTGCATATATCAAATAACGTACCCAATAAAAAATCCTGAATATATTTTTATTTTTAGAAAGAACGCAAAAAATCCAACTATGCTATCCAATTGTAGTCCAAATCCAACAACTTTTTGAAATCCTTTCAAATCCTTTGAAATCCAAAATGAGGAAACCCAAGAAAAAAATCCCGAACGGTATGTATTTTTTTACAATCAAAAAATGCCACAAATTTCAAAAAAGAAATCCATCTAGACCCAAAATCCTGTACAAAAGAAGTTATTAGCGCATCCAAACAATATTACAGTTTAAACAATGCATAAATACATCTAACCACAAATATAATAAAAATGTGTAATTTATTAAACAACGTACTGCTAAACAAAAAAGGTACACACTTACAAACACTTTTCTTTAATTAAGTGCTTCATACATATACCATCAAGTACTTAAATAAACAAAAGTATTCTAGAAAAATAACAGACCCAACGTGGGCCTACTACTGCGATATGTAATGGCGGATAACAATTTGTAAAAACACATCAAACATACCTAAAAAACATTTACTAAATAAATATACATCCCTCCTTACAATAAACATTACCACTACACTGAGGGGTCCATTAGGATGTCGAGCGGTGGCACCGCGGTGCTTGCGGTGCGGCACCCTGCATGTTTCCGCCCGCGAGCAGCGGTAAACACGTCCGCCATATTAGTATTGCTAAACATAGGTCAATTATGGTCCACCACAGTCCGACACGCACCGCCATCAAAGTGCACCACCCACCATGGCGGAATGAGCCAATGGTGACTAACGCAGTGCGGAATGATGTCCGCCTCGCTCCACAAATTAGGATGCCTCAAACAAGCAGACACACCGCAGCCGAGATGCCGCACTAACAGAGATAGCGGAAGCACGAGAGCAGATCACGAAACGAGAGCCCCAGTCACGACCACCATGGACCCCCCTCTACACGTGTTCCTGTTGCTGTACCTGCTACATCACTATGAACTTATGGCCCGCCACGGACGCTGCTGCAGGTACACAACTACACAAATACAACACACAGGCTGACACAGGGTCCAAATCCAAAACAGACACCCTGCTGGGGCAGTAACACATCCACAAGGGCACCCATACATGACCCACCTGCCACCAAGTCACCCCTCTGCATCCTCGGCACACATCTTCCACGATCATGCACCAATGTCCCAGTCAAGTCACCGCAGTGGTGAATACAAGGGAATACATGCGCACAATGCAGAAGGCAGGGCCAGTCCAAGGCATGGGTAGGGCACCTAGACCTCAGGACACACCTCCTCCAACCACACATCAGCACACCCCATGAAGGCACAGGCGTTGTGCCCATCCCGTGCACAACAACAAGCCAGCTGAATCCACACCCTGAACCACACAACAAAGAACCAGGGAGACAGACACTGCAGGAGTGGCTGCACAGGAACACACAACACACAGCACAGTGCCAGGGGAACACACAAAGCACAACACCACCAGACACATGGAAACAAACATGAACACAAGCACCAAATGAACACATACAAGGAACAAACATGCACATGGACACACAGCCGGCACAGTCACACAAACATACCACACACTGACACACAGACACTCAAAATGACAACAGCAATGGAACACAACAATGGAAAGCCATGGAGACACACAACAAGCATGTGCCCATCACATGCAAGGCAAGGAACACAGAACACCCCCATCAGACCATCAAACCACACAGGGCTGGTACAGTCAGTGAAGTCAAACCACAGGCACCACAGTGCAACAACACAGGGAGACAGCAGGGCATACCAGGTAACGGCACAGGAACAAAGGAAGGCTTGGAAGTCAAACTGGGAACAGCCACACATGCATACAACCATCTCACAGAAGTACACCAAAGCACAACACACAGGGCCCATATACATGATCCATCACTGACAAACACCAGGAGGAATGTACACACATACCCCCCTCACAACAGCAGCACACAACACCTGTGCCACACACACTGAAGGCTGCCAATACTTGCCAGTCCATACACACAAAAACATACATACACCCTGGGTGTAACCACAAACACCACACACAGGGATGCCACAGCAATTGTCTGCATAGAAACATCACACAAACACATAACCCAAATGAAACACACACAGAACCACAACAAAAACAGACATACCCTGTCAGCCAAACTGTGCAAAGGCAATGGGAGCACAGACACAACAGGAGTGCACAACCTCATCACTCAGTAACAAAGCACACACAACATAACACAAATCACACAAGAAGTGCACATTCACAGAACAACACAGCCACATCAAACCAACTACAGATGCACAGGCCAAACAAACTGAACAAACACTGCAGGACATCAGGGGATGCACATCAGGCAATGTCAAGGCCACAATAACACAGCACTGTACGCACAACAAGCAGTGTGTGCACACCAAGCATACCAGTCAAACATAAATATGAGTGACACAACACTAACCCAGACAACAAAAATCAGCACAGTGCAAACACAACAGAACACCCTGGAAGTGAAGCAACAACACAGCTAACAAACATACATCCAACACAACCACAACAGATGCACAGATCTGGGACACAATGGTGGAATCAAATTTAACATATCACCCGCCAGCACACACAGCTGAACAGCAGATGAGCAACCATGACTGCCAAACAGCACAAGAAAACCATAAATGGCCAATCAGGGAAAGAACCTGAGTGGTACATAGCCCCAGCCCAAAACAAATGCACCACACAGCACAATGTCACATATGAAGTGATGAGGAGGCACATACACACACACAAAGCAAGGGGACAGCCAACATCCAAGTGAAGTGTACTGCACGTCATCAGTGAACATGGCAGGAATGCACAAAACGCAATCAGAGGGAGTCTAGGGCCACAAAGCACACATAGGGGATGGCATTACACCACACACACGATGCCATACAGGAGGAGAAAAAGCAACATGTGCCTGCAATGCCTGAGAAACAAAACCACAATGGCAGTGGCAGTGTGTAGCAGCAACAGTGTAACCGTTTACACAAACAGAATTAAGATACATGGATGATCAAACAAACATGACACTGATGTGCCAGTCACACACTATGCATACTCACAAGTGACTAAAACAACAAGTAGGAGTCAGACAGAACAGCATTGACATACCAACACACTGCACACCCCTTGACAACCCAAGAGCACACATCTCATGTAGGCCATGGGACCAGGATGACGGGCCATCACATGATGAACATTGACATACACAGGTGGGCACACATAAAGGAATAACACACATACATGATGACATAGCCCAGCCTGCATGCAAACCTGTGCACAGAGTCACACTTTGTGCTGGCAGTGTCCCCTAACCTGACATGTGAACAATGTAGCCAACATTTGAAAACCTGGAAAATGAGAACTGCAACACAGGTTAAATTGACACCACAGATGCCACAAGTATCAGTGTCAGAAAGAACTGAAGTCCCTGTCACCCCTGTGAAAAAAGAGTGAGTGAGCTAAGCCCTTGGCAATGTTGAAGTGCCACATAGAGCATGGGGCACAGCCAAACATATGCACACACCAAAATAACTTTATTCAGTAAGGACACTGACAAAACAGACAACAGGAGTAACTGTCTTTATTCACATGCTACATAGACAGGCAACAACAGTAGAGAAGAGCAAGGCACAAAATGCACAGCATATCCATAAGAAGCTGCACAGGCAAGGGCAAAACAGCAAGGTCAGTGGCCAGTCCAGGGTGCACAGAGGTTGCACAGGGAATAGTCCAACACAGCAGAGCAACAGGGCCAGTGGCCAGTTCAGGGTGCACAGCAAGTACATGAGAGGCTGCACAGGGAATAGTCCAACACAGCAGAGCAACAGGGCTAGTGTCCAGGGCATATTTCACAGCGACTACATAAGAGGCTGCACAGGGAATAGTCCAACACAGCAGAGCAACAGGGCCAGTGTCCAGGGCACAATTCACAGCAAGTACATGATAGGCTGGACAGGGCATAGTCCAACACAGCAGAGCAACAGGGCCAGTGTCCAGGCAACATTCACAGCAAGTACATGAGAGGCTGCACAGGGAATAGTCCAACACAGCAGAGCAACAGGGACAGTGTCCAGGGCACAATTCACAGCAGGTACATGAGAGGCTACACAGGGAATAGTCCAACACAGCAGAGCAACAGGGCCAGTGTCCAGGGCAAAATTCACGATGACTACATGAGAGGCTGCACAGGGAATAGTCCAACACAGTAGAGCAACAGGGCCAGTGGCCAGTTCAAGGTGCACAGCAAGTACATGAGAGGCTGCACAGGGAATAGTCCAACACAGCGGAGCAACATGGCCAGTGGCCAGTTCAGGGTGCACAGCAAGTACATGAGAGGCTGCACAGGGAATAGTCCAACACAGCAGACCAACAGGGCCAGTGTCCAGGGCAAAATCCTCAGCACGTACATGAGTGGCTGCACAGGCAAGGGCAGGACAGGAACAACAGTAGAGAAGAGCAAGGCACAACATGCACAGCATATCCGTAAGAAGCTGCACAGGCAAGGGCAAAACAGCAAGGTCACTGCCAGTCCAGGGTGCACAGCGACTACATGAGAGGCTGCACAGGGAATAGTCTAACACAGCAGAGCAACAGGGCCAGTGGCCAGTTCAGGGTGCACAGCAAGTACATGAGAGGCTGCACAGGGAATAGTCCAACACAGCAGAGCAACAGGGCTAGTGTCCAGGGCATATTTCACAGCGACTACCTGAGAGGCTGCACATGGAATAGTCCAACACAGCAGAGCAACAGGGCCAGTGTCCAGGGCACAATTCACAGCAAGTACATGATAGGCTGGACAGGGCATAGTCCAACACAGCAAAGCAACAGGGCCAGTGTCTAGGCAACATTCACAGCAAGTACATGAGAGGCTGCACAGGGAATAGTCCAACACAGAAGAGCAACAGGGACAGTGTCCAGGGCACAATTCACAGCAGGTACATGAGAGGCTGCACAGGGAATAGTCCAACATAGCAGAGCAACAGGGCCAGTGGCCAGTTCAGGGTGCACAGCAAGTACATGAGAGGCTGCACAGGGAATAGTCCAACACAGCAGACCAACAGGGCCAGTGTCCAGGGCAAAATCCTCGGCACGTACATGAGAGGCTGCACAGGCAAGGGCAGGACCGGAAAGCCAGTGGGCATGGCAAAGTGCAGAGCGAGTACATGAGAATCTGCACAGGCAAGGGCAGGACAGGAAGGCCAGTGGCCATGGCAAAGTGCAGAGCGAGTACATGAGAATCTGCACAGGCAAGGGCAGGACAGGAAGGCCAGTGGGCATGGCAAAGTGCAGAGCGAGTACATGAGAATCTGCACAGGCAAGGACAGGAAGGGTATGCAACATTTACAACGCGCGCGTTACCACGACCTACCATTACCACGCGGTTGTAACAACGAAAGTTGTTACAACGAATTGCGCTGGGGGAGGCTCGAGGATAGTAAATCATTTAATTTACTATCCCAACACCTTCCCTACTATCCACAGGGACTGGTGTTGGAATAGTAAATTAAATATTTTAAATTTGCGCCCCCCCAACGCAAGTCGTTGTAACGACTTGCGTTGTTACAACTGCGTTGTAATGTTAGGTCGTTGTAACACGTGCGTGGTAACGTCATATATCCGGACAGGAAGACCAGTGGCCATGGCAAAGTGCAGAGTGAGTACATGAGAATCTGCACAGGCAAGGGCAGGACAGGAAGGCCAGAGGGCACGGCAAAGTGCAGAGTGAGTTCATGAGAATCTGAAAAGGCAAGGACAGGACAGGAAGGCCAGTGGCCATGGCAAAGTGCAGAGCGTATACATGAGATTCCTCACAGGAAGTGTGTGTGACTGTACCCTTCCATGGGCAGCAACACAGTCAGGGGGTAACAATGGGCAGAACAGGCACACCTCTGAGAGAGACAGGTGTGTGAGGGTGACTAGCACGCAGACTAGGCTGTCAGGCGGACTGGGAGCTGACTGTGTGTTGGGGACATCAGGAGCACCTGCTTGGGGAGAGAGCGACCCAGGTGAGGTAAGGCTATCAGTGGCTTGGCAAGCCGGAGGGCTGCTTGGACCAGGTGGTGTAGTGGCACGTGGAGATGGAGTCATGCAGACCTGTAACAATGTGTGGATTGGAGAGGTTTGAGGGGTGCCTATCCACTTCTTGGGAATTCGGAATGGCTTCCCTGTACTGGGGTTAATGGGAACTGGTGTTGACACAACAGACACCAACAGAGCCGCATCAGGTGCAGACACTCGCACTCCCCCTGGTGATGTGCTGGATCCTGCAGAACGCTTCGTCTGGCTATGCCTCTGGCCTTCCTTCCGCTGTTTGGCAGGTGTACCCCCTAGAGTGCTCTCCTTCCCTTGATTGCCAGGGGTACCCCCTACAGTGCCCTGATTCACATGCTTCACTGGGCTTTGAATGAGAGTCAATTTGGTGGGGGAAAGAGGCTCTGAGCCCTTACTAGGTGTACCTTTGCCATACAACACTTCCTCAGTGGGCACAGAAACTGCATGCCTTGCTTTGCGTGAAGTTTTAGGGACAGGAGAGTCTTCAGCTGGGGATGCCTTTGAGGCATGTGAGCCTGAGGTCTACTTTTTGCTTTTTGGGCCTTGCTTTTCCCTGATGAGCTCTTGTCTTTGCATTCTGGGGTGGCTTTGTTCTTCTGTGGGCATGGTGTCTGCGGCGGGACCGCTTGCGTTGTTTGTGCTGGGTGCTTCTTGTGTTGTATCATGACTGTGACGCATGGGAACCGTGGTCATCAGATGTGTCCACTAACTGGGGGGTGAAAAAAGGCCCTGGAGCAAGAATGTGAGTAGGTGCCTATTGAAGGGCAGACGTCAATGTGGATGACAAAGCCTGGACAGTACAGTGCAGCCCACCCACGTCGGAGTGTATGCCCTCCATGTAGGCAACCACCTGGACTCATTTTTTGTCATGGTCACTGAAGGCATTGAGGTGGGCTGTCTGGCCCACCCAAAGCTGGTGCACAAGCTCAACAGACTCCACACTGAGGGCAGCAGGAGGGACAGGTGAAGGGGCAGCGGTGCTGGGTGTGAATGTAACTCGTCCCCTCTTACTGACACGGACACGGGAAGCACCAGAGGAAGTGAATGGGAGGGTGAGCACTGGCCACTGTGTGGTGGAAGATGATGCAGAGTCTCTATTCCCTGTGCCCGTCAACATGGAAGCATCCCCGCTGGCATCAGATGATGTGGTACTTTGTGTCAAAGGCAGGGATTCCTCCTGCATACTCCGGTCCCCCTCTGAGGCGCTGGTGATCTCTGTGTCACTGGGCTCCTGTGCAGCTGTAGTGCTAGTCTCACCCCCACTGGTGTCCGGCTCCTGTCCCTCTGTGACCACTGGCGAATGTGCATGAGAGAGTGATGCAGGGTCAGGTTAGTGGCATTAACAGGACAAAGCAATGCAATCAATGCAGTACAAAACATGCCCACCACACTCTGCAATTACATTGCAGCAACTCACTACATAGACCACAACAGTGCATGTAACCCTGATCATCTGTCATGACTGAGCCATGTTAAGGCCACATAGCACAACTCCCTGCCGTGGCTGAAGTCAACAAGACACATAATTTGCTATGCCCACACCTACGGACATAATGTGGGCACACCACTTGTTGCCACTGACAGACCTTGAGGGAACAGGAGGGGACAACACAGACACCTATTACGGCATGACAGTTCACAATGGCAAATAGCCCATGCCAAAAACCATGTTGTACTCTGGGGCCCAAAGACTAGTGCACATTGTTGTCAGATGTGTAGGCCTCAACATTCATGGTGCATGCAATACACGCATAGATGTAGTCACACTCAGATTGGGAACACTGCTGCTCACTTCCCAAGCAATTTCCCAGACTACCCCACTGCTGAATAACCATGAAGGATTCAGAAAAGGGGGTGGTGATGAACAGAGTGCCTGAATTAAGCAGACCACTCTTACCCAGTCCAAAGATCAGGGCTTGATCCATCACCGTTATTTATCTCACTGCACCATCCCAGCTCAGAACCTGGCTATATGCAAATCAGTCTGTCCCTGGCCCAGTGCATCATGGGAACAGGGCAGACTAAACTACCAAGCCAATTCTTCACCAGAAAGGAGACAAGCTACCGGGGACCGGTTTCTGGCATTTCAGCCGTCTTCGGCCCGGCTTGCTTGAATCCTGATGGTGCAGTGAGAAAGGGACTCATGTCTGAGTATACCCTGCCTCACCTATAGTGGCCAAAAACGATTCAGAAAAGGGGGTGGTGATGAACAGCTGGGATGGTGCAGTGAGCTAAAAAACGGTGATGGATCAAGCCCTGATCTGTTGACTGGGTATGAGTGGTCTGTTTAATTCAGATACTCTGTCCATCACCACCCCTTTTTCTGAATCGTTTTGTCCACCATAAGTGTGGAAGGGTATACTCAGATGTGAGTCCCTTGCTCATTGCACCATCAGGATTCAAACAAGCCGGGCCGAAGACGGCTGGAATGCCAGAAACCGGTCCCCGGAAGCTTGTTTCCTTCCCAGTATAAGAATTGGCTTGGTAGTTTGGTCTGCCCTGTTCCCATGATGCACTGGGCCAGGGACAGACTAATTTGCATGTAGCCAGGTTCTGAGCTGGGATGGTGCAGTGAGCTAAAAAACGGTGATGGATCAAGCCCTGATCTGTTGACTGGGTATGAGTGGTCTGTGTAATTCAGATACTCTGTCCATCACCACCCCTTTTTCTGAATCGTTTTGTCCACCATAAGTGTGGAAGGGTATACTCAGATGTGAGTCCCTTGCTCATTGCACCATCAGGATTCAAACAAGCCGGACCGAAGACGGCTGGAATGCCAGAAACCGGTCCCCGGAAGCTTGTTTCCTTCCCAGTTTAAGAATTGGCTTGGTAGTTTGGTCAGCCCTGTTCCCATGATGCACTGGGCCAGGGACAGACTAATTTGCATGTAGCCAGGTTCTGAGCTGGGATGGTGCAGTGAGCTAAAAAACGGTGATGGATCAAGCCCTGATCTGTTGACTGGGTATGAGTGGTCTGTTTAATTCAGATACTCTGTCCATCACCACCCCTTTTTCTAAATCGTTTTGTCCACCATAAGTGTGGAAGGGTATACTCAGATGTGAGTCCCTTGCTCATTGCACCATCAGGATTCAAACAAGCCGGGCCGAAGACGGCTGGAATGCCAGAAACCGGTCCCCGGAAGCTTGTTTCCTTCCCAGTATAAGAATTGGCTTGGTAGTTTGGTCTGCCCTGTTCCCATGATGCACTGGGCCAGGGACAAACTAATTTGCATGTAGCCAGGTTCTGAGCTGGGATGGTGCAGTGAGCTAAAAAACGGTGATGGATCAAGCCCTGATCTGTTGACTGGGTATGAGTGGTCTGTTTAATTCAGATACTCTGTCCATCACCACCCCTTTTTCTGAATCGTTTTGTCCACCATAAGTGTGGAAGGGTATACTCAGATGTGAGTCCCTTCTCATTGCACCATCAGGATTCAAACAAGCTGGGCCGAAGACGGCTGGAATGCCAGAAACCGGTCCCCGGAAGCTTGTTTCCTTCCCAGTATAAGAATTGGCTTGGTAGTTTGGTCTGCCCTGTTCCCATGATGCACTGGGCCAGGGAGAGACTAATTTGCATGTAGCCAGGTTCTGAGCTGGGATGGTGCAGTGAGCTAAAAAACGGTGATGGATCAAGCCGTGATCTGTTGACTGGGTATGAGTGGTCTGTTTAATTCAGATACTCTGTCCATCACCACCCCTTTTTCTGAATCGAATAACCATGAAGAGCACAACACATACGTCAATGTGAATGCACAGCAGAGAGGATCCCCTTTGTAAGAACAGTTAAGGCAAATGCATGACACCGGCATACATCCCAGCAGCCACTTACATGACACTGCATGGCACCACTCCACAAACATCACATAGGCCACAGCTGGCACAGGCCCTCTACACATGCAGACTCCCACCCAAATACTCACCCCTGCCCTGCTGCTGATGCTCCTTCAGACGTGCATCCAGCTCAGGATGAGTCACTGCCAAGATGCGGCCCATCAGTGTAGTCATGCTGCACCGTGCCATCCGCCCAGTGCGAGGAAGCAGCCCCAAGGACATCTCTGCCACGTTCTTTGCCAGCCGGCTGATGTCATCCCAACTCTTGTGGCAGTGGGTGCGCCGTTGGTTAGATACCCCCAGAGCTGGCACTTTTGCTGCAATGGCCCTCCACACGGCCTGATGCTGGTGTACCTTGAGCTGCATGCATGGGAGACAACAGGGGGAAATGATCAGTGACAGTGTCATGTAAAAACATCTATCAGTACAGTTGCAAGACACAGATTCATTACCAAACCTAATATCTGTCCATGTCACCCTGGGGTACATCTCACATGGGCACTCTGCATGGGCTAAGCTGATGTGATTGCATGTATTTATGAGGGCATACAGTGTCCCTGCACATCGCACACACATGCAGGGTGACAGCACTGAACCCCATATTTGGTAAGCAGGCATCTCCAGTCCTATGCATGTCTGGACACAACATACATCACATATCGAGCTGTGTCTGTGGGTAGACTTACTGTGTACAAGACTCAATGTGCATGTCCTGTGAATATAACAGTATGTCACATGTGTGGCATTGGGGGACAAGGGCTCAGAAACAAAACATAGGACTACACAAGTGTGGTTGTGTGCAATTATACAGGGCTGAGATGGTGCATAGTTGGATTTCACTGTGAAAAAACAAGAGTAAGGACACAGTAAGTGAGGTGATGTGATCTCGTCTTGGTGGGCGGGCACTGTGCAGAGCATCTGGGCTCACACTGATTAGGACAACAGGGGCATACATAGCCATTCAGCCAAGCAATCACTGTCCTGGGACCTGCATGGTCAATATACTGTGTCACTAGCTGGCTGACAATGCAACACACTTCACTCAGACCTACAACTACAGGCAGGGAAACCTGTGACATTGGGACAAACACTCCTTCCCCCTGGAGACAGCTTGTTTGTCAGTGCATGACACAACCCCACACCATCAGGCATATACTGCAGCAGTCCAACTACACGTGTGCCTCCCCTGCCCTACACCACCGTTTTTCATTACTTATCACAACATTTGGGGCACCATACAGCTTTGGGTACGGTGCGAGCACCTCGTCCACCAGGACCGCTGGCTCCTCGCTTGTGAATGGACTGGCACGGTTCTTCTCTGTCCTTGCCATCCCTGTGGACATGGAACCCCTGTGGTGGAATTGGGTGGTGAGGGGTCTCAGGCAGCAGTCCCTGGAGGCAGCAGCAGATGAGGGGTATCAGGCAGCAGTCCCAGGAGGCAGCAGCAGATGAGGGGTATCAGGCAGCAGTGCCTGGAGGCAGCAGCAGATGAAGGGTCTCAGGCAGCAGTCCCTGGAGGCAGCAGCAGATGAGGGGTCTCAGGCAGCAGTCCCTGGAAGCAGCAGCAGATGAGGGCTATCATGCAGCAGTCCCTGGAGGCAGCAGCAGATGAGGGGTCTCAGGCAGCAGTCCCTAGAGGCAGCAGCAGATGAGGGGTATCAGACAGCAGTGCCTGGAGGCAGCAGCAGATGAGGGGTCTCAGGCAGCAGTAACTGGAGGCAGCAGCAGATGAGGGGTCTCAGGCAGCAGTCCCTGGAAGCATCAGCAGATGAGGGGTCTCTGGCATTTGTCCCTGCAGGCAGCAGCAGATGAGGGGTCCTTGGCAGCAGGCTCTGGGAGCAGTGGAAATGTGAGGCTCACTCCCACACATATATAGCCCCTTTGGGGTCATTTCAAAGGTGCCAAGCTGCAACAATTGGTTGTCCAGGTCTGCCTCGTTCAAAAGCATCCAATGACCGCCTCCGCAGAGAGGGTGCACACCTACCGCAATTTTCAAAATTGCATCATGCCACCGCAATCATCGTTTCCATTAGCTCTAGGGTATGCTTCATGACGGTGATGCACCGCAGGGGCCGGGGTACGCTACCGCGATGGTGCATCTTTCAAAAGCATCCAATGTCCACCTCCGCGGTGGCGGAGCACGCCTACCGCGATTTTCAAAATTGCATCATGCCACCACAATCATCATTCCCATTGGCTCTAGGGCATGCTTCATGGCGGTGATGCACCTCAGGGGCCCAGGGTGCCCTACCGCGATGGTGCATCTTTCAAGAGCATCCAATGTCCACCTCCGCAATGGCGGAGCATGCCTACCGCAATTTTCAAAATGTTATCATGCCACCGCTATCATCGTTCCCATTGGCTCTAGGGCATGCTTCATGGTGGTGAGACACCGCCGTAGCTCAGAGGTAACTACCACAGTTTGGGCAAATACAATGGCATGAGGCACTGTGATTTGGGTGGCAGAGCATGCCAACCGCCATTTTGGAATGTCTCCATGCCAATGAGTACCGCACCTGTGTCGGGGGTGCCGGTGAGACACCGCCGGAGCCAGGCGGTAACTACAGCGATTTGGGCACATACAATGGCATGAGTCACCGCAATTTGGGTGGTGGAGCATGCCAAGCACCATTTGGGCATGTCTCCATTCCAATGAGTACTGCACCTGTGTCAGGGGTGTCCCGATGAGACACCGCACATGCCAGGCGGTAGCTACAGTGATTTGGGCACATATAATGGCATGAGGCACTGCGATTTGGGGGGGAGCATGCCAAGCGCCATTTGGGCATGTATCCATGCCAATGAGTACTGCACCTGTGTCAGGGGAGGTGCTGGTGAGACACGGCCGGGGCCAGATGGTAGCTACTGTGATTTGGGCCCATACAATGGTATGAGGCACCGTGATTAAGGTGGCGGAGCATGCCAACCGCCATTTGGGCATGTCTCCATGACAATGAGTACCACACCTGTGTCAGGGGGCTGCTGGTGAGACACCGCCAGGGCCAGGTAGTAGCTACCGCGTTTTGGGGCACATACAATGGCAATGTCCATTGGGAACACTTCAACAGCGCACAGTGGCCGCATGGTGAAGGGCACCATTTGTGACAGGTAAAAGGCTTGATACATCTGGCCCTAAGTATATTGTCTCCCTCAGGGGGAAGCATCGTACATACGTTTTTGTTGACATGTGCCATGCCATTTTAGGGCTGAAAATTGGGGGAAACTTTTATCTTTGGTAAGAGTTTCATTGTTAAGAACCCCCTGAAACAGTTGAAGGAAACCAACAATTAGAGAATGCTATATGTAGCCTAAATAAATCTCCACATTTCTCGGGCAAAAAAGCTCAAGAAAGATAAACAAAAGTTACTTATAGAATGCTCACTTCATACATAGGTCATGCTGGAGATCCTATCTACTGTATTAGTGGTGCCATAGAATATAATAGACTTGTAATGTGGCAGACAGGATTTCCCTCGCATTTCTGATTGAGTAACCCATCCGCCAAACTCTAATCAGGCCCTTAACCATTTGAAATACAATTAAAATAACATAAAATGTAAAATACAAATCAAATAAAAAAACAGAAACTTGAATTAAAGTACTACCACAAAATATTCAAAGAAAATTGATAAAGGGACACTGAAGAAACATAGCTTGAACATTTTTGTCTGGGACATCAACAGGAGAATGTTTCTCTATAAGACAGTGCTGAAAAGCCAGCCGTATTTAGCCATGCTGTGTCATGTTTCCCTGAAACAGTTCAAAATCTGGTAAAAAAAGACATTTAGTAAATTCTATTTGCACCTTGGTAAAGTGGTCCCTCTATGATATCATATGGCATTAAAGAGCACCTGAAGGATGACAAACGATGACCGAGGCGCTAACGCTCCTCCCTTCTTGCCCCGTCAGGATGTCAGGATGTGACGTCCCAATTCCATTCTGGATGGTGGCTGTTTGCTACTGGCTGCTGGTTTTTGGCTGCCATTAGACAGCCAGAAAGTTGGGGCAATTATCAGGGTCACAGAAGGTGACGGCCAGCATACAGATGCATGGAGCTTCTGTGGACTTGAAGTGAGGCAATTTTATGGCTCTTTGGTGATGTAGGGGGCCACGCGGGAGCTGCTCTCCTCCTGACCTGATACTCCTGTGGGTCAGGCTGCGTTGATGGACATACTTGTTCTCCTCCTCTGCATTTTGAATGATCAGCGGTGTCCAGGCTGCTGTGAAGATGAGCTTCTCTTTTGCTATGGCCTCCAGGTTTCTCGCACACGCTTTGCTTGCTTGTCTGCAGGGGTTGTTGGTGCTACCATGTAGAGGGCCACTTGGTAGGGCCACACTGGTATCATATTTTGTTTTGGGGGCTGCCAAAACACTGCAATATTGTGAATAAATAAGGGAGACTAACATGTTGCTGGACTGGGATAGCTGGTGAAAATCAAATTGCGAAGCTATTTTAAGGTCTATGAATCTACAACTACAACCCACTTTGTGCATCTGCCCAATCCAAAAGGTTCAAAAATGAGTGGGGCAAGCTACACCACGAGGGAACCGCTCCTCATCAACCCAGAAAAACAACACCCTCCCTAGTAACATTGAAAACTGTGAAGAAGGCGCAAGCATCAGTGAGGACCAACATTATTCAGAGGGGGCTATGGAGGCAGTTTCTATGAGCTCTATCAAAGGTGACAGTTGTCCTGAAATTGTGTTTGTTCCACCTACTCAGACCCCAATGCCAAACTCAGTGGAGGTTAACCCCAAACCATAGGTTACTTTGCTAAAAGCTAAAAAAGTAATGGAATACCCTCTCTTTAGGAAGGTTAAACCGGGTCTGAGGACAGGTGCATGCTCCGGGTTGATTTGTCTGAGAAGCCACAACCCCCGCAACCTTCGTGGGCGCAGCAATCGCCTTCTTCTCTCTCCCCACCTTGGAATCTGATGTTATTTCGCCCCTTGGCATCTCCTACCAAGTCAGCAATGACCCTGGGTTTATTAGATACTGAGCAGTAGGGCCTAGGATATGGAAAGATGCAACAGGACTTAGTTTTCCCAAGCAATGATACACTGCAGGGGGATCTCCCACCCATAATGCAATGGGGTGCCAAGACTATGCTAATTCTCATCCTGGAGGAAATAAGGGACTTGAAAGCTTCACAAACCACCAAAAGTGCAACTTTACATGCACAACGCTCTAAGATCGAGCAGACAGTTGCTCATATCCCAGAGAAGTTGAACGAAGCAGAAGTAAGGATCTCACAGTTAGAGCATCATGTATCTAGTCTGCAGGAAATTACGAAGACCTTCCAGAAACAGAAATCCTCACTTGAGTATAACTTGGAGGAACTAGAAAATCATTTAAGATGCACAAATCTGGGCATTGTTGGGGTTCTGAAAGGGCTTAAGGGACAGTAAATACCTTAATAAAACACATGTTCTCCCTGAATATTCTGGAGATCTTACACTTACAAGAGCCTACCGAGTGCCAGCACATCAGCCCCCTGAATTCAATGTATAATATCCTCTCACAATACTTGTGAATTTCGTAGACTATCCGGTGAAGGAGCTAGTACTATCCAATGCTATCAAGCAGAAATATATCAGTACACCTGAAATTAGTCGCTGTCGCATATTCTCTGACATGTCCACCTCAGCAGCTAAGAGGAGGAAACAATTTGTAATGGTGCTTCATATTTAAAGCACAGAGGGCGCAGGCAATTATCACCCAGCAGTCAAAACTGAAGGTGTTAGAAAAAGGGTGGTTTCACGTATTCTGCGATGTGTCTAAAGTTCAAGAACTATTACAGCAAATATATTTATATATAAGCCGTTACAAAATATCCTGTGATAAGAAACTGGATTCCTGGCAATTTGGGCTATCCAAGATTAGGAAATATGATCATTACATTTTGTTCTGTTCCTCTTTTGGCATCGGACGCTGGTTTTCAGGGCTGGGACCTCTTTTACTATGTTTCCAATATCTACTATTTAATGTTCAATGAGCCTTAGCTAATCAGATTTCGACCAGAGATGGGATGGCTATTAGTTTTTGGTGCGAGCGCTTGTGCACTTTAGATGTTATTTGGTTTTCTTTATGCTTCTATTGTTCTTCTTTTCTTTCCTCTTTTTTCTCTTCTTTTTGCGGTGGGTCCTTGCTTGTTCTGGCTTTGGCACCCAGGTGTGGCATAGGGATAGGGGTAGGTTGATCGATCCTGGCACAAGGTGAGGGTGCTAGAATCTTTGGGGTGGGGAAGCATGTCATGTTTGAGTGAGATGGGGCACCAAAGCTTCGGGGACGGTGGGGTGAGGGAGCTAGAATTGGTGGCACAAGCTAGGTGGAGGGTTAGGGTGGCAAGCTTGATCAAAATGGATCCAGGCATGCAAACGTTTAGTTTAGGCAGTATAGGAGGTAGAGCGGAATGCTAAACTTGTTTGAAGAGAGGACCAATCACCGAATGTCCCTTCCCCTCATCAGCTTGTTGCAAGATAAAGATGGGGATAAAGGGTGGGAACGAGTCCTTAATTGTGTGAAAGGCTGTTATTTGGGCAGCCTAACTTTGGTCTGCGGGTGTGGAGGGATAGTAAGACAAGATTTTGTCTCAAAGCCTATTTTAGAATAGACTGTCACTTTGAGTAACTCCCTGAATATAGTTTATTTTAATGCAAATGGCCTTAATAATGCTAAGAATCTATGGGAAAGAGAAAGTTGGATTCTAGCCGAAAACTTAGCAGCGATTTTGATGTTTAAAAACTGGGCAGCATATAGAGGGTTTTTGTCTTCACAAGCTGCCCATCGCGGCACGGCTATTTTTTTGTCAAATGGGTCGGGCGCTGAAGCGGTCAACATTGCCAGCAATAAAGAGGGTCGCTGTTTCTGGGTGAGCTGCTCGGTATAGTCAAAGCTTACACCATATGATGTAAACAGAATGCATTTGTTTTTATATGATCTTAACATTGTTGTATCTGCTTTTATGATATTTTTATATCCAAAAAAATAAAGCCATTCACTATCACCATATGAAGGCCTGTTCCAACACTATTACAAAAGCCAGGGGAATTGATAACTGGGAGGGGGAGGAAATCCAAAAGTGGATTCCTCCTTCATGGCAAACAAAAGACCAAACCAAAATCCTTCAAAGTCATTAGGAACTTTCAGGAAACACTTGCTTTAGTTTCCCCAGAGGGAGCCATGCCTACAAAAATTACATACACCTATTTTTCAGGGAGACTCCTCAGATCTTTATGTATCAACTTTTGTTAATCTGCCGAGCCTTCGATTATAAACTCAAACCACTATATCTAATGGGTTTTCAGACCACGCAATGACTACTCTCAAGATAGTAGTGAGTAAGCCCCCTATGGGTCCCAGACGCTGGATGCTCAATAAACAATACCTACAGGAGGAAGAATGGGTTCAAATTCTCAAAGAGGAAATAAGGAAATTTTTGATGATTAATGATAAAACTGCACCACCGGCCATTGTAGGGGATGCTATGAGGGCATTCATTAGAGGGATAGTAATAAGCAAGCATGCAGAATATAGTTTAAAATCTAAAAAGCGAAAACAAATTTTAGAACAAAAGGTTTCTGAAGAACTCATCTAGGGCTAATAAAAAAGCAATAAATATTACGTGACAGGCAATGAGCGAAGCATATTATGCAAAATGTGCCTCCCTTAGTCGAGGCTATTCTCAAAAAGTATATGAGGAAAGCAACTTCACTGGAGAATTCGTAGCCTGCAGGCACGTGAACAAGCAGCCAAGAATAGTATAATGCTTTGAAATGCCCAACCTCTGGAACTACGATTAGGGTATCAGAGAAGGTGGGAGCATTTAAGTTAGATCATTATAGACTGATATATATATATATATATATATATATATATTCTCAACAGGTTTCCCCAGCAAGGGGCAGGCGGAGTCGCAGAAAGGAACAGGCTGTAGGCGTTCTCAAGTGTTCTGATTAATTTAATTCATTAATCCTTTTGGGGGTTGCAAAACAATATAGAAACCAACGCGTTTCGACAGCGTCCGCTGTCTTGCTCACGGTCAGTGTACTGTGCATCGCTCTACAGTTTTAAAGAACCAACAGACAACAAACAACAAAATTACACCCGCCCCCTTGTCACATGTTTCATGACACACATGTTTAGGGATTCTGGGACTTGTAGTTTGGCCCTGAAATGTAATTTAATACTTATGTAAGTGATTACATGTGAGGGATTATTGATGTGTTTGTGGGATATAGTGATTGGCTATGTGTTGGAGTAAAGTATATATAATTAATTCTCCTTAAGCCTCTGTTGGTTCTGTAACCGCTTTTTACTTGGGGAGTGCTGCCCTCCAGTGGGCACAGTTTACCATTCGACATTTCTAATACATCACTAAGTAACCAAGGTGTTGCCCCCCAGTAGGCATTTCACATGTATATAATAAGTATTTTCAACATTTGGTTAATTAATCAGTAATTCAAATATAGCCCTCCAGTGGGCTTTGGCATGTCATAGTTCATGGCTAGTCTATCAATACTCGCCCAAGTGAGCTTTAAACAAAGGTGAAAACTGGTGGGGAGTGAAAAAAAACAAATTAGGGACTAATAGTGTTAATAGTTCATGGCAGGCGGAATTTTTAACGGAAGTCAATTATGTTCATTTAAAGGTGTATATAAAGTTCCTCCGATTGATTTAACCCCAACGGGGTCATTGTTCTGAAACCAAGGATATGTTTTGATTCCTTGCGACGTAGTATTTTTTCGTTGTGTCCTCCTCTGGGTGATGGGTTCAGTGTTTCAATCCCCCAGAAGCGCAATTGCTTCCAGTCACCATTGTGCTCTGACTCCATATGTTTTGCAACTGCATTGCTTCTATCTTTATGTACAGTTGCACGGACATGTTCAAGGATCCGTTTTTTTAACTCACAAATTGTGCTCCCAATGTACCTTAATTTGCACGGGCATTCAATCATGTACACGGTGTACCTGCTATTACATGTTATGCATTGATTGATTTTCCAGTTTTTTTTGTCCGGCATGGTTATTTCTTGGGTTGGTTTAGCAATTTCGCAGGCTTTACAATGGTAGCACTTCACGAATCCTTTTGTTTGCAGCCAATTCTTTCTTTTTGTTGGTGGCTGGAAATGGCTGTGAACCAGTTGATCCTGAAGGTTTTTAGCCCTTTTGTAAGTTACAATGGGATGATTGCCCATCCTTTTTCCTATGATCGGGTCCAACTGTAGAATCTTCCAATTCTTTTTTAAGATTTGATTCAGTTGTTTTGTTTCTTTACTGTATGTTGTAATCAACCTGATTGGCTCATTTTCTGTTAGAGTAAGGGCCGTTTTGGGTTTCAGGCTATCCAATCTTGTGATTTTGTTTGCTCTTTCCCAACAATGTTTTACTGTTCGATGGTTATACTGTCTCTTTTGGAAACGCATTGCCGAAGTTTGGCTCTGTTTTTGCCATTCATCCTCTTCGCTACAGATTCTCCTGAGTCGAAGGAATTCCCCATAGGGGATGCTTGATATCAGTGATCGTTGGTGGAAACTGGTGGCTTCAAGTGTGGCGTTAGTGGCCGTGCTTTTCCGATGCAGGGTGGTCTCCATTTTATTGTTTTTGATATAGACTTCGGTGTCCAGGAAGATGGCTTTATTGGCACTGATGTTGTGAGTGAATTTTATACCTGGCGTACTGGAATTCAATATTTCAAAATATTCAAGAAATTTTTCTTTTCCACCGTTCCATATCAAGAACAGATCATCGATAAATCTCTTCCAGATTATGATGTGTTTTGTGAACAAGTGTAGTTCGGTGTTCCAGGCCACTGTTTCCTCCCACCAGCCCATGGCAGTGCAGGCGTAATTTGGGCTAAAGGAGAAGCCCATGGCTGCTCCATTTTTCTGCCTGTATAATGAGTCCCCAAATAGGAAGATGTTGTTGTTCAGTAGATATTGTGTCATATCCATCAGCATGTTGTTGTGGTTAGCATAATGTATGTTGCGTTCCTGAAAGACATGTTTGCAGGCATTCAGACCCATCTCATTATCGATATTTGTGTATAATGATATCACATCCATTGTGATCATTATAAATTCCGGCTGCCAGGTGATGAGCTTCAGGTTGCATAGGAAATCCGTAGTATCCCTAATGTATGATTTGAGTTGTTTCACGTGAGGATTTAGAAAAAAGTCTATAAAATTAGATAACGGTTCAAGCAAGGAACCATTTGACAACACTATAGGTCTCCCTGGTGGCTTCGTGGCATTTTTGTGGATCTTAGGAAGGAAATATATTGTCGCTGTTTTCGGGAAATCTACCGTCAAATATTTGACCTCATCAGAGTCTAATAAAGATGCATTTTCCCATTGTTTTATTTTTCCGTCCAAGATCCTCTTGTTGTCATAAGTCGGGTTAATGTCTAGTTTCTCATAATAGTTTGAGTTGTTTAATTGAGTCATGGCTTCCTCAATATATAGTTGGTGATCCCATAGGACGATATTCCCGCCCTTGTCAGCCATTTTTATTTCAAAATTTGATTTGGTTTTAAGTGTTGCCAGAGCTTGCCTTTCATTTTTGGAGAGATTATCATTGTTGATGTTTTTCAATTTGATATTGTATAGGTCATGAATGACCGCCTCCTGGAATAAGTCAATTTTGTTCCCTGGTGTAAGTTGGGGGTAGAATTTAGATTTTGCTTTAAGACCACTTGTTCCTGCTCCCAATTGTGTTATTGCTGATTCCAGATTAATCTCCATATCCTCTTCTGCATTCAAGTTTAATAGCGTTAAGTATGCTTCAGATTCTTTTGCCAATAGTGTAGATATTGGTTTGAGCTGGGGTTTCGGTATTTTAGGCTTATTTTCCCTCTCAGTGAAGAATTTGGCTAACTTGATTTTGCGGATATAAAGGTATAGGTCAATCCGTGTTTGGGCTATGTCTATATGTGCCGATGGGCAAAAGTTTATTCCTTTTTTAAGTAAAGAGGTTTCCGCCTCAGAAATTTCCGTTCCGGATAAGTTGATTATCTGCAGTTCCTCATTTACCTCCCCCTCTTTTGTTTCATCAATCTGGTTTCCGTGCCGATTTTTTCGTTTGTAACTGTTTCTCCTGTAGCCTCTCCTGGTGTGGGTTTTGTGAATCTTGGTTGCCATGTTCTTCCTCTCCCCCTGGCCCTGCCGCGTGTATTTCTTTGCGCCCCGTGGCTGTATTCCCATTGTCGCTGTGACAAGACTAGGCGCATGTCCCCTAAAAAAATCTTTTGTTGGGGATCCAGATTGGCTTCTTCCTCACTGAGGTCCGCTGATGTTAATGACGCCATGCTGGATGATGAGCTTGCTGGGTTTGATCTCGGTGGTCTAAAGGGGTCATATTTTCTGGCGTACGTGAATATGCGACCTTGCGCATAATCATTAGCATCCCTTTCAAATTTAGTTTGTTTCCTGATTCTCACTTCCTCTTCATGTTTTTCAATTTGTTTGTTAAGGTCCTCTTTAAATTTGGTCATTTCAGTATTGAGTTTTAATGCATCTAATTCTGTTTCCAGTGCTCTTAGTTCTTCTTTTACTTTCTCGAGCGCTATCTCAATGTGCTTTACCAATATTTTTATCAGACCTAATGATGAGTTTATGGTGTGTTCCCCCCACTCCTGAAGTAGGTCATTGGTTACATCTTGTTGGCTCGGCATTATCAGTATGCGTAGACCACGGGGCACTCTTTCAACTTCCAGGTATTTTTGTAAGGAGATCAATTCCCATGATTTATTTATCTCCTTTTTATTTAATTTCTCCCAAAGGCGCAGTTTTTCCTTTGTGTCGTTTTTTCCTTGGTCTTTATTACTTTCCATTGGTTTATTGGTGTTACTTTTGTCAAACATTGTGACAATTAGTTCCTTCCTTTTAGCTTCCCGCCTGTCCATGTTTTCTTTCTCCTTTGTTCACAACCCCCTGTAGTGGATGTGCAATTATTTAGTTATATTTCCTGAAAGAACGAACCTGTTCCTGCTCTCGTATTTCCTGTTTGTTACTGTTGCCAAAGTTTTGTCCATTTAAACATTCGTTAATGTTCAGTAACAATTTCACAGTGTCTGGCAATTCAGTATGCAGGTTAAATGCTCGAGCCCCAGATAGCCGGTTTACACATCAGTGTGTTTCAATTATCATTGTAGTTTGTTAAACCCACGGCACAATTTAGATCTACGTACTCCAGCACCCAGACGCTTCTTACCTTGGAGTAATCCCTCCTCGGCCGAAGCCCGGATGCCTTCTTCCGCTGATCGTGCAGTGCCGGGTGAGTCACAATGTTCAAGTCTTCCGATTACCGGCGAGCACCTCAGAGGGTATCTGAATTATAGCAAAGCGGCTCACTTTTCCTCTGTTAGGCGCTGCTTGATGTCTGGTCGCGTTACTCCCGCGGTCGAGCCAGACCGCTACAATTTCAACAGGTTTCCCCAGCAAGGGGCAGGCGGAGTCGCAGAAAGGAACAGGCTGTAGGCGTTCTCAAGTGTTCTGATTAATTTAATTCATTAATCCTTTTGGGGGTTGCAAAACAATATAGAAACCAACGCGTTTCGACAGCGTCCGCTGTCTTGCTCACGGTCAGTGTACTGTGCATCGCTCTACAGTTTTAAAGAACCAACAGACAACAAACAACAAAATTACACCCGCCCCCTTGTCACATGTTTCATGACACACATGTTTAGGGATTCTGGGACTTGTAGTTTGGCCCTGAAATGTAATTTAATACTTATGTAAGTGATTACATGTGAGGGATTATTGATGTGTTTGTGGGATATAGTGATTGGCTATGTGTTGGAGTAAAGTATATATAATTAATTCTCCTTAAGCCTCTGTTGGTTCTGTAACCGCTTTTTACTTGGGGAGTGCTGCCCTCCAGTGGGCACAGTTTACCATTCGACATTTCTAATACATCACTAAGTAACCAAGGTGTTGCCCCCCAGTAGGCATTTCACATGTATATAATAAGTATTTTCAACATTTGGTTAATTAATCAGTAATTCAAATATAGCCCTCAAATGGTTCCTTGCTTGAACCGTTATCTAATTTTATAGACTTTTTTCTAAATCCTCACGTGAAACAACTCAAATCATACATTAGGGATACTACGGATTTCCTATGCAACCTGAAGCTCATCACCTGGCAGCCGGAATTTATAATGATCACAATGGATGTGATATCATTATACACAAATATCGATAATGAGATGGGTCTGAATGCCTGCAAACATGTCTTTCAGGAACGCAACATACATTATGCTAACCACAACAACATGCTGATGGATATGACACAATATCTACTGAACAACAACATCTTCCTATTTGGGGACTCATTATACAGGCAGAAAAATGGAGCAGCCATGGGCTTCTCCTTTAGCCCAAATTACGCCTGCACTGCCATGGGCTGGTGGGAGGAAACAGTGGCCTGGAACACCGAACTACACTTGTTCACAAAACACATCATAATCTGGAAGAGATTTATCGATGATCTGTTCTTGATATGGAACGGTGGAAAAGAAAAATTTCTTGAATATTTTGAAATATTGAATTCCAGTACGCCAGGTATAAAATTCACTCACAACATCAGTGCCAATAAAGCCATCTTCCTGGACACCGAAGTCTATATCAAAAACAATAAAATGGAGACCACCCTGCATCGGAAAAGCACGGCCACTAACGCCACACTTGAAGCCACCAGTTTCCACCAACGATCACTGATATCAAGCATCCCCTATGGGGAATTCCTTCGACTCAGGAGAATCTGTAGCGAAGAGGATGAATGGCAAAAACAGAGCCAAACTTCGGCAATGCGTTTCCAAAAGAGACAGTATAACCATCGAACAGTAAAACATTGTTGGGAAAGAGCAAACAAAATCACAAGATTGGATAGCCTGAAACCCAAAACGGCCCTTACTCTAACAGAAAATGAGCCAATCAGGTTGATTACAACATACAGTAAAGAAACAAAACAACTGAATCAAATCTTAAAAAAGAATTGGAAGATTCTACAGTTGGACCCGATCATAGGAAAAAGGATGGGCAATCATCCCATTGTAACTTACAAAAGGGCTAAAAACCTTCAGGATCAACTGGTTCACAGCCATTTCCAGCCACCAACAAAAAGAAAGAATTGGCTGCAAACAAAAGGATTCGTGAAGTGCTACCATTGTAAAGCCTGCGAAATTGCTAAACCAACCCAAGAAATAACCATGCCGGACAAAAAAAACTGGAAAATCAATCAATGCATAACATGTAATAGCAGGTACACCGTGTACATGATTGAATGCCCGTGCAAATTAAGGTACATTGGGAGCACAATTTGTGAGTTAAAAAAACGGATCCTTGAACATGTCCGTGCAACTGTACATAAAGATAGAAGCAATGCAGTTGCAAAACATATGGAGTCAGAGCACAATGGTGACTGGAAGCAATTGCGCTTCTGGGGGATTGAAACACTGAACCCATCACCCAGAGGAGGACACAACGAAAAAATACTACGTCGCAAGGAATCAAAACATATCCTTGGTTTCAGAACAATGACCCCGTTGGGGTTAAATCAATCGGAGGAACTTTATATACACCTTTAAATGAACATAATTGACTTCCGTTAAAAATTCCGCCTGCCATGAACTATTAACACTATTAGTCCCTAATTTGTTTTTTTTCACTCCCCACCAGTTTTCACCTTTGTTTAAAGCTCACTTGGGCGAGTATTGATAGACTAGCCATGAACTATGACATGCCAAAGCCCACTGGAGGGCTATATTTGAATTACTGATTAATTAACCAAATGTTGAAAATACTTATTATATACATGTGAAATGCCTACTGGGGGGCAACACCTTGGTTACTTAGTGATGTATTAGAAATGTCGAATGGTAAACTGTGCCCACTGGAGGGCAGCACTCCCCAAGTAAAAAGCGGTTACAGAACCAACAGAGGCTTAAGGAGAATTAATTATATATACTTTACTCCAACACATAGCCAATCACTATATCCCACAAACACATCAATAATCCCTCACATGTAATCACTTACATAAGTATTAAATTACATTTCAGGGCCAAACTACAAGTCCCAGAATCCCTAAACATGTGTGTCATGAAACATGTGACAAGGGGGCGGGTGTAATTTTGTTGTTTGTTGTCTGTTGGTTCTTTAAAACTGTAGAGCGATGCACAGTACACTGACCGTGAGCAAGACAGCGGACGCTGTCGAAACGCGTTGGTTTCTATATTGTTTTGCAACCCCCAAAAGGATTAATGAATTAAATTAATCAGAACACTTGAGAACGCCTACAGCCTGTTCCTTTCTGCGACTCCGCCTGCCCCTTGCTGGGGAAACCTGTTGAAATTGTAGCGGTCTGGCTCGACCGCGGGAGTAACGCGACCAGACATCAAGCAGCGCCTAACAGAGGAAAAGTGAGCCGCTTTGCTATAATATATATATATATATATATATATTCACTGAAAAAACCATAGGTTATAGACCATATATAGTTAGGGATTTGCATTTACAAAACCTTATTTTACTCGCATAAAACCATTGAAATTCCATATATAGTTAGTTGCGCTAACTATATATCGCGCACCCGCAATCCACTGCTGATGATGTCACATAATACATCATTCATGACATGGTCAGTGACATCACTGATGACATCACTGATGACATCTCAAATGACATCACTGATGACATCTCAAATGACATCACTGATGACATCACTGATGACATCTCATTTGACATTACTGATCACATCACTGATGATATCATTCATGTGATAATACGATGAACCTCTTCAGACTCTAATATAACCTTAGATACAATCAGTGTAAACAGACACTCACAGACTGTCACTCATCCATGGAGTTACTCACACACCTAGTCAGTCATGCAAAGAATCAATCACACCTCCATTTCCTCAACTATACAGTTATACAAACTTTACTTATTCAAACATATACTAACACATATTTACTCTCTTATACAATCCCTGATACAAGTTCACAATGATCCATACAGCCACTCACACATTCACTGGCTCTTATGCACAGTTATTTATATATGTTAACTCTCACATGTACTGTGTTTTACATATGTACTTACTTTGACATGTAGCACTGAGATATCCATTCACTCACCAATACACTCATGCACACAGTCAACCGCCCATACAGCTGTTTCCACATGCACTTTTGAACCCATACATCTAGTGAATCAACTGCTCACACATCTATGCACAGAGTCATACACCTCCCAGCCACCCACACACACACTCAGTCTCCCATACAAATACTTGGGCAACCAATGAATATCCCATATAGTTACTCATATAGGTATTTATCAACACATGCAGCAGTTTACAGAACAACAGACATAGTGATGCACAAATTAAGACAGTTTAGTCACTAACCCATGCACTCAGTGAGACACATTTAATCACTCACTCATACAGTCCGTCATGCACCTACTAAATCCTTCATCCAGACACTTATACATCCACTCATTCTTCAATATGTAAGACATATTTACACTTTACAGAAACATACAGTCACTGGATGTTGTCATCAGGGATGTCATCAGTGATGTCACTGACCATGTCATGAATGATGTATTATGTGACATCATCAGCAGTGGATTGCGGGTGCGCGATATATAGTTAGCGCAACTAACTATATATGGAATTTCAATGGTTTTATGCGAGTAAAATAAGGTTTTGTAAATGCAAATCCCTAACTATATATGGTCTATAACCTATGGTTTTTTCAGTGAATTTCAATGGTTTTTTAAATGCAAATTCCTAACTATATATGGTCTATAACCTATGGTTTTTTCTGTGAATTTCATTGGTTTTTTAAAAGCTAACATCTGTAGCTGTAAAATGTATTCTTCTTTAAATCCCAAAATATATTTAGATGTTTATTGATAATTTTTTTTTAAATATTTTTTTTCTTCGCTTTCGGTTCGCGAACCGGGAAGCTTTCCGTTAGCTCATCTTGATGCCGCGATCTAGTCCGCGAACCGGTCAACGTTACGTTAGCGGAACTGTGACGCGTCGCGGAAGCGCGACGTATCACGTTATCGCGTAATGCGTCTAATGACGCGCCGCGTTAGCGCTCCCGGAAGTACTCCGGACCGCGAACCGGAAGCGATCCGGGACGCGGCGCGCGCCGCGTAACGTAAGCGGAACAGGTCATGTGACTTGTTTATCAAACTTTTCATTGGTTCATTTCACTTTTGGTTTCCAAATGATGTATGACTAGGTCATGTGACCTAAAAATAACACTTTTCATTGGTTCAGAACTTTTGCTTTCCCCAAATCATGTAAACCCCTCCTTATTTCCTCACTCTGACTTTCATCTTGGTGAGAGAAAGACCATTTACCTACAATTGAACAATGGCTTCTGTACTTGCTGCAGCTGGTGGACCCCCACCACCACCTCAACCTCCTCATAAGAAGAGAGGACCACCTAGTCAATTTATCTCTAACAGAGAGGAGGAAGAGGAGGAAGAAGAAGAAGAGGACAGAGAGCAACCACAATTTATCCAAGAGTTGCCCCGGGTTTCAAAGAGAAAAACAAGTTTCATCTGGCAGTTTTTCTCCATCCCTCCTGGATCAAAGAAGGTGAATGCTAAATATGCCACCTGCCTCATCTGTGATTACAGATTGTCGAGAGGCACAGAAAAGAAATACAGTATGGGCAACTATACGATGCATCGACACATGAGCAGGTGGCATCCCTTAAACTACAGCCGGGCTGAGTTAAGGGATCTACAAGACAATCCCCCGACAACTCCTGTGGCCAGATCTACCTCCACAATGTCTTTGACGGGAAGAGAGGCACAAGAAACTGTGCCAAACATTCAACCCAATTTCCAACATATCAAGTTTACTTGTATATACTGTGGTGCTATGCTGTCGTATGGCAACATGAGCGTCAACCTGATTAATATGGCGTTCGAAAATCATAAATGCCCTAATGCACCCAAGAAGTAATTTTTTTTTTGCTTCTGTTGAGCCGTTTTCAATGCCTGTTTTTTGTTGTTTCCCCTCCATAAAAAACACAAAAAAAACATAAAACAGTTCTAAAAATACAAAAAAATCAAAAAATGTTCAGAAAAAAAATAAATAAAAATAAAACAACAAAAACCAAAAAAAACAGTTCTTTTCAGAACTACCTCTCCTTTCAAACAAAATTGCTAGAATGTTTATCACTCTGGCAAGCTCTATTTCTTTTGGTTCGCTTCAAGTTCGCTGACCGGTTCGCGAACTGGAAGCGAACCAAAAAAATATTTTTTTAAAAAAAAGAAGAGTTAGTATAAGGGAAGTAAACAGAGAATAATGTAAAAAGAAAGACAGCTATAGAGAGTAAATGAGAGATAGTGTCAGTGACATCATCAGCAGTGCATTGCGGGTAAAAAGAGTAGAAAATATTTACCTTATAATTCTTGTTACCTTTTTAAAATATTTTTTCATACTTTCAATCTGTAAAACAAAGAACAAACATTTCCAAAAATATTAAAACATGTATTTAAAAATTAGAAAAGACAAGGGAAAAGGTTCAAAAACAAACAGTTTTTCAACAACTTTGACATTTACAGAAGTCTCTGCTTCTCTACGTCCCCTACACAATCCTAAAGATATATATTTTAAAGAAACTGTATCTTGATGTTGATGAACTGAGGCCTATTTTGGAACATGGTGTTTTTCTTGCACTGCTAATGTCTCACAATAGTGATGCAATAGCAGCGCAAAAAAGATGTAAAGCCATCATAAAATTGTGTCTAACATTTTAAATGATTGTTTTAGGATGCAAATAAGATGTGTGCTTTCAAGAGCTTTCTTTGAGGTGAGGCCTCTTTTCTTTTTTTAAAAAAAACACTACCCAGAAGTACAGCACTGTAAGCATTAAAATTGATATTTACAGAACTCAGCTTACCCATATGTACCTCACATTTCTAAATGTATATCATAAGGACAAAAAGCATAACATTAATTATACATGTTAAATGGTTTATTTTTGCTGTTCTCAGAATGTATCAAATTTCACTTAAATCAGTGACTTGAAGGTATTCATCATGTAACAGCGGGGAAAAAAAAACACAATCAAAATGACTGTGTTTAAAAAACCCATACAACCTAAGAAATCTGATTTCAAAACTCCTTAAAATTAACTTACTTTCAATGACGTCGAACGATCTCCTATAAACAGCATCCACTCTGTTCTGCTATAAATATTTTCAGCCCGCCACTTTCTGAAAGAAAACCTCCATCGATACGTAAAATATGTTACATAGAAAAAAAACTTCTCTCATTATATCACATGTTTCCACTAGGCCAAATCATGTTGCCGCGATTCGCAAGTCTTGTAATTCTTCCAATCAAATCCCGACATTTTCTATTTTCGCAACTTTCAAAAATAAAATATTTGAGATTATTTTCACAATCCTGGACTACTAATATCTTACTCTTCTTTGTCACTCATGTTCTCCTTTTCCTATGACACTGATACTGCTTACTATGAAGCAGACTTACTTGCATCAGGTTTATATAGTTGGATTTTTAATCTAGACAGCATTGCAGATTTACATTCCCTCTACTTAAAATTTTGGTTTTAAAAACACCAGGTAAGAATTTTTAAGGTCAAACGGCAATTTTTTTTTGAAAGTTACAAATGAATCATTACAGAATGACCAGCCGTTTCCAGACTTTAAGTAAGCTGTATAATGTCCTGATGTTGTTGATGGACCATCATGATAGATAATTGCTACAGTAACAAAAGTCCTCCCTGATATTGACAGCTGTGAAGCCACAAAATTTTTTATTAAAGTTGACAATTTTGATCCATCAGGCCTACAACGTTGGATCATTAAAATGACATACTGGCTATATCTACGTATAAATAATGTTGACATCATATCACATTTACATTGGCTACACTCCATGTTGTGATCCGCTGCATTTACTAGCTTATTAAAGGACACTGATTTACTGTCTGGCAAAGTTAAATATATAAATCTTTCTGAGTCTACACTAGTAGTACTTGATACCATACAGTTCTCGCAGTCATGCTGCCATTGATAAGAAAGCCCAAACAGGTGATCTACATCTACACCCTCATCTTGCAATACATCAAGCATATACATTAAAAACTCCTGACAATCTTGCTGATTATTTTCAGAGAAGTCTGTTTGACCTGAACATTCATCTAACAGATAACGAACTTCAGACACACTTTCTACTTTTGTTCGATCAGTGCTACATTTCTCTAACACAGAATTCAACAAGCAGCATAAACTTTGTTCTGAATTGAACACAATCTGCTCTTTTAAACTCTCTAGTGAAAAGAGAACATTAACAACTACATTTGCATAGCAGTTGACACCAGAACTGTTTTCAAATTGAAAACCAACAACATCTTCAACAGAATCCACTTTCTTTCTGCTAACAACTTTCGGTTCATTGACTTTTAGTCTTTTTGCAACAACCTCCCTACTATTACTGATATTTCTACATTTCTGGCCTACCACACGTTTCTCAAACAAAGGATATTGAGGCAAATGTGGCGCATACTCTCTTCTTAACCTATTGTATTCCTTAACACAATCTAGATCCGCACAAATGTTTGTGACATCACAGTCAATCAAATACAATCCCGATAAAGTTCTAACTCGTGACAATGCCACATATGCCATACCCTCCTTGAACACAGAACTGCCAATATTCACCAATGCACAGTCTACACTTAAACCTTGCGATTTATGGATTGTCACCGCATATGCCAAGCAAACAGGAAACTGTTTACGGCGAACATATAAGTCTTTAACAAGCAAAAACCTAGCAGAACAACGACCAATTTGCTGTACTTCCTCAATGCCATCAAATTTAATTCTTAAAAATTCTATTCCATCTCTATTTTTGTATTTCTCAAAATCAACAACATTACCCATTGATCCATTTACCAGACCTCTTTCTACATGTAAATTCCTTCTCAAAATGATTCGGCAATTTAAACACACATTCAAAGTCTTTTCAAAACCCGCTGTCTTAGATATAGTCTTCTCTAATGAATCCAATTTTGATTTCAAATTGTCTGACAAAATAATTGTTGATCCCATATGCTCTAATTTGTCGATAGCTTCAAGTTTCACAATCTCTTGCTTTTCTAAATTCAACATTTTGTTGTTGAAGATGGCACATTCTGCAAGAGTTGGCATGAGACATATCCCGGATTTCTTCTCAGTAATTTTCTGAAAAATATTCTCAGGCACAATCTCTTGTTTGGGATATAAATTTGACAGTAATCGTGCATTTAAAGCTTCTTTCCCATGCTCGGTCACTTTTCCAATTCTAATATCTTGTAGAATATTCTTGTAATCTTCATCCTTTGCCTGACGCATATTTTGATGCAGTTCTGCATAATTGAAGTTTAACCATATATTGACGTTGCCAATGCTCCCTAGGCACTTCCTGGTATCTTCATGCGTGAGTATTTTGAACACAGGTTGACCTTTTACTGGTGTCAGCTGCAGAAGATCTCCGAAAACAATGATGTGTTTCCCACCAAATAAGACATCATATTCAGTTTTAAGTACTTCTTGCATTCTCAAATGCACAAAGGCAAGCATGACATTGGAAACCATGCTTACTTCGTCAATGATAAGTAGTTTCATTTTCCTCAAGACTCTTGAAACTTCACAGCAAGCATCTCCAGATAACTTGTTGTATTGTAATTTGTTGTCATGCTCCACCGGCAGCATCAGTAGACGATGCAAAGTAATACCTTTAATGTTATGTGCTGCCAGTCCAGTAGGAGCGGTGACAACACAAGACAGCGATGACTCAGTCCTTTCCTGCAAATAACAAGAGATTGCTTTAATGAGGAAACTTTTTCCAGTTCCCGCTTCTCCACTCACGTACAGTCGGACAGGCTTCAACGATGTACATGAGCACTTGTTCTTCTCATGACTTAATCCGTGCTCAATTTCCTTGGTAACTTCATCATATATTTTCCTCTGCTCAACGTTGAGTTGTTTTTCCAAGTCTTCTAAGTTAACTGAATCCTCCTGAGCATGTGCCATGGCTCTTTCTACTTCATTCATAGCAGTGGCAGCTTCATTTTCGATAATAGGTCCTCCAAGTGGATCTTGACTCAATGAAACAGAACTCTGACTGTCCTGAGAACTGTCTCTGGCAATCTCGGCTGCAATCGTTGCTTCCTGCTCAATTTCCAAAGTTAGCATTTCTTGATATTTAGAAAAAGTAGGACATTCTATGGACTCCTTGGCTGCATTGAAAGAGTCTTCGTAACAGAGGAAATCTCCAAGCAGTTCCTCTTCTGCACACCAAGGCTTGAAAAGTTGCAAAAGTGCTAAATAGAAAAACTCCTTTTTTTCTGGAGATTCGCCACTCAATTTTCGATGGTTTACTAATTGGCATTTTCTTTGCTTGACCAGGCATCCCTCACTTCCAATTACAGCATACACTCCTTTCTCAATATCTTCTTTGATGTTCCTCTTGAATATATAATTTTGGAGAACCTCATATAGACAAACATTCTCAAGGTGACTGCTTCGATTTGGATAATATGTATCCAACATGTTGGTCTTCAAAATGTCGGTACTGTTTGGTTCCTTTTCTGCCAAATACTCAATTTCCCGGACAGGTTTTAGAACTCGATTTCGCGTTGCAGCAAGACCAAGACTCGCCCAAACGAGACTCCTGGATTTGGCATAGAGACTTGCTGAAGACAATCGATCAGAACATTCGTAAGCTCCGATTTCTCGATGCGACAACATCTTCAGACTGAAACTGTACAACTTCTTGCTGAGGCTCTTTTCATGGGAAATGTCCTCCCACATATCCTTCAGTTCGGTCTTTTCTTTTTTGGTGATGTAAGATGTCACATACCGAGCCACAGCCATACAGTTGTCAGCCACAAACTGTATATCCATGTTGCCATTCCACATGGACAAAATCACTGGGTTGTAGTCATTGATGTACTTGGACTCTTCATTCCTTTTCAAATTGTATGTATTCTTGGGTGATTTCCTCGTCACATTATGTCGCAGCGAAGACATCAAACTGTTCATTCTTCCTTTAGAAATCACCGGTCGTGGAAAGTTGAAACGACATTTGGTGTAGAACTTGTCCTTGTTTCTGAATTTACGACGACAGTACTTTCCACAACGATGGCTTTGGAAACGTAGAACTTGTTCTCTTAGACTTTTCTTCTCCGTTGCGTTTGGAACAGCACACGTAGAATACTGTTCGATGAAATTCATCACTAAGTCATCCGGATCTGTTCCAAATTTAGGTGCATCCTTGATCCACAGCAACATATGTATATGAGGGGCACCTCTTGCTTGGTACTCCTTTCTCCAGAAGAAATCCAACACCTCTCCAAGAGGTGGATTCTTTTTATTTGTGATGAAAGACATCATAGCTTCAAATCTATGATTGAAGTACCTGCATACATTCACTGGATCCAAAGAACACAGTTCTCCAGGTGTCTTGAATTCAATGTTTTCAATATTCCCATTTGCCTCTCGTAGAAATTCAAGTAAGTCTTCCCAGCCATACTCGGCACAGCTCAGAGTGAGGAACCATGTTGGAGTTCCTAAGTTCCTCAGCATACATTTTAAATCACCATGACGACGGTACCAGTACTCATTAGTACCACGCTGACACGCCATGAGATTAATTAAGTGAGAATCCAAAATACTGTCTTGGACATTGACTTTATGCATAAAGTCACTTGCCGAGATGTTTCGCATCTGTATACCACTTTTTAAGATGTGGTTCACTGCATATGACAGTCCAGACAGATCGCTTTCAAACAGGAGATGAAACAAATAGGGAATGCATTGCCGAAACCTAGGATCTTCTGCATACAATCGTAAAGTCCGGTATTCAGACGCAGGAATTTGATGAGGTCGCTCATCATATCTTCCTCCTTGACCTGTGGGAAATAGCTGTGGGAAACACCGAGCTTCCAAACTTTCCTCCCAAACACTAATGGGACTCCCTTTGGCTTGTTTCATTTGAAACAACTCAATAGCATTCCCCATGACTTCCTTGGAATGCAAAGGATGAACACTATAATGTTCATATATTTCTTCACTTTTAGAGGCCTCTACTTTCTCAATTTGGCCAGCACACAAATCGCTATCCTCTTCATCACTTACTTCCTCTTCTGCAACATATACATTCTTATAGTACTTATTATTTTTCTTCAAATACACTATTGCCTTTTTGACTTTCCTAACATCCACTAAATCTTGCCATATTTTCTTATTCTTTGTCGGAACACCATTAACCAAGATAACCAGAGGTTCCTCTTCCACTTTTTCTATTCCAATTGTGTTAATGTTTTTCTTGAAATCTAGAGGCAAATAAACAACTCTTCCCTTTAATCCTCTCTGTAAATCTGCTGGAGGCAACTTCCCTGTCTTTGGCTCCATTCTTACAATAGCCTGAAAGGGATGGATACTTTGAATCAAAATAGATTCATAAGTATTTAAATCCTTCAATTCAGAAGGAATCTCAACCAATTCCAGATTATTATGAACTGCCCTAGCAGGCATCTGGTTTTGGTTTAATTTATTACAACAATAAGTACACACACGTTGATCCGATCCCAAATCAAAATAATTTTCTACCATCAAGTATGTGGCAAAATCCTTCCATTCACTATTATTTTCCCTTTCACTTTTTGCATATAAATCCACTACCTTAGTCTGATTCTTATAATAAGTGCGTCGACAACATACACAAGTGAAATTAGGCCTCTCACTTGATTTCATCTGAAACGTGGCAATTTCCTTCTGAAAATTATCTGTACTGGAAACCTGTACATTATCTTCCACATTACCCTCTACTTCAGGGTCAATTTGAACATTCTCATCTTTACTACCAAAGTAACAAAACTCAATTTCTTCACAAATATTCTTCACATCTATTTCAGAACCATGCAAAAGAGCAGCACATAATTGTTTAAGCATATTTGCTGGACTCTTAGCATAATACAACATTCTCACTAATTTTCTCACTTTATTATGATGCACTGCTAGCATCCTGAAATGATGAAAAACACTCTGGCATACTCTCCTGGAAAGACAAGCCAGTGAATGACCACGCAAACCTGTCATTTGTCTCACTCTGCAAGGATCTAAATCTTGCAACAACTTCATTTTCTGCTTCAAACTTTTCTTATTAAATGTCCGTATAAAATCACAAAGCAAATTGATGGAAACCTGTCGCACACTGCAAATAGAACTACACTTCCAAATGTACACAGGACCCTTAGGACGTCTTCCTAAAACCTCATCACTTAGCGCCTCTTCTGTCTCTGTTGTCACAAGTTGTTCTTTTTCAACTGGACAACCATCCTTCACTTCATAAGCTCGACCACTGATGTCAACTGCATGCACCAAATCATTATCCTGAAAATAAGTCTCCTCATTAAAAAATGCCTCAGAACTTGAACTATGCATCCATTCTCCGGAAAAAACTTCACAAAAGTTAGTACGATTTACTACTCTCTTCCATCTACTTTTTGTTTTGAAATCAGAAATTACCTTGCTTAGTTTCCTAATTCTATTGATTACCAAAATAAACAACTTTCGCTTAATTTCAAAAGCATGATCAATAATTTTCTCTACATTTTTCTTCTTCTTATAAAATGCCGCTTTCTGTTGGCCTTTCTTTTTAATATTTTTCAATAAATTAACTAATATCCTATTACGGAACATTCGATTTCGAATGTCCCTAAACTGTTGTTTCCTTCTACTATCATGCACAGAGTTATCTCTTCCTCTACCAGTAACATTTGTGATGGGTCTCTCCTTTCCATTTAAATTACTTTTCTTTTTCTGAACTGAAACATTTTTTTGAGCAAAACTTTTTTTACTACAAATATTTCTTAAGAATGATTTCGTGCTCTTACCCGGACCTTTCTTGGTGTTTTGACAAGTATTTGGGGAAGAGGACTGCTGCAATAAAACATCATCCTGCTGTCTTTGACGTTTTCTAGCCTTTCGTATTCTACTTTTGGAAGGCATTTTCCAAACTATGAAAGAATCTGCAGTTGAATCTGTGGAAAAATATAATATAAAATGTTATTAACCACAATTACCAAACAGTAAATAAATAACAGTCATCTAAAACTTAATGCCGTACTAATTATTTAACATAGCAAATATTTTCCACCAGCACTGCATCACAAAAATGACACTCAATGGTACAAAACAGGCATACAACACTCATAAATCACTCCCTAATATTTTAAATCATTAATTCAGGATGACGATAAGATGTAGCCTATCTAAAGATTTGTTTAGGCCCTGATCTTTAGACTGGGGTAAATGTGTGTCATTGATCCACATTCAGTCCATCACCTGTTTTGTTTATTTGAGGTGAGGCCAACACATGGTTGCAGATAAGATTTTCACTGAAAAAAACCAAGGTAAAAAAACATGTGAAGCCCTACCAATGAAGTAAATCATTAAATGAAAACCAATACATTTCTGCAAATATGCACTACTAGTGCTTCATAAGATGTTTTGGGTCATATTTATAAGGCATTTGAGTATCTAGTATGCTATTTTACGTTCTTCATGGTGCAAATTTATTGTAAATACGCTCCCACCTGCGGTTGGCAAATTTAGATTTTGATTATGGGAGTTAGATAGGCATGTTAATAATTTCCCAAAAATGGTGTATAACCCCAAACAACCTTTAAAGCAAATGCTCTTAGCCATGTTATCCACCTCCCATTGGATAACATGGCTAAGAAGTGCTTGCAAATGTGAAAAAAAACGGCCGCAATGCATGAATATCGCAGAAACATCAGCGATATTCATGCATTTTCCAGCAAATGCTCTTAGCCATGTTATCCACTTCCTATTAAATAACATGGCTAAGAACTGCTCAGGGCCCCATGAGGAACGCTTTCCATTTAAAAAGGGAAAAATAACATCAAAGACACTAAAATGCCTTCTAAATATGAACCCAAACAACCTATGAAGCAATGTGAAAAAAAACGGCCGCAATGCATGAATATAGCAGAAAAATCAGCGATATTCATGCATTTTCCAGCAAATGCTCTTAGCCATGTTATCCACTTCCTATTAAATAACATGGCTAAGAACTGCTCAGGGCCCCATGAGGAACGCTTTCCATTTAAAAAGGGAAAAATAACATCAAAGACACTAAAATGCCTTCTAAATATGACCCCAAACAACCTATGAAGCAATGTGAAAAAAAACGGCCGCAATGCATGAATATAGCAGAAAAATCAGCGATATTCATGCATTTTCCAGCAAATGCTCTTAGCCATGTTATCCACTTCCTATTAAATAACATGGCTAAGAACTGCTCAGGGCCCCATGAGGAACGCTTTCCATTTAAAAAGGGAAAAATAACATCAAAGACTCTAAAATGCCTTCTAAATATGACCCCAAACAACCTATGAAGCAATGTGAAAAAAAACGGCCGCAATGCATGAATATAGCAGAAAAATCAGCGATATTCATGCATTTTCCAGCAAATGCTCTTAGCCATGTTATCCACTTCCTATTAAATAACATGGCTAAGAACTGCTTAGGGCCCCATGAGGAATGCTTTCCATTTAAAAAGGGAAAAATAACATCAAAGACACTAAAATGCCTTCTAAATATGACCCCAAACAACCTATGAAGCTCTAACAGTACATATCCTGAAATTTAATTGATTTCAAAATTCGTTTTTAAACACAACATATAAATCAATTGTATACCTGCATTCATGAAGAAATGACTAAAAATGTCCTTGAGACACATGAAAGTGTTTTCTGGAATGCCCTAGCACCATTTTTGGGACACTATTAACATGGCTAGGTAACTCCCATAATCAAAATCTAAATTTGCCAAGCACAAGTGGGAGCGTATTTACAAGACACTTGCCCCATGAGGAACACTTTACATTTTAAGAGGTAAACATAACATCGCAGAAAAGTCAGCGATATTCATGCATTTTCCAGCAAATGTTCTTAGCCATGTTATCCACTTCCTATTAAATAACATGGCTAAGAACTGCTCAGGGCCCCATGAGGAACGCTTTCCATTTAAAAAGGGAAAAATAACATCAAAGACACTAAAATGCCTTCTAAATATGACCCCAAACAACCTATGAAGCTCTAACAGTACATATCCTGAAATTTAATTCATTTCAAAACTCGTTTTTAAACACAGCATATAAATCAATTGTATACCTGCATTCATGAAGAAATGACTAAAAATGTCCTTGAGACACATGAAAGTGTTTTCTGCAATTCCCTAGCACCATTTTTGGGACACTATTAACATGGCTAGGTAACTCCCATAATCAAAATCTGAATTTGCCAAGCACAAGTGGGAGCGTATTTACAAGACACTTGCCCCATGAGGAACACTTTACATTTTAAAAGGAAAACATAACATCTTAGACACTCAAATACCTTATAAATATGGCTCAAAACAACCTATGAAGCTCTAGCAGTACATATCCAGAAATGTAATTGATTTCTTAAATCGTTTTTAAAAGCAACATATCTGTTTCAGCTTACATAACAGACCATGGAATGGGCTCCATATATCACAATATCTTGTGTTACTGCATGCCAGAATGTTACACCAAATATGCAATTACAATTTCTCTATGAAACTAATTCTATTACTATATCACTAGAGACAAAACCACATTTTAAAAACACAGCTTTCTTCATCATTTTCTCCTTAAATCATACTATTCTCTATCTAAATTAAATAAATCTTTTCTCACCTTAGCAAATATTTTTTGAGTTTTGAAAACAGTCTCAGAAATACACCAAATTGTCTTCAGCAGAAGAAAAAGGATGCACTCCAAAGGCTGCAGCTATTGAAAGCACAGAAATACAGATATTCATTTCACATATCTCTCATATTAGCCAATCATACCTCTTCCCTCACTTTTTTCAAATCAAAACCCTTCCCCCCTCTGCCCTATCTGCCTTGTTTCCATAGCAACCACCTCCTGGAAGACCTCTCATGTTTGCAAATTCACACAACAATGTTTCAATTGAACTGTGAACTCTCAGTGCACCTGCGTATCCAGTGCAATCTTTCATTAAATGTTTCTTCCTTGACCATTCAAATGACATGTTTCAAAGAACACATCCATGCACCCTAACTTTCTGTTTTCAGAAATGGAAATGCACCAATCACTGCTAATGAATCATTAGCATTGTAAATCCACAGTTTTTTTTCTTTAGAAACTCCTACTGTTTCAACTGCCCTTTCATTACCACACTTCATCTGACTGCAGAACAACCTTCTCCCACCATGTTTAAGGTCTGGATTGTTGGACATAGTTACATCCACTGGGCTCAAAGGTATGCTGAGAACAGAAATTTACCTAACCTCAATTTACAAGATGTGGAAATTAAGTGGTTGGGCCAAAGAGGATTAAAATGTCACCAATTGATACCATTGGTGAAAACCTTTATGCATTTGCCAAAACCTGACCTGTTAATAGTGCACTGTGGAGGTAATGATTTGGGCACTTTGACAGGGGTAGGTCTGGAAATGCTTTTAAAGGACACCTTTGAGCAATTAATGGCACTTTTTCCTCAAACTGCCTTGGTATACTCCAATATATGCCAAAGACAGAAATGGAAGTGGTCCAACCAATTTTGTCCACAAATTGAGAAAGCGAGGAAGCATGTAAACAAATCTGTTTCAGCTTTCATGAGAGACCATGGAATGGGCTCTCTGTACAACAATAACTTGCGTTACTACATGCAAGATATCTACAGAGGAGATGGAGTTCACTTCTCAGATGAGGGCAACAGAATTTTCATTCTGAATTTAAGACTGTGCATTGGTACCTACTTATAAGTACCTAAATGTACCATAAACCCAAAAGCTCTTCTCAGAGCTACCCTTCATCTGATCACTCACAATTATTATGTTTTTCTAATTTTTTTCATTATTTTTCCACAAAATTCGCTCCCCGGGGCGCTACCCGGTTCGCGAACCGAAAGCTAACCTCGCGGAATTTTTAAAAAAAATGTTTTTTTCCGCACATATAAGCCTCCTCAGCCACCCTCAGAAAACCTAGAGGGTCAAGATAAGTCTACCATGACCCCTTCTACCCATTCTAAACATTATTTGCCCTCCATCTTGTATCTTAATGCGCCCGAAACACAAAATGGTGGACTCCCGTGACGCTTAAGGTTCGCGAACCGGGCCGCTTCCCGGAAAGCGGTCCAAAAAAAAAGGTGGGAAAGTAATTTACAGAAAAACGACTAGAGACACTCTCACCAAATATAGATTAGCTCATACTACATAACAATCCCTTCCATTCTCACAAATTTCATTGAAATTTCATTTAGCCATTTAGCCTGTAGACCTCTCCAAGTACCATGAGGTAAATTACTTCACAAAACACATCTGAAGTGTTGGAATTGACAACCAATGAAAATGTTACTTACATTTTCTACTTTTATTACCTGACATTTGATTGGTTATATACCTGAATATATATAAAGGAAGAGAAGGAAACACAGCCATTTTGACTACTACTTGTTGTTGTATATATCATTTAGAATACCACTAATAACATCAACTTGTTTCTAAAGGTAAGTTGTTATTTTTAAAACTGAAGTATATTGTGCACTATAAGTAAATATGGTAAACTTTTTCAGATAGTTATATACTATCCCTCTGTAAGAGTTAGACATTGAGAAAGGCTTCTTTATTATAATTATGGACTGATTTAGGTTTCCGTGGTATAATTATGAATTTACTTAGGCTTCTTCACAGGCACTTTTTAATAGTACTACTTCACGCCTGAAACCATACAGTGCCCATAGATTACTTCTCTGTTATAAACTCACAAGTGCCTGTCTGAACTTAAACCCAACAGTGCCCTATCTCTACTGATATATTTATTTTTTATGCAAATTACAGCAATAAAATGGAAGGTGAGCAGAATGTTTCCTTCGAAATTGTTCTGGAGAACAACACAGAAAAAGTTAATGAGGACAATGATGACTCAGATTTCATGGATGAATCACGGGACCATGAATTAGTTCAATGTGTAGAATCTGTGGATCATTTACTTTATTATGATGACGGACAAATGTTGGAACTTATGTTCACTGAACAAGAACACATATCAGACAGTGAAATGCTAGACGTTGTATTAAATTTTGAAAAACAATCCGAAAAATAAAATTGTATGTAATATTAAAAAATTGTTTGAGTCTTTAATCATTTTTATATGTAATTCATAAACTAGTTAAATGTTAGAAATGTTATTAAATTTTGAAACACAATCACAATAATAAATAATTGCTTAAAAAATAAAAAAATTAAAAAATAATCAACAAAACCAACAAATAATTAACATACAGTATTAGAAAAGTCTTTCATTCTTTTATCCATAAAGTTCGCTGCCCAGAACGCTTTCTGGTTCGCGAACTTGGCGCTTACCACGCAAAAAAATTTTTTTTTTTTTTTTTTTTGGACCCTCCTAGGCCCTTTTAAAACCTCCACATAAAACCTAGGGGGTCAACGAGGATCTACTATGCCCCCTTATGGTAATTTCCCCCTTTGTTTTGGCCTCCTCTTGTCTCTCGATCCTACCGAGAGACAAGATGGCGGCCGCTCCGGACTGTTTAGAATGTTGACAGACACCAGAGGGCCAATCAGCTTCGCATCGCAAAGTTCCGATACGCGAAAAGTTCGCGAACCGGATCGCTGCCCGGAGTGCTGTTACAGATATATATCTTGATTTAAACGTTAATTTCTCAAAATCCACTGAAGCACATATATTGAGACCTAGCAAAGGCACATCGGGCTAACAGTCCCTACAATTTTGCCAAGTTTCGTGCAAATCCATTCAGCCGTTCGGGCTAAAAGTGAGTCCAACCGCCCTATGGAAATTAACATGGGAAAAAGGCGTTTTGGGACCCCCCTTTTTTCTCGGCCCCCCCTCCACAAAACCCCCCCAAATTTTCAAGGGCTGCTCAGAAACAAAATGTGCCATTTTCCTGAAAATTTCAGCCAATTCCGTCCACAAACGCAAAAGTTATTAGGCATAGAATTTTCAGAAATCCCATAGGGAAAAAATCCTAACTATATATACCTACTGGCGACCGCCAGTAGGTAATATATATATATATATATATATATCGGCTCAAACAGTCCCTCCCCGCAATCCACGGGAAACAGGAAGCAGCACTCCAAAGATAGGTTACACATAGATTTTAATCTCACAAAAACGCGCTTTCGGCACTCGGCCTTCCTCAGTTATGAGACGGTGAGTTGTGTCGACCCACAATCATATGAAACATCACGTTACGTAAATCATAGACATAATGGTAGGACTCAAAATTAAAAACGGCATCTGCCATCTTTGAATGGGTTTGTATCCATTACATGAAAGCACTGTGTATATAAATACAAATACAATGTAATTGCTATAGACGACATAGTCTACACAAATCCGTATTGTGTTCATAGAGCCCTGTATGGGCTTCAGTCTCCACACAATGCAATCAGTCCCCATACACTGTATCTTATCTTGCCCTGGATGGGCATAAACCATTCATTATATCAGCAACGTGGATCAACATCCAAATAATATTATAATTAGTGTGAATCTAAATTCATTATCATCATAGATAAATTAGAAGGAAACAAAAAAAAGAAGCAATGATGCAGTTAACCAGATCTATACAAACATTATGTAATCATACTAAATGAACAGCTAAATCCTCATGCATGTTTAATCCAGTGGGCGTTTTACTTTGCAGATCTATAATATAACGCGATTCCAATCGCCTCAATTTTTGGAGTCTGTCCCCGCCTCTAGTGCTGACCGGGACAGAGTCCAGGCAGAAAAAAGTTAGTAATTCCCTGTTGCGTGTATGCTCTTTGTCAAAATGTCTGGCCACAGGGTAACTCACATCTGCATTCTGGATGGCTCTCTGGTGTTCTAAAATTCTTAGCTTCACCGGATTTGTCGTGCTCCCAACATACCTTCTGCCACAAGGACATGTCAGGCAATACACAACGTAAGGTGTGGTACATGTGAGGAATTTTTGTATTTTCTTAGGCTCTTTAACACCTGGAATGCTGTATTGAGTGGTGCGTTTACTCCCTTTACACACCTTACAGCGTCCACAGGGAAAAAATCCCTTCATAGGTTCTATCTTAGGTTTGGGCTTCAATTCTTCATGGTGACTATGGACCAAGTAATCCTTTAATGCTCTCGCCTTTCTGAAAGTCACCAAAGGATAAGAGGGCAAATCCTGTTTTATGACATTATCCGTCATCAAGATATTCCAATGCTTACGCAAAATGCGTTTTATATCATTGGCATTTCTTGAGTAGGTGGTTATGAGACGAAATAGTCCATTATCAGCATTCTTGTCAGGTATTTTGTCTTCTAGCAACTTTTTTCTCTCTAGAGTCTGAACCTTACTTAAGGTTTGCCTGAGTACCCCTGCCTTGTACCCCCTGGCTTTGAATCTCTGTATACTGTTGCTAGCCGCTTTCCTGAACTCATTGTCTTTCGTGTTGTTCCTCTTTATTCTCAATAGTTCACCATAAGGTATACTTTTAACCAAGCTCTTGGGATGTCCACTGGTTGCATACAACGTTGAATTGCCAGCGGTAGCCTTTCGAAAGAGCTTGGTATGGAGACTGCCATCTTCAACAAAAACAGTTAAATTCAAATAATTTACTTCTGTTTGGCTGATTTCTCCTGAGAATCTCAAGTTGATGTTATTGTTGTTTAATACCTCTAGATATTCCTCAGCTAATTCAACTGACCCTTCTATGATGATAAACAGGTCGTCTATATAACGGTACCAACATCTAACAAGATCGTTCCATTTCTTGTTGGCTTGAGACCAGGCCACCCGTTCTTCCCAAATAAATTTGCGAAGCTTGGTGCTGAGCAAGTGCCCATCGCTACACCTGTTAGCTGTCTATAGAGGTTTTTGCCAAAAAGGAAAATATTGTTGTTGAGGCAGAATCTTAGAAATTCCATCAACATTTTATTATGTTCATAGTATTTTACAGGTCTACTCTCCAGAAACCAGGGAATAGCTGAAAGTCCTTCATCATGTTCAATACATGTGTACAGACTAGCAATGTCAATAACCAACATAGTATACCCCTCAGTACAATTTATTTGATCAATACAGTTCAAAAAGTGTTTCGTGTCCTTCAGATATGATTTGAGATTAACCACATGTGGAGAAAGGAAAGAGTCAATATATATTGATAGATGTTCTGTTAGGCTGCCCTGGGAAGCTACAATGGGCCTTCCAGGGGGATTCACCGAATCCTTGTGTATCTTGGGTAGATAGTAAAAGGTCGGGGTTACTGGGTTCAAGCTTCTCAGAAATAAATGTTCATCACCATTCAACATATTGTTATTATACCACTTCAATATCATATCGTGATAGTCTTTTATACTGTTGTTATACACAGATTCGTTAACCAAACTCCAACTCCAAAAATTCTTTATTTCGGCCGCTTGGGCCATAAAAGATGCAGTAAAAATACATACAGATAAAACACAATATATACAGTAAAAACCAGCTGGGCATGCAATGTTGAAAGATACAGGATAGTATGTGTTAGCCAGACATTTTCTTCCTTATTACCCATGCTGCCATCAGAAATTTAGACACCGCAAAGACGATGTGGCCCAGGGTGTTAGTTTTCATAATCCTGTAGGCCTGTAGATAGTTACTGAAGCCCAGGTTCCGGCACAGGGGAGCTATCCAGCGCCTCCTCGGGCTCCGATAGGCAGGGCAACAGAACATTATGTGCAGGTCGTCCTCGTCCTTGACTTTGCAGCATGAGCAAAGCTTGTCACCCCCTTTCGACCAAACTTCCATTGCAGGAACAGTTTCCTCGCCAGGAGAGGATAGATAAAATCCATAAAAGGTTCAAAGACGTAGGAATTTTTGGATACTAAAAAGCGTTCCGTCAAGGTACCACTGTTGCAAGCATTGTCCATACCATCAAGGCTTTTGTTCCTGTAAAGCTGTGCGAGTGTTTTACGCGAAATCCTTCTACAGCCCAGAGCTGGATCATCCCATAGATCTGGTAATTTCAGGCTAGACAATTCGGACTTGATAAATGCCAGCCAGGGGATCTTGCCATTTACATCCAGCCTCATTACATTTAGGAGATCCTGCCTGTAGTGATGCAATTCCTCTGTGGACCATAGACGATGCCAGAATTTCACAGGTTTTGACCGCAGGTCCTCAGCAATTGATGGAAGACCCAGATCTAACCTTAGGGGGAGGAGTGGAGTGCCTTGCGGGAGAGCAAGTAAACGTCTAAGGAAACAGTTTTCCACCCCTGCCAAGACCTTCCCGGCTTTGTGGCCCCACAGCTCACTGCCGTAAGAGGCAGCTGCCTTCACCTGGGTCCTATACGTTTCCAGGGCCGGACTAACAGGCTTGAAGGTAGATTTGTTGGACACCCTCAGGAGTGCGCCCGATAGCTGGGAAAGTTTCAACCTGGATTTTGCCACCTGAGAGTCCCATGTCAGATTTTCTTGCAGTGATACCCCCAGATACACAAAGGTTGAAACCCTTTCAAGGCTAGTTTCCCCCAGTTTTGGGTTGGGTCTGGTTTTGGCGGGAGGGTTGAAGATCATGAACTTGGTTTTTTGCGTGTTCACCTCCAACCCATGTTGTTGGCAAAAATGGCCAAAACCATCCACTATCCTCTGAATCCCCATGGGGGACTTGGAAAGGAGGAGGGTATCATCGGCAAACATAATTGCCGGAACCCTCCTTCCTGCCAAAACCGGGGCATCAGATTCGTTAACCCTCATATATGTATTTGGATCATTGAGCTGTCGTAACGCTTCTTGCTCATATTGCGTCTTGGTCAACAATACTATGTTTCCCCCCTTGTCCGAGGGTTTACACACAAGGGACGAATCATCACATAACTTTTTTAATGCTGTTTGTTGTTTATTGGTGAAGTTAAACCTGCCCTCATCAGAGTTGCGCTTACTTCTGAGATTTCTCAAATCCTGAATCACAGCTTCAGAAAAAGTGTCTATCGCATCTGTTCCCATTACCGGCATGAAAGTAGAAGTAGGTTTAAAGCTCGTAGCTCCCCCTCTCTGTTGTACTTCCATATGTGTCACCAATTGAGTGTCTCTTAAATTGGCAATATCACCGTTCTCCACCTCCCTTCTCAACTCTTCTAGAGATCTAATGCCCGCCAGATCTCTACATAGCAATGTGCCTTCTTCAGTGTTAGCAACAGCCGTTGGTTTCGGTAAGGGAGGTTTCAACTTAAAGTATTTGTACAGTTTTAGTTTACGGGTAAACTTGAACAAGTCTATGCGTGTCTGCGTGAACTCAAAGTTTTTCTCAGGGCAAAATGTGAGTCCAAGTTTTAAGATGTTTTGTTCCTCTGTAGTCAAGATTTTGGGTGTCAAGTTAACGATTGTTAGGTTGTCTACAATGTCTACGTTTTCTTCTTGTAGGCATTCTTCATGCTTCTGGTTAAGGGTGGCGAGCCCACGATGTTTGCGGCTCCAGCCCCCCCTCCTCGTCTTCCTCTTGGTGTTCTTCTTTCTGGGGGTTTGCCCCTCCCCCCTTGATGTTGTTTCGTACGCATTACTTGATACTCCTGCTGAAAACCCGAAGATTCGGGTACATCATCCTGACCATCCTCACTTGACTCTCCTGTCAACGATGATTCTGAGGTTTCAGGGACTGTAGTACTTGCTGTTGATTGCTTCTTTTTCATTTTCAATTCTTTACGGGGTTTGTCATATTTTTTTGAGAAGGTAAGCACCCTTCCCATGCGATAGTATTTCTCATCCCTCTCAAATTTCTCTTCCTTTCTTAATTTGATTTTTTCTTCATATTTTTTCAATCGTTTTTTCATTGCTTCACGTTTTTCCTCCAATTTAGGTTGATCTTGTTCTTTGGTAAGGTCATGCTCAATTTCCTTGATTTCCGTCAGGGCTTTATCCCTGTCGCTCCAGGCAAAGCGCACCAGTATCATCAGACTACCCTTGCATGATTGGGCAGTATGTTCCGCCCATGCAACCAGTAGCAGGGGGTCCGGATTCTCGTATGCTGGGATCGTATAGATCCTAAGTCCCCTGGGCACACGATTAACGTCTATGTAGTTTTGGAGAGAGGTTGCCTCCCACCATTTCCTACACTCTCTTTCATACAGACGTTCTAATGCAGCCAGCCTAGCATTCAAGTCCGTTGCATTTTTATCCGTTGTTCCTGGTGCATCACCCTGCGCCCCAGCAGTCTTACTCTTATTTTTGAACATGCCTTCTTCGGCCTTACGTCTCTCCGTCTCACAGAACATAGTTGTCGCTTGTGGTTACAGCCGTGACCCCGATATGTGTACCTATCTCGCCAGCAGTAATCCAACTTTATATAGATGGTTTAGAAACGGAAAGTCCCTTACCCGGTACCATCCAGGGACGCCACATTCTGTTATTCCTCTCGGAAACGGCGTCCGTTGTTGTAGGGAAATCCGCTCTTGCATCCAATTCGTTGGTTCTGCGGTGCAACTGGAATTGAATAAAGGCTCCACTCACACCAGCCTGTTGCACTCCTTGGTGGGTGCCTGCCAGTCGGGGGTGCACCCGACAACAATATCGGCTCAAACAGTCCCTCCCCGCAATCCACGGGAAACAGGAAGCAGCACTCCAAAGATAGGTTACACATAGATTTTAATCTCACAAAAACGCGCTTTCGGCACTCGGCCTTCCTCAGTTATGAGACGGTGAGTTGTGTCGACCCACAATCATATGAAACATCACGTTACGTAAATCATAGGCATAATGGTAGGACTCAAAATTAAAAACGGCATCCGCCATCTTTGAATGGGTTTGTATCCATTACATGAAAGCACTGTGTATATAAATACAAATACAATGTAATTGCTATAGACGACATAGTCTACACAAATCCGTATTGTGTTCATAGAGCCCTGTATGGGCTTCAGTCTCCACACAATGCAATCAGTCCCCATACACCTGATCTTATCTTGCCCTGGATGTATCAACTTTTGTTAATCTGCCGAGCCTTCGATTATAAACTCAAACCACTATATCTAATGGGTTTTCAGACCACGCAATGACTACTCTCAAGATAGTAGTGAGTAAGCCCCCTATGGGTCCCAGACGCTGGATGCTCAATAAACAATACCTACAGGAGGAAGAATGGGTTCAAATTCTCAAAGAGGAAATAAGGAAATTTTTGATGATTAATGATAAAACTGCACCACCGGCCATTGTAGGGGATGCTATGAGGGCATTCATTAGGGGGATAGTAATAAGCAAGCATGCAGAATATAGTTTAAAATCTAAAAAGCGAAAACAAATTTTAGAACAAAAGGTTTCTGAAGAGCTCATCTAGGGCTAATAAAAAAGCAATCAATATCACGTGACAGGCAATGAGCTAAGCATATTATGCAAAATGTGCCTCCCTAGTCGAGGCTATTCTCAAAAAGTATATGAGGAAAGCAACTTCACTGGAGAATTCGTAGCCTGCAGGCACGTGAACAAGCAGCCAAGAATAGTATAATGCTTTGAAATTGCCAACCTCTGGAACTACGATTAGGGTATCAGAGAAGGTGGGAGCATTTAAGTTAGATCATTATAGACTGATATATATATATATATATATATATATATATATATATATATATATATATATATATATATATATATATATATATATATATATATATATATATATATTACCTACTGGCGGTCGCCAGTAGGTAGTTATAGGTAGGACCTAGTTTCCATAGGAAATCCTCAACATTCTATTTGGAAGGAATAACTTTGGCCCTGGTTGAAGAATCTTAGCGAATTACTCAAAGAAGATGGCTCGGTCCGCTGCGCTCCTTCCCTAAAAGTTTGGGGGGGATTGGTCAAGTGGGGGCTGAGATAAAAGGGGGGTCCCAAAACGTGTTTTCTCCATGTTATTTTCCATAGGACCTTTAGACTCGGCTACAGGTCGAACGGGTGAATGGATTTATAAGAAATTTGGCAAAACTGTACAGTCCGGCTCGCAGATTACGCTTTTTTGGAATGGTGTAAATCCGTTCAGTAGTTGTTGAGAAAATTAAAGTTAAAGTCAATTATACATCTATAGGCGCGCACACGTGCGCGCACCCAAGCGGCTGCGCGTGAGCGGTATTTTTTTTGGCTGCGTGACGTCTGTTAACGTTCGATTCGAAGGAAATCAGGAAGTTTTGTCCGCCATTTTGTCACTGCGAGTAAATATATTGTTCATTTCAAAGCGTTGAAACATGGAAAGGGGAGAAGGTAGAGATTGTCTTCCTGCGTAGGTTTTCTCAGGGTGTGCAGTAAGGCCCTTAAACGCGAAAAGATATAATTTTTCTCCGAAAAAAAAATACGGGGTGCGCGCACTCGGTCGCGCACACCTATTTACAAGAGTGTGAAAATGGAGGTAAATCAGAAGTTTGAGTGCTTAGATATAAGGTGGCTCTGAAAAGAGCCCTTGTGTTAATTGAGTGTTTTCTGCATTTATAAGTAAGTACCGATGCAGAGCCTGATGTTGCAGAGGAAGATTCTGTTTCCCTCATTCGTGAAATGAACACCGTCTCTCCTATAGACGTCTTGCATGTGGTAGCGCAAGTTGTTGTGGTAAATAGAACCCATGCTATAATCTCTGAGGAACGCAGAAACAGATTTATTTACATGTCTCCTTGCTTTCTCAAATTGTGCACAATGGTGATTGGACCAATTCCATTTCTGTCTTTGGCATATATTGGAATATACCAAGGCAGATCGAGGAAAAAGTGTCATCAATTGTCGAAAGGTGTCTTTTAGAAGCATTTCCAGACCTACCCCAGTGATTGTGCCTAGATCGTTCCCACCACAGTGCACAATTATAAGGTCTGGTTCTGGGAGATGCATAAAAGTTTTCACCAATGGAATTAATTGGTGACATTTCAATCCTCTTTTGGAAATCCATGTTATGTGTACATTTGGTAAGCTGAGGTTGCAAATTCGTCTGCTTACTGCATATTTTTCACTCCAGTGAATATAACTGTGTCCTATTAGCCAGACCTTCATTTTCAAGGGATTTGTAGTCGTCCTCCGATCGGTTCTGGAAGTGGAATGGTAGTTAGAAGTTGAAATTTTAAATAAAGAAAAAGGAAGAGGCTGGGTGTGGTTAAAAAAATAAAAATGATTGGTTGATTGTAACAAGTGGAGAGTGAACAGGTCAATGTTTATGTTAAACGAAAAGTACTATTGGGTGTGAAAAAACAAGACATGTAACAGAGTTGTGGATTGGCAGGTGTTTCTGGAGGGAAAATAGTGTTATTAGTTAGCTGTAGAACGTTGAGAGATGAACTTTTGACCTGTGCCTTCAGCAAGGTGCAGAATGAGGTGTAACCATGGAAACAGCCGGAGATGGCAGTTGGTGATGGGTTCACTCTTTGGTGCCTCTGCATCTGAGTCTGTTCTCTGGTGGCTGGAGGACAACTGTTTGTTATTGTGGAGATGAAAGGGTGATAAGGAGAAAAATACGACATAGCGTCTGGCCTGTAGAAGCGTGGGAGCAGTGATTAACTCTGAGTAAAGCGGAACTGTGTCGGTGCTTAGTAACAGTAAAAAAAAAATGTTAACAGTGGTATAACTGTCTTTATGGTGCGCGACCTACTAAGAAAGAGTTCACGGGCCGTAATTGGCTTGGAGGTTCTAGTATCAGTAAGTGAGTTCAAGAAAAGAAAACATTCAGGACTTTATTTATGAAGGCCTTACGCCACCGGTGCGTTACTTTTTCCCATTTTAAAAAATGAGGCCCCGGCGGCGGAAGGTCTTCATAAATAAGGTCCTCAGTGTCTACAGTTAAGGTTATGTGGAACCCATGAATAGTTTTTCAATATGAAATCATTTCAGTTGAGATTATGGATTAAAAGAGAAACCGTGAATATTTGAAATGTTTATTTAGAAATGTACTATTTTAAAGGCAAATCATTATGTAATCTGAGTACAGAAATTGCAAAAAACACAGTAATTGGTATTGTCAGTAGTACATGGAATACAAACGCTATAGTTGAAGAAAAATGAATATAGTTGGAAAAAAACATTGTACAGTCTTATAAGGAAGTATATTATATTTTAATAAATGGAAGAAGGTTTGTGGCCTTTCAGTTTAGGAACGATATATGAAAATGCAAGTTGTTATACATCATTACTTTATGAATCAGCTGTCTAACAACACAAAATCATAATGTCCACTGTTAGTAAAGCAAATAGGTCTGTTCTTCAAAAGAAAATATGGAAAATAACGTGAAGAATATAGAAAACCAAAAGGAAATGAGGACGTCAATGGGTTGTTTGAGAGTTATTGAAGCATTGTTTAGGCAAAATAGGTAGTTTCTGCTTGTAACAGGAAATCAGTTTTATCATTTGAAATTATGTCAGCTATCCAATGTAAAAGAGTAAAGCAGTACTGATAATCTGTTATAATCGGAGCCTCTTTTACCATCAGAGTGCAGGTCGGTGGGTTTTCGATGTAGCTCGCTGTTAGGAAAGAGTTAACCGTCCATTGTGTAGGCAAAGTATGCAGCAAGTGCCTCTAACATGAAATCACTGTTATCATCTGAAAACATGTCAGCCATCCAATTGAGAAGATCAAAGGAGCATTCATGATCTGTCATTATTGGAGCGTCTTTTACCATCATTGGGCAGCTCGGTGGGTTTTCGATGTAGCTCTCTGTTAGGAAATCTTGCGCCGCTGCAAATATATTCCAATGACCCAGAACTCCTTGTATCGCTGCAAAGGCCATAAACCCTCCGTTGTAACAAAGCTGTTCATGATCAAGTAACGGATTCATGAGGTGATTGTAATTCGGTTCAGGAGGTACTAAATTGCAGAGACATAAATCCAGGGCCCACGTGAAATCACAGCTCAGGCAATGAAATACAGGCTGCACACAGGTGAAATACGAATATCGAAATGATAATCGATATGATGCATTCAAAGTCGAGAGTGGTAAGATGCCGTAGTAGTCAAGCATCCTCTGGCGAAATAGTTCTAAGTGGCCCGGCTCGTTTGCGAAGGCAGGAGGGACATCCATTTTGAATTTCCCAAGATGGTAAAGGAAACGGCGCAGCACCGCTGGTTGTATAGCAACTCCACAGAATTAGGTCGCCGGCTATGCAGTGGAGAGAAGCAGAATGACTTGATACATTTTCTAAGAGTCTAGTCACTTATATATTGCTTAGTGGTTATTAAAAAAGTAGCTTTTTTTGAACTGGAGGATGCGTTAAAAAATAAGGGAGTGATTTGAGGGAGTTGTAAAGCAAGGTCAATTTTTTTTACATCAATGCTGTTTTCTGTGAATGTTAGCTTAGTGAAAGATATGTGTGTGAGCAGATGCAACGTTCAGTTTTAAATGTGACAATGGCGGTCTTGTTCATGTCTTCCGATTCAAGGTCGGTATTCGCTGCCAAATACAAAGATTAAGAAACGCATGCGTGGGGTACATAGTGTGCATTCTTAAAGGAAAGCAAATGAAGGGTTATTTTTACCGCGTTAGCATTGTCGTACAAAAAGTTATAGTGATTTCTATTATATGTGAAGAAAGTGTCACTGATGAAGACTGAAAATAAATCCTTATAAATGATACGGACTGGTGTATTTTAGAAAAGGTTTGTAACATTACATGAATTGTGTAAAAAAAAATAATGTAATTGAAAGTGTATGGTTTGAAAATGAAAAGTAGAGGTTTATAGTTCATGTTTTGAAAGCAGTTCTAGAGGGTCAGAAGAAAGTGTATGGTTTGAAAATGAAAAGTAGAGGTTTATAGTTCACGTTTTGAAAGCAGTTCTAGAGGGTCAGATGCATGATAGATTTATTAAAAATAGATCATGTTTTTAAATAGTATTTTGGAAAAAATATGTGCCTTTATGTACTATTTACATTATGTGCCTGTTGCGTATTCTTTGAGTTTTAGTAATCCTGTGTCTTATAAGTTTTCTAGGGGCGGTTTGAGGTTCATGGTGGGTTTGGGCAGGGAGGGTAGGTTGGGTGTTTGTAATAGAGGGTTCGGCTGGGGTGGAGTGCGGAGTTTAGTGAAAAGTGAGGGGGGCGGGGAGTTACGGTGTTTGGTAATGGAGCAGAGTCAGAGGACGCCACATTTGTGTTATGGGCTGCCACGGAAATATGTATTTATTCTCAGAGGTTTATTATATTAAGGATATATATTAGCATGGTGGCTCTTGTCGTTTTGTGGTTCTGTGTATGTTTATAATGCTGGCTCTGTAGTTTTAGTTTATGGACCTTATTGCGACACACAGGGGACCTACGTTGCACAGTTGGAGATCAGAGACTTAGGAAATAAAACTTTATAATTGTAAGGGCTGTAAGCGATAGAAATCGCACGTTCTCGGTTTAAAAAATATCACCGCTATTGGTGGTATTTTCTACGGTGTTAGTACTCGAAGGAGACTAGTAACATATATGTGAAAAAAAATTATGTAATAGGCTCAGCATTTTACATTATCTTGGAAAACAAAAGTTGCTTTTACATAGCAATAAGTCTCTTATAATTAAGGGACGGAGTGTATATAGTGCTATTTAGTACTCTGCTATGTGATTGATGTCGAATATTTCATAAGAGGAGGCTTTAAAAGTTTTACGATAAACTGGTTTTCTAGGGAAGTGGGTGGAGTGTTCCGTGTAAATTGCAGAATAGAAACTAGTAAGAACCAATTGGAAGTGTTGTTTTAAAGTCACATGACTGCACATGCGTGTCTCGACGCGATAGGTGGGTGCGCGCACCCGGTCGCGCACTAAAAGAAAGCGGCGAGAAAATATCAGCTAATATGCTCTTCAAGCTTGTTTTGGTACAAAGAGTTAGTTCTGAAAAGAACTTTTTTTTTTTTTTTTTTGGGGAAACAAGTGTTATGATGCTTTTGATTTCTTAAAGTTGCGACAACATTTTTCAGTATGTCATACTATCCAAATAAAGTGAAGAAATTTAACTTTTCTTGGAGCATTTATGACTCTCAATTATTTGTTTAATTAGAGTAAAGCTTTGCTCTCCGTATACAAGAAGTTCTCCACAGTTCGTGCATTTCATGTGCACGTTCGCCAGATATGGTCTCAAGTCCATCTCAGCACTCGATGGAGATACAGGTCGTCCACCGGAAGATGTGTTGATTACTTCTGATGGTAATAGCGTGGCCTCCGTTTTTCTTGTCAAAGGTGGTCGCTCATTTTCATCAGATTCGGAAGATGAATGCGGAACGGTAGCCATTGTACCGAAGTCTTCGGGAAGATGTTCGACGTTGTTGTCTCTTGATAGTAGAAAAGAAAGTGATGGTAGTGGGTGGAGTGCTGCGTGTAAATTGCAGAATAGAAACTACCAAGAACCAATTAGAAGTGTTGTTTAGAAGTCACATGACTTCACATGGGAGTGTCAGGTCCTGTACGCCATAGGAGGGTGCGCGCACCCGGTCTCGCACTAAAATAAAGCGGCAAAAAAACATCTTATAATATGCTCTTCGAGCATGTTTTGGTGGAAAGGGTTAGTTCTGAAAATAACTTTTTTTTTTGGAAACAAGTGTTTTGATGCATTTGATTTCTTAAAGTTGCTATGATATTTTTCAGTATGTCATACTATCCAAATAAAGTGAAGAAATTTAACTTTTCTTGGAGCATTTATGACTCTCAATTTTGTGTTTAATTAGAGTAAAGCTTTGCTCTCCGTATACAAGAAGTTCTCCACAGTTGTTGCATTTTATGTGCACCTTCGCCAGACATGGTTTCAAGTCCATTTTAGCACTCGATGGAGATACAGGTCGTCCACCGGAAGATGTGCTGATTACTTCTGATGGTAATAGCGTGGCCTCCGTTTTTCTTGTCAAAGGTGGTCACTCATTTTCATCATATTCGGAAGATGAATGCGGAACGGTAGCCATTGTACCGAAGTCTTCGGGAAGATGTTCGACGTTGTTATCTCTTGAGAGTAGAAAAGAAAGTGATGGAAGTGGGTGGAGTGCTGCGTGTAAATTCCAGAATAGAAACTACTAAGAACCAATTAGAAGTGTTGTTTGGAAGTCACATGACTTCACATGGGAGTGTCAGGTCCTGTACGCGATAGGAGGGTGCGCGCACCCGGTCTCGCACTAAAATAAAGCGGCGAAAAAATATCTCATAATATGCTCTTGGAGCACGTTTTGGTAGAAAGAGTGAGTTCTGAAAAGAACTTTTTTTTTTTTTTTTTTTGGGGGGGGAAAGAAGTGTTATAATGCTTTCGATTTCTTAAAGTTGCTACTACATTTTTCAGTATGTAATAGTTTGAAAATGAAGTGAAGAAATGTATCTTTTCTTGGGGCATTTATGACTTTCAATTTTGAGTTTAATAAGAACGAGGCTCTGCTCTCCATACAAAAGAATTTTTCCACACTCGTTGAATTTCATGTGCACCTTCGCAAGATATGGTCTCAAGTCCATCTCAGCACTCGATGAAGATACAGGTCGTACACCAGAAGATATGCTGGCCACCTCTGATGGTAATAGCGTGGCCAGGGCTCTTGTCGATGCTTTTGCATAATGTTCAGGATGCCTTTGTTTAACATGCCGCTGCATGGTGTGTGCAGAAAAGGAATATTTTTATTTGGATTTCCCCTTGAGAGCTCCGAATTGCATATCTTGCAGGTTACTTTTGGCGCATTCACTTTCTTTTGATCTTCAGGATAAGTGAAAAATTGCCAAATGAAAGATTCCTTTTTTCTTCTTAACGGTGGTCGCTCATTTCCTTCAGATTCGGAAGATGAATCTGGTAGGGCAGCCATTTCAGCAAAGTCTTCCGGAAGATGCTCGACGTTGTTGTTTCTTGAGAGTAGAAAAGATTGTGAGGAAAGTGGGTGGAGTGCTGTGTGTATATTCCAGAACAGAAACTACTAATAACCAATTGGAAGTTTTGTTTTCAAGTCACATGACTTTACATCCGCTTCTCAGGACGTGTAGGCGGTGACACTATCTAGTTACGAACGTGATTACATACTTAGGAACTAGCATTCAAAAAGACTATGAAATTCACTGAAAAAACCATAGGTTTTACACACGTTATAGTTAGGAAGTAGCATTTGAAAAACCTATGAAATTCACTGAAAAAACCATAGGTTTGACACCAGTTATAGTTAGCTGGAAATTTTACTGACATAAAACCAATGAAATTCCACGTTATAGTTAGTTGGACTCACTATAACTTGCGCGTGTAATGCACTGCTGATGACATTACATATTACATCACTCATGACATGGTCAGTGACATCACTTATGACACCATCCAGTGAATGTGTGTCTTTCTAAAAAATAAATATGTTTTATATATGTATATGTAAAGGTCGAGGGAAGAATAAATGTTTAAATTATTGTCTTAATGAATGTTTTTTTCAAAAAGAAATGATTGGATAACTGGCTTATTAAGTGTACCTTAGTGAATACATATATTAGCGAGTAATGTTTAAATATTTGATTATATGTATCAGTGTTTCACTTTGTGAATAACTGGTTGCATGGATTGATGAGTACCTACATGTGTAGGTGTTTGGGTTCTTAGATGTTTTTTTAGTATCAGTATGAGTGTTTCTATGGTTTTATGGGGGTATTACTAATCACATAGATGCATGAATGACTAACTCTCTTTTTGTATGTGTTTAGAAGACACCATATGTGCAGGACTGTATGGGTGGTTGAGTGTGTATAGTTTTATATGCAAATAAATGGATGTTCAATAGTTTATTTGCATGTGTGAGTATGTGTGTGAGTAACTTTTGGATGATTGTCGGTGTGTTACAGGATGTATAGGTGTATCACTACATATGATGAGTGAGTATATGTATGAGTGACTATATAGAACTGTTGGTAAATGAGAGAATGTGTATATAGATGGTGGAATTACTGAATTGGTTGTTGTAACTGGTATGGGTATCTCCATTTTTTTGAAAATGTTAATTTCTATTTTCCAATATGTGTTTTAAGGGTTACATTACACTTAAAGGAGGTCTGTCATCAGTGATGTCATAAGTGATGTCACTGACCATGTCATGAGTGATGTAATATGTAATGTCATCAGCAGTGCATTACACGCGCAAGTTATAGTGAGTCCAACTAACTATAACGTGGAATTTCATTGGTTTTATGTCAGTAAAATTTCCAGCTAACTATAACTGGTGTCAAACCTATGGTTTTTTCAGTGAATTTCATAGGTTTTTCAAATGCTACTTCCTAACTATAACGTGTGTAAAACCTATGGTTTTTTCAGTGAATATATATATATATATATATATATATATATATATATATATATATATATATATATATATATATATTCACTGACAAAACCATGGGTTATAGACCATATATAGTTAGGAATTAGCATTCACAAAACCTTATTTTACTCACACAAAACCCACTAACCCATGCACTCAGTGAGACACATTTAATCACTCTCTCATACAGTCAGTCATGCACCTACTAAATTCTTCATCCAGACACTTATACATCCACTCATTCTTCAATATGTAAGACATATTTTAACTTTACAGAAACATACAGTCATTGGATAATGTCATCAGTGATGTCATTTGAGTTGTCATCAGTGATGTCATCAGTGATGTCACTGACCATGTCATGAATGATGTAATATGTGACATCATCAGCAGTGGATTGCGGGTGTGCGATATATAGTTAGTGCAACTAACTATATATGGAATTTCAATGGTTTTGTGTGAGTAAAATAAGGTTTTGTAAATGCTAATTCCTAACTATATATGGTCTATAACCCATGGTTTTTTCAGTGAATTCTCAAGGTTTTGTAAATGCTAATTCCTAACTATATATGGTCTATAACCTATGGGTTTTTCAGTGAATTTCAATGGTTTTTTAATAGCAAATATCAAAAGCTGTAAAATGTCAAGTACGTGGTAGGTAAAAACATTTTCGTGTCTATGCACGCTGATGTGCTTTGAACGCTGCCCCCCCCCACTCTTTTCTTTTAGGAGTATTCTCTCTTTGCAGATAGTGAAGGGTAGGTAATGCAGGCCTTTGCCCCCGTTGTAATCCGTCATGCCTGCTTCCCTCTCCATTTGATTGATTGTTATCCAAGCATTTACTGTTTTGGAATTGGTTCTCTTTGGTTCATTCTCTATTTACAAACAAGCACAGAGTCGCAATACTCTGTTTAGTCTTTACAGATAGTGAAAAATCGTTAGAAAAAACAAAAGGAATCAAGCAAAATCAGTAGGCCACTAATGGGTCCTCTTTTTGACCTCGCTAAAATAGAAACATTAGGAACAACCCCTCATGAGAAATATGAAACTAGTGAGAGGAACTGAGCTCGACGCCATGATGGCTGCAAGACAGCTCGGCTCCGCCGCCCACTCCGCCCAAAACAACGACAAACCCTATGCAAATATTATAAATATATACAACACACCAGCAAAGTAACAGGGTAAAACGTTTTCTTAAATAACTATTTACATGGCAGCCTGCTGCAACATCGATCCATATGCATGCCGCCGTTCCCGGGATTTCTCCCCGACTACTCTGCGGCCTACGAGATGGAGAGGCCGGGGCGTTGACTAGGCCTGGCCTCCGGCCACAACCACAGCGCCAACAATCACCGCTGACGGAGGGGAGCCTTGCCGGTGGCAGCCACTGATCTGAAGAACCGCTGCCTGCGGTGCCTCCCTGAGCCGCTTGATGGAGGCCCCCGAGGGGAGGTGTGCTGGCGCGGACTCGGAGGGGGCACTTGACTCCTGCCCCCTCCCCAAGTCTTGTTGCCCTGGTGTGGCCTGAGATCGCCCCTGACATAGGCGCTCGGCTCCCGGGGTCAGGCGGAACTTGTTTCCTTTTGGTGACTCTTCCATTCTGGACCTTGTCCCACAATCCGTTTGACCTGAAGACACGTCCTGCGGTGCCCTGGTCCAACCATCACATATACCCGCGCCAGGAGATGGCGTGGGGTGCACTGGAAGGGAGAGGCGGCGCAAACGAGCCTCCTCCACCTCCCCAGGTGGAGGTTTCTCAGCTACACCCCAGCGCTTCACTCTGCCACCTGAGTTGCGCCCGCTCCTGCGGCACAGAGCCTCGCTTGGCCAGCTGAATTGCCCCTGCTCTTGTTATTACAGCGTCTCACCCGCCATCTGGATGAATTGCACCCACTCTTGCGGTACAGCGACAGGCGGCTGCCACGGAGCTCAGGAAATGCCGGTCGGCTCCACAGACTTGGGCTTGGCCTGCAAGGATGGCTCTGGGCAACCCTGGAACTCGGACGCTTGACTGCTAGGGCATGGGCCCCATTCCCAAAAGCGTCCCCTCAGCCTTGAAGATTCTACAAGAGTCACCGGGGCCCCCGACTCCCGCAGACTTCCGGTGGGGAGCGACTGCCATGATTGCTCATGGAATGGCCACGACGTAGCCACGGAATGCTCTCATGCTGACGCCAGCTTCAGTCTGAAACATCCAGAAACACTGTAGACTACCAATTCGATCAGTTCCGGTGGAGCCCCAACGTGACCCGGTAAAGAAGAACTTGCCCTCCCCTCTTTGACTGATGGTTCTTGTTGCCTGTCCCTTCTGTCATATGACGCGCCGCGTTAGCGCACCCGGAAGTGCTCCGGTGCGCGAAGCGCGAAGCGCAGCTTCCCGGAAGCGATCCGGGGCGCGGCGCGGAGCGCGTAACGTAAGCATAACAGGGCATGTGACTTGTTAATAAAACTTTTCATTGGTTCATTTCACGTTTGGGTTCCTAATGATGTAAGACTAGGTCATGTGACCTAAAAATAACACTTTTCATTGGTTGAGAACTATTTTTTGTCCCAAATGATGAAAACCCCTCCTTGTTTCCTCACTCTGACTTTCATCTTTGTGAGAGGAAGTCCTTTTTTCATCACTTAGCAATGGCAAATGTTGTAGCTTCAGCTGGTGCATCCCCACCACCACCACCACCTCCTAGGAAGAGAGTACCACCTCCTCAGGTGGTGGTTGAGCAAGAGGTGCCCCCCCACACCTTCTTGTTGCCTGATTCGGCCAGCTCAATCAATCGAGCATGAGACTCTGTTGTGATCTGAAGAACCGCTGCCTGCGGTGCCTCACTGAGCCGCTTGACGGAGGCCCCAGGGGGGGGGGTGGTGTCGCGGACTTGGAGGGGGCGCTTGGCTCCTGCCCCCTCCCCAAGTCTTGCTCGGCCAGCTGAGTTGCGATTACTCTTGTGGCCTACGACATGGAGAGGCCGGGGCGTTGACTAGGCGGGGCCTCCGGCCACAACCACAGCGCCAACGATTGCTGCTGACGGAGGGGAGCCTTGCCGGTGAGAGCCACTGATCTGAAGAACGGCTGCCTGCGGTGCCTCCCTGAACCACTTGACGGAGGCCCCCCAGGGGCGGTGTGGTGGCGCGGACTGGGAGGGGGCGCTTAGCTCCTGCCCCCTCCCCAAGTCTCTCTCGGCAGCTGAGTTGTGCCTGCTCTTGCTATTACAGCGTCTGACCCGCCATACGGCTAAATTTCACCCACTCTTGCGATACAGCGACTCTTCCATTCTGGACCTTGTCCCACAATCCGTTTGACCTGAAGACACGTCCTGCGGTGCCCGCGCAATGCGGCCTGGTCACTGAATGTGTGCAGGGGGACGGTATTTCTCGCTCGGCCAGCAGAGTTGCGCCCACTCTTGTGGCCTACGACATGGAGAGGCCGGGGCGTTGACTAGGCGGGGCCTCCGGCCGCAACCACAGCACCAACGATCGCTGCTAACGGAGGGGAGCCTTGCCGGTGAGAGCCACTGATCTGAAGAACAGCTGCCTGCGGTGCCTCCCTGAACCGCTTGACGGAGGCCCCCGAGGGGCGGTGGGGTAGCGCAACTGGGAGGGGGCGCTTGGCTCCTGCCCCCTCCCCAAGTCTCGCTCGGCCAACTGAGTTCCGCCCACTCTTGCGACCTACGACATGGAGAGGCCGGGGCGTTATGGATCAGTATGGGCAAATATACACTTGGGGATTCACAAGCAACAACAAGCCTTTGTATTTGGGGCTCAAAATCAACAACAGTGACAGAGAACAGAAGCAAACTAAGCACTCAGGGGCTACGTTTAAACGTAACATCATCTCCCCAGAGGTACATCACCTTACACAGACATGCACTCTGATCTCCTTGGCCTCAGTCAAGCATCAATAGTAAGATTTTCATAGGTGACTGTAGGTTCATGGTTTTCCATCCACAGACTAAAAGCCTGGAGTGGGAGTGAAATAACCATAACTAGGTAAGAAGGAAGGCAGAGGCTGTAGGAAAGACTCTGGATATGGTATGTTGCTTGGTCCCTGAGATGCTTCGATGTCACTGCCTTGCACAAATGGCATAAGTCCTGGATGTTGGGTGCCATAGTTGAGGGTTCCGAGCAGCGCTTGTAACACTGTCTGAAGTGTCCCTGAATGTGTGCAAGGGGATGGTATTGATTGGATCAAGATGGCGCCTTCACACAAAGCTGACTCAAGTGTTGCTGCTGATGCTATGCAAACAAAAACTGGTTTTCAGTTTGTACATTCTTCAGGATTTTTCCATCCAAGGCTGGTTGAGAGTTTGTAGAACCATGGCTTCAGATTTTCAACATACTACTCTTCAACATTCTTCATAAATGTAACAATGTGAGACTCACTAGGAGAACGGCCATTTATCTTTCCTTTCAAAATGCTGCCAACAATATTTTCTGAATGGAAGACACCATCTTGTAGCATAAAAGGCTGCGTCAAGGGTGGTATTGCCCAGAATGTCTTGTTTTCTAGTGCTCGTAATGACGAAGCCAGAACTGCCGAAAGGGATTCTGGTCCTGCCGCTACTTATTGGAGACATTGAACTATACTCTGGACCTGCCTGGCCTCGACCAAAATGGCGCCAGTATGGGAGCGACTTGCAACTCCTTATGACGTTCTAGTTACTTAGCCTTGACGTTATGGGGGATGTATGCGGTCTTTGTGCACATGGCGGGCGGGGAAGGGTACTGACTGGGAATACGGACAACCCTATTGATGTCGATTTTTCATTATTGATTATTGTATTAATAAATCTTTGAAGTGATGTTACCCATGATACTCGCCCATGGTGTGCGTATGGACGATTTTATTGTAACTGATCCTGTTATACTTTCAATTAAAAAATCAACCTTCACTGATCCTGCAACCGTTTGTCACGTTTAGTTTTTTCAATTAGATGGCTCGCTTGTTACATACTCCTATACCCCTGGCTTTTGAAAGACAACATCTTGTAGAATAAAGGGCTGCGTCAAGGGTGGTATTGCCCAGAATGTCTTGTTTTCTAGTGCTCGTAATGACAAAGCCAGAACTACCGAAAGTTATTCTGGTCCTGCCGCTACTTATTGGAGACATTGAACTATACTCTGGACCTGCCTGGCCTCGACCAAAATGGCGCCAGTATGGGAGCGACTTGCAACTCCTTATGACGTTCTAGTTACTTAGCCTTGACGTTATGGGGGATGTATGCGGTCTTTGTGCACATGGCGGGCGGGGAAGGATACTGACTGGGAATACGGACAAACCTATTGATGTCGATTTTTCATTATTGATTATTGTATTAATAAAGCTTTGAAATAATGTTACCCAAGATACTCGCCCATGGTGTGCGTATGGGCGATTTCATTGTAACTGATCCTGTTATACTTTCAATTATAAAATCAACCTTCACTGATCCTGCAACCGTTTGTCACGTTTCCTTTTTTCAATTAAATGGCTCGCTTGTTACATACTCCTATACCCCTGGCTTTTGACCTTTTCCTACGCGCGGTCTGTATTACCGCCCTCAGGCGATCTATGTAATGAACAGACTACCATTGCCGAAACACAAGGGAATGCATCTCAGAGAGATAAGTCAAGTACGTGGTAGATAAAAACATTTTCGTGTTTATGCACGCTGATGTGCTTTGAATGCTGCCCCCCCCCCCCCCCCTCCTCATCATTTAGATTACCACCGCCCATTGCACAAAAGCGTACCGGGCGCTCCCCACGCAAAAAAAAACAATATTTTTTTTTATTTATTTATTTTTTTTGCCCCGCGGGGCCCTTTTAACCACATCGCTGCTGTGGTTATTTTTCCCCTGTGCTGGAAATTGCCATTTTGCTGGTGTCATGACGAGCTCAGCTCGTCATCAGCACAGCTCAACTGTGCCTCATGACGAGCTGAGCTCGTCATGAGCATGGAAGGGGTTAAAGCCTCCTCATCAAACCTAGGGGGTCAGGGAGGATCTACTATGCCCCCTTATGGTCATTTCCCCCTTCGTTTTGGCCTCCTCTTGTCTCTCGATCCTACCGAGAGACAAGATGGCGGCCGCTCCGGACTGTTTAGAATGTTGACAGACACCGGAGAGCCAATCAGCTTCGCTTCGCGAAGTTCCGTTACGCATCAAGTACGCGAACCGGAGCGCTACCCGGAGCGCTGTCACAGATATATATTTTTTTTTGAACGTTAATTTATCAAAATCCACTGGAGCACATATATTGAGACCTAGCAAAGGCACATCGGGCTAACAGTCCCTACAATTCTGCCAAGTTTCATGCAAATCTATTCAGCCGTTCGAGCTAAAAGTGAGGCCAACCGCCCTATGGAAATTAACATGGGAAAAACGCGTTTTGGGACCCCCCTTTTTTCTCGCCCCCCCTTGACGAACCCCCCCCAAATTTTCAGGAGCTGCTCAGAAACGAAATGTGCCATTTTCCTGAAAATTTCAGCCAATTCCGGTAACAAATGCCAAAGTTATTAGACATAGAATTTTCAAAAATCCCATATAGAAAAAATCCTAACTATATATACCTACTGGCGACCGCCAGTAGGTAATATATATATATATATATATATACACACAAACACTGATGATTGATGTGCTTACCCTGGGTGGATTTTTAGCAGGCGGCAACATTCCAACTTTAACTAGAAAAGAGGGGGCCAAACTTTTTTGACCTTTCTCGATAGAGAATTTGATAGGGGTCATTAAAGCTTTTGGCCCGATGGATTCCCAGGGGAATTATTTTTTGCTTTTTTTCAGATGTATTAGCCGATTATCTTTTATCGCTCGCAAATGTAGTGCTGCAGTGTGGCCATATGCCACCTTCTTTTTTTATTGGGAATGTTGTAAGTTTATTGAATAAAGGTATGGATACAGAGGATCAAAACTCATATCAACCTGTCATATTACTAAATGCAGATTATAAAATTATCACAATGTTGCTCGCCAAGAGTTTTAACTCAATTGCCGCTGGATTGATCCATACAGATTAAAATGGCTTCATAGTAGGCCAGAAGCTAGGGACAAATTCTCACTATCTTGCAGAAACTCTGGATTACTTTTTAGTGAAGGACATACAAGCTTTGGTGTTTCTGCTAGATGCGTAAAGGATTTCGACCTTGTGGTATGGGAGACTTTATTTAATATCCGCACCAGATTTGGTATTACATCCCGGGTGAGAGTTTATATATAATATGTACTGTAAAGTCTAGGCTGGTATCATCAGCAACTCAGTAGAAGTGGGGCAAAAAAAGGTGCTGCGCTGCACAAGGAAGGGGTGCCCGCTATCCCCGATTTGATTTGCCTTCTTCATTGAGCCTCTAGCTCTGACAATCTGAGGAAATAACAGATTCAAGCCCCTCTCCACAGATGGACAAGATAAAACTATATGCTGATGATATCATGACAATCTTGGATAGTCAGAAGGAGACCCAAGAAAAAGCTCTTGAGAATTTTTCTCAATACAACAAGCTTTTGAGGGTATAAAATGAACAGGACAAAGATAGAACTAATACTGTGAGGTTGTAATCCAGGTGTTTTACAATGGGGCGTGGTTGTATGTGTTAACACCCAACCGAAGCGGTATCTAGGCATAAGGTTCTCATATAAGATTGAGGATTTGTATGACCCTAATTTCGCTCCCCTGATTTTACAAGTTCAAAATCTATTTTCTCAGTGGTGTTCTCTCCCGTTTACTATCTTAGGGAGAGTTTTGCTGATTAAAATGTCAATCCATCCATTATTCAATTTCCTGTTCTTGGCTATTCTGTGTGTTTTATCTGCCTCTTTTTTAAATCTGTAGAATCCATGATTTCATCATTTACCTGGCAAGCACATTTGGCCAGAATTGCACTAAGCACTTCACATACAGTGGGAGGATGGAGGGTTGATGCCCCTTAATCTTAAACATTACTACTTTGCCTACTTTGCATAATATATGTCTAGGTTCAATTCAAAGTTGTACCAGATTTTGTTATGAATAAATTTATGCAGTTGCTTTTTAAAGAGTTTTATATACTGGACGTGCTAAAATCTGTTAAACTACGCAAAAGATTTTGCTATAAAAGGTTGACGTGGTTCTTTTGAATCCTGAAGATCTTTATAGGAGATATTCCATTCCCCAGATCAATGCAGCAAAACCCCTGCCTGTTGTAGACATTAAACCGGGGGTACAGCTTGTACTGGAAATTGTTCAAAAGTGGGGAAAAGAGGGAAATTGGAAAATATCCAACTTCCTGCTGGGGGAGAGATGGTAACATTGAGCAGAAGTCTGACAACATGTACAGAAATACTTTTTTCTTTTGGGCTCATTTAGAATACTCAATAAAATATTGGTTGATCTAGATCTCAGCAAGACCCTCAGTAGTAGAGAGGAACTGTTGGCTCTAACTGATGATGGGGTACTGGAAAAGCCAGGGGAACAGAAAAGAATGCTCTCCGCTGGAAAAGGAAACGTCCAAAAAGCTATACATATATGGGACAAATATGAGGGTTTGGAAATGAGAAATAAGATGTGGAAGTTAATATACTGACCTTTAGTGTGCTGAGGGGGGCTAATTGGCGTTGGATTTTTTTCTTCTAAATGGCTTCTATACAGAACTTCGTTTTATTTTACAACACATTAACCCCAGCCTGCCAGGCAATTGTTTCTGTTGTATAGGTCAATCCCCGGCCAATGGATGTATGTAATCAGTCATTGCTCATCTATTCAGGGATTCTGGACTGAAATATCTAAGTATCTTGTAAGTGAATGGAGGATACATTTGACTTCAACCACTTAGCTGAGAGACTTGGGCTATGGTCCGGCATTGGGCCTGTCTAACAAATGGGTAACATTTTTATATATAGCAACAGCTGTATCTCGGTCCCTTTTACTTTAACATAGGGGAACTCAGGTGATCAACACAATGTAGGGCTGGCTACAGAAATTGAGGAGGGTTAGAACCAGCAAACAGCTATAAGCAATATGAACTGGGGGAGTGAATACATTTGAAAAACTCTGGTGGCAATATTTTTTATCTGAAGAAGCAGGATTATTTTGAAATAGTTTGATTAAATTATTTGAGCTCTTCTCCCCTCATCTTCTTGTTATGCTCTTTAGGAGCAATTTTGTATCTGCTTTTAAAGTCAACTATATTTATAGTATTTATAGTTTATGTGTCTTGTTGATAACTGCTTACTCTAAGTTGTTATTAAGTTACATAAAATGAAATATGTATTTATAGCTATATTTATTATTCATATGTTTGATTTATGATGAATATTACCAAGAATTCACATTCATGCTAATGCAATATTTGGACCCTAATTTTAAAAAACAGAGCCCCTGAAGAAAACATAATAGAGATAGATAAAATCCTGTAGAACAGATGCTAATCCAGTGAGAGTGTCAGTTCAAGCCTATGTTTCCATTACAACTATGGATGGTGTGGTTAAATATTTATATTTGACTGAGACATTCACTCAACATGATTTTTAACTTTTCTAGAGTTTATCCCTTGTTCCATGAAATGGTAGTTACCTTAGTTGCAGACCACTTTTTGTACTTTATAGGTTAGACCAAGGAAATAACGCTGAAAGAATTTAAGGAAGTGAGGGGGATCGTGTTCCTTAATCCTAAAGACATTTTCAGGTCTTTTTTATTTTTTGTCCCCACCATATGGCGGACTCGTAAGACTGCTGCCAAAGCTTCCTTTGCCGAGTACTGACCCTAGATTAGTGTCTATGCTTGGGATTTTGATGGGAGACGCGTTATGCAGTGCATACCTGTATTACAGCCCTTGCTCTTTGTACTGAAAGTAAGATCAAGAATTCTAAAAATAATTGTAGTCAAACCAGCTAAGTTAGATTGTGTGTTGAAAGCGAATGCTAAAAAAGAATCAGGTGAGTTCGATATCCATAACAGTCAGTGGTAAATTTGGATGATATTGCACTTCAGTGATCCAGTATTTTCTGGCTTACTAGTAGTAATACATCCATTCTGTTTTTTGTGACAGATCATACTTTGTACAGAATTTAAAATTCAATTTTTAAGGGTGACTACCATTGAATACTAAAATCATACTAGATATCTAATCATGCATGCACACAAGGCATTTCAGCCTGCCAAAGTGCAGAAATATAGGACTCCCTTGTGTTGAATTAGTGGGGCAAGATGGATTCGGATACAAAATGAGAAAGTAAAAGTCAGGAAAATGGTTCTAGCACTAACAAAGGCATGTACCTTGCATGTCCACTCAATACATCTCACCAATATTATTTTATTTATTTGTTTTGAAGAGAAAGTCACATTGTAGTGCAGATAAGCCCGTTGAAGGCAGTTCTTGGTTAACCAAACAGTTTCTGTGCAATGAAAAGAAGAGTTCATGAGAGGATTGAGGATCTCACACAAATGTTACAGATCCATTTTTGGTGACAGTCAAATTGCACTTGCATACACACAGAAGGCTTGATGAGTTTTACTGACCAGCAGAGGGCGACCCCCTCTAATGTCATCTAACGAAAACAGTCCACCCTGGGTCAAGGAGAAGTGGGGTTCCCTTTCATAGGACGAATTCCCTCACCCACCCGTGGGTGGCATGCTTCATCATCGGGAACCTCCTCGCACTGCAGTGTGGGCTTCAATCCCCTCACTGTGAGGGAGGAGCTCATGGATGTTTTAGTTGTAGGTGACAAAAGGTATACTAACACCTTTAGATGAGCCAGGTGTGGAGGAAGTCTGTGAAGATAGTGGTTGTGAAGTTAAAACTAACTCCCTGGTATGTTAAAACTCAATTTGATTGGAATGTGTGATCCATGCCTGGATAATTCAACCGTGCATGGTTATGTGTGGTCATAGGGTCGACATGTTTCAACCTTGGTGCCCTCCGCAGAGCCAGGTGTGGAGGAAGTCTGTGAAGATAGTGGTTGTGAAGTTAAAACTAACTCCCTGGTATGTTAAAACTCAATTTGATTGAAATGTGTGATCCATGCCTGGATAATTCAACCGTGCATGGTTATGTGTGGTCATAGGGTCGACATGTTTCAACCTTGGTGCCCTCCGCAGAGGTGCTGTGGCTTTCTTAAGGACCAAATGAAAAGAAAAGTTTGTGTGAACTAGATACCGTATCAACTTCAGTCTGTGTGAAAAGGATACAGACAACTGATGAACTAGTGCATCAATAGTGGTGGGCTGATGTTCAATGGTGTCCCCAACTTGTGGGGGGAGCTAGTGGCATCTCAACCTCAGACAGAAGTCATGTACACTACTGCTGTGTGGCCGGGACGAGGGAGTTAGTGAGGGGGTTGTAGCCCGTACTACGACCAGGCATGCAGTGCAAGGAGGTTCCCGATAATGAAGCATTCCACCCACGGGTGGGTGAGGGAATTTGTCCTATAAAAGGGAACCCCCGACACTCCTCTCCTGCTTGTCCATGACCTAGGGTGGACTGTTTATGTGTTGTTAGTCGCATTGTACTTAACAGGGCGCTGTCCCATTTCAAAGGTGGGTCGGATTTCTAGAGGCTGCATGGTGTGATGGGAAGGACTATGTGAAGAGGGTGGTCTTTCATGTTTTCTTGAATAATATCAGATTTAGTTAATCTCTTGAATTGAAAAGCTGAGCAGCCAATACCCGGCTCTTCCTGCTTTTGTGAGACGTGTGGTTTCATCGGCTTGTGTGAGGAGGTTTGCATAGTTACAACTCCTGGATTAAATAGCAAATAGTGGCTTACCTTTAGTAAAGCTTTGCACTGGCGCAAATCGATGCAAAGTACATAAAAGTGTCAGAAAGGTGTTTACTATCCAGCTCATAAGCTGTTTATCATTGGAAAGGTGCTTTTTTCTCAGTGCGCAAATTCAGTTGTTGTGCGGCTTTGCATCATTTTGCATCAAAGGGAGAGAAAGAGCAGATCACCACAAATACCCATAGGCTTTGATACAAAGCACAATCTTCTATAATAGCCAGGCTAGGCTTTGCATTTAATACGAATGCCTCGCTGAAGTTGGTGTCAACGAAGTCACAAATGTTTATTCCTCATAAAAACCTCATTGCATTTGTGCACAAAGTTTGTTAGTGCACCTGCATAAGAGATATCAATAGCAGCTGGCCAGTCTTAGTATATATGGCTCTAAGCATGCCTTCTTGAAAGGCCATGGGAATCTCTAGAGGTGCTGTAAGTAAAACGACTGCTACAATGTCTCCCCTAACATCTCTGCAGATTTATTGAGCAGGTGCCATGTTTACTGTGTCATCTTGTCAATCGTTTTGTTTCTAGAAGGCACATTTCCAAAGTGAGAGTTTGTATTTTCAAAAAAACAACAACAAAATAAGCTTTCCCTAAAGTTAAAGGAGTGTTCTGCCCCTGCCCGAGTCTGCCATGCCTCACATGGTGGACACAGGCTGGGAAAATCAATGATGGCTCCTCGCCCTCAACACGGTGGGTCAACCGCCGCTATGAACCTAAGATCACGTGGCACATGAACAGCTGGGAAAATGGGTGCCATCAGTAGATCCAGTTGAGGCTCCGCCAGAGAACCCTGCAGTCCCCTGGCCTCTAAATGGAGTGGGTTTACAATTAGGGCAGGAGTACAACTGATTTATGGCTTTCCTTCTTGCCTATCTATCCCTAAACAAGTCCATTAGTTTGTAGAAAAGGGGTAGAGCATTGTTCACTACTGCACCTTCTTGTAATGGTCAGCGAAATCTGCAAATTACATTTTTCTCTTTTTTGAGAACGATATAAGTAAATTTACAAGGAGAGGCTGCTTAGGAGCTTGTAACCATCAAGTAAACTCTGACTTGTTATTACCTTGCGAGGCCACTGAGACATTTACTAATTTAAATATCTTTATCCCACCTAATACCAACAAGCATGAATAAAGCATAAACACTTTTCAAATGATGTCACACAATTATATTTGGAAACCCAGTGGTTTACTAGCAGGGTCAAAGTTTCATAGCTTTATTCCTAAAGCAATATCTACATTTCTTAAATAGACGGTTGTGTCTGCGACAAAATATGGTCATTGCTAAATAAAAAAGAAAATAACCTACACATTTATTTGAAATTTCACTTTCTTATCTATTAGAGTAGAACTTCTTTCAATCAGTAATTTTTCAGCTTGGCACATAAAACATTCAGAAAAATATATGCACATAATGTTATGTTAGCATGCACTTAGCATGCACATACAAATAAACAATAGCAATAGTTAGAATTAGGGCTTTCGGTTTTTGTTTTTCGTCGCATTGCATAAGAAACTCACCTAAATGCGTTCTCTGCAAATAACTTCGAGCTTTCAAACTGTTATTTCACCAGATGACAGCATATATATTATGAAATTCTCTATTTCAATACATTCCCTAGCTTTATAAAAGATGTGACTTATGATGTCTCTGTTTTTTGAATTATGGCCGTAATAAATAGGGGCAAACAAAATGAGAAAGCCCAATTCTCACATTCCCGGAGCGATAAAACAGGATGGAAGTATATTCAGATAAATATTTGTTATTCTTTTTAAGTATTTAACATGAATAAAATTTAAACATGCTCCATAAAACCATAAAAGCTTTTTAATTAGCATATCCTTTCAATGCATCTTAAGAACTTCTATATATATATTTATATCACCAGGAAAAATAGGGGAGGGGAAGGGAAGGTGGAGAAATTAATATGTTTCTATGGGTCAGATGTACAAAGGCCTTTTGTATTTCTTAACTGGCTAAATTGCAAAAATGCAAAATAGCCTTTTTCTATGTACTAAGGGCCACATGTATCAACCTATTTTGCATTCACAAACAGTGGGAAATCACTAAATTTGGTTGTTTGCGAATGCAAAATAGCCTTTCAAGATGTATGAAAGGCTTTGGCAGTATATTTTAGGTAATCACAATTTTTTGCAACTACATAAAATTGGGACTACAAATAGGGAATTGCAATTTGCTATTCTCTAAGACCATGTACTAAGCATTTTCTAAATGCAAACTGTGCAATTAAGAACAGCTATTACTATTGACTCCAAGTCAAGGGTAACCATGTGCAATTTCTGAAAATGCAGAGAAAATGCATTTTTCAAAGTGCGATGTAGCGCACTCATGCAATCACACTATTTAGGAAATGCAAAATTGCATTTTGTACATCTGTCCCTATATGAAGATTCATTAACAAAGTCATGGACGGGGTTTAGCTCACCTATTTGCAAGAAAATGTTTTTTATAGAATTGGTGTTAGCTGCCTAAATACATGTGCCTTTATGGTCTCTTGGTGCACCCACACAAACTATATGATTTATTTCAGTACATTGAGGGTGATATATTGGGGCAAACCCTGTAGATTGCATATTTTTGTAATGAAGTGCGCACCAGGGGCCAGATGTAGGAGCCCTAATACCGGTCGGTAACGGCCGATTTCGGCCGTTACCGACCGGTATTTGGCTTTTGAGATGTGGGGGGCCTATTCGGTAATTTTACCGATTCGGTAAATATACGGATTCGGTAAATCCATATGTAGCTGGCACTCCTAAGAGTGCCACAGGCCCTTAAGAGTCAGTATTTTACCACACAATCCCATTGTGTGGTAAAATACCGAATTCAGGTGTGCATGCACATCTGTGCATGCACACCTGTGCCATGTGACACACAGACATGCCCTTAGGGCATGTATGTGTGCCACATGTCACACAAGCCTGTACTTGGGGTGCTAGAGGGTGTCAAAGTGACACCCCCTGCACCCTTGCATGATTCGGTATTTACCGATTCGGTAAATACCGAATCGGTATTTCCCATTGATTCCTATGGGCTTCAAGGCCCATAGGAATCAATGGGCAATACCAATTCGGTATTTACCGAATCGGTAAATACCGAATCTTACAGATTCGTTAATTGTGTTACAAAAATTACCTACATCTGCCTCCTTCTAATTTACTGATTCATAAATACCGAATCGGTAAAATTCGGTATTTATGAATTGGTAAATTAGATTTACCTACATCCAGCCCCTAATCATTGCCTATTGAAGCTATTAACTCTAGATTACCCATGATCGAAAAGGCCTTTGCAGGCCTGAGTGAAGTTTCCCCTCTGGGTCCTTAATCTGGAAGTGATGTAATGAATACATTTTTACCTATCTTTGGAACCATTACACAGTGTGGAGGTCACAAAGGAGCTGGCTGGGGGACAGCTTGGGGAAGGGTCCCAGCCCCCAAATCCTCTAAGTAGTGTGAAGCCACTCGCACCCTCCCTATCTGGGAAATGTTTTTCCTATTATTTCTTCTAATGATCCGGTCCAAAATCCCACTATTAATCCTTCTCAGACACAAGAAAGGCCTACCTCTGTGAGGTTCCTTATATTTGCCCCAGGTCTAAACCATCTTTAAATAGAGAAAATCTGTTCCCAGACTGTACCACCACAGTAGGTTGGTGTTCCTTAAAGTACACAGCAGTTGAAAGGAAAGATTATGCACTGGTGCAAATGGTGGGTTGGCGGGGTCTACTTTTTATTTAACCACAGAAATATGGTGAGAAATGTTGATTGGCGTGCTTGAAGGATCTGTTAGGGGGGACTGCGTAGTGATTAGTTTTGACAAGCCAGGGGTAGGAGGTAGGCTGCTTTCGTAGCTCTGTGTACCCACAATTCTCACTCACCCATAAAGGTGTGGCCACTTGGCTATTTCTACCCTAGCAGATTGCCACAAATATTTAGGACTCCACCGGTGCCCACCTTGCAACCATCTTCTGAAGTTGCAGCAAATTTAATATTCATATAGCAAATAGTTTTGAGCCACTTAATTCTGGATACAAATGTCTCTCATACTTGGAATGCCTATGCACTTGGGGCATATTTATGAGCCCCTCTGCATCACTCTTGCACTACACAACGCAGAGCAAGAGTGGCGCAAATCTAAAATGAGATTTATTAGGCCACGTAAGGCCACCTTGCATGGTCCTGCATGACTTCATGAATCTCTAGTAATGTCACGCAGCTCAAATAGCTGCATTGATTTCTATGCACCGGGTAGGCATTTCCATGGGTGTTGCATGATTGTACCCACATAACATCCATGGATTTTGATGGATTCCCAGATTTACAAGAACAAGCAAACCTGGAAATGAGTAAAATGATACACCTCCCAAGGAGAGGCGTAACGAGGAGAAATTCTCCTAATTTTTTTACTCTTTCTGTGTGTGCTGCCATCTGCAGCACACACAGAAAGAGGGAACATCCTCTCAGGACTGATTTTTGCAGGAAGGTGCCCCTACCTGCATGCAATGCGTGCTCCCTTGCACCAATGTGCATGGGTGCCTGCGTTGGCGCTAGGCTGCAAAAATGGCACCAGTGTAAGGGAAAAAACAGGAATGCACCGTATTGGAAAAATACAGTGCATTCCTGCCCTTTTCCTGTGATGCAGGGCAGAGCAGCAAATTACATAAATATGGCTGTTGGTGAAAGTGGTGTTATAAAAGAATCCGGGGCACCTTCTATCGCGCTGGAATTTTTAAATTGGAACATCTCTGGATTGGGCAGCAAGGAAAATAACAGTTTATGGTTTAATTTGTGAAGTAGTGTGGCTCACTGGTTAGAGGCGGCAGACCCGAGAGCAGAGGACGGCCCGGGACCAGGGTTCGATTCCCGGCGCGGCAGGTTTCTGGACCAGGGTCAGCGGACTCGATAATTCTCTCGCCTCGGTGCCCACTCTGATCAGCGATCACACTCGGCAACTCTGGGCATTAGCTTGCCTCATCTTCACTAACGGCCCCACCAGACCGCCGGGGATGCCTGGTCTCACCCTGGAGATACCTATTAAGGGACCATCTCTCCGGGAAGCCAGGAAGGGTTTCGCAGCGGTCGAAGCGCCTTGGGACCCTCCGGGTAAGTAGTGCGCTATATAAATGCCTATACATTTACATTTCATTCAACGTTTTAACAATGTTTGTTTTCAGGAAACAAAGGCAGTTCGTTATTCTTTCATTGTGGAAGGTTATGGATCTTCTTTTGCCCTGGCTATTCCTGTTACAACAGGTACAGCTAAAGGGGGTTTAAATACACTGGTCTTGCTTAAACTGAATTGTAAATGAACCTTGCTCGATAATGGTTTGCACTATTTATTGATTATGTTATGATGTTTTTTCAAGTCGCTAAGACTTTTGTTGGCCAATTTTTCTAACCCTATATCTAACCAGGGGCTCTCTGAGCATTTGGTAGCATCAATTGCCTTCATCGAGCCATTTAGAGATGAATCTACCCATTACCCATTTGGTTTTCCTAGGTGAGTTTAATATACATCCATGAAAGGAGTGGAGATGTATACATAGTTCATTGTGTGACAGAGAAGTTGATGGTTTTCTTCACATGGAACACACTGCCCAAGGGGAATGTAAATTGGGATTTTCTTTAGAGGAGGTTAGTTTGATTACCTCGAAGTCCTACTTTTTATTAGGAGAGGGCCTTCAACTGTCTTTGATGATGTAATTATTTCAGCCAGACTTGTCCCTTTATTTAAGCACTTTAAGCTTATTTGGAGTAGTTTCAGCAATCATAATTCCTTAAGTCTCTCACCATTCAGGGAAAGACAATTGATATTAAGGCTTCTGTCAAACTTGTTACCAGAAACATAGCACTTTCTGATCAAGGTCATAGGTTAAAAGGGTCTAAAGTAATTCCGGAGACCTGCATGACAATCTGATTACTTCAGCTAATGCTGCAATATTAGCAGCTTTCAAGACGACCTGTAACAAGGTTAACATTGATTTACCTTGTCATCGTTCCAACTCTTCTTTCCCTAAGTGCAGATGCTTTGTTAATAAGTGCCCGGGGGCACACAGGGAACTACTTAAAGTTCTAAGGGTAACACCTAGGGTAAGAGATACTGTAGTGGTCTTTCTACAGCAGTATAAAGCAGCTGTAAAGTAGAGGAAAAGTGCTACGGAGAGAAAGTGTGGGACCATTTTACTCAGGCTTGCACGATCCCTCACAGTTCTGTATTTTGGGAGATAGTGAATTGCCCAAATGTTTGCTCTGCCTGAGTATAACACTGTGGGCCACATTATCAAGAAAGGGAGCTACATTATCACCGCTTTTATCGGAAGGAAACTGCTGCTAAAGTGGCGATAATGGGCTTGATAAAATGCCCTTGTGAATTCCCATAGAAGCCCAGGTTAACACCAGAACCTTGGCTTCTATGGGAATTCACAAGGGCATATTATCAAGCCCATTATCGGCGCTTTAGTGGTAGTTTCCTGACAATAAAAGCAGCGATAATGTAGCACCCTTTCTTGATAATATGGCCCTGTGTGTTCTCATATTTTCCTGGAAAGTTGGATAAAACATTTTGAAGGGGAATATAGCAGTAGACTTACCACCACCGCCACCTGATTGAAGGGCATATTATCAAGAAACAGCATTAAAATTATTCGCCGCTTTAGCGGCAGGAAACTGCAGCAAAAGCGGCGATAATGGGCTTGATAATATGCCCTTGTGAATTCCCATAGAAGCCCATGTTCTGGTGTGAACATAGGCTTCTATTCGAGTTCTCAAGGGCATATAATCAAGCCCCTTATCGCCGCTTTAGCAGCAGTTTCCTGACACTAAAGCAGCAATAATTTTAACACTGTTCTTGATAATATGCCCCTTGGTTCTTATGCAGGGCACTTTCAAGATCATTTGTCAGCTGGGGGAGGTCCCTGAAGTTCTTACATGGTTAAATAACATTACAGCACTTAGCTTTGATGAGGTTCCCTCCTACTTGTATAACATGAATTTTAATCTATGGGACCCTTTATATACCAACATTTTAAATGTTTCTGTTAGAGAAGAAATACGTCTTTCCTGGCCTTGCTCAATCATCATTCTTGTTCTTAAAAAAAGAGGCAAGATTGATTCTTGCTGCTATTGGTCTATCTAGATTATTAATTCAGTAGTAAAGGTGGTCAGTAGAGTGGTTTTAAATTGGCTTACTCAGAAGATAATCATGTAAATGCTGGTTTGATTTATGGATTTTGGTCCAGTAAGACTATGCTTGACCAGTGTTTAAAATAATACCTGCTTAAAATGAATATTTTGTGGCCAGGCGGGGTAGTTTACACTAGATCTTTATGGACCTTACATCTGTTTCGATAGAGTCAATAGAGCTAAACTCTGATTAATAGTGATTTATATGGGGAAACTGTTTATTTTTTAAGAGAATTGCATGAGGCTATGGATGACTCACTAAGATATAGTCCAGACAGCCATCACACTGGGACTTTGGGACCAAGAGGGTAGTCAGAGAGGGGCGCATATTGGCCCCTACCTATTTACTCTGTATATTAACCAACTGGAAACTACCCCTTCTCAGAGATGCCAGGAATTGGCCTTGTGTAGATGCTAGACTCATTCCAACACTTCTTTATGCCGATAGGCTGTATTGATAACAAAAACATCTCTTGGTCTCAACCACCTACTTGAATTTATTGTTACATTTTCATGAACTTCCTGGACCTCTTTACTATCTTTGGGAAGTCTCACTTAATGGTAGCTGGCCCTAAATCAATAAAACCAAGTAGACATTTTATTTAAGGACATGAAATTAGTAGGGTTCGGTGTTCCCTTAATGGATGTGCTATTTGACGATACATTGCCATGGTCCATGCTTGACATACAAAAGCCAACTATTAGTAAGATTTGTTTCTGCTATTTTTGACTTTGCCTCCATACTGTAGAACATGCCATTGAAAGCTATGTTGAAGATCTATCAAGCTAAATGTGTTTTAGCATTTCCATACAGTAGTAATATTTGGCGCTATGAGGATACCTCTGCATTACAATCTGCAGAGAAAAAATTTGCAAATGTTTACTGTCTCTTATGAGAGCATCCTTGGATATATAGCATATAAAGAAGTAGGTTTAAGATATATTTCTGGTGTCCGTGCCCTTTGTCCCCCTACTCAGATAGCTCTCGGTTAGGGTTAATAGTGAAACAGAGCTTAATACACCCTTTTTGAGGGATTGTATGTACATTCATGGGGTGCAGAGTGTTCCTTGGTTGAATTATGTTAGTTGTTTATAAAGTGCTTTGGCATCTGGAACTTTTTGATAACCAGGACTGTAGTTGGAAATCAGGCCTGAGATATGCTAAAATTAACTTCCTCTCACATCAAAGGGACAAAAAAGAAATTCATGAATTAAATAAACCCTCTGTGAAAACTCACACTCAATTGACATTTACCTTTCATGGAACAATATTTGACTGCAGTGCCAAACACAAATCACAGTTAACTTTTGGCAAAGTTCAGATTACATTTGGTACACTGCTTGCTTGCAGGGGCAAGGAGTTGGCACCAGGTAATAAAAGTAGGCTTGGTGGAATTGGATTACGCTGGAGTAATTGAAGTAAATTTAGTAATTTCACGTTACTCTTTGACAGAGAAAACCCTACTGCAAGCTCACATTTCGTGTACTGCTTCATTTATGGCTATTTCTTAGGTTAAGCATGCATCCTCTTTGCACCTTCCGAGTGGGTGCATTTTGCAAAAGGATAATAGCACTAAATGCCAAGAATAAGTTTGGGGAAAATCCAACCACAAGAGCATATTTAGCGAGTGCGAATGGCTGCTCAAACTCGATACTCATGTTCTATGCAAATTAGCACCATTTGCATAAAATGCATCCTACCTTCCATTTTACATGGCTAAGAAATAGTGCTAAATGCAGAATGTATCTTCTTGTGTAATCCCACATAATCTTGCATAATTGTTTTGTTACTTCCACGTGATTGTGCTACACAGAATTGAAAGAGTTAGGCACACCCCTTGTCAAATACCTGGCCCCTTTAGTTGTGACTCATTTTCTGCCCAGGAAACATTGCACCTTATTTTCTTCTGAGGGTTTTATGCCATCAGCATCCAACACTCTGAGTTCATAGAAGTGAACCACGTCTTGGACACCCCCCACTCCAGTTTCTGAAGCAACCACAGCACAGCACCTCCACCAATGACATCCGCTCCATCCTTGATGGGGTTGAGTCCGCAGCCCTCATCCTACTTGACCTCTCAGCGTCTTCCACCGCACCCTAATTATGACACTCCAGAACACCTGCATCCATGACAAGGCACTGGACTGGATCCACTCCTTCCTCATCGACCAAACTCATTGAGCCACACTAGCCCGTTCCTCTCAGAACCTACAGCTGTGCAGTACCCCAGGTCTCCTCCCTTAGCACCACCCTCTTCAACCTCTACATGGCCCCCCTCAGAGCCATCATTTGAAGCCAAGGACTACCATTCATTTAATGACATTCATCAAACTCAAGGCAATATGGAAAGTATAAAGACTAAGGGGCTTATTTATGAGTCCTTGTGTCACTTTTGCGCCGCCGGTGAGTCACTTTTAGTGACGCACCAGTGGCATAAAAAATGTGCCTTGTTGCACCATATTTACAAAGTGATGCATCTAGGTAGATGAGTCACCTTGTAAACACCTGCACCACGTTATACTTGCGCCAGGTATAATGTATGCAGGGGGCGTTCCAACGCAAGTAAGGGTCATAGAAGTGACGCAGTGAAATCTATATGATTTCACTGCGCCACTTCTAGGACGCAAATGCATCAATATCTTACGTCTACCTCATGGCAGGCTTAAGACTGATGCAGGCACATTTCACATGGGACTTGCCCATGTGCAATGACCTATTGCCAGAGTTGCGTCACTTTTGTGACACACTCCAGCAATGCGTCATTTTTGAGCCTACAGATATGGCAGAAATACTGACGTATCTGTAACTCCTTACGACATGATGCGTCATACTGTAAATATGATGCATTCTTTATGTCTCAACGAGGGTGCAATGAAAAGTGACGCATCGCTGTTTTCACGCAGCGATGCGTCACTTTTCATAAATGACGCCCTAAATATTTTTAATTCTGTACTACCTCAACATTACAGCAATGCAATCCAGACCTCTCTCTTTTGGTCATAAATATCACTCCTTGGCCATATGTAAACATGTCACAACCATATATGTTTTAAATCTACACATTCCAAAGTTTCCATTGCTGATTGCCAAACCTTAGTAGAATAATATTGAATATGACATTTGTCAAATTGATTGCAAAATTTCCAAACTATGGTCTTTCCCACAAGCTCTTTCACTTAAAAGCACATCTCTGCCAAAAGGTGATTCATATCCGATTCCCCTGGTCCCCTGCACAGTGGTTTACTAGATATGTATGGTGTTTTATAGGTTTAGGGTGCCCATAGGCAAGAATCTGGGTACAGTGCATGTTGGGACCTTGGCAAGGAAATGAAACTAAAATGCAGTATTAAGGTACTTTTCTTTCAGTTACATGTAACAGCCCCAGGCCCACAGAGACATGCCACACCAATATATTTCCAAACATATACACCTCCTATGGTTTCAATAACTGGGTACCATTTTGCTCTTGCACTGATTGTTTGATCAGGAGAATGCACTGAACAGAACATTGGGGCCTAAAGAAACATGATCACATTACCCCTCTTCTGATGCAATGCCACTGGTTCCCATTTCCATCCTGCAGCATCTTCAAAATATAGTGGCACCATTTACAAAGCCGACCCTCATTCTCATTGGTTGGCCAGAAAAATGCGCTGAACATGACATTTGCCAGATTTTTACTATTATTTCCAAAAGAAGGCAAATCTTTACAATGTCTTTCATGCAGGAACATATACCTGCCAAGGGTTTCTTGGTCTCCTGAGCAAGTGGATAACAGTCATGTACAGGCTTTCTATTGTTTTGGGGTGTTTAAACTTTACAGGCGATAAAGTGGGTGCAGTTCATTTAGAATATTTCAAAAGCAACTGAAAGCAAAATGCTTGTTAAGCAGACCCCCCAGGATATAGCGGCCTGGATTAGCAAATGTAGCAGCACAAATATGGAAATTTAGCGGTACAAATAGGGAAATTTACCTGCATTTTTGCGGCACTTTATTTTACCCCTATTCATTAATTTTCAGCATTAAAACAATGGAAACTGTTTTAGCGGAGTATTCCACTTTGAAATAGGCCCTGTGGAGTCATTTCCTTTGATGTCCCTTCCAGTACCCCTAGCATTTTAGTGAATTGGCGCCCATGCTCCAGTTGGCCATGTAACACCCTCACCTTCCATGTCCAATGTGCCTGTATTGCATGCAATCACTAACTCATAGAAGCAAAGTCATCAACTTCAGAAGAAAATGTACTGTCAGGGGCAACAAGTGATTGGGGAGAGGTGTCTGAAGCTACCTCTGGCGACCGTAAAATTAGTATTACCCGATAAACGACTATACAATGGTAAAAAAAGGAGAAACCATGTAACTCAAAGAGTCCTCTGATATAAGATCACAACATCGCCCAGTGTACAAAGCTATCCAGTTATACTGTGAGACTTCAGTTGGTACAGTGAAAAGAATACCGTTACTACTAAGAGTGAATCCTCCATGGCTAGGGGAGATCACATCAGCAATAGCCATGTCTCTCCCCCACCAGTCAATGTAGTCTTCTTTAACTAAGCACTTTCCAAAAGGCTTTTAATCAAACGTAAAGTGTCCTGTTATTGCAGTTCAATGTTCATCTTATTGCACCAAGACATTTTCTTTAGTCGCAATTCTTCAAAGCTGTCTGAAAGCCTACAGTGGGTGATCTGGTACTATGTAAATTAAGGTATTGATAGTATGAAGGAATTGATCAAGAAGGAAAGATACAGGAGAACTAGCATTTGAGAAAGAGTGTGTAACTACGTTTGCTAGCAGAGGATTATTGTTTTCTTTATAGTAGTACTCACACAACTTGAGCTAGTTCTACGTGAAGAATAACCAGCAGCCTTTCTGGGAGAAAAAGCTACCGACGTGCGTGAAAAAAAGGACATCTCCTTTATACACCGCTCTGTCGCCATTACCAACCTCCACTAGAAAAAAACTACAACATCCCATGCATACTTGCCACGCAGCCATTGAAAAGGAGGGTTAAATACACCACTGACTGTTTAATACTGTTACAAGTAGAAATTAGAAGACGCCACTGACTCTCCAACGCACTCACACATCTAAGGTCCTAAATTGTCATCTAAATTGGGGCAAACACACAGGAAGGAATGCTGTGGTCTGTGCAGTGTCAGACAATTTAGAGTGCAGTCTCACAGCAGTCAATGTGTGGAGGTGCAGTTCCTTGTACTATGGCATACCCTGCCCCCCTATACCATGAGACTCATTATCCAGAGACTGTTACTGGGCCCCTAATTTCTTTCTTTTTGAAATGTTATGTTAAGCGCAAAGTAGACGAGCTGCAGAGCGCACTGCACAAGTAAAATGCAATATTTAAAAAGGCAGTGAAAAAATAATTATGCCTGCAAATGAGGCCACACTCCCCACCTCCTTAATTTTCGTGGGTACTTTTGTAAAAATGACGCGATTTTTACATAAGTGCCAATTTCGCGGGCACTTTTGTAAAAATCGCTGCATTTTTACAAAAGTGCCGATTTCGCGACAAACCGCGAATTCGCAAAATTGCGAAATCCTGGAGGGCCTGGTTAAGGATACCAGTACTGTTCTTGCTGATATCACACCTGCACTGTTTGAAAAGCAAGCAAAGCACTATATTTTCAACATATTTAAATCCCGAGATTTGAATTGCTAGGTGCCACTTCTCCCTCACCTTGATAAGCTGGTTGGAAAGCCACAATGAAGATGACCTTTATCAGGTTTTCAACTGTGGTACATCACTGTCTTTCTCTGCCAATGCTTGACCAACTCATATCTGTGCTCCAGAAGGTATCTGAAGGGAGGTAGTATTAGACATTGGCAGGGTTACCATGGGGATAAACTGGGATCTACACCCTCAATACTATGGAATGTTTTTCATGGAGAAACTTCGATGAGGGACAACAGTAGTATTTGGGTCCGGGATTGGCCTGCACTATGTAAACCCTGGCAACCCTATACATTTTTTAACATTAAAGACAAATATTTGCTCCTTTCTGGAGTACAAATTTATGTGGCTGTGTCTCATCAAAAAGCCAGGCATTTTAGTTTTTTTCTTAGCCTAAGAAACACATCCAAACTGTGTCTAGTCCTTTCTGGATCACAGACATATAGCCACTGTCTCTTGCAATATTTATCAGTCAAGGAGAATTGTGTGTCTGTCCCCCAAAAAGAGCGATTAGCCATTTTTCTCTGCTGATTGTCTGTGAAGCAGCAAGGAGCCAGATGATGTCTGTTAGGCCACGCCATTTCTGTAGGGTCACCCTGGATGTGTGCCTTTTTTGCTAACCTTGTTTTTGTTGGCCTTTAGAACTCTGCACACTTTAGTTCTGCTAAAGTTAAATGTGTGTGCTCTTTATTAAACAAGGTAAAATTGGTATACACCTGACTGGATTATTTAATTTACTTTTAAGTCGCTAGTAAATTGTAGTACATGCACCCAGGGCTAGTAAATTAAATGCTACTAGTCGGCTACAGCACAGATTGTGCCATCCACTAAAGTGGCACTGTAAAACATGTCTCAGGACTGCCACTGCAGCCTATAGGGCAGTTTTTAACTACCATTTCAATCTTTCAAAACAAACCCTTTACTTGGTCTTAACCTTCATTTTCACTACTTATAACTCACTCCTAAGGTATGCTCATAGGCAGGGTGCATGATATTTAAAAAGAAGGACATGTGTGTTTCAGTTTTATATATTCTGACAGTGAAAAGTCATTTTTCACTGTGTCTCCCATAGACGAACACTGGATCATCTTATTACACTGCACGTTGAGAACAGATAGAGAAATATATTGCTCACTCATTTGAATTGTAATTTAAAATACTCTTTAATGGTAAAGTCAGATTTAATTCACAATTCTGAAAATGCCACTTTTTAAAACATTGGCATTTTTCTGCCTAAGTCAATTGGTCCTTTCTGCCAGTGTCCAGGATAACATGAGTGAGGTGTCTCGCTTGAGGTGTGATGTGTATTCTTTCCGGACAGGTAACAAAAGGCCTTGTATGTGAAGCAGGGTGTTCCTCCCCTGAGCAGGAGGGTTATACTCAATCCTTCCTGAGCTTCAAAGGGTAGATTCAGGGCTTTGACCACTCCCATCTTGACTTTTAAGGCTGCCTGCTCTGACATTGGAAAATGCAGCTGACACTTGGGCCTACCTGCCCTCTGTTACCCTAGACAATTTGGAGCTAAACACAGGGGCAGTGGAAGAACTGCCCAGAATCAGCTTTGGGTTAGACAAAGAGAGGGGCCATCATGCCTAAGCTGGCACTGAGTGAAAGAATGGCACCCTCATAACCTCAAATAAGAAAACGTATACACCTGTGGAAGATTCAGAAAAAGGACTGCTCTGCTGTCTTAAGAAGGAAAACTGGAACTGCTTGTTTTTAACCAAGAATCTGCATAAGTGACTCCAAGGGTCATTTGGCTAACCTGTTTGAGCTAGTGACAAAACAAGTTTACATGGGCCTCCCCTGCAATAGCCCAGCTGACCCCCACCAACTCAACCTACCTGAGCCCTGCAGCTGGCCTCAGTTGAAGTGGTTCCTATCCCCAAGAGTGCCCCAGCAAGTCCTGAACCACTGGATGCATTCAGAGTATACTCCTCTTACTTGAAACCTGCAAAGACTGAAATGCAGGTGAAAATCTAGATGTTTTGGGCACTTTGCGGCCACGAGCGGACACTGTGTATCAGCAAAGACTGCCTGTGTGTCCTGGCATTATAAAGCTCTGATAATAACATGCTCTTCATGTCTACAGCGACCACCTGCCTCTCCCAACAAAGTTAAGCTCCAGTAGCGACCTGCTCTTCACACCCACTACGATCGCCTCATTCTTCCCACTAAAGTGAAGTTCTGACTGAGGCTTCCCACGTGGACTTGGACTAAGTAAGAAGATAAACTCTTCACCGGGACAACCCTGGTCCCTGTATCTGATCCGCACTTCATCACAGTCAGCCTGAACTTGTGACTTTGACCAGGTCAAGTGCGACCTTGATAACTGAGTGGCTCTTTTGTGCTTTCTGGTAATATTACATTTTTTAATTCATAACTCCAGTTATACAGATTCAATTTTTGTAAGTTAGGTGTCATTTTATTTGTTTCAAAATTGGTATGGCATATTTTTCTTGTGTAGTCTTTTTACTTTATTGCTGCTTGAGTGCTGCATAAATACTTTCCACATTGCCCCTAAGCTTATCCTAACTGCATTTGTGGCAAGCTACCACAGGGATATACACAGGTTTATTGAGCAACTTTTGTGGTTCTCCCTGACAAGTTATATGTTTATTATTTCACTGGGGCTCTCAGTCCTCCCCAAAAATAACTCAACTGCTTATATTGACCATAAAAGTCTTGGCCCCAGAAAAAATTCAAAGAACATCTTGGCGGAGCACAGAATTGTGAGTCTCTGCCCCAAAAAAGGGGCCAGGCGTTATATGTATTTTTCTTACCTCAAATAAAAATCCAAAAGTGTCTGGCTCATTACAGGAGCATGGCATTGTTTGTGCCCCAGAAAGAGACAAAAACTGTTTGGATATTTTGTTAGGTTAAGAAAAAAAATCTAAACTGTGTCTGGTTCCTTCATGGTGCACAGAAACATTTCTCTCACTGTGCTTCTCATGGACAGGGAAACATTGTAAAATGAAGGAGCTGAATTAAATAAACAAGGAAGTTTTGTTTGCAACAGGAGGGACTAGGGGAAATCATCTTCCCTCTCCTTTCCGTCCACAACTCCTGGTTTGTTTACTTTTGTTGTTGCAGTGGGAGGAGCGATCGCAGTGAGGGTGAAAGATCTGGACTACTCCAAACTCCATCTAATTGTAACCTCCAGAGAAACTAGATAAGGCCAGTAGGCATGTGTTGGACTTGGCCCCTTTTGCAGGGTCATCCCTGAACTTATTGCCTTCCTCCTGGTATTTTTTCTGACCTGGTGTTGGTGGTTTAGTACTCTGGGCACTTTATCAATGCCATCCAGTGTAAAGTGCATGTTCTCTCTATGGTAAAACATGGTATGATTGGTCTACACATGTTTAATTTACCTATCAGTCCCTAGTAAAGTGGTATTTCATATACCCAGTCCAGTAAATTAAATGCTACTGGTGGGCATAAATATTGGGGCTGTGACCCCATGTAAAGTGTGCTGTTGGTGCTGACTTGGAACTAGTGTCCATCAGGGTGAACCGCCATCTGGGGCGCCCTACTTGTGGGTATGGAGCTGCTGCCATGGTGAGCCCCTATGTGCTGGCCTGACTGGGCTACCTGAACTGAGAAGGGACTCTATTCCCAAAACTGTGGGGCAGCGCTCTGGATGCTGGTGGGGTGTTCCATTGTGAAGAGCTTTGAGGCTACCATGTGGGTCCAAGCAGCCGGCACGGGAGGAGACCAGCAAGGCAACCCGGTCAGGTGGTCTTTGTTCTGCCGCTGTGCTGCAGGGTCACGGGCAGCAGCTGCTGTGGAATTATGGCCAGCGGAGACCAAAGAGAGGCTTCCATGCCCACCACACTGTTGTGAAGCTCCGGCAGTGGCCTGGCATATGTGCAGGAGGATCCCAAGTTAATGTTAATGTTAATGTTAGGCTGCATTTATAAAGCGCACTGACACCAGAGGTTTCCTGGCGCTGAGATTGAAAATAAGGCAGGAGAAAAGTGCTAGTGAGAGTTTGAAAAGAGCCAGGTCTTTAAGCCTTTTCTGAAGCTCAGCAAGGTGTCAGAGGTTTTAATGTGTAGGGGGATGGAATTCCACAGCTTGGGTGCCAGGGAGCTGAATCTCCGGCCACCCAATTTTTTTAGCTTGAACACTGGGGAGGTGAGAAGATGAAGGTGAGCAGAGCGGTGATTGCGGGTCGGGCGATGGGGATTGATGAGGGATTTCAGGAAGGTCGGGCATTTGGTATGCTGTGCTTTGTAGGTTATGCATCCGATCTTGAAGGCGGCCCTTTGCTCAATGGGAAGCCAGTGCAGCTTGGCCAGAAGAGGTCTAGCAGATTGCCATTTAGGGACTTTACATATAAGCCTTGCAGCCTGGTTCTGCACCATCTGGAGGCGGTGGAGCAGGGACCTGGAGAGGCCCCAGTAAAGGGCGTTGGAGAAGTCGAGGCGGGAGAGAACGAGGGAGATGACAATTTGCACCAAGGCCTCGTGAGAGAGCAGATGAGTAATTTTCCGGATTTTGCGGAGCTGGAACATACTAGCAGAGATAATGGCTCCAACATGAGTTTTCAGGGAGAGATCTTTATCAATGGTGACACCCAGACTTTTTACTGAACTCGATGGAGTAGGAGCGGTGCCCAGTTCAGCTGGCCAGAATTGGGGTCCCCAGTGGGCAGAGCTAGAACAAGGCAGGAGGAGTTCTGTTTTTTCCGGATTTAGTTTTAGTTGATTAGACATCATCCATTGTTGGATGTGCAGCATTACAGCCTGGAAATTGGATGTCGCATCCGGGGTGTCTAAGGGAAAGATGATCTGCATATCATCTGCATAGTTGAGGACAGTGCAGTTCCAGTTGCTAAGTGACTGAATTAGCGGGCGAAGATACAGATTGAAAAGTAGAGGTGAAAGGGAGGATCCCTGAGGGACTCCACAGGTGGTGGGTACCTGGGTTGCAGTGAAGGGGCCTAGGTGGACTGTTTGCACTCTGCCAGAAAGGAAGGACTTAATCCAATCCTGTGCAGGGCCCTGAATGCCAGCTTGTCCGACACGGTGGAGTAAGATGTCATGATCCACCGTGTCGAACGCGGCCGAGAGGTCCAGAAGGATTAGTGCCTGGGGGGACCCTCTATCGGCATTCTCCCGAAGAGTATCAAAGACTTTTACAATGACTGCCTCGGTAGAATGGGCTGGCCTGAAACCTGCCTGGTTAGGTTCCAGGAAGCCAGAGCTCTCAATGAACGCTGACAGACAGGTTGTGAGACGGGGTGAAGTAGCCTCCCAGCACGCTGGGTGCGCTGAGCACCAGAGGCATTCGTCAGCAGTCAGGACAGGGTGTGTGTTGCACCCCACCCTGGATTTTGTGCACTGAGCACCAGGACATTCTTGGTTACCAGGAAAAGGGGGGACTTCGACGGAGGCCCTCTAGGTCCCAAAGGAGAAATGTTCTCCCCAAAATGACTGCATTCCGGGGATAGGCGGGGTGTAGCTCGGGAGCCCTGGTTATGGGCTTAGTGTTCGTTCCATATGCCCAGGAGTACCGGGAGTTGCATTTTGATGCCACATGGTCAGAGACATTACTACGGAGGTGTACACCATGGCAGGTGCCTTCTGTGGTACTTGGTAGAATGGTAATTGGTAGTACAATATAGAATGGTCCCAGTAAACTAAGACTGACTAGGCATTGTAGAAAGCATTACAAACGCATCAGAATAGCAATACTCCACAACAAAACTGCAGTTTTTTATTGAATTTGAAATTTGACATGTGTATAATTCAGCTTTTCCAAGCAGCAGTGTGATTAAATAACATTTACTACATATTTTTGTTGTGGAGTATCGCTATTCTGATGCGTTTGTAATGCTTTACACAATGCCTTGTCAGTCTTATTTTACTGGGACCCTTCTAAATTGTACTACCAATTTCCCAAGTTGCCAGTACCATTGGGTCTACCCTTTTTATGTATAATACTGTGGTACCTTGGGCTGAGGATGTGTTGTGTAATGTGTTATACGAAGTATCAATACCAGGTTTATGCCTACTGCATTTATGCTGAGTGCAGTGTTCCATCAGTAGTTACTGGTTGGGCTTAGTCCTCATTACGGGTGTGGGCTAATGGTTATGACAGTGGCCCGATTGGCCCTGTAATGCGTATAATCCCCTGTAAAGTGATACCTATTGCCAGGTGGCACGGTGTATGTACGTGATTATGCTCTAATGTGTTTTATGAGTAGTACAAAGGCTATTTCTGATGTAGCCTTGTGTGGAATTTGTTTTGTGGTGTGCCTAGTATGGCTCTGCTTTGTAAGTGTGTTGCGCAAACGCTTTACACATTACCTCTGGGAAAAGCCTGACTGCTCGTGTCAAGCTAACAACGGGGTGAACAGGTGTTATCTTCAGCGTGTAACTCACCTGCCCTTACTAGAGTGGGGGTTTCTGACGGGCTTAGGCGCATGCCCTAGTCAAACAGAAATCCCATTTCTAACAGCATGGCTAGGGACAGGCCTGATGGTTGGTCCCTTGGACCAGAAACAGAGCCTTTATTTATTCGGATTCACATGCAGTTAATGCAGTTGCCAAATGGGGAAAAACGTTCATTATGATAGACCCCTATCAGCAAGCTGTTTGCACACCCTAAACCATATATAAGGGATGCAGCAGACAATGCAGCACCTCCAGCTAGAATAGTCCAACTGTAATTTATGATGGGCAACTACCACTGACATACCTTGTAGGCAATCCAAGCATGGGGAAATCCCAGCCAAAGTGAGTAGAAAGCAGCTTTGTATAAGTATGTATTCCAGTCGTCTCAGGACAGATCTCTGTCTATCAAAATGCTATGCTCATAATCACCCTTTGATAAGAGAACGGGGCACAACCACGTGTTCTGATCTAGCCATCCTTATTCAATTCTGCAGAACATGTCAAGTTTATTCTACGTTAAACAATGTTTGTTTAGTTAAACTAAAAGAATCCTGCACATATACATACTCAGTCAGATAAGTAAAGGGTTAAAATATATAACTTTGTAATAGATTGGTGTGATGGCATCAACAGTGTGCCATGTGAGAGTCTCGGATGCAGAGGTCGAAGCGGACCAGATAGGAGGGGCACAATGTGCCTTTTATTTTCCGAAAACTCCTTCCCCTACTTATTGGGAAAAGATAACCAACCCAGGATGGGTAATCCAGATAATTGTAATGCTTCAACTGAGGTGTCATTCAGGGAGTCTGCAGTGCTGTGAAACCAAAAGTGGGCAGGCTGCTAAACAATAAACAAGCCTTCTTGAAAGGGTGCTTGCTTGCCTGAAAGAAATGCAAATGTGTGCAGCTGGTTAATCTGAAAATTTAAAAGGTCCTTGGGAGCAGGTACTTCCTTTAATTGATGGAATCACATGAACCTTTGTGGTGACAGATTTATTCTTTTTGAATGGTAGTCTAAGAGAGTTCCCAGCTGAGCTGTGAAGGGCGTGATTTTAAGAGACAGTTAAAACAAAAGTTGCATTACATGCAGTCTGGCTATTACTAAAATTATATTTTGAAATGTCAATTTTATCTTAAAGTGTTGTGCATTTTGTGGCTGTCTATCTTAGACTGTGTGTAATGCAAGTTTGAAATAATGACTTAGATATCACAGTGCGTCCTGCCACAGCTTGGGACGTTGTAGCACTAAAATATACATGTTTCTACTCTCCACTGCACCAATCAAGATTTAATTCTGTGGCTTTCTCGTTAAATACAGACATATGCAGTTAATTCACTAATAGACTTTTCATTAGGTACTGTAGTTCATTAAGTACTAATTAACTTAACTTTTTAAAATGTATTTTTAATTTAAGCTGCAATGGTATTTTAAATATAGCCATCTGAAGGTGAAAAACCAAAAAGCTTACAGAATACTTTGTTTCTTTGGCCACACCTTTGCCCCCTCCCCCACGCTCACTGACCCTGCCCCCATTGCATGCAGATTCACATTTCCTATACTTTCTTTAAGGCATTTGGACTGCTGCTCAGATAATAAGGCTACAGTGCCATTTTCCAATGTTGCTGCAAGGGTATTATTGATTCTAATACAAGCACAGAAAAAGGGCAATCAGGTAGGCAGAAGAAACAGAACTGTAATTGAGGTGAACTGGGCCACTCACAATCTAGGACCCAGGGCCACTGCACCTGCTCTACTAATTATAGATGTGCCTTTGCTATTTCCAATTCTATTCTTTCAGAGCAGTACATTTATAAAGGTAAATGAAGCATAACCTGAATTAATAAGCATACTCTGAATATTATTTCAGCCTGATTGGATAGCATCTCATACCTAATTCGAATACATGGAATTGCATCCGTGGAAGCCGTATGATTTATTTGAATGGATTAATCAACTTCCTCTAGAGAGTTTCTCATATAGACAAGGAGTTAACAGGATAATACTGTTGTCCTTGATTAAAGACCTAATGCCGCATAATATGTGTGTTGCTGTAACAGAATTGGAAAACCAAAATGTATGGCTCTGTGGATAGCACATATCACATAGGTGTTTACACAGTGAGTACTGGAACAGCAGAGACACACACCCCAACAATGTCATCTATTCAATATCAGATTACTTAGATCCAGGGGCGTAGCTTCAGCGGGCATGTTTGGTGTGTTACCCCCCTAATAAATGTATTATCTAGTAACTACTTGGGTACAGGTGATTTCAGTCGGGTATAGTGAGTAGGCCTAGGTAGAGTTCACATTGAAAAAAACCTCTGCCGTGCTACACAGAGTTCCGTGCTCGGATGGAGTTCCTTGTCCCGCCCATTCAAGTGATATTTACACAAAGTGTGTTCTCGCGAGGCAATCTAATGTGAACTGCACCACACGGTTCGCATGGGTGCGGCCATCTTGCTTTTCATTCCGTTTGTGGTGGTGGGGCCTACTTTTTCATCCTTTCTTAATCTGTGTAATCCTTCTCTCATCAATTTTATTTACTATTAGTGATTTAGTTCGTCCTCTCACTTCTTGGAGACTTTATTTTTTTGTAGCTCATACAGTTTCAAGCAATTTCCCAGTGAAGTGTATGCATGCATCCATCTATGCATTGAAAGAAAAAGGCAGACTAAGGGGCCCATTAGGATGGTGGGCGGATCGCCCCTGCCGGGCTGGCAGTAGTCACTGCCAGCCCAGCGGGGGCAATGTGCCCGGCATCCACACAGCAAAGACCCCCCACCATATTATGATGCTGGGGTGTCCGCGGCGAACAAAAAGGCTGTCCGCCACTTTTTCTCCGGTTGGTTCATCGACCGGTGGAAAAAGTGTCTGCATATGGTGGCGTTGTCTGAAAGACACCGCCATCCATATTACAATGCTGTCGGTCAATGGCCTTTTCACAGCGGTGTTGCCGCCGTGCAAAGGCATATGGTCTTTGCTTTGTGGGCCTGTTGCAGGCCCCCAGGGTGAAGGGGGGTGGGGGGTGTACATGGGGGTACCTATGGTACCTCACCTCATTGCCATGCACTACGTGGCAGGCACCATGTGGTTCCTGGCATGTAGTGTATGGCAGTGCTGTGCACAGTCCTTCTCTATTGTGGGCGGGTCTGAAGCCAGCAGATCTACCTGCAATGAGAAAGGCACAGGTGCGCTCACCAGTGTGGCAGGTGCATCCTAATGTGCATGGCTGGACCGCCGTAGCATCGGCGGGCAGGTATAGGCCCCTAAGTGAATTGGCCCATTAAAGGGGGTTGAGAGATTGTGAATGAGATGAGAAGCAAACATCATTTGTTTCAATTTATTAGTAATTCCATATTCTAGTTTAGTAAATTTGGAACATGGTTAGGTAGGTTTAGGAAATGGGACGGTCTGTGATGCTACCAGTCCATCTTATTTTAAAATGTTTAATGTTATTGCAATTTCCTTTTACCTACCCAAAAATATTTTGGGATAGAATATTTCTACCACCAATCTTTTTTTGTCTTTATGTCTTACATCAGCATCCATGAACAAGAAGAGGGTTGAGACAGGTGAGGGAGCTGGAGGTACCGCTCAGTCCTAAAGTTCCTCTACCGATGGCGCTGCTGGCCCCAGTAAGCCCTCCTGTTGTTAACATTAATATTTATTTCCCTAACTTTTACCGCTCCTTATTTTAAAATATTTCTACCTCTTTCCCCAAAAAATTCCAAGCCCTTTTTATCTATTCGTTTCTAAATTCTTTTTATTTCTGCATTATCCTACTTACTTATTTTCTATATTTCAAGTTTCTTTACTTTTCTTCAAGCTGTCTCTGTAGTAGTCTGTCTGTAGCTTTCTTCTGCTTCAACAGTCAGCTTTCACTGTCCCTTATATATATATTGTGAACTGCCTAAGTGGTGGTACAATAAGACTCAGAGAACTCATGGGTCACATACTACTACTCTGCCTTGAAGATTGCATGTCCAAGTAAGGTATTCAACACTTGTTTGTTGAGATGAAAAGGCTTTCCTTTACTTGCTCATGCTCAATCAGTAAAATGAGAGAGTGGCAATGGTCATGCCGGACACCCCGTCTCCAAAGTTGTGTACGAGATAGCAGCCGTTGGTGAGGATCATGCACTACGGCTGGAAGGAAGTATGAGGAGGACAGCCCTATTGCTGTTGCCAACCAAGATCATATGTCCAGTTTTCCACCCTTGTATTTATTTTCAAAAACTCAGATTCATCAATAGCTCTGCTACTCCAAAATGTTATTTGTTGTCTTGAGGCTTTTCAAAAATTGACACCAACAAAATGCTCCACTTGATATTTTTGATTGAAGGTACTGTAAACCGAATTGTAGTGTTGTTTGTAGTTGCATTTTGCTATAAAAATAAATATTAGGGGAAGGCATATCTGGCATCTAAAAAATGTCTAATGTTTTTTCTAACCGCAATGACCACCAGAGTCAAGGCCAGCAGTGACAGCACCAGCCAAGCAGCAGATGTGGCAGGGGTACATGGGAGTGAGCTAGCAGCAGTGGTGGGCAGAGGTAAGTCATGTTTCTTGCTCATTGACAACTAATAATATAATCTCGGCAAGGGTACACTGTTGACTTGTGAACAGCTGAACACACCCTTTTTAGCAGATACAGTGGGAGTTGAGTATTTAATGGCCTTTTTTATCTGCAACTCACCAGACAAAGGTTCATAAAGACCTTTAACTATAATGGGTTGATGGAAAAAAGAAAGAAGTATGGAAGGAAAATGATTGGTGAAGTGTAATATGAGTGGAAGAGAAGGATGCATGGGCGAAAGGAGGCATATGGCATATAGGTGGGTGATAGGATGCATGGATGGATTAATGATGGATGAAAGGGTATACTAGTGAAGGGATGCCTACCTGGGAGGTTGAAAGGGTATGGGTGAAAAGATACCTGCCTAAGTGGTTGAAAGCAATCCTCGGTTGGGTTTGATGGGTGAAATAAGGCATGGGTGGGTAAATATTTGTTGGTGATAGGTTCTTTGAGACTGAGAGCCATGTTTGGATGGATGGATATATGGATGGATGGTTTTCAATGGTGAGGACTGGATGAGAGAAAGAATGTAAAAATTAAACAGTAGGTAGCAAAGTCAAGGGTGAAGAATAATAATACTAGAACAATGCAATGATGAATGGAAAAATCCTTGGAATAAAGACGAACAAGGGACTAAGGAACTTCTCTCGAGTAATTTTTTCAAGGCTTTGATTTGAAGGGTTGAGTGGTATTTCAGACCACTATCATGACTCACAGTAGTTTTCAAGTGTGACATATACTATGTATCCTTCCTATCCTCCCAGCATCAATCACCTCCCTACCCATGGCATTTTGCCAGTGACACCTATGGTGACCTAACATCTGTATAGTTTAATTTGGCTGCACTGCACTGTTGGCTGTACAATGTGTGTCTGCTTCAATTAATGTGCCATTTACAAATTTCTTGGCTAATGGGTGTCCTTCCCTTTCTTCCCAGTGCCCACTTAGTGACTTACTAGCACATAACTCCTTTTCTAAGTTCTGTCCTAGCTTTTCAAAAAACTTGAAAAAAACATTTTTTGCATGTGCCACATTCTTCTTGCCAAGTGATATATGTTAATATAGCTACCATAATGGGATACGTCTGTTCAAATTTTTTGCTTTCAACATTTTGCAGAACAAAGTGACTCACGACTAGCAAAAGCTTAGACAATTGATGATGATCAGTGAAACGTTTACCTACCCGACCTAATCCCTTTAATAATTATTTTCCTTACTGCGAAGCAATTTAATTTTGTTGGAAAAAAAGTGATTTCAAATTGTGGTGATCGAGGGTGAGGCCAGGGAGTAAAGAGGGACTAGGAGTAAGTGCCTTGCCTTTTGCAGATGGGATTGACTGTGACGAATGTGCCAAATACAATATCCTGTTCCCTAATCCTTTCCCTCTACTGTAGTGCATTGCATTCCCACCATCTACTTACAGGCAGACAAAAGGATGTCTGCATGATTGATTTTATAGTACCTCACGTCACATATATCATTCATAGTATTCATCGGCCTTGTAGTCAGGGTGAAGTTGAAAGGCATTTAACAGTGCACGGCCATGATAGAAAAAAGATAATTGTCTAACACAGCTGCACTGCTGCAGACTGTAGCCAAGTAACACGATTATGACAAGGGCACCAGCTAAGCTAGCATGCCTCCATTAATTTAGCTAAACAAGAGAGAGAAGAATACTTGTGTACTTCATGTATATAATGTTTGAAACTCTAACCACATCAGAATCAAATAGCCCAAGGATACCAGCAAATGTTACTGTGCCACTACATCCTTTTGTGTGTTTTGCTCAGAGCATTGTTTACAATTTGTCTTTTTTCTTTCTTTCTTGATATACCTACTCATGTTTGTCCTATCAGGCAGGAGATCACAGCCCAGGCCCAGGGAAGAAAATCAGTGACTGGTGGTCCTGGAGGAGGAGGCGGCAGCAGCTGCAGCAGATGCCCCAGGCCCCAGACATATCCCTGTACCTCCAGTCCACCAGCATTGCAGTCGGATGGCAGCTGTCCATCACCATTCCATCACTGCTGCCCCCCATTTCTGTGCATTTCACCGCCGCATTATGCATAGGCTGGCATGCATGTTTTCCAGGCAGGAACGGATGGAGGGGGACATAAAGCTCCTAGCCAGCTATTAGTGCCCTATTCTGCCTGTTTTCTTAAACCTTTTTTTGGTGGGTGAGACTTTTTGAAGGGAGAGTGAGAATTTAGAGCTGGGATGGGTTTTTTTATGGACGATTTCTTTTTGGGACTTTCTTCAGTTACTGTGAACACAACCTTCTTTTGGAACATTGGTTGGGGATAGGGAGAGGGGTGGGCCAGTTGTGGGTTTAAATTATATTGTTAGGGGAATAAATTAAATAATTCATAGTTTTACATTATGATTTTTTGGTGTGTCACTGTTTCACTTCGCACTGCTGCCTTTGCCATGTTTTAAAATCTGCTGATACTGTGTAACAACAAATTAGTTATGGAAGAGGTGTGGTGCAGCGGCCTGACTCCGGACCACGGGGTTCATGGTTTGATCGCCGGCACCAGTGGCAGGTTAGGCCAGCACCATGTGACTCTGAGCAATAGCTCACTTAATCTTCCCAACGGCCCCCAGCGCCAGGACACCTCTTCGGAGGTAGCTGTGCGCCTACAAATGCTGGTATTTCATTTCATTTCATTTATGCTGTTCTCTCCCTTGTCCTACTACTCTCTCCTCCTAGTCTCTGCATTCTGCAACTATATTGGCCCCCTAAGGTGTGGGAGGGTGATTATCCAGTATATATATATATATATATTTTCACTGAAAAAACCAGAGGTTTCACACCAGTTATAGTTAGGAATTAGCATTTAAAAAACCTAAGAAATTCACTGAAAAAACCATAGGTTTCACACCAGTTATAGTTAGCTGGAAATTTTACTGACATAAAACCATTGAAATTCCCACGTTATAGTTAGTTGGACTCACTATAACTTGCGCGTGTAATGCACTGCTGATGACATCACATATTACATCACTCATGACATGGTCAGTTACATCACTCATGACATCACTGATGACACCATCCAGTGAATGTGTGTCTTTCTGAAAAATAAATATGTTTTATATATGTATATGTAAAAGTTGATTGAAGAATAAATGTTTAAAATAAGTGTCTAAATGGATTTTTTTTTTAAATTGATTGGTTAACTGGCTTATTAAGTGTATCTCAGTGAATACATATATTAGCGAATAACGTTTAAAAATGTAAATATATGTATCAGTGTTTCGTTTTGTGTATAAGTGGCTGTATGGGTTGCTGAGTAGCTACATGTGTGTGTATATGGGTTATTAGATGTTTTTTTAGTATCAGTATGAGTGTCTGTATGGTTTGGTGGGGGTGTTACTTAGCACATAGATGCATCAATGACTGACTCACTGTTTGTATGTTTTTTGAAAACAGCATATGTGCAGGACTGTATGAGTGGATGAGTGTGTATATGTGTGTGTTAGTGATTGAATGCCTATCTCACTAGTGTGTTTATCAGTAACAAGATATATTTTAATCTAGTATATGTGAGTATTGATGTATATAAGTCAGTATATGTGAAAGTGAGAGATTGTAAAAGTTCCTGTTTAAATAAGTATGTGTTTTTATAAGTGATTGTTTAAAAGAGTACATATGTGTACGTTTCCTTAGATGTAAGGTGGTAGTGTGTGTATATCTGTATATGCAAATAAATGGATGTTTATTAGTTTAGTTGCATATGTGAGTATATGTGTGAGTAACTTTTTGATGACTGTCGGTGTGTAACAGGATGAATAGGTGTATCACTACATATGATGAGTGAGTATACGTATGAGTGACTATATAAAACTGTTGGTGAATGTGTGAATGTGTACATAGATGGTGAAATTACTGAATTGGTTGTTGTAACTGGTATGGGTTTATCCACTTTTTTGAAAATGTTAGTTTCTATTTTTGAATATGTGTTTCAAGGGTTACTTTACAGTGAAAGGAGATCAGTCACTGTGTCACAAGGATGGTGTCATCAGTGATGTCATGAGTGATGTAACTGACCATGTCATGAGTGATGTAATATGTGATGTCATCAGCAGTGCATTACACGCCCAAGTTATAGTGAGTCCAACTAACTATAACGTGGGAATTTCAATGGTTTTATGTCAGTAAAATTTCCAGCTAACTATAACTGGTGTGAAACCTATGGTTTTTTCAGTGAATTTCTTAGGTTTTTTAAATGCTAATTCCTAACTATAACTGGTGTGAAACCTCTGTTTTTTTCAGTGAATTTCATAGGTTTTTTAAATGCTAATTCCTTTCTATACCGAGTTTCTAACCTTTTTTTTTTTTTTACAATTTGCTGTTTTGTGTAAGTATTCTTTTTTTTTTTATATATAATTTTTTTCTTTTGCGCTCTGTGTGCGCGCTCCGGTAAGCTCTCCGGTAAGCTTTCCGGTAAGCTAACGGGTGAGCTCACCTGAAAGCGCACCCAGAGCGCTACTTTCGTTCGTGAAAAAAAATATGAATGAAAAGTTAATAATAATGCAAAACATTACGTACCATACAAATAAAATCAGTTTTTTTTTATAAGGAAAATGATTATGCATTTCCGTAAAAGTTTGATGACGTCACTTCGGCGCACAACGTAAGTGCCCTCGGAAGCGCCTACGTTCGCGCCACGTAAACGCACCCGGAAGTGCCTACGTTCGCGCCACGTTTGCACCCCGGAAGCGCCTACGTTCGCGCCGCGTAAACGCACCCGGAAGCGCTCCGGAGCGTGCAGCGTAAGCGCGTCGGGTCATGTGACCTCAAAATAACACTTTTTATTGGTTGCTAACAGTTTTTTTTACAAAGAATGAAATCCCCACCCATTTCCTTCACTTCTTCTTTCACTTTTGTGACTGAAAGACCTGCCTTTTTGCTCCAGGATATTTCTTGGTTTTTCAATGGCTGCCAGACAATCCAGCAGTGAGGATGACTCCAATGAATTCATCAATGAAGAGCCTCCTCAACGAAAAGTTAAGGAACATTTCATTTGGAAATTTTTTATAATCCCACCTGGACTAAAAAAGGTAAATGCTCCAAAAGTGCAGTGCAAGATCTGCAAAGAAGAGCTGTCACGAGGAAACCCTTTGAAAAAGTACTCTTTTGGGAACTTCACAATGATCCGGCATGTGGAGAGGAAGCACCCCCAGAATTTTGCCCGGGAAAGTGTCAGGGCTCTGGCACAAGAGGTTCCCAGGGATGGGGCCTCTACATCCACCGGAGGAGCAACTTCTTCTGGGAGGGGGCAATCACAGGAGCAGGTGCCAAACATTCAACCTGCATTTAACCATGGTGTCCTCAGATGCAGATACTGCAATCAACTCCTCACCTTTGGGGAGCAAAGTGTCCAGCTCATGGTTTGAGCATTGGAGAACCATCGCTGCCCTTCCCACCCCTAATTTTTTTTGTTTCATTTTGCTCCTGTTGAGCAGTTTCCATTCCCTGTTTTTGTTCCTGTTTTGAAAAAAGAAGAAAACCAAAAGTTCTTTTCAGAACTACCTCCAATTCTCATCAAAGAGCTATATTCTTTAAAAAATTAAAAAGAGTAAGTGAAATAGAGTGCATTGATAATTGAAAGGAGAATGAGTAAGAAAGAACAGAAAGGTATGAGAGGAAAAAAGAAGTGAAGTAGGAGGACTGAAAGAAGGTGAGTGTTAAGAAAGAAAGTTATAAGAAGAAGAGTGAATATGGGGAATGTTGATATTCAATGAAAATGTTGAAAAAGAACAGGAGTGTTGAAGGATAAGAAAAGATGCATTGCTGGAGTTGAAGGTAGAAGGCCTCATTTATGAAGCCCTGCGTCACTTTAACGCCACCAAAGCATCACTTTTTGTGACACAACATTCCAATAAAAAATGCACCTTATTTATTCATATTTACAAAGTGGCGTTTCTTGGTAAATACATCACTTTGTAAACCCCTGTGCCACATTATTCCTACGTCAGGTGTAATGTATGCAAAAGGGACGTATTGACGCAAGAATGGGTCGTAGAGGTGACACAGTGAATAAACTGGAGGCCTCATTTCTGAAAAGTGACGCATCGCTACGTGAAGACAGCAATGCATCACTTTTCTGGGCGCACTCCTTATGACATTCCAGATATGTCATATTTAATTTATGACTAATCAATTCGCAAGGAGTTACAGATACGTCAGTATTTCTGACGTATCTGTAAACACAAAAGTAACGCATTGCTGGAGTGCGTCACAAAAGTGACGCAACTCCAGTAATGCGTCCTTTCACATGGGAAAAGCACCATGTGAAAGGTCTTGCGTCAGTCTTACACCTGCTGTGAGACAGGCGCAAGATTTTGACGCAACAGCATCCTAAAAGTGACGCAGTGAAATCTCATAGATTTCACTGCGTCGCTATTGCAATGCTTTTTGCGGGGGAACACCCCCTCTGCATACATTATACCTGACGCAGATATAATGTGGCGCAGGATTTTAAAAAGTGACCCATCTACCTAGATGCGTCACTTTTTAAATATAGCGCAACGAGGCGCATTTTTTTACACCGCTGGTGCGATGCATCACTTTTCTGTGCGCACTCCTTACGACATTCCAGATGTGTCATATTTAATGTATGAGGAGTCATGTCGCAAGGAGTTACAGATACGTCCGTATTTCTGACGTATCTGTAAACACTAAAGTGACGCATTGCTGGAGTGCGTCACAAAAGTGATGCAACTCCAGTAATGCTTCCTTTCACATGGGGAAAGCACCATGTGAAAGGTCTTGCGTCAGTCTTACACCTGCTGTGAGGCAGGCGCAAGATTTTGACGCAACAGCATCCTAAAATTGACGCAGTGAAATCTCATATATTTCACTGCGTCGCTATTACCAAGCTTTTTGCGTGTGAACGCCCCCTCTGCATACATTATACCTGACGCAGATATAATGTGGCGCAGGGTTTTAAAAAGTGACCCATCTACCTAGATGCATCACTTTTTAAATATAGCGCAACGAGGCGCATTTTTTTACACCGCTGGTGCGATGCGTCACTTTTCTGTGCGCACTCCTTACGACATTCCAGATGTGTCATATTTAATGTATGAGGAATCATATCGCAAGGAGTAACAGATACGTCAGTATTTCTGACGTATCTGTAAACACAAAAGTGACGCATTGCTGGAGTGCGTCACAAAAGTGACGCAACTCCAGTAATGCGTCCTTTCACATGGGGAAAGCACCATGTGAAAGGTCTTGCGTCAGTCTTACACCTGCTGTGAGGCAGGCGCAAGATTTTGACGCAACAGCATCCTAAAAGTGACGCAGTGAAATCTCATATATTTCACTGCGTCGCTATTACCAAGCTTTTTGCGGGGGAACGCCCCCTCTGCATACATTATACCTGACGCAGATATAATGTGGCGCAGGGTTTTAAAAAGTGACCCATCTACCTAGATGCATTACTTTTTAAATATAGCGCAACGAGGCGCATTTTTTTACACCGCTGGTGCGATGCGTCACTTTTCTGTGCGCACTCCTTACGACATTCCAGATGTGTCATATTTAATGTATGAGGAATCATGTCGCAAGGAGTTACAGATACGTCAGTATTTCTGATGTATCTGTAAACACAAAAGTGACGCATTGCTGGAGTGCCTCACAAAAGTGACGCAACTCCAGTAATGCGTCCTTTCACATGGGGAAAGCACCATGTGAAAGGTCTTGCGTCAGTCTTACACCTGCTGTGAGGCAGGCGCAAGATTTTGACGCAACAGCATCCTAAACGTGACACAGTGAAATCTCATATATTTCACTGCATCGCTATTACCAAGCTTTTTGCGGGGGAACGTCCCCTCTGCATACATTATACCTGACGCAGATATAATGTGGCGCAGCGTTTTAAAAAGTGACCCATCTACCTAGATGCGTCACTTTTTAAATATAGCGCAACAAGGCGCATTTTTTTACACTGCTGGTGGGATGGTGCTTTCCCCTTGTGAAAGGACGCATTACTGGAGTTGCGTCACTTTTGTGACGCACTCCAGCAATGCGTCACATTTATGTTTACTTTTATGTCAGAAATACTGACGTATCTGTTACTCCTTGCGACATGATTCGTCATACATTAAATATGTCACATCTGGAATGTCGTAAGGAGTGCGCACAGAAAAGTGACGCATCGCACCAGCGGTGTAAAAAAATGTTCCTCGTTGCGCTATATTTAAAAAGTGACGCATCTAGGTGCATGGGTCACTTTTTAAAACACTGCGCCACATTATATCTGCGTCAGGTATAATGTATGCAGAGGGGGCGTTCCCCCGCAAAAAGCTTGGTAATAACGACGCAGTGAAATCTATGAGATTTCACTGGGTCACTTTTAGGATGCTGTTGCATCAAAATCTTGCGCCTGCCTCGCGTCACTTTTATGTTTACAGATATGTCAGAAATACTGACGTATCTGTAACTCCTTGCGACATGATTCGTCATACATTAAATATGACACATCTGGAATGTCATAAGGAGTGCGCACAGAAAAGTGACGCATCGCACCAGCGGTGTAAAAAAATGCGCCTCGTTGCGCTATATTTAAAAAGTGACGCATCTAGGTAGATGCGTCACTTTTTAAATATAGCGTAACAAGGCGCATTTTTTTACACCGCTGGTGCTTCACAAAAAGTGACGCACAGGCGGCGCAAAACTGGCAGCACAAGGCCTTCATAAATATGGTCCTGGATTTTCCCCGTACTTCACTCCCCGGTGCGCTTCCTGGTGCGCGTACCGGGCGCTCCCCCCGCGCAAATCGAATTTCTTTTTTTTTTTTTAAATGCTCCGCAGGACCCTATTTTAGCCCCCACATCAAACCTAGGGGGTCAGAGGGGGTCTACTCTGCCCCCTTATGGTCATTTGCCCCTTTGTTTTTGCCACCTCTTGTGTCTCGATTTAACCGAGACACAAGATGGCGGCCGCTCCAGACTGTTTAGAATGTTTACAGACACCCAAGAGCCAATCAGCTTTCTGCGCGCAAGTCGCGTGGGGCGCCCAGTGCGTACCGGGGCGCGCCTATAGATATATATATTTTTTGGAACCTAAATTACTCAAAATCCACTGGAGCACATATCTTGAGACATATCAAAGGCACATCGGGCTACCAGTCCCTACAATTTTGCCAAGTTTGGTGTAAATCTAACAAAAGTGACGCAACTCCAGTAATGCTTCCTTTCACATGGGGAAAGCACCATGTGAAAGGTCTTGCGTCAGTCTTACACCTGCTGTGAGGCAGGCGCAAGATTTTGACGCAACAGCATCCTAAAAGTGACGCAGTGAAATCTCATATATTTCACTGCGTCGCTATTACCAAGCTTTTTGCGGGGGAACGCCCCCTCTGCATACATTATACCTGACGCAGATATAATGTGGCGCAGGGTTTTAAAAAGTGACCCATCTACCTAGATGCGTTACTTTTTAAATATAGCGCAACGAGGCGCATTTTTTTACACCGCTGGTGCGATGCGTCACTTTTCTGTGCGCACTCCTTACGACATTCCAGATGTGTCATATTTAATGTATGAGGAATCATGTCGCAAGGAGTTACAGATACGTCAGTATTTCTGACGTATCTGTAAACACAAAAGTGACGCATTGCTGGAGTGCCTCACAAAAGTAAGCGCAAATCCAGTAATGCGTCCTTTCACATGGGGAAAGCACCATGTGAAAGGTCTTGCATCAGTCTTACACCTGCTGTGAGGCAGGTGCAAGATTTTGACGCAACAGCATCCTAAACGTGACACAGTGAAATCTCATATATTTCACTGCATCGCTATTACCAAGCTTTTTGCGGGGGAACGTCCCCTCTGCATACATTATACCTGACGCAGATATAATGTGGCGCAGCGTTTTAAAAAGTGACCCATCTACCTAGATGCGTCACTTTTTAAATATAGCGCAACAAGGCGCATTTTTTTACACTGCTCGTGCGATGGTGCTTTCCCCTTGTGAAAGGACGCATTACTGGAGTTGCGTCACTTTTGTGACGCACTCCAGCAATGCGTCACTTTTATGTTTACTTTTATGTCAGAAATACTGACGTATCTGTTACTCCTTGCGACATGATTCGTCATACATTAAATATGTCACATCTGGAATGTCGTAAGGAGTGCGCACAGAAAAGTGACGCATCGCACCAGCGGTGTAAAAAAATGTTCCTCGTTGCGCTATATTTAAAAAGTGACGCATCTAGGTACATGGGTCACTTTTTAAAACACTGCGCCACATTATATCTGCGTCAGGTATAATGTATGCAGAGGGGGCGTTCCCCTGCAAAAAGCTTGGTAATAAGGACGCAGTGAAATCTATGAGATTTCACTGGGTCACTTTTAGGATGCTGTTGCATCAAAATCTTGCGCCTGCCTCGCGTCACTTTTATGTTTACAGATATGTCAGAAATACTGACGTATCTGTAACTCCTTGCGACATGATTCGTCATACATTAAATATGACACATCTGGAATGTCATAAGGAGTGCGCACAGAAAAGTGACGCATCGCCCCAGCGGTGTAAAAAAATGCGCCTCGTTGCGCTATATTTAAAAAGTGACGCATCTAGGTAGATGCGTCACTTTTTAAATATAGCGTAACAAGGCGCATTTTTTTACACCGCTGGTGCTTCACAAAAAGTGACGCACAGGCGGCGCAAAACTGGCAGCACAAGGCCTTCATAAATATGGTCCTGGATTTTCCCCGTGCTTCACTCCCCGGTGCGCTTCCTGGTGCGCGTACCGGGCGCTCCCCCTGCGCAAATCGAATTTCTTTTTTTTTTTTAAATGCTCCGCAGGACCCTATTTTAGCCCCCACATCAAACCTAGGGGGTCAGAGGGGGTCTACTCTGCCCCCTTATGGTCATTTGCCCCTTTGTTTTTGCCACCTCTTGTGTCTCGATTTTACCGAGACACAAGATGGCGGCCGCTCCAGACTGTTTAGAATGTTTACAGACACCCAAGAGCCAATCAGCTTTCTGCGCGCAAGTCGCGTGGCGCGCCCAGTGCGTACCGGGGCGCGCCTATAGATATATATATTTTTTGGAACCTAAATTACTCAAAATCCACTGGAGCACATATCTTGAGACATATCAAAGGCACATCGGGCTACCAGTCCCTACAATTTTGCCAAGTTTGGTGTAAATCCATTGAGCCGTTCGGGCTAAAAGTGAAATCGACCGCCCTATGGAAATTAACATGGAGAAAACGCGTTTTGGGACCCCCCTTTTATCTCGGCCCCCGCTTGACGAATCCCCCCCAAACTTTAAGGGAAGGACCGGGGTGCCGCGAGGCCATTTTCAGGAAATTTTCAGGGAGATTCGTCAACCGGCGCCAAAGTTATTCCAAATAGAATTTTGAGATTTAACATTGAAAAAAATCCTAACTATAACTACCTACTGGCGACCGCCAGTAGGTAATATAGATATATATATATATATATATATATATATATATATATATATATATATATATATATATATTGGCAAAACGCAAAAACCCCAAACTCCCGGGTTTAGAGAAATGAGAGCACTCAAAGCCAATACGGCGTAGGTCAGCCAAGTCTTTTGTTCATCAAAGTCTTTTATTCATCAAAGACCTCCTCGGTAGTCAGTATACAAACGCGTTTCGGCGTTGCCGCCTTCGTCAGTGTAACTGACATTGTTTTCAAATTAGATTTAAATAAATGAACACTGTGAACGTCATCAATCACGTGGTTAAATTAATGTTCATGAACATAAAGAAAGGTACACAAGGCAATGCATTCATTATACCTGCGCCGGCCATCTTTGAACATACAATTTGCTATATTACATATATACATATATACACAATGCGAGAAAACCAAATTCACCAGTTCATTTATCATATCAATTGAAACATGAAAAGAGAAATTAACTTCAATAATCATTCTCGCTTTTTGACCATAAATCTAGATGGTAGTTGCGCCGCAAGTGCCTACAAATGCGAGTTTCATTTGTAGATTTACGTGAAAGTCACATCATTTCACATGATTAAACGTTACCAAAGTTATGTTTCAGTTAGATTATGTGCAATTTGGCCCTGGATGGGCTAGCATCGTTTGCATTCTAGCCCTGAATGGGCTATTCAATTTTGAATGACTCAGTCTGGTTATCTGATTCATAACTGCATTTTACATTTATCAAAACAATCAAAATAATATACAAAACATTGGTGGTAACTTGTCAGTCTACTCTGCTTAAAGAAAAACTATGTACAAATCTACATTACTGGTCCTGAAAAACAGAGGGAAGGAAATGTGAGAGGGATGTTCAGATGTGACTCCACATCTCTTCTTCATTATTCATCCCTCCCGGGGTTTTGGTCTGCAACTGGATAATAAATCTTGATTCTAATGTCCTCAACTTTTTTACCCAATTGCCCCCTCTTTCTGTTCTGACCAACTGATCCAAGATGTAATAAGTCAATAAGTTGCTATTGCTATCATGTTCCTGCTCAAAATGACGGGCTACTGGGTAGTTGGGGTCCTTTGATGAAATAGCCCTCATATGTTCTAGGACCCTGAGTTTAGTTTGTTTCACCGTGCTCCCTACGTACCTCTTCCCACAGGGGCATGTTAGGCAATAGACTGTGTAGTCAGAATTACAATTCACCAATTTGGTTATTCTACCTTTCCTCTTTTGACCAGGAATATAGTATTCCTTGACTTTCTGGGAATTCTTACAGGCCTTGCACTTCATGCAAGGATAGAAGCCGGAAACAGGTGATTTTCTCTTTCTTCTTTTTTCATAGTGGCTATTTACAAGATGGTCTTTGAAAGATTTTCCCTTTCTGTAAGTAATCAGAGGGTGGTCAGAGAGTGACTTCCCGATTACAGGATTTGTTTTTAGAATCTTCCAGTTCTTCCGCATTGCATTGAAGACTTCTGGAGATTTTTCAGAGAAGTCAGTTATTAGCCTGATCTTATTGTCTAAGGGCCTAATTCTGTCTGTTAATAGATCTTTTCTTTCGACCAAATCGCTTCTCACTTCTGCTTGTGTGAGAATCCCTTTCCCATAGCCTCTTTGAGAGAATCTCATTCTAGACTGTTCCCTGGAGCTCACGGTCGCCAGTAGGTATATATAGTTAGGATTTTTTCTCTATGTAACTTTTGAAAATTCTATGTCTAATAACTTTGGCGTTTGTGGACGGAATCGGCTGAAATTTTCAGGAAAATGGCACATTTTGTTTCTGATCAGCCCCTAAAAAAATTTGGGGGGGTTTCGATAAGGGGGGGCCGAGAAAAAAGGGGGGTCCCAAAACGCGTTTTTAACATTGAGTTTTCCATAGGGCGTTTGGCCTCACTTTTAGCTCGAACGGCTGAATGGATTTGCACGAAACTTGGCAAAATTGTAGGGACTGTTATCCCGATGTGCCTTTGCTGGGTCTCAATATATGTGCTCCAGTGGATTTTGAGAAATTAACGTTTAAAAAAACAGATATATCTGTGACAGCGTCCCGGATAGCGCTCCAGTTCGCGTACTTTTCGCGTAACGGAGCTTTGCGAAGCGAAGCTGATTGGCTCTCCGGTGTCTGTCAACATTCTAAACAGTCCGTAGCGGCCGCCATCTTGTCTCTCGGTAGGATCAAGAGACAAGAGGAGGCGAAAGCGAAGGGGCAAATGACCATAAGGGGGCATAGTAGATCCTCCCTGACCCCCTAGGTTTGATGTGGAGGCTTTGAAAGTGCCCCGCGGGGCAAAAAAAAATAATCTTTTTTTTCGTGGGGTGCGCCCTAAACAGTCTGTAGCGGCCGCCATCTTGTCTCTCGGTAGGATCGAGAGACAAGAGGAGGCAAAAGCGAAGGGGCAAATGACCATAGGGGGCATAGTAGATCCTCCCTGACCCCCTAGGTTTGATGTGGAGGCTTTAAAAGGGCCCCGCGGGGCAAAAAAAAAAATCGTTTTTTTTCGTGGGGTGCGCCCGGTACGCGTACCGGAAAGCGGTCTGGGGAGCGTACTATAAGGAAACAAGAATGATTGACTTTTAACTTATTGTATGTTTATTGATTGTTCGTTTTGTTGTTTTTTTTTGTTTATTTTTATTTAAGTAGCAACATGTAGGTACCAATGCAGAGTCTAAAAATCAATAAACGCCGTCTCCTTTGTAGATATCTAGCATGTTGTTACAGAAGTTATTGTGGTATATGGAATTCATACCATAGTCTGTCAGGAAAGCCGAAACAACATGGAGGCAGGAGATGATAAAGAGATGTTAAATACACATTGGAGATAATATAGTGGAAGAAAGGAAGTAACTATGAGCAAACTTAGGGGCCGATTAGGATGGCGGACGGAAACGTGCTCCGTCCGCCGCGGAAGGTGGCAAGATACTCCGGACCTTGCCGCGGAAAAACCGCTTTAGCGATTAGGATCAAATGTGACCGAAACGCCGACCGCGGCGGACGGAGAACAACAATCCCCGTCCGCGGCGGCCGAAGTACACCCGATTCCGCGCCATGCGGACGGAACCCACAAAACACCGACCGCCGCGTACGCACATGACCAGGAGAACAACATCCTCCCCCGCGATACCTGCGTACTTTCCGTGTCCGCAATTAGGATAACTCTGCAAGTACCTCGGTAGCCACCGCGATCCACGTCCGCGGCGGGAGCAATGCAATGAGAAACGGGGCACCACTGCGGAAGTCCAACATCCCTACAGTCAATCCAATGGCATACATACCGACAGAATCCATCACCAAACACAGCAAAATGGCCGACAACCCACCTGACACATCTAAACCAAACACAAGACACATTTACCCACCCCCAAAAACTGCATAGACCACACCTGACAACACACCCACCTATCACCTGACTGCCAATCAACATTCACACAGGGCCAACACACAGACTATAAATTGACTCCCACCCACTCCCGAAATCCTCTGCATCCCAGCATAGCTGACAGCAGGAGACAATACTTGAATTGACTAACAGCAAACTATTTGATTCAGACACATTACCCACACCCAAACACACCCTGCACACAAACACCCATCCACACCATACCCAAACAGCACACACCTGCACCTCCGCACCCCACACATACACACCCCCCGCGCACCATGGCTCCCAAAAAGAATCCCAAATTCTCCGACACCGAGCTCAAGGTAATGGTGGAAGAGATCCTTCGTGTGGAACCCCACATCTTCGGGTCCCTCGTGCAGCAGACGAGCATAGCTCGGAAGAACAGCCTGTGGGACCGTATCGTGACCAGGGTCAATGCCTCTGGGAGCGTTCCGAGAACCAAGGGTGACATCCAGAGGCGGTGGCACGACCTGAAGACCCGGGTGAAGTCTATTAGAGCCAGGAACTTCCTCCGGGCCAACCACACCGGCGGTGGAACCCCCCCGGAGCCCCTACCATACACCGAGTGGGAGGAGAAGGTGCTCACCATCCTGCACCCTGACACCCTCGATGGACTTCCTGATGGAGAAGAGGCTGGTAAGTACCAACCAACCACCACAAACACAACAACACGGTGTGGGCCACACAACTCTGAAGACACATCCCACATACCCCAGCCTGCATGCAGTCCACATACTCACCAACCTCAAAAGCACTCCCACAGGCCCCCAGGTCCATAGAGAGGGTGGTGGTGGTGGGTGGGGTGTGTGAGGGGTCGGAACTACAACTTCCAACAGGCCCCAATGTCCATAGAGAGGGTGGTGGTGGTGGGTGGGGTGTGTGAGGGGTCGGAACTACAACTTCCAACAGGCCCCAATGTCCATAGAGAGGGTGGTGGTGGTGGGTGTGGTGTGTGAGGGGTCACTACTACAACTTCCAACAGGCCCCAATGTCCATAGAGAGGGTGGTGGTGGTGGGTGTGGTGTGTGAGGGGTCACTACTACAACTTCCAACAGGCCCCAATGTCCATAGAGAGGGTGGTGGTGGTGGGTGGGGTGTGTGAGGGGTCGGAACTACAACTTCCAACAGGCCCCAATGTCCATAGAGAGGGTGGTGGTGGTGGGTGGGGTGTGTGAGGGGTCGGAACTACAACTTCCAACAGGCCCCAATGTCCATAGAGAGGGTGGTGGTGGTGGGTGGGGTGTGTGAGGGGTCGGAACTACAACTTCCAACAGGCCCCAATGTCCATAGAGAGGGTGGTGGTGGTGGGTGTGGTGTGTGAGGGGTCGGAACTACAACTTCCAACAGGCCCCAATGTCCATAGAGAGGGTGGTGGTGGTGGGTGTGGTGTGTGAGGGGTCGGAACTACAACTTCCAACAGGCCCCAATGTCCATAGAGAGGGTGGTGGTGGTGGGTGGGGTGTGTGAGGGGTCACTACTCCGACTTCCAACAGGCCCCCAGGTGCATAGAGAGGGTAGTGGGTGTGGTGTGTGAGGGGTCGGGACTACAACTTCCAACAGGCCCCAATGTCCATAGAGAGGGTGGTGGTGGTGGGTGTGGTGTGTGAGGGGTCACTACTCCGACTTCTAACAGGCCCCCAGGTGCATAGAGAGGGTGGTGGTGGTGGGTGGGGTGTGTGAGGGGTCGGAACTACAACTTCCAACAGGCCCCAATGTCCATAGAGAGGGTGGTGGTGGTGGGTGGGGTGTGTGAGGGGTCGGAACTACAACTTTCAACAGGCCCCAATGTCCATAGAGAGGGTGGTGGTGGTGGGTGTGGTGTGTGAGGGGTCGGAACTACAACTTCCAACAGGCCCCAATGTCCATAGAGAGGGTGGTGGTGGTGGGTGGGGTGTGTGCCAATGCCGACTGAATGTCAACCACTAATACATGTACACGTCTAGGCAACATTACTCATCATCACATTCTTCTTTTGCAGGAGATCCCAATCTGACTGCCGCCATTGACACCAGGCCTCCAGCATCCCCAAACTCCGAGCACTCATGGGACGATTGTGCAGCCACCTCCGGGGCAGAGGATGGTGCCGGACCAAGCACCCAGCCAGGGACCTCTGGCACGCAGGTCACACCTGCAACTACAACCACAACGGGCACTGGCATCACAACAACACCGGCGACTCGGACCTGCACAGCTGCCTCCAGCACCACCTCCACCACCACCACTACTACCACCACTTCTGCCCCTGCCACCATGCCCAACCCCGCCGCCAACGCTGGGCCTGCGCCATCCCAGCCACGCAGGGAGACAGTCAGGCAGCCCACCACTGCAAGGGCAGATCCTGCAGGCAGGAGCAGGGTGGAAAGAAGGGCTGAGGACACAACACTGAATGCTGTGCAACAGTGCCATGAAGCACTAGTCCGGGTGGAGGCGGGCTATGCACGTAGCCAGGAACATGCAGACCGGGCCCACCAGGACTTTGTGGAAAACACCGCCATGTTGGGGGCCATCGAGAGGCGGCTTGGCCAACTGGTCGACATTTTCAGCGCCAGGGCATCCGCCAACACCACCCCCCCCCCCCCTCAAACAACGCCACCGGCCACAACACCGCCACCGCCGACTGCGCCCCTGGCGGCGGATGTGGTACCGGATCAGCCTGCGCCCCTAGCTGACCCCGTCCCGGCACAAAGACGGAGGGGCCGTCCGAGGAACGAGGTGGCCGAGAGCAGTGTTGGAGCACATGGCACACGCTCCAAGAGGAGCCGACAGTGACTCATTGGACTACCTGAGGCTCCGATACAACCTGGAAAGTATCCGGTCACACCTCCCACAGGCCTGCTGCAGTAGGCACACACCACCCTATGTGGTGTCTGCACGGCCATTTCATCTACCATTACCTTGGACTCTCACTCCCCCACCCCTTCACTCCTTTGTAAATATGCACCTACCCCAATGCACAATCTGTAAATAAATACCCCTAACTCACGCAATGATGTGTTGTCTCCATGTTTATTCACATGATTGCATCAGAAACAGACGTAACCAGGTTCAGGGATCCAACAGGTACAGAATCATGCCGCAACGGAGTGACCTAGGGAAACATAGAACCCGCAAACAGACGTTAGTAAACAGCATCACACTCATCCCAACTCACTGCAGTGCAACTTACAACAAACCACACACATCACTACACGAATGGCTGACACTACACACATCATGGAGGAGTGCACGTACTCATAAATGAAGACACACACACACATGCATACATGACATTACAAAACACATAGATGATCCCCAACACAATGACACTAGAGCAGCACACCGACACAGGGCATACACAAGCAGTACAAGAGGGGCACACTCACAGTCAAGGGAAGTAGCGTTCAATGAGCTGGCGCCTCTGGTCCACACCTTCCTCCTCACCACTATCCTCATCAGTCGACATGGGTGGGTCGGGAGGGCAAGGAACTTGCTGTTCATCTGGGTCCAAGATCAGTGCAATGTTATTCCGCACAGCCAGGTTGTGGAGCATGCAGCAGGCCATCACAATCATGCATACTTTGCCAGGTGCGTAAGGCAGGGCCCCTCCAGTCTTATCTAGGCACCGAAACCTAGACTTAAGCAGGCCAAAAGTTCGTTCCACCACTCGACGTGTCCTACCATGGGCATCGTTGTATCGCATTTCTCCTGCTGTGGTGGGATTGCGAATTGGACTCAGAAGCCAAGGCCTGTTTGGGTAAGCCGAGTCGCCTGTGTATGTGGGAATTAGAGAGAGAGAGACATCAGTACCTGAACATGTGGCCACACCAAGCCACCCAGATATCACTCCACTCACCACAGCATACTCACCAACAAGCCAGGCTTGTGCCGGACGCAGATTTGCCATCAGTCGTGGGACTATGCTGCTCCGCATGATGTGGGCGTCATGTGCAGAGCCAGGAAATCTTGCACACACATGTGAGATGATGTTGTCGGCCTGGCACACCACCTGCACGTTAAGGGAGTGGAAGTGCTTCCGATTCCGAAACACCTGCTCACGTGCCCGTGGCGGAATAATCGCAATATGCGTGCCATCAATTGAACCCACAACGTGTGGAATGCGACCCAGTGCATAAAAGTCTGCCTTGACCGCTGCCAACTCTGCCGCCTGTGGAAAATGTATGTACTCATGCTTGTACAGCATCATGGCTGTCAGTACATCCTTGAGTACCGTGCTGAACATGGCCTGTGACATTCCCCCGGCATGTCCTATAGTGTACTGGAATGTGCCTGTCGCAAAAAAATGGAGTGCCGCCATCACCTTTTGGGTGGGTGAAATTGAGCCTGGATAAGTTCTCCGCGGCTGCAGGTGACGAGACAACTTGTTCACAAGCTCCAGCAATCTACGTCGATCAAGCCTGAATTTCCGGATCACCTCCTCGTCCACCATGTCCTCCAGCACAGTATATGGGCGATGGACATTTTGAGCCCTCCTGTGTGGGAGTAAATGGAATGGAAGTCAATTGACATACAACGCATGTCTGTGCAACTCACACATATGTCACCGCACTCTATCCAGCATGTAATAGGCAGTGTACGCTTTGCTCATGTGTGACACCTCTGATTGTCACAACAACATGGATTGACGTAGCAATGTGCACCCACCAGCTACATGATGTGTTGCAACATGTCCAATGCACTCTGTTGCACCTCAACATCACTGGCAACAAGGCATGTGACATGACCCAAAAGTGACGGTCATTAGTGGCACACCGATGGGCATGGCATGTAAAACATGGGATAGAGCCTGAAGTGTGGAGTCACGCAATCACACACACAACCCTCATCATGCAGCTGTAGACAATTACACATAGTGCATCGTGCATCGTCAGCTGACATGCACTCATTGACGCCGCCATGGCGGTGCACTGCTTCCGCTGTTGACGTCTGGCCATACGCGGCCCGCGTTCAACATTCCAATTGTCTGCACGTGCTAGACACCGGGACGGATGCTTCATTTGCAACAAAGTTGTAACTGTGGCGCCACCATGGCGGGGCACGTATTCGGCGGGGGAGGTGGAGGCCAATACAGCCATAAGCTGATGTCCATGCACATGACAGGTCATGACCCCCTTACAGTGACATTGCATCAGCCAGCCTACACCGGCCGGCCCAGCTCTACCCACTACCGCCGTGCCAGACCTAGGCCATGACCGCCGTTGCGGGCGTGCCAACTACCGCCGCTTCAGACCACTCCACTACCGCCGTGCCAGACCTAGGCCATGACCGCCGTTGCGGCCGTGCCAACTTCCGCCGCTTCAGGCCCCCTCCACTACCGCCGTGCCCTGGCGGCCCTGGCACGGCGGTCATGGCCTAGGTCTGGCACGGCGGTAGTGGAGGGGCCTGAAGCGGCGGTAGTTGGCACGCCCGCAACGGCGGTCATGGCCTAGGTCAGGCACGGCGGTAGTGGATAGAGCTGGGCCGGCCGGTGTAGGCTGGCTGATGCAATGTCACTGTAAGGGGGTTATGACCTGTCATGTGCATGGACATCACCTAATGGCTGTATTGGCCTCCACCTCCCCCGCCGAATACGTGCCCCGCCATGGTGGCGCCACAGTTACAACTTTGTTGCAAATGATGCATCCGTCCCGGTCTCTAGCACGTGCAGTTGCCGGTGTGTGAGCGTGACGGTCTGTGCAAGTGCAGCCAATGGGAGGTGTGGACATGGGCCACGGTTGTCCAATTGCAAGTACCGTATGGTGTGCACCGCAACACCAGGGCCAATCATTGGCCCAATTCCAAACACGCTCTCACGGCGGACCAATGGCTGGCGCCGTATGCCACTGACATGGCCACAGGGCCCTATATATGTGTGATGTGCAAAAGCAAACTTTCTACGATGACCACCGACTGCTGCCTGTGACCATCACCTCCACCTGCTGCTGATGCGGAGCTGAGCACCGACTGCTGCCTGTGACCATCACCGCCACCTGCTGCTGATGCGGAGCTGAGCACCGACTGCTGCCTGTGACCATCACCTCCACCTGCTGCTGATGCGGAGCTGAGCACCGACTGCTGCCTGTGACCATCACCGCCACCTGCTGCTGATGCGGAGCTGAGCACCGACTGCTGCCTGTGACCATCACCTCCACCTGCTGCTGATGCGGAGCTGAGCACCGACTGCTGCCTGTGACCATCACCGCCACCTGCTGCTGATGCGGAGCTGAGCACCGACTGCTGCCTGTGACCATCACCTCCACCTGCTGCTGATGCGGAGCTGAGCACCGACTGCTGCCTGTGACCATCACCGCCACCTGCTGCTGCTGCGGAGCTGACCACCGACTGCCGCTCTAGTGCCATACTCCGTGACCTTGCCATGTCTGGAGTCAAAGAGGTCCGGTCTCGTCCCTTCACCGCCGCGGAGCTGGATGTCCTCGTGGACGCTGTGCTACGCAACTACGGACGCCTGTACGGCGCACCCGGACAGGCGGTAAGTGTCGTGGGGGATGAGTTGTGGTGCATGAGGTGTGATATGGCACCTGGTCTCTGGGAAACTTGGCGGTGTGATGTGTGAACAACAAAAAAATCGATATGTGCATGGCTGCTGAGAGTAATGTGTTGCTCCTATCTGTGTGACTGGCCAACTGTCCCCTGACTTCCACCCGTTTGTCTCCCATCATGGTAGGTAAAGCTGCACCTTCGCAAGGACGTGTGGAGGAGCATTGCACGTGAAGTACGAGCAGCGGGGGTGTCCAATAGACGACATACACACTGCCACAAACGCTGGGACGACATTTCCAGACTGAGCAAGAATGTAGCGGAAGTGACACTAGGGCTGATTCCACGGACGGCACGTCTGGCCTGACGCTCAATGACCCCTCTCATGCACCGTATCATAGCTGTGACGCATCCTGACCTGTCCGAGCGGTTGCGTGTGGATGAACAGCAACGTGGCGGTAAGCTTACTGTCAGTGTATGTTGCTTGTGAGTGCAATGCATGTATGGTTGCCCACACACATTAGGGTCTTCCGTCTATCGTGAGTCTATTTCCAATGGCATGTTGGTGAGATTGCCACAGTTGACTTTTCACTTGCAGATGCGGAATGTTGAGACGCCACCTGCTAAGCTGTTCAGTTGTCATGCACATGCTGTAGTGCTCCGTCACCCCTTGGCAACACTTGTGTGCTGATGTAGTTCCTCATGCCCAGTGTGCATGCTGTACATGTATTACGGCCAACGCCACAGAATTCCAGTGAGGATGACTGCTTGGGGTGGGCTGTGTGCAGGTTGGGGGATCGATGGACAGTGTCATCAGTGGCTATAGGGATTCCGCAGCAGTACTGTACGTGTGTGTGCCCATTACTTACACCCATTTCCTGTGCTTTTCAGCTTTGGCAGAGGGCACTCAGCCACAGACGGCGGAGGTTACAGAAGGCAATGCATCCGGATCAGACGTCGCGCACACGCAGACTGACACCGAAGGGGCCAGCGGCGGAGAGGGGGACAGGACCGTCCCGGAGGACTCGCATGTGGAGAAAACATCGTCATCAACTTCCGACAGTGTTGGTGAGTCAGCACTGTTGTCACAGACTGGGAGTGAACAACCTACACCTTCGGTCGGGACACAGCACACAGGGCCCACCCTGCCGGCAACTGCACCATGTACTTTTCGTGCACGCAGGAGTAGGGGGAGCAGAGTGGCGTTCGGTGTCGGCACCGCTGCCCCAGCCTCGGTGACCCAAAATTCACTTTGTGCAGAGGCTGTAGATCTGCTGCGACAGCTGTGTGTGGGCCAGACCAATATGATTAATGCATTCCAAGACCACGATAGGAAGTTAGGGCAGGTGGTGGCATTCATGGAAGGTATGCATGGTGATCTGGCTGGTGTACACAGGACACTGCAGTCATTGTCTAACAGTGTGTCGTCTGCCATTGCACAGTCGCATGGACTGGGTGGTACTTCTGTTCCACCATCTACAACTCTGGATGTGTCAGGGGGGAGTGAATTTTCTGACCTGGACTCTAATAGAGGTTATTGCACTAGAAGCAGCGTCAGCCAGCACGTCAAGGCACGGAGGCCTCAGACCCCATCCCCTAGGTCAGGTAACTGTGTTCACAAGGACAACGTCAGATGTAGTGGAGTACACACACGTGAGGCAAAAGAGGGGTTGGGTGCAATGGCTACACATTCTGCACAGCCATCCCACACACAAGGTACTACCAGGCCAAGACTCACTCCCGCTTCCATTGACACTACCCTGTACGAGGACAGTGAGAAGACGAATACATCTCTTGAGGGCTCGCATACTCCCAGTGCCAGGGACACTAGGAAGGAAGGTGCCACTCCCAAGGGCAGGGAAAGCAGGAAGGATGTAGGCACTCCCAAGGGCAGGGAAAGCAGGAAGGATAAGGATGTAGGCACTCCCAAGGGCAGGGAAAGCAGGAAGGATGTAGGCACTCCCAAGGGCAGGGAAAGCAGGAAGGATGTAGGCACTCCCAAGGGCAGGGAAAGCAGGAAGGATGTAGGCACTCCCAAGGCCAGGGACAGCAGGAAGGATGTAAGCACTCCCAAGGGCAGGGAGACTACGAAGGAAGGTGCCACTCCCAAGGCCAGGGACATCAGGAAGGATGTAGGCACTCCCAAGGGCAGGGATACTACGAAGGAAGGTGCCACTCCCAAGGCCAGGGACATCAGGAAGGATGTAGTCACTCCCAAGGGCAGGGATACTACGAAGGAAGGTGCCACTCCCAAGGGCAGGGACAGCAGGAAGGATGTAGGCACTCCCAAGGGCAGGGATACTACGAAGGAAGGTGCCACTCCCAATGGCAGGGACAAGAATAGTCACAAGACAAACGCACCTAAGAGGAGCACGGACAGTCCCAGGGGCAGGGACACACACGGGCAGAAGGGGTGTCCTGCTGATATGTCCACCACAGACGACAGGTCTGCTGCCTGGAAGAGGGCACCATCCAGGGAACAGGGCAAGTCCACAGACTACAGTACTCCGACGGAAATGGAACATCCAAGGCCCAAGGACTCGCCCATGAACAGTGGCGCTGTCAGGGACAGGCATACATCACCCATAGTTGCTCTGAGACAGCTGTTTTCTGGCAAACGGAATACAGAAGACTCAGCAGTGGAGTCACCCCTTACCTCCACTCCCATCATGGCCCGTCAGGGACGGATGCAGGTGGACCCTGTCGTGGCATCCCCCATGACACATGTTGCAGAGCCCACAAGGCAGCCACACAGCAAACGACAAGCAGGCTCCAGCACGTCCCCAGAGACCATTCCCCCCCCAGCACATGCACCTCCCATGGTGGGTGACATTGCTTCTCAGTCCGGTCGACTTGTGAGTCCTGTCCTGTCCAGGGTGCAGGCACATGTCCAAAAGAAGCGTAGACACACAGCATTGACACATGCACAATCCGATATCGGCCAATTGCAACTATCCCCCGCTCCCAGAGCCACCCTGCCTCCTGGACCATACAGCCCTGTGGCTCATCATTTCAGTGTTCACAGTGGCGCTGGTGCAGTTGACTCGCATGTGTCTGTTAGTGGCAGGGTATCAGTCGAGACATGTCCTGTATCAGGTGCTGGCAGTGTATCTGGGTTTATGGGCCATGTGTCAGTAACTCGGGCTGTGTCGGTGTGTCACACTCCTGCATCAGGTGCTGGCAGTGTATCTGGGTCTATGGGCCATGTGTCATTCACTCGGTCTGTGGCTGTGTCTCACACTCCTGTATCAGGTGCTGGCAGTGTATCTGGGTCTATGGGCCATGTGTCAGTCACTCGGGCTGTGGCTGTGTCTCACACTCCTGTATCAGGTGCTGGCAGTGTATCTGGGTCTATGGGCCATGTGTCAGTAACTCGGGCTGTGTCGGTGTGTCACACTCCTGCATCAGGTGCTGGCAGTGTATCTGGGTCTATGGGCCATGTGTCAGTAACTCGGGCTGTGTCGGTGTGTCACACTCCTGCATCAGGTGCTGGCAGTGTATCTGGGTCTATGGGCCATGTGTCAGTAACTCGGGCTGTGTCGGTGTGTCACACTCCTGCATCAGGTGGTGGCAGTGTATCTGGGTCTGTGGCTCACGTGTCAGTCACTACATCTGTGGCTGTGTGTCACACTCCGGTTTCTGGTGCTGCCAGTGTGTCCGATGCGGGTACTTCACGCAATCCACCTGATAGTGTGCTGTAAGTTGCTGTACTGTGCCCTCTGATGTACCTGCTCTGGTGTCCACACTGCCCTGTTGCTGTTCTGATACTGATGTACTGCATCTGATGTACCTGCTCTGGTGTCCACACTGCCCTGTTGCTGCCCTGTTGCTATCCTCATACTGATGTACTGCATCTGATGTACCTGCTCTGGTGTCCACACTGCCCTGTTGCTGTTCTGATACTGATGTACTGCATCTGATGTACCTGCTCTGGTGTCCACACTGCCCTGTTGCTGCCCTGTTGCTATCCTCATACTGATGTACTGCATCTGATGTACCTGCTCTGGTGTCCACACTGCCCTGTTGCTATCCTCATACTGATGTACTGTATCTGATGTACCTGCTCTGGTGTCCACACTGCCCTGTTGCTATCCTCATACTGATGTACTGTATCTGATGTACCTGCTCTGGTGTCCACACTGCCCTGTTGCTGCCCTGTTGCTATCCTCATACTGATGTACTGCATCTGATGTACCTGCTCTGGTGTCCACACTGCCCTGTTGCTGCCCTGTTGCTATCCTCATACTGATGTACTGCATCTGATGTACCTGCTCTGGTGTCCACACTGCCCTGTTGCTGTTCTGATACTGATGTACTGCATCTGATGTACCTGCTCTGGTGTCCACACTGCCCTGTTGCTGCCCTGTTGCTATCCTCATACTGATGTACTGCATCTGATGTACCTGCTCTGGTGTCCACACTGCCCTGTTGCTATCCTCATACTGATGTACTGCATCTGATGTACCTGCTCTGGTGTCCACACTGCCCTGTTGCTATCCTCATACTGATGTACTGTATCTGATGTACCTGCTCTGGTGTCCACACTGCCCTGTTGCTGCCCTGTTGCTATCCTCATACTGATGTACTGCATCTGATGTACCTGCTCTGGTGTCCACACTGCCCTGTTGCTATCCTCATACTGATGTACTGCATCTGATGTACCTGCTCTGGTGTCCACACTGCCCTGTTGCTGTTCTGATACTGATGTACTGCATCTGATGTACCTGCTCTGGTGTCCACACTGCCCTGTTGCTGCCCTGTTGCTATCCTCATACTGATGTACTGCATCTGATGTACCTGCTCTGGTGTCCACACTGCCCTGTTGCTATCCTCATACTGATGTACTGTATCTGATGTACCTGCTCTGGTGTCCACACTGCCCTGTTGCTGCCCTGTTGCTATCCTCATACTGATGTACTGCATCTGATGTACCTGCTCTGGTGTCCACACTGCCCTGTTGCTGCCCTGTTGCTATCCTCATACTGATGTACTGCATCTGATGTACCTGCTCTGGTGTCCACACTGCCCTGTTGCTGTTCTGATACTGATGTACTGCATCTGATGTACCTGCTCTGGTGTCCACACTGCCCTGTTGCTGCCCTGTTGCTATCCTCATACTGATGTACTGCATCTGATGTACCTGCTCTGGTGTCCACACTGCCCTGTTGCTGCCCTGTTGCTATCCTCATACTGATGTACTGCATCTGATGTACCTGCTCTGGTGTCCACACTGCCCTGTTGCTATCCTCATACTGATGTACTGCGTCTGATGTACCTGCTCTGGCATCCACTATGGCCATGCTCCATCCTAGACTGTGACTTTGCTCCGAATCTGCTTAAATAAATGGGGATTAATGTGTCGTGCTTTGTCAGAGTCATTCTTGCGTGTGTGATGCTGGTGTGGATTGGTATTTTCTTGGGGGCGGTGGGTTCTGCTCAGGACCCAAGTCCTGCAAAAAGAAGTGGGGGGACGCTGACATCACGACAGGAAGTGACGACACAAAAGGTGGCTTCCACTCAGTTGCAGTTTATGGTTATCATGCTCCCTGTTAAATTGGTGGGGGGACGCCGTCCACCCGTGTGGTACCCCGACTTGTGCCCTGCTTCTGCTACGTGTCACTCTCCCCTACCTGGGTCACGGCCCTTGGAGGTGTAGCCGTACACAGGCATTTGTGCATTTTGGGACTTGTCACTCCCCCCTCCCTACGTCACCGCCCTTGCCCGTACTCCTCTCCAGACAGCGAATGCTTATGTGCCTACCTGCGTCGTCGTCGATGGTGGGCCAAGACGAGGACGTACTGGATCACGTAGAGTATCGGGTAAGCCTGTAGTGCAGGGTCCATGTCGGCGTGCGGCTCGTGGTGGGTATGGTCGCTGTGGAGCATCCGCCGTGTTCAGGCAGGTTGTTTATCCGCAGCGCTTTTATGTGTGTTTTCCGCCATCTTGATTTGGAGGTTGGTCCTAGTCATCAGTCCGTACGGCGGAGTCTCTGGTAAGGTTATGTCCGCCGCGTAGTTGGGTGTGGTGGTGCGGCGGACTTTGTTCTACCGCCGTGGACGGATTTTGGCACGTATTTCGTATCCTGATTTGGCGGTCGGAGTGTCCGCGACGGGCGCATGGAAAATAGGCCTGTTCCGCATACTCAGGGTCTGCGGAGGCACTTCCGTCCGCCATCCTAATGACCCCCTAAGTATGTAACACAAAAAAGTTGCACAGTATATTTAAAGTCTGATTTCACGTTATAATCAATTTGCTACTAGTTTACAATATACATATAAAAAAGAATAATGTGTCAAACAATTTTTGAATTATGAAATAAAAATTTATTATTCTGATTCTTTCTCAAAATTTAAAAGAAATTCTAAAAAATCATTATCATTTTTTTTTCATTTTCCAGTAGAAAATCTACTGCTTCCACACATTGCAGAAGTTCATTGTTCAGTGAATCGTCATAGAATTGATGGTCAATTTCCGACTCGTTTTTTGTTCCTGCTTCAATTTTCAAGTTATTTTCCTGTTGTCCTTCCATTTTGTATGCTGAAAAATGAATTTTTTAAAAATATATCAGTACAGATAGGGCACTGTTGGGTTTCAGTACAGACAGGCAGTTTGGTTATTTAAACAGTGATTTTTTCGTTGGGCAGTGTATGGTATCAAACTGGAAGTAGAAATATGAAGAAAATTATCAAATACACTCTTAGTCAATTCTGAATTATACAAGACAAGTCTAACTCCATCCATAACTAAAACAGTGAAGTCTATTTTATTCTATAAGTATTACAGAGTGATAGAATATAACTATCAGAAAATGTTTTCCTAATTAGCTTACAGTAGAGAACATACTTCAGTTTTTTAAATAATATGTTACCTTTTAAATACAACTTGAAGTTATCAGTTGAAATTTAGTGGATATGCACTTCAAGAAGTAGTAGTCAAAATGGCTGTGTTTCTCTCTCTTTCTTTATATATATTCAGGTACATAACCAATCAAATGTCATGATATAATAGTAGAAATTGAAAGTAATATTTTAATTGGTGGTCAATTCCAACACTTCTGATATGTTTTGTGAAGTAATTTACCTCAGGGATTTTAGAGAGTTCTACATGCTAAATGGCTAAATGGTATTCCAACGAAATTTGTGAAAATGGTAGGGATTGGTATGTAGTATGAGCTAATGTTTAATTGGTGAAAGTGTCTCCAGTGGTCTTTCTGTAAATTACTTTCCCACCTTTTTTGAGCGAGTGCTTGTCAGTGCGTGTCCCGGTACGCGAACCTGCAGCGTTACGGGAGTCCTCCATTTTGTGTTTCGGTAGAATTGAGATACAAGATGGAGGGTAAATAATGTTCAGAATGGGTAGAAGGGGGTACTTTAGACGTATGCTGACCCCTAAGTTTTCTGAGGGTGGCTGAGGAGGCTCATATATGTCGAGAAAAAAAATTGAATTTTTCGCGTGGTTAGCTGCCGGTACGCGAACTGGGTAGCGAACCGGGAAGCGAACATAAGTGAAAATTTGTGAAAAAAGGTACATTCGAAATTTCAAAAGAGTAAATAAAGTTAAGGTAGCTCTGAAAAGAGCTTTTGGGTTCTGTGTAAGTTCTAGATACTTATAAGTAGGAACCAATACACATTCTTAAATTTAGTATGAAAACTCTGTTCCCCTCATCTGAGAAATGCACGCCATCTCCTCTGTAGATATCTTGCATATAGTAACGCAAGTTATTATTGTAGATGCAGCCCATTCCATGGTCTCTCATGTAAGCTGAAACAGACTTATTTACATGCTTCCTCGATTTCTCAATTTGTGGACAAAATAGATTGGACCACCTCCATTTTTGTCTTTGGCATAAATTGGAATATACCAAGGCAGTTTGAGGAAAAAGTGTCATCAATTGCTCAAAGGTGTCTTTTAGAAGCATTTCCAGACCTACCCCAGTCAAAGTGCCTAAATCGTTTCCTCCACAGTGCACTATTATGAGGTCAGGGTTTGGCAAATGTAAAAAGGTTTTCACCAATGGTATCAATTGGTGACATTTCAATCCTCTTCGGCCAATCCATTTGATTTCCACATTTTGTAAATTGAGGTTGTGTAAATTTCTGTTATCTGCATACCTGTGAGCCCAGTGGATGTAGCTATGTCCAAGAATCCAGACTGAAAACATGGCTAGAGGAGTTTTTGCTGCAGTCAGATGAAGTGTGGGAATGAAATGGCAGTTGAAATAGTGAAGTTTGTAATAAAAAAAAACTGTGGAGTTTAAGTGCAAATGATTCATTAGCAGTGATTGGTGTATTTCCATTGCTGAAAACAGAAAGTTAGGGTGCATGGATGTGTTCTTTGAAAGATGTAATTTGAATGGTTAATAAAAAATGATGTTATGAAAGATTGCAGTGGATTAGCAGGTGTACTGAGAGTTCAGAGTTCATTTGAAACATTGTTGTGTGAACTTGTAAACACGAGAGGTCTGGCAGGCGGTAGTTGCTATGGAAAAAGGTCAGAAAGGGTAGAGGGGGGAAGGGTGTTGATTTGAAAATAGTGAGGGAAGAGTTTTGATTGGCTGACATGAGAGATATGTGTGATGAATATCAGCGTTTCAGTGCCTTTGTTGGTTCCAGCCTCTGGAGTGCATACCTTTAATTCTGCTAAAGAATAATTGGTGTGTTTCTGAGACTGTTTTGAAATTCAAAAAGAATTTGAAAAGGTGAGTTATCGTTTCTATATTTTAGATAAAGACTAGTATGCTTTTTTGAGTAAATAAGAAAGTCAGCTGTGTATTTAAAATGATGTTTTGCGTCAAGTGTTTGCATTATGCTTTCAAAGGCGATTTTGCATTCTTTTACCAATTGTAATTATAGTTAATGTAAAGTATTAGTACTGATAAGGTGTGTATGTACATAGGAGCTGTGCTGTGTTTTTTGAAATTATGATCAGAAAATCGTTTTTAAGGAAAAGGCATGCTTTAAAAAAATATGAGAATTTATTTACTTGTGATGTGATTCCTGCAATGCGTCGCTTTTGCAGAACAGATGCATGATGCATCTGTGTTGTTATTGCCCCATGCTGTTCTACAGTGTATATGTAAAAAATGATGCATAAGTGTTGCACGGGCATTGTAAATACTCTCCTATGTGTCCTTAGCCATTTCAAGTCACTCCCCCTGGTTCAAGGGCCTTGTAAATACGTCCCCATGTGTGTCTGGTCATTTGTAGTCACTTTCCCCGTGGTGCAAGGCCCTTGTAAATACGCCCCGATGTGTGCTTGAAAAATTTTGTTTTTGATTGTTTGAGTTACATAGCCATGTAAAAAGTTATTGAAAAAAAGGTGCAAGTACCTTAAAAAAACGTTTTCATGTGTATTAGGGCATTTTAAGTCAGTTCCCCATGAATGTAGGTGTATAATTATTTTACATAAAAGGTTTAAAAACTTTTTTTGAAATCAAATGCATGCACACTTTGGGCCCGATGTAGGTGGCCGTTTCAGGCCATTTACCGACCGGTTATGGCCGATTTCGGCCGTTTCCGACCGGTAAATGGCCAATCGGTATGTAGGGGCCTAAATCCAAGGCCACATGTAGGTAAATCTACATTTACAGAATCGGTAAAATTACCGATTCGGTAAAATACCGAATCGGTAATTTTACCGATTCTGTAAATTCCATATGTAGGTGGGACTTTTCTGAGTCCCAAAGGCCTTAACGAATCGGTATTTTACCATGAAATCCAACTTCATGGTAAAATACCGATTCCGGTGTGCATGCACATGTGTGCATGCACATGTATGTCATGTGAGAGGCAGGTATGCCTGCCACATGGCACCTGTGCCTGTTTGGGGGTGCCAGAGGGTGTCAAAGTGACACCCCCTGCACCCTTGTGAATTCTTTAATTACCGATTCGGTAAATACCGAATCGGTAATGCCTAATCATTCCTATGGGCTTCAAAGCCCATAGGAATGAATGGGCATTACCGATTCGGTATTTACCGAATCGGTAAATAAAGAATTGTTAAGGATTCGGTAACGAATCCAGATGTTGAGACCTACATACCATTTACCGATTTTGAAATACAGAATCGGTACAATTCGGTATTTTCAAATCGGTAAATGTTTTTTACCTACATCTGGCCCTAGAATCAGTATTTTACCATCAAATTGGTTTTGATGGTAAAATACCGATTCGTAAAGGCTCCTGGCACTCTGAAGAGTCCCACCTACATATGGGTGGCTTCAAATCGGTATATTTACCGATGTTTTATTTTACCGAATCGGTAAAATTACTGATTCGGTAATTTTACCGATTCGGTAATATATTGCCCCTTACATGACAAATTTTGTAAACTGGTCGGTAACGGCCGAAAATACAGTTTTTCGGCCGTTACCGACCGACCTACATCTGGCCCTTAAAGTCTTAGGGACAGATTTATGATGGTTGTGCGCCTTTTTTGTGCTGCTGTTGCGTCACTTTTAAAATGCAGGAGAGATTTACAGAATGCACCATGTTGCAAAACAGCAGCCGCGGGTTGTGGAGGGAGTTACAGTGGGGCAGGCAGGCGGGGAGGGGGAGGGGCAGGGTGGAGGGACGTAAACACTGGCATATGGATTATTGCAGGTAAGTACACAATTTAATGTGCGTAAAGTTTCATGTGGGCTTTTTGTTGCAGGGTGGGCAGTCATTTGCATGAAAGCCCTGTAATACTATCACTATCACAGTAAAATTAAAAATATTTTATTGAATCATCTTTATAGCATTGCTGAATCAAATTCTTACTGTTATTGATTTACTGTTTGGTAATAGTGGTTAATAGCATTTTTTATTATATTTTACCACAGATTCAACTGCAGATTATTTAGAAATTAGACAATGCCGTCTAAGGATAGAATCCGAAAGGCTACGAAACGTCAAAGACAGCAGATTAGTAAATGCTTGCATCAGTCCTCTACATTAAAATCACCTCAACGCATGAAGGAAGCGAACGAAATCATTTCTTAGAAACATTTGTAGAAACAAAAGTATAACTACAGAACAAGTTTTAGTGCCGAAAAAGAGAGCCAATTTAAATGGAAAGGAAAGGTCCGTCAAAAAAGTTTCTGCTACAGCAGGAGATAACTCTGTGCATGGCAGTAGAAGGGAAAATGCATTCAGGGACATTCGTAGGCGAATGTTCCGCAACAGGGTAATTGTCAATTTGCTAAAACAATTTAAGAAAGGCCAACAGAAAGTGGCATTTTATAAGAAAAAGAAAAATGTAGAGAAAATTATTGATCAGGCTTTCGAAATTAAGCGAAAGTTATTTATTTTGGTAATTAATAGAATTAGGAAACTAAACAAGGTAATCTATGTTTTCAAATCAAATAGTAGATGGAAGAGAGAAGTTAATCGAAATAATTTTTGTGAAGTTTTCTTAGGAGAATGGATGCATAGTTCAAATAGTGAGGCGTTTTTTAATGAGGAGAGGTATTTTCAGGACAATGATTTGGTGCATGCAGTTGACACCAGTGGTCGAGCTTATGAGGTGAAAGATGGTCGTCCGGTTGGAAAAGAAATACTTGTGTCTGCAGATGCAGAAGAGGTGTTAAGTGATGAGGTTTTAGGGAGACGTCCTAAGGGACCAGTGTACACCTGGAAGTGTAGTTCTATTTGCAGTGTGCGACAGGATTCCATCAATTTGCTTTGTGATTTTATACGGACATTTAATAAGAAAAGTTTAAAACAAAAAATAAAATTGTTGCAAGAATTAGATCCTTGCAGAGTGAGACAAGTGACAGGTTTGCATGGTCATTCACTGGCTTGTCTTTCCAGGAGAGTATGCCAGAGTGTTTTTCATCATTTCAGGATGCTAGCAGTGCATCATAATAAAGTGAGGAAATTAGTTAGAATGTTGTATTATGCTAAGAGTCCAGCAATTATGCTTAAACAATTAAGCAGTGCTCTTTTGCATGGTTCTGAAGTAGATGTGAAGAATATTTGTCAAGAAATGGAGTTCTGTTACTTTGCTGGTAAAGAGAACAATGTTGATATTGAACCACTAGAAGAAGGTAATGTGGAAGACAGTGTACAGATTTTCAGTACACATAAGTTTCACAAGGACATTTCCACGTTTATGGTGAAAACATGTGAGAGGCCTAATTTCACTTGTGTGTGTTGTCGACCGACTTATTATAAGAATCAGACTAAGTTAGTGGATTTATTTGCAAAAAGTGATATGGAAAACAATAGTGAATGGAAGGATTTTGTCACATACTTGATGGTAGAAAATTGTTTTGATTTGGGAGCGGACCAACGTATGTGTACTTATTGCTATAACATATTAAACCAAAACCAGATGCCTGCCAGAGCGGTTTATAATAATCTGGAATTAGTTGACATTCCTTCTGAATTGAAGGATTTAAATACTTATGAATCTATTTTGATTCAAAGTGTCCATCCCTTTCAGGCTATTGTACGAATGGAGCCAAAGACAGGGAAGTTGCCTCCATCAGATTTACAGAGAGGATTAAAGGGAAGGGTTGTTTATTTGCCTTTGGATTTGAAGAAAAACATTAATACAATTGGAGTAGAGAAAGTGGAAGAGGAACCTCTGGTTATTATAGTTAATGGTGTTCCGACAAAGAGTAAGAAAATCTGGCAAGATTTAGTGGATGTTAGGAAAGTCAATAAGGCAACATTGTATTTGATAAAAAATAATGAATACTACAAGAATGTATGTGTTGCAGAAGAGGAAGTAAGTGAAGAAGAGGACAGCAATTTGTGTCCTGGACAAATTGAGAAAGTAGAAGCCTTCCAAGTCATGGGGAATGCTATTGAGTTGTTTCAAATGAAACAAGCCAAAGGGAGTCCCATTAGTGTTTGGGAGGAAAGTTTGGAAGCTCGATGTTTCCCACAGTTATTTCCCACAGGTCGAGGAGGACGATATGATGAGCGACCTGTTCAAATTCCTGCTTCAGAATACCGGACTTTACGATTGTATGCAGAAGATTCTAGTTTTCGTCAATGCATTCCCTATTTATTTCATCTACTGTTTGAAAGTGACCTCTCTGGGTTGTCTTATGCAGTGAACCACATCTTGAAAAGTGGTGTACAACTGCGAAATATCTCGGCAAGGGACTTTATGGATAAAGTCAATGTGCAAGACAGTATTTTGGATTCTCACCTGATTAATCTGATGGCATGTCAGCGTGGTACTAATGAGTATTGGTACCGTCGTCATGGTGACTTAAAATATATGCTGAGGAACTTAGGAACTCCCACATGGTTCCTCACTCTCAGCTGTGCTGAGTATGGCTGGGAAGACTTACTTGAATTTCTACGAGAGGCAAATTGAAACATTGAAAATATCGAATTCAAGACACCCGGAGAACTGTGCTCTTTGGATCCAGTGAATGTATGCAGGTACTTCAATCATAGATTTGAAGCTATGATGTCTTTCATCATGAACAAGAAAAATCCACCTCTTGGAGAGGAGTTGGATTTCTTCTGGAGAAAGGAGTATCAAGCAAGAGGAGCTCCTCATATACATATGCTGCTATGGATCAAAGATGCACCCAAATTTGGAACAGATCCGGATGACTTAGTGATGAGTTTCATAGAACAGTATGCTACATGTGCTGTTCCAAAGACAAATGAAGACAAAAGTCTAAGAGAACAAGTTTTACGGTTTCAAAGCCATCGTTGTGGAAAGTACTGTCGTCGTAAATTCAGAAACAAGAACAAGTACTACACCAAATGTTGTTTTGCATTTCCACGGTCGGTGATATCAAAAGGAAGAGTTAACAATTTGATGTCTTCGCTGCGACATAATGTGACGAGGAAATCACCCAAAAACACATACAATTTGAAAAAAAACGAAGAGTCCAAGTACATTAACGACTACAACCCAGTGATTTTGTCCATGTGGAATGCTAACATGGATATACAGTTTGTGGCTGACAACTGTATGGCTGTGGCTCGGTATGTGACGTCTTACATCACCAAAAAAGAAAAGACAGAATTAAAGGATATGTGGGAGGATATTTCCCATGAAAAGAGCCTCAGTAAGACGTTGTACAGTTTCAGTCTGAAGATGTTGTCGCATTGAGAAATCGGAGCTTACGAATGTTCTGACCGGTTATCTTCAGCAAGTCTCTATGCCAAATCTAGGAGTATCATTTGGGCGAGTCTTGGTCTTGCTGCAACGCGTAATCGAGTTCTGAAACCTGTACGGGAAATTGAGTATTTGGCGGAGAAGGAGCCAAATAGTACAGATATTTTGAAGACCAACATGTTGGATACATATTATCCAAATAGAATCAGTCACCTGGAGAATGTTTGTCTGTATGATGTTCTACAAAATTACGTTTTCAAGAGGAACATCAAAGAAGATATTGATAAAGGAGTGTATGCTGTAATTGGAAGTGAGGGATGTCTGGTCAAGCAAAAAAAATGTCAATTGATAAATCATCGAAAATTGGATTGCGAATCTCCAGAAAGAAAAGAGTTTTTCTATTTAGCTCTTTTGCAACTTTTCAAGCCTTGGCGTGCAGAAGAGGAACTGCTTGGGGATTTCCTCTGTTACGAAGACTCTTTCAATGCAGCCAAGGAGTCCATAGAATGTCCTGTTTTTCCAAAATATCTAGAAATGTTGAATGCAGAAATCGAGCAGGAAGCAACAATTGCAGCTGAGATTGCTAGAGACAGTTCTCAGGACAGTCAGAGTTCTGTTTCATTGAGTCAGGATCCACTAGGAGAACGAGTTATCGAAAATGAAGCTGCCACTGCCATGATTGAAGTGGAAAGAGCCATGGCACATGCTCAGGAGGATGCGGTTAACTTAGAAGATTTGGAAAGACAACTCAACGTTGAGCAGAGGAAAATATATGACGAAGTTACCAACCAAATTGAGCATGGATTAAGTCATGAGAAGAAAGAGTGCTCATGTACTTCGTTGAAGCCTGTCCGACTATATGTGAGTGGAGAAGCAGGAACTGGAAAAAGTTTCCTCATTAAAGCAATTTCATGTTATCTGCAGAAAAGGACTGAGTCATCGCTGTCTTGTGTTGTGACCGCTCCAACTGGACTGGCAGCTCATAACATTAAAGGGATTACTTTGCATCGGATACTGATGCTGCCAGTGGAGCATGATAACAAATTACAATACCACAAGTTATCTGGGGATGCTTGTTGTGAAGTATCTAGAGTATTGAATAAGATGAAACTTCTTATCATTGAAGAAGTAAGCATGGTTTCCAATGTCATGCTTGCCTTTGTGCATTTGAGAATGCAGGAAGTTCTTAAAACTGAATATGATGTGTTATTCGGTGGCAAACACATCATTGTTTTTGGTGATCTTCTGCAGCTGACACCAGTGAAAGGACAACCAGTGTTTAAACTGCTTACACATGAAGATACCAAGAAGTGCCTAGGGAGCATTGGCAACGTTAACATATGGTTAAACTTCAGTTATGCTGAGCTGCGTGAAAATATGCGTCAGGCGAAGGACGAAGATTACAAGAATATTCTACAAGATGTTAGAATCGGGAAAGTGACTGAGCGTGGGAAAGAAGCTTTACATGCACGATTACTGTCAAATTTATATCCAGAAGAAGACATTTTGGCAGAGGATATTTTTCAGAAAATTACTGTGAAGAAATCTGGAATATGTTTGATGCCAACTCTTGCAGAATGTTCCATCTTCAACAACAAAATGTTGAATTTAGAAAAACAAGAGATTGTGAAACTGGAAGCTATTGACAAAATAGAGCATATGGGAGCAACAATTATTTTGTCTGAGAATTTGAAATCTAAATTGGATTCATTAGAGAAGACTATATCTAAAACTGCGGGTTTTGAAAAGACTCTGAATGTGTGCTTAAATTGCCGTATCATTTTGAGAAGGAATTTACATGTTGAAAGAGGTCTGGTAAATGGATCAATGGGTAATGTTGTTGATTTTGAAAAATACAGAAGTAGAGATTAAATTGAATTTTTAAAAATTAAATTTGATGGCATTGAGGAAGTACAGCTAATTGGTCGTTGCAGAGCAAGGTTTTTGCTTGTAAAAGACTTATATGTTCGCCGTAAGCAGTTTCCTGTTTGCTTTGCATATGCAGTGACAATTCATAAATCGCAAGGTTTAAGTGTAGACACTGCTTTAGTGAATATTGGCAGTTCTGTGTTCAAAGAGGGTATGGCTTATGTAGCATTGTCACGAGTCAGAACTTTATCGGGATTGTACTTGATTGACTGTGATGTCACAAACATTTGTGCGGATCTAGATTGTGTTAAGGAATACAATAGGTTAAGAAGAGAGTATGCGCCACATTTGCCTCAATATCCTTTGTTTGAGAAACGTGTGGTAGGCCGTAAATGAAGAAATATCATTAATAGTAGGGAGGTTGAAGCAAAAAGACCAAAATTCGATGAACCAAAAATTGTAAGCAGGAATAAAATGAATTCTGTTGAAAATGTTGTTGGTTTTGAATTTGAAAATAGTTCTGGTGTCAACTGCTATGCTAATGTAATTGTTAATGTTCTCTTTTCACTAGAGACTTTAAAAGAACAGATTGTGATCAATTCTGAACAAAGTTTATGCTGTTTGTTGAATTCTGTGTTAGGGAAATGTAGCGCTGATAGAACAAGAGTAGAAAGTGTGTCTGAAATTCGTTTTCTGTTAGACGAATGTTCAGGTCAAACACAATTCTCTGAAAATATTCAGCAGGATTGTCAGGAGTTTTTAATGTATATGCTTGATGTATTGCAAGATGAAGGTGTAGATGTAGATTATCTGTTTGGCCTTTCTTATCTATGGCAGCATGATTGCGAGAACTGTAGGCTATCAAGTACTACTAGTGTAGACTCAGAAAGATTTATATATTTAACTTTACTTGACAGTAAATCAGTATCCTTCAATAAGCTAGTAAAAGCAGCCGATCAAAACATGGAGTGTAGCCAATGTAAGTCTGCAATGCTGTCCACGTTAATTTTACGAAGTTATGGCCAGTATGTCATTTTAATGTTCCAACGATGTAGGCCTGATGGAACTAAATTGACAACTTTAATTAATAATTTTGTGGCTTCGCAGTTGTCAATATCAGGAAGGACTTTTATAACTACAGCAATTATATATCATGACGGTCCAACAACTTCTTCAGGACATTATACAGCTCATTTAAAATCTGGAAACGGCTGGTCATTCTGCAATGGTTCTCTTTTAACTTTCAAAAAAAGATTGCCTTTCCACCTTCAAAATTCTTACCTGGTGTTCTTACAACCAAAATTTTAGGAAAGGAATCTTGGGATTTGTTCTAAGGAATTTTCAGAGGTTCTAATGGCTCCTACTCTATATGGCCTTGTGATTAATTGTAGTACAGAGCGAAAACTGTTTGTGTTTATAAGCTAAGTCAAGCAGCAGATCAAAATAAGGAGTAGAGGAAATGTAAGTCTGCAATGCTGTCCATATTATTTATGGAAACTTATGGGTGAAATGTCATTTTACAATTTCAACTACATAAACTGGATGAAAAAAAGTTGTTAAGTCTAATTAAACATTTTTGGGCTACACAGTCATCGATTTCAGGAAGAACATTTGCAACTGCAGCTATTATATATTATGATGGTCCTTTGACAACATCTGGATATTACACAGCTTATTTGAAATATAAAAAAGGCTAGTCTTTCAGCAAACATTACTAATTGAGTACGAAGCAATGTTGCCTTTTGACTTGATTACTGAAGTGAGAATTTAGGGTAGGTAATTGGACTATAATGATTCTAGGTGTTGCTGCAATTTAGTGTGCTGTTTTAAATTGCTTTGTATGTCTCAGTTTTCTTAAAACAATGGAGTTTATCTTTCAGAAAGTGGCGGGCAGAAAATAGTAACAGCACAACAGAGTATAAGCTGTTCATAGGACATCCTTTGACGTCATAGAAAGTAAGTTACTTTGGAGGAGTTCTTATTTCTGCTTAGTTATATTATTTGGGTTTTTTAAACACAATCATTTTGATTGTGTTTTTTTTTCCCCGCTGTTATATGATGAATACCTTCAACTCACTGTTTTCAGTGAAATTTGATATTTTCTGATAACAGCAAAAATAAACCATTAAATATGGTTAATTAATTTTCTACTTTGAATTGTGATTTATAATATGTATTCATTTTGTCTCATGCTCACTCTTTTTTACTACCTTCTATTAATTTAAATTTTTTTGTTCTTTCTTACACAGATTAAAAGTATAAAAATGATAATTGACTACGTTAATGACAATTATAAGGTAAGTGTTTAGTACTCTTTACGTTACATGTCTATCACATTTAACTTTTATTAGTTCCACTGCTTCATTTCTTTAACCCTTAGTTTCCTGCCTTTGCTACTTCCTTCATTTCTTTTTCTATTACTTATTTATACTACTCTTTTCACTCGTTTTATCAGACCCTCTTTCAACAGTAACTGTGTGTTACTCCCTCTATTTGTCTTTCTTTTCACATTACTCTCTGTTTATTTGCTCGTCTTTTTTCAAAAAAAAAAAATTTTAAGTTCGCTTCCGGTTCGCGTACTGGGGCGCGAACCGGAAGCGAAACAAAAGAAATAGTGGATGCTTGAGTGCTAAATATTCTAGCAATTTTTCTTAAAGGGAAGGTAGTTCTGAAAAGAACTTTTTTTTATTATTTTTGTTGTTTTATATTTTTTTTTTGTTTTTTGGGAGGGAGGGGAAACAAAAATGATTCATTGCAAAGGGCTCAACAGGAGCAACAAAAAAAAAGAACATTTAGTTTCTGGGACGGTTTGAACATTGATGATGTTCAAATGCTCTATTTATTAGAGTAACACTCCTCTCTCCACATGAAATTAATTTGCCACAACTTAAACATGTCATTTTCATCTGTCCAAAGTTCTTCTGAAGATTTGGGACCGTTTCTCTTGCCTCTGATTCTGTCATTGCCACTTCATTGGTGGATGTACTGGCAGGTCGGGGTTATCCAGCAAATCTCGAATTTGGGCAGCACTATAATTAATCGGGTGCCAACTCTCCATGTGTCGATGCATGGTATGATTACCATAACTATATTTTTTTTCGGTCCCTCTGGAGAGTTTATCAAGGCAGATGAGGCAGGTAACGTACCTGGCATTTACTTTCTTTTCATGTAGAGGAAAAGAAAACAACTTGCCAAATAAAATTTTCTTTAACATGGGACGTCCTTGGCATTTCTTTCAAAAACCCCCTTGTCCCTTGCTCCTGTTCCTCGTCTTCCTCTTCTTCCTCCTCTTGTTGGAAGATGACCTGGCCAGTTGGTCCTCTCTTCTTTGGTGGTGGTGGAGGTGGTGGGGATCCACCAGCTGCAGCTACTTCAAATGCCATGACTAAGCAAGCAAAAACAGGTCTTTCTCTCATAAAAATGAAAGTCGGAGTGATGAAAAAAGGTGGGACTTTCATCATTTGGGAAAAAAAAATGTTCTAAACCAATGAAAAGTGTTTATTTTACGTCATATGATCAAGCGTTCCATCATTAGGAAACTAAAAGTAAAATGAACCAATGAAAAGTTTTATGAACTAGTCACATGACCTGTTATGCTTACGTTACGCGCTCCGCGCCGCGCCTCGGATCGTTTCCGGGGCTTTGCGTTTCTCGCCTTGGTTCGCGTTCCAGAACACTTCCGGGTGCGCTAACGCGGCGCGTCATAAGGCGCATCACGCAGTAACGCGATACGTTGCGATTACGCGACGCGTCACGATGTGGCTTTCTAACGCGGTACTTGCACTAACGGAACGTTTACCGGTTCGCGGACCGGCAGCGAAACAAGAAAATATAATTTAAACTATAATATAAATTGAATTAAAAAATATAATACAAAAATATATAAAATATATTTGTGAATTAGAATAAGAATATATTTTACAGCTATAGATATTAGCTTTTAAAAAACCAATGAAATTCACTGAAAAAACCATATGTTATAGACCATATATAGTTAGGGATTAGCATTTACAAAACCTTGAAAATTCACTGAAAAAACCATTGGTTATAGACCATATATAGTTAGGGATTAGCATTTACAAAACCTTAATTTACTCGCACAAAACCATAGAAATTTGCATATATAGTTAGTTGCAATAACTATATATCGCGCACCCGCAATCCACTGCTGATGATGTCACATATTACATCATTCATGACATGGTCAGTGACATCACTGATGACATCACTGATGACATCTCAAATGACATCACTGATAACATTATCTGGATGAAGGATTTAGTAGGTACATGGCTGACTGTATGAGTGAGTGATTAAATGTGTCTCACTGAGTGCATGGGTTAGTGACTAAACTGTCTTAATTTGTGCATCATTATGTCTGTTGTTCTGTAAGCTGCTGCATGTGTTGATCAGTAGCTATATGAGTAACTATATGGGTTATTGATTGGTTGCCCAGGTATTTGTATGGGAGACTGAGTGTGTGTGTGTGGGTGGCTGGGAGGTGTGTAACTCTGTGCATAGATGTGTGAGCAGTTGATTCACTAGCTGTATGGGTTCAAAAGTGCATGGGGAAACAGCTGTATGGGCGGTTGACTGTGTGCATGAGTGTATTTGTGAGTGAATGGATATCTCAGTGCTACATGTCAAAGTAAGTACATATGTAAAACACAGTACATGTGAGAGTTGACATATATAAATAACTGTGCATAAGAGCCAGTGAATGTGTGAGTGGCTGTATGGATCATTATAAACTTGTATCAGGGATTGTATAAGAGAGTAAGTATGTGTTAGTATATGTTTGAATAAGTAAGGTGTGTATAACTGTATAGTTGAGGAAATGGAGGTGTGATTGATTCTTTGCATGACTGACTAGGTGTGTGAGTAACTCCATGGATGAGTGACAATCTGTGAGTGTCTGTTTACACTGATTGTATCTAAGGTTATATTAGAGTCTGAAGAGGTTCATCGTATTATCACATGAATGATATCATCAGTGATGTGATAGTAATGTCAAATGAGATGTCATCAGTGATGTCATTTGAGATGTCATCAGTGATGCCATCAGTGAAGTCATTTGAGATGTCATCAGTGATGTTATGAGTGATATCATCAGTGATGTGATCAGTAATGTCAAATGAAATGTCATCAGTGATGTAATTTGAGATGTCATCAGTGATGTCATCAGTGATGTCACTGACCATGTCATGAATGATGTAATATGTGACATCATCAGCAGTGGATTGCGGGTGCGCGATATATAGTTATTGCAACTAACTATACATGCGAATTTCTATGGTTTTGTGCGAGTAAATTAAGGTTTTGTAAATGCTAATCCCTAACTATATATGGTCTATAACCAATGGTTTTTTCAGTGAATATATATATATATATATATATATATATATATATATATATATATATATATATATATATATATATATATATATATATATATATATATATATATATATATATATATATATATATATATATATATATATATATATATATATATATATATATTTTACCTACTGGCAGTCGCCAGTAGGTAGTTATAGTTAGGATTTTTTTCAATGTTAAATCTCATCTCAACATTCTATTTGGAATAACTTTGGCGCCGGTTGACGAATCTGCCTGAAAATTTCCTCAAAATTGCCTTGCGGTGCCCCGGTCCTTCACTGAAAAGTTTGGGGGGGATTTGTCAAGCGGGGCTGAGATAAAAGGGGGTCCCAAAACGTGTTTTCCCTATGTTAATTTCCATAGGGCGGTCGACCTCACTTTTAGCCTGAACGGCTGAATGGATTTCCACCAAACTTGGCAAAATTGTAGGGACTGGTAGCCCGATGTGCCTTTGCTATGTCTCAAGATATGTGCTTCAGTGGATTTTGAGTAATTTAGGTTAAAAAAAGTATATATATCTATGGCAGCGCCCCGGTACGCGCACCGGGGAGCGCACCGTGCGCGCCACGCGACTTGCGCACGGAAAGCTGATTGGCTCTCGGGTGTCTGTAAACATTCGAAACAGTCCGGAGCGGCCGCCATCTTGTGTCTCGGTAGGATCGAGACACAAGAGGTGGTCAAAACAAAGGGGGAAATGACCATAAGGGGGCAGGGTAGACACCCCCTGACCCCCTAGGTTTGATGTGGGCGCTATAAAAGGGTCCCGCTGGGCAAAAAAAAAAAATTTGATTTGCGCGGGGGGAGCGCCCGGTACGCGCACCGGGGAGCGTCCCATGGGGAAAAATGAATAATAGAGTTTTTTTTAAATGTAGCCTTTTTTTATAAATTGGAGGTAGTTCTAAAAAGAACTGTTTTTTTTCTTCTTTTTGTTGTTTTATATTTTTTTCATTGTTTTTTTGAACATTTTGTACTTTTTTTGGGTTTTCTGAACAGTTTTATATTTTTTTGGGATTTTTCATGGGGAGAAACGAAAAAACAGGGAATTGAAAATGGCTCAACTGGAGCAAAAAAAAAAGAGAAAAGAAATAATTAGGGTTTATTGGGGCATTTATGGTTGTCCCCAGCAAGGACGATGAGCTTTACGCTTTGTTCTCCGTAGGAGATGGTCTTTCCACAATATTTACAGATAATTCGGAAATCTGCAAATCGTGGCTGAATGCACGGCATCGTCTCACTTTCCTCTGGTGCAGACGGAGTGGGATGCTTCCTTTTTGAGGTGGTGCTTGTGGATTGGGGAAGGTTACTGGCCAGTTCCCTCATCTCTGCAGCAGAATAATTTATTGGATGCTTGCGCTGCATGTGGCGTATCATTGTGTTGTTTCCAAATGAATATTTCTTGTTCGGGTTTCCCCTGGAAAGTTCCACGCCACAGATTTTGCAAGTCACCTTGGCTGCATTTACTTTTTTCTTCTGGAAAAAAACTCCCATATAACGTGTGGTCTTGGCTGGTATGGGGTATTTTGTTCATCAAGCCATCTTCTCCTTTCTTCCTCCTCCTCCTCCTCTTCCTCCTCTTGTAGACCACCAATGATATCTTGTGGTGGTCCTCTTGGTGGTTGTGGTGGTGGTGGTGGTGCAGATGCACCAGCTGCTGCTGCTACTGAAGCCAATATAAAGATCAAAAAGGTACAGAGAGGTACAAACAGGTCTTCCTAAGTCAAAGAACAAAGTCAGAATAAGGAAAAAAGGTGGGGTCTTTCATCCTTTTGAAAAAAAAATGTATTGAACCAATACCAATGAAAAGTGTTATTTTCAGGTCACATGGCCAGGGGCTTCATCATTATGAAACCAAAACTGTTATGAACCAAAAAAAAGTGTTATTTTCAGGTCACATGACCCGACGCGCTTACGCTACGCACCCCGGGGCGCGTCGCGTCGCGTAACCGCGTCGGACGCCTACGTTGCGCGATCATATTCGCTCGAGTGCTTCTGGGTGCGTTTACGCCGTGCGTATCACGCGGTCACGGCTACGCGATACGTCACGATCATGTTTTCGTTCGCGATATTGGCGCTTACGGGGCGCTCCCCGGTGCACGCCCCGGGGCGCTTCATAAAACTACGCTTTCCGGGGCGCTCACTGGGGCGCGCACTGGGAGCGCTCCAAGGCAAAAAAAAAAATACAAAAAAATATATATATATTCAAAAAAAATTGGGCAAAATTGTAGGCACTGGTAGCCCGGTGTGCCTTTGCTATGTCTCAAGATATATGCTCAAGTGGTTTTTACGAAAATTAACTTTGAAAAAAATATATATTGTGCTACATTGGGCTATATATATGTTTGAGCCCAAATGCAGTCCAAATGTAGCCCAATGTAGCCCAATGTAGCCCAATGTAGCCCAAAGATGGCCACCAGAGACAAAAAAAAACAAATGCAGCCCAAATATCAGCCAGATGTAGCCCAAATATAGCCCAATGACAGAATGTCACAGAGTGTTCTAAAGAACAACTAGAGCGCTAACAGTCTTACTTATAAACTGAGACTTATGGTTAGGGATTAACATTTAAAAAACCTTTTAAATTCACTGAAAAAAACATAGGTTTCACACCAGTTATGGTTAGGAGTTAGCATATAAAAAAACCTATGAAATTCACTGAAAAAACCATAGGTTTCACACCAGTTATAGTTAGCTGGAAATTTTACTGACATAAAACCATTGAAATTCCACGTTATAGTTAGTTGGACTCACTATAACCTGCGCGTGTAATGCACTGCTGATGACGTCACATATTACATCACTCATGACTTGGTCAGTGACATCACTCATGACATCACTGATGACACCATCCTTGTGACAGAGCGACAGACCTCCTTTCACTGTAACCCTTGAAACACATATTCAAAAATAGAAACTAAAATTTTCAAAAAAAAGGAGATACCCATACCAGTTACAACAACCAATTCAGTAATTCCACCATTTATATACACATCCACTAATTCACCAACAGTTCTATATAGTCACTCATACATATACTCACTCATCATATGTAGTGATACACCTATACATCCTGTAACACATCGACAGTCTTCCAAAAGTTGCTCACACACATACTCACACATGCAAATAAACTATTGATCATCCATTTATTTGCATATACAGCTATACACACACTACCACCTTACTTCTAAGGAAACTTACACATACTTACTCTCTTAAACAATCACTTATAGAAACACATACTTATTTAAACAGGAACTCTTACAATCTCTCACTCTCACATATACTCACTTATATACATCAATACTCACATATACTAGATTAAAACAGACAGTCATTCACTCACTAACACACACATTTACACACTCATCCATCCATACAGTCCTTCACATATGCCGTCTTCCAAACACATACAAACAGTGAGTCAGTCATTAATGCATCTATGTGCTAAGTAATACCCCCACCAAACCATACAGACACTCATACTGATACTTAAAAAAAATCTAATAACCCATATACACACACATGTAGCTACTCATTAACCCATGCAGCCACTTATACACAAAGTGAAACACTGATACAAACATTTAAATATTTAAACAATATTCGCTAATATATGTATTCACTAAAATACACTTAATAAGCCAGTTAACCAATCAATTAAAAAAAAAAATATCCATTAAGACACACTTATTTTAACATTTATTCTTCCATCGACCTTTACATATACATATATAAAACATATTTATTTTTCAGAAAGGCACACATTCACTGGATGGTGTCATCAGTGATGTCATGAGTGATGTCACTGACCATGTCATGAGTGATGTAATATGTGACGTCATCAGCATTACACATGCAAGTTATAGTGAGTCCAACTAACTATAACGTGGAATTTCAATGGTTTTATGTCAGTAAAATTTCCAGCTAACTATAACTGGTGTGAAACCTATGGTTTTTTCAGTGAATTTAATAGGTTTTTTAAATGCTATTTCCTAACTATAACTGGTGTGAAACCTATGGTTTTTTCAGTGAATATATATATATATATGTATATCAACAATAATGAACCACAGTTCTCTTACCTGAATAGATGAAGCAAGGGCTGCATGGTTTCTCATAGGCCCCTACTGGTGGTAGTAGTAGCACACTAGTGCACTAGACATTGAAGGCAGCAGAAGCTAGGTATCACTCCTTCCCAGGTGAACTCAAACTATAAGGTAAGGACTATTCATCACCAGGAACTAAATAGAAATAAAAACTGAGTGAATACCTGTTATGTGTTATTGTATGCTAGATGTATACAAAATTGAGACAGTTATCAGACTAGACTACTAATACACAAGAAGAGAGACAATAGAGAAAATATAATAAACAATATTAAACTGTATTATTCAGAACAATGGTGAGCTAGTAAAAGTTAGGAAATGAAGTGGGTATTAAATCCAAAGTGGACAAGGGTAATCTTTGACGGAACACAGTGCCAGAATTATGATGCTGGCAATGATGTTCCTCTGAAAATATCAAACACTGTTTTTATGTGAGAGTGGGTAAATATGCTCAGTGTGGGCTATACTTAGAGCTGAAGATTCTCTTCTGAGTAGGTGTTGCTTTCACTGCATCCGCCCAAGAAAGGGTGTGATCAATTAATGGTGTACATTATTAAGTCATACCTCAATATATCACACAGCCTGGATGGAAGAGGGTTAGGGGTTTAATGAATGAATGGGATGGAGGATTTGAGGAAAGGTTTGACAAAGACAAACCCTACCAAGGACAACATTCATCCGGGTAATGAGCAGCCAACCATCAAAAATCTGTTATGGGAGGAAAAGGAAATTAAGGTATGAGTACTGGTTAAGCAAACCAAATTGCCTGTCTGCCCCAAGAGAGACCCAAGTTACATTATAAATCTAAATGTTTTATGTTACAGAGCTTTGAAAGATTGCAAATAATTACACATTATGTAGGAAGCAAGCAAACAACTCACACAGATCTAATGACTATTAACCCGTTTACCACTGTGAACATTCCACCGCGGTGAGGGCATTCTGAAGGGTAGGCAGGGCTGCGTCGGTCAACGGTGTGTGCAGCACCAGGGAGGGAGTGCTCCCGTCGACCAACGGAACGGGTTAACGAAAAAATTATTCTGCATTTCCAAATTGGGAGATGCACCTGCATTACTCTTGGACTGTATGTCAATCTTGGGAGCCTGTCAGATGCAGTCCGGTAATGTAAGCTTGAGTGTTATGTTGCTTTCCAGTTGGGTGCAGGGTAAGAGGACCTGCAGATTGAAAAGCAAAAATGATATTTTAGAATCAAAGAAAAATAAATAAGTTGAACTTCATAAGGAGTTTTCTGAGGAGACTCAGAGGCAGTGCAAGAGAGAAGAGAAGAAACTTATTTTTTGCACTCATTCATTATCTGCCTGGTGTGTGAACAATTAGGTTAGGGCAATTTTACAACAACCAAAAATCACACAAAACAGACCACATAGGCTGATCAAACTTGCAGCTGTCATGATCATTCATTTATCAACATGAATCATAACAATAATATATAACCTACCAGCACATGCATAATGTGATGATCATTCGGATGTATGACGTAACAACGCATACTTTTAACACGCATACCTTTACAACGTGGTTTTTACAACGCATGCCTTTACAACGCATAGCGCTTTGGGGTGCTGGATAGTGAATAGTTTAATTTACTATTCCAACTCCAGTCCCCGTGGACACTAGGGAAGGTGTTGGATAGTAAATTAAACTTATTCCCTATCCTAGAGCGCCCCCCAGCGCAATGAGTTGTAATGGTTTGCGTTGTAATGACTGCGTTGTAATGGTAGTGCGTTGTAAAAGATTTGTTGTAAAGGTTGTATACCGATCATTCATGACTAAATGTCTGTTTCCAGTTACCTTTAACAACAGGGCCCCACCAAACCACCACTTAGCTTCAAATATGAGCCAGGCAGCACTGAGCACACACACCGATCAACATTGAATTTTCCAAATCAAATAAACTCAATGCTACGCCTTCACCACTCACTCCACTCCACAATGTTAGATAGGCCACTTTAAAGTCATCACCAAATCAGTTGGTTTTAGTGAAGTTGAAAACTTCCTTCTTCTGGTGGCAGTTCTCGAAGTAGTCATGCTCAAGCCCTGAGTTCTTCCATCATCTCTGATCCTCACGACTCTGAGTAAGGTGTCCAACTCTGTACTTACCAACTCAAACGCAACTGATCGACCTGTAGTACAATACTGTTGATGCACAACAAGAGAAACATGAAGTCATTTTTGTGTAGACTAGATTTGTTTTTGTGTTATCTATTCTAAAGGGACTTGTTGGGTCTGACTCTTTGAGGAGTATAAAGCAGAAAACAAAGCAGTGTGGAGTGGAGTGCACCAGGTGAACAAATGTCGCTAACTCTCAAATGGGAAGAAACAATCACCTTCAGGGAAAAATTGATCTCCCATCAGTAGGCCATCAACATTGTAAATCATCACAAACACATTTAATTGTAAAAGTTACAGATAAACAAACATACAGTGTCACTGTCTGCCACCACATGAATCATGAGCAAAATTACAATTTGTCCCCATAGGAGTCACTTAAATACATTTTATGAATTCTTAATTAGTCACAACAGTGATCTATCATTCAATAAAGGCAAGGAAAATACAGTATTTTACTGTTATTTATTTTTTATAACTTATTTTCATTATCAAAAGATGAAAAATGGCAACATAAATACTACTCTGTGTGCTGATTTCGTTTCAAGTAGCATATAACAGCTTTTGTTTTTAACATGGAAAAGCAAAATACCATGCAGAGATGAAATTTATCGCAATATACTACATTCATTGTAACATCACAAAAAAATGGTACAAATGACAACAAAGCGGTGTTAGGCTTTTAGACGTTTCGGTCCCTCGTCGGTTTATAAAATCCATAGGACCATCATCAGGACAAGTTGCACAAACATCGGGTTATTTCGTGAAAGTATATATTGGTCCTCTTGGACTAACAAGCCGAGAGGAAGTTGAACGCAGCACCTTCTTCCAAAAAGTGATTTATACGCCCCTGATTTACTCTGGCTGGTCAATATATACTTTCACGAAATAACCCAATTGATTGACTGAAGCTATTTACATTTGGACATTATTGTACTCTTAGGCCTTGCAACCTCCGGCTGGAGGTCCTTGATATGTTTGTGCAACTTGTCCTGATGATGGTCCAAAGAGTCATCCTTCCAGCTCCAAATCGAAATGAAAAGTGACCAGGAGATGGACAAAGCACCAGGGAGAGCCTGCTGGACTTGAAGATGGAGACTATGTTCTTTTTTTAACTGTTCACAAAAAAACAATGCCAAATGTCCATTGAAAGAGGGTTTTGACTTCAAATTATCTTTTCAGGAAGATTTTGATGCTTCTCAAGGAGAGAATCTTCCCCAGATTGCAGCTGCTGTAGATCCTGCACGTTTGCGGTCACGTACATCAGAAAACATCCAACCAGAAGTTGCTGGTGCGCTCGAATGATGTGTTGAGGACCGAAAACTCTGTAGGACCATGCGACCAGCTAGCAAATGTCCTGGCGCTCTTGAACGGCTCTGAAAAAACTTGTTGGCGATCTCGAACACCCGGCAAATCGCTCCTGCGCACCAAAAATACACCTAATTGTAGTGTTGAATTCAGAAAAATATTATTACTTTGTTAAAAATCCTGTGGATCACCTGCAAAGTTCTGAATTATATTTGGAATATATATAAAATTGCAACCCCCATAGTACATTTTTACTTGTAAATTGAACCACAAAAAATATTTATTTGTGAGCAGCAATGAATGTTTTAGGAAGGCTTTCATATCAAGGTAGCAAGTTTGCTGGGAGTGACCCTGCAAAAATCAATGATTGTATGCATGCTTTATAGTTGCAAAGCCTGCAATTTGAAAGACCAAAGGCTTTGCGAAAATAAGCACCTCATTTGAAATGTTTATTTCACAAGGATTCACAAACAAAGCCCCTAAAGTTTTCATTTTAATGAAACAAGGGTTCTGATAATCCGACTAAGTGCCATTTTGACGTTATGATGGATTAGTCCCTCATTGGCAGCACAAAAACAATCTCAAAATGAATCGCAAATGAAGTAAAATATTTTCATTGGAGAAGCAATCTGAGATTAGTAGATTGAGCAACCAACATGGCAGCCTGACATGTGTGTACCTGCCACCTAACCTATAAAGGTGGGGTAACCCCAGACCGTATCCTGTAATACTCAGAGTAGTGACCAGAGATAACAATTTTGGGAAGAAAGGCCGGGTCAGGACAAAGAACAACCTTGTCAGGAAAAAAGTGAAAGAAGGGAGGGTTGACAAAGCAAGGCTCTGATCTCCCCCAAATGCTTCCCTCAGGTGAAAGCCACCAGAAAACACACCTTCAGAGTCAGACATTCCAGAGACACAGAAGATAGGGGCTGAAACAAGGAGTCTTTCAAGGCCTGAAGGACCAGAGGGAGACCCCACTGGGGCACAGGAGAAGCAACCACTGGCCGCCGAAGAAAGAAACTGAAGAAGGCGAGAAGCCAAGGACTCAAAAGAGGGGAGGGAGGCCCCCCTGATAGTCATAATGGATCCCCACTGGCTACGGAGTGTAGAAACCAATAGCCCCATTAAGAAACCATCCAGGAGGAACTCAAGAACAGAACGTCACAAGAGTCAGGGATAAAGCCTCTCGAAGAAAACCAACCAGAGCAATTCTTCCAGTGCGGCAGAGACTGACCTTCCTAGAATTCTGACTGGAAAGTGACTAGCCCTCGCCTTTCAATATCCAAACCCCAAACACTAGCTGATTGAGCACCTAGTGAGACAGGTGAGGAAAGCAGAGCTGAGAATGGGGTCAGAGGAGACCTCTAAGGAGGAGCAATGGTCAAACTGAGCAGGTGGGGATACCAAGCCTGGTGAGGCCAAAACAGGACTACCCACAGTACCACCACCCCTTCTCTTGTGATCTTCGACAACAACCTGCTGAGAAGGGGAAAGGCAAAGAGAAGACCCAGAGGCAAAGAGAAACTCAGGATGTCCACCCCCATACCTCCTTGCAAAGAAGAAGGGTGCACAATCTCAACAGAAGAGCATCCTGAGCAAAAGTAAAGAGATCCAACCAAGGTCTCACGAATCCCTCTGAAATCTGCCGAAAAACCCAAGGAGACAGGTACAGAGAAACCGAGGAAGGAAGAAGGTGACTCATCTGATCTGCACTCCCCTCCCATGTTCCCTCCACAGAAGATAGATCATCATCAGACCAAACAGGCTGGCTTCTGCCCAAGCACCAATCTAATTGGTTAGGAGAGCCAAAAGCGGAGAACAAGTCCCCCCAAATGATTTAAAGAGGCTTGTGCCACCAGATTGTCTGTTTGGACCCGAATCCACTTCTCCTCGAGAAGAGGGGCAAAGTGCAGAAGAGCTTGGAATACTGCAGCCAGTTCCTTCCAATTCAAAGACATCCAGCTCTCCCCAGGAGTCCAAGGACCCTGAGAATATTGAATTGCAAGGGTAGCCCCCTCAAACCCAAATGGTTTCATTGTTTGTCAGGAAACAGGGTCAGGATAATCCAAGGACACCCACTTCACCAGGTTCACTGGCAGCAAATACCACTGCAGTTGGAGCGAAATGGGGAAGGCACTGGAACTGTGGCATCCTAATCCTGAGACCTTGGATTCCAGTGAGACAGAAGGTGATACACCAGATGGAAGAGGTGCCTGGGAGCTCAAGGAACCAGGAAAAGGGAAGCAGCCATGCCCCCTGAACCAGCAACCAGTCCCTGGCGGATGCGGACTGAGCAGATAGGAGGGACCTGAGCAGAAGCTGGTGAGCCAGCAGAAGAAACACCATCATTAACCGTACATTGAAGAGAGCGCCGATGACCTGGAGTTCCTGAGACGGGATGAGGTGGGATCTGCTGACTTTCATAAGGAGCCCATGGAACTCCAGGCAATTCAGCACCAATGCCACATCTTCCAAAGACTTAAAGAAAGATGAGGAAGAATTTAGCCAGTCATCAAAGTAGGGAACCCCCCCCCTGTGCATGCAACAGACCCACCAGGGGAGCCAGGACCTTCGTGAACACCCTAGGAGCGGAGGCCAAACCAAAGGGGAGAACACAAAATTGGAAATTATGCCCCATGACAAAGAGCCACAAATACCTCTGGAAAAGAGGATGCATAGGGATATGGAAATAAGCATCTAAAAGGTCTGAGGCTTTCAGAAGGGCCCCAGGAGAAATAAGGGGCAGAATCATTTGCAAACTCACCAACTTAAATTTCGAGTAAGGCAAATAGGTATTCACGGTCTTGAAATGCAGGACAGGGCATACACCTCCAGACGCCTTCTGAACCAGGAACCAGATTGCCAGGCGAGGCGTTCTCCGAGATGATGGCACCACTGGAAGCCAGAACTGTCATCAGAGAGTCCACCTTCACCTGTGGGGGAACCCAGCCAGAAAAGTATGAAGACGGTACTTATTTGCGAGGATCCGAGGGAACCCAGTCTTCTCGACATTGGATCATTCCCTGGATAAAAGACCCAGGACGGCCTTATAGATGGGAAGAGCATCAGGCACATACCGAAGGTACTCAGAGAAAAAATCATCTTCCTCATCCAGACGACCCACAGCTGGAAACGCCAAATTGTCCTTCAAGTGGGTCATCACCTCCTTCAATTCTCGGGTCAGGTGGGGAAGAAACCCTGGGAATTTTAGGCATGGGGCCCTCCTAGGACACAAACCGGATTCCACCACCTTATTGATCATGGGCTTAAAGGTATCAGGATCCATGCCTACAGGCTGATGGGAGGAAGCAGGCTCTGACTCAGCCAGAAGAATGATGCTTACGCTCTCAGAGTGTTAACCCTCCATGGCTGCACACAAGAAAACAACTGCTGAGATGAAGGAAGAAGAACTTCTTCAAATACCATCGAGAGACACCATTACCAAGCAACCAGCACTGACCCTGTTAGGCGGCAGGTCAAAGAAGAAAATCCAGAGCCCATAACTTCCCAAGGAAAATCACCTCACTGGAGAGCCAGGCAGGCACAAGCCCTAAACCCAGCCAAGACGACACCATCGCCCAGGTAAGCCAAAACAACAAGTGTCAGCCAGCACAAGCCATGTAAGACATGCCCGCTAGCCCCCAACCCCAAGCACTCGGCTCAGGAGTGAAGACACACAAATAAAGCAGTGACTGCCATTTCTGACCGCTAAAGCGCAGGAGTGTCCCTAAGACAAAAAAAACACTATTGCCTTTCCCAGTCGCTCAGCGTAGGAGTATAGGTGAAAAAGAACACAACACACTGCTGCTCCCAATCGCTAAATGCCGGAGCGGAGATACCATAAAAGGAAATGCACACTGCTACATCAGTCGCCCAGTGCAGGAGATGCGGTCCAGAAACACAGATACAACAAATATTTTTTTTTAGACGCAATAGCAGTCCCACAAAACAAAGAAAATGAAACATACTCACTACTGCATCCAAATGTCAGTAGTGCACGTCGATGGGTGTTTCAGCCAGGACGCAGAGAAAAAACAGGATATGGTCTGGGGTTGCCCCACCCTTATAGGTCAGGTGACAGGTATTTCCTGGTAGGCTGCCATGTTGGGTGGGGAATTTTTCCTATGGGTGAATGCTTTGCCCCAAACACATAGTGCTCCTGGGTGACTGTGTCGAGGAAGACAGAGGAGGAAGGTAATGGTGACCTTCCAGACTGTCTCGGACCATATTATCTACCTGATGTTCGGCTGCAGCCCACTAAGTGGCGTCATTGAGAGCTCAGGCAGGTGTGCATTGTGGGAAATTAGGGTGTTCAATAGCATCTCTCTTTGTCAGTGCCATGCTCATTGTAGTCAGAGGTAGCTGGTATTAAGTGGCACAGTGGGGGTTACTCTACTAACAATTAACAGAAAATAAAATCCACCAAGCTGCTTTCATAATAGGCTCGGTGGATCTCAGCTGCAGGCACTAATTATCTGAAACTCGAGGAAATGCAGCTGTGCATGTGCCTGATGAGCGCTTACTCGCCCTGGAGGCACAAGGCAGGTTTGTCATGTCAGGGTGGCGGAAACGGCATTATTTAATGCTGATGTTTTGTCTTGTCTTTGTGCGTTCAGCACTGTGGCCCAGGTGGAGCCGACAATGCTCCATAAACATAAGAGGCAGGGTGAACCAAGGGTGGACAAAAGGGTGAACACCTTCCCCATTGGGTGTTGGTACAGTTGTGAACGTATGTGTGGAACAGGAAAGCCTGAGGTAGAGCCCACCTTGTATTATGAACATGTGAGGGAAAGGGCAAACTGCACTTTCCAACCCCTAAAAACCGGGAAACTCTTTAAAGGCCTCTCTATAAAAATGGGCTAAAGGAGGAACTAGTATTCTTTCATTTGTAATTTCTTTGCTGAAACGACGATTTTTGATCCATGCGCACCTCCGCTGGATTTATTCTCACCAAGTGAGTGCACAAGCTACCTGTGGGACTGCGCCATTGTCTGCACCCATTGTCTCCATTAGTTCCTCTCCTGCAGTGCCCCTGGGGTACTGGCAAAGAGTGATGCACCTAGGCTCAGAACTCTCCATGCTAGCCTTCAGCAAGTTACCTCTTAGGTAGGTTACTCCCACGCCCTCACTATAAATCGCACTGTAAGAGGCCAGTGCTCTGTGGTGCACGCCACGTGGCAGCCATCAGTGAAAATAGCTATCGAGAAGAGCTGGTGATCGAATTCACAACGCCGAAAGTGCATGTGATACTGTCTTAAACCCATAAATATCCAGTCTTTGAAGTCTAAAGAAATGCTAAGGATTCGCAAAAGGTGAGGCATCATCCTATATTCTATGTTACATTACGGTTGTAATTGTAATACCAAAATGCTTTTAAACATAGTGTTATATACAGCACTTATTCCGTTTCTAATGTCTCTAAACACACAATGCCCCATTTACCAGGTGTGGCACTCAGATGATCACAGTCAGAAGAGTAAGTTCTGTTGCTGTAATTCGAATGGGGCAGGCAGAGCTCAGCAGATGTCAGCCAACAGCGTTTAACGTGCCCAGGCATTTTTCCAACTAGATTATTACAATTCCCTGTTTTATTTTCTAGTATGACGTTACTGTGTGTTACAGCTTGATTACGTTAGCAGTTGTGTAGCCCAATGTGTCATTAAGAGGCTTATAAAATGTAAGCAACAATATTTAGTGTGAAAGGTCCACAAAATATTGATCAAATATCAAAAGTTAGCAAATATTGGGGCATATTATCAAGGGGGTTTATCTCCTCTTTTTTGGCTTTAAAAGCCAAGAAAGCGGAGATAAAATGATCTCCCTATTACCTAGCTGTCGCTAACACCAGTTAGCGACAGCTAGTAGGAGATAGCGACTATCGTGGGCCCCGCTTTGCATGCCAGGGATATTTATCACTAATGACATGCAAAGTGGGCGTGCCAAGATGTTAGCGACTGGAAACAGTCGCTAACATCGCTATCTCCTATTAACAACTTTTGGAGATATTCGCGCTAAGCGCGAATATCTCCAAAAGCTAACACTGCCCCTGAGCAGTTCTTAGCCATGTTATCCAATGGTAGGTGGGTAACATGGCTAAGAGCATTAGCTCGGTAATGCATGAATATCGCTGACTTTTCAGCGATATTCATGCATTTTGACAGATATTTATCGCTTAGGAGATAAACCTTGATAATAGCAAGGTTCCTAAGCGATAACAATCGCCGCAGCTCGGCGATAAAATTATTGCCGCTAAGCCAACATAGCGATAATTATTGCTAGTTGTTGGTAATATGCCCTATTATCTTTTGAAAAATCAAGCATCCTTTTATGGTAAGTTAGGACTTTCTTTACATTACACTCTCCAAGAAAGCAAAAATTCTTGTTTGCCAGTGAGAAAACGCATTGTTCATAATTAAGATTTGTTTGCCTTAAATTACAGAAACAATATTGCATTAAAGGTTCCTCCATTCTGCCTGCTCTCTGCCTCCTTTGCACACCTAACACTAATTGACCCTCGTATTTGTTCTCTGTTGCTGGGTACTGCTGAGTTGGTGTCAACAACTTGCACAATATATACATTTTGTTGAGCTTGTGTCATAGTGCTTATTGCAATGGACATCAGTGAGCAGTGGGCAGCTTAAGACACCCGGAGAGATTGGGCGGTGTAGTTGGCGGTGAGCACTGGGAAAGGAGGGGGGCTGGCAGGCCGGGCTCTTCCAGTGTCAGAGGCTGTGAGGGATGCAAAGCCTGTTCAGCATTTCAATGGGAATGAATTTGAGATCCTTTCTCAAAGAGACTGGTCTGTCTGAAGTCAGACGCCAACTGTGCCTCCATGATAAACTCTTACGGGAAGACCTATTTCTTTCTTGAACTTTCTTGAACTCCTTTTGCCTGTGCTTCCCACCCATATATGATTCATGCTCGCACGTATGTTATATTCAAATTAAAGCTTTCTGCCCCACCACTTTTAATGCACCAGCTGCTACTGATTGCAACACATGTTCATCATGCAGCACAGTTACTGAAGCATATAAATTGCACCCTTTATCTTTAAGCACAACTAATTTAGTGGCTGTGAGATCCCAGAAAAAGGATGAGGTAAGGAGAGAGAGATATGTGTGAATTTCAAAGACGCAAGAGATAAGGCCACAAACAGATAAGTCTAGAGATATATCGGGATAGAGACAGAAGATTTTATCCAAAGATTCAGAAAAGGAGCGAGAAACATATCAATAAAATGAAATAAGGATGTATAAAGATGGATAACTGAATATCGACAACAAAAATGTCAAGGTACAAAAATATCGGGACAAAAATATTGTTGTCCATAATATCGAAGTCCTATCTTCATAAAGGTAAGTACAAAAATATCAGAAAAAAATATCATTGTTAAAAATATTGTTTTTTAATGTTTAAAAAATAATGTAAAATAAAATAAACAATACATATAATTAAAAAAGATAGTTAGAATTATTAGATTTTTTTAAAAAATTATAAATAATAAATATAATGTAAAAAAATGACACATATATATAGAAAATATAATATATACATGTACTTAATAATATTAATAAATCATTATTATAGTAAATTATAAAATGTTAGAAACATTTTAAAAATTATAAATACATATATATATATATATATATATATATTGATGATCTTTTTATTGTTTGGCGTGGGACAGAGGAGAGTGTGCGGAAATTCATAGATGAAATTAATATAAATAATCTTAATCTTGGATTTACTTCAGACATCAGCAAACATTCAGTAACCTTTTTAGATGTACAGGTTTTTATCAATGAGAATATCTTAACCACTACCCTTTTTAGAAAGCCCACTGCGGGCAATACATTGCTCCATGCTACTAGTGCCCATCCTTTGCATTTAATTAAAAGCATACCGTATGGTGAGATGCTTCGCATCTCACGCATATGTAGTAATGTGGAGGATAACGAACATAAAGAGTTGGAGGGTCTGTTAACCGACGTTGCTGAGTCTATGAGGTCATATTAAAGTGACCCTTTTGAATTGCACTGAACCAGACCAAGTGGTCACATGACACGAGTGTATGTTAGATATCCTATCAGCCCACCCATCTGGCGGAGCCTCGTCATGTAGGACGTCTAACCAGGGTGGTGAGTCCAAGCCCAGATGAATTGGCCAGACAACACACACTACTGGTTCATCTTGTAAAGGTGTCCATGCCACAGAGTGGTGCTGAAAAAGTGCAGTGCAAAACAGGGAGTGAAGAATAAGTGATGTTAAAATGACGGTCGAGGCAAAGAAAAATATTTTTATTAAAGATATTCACCAAGACGCCAGGTTAAAAAGAAGTGTAGAACAGTGTGAAAAAATCACTGTGATGCTTTGCTGTGTTATGGATTAGGCCAACATGTTTCTGCCAAAGGTGAAACTACACCGGCATTCTTCAGGGCCAGATACAAAAAGATGTTGCTACTGCAAAGGTACACTCAAACATTTTATGCAAAGTGAAAAAAAGAAAAGGACAGACCAAATTGTTTGTTAAAGAGCTGTCCAGACTACTGGTGTGGTCTTGTAGACCATCCTACCATATCCTCCTGACCAGTAGTTGATAGAGGAAGAAATCCCAGCAATATGTGGGAGTCGAGCCTCACCTCACCCGGCAACGGCTCGGAGATTGAGGCCCCGCTCTCTCCGTCGGTACCTCTCGGCTGACACCTAAGCCGAATAATAAATATAATGTAAAAAAATTACACATATATATAGAAAATATAATATATACATGTACTTAATAATATTAATAAATCATTATTATAGTAAATTATAAAATGTTAGAAACATTTTAAAAATTATAAATACATATATATATATATATATATATATATATATATATATATATATATATATATATATTGATGATCTTAATCTTGGATTTACTTCAGACATCAGCAAACATTCAGTAACCTTTTTAGATGTACAGGTTTTTATCAATGAGAATATCTTAACCACTACCCTTTTTAGAAAGCCCACTGCAGGCAATACATTGCTCCATGCTACTAGTGCCCATCCTTTGCATTTAATTAAAAGCATACCGTATGGTGAGATGCTTCGCATCTCACGCATATGTAGTAATGTGGAGGATGCCAAAGCAAAACAGCTGGAGAGCTGCGCTAGATTCATGGAAAGAGGCTATAGCCCCCAAGTGGTAGCTTCCGCCATGAGGAAATCCCAACAGAAACCAAGGCAGGAACTCCTCAGGTACAAGTCTAAGACTACACCAGAAGAGGGATTATCCAAATCTACCCTTGTCCGTGTGATCCTTACCTACTCTAAACAAGAGAAAGAGTTGAGAAATTCCATAAAGCGGAATTGGCACTTCATTCAGTCTGATCCAATAATTGGGGATCTGATGCCAGCCAATCCATCTATAACCTTTCGGAAAGGAAGAAGTATGGGTAACATGTAATCCAGGAACAGTCAGGAAGCTTTTAAGAAGGATATTTGGTTACCCTCCAGAAAGGGTTTTTATAGATGCCTGACATGCAAGGCCTGTCAGTTTGGGATTAACACCAAGGAATACACCACAGCATTCTCAGGGACTAAAAGAACTATAAAACAATATCTGACCTGTAAGACAGAGTATTGTGTTTATGTCCTGGAATGCGACTGCCATCTTAAATACATAGGCAGTACCAAACTGCTGGTGAACAAACGTTAATTGCAGCATCTGCGCGCCTTTGCAAAACAAAGACAAGAATTATCCAGTCGCTAGGCATTTTGAGGCAGTGCACAATAGTAACCCCAAATTCCTCAAATACTATGCAGTTGACTCTGTCCCGTTTTCAAAGAGGGGAGGAGATAGAGAATCATGCCTCAGGCGACTGGAGACACAATATATTTTAGAATTCGATTGCAAATGGCAAGGGGGGCTGAATGCGACTGAAGATTTGCACACATTTGTTGGATATCATAGGGGAATAATTTACTATTCCCACTTCAGGGAGTGCAACATTAAGGAAAGTGCTGAATAGCTTAGGGGTAAATAGCAACAGTAGGGAAAGTGTTGAATAGCATGGGGGTAAAAATTACTATTCCCACTCCAGCAAGTACAACAGTAGGGAAAGTGTCCGATAGCGGAGGGGAATAATTTACTATCCCACCTCCAAGGATTGCAACAGTAGAGAACGTGTTGCATAACGGAGGGGTCACAATTAATATTCCCACTCCAGCGAGTGCAACAGTAGGGAAAGTTTTGGATAGCGAAGGGGAATAATTTACTATTCCCATTCCAGTGAGTGCAAAAGTAGGAAAAGTGTTGGATAGCGGAGGGGATAAAATTACTATTCCCACTCCAGCAAGTGCAACAGTAGGGAAAATGATGGATAGTGGAGAGGAATAGTTTACTATTCCCACTCCAGCGAGTGCAACAGTAGGGAAAGTGTTGGATTGCATAGGGAAATAATTTACTATTCCCACTCAAGCAAAATATTTAAAATTAATTAGCAAACAATTAAAAGTGAAGTAGTGTGGCTCACTGGTTAGAGGCGGCAGACCCGAGAGCAGAGGACGGCCCGGGACCAGGGTTCGATTCCCGGCGCGGCAGGGTTCTGGACCAGGGTCAGCGGACTCGATAATTCTCTCGCCTCGGTGCCCACTCTGATCAGCGATCACACTCGGCAACTCTGGGCATTAGCTTGCCTCATCTTCACTAACGGCCCCACCAGACCGCCGGGGATGCCTGGTCTCACCCTGGAGATACCCATTAAGGGACCATCTCTCAGGGAAGCCAGGAAGGGTTTCGCAGCGGTCGAAGCGCCTTGGGACCCTACGGGTAAGTAGTGCGCTATATAAATGCCAATACATTTACATTTACATTTACATTAATTATTTAAAATAAATGTACCTCTCACCATATTTCCCTATAAATGACACCAACAATGTTGTAAAACATAACACTATTAACATAATAAATAATAATTAATTAATTAAATAAAATTTACAAGCAATTTAAAAACAATCCCTAAAACATTGAGTCTAATAATTAACACTATAAAACAACTTAAAATAATTTTTAAAATAAACAATTTAGAAAAAAATAAGTTACTTCCCGGCCTACTCAGCTTATCAACCCACAACCCACTATTAAAAAAAGTACACAAATAATATAATTCATAATTAATTCATAATTATTAATAACCAATTAATGAATAATTAACAACACATTCTTTATCACAATTAATAAATAAAAAAACATGAATATTAAATCATTTAAAATATAAATTAATTAATTATTATTAAATTACTTCCCACCTTACTCCCCTATAAACCCACAACCCGCTCCTAAAAAACTAATACAATTAACATATTTACCAATTAATTATTAATAATTAAAAACCAGTTAATGACTAATTAATAATAAATTAATCACCACAATAGAATATTAAATGCATTATAATTTAATTACTTCCCACCCTATTCCACTTTAAACCCACAACCCGTTACGGAACTAAAACGTAACATTTACTTTAAAAAAAATTATGAACTTCTAAAAATGTAAAGCATAAATTAAAAAATAATTGCAATACTTTAACAAAAAATAGAACACATACATGTAAAATACACATTAAAACACATAACACTAAATCAAACAACGATATTTTTACAACAATATTTTGACTAATGATATTAATTACTTCGATATTTTGAAAAACGATATTACTTACCTGCAACTCGATATCCTTGACTACGATATTCTGACTGACAATATTTTTGTAGACTGAGATTTTGGACTCGATATTAGTGTTACTCGATATTTCCTACTCGATTTTATGTCTGTTCACCGGATAAAGACACAAAAGGCAGATAGGGACATATGTAAAGCAGAGACAGATAAGAAAAGATTCTGCTGTGGCAGAGATAGATTAGGCACACGCAGGGCATAGCAGAATAAAAGGAACAGAGGCAGATGTAGAAAGAGAAAGACGGAGAGAAAAAAACACAGGCACAGGTTGTGTCTTGAAACATGGAAACAGATGGATGATTTCCACCTAGACTTTACTGGCAGTATGCTGGACCTGGAATACATGAGGCACTGAGATATGTTTCAGAGCCACTGCAAACATGTACGCATGCGAACCGTAGACAGGCTGACAAAAACAGAAAAACAACTAAAAAGAAATATTGAGAGCATGGGAAAGCGAGAGAGACAGCAACATAAGAGGAATGTCATTAGGATCTTCTACATTAGCAACACTATTCCTATACATGGAGTAAAATTCTCATGAGAACCTTCTTATGTAAGCTAAAAGATGCAATACGAGTTCAGTGTGAAGACAAAGGCTATTCAGAGATACGGAGGGAAACTAGCAATAATATTCGGATGAAGTATACATAAAATATCTCAATAAATATTTATTATACCAGTCACAGCAAGTTTCTTTGTATTGAGGAAAGTGACCTAACTTGGGGTGATGAAACTAAATGAAGCAAGAGTGTGAAGTCAGCACATTCTTAAGCAAGTTGCTGGTGCTAGGCAAATGTTCTAAATAAACGTCTATCAAGCCTTGAGCAAGAGTTGAGAGAAAAAAGCTTTTAGGCCTAACTAAAGAGGTACTCTCGGGAATGATTGCCTAGTACAAAAACATTTTGACTTCATTATTTCATAAGCATTATATAAGCACACTTTGTTCTACATATGAATGATTAATATATATTTGTGTGGCATTAATAAAAATGTGTCTTGTTCTGTACAATAGGCACATTTTTCCTACGTGTCATTTTCAATGTGAAAGCATTACTGCGGCAGTTTAAACGCATTCTAAAGTGCAATTTTAACACAGTCTGCAGGAGTAACTTTTAGTTTTCTAACTACTTTCCTAAATAAACTTTTTTTTGTAAAAATACATCTTGAAATGCCTACAGGCACTCATGACAATAGTACATCCTTATACAGGCAACTGCATGTGTCCCTCAAACAAAGAGGAAACCACAATGATGCTCCAAAAGTTATGACCACTGGCAAACACCTGGACAGCCCTACATTCCATCACTTTTTTAAACAAAAAGAATGGCAGTACATAAAAGGGACTTCCATTGGTAAATTAGGAGTGTTCCTTCTCAAACAGGAACAGTCTGTGGTGAGTTTGCGTGCCAGCCTTTGACGCTACTGCAAGCGCCGGAAAAATCTGGCCCCCGTGCTCGCGCCGGAAGGCAGATCGTGTAGTTATAATAAATGGGGTGTGACCACGTTAGGCAGTCCGCCGCCAACCTGAACAGTGTGTGGATATCACATCATTCGCGCTGCGTGTCTGCCAAGTGTGCACGGCCCGCAAGCCCCCCCCCAGCTCCACATGCAACTCTACCAACACCTGCGAGCCACGCTGCAGAGGCTCCAGGGCGATGGACCCTGCCAAACGGACTGAGATACTTGTAGACGCTAGTCCGGTAGGCCTAGGGGCTGTCCTTACCCAGGAGCAAGAGCCGGGGCGATGGGCTGCCCTGGAATATGCCAGCAAGGCACTATCCTTGACCCAGAAGCGATATGCTCAGATTGAGAGGGAAGCCCTAGCCATCCAACCGGCTTGCAGGCATTTTCATCTGAACATATGTGTGCACCCGTTCAAGATCATTATGGACCATCAACCCCTAGTTCCACTGTTTAAAGGATCGGCGCCCCACCCTCCACCTTGCATGGAACGGCAGGCCATTGGACACCAGTAATACGAGATGGATGTGGCATACCGGCCAGGCTCCGAGAACACCGCCGATTTCCTCTCGAGGCACCCGGGGCCAGCGGACGACGGATGTGATGAACTGAGCACTGACCCCACGGAGGTCCACCAGAACATGAACTTGGCACTCACGTGCCCTCGAGCGCTGACCCTTGAGGAGGTAGCGTCTGCCGCGGAGGCAGACCCTGTCATTGCTTAGGTCCGAGCAGCCGTCCAAGGAGGGCCCTGGCATCAGTTCCTACAACCAGCCAACTCATGGGCGGGCCCAGAGAAGCAGAATTTGATACACAAGTGGAGGGTCAGGAATGAACTAAGCGTTACCCAACAGGGAATCCACCTGAAAGGCTCTCGGTTTGTGATCCCAGCGTAACTACAGGCACGAGCGATGCAACTCGCCCACGGAGGACACCAAGGGGTAGAGAATATGAAAGCCCGCATGCAGGAGAAAGTCTGGTTCCTTGGTATGGATGCCCGTGTCGTCAAGAAGGTCCGGCGGTGCCCCTCCTGTCAGGTGACAAGTGGCCCGAAAGACCCAAGCCTATCCACACCGAAAAGCATGGGAAGGATCCATGGGAGAAGCTGAGCGTGGACTTCGAGAGTTTCCCGGATGGCCGAGTCACCCTAGCCCTGATCAACAGCTACTCAAAGTATCCAGTTGTAGAAGTCGTCCCCTCAACAGCCTTCTTCCACTTCGGCCCCTTGCTGGAAAAAATATTCACCATGTTTGGATGCCCAGAAGAACTCTGAAGCGAAAACAGGCCCCCGTTCCAGGGGCATGGGTTCCAGGAGTTCATGCAACACCATGGCATCTGGCACAGACACATCACCCCACAGTGGCCCCAAGCCAACAGCGAGATTGAACCATTTATGAGGACAATCAACAAAACCATACGCATCGCCGTGGCCGAGCCCGTAGATCCAGACCAGCACCTGCAGAAGTTCCTGCGGGAATACCGGAGCACCCCTCAAAGACCATGCACCAGGCACCATGAGCACTAATGTTCAATGGTTCCAACCACGATAGCCTCACAATCGCTCCAGGGTGGACACCCCCTCCTTTTGATGAAAAACTTTCCCACCAGAGGAGAAAACAACGCAATGTCACGGCCAGCCAAACTAGAAGAGCGGTGTCTCATCAGCTGTAACGGGGAGACACCGTCATCATTAGGGACCCGAGGCCAGTTCTGTACCCGATATGAACAAGAACACTGGACTTTGCCCGATGTGAAGGGAACCATGGTGACAATCGACAAGGACGGGGAAGTCGTAACCTGCAACAACTCTTGGCTCAAACAGGTGATCAACCCAGCATACTATCCCGAAGCAACAAACAGTTCTGAAGAGCCGTGGGCGACACCAGAGGAGTCTGGCGAGTCAGAGGACTACCACCTAGACTCTGCATCCCCACCCAGACCCCTAGAAGCGACCCAAAGGCCCCCAGAGACACCACTCCCGCCCAACGAGCCAGCTGCGGAGCCCCAAGCCAGCTATGGCCAGCACAGGTATGCTCTGAGGAAGAACCCCCAGCCGAGCACTCGCCTGAGAGACTTTGCCTGCCAAGTAAGTGAACTATGAGACATTTGGAATCCAGTCAAGGACTGAGTTGGGCTGGGATGTGGAGAGTTAGCATGCCAGCCTTAGACGCTGCTGCACACGCCAGAAATATCCGGCCCCTCCCTGGTGGAGAGCGTAGTTATAACAAATGGGGCGTGATCGCGTTAGGCAGTCCTCAGTCAACCTGAGCAGTGTGTGGGTGTTGCATTATTCGCACTGTGCGTCTGCCAAGAATGCAAAGCCCACCGAGGTCCCCCTCAGCTACACATGTAACACAGTCCAACACAAAATGGCAAGCGGGGTCAACTGCAAATGGGAAAACAATGAAACCCAAATGATTTCAACAATATCGGGTCTCAGCAGTGAGATGCGGATTGAGTCCTGCAGCACAGCAAGCATGGGACCCCACGTCTGGCCATATCTGTCCCACCTAAAACGTTACACTAAGGAAATCACAAAGATGATCGCTGAAATGCTTGCAACAATCTCAGCCATTAGCAATCATGTGAGCCACGTTCCAGATTAATCCGGTTTTGCCCTCAGTGCCACAACAGACAGAGGCCTGAGAAATGCAAATCAGACTGGTCTTGCTCTGATTGGAACCATCTCTACAAAAAACCTACGCCTCAGACAAGGCTGGTCAGAGATGCTCTGTCTCTAAACGCAGCACCGAGGGCGAGGAGCTGTCTAGTCACTACATCTACCAAACCGTTATACAGATCTGGCCAAACATTACACTCTTCTGGGATATGCCCCCCCCCCCCCCCAGGCAAAAAGTGTACAGCTCCAAGAAATAAATAAAACTGAAGCCTAAGCTTTACTAATTCACCAAACAAATGTATTGGTGGACTGACACAAAGCAGACCAAACGTTGCTTAACTTGTATTTAATAAGAACTAAAATGATGTCCATTCTCTGGTCCAAGCGCACGTCTACGGATGGTGTTTCAACCCGGTGTAAAGTGCAGCCACCTCCTAAACAGTTTGTATCGCCTTTAAAGCGCACTCGCTTAGTGATTTAGGAGCGTACCATTGGGCCTCTGGGACGAGTGGCTGGTATGACCCAAATGCGTGCAGCAGAAATGCATGCAGACAATGGTGCGTCATCAGTGGGCACAGCCGAGGAGACGTGCCGCCCACATCTCCCAGGTGTGTCAGTGGCACTGCCCAGCAGTCAAAGATGGCTGATGCTTGCTCAAACCCAACCTGTGGCACGGCGATACCTGGCTGGTAATGAACCACACCAGGTGCAAAAGGATACCAAATTAATATTTATAGTGCAAACTTGTACAGCACACTCCACAGAGTAAAAGGCATCTCTGTGCTTGGTTAAATCTCCATGTAAGTGCCACCTCCCCATGCCCTCATTCACACAAACCTCGGATGCCATTTAGCTTCGCCTGACACCTTGCTGGCCGGATCATCACTCAATCCTTCCTAAATTAGCACCGCGCCTACAGGCAAACCCATATGAAAAGTGCCTGTGACAGTTTCTGTAAACACACACAAACAAATCAATGCTACTATTTTCAACTGAATGGAGCTCCACCCTTAGATTTGAGAAGGATGAACGGCTGAGCCTGTCCCATCAATGTGCGACATAATTAAGTTTGCTTACAAGATGTATCAAGAACTCAAGACTTGCACGCCAGGCTGACATAGCCATTGTATACATATATTAGTTAATCTCTGTTCTTAAGTAAAATAGCTGATGCTAGCCGCACATGCACTTTAAATAATTGTTATGTTAGTCTGATATACCTATTGTATAGATGTGCTGCTAATTTGATAGTGATAGGCACTAACGAATATATGTATTGGGGTTCCTGGGGAATTACCATGAGTTAGTTAAAGCCTGGTAGACTAGGTGATCATGGGTTAGTACGGGTTACTGAGGAATACACTCCATATTCACTTCCCTATTTTTATTCTTCTCAGATTTGTATTGAGTACTTCTATAGCTGATATTAATCCTGATTTTTCTATGTAATTTCATGTAATGTATTTTTTTTTGCTAGCTATTGGATAACTGTAATTTGCATCTCGTTTTATTTATCCTGTGACGCTGTGTTTTTTCTGATTTTATTCCTGTTCTAATTAAAATAATATTTAAAAAAACATTTATCACGAACTCAATAAAGTGGGCCTTCAGCCACTTTTCAGAAGAATACTTGTACACTCGTAAATGCCCTTTACAGAATTAACATTTCATTATTTTTGCTGTTTCTTTTTGATATATGTTTTTTAACTCACATGTAAGTGTGAGATCGTTTTTAAAACCAATCTAAAAAAGCATTCATTCATGAACTGGATTTCCTTTTAACATGGGACTAATGTATATTCTGTGAAAAATTAAAGCGTAGTTCCCTCTGTCATGATTTTAACATGTCAAGTACACAGTTCTTTGCCACATGTGCATTAATCTGCTGTAACCGTGCACCAAAGCCAGAATAAGACCTTGGTTCACAAAAATGTATGGCACAATAGTCGAGAGTGGAAATTTATAATCAAAAAGCACAAACAGTCCCTCGTTTTAAGACAGTGGTTCTTCCTAAACGAAGCTCACCTTTTCCTGGCAGCAGGCTTAGTTATTATCACACAAAGCGACACGTTTCAGATTTAAGTGGCAGAGAGTAGGAAATCCTGTTATATCCTGCCAGTAATGAAACCACTCAAAGAATGCAGCTTCAATCGTTAACAAGGACCGGCTGCGTGTGTGGGAACACAGAGTGGATGCCTCACTCAGATCCATATTGAAGGGGACAGGAGGGAGGGGAGGGCTGAAAGTACAGAAGCACATACATATATTGCAATCTCTGCCCTTGGCTCGCCAGGTTTGGCCCCTGTACAAGCAGGGCCGTTTCTACCATTAGGCAGGCTTAGGCGGCCGCCTAGGGCGGCAAAAGGTGGAGGGCGGCCGGCCGCCGCTGCAAAAAAATGAAACCTCAACAGTCAGGAAGCACTTACAGATATAAATAAAGCAGGTGTTTTCCTGAGTAGAAGCTCAGATTCAGCAACGCGTTAATCAGCCCAAAAAATTATTGAGCTCGCTCGTGGCTATGCTGGTGTGCTTTCTACCCATATCTTATCTATCATCAAAAATTAGCTGCGATCCTTCCATGACTGTCTCGAGTGCTGTGCAATCCCAGTGACGTTCCCGTGAGGCCATGTAACGTGCCTTCAATTCCACCGTTGACGTGATGTTCGGCGCCACAGGCAGAGGCTGTGTGCGCGCGGCCGGCATGAGGCATAGATGGAGAGAGTTCCCGCTGCTGCCTGCAGGCTTGCCTATCAGGTACGGGGGAGACCTGGGTGGGATCCGGGTCGGCTGTGGCAGGCAGGTAGATGTAAAAAAATATAGGGGGCTAAAGGCCTGGTCAGTTACTTATAACCTGGCCCAGACTAAGTATTAATAAGTGAGCAAGCAGTAAGTTGAGCGCCGCGGTGTTGTCGGTCTGGAGCTGAGAAGGGTTTGAAGTGCGTGCAGGGCCGGGTCATTCCAGGCACGCCATTTAACCATAGCTGCCAAAACTCTAACGAAAGAAGAGTTGTGCACAGGTGGAAGAGGAGCCCTTGGGATATGTATCATGAGTTCCCTTGATACACGGAAATCTCTGTCTGGGGCAGCTTTTTAGGCATACCTCTGGGAACGTTTGCGAATAGAAAAGAAAAGTACTTTTAGCTGGAGATGTAAATATCTGCCCATATTTGTATGTTATTATTATGACTAGGGCCTAACATGTGGTTCCATCAGTTATGATTATAAAAGGGCTATAATAGAGTTAATATATTAGGATTACACCAATTGCAGAGATAATTAAACATCATTCTAAACCTGGGATGGCTGGTTTCTTGTTAATGCTATGTGTGATGTGACGTGCATAATTTCAGTGTAATTATGAGTGACGTTTCAGGGACTATGAGTGACACTTTCTGGCAAGCAACATAAAGATGAGGGGAGGGAAGCACATAAATATCAGAAATTGCACTAATTTCAGCAACGAGAAACACTAAGAAGATGTTAAACATACTGCACAGTCAGGTCATAGGACCAGAAATTGAAGGGCACTAATCTAGTACTCTTACAGATACTCGGGTGGGGGTGGCAAAACTTAATTTACTTAACTCTCTGTTCTTGGTGATCTGATCTTCATCCAGGCAGCCATAGCGCTGTGTGTCTGGCCTCGGCCATTGACTCTGCAGCAGCAGGCTAAGGGCTGCCTCGTGCCACCTCCCACAGCAATCATTTTCGGTTTGCCACCAGGCCCGGACTGGCCTTAGCCAGCACCGGGCAATCCCCCGGTACGACGCACGGGTGGGGGCCGGTTTTGAGCCCCTGGGGGCTGATTTTGTTACAGGGCCTTTAACCAAATCGGACGAAAACCGTCCCTGGCAAAGAGCTCGGCAGCTGGCCAAGCACTTTGCCAGGGCCAGTTTTGGTTCCCTGTCCGGCCCCGTTTGCCACCGGTGCCCGTGAATTCAGGCAGCTTGTCAGCGTCTTCTCCTAGCAGCCACTGCAAACGAACAGACGAGTTCTAGAGGTAAACAGCTAGATGGTCTTGGTCGACATAGCTGTGGAACAGATAAAGGGTGCTGGGTGCCTGCTTTGCAATAACCTAATTGTGCCTGAGCTAGTGCATTGGCCAGAGGCCTGCATTTCCTGGACAACATTGCTGTCGAGATCACAGGCAGCATTTCAGCTTTAGGCTGAGGTTGTCTCCACACCTGGAGGTGAAGGATCTAGAGAGTGCATTATAGTGCAAACCAGGGCAGGGTCTGAGAATATATTGTTATGGTGTCCGCTGCCTCTGTTCCAGACATTGACGCCCCTGGGGTCACTCTTGTATTTGACTCAGGGTCATTGTCAGAGCTACAGGTGGAAGTTCAAACAAACACAGGAAGAGTGTCCTACTCTACTGGGCCTATGCATGGTGGTCAAAAAACAAGTTGCCACTGGAGTGGTTAGCAGTCAAAGCTTGGTCTGGGAGGAAGGTCTACCGTACAGAAAACCTATAGAACCAGAACAGGTGTAAGTACCTGTTTTGATAGCTCTAGAGGCACACAGAAACGTTATCTTGTTTCTAGCTCATAAGTTACTTTCAGCCAAACAGACAAGGGACAGGTTAGATCTATTGTTCTACTAGCCAGGTATGACCAGCATCTAAAGTGAGTGGCAAGACTAGAGGCCATTCCAAGGCTCCATCATTGCCTCTACCATTGATTGATGTCCCATGTGAGATGATGGACACAGGCCATAAGTGTGTCTAAGGTGTGGTGGACCATTCCAATATGTCCTCCGAGGTGGTGCCTCTGAGATGATAGCGAGGGCCTTCTTGCACTCATCTTCATGGTTGGATTTTCAAAGAATGTGATATCCTGTCAAGGAACACATTTTACCTTTTCACCTGTGAGGGAATGTGAGAGCAAGCTAGAGTGATTTACTGCATTGATGTGTGCCAACCAACACCAATGTGTTAGTGCAATACTTCAAAAAGACCCAAAAGACCATAATAGAAACTCTATCATAGCAGGAAATGATTGCGGCTTCTAGCCTGGACGAAGTGGGGAGAGAGTGATGGTAGTAAAAGGGAGTGGGCGGCATTTTTCGATTCTCGCCTAGGGCGGCAAAACACCTAGAAACGGCCCTGTGTACAAGGAAGATTCAATCAACGGTATCGCAAGATGCCCCAGTGCAAATAAGGGAAATGGCATGGTGTTGGGGAAGTAAAATACAGCAATTGCCAGGTTTCGATGGGCCTGGTGCTACTGCACTTGCTGCACCAATGGCAGCTCCTTCCCTGTATTGAGTCAGGTATGGTAAATATTCGGATTTAAAGGGGGATGAGGTCAGCACCTCGCAGCAATGCACTTGCCATGAGGGCACGAGTCTGGGGTACATGCAGGTACACAGCGTCCATCCACTATTTTCACAGGGTGGATGCCGTCCCCCTGCCAAGATGTTGGGCCCCACAGAAACATGCTGAACATGCCCCTGTGTAACACGCCATACACGTTCAGCGGCGCCTGTAGGTTGTCTGCTTTCCATTTCCAGCAGCAATGTGCAGGCAGCGAGGGGTGTTTTTTTGTACCTCCAGCCAGGCCGAAGTTAAGGGGTCATCAGGCCTTCTTTAGTTTGAATATCTTTATGGTCTGGTACTTTCCTAGGTCCCCTCTCACCCCTACCCTCTGCCCCTGGTTCTAGGATGACACCCCCTCCACCCCCCAGGAGCACAGGATTGGGGAAACCACACCAGTTTGTTGTAAGTTTTTGGAATAGGGGGAGTGACCCCCCCCCCCGGCCGTATTTATTAACAAATAAAAAACAATATTCAAAAACTTTCATTTTATACAAAATTACTCAGAAAGTACAGATACATTGGTAGACACATGTTGCAAGAGCTATCCTTAACATGATCTAATACAGAAGGCACTCCTACCATAAATCTAACAATGCATGATATTACTTTCTGCGTGTCCCTTCTAGAGCCTATGGCAAAGTCAACGTCTGGCAGCTTCTGCCCCCTTTTGTCCCAGGGTCTACAACTACTACTCCCAGAGTAAGTTTGAGCAGGAGGTACAGCTTATTGGACGGAGATGTGTTCCCCGGGACCCCCTTACGCCCTGGCCTTGACTCCTTTAGGGGGCTGCAGACTTGCTGCGTATGCACGTGCAGGGGTGGCCCCAGGCCCACTGGGAAGGATACTCCCCCGGCCCCCGCACCCCGACAGCCTATTTACCAGCTGTCACTACCCCCAGAGTTACATGATGCTGACCGCAACGACCGCAGACTAGGCTTACCACTGTTGACCTTACAGCCACAGGCCAGCATAGTTGACCGACTATCTGGCCCCCCTCCCACACAAGGAAGGTCCTGCCCTATGCTTTAAACCCTCCGGCCAAGATATGATGTCCTCCATAAAGGCACCATTCCCTTTATTTGAGAGGTGCACCCCGTCCTGAAGAAAAAACGGATCACCCCTGATGTACCTGTGCGTTATGGTCCTCAACCTAGGAGTCTTAAATAATTTATCAAATTTGTTGTTGAGCCGCTTTACCGCGTGATTCAACGCTCAGACTGATTCACCACCCCTCTACTGGAACCTGGGTATCATGTGAGACCAAGCTATTATGGACTGAGGACACTGCTTCGCTAGCCACCCAATTTCAGTAAGTAACTCTCAAATAAAACTCTCCTACCTAACTTGGTCAGATCGTTGCCTCCTAAGTGCAGGATCCAGATTGCTGGTGGTCCCGAGCTTGTGCATAAAGCATGGTTCACCAGCTCCCTGAATTGCCCCACGCACAAACCACCTCGACTCACAAAGGACATTTTGGCTCCTAACTTTGTCACCCTATCTTTGATGGATCCTGTAAAGAAAGCCGTCAGACGGCGAACTTATGAGTGTCCAATTATCCAAATGTCTTGATTCTTCTGGTGCGAAGAGTAAACTTGCCTCACCGTGGTGTTGTCTTTGCTGGTAACAGCCGCCTCTTGAGGGGACGCACGCCTCTCCCCTGAGTCACAGGGTGAAGAAGCTGCAACTAATTAGAAAGAAAGGCAGGGTCAGTGTATCGCCACGCCGGCAATTCCTGCAACGACTACAACATCCGTTATGACTTACTTCTGCGACAAACAAACGCTCCCCTCACTCTTGAGTCACAAGAGTAAGGGTCCCTACTGGGTGTAAATGTTCTTTAGGACCTTGATTCTAAAGCATGTGCAGCCGCACATACCTTTTGTAGCAATCGGAAGACCACCTACCGATCTTCTTGACACATTCCCCCCCGAGACCCCTTGCCGCAGCTTCAGTGGCTGCACCTATCTGTAGGAGTGAGTCCCGAAATCACTGGAGTCTAAGCCCGCCGCTTCTAGTGCCTTGAGCATAACTCTCTTGAATTGAAATACTGTCAGTGGTGTTCTGTCCCTATGTGTAAAGAATGGCCCACATACGCTCTGCACCCTCTGCTCCATGAAAGCCTCTAACCTATTGACCGGGCAACATGCGGCGTTCCCTGCCCTGTGCAAGACTATGCAATCCCCCCTGCCCTCTTGGTCGGTTTTAGATTTGGCTATGGAGATTCTCACTGAACCCTCACCCAGCTTCACATGCCCTGCCTGGAGTCCCCACAGCCAATCTTGCTTATTCCTTGAGACTAACTCCCCCACCCTGAAGGCACCATAGAATGCTAAGCAGAAAGCAGCCTGGAAAAGGATTGCCTCACCAGGTTGCACAGACCTGCGGTAAGACCACTAAAATCTTCCCCAGTGTTTCGAAGCCAACGGGCCTCCTGAAATCCGGCTGGCTCCCTTGTAAACGTTGCCACCCTTTCAGGACCTGGCGGATCACAAAATGCTTGGTGGGGTCGCCCTTCCCATATAATTTGGCAAAACAAGAGACTGCTGTAACGTGTCTCCTTGCTGCCGCCACTGTGCGGCCTGTTTCCACATGAAGGTGAGGTACCCCACTACCGACTCATGATCCAGCCATTTGTCAACCCACTTATCCCCCAAAAAAGACAAAAAGAACCAAACGCCCTTTCGTAGGCACTCCTTGTTCTAGGTGCTAAGCTTGCAGCCATAAGGTGCGATACTCTAGGGCACCAAGTTGCCAAAGTCGTTCTGGGAAGGTGTCGGGTGGATCGCTGCCTCTGGGATATATGCCCTGAATGCCTGCATTTTGAAACGAGACAATGCATCAGATGCGTGGTTCAGTACCCCAGGAACATGTTTTGCTCTGAACAATACTTTCAACTTCATGCACTGCAACACTATCTACTTCAGTAGGCGGAGCAACATCCCGCATTTTGCTGACTGACTATTTATGCATTCCACCACTGCCATGTTATCAGACCAGAAAATGACCGATCGGTCCCTCAATGCCTCTGCCCAGATGACCAAAGCCACTAGGATTGGGAAGAGCTCAAGAAAGCTTATGTTACAGATGAGCCCTGAACTTTTCCACCAATCAGGCCAGTGTTCCACCACCCAATCGTTCCCCAGGATGGCACCGAAACCTTCGCTGCCTGCTGCGTCGGTCATCAAACCCAGCTCTGAGTTAGACACGGGTGGACTGGGCCAAACTACTCTGCCATTAAAGTCCAGCAAGAAAGCCCTCCATATCTGCATATCCTGCCTGACCTCTCTGGACAATCTGGTGTGATGATGCTTCTCTTTGAGGCCAGACATGGCGTGAGCAATAGTGCGGGAAAAGGGGCGCACCATTGGAATGATGCGTAATGCAAAGTTCAACTGACCCACCACTTGCTGCAACTGGTGTAGTGTTACTTTCTCTCTGTTAAGGCAGCATTCCAGGGCGAGCCCAAATTCCCTGACCTTGTCACTTGGTAGCCTGGACACCCCTTCAATAGAATCTAATTCAATTCCCAAAAATTCAATGGTGGTAGCTGAACTCACCGTCTTATCAGGAGCCAACGGTACCCCAAATTCCCGCATGACTGTACAAAATTCCTATAGTGCTGCCCTGCATTCTATAGAGCCTGGTGTCCCCAAAATGAGGAAGTCATCCAAATAATGGGGGGCCCACTGGTGCCCTGACTTCTTCCTGAAAGCCCATTCTAGAAAGGAACTAAACGTTTCAAAGTAGGCGCATGACACAGGGCAGCCCATAGGCATACACATGTCAACTTAGTACTTGCCCTCAAACTGGAAGCCTAGGAGGTGGTAATCCTCTGGGTGAACTGGCAGTAAACAGAACGCTGGTTCAATGTCAGATTTCGCCAGCATTGCCCCCTGCCCTAAGATTCTCAGCATGGTCACAGCCTGATCAAAAGAGGCGTACTTCACGCTACACAGAGTGTCTGCGATGGCGTCGTTCACTGAACTGCCCCTAGGTGCAGAGAGGTTGTGAATCAATCTGAACTCCCCGGTACCTTCTTTGGTACCACCCCTAGAGATGAGCACACACAATTCAGCATCGGGACATCCTCAAATGGTCCAGCCACCCTACCTAGGTTCAATTCCTTTTGAATTTTTGCCCTTGCTATGTCCATATTGGATCTAACGGACATCTGATTCCTACAGTGTGTAACCCGGCTGTGCCCTTGTGCTGGTATCCTGAAACCTTCAACAAAACCTGATCTGATGACCCTCGCTGATTCAGCACAATTGTACTGTTCCAGCCAAGGTATCATTGCCCCGATGTTCACAGGAGATCTAGCCGTACCTAACCATCCCTTACTGATCCTGCTTTCTACCCCCTTTGTCCCTTGCTTTTTTGTTGCACTTGGATTCAGGGTGTGAGACATTGCAGCAATACACGCAGGAGTGTTTAAATTTACACGTGCCGGGTGCCCTGGAGCAGGACCGTTTGTTATAGTCAAAACAAACCCCTTTCTTCCCGCCTGTTCCAGTTCTGGGTGAACTTCCCCCCGATTTCCAGCGGGGCCTGCCTTAAAGGGCTGAAACCGCGGGGTGTCTGTGACCAGTCCCCTCACGCCCTATGGCGACACCACCACCAGGTGTTTCAGATGTAGGAACATGTCTGTCTGATCCCACCTCAAAGATGCGTCTTGAGCCTTTGCCCTCCTAAAATCTTTATCATAGTCCTTCCACCCGTCTCCGCCTTTGACAGCATGGGCGAGAGTAATCCTATTTTGGTAGATTGCCATCTGCGGCCCTACTTCTGGGAAACATTCAAGCATGACGGACATGTATGTGGAGAACCCCTGAATCCAATTTACCAGGTTCTCCTCAACCCTGTACTTTAATAAGATGGTGGACCATTCCCTAGGGAGTGTCCACTCCTCCTTTTTCTCGCCTCTTCCCTTTCAGCCTCATCAATTAGGAGAAAAAACATATTCACGTAATCCCCTTTCCATATTTTTTCCTTCATCTCTTTAGAGAGATGCCGCCCAAATTGCTCCCTCCCTGAGCGCATTTCCCCCACCCCGAGAGGCGTCAATTGCTGATTTGTACCTGACGGTGCTGTTGCATCAGCTTTCTTGTGTACTTCCAGCTCCTTTGTGCTGTTGCTTGAGCCTGGAATGCCCTTGCCCCCGGTGGCCAACACTGTGTCCGTAAGCGCTGTCCCCTGAACGACGCTGTTAGCGAGAGGTATCGTGGGAGCCTGTGACACATTCCCAACCGGAAATGCCGGCACCTCCTTCGATTTTCCGGGCCCTAGCTCCACCTGCAATTTCCTTGCCCTGTCAACCATATCACACCCCCCCCCCCCTGCAGAAGCCCCTGCATCATGAGACCAATTCCCTACGGTCTCCAGCCATGGCAATATTGCTGCCAGGCTAGCGGTAATATCTGGCTGCGTGGCGATGATGGGTGTGGCCCCATCCGCCACTTGGCCCCCGGGAATGGCAGCTTGCTCCTCCCCTTGTGGGAGCGCTCCCATCCCTCCATTTCCCTCACCTGGGTCTGAGGAAATTACTTGTACCGGAGACACCGGTGTGTTTGCATTCCCCCTCTCCCTTTACTACTGGGCTTACGCTTGCTCTGTTTCGGTGGAGGGGGCGAATAATTCCTAGGCGGAATCACAGGCCTTCTGTGCCTCCCTACTGTTGCTTCTGGCCCTTCCACCTTGTCCTGTAACCTGTTAAGGGTCTGCCCCATGACCTGCACCTGTTGCACTAAGGTCTCCAACATCACCTCAGTGTGAGAACGTTTGCTGGGCCGCTGTGCCTTAGGGGCCATGGCGTAAACTGACGTCGTAAATAGCGCCTACCCATGCGCACCCTGACCATGCGTGGATTCTCCCTCAAGGAGACGTATACCCAGGTTACCTTTACTTTGTAGCGTGCCTCAGTCAACCTCTGCAGTCACGCAACCAGAGCCAAGACCCACTGGCTAACTCAGTAGGCTCAGGTGAGCCACCCGCTCAAACCCTATATGGCTCCAAGAAGCGATGGACTGCTGGCTAACAGAGGCCGCCTGCGGATCCTCCAGTGATCGCCAACACTGCACAGGGAAGAAGAGTGATGTCCACCCCAGCTGTGTGTTGTCGCTGAAAGGAATTTGAGAAACAACAGTTTCGCAGCGCCGCCTTACGCCACTCTGCCAATGGCCCCAAGAATAAGGCGTTCACACAGTCCCACTATAGACCTTCCCCCTGCCCTTCTGAAGAAACCCACAGCAGACCCCACCGAACTTAAGAACTACCGCCCCATCTCGCTACTCCCATTCCCCGCCAAAGTCATTGAAAAAGCTGTCAACAGTCAACTCGCCGCCTTCCTCGAATCCAACAAATCCCTCGACCCTTCACAATCCGGTTTCCGAGCCAAACACAGCACCGAAACCGCCCTCATTGCAGCAACTGACGACATCCGAACACTACTGGACAACGGAGAAACAGCTGCCCTCATCTTACTTGACCTCTCCGCAGCCTTCGACACAGTCTGTCATAGCACCCGCATACAACGCCTCAGCAACGTTGAACTACAAGGAAAAGCATTGGAATGGATCATTTCGTTCCTTGCCGGAAGAACCCAGAGAGTCCGCCTCCCCCCTTCAAATCAGAGGCCACCGAAGTCATCTGCGGCGTACCGCAAGGATCATCACTCAGTCCCACCCTCTTCAACGTATACATGGGTCCCCTCGCATCCATCGCACGCCAACACAACCTCAACATCATCTCCTACGCAGATGACACCCAGCTGATCCTCTCCCTCACCAAAGACCCAAACACCGCCAAAACCAACTTACACGAAGGAATGAAAGAAGTAGCCGAGTGGATGAAGAATAGCTGTTTAAAACTAAACTTGGACAAAACAGAAGTCCTCATCTTAGGGTCATCCCCCTCTGCCTGGGACAACTCATGGTGACCACCGGCCCTGGGAACCGCACCCATACCTACGGACCATGCACGCAACCTGGGCTTCATCCTGGACTCCTCCCTCTCGATGACCAAAATAGTCAGTGCTGTCTCATCATCATGCTTCAACATTCTACGCATGCTTAAAAAAATCTTCCGATGGATCCCCACTGAAACAAGAAAGACGGTCACCCACGCATTGGTCACAAGCCGACTGGACTACGGAAACACCCTTTACGCAGGAACCACAGCCAAACTACAGAAAAAACTCCAATGCATCCAAAACGCCTCAGCCAGACTCATATTGGACTTCCCCGGCAAGCTCATATTTCTGGCCACCTGAAAGACCTCCATTGGCTCCCTGTCAACAAGAGAATAACGTTCTGTCTCCTTACCCACGCACACAAAGCCCTCTACGACCTAGGTCCCGAGTGCCTCAACACGTGACTATCCTTCTACACCCCCTCCCGCCAGCTACGATCGTCCAATCAAGCCCTCGCCGCAATTCCGCGCATTCACAGATCCACCATGGGAGGAAGATCCTTCTCCTACTTAGCGGCCAAAACCTGTAACTCTCTCCCAACCCACCTCCGCCTTACACAGAACCACCTCTCCTTCAGAAAGCAACTAAAAATTTGGATATTCGATAAGTAAAACACCTCCCTCAAGCGCCTTGAGACCCTCTGGGTGAGTAGTACGCTATACAAATTTCGGAACTTGAACTTGAACTTGACGGGAACATGTCAACTGAAGCAAATTCTTCGAGATCAAATACTTCAGGGGATAATAATGTACCAAAGCTTCAAATTACCTCGCCGAAGGAATTTTTGGCAGTTCCTAGTGAGCCGATAGGTTCATGGTTAGACTGGAAAGAATATTTTCTGAATTATATAGAAAATTTGGAAGATAATAACGGTACATTTACTCCTGAAAGAAAGAAAAGAATGCTTTTGTATTCCTTGGGTCCTGAAGGGTTACGCATTTTTAATGACTTGCATACACAGGAAAGATCTGAAGGGGATTTAGATGTTTTTAAGGTGGCTTTGTTGAACCTTGATGACCATTTTTTTCCTTCAGTAAATATAGGGGTTACGAGGCATTCTTTCTTTCACAGAAAGCAAGAGAAACATGAAACCGTTGAAGAGTATGTTTCAGCTTTGAGAAAGTTAGCCTGTAAATGTAAGTTCGCACAGTTGCAGGAAGAACTAATTCAGGAACAAGTAGTCGTGTACGCTAAAAATAAGAGCTTACAAGATAAATTGTGGGTGGAGGGTGGTAAGTGTCTGAAAGACATTATTGCCATGGTGAAGAAAGCTGAACTTTCTGAGAGGTGTGCCAAGGTCACTCTTTCCCAAGACAAAAAAGGTACAGAGGAAGTTGTAGGGAAAGTTGTTGAAAAGAAAGTTGGGTATAAAACTACAAGAATACTAAATATGATAAAAAGAGACCGAATTTTCCTGAGAGGAAGAAAATGGAGGGTAATGATGTACAAAAAAAGTTTAGCAATGTAATCTGTTACAGGTGTGGCAGCTATTCACATTCTGCTATGTGTGAAAAGTGCCTTGCTAAGTCTGCAAAATGCATAGAATGTGGTTTAGTGGGTAATTTCTCCAGGGTTTGCAATCGCAAGGGTAAGAAAAGCTCAAAAGGAAAGGTTGCTTATGTCCAGGACACGTCCTCTTCGTCCTCAAGTGACACTGATACTCAGGTGGTTGAGAGATTGAACAGAGTTTTGAAAGGCATTTTGCAAGTGGCACAAAGAGGGAGCAAGAATTGGGATGATGAACTCAACAAATGGATTTGGTCATATAGAATCACGGTACAAGATGCAGTTGGAGAGAGTCCATTTGGTTTGATGAGAGGAAGACTTCCTCACTGCAGGTTAAATCCAGGATGGATCGGATGAAGTAAAAAGTATGAATGGGATTCTAATCAAGTGAAACAGTCCATCATTAAGTCTCAATGTAAGAATAAGTTGTATTTCGACGCTAAGCATTGTATTTAAGGGGACAGGAGGGAGGGGAGGGCTGAAAGCTCAGAAGCACATGCATATATTGCAATCTCTGCCCTTGGCTCGCCAGGTTTGGCCCCTGTACAAGGAAGATTCAATCAACGGCATCGCAAGATGCCCCAGTGCAAATAAGGGAAATGGCATGGTGTTGGGGAAGTAAAATACACCAATTGCCAGGTTTCGATGGGCCCGGTGCTACTGCACTTGCTGCACCAATGGCAGCTCCTTCCCTGTATTGAGTCAGGTATGGTAAATATTCAGATTTAAAGGGGGATGAGGTCAGCACCTCGCAGCAATGCACTTGCCATCAGGGCACGAGTCGGGGGTACACGCAGGTACACAGCGTCCACCCACTATTTTCACAGGGTGGATGCCATCCCCCTGCCAAGATGTTGGGCTCCACAGAAATATGCTGAACTTGTCCCGGTGTAATACGCCAGACACGTTCAGCGGTGCCTGTAGGTTGTCTGCTTTCCATTTCCAGCAGCAATGTGCAGGCAGCGAGGGGTGTTTTTTTGTACCTTCAGCCAGGCCGAAGTTAAGGGGCCATCAGGCCTTCTTTAGTTTGAATATCTTAACTGGGGGCGGGCTGGAACCTCACACAAATTTAAATGCCACAAAGGGAAACAAAGGCACACTGCTTGCTATCTCTTCGCAAGTACTTAAGAGATGCATGCTTTTGCCTTTGTTCTGTCCCTGTATATAAGTGCAGACACTGAAAGAATCAGATGGGGTGGCCGGTCCCAGTATTTACACATATAATTTAAATAGCACTATTTTATTTCTTTTATAGTGTTACGTCGTGACATCATGTGCTGTGATGGCATGCGTCATGATGTCGCTTGCATAGTGTCTAACTTGGTCAGTTCCCCCACTTCTTTTTATAAGACTTGTGCCCTGCTTGCCATGCTGCCCAAGATCACTCAATAACCTGGAGGGAACACAGTGATTTGATTGGCCTCAAAGCATTAAGTTCCAATGGCCACTCTCCACTGGATGATATCAGAATTATCAGAGTTGGCAAAACATTCAAGACAATAAATGCCAGATAAGGCGTGTTTCCACAGCCACAAACCACCAAAACGGTACCGTTTTACTCTCCACAAGTTAAAGGTCATCGTAATGGCTTTGGTGCTTTCGCGCCTCGATTATGGAAACATAATCTACAACGGCGCGCCCGCCTACGCCATACATCGCCTGCATTTAGTGCAGAATCAGGCTGCCCGCCTGATTCATGGATTGCCCAAATACCATCGAGCCACTCCATTGCTGAAGGCACTGCACTGGCTGCCCGTGAGAGAACGATCCCTATTCAAACTAGGCTGCCTCACTTTCCAGGCCAGGATGGGACTGCCCCCGAGTTCATCAGCTCAGCCATCAGTCCCTACTTACCGGGCAGAGAACTTCGTTCAACCCACATGGCACTTCTGACCATACTTCGCTTCAAGAAAAAGAAAGCTGGCGGGGCAAAATTTGCGGCCCTTGCACCAGTGTTCTGGAACTCCCTCCCCTTGGCGCTCCGTACTTCATCCTCTTATTTAGAGTTCCGTAAAAATTTGAAAACTTTTCTTTTTTCTAGTGCCTTTGCTACTTAGTATGCCTTCTCCTGCTGCTATCTGCTGGTCGTAATCCTAAAGCGCCATGAAACCGCTCGGTATAAGTGCGCTCAATAAATGTTTTTAAATTCAAATTCAAATTCAAATTCAGAAGTAATTCCCCGTCTCGACCACAAATAATATTGGGGCATATTATCAAGAACGGCTTTAAAATTATCGCAGGATTCGCGGCAGAAAACTGTTGCTAAAACAGCGATAATGGGCTTGATAATATGCCCTGGAGAATTCCAATAGAAGCCCATGTTCACACATGAACATGGGCTTCTATTGGAATTCTCCAGGGCATATTATCAAGGCCATTATCGCCGTTTTGATATTATGCCCCATTATTCTTGGGTCCCCTCTAAAAGTCTGCTAGGGTGGTGCAATCTGATCAGTTTCATAAGTTAGGAGATATGTTACTGTTAGAAGCTTATGGTTCCAAAGAGAGTTTTGCTTCCTCTTGGTGAACGTACATACCAGTGCAAGAACTCGAAGTGAGCACACGATCTGTCTGGGCTGTTTCATTTATTTTTGTGTCATCTCGTTCAGAACAGTTTCCCTTCTCAAATAGTGCTGCGACATGGTCGATAAGTAACCATGGGCGCAATAGAAAACATCACTTTAATTAAAACAATCCCAGGGTTCCCTCTAAGGTGGGTGGGAGGGTCGGTGCAGCCAGGGCCGCTCCTAGAATTCATGGGGCCCTGGGCACAATAGGTACATGCGGGCCCCTATAATTTGAATACGATTTAATTTAACGAAAAGTGACATCATAGGAAGCTATTTCAATTGGTCATTAAATATATGAATATTGATATTGTTTATAGAGCGTGCCAATGTCCAATTGCATCTTGGCACTGGCTTCTGCAGCTGTAACAGTAAATAAAGCTAATTGGGCAACATAGTTGAAAAAAGCCAGGATTTAAGTTGTTTTCTATAACAGATCAAATTTGACTGGGCTTTGAAATGTAAAGGGTTTTTGTTTTAAAGTTTGCAAGTAAGGAGATAAAGCTTCTGCCACCCTAGGACGCTTTGTTTATTTTAGGTCTTTGCACTGTTCCCAAGGGGGCTGATCAAAGAGCTCCCCTAGGTGTGTAGAATATGAATTTTCTCTTAAGGTACTCAGGACCTATGTTGTGCTCAGTACACAGTGCCTTGAAGGCTACTCCCTTTCTAATGGGAAGCTAGTGTAGCTCCAACAATACATGTGAGACAGATTCGTACTTTGGAATTCTTATGCTGCTTTTTGTAAAATGAGCAGCTTATTCAGAGATTACACATTATATGGCATTTTTGATGCCGTTTTGCAAGAAGCTAGTTACTTAGTTTGGATAGGAATAAAATGGTTAAAAATATAATGAATAATACTTATAAAATGCATACATATATTTTACATCTCTATTAAGTAAAAATACATTAAATCATTTAAAATTAGTTATTGTTCTATTGAATGGGATAAATTAAAATGATATGCTAATCAGGAATCCTGGTACTAGGAGAGCTCCATAGGAGAGGTGCAGACTTCACTAATGTGGAGAAGAGACAGTTTTAAGTGTTTTTGCAAAAGATTGAAGTTACACCATAGTTCAAGAGGGAGAGAGTTCCAGTCTTGCACATCTAGAAAGGAGAAGGATCTCCCTCCAGCCAGGGACCTCTAAAGTTTTGGATGGCACAGGTGGATTCTGGAATTAACGTAAGGAAGGTTGCACAAAAAGACAACATTTTTTATGAAGTGCACCTCCTGTGTTGCAGTATTTTCTGTTTCCGAGTTTGAACATAACGTATATTTTCTGTTAGAGCCCTTGGTATAAAACAGACATATATTAATTTGATTGAACTATTTTAGACTGACAGTGTCTACACTTGAGGAGGGACACATCCCAAGGGGTGGACATGCTTCTGTTGCAAAGAAAAGTAAACGGAACAATAACTTTTTTATAAATAGCTTAATTTCACACATTTCCCGCTTTACAAATATGTTTTATTAATAGCCAAATCAAACTAGTGACCTGCTGACCATTGCAATTATGGCAGAAATATTTGCAAACATAATTTTCACCTGATTTAGCAGTAATGTTTACAATAAGACCCACATGCAAATAGCTCATGCTCCTGTTTTATCCACTATGAAGAGAGGAGACAACACAGGCACAACATAGATAGAAGAATGTTGTGCACTAGAGAACAGTACACAATAAAGAGAGGTGATTAATGGGGGCGAATGTTGCTGACAAGAAAGTGTGCTGATTGAGAGGGTATAATGGAGTATATGGGAAAGTAGGGATTACAGAAGGGAAAAGACCGGAGTGCAGCTCTTACAAGGCAATGAGGCACAAGAAGATGGTGCAAACTGGTAAGAATGTGTCACACATGTGACCTCTAGACCACTTTTTATGGAAAATGGGCCAAGAATACTATCTTCTGCAATTTTTCAAAGTGTGAGGATGAAACTCCAAAACCACTAGGAAGGATGAGGCTTGCCTGGCAAACAACAAATTATTGAAAGTTTCATTAGGAACCTCTATATTTCATTGTTCACCAGTTTACATGCCTCCTACCATTTTGCATGGATTTGACCCTCTTGCATCTTTGTCTTTTAAGTGTAATGCCCTTCACCTCATCTCTTCATCTCTACACCAGCCGCTTCACAACAACTGACATTCGCCTAAAAACAGGCAGGAGTATTGATTTTGTCAATGGTTGTTAGCTGTTTAGGATAAATGAGTAACAACAATAAATTCTTCTACTTTCACCTTGTCACTGTTTTGACCAATGAGTACCTCCTTCACACAGATTTGCACAGAATCACAACTGCAACTGGAATAGAGTACTGTTGCTCTGTGTTCTCTGCAGAGAGGCCATGTATTGAATGATCATGTATTCTGAACACCGTTTTAACCCACAGGCAGGCAAAGTGAGAAGGTTGTACTGCCTTCAGCCTCAACTCCAAAGCTCTCAATTGTAGCCTGTTATAAACCCCTGGAGGCGACATACAAGAGTAATATCCTGGAAATACCTACAATTCTTAAGGAATGCAAGATCAAGTGAAGCATGTGAACTACAAACAGGAGCTAATTTACTGTCATGTATTACCCTAACACGCATAGTCAGACAGGGACAGGAAAAAGGCCCTACCGCCAGAATAAAAGTGGCCCCCGTTAGTGAATTAGGCAGCTAGAAAAATTATTCATATTTGCAAATTAGGGCAGTTTTTAAATTGTAAAGACATGCTGCATACCATTTTGTAAGGTATGGAAGACTGCATAGATTTGGGTTTTATGCAAGCAATGTTTGTTTTAGTATCACAAAAATCAACAGTAAACTCATATGACCATAAAGCAGGCCAATAAACAGCCCAAAAATAAACTACATACTGACCTGACAGATTAGATCGACGGGCACAGCCTGATTGCCCTATAAGCCAGTCAGACGCTGCAAACGTGTCATACCTTCATCGTGCAGAACTAGACCCGTTTTTTTGCAGGTCAAGTAAGGACATGAGAATAGTGTGAGAATTTGGCCTGGCATATGCCGTCCACTATTATAGTGGGCACCTTGTACCAGTCCAAATGACCCTTATTGATGATAGGTTGAAGACAACCTTTATTGAAAGCTATCCTAGTGGTAGCTATGGAGAGCAGCCTTCAAGCTAAGTCTTGATGGAGTGTAAAGCAGGTTGGTTTACCAGATTTTAACCTATTGAATGTCTAAATGAAAAGAGAACCACACAAGGTATATATATAAAATATATGTATTTATTTCTAAACACTCTCTTTATGAGATTACAGAGCAAAGTACACACTTTAAATGCAATAGAACTTTATTAAGTAGCACAATATACACTGGGACCCAGGGGGGGACCAAATCATATATTAAGAAAGTGAGATAAGAACCATGACTTGACTAGACACAAGGCCTAGAGCCTGTAGAATCAATGGGACCACAAGGAACCACCCAAGGTAGTGACACAGGGGATCCATGGGGGACGCGTGCAGTGTGAGAACACAGCCGCGAATCGCCGTTATCTTCTATGGGGAAAGTTGCGGTTGGGAATTTAAAGATTAAGGACACTTAGGAGAGGACTTTGAGCAAACCCCTTTAGACTTAAGGGGTTCTATGGTCAACACCCACGGGAGCACCGTAGTACTTGTGTTACCTCACCCAGGGAAGCCGGGTGCATAGGTGTCTTTTGGTGTCTGGAATGCTCGTTGATTTCAATGGCAATCTGTTGCAAAGTGCTGCTGCTGTCTAGAAGAAAAGTGGCCGGTGTGATCCAAGCCTGGATCAAAAATGTGAGGAACCTGAAAGCAGAGGGGACAGAGTCTGGGTCACTTGTCAGTGACAAGGGGCACAATAGCCGAATGCCCACAGATGTAGGGGGATTCAGGTGTGAAGAGGTGAAGCTTGACTCTGCAGTCACGAGGACCAGGAGGCGTTGACAGTGACCAGGAGCTGGATTTGAGCTGTCCCACAAAGTATGTTGAGTGCTGCGGTGTCGGTGCCCGGATTGGACCCAACAAGCCTTGGCAACAGAAACCCACATAGGAAGAGAAAAGATGCTTTGGTGCGGACCAGCAAGGTTCGAGGGACTCACCAAGTGGTGGAGAGTCAGGGCACATCTGGAGCAACCAGGAAAGCCCAAAGAAAGTCAAAGTTGCCTTCTCAGGTAACCACCAGTTGACAGACCATGGATCGCAAAGGTACCTCAAGCGAAAACACAAAGAGCCGGCTCACGGAACACTTGTAGAGTGTAGGCCAGCAATCCACAGTGGAAAAGATGCTTGGGGTCTGGGCTACAAGTAACCCAATGCACAGCCTCAAGGAACGTCAAGAAGCTGACGCACTTGCAAATCTGCACAGTGTCCTGGGGTTCCGGTTCCTCGGTACTCATGAGGGCTGCAGTTCTCAGCTTTGCTGGGGACTCAGGTCACCTCGGGGAAGTCTGGAAATCCTCCTCCTGTCTAACAAATTCTTCAGAGTCCAGCGGGAGCTTCAGAGATGCAAACCAGTCAGATGCGTCTTTGGTGCCTGCCACGCAGGGGAGTAACTCCTTTACTCCAAGAGAGATTCTTCAGTCATCCAGCGTCGTGCAGATCCTCGAAGTTCCAGGATTCAGTATCAGAGTTTCGTCCACGTGTAATCTAAAGTTCTGTTGCCAGGGGTTCCTATCTGGGGCTCTCACTGGGCCCAGAGCGAGGCTAGGATCATAGCTAGTTGCTAGTTACCCAGTCAGTCAAAGTAACTACTGCTCTGTGACTCCCCCGTCAAGCCGTAGTCCTCGATACTGTGGGTCTTTCTCTGCCACCCAGTAGAGGTCTACTAGGGCGCCACTCAAGGGCCATCTCACAGGGATAGTCCCTTAGGAACATTAAATCTACATAGGGCATCCACATTTTTAAATAAGCTGGAATACCTTGTCATTAAATCTTTGGCTAGGACTGCTCCAGACTTAATTTTAAATACACACCACCAGTGCACTACCCTTGCCCTCTTACCTGCACGCACCCTACAGCTTCTTCAAAAAGATCTCCGCCAAAGAGCCCTGTTTATGGTGAGCCCGTCGGGCATTGCAGCGCCGGCCCGATGAGGCGCAAAGCCCAATGATGAAGCATGACATCCCTTGGGGTATGTGAGGGCATCACGAAGAAAGACTTGTCTTCCCCGTTCCCCTAGGAACTGCATACCTCTTGTAGCACAGGTAACTAGGATTCCTTTATACAGGACCTAATAAAATAACGGCTCCTGGTCCCAAACCCCTCCTTTTTGACATTCCTATCTTATACCAAAGCAAGGGGTGGGACAAACTCTGGCTACCCACCTATGAGAGGGTTTGGAAAGAGGGGTGGCTACACCTATTTCCTTTGTTCAGGTTCGTGCCAGAGCAGGGGCAGGTAGTTCCTGCAACTGGTTGAACTGGGCTATGCACAGGGGCACCAAATGTGCCCCCAGTGCTGACTTCAAAGCACTCTTGGAGTGCACCCGCCCAGCCCCAATACACTAAAGCCTGTCTGGGAGGTGGTGACACCTCCCAGTGACATCAAACCTATTTTCCAGGCCTCCCCTGCCGGAGTTTCATCCAGCAGCAGGAGGCCAGACTCATGTCTGTGGCTGTTGCATCCATTTTGTGGTGCCAGGGGTCTTTTAAACTGGTACCAGGTGTACCGGTGTGTACATGTCCCTCCCTCTAGAAGGATGGAATCATACCCCCTCCACCAGGACTGGCGGGGGGGTATGATTCCAAAATGTTTGACACCAAACACAACATGTTTCCTTGCAGCCATTCCAAAGTTAGCATTTACCGCGAGGTTATAATGCACTTAAGAGTATATGGTCTGGCTGCATCACAGCACAACCCCGTAGAATAGATTCCAAAGGTGTCAGAGGGGCCCTGCTCATGCATGGGCACCCTCTCACACAAAACCCAGCACCCTGAATCAGAATTGACAAGGCCTGCCATAGGAGTGACTGATAGGTGTATATGTGTAGTGATATAAGGTAGATATAGGGAACCTATATCTAAGTAAGGGGTGCATACACCACCTTACACAGGGTGCAGTAGCAGACCGGTGGTGTCATTTTGGAAGGTTTCCCAGGGGTGGCATAATACATGCTTGAGCCCATGGTAGGCCTCTGTGGTACCTGTACTCTTGATGCCTAAGGTACCATATACTAGGGACTCATAAGGGTAACCCAGTAACCAAACTAAAGTACATGGAATCATTTTAAAGAGGAAGCAGCTAAGCAGGGGTCCTAGATAGCAGGCCCAGAGCCAGACTAAAGTAAAAAAAACAGTGAAACACCAGCAAAAAGGGGCGGGGGGGTAACCATAAGAAGCAGATCCTACTCTCCTACAAATAAACCAGATAGGGGGCCCATTTCAATGTCCGTTTTCATTTTCTGCTGGGTCTAAGACACTTAAAGCCCTGCTCCAACCACTTCTATATGCTGTGTCCACTCCTCTGCCTGCACCCATTGTCTTGCTGCCATACTCACACCTATCTGCTCCCCCCCACCACATCTCACTTTATTCCGTTTGTCTTACCCTTTTTTCTCACCTCTATGCTTCTTTTCCCAGTTTTCCCTTGCTAGATCTGGTGGTCTCTAGTTGGCGTTGGTTATCACCTTTGTCCAAATATGGACCCTTACTTCTAAGTCAGGATAAGGGATTACACTCCTTATTAACCCCTGCTCACCCCCTTGGTAGCTTGGCATGAGCAGACAGGCTTATCCCAGAGGCAGTGTGTTAAGCATTTGTGAATATACACAGTAATACAGTGATAACACTACAGATGGGCACAACACAAGGTTTATAAAAAGAAGTATTCTTTATATAGACTTAACACAAGACCACAAACGACAAAAATCCACAATACTACACTTAAGATTACTTAAAAGATGATTAAAGTCTCTTAGTTCAAGTTGTTGGTAAATGCGACAAAGTTCACATAAAAAGTACCTCGATGCATAACTCAAAGTGAACAAAAGGCTCGCAAAAGGGGCGATGCATCGGTTCCGTGACCCGGGGGAACGGTTGCATCCTTCCTCAATGCTTGCGCAGAGTAGGGGACTCGTTGTGAGCCTTACCGGTACGGAGGTGATGTGTAGATTCTTGGGCTGCGGGCCCTTTGCGGTGTGCAAGATGGCGCCTTGATGCGATGCAACGATCTGGTTGCGATGCAAGAAGATGGCGCCCTTGATGCGGCGATGTGAAGACGATGCGATGACACCCTGGCAGCCTTGCGACGACTCTGTACTTTGGAGCCGCGACAGGCCCTGCGACACACTTCTCCGGTGATGCGATGGCGACTCTCTCAATGGCGTCACGCTTCTCCGGTGATGCGACAGCAGGCAGCTTCGATGAATACACGCTTCCAGGGATATGCGACGAAGGCTTGCTACTCCGACGTTGCGATGGTTTCAGCTGCGGCGGCGACACGCTTCTTCTCGATGCGTCACGCTTCCAGCTCCCTGCGGCACGCAAGTGACTGGAGTCAGAATTCCCAGCAAGGAAATTCAGGAGGGAGCTGGAGGTGAAGTCTTTTGTCCCTAAGACTTCAGCAGGAGGCAAGCACAGTTCAAGCCCTTGTAGAATATTCTGTAGCTGAAAGTCCTTACAAAGTTCCTTCTCCTTTCCCTTGGCAATGAAGCAATGACTGCAGGCCAACCCAGCAAACAGCACACTGGCAGAGGGGCAGTCCAAACTCCTGCAGCTTCCTTGGTTCTTCTCCTTGGCAGAAAGGTTTCTTGTTCCAGAAGTGATCTAATTTCTTGGGATCAGGGTCCCAATATTTATACCCCAAAATCCTTTGTTCTCTGAAGACAGGGAGGCCTCTGCCTAGTCCAAACCAGTTCCTGAGCACTTTGTTTACATGCCTCTTCTTCCTTTCACTGTGCAGGGCAGGGACATCAGCCGCCCCACGGGAGGTGGAGCCAGCACAGGGGAGGAAAGATACAGCTCTGGAGCACTCTGTTGACATGATTCCTCCTCTCCATTCACAGTGCAGGGCAGAGACATCAGACAAGCCACAGGGGGTAGAGCCAGCATTGTAGAGGGAAGGCCCATCCCTATTAAGGTCCCAGGTGAAACTCCTCCCTCCCATCTAAATGCATATCTCTCTATTCACCACAGGGCTGCCCCAGCCTGTCTCCTGGAATTCCCCAGCCCTGTCACACACAGACCCAGACAATGAATACACAACTCAGCAGAGGCAGGCTCAAATGGTTAGGCAAGCAAATACCTGGGGCCTTATTTATGAAGGCCTTGCGCCGCCGGTGCGTCACTTTTAACATGGGAAAAAGTGACGCACCGGTGGCGCAAGGCCTTCATAAATAAGGCCCCTGCTTTCTAAAAGTGGTATTTGCAAACACAGAATATTAAAATAAACTTTACTAAAAAGATGTATTTTATCATTCTGAGTAAAGGCATACTAAATTCAAATTTCTACCATGTTCCCTGAGTCAGTTAGGATTATAAGAATGTAATAGTCTTAACTGCCCATTTTGGCCTATGATAACAGGTAGCCTTCAATAGTGAAAAACGAAAATGGCTGTAATTCACTATTAGAACATGCTACGCACATCAGAGCATGTCCTACCTTATACTTACAATGCACCCTGTCCTTGGGCCTACCATAGGGGTGTCTAATATGGAAGCAAAGGGAACGTTTAGGGACTGGCAAGTGGTTGCACTTGGCCAGGTCGGCATGGCATGCTAGACTGCACACAGGTCTTGCAGTGGCAGGCCTGAGACACATTTTACAAGCTGCTTCTGTGGGTGGCACAACCAATGCTGCAAGCCCACCAGCAGCATTTGATTTACAAGCCCTGGGGCACACATGGTGCACTGTACTAGGGGCTGACAGATAAAACAAATAACACAATCATCGAATCCAATCAGTGTATCAATTTAACATGGGGAGAACTTGCACTGTGGCATTGATTAACAGTGGCACAGTGCCCAAAGCATAAATCCAGCAAAAACATATTAAAACTGGGGAGGCAATCCATCAAAAATGGAAGGGAGACTCACACCAATGATGTCAGGTCTAACATCGCTCATCCTAGTTGAGCCGTTGTCATGTGACGGGACGTAATTCTATCCTTTGTTGTGCACCCTGCAGGAAATCCTGCTTTTCATTCATACAGGGGCAGGGCTCCGCTCAAGTAATGGCACTTTGAGTACCTGTCTAATCGCTGCCATCATCATGCAGATGGAGCAATTAGGCCCAGAGAGAAGGACCAGTAGGGGCAATTGATAAAAAAAGAAAACATTTAAACTCGTAGGGGGCCCCCTGGGCCTAGAGATTCTGAAGTCTTTAAAGGTGTGAGGCCCCACTGCTGCCAAGCAGACGTGGGGCCCTGGGCAGCTGCCCACGCTGCCCATGCCTAGCACTGGCCCTGGGTGCAGCTGCACTTTATTCGCCATTGGGGTTTTGATCAACTCGGCGAGCTCCATCCTGAGCCCCTAAGCCAGCGAGCACAGGCCCTGCCCTGACTCAGATGTCCCAAGGTGTAGATGGGAGCTGCGAGGCCATAGCTCTAGTTACTGTTCCCAGTGAAACTGCCCTGGGAGGACTGGTAGCTTCACAAAGAAGAAGGACTACACATGCTCTTTGCTCACTATTTCTGCATGTTAGCATGGTGTTGACCTACAGCGCCACGCCCCTCCTAGGACAAAAAACTCAGCAAGCACAAGAACACCACTTTGAAAAAAAAAAACACCAGTGCATCCAACTGGTGGCGTCAGCAGGAGAGCGAGTCATTACTGGGCACCATGGGGCATGTAGTCCCACAGCACTGGTGCAGCAAAAGAAGGTTGTTTAAAAACACATGAGGAACTACATGTCCCAGCAGGGACAACATTTAATAAGGTTGCTTGGGCAGCTTGAGTGCTTGAACTGGGCAGTGCCCTGGAAAACAGCCTCTAACATTTTACCTCTGTCTTTTAATGCACAGCAAATGTAAGCAGATAAAAACATTGTTTACAGCCCTGCTTACAGAAACTAACCTCGAAGCACTGAAAACATCAGTGCTCTGGTCAAATGCTCTCATGGAAAAGAAGGAGGGATAAATAGGAAAGGTTGACCACTAGCAAGCAAGGATTTTTAAAGGACACTGACACAAACCAATGAAAAGCAGTAAGTCCACAAAGAAGCATATACTAAAGCATATACATGAGGTTTTGAAAGCTTGACCTAAAAAGAAGTAAAAGAGACGGTAAAGATGGTGAGAGAATCAGCACAACTAGGAAGTGTCCAGAGGCTCTGTGGATTAGTGTATCCACTCTAGAATTATGTTTGATTTCATGGCCATAGGTTTGACTCCCAACAAGTCCAGCTTCTCCTCCTTCCAATGTGGCAAAAGAGACAAAACATAAGAAATCAAAGGGTAAATAACTAGTAGGAGAAAGTAAACCACCATGTTATGTGCTATCTTTCCTTTCTATGGCTGGGTGTTCTGTGTCCCTTTTGCCAGTTGTTAACTTTAATTCTTCAGATGGACTGTGGTGTTACAACAATAGAGCTTGTCTCTCTTTCTCGGTACTCTTGTATACTGTTTCTGACAGTAATTGAGGCTGTTAAAAGATTGCTGAAAGCACAGAATGTGTTTTTTTCCTGGGTCCCTCTCTGGATGTTGGAAAATATTCTTTACTCTGATTGCAGGTAAAGTGTGCACAGCATGGCTTCATCTGATTAGTAGGGATAGTTGCAATCATTCACACATTATAGATAGTTGCTTGATATACTACTTCTTTGAAAACCAGGGACTCAGATACTTTTTGGCTCCAAAGACCTCCGGAGGACCTGGACAAACTGGTAACTTGATCCAGCCAAGGTACGTTGCTGCTAGGCTGAAGCTTCAGGTTTTTGCTGATCAGAGCTTTATTGGCAGAAAAGGTATTCAGCTTGTGGAGGGCCCTTCGGCTACAATGTGTAGCCTTGCCGCGCTGGAGGAATCTGAGCTAATAAAAAGTGACTAAGTAATGAGCAAAAAACTCTTGACTCACCAAAGGTGCCAAAAGTATCCGGACCACGAGAGGACTTGCGTGGTGCAAAATTTGAATTTCTCCTGCTCTGAGCTTTTCTCAACCAAACCAATAGCTTTGTCCAGACCGCGTCCAATGGCTATCCAAGTACATTGAGCCCTGTTTGCTACGGCTGGCTGGGGCATGCCCCATTGAAGATTTTGAAATTCCATTTTTGAGACTATCGGCCACATGCATCATTGTTGCCGTTTGCGATTTCTTAATTGCGAAAATTAAGGAATCGCAATTAAGAAATGGCAAAAGGCTATGCATTAAGAATTCGCAATTTTTTTTGCAATTTCTTAAATTTCCTTAATTGTGATTCACAATTTGCGAATCGCAATTAAGGAATTGCTTCCCATTGATTCTCTATTTTGAAAATTGGTATTTTTCCTGTGTTGTGTTTTGACTTAGTGACTGTTTTGGTACTGCATACATTCTTTACACATTGCCTCTAAGTGAAGCCTATCTGCTCTGTTCCATAGCTACCAGGGGGTTCAGTTCAGGCTTATTTAGTGATAATTGAGTGTGTAGCCACCCCCTTTTTCTAACAACCCAAGTTCTTACAGTATGCTAGGCCCTAACTCACTACTGAGTGACCTTTGTTTGCTATATGTGTAGAAGCAATCTGTATATTTCAGAAACAGGAGATTAGATGTATCATTTTGTGTATGCAAGGACAAGAAGAATACTCCTCAAATTGCATAAATATCTCTGTCATCATGCACATCAAGAACATTTTGATCCCTTTAAATATTCACCTTTGAGCTCCGTCCCTAGCCTTATAGTCCCACCTCAGATCCCAGAGCTCAATTTGATGAGTACCTGCATTTACTTTTCCCCAATTAAAGCAGTGAACTTCAACTATTGTGGAGGTGTTAATTAGCGTATCTCATTGTCAGCTCATGTGTACCCATTTATTTCACTTTGGAATGCTGCTAGATTGCTGCTGAACAATGTGCTATAACTGACACTAATTTTAGCTTGGTCATCATAACTTACTCGGAAGGGACCTGGATATTTCAAGAGGGCCTTCTCATGATAGATTTCCCTGTTTTGCTTCATTTTCCTTTCTTGTTGCCTGCTATCTTTAGCTGACTGTTTTCCACAATGTTGACCAGGGAATTCTGAAGGCTGAGCAGAGAGGAGATAGTTTTGGGGGGCTGTGGAGGACAAAGCTGTTTCCGCTCCACCTTAGATGCCATGGAAAACAGTTATCCTTTGGTGTTTTAGTCCACGCTGCATCAAACCTACACCAGCACCATGTTTCTTTCAGCTTAGTGTGCCTCACCTCTATTCTCATTTTGTAATATAAGCTGCAAAAGGTCATGGCCTTTCCCCCTTCCTTTGGAGCTATTTACTCTGCATTGCTGATTATTCACAATATTTCCTGCCCACCAACAGCACCAATTTGATGGGTCACTGAATGGACAGCTTAGGGCACAACTGCATCTGGCAACTAAAGTGCAACTTGAAAGAAGAGAGAGGGGGAATGTCTTTCTTAACTCTCCCCAGCATAATCCATTTTCCACTGATCACCTGGAATTTTTAGATGAGCAGGTGAGTTTTCAGAAGGGCGGCTCAATTTTTAGAATGACAGGCAGCGTTACATAGCCTCAAAATGTGACAGCCTAGTGAGGCACAGCTGAAAATGGCCTTTGGGGGGCAACTGACCACAGGGAGGTCTGCCCCTGGGACTATTGGGGAAATCAAGCAGTCCGAAGACTGCTGGTGATTTGGGCTTCTGTGGGCTATTTTATGGCCCTGGGTATTCAAGCAGTAACTTTAAGATAATCATCCACCATTTTGTCTTGGTGACACAGTGGCTGGTACTAATACAGTAGCGTTTTTGACCACCCTCACATCCCTCAAAATAGTGTCAAGGGTCTGCATAATTTTAACAATGTGTTATGCGAGGGCAGGCTTTGCCTGGAACAGGTGTGCGGCGGTGGAGTTAATCATGTATGGATGTTGCTTTGAAGTTGGTGCAGGAGCGGTTGACCGAGAAGTTGGCATGGTTTTGGAAGTTTATTGTTCTTGACAGTGGCAATCCAGGCTGCAAGGGAAAGGGTAGAAAAGCTCATGCCTGGATGAGCCAGGAAGTTAAGGTAGTTAGAGGGTATTAGTTGCAGTAAAGTTGGAGCGGAGTTTAAAGGTCTCAGATGCAGAAGATCAGCACAGGAGGAAGCAGAGACTTACAAGATTAAGGTATTGTGGGAGGGGCATTTGAGTGTGGGGGTACTTAACATAGTTGAATAATTGTGTAAAGTCAATCAATCAATCAGGGTTAATAAAGTGCAGCTACTCACCTGATAGGGTCTCAAGGCGCTGGGCAGGGCAGCTCAGTAGAGAGCTGGGATCATTCGAAGAGCTAGGTCTTGAGGTTCTTCTTCAACTGGTACAGAGTGGGTGCTTGCCCGAGGTGGAGGTCGTTCCAGGCCTTGGCTGTTAGGTAGAGAAGGATTTTCCTCCCGTTCTGGCCTTGTAGATTCATGGACCGGTGGCTAGAGAGAGGTCCGCTGATCAAAGGTGTCTTTTAGGTGTGTGAAAGGAGAGGCAGTTGTTCAGGTATGTTGGTCTGGCATTATGAAGGGCCTTGTATTTGTGGGTGAGGAGTTTGAAGGTTATTCTTCTTTCTATTGGGAGCCGGTGGAAGTCACAGAGGTTCTGGGTGATGTGATTATGGTGGGGGCTGCCGAGGATCAGGCTGGCTGCAGTGTTCTAGATGGTCTGGAGTTTGCAAAGGAGTTTCGTGTTGATTCTGACGTAGAGAGCATTGCCATAGTACAGTCTGCTACTGATGAGAGAGTGCGTGACAGTTTATCTGGATTCGGATGGGTTCCATCTGAATGTCTTTGGAAGCATGCGGAGGATGTTGAAGCAGGTTGATGATACAGCGTTTATCTGGTGGGTAATTGTGTGTGATGAGTCTAGTATGATGTGGAGGTTTCGTGCGTGGTCCGTCGGGTGGTTAGGTCCCGAAGGCAGGCATCCATCAGGAGTCGTCCCATGCAGAGGAGGAGAAGTCAAGGATGAGGACTTCTGTTTTCTGGGAGTTGAGTTTTAGGCAGCTGTTCTTCATCCAGGTGGTGACGGCTTTCATCCCTTCTTGGAAGTTGTGTTTGTTAATGCTAATGAAGCTTGTAGCGCACTGCTACCCAAAGGTGTCCTGGCGCTGGAAGCTGCCTGCTTGGTTGCTGAGAAGAGATAACCGATCAGTGAAAGAGCCAGGTTTCCAGACCCCTTCTGAACGAGAGGAGCTCAGTTGCACTTCTGAGGTGAAAGGGAAGGCCGTTTCAGGCCTTTCTGACACAGAAGAAGAAACTCCTACCCCCCCCCCCCCAAATGGCCCTTGTGACGTGTGGAATCATTATTTGTTTTGCCTCAGCCGAGTGCAGTGCTCTGCCAGGATCATACCATTGCAGGTGTTGTCTCATGTAAGCAGGACCAGACCCCTTAAGGGCCTTAAAAACTATAAAAAGACCCTTAAATCCTGCACGTTGTTTCGCCGGAAGCCAGTGAAGGTTTTGAAGTCCCTTCTTCACGGAAACAAACCTTGGGGTGCCCAAAAGCACCCTAACTGCTGCATTTTGTACAACCTGGAGTCGGTTAATATGCCTTTTTTGGATGTTAAGATAGAGGCCATTGCAGTAATACAGTTGAGACAAAATGAGAGCAGTGACTACTGTCGAAGACTATCTTCAGGAAGAAGACATTTTATTTTCCTCAGGATCCTAAGAAGATGGAAACAAGAGGATACGACTCGGCTAATTTGGTCTCCAAAGGAAAGTTTTGAGTCCACTATCACCCCAAAATTATTCACCTTTTTGGTGGGGGCTGGGGGCGGGCCCATGGCATCAGGCCACAAGTCGGGTGTCCAGAGATTAGTGGAGTTACCAAAGATGATAACCTCAGTTTTCTCTGCGTTTAGCTTAAGGCAGTTTGCTGACATCCAGCTTGTGATGGCTTGCATGCAGTCATGGCAGTCTTGTCCTATCTCAGCCTCTTTGCCATTCTGTAGTGACAGCACAATTTGTGTGTCATCGGCATAAGAGGTCAGCTGGAGACCAAATGATCTTATAAGGGTTGCCAGCGGAGACACAAACACATTGAATAGTGTAGCGCTAAGCACAACCCCTGCGGAACCCCGCAAGGCAGGGAGAAAGGCCTCAATCGATCTTTGCCCAGGTCCACCGTTTGGGTTCTGTCAGTAAGAAAAGATTTTAGGAGGGCATAAGCCTTGCCTTGAACCCCTCTTTCGACTATCCAGTCCATCAACACTTCATGGTGGATCGTGTCGAAAGCCGCAAAGAGGTCTAACATAATCAAAATTGCGGCTCCTCCCTCATCTAATGCCTCTCTGATTTCTTCTGTTGATTTAATCAGAGCCAGCTTGGTGCTGTGTTCAGTGTGAAAGCCAAATTGTGTTGAATCTAGTAGTCAATTAGTCTGAGGAAAGGAACCTAATTGAGAGTTAATTTCCTTTTCAATCATCTTAGCCGGCAGCGGAAGATGAGATATGGGCCTGTAGTTGTTTGGCTTTTTGGGGTCTAGGTTAGATTTCTTCAGGAGTGGGAGGATTAAGGCTCTTTTCCAGGACTTGGGAAACTGACCCGAGTTAAAGATAGTATTAAACACCGAGGCAAGAGCAGACCCGATAGTGTTCAGGACAAGTTTGACCACTGATACTGGACACAGGTCTAAAGAGGAACCAGATTGAATTGCCGACAGGAGCTTGTTTGGTGATGGTGGGGTCATTGGTGAGGAAAAGGATAAGCTGGGTACCATTGGCGCATGTGACAATACTGAGCCCGTGGTTCCTGACGATGGTTGCAAGGGAAGGGCCATGTAGATGTTGACGTGGGTGGGGCTAGAGAAGTTGTTCTCCGTCTGTTCAGAGAGGTAGAGCAGGAGACTCACTCGCAGAGTTCTGTCAATGAGGAATAAGCTTATCCAGTTGAGGGCATTACCGCAGATGTCATATTTGTGGGATCTGGTGGCTAGGGTGCGGTGGGAGACGGTGTTGAATGCAGCCAAGAGTTTCAGTAGGATGAGGGCTGCCATTTCGCACTATTAAAGGAGGGAGAGGATGTCCTCGGTGGCGACGAGTAGGATGGTCTCAGTGCTGTGGTTGCGGTGGAATCCAGATTGGGAGATATCCAGGATGTTGTTAGCTTCGATTAAGTTTTTTAGCTGGATGTTGATGGCCTTTTCGGTGTCTTTGGCTATGGAAGGAAGCAGGGAGAAGGGCCTGAAGTTTCTTAAGTCTGTCTGGTCTGCAGAGCGTTTCTTCAGGAGTGGGGGGACTTTGGCATGCTTCCAGTCGAAGAGGACGGTGGTGGTTTCGAAGGAACAGTTGATTGTCCTATGTAATTCAGGTGCGATGGCTGAGACGGCTCTTTGGAATGTGTGGGGTGGGCAGGCATTTGAGGGTGCTCTGGAGTGGATGCTTTTCATGGTCTTTAAGGTGTCTTCTGTCATGCAAGGAGTCCAATTGAGCAGGGTCTGTCAGGTGGAGTTGTATAGAGGGAGAGCAGAAGCGGTGCAGAGGTCTTGGTGTTTGAAGTTGTTGTAGATCCTCTTAATCTTGAGGGGCAGGAGGTGTTTCGAGTTTGTTGCAGAGGTCTTGGGAGGGTGGGACATCTATTGTGTCACTGCTGTGTTTGGCAAATTCCTCGATGATGAAGAAGAGTTATTTATTATTGTGAGTATTGGTGAGGATCCTGTTTTGGAGGGATTTTTTTCTTGTGGATTTGATGAGATGATGGTGTGTGGTGGTGGCTGCTCTCTAGGTAGCATGTGATTCTAGGGTTTTGCTGTTCCTCCATGTCTTTTTGAGTTGTCGGCAGGAGCATTTGGATTCCTGGACTGCAGGGGTGAACTAGCATGCTTTCTTGATGTGTCTTCCTGTGGCTTTCTTGAGGGGGTGAGTGTGTCGGCGCAGTTCGTGACCGAGTGGTTGAAGTTGTGTGCTGCAGTGTTGATATCCGGCATAGTCAATGGTGGGGTGCTGCCGAGAGCAGAGGGGAGCTGGTCTTCAGTGACCTTTTTTGCAGCTTCTGGGGGAGGGATGGTGGGTGTGTTTGTTTACGGGGTTTTTTGAAGGAGACGTGGAGTGGATTTAGTAGTGATCTCTCCAGAGGAGTTCTGTGGTGTGGTCGTAGGAGACACTGTTTCCTTCTTCAAAGACTGGGTGGAGTCTGTGTCCCTCTGTGTGCATGTGTGCGATGACCAGTTGCTTCAGTCCTATGTTGGTGAGGCTCTCTAGGAGGAAGGTGGGGTACGGTCATCGAGGTTGTCCACGTTGAAATTTAGGTCTCCTAGTGGGATGCAGTCTGTGGAGGAGAGGGCGTGGGGTGCAATGAGGTTGGTGATGGCACTGGTTAAAGGAGAGCGGGCCAGGCAGCTTGTAGATGAGGGTTCCTTGGAGAGTCATTTGAGGGTGGTCTGGATCTGAAAGTGGAGGTACTCCATGAGGGTCATTGTGTCATCTGGTGTGGTGGTCATCATGCTAAGGGTGCTTTTGTGAATAATAGCGATGCCTCCTACTGGGCGGGTGGGGTGGTCATTGCACAGGATCTTGTATCTGTCGGGAATGGCAGTGGTGATGTTGGGTGCAGAGTTGGTGTTGGTCCAGGTATCTGTGAGGAATGCGACATCGGGCAAGTAGGTGTTGAGGTCGTCTCGGATTTCGATGGCACGCTTGTGTGGGGAATGTATGATGAGGAGGATGCAATTGAGAGGCTTGTGAGTGTTGAGGTCCAGAAGGCTGGGAGCTGCTGCTGGGGTTCGAAGCTGGCTGAAGGTGCGGCAGCATTGTAGACAGGAGAGAGGTCCTTGAGTGTTTTTCAGCGTCCTGAGCTGGCAGTTGTTGCTGCATCTGGGGTTGAGAGCGTGGAGGGTGTAGGAGTCGTAGCGGAGGCAGGTTGGAGGAACAGGGTCCCTGGCGCTGGTTGCGGTCAGATCAGGTCACGAATGGCTCAGATGGGCTTGCCTTTGGCTTGCCAGTGGCCGCCATTAGGTAGGGATCAGCAGGAGGGTAGGTCAGCTGGTAAGTGGGAAGGACACACTGGAGGGGAGGGTCCATAAGGGCAGCAGCGGTGGCGAAAAGAGTGGGGAAAACGGAGGGAGCAAAACAAAAAACTAAAAAAAAGGCAGAGAGTCGGAGAAGGAAGAGAAAGGTCGAAAAAGGTTAAGAAATAAAAGCAATCAAAGATAAAAAAGCAATAAAAGGAGGCGCGTGGCTTAGCGCCCGGCGTGGACGGCGGCTCTGATGTGAGCGCTCTGTGCCGACCGGAGGTTTCACTCTCTTTTACCTGCTGTCGCTATCTTCAAGGAGAAGAATATTGCATCGGAACATGAGGGAAGTGTTTTGGCGTTGAACTGAGGCGTTTTTTGACCATTCTCACCGTTTTTCTGATGAAGCAACAAGCGGTCGCGGCTCCTGACGGCCGCCGCCGCCATCTTGTTTTTGTCTCGCGCGTCTACCGCGCTGCCTGCTCCGACCCATGCTGGCCTCCTATGATGCCCCGGACCTCTGAAGCTGCTCATGGTGAGCCATTTTCTTTATACCTACGCTGATGCTGCCCTTAGCTTCCCTACTTCAGCTTTTGTAAGTGTTACTCGTGAATATCACGATTTTGGCGGCCATTTTCTTCTCATTCAGCAACCCCCTCACATGGAACACCTGAGGACATAATCTGTATCTGTTCTCTGACAGAGTCAATTTACCTCTTCTGCATTCTCTCATTTTTGGTTTTTCTTCGTGTCTACAGTCCTTGAGGCTACCTGCACATTCTCTTGATTGCGCATTCACCTCAGGCTGCCCTTATTTATCACGATGCTGTGACTCTCCTACTGGATACTTCCTTCAATTGCCAATTTGTTGTTTTTCATCTTCATAGACGTCCTGTGCTTTGCTTTCTTGCACGAAGGCTTCATGACTTAAGTCTCTGGATATTGTTTTGCGACCCTATGTGAATTTTTGGCGCTCTTAGGTGGCTATGAGGTGACTTTCTTCGGTTTCTTTTTGTTTTTTTGCTCCTATGTGCTTTTGCTGACTGTGTCGCTCTTTTACGCATGTACTTACTCTCGCAGGCACGGAGTATTCCAGGTGCTAGTTTACCTTTTGTTTTCCCTCTGGAGGCGGCTTCCATCATATGGAGAGTGGTTCAACTGGTCGTGTTTCTAAAACTCCACGACGCATCTTTATCAAGAATTCAAAAGTTTTTTCTGCATTGGCACGGCTGGAAGCCTCTCAGGCACTTGTCGCCCAAATGTCGCAGTCCAACGTGGAACGTCCAGTTCAACCCTCAGGGAAGGCCACCACAAAACGCCTCAAAAAGGATCCTCCATCGCTGCTGGGCTCCACCTCAGCTGTATCTATGGAGTTGTTGTTGGAAGAGATACGTGCTCTTCGGCCTTTCATGGAGGAAGCTAACTCCAAGTTGCAGGTCTTAACTGATAACTGGTCACAGATGGATGTGAGAGTGACGACGGTTGAACGCACCATATCTTCTCTCCAGGAGTCATCTTCCAAGGTGACGCACATGCAGTCACAGATTTCTTCTCTCCAGAAGCAGGTTGAAGAGCTTGAGAACCGTAATCTGCACAACAACCTCCGAATTTACGGCCTGGCGGAGAATTGTGAGGGGAGCGACCCCATTGCTTTCTTCAAATCCTTTCTACCTAAGCTCCTACATCTACCCGAAGGTACCGCGCTTAATATTCAGCGAGCTCATAGGCTTGGTCGCATCTCTTCACCTTCTTCTGTCTCTCCGAGACCAAGAGGCGTCATCATGTATATCCTGGAATATACTGATCTTCTTAAAGTCCTGTCAGCGGCCCGTGCTTCTCCTCGCCTCACGTGGTCCGGATCTACCCTCTTCTTTGCGCAAGATTACTCCAGAGCTACAGCCAGCCGCCGAAAAGCTTTCTTGGATATGCGACCTGAGCTCCGTTCCATTGGCGCCAGATATGGCCTCTTCCATCCTTGCCTTTTTAGAGTTACTCATAACAACAAAACGATGACCTATGAGGATCCTGTCCGCCTTCGAAGCTTCCTAAATTCCTGTCAAACATCTGATATGGACATCTCCGGCTCCTCGTCAGCTTTCCCTCCTTCACTTTAATGAGTTGCCGATGTTCACTAATTTGTCTGCACAGTTGATGCTGACTTTATCTTTGTTCGCACTTGTCATGTTGTTTTATCCTCTTTCTATATGATCCTCCTTGTGTTTTTATTTCTTCCCTTATGGTTCTATAACTTGTTCATAGGCTTCCCATTCTTGTTTGGTAGCATGCTCTCATTGTTGAGTCTCTCGATGTTTTCTTCTCCTCATGTCTTTTTTTTTTCCTTTTCTCTCACAGGTTCTACAGTTTATTGTGTGTTTCCTCCCCGGTCTGGTGGTTTGTTTACATCGGTTGTTTTGCCTCCTCCAGTTGGCGCTCCTCCCCTCAGTTTTTTTTCCTCATCTCCTTTCCCTCTTGATCGTCCTTCCCCAGTTCCACCCTTCGTAAGTATGTTCTCCTTCCTCCCCTTGCTGTTTGCTATTTCCTTTTTATCTTGGATCCTGTTTTTTCCCTAGTTCCCCTTTGTTCAAAGGTGTCTCCTTTTCCTAGTTCGCATCGACCCTTTTGTCTTTACCTTCTTCATGTCTTTTTCTTTCTCACCTGCATTCTTCTCCTTTGTTTCCTCATTCAACTGGCTTTCACTATTACTTTTTTATTCTGCATTTTTCTACTCTTTTCACACTCTCTCCTTTTTTCTTCTGCTCTTTTGCTTATTGCTTTTCATTTACTCTGGACCTTACTCTATTTTCTCCTGTATCTTCTTTCTTCATTTTTTCTTATACTTCCCTCACCTATTTTGCTAACTCATTTGAACCTCCTCCTTAATAGCTCTAGATCTCATATCACATTCCTCCTTCCTGTCTTTCCAGTATACCTTTCTCTTTTTTGCTTATTTTTTCCTTTGAGCTCTTATTTTGCCTCTTTTTCTATTGATATTTTCTTACATCTTTCATATTATGTTGTTAAAAATAGTTACATGGAATGTTAAGGGCATTAATTCTCCAATCAAACGGCAGAGAATGTTATCCCACCTTGCTCGTTTGAATGTTGATGTTGCTTTTTTGCAAGAAACTCATTTATCTGCTGAAGAATCTGTTAAATTGAAAAGAGGTTGGGTGGGTGACGTTTACTACTCTCAGGGGGATGGTAAACGTAATGGAGTAGCTATTTTATGTCACAAACATTTGTCTCATTCGTTGCTTGCTCAGGAATCAGATGATGGTGGACATTGGACATATGTTAAACTGTCTATTAAGAATGTTCCAATTTCCTTTCTAAATGATTATGCCCCCACTGGTGGGGACCCCACTTTTTGGCATACATTTTCCCATCATATCACCAGATTTATTGATGACAACTTTATCCTGGCGGGAGATTGCAATCAGCCCCTTGACCCTTTCATGGATCGACACTCTAAGGCTCATTTTGTTCCCAATAAGTCCCATAAACTCTTTTCTCAAGCTATTTCCCAACATAAGCTCACTGATGCCTGGCGCCTGTGCAATCCAGAGGTGCAAGAATTCACTTTTTATTCTCCTTGTCATCATTCCCAATCCCGGATTGACTACATTTTTGTCACTCATAACATTGCCCAAACCCTTACTCAGGCTGAGATTGGTCCAATTTTACTCTCGGATCACGCCCTCACTTTAGTTCAGCTTGACATCCTTCCTAAATCAGCTGGACCCAAACGTTGGCACTTTAATATTGCCCTTCTCTTAGATCCGAAGTTCACTGCTTCTTTCACTGAATTTTCAGATGATTTTTTTTTGCTTAATGACACCCCCTCCATTCCCAAACATACCATTTGGGATGCTTTCAAGGCTGCGGCAAGAGATTTTATAATTGGCTTTGTGGCTAAGAAGCGGAAAACTGCTAGTTGCTTCACAGCTGCTCTCCTCCTTGACATTAAGAAATTGGAGCACTCTTATTTCACTTCCCATTCGCAAGACAGTTTAACAGCCCTGATTAATGCTAAAATGAAATTTAACAAGAAGTCTACGAAAGATGCGTCTTTATATTTACTGAAGTCGAGTGCAAAGTTTTATGGGGGCAAAAATAAGGCTGGAAAGGTTTTAGCTAATTATCTGAAAGTAAAGCATAACAAAATAAATATTGAGTCAATCTATGATACACACTCTGTTCTCAAACATAAGGACGCAGACATTCTTGCTGCATTCTCTGCTATTTACAAAACTTTATACTCTTCCGAAACCCAACCCCCCTCTCAATCCTTAGACCGCTTTTTCTCCACCATACAGAAGCCAGCCCACTTCCCTCTTGATCTTTCTCACTTAGAGCTTGACATCTCTCAACAAGAGTTACTCACAGCACTTCAAAATCTCAAAAAAGATAAGGCCCCTGGGCCGGATGGCTTTACGGTTAAATTTTTCCTTCACTTTTCAAAACTTCTCATCCCAAAATTACACTCCCTCATTGACACTTTCCTCACTTTAGGTGCCTCCTCAGGTTCTTTTTCGGATGCACACATTTGTCTGATACCCAAGGAAGGGAAGGATGTTCAATATTGTAAAAATTATAGGCCAATCTCTTTGGTTAATATTGATTATAAAAAATTTGCAAAGTCTCTTGCAGCACGTCTTGACCTTCTTCTCCCAGACCTTCTGGCTGAGGAACAGTCAGGCTTTGTCAAGGGTCGTTTCATCACTGACAACACTCGACTTCTATTTAATGTCTTATCTAAGTCCCGTCATTTACCCCACCCTCTTGCGGCCATTGCCCTGGACGCTGAAAAAGCATTTGATAGGGTTGAATGGACCTATCTCTTTCACACCCTTCAATGGTTTGGTTTTGGTTCTAAATTCATTTCTCTGATCTCCTTACTTTACTCAAATCCACGTGCTGCAGTTTGTGCTAATGGCCAAGTTTCTTCCTTTTTTGATTTGGGAAGAGGTGTCCGTCAAGGATGTCCCTTATCTCCTTTTCTTTTCAACCTAGCCCTAGAACCCTTCTTATCTAGACTTCGTCAGAATCCTAATATACAGGGCTTTCAAATATCAGACTCTCATGTTAAACTGGCCGCTTATGCGGACAACATCCTCCTTTTTATTTCTAATCCCACTGATTCAGTTCCTGCCTTCCTTGCTGAAGTGAAAGATTACTCCCAAATATCTGGTTATAAACTTAACAACGATAAATGTGAGATCCTACCCTTAACGAAATTCACATTTAAACCTGATTTTGCTGCCTCTAACTTTACCTGGAACTCTTCCCATATCAAATACCTTGGTCTGCATGTTACTCCTTCTATCCCAGATACTGTTGCCCTCTGTTTGCCAAATGTACTCAAAAATTGGTGGATTTAACGTCCAGATGGCATCCTCTTTACTTATACTGGTGGGGCCGTCTTGATACTATTAAAATGATGTTGTCTCCCATAGTCCTTTATACTATTCCTAATATTCCAGTAGCTATCCCTTCTAAATTTTTTTTAAAGGTTTAACTCCATTTTGATGTCCTTTCTTTGGAATAAGAAAAAGCCTAGAATGTCCCTTGCTCGATTGATTCGCCCTAAGGCGGAAGGCAGAGTTAATTTCCCAGATTTCCCTGCTTACCATAAGGGTTTTTACTACGACAAGCATGGCCGAGTTAGCGCTTAGCTGTGCTACACGTTTCCCGTTTAACTTGTCATCTCTAGGCTAAGAAGAAAGAGAAGCAGACTTAAGAAAAAAATTAATAGGGATAGGGAGGATGAGATATGGATTAAATTAAGGGAATCCGCTGTACATGGCAACATTAAAGATTTCTGGGCAATTATCGGGAAGGGATGTGGTACACGTCACGCCCCTCTCCCGATAGCTATAGCAGAAGATCTATGGTTTTCCCATATTAGTGAACTATATGCTGGAAATGGGACCTTAGTTGCTGATAACTTTTCGTATTCTGCCCCTGACGACTCGGTTTTCTCTCCTTCTGAGAAGGAAATCGAGTTGGCTATAAAAAATATGCGACCCTCTGGGGCCATGGGACCGGACGAGCTTCCGATGACGGTCCTAAAACAAGATCCATTGACCTGGAGTAAAATTCTGTATCCCCTGTTTAAGGCGTGCCATTCTTTTAAATGTGTCCCTGCATCATGGAGAGGAAGCATTCTGGTTCCAATTTTCAAAAAGGGGGCAAGGGATAGTCCCAATAATTATCGCATGATTGCGCTCCTCGACTCCATCGGAAAGGTCTTTGCGAAATGCCTCCTGAGTTCTCTTTCCGATTGGGTCGAGGAGCGCAATATCCTGCCCTTGGAACAGACCGGTTTCCGAAGGGAACATGGTACACTGGACAACCTGACCGCCTTGCAGGTTATTACAGATAAATATGTCCAGGTGAGAGGAGGAGTGGTATACGCCGCATTCATTGATTTCTCCACAGCGTTCGACAAAGTAGATCGGGGAACGCTGTGGAGAAAATTGGCGACACTGGGCCTCCCTTCACATCTGTTGGAATTGGTGCGGGCTCTGCACACTGAGACCTGGTGCAGGGTCTTAATGGGGGGTGAAAGGGGACTTTCGGCCAAAATTCCAGCGCAGAATGGCCTTAAACAGGGTTGTTTGTTGGCGCCCCTGTTATTCTCCTTATATACAACTGACCTCCCCGCTGCTGTGTCCCTCAGCGAGGGGATCGCTCCATCGATAGGAGGGGTGCCAATGGCCTGCCTGATGTATGCCGATGATGTGTTATTGCTCGATTTAACACCTGTGGGACTGGCAAATCGGCTTCAGGCTTTGCAGGGTTTCGCCAGGGAGCATTATATGAAGATCAATACCAATAAAAGTAAAGTAATGTGTATTGCTGGTCGAAAGAAATGTCGTTCCACAGACTTTCGTTGGGCCATCGGAGGGCACAGATTGGAGGTTGTTAATTGTTATACCTTTTTAGGGAAAATATTCTCGGCCAATATGAGCGAGAGTCTTCATATAGAGCATTGCTCTCGCAAAGCTCTCGCCCATGGCAACGGGTTAAAGTCCCTTTACTTGGCAACGGGGAGAAGACATTTTTCTAGTCTCTTGGAAGTATTTAGAGCTAAAATCCCCGCAACCATTTTGTATGGCATAGAAATAATTGAGTTAAAATATTGGGACTTTTGCAACAAGACTGAGGGAAAACTCCTTAGATCCCTCTCGACTCTCAATAATGCCTGTTCGCTGGCCGCCTGTAGGCTGGACTTTGGACTCAGGAGTGCCTGGGTGCAGGGTCTATGTGCCTTAATAAGGTGGGTAGCCAGTCTGGCTAGAGCGAGAGAGGGAACCTTGCGAGCTTTGCTCAAAAAAGAACTTTTGGGCAATTTTAAGGAGTTCTCCAAACTAGTCGCTAATTTCAGAAGGGCGGTGAAAATTTTGGGGCTGGAGGAAAGTGCACTGTTCTCCTACACTCCCACGCAGTTAAAACAGGTCCTTAAGGAGGCTTCATGGGAGTACTGTTTCTTAACAGATAAAAAAACTGTTGGTGACAAAAGGAACGTGGAGTCGTTAATCTCCTCCTATAGGTTGAAACAGCCCCAACCATACGCCCTGTGGAATTTACCACATGGAATACGCAGGTTCTGGTTTTTATTACGGTATGACTTAATCCCTCTTAATGTGCTGCTGTCCAAATGGTATGGCACCTCGCCGTTGTGCAATTTATGTAAATTGAATAACCAGGACTGTATGCATGTACTTTTGATCTGTCCTATGTTACGTAGCTTGCGCAACCGATGGCTTAAAGTAATCTGTCTACGTCTCAGCATTGTCACTTTTCAAGACTTTCTTCACGCACTTTATTGCCCACCTAATGAAATGTTTTGTGCCTATGTTTTTAACTTTTTTAAAGGATTTTTAGCTATTTATTAATCTTCTGGAATGTGGTCCTGGCCTGGGCTTGTGGGTCTGATGGTTTGCAGTGCACCTATCTCGATTTGTATAGTATGGTTTTACAATTCTTGTATTCTACTGTGTTGTGTTTTATGTACATGTTTATGTGGCCCTCTTTCGAGAGCCAAAACATAATAAATAAATTTGAATTTGAATTTAACTTGGCCATACTCAGAAACGCCATTTTGTGTGTTACGGCGGCCATCTTAGATCATAAGCGGCCTCGTGGCCAGCATGGCCTTTAGTCTGTTGTCCGTGCCATTGACCATTTGAGTTTGCCCAGCAACAGGCTATTTTTAGTACTGGTCAAGCCCGTACATGCGCAGTCCCCATTGACCAGTCACCCCTCTGGAATGTACCGCCTAAACTGACCAGCAGAGTTGTAACCCCTCCAATAAGCTGGCTGTGTTCCAAAGATGACCTTATATGTACATAATGCTTGTAACTTTGTGCCGCCCATTGTTTTATTACCTGTAAATTGTATAAAAGAGCAAGTCACACCGATGTTCGGTGTGATACTTCTTGCAATTACCGAAGGGTGCTGTAGGAATGTACCACCACCCCATGGGGTCTTAATAAACTTGTTCTTTGCATTTTTCAGTTTCCGTGCCAACAGTTCTTTCGGTGTAAGTGGGTTATCTTCGGAGCATGTAGGCCTTGGGAGCCCAATACCACAAATTGGCGACTCTGGTGGGACTCATCGGCGACTCGGATGCCCGAAGGAGAGGTCGTGACGAAGGTCTGGATACTCGCCATGGAGGCGCTCTGCCACTGAGTGACCCGAGTCTTGGCACCCACGGTGTTTTTTCCTTTCCTTCCGATCTGACCTTCCAAGTGGCGCCGGTCTCCGACTGAGTCCTCGATCGTCCGTGTTGCTGGATAAAGTGCCGTTTGGCTGATTCGATTACAAGACCTTGGCAGTTGGAAACTGGACCTTTGAGGCTTTGGGTAAGATTTGTGATCGGTAAGGTAGTCTGCGGACGCTTACTGAAGTCCTGTGATTTGTGATCGGTAAGGTAGTCCTCGGACGCTTGCCGAAGTCCTATGACCTATGACTTTGATTTGAGTTAGCTAACATTTGTGAATTTGTGAACTTTGAAAATATATATGTGTAGTGCACTTCACATAGGCAGGCATGTAGAGATGTTTCTCTAATTTTGTTTTTTTCCTTTGAGCGGCACGTTTGTGTGAAGTACTGTAAGTGCCATTTTTTACGGTATCGCGCTTTCGTGGTACCTTTTGAACATGCCTGTTTTAAGCACACTCCGAGGGATGTGCTGTCTTGGAAATGGTACCACAATTAGGTTAGCGGAAGCACAGCCGGCTCCCCCAGAGGGAACACCAAATAGGGACATGTATATAAAATATGGCCTTCCACCTATAATGTACAGTAAATTATGGAATAAGTATACTAAATCAGATCCTGAATTGCAATGGCCTCTACATGGGTCGTTCGATTTACGCAAAGTACAGTTTGTGGAGCAATGTTTGTTTCAACGCAGGTCTAGACAGAACATGTTTGATTGTGTACGAATGTGGGAGAAAGCGGTGCGTGAGCGAATGAAGCGTGAAGTTGCCTTGGCGGACAAAGAGCAGCGCAAGGCTGCTCGGGATAAGGCTTTACAGCTTGAGGAAAAAGAGGCGCAGGAAAAGAAAGAGAGGGAGGAACGGGAACATAAATTGCAAACGACTGGTCAATTCCCTATTCGTCGACCGCTTTATTCTGTCCTTAATAATGAAATTGATGATTTTTCATTGCTAGATCGATCACCGCCTCCGTACGTTTCGCCTACGGCTCCAACTGCAGAATCGGATGAGGACGGACAGGATAAGTCGGGAAAGAAGGGTGTATCTGGTCTCAGGTTTTCTGCGGAGAGATCCGCACATTTACGTAGTTGGGCTCGTAGAGTGAACACGAAGTATGCTACTCAGTCTGAAGTTATTTCTGAAAGGGGTACTTGGACAGACCAAGAGTTACTGTATTTTTTGGCTACTTTGGCAGATGAAGTTGTTACCTCATATCGTAAAGTTTCAGATACGCTAGAACCTAAGGCTGTGTCAGTTCATCGTGAGAATCTAGATACAGGTGTATTTGTTCTTGCAGATGTCGATGCCTTTTACAATCAACTGATCCAGCTGCGAGATGAGGCTATCAGATTGCGGGACGAGCGGAAAAGGAATAAGGAGTCCGGGCCGGAATCTGATGGGCAATCTAAGGAGTGTTCTCTCCGGCGTTCAGATAAGAGTTCTGCAATGCATGTTATGCCTATGCGTGAAGCCGCACCTTTGTATGTTCCACCAAAAGGGGAAGGTACAGATGATGATAAAATGTCAAAGGATGCGAAGGGGTATTTTATATATAACTGGGTGTATACGCCTTGGAATAGAGCGGATGTTATGGCATTAAAAAATTCTTTACCTGACCTTCGTAAAAATCCGGCAGCATTCTATGAAGGGGTGGAAGGGGCTATTTCGTCTTGTGTGATGACTCTTGTTGACATAGATCTGTTTTTTGGGTTAATACTTCCGCCTGACATGTGGAGACAAATCCGTAAAAATAATGATGAAACAATACTTGGGGATACATGGAAAGAGATAAATGAAGCTGATTTAGAGAGGAAACCGGCATGCAAGCCTTGCCAGTTGATTTTAGACCTCCCAACGGCCATTTTGATTAAATTAAAAACGCTCGTACCTTCTAAAAAGATCGATTGGACCATGTTAGCTTCGTGTAAGCAAAAGCCAGATTAAATGGTTTCAGATTTCTTTACACGCTTCGAAGAGGCGTTTCATGATTACAGTGGTCAATCTTTAACAGACGATACAGGTCGGCATTTGTTTGCAGATAAGTATGTGGCTAATCTCCTGCCGGAGATTGCAAAGCGATTGAAATCGAGTGAAAGTTCCTGGGCCACGGCGACCCCTGCGTCTTTGTTGACTATGGCTCAGTATTATGAGCGGCAGGAGTTGGAGGCTAAAGAAAGTGTTGATAAAAAGGCGAAAGAATTGAAAACGAAAGTGATGTTGACACAGGTTCGTGGAACACAGGGTAGAGGGAATGAAAGAGGTAGACGAGGTGGAGGAAATACGTTGTATGGTCGTACGGATATAGCGGAGGATCAATGTGCTTATTGTAAAGAGTTTGGGCATTGGGCTGAGGATTGTCCGGTACTTCGTGAACAACGTAGCCAGCGTGGTCGAGGAGGTGGTAGGTCGCGGGCGGTTATACGGGGGCGAGAGGTGGCGGAGGTGATCGTGGAAGGGCTGAGCAGAGGGGTCGTGGCCAGGATGAACGAAATACTTTTGATAGACGAAACCAATATCAGATATCAGAGGGTGAGAATGTGGAGCGCCAGGATTATGTGCATGCATAGGACTGCGTAGGATGGGGTGCGGAACCAATTGAAGTGCCGGTAGATCAGGAAGGTCCATATGTAACAGCGGGCATTTTGGGTTCTACTGATCAATTCCTAGTCGACACCGGAGCTACTCGTAGCGCTTTGTCAAAGAAATTGGTTCCGAGGGCTCCCCTGTCTGGCGAAATGATAACATGTGTAGGGTTCGATGGCGCACCCTCCCCTAGCCCTTTGTCCAAACCCCTTGCACTCTGTCTCGACAAATTTTTTAGTTTTGGCCAATTTTTGTTATCACCCTATACACCAGATAATATTTTGGGCATCGATTTGCTTAAATACTTTCGAGCAACGATACGGTGTGCTCCTGAAGGAGTGCGGGTTATCCTGAATGACAATTACCCTGACCCGAATAGGTTCTATACCATATTAGACATTCCAGCTTTGGCCTCTCTCCCGCACACGTTATGGGCGACCTCAGACACGGATGTGGGGGAGATGCATATTCCACCTATTCATATTACTGTTAAGGAGGGGGCCTCTCTGCCACGGGTGCCACAGTATAAGATTTCGAGGGAAGGTGAAATTGCCCTGACTCACATTGTTCAGGATTTGATGACTGCAGGAGTGGTGGAAGAGGTTCCTTATAATGTTTGTAACAGCCCTATTCTTCCGATTCTTAAGAGAGATACTGACGACAAAGTCTATCGCTTTATTATTGACTTGAGAGAGATCAACAAAATTGTCATTCCCCAATATCCGGTGGTGTCCGACATTACGACCTTGCTCACACTGGTGCCACCAACGGCAACGACCTTTAGTGTAATTGATTTGAAAAACGCTTTCTTTTCTATCCCTGTCCATCCCGATAGCAGATATCTGTTTGGCTTCACGTTAAATAATAAATCGTATAGATTTTGTCGTGTTCCCCAAGGTTACACTGAGAGCCCGAGTATCTACAGCCAGGCTTTGAAAAGACAGCTTGATTCCTTTGAGTTGCAATCGGGGGTTGTTCTAATCTAATATGTGGATGACCTTCTGCTTGCTGCAGACTCTTACACGCAATGTGAGGAGAGTACGATTGCGCTGCTTTCTTTTCTGGCGCAGAATAATCATAAGGTTTGTAAGAAAAAGCTACAATACTGTAGACCCAAGGTGACCTACCTCGGTCATCTTTTGTCTAAGGAGGGGCGTGCATTGACATCAGATCGAATTCAGGCAATTTTAGATACACCAGTCCCCCGCACACAGAGAGATGTACGCGCCTTCATAGGGTTAACGTCCTTTTGTAGGCAGTGGATCATGGGGTTTTCGCACATTATAAAGCCTTTGTTAGCGTTACTGTCCAAAACTAAACCAATGCCCCTTGAATGGACAGATGAATGTCAAAATACTTTTGATCAACTGAGACAAGCCCTTTGCTCTGCACCCGTATTAGGTACACCAGATTATACGAAGATTTTCACATTGTACGTGCACGAGAAAGATGGGTGCGCGTTATCAGTGTTAGTGCAGACACACGGGGACAAGCAGAGGCCATGTGCATACTTTTCTGCTATTCTTGATCCTGTAGCGCGAGGGTTACCTGGGTGTTTCTGAGCAGTTGCAGCAACAGCAGTAGCGATACGGCAGAGTGAGGGAATAGTGTTATCGCACAAATTGTTGGTGTTAGTTCCCCATGCAGTAGATGCCCTGCTAAATCAAACAAAGACCCAATATCTCACGAGTGCACAGTTAACAGGATATGAGCTTACACTGTTGGCGCCACATATCACACTAAAAAGATGTGCTACTCTGAACCCTGCCACTTTATTGCCCTATCCGGTCGAGGAGGATCAGGAAGAAAAACATCATGACTGTGTTTTCCTGACCGAGGAACAGACAAAGGGTCGTGTTGACCTACAGGATATGCCACTTCCAGATGTGGATGGGGAACTGTGGGTTGATGGATCATGTTTGAGGCTGCCAGATGGCACGACTTCAGCGGCCTATGCAATCACGACACTTAAGACAGTGGTGGAAACGGCTAGAATACCACAGAAATCGGCTCAAGCAGCGGATCTGATAGCCTTGACAAGAGCCTGCGAACTGAGTGCTGGTTTATGTGTGAACATATACACAGACAGCCGGTACGCCTTCGGAGTAGCACATGACTTCGGTCTACTCTGGAGAGAGCGTGGGTTTTTAACTTCTCATGGAGTACACATTATGCACGGAGAATTGGTGCGTGATCTCCTAAATGCGTTGCTTTGCCCAAAGAAAGTAGCGATAATAAAATGTAGCGCCCATAAAAAGATCACTGACGAAGTGGGACAAGGAAGCATACAGCAGACAGCATAGCGAGACAAACGGCTATGTCTCGAACTGACTCCCCCATGTATGTGACAAAATCCCAAGCAGAGCGATGGAATGATGCTAGAGCAGAAATATTAGACATTCAGAAATCAGCTAATGAATCAGAACTTGCGGCATGGGCAACTGATGGAATGCTAGATGATGAAGGGTGTTGGAGAAGCAAGGACATGGAGAAATGGAAATTGCCTGCAGCTTACTTGCAAGCGATGGTCCAGATGACACATGGGTTGGCGCACGTGGGGGCTCTTGCAATTACTCGATTGTTAACACGAGTTTGGGAGCATCCCGAGATTGCTAACACTGCCATGAGAGTAGTGCAGACCTGTCTGATATGTTTGCAGCACAATCCTGCTAAGGGGACCCATACTCCGAAAGGAGGGTTTGTTCCACCTTCTGCACCATTCGAGGTACTTCAAATGGATTACATTCAGCTTGAGCGCTGCAATAACCTTAAGTATGTCTTAGTGGTGGTGTGCGCTTTTAGCAAATGGGTTGAAGCCTTCCCCACGAAAGATAATACAGCCTTAACAACAGCTAAGGTGTTGCTCAAGGATTATTTTCCTCGCTTTGGAGTTTGCAAATTTTTATGGAGCGATAATGGGCCTCATTTTGTCGGGAAAATTGTGGAGTATGTGCTGAAGGGGTTAGGGATCCAACAGAAGTTTCATGCTGTGTTCCACCCTCAGTCGGCAGGTCTTGTCGAGCGGTATAATGCCATGTTGAAATTAAAACTGGCTAAGATCGTGGCGTCCACGTCATTGAAGTGGCCGGATGCCTTACCGCTAGCGTTGCTCTCTCTTAGATCAGTGCCCCACTCTCGGACAGGCCTCACACCATATGAAGTGGTGTTTGGAAGGCCTATGAATATCTGGGGGGTACCTAAGCCGCGATTGATACATGATGTGCCTTGTATAATGATGAACGATTATTTGGCACGATTAACAAATGATTTGCTTTCTATTCATCAACAGGTTCGAGAAGCGCTCCCCGACAACTCTACTGGAGAAGGCCATGATCTTCGCCCTGGTGATCATGTTATGATCCGGTCGTTTGAGAGGGCGAACAGCTTGGAGCCGAGGTGGAGAGGCCCCGAGCAGGTCCTCCTTGCAACTCGAACAGCTGTACGAGTGACCAATAGGAAGCGGTGGATACATTCAACACATTCCCGTCGTGTCTCTCCTGACCTGGTGAATCCTGCTGTGTTGACCGACTTCCAAGAGATTTCGGAGAAAGAAAAGAGCCCAGCTGTGACATCGGCCGAAGCTGAGGGAGCCTTCCCGGACCACACTGTTTCTGGACGAGAGCGCTACAATCTGCGGCCACGATAGGAAGATTTTTTTTGGTTTTCGAGACTGGTTGGTTACCGCTCTGGGGTTTGTGAAACGGAAACCGGGAATCTCAGGGGGGGGGGGATCAGTTCTGCCAAGAGTAGTGACACCCGTCTTGACCACGGAGAAGAAAATAACGGCTACCTCGGAGCTCAGCACCGTGTTTTTCCTTTTTAGGTGTAATACACACATATGTACATTTGAGAACTTGTGAACTTTTGAACTTTTAAGACTTTGAACAATAATTGAACTATGGCGTCTTCTGCATCACGGGATAAACGAATACTTGGTGCCATCCTCTTTGTCCTAACGATTGTGGTGATAGCAGTGATAGCCTGGGTAGTTGAACTTGTGGTGCCTGCACGTAAACATTTGCTGCCGACTACCCCGGCTCCATCTGAACATTTTCACTTCACCTTGCCTTACCATGAAGAACGGCACCGACAGACGTACTTGAACAATAGCTTTATTCAGATCCTGCATCATACACATAACATGACAAATACGTCTAATTGCTGGGTGTGTGGGATGTTGCCCGGGCACCAGAAGAAAGGGGGCACTCCACTCATTCCACTCCCGTTCTCACATAATGGATCCTGCAATGCCTGGTACACTCTTCTCTTTACTTTGAGATGGCCAACAAAAGGGGGGGTGCTTTTCCGTTTGAATAAAGTATGTTATCACGACCGGGATGGGTATCCACGAGCTGAGGGTACTCGATTTGAATGGGAGGAGTACCGCCCCGACAATGTATCTGCCCCACGTGTTTACAGCAACCAACGTAACATTAATGTTTCCAGCTCACATGTTATAAATGTTATTGCCACAAAAGCTGATTTGTGTATACGTAATAAAGGTACGATCTCGGTTGGGAAAAGCGAATGCAATACTACAATCACGTTTGACAGCCCGAATGGCATATCGTTTGTAGCATCACGAAATACGTATTTTATTTGCGGAACGAAGGGTTATCATCAGCTCCCGTTGGGATGATTAGGTACTTGCTATGTATCTTTTGTACTGCCTCCTGTATTCATTGCCCCACCAATGTACCATAATGATTATATTTTGTATCATGATTTTGTACTGAATCGTGTTAAACGTGCTGTTGTTCTAGATGACATTGACCAGACAGACACTGCTTTGCAACAGTATGTGGATTTCAATTTGGGACTGTTTTCCTTTGTTGGGGCTGCTTTGAATAGTCGAAAGATACGACGACTGACCCGTGTAGTTGAGGCTGTAGCGAATGATACTGCTATTGCATTGGGGAATATTACTGAGGAACTTCAGATTTCTAGGATCGTTACGCTCCAGAACCGAATGGTTCTAGATGTAGTTCTAGCTGATCGTGGGGGGGCATGTAGAATCATCGGAAGCAGCTGTTGTGTCTATGTACCTGACAATTCACCATCTGTTTATGATGCCATTTCGAAACTGCATAAGATAGCTGCAGAAATACACCCGGATAATGGAACTTGGACTCTTTCAGGGTGGTTCTGGTCAATGCTTACCACTTGGGGTTGGAAATTGCTAACAATTCTATGTATCATTGTGGGGATACTGTTTGGTGTATGCTTATGTATTCAATGTGGTCCAGCTTTGTGTTCTATGTGTTTTTCGGCGTGTATACCATCAAGACGAGCTCTTGCTCACGATAAAATGATGCTTCATAAAGAAGTAACTCAAATAATGTTGATCGATATTGAAGATGAACACCCAGATTATGTTCACTATGAGGTAGCTTCAGCTAAACGCTAAAAGGGTCGTCTGTCGTAATTTGGCGATGGCCGAGTTAGCGCTTAGCTGTGCTACACCTTTCCCGTTTAACTTGGCCATACTCGGAAACGCCATTTTGTGTGTTACGGCGGCCATCTTAGATCATAAGCGGCCTCGTGGCCAGCATGGCCTTTAGTCCGTTGTCCGTGCCATTGACCATTTGAGTTTGCCCAGCAACAGGCTATTTTTAGTACTGGTCAAGCCCGTACATGCGCAGTCCCCATTGACCAGTCACCCCTCTGGAATGTGCCGCCTAAACTGACCAGCAGAGTTGTAACCCCTCCAATAAGCTGGCTGTGTTCCAAAGATGACCTTATATGTACATAATGCTTGTAACTTTGTGCCGCCCATTGTTTTATTACCTGTAAACTGTATAAAAGAGCAAGTCACACCGATGTTCGGTGTGATACTTCTTGCAATTACCGAAGGGTGCTGTAGGAATGTACCACCACCCCATGGGGTCTTAATAAACTTGTTCTTTGCATTTTTCAGTTTCCGTGCCAACAGTTCTTTCGGTGTAAGTGGGTTATCTTCGGAGCATGTAGGCCTTGGGAACCCAATACCACATTCTGGTTGCAAGACCCTAGCACTCCTTGTCCTTTATGGGCTAAATTTGAACGCCTTCTTCTTTCTCCTTTTTCTTTCGCTGAATATCTCTCCTTCTCCCGTAAACCTTCCTCTTTTTCTACTCCCATTCACAAATTCACTACTAAATTGCACCTATCTTCTTCTCACTCCCCCCTACAACTATTGCTGATTTTCTTTCCTCTACCATTTGGCATAATATTGCCCTACTTATACGTAACAAACCCTTCTTTTGGAAGGCATGGGGTCACAGGGGGCTGATATGGATTTCTCAACTCTTCTCTCAATCCTCTTTCTTACCTTTTACCACTCTTCGTTCCCTTTATGGTTTACCTGCCTCCTGTGCCCGTAATTACCACTTACTTAGAGAAGCCGTATTGACAAATTACACTCAGCTTTCTCAGTTACATTCCTCTCCTATTTCTCCCTCTCCCACCTCCTTGCTCCACTCCTTTTTGCGTAATACCCCTAAGGCTTATTCCATTTACAAATACCTCCATACTACTGACTCTGTTAGACCTAAATCCAAAGTGGAGGAAAGATGGGAACATGATCTCTCCACGTCCTGGACAATTTCGTTATGGGACAAGAAATGGAATAAGATCCGCGAATCCTCAAGAGCGGCAACTTTAACGCAGTCCCAGTTCTTTATTTATAACAGACTTCTCTATACACCCTTTGACCTTCATAAGCGATTTCCAAACACTTCTCATACATGCTGGTCCTGCTCATCCCCACAAGCAACTTTGTTTCACATGTTATTCTTATGTACATCTGTTCATGATTTTTGGTTACAGGTTTGGGCTCAAATCAATGTGATTTTTCATACATGTATTCCTTTTTCTCATACTAACATTTTTTGGGGCAGCCTTTCCCCTTGCTGGGACAGTGTTGAACTAAAGCCTCAGATTATTGATTTATTATTGGCTGCTGCATTCCAGCAGATAACGGTGAATTGGAAAGACACTTCCAATATCTCCTTTAAGGCATGGTGGTTTAACGTATGCCACAACCACAGACTTGCTACTGCTTTTGTTTTTCCGGTTCACATGGCTGCAAAACGTATGGACTTATGGCTCCCTATCACGCTTTACTTGGATACTTGTGCTACTCGTCTGTTCCATCCACCGCCTTCACAACAAGAAGTCCTTAAACCTCCTTAAATGCTCATTACATTCAATTTTTTTTTCTTCATTATATTATGTTTATACTCCCTTCAGGTATTTTCATTGCTTTTACTATTAATGTTTCTCATTCCTTTTCTTTATTAATTCTATTGTCCAGATTTTCCTTTTGTTACTATTTATAACTTTTAGGCTTGTTCTATTTACCACAGTTTTCAATATTTCATACTTTTACTGTACTTTGTATTGACACCTTGTTTTTCCTTTTTAATATCAAATAAAATTTTCTTGAACTTAAAAAAAAGCAATAAAAGGTCAAAAAAGAGGAAAAAGTGAAAGAGGAAATAGAGATAGAGATAGAACAGCAGAAGAGCAGAGTGCTCTCCCACTGGACCACCAGGGATGAGGCACAGGCAGAAGCCTGAGGGTGGAGGAGGGCTTTGAACACCCTGCAGTAAGAGCTCAGGGGTCTCTGAGGGCAGCACTTAGTGGTGGAGCTGCACAGGGAGAACAGTCACACTGACCAGGTTTTAGATTTGTAAGGTGAATAAGGATATTTATAAATAAGGATATTTATAAAGCGCATAGCTGCGCCTAACGGCACGTCACATCGATGCGGGAGAGGGAACAGAAGGAAGAATATCAGCTGATATGTCCTAGTACTTATAGAAAATAAGTTAAAGTCTACACTAAAACATGTTGGAATAGCACTGTTTTTAACCTCCTTCAGAAAAACAGCTCCGATGGTTCCATCATCAGATAGAGAGGCAGAGAATTCCAGACCTTATCAGCTAGGAAGATGAAAGAATTCCCACCCCATTTAGCTTTCCTTACCCGTGGGATGACTGTCTGGTTGCTTCCTGGGGATCTGAGTTTACAGCTAGATTTGTGGCAAGTCATCAAGGAGGTGATTTATTGTGGCCTAGGGTTGTTTATATGATGTGCACCTGTTTCAATAAAGTGGCCTTTTTCACACATTCATGGTGTCAATGGTCTGTGCTGCTCCCCATTCCACAATTTAAAACACTTTCCCCACCTGTGTTTTATTTTCTACCTCAGTACATTATTAAACCCTCGCTGACCTGCAAGACAATATGGCGTCCAATTTGTTGCTGTGATTCTTAGAAACAATATTTTCCTTTAAATTACTTTATTTAGGGCAGCGGCCCGCTCCCACTGTGGCACTTATTAGGGAAGATTAGAATATTTGCTTTAATGCCACGACTCCTTTAATTATGCTGCCTCTGCCGGAAATCGTAATATTATTGCAAATTTAGCTTTAAACTGGGATAACATGCAGACACCATGTCTTTTCACGTTTAAAAGTAGCATAGTTAGGACCACCGTGTTGCTGAGGCTCATGATAATGACACACTTTTCTCGTGCTGTGATATGGGTTTTTACCACAGTCTTCCACGCAGCAGCAGCATAATACTTTATTTAACAAGCTCGATCTTTTTTACTGTGCAATTGTCTCCTAATATGACTTTTTCACTCTCACCGATATTCTCACGGTGATGGCTACTTTAATACAATAATTAATCTCATGTTGTACACGAACATTTATCCCAAAAATAATTTTTATTCATATTATTGGAAAATGTACCTTAGGTACACTCCGCCAGAGACATCGTTCGCGTAAACGCACCCTTTACGGCATTTAATTGAAAAAGTTAAACGTGCACGCTATTGCAACTAATTAAGACATACCCTTGGTTCACGTATCCCGAGAAACCTTTTAATATGCAGACATGCCAATTAGCAGTAATTAGCAGAGGAGTTCAGAGAATGCAAATGAGAGAATACTGGGAACGGAAAGGGGGTAGCATTGATTGGAAGATTAGTGTCTCTGTTCGTGGCAACTGCCATGGCAAAATTATTCGGATTTTTATAATATGAAAGCATTGCATTCTCACTGGGGTTCGTCGTTTGTGTTGTACGTGATGCCTTTCTGTACAACATACGTTTTCTCGGCTGTTGGGAATATGCAAATTAGGGTATTTCATATCTCAAAACTGCAATTGAAATTGGAGCATAGGATACTGACCCAGACCATACCAAACAATGACAGCCCATACCATACCATACAATGACCATACCATCCAATGACAGCCCATACCAGACCCTATCGTACCATCCATTGAGAGCCCATACCATACCATAGAATACCTTACAATTTCAATTCAATTTCAAAGCTTTATTCGACAATTGTCATAAAAGCATCCTTCCTAACCCTAATACAATAAATACTACGATTAAAAATAATTCTAAAACACATATTAAACAGTTGACAGCCGAATATTATGCATAAAATACTCTATAAAAAATTTTTCCAGTTAATTTCTATAAAAAAACAATTCATACAGTGCAATAGAATAGTTGGATGGGACAACAATATTTCATAGCATATTTACATTTAACTTTAAAGTGCGTGTACGTATTGACCATGCCCAGGCAAGAAATTTAGCTACAGCAACTACCAAAGGTGTAGAACAATCCGTTTCAAGTATTCTCAGGGCTGTCGATTGACTACGTGTGCCGATGTTTTGGCACACTGGCTTCAGCCATTTACGTCTGGGGCTAACATAAAGTGGGCAACAAAACAACAGATGGGAAATGTGCTCTATTTGGTCCTTACAAAAATAGCAGTGCTCATCCCACATGGGAGACCAATGTTTTTTAAATGCATTTACTGGTAGGGTTCCAATGCGGAATTGGAAGTACAATTTCCTGTCATGCGGGCGTTCTATAATGTCCCAATATGTCTCGCAAGAAGGATACATTTTGATGTCCCTAAAGCGAGTTGTCAATGCTGATTGGGAACCTTTACAGAACGTTGTTACGTACACCATTTCCCAATACAGTTCTTTCAATTTTACTTTCGAGGGAAAGCTAGCCACATCCTGATTTCCCCACAAATGTTCCAATTTTAACAATACAAGGAGCCCCCGAAGTTCCTTTAGCCATTCTATGCAATGAAATCGGTCAAACTCAACGACATCCTTCAGAGCTGCAGCATAATGACTCAGTTCTGGGGTCACCATCAAGCGTCTCCAATATAGGAGTGGCCGTAATCTAGCTATGTCTTCAATGTTTTTCTTGCCAAGGTCCAATTTCAAGGGAAGTATGGGTGTGCTTTGTGGGACCATAACAAGCCCTCGTATAAACCTATTTTCTGCACGTCCCAACTCTCTCAAATTTGAAAACCCCCACAATTCGGAACCGTATAAGCAGGCGCCTAATACTTTCATGTTGTATATCTTGAGTGCACATTTAACCGGCTTTGTTAGTGATTTGCGATGTTTCAAGGCTACTGCACCAGCAAGCTGGTTAAACTTCAATAGTGTGTTATCAATGTGCGATTTCCACTTCATGTTTCCCTGAAGGGTGATGCCTAAGTAGGTGAAGGCGTCCACTTTCTCTAAGGGGGTACCTTTATATTTAATTACACCTTTGAAAGAAGACTGATAGTTTAGGCACATGAATTTAGTTTTGATAGTATTCAATTCAAGTCCTCTACTATCACAAAATTCACCAAAGGCATCAACCACTTTTTGGAGACCGCTCGGGGTGCGTGAGAGTAACAGCGTGTCGTCCGCAAACATTAGTACAGGGACGTGGCATCCTGCTATAATCGGGGCGTCACTTGGGGATTTCATTAAATGGTCAACAATACCGTTAATGTAAATTGAAAATAGTGTTGGGGCTAAGACACAGCCTTGCCTAACTCCGCGTTCTACCTGGAAGGGATCTGTGGCTTCTCCTTGCTTGCCCCATCTAATTTTGGCAAAGTTATTGTTGTGAAGGCGGACAAGGAGAGTGATGAGTTCCTGGCTTAGTCCTACATCAGCCAGGGTCTGCCACAATTTTTCTCGAGGGACTAGATCAAAGGCTGCTTTTAGGTCTACAAATACAGCGTACAACGTGCCTTTCTTAAGTGTGACATTTCTCCAATAGACGGTTATAAAATAGAGAACTTGGTCAACACTACTAGTCAGAGGACGGAACCCTGCCTGGTATGGGGATAGTATATTTTTTTCGTCAATCCATTATTGTAACTTGTTCTGGACTAGGCGGCCCATCAACTTTTGCGCTGTGTCTATGAGACTAATGGGTCTATAGTTTTGGGCTAATGTTTTGTCTCCTTTTTTAAATATGGGGATGATTTCTGCTCCCTTCCATGAGTGGGGGACTTCCCCACCCATTGCCACAGCATTTGCCAGCATTTTGAAATATGAACACCAGGCATTACGGTCCGATAAAAATACGTCGGCCGGGATGCCATCCATGCCTGGCGCTTTTCCCCCCGCTATGCAATCAAGTGCTTTACTCACTTCATTCTCATCAAATATTTGGCTTTTGAAAAAAAAAGATGGGGGAGGTTGGACAGAGGCGTACACAGGGTTGCAGGCGTACTGTGGTTTAAAAAACTCAGTCCATTTATTTATTGGTACATGGTTTTGGGGCTGGGCAGCTGTTCCTCCCCTCTCCCATTTTACTATGGCCCAGAAGCGCTTAGAGTCCTTGGCTGCACATGCTTCCTTCAATTCCAGCCACCCTTCTTCGTCCCATCGTTTCTTGGCCCTTTTTTGGGTTTGCCTATATGCATCTCTTGCCCTCCTAATTGCTATTGCGTTACCTGTTTTTAATTCTAAACTCAGATTAAGTCGTGCCACTCTGCAACTCTTGTCATACCAACCTTGCCTTGGTTGGGTTTTTCCCTCTTTACTAGGATCTACTCTTTTGGTAAAAAAACGTTTTAATTTTGAGAAGAGGTTGTCGTGAGCCTCCATCATGTAGTCTTGAAAGCTAGGCATCCCTTGATTAGACTTGATATTGTTTACTTCATTCACTACTAATGCTTTAAGTGCCACAAGTTTTGTATTATCTTCTATTAGCATTCTCCATTTAAGGTGCCGTAGGTTATTGGAACATACTACATCCTGCGTCACCGTTCCATTGTTATTAGAATGCGGTATGGTCTTATGATAGGAATAAAAGGTTAGTCGCAAGGGATTATGGTCGCTTTCTAATCTAGGTTCTACAACCATATCTAGCACTTTACTCCAAAACCTTACATCTATTAATATATAATCAATTCTGCTGGATGATCGCCCATTGTCAAACGTATTGATACCTTTTAAGTCGGAGGGCGAGCGCCCATTTGCCGCTCTCAACCCTCTGGCTAGGCAGAGACTTTTTAGCTGGATTGCCACACTACTCCATTTTTTAATGGCAGGCAGTTCCAACTGTGGAATTCCCCACTTAGCATCCTCTTCCTCGGATAAAATCCTGTCCTCCTCACCCAGGGGCTCAAAGGTTACATTAAAGTCACCACCTACTACAATTTGGCTTTGGGGTGGTAGCATTTCGATGTTCTGTTCTAAAACAGCTATAGTATTTGAAGATTGACCACTAGCCACACCCCTGGCGTAGACGTTAAACAGGATAAGCTCTTGAGTGTTATCCCAACTAACAACAAGGGCCATAATGTCATTAGAAGGTATTGATAATTGTTTTATGGTAACATTCAAAGATTGGCGTATCCATATTAGTAGGCCTCCGGACGGTCGTCCGAGGCGATTTCTAGTTGCGGGAATATAATAATTTAAGTATCCCTCTCTAAAGGTTGAGGTCAGAGACCAGGTTTCTTGCAGCATAATAATATCATGTTGGATGATATACTCAGCCCATTCCAGTGTGTTTACCTTGCTTGCTATGCCTGCAATATTCCATGATACAAGGGATAGTAAATTTAATTTCCGTTGGTCTAATAACTGGTCATTCTTCTGATCGCTTGCATTAACTGACTGTTCTGAAAATGCTATATTTCCCCCCCTTGAAATAATCTTGGTCCCTTTCACCCTTGTAGCACATACTGAAGCATCAACTGCTAACTTTCGCTCTTTTAGTGCGGGGTTAATGCATGCCATATGGGTTGATTTCTGTATCTCTGTGTTCTGATTGGCCAGATGAGTGCGTTTTGTATTTCCTCCTCCTACTTGGTTTTGCTGCGCCGACCTATTATAACAGACTCGGTCGGAGTTTGTGAGTCAGTCACATTCGTTTAAATCAGATAAAGCCGAAAAGCAATTTTCCAAGTTTAACCCCCAATCACCGCTTGGGCCACCCCTACCCCTGTCCCTTCTAGTTCCAACTACTGACCACTTAGTCCTTAGGATACTTGGTTTTGCCAGTAAGCCTCTTCTACTATAGAAAAAGTCTAACGTTAACGGTACTATTTCTGCCGTTCTACGTTGGGGTGGAAAGATATTTTGCAGAATATCTGGTAACACATCAGGGCCCTTCAGATTTAGTACCACACAGTCCCCAGCAAATTTCTTAGGTTTGGACCCTATCCACTTTACTCTTCTTGCTGTTAAAAGATCTTCAGACAACTTTTCTTTACCACAAGGAGATGTTTGGATATTGTTGCCTAACCACTGCAAGGATTTATTTAAGAGGGAATCAGGAGTCTCAATCTGGTCTTTTCTCAATGGTGGGACATTAGCAAGTACCAAAACTAGGGGCGAGGCTTCAACTATCAACTCTACAGGGTTTAATTCTGGGTGGGGGTCAGATGTTAGAACATTCTCTTGTGGTGAAGGTGTAGCTACAACTGTGGGGTTGTTAGAATGGTTTCTGGCATTGGTTACTCCGGTCTGTGTCGGATCAGATGTAACTTTGGCGTTCTCACTCAAATTCACCTGCAGCTCATCTAATTTGTTCATGATCGAGTTCGGTATTTCCCCCATGTTATCATTTGATATTTTCAAAAGGGTCTCCAGTTTGTGTACTTTGTCGGACAAGTGGTCTATTTTAGATATGAGCGGTTTAATTATTCGTGCTATCCTGGATTCTAGCATGCCCATAAACTTGTTCGATAACAGGTCATCCCAATCTATAGTATTACTTCCTTCCTCCCTTATATCATCAATTACATTTTTGTGTTTAATGTTAGGCGGAGTTGATGGTTTTTTACTATTTGAGCGTAATCCTGGCCTTTTGGAGGGGACCTTAGTAGACCTCTTAAACGCTCTTGGAGCAGGGACTGGCGTTGGCGGGGTAATGCTACCATCAACTAGCTCTAAATCATTACAGATCAAATGGGGATCATCCCCTGATAGTAGATCAACATTTGTGGCAGGTTGTGAAACAATAATAGAAGCATTTAATACTGGACAAACAACATTTTCCACACTTGGAACGTCGCTTACATTCATTGCTTCTGTGTCCAGTTCAATTAGACAAGGAGTTTCCATTTGGGTGCCGGGAGGAGAGTCATTAAGGCCCAGAGAAGACCTCCGATCTTTATTTAGTTTTGCTACCCTATGAACTAGATAATTATCCATAGTATTAGCAGGGGTAGTAGGTGTTTTCTGCTTTGACATGCTCAGTCAAGGGGATATAGTATAGATAACAGGGAATTAGCCCTTGCGTGTATATACAACCAAAAATGAATAAGCAGTGGGACAGATGACTCACGGTGCTGAAGATGTTAGTGACCTGGTCCAGTCCAGTCGTGGCCAGTCTTGGACTGTCTTAGACTGTCCGCCCTTTGTCCGGGCTTAGTCCGGGCGTCCCGCTCGCGTCCCGCGACGCGGAGGACGGCGGGATTTTCTAGCGCCTCCGGGCGCGATGACCCCTGCGATGTTGTTCCGGGTCGCTGGGCAGGCTGGGTGTTGTAGTTTCCCTCCGCTCAGCGGCCGCGAGAGGGACTCGAGCGGCGGCGGGAGGGAAACCTGGACGAGGCGAGGGCTCAGGCAGTTCAGCAGTCCCAGGCAAGATAAGGCAGCTTTCTGGCAGAACACCCGCTCCACCGAGGACGGCGGGATTTTCTAGCGCCTCCGGGCGCGATGACCCCTGCGATGTTCCGGGTCGCTGGGCAGGCTGGGTGTTGTAGTTTCCCTCCGCTCAGCGGCCGCGAGAGGGACTCGAGCGGCGGCGGGAGGGAAACCTGGACGAGGCGAGGGCTCAGGCAGTTCAGCAGTCCCAGGCAAGATAAGGCAGCTTTCTGGCAGAACACCCGCTCCACCGAGGATGGCGGGATTTTCTAGCGCCTCCGGGCGCGATGACCCCTGCGATGTTGTTCCGGATCGCTGGGCAGGCTGGGTGTTGTAGTTTCCCTCCGCTCAGCGGCCGCGAGAGGGACTCGAGCGGCGGCGGGAGGGAAACCTGGACGAGGCGAGGGCTCAGGCAGTTCAGCAGTCCCAGGCAAGATAAGGCAGCTTTCTGGCAGAACACCCGCTCCACCGAGGACGGCTGGATTTTCTAGCGCCTCCGGGCGCGATGACCCCTGCGATGTTGTTCCGGGTCGCTGGGCAGGCTGGGTGTTGTAGTTTCCCTCCGCTCAGCGGCCGCGAGAGGGACTCGAGCGGCGGCGGGAGGGAAACCTGGACGAGGCGAGGGCTCAGGCAGTTCAGCAGTCCTAGGCAAGATAAGGCAGCTTTCTGGCAGAACACCCGCTCCACCGAGGACGGCGGGATTTTCTAGCGCCTCCGGACGCGATGACCCCTGCGATGTTGTTCCGGGTCGCTGGGCAGGCTGGGTGTTGTAGTTTCCCTCCGCTCAGCGGCCGCGAGAGGGACTCGAGCGGCGGCGGGAGGGAAACCTGGACGAGGCGAGGGCTCAGGCAGTTCAGCAGTCCCAGGCAAGATAAGGCAGCTTTCTGGCAGAATACCTTACCATTCCATACAATGCCCATACGTTACCATACCATACCAGATTATGATTAAAAGAGACATCACATGCTTATCGGTCCATTATGCACTCTGTGTTACGAGGTAGATTAAATCTGGAAAATCTTTGCATCAGGTAATTTGTACATTTTTCATAAGCGGCCTTATGAGGCAATATTTTAAATAAGTAAAAAAGTACACCTGTCTGCGAGCTACTCATCAAAGTTTACAACAACTATGAAAAAATATTAAGGTCTAGTGATGTGCGCAATGCTAGAAAAACGCAAAAGGCAGAAATAATATATTTGAAGATGTGTGTTATGATCAGCTAGCCACAAGAAGGGTTTATGCCTGGTTCATGCCGTCCACTGGTGAAAAGAAATTTGACTAGGCATTAAGTTGTAACCTATAGATGGACACATTGATTACAAAAAAAGACTTTGGGGCATATTATCAACATGTGCGTTAAAAAACGCACATTGCACATTTCCCTATCGCCGGATTTTATCGCCGTGATAGCGCGTAATTATCAATGCACAAACACGTAGGCGATATTAAATCTGGCGATAGTCGGCAATAGTGAACATTAGCGTGTGAAAACAAGCGTTGTTGTCACGCGCTAATGTGTGCCTTGATAATATGGTGGGGTGGATTCAGCTTTATGATCCACACCCCCATGTAATCTATGCCTAACGGGAAACATCCTTAACAACGAAGATTGTACAACGACTTACCTGAACAACGAAGCCAGAACCACGACTTACAAAAACCACGAATTTCATTAAGCACGACTTCCCTAAACCACGAGTCTCTCCACTACACTCTGCACCTGTAAAAAATCACTCCTAAGAATCAAGGGATAAAAGGGGGGGTGGGGGTCTCCCCCCACAAAAAAAGATAAATAAAAAAAAAAGAGATAACGGTATGCGTTGTAAAAGAATAATAAGATAATACATTTAGATCCGTTTTTTTTAAAGAAAGGTTCACGCAAGAAGTATTATAATTACAATAGTGCCATCCAATGGGCAAAAACGAGATATAACATTTCGTGATGAAGGAAGTCGTGCTAAAAAAAGGTAGTGGTTAAGATAAATCGTGGTTAGGCAATCGTGGTTAAGGAAGTCGTGGTTCCGGTAGTAGTTGTTTAAACATACAACCATGCCGAACATCTGATCAAAGCAGGCGTTGGGAGACCTGCGATCTCCTTCTCCCAACGCCTGCCTTGATAATAGGGTGTTACCACCTCCAATCACATTTTACATGTGGTTGCACGTGGGAACGCCTACTTTGAATGTCATTAGCGATGTTTCTCGCTGGCATGCAAAGTGGGGCTGTATGGGGCTGAGGCAGGAGTTAGCATGCCCTTGTTGATAGGGCGCTAGAAGTATCGCCGCTTTCTCGGCACAATTCGCCTAAAAAGCGACGATACTTCACCTTGATAATATGGCCCACTGTTTTTAAATAGCTCCTCAGACCTGCTTTCTCCCACTTGTGAGCGCTAAGTAGCAAGTGCTATTTTTACCCATTTTATTGTTGCTCATATTATCGATGGAACGATAGAAGGCGAGCTGGACCGGCCAGTTTTCAAAGTCATGACTTGTAACCACAGAGTTTGCCGATCCAGTGCGGGCTGGGAACATATTAGTTTTTGGGCCGTTCGATCCGATTGTCTTTGAACGGAGCCCTTGGTGACGACCAATACTGGGACATAATTACGACTTGCATTTGGGGCAGCTCTGCCAGTTGCTTCTGTTTAGGTCACCAGCAGTGGGTGTTGTCCTGATGTTGATTTATTCCTTTTGGGTCGTGATGTCGTTCTGGTTGTCATTGAAAGTGTGGGGCTGAGCCATGCAGTGGGGATCGAGAATTTGGGGCGAAAAATAAGGGTGTGTTTGTAATGTTAATTCCCATAAGAACCTTTAGCCACACCTACAGCCCGAACTGCTTAACATACTTACAATAAATTTGGCAGGGAGGTACATGTTGGTTCCAGGAAGTGCCTTTTGCTTATCTGGCATAAATCAGTTCAGTAGTTTTGGAGAAATGTAAGTTTAAAATTTCTGTGAAATCTCTGGTCGCGAAGTCTTCACGAACAAAGACGAGTTAGCGCAGGGAAATGCACTGCTCTGATTGGCTGTTATCACGTCAACCAGGAAGTGTTGGCAGTCATCTTGGGACTCGCTTCACCAAGTCCTTAAATAAAAAAGTGAAAAGAAAGAAAAGGGGGCAGGCAATTGATGGAGCAAGGTATTGTGAAAAGAAACTTGTTAGATGCGATCCACTCGTTAACTTACTAACAAGTTATTAAATCATGTTTCGTGAATAATTAATACGCACCACATTGAACACGCAGGTTAGTGAAGCTTGCTTATTAGTATACTAATGCGGATAACAATGGAGACAGATTAAGGACACTTTAGATGGAGAAACTGTTGTGCACATTTGTCTACTGCATCTACGTAGTATGGCATACTAACGCTTGGAGGGAAATTCTGGCGCATGAGCATATGGCCGGGATGCCTGTCACCCCCTCCCAACACAATCCCCAAGGATGGGAAGACGGACGCAGTTCTGAACTTTTGGAAGGCGGGAGGGAGTTACCCTCCCGGCCGTATTTATAAAAATATGAAACAAAATTAAAACATTAAATAAAAAGTTTCATATCATGTACAATTTTCATTTATTACATTTCGATGAAGACATGTTTATTGGCTAACCTTAACAAATCTCTAATACAAAGGTTTTCCTAGCCGAGTCTAACATCCTGCAAATGCATACTTTCTAAATTAAAATTGTACATCCTAGCATTACGGGCCAACGGCAAGGTCGCAACCGGTGTCAGATCCTACTACCAAAACTCTCGCCCTCACGGTGTGAGTGGCGGCCGCGCAGAGGACTGTACCCTCTGTGCCAACTCCAATTTCCCTTGTCTTGTTGGGGGCCCCCCATTTCGACTCAACGCCATCTTAAAGGTCGTCCGAGGACCCGTGTGAGGTGTCTGTAAGAAGGCAGCGTGGACTCCCCCTCCCACCCCACACTGTCTATCACATCCGCCGTCGTGGATATCCGGGCCCCGGGAAATTCGTAGGAGGGGCATATAGCCGCCTCCTCCCCTGGAAGGGGCCTATGGCCGTGTTCCCCTAGGCGACCCATACTTAGTGGGTGCCGCCTCCCCGTGGGAGGGGCCACTGGCCGCCTCCCCCCGGGCGCTCCCATCCATAGTGGGTGGCGCCCCCCTCTAGGGACCTTGAAATTACTGCTCACCGATCATGACCTTACCGCCACAGGCCGGATAGTTGACCGGCTATCCGGCCCCCCCACAAACTCCTCCTAAAGGTCATGCTTCCTTAAACCCCTTAGCCATGCTATGAAGTCTCCTATGAGTAAGACATTCCCCTCCCGGGACAAGTGAACCCCATCATCGAGATACATGTGATCACCCCGAATACACCCATGCGGAATACTGTGCAACTGCGCCGAGCGAAACAACCTACCAATTTTGTTGTTGACCTTCTTCACTGAATGGTTCAGCACTGACACCGAGAGCCCCCCCCCGCCATACCCTCCTGGGAATCATGTGGGACCATGCAATCGTGCACCCCGGGATTCTTCTCGCCAGCCAGCTAACGGTAGACAAAACTCACTCGAGTAATACTCGCCTACCGAGTGTCACCATGTCATTGCCCCCCAGGTGTACTATGATTACAGATGGCGGTGACCTCCGCCGCCCTAAGAGTCCCTCGACAAAAGATTCGAACTGGTCAACACAGAGCCCACCCCTTCCGTGGAAGGTCACTCTGTACCCGTATTCCCCAGCTGCGTGAGTCGCGTCACCTGCATTGAATACGTCCCCGGCCCGCCTCACGTATGAGTGGCCCACGACCCACACCACTCTCTCCTCAGCGGGTGATCTCAGACCGCTGGTCCCCTGGTGCTGGGTCAACTGCAAATTCCGCCCGGCATGACATGCTCGCGAAACTGTAAATCAAACAGAAGACAAGAAGCGTGAGTGCGTGTAACTTGACTTCACAACATGTGCAATCGCACATACCTTTTAAAACAATTCGAGGACCATCGTCCTAACTGTTTCACCTCTTCAGCACTCTGACCCCTGGCTGTAGCCTCAGTAGCAGCCCCTATCCTAAAGGAGTGGGTCCCAAAATTGCTCGGGTCCATGCCCGCCGCTGCGATTGCCAGTGCTAGCACCCTCTGAAACTGAAACCTCGTCAGTGGAGTGGCATCGATGTGTCTCAGCAAACTCCCACCCCACGTATCCGCCCTCAGCGCCATATATTCCTCAATGCACTTTATCGGGCACGTGGGGGACCCTCGCATGCGCTGGACAACAACACTGTTTCCCACAGCTCTCTGGTCAGTCTTGGACTTAGCTATCGTGACTACCATTGAATCACCCCTAATTAGGATGTGATCCCGACACAGCCCTCCCTCCACATCTTTCTTATTCTTTGCGACCAGTTCGCTCACCCGCATAGCCCCATGGAACGCTAATGCGAAAGCGGCCCGGAACAGAACTGCTTCGAATTGGGAGGAGCATGTAGTGGGTAGTATCGCCATAAGCAGGGACAACCTTTCTAAACCAATCGGGCGCCTCTCGTCTTGCCTACGACCCTCAAGGCGCTGCCAGGCACGAAGGGCTTTTCTTGCCACAAAGGAAGCTGTTGGGTCCTTGATGCCATGCACCTGCGCCATGAATGAAATGGCCGCCCGGTGTCTATTGGCCGTTGCCGGTGATCGGCCTTCCCTGTGCAGTGCTACCAGGAACCTTAGGAAGCAATCCTCATGACCCCATGTCTGATCCCCTGCCGGGCCCAAAAATGCACAATAGGAACGAAACGCTCCTTCGTATGCCTTCCTCGTCCTGGGGGCTAAGCTTGCTGCCACAAGGTCTTGTAATCCGGGGCACCGAGTAGCCAGAGTGCTTCGGGGAACGGTGCCGCCGCTAGCTCCGCAGTTGGTAGATAACCCCTGAATGCCTGCATATGTGAACGAGACAGTGCATCAGCAGCATGATTCAGTACACCCGGCACATGTTTCGGCCTGATCTGTACATTCAATCTCATGCAAAGTAGTACAATTTCCTTCAACAATCTCAAGATCCACTTGCAGCGTGCTGCCTGATTGTTAATACATTCAACAACAGTCATATTGTCGGACCAAAATACCACAGAGCGATCTCTGAACTTGTCCGGCCATGCCATCAGAGCCACCAAAATAGGGAATAGCTCGAGGAACCCAATGTTACCTGTGAGACCGCTGGTGTGCCACCATGTCGGCCATGTTTGCGCCGACCATCGGTTACCAAAAATGGCACCAAATCCCACGCTCCCCGCCGAGTCAGTCCACAAACCCAGCTCGTCTGAAGACGCTGGCGGCTTGTTCCACACTACTCGACCGTTGAAGTCCGCCAGAAAAGCCAACCAGATGCGCATATCCTGGCGAACCTCTGCAGACAGTCTCGTGCGGTGGTGTCCTTCCTTGAGACCAACCATAGCTTGTGCAATGGAGCGTGAAAAGGGGCGGGCCATTGGTATCACTCTCAGGGCAAAGTTAAGCTGACCCACTGCTTGTTGTAACTGATGCAGGGTCACTTTCTCCTTACTAAGGCACAGTTCCAGGGAAGCCCTAAATTTCGCTACTTTCCCTACAGGCAAACGGAAACATCCCTCCACAGAATCGAGCTCAATTCCCAGAAACTCCAGTGAAGTAGATGGTCCAACCGTCTTACCTGGTGCCAATGGCACTCCAAATTCCCTCATGCGGATGCAAAAGTCCTGTAGCGCCTGCGCACATTTTGTGTTGCCGGCTGCCCCCAAGAACAGAAAATCATCTAGGTAATGCATAACATGGCTATGCCCAGTGGCCTCGGTGAATGCCCATTCTAAAAAACAGCTGAATTTCTCAAAATAAGCACAAGAGATGGAGCAACCCATTGGCATGCATCTATCCATGTAGTAACGTCCTTGGAACACAAAGCCTAGCAGACGCTGATCCTGTGGGTGTACCGGGAGCAACCGGAACGCCGACTCGATATCTGATTTCGCCATCAGCGCTCCGGGCCCCAGGCGATTCAACATGGTGACGGCATCATCGAAGGATGCGTACCGCACCGAACAAACCCCCGGGTCAATCGCATCGTTTACCGAGAAACCCTTTGGAGCTGACAAGTTATGGATCAGCCTAAATTCCCCTGGGTCTTTTTTGGGGACCAGTCCTAAAGGGTAACAGATGTAATTCGCTACTGGCGGGTGCCGATATGGGCCCGCAACCCGGCCCAGGGTAACCTCTTTTGCAATCTTTCTCTCCACCACAGTTGGGTTATGCTGAGCCGATAGCTGGTTTCTACAAAGTGGTTCTCCACGAAAGTCCCCCGCCGGGATGTGGAAACCATATAAGAATCCATTCCTCAACACCCCAGCGGAGACATGATCAGGGTATTTGTTTAGCCAGGGAATCATTGCCATGATATCAACGGGGGTAGGTAACGGTACACAATGGTCCCCCTCAGTCTTGTTTGGACCCTCCTCTACCTCCCGACCCGCCATTTTTTGATCTGCATGAACTCTCCGGGTGCGAGGAATTCCCACAACCCGCACACGCATGTTTGAACTTACATGCCCCTTGCGGTCTGGTGCAGTTACCTCTATTAAAGCTCCAACAGACCCCCCGCTTTCCCCCATTCCCACCGGTTCTTGGTTGGTGATCGCCACCGGCGCCCGCTCGAAAGGGCACCGCGGGCTGTTGGCGGGAAAACCCGACCCATTCCCGCCTGGCGAGGACGACTTCGTCGCGCCAGGCAGGAGCTGCTTCTGCCAAGAAATCGAGTCGAGACAATCCCACGTCAGAGATGAATCGTACTCTTTGGCCTTACGGAACTTCATGTCGTAACCCATCCATTCATCCCCCTCATATGTCTCATAAAAATCCATTATTCGTGCCTGATAGCAAGACAATTCAGGCAAAACCTCGGGCTTACGTTCCCCAATAATCGCAGTAAACATCGCAAAGGCCTTGGCCCAATTTGTTATTGTCTCATCCACCCTGAATCCCGCCATCTTGGCTCGCCAAATACTCGGGTGCCATAAATCTTTCTGCGTCTTAGCATACTCCATCTCGCGATGGTCAGTCAACAGAGAAAACATATTAACATACTTGTCAGCCCATATTAATTCTTTCGTGGCCAACGGGATATGTTGAACCACTCTCTCCCGTCTTGAGGGCAATGAGCCCTCCCCCGCAATTGGCAGTGCCTGCTTACCCGGTTCGGTTGCCGTTCCCGCTGTTTTTCCGACGCCAGCTGCCGGTCCTTCCGGGGTCACCTGTGGGGGGACAAGAGGGAGATTCGCCTTTGCGGCATCTCGCGACTGCCGCAACTGCTGAATTAGTAACCTGGCCTCTTCGGCCGTGTCTCCAGGTGCCGTAGCACCCCCTGTTTTCTGCCGAGCCATGCGGCCAACTGTGCGGCCAATTCAGGAGGCATCTCCTCCTCGTTGGCGGGCGTAATCACAACCGGAATCGGCTGACCCGCGTCTGGGATTGGTACCGGGGCCTCGGTTGGAATGGCAGGGCTCGCCGGGGGTACCTCGGGGACCGGAACCTCTCCCCCTGCCGCCCTATTCCTGACCCGTTTCCCCCTACCCTCAGGGGCGACTCCCGGCAATGCCGGGCCTATTACCTTCTTTGGTTTACCCGGGTTGTTCATTGCAGCCATCTGCTTCTTCATGTTCGCCATATCTCGGCCAAGCGCCGGTACCATAACAACGTTTCGTTCGATCTTCGCCATTTTGTTTACCAACATGCGAAGCACCTGGTCAGTCTCGGACCTCTTTCCTGCCTTCTTGCCAGACATTGTTTCCGAATATTCGCTCCAAGTCGATCAACACGGTCCTGGCTCCTTTAGCCTCGAAGTCGCTGAAAGAGAAACACAAGAATTACAAGTTCTCAAAATTGCTCCTTGTTCCGTCGAGGGCTCACGTGCAACGAGTGGGTGCAGCTTCCAAGCACAGGAACAAGAGGATGCTTCTTTGGATTCCCGCTCTCTTTATTCCTCATCGGGAGGGCGTGAACCCTCCGCGGGTACGCCTACTGGGCGTGGCCATCGGTGTAGGTGTCTAGGACAACCCCTCTTGGGCGGGAAAAGGCGCGCCCCGGCTACGCCGCTTCGGGCATACCAGCCGTGACACGCCCCCGCCCAAAACGGTTTCCCGGGAGGATCCGGGCCCCCAACCATACGTTCGGGGGGACCGAGTGGTCGCCCCTTTCCAGAAGATACTAAAATAGAGTCTTGAAGACTCGCGTGCATGGCATCTGCCTGTTTGAACCAAATTGAGTGGTTTTTACTAATACTAATGCAGGGAAAACATAAATAAATAAACTGGATTTGAGTAGAAATGGGTGGTATACAGTGCGATCATTTTATTTGTGAAAGTAATTGTCTGTGTTCTGACTTTTATCACTAGTGCATATTTGGGCCTCTCTCGGATAACTGGATTGAATGAATTGACGCGATACCTGTGCATGCTCACTGAGGGGAGCCATGATGTTCATGACTAAGCACTTGAGAGGAAGCCAAATCCCAGTGTAACAAGCATGAGAACGGATAGTGAAGAGTTCAACTAAAAAGACTTGTATTCATAATATTAATAAAAATGTAGTAAAGTAAAGATGTGTGAGAAATAACATTTACGAAAAAAATTAAGGGGATGGGTTTGTGAAAAATAGCTGGACTGATTTTAAAGACATCTAAGCATGGTGTGATGGAGCTTCCTCCTTGCCTCACCAATCAGATTTCGTATTTTTACGATATTGAAACATTAATGGGTGAAACATGATGAACGAAAGGTAAAATTAAGATAGCCTTAGTTAGTTAGTCAGAGCTGACGGAACCGAATGCTGAGCGCAATTTGGGATGCTGTCGCTGCGTGAGATGCTGTTCCTTGGAGAGAGCCTGTGAGATGCTGATGAATAACCAAATGCAGAATTTGAGCAGAACTTCCTATCCTAATTAATTGGGTTAGATCAGAAGATTACGGAAGAATCTTGAGGAGGAAGAGTGTGTCAGAGAGGGGTGCGACGCAGTCGGCTGTATTCTAGAAAGGTCAAATAACCTGTCCTGATTCCTTTCCTTAAGTCTTTGTCTCCTGCCCTATTCCGGGGGACCCTCACCAGCCCTTTGGCCAGGGGTTGGTCTTTCACACCATCCTTGGTAATTATACATTTTGATGTTATTTGCTGTCCTTTTCTCTCTGTCCTCTCTCTTTCTGAACAATAATTATAGTAGAAGTCCGAAGTATATGCTTGATGATTATGAATTGAATTTTTTTCTCCTATGAGTGACGGTGACTGTACTGTATTTTGGAATGCTTCACATGAATGAATTTGACATTCTTTGTCAGCTCGTTGTTGTAGCAACTGGCGACAAGCCTTTATTGGGTACAAACAGGCACCGTCAAGCCGATTCCTTTAGCAGCTTTCCTGTCCAGGATTTCCTGACGCCTTTAGGGATAGATTCCTTCTTCACAGGCTGCGACAGTTAAGTGTGTGCGTTGTCAACACCGCACACTCATTAAAAAAGTACAATACACGTCCGTAGTTTGGCAGCCCCAAATAAAGCTGTGCATGGAATTCTGGGCCTTGTAGTGTCCACGATTGATTCCCTGGATGGTGCGCTGATAATACTGCAGATAAGTTTTCTAGCCATGTATTAGCCTCAGTTTGCGGGTCTGCTTTAAATCCCCCGTTGCTGCTCCACATGTGTGGTCTGCTCAGAGAGCAAACCCCGCGGCTCCCATCGATCACAGGAAGGTGCTTCTCGGCGGTGGACTGCTGCCAAAACATACCAGCTCCAAAGTTGCCCAAAGCAGCAAGAAGTACTCAAGCCAGCAACAGGCTCCAAACCTTTATTGGGTAACAAACAGGTGCCGCCAAGCTGATCCCTTTAGCAGCTTTCCTGTCTATGATTGCCTGATGAGTTTCAGAGATAGGCTCCTTCTTCAGACGCTGCGACAGTCAAGTGTGCACGTTGTCAACACCGCCCACTTACTAACAAAGTGCATTGCACGTCTGTAGATTGGCTGCTCTGAATGAGATTGTGCATGGAATTCTGGGCCTTGTAGTGTCCACGATTGATTCCCTAGATGGGGGTGCTGATAATACTGCGGTTAAGTTAATCTAGCCCTGTTTGCAGGTCCGCTTTAAATCCCCCGTTGCTGCTCCACATGTGTGGTCTGCTCAGATAGCAAACCCCGTGGCTCCCTCCAATCATGGGATGGTGCGTCTCGACAGCGGGGCTGCCGCCAAAACATTCCAGCTCCAAACTGGCTCAAAGCAGGAATCAATCTTTTTGGCGCTCTAATTGTTGGACCTGATCTTGTCATTGGAAACTGGGAACAGTCACCATCTATATCCGGTATCTGTGTTGATGGTGGAGAGGCAGCAGCAGCAGTCACTAGTACTTCATAACCAGTCTCTCCTTCAACTTGTAGATATGGTGAACAATGAGTTTAATGCCGAAAGTAAGAAGAGTCTCTGGTAATAGACTTCCCTGGGCGCTGGGCCGTCACCATGTGTCCCTTGGTAGACACCACTTGAAAATGTTCTGCATCAAAATGTGCATCGGAATTTCTTTTCCTCATCTGGTGTGTGGCCACTCAATCTCTTTTCTTAAAGACTAAGTTCTTTGCATGTCTTCTTTTGTGCTTTCATCTGTTTTATGACCCAAGTCCATCCCTACTTGTTGCTTTTTCCTCTTTCTCTCTCTGAGGTATCTTGGTTTTCACTGATGCCATCTAGTCTCTTAAAGACTCACTCTTGAGTAATGGATTAGAGAGCTGCAATGAATAGAAATTATGAGTATTCATCCACAATCATCATCAGGTGATGTCCATTGTCATGTGGATCAAAACAGGTAATGGCATCTGTCTCCCAGCAAAGCTTCGGAAATTCTGGCATGTTTAAGGTGTGTTGAGTAATTTTTGTAGAAAGGCAGTTGCATAGATGACAGGTCACTCATCTAGATAAGAAAACCAGACTCGGTCTTGGAAAGCTCATTTTGTAACAATGATTGCACAATGTCCTTTGTGGGCCGCTTTAATAATTTTCTGCTGCAAACTCTTCTGGAATCAAAATTCACAACCCCCGCAATATAACTCGTCCTGAGTTATGGACAGTTCATCTTTGACATTTTTGTATTTTTGATATTCACAATCACTGTTGAGAGGTCGAGGGTATTGGTTCCAAAACTGATGTGCAAGTATATCTCTCATCTTTAGCATATCACTATCATGGCTCGTGGCAGTGATAATCTGGGTTAACGAAATGGCAGCTGGTTTGTTTGGTTTTCTAATGAAATTGATATGGGCTTCAGCCGTCTTGGATGGCACACCAAGACCATGTATAGGTACTATGGAAATGTAGTAAGCATGGTTCTGAGCATTCCCTGGATGATGCACAATGTTATAATTGTATGCGTGTAATTGTAGTCCCCATCATTAAATGCAAGAAGACTTCTTGGCCTTTGGATTGACAAACAGTTAGTAAAGCTTAATGATCAGTTACCAGCGAAAAAACTTTCAGTACACGAATAGATGGAAATTTTCACAAGCCCATACCACGGCCGCAATATGCCTTTGAGCCTTCATTTTTCACTGGGTTGTGCATGGATTGTGCCTAACTCAACTGGACTAGTATTGACAACAACTTCTGTATGAAGTTTCAGATTGAAGACTGACATTTCAGTAGAATTCTCAATGGCTTGCTTTTCTCAAAATGTTTTTCAAATTCATGTTACCAATAAAATGAAACATTCTTTTTTGTTAAGTCTCGAAATTGAGCAAAGTCTCATATATATCTGGAACACTAGCTGGCCATGGCAATAAATTAATCCACCATGGAAATATCTTGTGGGTGATCAGCATTTTGTACATTAGCTGTATCTGGTGTCATACCCCATCAGAAAAGATATGGCCAAAGAGTTTTGTCTTTGTCTTGTGGGACTCACATTTATCTGCATCCAAATTCAAACCTGCATGAGCAAGTAAACAACCTACTAGTGTGAGTGCTTTATCGTGCTCCTTTCGTGCAGCTCCAAAAAGCAATATGTCATTGCTATAATTAAACGTATTCATGGTAGGCTATATGATACATCAAATGATGTCTTGAAAAAGTTCTGCCGCCTATGACACACCAAAACATAGTCTTTTGTATCAAACAGATCAACATGTGCAGAAAGGTAGTAATGTATCTCCAATTTTTTTTGAGTTCCAACTGATGATAACCTTTATTCAAATCAAGCACTCGATCCAGCAACAGGCTACAAGCCTTTATTGGGTAAAAACAGGAGCCGTCAAGCGGATCCTTTTAGCAGCTTTCCTGTCCAAGATTGGCTGACGTGTTTCAGAGATAGACTCCTTCTTCTCGAGGCTGCGACAGTCAAGTGGTCGCGTTGTCGACACCGCACACTCATTAACAAAGTACATTGCACGTCAGTAGATTGGCTGCTCTGAATAAGACTGTTCATGGAATTCTGGGCTTTGTAGTATCCACGATTCATTCCCTGGATAGGGGCGCTGATAATACTGCGGTTAGGTTTTCTAGCCCTGTTTGCGGGTCCACTTTAAATCCCCCTTTGCTGCTCCATGTGTGTGGTCTGCTCAGATAGCAAACCCTGTAGCTCCCTCCGATCACAGGATGGTGCTTCTCAGCGGTGGGGCTGCCGCTCAAACATTCCAGCTCCAAAATAGCCCAAAGCAGCAATCAATCTTTTTGGCGCTATAATTGTTGGACCTGATCTTGTCTTTGAAAACTGGGAACTGTCACCATCTATATCGGGGATCTGTGTTGATGGTGGAGAGGCAGCAGCAGTCACTAGTGCTTCAGGACCAGTCTCTCCTTCAACTTGTAGATCTGGTGAACAATGAGTTTAATGCCGAAAGTAAGAAGAGTATCTGGTAATAGACTTCCCAGGGAGCTGGGCAGTCACCATGTGTCCCTTGGTAGACACCACTTGAAAAGGTTCTGCATCAAATGGTGCATCAGATTTTCTTTTCCTCATCTGGTGTGCGGCCACTCAATCTCTTTTCTTAAAGACGAAGTTCTGTGCATGTCTTCTTTTGTGCTTTCATCTTTTTTATGACCCAAGTCCTTCCCTACCAGTTGCGTTTTTGTCTTTCACTCCCTGAGGTACCTTGGTTGTCACTGATGCCATCTAGTCTCTTAAAGATTCACTCTTGAGTAATGGATTAGAGAACCTCAATTAATAGAAATCATGGGTATTCATCCATAATCATCATCAGGTGAAGTCCATTGTCATGTGGACCAAAACAGCGGATGGCTCCTGTCTCCTAGCAATGCTTCGGGAGTTCTGGCATGTTTAAGGTGTGTTGAGTAATTTTTATAGAAAGGCAATTGTATAGATGACAGGTCACTCACCTAGATACGGTAACCAGACTCGGTCTCGGAGAGCTCGTTTTGTAACAATGATTGCACAATGTCCTTTGTGGGCCGCTTTAATAATTTTCTGCTGCAGACTCTTCTGGAATCAAAATTCACAACCCTCGCAATATAACTCGTCCTGAGTTATGGACAGTTCATCTTTGACATTTTTGTATTTTTGATATTCACAATCACTGTTGAGAGGTCGAGGGTATTGGTTCCAAAACTGATGTGCAATTATATCTCTCATCTTTAGCATATCACTATTATGGCTCGTGGCAGTGATAATCTGGGTTAACGAAATGGCAGCTGGTTTGTTTGATTTTCTAATGAAATTGATATGGGCTTCAGCCGTCTTGGATGGTCCATCAAGACCATGTATAGGTACTATGGAAAAGTAGTCAGTATGGTTCTGATCCTTCCCTGGATGATGCACAATGTTATAATTGTATGCTTGTAATCATAGTCATCATCATTAAATGCAAAAAGGCTTCTTGGCCTTTGGATTGACAAACAGTTAGTAAAGCCTAATGATCAGTTACCAGCGAAAAAACTTTCAGTACACGAATAGATGGAAATGTTCACAAGCCTATACCACGGCCACAATATGCCTTCAAGCATTCGTTTTCCACTGGGTTATGCATGGATAGCGCCTAGCCCGACTGGACAAGTATTGACAACAACCTCTGTATGAAGTTTCAGGTTGAAGACTGATATTTCAGTAGAATTTTCAATGGCTTGCTTTTCTTAAAATGTTTTTCACATTCATGTGACGAATTAAATGAAAAATTCTTTTTTTAAGAATCAAAATGGAGCAAAGTCTCATATATATCTGAACAGTAGCTGGCCATGGCAATAAATGAGTGCTTTATTGTGCTCCTTTTGTGTTGTTCCAAAAACCAATCTGTCATTGCTATAATTAAACGTATTCATGGTAGGCTATATGATACATCGAATGATGTCTTGAAAAAGTTCTGCCGCTGATGACTCATCAAAACGTAGTCTTTTGTATCAAAGCAGATCAGCATGTGTAGAAAGGTAGTAATGTATCTCCAATTTTTTTCTAGTTCGAACTGATGATAACCAAATCAAGGCAAGAAAAGACCTTTGCACCATATAATTGCATTAAGATAACAGCAATGTGTGGACCAGGATATTGTTCTCAGTCAATAGCCTTGTTTGCCTGACGTATGTCAATGCATATGCTTACAGCTCCTTCAGTGTACTTTTTCGGCACTACCACTATGGGAGAAACCCATGGTGTGGGACCAGTAGAAAGCTTAATGATATCATGCTTAAGTAACGATCCAATTTTTTCAAACAAGGGGTACCAGGCCACCAATTTCAGTCCTGCTAATTAATACTGCAGATTCGAAATACAACGCAGAAAATCATTGTACTTTACTTTCATATTTGTATTGATTCAACTTCATTTCAAACAACTGTTCATTAATCTTGATGCATAGGAGGAATACACATTTCATTCAGTATATTGTGCGAATCAAAATTGTATGAAAAACATTTTACAAAAACATAATATAATCAAAAACAAAACACTGTTGTATTTGCATCAATTAATTACACCAGTCCAACATTTCAACAATTGCCTGCCAAAATTCAAATTCTATGTGGCACAATGACAGGCAGGCTGCGGGGAAAATGTTTTTTTATAAAAGTTCGCTCTCGGGGTATGTTTCAATTATGACACCCTCACTAGAGTTCCATTCAATATTGGTCCCTCGCAGACGATTAAAGATGTGCCGACGCATTTCCAATCCCCTTCTGCATTGGGGGATTACCATCAGGGCTTTAGACCACAGTGTAATCCTTATAGCTTTTGATGGGGTTCTTTTAAAGGTCCATCTGCTGTCCTGGAGTCTTCGTACATCTATTTCGATGACTTCCCACTTGTGTTCGTGTTTCCAGACACGGTCAGCTTAGGACGTTTTGAATTCACCTTGTATGAAAGGTTCTTCTTCTGCCAGATGAATTGTATCCTCATCTAAATTTGGTGCAGCATCATTTCTTTGCAGCTGTGTTCTTCTGGCATATATTCAGTCTTCTCTAACCAAATGTGTATCGGATGATGCTGCCCCAAATTTAGATGAGGATACAATTCCTCTGGGACGATCTCAGGTGCGGTGGCGATGCGCTGTGCAGTGTTGATCTTCTCCTCTCACGGCTCCTCGATGCAATGGCTCTGTGAAGATTTTAGCAGCGAAGTGATGCGGTGCGCAAGCAAGTGGTGCGACGATCTCACCCAGTGATGACAGGCTCTGCGACGATACTCGCAGCGATGGTACTTTTACCGCACGGGAGCGATGTGGTCTGCAAGCGAAGGATGCTTCGGTTCTAGCAGCGACAACAGGGGCTGCGACGATCTCGATCTTCGCGGCGGTGGGAATTACCTTGCACTGACGGGATGCACTCTGCAGGCGAGCGATGCATGAAACTTTGCAGAAAGTCTTCAGTATCTTCTTTTCCAGCTTCCCAAGCACATTTACAACTTCCAGAAGCACCACAACTGGCCCAAGCACTCTAGAAAGGACAGCACTCTCTCAGTGGAGTTCAGGGAAGCTGGGGGTGAAGTCATTTTGTTCCTGGGACTTCTTAACAGGGAGCCAGCTTAACTCAGGCCCTTGGAGATCTCTTCAAGCAAGGGGACACAGCACAAAGCAAAGTCCTTCCCCTCTGCTTGGCAGCAAAGCAACTGTAGGGCAGCCCACAAACACACAGCAGGACAGTCCTTCTTCTTCAGTTTTCCAGCTTTCTCCTTGGCAGAGGTTCCTTCTTGATTCCAGGATGATCTCATTTTCTGTAGCCTGGGGTCTTATACTTATACCCCTAAAAGTCTTTGTTCCCTTTGTGCAGGAGGGCTCTGAGTCCGGTCTGAACCAGTTCTGGGTGTTCCTTGAGCACTTTGTTTTCCTGGCCTCTCCTTTCCTTTCAGAGAAAGGGGCAGGGCCGTCAGCCACCCAGCAGGAGGTGGAGCCATCATTGTGGAAGGCAGGCACAGTCCTATTCAGGCCCAGGTGCTACCCCCTCCCACCACTCTAGATGCTCTACTGTTCCACAGATCGGATCTCGCGGGCACTTCCAGAGCACTTTTGGCCTGCCTCCTTCCCCGAGCCAGTTTCGGCTGCGTCATCTGCTCGCAACTTGGGGGTGATCTTCGGCCCTAATTTACAGCTTGACATGCACGTCAATAAAACCACTTCTACGTGCATGATGCTGTTACGCATGTTGCGTAAAGTTCTGCCCCTTCTCCCCGCCCATGCCAGGCCGGAAGTAGTTCGCGGTACTATACTAAGTCGCTTAGACTATTGTAACGCGCTACTTCTGGAGGCCCCAAAAAATCTGGTGGGGAAGTTACAACGAGTGCAAAACATGGCCGCCAAGTTGGCTCTCTCACGTCCTAGGTCTAGCTCTTCTACCCTAGCTTTAAGAGAGTTACACTGGCTCCCGGTACATCTGAGAGTGCTGTACAAAGCCGCTTGTTTAGTGTTTAAAGCTGTACATCATCTGGGCCCGATACCTCTGCAGAATATGTTCACTTGGTACTCTGCCCCGCGACTTCTCCGCTCCTCTTCTGCGCATTTGTTGGTAGTCCCGAGGTTTCAGAGTCAGGATGGGTGGCCGCTCATTCAGTGTGGCAGCGGCCAAACTTTGGAATTCCCTGCCTCTCTCCTTGAGAAGCCACAGCAACTATCTTCCGTTCCGGAAAGTGTTAAAAACGCACTTGTTTCCTAAAATTGCTGAGTAAGTGAATAGTGCTGTCGCTCAAGTTCAAGCGCCAGGATGCCCTCTGGGTGACAGGAATGCGCTCTATAAATATACTAAATAAATAAATAAATGCAGATGGAGCTATTCAGCCCAGGGATGGCCCACTTAGCCTCTGGGTGCCACCCAGCCCCTTCCACTCACAAACCAGACAGTCAATTCACAAACAAGCCAAGGCACACAGAAAGGTTAGACACGAGAACAGCAACTTTCTAAAAATGCTGTTCTCAAACACAGGATTTAAAAACCACCTTTTCTAAAAGATGTATTATTAAATTCTGAGTTCTGGGATACTAGACTTTCATGTCCTATCTTGCTTCTATAGGGAAGATGTGCAGGTAGCCACTGTAGCCAGCAATCCCCATGACAGCCTATAGGCAAGATAGCCTTACAATAGTGTAAAAACGAAAATGGCTGTAATTCCCTACCAGAGCATGTCACCTGCACTAGTACATGCTCTACCTTTCACATACACTGCACCCTGCCCAAGGGGGTACCTTGGGCCTACCATTGGGGTGACCAATGTGTACGAAAAGGAAAGTGTTAGGCCTGGTCATTGGGGACACTGACCAGGTTGACATGGCAGTTCACAGACTGCACACAGGCACTGCGGTGGCAGGCCTGAGACACCATATTACGGCTACTTATGGGGGTGGCACAATCAGTGCTCCAGGCCCACTAGTAGCATTTGTATCACCAGCCCTGGCACAGTCAGTGCACTTTATTAGGGACTTCTTGGTGATATAAATACGCCAATCATGGATAGCCAATTAAAATACTAATTTACTCAGGAAGCACTTGCACTTTGACACTGATCAGCAGTGGCAAAGTGCCCAAAGAATCTAAACCAGCAAAAACAAAATCCAGCACAGCATCAAAAATACAGGAGGTAGAGGCAAAAAGACAGGGAAACCACACCAAAGATACCAGGTCTAACACTGAGCTTGTAAACTCACACACATATAAATGAACTAGGATAGTTCATACGATTTAGGACATGTTTCTGCCACTGTCCCCAGTTTATCCTGCCATTTTAACAGAAATGTATTCATATCATCTGGAAGTGAGGTGATCATACTTCCGTAGATTTCTCCAATCTTTGCTTATCTATTCTTATTTATAATTTCCATAGTTTGTATTTTTTGGAATTTAGATCTGCCCCCCCTTCTTTGTTAGAAAATCCCTAAATTGAAGGAATTTAAAGAAATCCCTATAGTCTAGCATATAATCACTTCTTAATTTTTCAAATGACTTCAGCCCAAACGTGGGGTAAAAGCACCCTAATTCAGTAATCCCTACATTTATCCATCTATTCATACATACATCATTGAATATCTCCGGGAGGTTATTGTTTTTAGATAATAATGTATAACAAGAAAACCTTCCAATTCCCAAAAGGCTACACACATTATTTCAAGCTTTATGTATACCAACAAGGCTTTTAAAACATACTTTTTGGAAATAGCATTCATATGAGTGCCGCCATAGGTACCCGCTAACATCATTGTCCAAGATAAGTTCCTGTGGTGTTGGTATGTCCCTGTTTGTCCTACAATCTCTGTTTAAAGAGGGTAGTTCATTACAGTATTTCTTAATCATAGTTTAAAATTGGGGAGGGCTAAACCACCTCTATCTTTAAGGAGGGTAATTAATCTAAGTGCCCTTCGGGGTATTTCATATCCCCATAAAAATGTTAAAAACATGCTATCTATGGCTTTAAACAATTGTGGTGTAACCTCAGACAGATTGTCCTGAAAAAATACATACATTTTGGGGAAAAAGCATTCTGATCACATTACACCGACCACCAATAGATAAATGCAAATTATTAAATCTGTTAAGATCTTTTTCGGTCTGTTGTATTAGTGGATCCAGATTAGCCTTTACTAAGCTATCCAGATTAGCCGTTATGCTGACACCCAGATATATAGCTTTCTCCACTACTCGATCATCACTCATCATAAGTTTATTATTAAGAACTATCTGAGTTGTATCTTAGTTCAGCTTATACCCGGATACCTCTCCCTTGAGTTTAGCCTCAACTTCTATAGCCTTTATTACGGAGCCTGGATGACTCATAACCAACGCTATGTCATCTGCATAGGCCAATGTTTTTGTGTCCCAGGTTCGTGACCATATTGGTGGAATTAACAAATTACTTTGTAGTGTAGTTCCTATATTCCCAATAGGCTCTGCGCATTGGAATAATATATACTGTAGTTTAGACGTAGGACTGAGGTCTACTAGGTCTCTACCGAATATATGAAACTTAATAGTGAGTGCCAGCTAGCTGAGAGGTCACTAGAAACTTTATCGAATTCACAAGAAGGGATTAGTTTCTGACAACCGCATAAACATGACAACTTTGTTTCCCAAGAGCGAGAAATCAAATCTCTAGAGTCGCAGAAACAATAGATAACTTTTTTTGCTCAGTCAATCGTGCATGCTTCGTTTCACCAGAGATGCAGAGAAATAGAGAGACAGGCGCTTTCAATAAAAGTATTTATTGAACAGTCTTCTTTCTCAAGCATTGGAAATGAACTGCTACAGTCGTAATACTGGTTATAAAGTACAAGGCATATAATACAAACAGTATTATAAAAACTCCCAAAAAACTCTCTACTGGTGTACCACAGGGCTCCACCTTAAGCCCCCTACTTTTTAATGTATATATGACCCCCCTCATTTATCTTGCGGAACAGCTAGGTGCCAAAATTATGGCCTATGCCGATGATACTCAGCTCTTGTTTACATGGCCCAAAAACAACTCGGACACGTCGAGAGTTCAATTCTGCTTATCATCGGTTTTCCGCTGGCTGGCCTATGCTCAACTTAAATGTAATGAGAGCAAATCTGAAATTCTGTTGTACGGCTCCTTTCCAGATAACTTTAATGACTCTCTCTGGCCCACCGACTTTCCTAGCCCCAAATCCATAGGCGGACCTGCAAAAAACCTAGGAATTTGGTTTAGCAACAATCTCAGATTTGAGGACCACCTGAAAAAACTCACTGGAATTTGCTTCTCCACCCTTAAAACCTTGCGCAGATTTCTTCCTTTGCTTCCGAGAGCAGCCAAGGAGACGGTCATTCGCGCTCTGATATTATCCAGATTGGATTATGCGAATGCTCTCTACTGCGGACTCCCAGCCTATCTGATCCACCGCCTCCAAGTCATTCAAAATGCTGCGGTCCGGCTGCTGTTTAACATACCCAGAAGATCTAGAGTCCGCCAACCTCTCAGAGATCTTCACTGGCTCCCAGTTGCTCAAAGGATCTTATTTAAGATCCTTGTGCTAGCATACCGAGCACTACACCTAACGGGCCCAACCTATCTGAGAAAAAGATTTTCCCTCTACGCTCCCAACCGCCCTCTCAGATCAAGCAATCTTCACCAAATGACGGTACCAAAGTTCAAATATAGCAGGCTTGGTGGACAATCCATCTCTGTTAGAGCAGCGAGAGCTTGGAATACCCTGCCTCTGCAGTTGAGAACAGCCCCTTCCATCATGGCATTCAGGAAAGGCTTAAAAACCCACCTCTTTAACACCACTGTCTAATGGATGTCTCTCTTTTGCATATACTGTGATTTGTTCCCCTCTCTTTCGCGCCAGGATACTATACTATTTAGTAACAGAGCGCGCTACAAAAGCCTCTATAATAATAATAATAATAAAGCATGATATGGTTTCTAAGCCATAAAGTGCATAAAACGTATAAAAATACATACAGTAATAAACAATGACTAAAAGTACTCAACTGGTGCTTCTAAAATACGCCTACCCCGGTCTACCTAACCTAAGTCTAGTATGAGGGAGGAAGTAAGTGAGGAGTAGCCTAAGTTTAGTAGTTCTCTGCCAGGAATCTATTCCAAGAATTCTCTTAGAGGTGTAATCAGCTCCATACCTTGGTCTTAGAATGAAGGAGGTCTTGTATCTCTCTCTCAGGACTCGATTTCCCAGATACCCGCAAGGGTAAGCCGGAAACACTGGAGCTGGATTTCTCTGCAAGAGAAAAGACAGCGTCTCTCTCAGTGCGTCAGCAGGAGGGTCGGCTTCCTTCGCCACGTCCTGCTGCATGGTGTCGGGCAAGTAGATAGTCGATCTGCTTCAAACCACTGGGTGTTTGACTGGGCAAACCTGGGCATATTTATACTTTGAAGGTGCATAGTTTGATGCATGTTTGGAGAACTTAATATTCAAGCAGGGCGAAGTTCCTAGCTGCTGAAGACGGGTTTTTCCAAGAAATCGTTGGTAATTCTCGGAACCTAGTGGAAGTAGCCAAGCCATTTCCAATTTGAGATTAGACATCTCCAATTTAAATGTTCTCCCCTCTCTCCTGTCCTCCAGCTCCTCCAGGGAAAGGCACTTGGTTAAGCATTGCTCCCTGCTCTGGTCAAAGAACTACTGCTCCAGGCAGGATGTTGCCCCCCTGTCCCACAGGCAGTCCCAGATTCTCCAGCGAAATCTGGTCCAGCTCCTCATCATCATCCAGTTCCTCTTCCTCCTCTTGGATTACATGCATTGCATCACAAGCTTCTGCTCAGGCCCTTAGTGCCTTTTTTCAGCTCCACCTATGTGGTGAATCCCTGTATGAAAAGCTCAATCCCCGTGCATAAATCCTTGATCTGGGCCACAGTATAACTCTCAAGTTTGATTAGCTCAAAATCAATTTTTGTAGGTGCAGCTGTTGCTCCTCCAGTCAAAGACATGATTTTGCAAACAATTAAAAATGGCAATCAGGGAAAATTGAAAATGGGTTGAATTGGTGTTAGATATGGAAAGTAGTGTACACAAGTTAATGTATGGCACTGCACAAATACAAGTCCTATTCTTACCAATGATCACCAATGTTAAAAATTGGGTTACTGGTTGGCAGAGGAATGCACCCTGTCAAAGCAGGAACCACAATCCTAGTCAGGATAACTCAGAAACACACTTTAAATTAACCTGTGTTTACCCTCTGGTAGCTTTGCACAGAGCAGTCAGGCTTAACTTAAGAGGCAATGTGTTAAGTATTTGTGCAACGCTTCAAACAGTAACACAGTGAGAAAACCATAAAAGGCCTCTACACTAGTGTAAAAAAATAAAGACTAACTTTATATATAAAACAAGACCAAAGCAACAAGAATCCAATCAGTAAAATTTAAGATATGATTTTTTTAAACATTAAGTGAAAAAATGGAGCTTAGATGTGGTCAGCGCTTGGAGAGTTAATTGGTCACGCTGGACAAGGACAAAGTCAAGAGTTCAGGTCAACCGTGATGGACAAGGTTCAGTTCAGTTCAATAAACTTTATTCGGTTAAAAGCAAATAACCATAAAAGTAACAGACATAGAACAAAATACAATAATTACAATAATTACAATAATTACATCTCATGATTATTAGTGCAGTGAGGTAGATCAGTAGGAAGTCTAAGCTATTTCAATTAATATTTGTTTCCTAAGTTTAAAAACACTTTTTAAATAATTTAAAATCACAGTAACAGTTAAAATCATGTCCATTTTCTGTACTTCTAAAAAAGCTGGGCGACATCTGGTTAAATTCATGTTTTTTAAAAAAGGGACAATGATTTTCCTACGTATGGCAGTATAAAATTTGCAAAAGAAAAGGATATGAATATCAGATTGTTGTGACGTACCATCACACAAACAGGTGGGCAAAATACGGTTCCATGAGTTCATGCATGGAAAAGACACTAGTCTAAAAAATATACAAAATCTAAAACGTGTTAAAAGAAAACGATCATAGTTGGTCATGGACAGGGATAAATATGGCTGTACAGTATTAGTCTCACAGAGAGTAGGAAGATGAGAGTGTTCTGAGGATTTCAAAATTTCCACTCTCTTCCTCTTATCCAGCAGATGGTCCAGGCAGATAGTTTTTAGTGTTTTCCTGGGAATGGTGTCCATTAAGGTTGGGTCCGTAAAATATGAATGTAATCCAATCTCAGTTAGAAAGTGCTTTACATAACCCAACCACTCCATTCTGTCCGCATGGTCCAGACTGAGGGTGTCGCGTAGCAGGGCCCGGTTCATTACGCATTCATTAGTAGTCCATACCCTGTGCCACAATAGGATAGGTTGAATTCTGATAATGTCCGTTATGTAAGGTTGGCCAAGTTCAGCGTGACAATTGAATGTGGCAGCACACTGTGGAACTGCTAGAACTCCCCTCAAAAATGTGTTCTCTACTAGCTGGATTTGATCAACATTTGCATATCCCTACAGACCTGAGCCATACATAGCCACAGACAAGCATGTAGCTTTATATATGGTTAACATTTCTTTTATCGGCTTCCTGCCCAATTTTCTAACAAAATTCTGTAAGGCCATGATCGTTTTCATGAATAAAAGAGTTCTAGCCTTAATTGCGCTTGTCCAGGAACCCGACTCATGGAATAGAATGCCCAAATAAGAAAATGTTGGGGTGTTATCCAGTGGCACATTGTTTAAGAACATACGCTTCATCAGTTTACTTGGTTTTAGGCCACAGTTCATTGTAAAAGTCTTACTACAGTTTACTAGTAGGTCCAGGTTCAACATAAATTTCTCAAAACTAACTACTAGTTTTTGCAGAGCGCGAGGAGTGCGTGCCATGAGTACTGCGTCATCCGCATACATGAGCGCAGGGATTTCCCTCCTCCCCACCCTGGGCATATCCCTACACTCCTGCAGCAGGTGACGCTCGAGCCCATTAATATAAAGAAGGAATAAGAAAGGTGCCAATACGCAACCTTGCCGCACTCCGCGACCTACACTAAATTGTCTGGAGCATTCTCCTCCCCTGCCGTAACGAACAGAGGCTGTGGCTCCACTGTAGAGTTCCCTCAAGAAACAGATGATGTTGTTATCCACTCCCAAACCTTTCATTATACCCCACAATTTAGAGTGTGATACACAGTCGAACGCTGATGAAAGGTCGACAAAAGTAAAATACAAGCGTTCAGATTTTACAAGGGCCAGTACAGGACCCACGGAGGGCCCACTGAGCAAAAGTGCCTTGATCCTGGTCACAAAAAACAAGATGCATCAGTGATCTCCATGCAGTTGGGCTGTTGTGCCAGATTTTGGTGATGCTTTGGTTCCTTTAGCGATGCACTGGTTCTGAGGTGCAGCAGTTCCGAATGTGATGTGTCAGGTATCTCAATGCTGTAGAGGCAGTGCATCGATCTTCTCCATGCAGTGGCAGCAAAGCATCGGATTCAAGAGGCAGTTCCACAGGTGATGCTACAGTTCAAAGTATGATTCATCGATCTGGTTCCTGCCACGCCATCAATGCACTGGTCCCAATCTGTGCAACTGTGTTGATGCATGGGTTCTGTCTGATGCAACACTTTAAACTTTCATCCAAGAGCCTAGGACTGGATTGGCACCACCTAGCAGAGCAGGACTCAGGATATCCTTGAAACTTCAGAAATCCTGAGGCAAGCCAAAAAGCCCTTGTAGATATTTAGCTTCTGGTATGTCGAGATGCAGTTCTAGTCCTTGTCACTCCCAGGCAAGAGGGCAGCAGGCATCAGGCCAACACAAGAAAGCAGGTCATCAAAGTGACAGTCCCTCCATCAGCACAGTAGTCCTTCTTCCTGGCAGAATGTCCTCAGTTGCACAAGTATTCTGAGATGGTGATGTCAGAGGTCCAGTATGTATAGCCAGTTGGGCCTTTGAAGTTGGAGAGACTTCAAGAATATGCCTTTGAAGTGCGTCCCTTTCTTTCCTACCCTGGTTCCGGACTCACTAAAGGGGGTATGTAGCCTTTTGTGTAGAGACAGGACACAGCCCTTTCAGGAGTAAGTGTCCGCTGCTCCCTCCCATCCTGACCAGGATGCCCCACCAGGATTTGTAAGTCCAATCCAATAAGTTCCCTCGGTGTGTGGCTGCCTAAAGGAAATGCACAAAGCGAGCAGTCACTCTCTGCAGACATGTATTTAGAGATAGACAGAAGGCACAAAATGGTTACAGTAAGAAAATGCCAACTTTCTAAAAGAGCTGCTAAAGCTTAAGGAGTTAGGTCCCGGGACGCGAGAGGAGCTGGACCCTATCATAAACAATTACTATACAACTTGCTCCCCTCACAGGAGCAAGTGTGAGGGGAGCAAGTTGTATAGTAATTGTAACTTTCTAAAAGAGGCATTTTCGGAATTGCGATTTAGAATCAATGTCACCCTAAGTTGTGGTTTTAAATTGTGATTCCAGAGACACTAAATTTCGGGGTTCTATCTCTTCCCAATTTGAAATTGCACTTATAAAATATAATAAGGCAACCCCAATGTTATTCCATGGGACTAAAGAGGCCTCGCAGTAGTGAAAAAAGAATTTAAGAGTATTCCACTACCAGGACATGAAAACCCCAAAAGTACTTGTCCTACTTTTTAAGTACACTGCACTCTGCCCATAGGCTGTACAGGGCCTACCTTAGGGATGACCTCCATGTAATAGAAAGGAAGGTTTAGATATGGCAGTTTAAACTTTCACACACAGGTTCTTCAGTGGCAGGCCTGAGACATGTTTAAGGGGCTACTCAAGTGGGTGGCACAATCAGTGCTGCAGGCTAACAATCAAAATTTAATTTACAGGCCCTAGGAACGAGTAGTGTACTTTACTAGGGACCTAAAGGTAAATTGAATTATCCAATTGTGGATAAGCCAATCTCACAGTGTTGTAAGTATAGGGCACATACACTTTATCACTACTTAGCAATGGTAAATTGCCCAGATTCTTAAAGTGAGCTAAACAAACTCAGTAAAAAAAGTAGGTCTGAAAGCAAAAAGTCAAGGGATAGCACAGCAAGGATACCAGGTCTAACAAATACTTTACACATTGCCTCATTCCAAAACAAACAGAGGGTTAAGCACAGTTTAATTTGTGGTTTGCTTGTGACTACGCCCTGGCAGATATTGTTGTTGAGTAGGGTTTCACCCCCCCTCAACCAGTAACCCAATTTCCAACATCTCATTATCCATTTGGTATAAGAGAGTATCAAGTCTCCCACTCTAAAGAGTTATCTATGAAATATTATAAATGAGATAATACCAATACCTAAATATTGCATTTTGATTTGCCCTTAGGTGGTTGATAACTACCAGGGAGTTAAGTCTCATTGCAGTAGCAACCAAGATGTCACTTCTGCCCCTGTCGCCTCTTATTTTTTCCCATGACATGGAGCTACAGGTAAGCCAACTCAGGAGCAGGGACGCAGACTAGGGTATTTGCCTCAGGAATAGATAGCACATCATCTCATTGTACATTGATTAAGCTCTGATTGTTTTATGGGATGGCATACATGTACTAACAGAGTTTATATATACACCAGATGAGTTTGGAGACTACTTGGGTTTGCAGATTAACTCGAGTAAGTCTTGTTATTTTCACTGCACCCGATGGAAGACGGCAAAAAGCAAGCAACCCTGCTAATGAGACTTGAGTTAAAATTTAACTAATTCATCTACTTGGTAGTGTTGTTATATCACACAGAAAAAGCCCTAACCAAAGTCAATTTGGGAAGAGTGGTGATGGAGACGAGGCTCACTAGCAAGTTCTGGATTTCTTACCACTCATGCAGATGGGGACGATAGCCATAGCGGAAATGCTAGTACTATCACATCTGTTGTATCTTTTGTAGAGTTTGCTGGTGCGCCTCCCATGCCATTATTTTGGGGACCTGCACAACATACTATCAAATCTGATATGGGGAACATGGAGAAAAGTAGTTGCATTACAGATTCTATACAATACCCCAGAGCGTGTGGGCTGGATGCCCCCAGTTATGAAATGGACTTTGCATTGGCCCAGCTGAAATAGGTGATGAAATGGTTGGATGGCTTCCAGGATCCTGAAAGAAAGCTGGTGTTTGGGAGGCTGGGCACAGCAGAGGTGCTCCACTGGCTAATGTAAAAGGGGCAGGAACGGAAACACCCACACAAGTTAGTGATAATTGCAACATATTGCTGGAAGTGCTACATCCATCCAGGAGGGTGCACACTCCTATACGCTCCAGACCAGGCTTCTACACCCAGTAGCTCCTGAGTTATTGGTAGCTCTCCAGCTGCCAGTAAGTTGCTCTCCTGTGTGCAGCCGAGCCTACTAAATTAGAAGCTTTTTTTTGGTTGAATAAAGATATGTATCCCAAATTTGGAAAGTGGGTATTTGGGACAAAATATTTTTTATTTCAGAACTCATAAGCTAATGTTTAGGAAAAAAAGTTGTTGGATTTCCAAACTATATCTGAAGATGATGTTTGAATTATGAATCATGAGGTATAGGGCACCTTATTAAATTGTTATCTTTTTGCCAGGGTCATTGCAGTAATGGCCGTCATGTAGTAACCATTCTAAAGTGATAAAAGCCTTTTTTACATTATTTATGGCAACCCTGACTCATGCACTGAGGTGAACACTGCTAGCAACTTTGCATGGGATAGCCACCAATGTAAATCTGTCTAATAAGATTACTATTAGAATATTAATAAAATTAGTAGCTCAAAAACTAATAAACGGATTTGCACCAAATCACAAAACTAATGCTTTTCTAATCAAGATCTAGCTTTCTGCTACATTTAGTGTAATTCTGTTTAGCTGTTTGACAGGAAAAATGTATTATGGGACTCCCCTTTTTTCACAGCCTCCACATGACAGATCACCCCAAAACTTTCCAGGAAGGAGCTGAGGTGGATGAAATATTTCTTTGGAATGTTTCATGGAGATACATCAAAGGGCACCAATGTTATTATGAAACCAAACAAATGCTGTTCTTATGGCATCTAGAGCCTAACTATAACTACACAGTGGTGACTGTATAAATACATTGCAGGAAACAATAATGAAAATGTGAATGAAGAGCAACAAGATGTCTCTGTTACTCATATCCAACCACTTTGAGTTCGCACATGGTATTCAGCACAATAACTGTGACAGATTTTTTTACCAGCCATTTTCCAAACAATTTTACATGCTACTGTATCTAGGCCCAATTCAACCATTAAGACATCACCGCAGTAGCCAGATGCAATCTGGGGTCAATTTCACAAGTGGAAAAGTAATGAGACTGTTTCCTAAAAAGCTAGATTTGAATTCTTACACATTTGCATTCCATCTGACTAATATTTGCAATTACATTATTTCTCCTGAAACGTAAACATTTTTATATAGAAATGTCATAAGTGATTTCCCCTGATGAAATGAACACCCCATTGGTCAGAGCCAATGCTCTGAAGTTAGAAGTTCCTGATAGAGTTAAAAAGTGTCTTGGGTCCCTTCTTTGTATCTTTGCATAACTATCCTACAATCACTATATTTTCCTGGGAACGTGCTCAAATCATGGCTTATGACAGAATAGTATTGTTCACTATTTCAAGTTACCATTAGGGAACAGTATCATGTACTGCAGTAGAAGACTAATTTCCCCAAAATGTCTCATATATTTCATTCAATGTTTTATGACATTTTGCCTTCCCTGACAAAATATTCTTAAAGAAATGTCACCCTATGTGACCTGAGGCCTCGGCATGCAAAATATAGAAGATTTAGTGCTAGATGTAGGTGGGCTAATACCGGTCGGTAACAGACGAAAATTGGTAAATTTCCAGTTTTTGATCGGTATTTATCCCTTTGCGATGTAGGAGGCTGGATTTAAGGATTCGGTAATTCACCGATTCATTATTTCAAGGAATCAGTAAAATACCAATTCCTTAATTTAAGGAATCTGTAAATTATTGAATCCTTAAATCCTATGTAGGGAGCACTCAAGCGAGTGCATTTTTGGTTTAAGGATTCCTTATTTACCACCAACTACAAGTTAAAAATTACCTACATCAAGCCCTTAGCTGTCTATGGCCTTGTGATAGCATAATACAATATATTGCGAAACATAACAGAGTACTTTCATTTACTTACTTAAGTCAATATGTTTATCTGACACATTTGTCTGCCAAACATTCAAAATATAAATTACAAAATAAACAACAATTCAAAAAATAGAAGTAAAAATTCCAAATAAATTACAAGAGTTATTCTAAGGAACATAAAAATTTTGCCATGCCTTCTTCAACGTCAAAAATTGCATTCCAACTAGAAAATCTAAGGCCGAAGAGGAGCAAACCTTAACTTGTATAAATTAAGACATATACAAATGTCTTCATTTAAAAACAATTAACAGCCAATCAGTTGATTCATACGATCACATTTCTTATGTATATCACAGACACAATTCCCAGTATTTACATCAGTAGATTACATTTATGTTCAAACACTCAAACTGTTGTATGACGTTTTAGGATTCGAGTGAATTTTCCCGATTCATGCCCTTATATAACAATGAGGTTCCGTGAATTCTGAACCCGTTTCATGAAGGTCATGGTTTTGTTACGAATTTGGTAGTAACGGACCGTAACTAGTGAGTGCGGCATGTACGAGTGATTTTGCCATGTTAGACCGATGGAATCACTGCGTATTCAGGGATTTCGTTCTGAACCCTCGGGTTCCATTTTGTGTACGGCAGCCATTTTGTGGTTGCCCTCACATAGGTCAATGACTACGGCCGAACGAGTCCTTGGGACACGTACACCTTTAGCTAACTTCTAGGTGACCTGAGCGAACTGACCCCGTTGCCTGAAGCTAACCTTGCTAAGCCAGTTCCTTGTCCGGTAGCTGGTCGAGATAGAGATCAAAGAGCAGGACATTGCTGAGTTTATTGTACACAAACACACCCCTTTATCTTGCTTCTCATCTGTTTCTGCTCCTTCTTTTATGGTCTGTTTTTGGTTTGGGTTGTGGTCTTTTATTATGGGTTTGTCCGGCCTGTCCGAGCAAGAATGTTGGGCTTTCCCATGTAATTGATGGTGGGCCGGACAACTGAATAATATAATGAGTGTTTGTTAGGAATGTGATTTTTGGCATAAAAGACGATGTCTCGCAATATGAAAATTTAGCAGATTCTGACGAACCTACTTGTGTCGTACTTCGTAGAAATTCTGTTCCTGGTTGCAGCCAATAAATTTGATCTTTGACGTCATCGAGAAGTATTCTGTGTCTCTGTATTCCAAGACAGGAGAACTCGAAGACTTTGGGCGTTTCCCCTGGCGCCGCTGGGTTCTAAAACCCGGTTCTTCAGTTGGCACCCAACATGGGACGACTTCAGTGGTACCGGTCCAAACCTGAAGATCGTGAGGAGTTTCGTGAGAAAATTCTGGAGGAAGGCCAACCACTTCATCGACCCCTGTATGTCGTCGTGGTCCGAACGTTTTTGCTGCGAGGCTTCCCGCTTTCCGAAGGCTACGAAGGACTGCTGCCCTGACTGTTGCCCTGTCTTGGACCCTGAGACGATTTGTAGAGCGAGACGATAGACGGGTCTTCTGGTGACGTGATCGATACCTCAGTTAAGTATGAGTGGAGCGTCTCCCAGTCCTTAGTTTTTGGTTTCCTTTGGGATCTTTGATTTGGAACTTGCAAGTGCCAAAGCCGAGGGACTCGTATATTTGCAAGACTATCGTGTTTGGTAATCCCTTGAAGTGTGAAGCTAGAATTGTGAGCGAAGATGCCTAGTCTTAGCAGATTTGGAAAGATATTTTGTTGTAGTTGTGACAGGGATTCCCGATTGGAGGATTAGTGTCCAATACCTCCAGTTGGAACTCCAACTTATGAGCTTTATTCTAAACATGGTGTGGGCCCCATTACGTATAATGAAGTATGGGTCCGATACACAAGGAAAGACGGTGTTCTAAAATGGCCCCAATACGGTAGTTATGACACAGAGATTTTAGATAATCTGGAAGTTAAACTCTTCAAGAAGAAAGCCCAGCCGGCGATGTTTGACTCTTTCCACCTTTGGCGAAAGGAAGCCAAACAGAGAGAAATTAAACTAGCAAAAAGAAATAAAAGAGAGAAGGGTATATCGATAATGCAGGCTGCGATACAGTTTAAAGATAATGAAGAAGAACAAGCGAGTGAGCAGTTGCATAGGCAACGTAAAATGGCCATCGATAAATGTTATCCAGCTTTGTCACCCCTTCCACAAAGTGCGACGAAGTACCCTGAAAACGATCCTTTGATGTCACATATGTTGAGTTCACCACCCCCCTATGTGCAAAGTGCTACGGCACCTCCGCAACCTTTAGTTGCGCAACCTCTAGCTGTTCAGCATCTTGTTGTTGCACAGCTGCCAGCTCCTCTTCAGTTGGTTCCTCCTCCTTTGGCGCAGCCTCCTCAAGGGCCGCCGACTTTGCTAACAGATCCGTCTCCAATTCCTACGACTTTTTCTCCTGTATTTCCTATTTCTTCTGATACTCCTTCCGCTACTACTTCTACGTATGTTTTGTCTCAACCTGCTTTGCCTCCTATCCTTATGGCAGCTTCTCCTTCTGTTCGACAGAGAATGACTGATACTATTACTGGTCTTTTGTCTCCTTTCTTTGGGTCATTGAGTATGATACCTGTTTCTGCGCATAAACAGTTGCGTAGCCAGATGCCTGGTCCCGAAGAGCGGGCAGTGTTGGATCATTTGGCGCGTACATGGGTTACTAATTCTTCGAGATATGATTTAGAGTCTGTTATGGATGTCTTCCATCAATGGGAAGCACCAAAGCAGAGGTATGTCTTTGATATGATGTGTACTTTCCTTCGTGAGGAATGGGAAGATGGTGACTTGGGACATACTCCTTCAGAGTTGTTCCGTGTACAGTCCGAGTTTGCGAAAGGAACGATAGTGGGTCACAATGTCGAGAAAGCAGTTGCGACGTTGCTTGCGTTTAGGAGTGAGTGTCCTTCTCGGTCGTTGTTTGAATCTGATTCTGCTGTTAGGAGAAAAGCGCGACAGTATCCAATGAGAGAGGTTCCTCCGGTATGGAAAGATGCAGTGCCTGCTGGTGCGAATAATATTCCACCAGCTGTACCGGCCCATTTTCAGCGTGTTTGGGTACATGTTCCATGGAAGCGAGCTGAAGTTTTGGCCCTTAAGCAGACGTTACCTGATCCCCGAAATAATCCTGCAGGGTACTATAAGGAGTTGTCGCAGACAGCTGAATTGTGCATGATCAATTTAGCCGATATAGACATGTTGTTTGGTAATGTGGTTCCTCAGCCTTTATGGGCAAAGATTTGTCATGAGAATCATGCACAAGAGTTAGGTGATACATGGGCTAACATTGCTGCTGCAGATGGTCGTCAAGGTGGTGGAGCTAAACCTGAGCCTTTAGTTGCAGAACTCCCCGGTAGGATTATTAATTTTATGAAGACTTTGATGTCTGCCATGCGAGTGAATTGGGATAAGTTATCTGCATGCAAGCAGAAGAAAGATGAGAGCGTGCCTGATTTCTTCACTCGGTTCGAAGAGAAGTTTATTGATCATAGTGGTCAGGATAGGAGTACAGAAGGTGGCCAACGGTTGTTCGTCGATAAGTTTGTTCATAACTTGCTTCCAGAGTTATGTAATAAGTTGAAGGATTCAGAGAGTTCGTGGGCTGTTTCTTCATCTGCCCAGATATTGGCTACTGCGCAATATTACGAGAATAGGGATAAGGATGAGAAAGAGAAAGCAGAAAGAAAGACTAAGGATTTGAAGATGAAGGTTCTTTTGCAACAGGCTTATCCGCCTCGTACTAATCAGTGTGAATATCAGCAACCTCAGCAGTTTCAGAGAGGTTTTCAAAGGTTCGAGCTTTCTCAACAGCGTTTTCCTGTAGGCCCTACTCAGTGTGCGTATTGTAGGGAAGAAGGGCATTTCAAGAGTAGTTGTCCAATTTTGTTGCAGCGTACGAATGGTGCGTCTGGTGTGAGAGGTCGAGGTGTTCAGCAAGTTTCTAAAGGTGGAGGACGTGGTGTGTTCCCCCAGAATGCACATTCCTTTCCTCCACAGAATACGATGAATGGCTTTGATCAACAGAATGTTGCGTCTGGTAGGTCGACTCAGTATTATGCTCACGACAACTATGTTGAGGGTGAGAATGCAGATGGTAATGATTGCTAGGACAGCCATAGACAAAGAGAGGGAGTTGTGTCAGTTCCAGTAGATCAGAGTTGCCCTTATGTTGAAGTGATTACATCAGGTGTGTCAGAGCCTTTTCTGTTGGATACTGGTGCTGCAAAGAGTTCTATTATGCACTTTAAACTCCCTGGCGCACCTTTGTCTGACTTGACGAATGTTTCAGTAGGTTTTTCTGGCGCCCCAGTTCATAATCCGGTTTCTAGTCCTTTGTCTCTTTCTGTTGGACCTTGTGAATTTGAAACACCCCTCATTTTAACGACAGGTTGTGGTGAGAATTTGTTGGGATTGGATTTATTGAAGAGATTGTATGCGACATTGTATTGTTCTCCTTCAGGAGTACAGCTTACATTGGGTAAGAGAGTGATCTCTCCGATGTATTTGTCTAAGGATCGACTTCCATTGGAATTGCGTTCTCTCCCTGATACTCTTCGGGCTACTGGTCCTAATGATGTGGGTCTTTTGAAGATTCCACCATATGTTGTGACGCTGAAAGCAAATGCTAGATTGCCACGTATTCCCCAAATATAGGATTTCTAGTGATGGTGAAAGAGCACTTTTAGCGATCATTTATGATCTGATTGAGAATGGTGTGATTGAAGAGACGAGAGGAAATGTTTGCAATAGTCCGGTTTTACCTGTTTTGAAATGCACTGATTCTTCTCAGCTGCCTGTGTATAGGTTTGTGATCGATCTTCGAGAAGTGAACAAAATTGTTGTGTCTCAATTTCCTGTTGTTCCGGATATTACTGCTTTGCTGACTATGATTCCTGCTTCAGCTACTTGGTTTTCGGTGATTGATCTGAAGAATGCCTTCTTCAGCATCCCGATTGCCAAGGGGAGTAGAGATATTTTTGGCTTCTCTTGAGGAGGCCGAAGTTTCCGGTTTAAGCGCGCTCCTCAGGGCTACTGTGAAAGTCCATCCATCTATAGTCAGGCTTTAAAAACACAGCTTGACACGATTATTTTACCTGATGGTGCTGCTCTTATTCAGAATGTTGAAGATTTGTTAGTTGCTGCTGATGATGAGGAAATATGTAAAGGAGCTACTCTTTCTTTGTTGCAACATTTGTCTGACCTCCATCATAAAGTGTCACTTTCGAAGTTGCAGTATTGTCGACAAGAAGTGACCTACTTAGGTCACCTCTTATCAAAGGAGGGAAGAAGATTGACTCCAGAACGAATTCAAGCGATTGCGAAAATGAATGTGCCAACTACACAGAGAGAAGTGCGTGCTTTCTTGGTTATTACTTCGTACTGTCGGCAATGGATTCCAAATTTTTCACTTCTTGCAAAACCTTTGTTAGCACTTACTGTTAAGGATACTCCGAATCCTCTCCCTTGGACTGACGAGTGCCAGAAAAGTTTTTCCAAATTGCATGATGCATTGTATTCGGCTCCTGTGTTGGGTACTCCCGACTACAGTAAGTCTTTTACACTCTATGTTCATGAAAGAGAGGGATGTGCATTGTCAGTTTTGACTCAACAGTTTGGCGATAAACAGCGTCCATGTGCGTATTTCTCGTCGACTTTGGATCCGGTAGCTAGAGCATTACTGAGTTGTTTGAGAGCCACAGCGGCAGCAGCTGTTTCTATTCGACAGTCTGCTGGTTTAGTGATGAATAATACGTTGATTGTGATGGTTACACATGCAGTGGATACTTTGTTAAAAAGGACCATGACACAGCACTTAACTAGTGCTCAATTGTCAGGTTACGAGTGGACACTTTTGGCGAGTCATGTACATATAAAGCGATGCAACACGTTGAATCCAGCTACGTTGTTGCCAATTTCTGTCGAGACAGATGTTCAGGGACAGCATGATTGCTTTCTTAGGACAGAGGAAGAAACAAAAGGTAGAATTGACCTAAAAGACACTCCTCTTGCAAAGTGTGATGGTACCTGAATTTGTCAGGGAGTGCCCACATAGTGAAGGCATCATTATGCCATCCTTCTCCAACCATATTCCAATTAATACCAAATACACATATGCCAGAAAATGGGTAGTCACCCAGGCACCTGCATTATATAAATATCATGTGGGATGGGATGAGGATTCTCCTCAACATAAAATCCAGTTAAAAACTCAACCAACTGCACAACGGCAGTACCCACTTAAGCAAGAAGCTAAAAAATAGGTCAGGGAGATCTTAGATCAACTTGAATACCAAGGGGTGATTGAAACATGCACCTCGTCAATGAACAATCCTTTGTTTCCTGTATCCAAACCAGACAACACATATCGTCTAGTTTTGGATTACAGACATTTAAACTCCTGTTACAAAACATTTGCAGTACAAAATGAACAGAGTGCAGCACTAATGAATAACATTGTACATGAAAAATATAAGGCAATATTAGATATTTCTAACGGTTTCTTCTGTCAAACTATTGCACCGGAAAGCAGGTATTTAACCTCTTTCTTAATCATGGGTAAACGGAATCAGTTCTGTCGTCTCCCCCAGGGATTCAAAAATAGTCCAGGGTTATTTTCAGCCAGAGTAACAGAGTTGCTACAAACGTATGATGATGAAGCATTATCATATGTCGATGACATCTATCTAACAGACGATGACTTGGACAGGCACTTGAACAGGGTGAACACCATAATACTTGGCTTCGCCTCTGAAGGGTATGAATTCAATTTCAAGAAATCAAGAATTTCCCACCTCAACATCCTTTACCTAGGATTTGAATTATCAAGTGAAGGCAAAAGTCTGGCTGCAAACTTTCTTGAGAAATGTGCGCTGCTCCAACCTCCAAAAACGCTGAAAAACTTACAGTCAATTCTAGGTTTCCTAAATTTCTGAAGAACTTACATTCTAAATTACGCAGAAAGGGTTAAACCTCTCTACAAATTAATCAAACACACAGAAATTTTGCGTTCAGTGCAAACAGACATGTTAGCAACCACACATTTACAAAAACGTGTAAATATAAGTAACTTAGTAATCCGAATAATTCCAGGAAGATGCAGAGTCACATACTTAACCTTTAATGAAGGGGAAAAAGTACCAATTGCTTATGAATCACACTTATACACACAAGCAAAAATTAAATTCACTTCTCCAGAAAATTTTTTGACAGCGGTTCAAAATACAGGAGCAAAAGAGAGAGCCCTCGTGCAGGGAAAACGCATAATGGTCATTAGTCCTGTACCTGCTTTAGAAGCAGTAACAAAAGCGAGCATTCCGAATGCAAAGGCTTTACATCCAAGATGGATACAATGGGTTAATTTTCTTGCTGCAACAAACGTTAAATACGTTTTTGACCCCTATTTGAAAACACAAGAATTTCTACAATGTGAACAAGAATGTCCTCTGCCCACTGAGATTCTGCCTCTAAAACAGTAAGGTTGTATAATTTATACAGACGGATCGGCACAACCCGCAATTGGGGGTAAACAAGCTTATAGTGCTGCGTGTGCGATTGTTAAAGGTCACTGGCACAATGGTAAATTCTGAACTATGGTCACAAAAACACAATCTCTCGGCGATTGTACAGCTCAGCAAGCTGAACTACAGGCTTTCAAGAGGGCGCTCGAAAATACAGATTGCAAATTACCCACACTCATAGTGTGCGATTCAAATTATTGCGTTCAATCTTATAACGAATACTCGCAGAACTGGATTGAAAACGGTTTCAAAGATGCAAAAGGTGGCACAATCAAGCATAAATTGCTTTGGGAACAAATAGTTCAGTTACAAAAAGAACTACAAAAAGTTCACGTGATCCATACACTGAGTCATCAACGTGATGGCGTTCACATTGCAGGGAATTCATTGGCTGATGAAGCCGCGAAGGCATCTGTGCAAACGGCTTCCGTAGCTGCAATTACTCATTCAAAAACGAAAATAGACGGCAAAATAATGCTAGCTGTCAATGCAACAAGCAAAGGCAGCGGTGCAGTGTTACCTCAAAACTATCCACTTAAATATTCATACAGAATTGATGCAAACTCCGTTCCTTTTGCTCGAATACCTGGAGTGGGGGATAGAGTAATTCCAAACAGGAAACGTAGAGTAGCTTTTATACATGAAGCACATTTGGGAGAGGGTCTGATGCATCAGGAAATCTCTAAATCTATACTAGAATTAAAGGAGATGAATTGGTGGCCAGGGTTGAATTGTCACATTTGCAATTAATTGCCATGACCACAACAGAGATCTCAGCATAGAACACCGCCAGATACCTGACTACAGCGTAGCCAGCCCTGTACAGACACCGTTGTTAGACAGCATTACACTTTCTACATGCAGACATCCCTATGGACAGATGCGTTCCCACAAATATTAAGACAATGTTTATTTGGATGTGGCCCCAGCGTTCGACTGACGCCCGAACTGTTATAAAAAATTTGCGGGTCTTTATCGGCACATACACATTCGGCCCGCTACATTCTGACCAGGGTCCTGCTTTTAGCTCAAAAACTTGCAAGGAGGCCATGGCTAATCTGGGTGTTGCATTGCGGTATTCTGGTCCATTCCATTCTGAGGGAAATTCGGTTGTGGAGAGAAAAAAATGAGACATAAAGCAATCTATAACAGCTAGGGTATTAGGCTTGGGTGACGGGTGGGTCAAACATCTAATAAGTGTCCAACGTAGTCTTAACAATCTGCCAAGAAGTTCTCTAGGGGGAATCACTCCATATGAAATCCTTTTTGGAACTGGAATGATTGTCCAGGACCTTGATAATCACACTTCAGTGTTAGAACAAAAACCTTTTGATATCAAAGACCGTTTTGTCTGTTTTGCAGGACTTAAATGAAACAAGAACAAATCAAAGCAACGTATTCCTGAAGCCAATGACTACTGAAGAAAAAACACCCATCCCAGCAAGGCCTGCCTGGATTCCAAAGATTGGGGATCTAGCAGAGAAAAGATCGCAGACAAGAAGGAATTTGGGCCTTCATATAGACAACCAGTACCTGTGCTAGCAATCCATGGTCCAAGAACAGTTCTACTGCCGCCCCTTGCTGGAAGGAAGGAGAACAGGTTTGTATCCATCGACCTGGTAAAACCACTTCATGTGGCTGATCATAAGTAGTAGGCCGGGTGGACTCCAAAGATGTAGAAGACGCCTGAATCTGGCTACAATCCAAGAGGTTCAAACTGAGAGACTGATAACATTCGAAGACTCTGAAGTACAGAATAAAGGACTATGCAACAAAGCCATGGAACTTGTGTCTCTTGAGACCCAAATACCAGTTTGTCAAGAAACACCTGTTTACAATGATATAGCATCAGAGTATACTAATATGACAAGTGATCAAGTGGTTCCAGCGATTTCATCGAATCCTGAAACAATCCCTACAATTGACAGAACTGCCTCTGGCTACTTCATTAACTTTGAAACATTTTTCGAGGATCCAAGTGAACCTGAAACACCGCCAGCTGAAAAAACTTTCAAAAAACAAATAACAGATCTCTTTCAACAACTGGAAAAGACATATCTGGTTTCACCATGGGTTGAAGTATGGATTGTCTTAGGTGTACTTTTTATTCTACTATGGTTGACTATGGTATTTACCTTGGGAATGCTGATCAGTGGGAAATATAGTACAAAGGACACAGTAAGAAAGAATATCAACTTACTCCTCAAGCCGCATAAATCATCCCATTGTGAACAAAGAGACTTGTCAGGAGTAAACATCACAGCCATTCCTATACCAGGTGGTATAGCTTGGGACGGAACTGAATATGACATTTTTGGTCCGGCAGAGCTGTTGAAGATTCTACACCAATTCAAGGTTTCCTTGAGTGATTTTGTTTCACCCAGCACATTTTCTTATGATTGGGACTTTGAGACTGTTAATAATATGATGTCAGACTTAAAAATGGCTGCAAAATTTACAAATCATGAATACTTAGAAGGTTCATCAGACTATGAACAAATGTACTGTTATAATCACTATGGTCATAATTTCTTACATAGATCTGCAAAACCTAGAAATGTTTATACTTATAGTCATTGGGAACATTTTCCAACGCCACCAAAAGGTAGCTCAAAAACATTTTATGACAAATTTCCGTACTTTTCAGGCTTTAATATTTCCAAACCATAATCATTTTACTTTAAAAATGTTAATAGGACAGAAATGAAAAGTATGTTGACAAATACAAAGCAAATGTAGTTCTGCGGCCTTTCATTCTCAGTTGTCTACATTAGATTTTGACTTTTGAAAAGATACCATTGAGACAAAAACAGTCTGGGGCACAAAAGACTGGCAGGTGCAGGGCTTAGAAAAATTATTTAGAGCCTCCATTATCCCAGAAAAAATAATGTTATTGAATGACACTGTTCAACAAACATCTTGTCTTGGATTAGCTAAGATAAAAGATTTAAATAACCCGTCAGTATCTACACCTACAACAGAAAGAAGTAATACTTCAGAGGGGGTGGTTGACGTAAAAACTATTTCACTTAACAACAGAACAGATCCTGATTGGAAAAAAAAGTTAATCTGGCCACCAGACATGAACAACTGTCAAGATAGATTCCTGAATAAAACACAAGGGTTCACATTCACTAGGCCAGATCCAAGATATGTCCAGAGAGAACATCCAGGGATATTAACATCATACAGTATAGGAAAACTGCATCATGAACGTTTTATATACGCCGGTATCTATACCATGTATAATGAAGCATGGAAAACAACGCAAGCAGAGACTGCAGAACAAATACGAGAAATTGATTATATTATTTTAGAGAAAACACTCTCTGTAGTTGACAATGGGTTAACGACTCTATCATACAGAATATATTCTTTGGACAGAATAGTATCCTCTGCCATTGACATAATGGAACAGGACTTGGTCATGTGTTAGAGCATGGTCAGTCACAATTGCGCTCTATAATGCTTTTGGGCTGGACATTGCAAAACCTTCATTCTGGATATGTGCCATGGCGTCTAATCAACACCACGTCATTGTTTTCTGAGTTTAACCTTAGATAAACAAATCACTTTGGCACAGAGAGGGGCAGACTATACGGTGCTGAGCATTGAAAAACTAGAAAGAGTACCATTACCTGTCTCTGAGAAGCCAGCAACAGAATGGATTATACATGGTACAATTACCATGTCTGTGACGATTTTCCATTTTCAGTATTGTTTAAAACATATACCAGTGGGCGTATATGAAAGGTTGGGTAAAAAATACATCAAGACATCCTGGGATTTGCTTTATACACACAAATGTTGGAGTGGGGGAAAAGAAGTGTTTCTTAGAGGTACGAATTGTAAAAACAAACTAAGCGGTTCACTCTCATGTCAGGGTATTGCGATGGTTCCTCGAACAACTTATCCTGCCACCTGCAAGGTTATCCAGCTGCAGTGATAGATCTAATTTTTAGGCAGCTTTCTAATGGAAGTTACATTATGTTGAATGATCACAGCTGTTGTGGCATGTTGCCAGGAACCCCCTATCTCGTTACTGTGTCAGCCAGGGTCACTTGCTGTATGCAAGTATTTTTTCCTAAAACTAGGTCAGACGGGGAGTTGCCATTATGGCCTTCACTGAACATCTCTTCTATTCAAATTGATACTTTAAGCAGACTGAAAGCCATTCTTTTAAAAAAAAAACTGTGCCACTGACCTCGGCCAAAGAGACGTATGATCTGCAGGTTGCAAGAACTTCTGCACAGATACATGCTCTTTTATTGACAAACTGCCCTATACATTTGTCAGAAATGTTAGGTCGTATCTTAAACATGTCTGATACCAGTGGTATTGTACATGTATTTAAGACGATTTTTTTCTGGACTGTTAGCACCCTTTGAAGCAGTCCTAGGCATATTTTCAACTTCGTGCACTCTGTGTTTGGCGGCCAGCCTCTCTTTTAGGGTCTCGTAGCAGGAATACTATTTTTACTCATTCTGCTCTGATATGGCAAGTCAAGTCACCATCGACACCCAGATCACCTTGGAAAACACCCTCCTGGCAATGAAGAGTGGTGAGCGCATGATACAAATTTTGGGCTTGGTTCTTTTCAGAGATCTAAATACCACGTGGTTTCTATTATTCCGACCAATCTGGCAAGATTGCATCTTACCTGTTCTAAGATGGCTGCTATGGGGAGAAGAATGTCTGCTAGACATCTGTCTGACACTCCCATCAGGCCTGCCAACGGAAGTTGCTACTTTGCTTGAACCAGTAATGGCTCATGCACTGTGTTGTCCCCAGCGGCTACTAATCCTGATGACGGCATTCGTTGAGATTTCACAGACACAAAATGCAGACGGTGAGATACATGGAGGAACAGGCACACAGGTACCATCCACTTCGACCATTGCTAATGTGGCTGACGCTGACAGCGATGCTTCTCATCTATGAGCAATTGATCTACTTAACGCGGTAGTCTAACGTTACCTACAGTAGTAGACAAATTCTTTACCAGCTTAGAGGATTTGATCTTTTCTCCAAACAATAGCACTGACGTTTGAAGTTAGCACACAGTGTTCTCTGTGACTCTGAATTCGACCTTCACTTTTCACAAATCAAACTTCTAACTTTGGAACTCTATTTTTCTATGATTTGACTTCTTTCCAAAATTAATCTTTTTTTGGCACAAAGTAAACTGCTTAAAGTAGAAATATTCCTAGAGAACAAGAATTCTTTGAATACTTCTGAAGAGACAATATTTGACCTTGTCCACAACCAAACAATTTATATATTCTATCATGGAATGGTCTCGACCTTTTCTTCTATATTTAAGAGCCATTTCATAAATGTATTTTCATGATTCATTCGGATAGCGTTTTTTAAATGTCATCTATATGCTTTAAATGAAACATTGCATTTAAATGCGTACAGCATAAATACTCTTTTCATGTACAACCATTTTGAATGCATTTTTATGTATTTTGAGTGGGGTTTTAACACATCGTGCTTAGCTATGTTTTATGTGTTTAGAACTTAAACTAAAGTGGAGTGGGTGTTGTATGGCGTTTTAGAATCCGAGTGAATTTTCCTTATTCATGCCCTTATATAGGTTCAATTCACACTGCCATAATATAGGCATAGAAATCATTCCCTTATTTAGACATAGCCCATGCAGACCAAACACAGGCATGGCTACTTCCACCCATATCAAATCGTCGCAACGATTTCTTGGAAAATCGGCTTCAGCAGTCAGGGACCTTCCCTTGCTTGAATATTGATTTGTCAAAAAACTCATGTACTTTACAAAGAACTACTATTCCCTTGGGGTTCTTTCCTGACATTATTATGCCTGACTTTATATCAAACTAGACACCTTCAAGGTATAAATATGCCTTCACTTGCTCTAGCAAGACACAGTGGTTCGGATCAGTTTGACTATCTACTTGCCCGACGCAGCTTGCTGCAGCAATTGCCGAAGAAGGTCAACCCTCCAGCTGACGCACTGATCAAGAGGCTGTATTTCTCTTGGTGAGAATCCAGCTCCAGTGTTTCCAAGCTCCCCTTGTGTGGTGTTGGGAAATCGAGTCCCGAGACTGAGATACCAGACCTCCTTCATTCTAAACTAAAGGTATGGAGCTGATTAGAACCTACAAAAACCTTGGATAGATTCTTGGTAAAGAAAAACTAAACCTATGCTACACCACACTTACTTCTTCCCGCGTACTAGGCTTAGGTTAGGTACACTGGGGTAGGCGTATTTTAGGAGCACCAGTTGAGGACTTTGAGACCTTGTTATTTATGTATGTATTTATATATGGTTTAGAAACCACACAATGCTCTTACAGTTTTATTTTATAATATTGTTCTCACTGTACACCTTATACTTTGCAGTATGCATTACGATGGTAGCAGTTCACTTTACTTGCATGAGAAAGAAGACTGTTCAATAAAACCTTTTATTGAAAACCCCCATCTCTCTATTTCTCTGCACCTCTGTAGAAACTAAGCATGCATGAGTAACTGAGTGAAATACTTATCTATTGTTTCCACGACTCTAGAGATACTTTTCTTATTCTTGGGTAACAAAGTTGTCATGTTTATGCGGTTGTCAGAAACTAATCCCTTCTTGTGAGTTGGAGAAAGTTTCAAGTGACCTCTGAGCTAGCTGGCATTTACTATTAAGTTTAATATATTCGATAGAGACCTAGTCAAACTCAGTCCTACGTCTAATCTATAGGATATATTATTCCAATGTGCAGAGCCTATTGGGAATATAGGAACTACACTACAAAGCCAAACACTAATCCTAAACAATAATAAGATCATTATGAGTTTCCTAGATTGTAATTTACCTGAGCATGAAAAGCTCTCAACCCCCATCAATTCGAAGGTGAAAGAGATCAAGGGTTTAATTAATAAATGAAAATCTAATTTTAGACACATTTCTTGTATACGTCCTAACAATAGTCTGACTGCCGATAGGAGACCAATCAGTTATGGACCCATATTTGTTCAGAAGAAGTTTTAGAAAATGTATCCTCACAACAACACAATGCACCAAACATAGCTCACTATTGTTAAGATCATGCCAAAAGAGAAGATGTGTCTTTTCATGAGAAGCCAGCTCTAATTAAGAAAAACAAATCAATGTGTGTGTACCTACAACTAGCACCCAGGAAGGACGTACTATTAATTTCAATGTAGATAGTTTGGATCATAAATCCTGTTGAAGCATTGAAAAGGCATTCTACATTAGCAGTAGCTCAGACCAATCATGATACTCCTATCATGCTGGTGACAGCAGCGCCCTGATTGGCTAGGGGAATATGGGAGCCTGTGTGATTCCTGCTTCCATGCACCATGGAGAGAGGGACTGAGGAGACTTGGCTGTTGGCAGGTATGTATTTTTTTTCTACCACCCCGCCGAATCCGTACTATTTAGTAGCAGCCACCACTGATTTGTACATCAAAAATTCTCATCAAAATACACCTATTCCAAATCCATAATAACTATCGTTAACTTCTGGTACCCAATGAGTAATGGTTTGGTTTCTATATATAGTTTTGATCCCAATAAGTGCTTATGGCATTCAGTTTTCTTTGTATCCCAATTGGTGTCCCGTCGAACAAAATTAAATTCACATATCAACACCTACCAACACATTGCCAACCACATGAGAAGACAGAAAACTAACAATAAGATTTCCTGCGCTTCTTGGTACAGAAGTATACACAGACACAAGGCCTTAAATTCTGAAGCATTCTAGTTGATACTTCAAATTCTCATATTATGTCAAAGTGGTACAAGTTCATCGGAATCATAGGAGTATTGGAAAGGCTTGCCTTATGACCTTGTTATACGGGAAATGGCATCACTCTTGTAACTTTTTTTTAGCAATCTTTATTGAATCTTGAAAGTGGTACATGCCAGTTAACCATGAAAGAAAAATGGCTGCAACTACAGCAGCCAGGGACAGTTTCTCCATTAGAGCTCCAGGGCTGCGCCCCTCGGAAATTTCTACACATTTACATAAAAAATTATTAAATAGATTGATTTATTCAGAGGTACGATTGTATCTCTAAATCAATTGATGTATTTAGGTCTGGGCTATCTGTTTCAGGCTGCCTGTATTGCCTCACTCTGAAGCAGGCGACAGAATCCAGGTAGTAAATCAACTTTCTTAAGAGTGATGCATGATGCAGGACTTACTGTTTAAAAGCCCTTCATTGCCATTGTCTACGGTTTTATGCACACTGTAGGCTAGTGATGCAATAAGCGGTACGGTTTTGGGTGTCGGAGACTTCATCCCTGCGTGATTTAAGGTGTCTGTCATTCAAAGGCATAGATACCACCCTTTCCTCATACATGAAAGTGGATGCAAGCAGGTCTGACCCGGTCCCTTGTTCTCGGTAATAGTAAGTGTTTACAATCTAATGCTGTGTTCTGTATATTGTGCTATGACCCCTCATCACGCTAACCTCACCCCACGCCCTTGCTGCACATCGCTCGCTCCTTTAGAAGTGGAGCTGCAGCATTTTTTCCCTTGCGAAATGGATCCAAATAAGGTGCAGGGTTCGCTCTTGTTCTCTTGCTAAGGTGATCCAAATATCCGAGTCAAGCCCAAAGCGAGAGATATGTGCTTCCGGTGGAACATGTGCTTAACTGTGGCCTGATCTTTGATGTATGACATTAAAATTGGCCCTGTCTTCATGCCCCTAAGTTAAACCTGATGCCAAAAGCATGGATTGACTTGCAAACAATAATTGGTAGAAATGTCAGGGGAATGCTTTCAGCAATTTAGTTCCTCTGTTATTTCACATGCTTTACTTAATCTTGCAGTCCCCAAGAGTTATTTATTTTGTAATGTTGTTGTTAATCTGTATTTTTTTCTGTGCATACTTTGAGGCTTCAGCCATGTCAGGTGTTTATGAGGGGCTTTGTTTGAGAGCTAAGGCGCTAAGGCTGAAGCCAAACAAAGTACCTGTCAGTGAGTTGGCCTCTCTGCAGACCACACAGAACAATGTTTGTGTATTCCATTTGAAACTGAAATTATGTGGAAATGCGTTTGAAGGGGTACACAGATGTCAAAATATTTTCAAGACAAAAGTAAGAGAAATAAAAGTGCTTAAATTTGAGGAAGTGCAGTGCATGTTGGGGGCGGTGAAGTGAGAGAGATGCTAGGAAGTGCGTTCAGGGAAGAGTGAAAAGAGAATGATGAAGAGGAAAGAGAGTGGGTTGAAGATGTGCAAATGGACAAGATATGAAGAGAAATTGAGGATACATATTTAACATAAAGCACACATAATTGGAGGCCAAAACTCCTTCCGCGGGTCTCAATGCTATTTAAATCACAGACTCACTATTTCAGAATGTATTTAGAAGAAATCATTATTGTTACTAATTTATCTTAAACAGATAACACCCACTGACAAAGCTAATCATATTGACAGGCTTTTGGTGTATGTCAGTTGTTCTACCAGTTATATGGATAAAATTACATCTCAGAGAGAAACCAAAATACTCCTCAGGCGGCACACTATGGAATCACAGAAATGTATTTGAGATGTTCCTTTATACAGAGCACCCACTTTTTTCAACGCACTGTCTGCACAAATTTCTTTATGACTGGCTACAGCCAGCATCTGTGGGTGCTTCTCGAAGTCTGGTTAGAGCATATTTTTCCAAAGTTAATGCTGCATGCAGTGCAAGACACTGGGCAAGCATACATTTTAAATGGCTAAATTTGTCATGCTGAACAATTTGCACATTACAGTAACTGTTGAACAAATTAATGCAGGAAGATATGAGGCAGTTTGTTTTTAATGTGCTTATTATGTCAAGACTATACATTCCCACTGCTTAATAGGCCTTGCTTTATGACTACATTCATTTGTTTTAAAATGCACCCTTTGCCAATCTTTTTTAAATTTCTTTCTCAGGAGAGGGACTTACACTGGACCCCAGGTTTGTCTACTGAACTTGTTCACGTCACTCCCTATATAAAAGCCATGCCCAACGTTTACACGCACCACTTTAAAATGTCGCTGACCGCCACTGACAGGTACCCCTGGCAACTACATAAACCAATAATCAGAAGTGAAACTGGTTAATCTCAAAGGTTTGATTAGCAGTGTACAGAGATTGTACACCTCGCCGGACACACACTCGACGCAGTCTTTTCATCCAGCACAGACATCACCTTCAGCCACACCACAGAGCTTCAATGGACGGACCACAGCTGCGTCCACTTCACCTTCAAAAGAACGACGACCCACCACCACCAGCAACAGGCTGCCCGCAGAAGCTGGAACAAGATCACAGCCGACCAGCTCGCCACCTCCCTGAGCCAGCACCCTCCTGCCAGCTCAGCGAACCCCAGCCAGGCCACCGACAACCTCACGAAGTGGATCAGCAACTGCGCGGACGAGCTCGCCCCGCTGAGGACCCCGCCCAGCAGAACCGGCAGCAAGAAAGCCCCATGGTTCACCGACGAACTCAAGAGCTCCAAGAAGAACTGCCGAGCCCTCGAGAAAGTCTGGAGAAGGGAACCAACACCGGACAACATGACCACCTTCAAGCTTGCCACCCGGAAGCACCACCAGCTGATCCGCGCCGCCAAGAAAACTGCATTCAAGAACCGGCTGGACAACAACGCACACAACTGCAAGGAACTCTTCAACATCGTGAAAGAGCTATCCAACCCCAGCGCAGGAAACAACGACATCACCCCATCGCAAGACCTCTGCAACTCCCTCGCCTCATACTTCCACAACAAGATCGCGGACATACACAACAGCTTCAACAACCAACCAACGCACACCACGACCGAACCACCACCCCCCACCACCACCCTCCGCGCCTGGACTCCGATCAGCACCGAAGACACCGTCCGCACGATGAACTCCGTCCACTCCGGATCTCCGACCGACCCCTGCCCTCACCACGTCTTCAACAAGGCCGACGCTGTCATCGTACCCCACCTGCGAGACATCATCAACACCTCCTTCGACACCGCCACCTTCCCTGAGAGCTGGAAGCACGCCGAACTCAGCGCTCTTCTCAAGAAACCCACAGCGGACCCCACCGAACTCAAGAATTACCGCCCCATCTCGCTCCTCCCGTTTCCAGCCAAAGTCATCGAGAAGACCGTCAACAAGCAGCTGGCCGCCTTCCTTGAGACGAATGGATTCCTCGACCCATCACAGTCTGGCTTCCGAGCCAACCACAGCACCGAGACCGCCCTCATCGCCGCCACCGATGACATCCGAGCCCTGATGGACAACGGAGAAACAGCGGCCCTCATCCTCCTAGACCTCTCCGCGGCATTCGACACTGTCTGCCACCGCACCCTAGTACAGCGCCTCAGCAACGTCGGAATCCAGGAGAAGGCTCTGGAATGGATCATCTCCTTCCTCGACGGAAGAACACAGAGAGTCCGCCTACCACCGTACAAGTCAGAGGCCACCGAAGTCATCTGCGGCGTCCCTCAAGGATCCTCGCTGAGCCCCACCCTCTTCAACGTCTACATGAGCCCCCTCGCGGCCATCGCACGCCAACACAACCTCAACATAATCTCCTACGCCGACGACACCCAGCTGATCCTCTCCCTGACCAACGACCCCGCCGCCGCCAGAGCCAACCTGCACGAAGGGATGAAAGAGGTAGCCGAGTGGATGACGACCAGCCGCCTGAAACTGAACTCAGACAAGACGGAGGTCCTCATCCTGGGCTCTTCACCCTCTGCCTGGGACGACTCCTGGTGGCCTCCCGCCCTGGGCACCGCACCCAAACCGACAGACCACGCACGCAACCTGGGCTTCATCCTGGACTCCTCCCTCTCCATGACCAGGCAAGTCAACAATGTCTCCTCGGCATGCTTCAACATCCTACGCATGCTACGGAAGATCTTCTGGTGGATCCCCACCGAGACCAGGAAGACCGTCACCCAGGCCCTCGTCACCAGCCGACTGGACTACGGCAACGCCCTCTACGCCGGTACCACCGCCAAGCTCCAGAAGAGACTCCAGCGGATCCAGAACGCCTCAGCCAGACTCATCCTCAACATCCCACGAACCAGCCACATCTCCGGACATCTGAGAGACCTGCATTGGCTCCCCGTCAACAAAAGAATCACCTTCCGCCTCCTCACCCACGCACACAAAGCCCTACACGACCAAGGCCCGAGCTACCCCAACAACCGAATCAACTTCTACGCTCCCAAACGCCACCTCCGATCAGCCAACCACGCCCTCGCTGCTCCCCCGCATCCGAAGAGCGACAACAGGAGGAAGGTCCTTCTCCTACCTGGCCGCCAAGACCTGGAACTCCCTCCCGACCGACCTGCGCCTGACCCAAGACCACCTCTCCTTCAGGAAGAAGCAGAAGACCTGGCTGTTCGAGCAGTAACGGCACCCCCCTCCCCCCAGCGCCTTGAGACCCTACGGGTAAGTAGTGCGCTCTATAAATGTCTTTGATTGATTGATTGATTGATTGATTGCTAGCGGCACTAAAGAATCAGCAAAAACATCTCATAGCTGTTCTAAGCTTGATACAGAAATGGGAATGGAAAGATACACAGCGACTGGACAAAACTGCCCTTAATTCCTGCAGCAAATTGTTTCCACTCGAAATCTGAAACCATTCTTAATTTTAAAGATTAATAGAAATGCTTTTCTTACATTCAAGCAACTTCCCAGATTCCAATAATTACTTTACAGAGTTGCTCTGAATATCAGTTTCTATAGCTTTACAACAAAGGGTTTTAAAATAAAATCTGATACCTCCTAAAGAACCATTTCGAATCAGTAAAAACAATTGCCGCATTTAAACACTAAATAAGAAAAAATACTGATCCTGTTCGTCCTAATCTTTTTTAATTATTTTCTCAAAATGGCTATACTGATATACTACTGCAAATCCCACAGCCTTATCTTTAATTAGCTTTCTAAAGATATACAGGAGCAATTAAGAATTAGCAAATTATATAGAAGTCAATATTATTCTGTTCTGAATGTACTAGCAGACGTTTCTGAGAGTAAAACACTAATTTTGGGCATGTCTCTCTGTACAATTGATGAAATGTGACATTGTGGTGCCATCTATTAGATCGAATTGGGCATTTGGACCTTCTTTGGACATATCTGACACGGATCAGTGGCTGGATGATTACAGTATCCCTCTACTATCCTTTTCAATCCAAATAACTGACTAATATATCCACCACTCAAAATACTTTCATATTTCACTATATTTATTTATTGAAGAGTTTTATATAGCGCTAGCCAGACCCGAAAGTATTGGAGCGCTTCACAGCATGGGTTAAGACACACAGTTTGGCGGTCGTACACAAATTGATCCATGGCGCAGTTTAAAGTCTTGGTGCACTGAACAGCATAGCATGAAAGGAGGGTACAAAGAATCACTATATTGAGCACATTGACTCGCGCCGAGCCTCCTTTAGGGAGGGAGGGAGGAGGGAGGGGTCAGGAAGGGGATGAGGTAAAAGTCTTAGTGTCGCACTGTCTACGTCCTGCAATGCACAAGCTTAAGCGTTACGGCAGTGGCTATTCATTCGGGAGAGAGCGGTTGAGGAAGCGGTCTTTGAGTTGCCTTTTGAATTGTATAAAGGAGGTGGTAGTCGGTATATGGACTGTGATGGAATTCCAGATTTTAGGGGCATTTCCAGAGAAGGATCAAGAAGCGATTTTTTGTGTGCGTGTTTTCGGCGGGATGAGGAGTAGAGTGTTGGCACTTCTGAGACTTCGTGTCTTACAGGCCTTATTGAGTTTGGCGGCCAGGTAGGCGGGTTTCCCTGTGTGTAGGGCTTTTTGCGTGAGGCAAGCCATTCTGAAATTGGCATGCATTTTCGATTGGGAACCATTTTAGCTCTGTGCGGGCGAGATGTATTCATACATTTTTGCTCCAGTGACCGTTCTGGCTGCTGCATAGAGAGTTGATCTGAAGCGGGCTAAGTGGGATTTTGCTGTACCTATGAGGGAAGCATTCCCGTAGTCTAGTCTGGACAGCACCAGGGATTGAGTAGCTTGTTTAAGGTTGTTAGGTGGGAAGAAGGATCTTATTTTCTTGAGTAGCTTCAGGTTATGGAAGGCACTCTTAGCGGTGTTCTTGATGTGTTTAATCATGTCAAGTTTAGAGTTGAGGGTGATTCCGAGCGATTTTGCGAAATCCGCCAGGGTGAGATTGCCGTTTAGAGCATCAATTGCTTTTAGAAATTCTAAGATTTGGGGGTTCTCCTCTTTGTTGAAGATGAGGAGGATTTCCGTTTTGGCTTTGTTGAGTTTCAGGTGGTTTAGTGATAGCCAGTGTTGGACTTCTCTTAGAGGGTTGTTGTGTCTATGAATGTCATAGACAGAGGAGGCTTCAAGGTAGATATGGGTGTCGTCAGCATAGAGGTGAAAAGGGATGTTAGACTTTTTGAGTATGATGGTGAGGGGTTCCATGTAGAAGTTGAGCAGTTGAGGTGATAGAACTGATCCTTGGGGGACACCTCTGATGGGTGCAGGTCTGATGAGAAATTTCTGATCTTTATTCTTTGGGTGCGGTTCTGGAGGAAGGAGGAGAACCACTTTAAGAGTAAGACCACCTCTTCTGCCCCTACCCTTTCTTGAAGTATCTTGATGAGTAGATTAAGGTCCACCATGTCGAAGGCAGCCGATTGTCCAAGAGTATGAGTAGAGAGCAACTGAGGATGCAGGGGGTTTGGAAGTTTGTTGGTGAATGAGCTTGAAGAGTTCCTTGGGCCTATTTTTTGCGTTTTTTTTTTTTTTTTTTTTAGAATTTTTTATTGAAGTCTTGGATAAGCTAAATCGAAACATACAATGACAAATCATATACTAACCATAATGTACACATACCCCCCATATTCCGGAGCCACAACTATGACCATCTCAAAAAAGATTAAAGAGAGAAAAGGAAAACCAACATAGTCAGAATAAATCAATTAAAATTGAAATAAGAACCCCAGATTTTCTCAAATTTCCGAATCGCACCAACTCTTTTAGCATACAGTTGCTCACTATTTCTGACCTTTTGCATTTTATAACGCCATTCATGTACGTTAGGGCAATATTGCAAACACCAATTTTGAAGAATTAACGATCTCGCTACAGCCATAGCAATGTATATTAGTTGAACTAGTTGCCCTTCTAACATCAATTCCGGATCAAATCCATACAAAATCAGTTTATGATTAACCGCGATTGAGATTTTACACTGGTTTTGCATAAATGCAAATATTTCTTCCCAGAAAGGTACAATTTTAGAGCATTGAGCAACAACATGAGACCAATTAGCAGGATTATGATGCAGACACCTATAACAATTGGAAGAGCAATTAGGATACATTTTACTAACCCTTGCCGGAGTGTAATACAGAAGCCATTTACTAAAAAACAGCATTCTGCGCCAATTGGCACCTCTTAGTACAGAAAAGTTCAGCACATTGATTCTTTTCCATACCGCAGGAGTTAGTACCAAATTTTCCTGCCCTAGCCACTTATTACTTGCTTTAAGACATAAATCCGGATCCCTATTCGCGGTTAAGCGACGTTTCCACTCCCCCGGTTTTCTTTCTTGTATTAAAAAAAATAATTCATTAACTAACGGCACAGGGGAAAAAAGGAGTGAGGGATCTAATTGGAGCAGCACTCCATAAATCAGCTTATACGATCCCAGCATTAAGAAATTCCCTTGAACCCGGGATGTCATATCTGCCATCGTAATCCAAGCGTTATCTTCCATATAATCGCTTAGCTTCATAAACCCTATCCTCTGCCATTTTTCTAGGAGATCCATGCTAATATCCACTCCGAAGAAAGAAAAGACGGAGCTAAGGGACGAAAATGTATTGAGGAATGGAAGGGAGTACCTCTTTAGGAGTGCTGTACGTCTCTTAAAAAACCAGTGCAGCACCTTATACCTGACTGTTTTTGGTGATTTAAATAATTGAAGCGGGGAGGGAATCTGAGTTTCTTTACAGATCAAATCAAAAAAAAAATTTATAAAAAGTTGCTGATTGTTGTCCTTAAATCTATTCATAAATTGAGCCAAATATGCATTATAATAATCTTTAAGATTGGGAAGGGCAAGCCCTCCTTGTTCCTTATCTTCGAATAAAGTATTCAGAGAAATTCGAGGCGTCTTTTTTGCCCAGATAAAAGAGGAAAACATAGATTCAACCTTGGAAAAAAAAAGTCCAGGCAAAGCACAAGATATGGTTGAAAATAAAAAATTGAATAAAGGAAGGACCGACATCTTGATTAATGCAACACGACCCATAATGGTCAAAGGTAAAGAATTCCATCTTTCAAACATTGCTCGCACCTTTTGCAGCATTGGTACAAAATTCAGACTATAAAGATCGGCAACTGAGGAAGAGAACAAAACCCCCAAATATCTTTTCGGTTTGTTATTAATGCATGAACTTAAATCGGGATGAATTACAGGGTTGATACCCCCGCAGACTAGAATTTCGGTTTTTTTTTTATTTATCCGATAGCCCCCCAAGGCCTCAAACTCTTCAAATATTTGGAGTGCATGAGATTGACATTGCATTTCGGGCTTAATTAACAAAATTATATCGTCTGCGTAGAGTTTAATTTTAGGCATCAAATTAATAGGGGGGAATAGGAGAGGAGCTTTCCTAATTGCAGTTGCTAAAGGTTCGATGAAGAAAGCAAACAATATCGGAGAAAGTGGACAGCCTTGTCTAGTACCGCGTTTAACCGATACTAGTCCCACCGACTCAGCATTAATAATAATATTGGCCCGAGCCCCTGAGTAAAGACTCCGAATCAAATTAATAATTACTTCTGGGATGCCAAAATGCTGTAAAATAATAAAAAGTGTCTCCCAAACCACCAAATCAAAAGCTTTTTCGGCATCAAATAATAAGATTAAAGCGGGGACCTTATGTGATTCAAAAAAATCCAAAGCCTCTGTTAAAAAGTGAGTGTTAGTCAACAGTTGCCGACCGGCAACAAAACCATTCTGGTCTGCGTGGATCAAATCTGAAGAAAAAGAATTAAAACGTGTAGATAGTAGTTTAGTGGTGGTTTTGTAATCTGTATTCAGTAACGTGATGGGTCTGTAAGAGTTCGGATCCTTGGGGGGTTTACCCTTTTTAAGAAAACTTACTACTGTTCCTTCCCTAAAAGAATCCGGGACGGATCCACCAGACAGCATACAGTTTAATAATTGGACAAAAAAATCTGCGAAGGAACTAAAAAATACTTTAAAAAACTCTGAAGGAAACCCATCAGGGCCAGCAGCTTTCCCTAATGGGAGCTGTTGGACTACTTTCTCTACTTCCTCTCTAGTAAATGGAGTGGCCATACTAACTTGATCTATAAGAGAAAGAGTGGGAAGAGAATACTTTTCCAGATATTTCAATAATTTTTGATGATCTATCATTGATTGAGTATTATAGATCCTCTTATAGTGTGCTAACATTATTTCTCCAATTTCAGCTGGAACCGATGTATCTCTAAAAGTGTCTGGAGAATGTAGAGAATGTATGAGATTAGACGAGGCTTGCTCTCTGGCCTGCCACGCCAGGAGTTTACCGGTAAAATTACTCTCTTCATATATTTTTTGTGAGCTCTTACGAAAATTCTCGTCACTCTGATTATAGAGCTCCTGAGAAAGCTCTCTTTTGGCCGCGTTTAATTGATCTTGAACCGATCTGGCCGAATTTTGTTGGCGGAGTACAGTCAGGGCCTGAATCTTTTGTTGGAGAGATCTATTCTTATTCTTAACTACGGAGAGATCGGCTGCATCTCTACCAATCACCAGGCCACGAATATAGGCCTTAAGAGAGTCCCAAACATAGTTATGGGGGGCAGTTCCCATATTCCGAGAGAGAAAGTCTACTATCTCAGTTTTAATAGACGCCACCCAAGTGTCATCAGTTAAATATTTTTTATTAAAGACCCAACGTTTGGGGGCTCTTACCCTATCCCCCAATCCCACTTCCATCATAATCATTGCATGATCCGAAAAGCCGTTATGGAGCAACGTCTGTTTGGAAAAAATGATCTGACGTGAAATTAGAAAAAAATCAATTTGAGAGGAGGATTTAAATCTGCCTGACCAGCAGGTATATTCTCTTTTGTCCGGATTTTGATTGCGCCAAGGGTCCCACAGGTTAAATAATGACATATTATTCCTAATGGACCTTAGGGATTTAGGCTTGAATTGAGTCTTCGACCTGCTGGATGAATCCTGTCCTATTTTTTGCGTTGTCTAAAGCATTGCAGAAGAAAGAAGACTTTTCTTTCTTGATGTGTTTTTTGTACTTCCTGCGTATTGCTTTGAGTTGTTCTCAGAAGATTGAGGACAGTTTGTTCCACCAGAGTCTTTCAGCAGCTCTTAATTGTCTTCTTTTGGAGTTTATGTCTGTGTTGAACCAGGATCTGGATGGGGTGTTTCTGACTCCTTTTTGTTTCAATGGCACTAATTCGTCCAGAATGTCGGTCACCGTGAAGTTGTAGTGAGAGGTGAGTTGTATTGTGGTGAAATCCTCTGTGGGGATGGGAAGGAGTAAGCTTATTCTTTCCTCCAAGTCCGCCAGGGGAATCTGAGTTAGATTTCTCACCCAGTGAAGGGGTCCTGCGTGAGTGGCTGGCCTAGGAGCACTTGGTTGATGTGGAATAACATGATGTGGTGGTCGGACCAGTCAACAGGCAGGATGTGGTAGATCGTGATTGAGTCTGGATGGGCAATAATGGCATCAGGGGTTGATTCTCCATTGTGGGCTTTCACAAAGCAGTTTTGGGAAAGTTTGTTGTTGTGTAGAAGTTTGTTCAGGTTTGGATCAGCGGGTTGTTTTCCTTATTCCAGTGAAGGTTGAGGTCACCTAGAATTAAGTTGTAGTTGTCCAGGAGTGAACAGTGGTATATCAGGTAGAACAAGTGTTCTCCGAATGCGGAGGAGTAGCTAGGCTGGTGGTAGAGGAGGTGGCAGAATAGTGGTTTGTTGTTTCTCGTCTTGATATTGGCAGATAGACATTCAAAGGTGTTGTAGTTGAAGGTGTCAGTTTCTGTCACTGAGAACTTGTTCTTGTGTATGATTGCTGATTCCTCCTCATTGGTCTTGTATGTCTTTGTTGATGATTGCAAAACCTGGGGGTACAAGCATGTCCATGATTGGGGAGGACATGTCGATGTCATGTGTAAGAATAGTTTCTCTGTTGCGTATTTGGTGGCTGATCTGCATTTTATGTACATGCAATTGGTGGTAGTCCTCCCACTTTTGTGTTTCTTCATTAGGGGGGCCCTGGGAATGTTCGTGAGGAAGGTTGGGGGTCTTGGGGCTCTGGGTGGGGAGTGGTCTCTTCTAAATCCAGTGGTGATCTGGATCTTGGCTTTTGGGGAGATTTAGGAGGGAGTGTCGTACGAGGAGGCAAGCTTCAAAGCTTCGCTTGTGGCCATTGCTGCTCTTGTTCTTTTGCATCTCTGTGTCTGGATTAGGAGAGGAGTTGAGTTCCAATTGTACCCCTGAGCCTTGCGGCCCTTTGATGATTAGAGCTGGAAATAGTGACGGACAGGTGTGGGTGTGGGCTGGTCTCTCAAAGTGTGTTGAGGTTCAGTAAGATTCCATTAATGCCCAGGATTAAGGTTTCTAGTAGAGCAAGACGCTACGTCATCTTCCCAGAGGAGGGGGTGGGGGTGGTCATGGCGGGGTAGGGCCGAAAGGGGGAGAGCTTGTCCGAGTTGAGCTGGATCTTGGTGCCGGTGAAGTCTGTGTTGCCACTGTGGGTGGCCGGGGGCAAGGGGAGTGCAGAATTAGGCCTTAATTGTAGTGTTCTCTTGCGCGTGAGTAGAGGGAGGGTGCTGGGAGTCATTTATAGGGGGATAGAGTCGATAGTTGCTGGTTGGGTGTGGCATTGTGAGGGGGGAGGGGGGAGGCAATGGATAGTGTGGGGTTGGAGAGCCTCCGTTGTATCATACTACTGGTTATTTTTGAGAGGGTAAGCACTGTGGGGATGGAGTGGGGGCAGGTGTCCCTGGGAGGGAGATTGTCGTTACTGGCATCGGGCGTTGGATTAGTTTGCAGCATGTCATGGCAGGTTGATCTGTCAAGGGATAGGGAGTTGGTCAGGCGGACGTGTTGAGCGTGAGAGTGGGCACTGTGTAGCGAGAGGAAGAGGGAGTCAAATGCCTCTAGGTTGTCATTGTTGGCTTGGATCATGACTGTGCCATTGGAGTAGATGTATTATCAGCAACAATATCTCAATCGAATTCAATAGAAGGGGGACAAGTATTCACATTTATGCAAAGATCATTGCAGGAGCATGGGGAAAAAAAGAAAGAGAGACTCTCAATTTCGGTTTTAGAAGGTGCACGTAGCATCATATATTTAAGGACACATTTCATACAGAACAGTTAAGACAGCACTGTGAGGATAAAATGCAAAGACAACCCAAGGGGGCTTTGTGCACTTTGTGATAGTGAAGCAAAGAGTGACGGCGCAAATGAAAAGTGGGTGGATACAGCGAGGACGCAAGGTGACAGTATGGTAAAAACACAGTATATACAGAAGCAATGGTTCATCCTTAATTAATGGGTGATGAGTCTCTATTTTGTGAACCAAGGTTGATGGTACACCATAAGTCGTGCTGTAGGAGGGTCGACAGCGTTTCGATCCTATTTATTTAGGATCTTCATCAGGACTGGGTTGCCAGTTAAGTGAGTGCTGCAAGGGGAAGGAAAAGGGGTGTCTGAGGCCCTGAGGGAGGACTAGGGATGCAGTGTAGCTGTGGAGCTCACAGGATAGGGAGGTGTGAAGGTGTAGCGGGCACAGGGGTGCTAACCATGATACAGGTTAAAGCAGGGGGGGGGGCGGTACAGGGATACATGCTCGGGGGTGGCTCGGCATCCTGGGGAGTTTGAGGGCATGGGAATGGTGGAGATAGTGCTATCGCTGCGGGTTGAGAAGGTCTGTAAGAGGAGTGGTGAATTGAAGGAGAGAGAGCTGGGCAGCTTACTGGTGATTCTAGTGTGCGGGGACTTATAAATTGTAAGGGCGCACTCACGTGAGAGGATGATCTCCTGGTAGGTTCATGGCAGATGATAGGAGCTATTGGTGGGTCCATTGACAAAGGGTGGTGAACCCGTGGTGGGGGCGTCATGGCCCGGAAGTCAAGCAGGCCAAGCATGAGCAATTAGACATGTGAGAGCGTTATTTGAAAAAATTGGGCACCGTGAGACGAGGTTATCCAGTATGAACGGGGAATGTGGCTATGGGTTGGGCTCACACTCCTCTGGATCATGGCGAAACGCATTAGAGCAGTGGAGCTGAAGTGGAACCTAAATGCGGGGGGTGGGGTTTGGGCGGTGGGAGAAAAAAGGGGAGAGGGGCCGTGAGCTGAAAGAGGAGACGGGGGCGCGGTGTGTGAAAAGGCAAGAGAAACTTACAGCTGCAGGGGATGAACTGGTGGATCTCCGGGGGATCCGGGGTTGGAGGTGTGGTTTTCAATGAAGGGGTTACGACTCTTCAGAGTCCAAGATGAGGTCCCTGAGCAGCGGGGAAGGAGAAGGGAGTGAATAGAGAGTGGCGTTCGACCGGGGGAGGGAAAAGGAAAGAACGCGGCAGATGGGTGGACTTACAGATGTGGTGAAATGAGGGCACAGGAACGGAGCCCCGTTCTGGCTAGGGAAAAGCCTCTTCACTCAGAATGATGTCAGGAGACAGGACCTGAATGAGTAGGGACTACTGTCGGCAGTATGAATTCCTAGAGGCAAAAAGAGGGGGGGGGGATTGGGTATGCGGGAGAAGGTTGAAGGGGAAGGGAGGCCGTGATGGGGCATGCGAGGGGCTTTCCTCGAGTTTGGGATCAGTCCGTCGTCAAAGTCCGGGGCCGATACGCGGTTCAAACCAAGAGTGAATCAGGGAAACAGGGAATCAGCGTTGGACAACAGAGTGGCAAGAGGAAGTGGGAAACATGAATAAGGTGGTCCCGAGGTAGGCGGGGCCCGGGAAGCGCAAGTGAGTGGTGGGCATGGCCTCGGGACCAACCGAAGGGCAATGAAAAACAGACTGGGGTAGAGACGTCAGGTTTGTAAGTGCATAGGGAATGTGTTTTTACAAACTCACACAAGAGACATACACAATCTATACAGACTTAAAAAACAGGAACCGAACAAGGATGCATGGGTTGTGCCTTTCGGGAGCGGTATGTGACATGACTGTGATTTACTGTAATTGGCACAACAAAATGCTATGTTTAGAATAAATTTTAATTGTACACAAAATATTTCAAAGGACTATAAACGCGTGTCCCCATGGATGATACATTGTTTACAATAGAGGTAGGTGGCATATAGTACAGAGTGGCGAATATCTAAGAATCACAATTTTATGTTTAAAATAGGGGGTTGACTTCATGTGAGTGGGTCTGTGAAGCTCTTGGGCTGGATCACCCAGGTGGTTGGACAGTTCCAGGGGCAAATGGCTGAATATTGGTTTTAAGAGAAGACGGCAAGGCGGCCAAGTTTGTAGGCAGACAAATTAAAGATACATTAATGCAGCTAGGGGAAGGATGCCTATGTGTGTGGGTGTGCTCTGTGGCCAGGCGAGGAGGCCAGCCTGGGCCAATGAGATCACTGATAGTCAGGGGGGTAGGCTATGAAGGTCGTATTCTTGGTCTCAAATAGTGTTATTCCATTCGTCCAGAGTTTGGAGTATATGGTCACCAAGGTGTTGCCACTGCACAAAGGGTGAATGGGGTTTGAGAACGTCAGTTTGCAGCTGTGGGGGGTGTTAGTTGTTCTGGAAATGTGGAGATGTGATCTGAGAATGTAGTTCCAGTTTTCCGGTCTGTCCGTGTGGAAAATGAGATCCATTTTCTGTTGGCCTTTGGAGGAGCAGAGGTAAATATCCACAAATAGTTTTCTGGGTGTTGTCTGATCAATTTATGTTTAAATTTCTTCACGCTTTAGGAGAAAGGTTAGGGGGGAAAATGATGGAGTAGGAGTTCGAGCCATGAGGTTTAAGGTGGTTAAAAGAGGAGTGGCTGAGTAAGATAGGTGTAGTGGAAGGCATTATGTCAGATTAGAGGGGGGTAGCTCCCTCAAGCACTACTCCACCTGTTGGGCCATAATCAGGACCAGCTTTATTATTCTGATCTGAAAGAGCATGTCTCGGCATTTGGTGGGGCTGGATCGTCTGTAGAGGATAGGCTGAGGAGCCAAGGAATGCAGTTGAGAATTGGTTTATTGTGATTCAGTCGCGAGGACTGTGCTTTGTACTTGTGCTATAACCGATAGATAGGAGCTAAATGTAAGGGCGAAGCCGCCGTCTAGGGATAGGCATCACGCTAGTGGCATGTGGCAGAATCAGGATTGCAACTATAGAGCGAATAGTTGGTTGGGCTTGAATCGTCAGTGGGGATTTACTGGGGAGCATGAAGGAGGAATTAAGGCACAGGCATGTAGCAGTTCACTAATTCTTATTAAAATAATATTCCTAGGCAACTAAAGACCAGGCGAAAATCAGGTCCTATACATAATAAATGATAAACACAGGCTCCGTGTACTACCATTAAGTGGTTAAAAGCAGTTCATTTTATTTATACAAATTTTTAAATTCTGACATAAACATCCATAATGACACATCAATAACAACAAACTTCTTTTAATAAATCCTGATTGTTCCCATATTAATTGAGTAAGTAAAGGATCAATACAGACGTCAAAAATGTTAGCAAATATTTTATCATCTAGATTAAAGAGGGAAATGGGTCGATAATATTTACACATCATTTGGTCTTTACTTTCTTTGGGAATAAGACATATTTCAGCCTCCTGGAATGAACCTCCAGAAGATCGAGAGAAAATACAATTAGGGAAAATATGATGCAATTAGACAGATACAAATTTGGAAAAATGCAAATAATACACAATAGTGAAAACATCTGATCTTGGAGCATTCCGTTTTTGATAAAATGCACGGCGGAATGTATGTAGTCAATCAGAATTTCTTTATCAAGGAAAGAGACATTTATATCAGGAGATTGAGGTGGTTTGCTGGAAGTGTAATATTGAAGAATATTTTCTTAAGAAGCTTGGGTTTTGGGAGTATAGAGACCACTAAGATAATTATTAAATTGTGATCAGAAATTAATATGAAACCCATTTGGATTGTAAAATGTGCATGGAGTATGAAACAAATAAATAATTGATTCTATTTTGAGAAAATGGGTAGAAGAGAAAGAAGTATATTCTTGCAGGGTAGGATTACAAACTCTCCAAATATCAATTAGTGCTGTTTGTTTTATAGTGGAATTGAATTGGAATTGAATTGTGAATTGTGAATGAACGCCTGATGGAATTATCTTGGAGTTGGAATGGCGATTATTAAATGGGTCCAAAACCGTGTTGCAATCACCTCCAAAAATCAAGTAATTTTTAGTAAGATTCAATAATTTTGAAAAAAAAACATCAGGACAAAAGTTCTATCTAACTATATGGGAGCATAAACAATAAAAATTGTAATAGAAATAATATTGATTGTAATGGAAGGAAAAAAGTCCATAATATCTGAGTCTTCAGATATAACCTGAATGTCTAAGGATTTATTACAGAGTATAGCCAATCCATTACATTTGCCTGAAGCCAGGGAAGATAAAATATGTACAATCCAATGCTGTTCAAGATTTAACAACTTCTGTTTTTACCAGATGAGTTTCTTGATACAAGACAATGTCACCTTTTAATATTGAGAGATATTTTAATACCCTTTGTCGTTTTGCAAGAGAACCCAAACCTTTAATATTCCATGAAATAACTCTTACAGCCATTTAAAGTGTAGTAACTGATCTATAACATATTGCATACATTGAACCAATCAAATATTGATAGCAATTTAGATATAAAGAGATAATTGAAAAATAAGCCACGAATAAAGAAAAATACAGGATATTATAGGAGAAAATATGAGCATTCAGAAGGATAAAGAGAAAGAAAAATAGATCCAAGAGAAAGGGAAGGGGGAACAAATGAGAGAGAACAAATAGGAGAAGAAATAGAATACAACAAATAACAAAAATATCATACCTATGTAATGGACAAACAGTTGAGGGAGGCGAAAGCAAAACAAGGGGGATGACACAACTGAAACTCGAAGCAGTCTGCACAAGTGAAAGAAACAGATCAAATAAAAGACTTCAATAAGTTCTTCCAGACACATAGAACAGGTCTAAGAGAAATGAAATGAACATATTAAGAGTAAATTAGAAAAAAATTAACTAAAAATAATTTTCTGATTAAATGACTGGAAAAGAGAAGAGCTGGATGCATACCCATAACTTCCTTCTGTCCCTTGTGGATTTGGCAAAGTCCTGAGCAAAAAACAGATTAGATCCAGACCACGAAATGCAACCTTTAGCTTTGGCTGCCTTAATGACTTTAAGAAGATCTAGATATTCTAGGAAATAAATGATAACTCCTCTAGGTGTCTGTGAAGTTGATGCAACACAAGAGGGATGACGAAGTCTATGTTCCCATTTTATGTTTAAAGGAGGTGAGGCAGGAAGGTTCAGGATCTTGGGAAGAAATTATTTGAAGAAAGAACTTGGGTCCAAACAGTCCACTCCTTCAATCAGACCATAAATATGTAAATTATTTCTTCTGTTATGATTCTCCAAGTCTTCAGCATGTTCTTTTAAATACATCACTTCGGACTACAATACTTTGACAGTGTGCACAGAATCTTCAAGAATCTCAACCCTCTGTTTGATCTGACTGTTCTCCAGATGAGACCATTTATCATTCAGAAGTTGAGTCAATTTGTTTGTATCTCTCATGTATGCCTTAAGTGCCTTGATTTCCTCAATTAGAAGCTCCATTGATTTTGCTGTCATAGACTTTATAGGGGAGGGAGGATCTTCTTTTACCCTTTTGGTTCCCAAAACAGTAGAAGTTGAAGGACGTTTACAGGGAATTTTAGTGCTAGAAAAGGTGTTAGGGTTTGTGCCTTACAATCATCACAACCTTACTCTGTACTTTAACTTCCTCTTGGTTGTCTCAGGATTGCGGTTCTAATGTGATTATTGTACAATCGGTGTAGTGTAGTTCCTATATTCCCAATAGGCTCTGCGCATTGGAATAATATATCCTATAGATTTGACGTAGCACTTAAGTCAATAGGTCTCTATCGAATATACTAAACTTAATTGTGAGTGTCAGCTAGCTCAGAGGTCACTAGAAACGTTCTCGAATTCACAAGAAGGGATTAGTTTCTGACAACCGCAGAAACATGAGAACTTTGTTTCCCAAGAATAAGAATATATCTCTCAGAGTTGTGGAAACAATAGATAAGGATTTCACTCAGTCAATCATGCATGCTTCGTCTTTACAGAGTTGCAGAGAAATAGTGAGACAGGCGTTTTCAATAAAAGGTTTATTGAACAGTCTTCTTTCTCATGCAAGATAGGTGAACTGCTACAATCGTTAGATAGAATGCAAAGTATAATGCGTACAGCAAGAATAGTATTATGAAATAATACTGTAATAGCATTGTCTAGTGCTATGACATATAAAAATACATACATAAATAACATAGACTTAAATACTCAACTGGTGCTTCTAAAATACCTCTACCCCAATGTACCTAACCTAGGTCTAGTACGAGGGAGGAAGTAAGTATGGTCTTTTGCATAGGTTTAGTTTTGACAATAATCACGGTTGTCTAGGGCGGGACAGGGGCGGCACCTCACGGAGCGTCGAGCGGTTAGCGCTCTAGACCTCCGCTTCCTGAGGGTATTTAGGTTGCGAGGAGGCAGACGTTCCACGCGGTAAGGAGTTGGTGGCAGCTACTCCCCGCTGGGCGCTGAGCACTGAATTATTTGAAAGCAGCCCGTGTTCAGAGGCTGAGAATTATTTTTAGACCTTTTAACGCACTTCGCGCTGTGTAATGAGCTGAAGCTCGAATTTTTTAAACCTGACAGAATTGTAGCAGCAAATTGTTGGATGTAATAATTGCACTTTTGTTATCACAAGCACTCACTCGCTTTCATTTGGGATCCTAATTGTTGCCCGAGGACTGTTTTCCGCCTTGTTGCAAGGCAACCGGCACTCCAGCCAATCACGGTTGTCTAGGGCGGGACAGGGGCGGCACCTCACGGAGCGTCGAGCGGTTAGCGCTCTAGACCTCCGCTTCCTGAGGGTATTTAGGTTGCGAGGAGGCAGACGTTCCACGCGGTAAGGAGTTGGTGGCAGCTACTCCCCGCTGGGCGCTGAGCACTGAATTATTTGAAAGCAGCCCGTGTTCAGAGGCTGAGAATTATTTTTAGACCTTTTAACGCACTTCGCGCTGTGTAATGAGCTGAAGCTCGAATTTTTTAAACCTGACAGAATTGTAGCAGCAAATTGTTGGATGTAATAATTGCACTTTTGTTATCACAAGCACTCACTCGCTTTCATTTGGGATCCTAATTGTTGCCCGAGGACTGTTTTCCGCCTTGTTGCAAGGCAACCGGCACTCCAGCCAATCACGGTTGTCTAGGGCGGGACAGGGGCGGCACCTCACGGAGCGTCGAGCGGTTAGCGCTCTAGACCTCCGCTTCCTGAGGGTATTTAGCTACTCGTCGGCTCCAGCGCGCAGCGATGGCGCGCAGGGCAGGCGCCATCGACTGCGCCGAAGACGAGCCAAAGACCAGCCCGTCTGTGCCCGTCCGGGCCAGGTCGGGGCTCGGGGCAGGAAATGCTGTCAGAGGTACTCTTTCGGCGGGCCAACTAAAGGCTCTGCGCCCTAGCACAAACAGTAAATGCTCCACTTTAAACCCTGTATTAGCTGGCTCCCAAAGCTGTCACCATTGTGCTTTAGCTTTATCTAATATTCAGCCCTACCCAGACGCTACTCACATACGTAAACCACCTACACCAACCATGGCTCAAAATACTCGTTCCTTCTCTTTCTACTCTGTTAATTGCAGATCACTGCCACAACATAAAGCAGATATTTACCATCTCCTAATAGAGGAAAAACCATGCGCGATTTTCCTTACAGAGACCTGGTTGCATGATGGTGCTGGCCCCGATGTAGCGGCCGCACTACCCTCTAACTATGCTATCGCTAGAGTTGACAGGGAAAGACAGGTCGGAGGGGGGATTGCTGTGATTTTTAATAGGGAATTTAATTGTGATTTCCAAATGGTTAATATCCCAGGATGCGAAGCAGCATTTTTTAAAATTGCACTGAACCCTAATTTTACCTTCTCTGGTTTTTTAATTTATCGTCCTCCTGGAGGCAGTAATGTTTGGGCTAGGAATTTGGCTAACGTCATTTCACCTTACTTTCTGAATGCCCACAATTTGACCATACTGGGTGATTTAAATCTCCACTTGGAGGACACATCAAATAGCACGGCTGTCAACCTTCTGGAAGATTTGAAAACTCTTAGCATGACATTGCGGAATGAGGGTCCCACCCATCAAGCTGGCCATTTGCTGGACCCCATAATTTCCAACCTACAGGAATTAAAATGGTTGAAAACCGACCCCATCTGTTGGTCGGACCACTTTTTAACCCTTTTCAGCATTACCCCTACTGACCCTAAGCCATCACTCTCTGCTCGATCCCCTACTCTTATGAGAAATTGGAAAAGGTTAGACCTATCCGAGCTGCAGAGTGCACTAAAAATTCACCCCCCCATTTTGGGCACCGACATGGAAACGATTGCGCGTGAAGCCCATACCTGGCTGGAGAGAGCAGTTGATATCTGCTTGCCCGCTACTAAGTTCAGAGGCAACGTCCACCGTCCGCCAGCCCCTTGGTATAATGGTGAATTACAATTAGAAAAAACCAAGTGTAAGGCCTTAGAGCGGAAGTGGCGCAAACACTACGATCCTGTAAATAAGGAAATTTATCGTAGTGCCAGAAATCTCTATCATAGAGCCTGTACGAGAGCTAAGGCTCGTTACATAACTGAGACGATTAACACAGCCGCAAACAAAGCACGGACTCTTTTTGACACTGTTAAGGAACTGGCCGGAGCAAATTCTATGGCTGCCCCACCTCCCCTGACCCCTCAAAAATGTCAAAACCTTGCCACATATTTTGTGGAAAAGATAGAGAAGATAATTGCCAACATTAATCCTCTGATGAGGGACGACGGGGAAGTTCCGTCCCCACCTTTGGCAAACCAAACAGGACCACGGCTTGACTCTTGGCCACTCATTTCTTTGGACATCTTGAAATCTTTAGCTACGTCCATTAAATCAGGCTCTCCCTGCGATCCTCTCCCCATCAACGTCCTGAGGCAGCTGGATGATCCAGCTTTAGGGATTATTGTTGATACATTAAATGCCTCTATCCACCTGGCAACTGTTCCAGCGGCCTGGAAGCATGCCATGGTCAGCCCTCTACTGAAAAAGCCGGCGGCTGATCCTGAGGTGCTGGCCAACTACCGCCCAATTTCCCTGCTACCTGCGTTCTCTAAGATTCTAGAGAAGCACATTCACGGTGTACTCTCAACGTACACGGAGAACAACAATCTTCTCCATTTCACTCAGTCAGGTTTTAGGGCCGGCCACTCCACCGAGTCCGCCCTCTTGGGAGTCACCGAAAAGATTAGGGGACTTTTGGATGAGGGGCAAACAGTTGCTCTTGTCCTACTTGATCTTAGTGCGGCCTTCGACACCATCTCACATAACAGACTGCTTGCTAGGCTGAGTGATGATGGTGTCGGAGGGAGAGCGCTTGACTGGATCGCGTCCTATCTGAGCAACCGGACGTTCCAGATCTCGTCCTCGCAAGCTCGGTCTGACACCTTCCAGTCCCCACATGGCGTGCCTCAAGGCTCTATTCTGAGCCCGCTGTTTTTTAATCTGTATCTCCGCCCACTCGCCGATTTAGCTGAGCGAGTCGGTTTAGAACTCATGTCTTATGCGGATGATTCGCAGATTATTTTTTCCCTTACCAACACAGAGCCTTCATCCCCCTCTGTGTTGAAATCAGGCCTTCAGGAAGTCTTCAGCTGGATGTCTACTAATCAGCTGAAGCTTAACGGGGAGAAGACGGAGATTCTGATTCTAGGGAAAAAGAGAGATCTATGGCAGGATATCCATTGGCCATCCTCCCTGGGTGCTTTCCCCCGCCCGGCCACTCAAGTCAGAAACCTAGGGGTATGCATTGATGACTCGTTATCAATGAAACAGCAGGCAAACAAAGTAGCTGGCATGTGCTTCACCATCTTGAAGTGGTTACGGAAGATCATTTGGATGCTACCCATGGACACCCAGAAGACCGTAGTCAATGCACTGATTACATCTAGGCTTGACTACGGTAACATCCTATACCTGGGCTCCAATCTAGCTGTGATTAGGCGGCTCCAACTGGTCCAAAATTCCGCCGCCAGGCTGCTTTGTAAGATCCCTAGGACTGCCAGAATATCAAAACACCTTAAGGACCTTCACTGGCTTAGGGTTGAGAACCGTGTCCGGTTCAAAGCATTGACTTATATGTTTCGGATCAAAGCAGGGACCGCCCCAGAGTACCTTCAGAATCTGGTTAGGCCCTATGTTCCTGAACGTAACCTCCGCTCCTCAAATGGAGCCAACTTTGTGGTTCCCAGATTCAAACTGGCCCGTATGGGGGGAAAGTCCTTCGCCCATTTGGGACCTGTTCTCTGGAACTCTTTGCCCTTGGCTCTGCGTAAGGAGGTAAAACTTGCCAGTTTTAAGAAAGGGGTAAAAACTTGGCTCTTTGATAAATAATTGCAGGCTTCAAACAGGTTGTTTTCTGTGCTGTCGGTGTTCTCTCAGCTCTTACCTCCCTTGCGCCGGGAAACCCTTTGTGGGTATCTGTGCGCATTATAAGTGCAAAAAATAAATAATAAATAAATAAATAATAATCTACCAAATGTATCTCTAGGGTCTAATCAGCTCCATACCTTAGAATGAAGGAAGTCTGGTATCTCTTTCTCGGGGACTCGATTTCCCAACACCCCGCAAGGGGAGTCAGAAACACTGGAGCTGGACTCTATGCAGAGAAGGGCAGTTTCCTGATCAGTGCATCAGCTGGAGAGTCAGCTTCCTTCGGCACTTGCTGTAGCGAGCTGCGTCAGGCAAGTAGGTAATCGAACTGCTCCGAACCACCGTACCGTGATATAGCAAGTGAAGGTGTATTTATACCTTGAAGGTGTTTAGGAATGCCACGTTTGATGTAAAGTCGGGCATATGAACGTCATGAATGAACCCCTAAGGAATAAATGTTCATTGTAAAACTAACTCAGTTCTTGGAGAAATCAATATTCAAGCAAGGGGAAGTCCCTAACGGCTTAAGCTGGTTTTCCAAGAAATCATTGTGACTTTTGGTGAACGGATGGAAGCAGCCATGCTAGTATTTGGGTAGCATGGGCTATGCCTAATTAAGGGCTTGATTTCTATGCCTATATAGGGGCAACGTGAATTGTACCTATATAAGGGCATGAATCTGGAAAAATCAATCAGAACCTAAAATGCCATACAACTCCCACTCCACTTTCTTATGTACGACATTACTAAGTTCTAAACACGTTAAACATGATGTGTTAAAATCCACCCAAAATACATAAAAATGCAATGGTACTGGGTGTACACGAAAAGAGCATTTGTGCTGCACGCATTAAAGCAATGTTTCATTCCAAGCATATAGTTGACATTTGTAAATGCTGTCTGAAAGAATCATGAAAATACATTTATGAAATGGCTCGTAAATACAGAAAAAAAAGCCCAAACCATTTAATGGCACATTACATAAACTGTATGTGCATGTTGACAAGGTCAAATATTGTCTCTGGAAGTTTTGCAAAGAATTCTAGTTCTCTCTGAATAGTTCTACTTCAAGCAGACAACCTTGTGCCAAAAAATGAAAAATACTGTTAGATTTGGGGCTCTCTAGTTGGCACAGGTAGGGACTTGTGATAAATAGGGACCCTCTCCTCTAGTCAGGACAAGGGGATTACACTCCAAAAATAAGCCCTGCTCACCCTCTAGGTTGCGTGGCGCGAGCAGTCAAGGCTTATTTCAGAGGCGTTGTAAGTTAAGCAGTTGTGACCACATACAGTAACCTAGTGGACACCACACAGGTTTTATATAAAAAATAAGTAGACTTTATATAGAGTTACCACAAGACCATAAACAACAAAAATACACACTATGATTATTTTAAGATGGTAGATTTAAGCTTAGTTCAGTTTAGTTCTTAGATGCGACCCTCTGCGTCAATCTTCCTTAGGTTGCATTGCGCTTCCACAACAAGCAATGTCGCAGAGATGGGAAATGCGGCAAAGTTCAGGTGCAAAGAAATAAAGACGCGAAGATCTTCCAGATGCGTCACGCTTCTCGGGGATGAGAGAAGTCCTCGGTTCGATGCGTGACTGCAGCAGCGACACCCTTACAATGCGACGGCAACAGCTCCAGCGGCAAAGCTCTTCTCCACGATGCGTGAAGCTTCCCCTCAATGCGACAACTACAGTGGCGACATCCAAGATGCGATGGCAGCAGCTCTGATGGCGGCGCTCTTCTTGGGGATGGGAGGTGCTCTTGGTCGATGCGTTGCAATGCGACAGTTCCAGCGGTGACACCCTCCTGCTTCGGAGTTGTGACGGCAGGCACAGCGACAGCGACACGCTTCCTCTTCGTTGTGGCACGCTTGTCTCTGATGTGGTGCAGTGCGACAGTTCAAATGGCGACACACTCCTTCTTCGGAGTTGCGACGGCAGGCACAGCGACAGCGACACGCTTCTTCTCGTTGAGTCGTGCTTCCAGCTCCTTGCGGCACGCAGTCCCTCAGAAGGCCAAAAACAGCAGCAGGCACTTCCACAAGAACTCTGGGGAGTCTGTTGCCCCTGAGACTTCAGCAGGAGGCAAGCTCTTTTCCAAGCCCTTGGAGATCCTTCACAAGTTGAAAGGAAAGTACACAAAGTTCCTTTCCCTTTCCTTTGGCAATAAGGCAACCATTGCAGGTCAATCCCCCAAGCAGCACTCCAGCTTGGGAATAGTCTCTCCTCAGTTTCTTCAGATTCCTCTCCTCAGTAAAGGTTTCTTCTTGTAGTCCAAAGTGATCTAATTTCATGGGAACAGGGTCCCAATATTTATACCCCCAAATCCTTTCTTCTCTGAGGGGAGAGGGGCCTTTGCCCAGTCCAAACCAGTTGTGAAGCACTCTGTTCACCAGACTTCTCCTTTCCTTTCACAGTGCAGGGCATGCATATCAGATGCCCCACAGGAGGTGGGGCCAGAATTGTGAAAGGCAAATACAGTTCTGGAGCACTTTGTTAACAGGACTCCTTCTTTTCTTTCAGTGTGCAGGGCAGAGACATCAGCCGATCCCCATGGGGTGGAGTCAGCATTGTGGAAGGCAGGCATAGCCCTATTCAAGGTTCAGGTGCAACTCCTCCCTCCCATCTAGATGCAGATCTCTCTATTCACCAATTGGTGACTCAGCCTGTCTCCTGGAATTCCCCAGCCCTGTCACTCTCAAAACCAGATATAGGAATACACAACCTAGCAGAGGCAGGTTTGAATGGTTAGACAAGCAAATACCTACTTTCAAAAAGTGGTATTTGCAAACCCAGAATATCAAAATAAACTTCACTAAAAGATGTATTTTATTATTCTGAGTTCAGGCATACTAAACTCAATTTTCTACCATGTTCTCTGAGAGATAGGATTATAAAATGTAATAACTGTGACAAGCCATTCTGGCCTATGGAGAACAGGTAGCCTTGCAATAGTGAAAAACGAAAATGGCTGTAATTCACTACTAGGACAGGCCACACACATCAGGGCTTGTCCTACCTTATACTTACAATGCACCCTGCCCTTGGGCCTCCCATAGGGGTGACTGATATGAAGAAAAGGGAAGGTTTAGGGACTGGGAAGTGGGAAGCGGATGCACTTGCCCAGTCAGCATGACAGTACCAGACTGCTCGCAGGCTCAGCAATGGCAGATCTTAGAAACATTTTACAAGGCTGCTTCTGTGGGTGGCACAACCAGTGCTGCAGGCCCACCAGCAGCATTTGGATTTACACCCCCTGGTCACATTCAGTGCACTAGACTAGGGTCTGACAAATAAACTAAATAGCCAAACATGGAACCACTGATTAATACATCAATTTACAATAGGGAGCACTTGCACTGTGGCACTGGATAGCAGGGGAACAGTGCCCAAAGCATCTAACACCAGCAAAAATACATGAGTCAACAACAAAAATGGAAGGGAGACCCACGCCTATGGTGCCAGGTCTAACAAATACAGATTGTGATCATTGTGCAATCGGTATTACTAAGATTCAATGTGCATTATTGTATAATGTTTATCTGTTGCTCACAAAGTATTTCCTTTATTTCAAAATGGTTCGTTTTGCAGCAGTATTTGTAATGACTGTGAGCAGAGTAACATGAAGAACAGTTTACACGTGCTCCCCTGTGAAAAGAATGCTAAGCACGCTCACAACCGAAAGATCCCATTTACATCAGAAACACGTTGACTCTATTGCCATTTGAGTCCCATGTTTCATGTGTCTGCCAACTCATCGCATACAGAACCCCACCCACCCCGGGAGTATTTAAACAAATCTGACTAAGAAAATGTGCTTGCGCTTGTTTTTGTGCATCACTCACCTGTTCATTCCAGCGCTCCTTCGGTCACAGATCCGGTTTCCTCAGACAACATGCAGAGTCTTGGATTCCTCTTCTTCCTTCCTACAGATCCAGTTGCTACGGTAACTACCCAACTCTTCCTTTCCCCTTCCGACGATCTTGGTTCCTCTTCCAAGGCGCTCCGACCTGCAACAAGAAGGAAAGCAAAGCTTATTCACGTAAGACAGATCTTGTTTAAACTTTATTAGAAGAATCACGCACAGAGAATTTCAAGGTATTTAAAAGACTATTTATTTATTTTTAAAAAGTACTTCTCTTAAATCCCGAACTGTGAAAAAAGGCCAAAGACCTTTATTCTTGTTTTCTTTCCACAAAGAAAATTCCTTTGGCTAACAAAACAAAAGAGACAAATAACCAGTTTTAAGAAACTGAGTGATTTAAAACTCTTACAATTTATGTCAATTACAGCTATAATTCAGATTGCAAATATAGGAATTTTAATTGCCGATGCATAGTAAGTGTGATACATAGTTTCCAGGATAATTGAGTATGGTAATAATTTCACGATATGCTAATTAACACTCTAATTTTATAGAAAGGTTAATTCTGACAGCAAACTTCCACTAAAAGAAAAAATTAAGAAAGAGACTTTGGTCTAAAGACAATGGTGTAAATGGCTCACCGATTAGAGCGGCAGACCCTGAGGCAGAGGTCTGGCCCGGGACCAGGGTTCAATTCCCGACGTGGCAGGGTCTTGGGCTCAATGTCCACGGACTCGATAATTCTCGCTTAGGTGCCTACTCTAATCAATGGGTCCCACTCTGCAACTCTGGGCAATAGCTTGCTTAATCTCCACAACGGGCCCGAAAGCGCTAGAATGCCTGGCCTCACCTTGGAGGTGCCCAGTAAGGGGGCATCTCACAGGGAAAGCCAGGAAGGGTTCCACAGCGGTATACAGCGCCAAGATACCTTTCAGGTGATAGTGCGCTTTACAAGTATACACACATTTACACATTTACATACAGCATTCCCTCCTCTTAGAATCACATGTTACAGTGACATATGAAACTCCAAGTGGAAGAAGTCAAGGTCTCAACATTGAATTGCAACCAGTGGAGTGTTTTGTTTGTTTTTATTATTTTGTCCCATTTTCCCACTTCCCCCTGAGATCTGTTCACGCCAAACTGTGATTCATGTATGGTTTTGGTGGGTACAAATTTCTAGGGGCATAGAGAATCTGCATCCTGTCTCTCAAGCTGAACTGCCTGGAATTCAGGTGAGTGAAGACTTAACAGAAGCGCAAAACTTCACAACAAATAAAGTTCTTCTTGAATTGATGGTCTAGACACATAGCAAGATAATTTAGTAGCAACCATGTTAAGACAGATGCAGTTAACGATTGAGTCCTTGAAAGTGTAGCGTTGCACCAGGAGCTGATCCGGTATAAATCCAGAGACTCTATATGGGATAGTCCCTTACCAAAACCTTTTAAAACTCCTGTAGATAGTGTATCTAGGTTCAAGAGATGCAACTTCATCTCCTGTACAAGTAACAGTGGCAGTCCCTATGTTGTACCATTGTCTGCACCCAAACGATTTTTTGGGGCCAGCGCGAATGTCAATATTTTCATCAGTCAATGTCAATTACATTTCATTTGTAAACCACAATCATTTCCTACTGATTTCACAAAAGTGGCTTTTGTTCTATCTTATCTAGGGGGAACTGTTGCAAACTGGTCCATTCCCTTCATAGACAGAAATGATCACATGCTCTATAATTGGCCCCTGTTCAAATCCACAATGGCAAAATTATTTGCTAACATACGTATATTCAAGAAAGTGATAATGAGTTGCTGAATTTAAAAGAAGGAAACAAAGATTAACTACTTTCAATAGGTTGCTGACAGAAACACAATGGCCTGAGGACACACTCTATTCCTTATTTTATAGGGGTTTACTTGATGATCTAAAAGACGCTCTTGCTCACATTGTCTATTTACCCGATGACTATTCAGATTTTGTGGATTTAGTGGTGAAGTTAGATCATCGTCTAGGAGAACGTAAAGGTGATAGAACCAAATTAGAAAACAGAATCACTGTATTTAAAACAGAAAAGAAAGAAGTAGAACATAAGATTTCTAAACTAGAACCAATGCAAATAGGAGGAGTCAGAGCCCCTCTGGCCCCAGAAGAAAAAGACAGAAGACGAACGTTAAATGTATTTTTGTATTGTGCTCGATCTGGGCCTTTTGCTAAGGATTGTCCATTCAAGACAAAAATCCCCAAAAAGACAAATGCAGTAGTTTCCTTTTCCACTGAGCAGGAAATTAAAAAAGCTCGGCAAAAAATGAGATCGCTTGAACGAGAGGTATAGTCCCTCAAATCTCCCAACATCTGGACACTACAGTAGCCCAAATACCACAACATTTTATCGTACAGGTTTTCTTAATTGTTAGTACTCAATTAAGACGTTCCGTATCGGTCCTGTTAGATTCTGGAGCAGCAGGTACTTTTTGGGACAATTGTTTGGCTCAAAAATTACACATTCCAACGATATTCAAGGCACAACCTGAACCAGTTTGTGCAGTAGATGGATCTGCGTTATCTTCTGGTTTGATAACAAATCAATCATATCCCCTTACTATGGTATGCCAGAACAGTCACACAGAATTAATACTTTTTGACCTAATAGACACACCTACGCTTGGTCTTATCTTAGGAGTACCTTGGTTAACTACACTTAACCCTAAAATAAATTGGAATCTAAGAACAGTGACTTTAGATTTCTCTTATTGCAGATCACATTGCTATCAGGAACCATTTAACAAATCCTTTACAGTCTTAAATTGTTCCAATACTACTGCACCTTCTTCTGCAATTGCATCTGAATATCAAGACTTTAAAGATGTCTTTGATCCAGTAAAAGCATCAACCTTACCACCGCACAGGTCTTATGATTGTCATATTGATCTGATACCTGGAGCCACATACCCTAGTAGTAGAGTGTATGCTCTTTCTGAGGATGAGACAAAGTATCTACAAACCTATTTGGATGAATTATTGGCCTTAGATTCCATTCGACATTCTACATCTCCTGTCTCTTTGCCCCTCTTTTTAATTCCGAAATGTGATGGTGGCTTGAGAGTGTGTATCGATTACCGCGGGTTAAATAAGGTGACTACAATAAATAAATATCCATTACCTTTGATTCCAGTTCTCCTAGACGAGTTACGCAATTCTACAAGTTTACGCTAAATTGGATTTAAGAGGGGCTTACCATCTTGTTCGGTTTAAAGAGAATAATGAGTGGAAGATAGCTTTTAGAAACAAGTTTGGTCTATTCGAGTACACTGTCATGCCCTTTGGCCTATGCAATGTCCCTGCGGCCTTTCAATACTTTATAAATTAAGTGTTGCATGAATTCCTGGACATCTGTGTAATACTTTATATAGATGATATTCTCTTCTAGTCCAAAAAATGAAAAGGAACATGTACAACAATTAAGAGTAGTGTTGAGTAAGTTACAAGAAAATCATTTTTTTGCAAAACTGGAAAAATGCATTATTAAAACTAACACTGTAGAATTTCTAGGGTATTGTGTGTCCCCAGCTGGAATTCTAATGGATCCTAAAAAAGTAAATGCCATACTGGATTGGCCTGAACCAAGTTCAGTAAAGGAAGTACAGAAAGTTCTAGGATTTGCTAATTTCTATAGACGCTTTATACCCCATTTTACAGAAACATTTGTGCCAATCACCAAATTGTTACAAAAAGGACAGGTCTTTTCTTGGACTGACGAAGCAGCACAGGCTTTTTTCAGTTAAAAGAACAATTTACTTCAGGACCCTTACTAAAACATCCTGATCCTGCACTCCCTTTTTTTTCAGATGCAGATGCTTCCCAGGTTGCAGTTGGTGGCATTTTATCTCAACGAGATACAAAGGATGAACAGTTTCATCCAGTGGCATTTTACTCTAAGAAACTACTTCCTGCCGATCAAAATTATCAATGGCAGATAGGGAACTATTGGCGATTAAATTGGTATTCACTGAATGGCGACACCATTTTATGGGAACAAAATATCCAGTAACTATTTTTAGTGACCATAAGAGTTTACAATTTTTTAGTTCTGTCAAAGCTCTCACACCCAGCCAAATGAGATGGTTGAATTTGTTTGGTACATTTGATTTTATTATTACTTACAGACCCGGTTCAAAACAAATTCAATCTGATATCTTGTCACGATATGGACATACCAAAGAATCCAAGAAAGACAAGATAAGTCCACCTAATATTCCTCCTCATAAAATAGTGGCTCCTGTTATACAAACAGATTTTATGTCTTTAGTAAAAGAGGAACATTTGAATATAAACATTCAATATTGATTAAAAAACCCAAAACACACTATTCAATATGTATCTCCCGGACAAACGGACAGGTTAGAAAAAACACTATTCAAGTTGGTCTACTCTATCATGATACTCTTTTGTTCATACCTACTATCGAACTTCAAAAAATAGTTTTATAATGGCATCATCACGCAGCATTAGCAGGACATCCTGGATACCAAAAACATTAGATAATTGTACAAAACAATGTTGGTGGCCTTCCTTAACAAAAGATGTTCAAACATATGTAGCATTTGTTCCCATTTGTGCCAGAAATAATACCTACATAAGGCACCAGCAGGATTATTACAGCCATTAACTACCCCAGTGTCCTTGGCATGCTATTAGTGTAGACTTCATCACAAATCTACCTGTAAGTAATGGCGATACAGCCATATTAGTGGTGGCTGATTATTTATCTAAAATGTCACATTTTGTTCCACTACATAAAATTCCCTCTGCAGTAGAATTTAGTAACATCTTTCTCACAAACATAGTTCGTTTGCATGGCCTGCCGACCAAAATTGTTTCTGATAGAGGTAGTCAGTTTACTTCCAAATTCTGGATAGATCTATGTAAAAATCTCTAAATGGATCTAGCCCTATGTACAGCTTTGCATCCGGAAACAGATGGTCAGACAGAAAGGGCAAACCAAACACTACTACAGACCTTGCGATGTTTAATGACAGAATTCACTAGTGAGCGGGACAAAGCTTTACCATTAGCCAAATTAATTTATACTAATAATGTTCACTCAGCAACACAATGTACACCCTTTTTCTTTTTAAATGGTTATCATCCCAAAGCCTTAACAATATTTATAGAGTCTTCCCTAATACCAGCAGTCACATACCCATTAAAAAAATTTATTGGACATACAGGAAAAAGCAAAAAAGCATTTGAATAACTACAAGAAGTTAATTAAGAAACATTCAGATAAACATAGAAATCCTGCTCCATGCTATCAAGTAGAAGATAAGGTATGGTTGTCTATCAAAAATGTAAATATTACAGGTCCATGTAAGTTATATCCATGGTATATTGGACCCTTTTCCATTGTCAAACTTATAACCTCTTTTACTGTGCAATTACAACTACCCTCTGAGGATGCCTTATATCCCAGTTTTGATGTCTCCTTAATTAAACCATTCAATCCAGAAACTTGATAAGAACCCCCACCTCCACCTATTTCCATTGATGGACAGTTAAAGTATGAAGTAAAACGAATCTTAGATGCTAAAAGAATCCATGGAAACTTCACTATTTGATAGCATGGAAAGGCTATTCAGCAGATGAAAATTCTCGGGAACCAGCTTCCTTTGTTCATGCCCCTAAGTTGTGAAACAATTCCATTTGCCGTTCGTACAAAAACCCCGTCCAGTATGACGCCCTTTGAGGGGGGCGACTGTTAGAGTTTACGCCTTACAATCAGCACAACCTCACTCTGTACTTTATCTTCCTCTTGGTTGTCTCATGATTGCGGTTCTAATGTGATTATTGTACAATCGGTATATTGTGATTGTTGAGCATCAGTATCTCTAAGTTTCGATGTGCATTATTGTATAACGTTTATCTGTTGAACACAAGTATTTCCTTTATTTAAAAATGGTTAATTTGGCAGCAGTATTTGTAATGACTGTGAGCAGAGTAACATGAAGAATGGTTTACGCGTGCTCTCCTGTGAAAAGAACCCTAACCACACTCACAACCTAAAGATCCCATTTACATCAGAAACACGTTGACTCTATTGCCGTTTGAGTCACATGTTTCATGTGTCTGCCAACTCATCACATATGGAACCCCATCCACCCCAAGAGTATTTAAAGCTGTCTGACCAAGAAACGAGTAGTGCTGGACAATATGAGAAGCGCATCTCACACGCTTTCACCTGGCATAAAAGAGGTTGAAGGAAGAGCAGCCTATAAACCCTGTAGAGCGATCCACACTTGCTTCAAAACAACAGGGTGGGGAAACGCAGCGCTCACCACTCCCTGTTTCAAACTCACACAGTGCAGCCATGAAGCCCTGGGAGATCACTTGGGGCCCGAGCAGGAAACAGGCTCAGGCCAGCACACAAAGGCAAAGTCCAGGTGACAGTTCCCTGTTAGCACAGCAATCCTCTGGGGCAGCGTACAGAACCAGCAGAGTCTGGTTCCAAGTCCATATAGTGTCATTTTCATTTTCATGGGGTCACAGCCTCTGTACTTATAGTGCCAATGTTTTTGTTCTAGGGGCACTTCAGACACATTGTAGAAGTGCACCACACCCCCATTCACATTGTAAGCCTGGGGCCCAAGACACACCACAGAGAGTGGGAGACAGCATTGTAGAAGGCAGGCACAGCCCCATTCAGGTGCAGTGGCAACTTCTTCCACAACTCCAAATGCCAACCAGGCCTATTCATGTTCAAGGAAAACTCCTCCTGCTACTCTAAATTCAGCCAAGGTCCATTCAGCCTAGCGCTGAGTCACCCAGGAAAGGTAGGACACAGCTCAACTCCCCTTTTGACTGGCTGGAGTGAATGCACATCCCCTCTCTCCTGTCATTTAGAACCAGACAGTCAATACACATCCAGGTAGGGCACAAAGACATATAAGCACACAGAAATGCCCACTTATAAAAGTGCCATTTCTAAATTAGTAATAATAAACCTGCTTTCACCAATAAGCAGGATTTATCACTAAAATGTCAAACATACCAAACATAGGCATGCTCCCCCTCTCAGATCAAAATTACCACTGAAGCACACATCAGGGAATCCCCAAGGCAACCCCATGAGAGGAAAGCCACTCAGCAGTGAGAAATCAAATAGGCTGTTTGTCACTACCAGGACATGCCACACAGTTAAGGAATATGTCCTACCTTTTACATACACAACACCCTGCCCATAGGGCGAGCTAGGGCCTACATTAGGGGTGACTTATATGTAGTAAAAGGGGAGTTTCAGATGTGGCAACCCCTTTAAATGCCACATCACTGCAGTAGTAAACAGGTTTGAAAGGCTACTTTAGTGGGAGGCACAATCAGAGCCGCTAACCCGCTAGTAGCATTTAATTACCAGGCCCTGGATATATGGGATACCACTTTACAAGGGACTTACTGGTAAATTAAATATGCCAAACAGGTGTGGACCAATCTAACCAAGTTTACGAGAGAGACCACATGCATTTAAGGACCTATAAGTAGGGGTAAAGTACCAGAGTCAGAAAACTACCAACAACAGGTCAGAAAAAAATACAGGAGGAAAGCAAAATGTTCTGGGACGACCTTGCAAAAAGGGCCAAGTTCATCAATGTCTCTTTAATCCTCTCACGCACTCGCACACATGCTTACCTGTCTTTGTATCTATCTCACACCCATCTCTTGATAGTGTCCTTTTCCTGCTCTTCCATTAATTACTTTTCCCTCATTTCCCCATAAAGGGGCATATGTACATCAAAATGTCAGAGCACTGAACTGCCCCAAATATGGCAGTGCTGCGTCATTTTGAAAAGGCAGGGATGCGCCATCGTTACTGCAATAGGGTGCAACCCTGTGTTTTCCCAGGCACTGGTGCTAAATTTAGCTGCCTAGCACCAAATCAGGCACCGTAGTACTACAGTGCAAGGGTGCCTGCGCTGGTGTCCCTTCCTACACATAAACAATGCATTATGGCAATTTGCTACTTCTATGTGTGCTGCACTGCCACAGATCTACACCTCCTTGTAAATCTGAGGCAGCATCATAAAGCAATGAATGTAGCAGTGGAACAGCCACATCAACACCCATTGCATGCCCCTTTCATGCAGATTCTTGCGCGAAACAGTAGCACATTTGCAAAGTGGCAGTAAGCCACAAAAGTGGTTTGACACCTCTTTGTAAATATGGCGCAGGGCATACCACCAGCGGAGCATAAGAAGAAATGATGCATTGGTGATGTAAGGGGTTTGTACATCTGCCCCATAGTCTTTCCCATCTACCACACCATTGTCTTTCTCTTCTGTATGTCTAGCTCCCCTCTCATGCTTAGTGGCAGCAGGAAATACCCATGCTCATTTTTACTGAAGTTCGCACATGATATAGCTGAGGGATACAGAAAATAAACAAGGCTCAATAAAGCCGTGTTTTACTTACATTTCTGACATTGAGCCTATTATCTCTGAGCTAGGGTTGCAAAGGCCACACCAGAAGTGACAGAAGGCAAGCTAGGAATCCCAGGTGCAACCTCTAAGTGGCGAATGTGTCACACACAATTGACACCTTAATGCACGCCTAAACAGACAGGTAACAATCATAACAAAACTCCATTGGTGTGCTTGCAGCATAGACTACACTATCGCAAAATGAACTTCTTTCTTTTTGTGCAAGCTTTAAGTGAATTTCAAATAAATTAAAACGAATCAACATTCCTCAGACTCTGCACTTCCAGTGCCCTCCATTTGCATCGCCTAATCAGCTTCATGTTAATGATGATTCAATGGTTAATTGGCAATTAGAAATGATTCATGAAAAAACAAACCCATTTGTTACCAAAAATGAGTTACGTTGTTATCCACAAACAGCAAATATAAACAATTAAACGACACTAGTTTGGACTGTAGGGGATCAGCAGTTGTTTAATCAAATGTGAAAACTGCACTAAAAATGACAGCCTGTCAATTACTTTGATTGTGTATCCGCTGTCAGTGGTTACACACACAAGCTAGATGCACATTCCCACAAAGTATGAGAGGATGTACATGGGGAAATGTGATGTGTTGATAAGGCTGATTAGCACACTGCACATCCTTACAATGCAAAAGTTTTGTTATTTGCAATATATTGACTTTCTATCAATCTCAAACATGCTTTCTACATTGTTACTTTCTTGCCTCATATAAACGTTGATTCTTTCTGCCATGTCAGTGATATGACAGAATTAAGGACTATTTGTAAGATATAGAAAATGTTTAGGTGATTAGATGGGAAAGATATCACATTTTCATAGTGATGAAACGTAAAAGCTGATCATGCTTTACACAACACATAAACCAATCTTGACAACAAAAATACAAATATGCACTTTGCACACTTCTAGATAAATGATATTGAAACTGAGAAAAGTTGAAGTACCAGCACCTGCTTAACTAGGTAGAAACACTAGGATTAATCAAAAAGTCATTTTCAAATGTTAAATAACTGATTACTTTATATTCTTTTTTTTCCCCTCATTTACCACCGTAGTTTCAGGTAAAGCCGCAGGTGGAGTTGCAACGTGCTGTCACAGTTTTATAAAACTGGCTGGGATTGGATAGGATAGTCAACCAGGTCCCTCACGAACGGCACCTCCTCCCTAGACAGACACCAAGAAACCAATGAGTAAAAAGAGATCAGGTGGAAATTACAGCCAGATGGAACCGGGCTTATAGCCGGAGAAAGGCTCTACAAGTGGCAAAAGCCACAGCAGCGTAATTATCGGACCCGGGGGAAAAAAATGGATATCTCAATGCACCCAGATCAGCAAATGCCAGAATTCCCTTCTACTTTGACTGCCGGACCTAGCCAGATCTAGTTTAGAGACCTGCAAGACTGAGGCATACCATTCATTGGCCGAAGGAGGTAGAGGATCTTTCCATTTTTTACAGATCTCCCTTCTGGCCAGCAAGATGGAAAAAAAATGCTTTTTGCAAGGCTCTGGACGCCATCCAGGATCCCAAAGATCACTAGAGGGAGCTCCAGAAACAACTGAAAGCCAAATGATGCAGAAAGGATATTGCTTATTGCTTCCCAAAATGGCGTAAGACAGGGACATTCAAAGAACATATGGGCATTTGAGGCAGCTACCAGACCAAACTTAGGACAAGCTACAGAGTTCCCCTCAGAGAAATTTGAAAGTTTGAGGGGATAATAATACGCACTATGCAGGGTATAAAGGTGGTTCCTACGCAGCCATGCAGGCTTAACGATCTCCCATAAGAGCTTGCACGAGGAAGTCCAAAGTTCTTGCACGTTGTGATTGGCAAATAGAGAACCCCATAGTAGGTCTGGTAACAGAAACTCGCCATCCACCTTTTCCAGGATGAGATTATACCATAAAGAGATCTCCTTCCTGGCAGGCGGGTTATCTACTAGGTGGGATATTAGATGACTGTGGCCGCCAACGGGATACTTGTTTACTCGAGAAGATGACGAAATATATGAATGGGACCAACTTGCAATTAGCATATATTTAAATCTGGCAAAATTCGGGCTAATTTTTTTTTAAGATAGTCCCAAGGAAGCAAATCACCTTCCAAAAAAAGATCACCCCAAACTTCTAGCCCTGCTTCTTTTAATGGGATAGCCAAACAGTCACCCAACCACTCGGGGCTGTCAGGGAGGCCCCAAAGAGGTGTCCTACTACCAAAGTACCCCAACTTAATAGCTTTTGTCAGTTCCGACCACATTTTGGCCATCCCCTGCAAGGTCTTCAATTGAATCTTTTTTTAAAACTTGGGATTTCCAAACTTAAACAGGAAACCTGATTGACTGATTCCTTCCCCTCTAAACAAAGCAGAATACAAGGTCCCTACCACAAAATCAGAGGGCATCTTTAACAGTATTTGTGCATGGGACACTTGAAATGCCCATGCGTACATGTGCAGGTCTGGAGCAGCCGGCCCATCCTTCTCCCTGCGTCGTCTCAGTTTCTTCCGAGCAATCCTTGGGAGATGCTTGTTCCAAATAAAGGAAGTGATTTTAGCCTGTAGTTTTACTATCAAAGAAGGATCAAAATGTATCGGGATGGTATTAAATAAAAAAGAGAGTTCGGGCAAAATCGACATTTTAATCAAATTAAATCTCCCTATTAGAGATAAAGGAAGATGAGCCCATGCCTGCATAAGCTTGCAACATTCTTTTGCAACAGCGAAAAAATTTGCTGCAGCAATTTGCTTGATGTCTTTCACAATGTTAAGGCCCAGATAACGCATGCTAGATCCAGGCTGTATATTGGTGTTTCTCACATCTTCGTTCCAGGCAATCATCTCGGTTTTTGGGGCATTGATCTCGTACCCAGAGACTCCCCCGAATTCCAAAGCTGCTTTTAAAACTGCAGGAAATGCGGTTTGAACCTCAGATGTAAAAATTAGGACGTCGTCCGCGTACAGGGCCACTTTCCTCTCCCATCCCCTATAAATAAAGGATTTGATGTTGGTATCCTCTCTCAACCGTTGAGCAAAGGGTTCGATATATAAATCAAATAGGAGAGGTGTTGGACTTGGCCCTTCTGGCAGGTTCACCCCTAATCTTTTTGCATTTAATCTGTGATCTGTGTCAGTGATATTTGGGTCTCTGCGTACTTTTTCCCTGTGTCCCAGAGTAAAGTGCGTGCATGTAGTTAGGCTGGCCTGCTCTCCCATAGGGATACATGGGGAATGTCTGTGTCCCTGGTAGTTCCTGATGCGTGGGGAGTGCAGATTCGGATTTGGTATATGCGAGCTCGTGAGAATGAATGCTTCACAATGATGTATGTGGCATGAGTCTGTCTTGTGCGGAAGTGCCACTTCTAGGACTTGGCATATTAATGTAAAATATGCCTGGCGTGTGATTGGCTGGAGCTGGCTGGTGAGCCTGGCTCCAGGAAGGCTGGATGGGTCTGCCCGGTGGTGAGTATGAGATTATCATGTTGATGTCTGGGGAGGAGTGCACCTGGTCCTTGATGGGGCCGGACTTTCCCCACACAATGCTGGCTCCACCTCCTGTGGTGCGACTGATGACCCTAGCCCTGCTAGTGAATGAAATGGGTGGTTGGGCCATCAAGGGTGCTTCAAAACCAGCTGCGACTGGTTTCCCCCCACCCTGCACCTACAGACAAAGGAATGTACAGTATAAGAAGGGGCTGTGTCCCCATAAAATTTGTTCTGCTTTTGGATCCTAGCTGAGGGGGCTGCTGCTGTTGCTGGGGCCAGGAGGACCGCCACTTGGATTGTCTCCCTGCCTGGAGACCCAGTGAGCTGGCTCTGGCCCAGCTTTGCCCCCTGCCTGCCTCCAGACCTTGCTGGAGCTTTGCTTTTGCCTCTATAGCGCCTGGGAGCTCTTTATTTGACTGCTAGCGCTTCAGAGCGCTTTAGTCTGCCTTGAGCACTGGGAACGCTTTGCATCACCTTTCGCGGCTGCCCACACTGCTTTTTGCCGATTTTAGAGTCCCCTGGCAGGTGCCCACCCTACCAGGGACCTTGTGCCGTGTTTATGCCCCCGAGCGAGTGCCCACCTCACTTTATATTTTAATTAGAGAGGGTGCCGACTCCTCGTGGCAGCCGAGATCATCCCCGTAGCCGCCCGGCCCGCACAGGAAGTCAGGCAGGCCGGGGGGGGGATCTCCGGACACCTGGAAGTAACCTCCTTCCCCCGAGGCACCGAGAGAGAGGAGAGCCCTGGGGTAAAGCAACAGAGGTGCGGCCACCAGCGAGGCTCCCCGTCAAGGAGGGAGAGCCCAGCAGCCCATGAGCAGCCACCGCCCAAGACCGGAGAGCCCCGTGTCCAGGAATAAAGAGCCGCCAGCGGAGCCCGGTAAGTGTTGGGCTGGGGGAGAGCTCTCGTGCTAGAAAGAGGCGCAGAGTGCGCCGGGTGTGTCGAGCAGCCCCATCTGGTCAGCGGGCCGCTCCAACTATCCCCCCAGTGAGGCTCAAGGGCTAATCTTGTGTTCGGGCCCCCTGAGCGGGGCTTCTACGTTACTTTGGTATTTTTTGTATTCATGAGCCTGCGAGGCTCGAGGCGCCATTCTGTGTTGCTGAGTCCCCCGTGAGGGACTCCCACAACGCCGGCATTTGTTCTTCGAGCCCTGAGAGGCTCTTGGGCCACAGTTGTTCTAGAGCCCCGAGAGGCTCTCCGGTTGTTCCTGGGTCCCCCGTGAGGGACCCCACCACACAGGCAATTGGTCAGAGCCCCGTGGCTCCCACGCTGTGTTTTGCCCCATTGTGTTCTTGAGCCCACAAGACTCCAACGTTGGCCATCATTGATTTACAACTGTCCAGCACTTAGAGGACAGTTGCTACGTTTAGGCTTTGTGGTCTTGGCTGCCTGCGCAGCCTCCCTGACAATTTGGACTCAGGGCATTTCAGCCCTTGCGAGGCCAGTTGGCCCGAGGGACAGTTCTAGTGTTGTGCTATGTGCACCCTGCCCATTGTGAGTTACTTGCTTATTTTGATTCCTGCGCAAATGTTCTACCTGCACCTCTGAATGTGTTTTAATGCCTCATGTGCAATGTGTTTATGTTCTATCCCCTTTGCTAAAAGTGACCTGCTTAGAGGATTGTTGATGTCCCATTACCTTTGCTAAAAGTGACCTGCTTAGGTGTTTTATGTTTTATCCCCTTTGCTAAAAGTGACCTGCTTAGAGGATTGTTGATGTCCCATTACCTTTGCTAAAAGTGACCTGCTTAGGTGTTTTATGTTTTATCCCCTTTGCTAAAAGTGACCTGCTTAGAGGATTGTTTATGTTTTATTACCTTTGCTAAATGTGACCTGCTTAGGTGATTGTTTAGGTTTCCTTCCCTTTGCTAAAAGTGACCTGCTTAGGTGATGGTTTTCCTTCTATAGGTCCTGATGATAAGCTCCTAGTTCTGTGCGTGATTTTCCTACAGTGTTTAGGGTTACGTAGGAGGTATTTACCTTTTCCAGTGATTACTGGTTGTGGGCTACATTTACTATTTTAGTGCTACAGTCATTATATGTTTATGGGCTAAGTGTTATACCTACAAGTATTGTTTCTAACATGTGCCTACCCCTGACAGTGGTCCATGTGGCCCTGTCTTGTACATAATCCCTTGTAAATTCTGCCCGTGCCTGTTGACACATTGTAAAGTGTGTGTGTTATTTATTGTGTTTTTACCATAATACAAAGCTATTTATTATATAACCTTGTGTGGAGTTTCCTTTGTGGTGGGCCTTGGGTGTTGTTGCTGGGTGCGCGCGCAAACGCTTTACACATCGCCTCCAAGATTAGCCTTGCTGCTCGCGTCACGTTACCTAGAGGGTGAGCAGGGGTTATCTTGGTATGTAACTCCCTTGCCCTGACCTTAGACATGGTGGTCTCTGACTGACTTTGGCGTGAGCCTTGGCCAGCCTGGGGTCCGAGGTCTAACATTGGTGGCAAGCGGTGCGGATTGGACTTGCGTTTGCGCTGTACCACAGTGGCGACAGGCCGCACTACAAAGCTCTACATTTTTAGATAGCCACATTTTGGGGATTATTGTTTTTTAGGTGAAGTTCAGTATTGCTTCTCCTGAAAGGTGTCATTTTGTAATTTTGTCCAGTACCTTGTTCCCCGCCCTGCTCCCAGATTGGTACCTGTGTCGCTTATGGTCAGGTTGAGAAATCAGGGGTGGTAGAAACTACCTTACCGAGGGTGTGTGTGTGTGAATGAGTGGTGTGTTACACTGGACAGAAGAGTGCAAGTTCTCTGAGATAGGAACCTTGCTGAATTTTGTTAATTGTGTCTTCCTGTTAAGCTCAGACCCCCAGGTTCCCTGTGTCAAACTTTTCTTGAGAACGTCCGCCAAATTGGAGCCTGCTTTTGATCTCTGTGTTCTTTTTAGATACAGTAGGTTAGAGCTGGTCAGATTCTGTGAAAAGGGAGGCATAGAGGTGAGTGAGTCGTATACTCAGTCCCATCTTAGGGACAGTCTGATCCAATGGCAAAATGATCAGTGGGATCTTGAGCACAGTGAGAGAGATAGGGCCCGGGCTGCACGCCATGAGGGTGGTGAGTCTGTGGGGAGCCCTGAAGAATGTGAATTTGATGATGATGACAGTGGATGGGCACCAGCAGATAGTGAGGACCCCATAGATAGTGAGTCCCTTGCTGGGTTCAGTGTCAGTACCAGTGCCCCATCCCTTTCCCTGTCCCCAGAGGAGTGGTTGGATAGGAAGGAAAAGCGGGAGCACCAACTAGCGTTGGAACAGCTCAGGTTGGAGCATGCCAAGCCAGAGGCTGAAAGAGCCTTGTTCAGGGAGAAGGTAGCCCTAGAGAGTAGGTTAGCCCCTGAGTGCAGTTGTAATTGTCTGGATTCCCCAGGGAGGGTGGAGTACAGTGGTGGCAGCGATTTAAGTATCAGTGTAGACAGTCCCACTCCCAGTGCCCTGAGTCTAGTACCTGTTTCCCGAGAAGAGGAGTATCGGTTGAAGTTTAGGAACTTTAGGAGATTGCCTCACCAGTCTTGGGAAGATTTTCAGAGTGACTGTTGTGGAGCACTGTGGGCTTGGGTACAGGTTCACACAGATGATGATTTTGACATATTGTTTGATATGGTCTTCAAGGAGCAGTTGCTCAGTGTTGTTTGTCCAGAGTTGCGCCAGCACCTGCTGAAGTTGAAATGTTTTAGTCCTTGGGACTTTGCAGAAGAAGCAGAGCGCTGGGAAAGTGCGAGAGGTTCTTTAGCGTCACTAGTGGGTGATTCCAACAATAGTGGGTCAGGTGTCCTCGAGCCCAGCGTGGTGGAGGAGGGTGAGAGTAGCCCAGCTAGGTCCCAGTATAGTGAGGAGGGTGTAGGGGCTTACTGCCTGTCTCAGTGGAGCGGGAGTGAGTGTGAGACCGAGAGTCCCCAGACGCCCGAAGCCCTGCCTCGGAGCCTGGATGGTTTCTTTAGGGAACACTAGGATGGGGACCTAAGCTTACCTGTTAGTTCACTTGAGGGAGATCTCCTAGTGTGTAGAGGGCCTGGAGCATCTGTAAGCGGAGCTTCTATGGTTATAGAGTCTGGCCGTACTGCTCCAGTAGGGAGGGTACAGAAGTCCAGCGAAAAGAGTGTTAGGGGGATAGTATGTGAGTCCCCAGAAGTCCTGGAGTGCCAGGCAGTGATTCCACCAAAGGTTCTAGACCGGAGGTTGGAGGTCCAGGTTCAGGGTTTGCCTGACCTGAAGGGTGGGAATACTGTAATATTTTTTTTGTCCTACAGTCTGAGATGATAGAAAGATCTAATGCTAAAACAAATACTATTCGACTTTGTTTACGATAAGAATAGGGTAGGTACAAAATCACAAATGTAGTGATATAACTCAAATCATTGTATTGACACAACCTCCCCAAACACCGCCCAGCTGATGAAAACCAAGCAAACCCGAATATCCTCGCCCAGGGCACTACATCTGAAATTACCTACTATAAATGGTTCTGTATTATTCTGGAATGTAAAGTTCTTTTTTGGTAGAAGAGAGTTTACATTTATGCTTTATAAAGGCCTTCTGCCCAGCCTCAAAGGGTTATTGCCAACTCGCCCCAGGGTAGAGAACATAATGTATTTACACCTTGTCTTAATGTGACATGTCCTCTCTTATTACAGCAAGCAGACACATTTTCTGTCAGCCTGACCTTCTTTCCCTTGTGAGGTAGAACACAAAGTAACTTCCAGTAAGTCTTACTCACACTGCAAATGGCATTTGAACATTTTCATGAGAAGCAATGGCGTGGTACAGCAACTCATTCCTGCTTGCAAGAGTCACAAAAAGCAGTTTTATATCTAAGGCCCGATTGTAGCAGGGGGGCCAGGCCCACCCAAACATGAACTCTGGCCCACCCAGGCACACCAGAAGAGGCCATGGAGAAAGCTCCTGTTAAGTGCTTCTTCCATGTCCACGACTGCGAGAGGTTGTGAATTTTTTTTACTTACTTTACTTTGATTATCAGTCAAGGGTCATTAAGGAACCTCTAGAATACATTTCAAAGTGTGCTGTGTTTATAAATACTATTTTAAGTATGTACTGGCTTGGAGCAAGTTACTGTTTTAGGTAATTTTCCCTATTTTTTGTGCTGGCTGTGATAATAAAATACAGAACATACCGGTAAAAATATTTGCAGGTGGCAACTCTAGCTCATGTCTGTTGCAAGCTGCAGTTCAGCAGTGTGTTGGGGTGTGAGGACAGGTGTTTACCAGTCATTGTTGCAGCAAGTGTAGTGACACCAAGTCCCAGGACTATAAGCACCTTTCTGCACCTCAATTATGTCTGTTTCGGTGCAGGAGTTCTGAGGGTGCTTATGTATTTTAATCTGTGTATGATTCAATATATGGTAGTTTGGGGCATGCATTATACTATTCAGATAATGGCGGTGTAGGCCTAATTGGATGAGCAGGCAATAGGAATCATAAATGTTTGCCCATTACCTAAGAATTAATAAAGAATTACATTGCCTAGTAAAATAAGGACCTGATTCACAAAGCTAAACTTACACTTCTGTGTAAGTTTACTATTTCTTTGGTATTCACAAACTACAATTTACATTTACTAATAGTGATTTTACTGCTGCAGACACTCCACAGTCAGGGCAGAGAATTCTGCGAATAAAAAGACAAACATGCCTCCAAGAGTGTAGAGTCATAAATTTACTGTTAGTAAAATTACATTTGTAGTTTGTGAAAATCCCAAAATATAATACATTTACACAAAAGTGTATGTTTACCTTTGAATCAGGACCTAAGGTGTGTATGCCTGTTCTCAGCAAGAGGCTGGGCTAAAGTAAATAACTGTGTTATCTCAAGTAAGATATTGTGCTGGGCTGAATATATTTTCACCACCACGGCAAGGGGACAAACCTGAGAATTTCATATTCTGATGTCTTGTTACAGTACGTTGCACATTTCCAGGGCCTCTGACACTATACAATTTTACCACTGTGGGGTATTTCGCATTATTATGGATTTTCTGCATTTGCCACGTATCCATCATCTGCTGCATAATCTGCAGATTCAAAAAAAAGTTTCTAGCTCAAAGGGATCAAACGTTACTAACAATTCTGCAACACGTTACAGCACAGTCGAAGGCCCTTCGTAAAGGTTGATTGGGCACCTTTTTGCTGCTTATTGCTATTGTTAAACTTATACTGATGAAGTGCAGCCTATTCCTAGACAGTGCTAACATTACAAGTGCATGTAAAATGTGCTGAATTGCACTGCATAATCTGCCTTGTCTAGCTGCATAATTTAGTCAACTCTGCCGCATAAATTGGCCCGCCATGTCACATAATTTCAATGGCCCTGGTTATAGTGATCTTACTCTTTGTCTAATCACATCTAACCCCAATGGGACGGATCATAATTAGGGCTCCCGGTTTTATGGTATTACTTTTTTGATATTTCTGTCTGCATTTATCCATATTTATTTCTTGCTAATTTTTTCTGTATTTATCCATTTTTATTTTGTGTTGTCTGTATAAATGATATTTACAACAAGGGGTGGTGAGGGACAGAGTCTCTGAATTAAACAGAATACTCTCACCCAGTCAAGAGATCAGGGCTAGATCCAACACCGTTTTTTAGCTCACTGCACCATCCCAGTTTCAGAACCTGGCTGTATGCAAATTAGTCTGTTCCTGTCCCAGTGCATGATGGGAACAGGGCAAACCAAACTACAAAAGCCAATTCTTACACTGGGAAGGAAACAAGCTACCGGGGACCGGTTTCTGGCATTTCAGCCTCTTCGGCCCGGCTTGCTTGAATCCTGATGGTGCAATGAGCAAGGGACTCACATCTGAGTATACCCTTCCGCCCTTCCACCCTTCAGGCTGAAATGCCAGAAACCGGTCCCCGGTAGCTTGGCTCCTTTCTGGTAAAGAATTGGCTTGGTAGTTTAGTCTGCCCTGTTCCCATGATGCACTGGGCCAGGGACAGACTGATTTGCATATAGCCAGGTTCTGAGCTGGGATGGGGCAGTGAGATAAATAACGGTGATGGATCAAGCCCTGATCTTTGGACTGGGTAAGAGTGGTCTGCTCAATTCAGACACTCTGTTCATCACCACCCCCTTTGGTAAATCGATTTTGGCCACTATAGGTGTGGCAGGGTATACTCAGACATGAGTCCCTTTCTCACTGCTCCATCAGGATTCAAGCAAGCCGGGCCGAAGAGGCTGAAATGCCAGAAACCGGTCCCCGGTAGCTTGGCTCCTTTCTGGTAAAGAATTGGCTTGGTAGTTTAGTCTGCCCTGTTCCCATGATGCACTGGGCCAGGGACAGACTGATTTGCATATAGCCAGGTTCTGAGCTGGGATGGGGCAGTGAGATAAATAACGGTGATGGATCAAGCCCTGATCTTTGGACTGGGTAAGAGTGGTCTGCTCAATTCAGACACTCTGTTCATCACCACCCCCTTTGGTAAATCGTCTGTATAAATGAAGCTTAAATGGGCATTTTTCCACATTTAGTTGACTGATACATTTGAATTACAAAACGGTTTCAGCAGTATGCAGTGCAATAGCGTTATCTGTAAATACTTGTATTGTTCAATAGCATAAATAATTGTAGATCTGTACTTAATTAAACTGAACTAGGAACTCTATTGTCTTTTTCCATCTCACCTACCTCTCAGTCTGTATACCTACTGACCTGGCATTTGTGATGACAGTAGAAACAATCACCCAAAGAAGACCTATTTTCCGTATTTTCCGTATTTAAAAATAAATACAGACAGGAAAATAAATAATGTTCTTTCTGTAAATATCAGTAAAAATGGATAAGTGGGAGCTCTAATCATAATTCAGTTCAATATAGGGCTTCCACAGGCTAGGCAACGTGGCATGATATACACAGGGTGGCATTAATGTTAATTACCCAAACCTAACTCAGAACTAAATAATTAATTCCATCAGTATATTCAATTTCAATTTCAAAAGCTTTATTCGACAGCATTGTCATAAAAGCATTGACGCCCTAACCTATACATCAGTAAATACTATTCTAGAATACAATCACATTTTAAAACACACATTAAATTCAAAACGCTGATGAATCATGACTAAAAGGAACGCATTTACTGCTAAAAACTCAAACTCACTAAACATGATTAATTAAATAATTAATCTACATAAAATCACGTTACATTTCCTCTAACTCCACTGGCTAAAGTGCGAGTGCGAATGATCCATGCCCATCCCAGATATTTTGCTACTGCAATTGCTAAAGGAGGGGAGCTGTTTGATTCCAAAATTCTAAGTGCTTCCTGGCACCTATGTGTCCCAAAATTCTGACACGCTGGTTTTAACCACCTCCTTCTTGGAGAAGCATAAAGAGGGCAGGCAAACAGAAAGTGCGAGATGTCCTCAACCAAGTCTTTGCAATGGTTGCATATATTAACATTACTAGGCGACCACTTTTGTGTGAAAGCGTTAAGGGGAAAACTACCAGCTCTAAATTGGAAGTACAATTTTCTATCCATAGGTTTTGTAATAAAATCCCAGTATTGTTCACAAAATGGAGCAAATTTGATTTCCAAATACCGGGATGTTAACATGGAATGTGGGTTAGAGGTCAAAACAGATTGCAAAGTCATATCCCAGTACATTTTTTTCACAATCTCCTTTGATGGGAAGGCAGTTGGGTCAGTGTTAGTCCATAAATGGTCTAGATGGAGTTTTGTTAATAGGTTCCGGATCTTGTTGAGCCATGTTATTGTATGGAACCGGTCCTTCTTAATAATGTCCATGAGGGCGGAGGCATAATGACCTAGCTCCGGCGTTGACATTATTCGTCTCCAGAATAGTAATGGGCGCAGGTCCTCAATCTTTTTCCTCCCCAGGTCATACAACAGGGGGATTGTTGGTGTGCTCTGTGGAACGCCAACCAGACGTCGCAAAAAATTGTTCTCAGCAGTGGACAAAATGCTCAAGTTGGCAAAACCCCACAACTCTGAACCATACAGACAGGCACTTAGCACCTTCATACTATAAATCTCTAACACAGGATGGATAGGTTTGGTTAATGAAGATTTATGTTTAAGTGTTAGGGCCCCTGCTAGTTGATGGAACTTTAAAACTGCTGAGTCAATATGGGACTTCCATTTCATATTACCCTGTAAGGAGATACCAAGATAAGTAAAAGCATCCACCTGTTCTAAGGCAGCCCCATTGAAAGTTATTGTGCCCCTAAATGGCTTAGCTGGATTCATGCACATAAACTTAGTCTTTGAAGTGTTTAGCTCCAAGCCCCGGATCTGGCAGAAATCCCCGAAAGCATTAATTGCCTTCTGAAGGCCACTAGGAGTTTGTGATACCAGCAACGTGTCATCAGTAAACATTAATACTGGTACGCGAACCCCGTCAAGTATTGGGGCATCAGTAGGGGATTTATTCAGGTGGTCCACTATGCCATTGATATATAATGAGAATAAGGTGGGAGCCAGGATGCATCCCTGTCTAACCCCACGCTCTACAGGGTCCCCCACCTGATCCTAGCGTAGTTATTTTCATGCATGCGGACTAACAATGTCAGTAATTCGGGGCTGATACCAACTTCCGCGAGGACGCTCCACAATTTTTGTCGTGGGACTAAGTCGAATGCTGACTTCAAGTCAACAAATACGGCATACAATGGACCATTGATCAAGGTCAGGTTTCTCCAGTATAAAGTTAGAAAGTAAAAGACCTGGTCAATAGAACTTGTTTGGGGGCGGAAACCGGCTTGGAAGGGGGCGAGAACATCCTTCTCATCTATCCAAGCTTGTAATTTGTTTTGTATCAATCGACCCATCAATTTTTGTGCAGAATTGATAAGACTGATGGGTCTGTAATTGCTTGGGAGTGTCTTATCACCTTTTTTAAAGACTGGGATGATCTCCGCACCCTTCCATGAATTGGGTATGGAAGCTCCATGGGCGATGGAGTTTGCTAGCCAAAGTATTGGCACCATGAAGCCCGGTCGCTTAAGAATACATCGGCCGGTATTCCATCCATTCCTGGCGCTCTCCCCCCAGACACCCCATCCAACGCTATGTTTACATCACCCAGGGTAAACACTTCGCCTTTGAAGAAGACCATTGGGGGGGGTGGATAATGGCCTGGGTCCAGATTACATGCATATTGTGGCTTAAAGAAGTCTGTCCATAAGTTCTTTGCAACGTTGTTTTGTAGACGCTCTGCTACCCCCCTGTCCCATTTTACGATTGCCCAAAACTCTTTTTGCTTCTTAGCTGCACATGCTGATTTGAGGTCAATCCAGTGATTTTCGTCCCAGAGCTTTTTCGCTTTGGTTTGTGCTTTTCTGTAGACATCCCTGGCCTTCCTCACTCCTTCTCTGTTTTGGCTCCTTAGCTCAAGACTAAGTTTCTGACGTGCTCTTCTGCATGTTTGATCATACCACCCCTGTTTTGTGGGTAATTTTACCACCTTTTTTTGGCCTACTGGTTTTAGAAAGAAGCCCTGAATTTTGGAAAAAAACTCAGAGTGTGCCTCCTCCATGAATCTGGAGAAGTTGGGTTCGGTACAATGTTCTTTCATAATGTTAATCTCAGAGACAACTAACTTCCTTAGATCTTCTAACATCTCTGGCTTCTCTGTCAGTCTGCCCCACCTTACATGGCGTTGGTTATTTGTAGAGATAATATCCGAAGTCACTGTGCCCCTTCCCGGGCTTGGAGCTGGCACCCCCTGGTTAAATTGTATGATCAAGCATAGTGGATTATGGTCACTCTCTAATCTAGATGTGATGCTCATATCTACCAGCCTGTGCCAATCCCTCACATCCACTAGGATATAATCTATTCGACTTTTTGCCCTTCCATTGTCAAATGTGTGAACACCCCGTCGGTCAGACGGGGTGCGCCCATTAGCTGCTCTTAAGCCCCTTGCTAAGCACAAGCTCTTGATTTGAATTGCTACCTCAGACCATCTCTTGACCAATGGCAGGTCCAACTGGGGGATTCCCCATGTATTATCCTCTTCTAAGGACATTTCACCGTCCTCCGAGCCCAAAGGTTCGAAGGTCGTATTCATGTCTCCACCCACCAAGATAGAAAGATGAGATGGAAGGAGCTCAAGATCATTATCAAGTGCTGTTATTACCTCTGAGGTGTTTCCCCCTGCAACTCCCCTAGCATATATGGTATAGATGGCCATCTCTTGGCCATTGGCCCAGGTAATCGTAATTGACAGTATGTCACTATTATTGAGGGATCTTTCCTGGATGTTACAATGCAAAGATTGGCGCACCCAGATAATCAATCCCCCTGATGGCCGCCCTTTGGGGTTCTTTTTTGCTGGGACATAAAAATTTAGGAAACCATGCCGATAGACTGGGTTCACTGCCCAGGTTTCCTGAAACATGATTATGTCATGGTGCTCTATGAACTCACACCATTCTGAGGAAATCATTTTGTTAGAAATTCCAGCAAGGTTGCATGATAGGAGGTTTAGACTTCTGTTATCTGGTATAGCTATATCCTGGGACGGCACTACATTTTGCCTACTGGGTACTAGCCCAAAATTAGATAATAAACTGCGTGTCCTGTTGTTACTGGGATTATTAGAAGTAGATTCGGGGATCCCATCAACGTTATCCGCAACTCTATACACAGAATGTAAATTCACGTGACGTTTCTCTTTGCTACCAAGCAAGACAGGCTCATTGGCCCTTTTCTCGACACTACTTGACTTGGTGTTTGTGAGGCTGGCTGAATTGTGATGAACAGCAGCTTCTGTCCCATGAAGTCAGTTGCACTCATTGAGATCTGATAGAGCTGAGAATCTATTTTCAAGGGACACACCCCAACTATTTTTGGACCAATCGTATTTCCCTTTTTTGCCACAGTGTTCCATTTGGTTCTTAGGATTGTAAGATTCAAGATGTTACCTCGTCTGGCATAGAAAAACTCTAATGTTAAAGGGATAATCTCAGCGGTTCAGCATTGGGGAGGATATATATTCGACAGAATGTTTGGCAGAACTTCCGGATCTGTAAAGTGCAGCACCACGCAATCTCCCCTGAATTTTTTATGGCCATCCCCAATCCATTCCACTCTCCTTGCCTTCACTATCTCTTCTGCCAACTGATGCATACCCCCGGGTGAGAATGCCATGTTTTGAGATAACCAGTGCAGGGCCTTACTTATTAGGGAGGGTGTATTTTCTATTTGCCCAGGTTTCAAATGGGGGACATTGGCCAAGACCAACACTAAGGGGGAGGCCTCCACAATTAGCTCTACTGGGCCCTTCTCTGCCCTGGAATCTCCAATCTTGTCCCTTGGGCCTGATCCTGAGGGTGCCCCATTGTCTAGATCCTGACCCCCTCCCCCCGAATGATTAGTCATAGTTGGGAGGGAAGATACATTCTCAGTTGACCCCGGCCAGGAAACTGTTGGAATCTTTTTGGACTCTACTCTGGATACTACTTGATTAGGGATATTTACCACCTCTTCTAATGTCTTCTGTAAGAGCCCCCCTAATCTATGCACCTCCTCTGTAAGATGGTCAATTTTTGCCAGGAGAGGTTTTGTAATGGTCTTAATCTTAGTATCTAGGATATTTACTAATTTCTTGAGCTGGTCTTCATCCAGGAGTATTTTTCCCCCATTTAGACCCCTTTCATCTTCTACATCCCTTTTGGGGGTTGGGGTATCTAGTCTTTTCTTGCTTGAGCATAACCCACCACGCTTGGGGTGGCCCTTGTCCCCCCCTCTAGCGCCTCTAGGTGCTGGGACCGGCACCGGGGGCTCGTCCTCTAATAACACTAACTCTTCTTCATGTGTACTCTCTGTGTCTGACTCTGCTAAGGCCACAATTAACTGTGTTAATGTATTATTATTGTGCTGATCCTGCAAGAAAACCTCATTGCTATTATCTGGCTTGGGTACTTCGACAGGCATGTTTTCTACCATAGACAATGAAGGGGATAGGCTCAAGCCCAATGAAGATCTTCTATCATTGTTAATTTTGGCAACCACCTGGACTAAATAGTTGTCGAGGGTGTTTACTGCTAGGGGGGTTTTTGACTTCGACATGCTACGCAAACACAGTAGGTGACCTTTTCCCCAAGAGACACACTAGATAATAAACAAAAGAGAAAGTGGGACGGTGTGTCGCACTAATGTTAGAGAACAATACTCAAAGGGTTCCACAATAATAACTAATAACAACAAAGACAACTCACAGCTGGTATTTTGGGCAGCGTTCTTGGCCCAGTCAAGTCTCTACCAGTCTCGGACTGTCGCAGACTGTCCCGCCCTTGTCCCGGGCTTCTCCCGCGCGCTCCCGCGCAGCGGGGTACAGCAGTTCCTAATAACGGAAGGAGGTGGTCGGGGGCGGGGCAAACAGGGAGAGAGTCCAGGTGCAGGTAATGAGCACGCAGGGACTCCTGGGAAATGGAGTCCCTGTCCTGGCGCTCACAGCCCTGCTGCCCTACTCTATGCCTTTAGTCGCCTGGTGATGTAGCCTCGGTCCAATGATCAATGCCCCAGCAAGATGAGCGATGCGGGACCCGCGCAGCGGGTACCGCGAGGTTCTGAGGTTCTGAGGATGTGGAAACAGGAAAGCAGCAGCCAAATAGAACTCTCCACAGCGTCTTTCAGCGCAAACGGTAAGGCGTCTCCCAGCAATGCAAGAGCAGGCAAGCACTTTTTCACTCGGCGGTCGGGGGCGGGGCAAACAGGGAGAGCGTCCAGGTGCAGGTAATGAGCACGCAGGGACTCTTGGGAAATGGAGTCCCTGTCCTGGCGCACGCAGCCCTGCTGCTCTACTCTATGCCCTTAGTCGCCTGGTGATGTAGCCTCGGTCCAATGATCAATGCCCCAGCAAGATGAGCGATGCGGGACCCGCGCAGCGGGTACCGCGAGGTTCTGAGGTCCTGAGGTTGTGGAAACGGGAAAGCAGCAGCCAAATAGAACTCTCCACAGCGTCTTTCAGCACAAACGGTAAGGCGTCTCCCAGCAATGCAAGAGCAGGTAAGCACTTTTCACTCAGCGGTCGGGGGTGGGGCAAACAACGAGAGAGCGTCCAGGTGCAGGTAATGAGCATGCAGGGACTCTTGGGAAATGGAGTCCCTGTCCTGGCGCTCGCAGCCCTGCTGCTCTACTCTATGCCCTTAGTCTCCTGGTAATGTAGCCTCGGTCCAATGATCAATGTCCCAGCAAGATGAGCGATGCGGGACCCGCGCAGCGGGTACCGCGAGGTTCTGAAGTTCTGAGGTTGTGGAAACGGGAAAGCAGCAGCCAAATAGAACTCTCCACAGCGTCTTTCAGCACAAACGGTAAGGCGTCTCCCAGCAATGCAAGAGCAGGCAAGCACTTTTCACTCGGCGGTCGGGGGGCGGGGCAAACAGGGAGAGTGTCCATGAGTGTAGATCTCTAATGGCTTACCCAAGGAAACATAATTTGAAATAAAAAATAATTAAAATAGGTAGAAAAAAATTGAAATAGTTGACAATGGTTTCATCTGTAGTCTTTTGCTGTGTGTTAAAATTCAAATGTATGAAAAATGGGTATTGTTTGTATAATTGTCCATAATAATTTAAATATAGTTTGTAATTTAAGTGATTTATAGTTTTTCATTTAATTGCTAATAGTAATTTAAATTGTTGTCGCAGATTCCTAGGTTTGTAGGGGTGTAGCGGGGAAGATAATTAAGTATAGTTAATTAACAATGAATTATTAATATATAATTAATGATTTCAATGATTATGAATTAAGTTAATTGTGTAATGTTAGACCTGGCACCATTGGCGTGGGTCTCCCTTCCATTTTTTGCTGTTGCCTCCTGTGTTTTTGCTGGTCTAGATGCTTTGGGGGCTTTGCCACTGCTATTCAGTGCCAAAGTGCAAGTGCTCCCTATAGTCAATCAATCAATCATTTGTAAAGCGCACTACATACCTGCGAGGGTCTCAAGGCGCTGGGGGGGGGGGGCACTACTGATGGAACAGCCAGGTCTTGAGTATCCTCCTGAAGGTCAGCAGGTCTTGGGTCTGTAGTAGGCTCAGTGGGAGGGTGTTCCATGTCTTGGCGGTGAGGTGGGAGAAGGATCTCCCACCGGTGGTTGCTCTTCGGATGTGCGGGACGGTGGCTAGTGAGAGGTCGGCAGAGCATAGCTGGTGGTTGGGGATGCATAAGGAGAGCCATCTGTTGAGGTAGGCTGGGCCGGTCTTGTGAAGTGCCTTGTGTGCGTGGGTGAGGAGCTTGAAGGATATCCTCTTGTTGATGAGGAGCCAGTGCAGGTTTCTCAGGTGGGGGTGATGTGGCCGTGGCATGGTACGTTGAGGATCAGTCCTGCCGATGCGTTTTGGATGCATTGTAGTCGTTTGATGAGCTAGGTCGGTGCTCCCGCATAGAGGGCGTTTCCATAGGTGAGTCTGCTGCTGACGAGTGCCTAGGTGACTGTCTTTCTTGTAACTGTCGGGATCCATCTGTAGATCTTGACAAGCATGCTGAGGGTGTTGAAGCAGCAGGAGGAGATGGTGTCGACTTGCTTGGCCATTGAGAGCGTTGAGTCGAGGATGATTCCCAGGTTGCGTGCGTGGTCGGTGGGTGTCGGGGCTGCCCCCAGTGCCGTCGGACACCATGAGTCATCCCAGGTTGAAGGGTTGGAGCCAAGGATGAGGATCCCCGTCTTGTCTGAGTTCAGCTTCAGATGACTGGTCTTCATCCAGTCGGCAAATGCCTTCATTCCTTCATGGAGGTTGGCTTTGGCGGTGATGGGGTCCTTGGTAAGGGAGAGGATCAGCTGAGTGTCGTCAGCATAAGAGATTATGTTGAGGTTGTGCTATCAGGCTATGTGTGCTGTCAGGCTACGTGTGCGAGCGGGACCATGTAAATGTTGAACAGCGTCGGACTGAGGGAGGATCCCTGGGGTAAGCTGCAGATGATCTCGGAGGCTTTGGAACGGAATGGGGGAGGTGGACGCTCTGGGTTCTGCCGGAGAGGAAGGAGGTGGTCCAATCCAGAGCCTTGTCTCGGATCCCTGCAGCGTGGAGGCGTGCACGTAGTGTGCAGTGGCAGACTGTGTCAAAGGCGACAGAGAGGTCTAGGAGGATGAGTGCTGCAGTCTCGCCATTGTCCAGCAGGGTCCTGATGTCATCAGTGGCGGCGTTGAGGACAGTCTCGGTGCTGTGGTAGCTGCGGAACCCTGACTTTGAAGGGTCCAGGATTTTGTTCTCTTCAAGGTATCGGGTTAGCTGTCTGTTGACGGTTTTCTCGATGACCGTGGCCGGGAAGGGGAGCAGAGAGATGGTACGGAAGTTCTTGAGGTCTCTTGGGTCTGCCTTAGATTTTTTGAGTAGGGCGTTGATCTCAGTGTGTTTCCAGATCTCTGGGAAGGTCGCGGTCTCGAGGGAGAGATTGATGAAGTTGCACAGGTGTGGTGCGATGGAGCTGCTTGCTCAGTTGAAGACGTGGTGCAGGAATGGGTCTGACGGAGAGCCGGAGTGGATTGTGGGCATGGTCTTAATGGTGTCATCGATGCTCACGCTGGCCCAGGCTAGCAGGGGGTCGTGGTCGATGGTGTGCGGAGGGTCTGTTGTGTTGCTGTCTTTTGGGGCTGTCTGGGTGTTGAAGCTGTCATGGATGTCTGCTATCTTGCGATGGAAGAAGGTGGTGAGGGAGTAACACAGGGCTTGCGACGGCAGGATGTTGTTGGTGTCGAAGCTGGGGTTTGAGAGTTACTTCACGATGTTGAAGAGCTCCTTGCTATTGTTTGCGTTGTTGTCGAGGCAGTCTTTGAAGGAGGTCCTCTTGGCCTTCCTGATGAAGTGGTGGTGGTTGTGGATGGCACCCTTGTGTGCTGCGTGGCTGTCCAGAGTTTGTTCACTGTGCCATTCTTTCTCTAGTTTCCGGCAGGCTTGCTTGGAGGCTAGGAGTTCTGAGGTGAACCAGCTGGCCCTCTTGCTGGTGTCTTTGTGGGGGGGTTTCTTCAGCGGGGTGAGGGTGTTGGCGCTGTCCTCAATCCAGCGTCTGAGGCTGTGGGCAGCATCATCGGTGTTGGAGGGTTCAGTGGGTGGGCTGAGAGAGAGTTTGCGTGTAGTTGGTCTTCGGTGATTTTGCTCCAGCTGCGGCGGGGGATCTGTTCGGTGCAGTGGTATGTGGTGGGCTTCTGGAAGGCGAAGTGGATGCAGCGGGGGTTGATCCAGAGGAGTTCGGTGGTGTGGTTGATGGAGACGTGCAGGCTTGAGGAGAAGACGGGGTCGAGTGAGTGGTTGGTGGAGTGGGTGGGCGTTGTGATGAGTTGCATCAGTCCGAGGTTGGTGAGGTTATCGATCCGGGTTGTGGAGTTGTTGTTGTTGTTGTTCTCAAGGTGAAAGTTCAGGTCTCCGAGGAGGATGTAATCGGGTGGAGGTCAGGGCGTGCATGCTGATCAAGTCGGCGATGGAGTCGCTGAACTCGGGGCGGGGTACGGGGGGGTCGGTAGACAAGGGTGCCTCTGAGGGTGAAGTTAGGATCTGTGTGGATCTGAAAATGCATGTGTTCGGCGGTGCTGAGCGCGTCGTCGGTGCTAGTCGAGACCCTGATGCTGTTTTTGTGGACGATGGCAATTCCTCCTCCGACTCCATTGGTGTGGTCTCTGCGGGTGATCTTGTAGCTGTCTGGGATGGCTATGGCAATGTCGGGTGCGGAGGAGTCGTTAAACCAAGTCTCTGTCAGGAAGGCGACGTCCGGGGATGTTGTGTCGAGCAGGTCCCAGAGCTCTATGGCATGCTTGCGTGCGGGCGGGTGTTCAGTAGTATGCATCGGAGGTGGTTGGGGTCTTTCTTGGCGGGTGGTTCGTCGCCTCTGAGACTGGTGTAGCTGCAGTTCCGGCAGGTGAAGGGGCCGTGTGTGCATTTTGGGGGCGGCCTTGAAGCAGTTGTGGCTCCGTCCGGAGTTGAGGGTGTGCAGAGTGCTGGCGTTGTAGTGGCAGAGGTCGTTGTGGCGGGTGCGGGCCAGGGGTTCTGGTGCTGGGCACGGTCCAGGCGCGGACGGGCGCAGACAGGCTTGCCTTAGGCGCTCTTTGGTGCACCAGCGGCGAGGCCACGCAGCGGCCGGCATATATGGGAAAGTGGGAGGGAGGAGCAGCTGGGAGGTGGGAGGCGGGGTAGCGAATGGGCAATGGGCCGTCGGGGGGGCAGGGGATGCATCGGCGAGGGCGGTGAGGGACAACAAAGGTAACAGAAGGAAAAAGGGGCACAAAATCGAGGAAAAACTCACTAAGCGCTGGGACACCTCCTTGGGAGGTAGCTATTTGCGCTATACAAAACTCAGTATTATTATTATTATTATTAAAATCAAGTGGCACAGAAGGCTAAGGGGCACAAAAAATGAGTGAAACAGAAGGCAAAAGGGGCACAGAAACGAGGGAAAAATGAATGGCACAGAGGGTAGAAGGACACAAAAAACGAGTGGAACAGAAGGCAAAAGGGACACAAAAACAAGGGAAAAACGAGTGGTACAGAGGGCAGAAGGGCACAAAAAACTAGTGGAACAGAAGGCAAAAGGGGCACAAAAAAAGGAAAAAATGAGTGGCACAGAAGGCAGAAGGGCACAAAAAACGAGTGGAACAAAAGGGTCACAAAAATGAAGGGAAAACGAGTGGCACAGAGGGCACAAAAAACGAGTGGAACAGAGGGCAGAAGGGCACAAAAAACGAGTGGAACAGAAGGCAAAAGGGGCAAATAACGAGGGGAAAAACGAGTGGGACAGAAGGCAGACGGGCACAAAAAATGAGTGGAACAGAAGACAAAAGGGGCAGAAAAACGAGGGAAAAACGAGTGGCACAGAAGGCAAAAGGGCACAGAAATACCGGAAAAACAAGTGGCACAGAGGCAAAATACAGAACACAGAAATACAGGGGCAGCTAAGAACAGTAGGGAGAACGGGCAGAGAGGCACAGGGGCAGTGAGGGGAACAGAAGGGAAAACTGGGCAGAGACACAGAGGCAGCGAGGGGAACAGAAGGGAAAATCGGGCAGAGACACGGGGGCAGCGAGGGATACAGAAGGAAAGACCGGGCAGAGAGAGCACGGGGACAGCGAGGGGAACAGAGAAAAGAAAAAGGGGCATGGACCACGTACAGGCAGTGGGGGAAGACAGACCACAGCAGTCACAGACAACAATGAAAATACAGGCAATACAATAAAACAATAAATCAGAAGATGAATGAACCTACAGCCAACCCTGGCCACCACGGATGAGGCGTAGTTGGTAGCATGCGGATGGTGGATCGCCTCGAATTTCCTCAGCAGTGGCAGCTTGGGGCAGGGAGACACAGGCGGTGCTGTGCGGAGGTGGAGCGATCTACCTGGTGGGGTCAAGGTTCGCTAAATTAAATTGTTGTGATGGATTAGTTACTCCATGATTGGCTATTTGATTTACTTGTCAGACCCTAGTACAGTGCACCATGTGTGCCCAGGGCCTGTAAATCAAATGCTGCTGGTGGGCTAGCAGGACTGGTTGTGCCACCCACAGAAGCAACTTGTAAAATATGGCCCGCCATTGCAGAGCCTGTGTACAGTCTGGGACAGCCATGTCGACTTGGCAAGTGCACCCACTTGCCAGTCCCTAAACCTTTCCTTTGGTGCATATATTAGTCACCCCTAAGGTACCCTCATGGGCAGGGTGCATTGTATGCAAAAGGTAGGACATGTCATGATGTGTGTGGGATGTCCTGATAGTGAATTACAGCCAATTTCGTTTTTCATTATTGCAAGGCTACCTGTTCCCATAGGCCAGAATGGGCAGTTCGATTATAACATCTTACAATCCTAACTTACCCAGGGAACAAGGAAGAAATTTGAGTTTCAGAATGCTAAAATACATGTTTTAGTGAAGGTGATTTGTACATTCAGGGCATATTCTCAAGGACCTATTGCCGAGTTGGGCTCCCCACGCAAGAACAGCGAAAAAGAATGACGTATTAAGCAGAACAACATACGGTTCTTACCGGAAAGTTACAAAGTCAGCAGCCAAGAGAAATGATCCATACAGTGTGTGCACTGCAGGGGACAGCAGCGCTCAAAGATCCGCACCTCGCTACCACCAGGTCGTAAACTAACTACATGTGGGGAAGGGAGGGGTGAGGAGTGACCAGGCTCCGGTAAAATTTCGGGATGCCTGACCCCAAAATGGCGCAAAGGGTCTTAGCACTTCAAAAAAATTAAAAAAACATTGAATCCCTCAGTCCTGATGTGACCAGTGTGAGCAGCGGTCACCAGTCACGAAATCGACCTATCTATCCAGCCAAATGCTGGCTCAATCTCAAATTTTACCCCGCAATCGATTCATCCTGGAGTCCTGACTTTAAAAAGGCAGCCACAAGTGACCGGAATAAGCACCACCCGCAACCCGGATGTATCCAGCAAGAGCAGTGATCACCAGACACAAAAAAATTAAAATAAAATAAAGTAAATAAATATACTCTACTCTACTTTTAATCCTGCCAAATGTATATGAGGCCCCAACACCAAGCCATACAATTCTAGCATCCCGGGAACCTGACCCCAAAATGGCAGCAAAACAGACACCAACATATCAAAGCCCATCACCGGCCGAGCGTTACAACAAAAACAAACATTTAACGCCCCAGAATTAACTTCAACTCCAACATGGACCCCATGGATGCCTGACCACAAAAAGATGGATCCGTGATTCCAGGTTATTCTGATGATGAAATCCTTTTACTCTGAGGGAGATATTCCAACTCAGGCACCAGTGCACACCTGGACACTCCCGTCATAACGGGCACAAGCTACAACTAGACACAGACTAAATGCTGCCGCAGTACATCTTTAAGTCGAACCCAACTTGTTGCACTCGAGGTAGGCCTCCACAAATATCACCGGCAAATTAGCATCTATCATAGAAGGCACCTACCATTCCCTCAACTCCTAGTCCTCAACAGCCCAATCATGCACCCAAATAATAGACTCCCAGTCCTCAATAGCACAAAAATGCACCCATATAACAGAACAAAAAGGTCACAGAACAATCCAACCCCCCTCCGAACCCCCTCAACACTAAAACCCCATGGCCCAAACTCCTTTTCTAACATCTACCCTCCCTTCTTATCACCCAAAACTAAAATAAATTTCAAACACAGGCTGATAAAAGAGTACCAAGATACACTATTTGCAGACATTTACCATTGCGCCTCTAAAGGCATGCAAAAAATGGACCTCATTCTCCACACCCAAATCCGGGAGGATGGAGCTCCATTCTCAGATCCCACCTCCACATCTCCAAAACTACCAGCACTCCACTCAGCTGCAAACTAACATACCCAACCACTGACTCGAAATGGCAATGCGACCATTTACAGCAATGGCACAATCCCAATCCAAGCCAACAACGGCAACCTGGACGCTTTTGACTCCCTCTTCCCCACTCTGCACATCGCCTTCCCACACTTATCACACTCTCAATCGACAGTAACGCTACTCTCGAGCCAACCATCCCTGACACCCAATCAAAACACTCCTTCAACACAAACCCAACCTTTCAACCGATCCCTCCCCATCCCCACCATCCCTTCCTACTCCCCCCAACACACACAACTCATCCCTACCAATCACATCAAATACAAGGCCCGTCCAAGATGATATACTTCAGTCTTCTTGCAGCCTACCCCTCTCCCCCTCCCCTTCTCCCCCGCCTATTCAACACTACTCTCATCTAATAACCAAGGAAACAGGCCCGGAGACAACAGCTCCAAACTCCCTACCGGCACTAAACCCATTGAAGCCGACACATAATTCCCGAAACAATCAGCCACAACTAACACCCATGCCTTTCCCCAAGAACCTCATAAATATAAGAAACACAAGAAGCCACACCCACACAGATAAGACCCCCCATCCCGGAACACAACCGAGCACCCACCATCCATAGTTGACCATGGTATGGACACAACCAGAACTAACTCTTCCACACCTTCCGACATGTTTACAGTATATAGATTGATGCGACTTCAACACCAGCTAGAATTATTAAAACAGGACATCAACAAAATCCTATCCAACCGCAACACTCACACTCTCTATCGCCCACTCCCCACACACAGCGGCACCCACAAAAAACACACACACCTTCACAAGGCCCAACAACTCAATTGGGAAACTACCCCCCTCAGGAACCAGCCGCACAGACCTAAAAGAACTAGCACTGGTATGTCTGTGATAGAGGCAAGAGATCTCGCAGAATCCTACAAAGCAACTCATACTATCGCCCCCAGCTCAGTGATCCAAGTAATCACTGGAGTCTGTAGAGACCATTACCACCACACGAATGCTGAGACCCCCAGCTCATCTCACCAATATTCCCATGGCTCCCCTAATCAGAAAATCAACAACAAGAAGATGACCAAATGCATGCTCACTAACAGCAGATCTGTAAACAAACACGCAACAGAACTGGCAGAAACAATCCTATTCCACAACATTGGCATTACTTTAATCACAGAAACCTGGTTGAACGAATCCTCACCGCCCATCTTCGATATGCTTGTCCCCCCAGGGTTCTCAGGGCCCGATTCACAGAAATAACTTAATACAAAATCCTAAACTTACTACTTTTGGTATTCACAGAAGTTAGGATTTTGTCTTAAGACTGACTTAAGACAGACTTACGTTAGGATTTTGTCTTAAGTTTGTCTTAAATCTGTCTTAAGTCAAACTTAAAACAAAATCCTATATTCTGTGAATACCAAAAGTAGTAAGTTTAGGATTTTGTCTTAAGTTAGTTCTGTGAATCGGCCCCTCAATCATTACCAAAGACAGAAAGAACCAGCAAGGAGGAGGGACCGTAATCATACATAAAAGCAACATCTCGATAACAGAAACAGACTCCTTCAAATACAACTCATTGGAATACCTAACCGCCACCATCAAGATAGCAGAAAACAAAAGGCTTCACTGCCACCTCCTCTACCACCCACCAGGCAACACCCTCGCATTTGGAGAACATCTTGCTGACCTAATAACACACTGCTCCCTCACAGAAGTGAATTACCTAATACTAGGAGACTTAAACCTTCACTGGAACGAGGTAAACAACCCGATTTTTCAAACTTTAAATGATCTCCTTCACAATAACAATCTGACCCAACACTGCACTGAACAAACACACAACAAAATCTCAATCTAAGATGCCATCATGGCTCAAAAAGACTCAATCACCATTGACAGTACTCTCCCAATTGACTGGTCAGACCACAAGATCATTATTTTCCATATTAATTAAAATACCCAACGACAACCTCACTAATAAACACTTTCACTGGACGAGAAACCTGAGACAGACCCCCTAATGAACTAGAAGAAAGGTTAAGCACAATCCCCTCCTTCGCATGCGACAGGTCCACAACGGAACTCACCGCACAGTACAATGCATCTATGACCACCATGTTGGACCAAATTGCTCCCTTGAAACAAAATGAAATTAAGAACATCCTATCCAGATCGTGGTTCAACAAGGAACTTAACTCGGAAAGAAGAAAACTAGGAGCCGCAGAAAGAATTTGGCGTAACAGCCCTTCAACAACCCACCTTGATCAACTCAAAAAAGAACGAAGCAACTATAAAAAACACATCAAAAATGAAAAATCAACCTTTTTCTGTGGTGCTCTAAACAAATCTAATAATGAACCCAAAGAACTCTTCAATATCATTAGGCAGCAAACTTTCAAACCACCTCCATCTGCAATTCTAGCCTCCAAAGACCTTTGTGACAAATTTGCCAATTTCTTTGATGAAAAAATATTAAAGATCGAGCTCTCTCTAGAGAATCACCACCAACCCCACAATGATGGTCCGCCCCTCAATAGAGTAGATAGGAACCCACTCAGTCAATCCACAAACAATTGGAAAACCTTCAAACCCATCACTGAAGCTGAAATTATTGAATTAACCTCTGGATCCAAACCCTCTCCACACGTTGAAGATCCCCTCCCTGCCCAACTGGCTAATAAACTCAAACTCTCCCTCGCCCCTCTCTGGTCAGAGATTACAAACAGTTCCCTGAAAACTGGAATCATGCCGGACTGCCTCAAAATTGGAGAAGTAACACCCTTACTGAAAAAAGCAGGCGCTGACAAAGACAATCTCAACAACTTCAGGCCTGTCTCCAATCTCCCATTCTTAGCAAAAATACTAGAAAAATGTGTTCTCTGTCAACTCACCTTTCACATGGACATCAACGACCTCCTTGACCCTCACCAATTGTGCTTCAGAAAAGGATGCAGTACAGAGACAGCCATCCTAAATGTCATAGATGATGTCCACAAATAGCTTGACAATGACCGCAGCTGCCTACTTATACTTCTGGATCTTTTGGCGGCCTTTGACACGGTTGACCACAAACTACTCATCAACGTACTCCGAGAACGGGTAGGAGCAGAAGGTGTGGTACTACAATGGTTTACCTACTTCCTGCAAAACCGCTCCCAAAGAATAAAAATCAGAAACTTCATGTCTGACCTGCACCCCGTAAACAGAGGCGTTCCACAAGGATCAGTTCTCTCCCCCGCACTGTTCAACATTTACATGGAGCCACTCTCCACCATCCTCAAAAAAGCCAACATACCCTTCCACCTTAATGCAGTTGACACCCAGATCTACCTTGAAGCCTTAACCACAGCAGACATACAAAGACTCAATGACACCCTAATAGAAGTCCAAGAATGGCTGTCCCAAAACCATCTGAAACTCAACCAAGACAAAACAGATATCCTCGTCATAGCCAACAAAGAGAAGTCCCCCCAAATCATGGAATGGATAAAGTCTATTGACGCTCTCAATTGCACCCTCATCCCAGCAGACTCTGTGAAATCGCTGGGAATCACCCTGGACCCTAACCTTGACATGGTCAAACACATCAAGAACACCGCAAGATGTGCTTTCTTCAACTTAAAACTACTAAACAAAATAAAACCCTTCATCCCTCCAGAAGACCTCAAGCAAGGTACTCAATCCATCGTGCTATCCAGATTAGATTACGGGAACGCCACCCTCACAGGCACGGCAAAATCTCACCTTGTCCCTCTCAGATCAATCCTAAATGCAGCAGCTAGAATGGTGACTGGAGCAAACAAATTTGAACACATCTCCCCCACTCTCAAAGAGTTGAACTGGCTCCCCATAGAAATGCGAGCCAACTTTAGAACTGCTTGTCTCACTCACAAAGCTCTCCACACGGGCAAACCCGCCTATCTAGCTGCCAAACTCAAGAACGATTTACAAAAGGGGGTGGTGATGAACAGAGTGTCTGAATTGAGCAGACCACTCTTACCCAGTCCAAAGATCAGGGCTTGATCCATCACCGTTATTTATCTCACTGCCCCATCCCAGCTCAGAACCTGGCTATATGCAAATCAGTCTGTCCCTGGCCCAGTGCATCATGGGAACAGGGCAGACTAAACTACCAAGCCAATTCTTTACCAGAAAGGAGACAAGCTACCGGGGACCGGTTTCTGGCATTTCAGCCTCTTCGGCCCGGCTTGCTTGAATCCTGATGGAGCAGTGAGAAAGGGACTCATGTCTGAGTATACCCTGCCACACCTATAGTGGCCAAAATCGATTTACAAAAGGGGGTGGTGATGAACAGAGTGTCTGAATTGAGCAGACCACTCTTACCCAGTCCAAAGATCAGGGCTTGATCCATCACCGTTATTTATCTCACTGCCCCATCCCAGCTCAGAACCTGGCTATATGCAAATCAGTCTGTCCCTGGCCCAGTGCATCATGGGAACAGGGCAGACTAAACTACCAAGCCAATTCTTTACCAGAAAGGAGACAAGCTACCGGGGACCGGTTTCTGGCATTTCAGCCTCTTCGGCCCGGCTTGCTTGAATCCTGATGGAGCAGTGAGAAAGGGACTCATGTCTGAGTATACCCTGCCACACCTATAGTGGCCAAAATCGATTTACAAAAGGGGGTGGTGATGAACAGAGTGTCTGAATTGAGCAGACCACTCTTACCCAGTCCAAAGATCAGGGCTTGATCCATCACCGTTATTTATCTCACTGCCCCATCCCAGCTCAGAACCTGGCTATATGCAAATCAGTCTGTCCCTGGCCCAGTGCATCATGGGAACAGGGCAGACTAAACTACCAAGCCAATTCTTTACCAGAAAGGAGACAAGCTACCGGGGACCGGTTTCTGGCATTTCAGCCTCTTCGGCCCGGCTTGCTTGAATCCTGATGGAGCAGTGAGAAAGGGACTCATGTCTGAGTATACCCTGCCACACCTATAGTGGCCAAAATCGATTTACAAAAGGGGGTGGTGATGAACAGAGTGTCTGAATTGAGCAGACCACTCTTACCCAGTCCAAAGATCAGGGCTTGATCCATCACCGTTATTTATCTCACTGCCCCATCCCAGCTCAGAACCTGGCTATATGCAAATCAGTCTGTCCCTGGCCCAGTGCATCATGGGAACAGGGCAGACTAAACTACCAAGCCAATTCTTTACCAGAAAGGAGACAAGCTACCGGGGACCGGTTTCTGGCATTTCAGCCTCTTCGGCCCGGCTTGCTTGAATCCTGATGGAGCAGTGAGAAAGGGACTCATGTCTGAGTATACCCTGCCACACCTATAGTGGCCAAAATCGATTTACAAAAGGGGGTGGTGATGAACAGAGTGTCTGAATTGAGCAGACCACTCTTACCCAGTCCAAAGATCAGGGCTTGATCCATCACCGTTATTTATCTCACTGCCCCATCCCAGCTCAGAACCTGGCTATATGCAAATCAGTCTGTCCCTGGCCCAGTGCATCATGGGAACAGGGCAGACTAAACTACCAAGCCAATTCTTTACCAGAAAGGAGACAAGCTACCGGGGACCGGTTTCTGGCATTTCAGCCTCTTCGGCCCGGCTTGCTTGAATCCTGATGGAGCAGTGAGAAAGGGACTCATGTCTGAGTATACCCTGCCACACCTATAGTGGCCAAAATCGATTTACAAAAGGGGGTGGTGATGAACAGAGTGTCTGAATTGAGCAGACCACTCTTACCCAGTCCAAAGATCAGGGCTTGATCCATCACCGTTATTTATCTCACTGCCCCATCCCAGCTCAGAACCTGGCTATATGCAAATCAGTCTGTCCCTGGCCCAGTGCATCATGGGAACAGGGCAGACTAAACTACCAAGCCAATTCTTTACCAGAAAGGAGACAAGCTACCGGGGACCGGTTTCTGGCATTTCAGCCTCTTCGGCCCGGCTTGCTTGAATCCTGATGGAGCAGTGAGAAAGGGACTCATGTCTGAGTATACCCTGCCACACCTATAGTGGCCAAAATCGATTTACAAAAGGGGGTGGTGATGAACAGAGTGTCTGAATTGAGCAGACCACTCTTACCCAGTCCAAAGATCAGGGCTTGATCCATCACCGTTATTTATCTCACTGCCCCATCCCAGCTCAGAACCTGGCTATATGCAAATCAGTCTGTCCCTGGCCCAGTGCATCATGGGAACAGGGCAGACTAAACTACCAAGCCAATTCTTTACCAGAAAGGAGACAAGCTACCGGGGACCGGTTTCTGGCATTTCAGCCTCTTCGGCCCGGCTTGCTTGAATCCTGATGGAGCAGTGAGAAAGGGACTCATGTCTGAGTATACCCTGCCACACCTATAGTGGCCAAAATCGATTTACAAAAGGGGGTGGTGATGAACAGAGTGTCTGAATTGAGCAGACCACTCTTACCCAGTCCAAAGATCAGGGCTTGATCCATCACCGTTATTTATCTCACTGCCCCATCCCAGCTCAGAACCTGGCTATATGCAAATCAGTCTGTCCCTGGCCCAGTGCATCATGGGAACAGGGCAGACTAAACTACCAAGCCAATTCTTTACCAGAAAGGAGACAAGCTACCGGGGACCGGTTTCTGGCATTTCAGCCTCTTCGGCCCGGCTTGCTTGAATCCTGATGGAGCAGTGAGAAAGGGACTCATGTCTGAGTATACCCTGCCACACCTATAGTGGCCAAAATCGATTTACAAAAGGGGGTGGTGATGAACAGAGTGTCTGAATTGAGCAGACCACTCTTACCCAGTCCAAAGATCAGGGCTTGATCCATCACCGTTATTTATCTCACTGCCCCATCCCAGCTCAGAACCTGGCTATATGCAAATCAGTCTGTCCCTGGCCCAGTGCATCATGGGAACAGGGCAGACTAAACTACCAAGCCAATTCTTTACCAGAAAGGAGACAAGCTACCGGGGACCGGTTTCTGGCATTTCAGCCTCTTCGGCCCGGCTTGCTTGAATCCTGATGGAGCAGTGAGAAAGGGACTCATGTCTGAGTATACCCTGCCACACCTATAGTGGCCAAAATCGATTTACAAAAGGGGGTGGTGATGAACAGAGTGTCTGAATTGAGCAGACCACTCTTACCCAGTCCAAAGATCAGGGCTTGATCCATCACCGTTATTTATCTCACTGCCCCATCCCAGCTCAGAACCTGGCTATATGCAAATCAGTCTGTCCCTGGCCCAGTGCATCATGGGAACAGGGCAGACTAAACTACCAAGCCAATTCTTTACCAGAAAGGAGACAAGCTACCGGGGACCGGTTTCTGGCATTTCAGCCTCTTCGGCCCGGCTTGCTTGAATCCTGATGGAGCAGTGAGAAAGGGACTCATGTCTGAGTATACCCTGCCACACCTATAGTGGCCAAAATCGATTTACAAAAGGGGGTGGTGATGAACAGAGTGTCTGAATTGAGCAGACCACTCTTACCCAGTCCAAAGATCAGGGCTTGATCCATCACCGTTATTTATCTCACTGCCCCATCCCAGCTCAGAACCTGGCTATATGCAAATCAGTCTGTCCCTGGCCCAGTGCATCATGGGAACAGTGCAGACTAAACTACCAAGCCAATTCTTTACCAGAAAGGAGACAAGCTACCGGGGACCGGTTTCTGGCATTTCAGCCTCTTCGGCCCGGCTTGCTTGAATCCTGATGGAGCAGTGAGAAAGGGACTCATGTCTGAGTATACCCTGCCACACCTATAGTGGCCAAAATCGATTTACAAAAGGGGGTGGTGATGAACAGAGTGTCTGAATTGAGCAGACCACTCTTACCCAGTCCAAAGATCAGGGCTTGATCCATCACCGTTATTTATCTCACTGCCCCATCCCAGCTCAGAACCTGGCTATATGCAAATCAGTCTGTCCCTGGCCCAGTGCATCATGGGAACAGGGCAGACTAAACTACCAAGCCAATTCTTTACCAGAAAGGAGACAAGCTACCGGGGACCGGTTTCTGGCATTTCAGCCTCTTCGGCCCGGCTTGCTTGAATCCTGATGGAGCAGTGAGAAAGGGACTCATGTCTGAGTATACCCTGCCACACCTATAGTGGCCAAAATCGATTTACAAAAGGGGGTGGTGATGAACAGAGTGTCTGAATTGAGCAGACCACTCTTACCCAGTCCAAAGATCAGGGCTTGATCCATCACCGTTATTTATCTCACTGCCCCATCCCAGCTCAGAACCTCGCTATATGCAAATCAGTCTGTCCCTGGCCCAGTGCATCATGGGAACAGGGCAGACTAAACTACCAAGCCAATTCTTTACCAGAAAGGAGACAAGCTACCGGGGACCGGTTTCTGGCATTTCAGCCTCTTCGGCCCGGCTTGCTTGAATCCTGATGGAGCAGTGAGAAAGGGACTCATGTCTGAGTATACCCTGCCACACCTATAGTGGCCAAAATCGATTTACAAAAGGGGGTGGTGATGAACAGAGTGTCTGAATTGAGCAGACCACTCTTACCCAGTCCAAAGATCAGGGCTTGATCCATCACCGTTATTTATCTCACTGCCCCATCCCAGCTCAGAACCTGGCTATATGCAAATCAGTCTGTCCCTGGCCCAGTGCATCATGGGAACAGGGCAGACTAAACTACCAAGCCAATTCTTTACCAGAAAGGAGACAAGCTACCGGGGACCGGTTTCTGGCATTTCAGCCTCTTCGGCCCGGCTTGCTTGAATCCTGATGGAGCAGTGACTAAGGGACTCATGTCTGAGTATACCCTGCCACACCTATAGTGGCCAAAATCGATTTACAAAAGGGGGTGGTGATGAACAGAGTGTCTGAATTGAGCAGACCACTCTTACCCAGTCCAAAGATCAGGGCTTGATCCATCACCGTTATTTATCTCACTGCCCCATCCCAGCTCAGAACCTGGCTATATGCAAATCAGTCTGTCCCTGGCCCAGTGCATCATGGGAACAGGGCAGACTAAACTACCAAGCCAATTCTTTACCAGAAAGGAGACAAGCTACCGGGGACCGGTTTCTGGCATTTCAGCCTCTTCGGCCCGGCTTGCTTGAATCCTGATGGAGCAGTGAGAAAGGGACTCATGTCTGAGTATACCCTGCCACACCTATAGTGGCCAAAATCTATTTACAAAAGGGGGTGGTGATGAACAGAGTGTCTGAATTGAGCAGACCACTCTTACCCAGTCCAAAGATCAGGGCTTGATCCATCACCGTTATTTATCTCACTGCCCCATCCCAGCTCAGAACCTGGCTATATGCAAATCAGTCTGTCCCTGGCCCAGTGCATCATGGGAACAGGGCAGACTAAACTACCAAGCCAATTCTTTACCAGAAAGGAGACAAGCTACCGGGGACCGGTTTCTGGCATTTCAGCCTCTTCGGCCCGGCTTGCTTGAATCCTGATGGAGCAGTGAGAAAGGGACTCATGTCTGAGTATACCCTGCCACACCTATAGTGGCCAAAATCGATTTACAAAAGGGGGTGGTGATGAACAGAGTGTCTGAATTGAGCAGACCACTCTTACCCAGTCCAAAGATCAGGGCTTGATCCATCACCGTTATTTATCTCACTGCCCCATCCCAGCTCAGAACCTGGCTATATGCAAATCAGTCTGTCCCTGGCCCAGTGCATCATGGGAACAGGGCAGACTAAACTACCAAGCCAATTCTTTACCAGAAAGGAGACAAGCTACCGGGGACCGGTTTCTGGCATTTCAGCCTCTTCGGCCCGGCTTGCTTGAATCCTGATGGAGCAGTGAGAAAGGGACTCATGTCTGAGTATACCCTGCCACACCTATAGTGGCCAAAATCGATTTACAAAAGGGGGTGGTGATGAACAGAGTGTCTGAATTGAGCAGACCACTCTTACCCAGTCCAAAGATCAGGGCTTGATCCATCACCGTTATTTATCTCACTGCCCCATCCCAGCTCAGAACCTGGCTATATGCAAATCAGTCTGTCCCTGGCCCAGTGCATCATGGGAACAGGGCAGACTAAACTACCAAGCCAATTCTTTACCAGAAAGGAGACAAGCTACCGGGGACCGGTTTCTGGCATTTCAGCCTCTTCGGCCCGGCTTGCTTGAATCCTGATGGAGCAGTGAGAAAGGGACTCATGTCTGAGTATACCCTGCCACACCTATAGTGGCCAAAATCGATTTACAAAAGGGGGTGGTGATGAACAGAGTGTCTGAATTGAGCAGACCACTCTTACCCAGTCCAAAGATCAGGGCTTGATCCATCACCGTTATTTATCTCACTGCCCCATCCCAGCTCAGAACCTGGCTATATGCAAATCAGTCTGTCCCTGGCCCAGTGCATCATGGGAACAGGGCAGACTAAACTACCAAGCCAATTCTTTACCAGAAAGGAGACAAGCTACCGGGGACCGGTTTCTGGCATTTCAGCCTCTTCGGCCCGGCTTGCTTGAATCCTGATGGAGCAGTGAGAAAGGGACTCATGTCTGAGTATACCCTGCCACACCTATAGTGGCCAAAATCGATTTACAAAAGGGGGTGGTGATGAACAGAGTGTCTGAATTGAGCAGACCACTCTTACCCAGTCCAAAGATCAGGGCTTGATCCATCACCGTTATTTATCTCACTGCCCCATCCCAGCTCAGAACCTGGCTATATGCAAATCAGTCTGTCCCTGGCCCAGTGCATCATGGGAACAGGGCAGACTAAACTACCAAGCCAATTCTTTACCAGAAAGGAGACAAGCTACCGGGGACCGGTTTCTGGCATTTCAGCCTCTTCGGCCCGGCTTGCTTGAATCCTGATGGAGCAGTGAGAAAGGGACTCATGTCTGAGTATACCCTGCCACACCTATAGTGGCCAAAATCGATTTACAAAAGGGGGTGGTGATGAACAGAGTGTCTGAATTGAGCAGACCACTCTTACCCAGTCCAAAGATCAGGGCTTGATCCATCACCGTTATTTATCTCACTGCCCCATCCCAGCTCAGAACCTGGCTATATGCAAATCAGTCTGTCCCTGGCCCAGTGCATCATGGGAACAGTGCAGACTAAACTACCAAGCCAATTCTTTACCAGAAAGGAGACAAGCTACCGGGGACCGGTTTCTGGCATTTCAGCCTCTTCGGCCCGGCTTGCTTGAATCCTGATGGAGCAGTGAGAAAGGGACTCATGTCTGAGTATACCCTGCCACACCTATAGTGGCCAAAATCGATTTACAAAAGGGGGTGGTGATGAACAGAGTGTCTGAATTGAGCAGACCACTCTTACCCAGTCCAAAGATCAGGGCTTGATCCATCACCGTTATTTATCTCACTGCCCCATCCCAGCTCAGAACCTGGCTATATGCAAATCAGTCTGTCCCTGGCCCAGTGCATCATGGGAACAGGGCAGACTAAACTACCAAGCCAATTCTTTACCAGAAAGGAGACAAGCTACCGGGGACCGGTTTCTGGCATTTCAGCCTCTTCGGCCCGGCTTGCTTGAATCCTGATGGAGCAGTGAGAAAGGGACTCATGTCTGAGTATACCCTGCCACACCTATAGTGGCCAAAATCGATTTACAAAAGGGGGTGGTGATGAACAGAGTGTCTGAATTGAGCAGACCACTCTTACCCAGTCCAAAGATCAGGGCTTGATCCATCACCGTTATTTATCTCACTGCCCCATCCCAGCTCAGAACCTGGCTATATGCAAATCAGTCTGTCCCTGGCCCAGTGCATCATGGGAACAGGGCAGACTAAACTACCAAGCCAATTCTTTACCAGAAAGGAGACAAGCTACCGGGGACCGGTTTCTGGCATTTCAGCCTCTTCGGCCCGGCTTGCTTGAATCCTGATGGAGCAGTGAGAAAGGGACTCATGTCTGAGTATACCCTGCCACACCTATAGTGGCCAAAATCGATTTACAAAAGGGGGTGGTGATGAACAGAGTGTCTGAATTGAGCAGACCACTCTTACCCAGTCCAAAGATCAGGGCTTGATCCATCACCGTTATTTATCTCACTGCCCCATCCCAGCTCAGAACCTGGCTATATGCAAATCAGTCTGTCCCTGGCCCAGTGCATCATGGGAACAGGGCAGACTAAACTACCAAGCCAATTCTTTACCAGAAAGGAGACAAGCTACCGGGGACCGGTTTCTGGCATTTCAGCCTCTTCGGCCCGGCTTGCTTGAATCCTGATGGAGCAGTGAGAAAGGGACTCATGTCTGAGTATACCCTGCCACACATTTCAGCCTGAAGGGTGGAAGGGCGGAAGGGTATACTCAGATGTGAGTCCCTTGCTCATTGCACCATCAGGATTCAAGCAAGCCGGGCCGAAGAGGCTGAAATGCCAGAAACCGGTCCCCGGTAGCTTGTTTCCTTCCCAGTGTAAGAATTGGCTTCTGTAGTTTGGTTTGTCCTGTTCCCATCATGCACTGGGACAGGAACAGACTAATTTGCATACAGTCAGGTTCTGAAACTGGGATGGTGCAGTGAGCTAAAAAACGGTGTTGGATCTAGCCCTGATCTTTTGACTGGGTGAGAGCTTTCTGTTTAATTCAGAGACTCTGTCCCTCACCACCCCCCTTTTTGTAAATATGCCAAACTCAAGAAAGCAGGGCAGACAAGAAATCTCAGGAGCTCCAACACTAGGGGACTGAGAGGAGTCGGACTCTGGACGCCAGGATGCCCCGAGTCCTTATCCTTATCGGAGGAAAAATCATCCTCCGATACAACCTCTCCCTCTAAGGGGAACCCACTGGCGGGGTCTACAATAGTGGTAACAGCGTCATAATTTTCTCCGGGATCCTCCTGCTCCCGGCAGGGTGCATGTTTTAGCATTCACGCACTCTTGAGGAAGGTCTCCATAAATTTATCAAATCCTTCCAAGTGCCCCGCGTTATGCTTAATGGCCCTTTTATTCTCCATCTGGGAGCAACTGGGACCCGCCACCACCAGATCTGGGTCACTGAACACCTCAGGGATGCTTTTCACAGGCTTATCAACCAGATCCTTAAAAGGAGCCATCGCCCTAGAAATAGCCAGAGAGAGGGCTTGGTCCACTGCTGGAGGGAGAAGTTGGGGGGCCATTCCTCATCCACTTCCTGATAGGAAAAGTAAGAATGGTCTTCTGGAGAAGACATGATAGCAGAGGGTGTGAGCACAGAACAAATCCCCTTAAAATCCATAAGGCAGCCCCCTCACCGGTGCTCCAACAGCGCGGCTTTCCCCAAAGTTGTTATAAGAATAGACTGAGGCGCAATACCAATTACCACCACCAAGTGGCGCTGGTCACTAACGTAGCCATGTGGCGAAATAACCGTGCAGCGTTTCAAAATTATTCAAGGGTTGGTCGGGAATCAAGCGGACACTGAAGGAGTGACCGGATTCCCAAACGCACTTAAAGACCAGCGGGAGCACTCGACGGAGCTGCCTTGCTCGGACAGTGGGAGAAACTGTAGGGGGGAGAACGCGCTCGGGCATGAGCCTGCTGCGCAGGGAATATGAAACAATACCAAGGCAATAATGCTAATAACGTGCACAAGAAATCGCTATACAAACAGCAAAAACGTCAGATTAAGCCAAGAATGTAAGGAATGCACTTAACTGACGAGCAGTGAAGAAAGAGGAAGCTGAAGGGACGTCACACTATTATATACGATGGACTGTGATATGATTGGACTATAGTTGCCTTGGAAAAAAAACCCTAATGGTTCAGGGGTTGTGTAGTCTTTAGTTTAATGATTGTTGTGTTAAGTTATCTATGAAAAGCTATGCAAATAAAGTGAGGAAAGATATGCATAATCCTCACCTCCGTCGTGCCATAGAATTCATTAAACTTTATTCGATCTGATTTAGAAACATAGATCATAAACGTGTTCATAAAAAGAGTAAATCCCCGTTCCTAATACAATACAGTGAGAATTAATCAAAACCAGTAGGTAAAAACGGGTGTTACAAAGCCCGGTTCAGAGCAACTTAAGGTTAACAGAATCGTAAAGTTCAATGTTTTGCAAGATCAATCTCATGTACTTCATGCAAAACTCGCAATAAGGGGTCCAAGGAAGATGTAACGCTCCAATACCTGACCAGTCTGCACTATATAAAACTGCAGAAAATCTAAAAATAAAAAGTGTTTTGCACACTTCTGTCATTGGGCTATATGTGGGCTACATCTGGTGATGTTTGTGCTACATTTGGGCTCTTTTTTCTCTGGTGGTTATCTTGGGAGACGTATTTGGTATGAAGTTTCCTGATTTCCTCTTTTACTGCAGTCTCCTCAGTGGGAAATGCTTTCAGTTTTTTACTTTGACTCCATCAAGAAGGCTTTCAGATGTCTCATAAATTCAGAATGTTAGTACTCTAGTTGTTCATTAGCTCACTATAGTAAAGCTACTGCGCACCAGGGAGTTAACTGGAAGTCAGCTGCTGGTATTGAAAGTGATTGTTTCAGCCTGCATGTCAGAAGTTTCTAATGAAAACGAAGAGGGTTTGAGATCTCACTTAAAACATACCCTACATATTCTTTCTGCAGCACTAACCATAATTTCTATGACAAAATGAACCCTATATTTTGTTCCTTTTTAAATTAAATGTTTTACGTGTTTCCAGTTTATTTCAATCAAGATGGCTTCAGGTGTGCCATACATTTGTCATAAGTAAGGTTGTTAGCATTCTAGTTGTTCTTTATAACACTCTGGGAAGCTGCAGTAGTACACAAAGGAATCAACTGACAGTCTATGTCCTTGTAGGATGTACATGTTTTACTGAGAATATCAGACTTCATTCTCACATGACTGAGAAAGATAATGTGAATTTACAGAAAATGTATATTGGTCGCAAGATGGCTGCCAACAATTCCAGGATGAAGTGCTTACAGCCAATCAGATCTCACGATGACATATGTGGTTGGGCTCCACCCAGATATCAATATTTTTTTTTTCAAAGTTCTCAGGAACTACTGAACGGATTCACACCATTTAACAATACGAGTTCTTTCTGAACCAAGGGCTACTTTTTTGCCAAATATGGTGTAATTCTGTTCAGCAGTTCAGGCTGTAGCCGTGTCTAAAGTTTCCTGTGGAAAATAACATGGAGAAAACACGTTTTGGGACCCCCTTTTTTCTTCGCCCCCGCTTGCCGAATCACCCTGAAACTTTAAAGATAGGAGCGGACCGGAGTGCCCCACGAGTTTTGCAAATTTTGCGATGATTCGTCAAACAGCTCCAAGGTTTTTGGGAATAGAATGTTGCAATTTTCCTATGGTAACTAGGTCTAAATTATAACTACGTACTGGCGATCACCAGTAGGTAATATATATATATATATATATATATATCTGAAGCAAACGCTCTGGAGCTTGGGAGGGAAGCACGACCATGGTCCGCCCTCCGGCCATATCATGCAGCCTGCTGTTCCCTTCGTGTTTGACATTGTCTCTGCCGACGCGTTTCGGGGCTCACACCCCTTCCTCTTGGGCAAACAAAAAAGCACGCCATGAGCCCTGCATCTTTCGTTATCCAACTTTATTGATACCATCCCCGCCTCCCAGGGGCGTGGTTACATCGCGCTGGCCTCTGGTGCATTCACCTCCCAGGGGCGTAGTTACATCGCGCTGGCCTCTGGTGCATTCTGGGGGATGGAGTTTGCGATGCAGGTAAGTCTCCTTTTAGTAAGTTCAGGCGTGGTTTTTCAATCCGTTAAAAATATTCCTCTAAGTGAGTCACTGTTGAGTGCGAGCAGGCTCAATCCGCATATGGAGCATGGTGCTGACTTGTCTCGTAAGGTTCAAAACAACAGCCTCGCATAGCTTGTGATGTGTGTTTTCACCGGCTATGGATGGTTCTCCTCCCCACGGCCAGGCACCGTGTGTAAGTATCTGAAACAAATGCTCTGGAGCTTGGGAGGGAAGCACGACCATGGTCCGCCCTCCGGCCATATCATGCAGCCTGCTGTTACCTTCGTGTTTGACATTGTCTCTGCCGACGCGTTTCGGGGCTCACACCCTTTCCTCTTGGGCAAACAAAAAGCACGCCATGAGCCCTGCATCTTTCGTTATCCAACTTTATTGATACCATCCCCGCCTCCCAGGGGCGTGGTTACATCGCGCTGGCCTCTGGTGCATTCACCTCCCAGGGGCGTAGTTACATCGCGCTGGCCTCTGGTGCATTCTGGGGGATGGAGTTTGCAATGCAGGTAAGTCTCCTTTTAGTAATTTCAGGCGTGGTTTTTCAATCCGTTAAAAATATTCCTCTAAGTGAGTCACTGTTGAGTGCGAGCAGGCTCAATCCGCATATGGAGCATGGTGCTGACTTGTCTCGTAAGGTTTGCCCAAGAGGAAGGGGTGTGAGCCCCGAAACGCGTCGGCAGAGACAATGTCAAACACGAAGGTAACAGCAGGCTGCATGATATGGCCGGAGGGCGGACCATGGTCGTGCTTCCCTCCCAAGCTCCAGAGCGTTTGCTTCAGATATATATATATATATATATATATTACCTAATGGCGGTCACCAGTAGGTATATATAGTTAGGAACTAGTTTCCATAGGAAATCAACAACATTCAATTGGGAATAACTTTGGTGCCGGTTAATGAATGTACGTGATTTTCTTAAAGAATATGGCCTGTTACGCTCCGCTCCTTCGCTGAAAGTTTCGGGGGGATTCGTCAAGTGGGGGCCGAGAAAAAAGGGTGGTCCCAAAACATGTTTTCCCCATGTTATTTTCCATAGGACGATTAGACACGGCTACAGCCCGAACCGCTGAACGGAATTACACCAAACTTGGCAAAATAGTAGGGACTGGTACGCAGTAGGGCTTTTCCATACTTGGTGAAAATCGTTCCAGTGGTTTTTATTAAAATTAAATTAAAAATATATATATATCTATATGCGCGCGTCGAGCGCTTTGGGTACGCGTACCGGTAAGCACAGCCGGCGCGTCACGGAAGTGCGCAAGCGGAAAGCCGATTGGCTCTCGGGTGTCTGTGAACATTCAAAACGGTCCGGAGAGTCTGCCATCTTGTGTCTATTTAGAACTGAGACACAAGAGGTGAAAACCAAAAGGGGAAAACTTTAAAAGGGGGCAGGGTAGAGACCCCCTGACCCCCTAGGTTTTCTCAGGGGGCCCTAGGAGGACCCCGAAGGGGCAAAAAGCTATTATGTTTTTTTTTTAATTTTGCGGAGTACGCTCAGGGCGCGTTTACATGTACGCGTACATGTGCGATTAGCCATACGCGTACCATGAGCGTACAACAGCCGAAAACAATGAAAAAGGGGGTCTCAAAACGTGTTTTTACCCATGCAATTTTCCCTAGGACATCTAGCCCTTCTCAGTGGGTCCCAGAAGAACCCCAAGGGCCAGCAAAAAAAAATATTTCGAAAACTCGTTCTTCTGAGACCCCCTGAGAAGGGCTAGGGGGTGAGGGGGTCTCTACCCTGCCCCATTTTTGCCGTTTTCACTCTTGTTTTCGGCTCTCTTGTGCTTCAGTTCTCCTGAGAAACAAGATGGTGGCCAACACTTCTTGGTTTGGACAGTTTGGAATGTTGACAGACAACTGCCAGCCAATCAGGAGTGCGCGCAGACCTTTCTGAGCATGGGCTGCATTGATTGGCTGTGAACACTCCAAACCAGGAAGTTTGGGCAGCCATCTTGTGCTCGGTACACTGAGGCACAAAAGAAGCAGAAAAACAAACGTGTAGAATGCAAAAAGGGGGCAGGGTAGAAACACCCTCACCCCCTAGGGCTGCTCAGGTGGTCCCACAAGGAAATTAACATATTTAAACGCTATCCGCTAATAGAATTAGCATTTAGAAAACCTTGGAAAATTATTGAAAAAACCATAGGTTTCACGCCTGATATAGTTAGGAATTAGCATTTAAAAAACCTTGCAAATTCACTGAAAAAACCATAGGTTTTTGGCCTTGTATAGTTAGGAATTAGCATTTAAAAAAACCTTGCAAATTCACTGAAAAAACCATAGGTTTCAGGCCTTATATAGTTAGGAATTAGCATTTAAAAAACCTTGCAAATTCACTGAAAAAACCTTAGGTTTCAGGCCTTATATAGTTAGGAATTAGCATATAAAAAACCTTTGAAAATCACTGAAAAAACCATAGGTTTCAGGCCTTATATAGTTAGGAATTAGCATTAAAAAAACATTGAAATTGCTCCTATATAGTTAGTTGTACTAACTATATTTCGCGCACCCGCAATCCACTGCTGATGATGTCACATATTACATCATTCATGACATGGTCAGTGACATCACTAATGACATCTTAAATAACTATATAGGAGCAATTTCAATGTTTTTTTAAATGCTAATTCCTAACTATATAATGCCTGAAACCTATGTTTTTTTTCAGTGAATATATATATATATATATATATATATATATATATATATATATAGGCCATAACATTCCCTCGAAGAAGAAATCGGAGGCCAGAGGGGTTTCCCAGGTCAAACAAACAGCTTTATTCAATCAGATTACAGTGGCGGCGAATGTATTTCGGCAGTGGTGCCTTCTTCAGCGCCCTGCGCTGTAACGAGTCTATCACCTGAGTGCTACTTCCTGCTTGTATACATATATAGTTCACTGAAAAAACATAGGTTTTAAGGGTGTTACTAATTACATCATTCATGACATGGTCAGTGACATCACTGATTCACTGATGACATCACTGATGACATCTCAAATGACATCTCAGATGGAAAAACATGAGTCGCCATTAACACCCTCTAATGAGTTTCCTTATTCGATGGACTTCTGGGACACGTAGTTTCCCCGTTTAAATATTATCCTAATGGTTTCTGCCTCTGGCATACTTCAGGAAAACTCCGGTTAGAGTCTTAAGCGGGTTGTTGCCAGTTCAAATCCCCGCATTCCTGCCATCCTGCATATCGGACCCTGTTGTCAAGATCAAAAGTCCACAAACTTTTGTGGTGGTGTTGCCCTTCCAACCAGGACCGGCCGGTAACATTCATCCATTGGAGGGCTTAAGATTGTTAAGATAGTGTGTGGCTGGCTGAACCCATTGCTGGTAACCATTTACGAGCACCACAAGTCCCAGGCGGCTTTTAGGACTATCCCATAATGGGAGGTATCAAACAACATGAAGCCTGGTGCTCATTACTGCCGCTTTGTACAGCCCATAAACAAGAAACACTGATGCTTTGAAACACGTAGGGTTTGGAGAAAATTCCTGAGGACTCTGTTGGTTCAACCTCAATAAAGATCTTGACGTAAGGCTGGGTCTGCCTGTTCTTGTGTGCACTTCCAATGAGGACACTCTTTGAATGTATTAATACCAGCCTGTCCAGGTCGGGAAGTAGCACCTCCACGGAAATGTGAAGTGGACTGCCGATCGCCGTTTCACGGCGATCACTTGGCAGAAGAACAGGTTTGTGGCACATGAACTAATGGCGTCAGTGGCGCCCCATTGGAGGGCTCAAGGTTGTTAAGCTAGTGTGTGGTTGGCAGAACCCAATGCAGGTAATAATTTACCAGCACTGCAAGTCCAAGGAGGCTTTCGGCTTTCAGGACAATCCCATAATGGGAGGTATAGAACAACATGACGCCTGGTGCTCGTTACTGCCACCTTGCACAGAACGTTAACAAGAAGCACTGAAGCTTTGAAACGCGTAGGGCTTGGAGAAAATTCCCGAGGACTCGGTTGGTTCAACCTCGACAAAGATCTAGAACGAAAGAGTGGGTCTGGCTGTTCTTATATGCACTTCAAATGTGGACGCTTTTTGGATATATATATATATATATATATATATGTTTATATATAGTACCTACTGGCGGTCGCCAGTAGGTATATATAGTTAGGATTTTTTTCCTATGGAATTTTTGAAAATTCTATGTCTAATAACTTTGGCGTTTGTGGACGGAATTGGCTGAAATTTTCAGGAGAATGGCACATTTTGTTTCTGAGCAGCCCCTAAACATTTGGGGGGGTTTCGTCAAGGGGGGGCCGAGAAAAAAGGGGGGTCCCAAAACACGTTTTTAACATTGAGTTTTCCTTAGGGCGGTTGGCCTAACTTTTAGCTCGAACGGCTGAATGGATTTGCACGAAACTTGGCAAAATTGTAGGGACTGTTAGCCCGATGTGCCTTTGCTAGGTCTCAATATATGTGCTCCAGTGGATTTTGAGAAATTAACGTTTTAAAAAACAGATATATCTGTGACAGCGTCCCGGTTAGCGCCCCGGTTCGCGTACCTGACGCGTAACGAAACTTCACAAGGAGAAGATGATTGGCTCTCCGGTGTCTGTCAACATTCTAAACAGTCTGGACCGGCCGCCATCTTCTCTCTCGGTAGGATTGAGAGACAAGAGGTGGAGAAAAACGAAGGGGGAATTTAATGAAAGGGGGCAAGGTAGACCCCTTCTGACCCCCTAAGATTGATGAGGGGGAAATTAAAGTGCCCCACGGGGCAAAAAATAAAATAAAAAATTTTTTTGCGATTTTTCGCCGTAGATGCGCGTCCCGGTACACGAATCGGGTAGCTTACCGGCAGCGTAACGGGAGTTCGCCATTTTGTGTTTTGGACAAATTTTATCACAAGATGGAGGAATACCAATGTGGGAAATGGGTGTAAGGGGGCATGGGAGAAGTATCTTGACCCCCTAGGTTTTCTGAGGGTAGCTGAGGAGGCTCATATATGTCGTAAGAAAAAAAAATTAGATTTTTTCGCGTGGTTAGTTGCCGGTACGCGAACCGGGTAGCGAACCGGGAAGCGAACATAAGTGAAAATTAGTGAAAAAAGGTACATTCGAAATTTTAAAAGAGTAATTATAGTTAAGGTAGCTCTGAAAAGAGCTTTTGGGTTCTGTGTAAGTTCTAAGTAGGTATCAATACACTGTCTTAAATTTTTTATGAAAACTCTGTTTCCCTCATATGAGAAGTGCACACCATCTCCTCTGTAGATATCTTGCATGTAGTAACGCAAGTTATTGTTGTAGTTGGAGCTCATTCCATGGTTTGTTATGTAAGCTGAAACAGACTTATTTACATGCTTCCTCGCTTTCTCAATTTGTGGATAAAATTGATTGGGCCACTAAAAATTTCTGTCTTTGGCATATTTTGGAATATACCAAGGCAGTTTGAGGAAAAGGTGCCATCAATTGCTCAAAGGTGTCATTTAAAAAGCATTTCCAGACCTACCCCAGAGCAGGAAAAAATGGTGTCTGCTTCTTTAAACAAATACTTCACTTGCCCCATGATTCAGGGAGAATAATTTGCTTACTTAATGTGTATAAAAACGTTTCATGAAGTCATTTAGGTTTCTTGATATGTACTGCTAGAGTTTTATAGCCAGCATGGGGCATATTTACAAGGCCTTTAAGCCACTTTCAAGTTATTTTTCCAATGTTAAAAGTGATGCAAAAGTGGCGCAAGGGCCTTGTAAATACGCCCTCATGTGTGTTAGGGCATTTTAAGTAAATTCCCCATGAATGGGGGAGAATAATTTGCTTACTTGATGTGTTTTAAAACGTTTATTGAAGTCATTTAGTTTTCTTGATATATACTGCTAGAGATTCATAATCAGCATGGGGCATATTTACAAAGCCTTTGAGCCATTTTAAGTCAAAAAACACATTTTTAAAACACATCAAGTAAGTAAATTATTCTCCTAGATTCATGGGAAAGTAGAAACAGATCCTTTGAGCATTCCCTGAGCACATAGTAATATAAAAATGTTGTACTCTTTACCATTAGTCTGACTTTTTTTATAATTACTCTACTATTATATCTTAAATTTAGAAAAAAAATGAATAATGTCTTAAACAATTTTTAATTTATAAATAAAATTTTATTGATATTAATTTTAAAAATCTGTGGAAATTTCAAGTAGTACTTCATCTGAAATTTCATGATCTTTTTTTTCATAAATTGTCTCTTGTTTATCAAAATTGTCTATATATTCCAACAGTTGTTCGTCTACTGTCACATTAAAAAAAATCATCATTGACTCCATTACTTTAGTAGATTATATTCCATCTCATCTATCGGACCACTCAGCAATGAAGCTAGAAATGGAGTGGGGAAGTCTTCTTCCCCGAAACTCTGGTCATTTGACAGGTCATTTCTCACATCGGCAGAAGATATAGAATTCCTTCAATCCGAGACTCGCGAATTCTTTACTTTCAATATGGATTCAGCCCCAGTAGGTATAGTATGGGACGCTTTCAAATGTTCTCTAAGAGGAACAGTTAAAAACAGGGTAGCTCATAGAAGAAGGCAGTATAGGGAAGACATTTCTTCTATTGAGAACAGTATGTCAGTTATCCAGTCTTGTATAGATACTGACAGATCTCTAGACAATCATAATCTATCCCTGAAACTAGCAGAGCTCAATGAGCTTAAGAATAACTTGTCCTCGTTAATGGAGAAACGAGTCTTGCAGAAATGGGAGGCAAGCAAACTCTCTCATTTCCAGTATGGTGAGGGAGCGGGAAGGTTGTTGGCCTGGAAAGTTAAATCAGACCGGGTTCGTAATAATATCGCCTCAATAACATCGGATAAGGGTACCTGCACCAGTGATGCTGAAATTAGAGAGACCTTTAAAACATTCTTCCAGTCAATATATCAGGAAAATCTTAATATCAATACCAACGATATTAGCAACTGGTTCGAGGGTATTTCCCTTCCCTCTCTGTCAATAGAACAGAGCAAATCTTTGGAAGAGGAAATAAGTCTTGCCGAGGTAGAACAGGCCATAAAAGGTTCTAAAGGGGGAAAGGCGGCAGGAACCGACGGTCTACCGAGCGAGGTATACAAACATCTGATCTCAGAGATATCCCCAATCCTAACAATTTTGTTTAACCGAATATTGAGGGAAGGGGTAGTACCACCAGCCTCCTGGGATAAAGCCACTATAACGCTTATTTTAAAGCCAGGGAGGCCCCTTTCCGACTGTGGCTCATATCGGCCTATCTCAATCTTAAATGCCGACTATAAAATCTTTGCCACTATATTAGCCAAACGGCTTGGCCAGGTTGGCCAGGTTGCCCCTAATATACTTCATTTGAACCAAAAAGGGTTTATAAGAGGGAGACAACTAAATGAGCTTACATACGAGTTAATTGGATCTATTGATGTGGCGATAAAGGAGACTCTCCCTTTGTCTGTTCTGACGTTGGACGCCACCAAGGCCTTCGACAGGGTAAATTGGTTGTACCTGTCGGAGGCCTTGAGGGGGTTCAACGTTGGAGAAAGATTTCGTAGGGCAATAGATCTGTTATATCGAAGTCCTTCTGCTTCAATTTTGATTAATGGGGGCCTTACAGCGCCATTCGATATAACCAGAGGAACCCGGCAGGGTTGTCCCTTGTCTCCTCTCCTTTTTGATTTATACATAGAACCTTTTGCATAAACATTAAGAGACAGCACACTTATTAAACCTTTTATTTTTGGTGAGTGGGAAAAAAAGGTGGCACTCTATGCCGACGACATAATGATTTTCACGTCAGATATTAACACAGCCTATCCAGAAGCGATAGATCTAGCTCTTAAATTTGGGAAAGATTCTGGATACGAAGTTAATGCTTCTAAGACAGAATCCATGACCTGGAATGCAGTCTTGGATACGGTTAACGAGTCATCCAGACCTCAATTACGTTACTTAGGGGTAAATATAGTTAAAGACATTGATCGAATCGCTTCCTTAAACTTTTCTACAATAGCAGCACAGTGTCGTAAAAATATGAGGGATTGGTCACATCTTCCACTTACCATCCTAGGCAAGGTTAATCTAGTAAAAATGTGTATCTTACCTAAGGTTTCCTTTTTATTTAATTCAATACCACTCTTTTTTGATCCCAAATTAATTTCTAAACTACAAAGTGCGATTTCAACTTTTATTTGGAACAGTAAAAACCCAAGAATTTCCTGGAAGAAAATACGACGCCGCAGAGAGAAGGGAGGGTTAGCGGGACCGGATCTTCAGATCTATATGCATGGGCCTTTCAGCTCACACACACTTGCATGTTGCTAAAAGTGCCAGCAGCAACAGGGGTAGGCCAAATGTTCTCTATGCTATTGAACTGTGAGGGTATTGGACAGAGCAGTTTCTTGTTTAAATTTGGAGACCCAAATTTGTTTTAAAAAATAAAACTAAAGACCTTAAAGGGGATAGCTACTACATGGTATAGAATGAGGCAGGCAATTAAACTAGGTTATTATTCAGAGAGAGCTCCAATATGGGATTTACCATCTCCCCCAGCCTGGGCAGAAGACACATGAACCCAACCATTAAGAGTAGCTGGCATCAACACCTGGGGTGATTTGTTTATGGACGGTATACTACTCCCTTGGGACTACTTAATAAACAAGGTGGGGCCAAATTTGTCCAGATTCAAACTTATACAACTTCCAAGCTGGTCCCAAGTATATAATACACAGATATCCCGAAATAGCAGTTTACCTATTGGAGCCATCAGTGATTTAGTAACGTGTCTGCTAGATAGCCCCCCTGCAAAAAAAGAAATATCCTTGTGGTACAAGAAGATCATGGAGGAATTAGAGGGTAACTTTTGCCTCCCAGTAACATTATGGGCCGGATGTAGATTTGGAGGAGCTTTGGTTAGCTTCATGTGTGGTACTGTGGGATCTGGTGAAGCCAGCCTGGCTATGTCGGAATCATATCTTCACTATTCACAGGGCCTATTATTCTCCTTTGAGACTGTCAAAATTTTCATCGACAGGTCCGGTTTCGTGCCCAAGATGCCAAATGGTCGCCGCATCTGATATTCATATGTTTTATGAATGTCCAGTAATTACAACATACTGGGAGTCAATAGGAAATGATTTATCCCTGGCTTTGGGCTCTCATCTTTCCATAGATCTTGCTCTTGTCATTTTTGGCCTGAAGAACAAAGTACGGAACGCAGCTTCAAACCTCATATTCTACTCCATCTTGGCAGCCCGCAGAGAAATCTGTAGGCATTGGAAGGATGCCCAGCCTCCCACAATTCATGGATGGCGAACCTCGGTGCTCCAGATCTCTAAATTAGATCTAGCTAGAGGTGGAAATCCAAGTAGAAGAGCTTTTTGGTTACAGTTGGCACGGTCATGTTGAGCCTGGGTTTTTTTTTTTTTCCCCCAGGAGTCCTATGATTAATGCGAGCATTGCCAACCATTGTTTTTAATAAGGAACAAATGGGGCTACGGTGTCACGGGCACTATCTTCCAACGAACAGCCCTAAATGGGAATTTCCAGGTCTGTGTGAATGTACTGATGGGATTTGGCCTTCACACCCCCTAACTAAGATTTCCCTCCCAGCTTACGCTGAGATGGTACTGAAGCACAGCCGGTTCTTCCTATCTCTGTGGCATATTCCGGATTGGATAGATTGGAGCTATGCACGCAAATGAGGATATAAATTAAAAAAAATTAAAAAATTAAAAAATCATCATTATTGTCCTGTATTTCAAGTTGTACTTTGGGTTCCTGTGCTTCTTTATCCATAATTGCTGTTAAGGTAGAATAAAAAGAGAGAGACAAATAGAGTTTAAGTAAGAAACTTCAACATTTTTATTTTTAACTTAACGTGTACAACATAGTTCTGAGTTTGTAAGAGTGAATTTATGTTTGGGCAGTGTATTCTACAAGGCAGGAAGTAGAAATATAAAGTACTGCATGTGATCAAGTCTACCTCAATCTATGACTACAACAGAGAAGCCTTACTCAATCTATAACTATAACTGAGGGACAGTAAATATCTAACAGGAAACGTTTTTATAAAAATAACTTTAGGTGCACAACATATTTCTCCTTCAAAACTATTAACTTACATTTGGAAAAGTGCTCTGTAAATGTGCCTCAGGGAGTTCCGGTCAAAATGGCTGTCTTTCCCTCTTATTTTTCATATATATTCATGTAACAAACCAATCAAATGTCAGCACATAAAAATACAACTTGACAGTAATGTTATCATTGGTTGAAAATGTCAACTCTTTCTAATGTGTTTTTGCCATGTAATTTACCTCAGGTTATTTAGACAGGGCTACAACTTGAATGGCTCTATGGAATTCCATCAAATTTTGGAAAATGGTAGGGACTGGTATGTAGTAGGGACTATTCCAAATTTGGTGAAAGTGTCTGTAGTAGTTTTTCTGTAAATTACTTTCCCACCTTTTTTTATCGAGCGCTTACCTGGTGCGCTCCCCGGTACGCGAACCGGCAGCGTTACGGGAGTCCTCCATTTTGTGTATCGGTAGAATTGATACATAAGATGGAGGACAAACAATGTACGGAATGGGTAGAAGGGGGCACGGTAGACAGTTTATGACCCTATAGGTTTTCTGAGGGGGGATTAGGACGCTGATATATGGAAAAATACAAAAATTAAATTTTTGAAAATTTCGCGGGGAAGCGCCCCGTACGCGCACCGGTAAGCTACCCGGAGAGCGTACTTTGGTGAAGAAAAAAACTATAGAAAAAGATAAACGTTTTGAATGATCAGAGGTAGGGTAGCTCTGAAAAGAGCTATTGTTGTCTGTGGCTAATTTAGGTACCTACAAGTAAGTTCCAATGCACACTTTTAAATAAAGGACGAATATTCTATTCCCTTCATCAGAGAAGTGCACACCATCTCTTCTGTAGATGTGTTGAATGTTGGAACGCAAGTTATTGTTGTATATTAAACCCATTCCATAGTCTCTCATGTAAGCAGAAACAGATTTATTCACATGTTTCTGTGCTTCCTCAAATTGTGGAGAAAATTGATTGGACCACTTAAATTTTTGTCTTTGACATATATTGGAATATACCAAGGCAGTTTGGGGAAAAAGTGTCATTTAAAAGAAGAATACATTTTACAGCTTTTGATATTTGCTATTAAAAAACCGTTGAAATTCACTGAAAAAACCATAGGTTATAGACCATATAGTTAGGAATTAGCATTTACAAAACCTTGAAAATTCACTGAAAAAACCATAGGTTATAGACCATATATAGTTAGGGATTAGCATTTTCAAAACCTTATTTTACTCACACAAAACCATTGAAATTCGCATATATAGTTAGATGCACTAACTATATATCGCGCACCCGCAATCCACTGCTGATGATGTCACATATTACATCATTCATGACATGGTCAGTGACATCACTGATGACAACACTGATGACAACTCAAATGACATCACTGACAACATCACTAATGACAAATATAATGACATCACTGATGACATCATCCAGTGACTGTATGTTTCTGTAAAGTTAAAATATGTCTTACATATTGAAGAATGAGTGGATGTATAAGTGTCTGGATGAAGGATTTAGTGGATGCATGACAGACTGTATGAGAGAGTGTTTAAATGTGTCTCACTGAGTGCATGGGTTAGCGACTAAACTGTCTTAATTTGTGCATCATTATGTCTGTTGTTCTGTAAACTGCTGCATGTGTTGATCAGTAGCTATATGAGTAACTATATGGGTAATTGATTGGTTGCCCAAGTATTTGTTTGGGAGAGTGAGTGTGTGTGTGTGGGTGGCTGGGAGGTGTGTGACTCTGTGCATAGATGTGTGAACAGTTGATTCACTAAATGTATGGGTTCAAAACTGCATGTGGAAACAGCTGTATGGGTGGTTGAAGGTGTGCATGAGTGTATTGGTGAGTAAATGGATATCTCAGTGCTATATGTCAAAGTAAGTACATATGTAAAACACAGTGCATGTGAGAGTTGAGATATATAAAGTACTGTGTTTAATAGCTAGTGAATGTGTGAGTGGCTGCATGGATCATTGAAAACGTATATCAGTGATTGTATAATAGATTAAATATGTGTTAGAATATGTTTCAATAAGTAAGGTGTGTATAACTGTATAGTTGAGGAAATGGAGGTGTGATTGATTCGTTGCATGACTGACTAGGTGTATGAGTAACTCCATGGATGAGTGACAATCTGTGAGTGTCTGTTTACCCTGAGTGTATCTAAGGTTATATTAGAGTCTGAAGAGGTTAATCGTATTATCACATGAATGACGTCATCAGTGATGTTGTCAGTGATGTCATTTGAGTTGTCAACAGTGATGTCATCAGTGATGTCACTGACCATGTCATGAATGATGTAATATGTGACATCATCAGCAGTGGATTGCGGGTGCGCGATATATAGTTAGTGCAACTAACTATATATGCAAATTCAATGGTTTTGTGTGAGTAAAATAAGGTTTTGTAAATGCTAATTCCTAACTATATATGGTCTATAACCTATGGTTTTTTCAGTGAATTTCAATGGTTTTTTAATAGCAAATATCAAAAGCTGTAAAATGTATTCTTCTTTTAAAGGAAAAATATATTTTATATGTTTTTAATATAATTTTTTTATGTATATATATATTTTTTAATTATTTTTTTTTGTTTCGCTACCGGTCCACGCACCGGGTAGCTTCCCGTTAGCTCAATTTGGTGCCGCGACCCGGTCCGTGAACCGGGAAACGTTCCGTTAGCGCAACTGCTGCGCAAGAAAACAACATTGTGATGCGTTGCGTAAACGCGACGTATCGCGTTGCCGCGTAATGAGTTTTATGACGCGCCGCGTTAGCGCACCCGGAAGTGCTCCGGAGCGCGAACCGAGGCGCGAAGCGCAGTACCCTGGAAGCGCTCCGGGTGCGTAGCGGGACGCGTAACGTAAGCATAACAGGTCATGTGACTTGTTCATAAAACTTTTCATTGGTTCATTTTACTTTTGGTTTCCTAATGATGTAAGGCTAGGTCATGTGACCTGAAAATAACACTTTTCATTGGTTTATTACATTTTTTTTTCACAAATGATGAAAACCCCACCTTTTTTCCTCACTCTGACTTTCATTTTTATGAGAGAAAGACCTACTTTCAAAATTTTGAAAAATGGCAAGTGTTGTAGCTGCAGCTGCTGGAGCCACTCCACCACCACCACCACCACCACCACCACCAAAAAAGGATGGACCACCTCCTCTGGTCCTCGTTAATCAAGAGGAGGAAGAAGAGGAAGAAGAGGAAGAGGAGCAAGTGAGCAGGCTGTTTTTGCCGGAAGTACCAAGGAGGTCCCATGTGAAAGTAAATTACATCTGGCGATTCTTCACATATCCCCGGGGACAAAAAAAAGTAAATGCCCTTTATGTCACATGTTTGATCTGTGACAAAGAACTATCCAGAGGAACAGATAAAAAGTACAGCTATGGGAATTACACCATGCATCGCCATATGGAGAGGTGGCACCCTATTAATTACAGTGCTGCACAGGTACGTGACCAACAGGAAAACCCCCCTCCTGTGGCCAGTACATCAGCTGAACAGGCAGTGACGGGACCAGAGGCGAGGGAGACGGTCCCAAACATACAGGTGAACTTCGGTAACATGAAGCATACCTGTATTTTTTGCGGCAAATTAATTTCCTATGGGGAGAAAAGGATAACTCATCAACAAAAATCATAAATGTACAAAACGGCCCAGAAAGTAAATTATCTTTTTTTTTGGTTGCTTCTGTTGAGCCCTTTATAATGACTGATTTTCGTTTCCCCCCCCCCAAAAAAACAAAAAAAATATAAAACCGTTCTTAAAATACAAAAATAGTAAAAAAAATTCATAAAAATAAAATAAAAATTTAAAACAACAAAAACAAAAAAACAAAAAGTTCTTTTCAGAACTACCTCCCATTTATAAAAAATTGCTAGAATGTTTAGCACTCTGGCAACCTCTTTTTCTTTTGATTCGCTTCCCGGTTCGCTCGCCGGTACGCGAACCAGAAGCGAAACAAAAAAAATAATCCAAAAAAAAGGAAGAGTGAGTATAAGGGAAGGAAACAGAGAGAAAAGGAATGAGGGAAGTAGCAAAGGCAGGAAACTGAGGGTTAAAGAAATGAAGCATGTAACGGAAAGAGTACTAAACACTTACCTTATAATTGTCGTTAACTTAGTCACTTGTTATTTTTATACTTTCAATCTGTGAAAGAAAGAACAAAAATTTAAAAATTGATAGAAGGTAGTAAAAGATGAGTGAGCATGAGACAAGATGAATACATATTAAAAATCACAATTCAAAGTACAAAATTAATTATACATAATAAATCGTTTATTTTTGCTGTTCTCAGAATATATCAAATTTCACTAAAAACAGTGAGTTGAAGGTATTCATCATATAACAGCGGGAATAAATAACACAATCAAAATTATTGTGTTTAAAAAAAACCATATAATATAACCAATCAGAAATCAGAACTCCTCAAAAGTAACTTACTTTCCATGCCGTCAAAGGATGTCCTATGAACAGCTTATACTCTGTTGTGCTGTTATTATTTTCTGCCCGCCACTTTCTGAAAGAAAAGCTCCATCGTTTTAACATAAATGTGACATACAAAGCAATTTAAAACAGCACACTAAATTATATCAACACCTAGAATCATTATAGTCCAGTTACCTACCCTAAATTCTCACTTCTGAAAACAAATCAAAAGGCAACATTGCTTCATAGTCAAAGGGTAATCATTGCCGAAAGACCAGCCTTTTTTACATTTCAAATAAGCTGTGTAATATCCTGATATTGTCAAAGGACCATCATGTCATATAATAGCTGCAGTTACAAATGTTCTTCCTGAAATCGACGACTGTGTAGCCAAAACATTTTTAATTAGACAACTTATTTTCATCCGGTTTATATAGTTGGAATTGTAAAATGACATTTCACCCATAAGTTTCTATAAATAATGTGGACAGCATTGCAGACTTACATTACCTCTACTCCTTGTTTTGATCTGCTGCTTGAATTAGCTTATTAAAACAAACAGTTTTCGCTCTGTACTACACTTATCCACCAGGCTATATAGTGTAGGAGCTATTAGAACCTCTTGAAATTCCTCAGAACAAATCCAGAGATTCCTTCCCTAAAATTTTGGTTGTAAGAACACCAGGTAAGAATTTTTAAGGTGAAAAGGCAATCTTTTTTTGAAAGTTAAAACAGAATCATTGCAGAATGACCAGCCGTTTCCAGACTTCAAATACGTTGTGTCATGTCCTGATGTTGTTGAAGGACCCTCATGACATATAACTGCTGCAGTTAGAAAAGTCCTTCCTGATTTTGACAACTGAGAAGCCACAAAATTTTTAATTAAAGTTGTCAATTTTGTTCCATCAGGCCTACATCGTTGGAACATTAAAATGACATACTGGCCATATCTTCGTATAAATAATGTGGACAGCATTGCAGACTTACATTGGCTACACTCCATGTTTTGATCGGCTGCTTTTACTAGCTTATTAAAGGATACTGATTTACTGTCTGGCAAAGTTAAAAATATATAATTCTTTCTGAGTCTACACTAGTAGTACTTGATAACGTACAATTTTCGCAGTCATGCTTCCATTAATAAGAAAGGCCAAACAGATGATCTACATCTACACCTTCATCTTGCAATACATTAAGCATATACATTAAAAACTCCTGACAATCTTGCTGAATATTTTGAGAGAATTGTGTTTGACCTGAACATTTGTCTAACAGATTTCAAATTTCAGACACACTTTCTACTCTTGTTCTATCAGCGCTACATTTCTCTAACACAGAATTCAACAAACAGCAAAAACTTTGATCCGAATTGATCACAATCTGTTCTTTTAAAGTTGCTAGAGAAAAGACAACATTAACCACTACATTAGCATAGCAGTTGACACCAGAACTATTTTCAAATTGAAAACCAACAACATCTTCAACAGAATTCATTTTCTTTCTGCTTACAATTTTGGGTTCATCGACTTTTGGTCTTTTTGCTACAACCTCCCTACTATTGGTGACATTTCTTTGTTTCCGGCCTACCACACGTTTCTCAAACAAAGGATATTGAGGCAAAGGTGGCGCATACTCTCTTCTTAACCTATTGTATTCCTTAACACAATCTAGATCCGCACAAATGTTTGTGACATCACACCCAATCAAGTACAATCCTGATGAAGTTCTGACTCGTGACAATGCTACATAAGCCATACCCTCTTTGAACACAGAACTGCCAATATTCACCAAAGCACTGTCTACACTTAAACCTTGTGATTTATGGATTGTCACCGCATATGCCAAGGAAACAGGAAATTGCTTACGGCGAACATATAAGTCTTTTAGAAGCAAAAACCTAGCTGTGCAACGACCAATTAGCTGTACTTCCTCAATGCCATCAAATTTAATTTTTAAAAATTCAATTCCATCTCTATTTCTGTATTTCTCAAAATCACAACATTACCCATTGATCCATTTACCAGACCTCTTTCAACATGTAAATTCCTTCTCAAAATGATACGGCAATTTAAGCACACATTCAGAGTCTTTTCAAAACCAGCAGTTTTAGATATAGTCTTCTCTAATGAATCCAATTTAGATTTCAAATTCTCAGACAAAATAATTGTTGCTCTCATATGCTCTATTCTGTCAATAGCTTCCAGTTTCACAATCTCTTGGTTTTCTAAATTCAACATTTTGTTGTTGAAGATGGAACATTCTGCAAGAGTTGGCATCAAACATATTCCAGATTTCTTCTCAGTAATTTTCTGAAAAATATTCTCTGGCAGAACGTCTTCTTCTGGATACAAATTTGACAGTAATCGTGCATGTAAAGCTTCTTTCCCACGCTCGGTCACTTTCCCGGTTCTAACATCTTGTAGAATATTCTTGTAATCTTCATCCTTCGCCTGACGCATATTTTCACGCAGCTCAGCATAATTGAAGTTTAACCATATGTTAACGTTGCCAATGCTCCCTAGGCACTTCCTAGTATCTTCATGCGTAAACAGTTTAAACACTGGTTGTCCTTTCACTGGTGTCAGCTGCAGAAGACCACCGAAAACAATGATGTGTTTGCCACCAAATAACACATCATACTCTGTTTTAAGAACTTCCTGCATTCTCAAATGCACAAAGGCAAGCATGACATTGGAAACCATGCTTACTTCGTCAATGATAAGAAGTTTCATCTTCTTCAGGACTCTAGATACTTCACAACAAGCATCTCCAGATAACTTGTGGTATTGTAATTCGTTATCATGCTCCACTGGCAGCATCAGTAGCCGATGCAAAGTAATACCTTTAATGTTATGTGCTGCCAGTCCAGTTGGAGCGATGACAACACAAGACAGCGATGACTCAGTCCTTTTCTGCAGATAACATGAAATTGCTTTAATGAGGAAACTTTTTCCAGTTCCTGCTTCTCCACTCACGTACAGTCGGACAGGCTTCAACGACGTACATGAGCACTCTTTCTTCTCATGACCTAATCCATGATCAATTTGGTTGGTAACTTTGTCATATATTTTCCTCTGCTCAACGTTGAGTTGTCTTTCCAAATCTTCTAAGTTAACCGCATCCTCCTGAGCATGTGCTATGGCTCTTTCCACTTCATTCATGGCAGTGGCAGCTTCATTTTCGATAACTGGTCCTCCTAGTGGATCCTGACTCAATGCAACAGAACTCTGACTGTCCTGAGAACTGTCTCTAGCAATCTCGGCTGCAATTGTTGCTTCCTGCTTGATTTCTGCATTCAACATTTCTAGATATTTTGAAAAAACAGGACATTCTATGGACTCCTTGGCTGCATTGAAAGAGTCTTCGTAACAGAGGAAATCTCCAAGCAGTTCCTCTTCTGCACGCCAAGGCTTGAAAAGTTGCAAAAGAGCTAAATCGAAAAACTCTTTTCTTTCTGGAGATTCGCAATTCAATTTTCGATAATTTGCCAATAGACATTTTCTTTGCTTGACCAGACATCCCTCACTTCCAATTACAGCATACACTCCTTTATCAATATCTTCTTTGATGTTCCTCTTGAAAATGTAATTTTGTAGAACCTCATACAGACAAACTTTCTCCAGGTGACTGCTTCTATTTGGATAATATGTATCCAACATGTTGGTCTTCAAAATATCTGTACTGCTTGGTTCCTTCTCCGCCAAATACTCAATTTCCCGTACAGGTTTCAGAACTCGATTACGCTTTGCAGCAAGACCAAGACTTGCCCAAATGATACTCCTAGATTTGGCATAGAGACTTGCTGAAGATAACCGGTCAGAAGATTCGTAAGCTCCAATTTCTCGATGCGACAACATCTTCAGACTGAAACTGTACAACTTCTTACTGAGGCTCTTTTCATGGGAAATGTCCTCCTACATATCCTTCAGTTCTGTCTTTTCTTTTTTTGTGATGTAAGACGTCACATACCGAGCCACAGCCATACAGTTGTCAGCCACAAACTGTACATCCATGTTAGCATTCCACATGGACAAAATCACTGGGTTATAGTCGTTGATGTTCTTGGACTCTTCGTTTCTTTTCAAATTGTATGTATTTTTGGGTGATTTCCTCGTCACATTATGTCGCAGCGAAGACACCAAATTGTTCACTCTTCCTTTAGATATCACCGATCGTGGAAATCCAAAACGATCCGTAGCAGCATATGTATATGAGGAGCACCTCTTGCTTGATACTCCTTTCTCCAGAAGAAATACAACACCTCTCCAAGAGGTGGAATTTTCTTGTTTGTGATGAAAGACATCATAGCTTCAAATCTATAATTGAAGTACCTGCATACATTCACTGGATCCAAAGAGCACAGTTCTCTGGGTGTCTTGAATTCAATATTTTCAATGTTTCTATTTGCCTCTCGTAGAAATTCAAGTAAGTCTTCCCAGCCATACTCAGCACAGCTGAGAGTGAGGAGCCATGTGGGAGTTCCTAAGTTCCTCAGCATACATTTTAAGTCACCATGACAATGGTACTAATACTCATTAGTACCACGCTGACATGCCATGAGATTAATCAGGTGAGAATCCAAAATACTGTCTTGCACATTGACTTTATCCATAAAGTCCCTTGCCGAGATATTTCGCAGTTGTACACCACTTTTCAGGATGTGGTTCACTGCATAAGACAGTCCAGACAGATCACTTTCAAACAGTAGATGAAACAAATAGGGAATGCATTGACGAAACCTAGGATCTTCTGCATACAATCGTAAAGTCCGGTATTCAAAAGCAGGAATTTGATCAGGTCGCTCATCATATCGTCCTCTTCGACCTGTGGGAAATAACTGTGGAAAACACCGAGCTTCCAAACTTTCCTCCCAAACACTAATGGGACTCCCTTTGGCTTGTTTCATTTGAAACAACTCAATAGCATTCCCCATGACTTCCTTGGAATGCAAAGGATTAACACTATAATGTTCATATATTTCTTCATTTTTAGAGGCTTCTACTTTCTCAATTTGTCCAGCACACAAATCGCTTTCCTCTTCTTCACTTACTTCCTCTTCTGCAACACATACATTCTTGTAGTACTCATTGTTTTTTATCAAATACAATGTTGACTTTTTGACTTTCCTAACATCCACTAAATCTTGCCAGATTTTCTTACTCTTTGTCGGAACCCCATTAACTAGGATAACCAGAGGTTCCTCTTCCACTTTCTCTACTCCAATTGTATTAATGTTTTTCTTCAAATCTAAAGGCAAACTCTTCCCTTTAATCCTCTCTGTAAATCTGATGGAGGCAATTTCCCTGTCTTTGGCTCCATTCGTACAATAGCCTGAAAGGGATGCACACTTTGAATCAAAATAGATTCATAAGTATTTAAATCCTTCAATTCAGAAGGAATGTCAACCAATTCCAGATTATTATGAACCGCTCTAGCAGGCATCCGGTTTTGGTTTAATTTGTTAAAACAATAAGTACACATACGTTGGTCCGATCCCAAATCAAAACAATTTTCTACCATCAAGTATGTGGCAAAATCCTTCCATTCACTATTGTTTTCCATTTCACTTTTTGCATATAAATCCACTAACTTAGTCTGATTCTTATAATAAGTCCGTCGACAACACACACAAGTGAAATTAGGCCTCTCACTTGATTTCACCTGAAAGATGGAAATGTCCTTGTGAAACTTATCTATATGAGAAATCTGTACACTCTCTTCCACATTACATTCTTCCACTGGGTCAATTTCAACATTGTTCTCTTTACTAGCTAAGTAACAGAACTCAATTTCTTCACAAGTATTCTTCACATGTAGTTCGGAACCATGCAAAAGAGCACTGCTTAATTGTTTAAGCATAATTGCATAATACAACATTCTCACTAATTTCCTCACTTTATTATGATGCACTGCTAGCATCCTGAAATGATGAAAAACACTCTTCTGGAAAGACAAGCCAGTGAATGACCATGCAAACCTGTTACTTCTCTCACTCTGCAAGGATCTAATTCTTGCAACAACTTCATTTTCTGTTTTAAACTTTTCTTATTAAATGTACGAACAAAATCACAAAGCAAATTGATGGAATCCTGTTGCACACTACAAACACTACTACACTTCCAGGTGTACACTGGACCCTTAGGACGTCTTCCTAAAACCTCATCACCTAACACCTCTTCTGCATCTGCAGACACAAGTTTTTCTTTTTCAACCGGACAACCGTCTTTCACCTCATATGCTCGACCACTGGTGTCAACTGCATGCACCAAATCATTGTCCTGGAAGTAACTCTCCTCATTGAAAAATGCCTCACAACTTGAACTATGCATCCATTCTCCTAAGAAAACTTCACAAAAATTACTATGATTAACTAATCTCTTCCATCTACTATTTGATTTGAAATCATAAATTACCTTGTTTAGTTTCCTAATTCTATTGATTACCAAAATAAATAACTTTAGCTAAATTTCGAAAGCCTGATCAATAATTTTCTCTACATTTTTCTTTTTCTTATAAAATGCCACTTTCTGTTGACCTTTTTTAGTATTTTTTAACAAATTGACAATTATCCTGTAGCGGAACATTCGTCTACGAATGTCCCTGAACTAATTTTCCCTTCTACTGCCATGCACAGAGTTATCTCCTGCTCTAGCAGAAACTTTTTTGATGGGCCTTTCCTTTTCCTTTAAATTGTCTCTCTTCTTCTGCACTAAAACATGTTCTGTAGTGGTATTTTTTGGTCTACAAATTCTTTTTAAAAATGATTTAATTTTCTTACCCGGAGCATTTTTGGCGACTTGAAATGATTTTATAGTAGAGGACTGCTGCAAATGTTTACCAAGGTGGAGTGTAAGTCGCTTTGCTTCTTTTTGTCTCCTCTGCCTTGAGGGCATTTTTGAATTTTTCAAAAGATCTTCAGTTAAATCTGTGGAAAAATATTCAAAAATGTTATTAACCACTATTACCAAACAGTAAACCAATAACAGTAGGCAAACAATCAACACACTAGTTGTCAACTCTACCTACAGTAATTTAACAACATAGACAAATTTAAAAATCTCAAATAGTAGCAATGGAATGGAATGCTTCTACATATGACCTGTGCTCTGTTATATGTTAATCTCAACTAATTTCGAGACTCTATTTCACAGTTATATTAAAGACACTTCACACAGGGTGTTTTTGAAAACTTTTATATAATTTTAATTCGACATCTAGACATTGTTCCTCATCTAGAGATTGTTCCACATCTAGAGATTGTTCCTCATCTAGACATTGTTCCTTATCTAGAGATTGATCCACATCTAGAGATTGCTCCACATCAGACATTGTTGATGTTATTGTTATTGACTTAAAATTGCCAAGCACACATGAGGGCGTATTTACAAGGCCCTTGCACCAGGGGGAAGTGACTTAAAATTGCCAAGCACACATGGGGGCGTATTTACAAGGCCCTTGCACCAGGGGGAAGTGACTTGAAATGGCCAAGCACACATGACGGCGTATTTACAAGGACCTTACACCAGGGGGAAGTGACTTGAAATGGCCAAGCACACATGGGGGCGTATTTACAAGGCCCTTGCACCAGGGGGAAGTGACTTGAAATGGCCAAGCACACATGACGGCGTATTTACAAGGACCTTACACCAGGGGGAAGTGACTTAAAATTGCCAAGCACACATGAGGGCGTATTTACAAGGCCCTTGCACCAGGGGCAAGTGACTTAAAATGGCCAAGCACACATGGGGGTGTATTTACAAGGACCATGCACCTCTTATGCGTCGTCACATTTTAAATATGTTGCAACATGGCGCATCTTTTCTGCCGCCGCTGTGTCACAAAAGTGACGCAACGTTAGCGCAAAAGAGGCGCACAGCCATCATAAATCTGCCCCTAACATTTTAAAAGATTGGTTCAGGGTGCCGATAAGGTGTGGCCTATCCAGAGGTTTGTTTGAGGTGAGGCCTACTCAGGGTTGCAGATGAAATTTAGGCTTGTTGAAGAGTACAGAGGAGATAATACATGTGCAGGCCTACAGATGAAGTGAGTCATGTCCACTGCACTCTTGAACAAAGGCCAGACCTCCTCTGTCTCCCTGGACAGGCCTAAACCTCATCTCCACAATGTGATTAGTAATGTTAGGAAACACCGGTGATGTAATTGAAAAACGTGCAAATATTTTTGCTCATTTCACAATCACATCACCTGTGTTTCCTCAGCTTAGGTATCTCATTGAGCAGATATAGTCTAGCATATCCAAGAGTACGCAGAAGGTGAGGACTGTATGCAGCAGTGCAATGTACATAACTCACCTCCTTTGACAATTACAGAAGCCTCAGCATATCCATGCCCCCTAAACCGTCCTAAATGTATATCATTATTATCATAGTGACTATGAAACTCTAGCAGTACATATTGAGAAACCTAAATGACTTCAAGAAACGAGTTTTTAAACCGACAAACAAGCAAATTATTCTCCCATATTCATGGTAGGAAGTGAAATATTTATTTAAAAAAGCAGACACCATGTTGTCCTTCTCATAAATGTGAAAAGCATTTTAAATACACAACTTTCTTCCTAATTTTCTCCCTAAAGCATACTAGTCTCTATCTAAATTAATTTAATCTTTTCTCACCTTAGCAAATGCTTTTTGAATTTCAAAACAGTCTCAGACACACACCAATTTTTCTTTAGCAGAGCAAAGGGTATGCACTCCAGAGGCTGCAACCAACAAAGGCACAGAATGCTGTATTTCATCACACATATCTCTCATGTCACCCAATCAAAACTCTTCCCTCACTTTTTTCAAATCAACACCCTTCCTCCCTCTGCCCTTTCTGCCCTTTTTCCATAGCAACTACCTCCTGACAGACCTCTCATGTTTACAAGTTCACACAACAATGTTTCAAATGAACTCTGAACTCTCAGTACACCTGCTAATCCACTGCAATGTTTCTTAAAATCATTTTTTCTTAACCATTCAAATTACATATTTCAAAGAACACATCCATGCACCCTACCTTTCTGTTTTCAGAAATGGAAATCCACCAATCACTGCTAGTGAATCATTAGCACTGAAACTCCACAGTTTTTTTTCTTTACAAACTCCTACTGTTTCAACAGCCATTTCATTCCCACACTTCATCTGACTGCAGCAGAACCTCCTCTCACCATGTTTTCTGTCTGGATTCTTGGACATAGCTACATCCACTGGGCTCACAGGTATGCTGATAACAGAAATTTACACAACCTCAATTTACAAAATGTGGAAATCAAATGGATTGGGCAGAGAGGATTGAGATCTCATCAATTGATACCATTGGTGAAAACCTTTTTGCATTTGCCAAACCCTGACCTCTTAATAGTGCACTGTGGAGGATATGATTTGGGCACTTTGACTGGGGTAGGTCTGGGAATGCTTTTAAAGGACACCTTTGAGCAATTGATGGCACTTTTTCCTCAAACTGCCTTGGTATATTCCAATATATGCCAAAGACAGAAATGGAGGAGGTCCAATCAATTTTGTCCACAAATTGAGAAAGCGAGGAAGCATGTAAATAAGTCTGTTTCAGCTTATATGAGAGACCATGGAATGGGCTCCATCTACAACAATAACTTGCGTTACTACATGCAAGATATCTACAGAGGAGATGGTGTGCACTTCTCAGATGAGGGAAACTGAGTTTTCATACAAAATTTAAGACTGTGTATTGGTACCTACTTATAAGTACCTAGAACTTACACAGAACCTAAAAGCTCTTTTCAGAGCGACCTTAACTATATTTACTCTTTTAAAATTTCAAATGTACCTTTTTTCACTAATTTTCACTTATGTTCGCTTCCCGGTTCGCTACCCGGTTCGCGTACCGGCAGCTAACCGCGCGAAAAAGTAATTTTTTTTTTACATATATGAGCCTCCTCAGCCACCCTCAGAAAACCTAGGGGGTCAGGATATGTCTCCCGTGCCCCCTTATACCCTATCCCAACATTCTTGATCCTTCATTTTGTGTCTAAATTCATCCGAAACACAAGATGGCGGACTCCCGTTACGCGGCCGGTTAGTTTCCCGATACGCTATCCGGAACGCTACCCGGTTTGCGTACCGGGTAGCGCTTCTACCGCAAAAAAATCGAAACTTTTTTTTTGCCCCACGGGACCCTTTAATAGCCCCCACATCATTCCTAGAGGGTCGGGAGGGGTCTACCTTGCCCCCTTTCATTAATTTCCCCCTTCGTTTTTCTCCACCTCTTGTCTCTCGATCCTACCGAGAGACAAGATGGCGGCCGTTCCGGACTGTTTCGAATGTTGACAGACACCGGAGAGCCAATCAGCTTCACTTCGTGAAGTTCCGTTACGCGTCAGGTACGCGAACCGGGGCGCTAACCGGAGAGCTGTCACAGATATATCTATTTTTTAAAATGTTAATTTCTCAAAATCCACTGGAGCACATATATTGAGACATAGCAAAGGCATGTCGGGCAAACCATATCTACAGTTTTGCCAAGTTTTGTGGAAATCCATTCAGCCATTCGAGCTAAAAGTGAGTCCAACCGCCCTAACGAAAACTCAATGTTAAAAATACGTGTTGGGACCCCCTTTTTTCTCGGCCCCGCTTGACGAAACCCCCCCAAACTTTCAGGGGACGCTCAGAAACAAAATGTGCCATTTTCCTGAAAATTTCAGCCAATTTCGTCCATCAACGCCAAAGTTATCAACATAGAATTTTCAGAAATCCCTATTCAAAAAAATCCTAACTATATATACCTACTGGCGACCGCCAGTAGGTAATATATATATATATATATTCCGCTCCAGCGGGTAATCGTACCCGTAACAAATGACAGCACACACGTGGGGGGAGTTCAGAAGATTTTATTCGCAAACTTCGGGCAAACAAGACACGTTTCGGCGCTTAACCTTTGTCAACTTCTGCACGAATCGTCGCAGCCATATTTACAATTATATACACAAGATTGTGGTATCCGATATGACAATAGAAAACAGACTAATCAAAGAGTCAGCAACAGTTTGAATATCTAAAGGCGGACCTTCAAATGTATTAAAATAAAGCATTTCGTGAATGTTGCAATATCCTACATTCATTGGTAACAGTCCATTAGAGCCCAAGATGGGCTTCAATTATATAATTTAGATGAATTCATTACGACTGCCATCGTCCTATGTATTAAACATTACATGAATGTCGCAACACTCAACAATCCTTGATAACTCCATTAATGCCCTATATGGGCAAAGGCAATTAACTTCCTTGCGACTGTCATCATACAAAAAATCATTACGACTGTTGTCAGAAACACAATCTCACCCATAAATGGGCTACTGTTATATCATTTTGTCAATGATACCAATTTCCAACATCGTATACTGTTTGCAGTTATAATCGCGCAATTGAATATCATATATTTCATATTTCTCATATTTTATCATATATCATAATGTTGCTAGGAGATATCAATTTTGATAAAGTGGAAGGGATTTACAATTACAGATTTCAGCATTGACATATTGACATTTAGCCAGTATCATCCTAAATGTACAGCAAGCTCCTCACTGCTATTCAGACCCAGTGGACTTTTACATTGCAAGTCTATAATATAGCGTGATTCCAAACGCCTTAGCTTCTGTATCCTGTCCCCAACCCTAGGATTGACTGGTACATGGTCCAGGAAGTCATATGTCAGCAAGTTCCTGTTCCGGCTGTGTGCCTTGTTATAATGCCTGGCCACAGGGTATGATTCATCAACATTATTAAACGGCCTCATGTGCTCTAAAATCTGTATCTTAACTGGATGAATTGTGCTTCAAATATAGCGAAGCCCACATGGACTGACCAAACAATATATACAATAGGGGATGGTGCAAGTAAGAAACTTACTGATTTTTCTAGGCATGCTGAGACCAGGAACATTGTAGTACAGAACACGTTTACTCTTTTTGCAGGCATTACACTTGCCGCATGGATAAAATCCATTCAGTGCTTTGAAAGATGTTTTTACAGGTTCGGTATCATGATAGCTATGAACCAGATGGTCTCTCAACGACTTCGCTTTCCTGGATGTGACTAGTGGATTAGGTGACAAATCCTCCCTTATAATACTGTCAGTAAGTAGAATATTTCAGTTTTATTTCTTATTATTCTTTTAAGTTTGTTAGCATATTCAGAAAAAGTAGTAAACATGCGAAAAGATTAGTTCCCAGATTTCTTAATGCCCTTGTCCATCAATAAATCTCCTCTACGGATATCATTGACTCTCATTAAATCATGTGACAAGACAGCTTCGCTATAGCCTCTCACTCTAAAGCGTTGCATTCTCATTTCTGCTGCTTTCTGAAACTCAAAATCACTCGTGTTGTTCCTTTTCAATATCAATAACTCCCCATGAGGGATGCTGTTAATGAGCTTCTTAGGGTGACTACTAGTGGCAAATAGGGTGGAATTCCCTGCAGTTGTCTTTCGATAAAATTTAGTGTGTACCTGTCCATTTGTTACATAAACTGTCAGATCTAGATAATTAACCTCCTCTGTGCTTACTTCCCCTGAGAATCTAAGGTTAACATCATTGCAGTTTAAAATGTCAATGTATGATTTGCCAAATCCGGTGAGCCATCAAATATAATGAACAGATCGTCTATATAACAATACCATGCCTTTATCCTTGTTTTCCAGATGTGATTCGGTCCTGCCCAGGCCTCCTGCTCCTCCCACCAGCCAACCAACAAGTTCACGTAGCTAGGGGCGAAGCAGATGCCCATCGCGGTCCCAGACATCTGCCTGAACAGCTGTTTTTGGAACAAAAAGATATTATGGGTCAGGCAAAAGCTCAAAATTTCAAGTATCATGCTGCTGTGTTCATAAAACTTCAATTCACTAGATTCTAAAAATAATTGTATAGCTTTCAGACCAGCAGCCTTTAGGCGGCGTACAGCCTATCATACACCCGGCGCCGCTGCCTCACACCATGGTGCTACCTGCGAGGAGAGCCTGGTTGAGGCCTGTGAGGAGACTGGGGCCTCTAGAAGCCCCTCTGCACACCGCCGATCAACACTGAACGCCACTGCCAAATGGGGACACTACAGCAAAATGTGCCTAAAAGCTACAACATACCTGTACTCTTACAAGTCTGAAAACCCGGCTGCGGCCCGTTTGGAGGCTGGGGCCTCTAAAAGGGTCACCAATTGCCACCGATCACCGCTGCCACCCGGGGAATTACAGCGGCATCTGACTGAAAAACAGAGCAAATGTTCAGCGTGCAGGTAGGGTGATGGGAGTGCTCTGTATTTGTGGCCAGTGCATGATGCTCCCACCAGAGGCCCCCCTAAAGGCAGACTCTCAAAAGCTGATTTCAGTGGCAATTAGCTCCGTGGGCAGAACAGACTGATTAGGCCTAGAACCACGGTAGTGGGTGATTGCAGACCCAATCCAACGTATAAACTCCAACCCCCAGCATTAAGACATCCTGGGCAATGGAGAGTCCGTGCCAAACACTACTGGGCATCTAAGCGCCTAAGGACAGTACGGAGGCCATAGCTGGGAGCTTGCTCCTAGGGTGTGATAAGAGACTGAACATCAAGCACCCAGTGGCGAGCGTTGAGGAAAGACTGGATCCCATACACGCCCGCACCAAATAGAGAGCCCTTGCAGGGCGGCCAGAGACAGTGCAAGAGGTGTCCTCCTGTAAGCGCCCTTCAAGGCTGTCACATATATTAAATCTGGGGTGGCACGGCAGCGGGTGTGACCAGAAGATCACCCCCACATGTACTGCAGCAGGAGCCAGCAGGGGATCTATTAACTGGGACTACAGAGGAACACCAGATCACGCACTTCATGGTGGTGGAGGCACCCCCCTCTGACCCCTGCGCGCTCACCCTACTCGCTGGAGAGACCCCTGTGCCACTGTAGGGACCGTCGCAGGCGATGCTGCGAAAGACACTGAGGAAGAAAGCCACTGATCTCCCTCACCGTGAGCACAAATCACCAGTGCAAGGGTGGCCCCGGTGCAGCAAAAGAGGAGAACATCACCCTAGTCGTTTTTAGCCGTGTGGCGTAGCCCAGGGAAACAGAGTGAAACAGACATCTATTGGACATGAATGCCTACTGCACAACAACTAGTGATAGGCCGCATATGTGCCAATATGCAGCAGGGCGCACTGCACGCACGTAGCTCGAAGCCACTGCACATAGGGGGAGAAGCACCTGCAGATTCGGCGAACACAGCTTTGCAGCCAAAATAGACTCAGTACTGGTGGCAGCGGAAAAGATTGGTAATGCACTGGAGCAATCTAGAACTTGCCTGGAATCTAGGATTGACAATGTCACCCCAGACTTTACTTTATTACACGCGGACCACCGTAAATTAGCTGAGAAAGTCAACCTGCACCACCAGTCACTTACGGAACTAAAACCCATCACCCAGAGCCACACCACTGCCCTGCAAGACATCCTCGATCGCATGCACACACTGGAGGATAGAGTTGAAGAGGCGGAAGGGCGTTCCCACCAAAACAATATCCGTGTAGTTGGCCTCCTGGAGGGAGAGGAGGGATGAAATACGGAACTTTACGTTGAGCACTGGCTCTGAGACATACTACCCCAAGGAGCACTGTTGTTGCAGTGTGCTGTTGAGAGGGCGCATCGAGTGCCAGCACAAAGACCTCCACTGGGAACCCTGCAGCGCCCATTTCTCTTCGGACTCCTGAACTATAGGGATAGGGACGCATTACTGCATGAAGCTCAAAAACTTGCGTAACTCAAGGTGGATGGAAACCAGGTTATGATGTTCTCAGATTATAAAGCGCTAGTGCAGACACACAGAAGCAACTACACAGCGGTGAAGTGCCAGCTTCTGGGACTAGAACCGCCATATTCCCTACTATTCCCAGCCAGGCTGAGAGTGGTGACGAAAGGAGGGGTTTGCTTCTTTGACTCCCCTACAGAGGCATGGGACTGGCTGGAGGAGCCTGGACTGTGGTCGGGACCGCACCCTTCCAGCCTAGACATCGTCAAGGTCGCTGGCAAGAGAACCCGCAAGCCGGAAAAGCGAGAGAATCAGGATGGAGCAAGAGGACATTTTAAAAACAGTTGCAGCACTCGGAGCAGCGCAATATCAGGAACACCAGGATGTGTGCTCATGGACTCAACTGCGGCTAGTGGCTCGTTGTCCCTGGGGCCCGAACATCATGAGTAAGCAAGGCTCCTGGTGGTGACTCCGCAGACTGCCGATGACATCGTCTGAAGGGGCACCATCGCTATAGACTATACCAGAGACAACTCACAAAAGTAGAGACTTATCCACAAAGTTTGTTTGTGAGTAAAACTGCGGGCTGCTGGTGTGGGTAGCATCTATGAGTTAGCAACTGTGCAAGGTATCTCACACGGAATACGCACAAACACTTGCGATAAGAATTTAACATAATGCATGCACTGCTGTGTCGAATCGGTGAATGAAGAGCGATGACCCGACATAGCACACTGCGAAGCATCTCCTCAAAAGCCTAAAATATTCACCAATACAGGAGACAAGCAACGTCTGCTTCCATGAAGCTGAGTGCAGCCACATTACATTTTACTCAGTTGGGGTGTTGAAGGGGAATGCCCCCTCAACCGGTCAAGGATCAGTACTACACTATTAAACCGGAAGAGCTGTTGCGATGTCTGCCTGAGCGCATGCACCACGCTGTTCGATCACTTCCTGGGGACCTGCAACTCAGCTACAGGCACCTCACATACACGCTGCCCTGACTCACTACACATATATTATGTACTTATTTGAACCCACGCACTGACCTGGCTGGCTACCGGATGGCAAACCTATTGAACATGAAGGGAGTGGAAATGTTATAGTCGAGCGCACGTTATGCACACAGACCAACCAGGCAATGTAGTGGAATAGTTACTTTCCTGTAATTGTTAGACACACAGTTTGGGCAGACATCTCCGCAGAGTTTGTCCCAGTCATTATGATGTTAACAGTTTTATCAATGTTTTGGTTACGTAAGACCAGCCTGAAGCTACTTACATATGGCACATGCTTGATCACACAGTGTTTGCTCATGATCCCCTTGGTGGTTACACAAATTTGTAATGACATGAATTAATGTACTAGCATGGAATATACGCGACATGCCTACACCCATGCGACGATACTCAATATTCGCCTACCTCCAGCGACATTTGGCCGACATCGCCCTGTTACAGGAAACGAACATGTCACAAATAGAGCTGTAAAGACTGCGCAGACATTGGAAAGGTCAGATATTCGGCACTGTGTACTCAGCATATGAGAGGGGCACACTCATCTGGGTGAGAGCAGGAACCCCATGTATATATGAGGACACTGCAATCGATAACAAGGGTAGATACACCTTTGTAAGAGGATGGCTCAATGGTCAGACAGTATTGCTAGGCTCTATGTACACCCCAAATATGGACCAATCCTCCTTTCTTGCGTGTCTGTCACAAAAATTGACCCCTATGCTGGACTCCCATGGATGTTGGGAGGAGACATCAACTTGGTGCTCAATGTTGAACTGGATGGGTCATTCTCCCCTCTCAATAAAAGCTCTGCCATATCTAATTCCAAGGCCCTTACGGGAATTTGGGGAGAGCTAGCGGTAACAGGTAGAGTGGCGCTAACCAAGATGGTAATCCTTCTCCGGCTTCTATATTATTTTGCCAATTTGCTTTATATATCCCTGCATCCTTTTTTATCACACTATCTAAACTAGTCAGGGATTTCCTGTGGGGGAAAGCACGACAAAGAATGGCATTGGGGAAACTATACTTACCTACGGTCCAAGGAGGCCTCGCTGCGCCTTGCTTTGAGCACCACTATTTGGCTGCTCAACTGCAGAGGATAGCCTGTTGGCTCGCAGATAGGAATCGTGCATACACAGCAACCACACATCCACCCCTTTCGCTTGAGCAAATAATCTGACTTTTTCACCCTACTACTAGACCTAAAACGCCATTGCTACTAGAGGTGACATACAAATACTACCGCAGATATCTGTATATCACATGGGGCATCACTTCCTATGCACCTGCAATACATCTATAGGGGTTCCCTAGTGGGCCCACGGTGCTCATGTCACAATCAATTGCGGAGTGGCTAGAGGGAGGTCTCCAGACACTAGGGGACCTATTCCGAGATGGAGCGCTCATACCGTACACATCTCTAGTGGACGACAAGGGATTCCCGCTGGGACAATTTCTTTTGGATTGCTCGCTGATAAGCACATTAACAGCCAGATGGAGAGACATGGCTACCTAACCAAGCCCCCATCTCACCATACAGTATCTGCAAGTCTTGGGACGTGGAAGACATCTCGTACGCTGGTTTGCAGCGTCCCTCAGGACCCATGCGGCATTGAGACTAGACCCACTCCGTCGTAAATGGGAACTAGACCTGAGGTGACAGCTAGAAGAGAAAGAATGCGCACGGATACTAAAGAGCACGGTACACATATCTAGAAATTTGAGGTTCAGGCATATATAGTTGTACATTGTCCACAGGGTCTAGATCACACCCTTCACGATCAATCGCTCCTTTAACCGCACAGATGCGATGTGCCCGAGATGTGCTGAATCAGAGACTGAGTTGATACACATGCTATGGAACTGCCCCTGAATAAATGTATACTGGCGCACAGTAAGTAGGCTGTTACACACTTGCACAGGCCGCAAACTGCCCTTTAAATGGACAGTATATCTGCTACATCACTTTAAAAGAACTCCTGCCACTAAGGTAGTATCCAGGTTCCTAGACTTGGGTATAGTAGTTGCTAAGGGACTTCTCACTAAACGATGGAAAGCAGATGATCGGCTACATGCGCGGGCATGGCGTCATTCGCTACTAGCAAGGGCCAAAGCAGAAAGCATCGCCATCAAACATGAAGTAACATTGGGGTTGTGTAAAGTACCCATAGCAGCTTGTTGGGATGCCTTCTTGCGCGCACTGCAGCGAGTTGAGGAGGGTGGATCTTGGGAACTAATCGACTGTGTGGGGGATGAGCAGACAGCATGAACTGCACATACCATTAGGGGATGCGCCGCAGTACTCCATGAACACATATGGGTCACTTAAATGTCTGTGCAGGTGTGGACACCACAGACTGGAAATGGCATGTGCTGGATTCACAAGGAACTGTGATGTAGGCATGTGCAGGCACAAGGCGCAGGTGCATATGGCCAGGTTATTGTTTTTGATTTGTTATCTCATCTGTACAATAGCCCAAGGTAAATAAACTTAAAGGACTTTTGCGAAACGCCACAGCTTTCTCATTCGCATTCCATTGTGTTTGTTGTAACTTTGCACAATGTGGGATGGTGATTGGAGGACATATGTTGTCACTGCCTGCTCAAAGGAGAGAATGTTGGATACATATGACATGCACGTCACAGACTGTGTACTTGATATAAAACAAATGTTGTATTAAAGCTGCATGTAAACTGCGTGATATTTGTTAGAATGTTATGTTTTCCCCCAACTCTTCCATTATCCTAATATTGCTTAAAAAAGGGTTCATTTGGATAGAAATGAATTCTTATTCGTAAAGCCAATCCCAACAACTATGGTACGTTTTAAATCCTGAGTTGTGCTTCCCAAAACAAAGACTCTTAAAACATTCTGCCTGCTAGTGTGGATGGCATTTCATACCTACACCTTGTAATCATCATTGTCTTCTGTAGCATTTCCAGTAGAAGGATTTTCACATATAGGATTCAAGTCAATAAAACTTTATTTGGCATATAATTTATTGTCTCTATGTAATGTGTGGATGATGTAAAGTGCTCTGGCTTCATACACTGGCATGAGTAGCACTATAAAACAAATTGACTGTATGTGAGAGAGTGACTATGGAGAGAGGAGGGTTTTGATGGAGTGTGGTAATGAAGAAATTCATGTAGAGGATAGTCATTAGAGGGGTAAAAAAAGATTGTCGAGCTAGGCGCCACCAGCTCCAAAGCCAGCTCTGATTGTCTTGCCTCAGAGTTCATTAATGGCTAGGCTTTTCTGTTTTTAGTTTCCATTTTTGGTAAATTCTGGTGGGGTATTTTTCAGTGTTTTCCAGTGATTTCAGTACCCTAAAAAACAGTAGTTATCAGTGCTTCTACATTTCAAGCACCATTTATAACATAACGTGTTTTTCTGGTGTTTATGGAACATTTTGCTTTTATTATTGCTTGCTTTCTACACTGATAGTACATGGTATACAGTGTTTGTACAGTGTATATATGTGGTTCAAATTCATTTTTACAAATCAAACTTAGTACACCCTACAATACTTCTTCAGTGAGTCTTTGGTCATGAGCACTCGCTCCTTCCTTCCCATTTAAACTTTTACCTGTGAAAAAAGGGCCCTCTCAACAATGGCACCTGAGATGGGCAATGCCAATCCAGCCAGTACACAATTTTCTAACTCTGGCCACTGACATAGTTTTCCATGCCAATACTTGTGGATCTGAAGAATGTGAGTCTCTGGGACAGGTTCTGCAACACATGCATTGAACTGTGCACATATTTCCTCAGAGTTATTGAAGTGGTAAAAGACGAACCAGTACTTTTCAAAGTCCAGAGAAAACTTCCCTTTATGGAAGGGATTTAGGTCCACATGTATAAACAGCTTTTGCATTAGCAAACGGGCCGATTCTCAGAATCGGGCCGTTTGCGAATGAAAAAAATGCTCTTGATATGTATCAAACATTATTTTGCGATTTGGTAACCTGTTACAGAACTGCAAAATGAATTTGCAATTTGGCATTTGGAAGGGGCGTGTTTAGGGAGTCCCTAACAAATAACGAATTATAGCAGTATGTATAAATGTTTTGTGATCATGAATGCGGTTGCAAAAATTGCCTAATTCAAGTAGGTGGTAACCCATTCTTAAATGGGAAGGGGTCCCCAAGGGACCCATTCTCCTTTGGGAATGGTGGCAAAAACGTTTTTTCAGAGCAGACAGTCGTCCCACGGACCCGGGCCTTCTCTCAAAAAAGGAAAAGAAAAAATGTATTTTTTTTAATTAAAACCCGTTTTTCTTTAAGGAAAATGGGATGCATTTAAAAAAATGACTGCTTTATGTAAAAACAATCAGGGACATCATGGTCTGCTGATCCCAGCAGGCTACCATCCCCGTGATTTTAGCAATTCCTAGGGGGTTGAAAATTGCAACCTACCTCATTAATATTCATGAGGTAGGTCATTTGTGATCCACTAGTAAGCCCCAGAAAGTGTACATGTTGTTTTGCAGTTTACCAATAGCAAATTGCTAGGATTTGCAATTAGTGAATTGCAAAATGTTTTTTTCATACATCTGGCCCTCAGAACTTGTGCAGAGTCCCACAGAGAGGATTCATTGACTTCAAATGCCATGGTTGGTGAATTGACAGTTCTATTCTCCATTGCAAGCCATTTCTCATGCATTGTAAAATAAAATGTCCTGAATTGCTCCTCAACATTTCTTTATCTACCAAGTGGCAAGCATTCTAACATGGAACATGTTGCAGTGCCAAAGTCACTAAAGGTGTCACCCGCCTACTCTCAAGGAGATGTTTCACATCTACACGAATTACGCTGAATACTTGGGAGACAAGGATGATTTTAGACTCTAGTTTTTTATTATGTCCACTACAGCAGTCATGTTTTCCTGTAAAAATTTAGATTGCAGTAAAGTGTACTTTTTTCACCTCATTTCAATATGCAACCGAAGATCCTCTAATTTCTTGCCTTTGGCATCATCACTAAGCAAAAAGTCTGTACATTTTTGCCACATGGATAATATAGCGTAGGACTGAGAACAACTGGCTAAATGACACAGTTGGGAAGACTCTTTCTTTGGTGCCGCACAAAGCAAAAAATGAGAAATATTTGCGTTTCAGTTCCCACGTATAATAGAACAGTGCACCAGAATGGACTACAAAGTCCATTGCATTCTTCATTAAATTAAAGATTGTAAAAATGCTTTCAGCATTCATCTAGCAATCAGCAAGGATCTCTTACAGTGAAGCACCTTATCTCAGTCTATCGATTTTAACAGGTCATCATACAACTTTTACATATAAGTAGCTGAATCACTGCACATACAAATAATATCACTCCACTCTTTTTTGAAGTTGGTAAGAACATTTTGCAGCAGCATTCCAAGTGACACTACGTCCCAAGTTTTCCAAAAGTCTGGTGTAATGTTTTCACCACTATCCCAGATGTTTGTTGACAGCTCTCCTTTCCCATATATCTGTCACTACATTTGAAAGACTGTAATCTCTACTGATGACGGTTAAAGAACCAGAAACACATGTCTAGAGATCAGCACTATCTGCGCCAACTGTGGCGAAACACTTGAATACTCTTGAAGCAAGCAAGTAACTGAAACTGCATTTACCATAATGCCAGGGGCGAACCTTGCTGGAAAGTGAAGCGGTGTGCTCCCACCCTGGTTCCTGTTTAATAGTACTCCTGTGAGTCATTCAGCTGACGAGCTCATGGATGAAGCACCTCCATGCCTGTGAGAGGTATCTGACTGGAGAAAGATGTTGGCAGCCTACTCAGCAAACCCCAAATTTGAAAGACTGTAATCTCTACTGATGACGGTTAAAGAACTAGAAACACAGGTCTAGAGATCAGCCCTATCTGTGCCCACTGTGGCGAAACACTGGAAGACTCTTGAAGCAAGCAATTAACTGAAACTGCATTTATCATAATGCCAGGGGGGAACCTTGCTGGGGGGTGAAGTGGTCTGCTCCTACCCTGGTTCCTGTTTAATAGTACTTCCGTGAGTCACTGAGCTGACGATCTTGTGGATGAAGGACCCACATGCCTGTTAGAGGTACCTGACCTGAGAAAGATGTTGGCGGCCTACTCAGCAAACCCTAAATTTGAAAGACTGTAATCTCTACTGATGACGGTAAAGAACCAGAAACAAGTGTCTAGAGATCAGCACTATCTGCGCCAACCGTGGTGAAACACTTGAACATTTTTGAAACAAGCAAGTAACTGAAACTGCATTTACCATAATGCCAGGGGCGAACCGTGCTGGGAGGTGAATTGGTGTGCTCCCACCCCGGTTCCAAAAAATGAGAAATATTCGCTTTTTAGTTCCCGCGTATGATGGAACAGTGCACCAGAATGGACTACAAAGTCCATACAATTCTTCATTAACTTAAAGATTGTAAAAAGGCTTTCAGAATACCTTCTAGCAATTGGCAAGATCACTTACAGTGAAGCACTTAAGCTCAGGCTATCGATTTTGACAGGTCATCATGAAACTTGTACATATATGTAGCTGAATCACTGCAAATACAAATAATATCACTGCAATCTTTGTTGAAGTTGGTAAGAACATTTTGCAGCAGCATTCCAAGTGACAAAAGTCTGGTGTAATGGTTTCACCACTATCCCAGATATTTGTTGACAGCTCTCCTTTCCGATATATCTGTCACTACACCTTGCATTGAATGTTTAAAGCCTGGGGAATTTGGCAATTCACCTACTATCAATACTGACTTGCTAGAAAAGGAGGCTGATTTATCAAAGATTTTCATCTATTCTCTGTCTGTGGGTTGATGTGATGGTGCATATTGGGAAAGATTCTAATGAAATCAGCCATTTTATCATTGAAAGACTCAAACATAGAATCCAATTTCAAATATGATTTTGATATTTCCTGATTCTCTAGAGCTTATACAATAATTAAATCTGACCTAAAACGTGCTTCTAAACCCTGCATCCTTAGACCAAAGACCACAAAACTGAAAAAGCAAAAAGAAGAAACAATATTTTATTAACATCCCTAAACAAGAAAACTCAAGCAGAATAATGTTAGCCCAGTCTTTCTTGCTGCTACCTTTTATAGCAAAGGTACATTGTATTGGCCCCTTCAGGAAGAAATAAAAATGTCTCTTTCACTTTCCTCTTCCTTTCTTTGAATGGCATTTAGTTTGTGTTTGTGCAGGTGTTTATCAGTGTTTATATGTTTATACTGGTGAGGGATATATCCCTTTTGGTGAGGTTTTACCAGTTATTATAGGTTTAAACCTAAAACAGGATAGCCTAATAATGGCATTGTGGCCAGCGTGGAGGTGAGGCAGGGTTCTAAGTACATGCTTCAAAACTATCACTTTAATAAGTACTTCTCAGTGTAGTGCTGTATTGAGACACATTAAGCTCAATCTTCTGCATGTTAAATAAATACACTTATTTTAATTTTGAATGGACATCCTCATATTTTATGTGATGTTTCTTGTATGATTTAAATTGCAAACATTTCCTGGACTTGGCTCATGCATGGGCTGTAAGAGCCAAGCCAGGCCCTTGGCTTCGCTGTGGCTGGGCTCCCCCTTTTCATTTGTTGTCTCACCCATCACTGAAGCTGGTGCCTCTATAGGTGGTATGGTATCCCAATCCAATGATGATGTAACGATGTGCTCTCTTACCTTGTTCTGTGGCCCGACTGGAACATGATATCAAGAACCTGATATTCAACCTGATATTCCTCCTTTATTCTACCCTGAACCCCCCACCTCCACCCCGATAGGCAGTGTGTTCTCTTGGGAACTCTTTAGCCGTACCATTTCCGTCTTACTTGCTTTTATGTCTGTTTCTTTACAGCACCCTAATATACATGTCATGCAAGTGTGCTATATAAAAACATGAAATAACCAAAGTAAATACATAGCTGAAATGGTCTCAAATTATGACTGATTAATCAAATGAAAAGGCTATGAGTGTGGGGATTCATGACTGTTGTTTGCTTACATTCTAGTTCAGTAGAAGGCTGAGCAGTGATATGAAACAGAGAGGGGTAGTGGACGTTTGTCTTCCTGTGATGTGTGAACTTCAAGATATGTCTGCTAATAGTCTCATTGTCAACATGTTGATGGGCCTTTAAGACTGCTATTTGCCCTTTTTGCCTATTATGAGCCTCTTCTTTCATCTGAAACCTTTATTTGGCAGATAGGCAAATACCAATCATAATTTCCTTACTGGAGGGCAATAATGATTAATTTAAAAACATGGGTTATCAGTATATTTTACAGTTTCCAAATTTCTGTCCTGCTGCCACCTTGTCATCAATGCCCTCTCTTCTCCATTGACTGCACCCACCTCTTGGAGGAGGAAGATCTGGGGGGGAATTAGGGCACACCAACCTGTCTTGCATCTTTCTGGTTTCCCAGAGTATGAACAGGCTGCCAGCAAGCTGAAGTGTCTTGTAATAAAAGAATGCCGGAACTCTTTCTGTTCCCATTGTATACCCTAGGCCTGTGATATAAGTGTTGGCGGAATGAGTTGAATGTAGGTTTACATTACTGAGTTATGACTTACACGCAGTGGAATAAAGATGTGGAAAATGTATCTCCGAGTGTGGCGAGTGCATAGGCTGGCAGGACTGTACTACTGGTGACGAGTTAGGGGATCAGAAGTCCATACTCTGAAAGCACTCTCCCAGAGATTTTATAGCAGTCTAGTGTGCAATCAATGTTGGCCCAAGTAGAGTCTCAGCGCAGAACCAACGTGTAAACATGCTTGAAGATAAAGAAAGCAACATTGAAAGTCTACATGTAGGTCGCCAGGAATCAAATGAAACAGCAGTTAATAAAAGGTACTGCATTATTATGCAAATGAATGCCATATGCTATATGGAGTAGAGAACGCTAAAGGCAGATGCAGCCAGGTTACTGAAGCAGTGCACAAAAATAGCTCAGTACAGATTAAACTGAAATTTATGTGCTATGAAGCAGCAATTAACCAGGTGGTTGTGAAGAAACATTTAAGCACAAACCGAACAAAATTATAACATTATTTACTGTCATGGACTAGTAGTATATATGGTTCATCTACTTACTGAAACTACTAATGAATCATCATGCCACAATGTGCTGCCAAGTGGCCCCAGGACCCCTCCAGGGGCCACATGGAAGCACATTATGGCCAGGGGTTGTGCAAGCAGACTGGTCCCCAGAAGAAGTGGTCAACCACTAAAGCTGCCTCAAACATGTCTAGAACAACTCCACAGACAGCCATCAAGTAAAGAGGTCCAATAGAGAGCAAGAGCAAAATCGAATATGCAAAAGTTGTAAAGACTGACCCAGCAGCCAGCATGGCAAAAGACGCTAGAGAAGCTCTTCCTAATCAAGTTCCACAAGAAGTGCCTCAGAGACTACTACTGTCTACCAATGTATATATGGCTGCTGCATTCTTGAAACCGCCAAATGCATTTGATATTGCCCAAAAATATAATATTGGCAATAGATGGATGACATGGATAGAGTCCTTTGAAGATTCGATAAATGTGATAGATGAAACATATGATAAAAATATTATAAAGTATCTGAGGAACATGACTGGTAAAGGAGTGAGAAAAGCCATGAAAAAGATATCACAAGAAGGTGAAGTGACGTATGAAAAAATATCTAAACAGCATTTGAATGTCAAGTTTAATCAAGTGGCAAATGTGGATTACTGATGCATTATCAGTCAAGAGTGCCAATGACCAGGTGAGACCATTGATGAGTTTGTGGAGAGACTGGATGTTCTGGTGAAGCAGTGTAAATTCAATTAATTTATTGTTGAGGAAACTATTCATCTCAGAGTAATTGATGGATGTCTCTCAGATTCTTTTCAATGACAAATGTTGAAGGAGACTCTGAGTGTAGAACAGGTCCTCAAGTCTGCTCACACTAAAGAGCATGCTGATCATCAAGTGACTGATATGGAGGCCGGAGGCGCCCAAAGTGCATCAGTCATAAACATGAAAAGTAAGCCAGGGTACAATGCTGAGCGGACAGAAGTCAATGTCTCTACGGAAAAAGAGAACATGTTACAGGTGTGGATTGTCATTTCCACTAGAAGGGAAATGTTACACCATTTTGACAAACATGTCTCAGTTGTCATAAATCATTACATTTCATGATGACTTGCAGAGCGAAGAGAAAAGTAAGTGTGTCGGAGCATGAAAACAAAATGGACGACTGACTGCTACCTCAGTGACATTCGACGCACTTCCACATGGCCAACTGTCACACCAACTGAGGCAAATTGACACTAAATGAAGTTGATAGTTGTCTACATCATCGACAACGAGTTTCCCAGTATCAGTTTCCTCTGAAAGTGACAATGATAAATGTGCAATATCGATGTTTACCTTAGAATGGTGCATGCATATGTGGGACTTCCCAAATGCGAGAAAAATTCAAAGAGAAGAAAAATCAACATGAAAAAGCATCAAACAAATTCAAACAATGTCTGAAGATAACTCTAAAAATAAATGGGTATTTAATAACCCTCGGCGAGTAACTCTGCTCCACCAGTGGAATTTGCAGAGATTTGCCTACTCCGCGCTCCATGGCGAACATGGGGATAGACAAAACTCCGCTTCCGTGGCGGAGCAGAGGTACCTCCTCCCTCCCAAGTTCTTTAAAAAGTAGAAAAGAAGGCACTTACCTGCATGTCTGCCACCTCCCCTGCTTGGCCGCTCTCTTTCCTGCTCCTCTCGCGTCCGTCTTCATTTTTTTTTCAATGAAGAAGGACGCGAGGAACAGGAAGGAGAGCGGCCAGGCAGGGGGGGTGGCAGATACGCAGGTAAGAACCTTCTTTTATCATTTGTAAAACATTTGGGACAGGGGAGGGAACGGAGCAGAGCGGAGCATAGCTCCACAGAGTTTTTTTCAAACTCCATGGAGCTACACGTAGAGGCACTATGCCAGCTCCGCCCACTCTTAGTATTTAATAGCATTCATAATTGACATGTGGTGCATCAATAAATATGCCTGAGAAGAAGTATCAAGAACTGTCTCTGTTAACACAACATACTAAGCTAAAATCAAAAGTATACACATGGACTGCTTCAAAAAATGTGGTAGAAGCACTTATTCAAGTACTTGAAGAAACAGCTTCAAGTGCCTGCACTTGATATGGGACTGATAACATTGAACTACAATATGAATGCCCATCTTGAAATTGTAAGTCAATTTCCTCCATAATTTCATGGGCTAAGAAAACCCAAAACAATGAAAGTAAAGGTACACATAAATGAGGATGTTTGTCCTGTTGCTCAAAGACACACATTAATTGCATTTCACTTACAAGACACTGTCGTTACTTTAACGCTCCACTGATCCAACACCTTGGCACTCTCCCATTGTTCTGGTGCCCAAAGAAACTGTGAAGGAGCTGTACGCATATGTGTTGACATGTATCAGGCCTGCAAGGCAATTGAGTGAGAAAGACATCCAGGGCAGCACATTGCTGATATGATAACACGGATCACTGAAATGATATCGAGGGACAAAATATCGACTTGCAAAAATATCGTGGACAAAATATCGACAGTCAAAATATCGAGTTTGTATCTACAAACAGGTAAGTACAAAAATATCGAGTACAAAATATCGTTTACAATAATATAGTTGTAAAAAATATCGACTTCATTAAAAACAGTGTTAAATTAAATGAATATTAAAATTTAATTACTAAAATAGACTTAAAAATACTTAAATTAACTTATAATAATTAAATAATAAATGAAAATAATAAAAATAATTTTTTACAATCTTATTTGTTAAAACATATATATATAGTAACATACTATATTTAAATAAGATACTATTATATTACCGTACAATACCAGAAGTGTAAAAAATACTATTCCCACTCCAAAGAGTGCAAGCGTAGGGAAAGCGTTGGATAGCGTAGGGGTTAAAATTACTATTCCCACTCCAGTAGGTGCAACAGTAGGGAAAACTGACCCTGAAGCCTAAAAATACCCCTTTACCCAAAAACCCAAAACTGACCCTGAACCCTAAAAATACCCCTTTACCCAAAAACTGAAAACTGACCCTGAACCCAAAATATACCCCTTTACCCAAGAACTGAAAACTGACCCTGAACCCAAAAAATACCCCTTTACCCAAGAACTGAAAACTGACCCTGAACCCTAAAAATACTCCTTTATCCAAAAACTGAAAACTGACCCTGAACCCTAAAAATACCCCTTTACCCAAAAACTGAAAACTGACCCTGAACCCTAAAAATACCCCTTTACCCAAAAACTGAAAACTGACCCTGAACCCTAAAAATACCCCTTTACCCAAAAACTGAAAACTGACCCTGAACCCTAAAAATACTCCTTTACCCAAAATTAATTATTCTTATTTAATTACCAATTAATTATTAATTAACAATAACAATAAAGTAAATATATTAGCACATTAGCTGTAAATAGTTTAATTTAATAATTAATATTATTTTTTCACAATTAATTAATGAACAATAACTTAAAATTATTTATATAAATAAATTACTCTAATTAATGTAATTAACTAATTAATATTATTTAATTACCAATTAATTACTAATTAAAAGATGTACAAAATTATATTAATGTAATTAACTAATTAATATTAATTAATTACCAATTAATTAAAAATATTTACAAACATATATTAATTAATTAATTATTATTAAATTACTCCCCACCCTTATCCCCTATTAACCCAACATCCCACTCCTAAACATTAACTACAATTTATATTACTATTAATAAAATGTTTTTTTAACCTTTTTTCTACATAGTATCAACATTTTTTACTTTGACTATTTATATATATTTTGTCTTGTCTTGTCTAGTCGATATTTTTGTACTCGATATTTTTTTATCATTATTTTAATCGATATTTTTGTTATCGATATTTTATTAGTGTCGATATTTTTAACTCGATATTTTGTCCATTCGATATTTTGGAGTCGATATTTTGTCTGTGCACCGATAACACAAATGAATGGTGCAAGTTCTTAGCTCTACTTGACTTAAATAAAGGATATCTCCAATTGGAGCGTGAAGAAAAATCCAGGTACATTTTGACCTCTTCTACGCACATTACTTTGTTTAGCTATAGGAGATTGAGTTTTGGGGTAGCCACTGCTTCAGAATTTTTCCAAGACGTCATTGGATGTATCATACAGCCTGTAGTAAATACATTTAACTATAGCGATGACAAATTAGTTTTCAGAGTTGAACGATAAGAACATCACAAAGCTCTACTGCAGATATGTCATTTGTTGACCAATACAGGCTTCACTCTGAATGCCGACAAATGTAAATTTCAGAAGAAAAGCTTGAAATTCTCTGCCCACTTTTTTGTGATGGGGTATGTAACCTGATCCCGCGAAAGTGAAAGCTTTGTCTAAAGTTAATCCCCCATAAAACATTTCTATGCTACAATACTTTCTTGGACTGGCCAGTTACTGTTAGATACATACAAGACTTTGCTACGGTCAATGGAACATTATGAGAACTAACGAAAAAGAAAGTATATTTTCATTGGTCACCTGAGTGTGAGAAAAGCTTCCAATGAATCAAGCAAGCATTGAGAATGCCACTAAAATGACCTACTTCGATACCAAACTACACACGGAGGTTGTATAAATCAATCTATGTTTATTGTTTCAGCCAACTTGCCATAACAATTAAAATTATACAATACAATTTGTCATAAACATTCCCATAGATAAGCAATGTGATGTCATTAATAATTATTTCAAACTATGTAATGCTTTAAAATGTTCATGATATTCTGTGCTAACAGTATGTCAGATGTTTCTCACACTGAACAAGTGAAGCTAGATAGTAAATATTAACCCCTCTTCCAGTTAAGCAATAAAAAGCAGTAGGTTTTATTAACACGCCTCCTTAATGCTAAGCAAATTATTTTGTCAGTGTGCATGCTTTCGGCAATAGTACCTGTGGTGTTAATCATTGTACTTGAGAATAAAGCTGATAGGTAGTGTATAAATGCTTGCATGCCATTTTAATCTGATGAAACTCTATTAGACAATGTCCACTCTTGCCTATCCACGTTCAGTTTTGGGTGTGCATCTGCTCTTTGTTTCCATGCCACATTAATGTAGGATGATACAGCCACTACAATAGCTCTATCGCCAGTTCTCCTGCAAAAAGCCTCCGCCTCTTTGCAGAATCTAGCCATACATCTTGAAAAAAGTGGCCACAAGTACTGTCTGCGAATGAGGTACCTAAAATGTCACAGCAAAAGAAAATAGTATAGCGTTTCATGGCGTCCCAGGGAGCAGAAACACTGCTCTGATCTTTCGGCTGTTGGTTTCAGCCATCTTTCAGCTACGGTAGCCACTAGTTTCCAACCTAAATTTTAAATAAAGAGCTCTTTTTCCTGTTGGATAAATATGTTTGAGGCAATCAGTAGGGGCCAGGTCCTATTTAAAAAAAAGTAACCATTTCTGGGTTGTACGGGACCTCCCTGCAATGCATCAAGTTGAGATATTGATGGTTTTACCAGGCTTATCATCAAAATAAATATTTAAGGGATACAAGATCTGATTTAATTTTGGAACAGGCACCTGGTGGAAAATATAGATTTATAATCTTGATTGTCCATGTCTTACTTTTTAGGTGAATAATTTGGATGTTTCTGCAGAGTATACTATGGATTATTTCAGTATTCTCTAGGGCTGACGTTATTATCCACATTATGAGACCTCCCACTGGTCTTCTTTTTTGTTGTTAAGTTGCCAGGAGACGATAATTGGAGTGGCCATCTAGGTGAATAATGTCTATGAACCATGTTTCTTGAAAATAGCAGGGGCTCGATGTAGGTAATAGCAAATTACCGAATGGTAAATACCGAATTTTACCGATTCGGTATTTACTAATCGGTAATTGCTATGTAGGAAAAAAAATCGGTAAAAATACCGAATCAGTAAGATTCGTTAATTACCGATTCTGTAATTTCCAAATCACTATTTGCCATTGATTCCTATGGGCCTTGAAGCCCATAGGAATCAATAGCAAATACCCATTCGGTAATTACCGAATCGGTAAAAATACAGAATTTCCAAGGGGGACAGGGTGTCACTTTGACACCCTGTTGCACCCCTGTTTCTGGCTTGTGCGCCATGTGGCACACATACATGCCCTAAGGGCATGTATGTGTGTCACATGGCACAGGTGTACATGCACAGATGTGCATGTACACAGAAATTCGTAATTAACCATCCAATAGTACTGGGTGGTAAATAACGAATTTCTAAGGGCCTGTGGCACTGTAAACTGTGCCACCTACACATTGAATTACAGAATAGGTAAATTTACCAATTCGGTATTTTACCGAATCAGTAAATATACCGATTCTGTAATTTTTTAGCCCCCTACATTACAAAACCCAAATGCCGGTCGGTAACGGCCGACCGGTATTTGGGCTCCTACATCTGGCCCCAGATGTCTTGTTCGCTGACAAAAGACAGCTAATCCTTATCTTCAACCTTGGATTTTAAACCTGCTATGTTCTAACTCAATAGTTTCAGATGCTCCTTTCGACCAGCTTCAGATGGAATGCAAACAGTCTGTACCTGGGGCTGCATTCTTACCAGATCAATGAACTATAGATGGTACAGAATGCGGCAGCTAGATTAATACAACAGGTTCCGTTCCGTGATCATATCTCTCCCAACATCAGACAACTTCATTGGCTCCCTGTAGCTAAAAGAATAGAGTTCAAATCCCTGACCCTGGCCTTCCGAGGCATGTATGACAGAGGTCCGGGGTATCTCAGGCGCAGGCTATGCCCATATAAAAAAAAACGCACGCTGAGATCCAACTCCCAGCACCTGCTTTGCGTACCTAGATATGCTATGCTCCGAATGGAGGCAGGTCCTTCGCAGTTAGGACTGCCAGGCTGTGTAACTCTTTACGCTCTCATATGTGCTTGATTGAATCAGACCTTGAGTTGTGGCAGGCCTTGATGACCTTGCTTTTTAGTCAAGGCTAGCGACTTTGCTGGGCCTGACCCTTACCTGCATTTACAGCTAAGCACCTGAACACCTCTGCATGAGGTAGCTGCTGTTCTTTACAAATGTTACTGTTATTATTTATTAATTCTGGGTTTATCCTACAGACATCCACTCGCTTGAATACCTGAGCTAGATGATAATAGTGGTCTTGATAATGGGAAGCGAGCTTGATGATGTGGATACTAGGCCAAGTTATTTACCATGCAAAACTTTATATCTGGTAAGTTGGAATATTTGGGAAAAGTCGTAGTGGAGCTTTGAGCATTTTGCAACACAGAGCCAGGGTTTTTATTATGGCCACTTCTACTCTCAGGATCATGTGAAGCTAGTTTTTACATGAAAATAGATGGATAGGAGTCCTGTTCCCATGGCTATATATTGATGTCCCAGGTCTTCATTAACTCTTTGTGATAAAGAACATATTTTGTTATTATTGAATTCGACCATAGAGTCTGTGTGGATTCTTTAGTACTAATCCTGTCCATCATGACAAAACTAACCAACTGTAAATCATTTGATTTTATATGCTGTAAGCCTGGCAAAGAATTTACTAAGCACAAAATATTCTTCTGTTGAGGATGTCTTGGCTCCCTCTTGAGATGTATTCTGGAGTAAAAGTAATTGTAAATGATCTTTGGATTAGGTAAAAGTGTCATTATTTTTGACACGCCCTTGACTAATGTTTTGTGTGTTGCGGTCAGTCTCCTCATTTAGGGATGTGGTCCAAAACTCTGTACCTGGTTTAGATGGTTTAGTTTGTGTGTAAGTCGGCATTGGAAAGTTAAACATATTGGTCAAGCAATTAGGTTGATTTGTATAATTTATCCAGGGTCACAGAATACATGGGTGTGCTTGCTCACAATGAGAAGTTGGATTTAAAGAGGACAACTATCTGAGATACCATGAATACTCTTTCTGAAATTAGATTCAATTCGTCCCAGTGTTGAAATATTTGAAGAACTAAAGCTTGTACGTGCATTAATGGAAATTTGGCCAGAATATATGGAGCTAGATGTTGCTTTCATGTGTCTCATGATTTCAATTCCTGTAATGGCGAAGTTAGAATGTAACTGCTAAAATTGAAGTGACGATTAGTATGATTACATTGATTAAGTGTGTTCTTGTTTGGACGCTGTGGCTAAATTAAGACCAGTGGTTCACTTTGTGAATTAATTGAAACTTGACTGATTCCTGGTTTGTTTTGGTTGGGCGCCCTTCGTTGTCAAGTTGTAGTTTTTGCATAGGAGGAGTTTGCATGGTATACATTTTATATGAGAGTGGAGTGTGCAATCTTTGCCATACAGTAATCCTGAGGTTTGATTCACAAAGTCACCACTAATCTAATAATTTGTTACCTTGGTAGATACCGTTTTGCAGCTTCTCCTCCTTTTTCCATCTATTTAGGGTCTACTGCCATTGTAATCTCAGGATGAAGTTGATCTGTTCCTGATGTATTTGGCTCAGAGATGATGTGCTTCAATTTTTCTAGTTTGTTTATATTTATATTCCCTCTTTTACTTGTACTTGAAATTCATTTGTTTGCCTAAATCTTATATTTTGTTGTTGCTTTTAAGTTGGTCCTCTTTTTTCTGATCTTTCTTTTATTAGTGGGAGGAACTGTTGTTGTTGACCCTTGAGAGATCACTTAGGTCCTCTATTGAGACTCCACTGGTCTCATGCAGTATAGTCTTTTTTCATTTTTGACCCAGGGACTATCTCTGAGACAGTAATTGGCTTTTTTTCCAGGGAGGGTTCTCCAGACGTTGTTTGAGAAACAAGTACCTACCCCAAGTTTTGTCTACAGTCCAAAATCATATCAGTTATAACCATTTGAACTTCCAGTAGTTTCTCCAAAAGGGGAAAACAACTTTGACAGTCCATAGGTGCCTGAGTAGATTGTGCCTGTAGCTTCTCTTTTCATTCATTAACTATGAAGTAAATTGCCTGATATGATCTAATTGGGAATCAAGTTTCACGCATTGTGACATGATTGCATTAGCTATTGAGTCCAGAGTAGGGCCCATGACCTTCACAATACTTAGTACTGGTTGATCTAACTGAAACACAGTCTAATTTTTATCCTGATTTCACTATAGATTTCCTGGGCCATCCCTTGCATAAATTTGTTGGTTTTCATCCAAGAGGCTAAGATCATCCAATGAAAAACTGTCACTGTTGTTGCTGTCAGGATTCTATAATATAGAGAATTCTGTGTTAAGCAGGCCAACACATATCAATTCTGAGTTTCCACTTCATAGCAATCATCGTCCTTTGTGTCTTCTAATACGCCCAGATGAGTGAAAATAGGAGAGGAAGATATCTGAGGAATTCTCCCTTGATTTTTCTGTGCAATGGGTGGTGTTAATGAGGCTGCTGCTTTGAAGTGGGGCGATGTCACTCCAGTTAATGTAAGGTACTACGGCTGCTCTGAATGTTAAATGCTGATATTCCTACTGGCTGAGCGGTCTCATTTTTTAATTCACTAGAGTCCAGTGGGGGTTAATGTAATAGAGAAGGCTGCTTTGATTCTAGGCCAACCTGGCCCATCCTTGTGTACTATGGGAAAATGTACTTTCTCATGGTTAACTCTCTCCTGATGCTGCTACAGATGAAGATTATTGTGTAAGAGATCTGTCAAATGTGTTGGGTCAGCGTTAGAATTATTATAATGGAAATGGTCAGTTATGGTGTTTACTGTCCCATGGCGCAGAGAAGTAATGTAAAGAGAGCACAATAGAACTGATGGTGAGTTAATCATTGTTTGGAAGTCCGGTCCTGGGCAGCCATCAATGTTTTTCGATAATGTCTGGTGGAAGGTGGAATCATCATTGTGTTCCTTAAACTCCCTTCACAGGCCTCAGTACTTGTGGATCTTTCCGCAGGCCATGGATTTGGAGTTTATGCTATGCTTGTATTAATATGGGCTGGCTCCTTGGGTGTCCAGATTGAGGAGACAAATCTAATCTTGGAAATGAGTTGGGAAGTGCTATGTGCAGGCCCCAGGACCTTTAATGGTATGCCTTTCACCTCCTTGTTTGCCAAATTGACCAATGTTTTCTCAACCGTAATAGTGTTTCCTCTTGCGCCAGCGGTTGGTCCCAGTTCGGGATCCTTGATCTTCGTTGCCTTTAGTTTTCCTCTTATCACATACATTCTTGTGGGTTTCTTCAAATTACGATTTATAATTGATGGTTGTATTTGATATTTTGTTTGTTAAAATTTGTGTTTAGGTTTATGTTAAGGTTTGTATCATCCAGCCCGTTCTTGCTGACAGTTACCAACGAGATGGGCAGGGTCAGGCCAGGTGTTAATGGCTGCTGGTGGGAGTCTTTGAGCCTCATAGAGGGCTCAGGGTTCAGAGCTGAGGATAAAGCCAGCCGTGTGGACCTTTTCTTTAGGAGTGAATGAGCCAAGTGGGCAAGTTATTGAGAGGGCAAGGTAAGGTCAAACTAACCATTTGAGGCCTAAGCTTGAGTACACTTGGCCATCCACAAGTCACATCCTGTCCTGGCTGGATTGCTGCTGCGGATGGCCCGGGCTCACTTCCTTGAGGGGTAACTAATGCGGCTGTACTCAGGCACTCAGGCCGACCTAGTAGTGCCGCTCAATCACCGCTCAAGCCAAGTCCCTTCTCCTGGACAGGGGCTCCAAGACCAGCAACTTAAATGCTGGACCTCCTGCTTTCATTTGCTCTCCCGCTCACTACTCGCCTGCCTGACTGAGTAAGACAGAGGTTGTAGATGACGCTAGAACAGTCGGTTTGGGTGCAATCCTTGCACACCACAGTGGCACCCAAATGGCCAGAGACATTTCGTGGCATATGCCAGCAAGAGCCTGTCACAAACAGAACATGCCTAATCGTAACCTGAGAAAGAAAGTTTGGCAGTGGTCTGCGCTTGTGAATATTTCCATGTTCTCTTGTAAGGAAAGCCTTTCACCGTGGTGACTGATCATCAAGCTCTGTTGACAATATTTGGCAATCCAAAAGCCAAAATGCCTCCTCAAATTGAACATTGGGGTTTGAGGCTACAAGAATACAACTATACAATTATTCATCGTTTAGGTAAAGATCAAAATCGGGCTGGTCATTTTTCAAGAGTACCATTACAATGCCCAATTTAAGGCAGCAGAGGCCTACATGAATTTTATGCTGAAAATGAGCAAACCAGCTGCCATTTCTTTAGAACAAATCGTTACTGCCACAAGCCAAGAGAGTGCATGTCAAGATTAAAAGACAGTATTGCTCATCTATCATGGAACCAGCACTCCGGATCTTTCACTAATGACAAGAGTATTTGAAGTTAAAAAATGTAAGAGGTGAACTTCCAGTGACCCAAAAAGGCCTCATTCTGTGAAGTACACAAATTATTATTGCTGAGAATCTACAACAACAAATAATCAATGTCACCCATGAGGTACATCGAGAAATAGTTGCCACCAACATAACGCCCACAGACCAAGTCTTGTGTCTATATCTCGAAGAAAGGGTAAAAAAGAATTAGGCACTTGCCATATCTGCAATTCTGTTTCATCTCAGGTTATACAGCACCCTTTGAACCTGTCAGACTTGCCACGTCATGTGTGGGAGAGAATTGCTATTGATTTGCTTGGTCCTCTTGAGAAAGGACATCATCTTCTAGTCATTGTTGATGCTCCTATTTTTCATTGGTGGAAGACCTTTCATACACTAAACATAAAATTGTCAAAACTAGATGGCATCTTTGCGACATGTGCTGTACCTTTAGTACTAACGTCTGACAATGGCCCACCATATAATAGTTGAGAATGTAAAGACTTTCTAAATCCCCTCAACATAAAGCAACAAAAAACACTCCTCTTTAGCCCCAGGCCAATGACCTGGTAGAACGGTTTATAACTACGCTAAAGAAAGCTGTTCAGTGTGCTGCATTTGAGAAGCTCGACCTCAAAGCTGTTTTAAATACTACTCTTTGAGCTTACAGTTCGACCCCTCATTCAATGACAGAGGAAAGCCCTGCAACTCATGTTTGGAAGAGCCATGATGACAAAGCAACTCCAATGGACCAACCTCAGATCTAAGAATGAGGAAGACATTCACACTAAGGACTTTGGTCGCAAGCAGAAGATGAAAATACATGCTGACCGACAATATCATGCAAAGGACATCACTTTTACAAGATGAGATTGATGTTTGTTAGACAATACAGAAGGAGGAAATCTGATGCTCCTTTTGAGGTTGAACCCTTTACTATCAACACCACCAAAGGAAATACGGTGACTGCACAGCGTCCTGGGAAGTCCATTACGAGAGATTCCTCTAATTTTCAACATGTGGCCCATCACTCACCAAACATCGATGTCAATGTAGAGATTGGGTCTAGACCGACTGTTTATGGTTCTGTATCTGCTGATAATTACACCTACCCTCTGCAGATCACTAACACTTCAATTGCCAATTCACAGTTTCCAGTGACCCGATCAGGATGTGTGATTCAAGCACCACAACGCTTAAGTGAAGATTTGCAATTGCTTGTATATCTATGTATTTATTCATGGTGAACAGCCTTTAAAATAAAACTTTTACAACGCACTACCATTACAACGCGGTCATTACAACGCAAACCATTACAACGCATTGTGCTGGGGGCGCTCTAGGATAGGGAATAAGTTTAATTTTCTATCCAACACCTTCCCTAGTGTCCACGGGGACTGGAGTTGGAATAGAAAATTAAACTTTTCACTATCCAGCACCTCTAAGCGCTATGCGTTGTAAAGGTATGCGATGTAAAAAACGCGTTGTAAAGGCAGGCGTTGTAATAGCCTGCGTTGTAACGTCATACATCCATTTATTCATATATTTATTTGTATATTTGTTTATGTATTTCTTTTTCTATTTTTGAAAGTTGTGACTTGTTATTTAACAAAGCGGGAGATATAGTGTCTTGTAATAAATTAACACTGGTTCCCACTGTATGCAATAGGCCTGTGAAACAGGAATGGGGGGGAGAGATGAGCTTGAGGCAGGCTTAGAATGTTGAATTCTCACTTACACGCAGCAGAATAAAGATGTGTAAAATGACTCTCCATGTGTGGAATACTTAGTAGTGGGTAGGCCTGGGCGTCAAACATCCATTCAGCTCGCTGAAATTGCGATAATTTTACATTTTTGCATTCCCCGGAGTGGGCGAAAATGCCAAAATTTTCACGACCGCAGCGTACCAGAATGTTTTTTCATGCTCGCGCTGTAAAAATACTATCTTGCGTGCGCGATCACCTTACCTGGATCCCCGCGTTCACCGGCAAGTTTTCCTGATCCGGACGCGTGCTCCACGAGATGTTGGATTGTTGGTAGCGATTTTGCGCTACCTTGTGAGAGTTCGTGCCCGCGATCACGTAATTCGTCTCGCGATCATGCACCACTAGAGTATAAGATCTCGAACACGTCATTCTCCACCGCGAGCGAGAGCGTGAAGACGCGATCACGCCATATCGACCGCGAAAAGGAGCAAAAAAACTCAAACATGTCATTCTCCACTGCGAGTGAGAGCGCGAGGAAGCGAACACATCATATCAAACGCGACAAGGAGCGAGAGAACCCGAACACGTCATATCCAACGCGACAGGGAGCGAGAGAACGCAAACATGTCATTTTGGACGCACCATCGACTTCCGGCGGAAGTAATGTGAAGCTCGAGAACTCGAACATGTAAAATGTTCAATTTGGAGAAAAATGTCAGCTCTAGCAGCATAAAACCTTCTGCAAATGATGATTTGGATGAAAAAAACTCCTCAGATTGACATTTGGCTGTCCTTTTTTGTGCAAGTAGTCCTTTTTTTAAATGGAGGGAGAGGGAGGAAGTGCCACAGAATCTCCAACTTCCTGTTCCTGTCCAGCAGGCTACTCCCAGTGCTTTGTCCATCTCCTGCTCATTCTGCCTTTGGATTTGAGCTGGAAAGATCACTCTTTTTGTCTGCTGCATCATTACAATTGGATTTGAGGATTTTTGAATTGGATGTTTTACAAGTAAGTGGTTGTTGTGTCTGTTTGATGGTGGGCATTGTAGTTGTTGCAACTACAATTTAATTTTGGTAACTATCATTCCTTTTTTTTAAATGTTGTGGGTAGTAGTAGTCAGTAGTAGGCCCCAAGCTAGTCATGGCCTCATGGTTGTGTGCATGATGAAGCAACTGTTCCTTAGGTGTTTTTTTGAATGTATTTCATTTTCAAGCATCATTTAGGGCCTGGATGGCATTGGATTGAGTTGGGAAATGTGTTTTTTTTGGGTGGGCTTTCTGTTGTTGGGCCTGGCCTTGTGGCTGGTCGCCATTTAGAAGCCTAGGCCTGCAAGCTTGTCTGGCCTTGTCTGCCAACAGGCCTTCTTTCATCCAGTAGGTTCAGAGCAGGTAGCCACAGCTTTATTAATCAAGTGTTTCTGTGTGGTCTGTTGAATTTAGACATCATTTAGGGCATGCATGGCATTGGATTAAGTTGGGAAGTTTGTTTTTTTGGGGTGGGCTTTCTGATGTTGGGCCTGGCCATGTGGCCGGTGGCCATTTTAAAGCCTAGGCCTGCAAGCTTGTCTGGCCTTGTCTGCCAACAGGCCTGCTTTCATCCAGTAGGCTCAGAGCAGGTAGCCACAGCTGCTTTAAACAAATGTTTCTGTGTGGTCTGTTGTATGTAACCATCATTTAGGGTATGGATGGCATTGGATTGTGTTGGGAAATGTGTTTTTTTGTGGTGGGCTTTCTGATATTGGGCATGGCCATGTGGCTGGTGGCCATTTTGAAGCCTAGGCCTGCAAGCTTGTCTGGCCTTGTCTGCCAACAGGCCTGCTTTCATCCAGTATGCTCAGAGCAGGTAGCCACAGCTTTATTAATCAAGTGCTTCTCTGTGGTCTGTTGAATTTAGACATCATTTAGGGCATGGATGGCATTGGATTGAGTTGGGAAGTGTGTTTTATTTTGGGTGGGCTTCTGATGTTGGGCCTGGCCATGTGGCTGGTGGGAATTATTAGTGTCCTGCGTTTGCCATATAGGCCTGCATGGTTTTCCTATTGGCTTACTGCTTCCATCCATCCACCCCCTTTGCCAGCAGCAGCTCCATGAATGATGTGATGCTCAAATAATGTAATGGCAAATAGGGTCCACCACACTTCCATTACATTTTTATTTTTGTGGTTTTTATTCTCTTTCCTATCCTTCCTGAGAGTGTAGTGTGTACACAGTAATATAACAAAACCCTTGATAACAAAGTCTCAAAAATGGATAGACTATATCTTCTTTTGTTTGTTTGTTTGTACTAGTACAGTAGTAACTGAACCACATCAACAAATGCAACATTTCACTGATGTTCTTCTCCTGGCTCATTTGCTTTTAGGTGCACAAAAAGCCAGAGGAGGAGGTGTCCTCATCATCATCCCGTTGTACTGCCAGCCAGACAGAAGTCCTGCTGCGCATCACGTCCACATGTGAACACAACTTGTTGTGCATCTGCGTCCTGCCTGACATCTGAAGAAGATGGCCCCAAAGAAAGATACCAGGTCCAGTACCAAGAAAGTTGCAGGTGAGAAGAAGGAACAGAAAAAGGAAGTGCCATTAACCACGACTGGTGTGCCGGCCATTTGTTTTTTGTGGGACCAAAAAAGTTATGACTGCAGCAGCGTTGTCCAGGAACCAAGCTGGGAGCAGCACCTCCACACCAGTGGTCCAACCCCACCAACCTAGGCCCAAGCCCTTGAGTGTCGCAGAGGTAGCCAGTGTACTAATGAGCAGCGATATTGAAATGTCATTATTGCAATGTAGTATACAATCAACGCAGGTGGAAACTCAGCAGATAAGTGTGCAGCCACAAGAACAGCAGCAGCTGCAAGAACAACAGCAGCAGCCGCTAGAACAACAGCAGCAGTCGCAAGAAGAGTAGCAGCATCCACAAGAACAGCAGCAGCTGCAAGAACAGCAGCAGCAGCCGCAAGAACAGGCCACAATAGTAGTTGTTGCTCCTGAAGTAGGGGCACTTCATGAAATCGAGCTTCCAGCAGACAAAGTGGAGCAAATCACTGTTTTGGAAGATCTATTGTCTTCCAGACCACCAGCAAGGAAAAGGAGGCTTAGTCCATCATCTTCTTCTTGAAGCCCGGCTTCTGATGATCATGATGTCACTTGGCAGCCACCAGCTCAGTCTGAGAGTGATGCACGCCACAAGACAATGCTTCTGAAAAGGAAGGTTCCATAAAAACTTAGAGTTATGGAGGTAGATGTAGAAGAGGGGGATGATGTTGATGAAGACAAGCCAGTCATCACGCACATCGCTTCCGCCCCAAAGGGGATGGAAGCCAACAATCTCTCCCTATCCAGAAAGGCTGCTACTGAGCGGGATGTAGCACGGATACTACCAACACAGGTTACACTACCATGACCTCCAGCTGCCATATTTTCTTTTTTTTTTATATATATTTTTATTTTCCATTCTGCATACATTGTACATCATTGTGCCGTTAATTATAGTGCATCGAACCATAACCGTGATACATATACAGTACAAATTCCTTGCAATTCAATTTCATTACAGTGTATTATGATGCAGCAATCCTTCTAGGCTAAAGATAAAACAAGACTCAAAGCAAACAAGAAAAAATATTCTGGATAGCCTAGCAAACATAACATAGAATATAATAATAGTCTAAATATTTACAAAGGCACTGCGGGGACCTACTACATCCAGCTCAACCATCTCAGTGGGTAGTGGTAGTAAAAGTCACAGAGTAGCTGCACAGAGTCACATTCCAAGCACACCCTCCAGTTCATCTGGTATTGAAAGTGGCACATCCAGCAGTGCCAGAAAGTTCTCCTCCCCAGTTTGGGACTTATTTTCTGTTAGCACCAAGGAGGAGAACGTTGCTATATTCTCAATTTGTCGACAAGGTGTTCGGTGGGGTAAGCTTGATACAAACTATGGTACCAGAGGCCAAGCAAATCATCTCAGAATACACCACACAATCGTGTAGGAGAATCACCTACTTCACATAAAAAAAGGAAAAAAACTCAACCCATTGAAGTTGGGCATGAAGAATCAGTGGTGGAAGGTGAAGAAGAGGGGCGCATTTCTAGCCCTGTCCCCAGTAGTGCAGTGGTACCGCCCACATCCTCCTCTGTAACATCTCAGTGGCACCTCAGTAAGAGCCATACTCAAAGTCAGCCTGAGACACCAAGGCGACAGAGTACTGCAATGAGACAAACTGCGTCGAGCCTAAGTGGTTTCATGAAAACAACAGCACCACAAAGTAAAGGAATCCAGCTTACCATTGAGAGCATGCTTAGGTTGGAGGGGCAGTTTCAACGCAACCACCCAATGGCACGGTTGTACAATGCGAAGCTGGCTAAAATGTTAGCGCTGGACCTTCTCCCTTTTTCATTTATGGAAGGGGTGGGTTTCCTTGAATTTGTGTCAGCCATCTGCCCTAAATAGAAGGTTCCCAGCCTGTCCTAGTTCACAGGAATTGCTGTTCCGGCACTACATCATGATGTGCTGGAATTGGTTGGACAAGCTTTGCAGCAGAGTGCTGTTCACGATATCCACCTGACAACAGACATGTGTACCATTTGCCAAGCCACAGATTACATGTGCATCACTGCACACTGGGTCTCTTGGGGGGGTTAGAGATGAGCTATCTGAACGAGTTGATGTTGACACAGCTGAGATTTTTAAAGCTACTCGGAAACATGCAACTGTAGCCATGTTCGCCATGGAGAAATCTCTTACTGCTGTAAACATTTTGGAAGAGTTTCGCTGCAAGGTTTTTGAATGGCTGCACCCAAGAGGGCTTAGTATGGGTTTTGTTGCCACAGATAATGGCAGTAATGTACTTAAGGCCATGGTCCTTGGTTCCTATTTCAGGGTTCCGTGTTTGGCGCACTGCATAAACATTATAGTAGACTTTCTGAAAAAAGAACCCATAGTCAGCAACTTACTGACCACCTGCCGAAGAATATGCACTCATTTCAGCCATTCTTTTAAAGCTCTGAAGCAGCTGAGGATCATGCAACGTGAATATAAGATGCCAGTCAAAGCACTCATCCTGGAGGTGGCAACACATTGGAACTCAACGTATTACATGCTTGATCGTCTGTTTGAGCAGTACAGGCCACTCAATGAATATGTCATGCGAAGACCGGATGCTACTGTGAAAGGCATGACCCTTCAGATGGACCAATGGTACCTTAGTTAAATGCCTGACTGAGATGCTTCATCCCTTTGAGGTCTTCACACATGAAGTCAGCAAGGAGGGCTGTACAATGGGCCAAGCTATCCCATTATTGCAATTGCTAGAACATCCGCTGAAGAAGGTGTCTGAATCATACAAAGGTGTAGAGGAAAACAAGGAAGCCTATGACTTGGTGGAGAGCTTAGCCAGTTGCTTAGCTGAAAATACAAGGGTGCATAATAAGATTTTGTCACAAGAACATTACATTTCTGCCACAATTCTGGATCCACGGGCCAAATTAGGCCTGAAGACATTCATTCCTTTTTCAGAGATGGATGTTGCCCGCTACAAAACTTGGATAGCTGAGGCAGCGAGTAAGCTGGAAAATGTGCGGCTGCTAATTAAAAGCCTGCTAGATCAACCCACAAGAAGTACTGTAGCAGGGCATCTGGCATCAAGTGCAACTTCGGAGGCTGAAGGCAGTGCTTTGGCCCAGAACACTCACCGTCACTATCGACAACAGCAACAATAACTGGATCATCATTAGGCCCAGTAGAAGGGTTACACGATTGGTATTTACAGTGAGGCATTAATAAGCAGAGTGCTGATGCACAGAGAAAAGAGCCTGAAAGGTTAGCAGCAGCACCCCTGAACATTGAGCGGATGGTCCAGGCCTATCTGGATGACCCAACAGAGGTGTACATTGATCAAAACCCATTGCAGTATTAGTATAGGAAAAGGGCTAAATGGCCACTGCTTAGCAGGCTGGCGATAAGCTATCTGGCTTGCTCTGTCGCAAGTGTCTCTTCCGAACGTGTTTTCAGTGCTGCTGGTTCCATTGTAACAGTGAGAAGGACCAGTCTCTCGTCCAAAATCGTGGAGAGGGTAACAATGATCAAAATTAATCAGCACTTCATACCACCAAATTACACAATACATGAAACAAGGGAGGAAGATGAGGACAGTGGCTCAGGTGACAGAAGTAGTGTGTCACATGATTACCTACTACTGGCTGAACCCCCAGAGTTTGAGGACGAGCTATACTTCCCTGACAATTAGGCTTACACTTACGGTCTTCCTCCCTTACTTTCCTTTATTTGTGTGTCTGTCATTCCGGTTACAAACTTTGCATCACAACAAGTCAATTACTACCATCTTCTACTCGTCTAATTTCAATATACAAGTTTCAGGTGTCTGCTTTTCATAGTACAGTCCTCTGAATCCAGCTCCTCCGCTCCATAATACTGAATCTCCCTAAATCCATTGCCCTCATGATGATTGGCTGATGGAAAATAGAAGAAAAAATAAAAACGCTCCTAGTCCCGCCAAAAGAAGTGGAACATGATGACTACTATAGCTATGCTCCTTTCAGAGTCGAGAGAGACTGCCCAATAAATGAAAATGAGATAGAACAGGTAATAGTTGATGCCATGCAATGTACGCAGAGTCGCAGACTGAGTGATTTTGTTGTTGTTTGTTGTGCATGAAGTTATATCATTGTGCACTAACCATCTTTCTACAGTACACACTAAACGTAACTGAAGGCAATTTTCCCCTTCTTGTTAATATGTTTAATAAGAAATTTGTACTTCTACTGAAGCTTGATACATTGCTTTTGATTGAATACAGGAAGGGGACTCATTCATTCAAAATACTTTATTCGGTTTTCCTATGTAAAACCATAAAAGTTCATAAAAGTTCATAAACATACAAATTAAAACTCTGTGGTTTTCAATAAAATATATAACACAAGATACACACATTAAAAGGCAAATTGATTCATTACATTAGGGTCCCATTAATGCACGGTAGGGATGGTATCGTTAAAAAAGGGTACCAGTTCAAGTCAGTGTGTCCAGACATTTCCTATACTTCATTGCACTTTTTAAAAAAACAGCCACATGAGGTATACATTCAGGTTTTAATAGTTGTAAATAAAACAATGCAGGGCGAATTTGACCGAAATACAGCCTTTTAAAAACTGGTTTTAGATAAAAAAAAAGCCCTTGGGAATTCATAATATTTACATAAAAACATAAAGTGCAGCAAGTCCTGAGGAGACAAGTTGTCGCAGCCACAGGCTGCCAGCACCTCCCCTTTATGACACCCCCTAGGAACTGCTAATAACTAATGGAACATGTTAAACCTGAGCCTAGTTAGTAAAAAACACTCATAGGCAGGTAAAGGCCAAAGTAAATAGGGTTCCACAGCGGGCGAGGTTTTGAGCATCAGGTGAAGACGCATATTAGGCTTCAACAGCTCCCTTTCCTCCCTTTCGGATATTTTGCGCATGGTAAAGGATTGTTTTATAAGCACCACATCTTTGCTGGTGATGCCTTCTGGATTTAAAAACAGATCAACGCGCCCCTCCCTACTAAAACTAGTTTTAAGGTATTTCATCCAAGGAATTTTGGACATACAATCTAGGCTTAGGGTCTCTTTCAGGAGAATATGGGTAAGACCTAAATGTTTGTTAAGCCAACACTGTAGCCAAAAGATGAGGGGTCGCAGGGACAGGGTATCGCTAATGAAAGGAGTGCCCGTCTCTTCATGCACACTCATGTTTGGGGTCCCCCGGGGTACACACAGGAGCTGCTTCAGGAATTTATTTTTGACTACCTGGAGACACTCTAAATTACAGTGTCCCCATAGTTCACTCCCATAGCTAGCTATTGAGATGCTTTTTGCACGAAAGATCTTCAGCATAGCCGCTATCGGTCTGTTGCCAATTCCAAAAAGTGCAATGTTAGCCCATGTAACTTCTCCTTTTTTCTTGTTTAAGAGTGGGGCCCAATTTAGCTGATGATCTAAGAGAACACCCAGATAAGAGAAGGTTGTACATTTGGGTACGTTGATACCATCAACCTTAAAGGGATACCGCTTTTTTGGTTTTTGCCCCATCTGCATTATGTAGGATTTAGAATTGTTTATTGTCAGGTCTCGCCTGGCCATAAACCCGTAGAAGGCGTCAAGCAAAGTTTGAAGCCCTTTCGGGGTGCGAGCTAAGAGGACTGCGTCGTCCGCATATAGCAGGACGGGAAGTCCTCATCACCCCACATAGGGATAGTCAGTCCCTGTCTTTACCAGTACACTTTCAAGATCGTTTGTATAAGGATTAAAAAGAAAGGGGGCCAGGATACACCCCTGCCTGACCCCCGGCTAGTTCAAAAATTTCTTGACACCTTGAGGTCTGTGGTATATTTTTTACATTAGCCTTGGTATCTTTATGTAAATCTTTCAGGAAATTCACCAGGTATTTCTCAACCCCCATGGCCTCCATGGACTGCCACAGCCCTCCTCGATTGACACAGTCAAAAGCCGAGGAGAGGTCCATGAAGGCCATGAAGATGGTCCCTGGCCGTAAAGTGTGTATTTACCCAAAATCAGGTACAAGTTTAGGCATTGAGCCATGGTTGAATGCCCCTTACGGAACCCATACTGAATATCAGCTATAATGTTTTTCTCCTCCGCCCAGGTAGTCAACCTCTTCAGGATCACACTCCCTAAGACTTTAACGATAGAATCAATCAGGGAGATGGGCCTATAATTGGTTGTGCAGGATCTATCACCCTTCTTGAATACGGGTACTATAGTTGATACTCCCCAGGATGAGGGGCAACCCTTTTTCACTGCAGCATTTCCCACCGCTACTAAGATAGGAGCCCAGAACAGAGGGTTAGATTTAAGTAAATCGGGTGGAATACCATCAGGCCCTGGTGCTTTCTTATTTGTGAGATTATTAATTCCCTCCGTCATTTCCAGTTCAGAGAATACCATGACTTCCAATCATGTCATCTCTTTTGGGTGGACTGAATGGGAAGCTGTATCTTGAAAAATGTGCGAGAAATGGGAAACTCATTCTTCCTCCGTGTTATTGGACCCTACTTCCTGCACTACTGGTGTTAACAGAGGTGAACAATTAAATGTAGACCAAAATCTGGAGCTATTTGTTAAGGTCATGGAGTCTAAAAGCTCCCTCCAGAGTGCGTTTTTCAGCTCCATTTTCCTTTTAGCCAGGGTGTTCTTATAGTTTAACCTTAATGCACTAATCATGAGTCTATCCCGAGGGGTAATTCTAAGGGCCTTTTTCAAATCTCTAGCTGCTTTAGAGCAGTTGTGGCAAAACCATTTAGGATCTCCAGATAAGGTTTTCCCCCCCGGGGATGCAACATCACTCCTACCTTGAATGCAATACACTCAAAAGCTGAAAGAACTCCCACGCCCAAAGATTCATTGCTAAGACAGCTTTTGAGATCAGCTTCGCACTCTTTTTTAAGTCTGTCAAGGAAGAGGGATGGGATGACCTGATTCCATTTGATACGCCGATCCCCATTAATAGATTGCATCGTGTTACCTCCAGTGACTCTATCCTTTTTTTAAAGAAGATTCCCTCCCAGTGATACACAAACTGGGTTGTGGTCACTGTGTGCACTTGTGGTTACACAGAAACCCATGACTAAGGTCATAATAGATCTATAGACTAAGATAAAATCTATGAAGGTTCCATGGTTTCGACCCTTAAACGTGGGTTCTGTTTGTGTTTTTAATGGTGGTGCTGTACTCATTATGTGTATCAGGTCATGCTCATCAAGCTTGAGATTCAGTGCATTTCCCTGTTTTGTGTGCTTGAAATGTAGACCCGCTATTAATGGGCAACCCATGGTCGCCAGGGTGTTTAGCATGGGGTCGCCGCAAGGGTGCACATTAAAATCACCTGCGAGAATCAAGTTCTTTCTCACTCTTATTACTTGAATTGTAGAAATTTACCACACACATGCTGCTATAGCCTTTCCCCAATATAATAGCCTGACTATTTCTGTTATCGGAGGGAAAAGCCCTTTTACTGCTTCTTAAGGCTAGGGAGGTGTAAATAACCATTCCTCCAGAAGCAAGGCCACTATTTGAGCTAGTTGCTGGTCTAGCGAATGATCTATACCCCTCCAGAGGTAAGTTGCAGCTTGTATCCCATGTCTCTTGAAGACAAATGATGGAATATTGGCTTACAAATTGCACCCATAGGGGGTCTGTGACCTTCCCTAGCAATCCTGCGATGTTCCAGGAGAGAACATTATATTCTAAATTAACATCTTTTGTCACAGAAATGGGCTTATTAATTAGGACGGGCTTTGAAGGATCAAGAGGGCTTTCCTCCTGAGAGTCTTTCTGTACTGCTATGACCATTATGTCTGGGATCGTCTCTAAGATGTCAGGGGTTATCCCTGGACTGACTGTTGTTAAAGGGTGTCCAATCAGCAGGTTAGGTTCTATAGGGGGAGGATAAAAGATAGATTTACCACCCAGTCAGTCGCAGTCATTAAGACCCAAGAGGATGTTATATCTGTTATAAGCCTCTGAACATGGGAAGTATCCTAGTCCACCCCTCAAGAAAACTCAATTGGATCTTGATGTGTTTATATCCCATCCTCTGGTTCTCTATGGTAGGGTGTCTTGTTAACCAGCCTCATGTTCCTGTTGTTGATACCGTCTAACTGTCCCGGCCTATAGAAGAACCCAAGAGGAAAAATTTCTATGCTCTGTCCTCCCTTCAAGATGCCTCTCACTGCTTCCCTCAAAATCCTTTCAACTGGTACCGGACTGTTAAAGTTTAACACTATGCAGTCTCCCTCTCTACATTTTCTAGTGCGGCCCAGCCAGGCTACTCTCCGAGCCATGATTATATTATGCCCTACTGTTTGACCTTCTACGGTGTCGCAGGATAGCCAATGAGTAACCTTATTTTTAATCTGGGAGAAGTTCTCCTTCTCACCCTCGAGAAGCGGAGGAACATTTGCCAAAACAACGACTAGAGGGGTACTTTGTGGTGGAAGATCTAATGTAATCCGGCTACCAATATTGTGGACTGTTTTATTATTTTGATCAGTTCCCCTGGTCTGTAGTGATAGATATTTTCCTTCTCCAGGATGGATCACTTGTGTCCCCGGGAGGCTGCTACTTCCCTCCTCACCCTGAACCCCATCCTTTTTACCTGTAGTTAAAGGATCCCCATTATTTGTCGGCCCACTCTCTTTAGGTATGTCAGGTTGTCTAGTACTGGATATAGGCGGTTGGGTGGATTCAGTCCGTTTGCTTGTATTAATTAGCTGTCCCCCGCTTCGCTTGCTATCTATTAGCGAATGTAACAGTTGCGTATTGGGTAATGTGGCTTGTTGTAAATTTCCCAGGTTATCATAGATTATTTTAAGTCTCTCAATTATGGGGAGCATTAGAGATTTTACGATCTGTTCCACCTGCCCGGTTAAACCTCCTTCTCCCTGTATGGTCAATGGCAATCGCTTCAGTGGTTGATGGGGGTCAGAGTTGGATAGTGGGGAAATACTCCTGGAAATAGCAGGAACGGGGACTTGTAGGGGATTGCAAAGGACTGGTCGACTACCTACTTTATTCACAATTTTAGCTATCTTGGGACATTTACCCTTCTGTCCTCCCCCACATCTCTTCCTTTTCCCCGTTCGTCTAGTGTTTAGGGTGGCTTTATCTATGGTGGAACGTACGTTGGCCTTTGTGAGGTTGATGTTAGTGTTCCCGGTTTCCTCCCTAGTAGTGTTACCGACCTCTGTGGTATTTCCCAAGTTAGTTATACTTAATGTGTCAGTCAATATACTGATCTCTGGGTCCACTATGCACTGGTTAACTCGATTTTCAGGGGTAGTACAATTTGTAAGTATGCCTAATGAAGAACGTTTGGAGCTGAGGGATTTTATGGAGAGTTGTTTCTCTGCAATTTCTATCTACCTTTCAAGGGCCGCTGCTGCCCTGGTGATGAAATTGTCCAATGTTCCCGTGATACTTCCCCCAGTAAGTTTAATCCCTTTACATAGTCTCGAAGCCAAGATCGCTGGAGTAGATTAACCTTAATCAAACCAGTACAAGGTTAGAACAAAGGAGTTTTGATCACCTGCTTTGGTAAATCGAATGTCAGGGGGGTGGCCCGTCCCGGCCTCCTCTGGCCGCAGATGGTCCCGCCCTTGTCCTGGGCTGCTCCCGGGACGCTCCCGCGCAGTGGGCGCTTGAGTCAGTTACATATCATGTGCACAAACCAGTGGGCGGGGCTTGCAGCCTAACGCAGGACCAGGTGTTATAGGTCAAGCAGGGACTCCTGGAACTTCAAGTCCCTGCTAGCAGTCAGCGCGATCTCCTTTGAAGCCCACTCGCCCCAGGATTCAGGCAGCAACAGCTGGACAGGTATGAGCACACCCAAAGACAATGCGGCACCCGCGTCTTGGGTGCGGCGAGCTGTGGGCTCTGAACAGATTCTTCTCCCAGGGTGTCTTTGGCAAACAAACGGACAGCAAGGATTCCTCTCCAAACAACCAGGCAGCACCTGTCCGACTGACTCTGAAGGGAGGGTAAATGCGTGCACAAACCAGTGGGCGGGGCTTGCAGCCTAATGCAGGACCAGGTGTTATAGGTCAAGCAGGGACTCCTGGTACTTTGAGTACCTGCTAGCAGTCAGCACGATCTCCTTTGAAGCCCACTCGCCCCAGGACTCAGGCAGCAACAGCTGGACAGGTATGAACACACCCAATGACGATGCGGCACCCGCGGAGCGGGTGCGGCGAGCTGTGGGCTCTGAACAGCTTCTTCTCCCACGGTGCCTTTGGCAAACAAACAGACAGCAAGGACTCCTCTCCAAACAACCTGCGGGCAATCCGCCCGCCATCCTAATGGGGCTCTAAGTCTCAACAGTACAGTAGGCATACAGTACACCCTTGCAGTGAGTGTAATGTCAATAGTTAAGGATTATAAATCTAACTTACCACCGGCCGCCACTGGTGCTGGCTCGCCGCCTACCGCTCCATCGGCAACTGCCGCATCCTCTCCATCCGCGTCGCCTACACCACTGACCCCAGCACTGGTGGTCGGTAGTGCACCTAGAAAACATTACACATTTTTTAGGCGTCGTATACACCTCCCCCTATTGGTCAGTAGCAAGATTGAAAAATGAGTTAATAGTATACAACATACATCACTAGTACAAATCAGGTAGTAGCAGAGTAGACATAGTAGTTAGTGGTACCTAGGGACATTCTAGCCTTTGCTTAGTTAGCCCGAGCCATGCGACCATTTTACCTTTGTGTCTTTTAGTTCGCACATGTGACGTTACCTTGCAGCTTGTTGTATAAGACACCTATGAGCCCACATGACCTCATACTGCTACTGTCTAAGCACTGTGTACAAGATCAACCAAAACATTAACAAGCCATTTTTTTATGAAGTTCTGGTGTACTGTTAGCCCATATTGCTTATCCATAAATGCTACACTTTTTGGCACGGCTGAGAAATCCTTGCAATATACTAACACGCACCATTTCATTTTTTGCATTACAGACGGAAGATTCCCTTCTATGAAACAGAACTTTGCAGAGCTTATGACGCAACAACTAACAGTACTAGGTTCTTCTAAGGTGAGGGGTCCCCAGAATTCACTCAGAGATCTTTATTTATACATTTGTATAAACTATATTCCTACCTAGGGGATGGTGGTGCTTCCACCACTCTTCAGTTATCATGATTTATTTCCCAACTGTAAGTAACTGTAACAATGTTTTTGATTTTCCTGTTGGTGCTGCATCATAGAACAACGTACAGAGCTTGCCAATTCAAAATAAAAATGTTGAACTTACATATACTTGGTGGTATTTGGTGTGGACTTACACGAGTGAGCGAGCAAAAGGAAGGGTGTGCATGTGCATTGCTTCCACGAATACGAGGTTGGGTGTGTTATGTTCTGGGTTGTCTACTTGTTGGGCATCTTAGGGGGAGGGTTCGGAGAGTTAATGGTTATGAAAAGACACTACTATAACTATTTGGGCAGGGGATTGTGGTGGGTTCTGAACTTCTGATTGAGGTGTGTGAGGAAGGGAAGGTCCAACCTCCCATTGCCAACATCCTATTTTCTTGTGCAAAGTTCTGTATGTTCAAAATCTCTACACCAGTAGTAGTATGCCCTATCCTATCAAAACAGTAATAGATCTGGTTTGGCATTTGTGGGTGGGAATTGTCGAAAAGCCTCAAGATTAACAAAGACTCAAGATCAATAAGACTAGAAGTAGTACAAGAGGACGACAAAAAGGACTGAACTAAATGTCTAGAGCTACTGGTGAATCTGAGTTTTATTTAAAACCTTTTAAATAAAGAGTGGACAACTGGGCAAGCTTAGCTACTAAATTACAGACTGCCTAATAGTAGTAGTACAGAGAGTCATCATAGCAGAGGCAGGGATAACAAGATTTTCGTAACAGTGCAGATCGATGGTAAAAAATAGCATTAGGAAACAGAAACAGTAGTTCAGGAAAAATATGGTGCAGTAAAAGTTATGGAATAAAAAATGTTAAAAAAAAATAAGAAGACTTACTAGGGCCAGCAGAAGAGCCCTCATTGGTGTCCTGCTGATGGTGTTCTCCCACCGACTGCGCCCCTGTCTGCCTGCCCCTGGGTGCTGAACAGGAAAGATATAAGAAAGAGACAAACATTGATGAATGGTGTCAAACAAATAAAATATTTTTAAAGAACGGTCAAAACTTATGTAAACAACAATTGCAATAACTAAATTGACCAATCTCATCTGGTCAACAAGTAGTATCGGGGGATTCGCAGTTCGACTACTTACTATTTATCAACACTCGTCCATTCTGATTCTAGAATACTAACTGAGCCTAAGTAAGACGTACCACCTGACCTAGCCAACCTATTCCAGGCATGCCAATTGTACATTAAAGTATGATTTCCACTTCTTTTAGTCCTCAACAATGCATATGGTCAAATGGAGGACACATGACTACATTTTTGTATACATCAAATTTATGGTTCATTGATTGATGTTGATGTACTGCTAGTGCTGCTAAGCCTATTACCACTCATTGAACAAACTACAAAAGGTTCTAATAAAGACTGGGGTACTAGCAGCACATGACATACCAGAGGGGGCATCACGCATACCACTAAAAAATTACAAACTCATAAAAAGTAACTAAACTTAAGTATCAATCCGCCCCTATCTCTTAGTGACAGGACAAAGTAAGGACTAGAGTCACTATAGCATTATGTTACTTATTTCTCTAAAATAAACTCTTACATAATCATGCTAAGCGAGCGCAAACGCAAAGTTGAAAACAAGTAAGATTAGTAGCGCAAAAGAGCACCTGTGTCATAACTATCACAGAAGGCTTTTAACGTAATTTACCTGTAATGTAAGCAGCCGCATTCTAGCTGGTTGGAAAAAAAAGATATGCCCAATATATAACACAGAGCAGAAGAACAGACACAAAGTTGTAATAATTAAATAGTTACTCACCAAGACCCGGGACCTCCACTCCTAGCAGGTCCAGCTGGTCCTGCCCCCGGTCCAGGATGTCGGACCAGCGGTGCGTCAACTGGGCCTGGGCGCGCCGAACCCCAGAGCAGCGGAACACTGCCCGGCGCACCTTCCCCCACCGCTGCCGACGCTCCCGGAACCTGTACCTGGACCCAGGCCTGCCACCTACTGCCAGGGGAGGTGGCGCTGCACAAAGAAAATGAGTGCAGCCAACTCCACCTCCCCAAATAAGGCCCGTGACTGCACCACTTGTGGGCGCCGCCTTCCTGCGGCGAGCCCTACCCTTGGACATGGTTCTGGGGTAGAGAGAGAGTGAGACAGGGTGGGAAAGAAAAGGTAATAACATTTCAAAAGTAAGTAAAAGAAATGAAAATAGCAGGCAATAGAAAAAGAGTGAAAAAGTAGCTAAAAAACACAAAAAGTAGACAAAAACCAAAAATATAGAAGCAGGAAAATAGTCAGAGAGATAATAAATGAAAAAGATCAACGAAAAGAGTCTTGAAACAAAGGATTGGAAAGATAGAGGGAGGATTGAAAATAAGGCCCCAGAACCATATCAATAGAGTGAAAAACAAGATGGCCGCGCCCATTGCGACCATGTGCGCAAGTTTGCGCGATATTTTCCCCCGAGCACGCAAAAAGCTTTGCTAACACGTGAAAGCGTTCCCGAACAGGAAATACGTACCGTGAACGGGCGTGAGCATGCATTGCGCAACCCGGAACAGGAAGTAAGCATCGCCAGCGGGCGGGACAAGTGAAAACAAGATGGCCACGCCCATGAGTGACCGCATGGGTAAGTTGGTGAGACGCACGATCACGCAGAAAATATCGCGAACGGGTGGGAAAAAATCTTCTGCATGTTCGCAATATTTCAACGTATTGGCAGAGATTTTTAACATTTTCGCGATAGTTTGCGAAAGTGAATTTTGCAAATTCCACCCACCCCTAGTAGTGAGTGCCTAGGCTGGCAGGACGTTACACTGACCAGAAGAGGATGCCCTTCCCGTGGGTAAGATGCAACTGCTGTCAGCATTGTTCGGGTGGGGCACGCTCATTTTTTACTTGAAGGTGGTCCTCCTCCAGCTTCATGAAGGCAACAAACAGGCCAGAAGATTAGCCTGCTGCACTCAAGAGAGCCCCATTTGTCCCATTCGAGCAATGTTTTTCATTGACAGGTGGTGTGCCTGACACTCAAGGAAATGGGAAAGAGCTGTCTAAGGTAAACCTGGGGCAACTGGGTGTGAGATTTTCTCTCTTCACAGGAATGATCTGTGTGTTGCTTACAGTTTGCATAATACGGTTTGGGATGAAGGAGCATACAGTACATGACGCTGGTGTCTTTCGGAAGGAACCTGAGATGGAAAGGTGCTTGGTGCATCTACGTTTTCTGCCACTTTCGATGAAGTCTCTCAGGAGGAATACGTCTTTTTTCTCTACAGTGTGACACCTACCAATGCATGCTCCATCAGCTCAGAGAACAGAGATAATCTTTCTCCCCACCATAATTGTGAGTACAGTGCTCCCATCATGGAACAGTCTAGCAGAATATAATTTACAGCAACTCCGCATCTCCACTCCAGGATTTGTCTGCAGTAGTTGTGGGTAATGACAAACTGCCACACAAGTCTATGTGTAGTGTGCATATTAATTTGGCTAAACATGTTTACCCTTTCAAATACAAGAATATACATATGTTGTTTTATTATACTACTAGCAGGGACTGTAACTGATAGGTATCTGCATCAATCAAATTAAAATGCTTTTGAACAAACAAAAGTGTTAAGCATTATGACATTTTTAATTTACAATTATAGAAACTATTTTTGCCTTACATCTGAATAAAGCCTTTAGTTTTTTGTTTTTTTCCTTTAAACAGTGAAATGCTGTTCAATATTTCCGTAAAATAACTTTGCTTAATGTAAACAGAGTTGGTTTAGACTGTAAATTTATAACTTACAGACCCACACTTAGGATGCTAAATTATTGAATGAAACTAACAAAAGGATCTAGGAGCATATTCACAAGGAAATGTCCGAGCGCCCAGTTGTGCCAAATTTGGCAGCGCCGCGCTCCGACATTCCCAAAATGCAGGGATGTGCTGTAATCACAACAATACTGCAAATCCCTGTGCTTTCTCGATTGCTGGCCCTAAAATCAGCTGCCTATTACCAATGCAGGCAGCCTTACACGATCATGCAAGGGGGCCTGCATTACAGGGAATGATTTTTTATGTGCAGGAACATGTCCCTTCTTGCTCAGAAACAATCCATCATGGCGATTTGTTACTTCTATGTGTGCTGCAGGATGCAGCACACATAGAAGGAGCAAATCGTCATTATTTTAAGATTGTTTATGTGCAGGAAGGGAAACCTTACTGCAAATAGACAATCATTAATGGTATTTTGTTCTTTCTATGTGTGTTTTCGAATGCGGTACACATAGAAAAAACAAAAGCGAGGAAAAACACAAGTATTTCTCCTTGTTTCTCCATTCTAATGCCTGCTCTTGCATGGAATTCATTTTTAGCTTACCTTAGATTTACAAATCCTTGTTAATCTGGGGCAGTGTCTTAAATCAATGGGTGTTGTGGGGGAACACCCACAGCAACATCCATTGCACACCCGTTTCATGCTAAGGGGCTCATTTATGAGCCCCTGCAATGCTTTTGCGCTGCCGGTGCGTCACTTTTTGTGACATACCGCTGGCGTAAAAAATTAGATAAGTTGCTCCCTATTTACAAAGTAATGCATCTAGGCAGGTGCATCAGGTATATTGTATGCAGGGTGGCCCTTTCCATCATCGAAGCCTTGTAGAAGTGGTGCATGGAAATCTATAAGATTTCAGTGTGCCACTTCTAGGATGCCATGGCGTCAAATCTTTATGCCTGCTTCATGACAGGCTTAATTGGTGACACAGTGCTACATTCATGACCCTACCCCCTGCATTGCTGGAGTTGAGTCACGCTTCTTCCACAGCTCCAGCAATGTGTCAGTTTTGCATCGACAGATATGTCAGTAATACTGACGTATCTGTCATTCCTTGCGACATGATGCGCCATACAGTGAATATGACGTATCTATCATGTTGCACGGAGGGCGGACTGAAAAGTGACGCATCGCTGTTTTAATGCAGTGATGCGACACTTCTCATAAATAAGGCCCTAAGTCGCTAAAGTGATGCGCATAAAGGGGCTGTATTCACAAGGCAGCGTTCAGCCACAAAAAGTGGCTGATTGCCTGTTTGTAAATCTGGAGAAGGCCATACCCCCTCTAGAGCATCCCTAAAAGTGATGTTCCGAGGGGGCAATCCCCTAGCAAATATACCCCTTAATTTCATATATTTCATGTAGTTTCTAAAAAGGTGACAGTACTATTTCCCATTTTAAGGGTGCTCATTCGTTCAACCTCAAAAGGTTGAAATGATAAGCTGGCCTCTCACTGGATTCAAATCTGTGATCTGCAAATCATGCTGGATGTGACCAGAGAGTGTTTTACATTGGTGAGCCATCTATAAAACATATTAGAACTGGCTTGTGTAAAAAAATCACAGTTTAAGGTTTGAAAAATTAACTAAAAGAAATTCCAATATAGTCTGTTATTACATAATTAATATAATTATTGTCTTTTTTTACTGGCATTAAACTGTTTCAATCAAATCTTGATATTGTGCTTCTATCTATTTTGTGCAAGTTGATGAGTTATTGGAGGATGAGTTGGAAGATGGTGTAAGAGCGCCAGTCTGTCAGTTCACCTTGATTAGTTTGGAACTCATATGTTGTGAGCCAATGAATTGATATGGCTCCATTAGTGACAGGTGATGTTGCTCATGTTGTTTACAGCTGTACTAGATATAATGGTTGAGCATTTTTTTCCTGCAGATCCCTTGCTAAGAGTACTTCTATTATCCAGCCCTTCATCTTCAGGATAATCACTTAACCCTAAGAGAGGAACCCTCATTCACTAAGTCATGTTTTAGGATGAGGATCCAAATGCATAAACACTCTCGGAGGCACCATTACCTTTTCAACTGTTCTCTGCACCCAAATGTAAGTCACCCAACACTTTCCGTATCACCACGTGGGATGATATTGGAGGGGGGAGTGTGGGTGGGGGGGGGTTCTAGTAATTGTTAATTTCTGGGAGACAGTGACAGAAACTAATAAATATATTAAATAGGATGTGCATAATTTATTGTATTAACTGGTGAAAAATACATCCCCGCTTATTCCATGGCCAGGTAGGAAAGATATTATGGACTATTTCTATTTTTTCATTAAAAGGTTAAACTATTTTTAAGTTTAACATGTGGTGCAGTTCCTTGACATCTCTGTGGGTCACTGAAACATGTTTGCATTAGTTCTGAAAATGTAAAGTTCATTCAATTATTACCTTAGGTTTCCTTCTGTGCTTTTTAATACAAATAGACGAGTTTCTACTATGAAGAAGTAAAATTAAGGCATAAAGCCATTTCATGGTGTGGATTTGAATAGCATTTTGATGAATAGGGGGAGCATAATAGGCACGTTCATATTAGTCGTTATTTTGAAAATCCTAATGTTGAAAGGATTTGAAATAACAGTATTTGCTTTCATAAAGCTTTACATGCCTAACCAGGAAAGAAAATGCCAATAGGAAACATTCACTAACATGTTGTAGGATTTGACCAGTACAGTGACAAGTTCATTGCAAGATGTTTCCCTCCAAAGCCTCTCACTCAACACAGAATTAAGCAGAAAGGTCCTTATTTAGAGTTTGGCATATAGGATATTCCATCACAAACATGGCAGCTGTCCACCTTAATATGAGTGCACTATAGCCTACGGCACTTGTAATATGTGGTAGCGATGTCGCCAAATGTTGACAGCGCACCAAAATCTAAATAAGGACCTTGGTCTCTGCTGTCCAGGCAGATCCACAGGACGCCACTGACTAGACAGAATTTAGGTTGGCAGCATATGCTATTCAGACTAGAACTACACATCACATTACATATATATTCTTTATGTTTTCATATACAAATATTGGTGGAGTGATGTGAGGGTTGCGTTGGACCTCCATTTCTGATGACGGTCAATCAAGAACATTAAGCGTCTGTTTTGAATGAACACTTCTTGCAATATAGCCAAAATTGCATTGCTTGGCTTTTCTTTTACAGCGATGGAAAGAAAAACGGAGCAGAGACTAGAATGCAAAAGGATGGTGCCAATCAAATGTACTTAAGGTTCAAAATGTGTCTAGTAAAGCCACCAAATCTCTAACACTATATTTCCCTTTACTTCTCGAAAAGAAAGCACACCCCACTAATGGGTCACATTACTTGCATCACCGACAAGCTTTGAACCAGAGAGTTTTCTCATTGTACCATGGAAATGTTTCATCAGTTGCCATATTGGTGTCATACTGGTGCAAAGTGTTCTGCAAATGGAATCGCATCATCCAAAGGTTGTTCGCTGTGCCTTAATTTTACAATTTTTTATTTATATGTGCAACAATTTCTTAAGGCAAAAGACAATGAACAGTATGCATTTTAAATATTTTTTTTATTTTACAGATATATCCAGTGACACTTTTTATTATAATTTAACTAAAAAAATAAGTCATTTAGCCCGTAATAATACAATACCGTAACTCTGCGCAGTTTCTTTCATAACAATGCAAGCAAATGTATTTGTTGAGATAAATGCAATTGATTTTTATAGGGACTTGCAGAGTGACTGGCTGAAGATCGTGGCAATGGGATGAACAGACAAAGTACAGATATACAAACATATTTGTATAGACTGATAAGTACATAATTTCCTGGGGATTTCATGTTGCAGACCATCACATGTTGACATAAAATGTAATGGTTACTTACATAATTGAAAAAAATCAAGTCAGTTTCTGATTTTAAAAAAACTGTTTCCCATGCATTATCTCAAATCAATAACGATTCAAACTGAAAGGAAAATTAAAATGTATAAAAGTAATTAGAGAAGTGTTCGTATTAATTAAAGTATTTCATTCAGAAGCAGCGGCACCGGAAAATGTGTTAAGAACATTTGGTTATTTAAGAAAATGAAAGGAGAAAATAGGCTCAGTACATTTTAGTAAATAAATGATATTTGTTGTCATAAACAAAATGAATTAACACAGAAGATGTTGCTTAAAGTTACGTATTTTTCTGTATAATACGCATGTCAAGAAATTGGAGGGTTTTAAAAAAACTATAATGAATAGAACATTTTTATTATGGAAATATGCCATAGCTCTATCAGAAATAATGAATTGTGGAAAAGATAAATTGAAACCAATTTAAAAAAGAAGACTGCTTGTTTTCAATACATACATTTAATACATTCCATTTTGTATGATTCTCGTCATCGTTGTAATAACGGAAACGGATTCTAACGTCTATCATTCTATGCAAAGATCATATATCTGTATCTGTGACATATTTTTTTCTAAATCAAAGGTGTTACATCATGTTAGGAATTATGAGCTTCAATGTACAAAAGATCAATGAAACTATTTTTTATACATGAGATATACAAGACGCATAACTGGATATTGTATTCTGATTTAATATTGCCATATGATATTTACAGAGAACTCAACCATCGGTCATATAGTTTACTATCATGTTGCCAGAAGCCATCAACCTCAGTTTTGGAACATGACACGTGAATGCCTGTAATATGACAAGAATCATAATATTTTGGCTTCGTTCATTGTGAAGAAGTGACAGGAGTAAATGGCGAGCACTTAATGAGAGAAGGATTTGACTAGAGACTTACCCGGAACCAAATAAAGAGAAGAACATGATACACAACTGAAGAAACCTACTTGCTGAGTGCCCGATTCACAGAATGAACTTAAGACTCAATCCTAAACGTACTACTATTTTCACTATATCAATGGTGAGAAATGTTGGATCCACGTAGAAGGCCCTTTTGAATATTTGACTTTATTTTGGGATACAATGGAGTAGAATTTAGAGGACTGTTAAAAGAACTATTGTAATGTATTTAAGGTAATATTCAGATTTGCCTTGAATGAGATTGTCCTAGCTCCTTTGAGTCATTTGAGGGATATCTTTGACTTCACATGTGTCATTTTTCAGAAGTTTTTGGGAACAATAAGGGGAATTCCAAATCATTCAGGGTAAAGCATTAAGGCATCTTGGGGTATTCTAAAGGTTGACCAGATCAAACCAAGGTACATTTAACGAGAAAATGAAAAACACAATAGGTTTAAATGAATTGTTTTCCCAACACCTAACGTGAATTGATGTTTTTGTTTTCAAATTGATACAGTTTTAAGCACAACCTAACTGCTTTTTGGAGCAATAGCAATACATACTGGTATTTATTTGCTACTCCATGTGGATATTGTGAATTGTTTGAGGCCTAATTGTTGGTCCCGTTTTGAATAGCTGAGTAAAAGAATGACACTTTGAATTGAGGGCTCGCCTGAGGGCAACTAGAACGTTAGTAATGGTTCTAATTTGGAGAACATATAGGTTTACCATAGGAATACATTTATTTTCTAAGAAGGTACATTTGAATGCCCATATAAATGAGTTTCACCTGCTACTAAAACAGCAACATTTTATTTAATTGTTGACTTTTTCCAACTTACACGTTGAAGAACAAAGGGTGAAAAGGAAGCTCCAAAAATGTAGATTGTACAGTAGAGAGTATATAATAGTTGAAACATTTATGTTGATCACAGATCAAAGTTACTTTAGAATAAAGAGAAACATTTTCAAATTAAAGATTTGGGGCCCTATTTATCAAAACATCACGCAGCAGACGGCAGCAAGCCATCTTGCTGCGCTGTGCTGCGTGAAAGGGCAGGAATGCGCAGCATTTACCATTATATGGTGCACTCTTTTCCTTTCCTAGCGCTGGTGCACTTTTGGCTGCCTAGTACCAATGCAGGCACCTTTGCGTCATGTTGCAAGGATAGCTGCATTGCAGAAAGGATTGTTTTGTGCAGGAAGGGGCACCTTCCTGCACAAAAACAATTCCCTGAGGCTTCTTTCTCTGTCTATGTGTGCCTCGGGATGTAATACACATAGAAAGAGGAACAAACAAGGAGAAATAAAGATATTTCTCCTTGCTACACCTCCCCTGGGAAGGTGAAGCATTTTGACGAATTCCGGGTTCTACTACTGATCGTAAATCCGGGAATGTGCTAAAATTCATTGGTGGATGAGTGGGAACACCCATGCTCCACCCATGGAATGTCTCCCTGGGGCAGAGTAACGAGAGGCAGCAACTTGCTCTGCCTTGCTTTACTCCAGATTTACCAAGCACTGCAAGGCCACACAAGGTGGACTTGCGTTGCTTGGTAAATCTGACTTTAGCATTGCATTGTCCTTGCATTCCCTTGCATGACGCAAGGACAACTCAACGCTAAGATAAATCTGGCCCTTGGAGCTTAAGTACAAAAAAGGTCCAAGGCATATCAGTACACAGCTAAACAAGCGGGTGTGCAGTGCAAGTAGTTTTCCTTAAGAAAGCTCAGCAAGGAAACTAAAAAAAGGAACATGTATTGTTTTAACTGTCGGGTTTACAGCTGCACAAAGTATCCATTTTAACCCCTTCGATGCTGATGACGAGCTCAGCTCGTCATCAGCTACGGCGCTCGTATGCTGATGACGAGCTGAGCTCGTCATGTAATGAGCTATTTTGAAAATAGCCGCACACAGCGGGAAAAGCCGCCGCAGCGATGCGGTTTAGACCCATAGACCCACGCATGAGTACAGCCTAGTAATATCAGCGGAAATGTGTAACACAATATTTTAGTGTGCCCAAATCCCAATGTGTAAACAAATATTACTGGTTATCAGTACTTCAACCGCTTCAATTTTTCTACTCAGTAATATGATGATACTGCTAAGATTCAGTCCTTTTGATGTTCCTTTAACCAGACCACTGGTACTGATGCTAATGCCTGGGCTAGTGATCCCCAAATATTTATCAAATGTATAAGCCTTATCCGTCTCACTTCCACAAAATAGATTCGAAATTCTTGTAAAATACTTTATGTTGTAGTACATTTTTGTTAATATTTGAATCTCATATTTAGAACCTTGAACAGTATTGTGAGGGAATTCGATGACTTCTGTATGGTACTGAGAATTCGTATTTCGGAACCACCTCCACATGTGTCACTGTGGTCACCCACAAATGTTAATGAATTGAATTCCACAGATCACAGGTCATTGTTTGCCCAGAGCTATTAAAAATTATTGCATTTGTGCTTTGGGTACCAGACTAAAAATGTTCATCCCAGAAAGCATTGGTGCATTGTTGAGGGTGATTTTGACAAACGTCTTTGAAAGATGTTCAAAAGAACTACCATCCTTGATAGGCTGAACAAACTTGTGGGGGATAACAGACTTTCTGCATCAAGATCTTTCCAGTGTTGGAACTGGAAAATGCTCACTCTGAGGCCCTAGAAATTAGGTGTGGCAAAAGGACGGAGCAGTATTACGAGTGCAGTCATGAGAGGTAAAATCAATGAGAGTCATCCTGAGCATTATGTTTGACTCTCCAACCCCCCAAAGAAATAGACAACTCTGAAAAAAGTGACAGTAAATCTGTTCTGCTGTACCTGATGTTCCAGAAGCAAACTGCATTTTAACATGCTTTCAGAAGTTCAGCACTGGTTAACAGAGCTGTAAAAGCTAGAGGCCTCCAAAGTGGTGTGGCATAAGGAGGCCTGGTCCCCCGTCTCTGAGCTCCTGTATTACTCCTAGTATATTATCCCTCCTCCTGTGCCTCCTCCTCTTGATACTTCTGTTCTTTGTCCTTTTCTCAATCTCCTCAAATACCATCTGGCCCTCCTCCTACTTATGGTTCTGCTCCTGCTTCTACTCCTCAACACTCTGTCAAGATGCCGTCCTATGAGACTGGACCTGAACTGGTTCTCACGTTCCACTGTTTCCTATTCCTCCTCCTCTTCACCATCATCATTATTATGTAGGTCATTTTCCTCCTGGGCATTCCCTCCAACTTCTGGTCTTTCCATCCTGATCCTACTCTTCAGCCCCATGATATTCCTTCTTCTCTTGGTCCTTCTCCTCCTGGTTCGGGGCATCCTACTCCTTATCCTCCTGGTTTGGTTTTCCTCCCAGTACTCCCCCCACCTCTGGACCCCCACCTGGTCTTGGTCCTAACCCTCAGCATCTTGGTCTTTCTCGTCCTGGCCCTCTTTTGACTCCTGATCCTGAACTGGTCCTACAGGTGTTCTTGGTCAATTTAGTCATGGAGTTTCTGGTCTTCCTCGTCCTTCGGTGTCTATCATGGTCCTGATCCCATTTCTGGCTCTCCTGTCCTGGTGACCTGGACCTGATCAGCCTGTTGCTGACCTTTATGTTCCTGATCCTTGCGGCCCTTCTTGCCCTTTTTTTCTGGCCCTTTTTTTCTACCCTCTCTGGTCCTGGTTCTCTTAACCCTGTTCCTCCTAGTTTTAGTCCTCCTTCAGATCCTTATCCTAATAGCGAACTTTTTTGTCCTGGTTCTGTTCCTAGCTTTCCCAGACATGGTCATGTGTTGCTCCTCTTGTTCCTTCTGGTTTCTTAGTCCTAATCCTCCTAGTGCTGGTCTCCATGGTGCAAGCCCTACTAGTCCTTGTCCTTCTGGTTCGACTAGTCTTCCTTGGCCTGATCCTAATCCTCCTCATATTCCCCCAGGAATAAGACACACTGCTGTAGGTTTTTCAGGTCCCTTTCCCATAGTCCTAATGTTGCTGGGTCCTTACAGACTTTGGTCCTCCTGGTTCTCCTGACTCTGGTCCTCAAGGCCATAGTTCTCCTGATGCTCCTGGCCCTTTTCTTTATGGTCTTTGTTCTGCTCGTCTTTCCGAAAAAGGTCCTGTTCGTCGAAATTCCCCTGATCCCCCTGATTCTCATGGCACCATCCGCTAGTTCTCCTGCTCTATTTCCGCTGGTCAGCCAGGTACCACCTGCAAGCCGGTTACTCAGGTTTTTGATTTTTCTTTTTCAGCAGCTGTCAGATTTTATGCTTTGAGAGTGGGGCTATGGAGGATTGAACAAGAGCTCCCACTAGGGCCCTTCTCAACATCCTTTTTTTGTCAGTGCTGGGCTCCATTAGAACTGTAGATAAGACACTCGCTGCAGAGATCTATGTGTATTAAACAAGTTTCAGGGCATAATAAAATTAAGTTAACTCTTGTTTTGATATACTTGCTGAAGACAGAGATGTGGGTTGTTTTAATCACAGAATCTCTCAACCCCCCTCCCACCCCCCCCCCCCACCCCCCGTACCCTCCCTGCCTCCTGTGTGTTGTTGCTGGCTCTGAGCACAGAAAGGAACAGATTTGTGCTTTACATGAGATTGCTCAATGGGTTCATGGGCTTGTTGAGAAGTTATCTTTGTTACCTGAAGGTTACAAGATGCAATCCTTGTAAAAGAGTGAAATGTATAATGTGTGTGCTTCAAAATATCACCATGTAAACTGCGTGGCCATTGTTTGAAACCTTGGTGGATTTAAATGAATCATTTTATTTAATTTTCGATATAATGGGTTCAATTACTAATTAACTAAACCCTTGTTATTAAGTGACACAAATCAGTTTGCATTGTATGCTATATAAATTGATATTATGAGTGTATCAAATAGATATAAACAGATATATCTGACATTCATACCGAACTTCATATCTTACACACATGCTGAGAGTGGGGTATTCTGAAAAGGTTTCAGACCTCGGTGTTTCTGATAAACTTGTAAAGTTGCATGCTGAGAGCGTGCTAGCCTCTCCGCGATGGACAGGCATTAGGTTCCAGCTGTGCTTGCAATGATCTCCCACTGCTTCCAGCCAGGACTTCTAAAAGGAAGTTGATTGTCTATTTGCATTTCATTTCCTCCTTGAAGGTCACAGAGATACAGACAGCGAACTTGCTCTGCGGCTGCTACTGCTCTGTTCCCGTGTCACCATCCTGCACGAGAAACGGATGGGAAGGTTTGCAGGGTCTAGATCAGAATCTGGAGCCAGATCAAGAATAGCTGTTAAATCCCGAATTTGGCTGGATCTCACTCTGTTCCAGCACCGAGTCCCCCAAAACTCTCCAGACGAGCCGGCCACAAGGCTGTTCCAACGCGAGTGGGTGTTCTCAAGAAGCTACTTGAGTGTGATGTATGTTTTTGACGATTTCATCTGAGGTGATTGCATCATAGCAAAATAATTTCGGACCAGTGTTTTCTGGAACAGGAAGTGCCATAATCCCTATATCACTATCACTCAAGCTTTGTGTCTGTACACCCCTCTCTGTGATACTTTAGTGTGATGCTTCTGGCACTGGACACCAAATGAACTATTTCTCTTTTTTTGTTTTAGGCACATTCCTGCTAGAATGTTTCTGCCACCTGTGCTTCAAAATGAAGGCAACACAGAAAGAAGACTTGCAGTAATTTTATTCAGCGCCAGGAGGTGTGTTCCCTGCACTATTCTAGGAAGCCAGCATCAAGAGATTCTTAAAAGTCAAACATAAGAAGCTCCAGGCAATTCTTTTATTTTTTTCTTCATTTTTTTTTCATCATATTAGTTTTGTCATTCTGATGTTCTTCGGGCTGCCTGTTCAGCACATTTGCTCTGGCTCTGACACGTGTTAACAGGTTCACCAGGGATATAATTTGCATTTGGTGCAGCAGCACACATTTATTCTAGCTTCAGTGCTTTAACACTGCAGGTCACCATCACATCAGTGATGGATGACCAACGCAGTAACAGCCAGCGTAGGAGGTTAGCACAATATGGTCCTGGCCGGATGTGGCAACCTACATGCGGTTTCTTCTCAGGCAAAACTTTAAGCAGAGGTTGGTCTAGGAGGTCCTTCATAACTTCAAAAACCGCACACCTAGCTCTTCAAGTCTCTCACTGTCATGACGGTGTAGTAAAGTGAGCACACAGTGTCTTACATGTTCGATGTCGGACATCAATGTAGGTAAACGTAGGTATGTTACCTTCTGCAATGTTCTAGAGTACAACCATTGGTGGTTGGCCATCATACTGATATTGTCTGGGTCTCACATATCCAGGTAATAGTAACCAATGAAATGCTAAAGTTAGCGCCCTTTTATGTGTCCCGAAATTGTGACTGCCAGTTCTCAGATTAATGAGCGAAGATACTTCCTTCTCTGATTGACAGATCACTTCTTGGCAGGTGGTTTTTTGGCTGTTGGCTTGCCACTGCCGCCTCCTCCTTTTCCTTCCGTCTTCGCACCGCTTCCTGACTTTTCTCCCGCAGTTTCTTTTCCTCCTTTCTTCCCTGCTCCTTCTTTTTCCGCAATTCCCTTCCCTCCTTCTTTCTTTTTAGCCCCGTCTTTATCTTCTTTCGTTTCTTTGCCGTCCTTTCCTTCTTTCTTGCCTTCTTTTTCTCCCTCCTTCTTCTTGGCGCCTTTGGCCCCTTCTTTCTTGCCATCTGCCCCATCTACTTTCCCAGAGACCGTGGGCACTTCCGTTTTCTTAGGTTCGGCTTTGTGAGCTGCAGAAACAAATTAAGCAAAAGTTAGCCCACACGTTTTCACGTTTTCGACAGCTCAACTATTTCTTTTGGATAGTGGGTTATTAAAGGTAACGTATCTGAACCCCCTTCGGTAAAATACTCCTTGAATACAAAACATTTGCAATTAAAGTAAGGCATTTGATCAAAACAGACACAAGCTACGTTCTTTCTTTTATGATTCTACCCATTTAAAATATCCCTGCAAAACTGACATCTCTCTTCTGTTTTCTGTCTCCTAATTGTGTTCTCATTTCAATTTCAAAGCATCCACATTTGGCTGATAAACCGTTCTGAGGGAAAGGAAATATCTCCACTGTGCAGAAGCACGAAGAGAGGATTGTTATTTATCAGACCAGAAAAGTTTAATTGGATTTTTAAAACAATTTTCCCATAACTCGAACAAAAACACACCCAGGGTTAAAAAATATATATATATTTTTGATCTCAGACAGTTGTATAACGGGGAGTAGGGCTACTGAAACACTGTGAAATCATTAAACATATATTAATACTCAAATGTATTGTCAAGTACAAGGGTTAAGAAGTCAAGCATCTAAAAATTGAAGAATATTTGACAAAGAAGTAGCCACTCAGCCTTATTTTAGCATATGTGCGTATGATAAAATCAGTAATCAATTGGTATGACTGTGAAATGTCATTCATACAATGGAGGATTGTACGCCAGCAACACATAAGAACCTGTCTGTGGTCAAACATTTCTTCATTTCAGCGAGTTGTTTCGCATTTAGAGACTGCATATGTGGGTTCACACTGCAGATTGCTGTGGGTACGCATGTGGCAACTTGTAGTGCTTAATTTGTAAAAGTATAAGTGACAGGGCCCTCATCAAGAGGCCATTTGAGCTGGCATCACCCATTGCTCCTACAGCACTGCAAAAGACAGCACCAATACTACTACCAGCCATTACACCCCTACAATTGTGACAAATCATGCGATTCCAGGCCTTTAAACCACAAGAATGGCTTGGGTGGCAGATCATTTAAAAAACATATTGAATTATTAAACAACTGATGTTGCGCTAATCTATAAATTAGACAAACAGCGCCACCATGTGGCAGGCTGTCATAGGTGCCAGTGTTGACAATAAAGTGCTGGTGATGAGAGCCGGAAACCACCAACCTAAATTAAGCACTGGCAACTTGCCATGAGGGGGTAGGCTAACTGACTGCGGGAACGCAGCATTATATCCTCCACTTCGTTGAGATTCTCAGCCAACTGTTTTTTTTTCCACTGAAATATTGCAGTTAAAGGCTGAGCTACTATTAAGTCTGGGCGGGAACTCCGTTCCGCTCACGGAGTTTGGCGAGTTTTCTGCACTCCATGTTACGCGGAGATGGCGGAGTTCCGAAAAACTTGGGGAGCGGAGATTTTTCCTCGCTCGGGTTCGTCAAAGTCAAGTCGGCGAGCGCGAGCAATGAAAATCCACTTACCGGTGAGATTTTTCCTCATTCGCGATCAGCAACATCAAGTTGGCGAGCGCGAGCGTGGAACATCAACCTGCGGGATTTCTCAATGCGGAAAGTCAGATTTCTCATTGCGAGTGGTCATGTATGCTTGCAACTGCTGGCATTGATAAACCGTCTGTTTGCATTGAAAAAGCTGCAGCTTAAGTAAAAATCTAGTCGAGCGGCGGATTAGGAAGCAGCGCCTGCTTGCGCTATGCATGGTGCCGTTCTCAATGATTGCACTGTGCGAACAAGCATCTTGCACTGCAAATCACTGCAAAGGGCATTTATCTAATACACTCTGCTGCTCGCGGAGCTTCGCATAACGTGACAGAGTTTTTTCTACACTTTGCGGAGTTCCGTGTCCGCCCAGGCTTGGTGGCCAATTACAAAGGCAGTAAATCCATGACCGCTGGGCCGGCAGTGAGGCCCGCTGGCCCGGCAGTCGCGGATTTACCCCCATCACGCTTGAAATTCCCACCGCCAAATTAGGATTGCGGTGGGAAGGGAAAAGGTACCTCGGCGGACGGAAAGACCATCCGCCGTGGTCCCACAAGGCGGGCCTTTTCCGCCCACCTTGCGGGACCAGGTACAAGGGGTCAATGGAGGCGGTGCCTTGCAGGCACCACCGTGGTCATTTGGATGCCTGTCTTTTGCGGCGGAGTTCCCGCTGCAAAAAGACAGACCGAAAATGCCTTCGGGGGGCCCGTTGTGGGCCCCCAGGGGGGGTGGGGTGCTGCACATTGAGGGTACCTATGGTACCCCCCTACATTTGCATGTACAAGGTGGCAGGCACCGCACGGTACCTGCCATGATGTACAAGCAAATGTAAAACATGTGTTTTTACATTTTGGCGGGTGCTGCCACCCGCCACAATGTAAACATACAGGATGCAGCCGCCTAATTAGTTTTGCAGGACCGCCGCACCTATGGGGGGTGGTCCCTTTTCCACCAGCCCACCATCATAATGTGTCCCTTAGTTATTATTCTAGCTCAGATGCGAAACACCATTGAAAATCTCCAGTTATAGTCACCAATGCACACGACCCACACACCATTACTTGTACTTCCCACTCGTATATTACCATTATTCACACAGTTTTCCCTTAGTTTTGAAAGCAGGGTAATGCTACTTGTCTGCTTTATAACAATCTGGGAAAGTTGCTGTTGGGATGGGTCAGACTTCCTCCATCTCAGAATCTCTATACACACACTTGGTTAGAATATATAGCATTAAAATGAATAACCAATCAACGTACTCATTTTTAATTAGGGATAAAATAAAATCCCAAATTAAGAACAGCTTTATATTGTTCTGAGAACCAGGAGAAATGTAGACATTAAATCATAAACAGGAACGTTTCAGACTCAGTGAGCATAGTTGAGCATCAACCTTATCCCCTAACTAGTAGATTGGTAGAAAAGTTATTTCTAAGGATAATCTGTGGATGATAGGATAGCTATTCCCCACTTGGGTAATGGCAAAGCTACTAATTACACAGATTTGTCTAAAGAGAAATCATTAATATAGCCTTATAGCCCGCCATAGCGGGCTATACTATCTATTAAAGGACTGCTCCAGCTTTAAAGTCCCGAACCAATAGCGAGGGGCTTTATCAAAGGAGCGGGATTGTAATAGCCGGTATAGCCCAGCTACGAAGGGTTATAAGGCTATTAGAATATTTTGCCACTAGAGGGCAGAATGTTCTAACAAATTAAACAAAGGTACTCCCGGAATGTTGTTCTGCGGGTCTTTACCGGCCTGTAGAAGCACGGAGCACTCCATTGTCTGCAATGGAGTGCTCCACATTCCAATGTTCTAATAGCTCAGGCAAGTAATAGCTGTCTTCGAGTTCATTAACATTTTTGACCCATGGGCATATGAGAATGGCCTTCTAAATTCCAAGACCAGATCAGAAAATGGTGGATAAATTGAGGAAGAATTACACTTGCACCTATCTTCATATAATTAAGTACACACGCAATCCAATTCCAAGACTCTACTTCATCCCATCATAGGGTCGTGCTCTTGTTGGTTGATGATGCTTTTTAAACTAGCAGTTTGGATCACAGTAAATGGATAAAGAGCGGGCCTCCCCTAGTAGTTCCACTCGGGGAGAGATGTGGAGAGTGCAAGTGGAGTTGGAGTCCAAAGCTAGTCTCTGGGTAACCTGTAGGATTTTCAGCATTTATTCTACCATCATTGTCTAGGGTTTCTTTTGAACATCACTACTAACAGGGATAACATTGAGTTCTTACATCTAGAAGAAATCAGATATTATTAAAGGAACAGCCTTGTAGTGAAACTCCAAAATGGACGTTGAATGAGTGAAGTGATCCGGCGGTATTACAACCAATGTAACATCTGCTGAGGTTACCATTTTGTCGTTGAGTATGTAGAGAAGGCAAGATTCTGGGTCTCTTTAAAAATGATCCACAAGTCTGAATAATTCATTTGAGGTCTTTGGCTTTCCTCTGCTTGCTTCCTAAAAAATGGTAGTAATTTGTTAACAATTGGTTAACATGGAACTTTTGGGCTGAGTAATGTAGAAGTATTCTGAAAACCATTGCTTGTGGGGTCTGCCGTAACTTCCACAGTTCCCCATAACACCTCCCAGTTTCATTGGTGGTGCCTCTGTCTTCCTGGGGTCACCACAAGGCACTAAAATTATGCAAATTAGACTCTCCTGAGGTATTATGGGACACTCCTCAGAGAAAAGCAGTGAATATTTAATCATTGGGTCTCCTGCTGTGCTTGGGGTCCTGCAATTTTTTGGGTTGTGGGGGTTCCTAGTCCCACCCACCACCCCACCTACTTCCCCTCCGAGAGACTTTATTAGCCTCAGTATGCCTTGTGTAGCTTTCTGACTATCACTATGTTTTTCTCTGGTTGAAGGATGTTGGGATTTGCAAAGAGAATATTAGCATGAAGCTAGGAATGGTTGATTGTGGCAATAGATGTTAAATTAGCTAGCAACCCAGATATGTCAACATGGGAACACGTATTAATAATATAGAGGGATATTTAGATGGAGTAAACACTTATGAATTCATAAATAGAATGAGATTTCCAAGATATTAGTGCTTAGATTGAATGTGTAGGAAATAAATGTTTTTTCAGAAAAATATTAATGAACAATAAACATTTTTAGAAGTAGGAATATTAGGCTTACTTGTGTTTATGTTTTCTATAGGTAAATCTTTTTTAAATAGGTAAATCTTTTTTAAATAAGCCTATGGGACAAATGTTTCTATCCTGAAGAAGGTGGCCTTGAATACCGGGTACCTACAAAAACCTGTTGATGCATAATTAACATCAAATCTGGAAGACTTTGAAAAACACAGTTGATATTAACGATTTATTGATACTCTGTGATATAACCATTGATCTTGAAAGATTGATGACTGCAAAGACACATACAATGGTCTACTGTTCTCTCTTTGTCTATGTTTATGTTTGTATAACTAGTTGTAATGTATTGAAGAAGAAAGCCCCTCCTCATAATGATGAATTTTTAAATGTTTTTGTTTTATGTATCTTAATTATTGTGACCTTTCATATTGTATTCTTTTGTTTAAAAAATATATTTTTAGATGATGTTGGATATATGAATAAAGGAAAATGTATTTTTTTATATGAAATAATATATGGTGTGGTGTTGAACGTGGATGTTATCGGGGTAGAGTATGAAATATTGAATGAGACTGAAACCTATGCGTATGTTTTGCTTGAGTTTTAATACAGAAGCCCAACAGGATTTTTTATTTGACTAATAGTCTACAGTGGCGCCCTGCCCCTTTGCGTAAGTGGAGCCCCTCTCTGCTTTTTGTCCCCTAGGGGGACTCCAGCCCAATCATGAAACGCTCCAAGTCAAGCCCAGCCCTACCTGGTGAACAGGAGGCACTGATTGGCACTGGGTGGGGCATGCCTGACCCAGGCCCCATGTGAAGCCACTTATCTGCCTTCATGCTGTAAACACAAAGATTACTCATGGACTATAAGCATCCCCCATTAAAAGGTTCAAGAGATCAGCTAGAGGCCCACACTACTTACTTTCACCTCAATTAGGGGCATATTTACAAAAAAATCAACATGCTGTGCTATGGCAACTTTGGCAATGCCACACTCCAACCTTTTTAAAATGCTGGGTTGCTCCATACTCACAAGAATATGGTACACCCCTGCAATTCTCCTAGCTCTGGCACAAAAAAATGTACAAGCGCTAGCGCAGGTACCCTGCTGCATGTTGCAAGGGTGCCTGTCCTGCAGGAGCGGTTGTTTATGTGTAGAAAGGGACATCTTCCTGCACATAATCAATCAATAATGGTGATTTGCTCTTTCTATGTGTGCCTCAGAATAAATCACACATAGAAAGAGCAAAAAACGAGGAGAAATTATAAATGTGTTGTATCTCCATCTTAACCCCTTCCATGCTGGCACGTTTCCGCCCCTGTGCGGTAAACAAACGAACAGGGGCCAGCCATGACGAACCCCAGCCGTCATCAGCACACAAGCACTTTAGTGCATGACGGCTGGGGTTCGTCACCAGCATGGAAGGGGTTAAGACCAGGTATTACCGGGCCTTAGTTTTTGGCACTGCCACAGCCTATTGCCTAGAGCAGCATCAAAAAGCAATGGATGTTGTGATGGAACTTCCACTTCAGCATCCATTGTATGGCCCTTTGCCGCAGAGGATGTCGGCGGAATGGGACATATTTACTAGGTGACGTTAAGCCACGTTAAGTGGCTTAGCACCACAATTACATATGGGAAATGCCGCTATCTCAACGGAGCGTCACAAAAAGTGACTGTCCGGTGGCAATAGAGGCTGGTAAATTTTCCCCTCAGTGTAGGGCTGCTGCAACCTGTTGAGTCCTTGCCTTGCTAACCAGGACTTCCAAGGGGTCTTAGGGCAGCACCCTAAGACAGGTACATTTGAAGTGCACCATGCTGAAGTCCACTGGGTTCAATCCTTAACAGCTGACTGTTTAATAGCCCAAAACAAGCCTCCCAAACAGAAGTGGCTAACACAATCCCAGACTGAAGCACAGGGCCCATTCACTTAAGATAGGCCCCTCCTGGCCCCTTGGTACAGATACTGCTGTTGTACATGCCTCATGCACTATCACCACACGCTGGAAGCTGCAATCACCAGGCAAACCAATGCCTGGCAAGCCAGGAATTTAAGGGGCCTCAGGCTATCCACCCCAAAGCTGGTACACCAGCAATGCACCAGGGGAGAGCCATGTGCACACCATCCAGATACAGGGCCTCCACCCTCAGTCTGGGATCTGAACCAACATAATCTACCTGGTTGGAGATCCAGCTGGGCATCACCCCAGCCACCACCTCTGGTACAGTAAAAACTGTTCTAGGATTACATATTTCACTGATCTTTAGCAGTCATCTACCCTACCATGACATTTCAGGGTCCACCACTAACCCATCCCAAAAATCTAGAGAGTCCAACCCCCCTCACTGATCTCATCAGCTTCAGCCGCTACACATTCAACCTTGTGAACCATCTTCTCCCCACCAGATAACCTATGAAGACCATGAGAACCCAAACTCTCTTGCTTTCCACCGCAGGAGAGGTTTTCAGTGAACTCCCCTAGGGAAATTTCTTGGGGATCCCTGCCCTTTTGGCAGGAACCCAGAGGGGAGGGTCAGTTACTTCTGGATACCCTCTCACTCCACCCTTTCAATAGTTTATGACCACCACCAACAACGGGAAATAAATGTAAGAAGGGTGACTCATGGAGGGCTCCCTCGCCTATGGCAAGCATGAGAATTTCCTAGAGCCCCCAATATCCTCCTACACTTCAGGAGCAGCCCCCATCACTAATCCCAGATCTATGGTGTGGGTACCTGTTGTAGTACCTAAACCAAGAGAGAAGCATCCTCATCATACAATCATACAAGACTAGTGTGTAGTGCTGGGGTTCAAAGGATACTATGGCCTGGTTTGTATAGTAACCTTTGGCTTTCTTGTGAATTTCAATGGTTTTTGTAATGCAAATAACACACATGTAATATTCGTACAGTTTACTGTTCTGGAGTGGAGAATTATAAAGTGGAATGTGGTACAATATAATGGTGGGTATTTTGGGAAAGTCAACTGTGGTACAGTCTTTTTTGATATAATGGACTGGAATAAAGTGAAATGAGGTTGATCGGAGTGGCGTACACTGGAATGGCATGCCGCTGAGTGGTGTAGAGTAGAGTTGCAAACAGTGCAATGACATACACTGAAGTCAGATACAGTAGAGTGGCATAAAGCTTAGTACCATACAGTGTAGTGGTATACAGTGAGATAGCATGAAGTGGAATGGGGTGAAGTGGAGCTACGTTCTGTAAATACTGTGGAGTGTATTCACGTACACTGTAGTGGCATACAGGGGAGTGGTATAGAGGCCAGTGTTGTAAACTGTAGGGCCATATTTTGGAACATCATACACTAAAATAGTATACTGCTGAGTGATGTACAGATGAGAGTGGTAGAATAGAGTGCGGTATAATAGAGTACACTAAAGTTCGGGTACAGTAGAGTGCCATATAATAGAGGGGTATACCGTGGGATTGCTTAAAGGCAACTGATATAGTGTAGTGTTATAAATTCAAAATTGTGTAAAATGTTTGGCGTATATTGCAGTGTCGTACAATGTAGTAGTGCAGAGTTGAACAGCATACACTACAGTGAGGTACAATGTAATAGGGTGTAGTGCAATAGCATAGAGTGGAGTACCATAAAGTGTAGTGCTGTACAGTTGAGTAGCATACAATTAAGTAGTGCTTACTGTAATAACATTGAGTTTGCTAGGGTTAGGTCTTGAGATGTACATTGCAGTGGCATATAGTGGAGTGCTTACAGTAGAGTTGTGGAGAATTAAATAGGGTCAAACATAGAAGGGTAGAGTCTAGTTACTTAGATTGAAATGTTATTGAGCTTTGTATAGCACAAACTAGACCCAAGGGCATCAGAGTGCTATACAGAGTTAGCACATCAGAAATTAAATGAGATGCATATGGAGAACACAAAAAAATACTAAATATGTAGTGATAACATATAAAAGTAAAACACAATAAACTGTAGGATATGTGGACGATATGGTTCAGAGGTAGTTATGGTAGCATAGCAGGAATCGCATGAGGTGCATATGGAGTAAATAAAACATTCATAGTGACAATGTATAAAAGAAGATTACAATAGATAGTAGGATATGTGGGCAATATAGTTCAGAGGTAAATTTGGTGGAGTATTTCAGGAGAACGGGGTGTAAAGGCACAGTAGTTTCCCATGGTAGTGATGTTCAGGCTCATTGAAGGGTGTGCGGGAGGAGTGTCAGGCAAGGTAGTTGAGTTACCAGGAAGAGTTTAGGTATTTGTTGAAAATACTTTTTTTTCTGGTGTGAAGGAATGATTGTTTAGCACGTGAATTCTGGGGCAGTAAATTCCAGATTCTTGGAGCATTGCCGGGAAAGAAACAGGTGCGTGTTTTTGTTTCTTAAATTTGGGTGGAATCAGTAATAGAGTGTTAGAGCTTTGAAGAGATCTATTTTGGCTGGCTTTTCAGGTAGATTGTTTTTTCCATGCAGAGAGCTTTGTTGGTTATGCACACAGTTTTCAATAAAGATCTTGCCTCAATTAGTAGCCAGTTGAGTCTCTTTAGTGTGGGAGTGATGTGGTCACAGCAAATCTTACCATAGAGGACTTTTGCCGCTGCGTTGAGTGTGGCTTTTAAAGGGATGAGGTGTGGTTTAGGGGAGCCCATGATCGTAGCATTACCAGCTTGAAGAGGACTAAGGATTGCTTCACAGTATTAAGATCTTCGAGGGCGATGAAAGGTTTGATTATTTGAAGGTGCTTCAGCCTAAAGAAGACACTTGTAGCTTAAGGCATTAATATGCCCTTTCATGCTCAGGTGTCTGTCAAGAGTAATCCCTAGAGAGTTAACAGAGATGGAGATGGATAGTTTGTAGCTTAATGCAGTGAGGTTGTCAAGTCAGATATGGACAGGATAGGACTTTTCTTTTCGTTGGATGAAGAGGAGTTTGGTTTTGTTGGGGTTGAGCTTAAGGTGGTTGCTGGTCAACCAATATTGTACTGCTGTTTAAGTGCTGAATGTCATTAGCTGCTGATATTTTATTGTGGAGTTGGGTGTCATCTGCATAAAGGTGGTAGGCAGTTCTGGCTTGTTTCAGAATTTTTGCAAGGAGTTTCATATAGAAGCTGAATGAGGCAGGAGGCAGGACTGACACTCGAAGAACACCTTGTGAGACTGGCACTGCTGTTGACGAAGAGTTATTTAGTTTAATTAGCTGAGAGCATTGGTTAAGGAAAGAAGCCTGCATGCTGTGAGAGGGGGTTTAGGAGAATGTCATGGTTGATGGTATTAAAGACCACTGAGAGGTCCAGGGGGACTTGGAAGCAGGCCTGGCCATCATCCATAGATCTGTGTAGGTTGTCATTGATGTTCAGTATTGCAGTCTCTGTACTGCAGCATTTCCTGAACCCGGATTGGAAGGCGTCATGAAGGTTGTATTTTTCAATGTTGATTGTAAAGATCTGTAAGCACACATTTTCAATAGTTTTGGCAATGAGAGTGAGGTTGGTTATAGTCCTGTAATTTTTTAAGTCATTCTGGTCGCGTGGGGCTTTTTGATGAGGGGATGACTTGGCCGAGTTTGAGGGAGGCCGGCATGGAGCTACTGGATAAGGAGGAGGTAATGATTTTAGTCCATGCAGGAGAGATGATGTGTTTGAGATTTTGGACACACGTGGAAGAAAGGGATTGGAAAGGTGCGAATTTTACTTCATGAAGGCAGGTATTTTAGGACTTTTTCTTCGGGGATAATTTAGAATTCCATCCAGGCTGTCTCATTTTTCAGTTGCAAGCGGTTGAGGTTGGTGTTCTGGATTGCTAAGGGACTGAGTTTAGGAGGGCCATCTGTAGTTGGCGGTGTGGTAGTTCATGGACCCTCTTTGTTAGATGAGGTATTTTTGATATAGGGTGAGGAGGGGGACTTGTCCAGTTAGAGTGTGATGTTTGCAATTTTGTCAGCGAAGAATGCAGTGAACTCTTCACAGTGCTTAGTAGAGCCACTAAGTTAGTGAGGTGTGAAGGAAGAGATATTCTTTTTGATTATGTTAAAGAGGTCTTCAGGTTTATTCCTAGAGTGGTCAAGCTGGGCTCAGAAGAGGAATGATTTTTCTCTGCAGATGTGTTTTTTGTTTTTTGTTCGTTCAGCTCAGAAGAGCGAGAAGCGGGTTAGTGAGAATTTTTGTCTCCAGGATCTTTTAGCCAGTCAAGGTTTGTTGACTCGAGGGGTGCATAATGAAGTTTCTTTAAATGAAATAACATTCAGTAAATTGTAGCACTCTGCAGAGGGGTATACTGTACTTTAGTAGAATTGATTGGTGTAGAGTGGAGTAGCATACACTGGAATAGCATACACTTCAGTAGTCTACCATAAAGTGGGGCATACTGGAGTAGTATGTAGTGGAATAGTGTAAAGTGGGGTTGAGTACAGTGCAATAGCGTACTGTTAAGAGCAGTATAGCATAGGTGCATTGGGTAAAGTTGCATACATGAAAGTGTATTAGAATACAGTAGTGAATAGTATAATTGCGTAGTGCATAGTGGTGTACACTGGAGTGGTGTACAGTGTAGTTGGGCGGAGTACATTGGAGTAAAATACACTGGTTTAGCGTAGATTTTAGTGACATATAATTGAGTGTCATAAAGTTGCCTGGCATACTGTAAATAGTGTTGAGTGCAATGATGGAAAGTCAACACTTATAAACTGGAGCGGCATAAAGTAAAGTGTGTAAATTAAAGAAAAGGTACCTTAAAATTATATGAAAACCTCTCAAAGTTATACATCCAAAATATCAATTACAATAAGTAAATGTTAATTTTGTGGCTGTATATACAAATACTGTAAGTATTTGTAAACATATACATTGTATAAAACGTACTTATATATTGTGCTACAGAATACCGTGTATACAGTTCATAGTACATGATACATTGTGCTTGGAAATAGCGATGTGAGACGTTGATGAATGCTTACCAAAGGTAACAATAAGTCATGTAGATTTATATTTTGTGTTGTGCCAAAACCTGGAGTGGTATGCTGTTTATATTTCAAAGGATTAAATATTGTGTTGCGTAGATTAGTAGTTTGTCTGGTGGAGGTAAGTAATCTAAATATTTTGCAATTTATTATGAATTTAAATGTAGTGATATGTGTTATTGCTTTAGCATTGTAGCAAAACTGAGTGTTATTTTATTTACATTTGCCCAGACTATATATTATGTTGCACAGATGTTTATTTAGTGTAGCACCATAAGTAATGTTATTTTTATGTATTTAAACTTTGTGATATCTCATTGTGGTATTTTAGTGAACTGTGATGATAATTTGCGGTGTAACATGGTACATACATATAGATTCATCATCGGCATGTTTTGCGAGTCTGTAATAGCGAATATTAAGGAATCGCTATTACAGACTCGCAAAACGGGATTCATGTAGAAATCGCATTATTTATTGCGATTCCTACAGCTTCCGTATTTGCGATTAGCTAATTACTAATCGCAAATAAGGAATAACTCCCCATTCATTCCTATGGGCCTAAAGGCCCATAGGAATGAATGGGAAGACATATTAATGTGCGAATCGCTATTAGCGATTCGCTTTTTGAGTTAGCAATTTCAAGGGTGCAGGGGTGTCCAAAGGACACCCTGTTGCACCCCTGAAATAACATTGGATGCTGGTGTTACGCACACACATGTCCCAAGGACATGTGTGTGTAACATACAATTTAGAAAAATGCACTTAAGTGCATTTTTCTAAGTTTCTGCTATTTACCACGAGGTTTGACTTTGCGGTAAATAGCGGCCCCGGATTGCGAAATCGCAATTTTAAAATGGTTCATGCATTGCATTTAAGGAATCGCAAATTGCGATTCCTTATATGCAATCGCAATTTGAGAACTCGCAATTATTTGCGAATTCTTATATTGCAAGAGCATGAACCATTGACGATTTGCGATTCGCACCGTTTGCGCTCGCAAAAATGCTTGATGAATCAACCTGATAGTTATCACAAGTCATTAGCTGTTTAGGCAATCATTGGCTTTCTAAAAGTTATAGAAAGCCAAGTTGTTTTATAGGTACACTTTCTGCATGTTGTGCATTACGCCTGCCAATGTAGGTAAGTCTACTGTTTGGTATTTTTCCCTATTACAACTTTAGTAAAGTGGTAATAGGTAGACCAAAATAGTTATAACTTCCTATACATTTTTTTAAAACTATAGAGTAGTGCAGGAGTACTGTGGTACATCAATTTATTTTTCAAAGGTTCACATTTTTATCATTGTTTCTACATTTTTAAACCACTGGACAGTGAAGTGTGTTATTTTTTTGTTTTTTAAAGTTCATGGTAAATTTAAATAATTATCGCGCTACTCCATTCACCTGTATGTCCCTATTTATATATTAAGAAAACTGAAAAACACTTTAGCACACTGTATCTAAAAAATAAAGGGACATATTTACAAAGTAGTGGTGGCGTGTGTTGTTAGCCTCCTTGGCTTAACTACACGTTCCACCACTTCTGAAATGCAGGGCTGCACCATATTTACAAGAATATGGTGCAGCCCTGCATTTCCCTCTGTGCTGGCAGTATGTTTAGCAGCCTAGCGCCAACGCAAGCACCCTTGCACCATAGTGCAAGGGTGTCTGTGTTCATGGGAAGATTGTTTATGTACAGGAAGGTCCTTCCTGCACATAAACAATCTTTAAATGCCGCATTGTAACATCTATGTGTGCTGCTTAATGCAGCACACATAGAGGTTGCAAAACAGCATTTTTTTTTAAAATGCTTGTTTACGTACAAGAAGGAGGACCTTCCTGTACAGAAACAATGATTGGCGTTTTGCTGTTTTAACCCTTTCGATGCTGATGACGAGCTCAGCTCGTCATCACCCACGGGTGTCGTGTGCTGATGACGAGCTGAGCTCGTCATGGAAACAGCAAAATGGCATTTTCCAGCACAGGGGGGGGAAATGGCCAGCAGTCATGTGGTTAATGTGTGCTGCAAAATGCAGCACACATGAAAACAGCAGAAAGAAGGAGAAATTAATAATTTCTCCTTGTTTGCGCCAGGGTAAGACCAGGTTTTCCCTGGTGTTACTTTTGGCGCTGCCTCCTATTTACTCCTCCCTTGTAAATAGGAGGTGGCGTTAGAATCAATGGATGTTACGGTGGAACGCCCACAGAAACACCCATTGCACTCCCCTTTAACACTAAGCATAGCGTGAAAGGGGGCCTTATTTACAAGGCAGCGTTAAGCCATGTTAAGGGACTTAATGATGCCTTCTAAATATGGTGAGGCCTCCTGACAAAGTCAAGTCCTTTCGAAGTCAAGGCCATAACTGGTTGCCCACTCACCTGTGTTGGCACCTGCAAATGAATGAGTGGTTTTGAGAAAAGTATCAGGCCTGTCCCTGGGAGAGGCAAATCCAGCCTGTCCCTTGTCAACCAAAGGTACTCGCCCATTTCCCAGTCAACTTATAAAATCAAATCTAAAATGTGCTAAATACATACTAATTGTTTGTCTAATTGTGTCAAGATTAACTACGCTTGGGCTTGTTCTGTAATGATTATGTGTTCATGAATATTTGTGGCCACTTAATACTTTTCGTATGACCAAGAGTTCTTCTTAAACATGGTATTTTGCAGGAAGCTTCTTAAATTATTTGAATTTTTTGTTGATCATAAACCTGGGCTTCATGTGGCATGTACATAACTGACAGCCTGCTGATATCAACTCAAGAATCTAAATGAGTTCAAGAGAACTTGTTTGGCAGTGTAGTAGCAGTGGTGGCTGGCATGGTTCAAGGGTGGCTGGGAGGGTGCAGGCACGCAGGGCATGAGTGGGGGTGGAAAGGGGGGGAAACGGTGAGCAAACTAAAAAAATATATAATTAAAAAATCACCTTGCCGCGCTAGGTCCCGCGTCTCTGGTCTCCTCATTAGACAGGCACAGGAAGTATACAGCCAGGCTCCCCTGACCAATCACAATGCTGCAATGTAACATTTTGATTGGTGAGCACCCAGAATCCCCTGACCAATCGCAATGCTGCAATGCAGCGTTGTGATTGGTTTTGAGCATCCTGGTTCAACACTCAACCAGGGAATTTGGGCCTGAGGTTGTTCTCGACGCAGGCTGTAATGCAGCCTGCATAGAGAACCAGAAAAGTGCGCATGACTGCTTTGGGCAGCACGACCAAACATTTATTGCGCACTTAGGAGTAGGCAGACTATTCCTCCCCCCCCCTACTCTGAGAGCAGAGCAGAGCAGCCCCACCCATCCATAAAGAGTCAGGAAACATAAAATGATAATAATTCTAAGTTATTATAATTGTATGGTTTTTCTTCCTCGCACTGCTTAAAAGCAGTGTTGCAATGCTCCTCGGCCCTAGCAGAGGAGCATGTGTACTAGGTAAATGTTATTAGTCAGACAATCAGGGTGAGAGGATCAGAGGAAGACTTGCAGCAGCCCTTGAGTTATAGTTAATGTTATGGCATATTGCACAGACCCCAAACAACTTCAAACAGATGTTGACCAAAAACCACAGAATACTACAGCTTGCATATCCAAATATTAGAGCTTGAAAGGGTCTAAGTCATAACAGAGATCATAAACCACAGCATGAGTAGGCATAAGTCTACTTATTCTGAAATTTACAGTCTGAAAGCTGTTTCAAAAAGGCCTCAAGCATATGCCATACAATAGTTGTGATTATATTAACTATACTGGTGCATGCTTGTTTCATCATCATCTTAATTTCGACAAAAGAATGGCTATACAAGCACACAAAAAGAAAATAATCAAAAGACATAATGAAGTAACATTCACAGACAAAACATATAATTCATGTCATAAAAGTATAAAATGCTAATATTGGATAAAAACTCATTTTAAAACAGCAGGAAAGTCTGTAGTTTAACAGGTGAGTTCAAGAATAGGCTCATTCTAAAACATTTTTCCTGAAAACACAATGACTAGGTAAATGAAGCGTAGCTCTACAGTTTTTATTCGTTGCTTTCTGAACAGCTGGGATAAGTAAGCGCATAGACAAATCTCTTTGAAACCTACAGAAAAACAGAAAGTGCAATAGGGTTTGGTCAGATGATTCATCGCAAGGGCAACGGCAGATGGTGGAAATATCATACTTACCAAGGGGAAAACACAGTTTCCATCTAACAGAACTCAGGCAAAATCTGGTAAGAAGTGATCTCTTCCAAGGGTTCTTAACCCACTTTAAATATGGTTCGATCCCAGGACACAACTGGATCACCGCCTAATTTGTAAAAGAATATGTAGTAGACAAAGCCAACTCCCTGTCCCTTGACCATTTCAACTGAAAAATTCCCTTCACCCACCTCTTATACTTCTTCCTAATGGAGGTTTGGTCAGTAAAAAGGCTAGGTCTTCCAACGATAGATACATTGGTAAGTATATACTGTATCCCTGGCACTGAGGGCCCCAAAGCACACCTCAGCCAATCCTCGATCACAAGGGAGGCCTGTGCATTGCACCAGAATAAAGCAGCACAATAAAAGGGGTGTTAATTTACACAGTTGTCTACATAATATAGAGCAAGCTCCTCAGTCACCTTGAAGTTATTACTACTGGGTAGAACACATAATAGCATGCAGAGCATGCTATTTACTTCCATCTGCAAATTGCCCATTTTAGAACATCCCCAGATCCCAGCGCCATATGTCAGAACAGGGACACATCTACGTTTATAGATCTCTATAAGCGGGTGGATGGGCTTATTCCCTATGCACGCTGAGACTTTAAAAATCGAACCTGTAGCATGTGAGAAACTGGAGTAACTATTTGCCATACATGAGGACCAACTAAATTTTACATAGAAGGTGACTCGTAAATAGGGAAAAGATTGCACTTGGTCTTAATGCAGAGTGTACAAGTCTTCCCATTCTTAGGGTCATTATGAAAGTTTCGGATCGATTAGTTTCCAAGTTAAGGCTCTCCATATAGCAGATAAAAACCATCAGTGAGAGCTTTAAGTCCATTGCAGGTTCTGGCTAGCGAAACTGCGTCATCTGCGTAGAGGAGAACCAGCGCCATTTTACTCTTAATTTTTGAGACATCTGTACCTAGACCTACCAGAACAGGGTCTAACTTATTGATATCGAGTAGGAAAAGGATCAGTGCCAACAAACACCTCTGCAGAACCCGTCGCTGTAAGCTAATTTAATCAGAGAATTCACCATTACTCCATATCTCACCATGGCCTGAAGTTTCAGGTGTAGCGGTTGCATTAATCCCTTCTCCAACCCAATAGCAGACATATGGTCCCACAGCTTGTATCTGTTAATGAAATCAAATGTGCTAGACAGATCCATAAATGCAAGATGGAGATGCAGGTTAATACATTGTTTAATGATGCCTAAGCCAGGTTGAAAGCTAAACTGGACCTCTTAGAGGACATTACTTTCACTGATTCAGAGTTGCAGCCTATCTAGAATAATGTGCCCCACAATCTTGACTGAAGAGTTTAAAAGAGAAATGAGACGATAACAGCCTTTTCTGGCTATTCTCTCTTTTAAAAACTAGAAAGACAATTGCAGACCTCCAAGACTCAGGAAGCCCAACCACACAAGCGGAGTTATAGAAGTTCATAAGCACAGGGGTCCAGAAGTTGATATTGTCCTTCACAGGTCCATTGGGACACCATTCAGTGCAGAGGCGTTATTGGCTGGACTCTGCTAGATTGCTGTAATAACCTCATCCAAAAGACGGTGATTTCAATGGGAAGACTGGCTTGAACAAGGATGAGCACTATCATGCAAAGCATAAATATTCTGGAAATGGTTCACCCAGTTCTCTGTGGTAATGTTACAATTTACAGCTAACTTGAGTACTTCTGCCAGGGAGTAATAGTTGACCAGGTTCTAGAAGGCCCTATATTTAGAGTGCAGGCATGAACCAGCGCATCCCAATGCATGTTTATTACTTCAGCTTTCCACACCACCAAAGCTGATGTGTAATCTTTGCTGCAATTAGCAATTTTGCCCCTATTCCTTGGGGGTTTCCTCAGGATAACCTACAGGTTTTATTAAACCATGAAGCCACACCCAAGTCATTTACCTTAACCTTCTTTATGAGAAACACTTGTATACCCGATCCCATGGGCACCAAGCAATCTACTACCAGGTGCCTGTCAATTTCTTAGAGAGGCAGTTTAAAATGTTGGTCTGGTTGCCTGCCACAAGCTTAACAAAAACTGAGACTATATCTGCATGTCTCCATACCAGTCTGCTGAAATTATAGTTAACCTTTATTAGAGAATTACCAATTAAAGTACCCCTTTCATCCATCACAGAAAAATTTAAAGATAGGTGGAGAGCATTATGGTCGCTGAAAACATTGGAGATAACATCACCGTCAACAATTCTAGTCGACATATATCGGGAAATGAAAGCGTAATCAACGGTGGAGCACTGGACTTTTTAAGTGAATATAGCTGCGTTGATGATGTCATGATCAAGGAAGTCAAGGCATTACGAGGTTGTGACTTAGAGCATAGGGAAGAGTATGGCACCCCCTGGCATCACGTTCCTGGCAAGAATATTGACATAATAGTTCAGAAGGTCGAGACTCAGTGAGATCCAACGTATCTCCCAGCTTTGCATTAAATTCTCCGGCAACCAACAGGTTAAAAGTTCCACATATACTGAATGGATAATGTACAGAGTCAATAAAGGAATAACGAGCAGTAAAGTTCTCATTGACCTTAACGGAGAATCGTCATTATAAAAAACCACAACAAATAGCCCAACATTTGGTGCCCATTTTAGATAAAAAGCCTGAATAAGTCTTCTTCCTGCGTTCAACACTAGTCATAGACCATCCCAGAGTTACCTTAAACCAGGCCAGTAGACCAACCCTAGGCCGACCTTTGGTTGACTGAAGGTCATGTTGACCAAAACTTACAAAGTTATCACAAAAGGCATCCTCTGCAGCCCAAGTTTCTTGCAACAAGGCAATGTCGAATTGCTGGACCAAGTCCAACTAAGTCTTAAATCCCAACTTAGCATCAACCCTGCAACATTCCAGCTGAGCACGCTAAAGCTAAGGCTATGATGTGCAGCAGTGACTTTATTTGGAGATTGGGTACCACTAGTACTCTCTAGTGTGGACCTAGACATGGGGGCTGTCATGTTAAGTGATGTACTGTTTGGATATTCCACTAATGCTATTGGATGACAGTGGGCAAGGGAGGATCTGTATTACAATGTCTATGCCCTGGGTCAGAGAATCAATCCACCTCAGTCAAGGTGTAGAGTGTCTCGAAATGGTTAGAGTTATTGCGCCTCGAGTATTTCACCACATTTTTTGGAGCAGCTGGGGCCCTCAACACATGGAGCAGGTTGTTATAAAATTTGGATAGGGCACACGTTGGATCAGGTTTGTCTTAATCAAGCCCTTACTGGTGTAGAATATCAGACAATCCACAATCCTGGGCTGTCTACAATTTAACTACAACACAGTTCCCATCAAAACATTTAGGTTGGGATAGATTGGGAGCCAGACACTTTCTCTTCAGACCCTTACAATGGCACCAGCAAGTCAAACAGATGAATTAGGCTTTGAGCATAACCAGTGTGTGATTATATTTTTTAGCTCAGTGGTTGATTCAACAGACCCCATTGGCAACACATGGACAATGGATAAAAATAGTGTATGGGCTAGATGGGGGCAACAGGTGTAGTATGGGAACACCCTCCCTAATTTGTCGTACCTTTGTCATAGTTCCCAGTGGATGAGGGCTGCCAGGTGGGCAGTGTTCTCCTTCCTTCAGGGACTTCCCTTTACGACCCTGGGCCGGATAGAAGTTCCAGTGGCTAAGTTGTGACCACCAGCTATAGGTTTATCGAAGCAGCCGGCGGGTGGGAATGGAATTAAAATGGCTGCCTTAGTTCACTTGCCCAGATGCAGCAAAATCACCAGGCCTTGCTCCTTTACATTCCATGATTTTATTCAATCTAGTTTCGATAGAAGCCAACCTGGAGATAAGTTTGGGACAGTGTCAAATTCCACCTTAAATAATTTGACTAAGTAACCCGCTGAATTCAAGCACTGTCGAAATGGATTCTCTGATTGTGACTCGGAGCTGGTCAGAGTAGGTTTCACTTCACAAAACAGGCCTCCTCCTAAGTTTATTACCCAACTAGACAACGCAAAGGCAGGAAATATAAGCTCTGCTCAAAACGCGAAGGATTCACTGAACTTTTTGGCCGATCTATCATTACAGAGCAAAGCAAATTACAACTTGGGGAAGAAACAACTTCATATCAAAATTCTAATGAAATGAGTCACACAATTGAGCACCTGGAAAAACCAGCTAACACCAGATCAGATGAACAAGACGCCCATTCTCAATACGACCAATTAGTATCTGCCCAATTATCTGGGAATAGTACAACGCCTACTGATTCTGGCCTGTCAAATGCGCCAAAAAACAACATGAAGTTCAGCCCTAATCCCCCGAAAAACATAAAACAAGGACTCACCTTGGGCAGAATGGGCAAAAGACCAGAAAATCAAGGTATAGGACTGATGGACAGTCAACTATACGCTATTAACCAAGCAACCGTGCCAATTCATATACGGGTAGACCGCACAATAACAGAACCGGCACCCGTAAATCTGACAGTCAACGCCCACCACCCGTGTGGCGGGGGGATACACAAAGAACCTGAAATTTCTGCTTCCTATCAACGCGCCAATGACCAAGCCCCAGGTGGGGCGCCCAAAATCGACACCCATCTGGCAAAAGCAAATCCAACAAAATGTGCGGACTTGAAATCATCAATCAACATCTATAACGGAGGGCGGTGTACAAACAATCAAGGGAACACCCCAGACGCCATATGGTTTAATCCAGATTTTATCTCCAAAGGAAGACATGACACCCTCAATAGGAGCAACATATTACGGCTACTATCCCACATCCCTTCATTGGCAAACGTGTCAAGCACAGACTTGTTGTCGATTGAGTTCATAGATGCAGAAGGTATAGGAAGGAAAGCGACGAAGGCGACTTGGGCCTCGGGGACAATATCGCAGAAAATTCAATCTGAAGCAGAGGTATTTAAAAACTGGGGCATTACGATAAAACCACATATAAAGCCAGGATACCCGGACATACTATATCCAGGAGTAAAGTTGGAGTCCAGGGAAAACGCAGGCAGCTTTAGAACCTCGGTTCTCAGAGGCGCGGCAGGGCCATGTGGAAAAGGCAGCAATGAGCATATTGAAATTACTTGCTGGAAAGGAGCAGACAGGGCAGCTCCAACTGAGCTGAAAGATCAAAGATGGATCGTGAGAACCATAAAAAACAACAATTGACAAATCAGCCAGAACCCATGTGAGCATATGCAAAACCAATTGTGCATATGCTCCTGGAACATTAATGGTTTAGCCACCAAAATGCTAGATCCAGAATTTATAGCTTACATAAGATCATTCCACATAGTGGCATTACAGGAAACATGGCTCGCTGAACCTCCTCACCTCCAGGGGTATCTACGCTTCTTCACAGGTGCCGAAAGGACAGCCAAGTACGGGCACCTGAAGGGTGGCCTAGCAACATACGTAGCAACCACCAGTTTTGTCAAGATAGAAGAAATCGGGACTTCCTCGGCAGCTTCTCTTGCAGTTAAGCTGGCCCTAGCACCACCAGGTTTAGGCAAGGCCAGTATTGATTGCATTCTGATCAACGCTTATATCCATCCCAAGGGAAAAAAAGCAGCAAAGGAACTACACATCTTCTTGGAGGAGTGCACCATGGAAAGATCAACAACTAACATTGTACTTACAGGGGATTTCAACCTCAACCTCATGGGCACACCACAAGAAGAGGTAATCTCAGCTCAAAATACAACTTGGGACCTACCGCCGCAAGGGAAGCTACAAACAGCTAAACAAACAAAACCAGGAGCGCAGATACCTGAAGAATTGGAACACTTCAATATCAGAGCCCTAAACGGTAGGCTTGTGGGAGATAGGCCGCCAGCCCCAACCTATTACTCAACGAGAGCAAACAGCACATTAGATTACACCTTCATCTCACTACCTCTTTTTCATTATACAACCTCGTTCCGGATAGGAAAAAAAACTGACAGTGACCATTGCCTTCAGGAAATTGCATTGGACATTGCGAGACCCATACTTGAGCGATCAAATGCCCCAAAAGAGACTATTCATGCTATTAATTTCCAAAAAATTAAGTATTCGGTAGCGATGGGCGAAACTTTAATAGGAAGGGCACAACATCACTTTACGGAGCATACTGGATTAAATGAAATCACAAAATGGGAACAATTTACAGCCACCACGTCGAATTATGCATCGAAGCCCAATGCATATGCAAAGCTCAGCAATATGGACAACTTATCTCGAGAGCACAGAGAAAAAATTAAGGAAACAAAAAACTCGATTTACCGTTTAATGAGAGAAATACAGCTGGATCCTAAAGAAAAAGCAAAGCAAAACCACCTTCGTACACTGAAATCTTTACTAAAAAAGCTGAAATGGGAAGCAAACAAAACAATGGAGGACAACTGGTGGGCAAGACTCCACTCAGACATTAAACAGAATGACGGGGCAAGGTTTTGAAAAACCGTTAACTCCCTAACATGTCCAGCAAACTTGGGGGTTTCTTCTAACATCACAGAGGAAACATGGGCACTCTATCTTGGTAAGCACTTTAATCAAGACTTACCTAATAATCGGGACTTATCTAACTCTAACATCATAATAGACTATAAAGCTGACAATGCACAACAAACACAATTGTATACAAACATTAAAGACAGTTATGAATTAATTAATTCCCCAAAACTGCAACATAACATCAAATGCCAAATCAAAAAAGGCAGAAGGGAAGGAGCTCCGGGACCAAACAGGATCCCGCCAATCCTCTTCAAACAAGATGTGGGTTATTGGGCAGCAGCTCTCGAACCCCTTTTTCTGGAAATCAGGAGCTCGAACATCTTGCCAGGCTCCTGGAAGGGCTCTATCATTACCCCAATAAATAAAGCAGGGGACAGGGCTCTCCCTCAAAATTATCGACTAGTGGCCCTAATTGAAAATGAGGCGAAGTACTTCGCAGGCCTACTGCTGGAGGAACTACAGGCATGGGCCACAAAGAAAGCTCTGATTCCGGTTTACCAGACAGGCTTTGTTAAATCAGTGGGCATGACGTCCAATATACTAACTATGGGCATACTAATAGACAAGGCAGAGACAAAAAAGTGCCCCTTCACCTCTGCTATATAGATTATAAAGCAGCTTTTGACAACATCAACCGGAATCTCCTCTGGTCAAAATTAAATGGCTGGGGGATCTCAAAACCACTGTTGGACTTGTTAATAAATCTGCACACGGAGACTTGGATACAGATAAAGGTGGGGGACGGCTCACTGCTGTCAAGGCGCATACAGACCAACAATTGCCTCAAGCAGGGCTGTGTCTTGGCCCCCACACCGTTTAATCTGTACTTGGGCGATCTGGCTCCAATTTTGAACAACTGCAACTCGCATGCTCCTAAACTAGGAGGGCTTAATCTACCATGCCTCTTAAATGCGGACGATATTGTCCTAATAAGCCAAACCAAAGTAGGGCTCCAAAACTTCTTGAACACCACGCAGAGCTATTCCAAGACAAATGACTTAATAGTAAACCTCGAGAAAACTCAAACTATGACCATTAGCAAAAGAAAAAGGAAAATCTTTTCGTGGTTTTGGAACAATTCTCGTATCAAAGACACGTCGACATATAAATATCTAGGCGTGAAGATTGATAATGGCGGTCAATTTAGTGTGCAAAGGTCGAGCATCAGAGGCAAAAGACTTGGATTGGCAATCGCCTTAAAAACACTGAATAACAAGCTTTCTGGCCCATCTTTAACACCTTTGGTACAAGTTATCCGTGCCAAACTGCTGCTTACAATAACTTACGGAAGCGAGGTGCTACGAGGCAGAGACGCAACAATACTTGATAGCACAATTATAGCCGCATATAGAATCATCTTTAGCCTTCCTAAGCGAACCTCCCCACCACAGATTAGGCTGGAGTTTGGCATTCAACAACAACTCATGGCACGACAGGGGGCCTATATTTGTGTATGGGATAAAGTGAGGAAATCCGCACAAGGAACATTGAACGAATATCTATGGAGGGAGTTAGAGCAGTCTCCGACCTCACCAGCAGCTAAATACTTACCAAAAAGTCTCGAAAACACCGGGCTGGAACAGCTCTGGGTTTCCTCTACAGATCACAAAACGTTTAACAAACTGGCAAAGAAGTCAATTAAACAACAGTCGTGTGTCCAAGATAAAGCAGACTTCTCAAAAAGAATGCATGCTTGGATGATTCTGAACTCATATTCGGCAAAAGCTCCCCAGAACTACTTTGGTCTGGGCTACGCCAAAAAGACCAAAATGTGCTTCTTAAGTTACAGGCTAGGTCTGCTGTCGTGCACTCAGCATCTCCCACACTGGCTAAAAAAGAAAGCAGGCACGCTATGCCGGCTATGTGGTGTCACGCAAGAAGATATGCTTCATCTGCTATGCTCCTGTGAGAAAATGCTAGAAGAGCGGAAACTTTTTTTGAAACGCTATTTCATCCGACATGGGACACGCACAAGAAGGAGCGCAGTTCTCCCCTATTTTTCATCTCAGGACCCTCAGCTAAGCTGTAGCCTTGTAAAATTTTTAAAGGCAGTGGGAAAAAAAATGCCCGGACTTGATCCTTGAACTGACTTAAACAAAAACAAAACAAAAAAAAAACTTTAAAAAAAAAAAAACATTTGATTTTAACCTGTTTTAAAACAGAAACTATGTCAATTGCTTAAATATTTATATGATAAATGAAAGGCTAACACGTTTCATAATCAGGATGAACAGAACAGCAACCTCTACGTCATGCTGGTTTTAAAATATATCTAATTTTATATTGTGTTTCATTTTAATTCATATTTTGTAATTGTACTGCATTGGTTTTAATTAACTGTGCAAATAAAACTTACTTACTTACTTACTAACTAGACACCTGCAAAGGTTTGTTTAATAGTACTGGTGCAGACGAGGTACACAAACTCGGCTGGGTCGAGGACTCATTTGGTGGGTAAAGCACTTAAAGTAGGACTGTATGGGACACACAGGAAGGTTACCCATCATCAGAATCAGACTCAGACGTTGAGAGGGGAGCCACTCTCTTTCAAGGAGAGACAGAGCTCCGCAAGTTCGATCTCTTTTTACACAAACTCCAAAGCAAGAGCCAGAAAACTGTCAATAGTAGACATTCTCGGTGAGCAGGAGAGGGTAGGGGTTTGTTTGAGGCAGACTTTCTTTCACTCATACTTTAATCAGACAAAGTTACAAAGTAATCGCAGAGCCAAAAGAGACAGGCAAAAATGAGAAGGAGGATACCTGCTACCGACTAGGAGGAAGACGGGGTGGCCTATCCCAGCTGGTGACGGTCAATGACAAGTGATGATGGGTGCTGTCTTCATCTTGCATGCTTGTCACAAGTACCTGGGGCCAGAGAGTGCTTAAGAGCACTCACCAGTAAAGCCCCACATCCTCAGGGCCGTGTGTCCCCAGGTAGTTGTTGTTCCACAGTAAGGGGGTACTCCTCATTGTGTATCTGTTTCTAATCCCCAAGGTGGTGCCTCTTTCTCCTTTTTCTTATAAAAGTAGCAGCCACAGATTTAACCTCCTCAGGACTTTTGCAACCTGACCTGTATATTTCCTTTTATCCTGAAAATTCAATATTGCCAAATAGAGAAACAGGTCCTTTATCCAAATGGCTTAGCCATCTTTTAATGGTGCCAATCCACTTTAAACTTTCCGCTAGTCAAAACTTTTCAAAATGGAAATAACTTCACCATCCTTGACATACTGTTCATATTGGCCTTTTCTTGTAATAGCTGTTTTCAAAATAGGTTTCTCAGATGTGGCAGTTTCATTCTTCTAGGTTGTAGGGGTGGTGTACTATATCTCTAGCATTCTTCACCAGTGCCAACAGACAGCCCCTTTTCTGTGTCTGTGGACATCATGTTTTTGGTTCTAAAAACAGTGGCACCATATCTTCGGACTGAACAGCCCACACAGTAGTATGTATCTTGGAGACACCCTGGGCTACTGCAGTTGGCAGTGTGTTCCATAGACTGGCACGCTCTTCTGGCTTTATCACTTCACCTTCCCACAGCACAACTTACTACAACACACTGAACACTCATTCCACCCACATCAACATGAGCATGCTTGCATCAACTGTTCCCAGGGCAGTGGATTGCCTGTGTTGAGGTAATATTTCGGAAGTCGAGATTGTGTATTTGTGAAATATAGTGTTTATTTATTTCGTTAACTGAGAAATCATTTCAATGAGAAGATTGATCCTACCCTGCATGTCATCAAATATTGGGCTAGTGAGGCTATTTTTATACACAATATCTTATATTTTGTATCCCACACTTAAATGAGCCTGCTGTAAGTAGTTTAGCAAGTGTCAGAAATTGTACATATTACAGGAACATTTTGAAATCATTTTCAAAGGGAAGGAGCAAATAATATGTTGTAAGTTTTCAATTGCACAATCGAACACAGAAAATGAGAATAATGGAGAAGAGTAAATATATGTTTGTTCCCTATTTCTTTTCAAGGAATATTATTTTCCATTAAAATACTTTTCTATTCCGAACCCCTGCAAACAATAGGAAAGTTTGGTACAGATTTTACTGTCTTGATTAATTAACGAGATTGGTTGGTAATTAGAAACGTAAGTGTGATCTTTATTTTGTTTTGGGAGTACAATAATCAATGATTGTGTAAAAGATCCAGCGAGTATACCAGTATTACTGAAGTTCGTAAACAATTTAAATAAATAAGGAGTGGGAAGGGGGGAAGATGTTCTACAAATTCTGCTCAGTTACAATCAGGTGCAGGTGATTTACGTGGTTTCAAAGAATTTACAATGTGCCTAATTCCCTCTTTGGAAATGGGGAAATCCGAGCTACATATGTGAGACTGGGAAATTTGTGGGAGATTACATGATGCAAAAAATTCATTAATAATTTTGAATCAATGGAGGTAGGTTTGCTTTACTGGGAAGAGTACATTTCAAGATACCCACTAACAATATCATAGGTGGGTGTAGCAATATTCAGATCATAACAAAGTATAGCATGAATTTGAATGCTATCTTTTTGAATACGAAGAAAATTTGCTAGCACCTTCCCAGATCTACTAGTAATGAAATCATAGTTTGCCTTGCTATTTGAAACTTGTACAGCAGCTTTTTTACTTATTATACAGATATATTAATAGCATAATTTTTTTAATGGATGTTTATAAGTATTATACTTATAGGTGATAAACAGACATTCAAGATTAGCTATTTGTTTTTCAAGGTTAGAAATATCTGCCTGAAAGTATTTATTCTTATGTGCCATGATGGAAATTGTTGCTCCCAGAATATACGCATTGAAAGCATCCCATCATACAATATTGGATGTTATACCATCAGGGCTGCAAGAGAAATAATCTTCAAGAGCAGACATTATTTTAACCTTATTAATATTGATAGACCTCTGAGCCTTAGGGTGGCTTTCCTCCAATCATTTTGCTTTTTGCCTCTAACTTTTGATGAATCTTTTTATTGGATTTAGGACTCTGAGCACTTTACCACTGCTGATCAGTGCTAAAGTGAATGTGCTTCTTCCCTAAACATGTGTGTAATTGGTGTATACCTGATTGACCTGGTTGATGTAATGATAATTCCCTTGTAAAGTGGTAACATATACCCAGGGCCTGTAGTTCAAATGCTAATAGTTGGCTGCAGCACTGATTGTGCCATTCACAAAAGTATCCTCTCCAACCTGTCTCAGGCCTGAAACTGCAGTGCCTGTGTGTGTAGTTTACTGCCACTTCAACTTGGCATTTAAAAGGACTTGCCAAGTCTTAAACTCCCCTTTTTATTACATATACGTCAAACATAAGGTAGGCTCTAGGTAGCCCTAAGGACAGGGTTCTATGTAAGTAAAAGGTAGGACATATACTTTTAGGTTTTGCTTGTAATGACAGAAAGACTTTTTCATTTTTCACTAGTTTGAGGCCTACTCCTCTCATAGGTTAGCGGTGGAAATTCCTTAATACGCTTTTAAGCTGTAATTCCTGATCAGAGAGGAGTAGGTTTTTTATGTTTCATATCTTTAGAATAGTAATGATAAATCATCTGTACTGGTGAAGTTGGATCTAACATTACTATTTTGGAAATGCCACTTTTAGAAAGTAGAGATTTCTCTTAACTTACTGCTCTATATGCCTGACAGTCTATCTTCAATACAAGTCTGGGATGGGTGACAGCTGTACTTTGTGTATTTCCTCTAGATAACCACAACCCAGGAAGGATAGGGGTGTAAGAATACCCATCTACATACATCTTAATTCTGCTGGACTTGCCTGGGCAGGTTGGAAAAGAGGGGCTAACACTTCTTAGAATTACAGATAAGTGTGAAAAAAGCATGGTTGATGTTTGTAGCTATCCATAAAATTGTACCTTTGAGAGTATTCTTATTCAGCACTGGCTCCTCCGTTAAGGCGTCGCCTATTCTGCTGAGAGTGCAGCAGGTACACAGAGAATAATAAAACGGTCATTACGATTTTATTATTCTGTCTCCCACCTGCCACTCTAGCACAAGTGAGGTGGTGGGGGCGGGGCAGATAGATTCCTGAGTAAGCTGCATGCTACATGCTGCTTAAAGAGCCCATGGGGAACTAATTTTACTGGGACTCCAGTTTTTCAAGTCATTAACGATCGGAAGAAATGATGGATGATACTTAGTTTATCTGAGATAAACTCACGAGTCCTCGGAGTTTGTCCTTACAGCGAATCTGATTTTTACGTGGATAGCGGAATATCCTTGCCCTAATAAATTCTTGTCAACAATGAGCACCAGACGCCATAGATGAATGAGAGCATATCTAATCAGAAATTATCTATCCAGGAGCAATTCAGAAGCTCTTAAGTATTGAATAATGTGTCTGCCCATTGGATTCCTTTGAAACCATAATTTCGAGGCCACACACAGTCTAGTTTTTATTTGTCCTGAAGAAGACCCGCGTTTGATGTCTCTATCCAGCACTGAGACAAAAGGTCGAAACGTCAACACAAAATTAGAAGCTTGTATATTCCACTTTGACCAGCCAAAATGATTCTGAATAATGTCCTGGTCATTCTGAGGATGATTACTTTTTCTCTGTACCTTTTTTGTTTCCTTATGCTTTATTGCTAATGTTGTTTGTGTATGTATGTTATGAATTCGCTACACTTTATTTCACTTTGTTTAACCTCTCACACTAGACCAATATGTGTGTATGATCTGCTTTTGTGATAATACAAAAAAATTCCTTTTTGCATAATATAAATTAAAGAATAACATAATTATTTTGTGATATTTACTTTGACTAAGTGTTTACACTACCATATGTAGCATTGATTGATATCCTAACTCAGTCAGTCATTATAGCTTTATTTCGATAAAAACATATCTTAAAAGCTGTACAACAAGAATAAAAAAGCTATATATATCCTAACTCAGTAAGGGATACAAAAACTCAGAATTTGATGTAGCTCTGTAAAGTATGTTGTGGCAGAACAACTTTTTCATTTCATGTAATTGTCCACAGGTTCTGCACTATACTGGGTATCCCCATTGATTAATACAAACCTTGAAAAACAATGGCGATAGGGCCCAAAATCAGACCGCAGCACAAGGCACGCAAATCATTGATATTCAATGGAAAAGTGAAGATTTTGAAAACAGGCAGCGCCGCAATAACCTGAGAATTTTAGGTATCAATAAAAGTGTTGAAGGGAATGATATCCAGGGTTACATGCTTAATCTGATGAAGGAGGCTTTCCCCAAGCCCCAATAATAGAATAGGGAGGTGGAAATCCAGTGAGTGTAGTGCTCTCCAGTTATGATGAAGAATCCCCTGCCAGCCACATTCTAGAGAAGTGCGGAAGCTGAGAGCTATAATTATCTATTTCGGGACCTTTTTGCTCTGCAAAACTGCATTTGCTAAGGCCCATCCGATTCTAAAAAAACTTATGAAAGACAGTCTTTTTTTACAATACCTAACTTCTGCCATGCTACTTTTGAAAGGTGCTGAAGGCTGAGACAGTTGATTCAACTGTGTCAGGCAAGTGGTGCCAAAGCGTATCTAATAGGCCTGTTTGGTTCTTTTGTTAACCCCAGGTGTAATTGTAGTCATAAGGCCATGAGTGGGGGTGGAGGACCAGGGCACAGATTGCATCACCCAGCCCTCTTTGGTCTATTTGCTTCAAGGGCAAGGTGGGGTGGACAGAGGGGTGGGGGACGGAGGGGTGTGAGGATGTTTAAGGGGTGGGTTGTAGGAGGTAGGGGTAAGCGGGAGGTTCAGCATGAAAGGGGGGAGCACTGAGGGGGTGAAAAGACAAAGAACAATGGTACAGGAGGAGATTTAGGAGGCTCTGGGGAAGGAAGGGGAAGTTGCTGATGGGAGCAGGGCTTGTAGGCATTGGCACTTGATTCCTTATCGATAAAAAATGATATTTCCAAATGATGACAACAATTTGAATACCAGCACTGTAGAGATGTTGCCTAAATTATCATGCTAAATGGCGGAAAATTGCAGAAGATCTAAAAGACTTTCGTGCTGATATTTTATGTTTACAAGAGACCCATATTGAGGGCGTGAGGAAAAAGTTATTAGAACTACTTTAGTACAACCTTATTGTTCATACTGCACAAGGAACCTACAAAGCACCAGAGGGTCGGCAATTCTCTCTCGGAGGGCAGATATAATATATATAAGGCATTTGATAGATAAATGCGGGCGTTGGGTGATAGCTGAATGCTAATATTTTAAACATGCACTTACCATCTGCTCTATATATGGGTCTAGCAGAGATGACTCTGATATTTTGGAATATCTCAATATTGAGCCATGGCCTACCCAGATTATATTCTCTGGTGACTTGAATATCAATGGCATGGGGGACTCTGCTGTATTAATTCTGGGAATTATGTCAGCCGGAAAAACAAGGTTTTCAGGGCTTTTACATGCCTGACACTAGACAATGGGCTTTTTGATGCTTGGCCACATCTAAGGCCTCTTGTTCCTGGCAGCACCTATTAATCAGCCCATCATAAATCTGTAGCACCTTGATTATTTTTTTGTCACACAGCAGCTAATCACAAGATGCACTTCTGAAAAATATCCCAGAGTCATGTCAGATTAAAAACCCCTTGGTTTTAGAAGCCATTTTTACAGTGGCGGAAAGAGCTGAATACACTTGGACATTTGAAAGAGGTTTGTTGTAGGATCAGGGCTATATAACACACATGAATAAATGGAGTGGAGAATTCATGGAGAATAATAGAAGTAGGACTGGTTGTGGCATGGTCGGGGTTGCTTTTAAGGCAGGGGTAAGTGGGAGACACTCAGCTTTAGCTTGCATCGTAAAAAGAAGCAAACCCAGCACCTAAAGTCATTATATAAAATGCTGGCAGATAATGAGGAGGAACTCGTTGCGGTTATAGCTTCAGGGGCATATATAGATAAAGTTTTACTCAAACTTGCTCTGGCAGGAGCCACAATATGAGAAATTTTGGCCGAAAAATACCTTGCACAGTGGCAAGACTGTCAAAAGTATAAAGAACGCTCGACAGCTGAGGTTTCTTTGTTAGGGCACTTGGGCTCTGCGCACCCATTCTGCATGAACTTGGATCGTGCCGGTAATTTGTTTGCAATTACCATCTGTGGAGGTCCGACTTCAATAAATACACTGACACACTTCAACTTTCAAACTATTTACCGTCCCGAGCACCGGGAACGCAACTTGCCGCTGGCTGTGTTTCGCGGCCACTGAGATGGCCGCCGCCATTCCCAGAGTTCCCCGGGCGCACGCTCTGAACACTAGAGCACGTTGCCACATATCTCCCCCCTTTGGCATCATCACAACAATTATAAGAAAACAATGAGAAAAGTCTGAATAGTCCAGTACTACCGTGGTAGTCAATGAAATCAAGTACACAACAGTCTTACTTGGTCTCCATGTCATAGTCCTCAAACCTCTTGGGCGTCTTGATCAGTCTTCCCAGCCTAGTACGCGTCTTTCTCGGGCTGATCCCTATTCGCTGGTCGCTGACCAGTGGGCAGGTACCCTCCATTGCCTTCCTTCTATGCCCTCTCTCCTTTCCTTCGATACCTGGACTGCAAGGTGTAAATTGATGGGCTGACCTCTCACCACTACACTCTACTGGGCTGTGCAGTTCTTCGCCACTCCGCTCTGTACCGCTGGTTTCTTGCTCGATCCCTTCTAATCCTTGCACCCTATCGGGTCCTTGGCTTTCCTCAGGGGAGGGTGAACTCCAAGTTTCTGGGTCTTCCCACTTCACGACTCTGTTGCATCGTGCCGTTCTATCTGGTGACCAAACCTTACCATCGCTTAGCAAGGCTGACCTGGCATACCGCTTCACCACTTGTAATGGAGGGCTGAATTTGCTTTCACCTTTCATCTTCATCACCACCTGCTTCACTCTCACCCACTCGCCCTTCTCCAGGGTCACCTCTTTGACATTATGACGTCTGTTATAATACTCAGTGTACAATGCCTGTGCTCTGTCCATGTTGCGACGTACGACCGCCGGGGACCATTTACTTTGAACGGCGAGTTGCTTCCATGCTAGATTATCTTTCGTGAACGGGTCTCGCCCTATGAGCACTTTGAATGGGCTATATCCTGTGTTGGCTGGGGTGATGCAATATGCCCATAGCATCCTTTGTAGTTCCTTCTTCCAGCCTTTCTTGCACTTATTGCAGCTTGTACAGAGCCCATTATCACCCTGTTGAATCTCTACACAAGTCTGTTTCCCGCAGGATGGTACACAGAAGTGTGCTTGACTTCTATTCCATTGTGGTCCATGAACGAATTCCACTTTGCTGAAATGAATTGTGGTCCATTGTCGCACGTGATAACCTTGGGAATCCCTTCTCTCAAGAACATAGCTGTGAGGAATGTGAGTAATGCCTCGGTGTCCGCCTCCTCACAAATGTCCACTTCTGGCCACTTGAAGTACCTGTCTACCAGGGCGATTGCGTATTTGGGTACATCATTAGTGTCCAGAATTGGGCCCAAGATGTCTACAGAAAGCATTTCCCACGGACTTGAGGGGCGCATGAACTTCCCCAAGGGTGGGCGTAGGAGGACTTAGGCTTTTTCTGCCCGGAAGCAACTTTCACACATCCTGACGTGTCTTTCTATCTGATTGTCCATTGCTGGCCACGAGTACGACTGCTTCGTCTTCATTATTCCGGGAAGTCCTTCGTGTAGGATGGCTAAGAGGTGATCTATTAGCGTCTGCGGGGGCACCACTTTTTCTGCCTTGAGTAGAAACACGGGATTGTCTCCGATGGATAACTCTTCCCTGACTTCCCAGAATTTCCTCAACTGGCTGTCCTGGTGCTTTTTGTCAGGCCATCCTTGCGTCACGTAGCTATTTACTGTCTCCAACGTTTCATCCTTGGAGTATGCCTCCTCCCATTCTTGACTGCTGATCACTTCTTCATGGTCTTGCGTGAGCGCCACTATGTAATCCTCCCACTCTGAGTGCTCTTGTTCTGTTGCTGGTTCCATTGCAGCTGCTCGGCTCAAGAAATCGGCTACTTTATTTTTTGTCCCGGGATATACTCCTCTTCATTGACATAGTCTAGTAGTCTCAAGGTCATCTTGGTTATCCGAGGCGTCGCGTGTGCATGCCCGCACAAGGTCAAAACTCTTACCAATGGCTTGTGATCTGTGTGGAGTATGAACTTCGAAACCCATAAGAATTGCCTGAACCTCTCAATGGCCCACACTGCTGCCAACATTTCTTTTTCTATAACACTAAACTTTTCTTCATTGGGAGCCAAAGACCTAGAGGCAAGGCTGACAGTGGTGATTTCTCCTTCCTGCGATGCCTGCATTAGGACCACTCCCAGCCCTTTATCACTGGCGTCAGTGGTCAGTTTTTATAAGGCTGCTTGGTCAAATCCTTTGAGTGGGATGGCCTCACAGATGTCCTGCTTGAGTAGATGAAACCATGTCTGTTCCTCGCTTGTCCATTTGAAGATGTTCCTCTCCTTCAGGAGTTGTCTCAAATGATGCGTTTTTGATGCGAAGTGGGAGACAAACTTGCTATAAAACTCTGCCATGCCTTGGAATGAACAGACGTCTTCCTTCCTTTTCGGCGTAGGCGCTTGTTTAATAGCTGTTACATTGGCGTGCTTTAGTTCGATCCCCCTTTCGCTGATCTCGTGGCCTAAGTATGTCACTGACCCCACTCCAAACTTGCATTTGTTCCATTCCGCGGTGAGACCGTTTTGTTCTAGTATAGTCAGGACTGAGTGTAGTTTGGCATCATGATCGCTTTTTGATTTGCCCATGATGAGGATATCGTCTTGGAAGTACTGCATGCCTTCCACTTTTTTAAATAATCTGTGCATCAGCTTTTGGAATACTGCAGCGGCGGGGGCCAACCCGAACTTCATCCTTAGGAATTTATAGCATCTGAAGGGTGTCAAGTCAAGTCAAGTCAAAGATCTTTATTCGGATTAGACATCCATAAAAGTACATAAAATCACAACAATCATCCAAAACACATTATACAACGGTCTTCTTGTTTTTAAAAGGAGCTAATAAAATCACATAATAAAATCATCTAATTCATCATGATGTGTGTTTACAAATAACTGCATGATAGAAATATCAGCAAATTTTAAGTACACAATGAAATACACAACAATTGCGGACAGTTCAAAGTTCATGTCTATAATATGTACAAAGCGCAATTACTTGTGCAAAATGAGCAATGTGCAAACTAAGCAAATGGAGTGCAAAACTTTTCAAGCCATGTTCAATAACGCTTTTGAGCGGACAGCAGATTTGAGAAAAGGGCAATTACTTGTACAAAATGAGCAATGTACAAACTAAGCAAATGAAGTGCAAAACTTTTCAAGCCATATTCAATGACGCTCTTGAGCGGACAGCAGATTTGAGAAAACAACTTCAGAGCTCGACCTCAGTAAATCACCAAAGGCAAAGTTAAAATCAGGCTGGGCAGTTTTACGAAAATATGGCATTAAAAAATGTTTAGTATATTTTACATAAACGTCACAAAAAAGCGTAAAGTGTAAAAAGCTTTGTTTGCCGCCATGGTTACAGGGACAGTTAGGTTTTCTAAGTTTCTGTTAAATCCTATTGGGAAGAATTATAGATTTTTAATGCTCCCCTCCCTGAACCGAAACAGCAGGCTCCTGTTCCATTTGCTCATCTTTTTACACAGGTAGCCTTCATTTAAGTTAAAAGGCCTGTCACTAGATACCAAGAGGGTTAAGTACCTTATAGTTGCCGGTTTTATAAGATCTCTCTTTTCCCTCTCGCAGTTGTAGAAATTGTACAGAGCCCTTTTAACTAGGTTTTTGTGTGAGCAGTCTATTATGTGGGGAGATGTAAATAAATACCCCTGCTCCACACTCACTAGATTTTTTTCCACCACCCCGAGCCATGGTATGTGGCAGGCCCGATCACATTTTAGGCAATCCATAATGATGTCACAGGTCAGTGACGCGGCTGGGTTCCTCCATATTTTCAGCCAAAACAGAGCAGGTCTAGATTTTATAAAGTCCTCTGTGTACTTAAGGCTCAATTCTCGGTGGCACAAAAAAGTTGGGGCAGAGATAACCCCCCCAAAGATCTTCCTGCAAAACCTGTTCTCCACCGTCTGTATATTGGTACAATTCGTGTAACCCCATACCTCAGCGCCATAAGTTCCTGTGGGTAAGCATTGGGTCTTAGAAATTTGTAACATTGATATAATGACCTCGGCATTTTGGGGTTGACGAAGAGAGGTAACAGAATTTATAGCTTTGCTCAGTTTATTTCTTCCCTCGGCAACATGCGGTTGCCATGAGCCAGAGTCAGCGAACAACAGGCCTAGGTATGGAAAAGTGCTTGTGCATGTTAAGACATTATTCCCTATTAAAATATGGTTAATCTTATGCTTTTTGGGGCCACAACACATTATAAATGATTTGTTAAAATTTGTACAGAGGCCAAGGTCTGCCATATACGTAACAAAGCCAGAAATTAAAATTTGCAGTGCATTCGGTGTGCGGGCCATAAGTACTGCATCATCAGCATAAAGGAGAGCGGGAAATGGTCTACCATTGACTTGTGGAACATCAGATGTTAATTTACACACAGAATTACTTAGTTCATTTATGTACAAAATAAAAAGCAGGGGGGCCAGAACGCATCCCTGTCTGACCCCCCTGCCGATAAAAATGTCACTGGAGACTTCACCAAGAGTGTTCAAACGGACACGAGCTCTCAAATCACTATGCAAGTGAGCCAGGAAGTAAACTAAGGATTCATCTAAACTATAATTCAACAAAACTAACCATAAACGGGAGTGGTTAACAAAATCAAAAGCAAAACTTAAATCCATAAAACCTAAATAAAGAGGGGATTGATTTTTTGCAATAGTATACTTTGCCATTAATCGATTTAGGTTTAGGCATTGTTCCACAGTGCCCACATGGCTTCTGAAGCCTAGCTGGCATGGGTGTAGGATGGAGTTAACTTCCGCCCAAACTCTGATCCTGTTAAAAAGGACCCTGCCTAGAATCTTCAAGGTGTTGTCAATTAAAGATATTGGACGATAGCAGGCAGGGTCCGATCTATCGCCTTTTTTGAAGATGGGCACGATGGTACTATTTGACCAAGTTACTGGAGGTGGAGTGTGGGATAAATGGTTAAAGATGTTACATAGTAATGGCGCCCAAAAGTCTGGTTCCGATTTAATTTGGTCGATGGATAGACCATCAGGCCCAGGAGCTTTGTTCCCCGCGCTTTCTGAAATGGCATCTTCTACCTCCATTAGGGTGATATTCAATGAAGTTAATGGAGGGGCAATGCCCGTGGGGTTAGGGGGGGCCTCATACATTTACGAGAAATGGTCCCCCAACTCATCCCCTGGATTGTTACAATTTATGGGGGTGATATTAGTTCCTAGTGATCTTAAGCTCTTAACTTCACTCCAAAACCCAGTGACATCCCTCAGTGACGCAAAGCGCACGAGAGAGTCAGAATGCTGTCTTAATAACTCCTCTGCTCTTATTTTGAGTGCATGTTTATAACTAGCCCTCAGTCTCCTCACAGCAGACTGATCTTGTGGGTCCGCTATGAGGGCAGCCCTAAGTTCCCAATTGGCTTTAGAGCATAGGGAATTGAACCACTGCGGTTGTGTTTGATTGGTGGTTCGAGCTGGTTTAGAAATCTCCATTTTTATAGCCTTACAGAGGCCCGTGAAGGCCTCGATAATAACATGTTCGGGACTGTCGGTGGATAGACAGACTGACACTAGACTCCCTTATTATCAACCCCCCTCCAAACCACCCTAAGTTTGTCTGTGGAAGCTACTACATTTTGTGCCCCGATTTCTCTCTTGTTCCCCTGTATTTTAATGGATTTAAGGTCTCCTAAGAGAGAGGATAAGAATACATAGTCTATTGTGGTTGAGCACCCTCGCCCTACATAGGTGGCCTCAGGTTCCTCAGTCCCGTTAATATTTGCCTTCTCCATAGCGTTAACTAAATCACGAGGAGGTAAATGGTCAAGCAGTTCCACTCCTCTTTTACAGCTAGGGGTTTTTGGGTAAATATGGGCATTAAAATCGCCCCCTATACAGATGCCATCAAAGTTGCCATATTTGTGTCCCTCCACGATTTCATCAATAAAATCAAATAATCTTATAACATTGGGATTAGGGTGAGTTGTGAAGTCGTTGTTATAAAAATTGATTATACATAGCTTTATCCTACTAATATATATCAATGCCTGAAAGCTCTTGTCATTAACAGGTAATATTTCGGTTTTAACTCCTGCCGTGATCTTAGCCCAAATGGGTAGTCCCCCGCTATGGCGGCCCATGGCTGGGACGAGTGCAATCTGATTATGACAGCTGTACCCTTCCTGAAGTAGGGGACTGGTACACCACGTCTCCTGGAACATCAGGACATCAAAATTAATAACCCACTCTGTCCACTCCTTAATTTGTGTTTTAGCATTAAGACCAGCGATGTTCCAGCTCAGTATGCTCAGATCATCAGTGGGTGTAGGGATATTGATGCCCTGGAGAGATGTTAAGGGTGTGATTGGTAGTGCTGGTATTCCTAGTTCGTTGGGCACCGATGTAATATGGCAAGTCGGTGTTTCAGCTATGGAATCAATTATATGCGGCTGCTCATTGTGTGTTGTATCCAGGGGGATTGATGGTGGTAGTCATTCAAAACTACTCAACTCCGATAAAACACTAAATCTGTTAAACAGGGGATAAGGTGATGCGGCTTGATTAAATGATCTCTGGGGGGGCCTATAGAAATAGACTAATGAAAGTAGAGTTATAATAGTTGGTGGGCCAGGGTAGATGTTATTGTTATTAAGAATGTATTTGGCTGTCCCAGGGTGGGAAATGGAAAATGAGGGAGGGAATAATGGTAAATGTTTGGCCAGGAATAAGGGAAGCATTAAAAATCCACTTTTCCCCAGATCGAATTAGAACCATAATATCTAGGTTAAACCTAACACGGGCAGCTGGCCCTGACAACCTGCAGGCTGTCATAATAAAAACAAACATAGAATGGTGGGCAGAGTTCCTTTCAAATATGTTTTTAGGGATCCTAAATACAGGTGAATTCCCTGCAAATTGGAAAGGGGCTATTGTTAGGCCAATCCACAAAAAGGCGATGCAAACTCCCCAAAAAATTACCGCTTAATAAACCTTTTGGATATAGGTGAAAAGGTCTTTTCCAAGGTAATCCTAGGGATACTAAAGGAGTGGGTGGAAGACAAACAGATAATACCCCCAGAGCAGGGGGGGTTCAAAGAAGGCCACTCAATGATTGACCATTGTTTTGCTCTGTGGTCCATCGCATGGAAGACAATTGATCAGAGGGGTAATTTATTCTGCTGTTTCGCTGACTTCCGTGCAGCCTTTGATCTTGTGGACAGGGAACAGCTGTGGTCAACACTAGTAGGGTATGAACTACAGGATGACCTGCTGGTCCTTATCCAAGCATTACATACAGAGAATTGGGCACAGATATTATTGGACACGGATGGAGGACTGACCGGGAGAATTCCTATTGGGAACGGCTGAAGGCAGGGGTGCGTTTTAGCCCCCCTGCTGTTCGCCCTGTTTTTAGCTGACCTAACCCAAGTATTAAGAGATGTCAGAGGGGCGAACCCGAAACTGGGAGGAAAGCACATATCTTGCCTCCTTTATGTCGATGACCTAGTAATTATGGATCAAACGGAGATAGTCCTCCAGAGAAAACTAAATAGGTTTAAAGAATATTGTACGAGTAAAACATTTGTGGTAAATATGGATAAGACTAAAATTGTATGGTTTGGGAGAAGGAAAGTGAAGTTCTCATGGTATCTTGGCACAATTTTGCTTGAGAGGGTGACTAATTACAGATATTTGTGAATGTGGTTCTCAGGTAACTTGAAATGGCACACACACCTGCAAGCATAGAAAATAAGGGCATTGGCGTCGGTCAAAGGCCTAAAAAGATTTAATAATACCTATGGTGAAAGGTCAGAGAGGCCGGTCTTAAAAGCCTATCAAGCAATGGTCCCCCCACAATTTTTGTATGGAGCCGAGGTTATTTATCTCAGTGGCAAGACCTCCTGGGATAGAGAGGAAGGAAATATATTAAAAAGCTTATTCGCACTGCCAAAATCCTCTATGGTGCAGGCAGCACGACTGGAGCTGGGAACAACCTCCTGGGCTATAACAGCTTGTATGAGCCTTGTGCGCATCTGGCAGCGGTTGGGAGTAGGGGACATCGCTAAAATCTCCCAATGGGCTAAGGAGGAAATTACCATTAGTGAGCTTCCCTGAGCAAAAGAGGTGAGAGCCTCAATAAGCAAGGCTTATGGGGTGTTAGATTTGAAGGTATGCTCGCCGCAAGACCCCATAATAATTGGGAAAAAAGAATTAAAGATTCAAGGGGTCAATATGTCCCGTAGTTATCATCGGGACTACCTCGCTCAAAAGACCTCGGTAGCACACATGAAAGTGGCTTGGGAGAGAAGCCAACACTTCCCCTACGTGGATCGGCTACCCAAGCCATAGTCTGAGGCGAGAAGTCTTGAAAATGCGAATTGGCATAAACCCAGGTTATGCGAATAACGGGGTTCGAAACCTAATGATAGGTTGTAATGGGAAATGCACTTGCACTTTAGGAACCACCTGCGATATTTTACATATTTTATTAGATTGTACGAGATTTTTAGACTTTCGAAATGAGTTTTTATGTCCGATTTTTAAAAAATATAAGATTACGCACAGAATGCAAGCTGCTACTCTTTTGGTGGAAATGGAGAATTTAGATATAGCCTGTGCGTTGGGGAAATATATGAATAAAGTTAAGTTGTTCCTCAAATGCGCAGAAGAACATGTATAGTGCAGCCCATACCTTTGAATAAAGGTAGAGATACCAAGGTATAGCAGTAGTAAAAACTGCATTCTGAAGAAGCTAGGTATTGGAAAAATGTTAGCGATTTTAACAAATAAATGTTATAATACTCTGTTTTAAAAGGAACATGAGAAGTTAAACTACATGTACCTTGAGGTGTAATTGTGGTTTCAATATTATCATGTTATGCTGTTGCTCTTTCTCTTTGCTGAATATTGTCATGTTTTGCTGCTGTTTTTTCTCTTATCACGGAATGTGGGAAATGTACTTTTAAGGTTTTAACAAATCAAATAAAGTTTTGTTTGACTGATTGACTGACATGCATCTGGTGGTAAATGCAGGGTAGGTCCCAGAGATTTTACAGGCCTAGTTGTCACAGCGGGTCCCTTATCAGGGGCAGTGCTGGTTAAAGCCCCTGATTTAGGGACAGCAGGATTGGGGACATCCTTTAACGGGCCGCTAACCATACTAGTAGTACTGGTAGAACTGGAGGGTCCAGCTGCCATGACCGGGGTGTGCTGTGGTTTCGTGGTAGCTGGAATTTTCCCTGCAGTATTACTCCTAGGTGCAGCAATGGGTGCAGATGTGCTACTGCTGGGAATCTTGGGCCCTTTACCCATGTTAACCTTACAAACAGACTCTATGTCTTTCACTAGACGATCTCCCCTCAGTAGGTCAAGGCTAATCTGTCCCTTCCTTTTTACATCTTCCTTTTTTACAAGATTTTCCAGCCTATCTAATCGTTTAAAAATAGTATTAAATTGCTTGATCATTTGACTTTCCATTTGTTTAAAAATAGTATCTACAATAGTCTCAATGAGATTCCCATTAGTCTTTGGTTGGCTGATGCTGTCGAGTAATTACTCAGTCTGTGTACAGGCAGAGGTATAGCCATAATTTACCGGGGTTGTTGGAGATGCGACAAGAACCACGTCATCGAGTGGTGTTAACTCGTTCGTGTCAGCGCCACCCCTGATAGTTCTTTATTCCCTTTGGACCACATACTCTGGGGAGTTGGCTGGCTCTTGTTGCGAGGGGGTTGCTTCCTCTTATTTCCCGTTGGCTTGGAGGCACCTCTTTTTCTTTTCTCACCTCCAGGTTTGTTACTCGGGATCAGGGGGGCAACTGAATCAGGTACGGATTCCATAATGATGGTAGAATTGCTCCCGCCTAGCAGTGGTTCCAGAGAGCTAGCTGGTAATAATGATTTGATGTCTGTAACCACAGGTGAAAGTGGGAGGGCATTATTAGGGTTTGCCACGGGTGTTTCAGAGAGTGTACTTGCAAGGTCCATTGACATCCTCCTCTCGGTGTACGCAATTTCGTTTGTTACCATGTTGAAAGCGTTTTCCAACATGCTTTCCAGAGAGGGTTGGGATACTAAGGGTCTTTCAGGTGCTTGTGCCACATTATTAATATTTATTTTCACCATTGTTGGAATTAGACGGTCGGACTCACCTATTACAGTGACTTATGTTATGTTAATGTTATGTTATGTTAAAAGGGTCTTTTATAGCGCACGGCTACTCCAAAGGAGTGTCCCGGCGCTTTATATTTCATGATCAAAAGAGGACAAACAGAACATAACAAGAGATAGGAACAGAAGGCTTCCGAGGTTCAGAACTGACAAAGAGACACTTCCTTCAGGTGGACCAGGTGATACTCCCAGGTGGAGCTAAAGACAGCAATATCATCCAGATATGCTGCGCAAAAGTCATCCAACCCAGTAAGGACTTGATTCACCAACCTTTGGAAGGTGGCAGGTGCATTTTTCAAACCAAAGGGCATCACCACAAATTGATAATGCCCACTAGGGGTAGAAAATGCTGTCTTGGTTTTAGACTCCTCGGCTAACCTGATTTGCCAGTAGCCAGCTGTCAAGTCAAATGTCCTCAAATATTTGGCAGAAGCCAACTTGTCAATGAGCTCATCTGCCCTTGGAATAGGGTGTGCATCTGTCCTGGTGACAGCATTGAGTCCTCTGTAATCCACACAGAACCTCATCTCTCTCTTGCCATCTTTGGTGTGAGGTTTGGGGACCAGAACCACTGGGCTAGCCCAGGGGCTCTCTGAAGGCTCAATGACACCTAATTCCAGCATCTTTTGCACCTCGGTCTTTATACAGTCCCTGACATGATCAGGTTGCCTGTAAATCTTGCTCTTCACAGGAAGACTGTCACCAGTGTCCACCACATGGGTACACCAGTTAGTCTGACTGGGTGTCAATGAGAACATATGCCTGTATGCCTGCAGAACTTGTCAACAGTCATTTTGCTGATGTTTAGTGAGGCTGCCATCTAAGGCCACACCATCAACTGAGCCATCCTCAGGGTTCTGAGTGAGCAGGTCTGGGAGAGGGTCACTCTCTTCCTCCTGTCCCTCATCTGTAGCCATGAGCAAGCCCATGTCTTCCCAGTTGACATATGCCTTTAGTCTGTTGACATGGAGCACCCTGTGGGGGCTCCTGGGAGTTCCTAGGTCCACCAAGTAGGTAACCTCTCCCTTCTTCTCCAGAATTGTATGGGGTCCAGACCATTTGTCTTGGAGTGCTGCTGGGGCCACTGGCTCCAACACCCATACCTTCTGTCCTGACTGAAACTCAACCAAGACAGCCTTTTGGTCATGCCAAGCTTTCTGTAATTCTTGGCTAGCCTCAAGGTTTTTGGATGCCTTTTCCATGTACTCAGACATCCTGGAGCGGAGACCAAGTACATAGTCCACTATGTCTTGTTTAGGCTTTTTGAGAGGTAACTCCCATCCTTCCCTTAACCAGACATAGGGGTCCTCTTACAGGGTGCCCATACAACAATTCAAAGGGGCTGAAGCCAACCCCCTTTTGAGGGACCTCTCTGTAAGCAAACAAAAGGCAGGGAAGAAGGATGCCCCTCTGCGCCTGAGCTTTTCAGGTAATCCTTTGATCATACCCTTTAGGGTCTTGTTAAACCTTTCAACAAGCCCATTACACTGTGGATGGTAAGGAGTGGTGAACTTGTAGTTGACACCACATTCCTTCCACATAGCTGTCAAATATCCTGACATGAAGTTGGCACCTCTGTCAGATATTACCTCCTTAGGAAACCCCACTCTGGAGAAAACTCCAAGTAAGGCCCTGGCCACAACAGGAGCTGTTGTGGTCCTAAGTGGAATTGCCTCTGGGTACCTAGTGGCATGGTCCACCACCACCAGTATGAATCTGTGCCCAGATGCTGTAGGGGGATCCATTGGACCTACAATATCAATCCCCACTCTTTCAAAGGGAACCCTCACCACAGGTAGTGGTATCAGGGGGGCCTTTGTGGTGCTACCTGCTTTACCACTGGCTTGGCAGGTTACACAGGAGCGACAATACTCCTTGGTGTCTTCAGACATGTGAGGCCAGTGAAAGTGAGGGACAAGCCTGTCCCAGGTCTTATTCTGGCCTAAGTGTCCTGCTAAAGGAATATCATGGGCCAAGGTGAGAAGGAAACCCCTAAATTGCAGAGGTATAACCAACCTCCTGGTTGTACCAGGCTTGGGGTCTCTACCCTCTGTATAAAGGAGTCCATCATCCCAATAAACTTTATGGGCACCTTGTGCATTCCCAGCAGCCTCAGCAGCAGCCTGCTGTCTGAGGGGTTCAAGAGAAGGACAGGTTAACTGAGCCTGCCCCAAGTCTGCCCTAGAAGGTTCCCCTGTCCCCAGAAACTCAACCTGGTCAGGTTCAAGTTCTTCAGAGACAGTTTCTTCAGGGGTCTCAAGACCAGCTTCCTGTGAAGCCTGATCCTCACTTGTAGGCAGTTGGGAAGGCACAGCCTTTACCCTCCTGTTCTTCTTCTTGGAAGGTGCTTGGTCCATTGTTCCAGGATCCAAGACCTGAGGTTCAGAGAGGCACTTTTTGGCCTGTGACCTGGTCACAGCAAGGACATGTGATGATATCCCTAACATCTCTGCATGAGTCCTGTACTCAACTTCTGACCATAGAGAGCTCTCCAGGTCATTGCCCAACAAACATTCAACTAGGAGATCAGCACTAACCACAACTCTTTTTAGGCCAGTTACCCCTCCCCAGGAAAAGTTAACAATTGCCACATTATGGGTAGTGGTGACATTGCTGGCATTGGTCACCAGGTAATTATCACCTGGCATGTATTGTCCAGGGTCCACAAAGTTAGGTGTCACCATAGTGACACTGGCACATGTGTCCCTGTAGGCTTGAGCCACTTTGTCATTAATCAAAGGTGTCTGTCTGTATTTGCCCAGATTACTGGGACTTATGGTAGGGGCCAAATCTATGTCCCTCTCACAAATCAGAACAGCCTGTGTAAGGGTTCTGACTAGGTCAGAATCTCCTTCAGTTCCCAAGGTGATACCCACTACCCCCTCAGTTTGTGGACCAGCACTGCTAGCTGTACTAGTGGGTGCAGGTGCCTTAGGGGCTGCAGTGCTGGGGGCTCCACCCTTTTTACACTCACTTGTCCAGTGAGAGGTGTTTTTACAAGTACTATACCAGGGTTTTCTTTGACCTTCTTTCTTCTTCTTCTTAGAAGTTTGGGACCCACCCTCTGCATTCGTTTGGGGCCCTGTTGAAGACTTCTGGTCTTTAGCTTTCTGCTCCCCACCCTTCTGGTCTGTTTTCTTCTGGCCACCACCCTGGTTCTGGTTCTTTTGCTTAACTCTGGTTCTAACCCATTTATATGCCATCTTTCCCAATTCTTGGGGAGAGGTCAAATCTGAGTCAACCAAATGTTGATGCAACTGCTGGTTCTGACAATTATTTAAAATTTGTTCTCTCATCAGCAAATTATACAATCCTTCATAGTCTGCAACCTTGCTTCCCAGCAACCATCCCTCAAGAGCCTTAGTGGCACACTCAACAAATTCAGACCAGTCCTGAGTCTGTGTCTTCTGGGTATCTCTGAACAATAACCTGTACTGTTCAGTGGTTAAGCCTAACCCATCAATCAGACCACTCTTCAGGACCAGATAGTTTCTAGAATCCCCATCACTAACTGTGAGGAGTCTGTCTCGGCCTCTACCTTTAAAGGAGAGCCACAAGATTGCTGCCCACTGCTCCTGAGGGATCTGCTATACCTTGCAGGCTCTCTCAAGTGCAGTCATTCATTTGTGGATATCATCCCCAGCTTTGTAGGGGGGCACAATCTTACTCAGGTTTCTGTTATCAAAAGAACTGTCTTTATCCTTGTGGATATTGCTGCCACCAGTGGGTTCTATTACCCCACTCTCTCTAGGCTGTCTTGCTCTAGTAAGTTTCTCTTGGGCCAGGGCAACTTCTAATTCTTGTCTCTGGATCCTCAGTTCAGCCTCTCTCATTTTGGCCTCATGTTCCCTTCTCTGAGGGCTAGTCATCTCCCATCTGGAGTGACCATGAGAACCTCCAGAAGCCTGGGAGGTATTGGATTCACCTGAGTGATTCCTCCTCCTCCTATGCCCCTGGTTAAGTCCACTTGGGTGTCTGGGCAAGATCAGCCTTGCTTCAGTCCCAAATACACTTAAGTTAGCCTGGTTAAGCCTACTGACTAGCACCTGGCTATTTCTACCAACATCAGAATCACTGCTCCCCCCTTCTGTCTCTTCTTCCTCTTCCTCCTCTGGATTTACCTGAGGAGCTCCAGTGATGTGGAAATCCTCATCTACCAGGACTATAGGGTTAGGGGCATCAGCATTGTCATCCTCTGAAGGAGAGCGTCCGTCAACATTCCCTGTGGGGTCTGCTTTAGAGGTCTTTAGAGTCTCAGACTGGTCTAAGATCTCTCTAAGGTGGTCTGTAGTAGGGGAAGGCCCTGTCTTTAGACCCCTTAAGGCACAAAGCTGCCTTAATTCCTCAAAGGAAAAGATAGCAAATTTGGATGGTGCCCTTGGAGGGTCACTCTCAGCAGGAGTAAGTCCATTGGACCCCTCTGCTCCAGACATTGCTCTAGTGTGGTGGATGTGTTGCAATCTACCTACACTGGTGTTTACCTACTAAACCTATCTAGTAGTTGTAGTCAGGGTGTGCTACTCCCTATCCTCTACAACAACTAAGTTCAGTAGAACTTATGTATACTAGTCTTGTTTTATATGTACCTAACAGGTACCTGTATGATCTTTCAAATGATAATCTCAAAGATTGTAATGGCAAAACAACAGCAAGCTCAGATCCCAATCGGCTGCTCACCAATGTGAGAAGTTGGCCTGGTATGTGATGCTCACTAATTCTAGTGATCACCCTGTACCATGCCAAGCAACCCTTATGATGATCGATTGTAAGTCAACCTTATAGACCAGTTATCCTAGTGGTAACGTGGACAAAACAGTCTTAGGCTAAACGCTGAAAGGCATGTGAAGTTAGCTGTATTACCATACACAACCCCCTTGAATACCAAATGAAAGGACACCACACAGATATATATTGAAAATATATATATATTTATTAACTACAAATATCCCCTGAACTCTTTATGAGCACAGAAGCACAAGCGATAAACAAAACACAGTTTAAAATACACAAAAGTTGCACAATATGGATGAGCCCTAGGGGCCACCTAAACCATATACTAAGAAAGTGATATAAGAGATACCAATCGATAGGGAAACAGGCCTAGGGCCTTGTGAATCGCTGGAGCTGTTCGGGACTAGCAGTGACTAAGTCGGGAAATCCCGCTGGACTCCGGTGCAGTGTTTAAAGTGCACGCACTCACCAATACAAAGTCTATGGTGCGTAAAAGTTAGAAAGTTAGAAAGTTAGGAACCTTCCGAGTGACCTAGAAAGCTGAAACTTGAGACACAGGCCCTAGAGGTGTGTACCCGTGTGGGAACACTGGTGTTGCTGAGTCCTCACCCACAGGAAGCGGGTGCATAGGGTCGAAGTAGTGTCGGGTTTCGTTACGCTGGTCGATGGTGCTTGGAGCTGAAGATGCTGCAGGCGGCTCGATGTGAAGAGTTCCGGTGGATCCAAGGGTGTATCTGAAGATGTGAAGACCTGAAAGCAGAGGGGACAATGTTCAAAGTCACTAGCCAGTGACTACCGTGGAACCTGATTGGAACCAGGTGATGTCGGGTGCAAACAGGCGTTGAGGTGTAGCTTCTCTCTGCAGCCACGTAGACACCGGGGGTCGAGGACGTCTAGGAGTCGGTCACGAGTTGTCCCACGCAAGCTTCTCGCTGTTAGCAGTGTCGGCAACTTGATTGAAGCAAACAGGCCTTTACTAATGCAAGCCACGCAGGAGTCAAAAAAGGCTTAACACTCGGACCAGCAAGGTCAGAGCGGGTGCTCCTTTTTACAGGAGTTAGGGCAAGTCTGGAGCAACCAGACCCGCAGTGTAGTTCTTCGGTTTCGTTACCAAGATGGCCGCTGGGGATGGCACGTCAAGTGGCACAATGCAAAAGGGCCCCACGCAGATCGTGGAGATGCTGGGGGGCTGATCTTCGGTGCAAGAGCTGCTCAGTGGTGGGGGTTCTCAGTCCCCAAAGCACAACGTCGAGGGTGCCTCTGATGCTGCGCAGTCAGCGCTTCGGGTGTCTTCCAAGATGTCCGGTCCCACGTCTCTCGGTGCCTCCACAGGTCCCTTCTTTGCAGGGACTGGGGATCGGGCTTTGAGAAGTCTGGGAGTCTGGGTCTTGTCAGGCTTTGGGCTTGGGCTCCGGCGGGAGGCAGCGGCAAAGCAGATGTTGATTCGCTGGTTGGTGCCTGTGTTCACAGGGTGGCCACTCCAAGGCCACAAGGGAGATGCTCTTCAGTCTTCTGTGCAGCAGAATGTCGAAGTCCAGTCGTCTTCTTAGTTTCAAGTTGATTCAGGATGATCTGAGGTGCTCTGGCACTGCTCCCACTCTTATTCCCAATCTGAGGGGTGGATCACCTGCTAGGTCCCTCCTCTGGGTGGGACCAGGAAGGGGGGTGGTTACACCCCCGTTCCTTTGTCCAGCTCCTCGCCAGGCCTGGGTCTGGAAAGTCCCAGGACCGGTTTGGACTGGCTTATGCACGGGGACACCTTGTGTGCCCCGGGCATGTCTCAATCTATTCAGCCCTGTCCTACCCAATACACAAAATCCTGTCTGGGGTGGTGCTCGCACCTCCCAAGGCAGGAAACCCTTTGTCCAAGCCTCCCTCACTGGAAGGACTCCCAGCAGCAGGAGTTCAGACTTGTGTCTGTGGTGGCAGCATCCATTTTGTGATGCTGAGGCTCTGGTTAACTTTAACCGGGGTTAAGGCTACACACATGTCGTGTCCCTCTAGAAGGGTGGAATGCTATCCCCGTCGACAGAACTGTCAAGGGGATAGTATTCCAAATCGTATGACACCTTACTCGACATGTTTTGATAAAGCCAAACCAAAGTTAGCATATAACCGCGAGGATTATAATGCACTTAAGAGTATATGGTATGGCAATATCCCGGAACAGCTAAGGGAGTGGTTCCCGACAGCTGCAGACAGGCTCAGCTCATGCTAGAGCACCATCTCACATATTTCCAAGCACTCTGCCTCCAGGATTGATGAGGCCTTCCATAGGAGTGGCTGATAGGAACATATGTGTCCAGTTTAGGGTTAGATATAGGGATACTATATCTAAGTAAGAGGTGATTACATCAACTTACCCCAGCTGAGGGATCAGCCAGTTGTGTCAAATATGGAGGCCAGGCCAGGGGTAGCACAATACATGCGGCAGCCCCTGGTAGGCCTTGGAAACACCTATGCCCTAGGTACCTAGGGTACACTGTTACAGGGGCCAATAAGGTGAACCAGTTCCAATTCCTAATGCACCTAGGGTGCATTGGCTGTAATTTAGAGAGAGAACAGCAGGCTGTGGGTCTTATTAGCAGGCCCAAAGCCACATTAAGTCATAAACCAGTGAAGCAAAAAGCAAAAATTTTGGGTGACCATAGGATAGCAGACCCTACTCTCCTACAGTTTTCCTTCGGCCATTTCCCTCACTGCGGTGATTTTGCTTCATTCTGTTTGGCCGTTCCCCTCACGGCACGGAACAGTCTGTGAGTCACCCCTTAGAAAAAATGCTTCCTTTAGCGGCAACAAGGCTCCACACTGCAGGAGCGTCTGAAGGGTGTGATGAATGATGTTATGTGACTACACGAGGGATGCAAGGCGATTTGGTGGTACGCGGACATGAGGTCCACCGTGGAGAACCACTTTATCCCTTTAGTTTTCACTAGCATCTCGTTTATCCGAGGCAGCAGGAACTTGTCCACTATAATGTTGAGTTCCCTCAAATCCACGCACAAGCGCACCTTCCCGTTGTGTTTCTATGCGACTACCAACGGTGCGAGCCCTTCGGCGCTTTCAATGGCTTCTATGACTCGGTTATCTTCCAATCGTTGGAGCTCCTCCTGTACTGCCTCTCTGCTCCGGAAGGGAACATTACACGCTTTGTGGCTCACAGGCTGCGCTCCTGCCTTCAGCCATATTTTGTGTGTGAATTTCGTCATCCAACCAATCGTTCCTTTGAAGACTTCAGGGTACTCCTTCTTCCACACTTCTTCTTCATATGCCTGTGCTGTGTCTGTCATCATCACTTGCGTGGTTACTCCTGGGTTGAGTTGGATCCCCAGAGCTCCTTGGTCTATCCACCCTAGGACCAAAGGTCCTTTCTCAGTGACATAGAGCTTCCCTTCAGCTGATCTTCCTCTGAACTCGAACTTGAGGGCGCAATAACCCACCATGGGTATCGGTTCGCCGGTGTATGTGACTGGGTGTATGTCGGTTGGGAGTTCCTGCTTGTCCGTGGTGCGAAGTCTCGCTCCCACACTGTTCGCTGGACAATGGTATATGGGGAGCCTGAATCTGCTACTATGTTGATCGACACTCCTCCTATTTCCATTTGTAACACAGGTTTTCGGGACCTTGAGCTGCTTACTCCTAAAACTTGATCATCCATGCACAAGACTTTGTCCTCTTCATCTTCTATTTCAGGTGCCTCTGCTTCTCTGTCCGTCTCTTGAGCTACGTACTTCACTTCCGACCTCCTACGTTTCCGCCTGCACACTTTTTCATAGTGCCCCATTATCCCGCAGAAGGAGCTTTAAACTCTGAATGCCTGGCATCCTTTGTCGTTGCTGGCATGTGCTTGACTGCCACATCCGTAGCAGTTGTTTCGGGCTTCTCCTTGCGGCCTTTGGGTTCTCGTGGTTCTTTGGGGATATTTCTTCTGGAACTTAGAGTTCGGTTGTGTAGGTTGCTGGGTCACTTCTTGTTTGCTTCTGTCTGGTATTCTGCATACTGGTGTTTTGTTGACGCTCTCTCTTTTGGCTGCTTCCGCACACCTCTCCAGCAGTTCCGCATTCTTCATGAGCGCCACGACTTCTTTTAGAGGTGCGTCTCCATTTACCCACAGTTTCTCTTGGATGGCTTAATTTGCGGTGTGCATTATGATCTGATCTCTGATGGGCTCATCATGCAGAGTGCCAAATTTGCATGTCACTGCCAACTTTTGCAGAGCCGCCACGTACTCATCTATTGATTCTCCACTGCTTTGTTTTCTTTGGAAAAAATTGCATCTGTCTATTGCTATACACACTACTGGGTGGTAGTGGGAATCTAATTCCTCTAGCACATGCATGAATTCATCTGTGTCATCCAGGGGCCTGGTTTTCTTTACTAAGTTATCATATACTCTAATGCCCTCTGGGCCTAGGTTATATAGAAGTATTCTCTTCCTTCTTACACTGGAGAATTCGCCTTCTCCCTCATCTTCTAAAGCATACATGTAGTTCTGAAAGTATTGCTTCCAGTCCTCCCATGGCATCGCTGGCTCTCCCCTTTTGGGTAAGAACGGGACTAGGTTGGTGAGGGACGACACTTGCGCGCACATTCTCCTCTCCCCGCGCTGGGTTGGGACTTGCTGGGTGGTGGCTCCTTGTGGACTCCCCGGGGCTCGTCTCTGGTTTGTCCTCCTTGCCTGCGTGTGTGCAGGATTCCCTGTTCTGTCTCGGGATGAGCCCTGGTGTTAAAGATTGGAGGGATTTGTTAGCAGGAGCTGAAAGCCATTTTGTATTTCTGGGATATAGAACGGGGGGTTTACCCAAACATAGTCACTGGGACCTGGGTTCAATAGGTACTGAGAGGGAGGGGTCCCAGTGTAAGTGTAAGTTGATGTAGATGAATCAAAACAAATAATTAACAACACATTGGATGAGTCCACATTGTTTTAATCACAATGGGACTAGGTATATTGACTATACACAAGAACAAATCAGTAAGTACTGTTGGTTGTACAGTGCCCCAGGGAAGGATAGGGATAGGTGGTGGTAAGTGATCAGGTGAGGATAAGGTAGTGAGGAAGAATAAGTGACAGTAAAATCAATGAATCAAAGACACTGTATTTATAAATCGTATACAGTATGATGGACCAGTGGTTCATGACAATTAAGTTGGGGGATCATACTTCACATAGAACAATAAATGAAACAATTGGTGGCGTGAAGTTGATAGACCAATGGGCAGTTGTCGACGTTTCGACCCTCTGAATAATGCAGGGATTAGTTGAGCCCTTGCTGTGGGGTCTTCATCAGGACAGAAAAGGGGGGCAGGCAACCTATTTAAGTATATAAAATACAGGATTATATTTCAAAGTAGTGGGACATACCTCATGATAAGTATGTCAATTAACGCACACTTATTAAAGCTAATTGGATGGAGTCATTCTCAGGATATCAACAGACTCAGATTCGGGATATCAACAGACTAATACATTATGCCCTAATCATCAACTTATAAAGTTAAGCAGGTTAAGGAAGGAGAGAATCAATTATGAAGGATTCAAAATCACAGTGGTATGAACGAGCTGAAAGAGCCGAAACCGGCCCGGGGGTTAGCATCGGCTTACTCAGTAGAAAGATAATACAAGGAGGAATACCTTAATATACGATGTAGAGGGTGTGGTCTCAAGCCATCAATCGAATAGGTCCTGTCATGCAGGTATTGTCTAAAATAGAACAGGTAGATCGAGGCTATATTTGATCACACTAAGTCATAATTATCATTGAAACAATCACGGTAGAGATGATTGACAAACTAACTCACCATGCGGTAATTATCAGGGTCGTAACTAAGTTGAGGCGAGGGGTTGGTCAGGTGAATGTGGTTCCTGTGGGGAATAGGGAGAACAGTCACTCTCTATCCATACAGTAATGGGTGAGAAGAGGTGCCGCATAGAGGGACTGACTGCTTACCCGAGATTGGGAAGACGCGTCAGGGACCGGCCATGAATCAGAAATCCGGAAGTTCTGAAAGGGAGATTACGCGGGTATTAGTATCACAGGTATCAATGGCCGGATAGTCACCTTGAAGACAAAGGTACCACGAGATCGTAGACTTACTTGAAAGATGCCGACTCAATCGAACAACGGACGCCGCTCGCACTCGCAATGGCGATCCGCTGTTCCTGTTTGATATATCACCATGGTAATCATACCACGTGGTGTGTGCACGGCTTGCGGAGATAGAAAAAAGACTGCACATTGAAGCGGTCTGACGGGGATGGCATTAAAATTAAAATTGAAAGTTGAGTGCAAATGCGGATGGCATTTTAGGAGATTCATACCATCCAGCTACAAATTAAATTGTCATCCTTAACATACAGATAATTAAAGAATATTAGGAGACATTATCTCCTAAAATGCCATCCGCATTTGCACTCAACTTTCAATTTTAATTTTAATGCCATCCCCGTCAGACCGCTTCAATGTGCAGTCTTTTTTCTATCTCCGCAAGCCGTGCACACACCACGTGGTATGATTACCATGGTGATATATCAAACAGGAACAGCTGATCGCCATTGCGAGTGCGAGCGGCGTCCGTTGTTCGATTGAGTCGGCATCTTTCAAGTAAGTCTACGATCTCGTGGTACCTTTGTCTTCAAGGTGACTATCCGGCCATTGATACCTGTGATACTAATACCAGCTTAATCTCCCTTTCAGAACTTCCGGATTTCTGATTCATGGCCGGTCCCTGACGCGTCCTCCCAATCTCGGGTAAGCAGTCAGTCCCTCTATGCGGCACCTCTTCTCACCCATTACTGTATGGATAGAGAGTGACTGATCCCCCTATTCCCCACAGGAACCACATTCACCTGACCAACCCCTCGCCTCAACTTAGTTACGGCCCTGATAATTACCGCATGGTGAGTTAGTTTGTCAATCATCTCTACCGTGATTGTTTCAATGATAATTATGGCTTAGTGTGATCAAATATAGCCTCGATCTACCTGTTCTATTTTAGACAATACCTGCATGACAGGACCTATTCGATTGATGGCTTGAGACCACACCCTCTACATCGTATATTAAGGTATTCCTCCTTGTATTATCTTTCTACTGAGTAAGCCGATGCTAACCCCCGGGCCGGTTTCGGCTCTTTCAGCTCGTTCATACCACTGTGATTTTGACTCCTTCATAATTGATTCTCTCCTTCCTTAACCTGCTTAACTTTATAAGTTGATGATTAGGGCATAATGTATTAGTCTGTTAATATCCCGAATCTGAGTCTGTTGATATCCTGAGAATAACTCCGTCCAATTAGCTTTAATAAGTGTGCGTTAATTGACATAGTTATCATGAGGTATGTCCCACTACTTTGAAATATAATCCTGTATTTTATATACTTAAATAGGTTGCCTGCCCCCCTTTTCTATCCTGATGAAGACCCCACAGCAAGGGCTCAACTAATCCCTGCATTATTCAGAGGGCCGAAACGTCAACAACCGCCCATTGGTCTATCAACTTCACGCCACCAATTGTTTCATTTATTGTTCTATGTGAAGTATGATCCCCCAACTTAATTGTCATGAACCACTGGTCCATCATACTGTATATGATTTATAGATACAGTGTCTTTGATTCATTGATTTTACTGTCACTTATTCTTCCTCATTACCTTATCCTCACCTGATCACTTACCACCACCTATCCCTATCCTTCCCTGGGGCACTGCACAACCAACTGTACTTACTGATTTGTTCTTGTGTATATTCAATATATCTAGTCCCATTGTGATTAAAACAATGTGGACTCATCCAATGTGTTGTTAATTATTTGTTTTGATTCGTCTACATCAACTTACACTTGCATTTTGTATTTCTGGCAGCCATCTTGTTTGCAATGTGCTGCCACGTGCTCGCCATGTGCTCTGTCCTCCCTCAGTGTTGACTGCTCTTGTAATCTGCCTAGAAACAAACTATATTTAGCATCTTCCACCTTCGCACATGCTCAGAAGGGCCTAGCAGAATGCACCTGCTCATCTTGTAGAACTGTCAGACTATTTTTGCTGCTGTATGGAGAAGTAACTCTCCTCCCACTTTGTTGAGCAAGCAGATCTTGTATACCCATATTAGGCATTTTGCATGCTTACATATGCCAGGACTGCCCCTTGGTCTTATGCTGACTATGTAACCCTAAGCATATATAAGGCCTCTGTTTTCTGTACCCCTTAGACTTCCTCATTCAGTTGCTAAGACTTCTGTGTGACGTAGTCTCCCTCATTTGAGGTTAATAAAGATGTTTTTTTATATTTCAGCTTCTGTGCCAATTTCTTCTTTGTTGGTTTAAAAGGACCAGCTATCATTGAGACCCCTGAGAAGGTTTCTATTTTCTACAAATGGCGCCCAACATGGGACTCAGCAGAGAAGTGGCTATCTAAGGAGTGATCTTGCCAGAAGACAGAAATCTACGGTGGAGGACAGGACGGGACTCTACTAAGGAGGTATTCTGTGCACTGAGATTCTGGGGATTCTCTGTCTCTACAGCCCTTATATTTCTGAACTTCCTGATTTTGATCCTCAACATTATGTCACTCCTGACTGAGAACCCTTTTGGTGTGAGTATTCTAAAAAAGACTGTTAGGTCATTTAGAACTTGGCAGTTAGAATTTGGACAACCATTTGTTTGGTAAGAGTCGTTCTGCGGCGCTTGCTGTTGGTTTTTGATGCCTTGGATTGGTAAGGTAGTTTAGTAACGCTTACTGTGGCTTTGGATTAGTATGATTGGCCAATATTTGTATTTGTATGTGTGTAATATGTAAAGTGCGATTTATATAGGCAGGTAATAAGGAGAATATTCTGTTTTGAATTAATTTGAATGGCACATAGTACAAGAGTACCTTATGTGCTACTTTGATTATATTACTGCATATTTTGCACTATTTTTGGCATGCCTGTTTCAAGCACACATCAGAGAATGTGTTGCTTTTTGGAGGTACCATAGTGAGATGTGAAGTGAATTAGCCGGCTCCTTTGAGGAAATACCTAAATAGGTTTAGGTATAAAAACATATTTCTTCCTTGGTGATTCTGTATCCCCAGGGACTTGAAATTTGACAATAATACAAACAAGGATCCTTTTCTGCGCACTATTATAAATGGAGAAATGCAGAGCAATTGTTTAGTGTTCTGCCAGACAAAGCTACTGAATTGAGTGTATTTTGGCTCCTTGGAAATAAAACAGTTTGTTGGGCTGTTTTTTTTGCAGTCTTTTAGAATACTATTGAGAAGCGCTTCTTGTCAAAATGACTTACAACTAGTATTTACAAATGGTTTGGTTTAAGTACAGTCTGTAGGCTGTCCTTTGTTTCTGTCCTAAGTGTTGATCTGTGGGTTAATCATGTGTTTAAATTTCTATGTGGTTCGGGGTTTCACATTAGTGATATTTCTGTAAGTAAATAGCGATTGCGCTATTTGTGAAATAATAGCTCTTAAGCGCTCTGTTTCGTGTGTTCTGAGTGTATGACCCATTCTGTGTATGTCTGGAATGAGCTCAATGTGTTTGTTTGTGTTTTCTTGCTGTCATCAGTCTGTTATGCATAATGTCATTTAATTAATATAAATACTAATTTAATAACAATCCTGAAATGAACCATATGATATGCTAAATAACTACATATTACTATTAGATTGATAAGAGTAAGCAACTATGCACATGTACAAACTGCCAATGCTTAAAAGATAAAATTAGAATTCACATTCAATAGGAATAAAATAGGCCTAAAAAAACGAAATTGTGTGTTTTTGCAATAAATAAACAAATATAAAATCTTTCAACATTTTCCTTAGATACATTGTGTTAGATATAAACAGGCAAACACATCATCTGAGTAAATTGGATGTTGCTGGACAGCACACACATTTTTAGAACTTGAAATGCCTCAGTTTTAAATAGACTGTCACAACAGCTGTATTTAACTGCTGAGCAGCAGCTGTTGTTTTGATTGTAGGCCACGGAGAGACAGGAATGTTGACTCAGCCAGGATTTTGTCAGTTAACAGCATCGCTGCGGCGGCTTTACCCGCTGTGTGCGGCAATTTACGAAAAGCCGCGTTACGTGACAAACTCAGCTCGTCATCCACACACGACTACCGTGGCTGATGACGAGCTGAGCTCGTCATCAGCAGCGAAGCGGTTAAACATGGTGTAAAATCCTGCATTTCAGACTGCTGTTTTAAAAAGTTACAAAAATCAGGTTCATTATTTTAGATAACAGGAAAATATTTAAAGTAGGGATTTTCTTTCTTAAGGCCTTTTTACATAGCACATTCTTGGTTCTGAAAATAAATTATAATTGTCCTTTTAAAAAGTGGCGCAAAATGTTTCATGTTTCAAGTTAGGCTTCTGTGCTTAGGCTTAGGAATGAATGCGTCTAAATATGATAGGCAAGGAATGAAGCTTGCTTTTCCTATGTGGAATTATCAAAATGATTGGTTTTATTAAAACAAAATAAGAATAATTTGATTAATTATGAACAAATTATAAAAAAATAAGTGCTTTCAAATTAGTTTTTTTATATTTACAAAAGCTTAATAATCATACTGTGACCTCCTAGCATTAAAATGTAATTTAAGTTGTGTTGTACCGCATATGAGGAAATTTGCATTTGAAATATAACTCCACGCAGGCATGAAGAAAACTTATTTTTATAAGGTATATATGATGTAGTTCTGAATTCTCATTCATGGGCTATATAGAGAACATTCTGAGGATTCCTATTATGCAAAGAAAACTAGAGGATATTCATTTTTAAGTGCCCCAAATATCAAAGTCGAAATTGGGCAAAATTCACTAACTTAAAAAAAATTCTGCATTCAGAGCAGCTTTTAAAGTGCCTTAGTCTTCAGTAAATGCATACATTTAGGTATAATACAAACAGCTGACTTCCATATTGTTAGACAAGTCTACTGCACACTGCTTATAATTGAAAATATGTATAAAAAATGAGCAGTAGCTATTTTCTTAACCCTAAACTGACAAACAGGGGAATGGGGTTGCATTCGCACACATAGGACAGCTGGGAAGAGTAAAATGTCAGTTCTATATTTAGAAGAATAGCATGGCTCCCAGAGTAAAGTTTGCTTTTACATTTTGACCTCTGAAACTTTTTGAAAGACGACAGGGGAGAAAAGGAGAAGTTTTACTTTTTTTTGGCAAAAGCAAGCACTTTATGTACTCATATGATAAAAAACTATATATTGGTATATGTGAACTTTGATTAACAGAAAAGCTTTGCCATAGTCATACAGCACTAAAGCTTAAAAGCTGAGGCAATGACATGTATTTGACTTCATGTGCCCTCATGCTTCATTTGTACATTTGCTAAAAGGATTGGGGTTTGGGTATTCATGTTTTTTTAGTTCTCTCAAATGTGCTATGTACCTCCTATAACTTTGTTTATGGCCAGTTGCTACGAATAGGGGTTGATAGTGTTGACAGAAGTGAAACCTGTTTCAGGTTTCCTACTGTCAAAATGGGGGAAGGAGGATAGATCCTCTACAAATTAAGGCTAGGCAATATGTATGTTACTCTCTCTTTTTCTCAATTTTATTTTAGCCTGTCTAAGCTGTCTGTGAAATAGCAATGAGACATTTGATTGGCTATTCAGTAATACTGTTTTAAACATTGTTAGCATTAATAACATGAATAAATATATGTTATGTTACTGCCCATCATGTTTGCTGAAATTATGACAGGATCAATAGTCTAGATTGCTGTTCCCTTATTTTGATCTTGAAGGGGAACTAGATGTGGGTAGTTTTTGTTCTACAAGTCTTAAGGTGATAACACCATTATTGTATGTTATTCCTTGCTACATAGTTTTGCAAGGGCATTGCTAGTGTTTTATTAGCTAGTCTGTGTAAATAAACCGACAGTCCTTATTAGAGCTGATTTTGCATAGTTTGGATCATGAAAAGTAGAACATAGGGAAGATGCCCCTGTGATCCTTAGCAAAAAAATGTTTTGAAGGAAATGTTTAATAGATGAGAACCCTTGTTAAATTAGCAGTTTTAGATTTTTCCTGCTGCTCCTATAACATGAGAGCATGATCCAAAGCGTACAATTTAGGTGTTTTTATTAAGAAGAATCATTTTAGAAGTGTCTGCAGTCCTGTAAAAGTAATGTAAAGTTTATGAGCAAAAGTACAGAACATTTCCTTTTTTGAGGGTTTTCAGATTAGTACATAGGAATACACCAATGTAAGGATTTAGGGTATGTCTGTGTTGTTTTTCTCTTTTCCTCACAATTTAGAAAATTAATACAGACTTACTTGGCTGTTTGAGATTCTGTGATGTATTATTCTTGTCAGTTCACCAAAGAGTTCCTTTTATACTTGCCAATAGGTGCAGGATGATGTTTTTTTACTCTCTCATAGATAGATGAAAGTGGTTCTTGGGTGCCTTGCTAATATATGGGGCATCCCAAGATTAGGAAGTATTCTGAGACTATCCTCTCTGATGATAGACTGTTTCTGTGCCTTGTCTAAAGACCTTTTGTTCTGTCCACCAATAGATTTTTGCTGCCTTACAACCATTGCCAGAGGGGCCGGGACATCAGATTCAGCGTCGCCACTAGTCCAGCTTGAAGCCAAAGTGAAGGTAACCAACACAGGCATTACTGGCAACTAGGACCTCAGTGAAGGCGGAAGCCCTGTGATCAAGTGCGTACCCCTGCCACTGTCTTGGGCGAAAGACGGGGTGACAAACCAGTTGATGAGAGTCACAGACCGACCAGAACGGCAAGGAAGCTTTGCTTGAGGTGACCCCTTTTGAAACAAGGGTTGCTTCAGAGATCCTAGCATCAGGCCTCTGAATTCTGGACCCAAAGTGAATGCAAGTTTGCTCCTTTGTTTGTTGGTCAAGAGATACCTGAGCACACTGGATGCAATGTGTGGCCCCAAAGAATGAGCAGTGAAGGACTTGAGTTTAGGGTACAGGTGTTGTGTCTCTGGTGCCTGTTAGATTGAAGTGAAGGAAATTGGTGCACTGCCTGAGACACTGGACAGGATTGCTGAGAGAATTTGCCCTGATGGGTGACTGCCCTATCCTGAAAGAAGAGACTTTTCCCTTGAAACTGGGCTGTGATTCTTGAGTTGCGAGTTGTGCAGCTCCACCGTGGAAACAACAAGAGCCTGCCTGTGAGGCTCAAGCGGAAACAGGGAGAAGACTCCCCTCTGGTTGGTTGTACAGCAGCTTTAATTTCCCCAGGGACTTCTTCTTTTTCTTGTTTATAATGTACTCCTTTGGATGTTCCGTTTTTAAGGAGGAGCAACCCTTTGCAGCTCTTTGTTCTAATTCCTATGGCCCTGTGTGGTCCTCCTGGTCCCAAATATGAATAATGTTCTAGCCCTCGTAAAGGGAACAATAGAAAAGTTTACTAATTTTTTTTATTAGAAATGTCCTTATAGTTATTCTGAAACTGAAATGCATAGGAGCCCAGAAAATGTTTACTAGATGATTCTAGGATTTGCTTTTGCTTAGAGTTGTGAAAGATTATAATTTGGTTTGTGATAATGGTCATTATTCTCTCCTGCTATCTGTATGGTACTTATGACCCAATGCTCCGTTCTCTTTGTATTCCTGCTTATACCTTATACATACCCGCTTAATGAAATGTTTAGAATGGAAAATGCCCACCTAGCAATGAAGTAGGATATTGATAAATTTATGAAAATTAATGTGCAAATATTTTCTGTGTTCCTATTAGATCATAGGAATGTCTTTAGCTCATGCTAAAAGGACCATCTGTTAAAGATTGGAGGGATTTGTTAGCATGAGCTGAAAGCCATTTTGTATTTCTGGCAGGCATTTTGTTTGCCATGTGCTGCCACGTTCTCGCCATGTGCGCTGTCCTCCCTCAGTGTTGACTGCTCTTGTAATCTGCCTAGAAACGAACTGTATTCAGCATCTTCCACCTCCGCACATGCTCAGAAGGGCCTAGCTAGTAGAATGCACCTGCTCATCTTGTAGAACTGTCAGGCTATTTTTGTTGCTGAATGGAGAAGTAACTCTCCTCCCACTTTGTTGAGCAAGCAGATCTTGTATACTCATATTAGGCATTTAGCATGCTTACATGTGCTAGGATTGCCCCTTGGTCTTATGCTGACTATGTAACCCTAAGCATATATAAGGCCTCTGTTTTCTGTACTCCTTAGACTGCCTCATTCAGTTGCTAAGACTTCTTTGTGACGTAGTCTCCCTCATTTGAGGTTAATAAAGATGTAACTTTTATATTTCAGCTTCTGTGCCAATTTCTTCTTTGTTGGTTTAACAGGACCAGGTATCAGTGAGACCCCTGAGAAGGTTTCTATTTTTACACTGGTGATCCAGCCCTGTGCCCTGTCAGGGGTGGGCTTGGGTGCAGAGATACCAGCGGAAAAGGGGGGGGGGGCTTTATGTGCTTCTATGCTGATCTGCGCTGTCAGTGTCCTTGTACTCACTGTGAGACGGAGAGGTTGATCCAGTATAGGCTGACTCTCTGTGTGCCTCTTACAGAGTGTCCAGGTCCTTCACTGCTGGTCAGTGCCAGGTTTGTGGTTGTTGCCTGTATTGGCTAGTAGTGTCTCGGGTCCCTGGGTGGTCACGTGGTGCTTAGCCTCCTCTTCTTGCATTTGCACTCCTGTGCCTAATATACTTGTTGCCTGCACTCCCCTGGGAAACCGCCGCTGTGGCAGCATGCACGGGGACACTTGGAAGTGTCTTCACTGTCACGTGTAGTTGCCCGCTCCTCTGCCACGCTTGTGTATTCTGTGCGGTGCAGTGAGTCCAGGTCCAGCACTGCCTGGGACGGTTGTGGTATCCCGTATCCTTGTCGCCAGTTTGTGGAGGTCCGACTTCAATAAATACACGGACATACTTCAACTTTTAAAGTATTTACTGTCCCGAGTGCTGGGAACGCGACTTGCCACTGGCTGTGTTTCGCGGCCACTGAGATGGCCGCCGCCGTTTCCAGAGTTCCCCGGGTGCACGCTCTGAACACTAGAGCGCGTCGCCACACCATCATGATAATTGCAAATAGCAATTACCGGCATCCATATTTCTTTTAAAATGCTAAGTAACACCAGTGACGATGTTCCTTAGCATTTTAAAAGAAATGTGGAAGCCTTGCGCCAGTACTGGAATCGGTCTCTTCCTGCAAAGCTGCCTGCCTGATGGTTGACATTCAGACACGGGCGTCAGAGATGGCAGGAAGTTAAGCAGGCTTCTTGTGGCACATGCGAGTGTGCATGTGCCACAAAATTGCTCTACTGCTTTTCTGGAAATATGGGCTGACATGGTGTCAGCCCTGCAATTCAGTATATTGAGGTCCTTGGAGATCTCCCTCAAATAACGGGAGGCAACGTCATGTTTTAAAGCAGCCCCGGATGGGTGCAGTTTAAGCCCTGTACCTCCTGAGGTTGCTTATTACTGGAGCAACCTTAATGACCCGCCCTTTCCCAAGTCATATCTGTGACGAGGGGAGAAGGGAGGGGTCATTTATTCTTTGTTTTTTTTACAGCGTTAGTAACTAACTTCATTAATTAAAGCACATTGTATTGTGCTGTGATTAATGTAATAACGCTGCATTTTGTTGAAAAAAAAATGTGAGCTAGAATGACGTGACCTCACAGGGTCATGAGACTTACCTCATGACTCTGTGACGTCAGTCACGTGCTGAATGCTGTAATCAGATACACTGAGCATGCTTATGCCTCAGTGTATCTGTTTATAGCATTTTTGTCATGTTGGTAGAGTAGAGCTTTCACTTTCAGCTCCTCTGTGGACTATTGCTGGGAATTGGACACCTCTAGGAACCAGCAGCATCCCAACCGGGCCCTCGCCTCACCAAACAGCAGGACACACTGGGACAGAGCCTCCAAACGGTTGGCATGGTAAGTTTAAAGCACAAAATATTTTATTTCACAGATCTTCCTTTTCCGTGAGCACATTAAATGTTTAAAATGGTAAGCTGTACAGAAACATGGTGACTTTAATTTAATAGACTGCAATGTTACTCTAGCTAATGGAATCTAGCCCACATACATAGTACACATGATACCTGCCTTGCCGCTTAGTGCACTAATGTCACCAGGGTGGGGTCAGGGGCAGAATGACTCTAACGTAATGTTTAAGCAAAATTCATAAATACTTCTCAGAGCAGTGCTATAGTGTGTTGTGATAATATCAAAGCTTCTACATGTTACAGAAATGCACTTTGACATTGTGACGAGCATGCAAGAACCTCCCCAAACCCCACTTATAAGCATCAGGCTCACTTGCTTCAGCGCTAACAATGCACCCACCACTTTAAAAATCAACCAGCCGCCACTGCTGGTCACACAAATGCTGGCAGTATGGACCAGACAGAAAGTAGTCATGGGTGAGATTCTCGAGATCAAAAACCAGAGGGGCAACCTAGCAATTGGCTCCACGGTTGTACAGGAGGAAGTCTGCAAGTTTTATAAGAATTTATACTGCAAGGATCAGCGTTCAGAGGGGAGCCTAATCAGAGATCATTAAATCTCTATTCAACCGTAGCATGTTTTCTCCAGAAGACGCTGAATTCTTAGATGCTCCGTTCTTAAAAAAAGAAATTTACAGAGCACTTAGCGATCTCCCTTACAGAAAGCCTGTGGATCCTGATCAGATTCCTCTGGAATTTTATAAAAACCTTTCTGACTCCCCTAAGGCCCAATCTGATTAATACGCTTAGCCAGGCCCAAAAGGGGGTGACCCCACCAGAGGCCTGTTACCGACATAGTCCTTATATATTCTTGTTCTTTTAGATTGAGGTTGTCACCCGCTTCTGCTATCTCCCTTTTTTTAAACTCTGACCTGGGCTTTGCATAGCCACATCTTCAGTCCAGCCACTCGTTTTATAAGGTTATCTGGTATGTACATACCCTTGCCTTATGGAAGAACTAACATTAGGCTCTCCAGTACCCAGTAGGGAATCAAATTTCATTTTTGGGTTGTATGTTTTGTTTCCCCAGTTCCTCACTGATTCCTAGACGGAGACAGCCCCCCTCTAGTATAACTGTGTCCAGTAAGCCTCTTGGATACAGTAGTTACCTGCGAGTGCTTGGCAGTGTGGTAACTCTTGTTTTCGTCATCTGTTTCCCTCATCTGTCTATATACTCATTGGCTTATTTAGCTACGGCTCTATGGGTTATTTGTCTGTAATTCTTCTATTAGATTCCTGTGGAACCGTGACCCTTTTTTGATTAATATTTTTGTGGACCCCTGGACCATTTTGGCGTATTCTTTTCCTAAAGTAGGTGTTACAAGGACCCTGTGTGCCCATGACACTGAAGCCACTACGATTACTCTTGTACTTTTAGCCTTCATAATTTGTTTTATCTTTTTATCTTTCACAGTAGATGTTTAGCTATTTCTTCATAGCTGTGCCTTTCTATTTTGGCGGTGGTGCCCTCTTTACAGTCTCATCTTTGGACTAAACACTGGTAACTCTGTTTTGACGTATGTTAGCATACTTAGATGCATGTTCCTTGTCAATCTCAATCTGGGATTTTGTTATTTGTTATTTTTCTCTGCTCCCTTATTCAGTCCTTGTAGTTTTATTATTAAACACTTTGTTGTTCCCTCAGATTCATGGTCTTTAAGCTTTTTATACCACATATCCGGTGGTAGCTCCAATCGAATACAGATGGCCCCCCAAATATCGGCTATTACTTTCTCGCCCTGAAGAAGGAACTGTGCATATGTTTGTCTTTGTTACGAAACATGTGTACGCGTTTTACTATTTAGTCTCTTTGTGTATTGTTGTGTATTGTATTATTGCATATGGTGTCTTTGTCATGTGTATATTATTGTTAAAAAAAATTCATGTCAATGTTAGAGATGTAGTGTTGTGCATTTTGCCCTGTACTTCTATTATGGGCCTCTGTTTTTGTACTGTCTACATTGTTACAAGAAAAGCAAACAGTTTTTAAAGTGTTTTTATGTGATCACCCTATTTTATTTTGATACTAATAAAATGTGAATTGATATACTGTTGTAATGTTTCATACTCTGCGGGACAATTAACTATATTGTGTGGCTGATTTACTCACCATAGTATAACCACAGGGAGGAAGATTTTGTTCTTTAACCTGTGTTTCTCCCTGCTCTCTTCCTCCCCATTGAGATTTCAGGGTCCCTCTTACATTTTCTGGAGGGTGACCCCCCCCCCCAGAGCCATGGGCTTGGACCACCATTATATTTTTTTTGAAGAAGGGGAAGCCTCCAACGCTAGCTGGGTCCTAGAGACCCATAACAGTCATGAATAACGACGTAAAGATATTTTCAAAGGTATTAACCTGCCGACTAAGTCTTATTATTGTTAAGGTGATTTCCTTTCACCAGCATGGTTTTAATGGTATTATACCAGGCAGAAGTACCAGGGATCACATACGTAGGGTGGTTATATTGTTTTATGCTCGCCGGAGACCCTATGGCGTTGATCCTTCTTGATGCCGGAAAGGTGTTTGATAGGGTCTCCTGGGATTATTATGTCTGGGCCGCCCTAGAGTGGTTCAGAGTATGTAAGGGTTTTATCGACACAATATAGCTAATGTATCAGGCCCCAGCTGTTGGACTTTGTCTAAATGGGGGCAATACAGAACCATTTTCAATTACAAGGGAGACTAGACTGGGTTTCACCTGTTACCCTCTTTTGTTTGCATGTTACATAGATCCCTTGATTCAGAAAATTCAGGACAATAGGAGCAATAAACCTATGGGTTTTTAAGGGTGTGACACGAAAAACTGGGCTATGCTGATGATCTGGCGCCTATAACATCTGACCCCCAGCTAGCTCTTGCAGAAATTGAGGAAGAGACCAGGCTGTTTGGGAGGATTTCAGAGTACTCACTCAACCAGCAAAACACTCAAGTAGTCACAAATAGCATGGTACATCTAGAGGACCCCTGGGTGATGCATTTGGTGATTTATCTTGGTATCAATATAACTTCAGAGTTGTCATAGTCATAGGATTTAATTAAGCGCACATATCACCAGAGAGTCTCAAAGCACTAGCCTAAACCCAGAACATGAAGAAAAGAGAGCGGAGGGAGCCGACTGGGAAAGGAAAGATGAGAACAGCCAGGTTTTAAGAATCTTACAAAATATTCTGTGGTTGGTTTCCATATGTAGATGCAAATGGAGCGAGTTCCACAGGGTGGGGGCAAGGTATGAAAAAGATTCCCCAACATACCTGGCGGTACAGATCTTAAAAAGGGATGAGAAAATGTTTATTGGAAGACTCTGGTGGATTTATACTACATCAGTTTCTTTGCAAGATAGCGCTGTCCATTCCCAAAGATGGTTTTGCGGACTAGGCAGTTGATCTTAAAGAGTATACATTTCCTGATGGGAAGCCAGTGGAGAGCTCTCAAACTTGGTGCCAACGGGAACCGTGAGGGTAAATTTAATACAAGTCTAGTAGCTGTGTTTTGTAGCACCTGCAGTTTGGTGAGAAGCTCTGCATTAAAGGAGGCCATCAGGGCATGTCCACAATCTAGGCCCCTGATGATTAATCCTTTGACCAGCGGCATCTGAGATGCCATTGGGACCCTTTGGAAGATCTTGCGAAGACTGCGCATTAGTCCATAGCAAATGCCCGTCACATCATTAACATGGTCTGTCATGGATAGGTTGCTATCAATCATCACCCCCAGGTTACGAACCCCTGAGTTCGGAGGTGGACAGGGGCCAAGATTGGGAGGCCACCAAGCACACATAAACAGGGTTTGAGCTTTATCAAAGAGGATGATTTCCATATTGCTGGCATTAAGTTGCAGATGATTAGTTTGCATACAGATGTGAATGTTAGTCATGGACCTCATAAATCGAAGTTTGATGTCCGTTAGGTTTGGGCCTAGAATAATTATTAATTGTGTATCGTCGGCATACAAGTTGGAGCAAATTGTGAAGTTAAACTTAGCCCCGTTCATCCTGAAAGGGAAGAAGGAGTTTGATAGGGTGAATAATTAAGATGATTTTTCTACCCAAAGTCATTTACTTCTTTATGTCAATACCATTGGAAATTGAAAACCGTTGGTTTAAGGGGATGGAGACATGATCAATAGGTTTTTATTGGCATCCAGGAAGGCAAGGACAGCTCTGGGGTTTATAAACTTTCTCAGGGAGAGAGGGGGATGGGCTTTCCTGGATTTAAGAATGCACCACTGGGCCGCAGTGCTACAGTATATGCGTGGTCTAGTGGGGGGAACTCTGCATATTAATGATGTAGGCGGGGTCACCCAAAACTTTTGAGCTCAATTCAAATCAAATCAAATTAACTTTATTTCAGATATATTGCAATCCATAAAAGCACAAAATCATTACACATTTCATTATAAAAGCACCATAATATTTACAGAGTCAATCATAATTCATACATCATACACTTTTCTTAGAAGAGTGAGTAGACAAAATCAGTACCACAGATAAAGTGCAAGTAGTGCCCACGTACAACAAAGTGCATTGGTGCATTGGACTTCGGCTAATTCATAATTACTCATCTAAACATTTTCTTAATCTCACAGTTATTTTTAAAAATTCTAGCACCTGGAGGACACTGTCAGTGTGCAAGAGCTGTAAATACATGAGGGCAGGTCTAATTTGATTAAAATGTAATCTATTTAAAAGAGTGACAAGATACAGCCTACGGGGGTATTCGTAAAATCTGCATAAAAATATAAAATGCAGCATATCCTGTGGAGACTTCCCGTCGCAGCCACAGGGAGCTGCAGTTTTCTTAAAAATGTCCAACTTTGGTCTGATTAAAAGGTGATGGAAGATGTTAAACCTGAACCGGGTCAGCAAGAATTTTTCATGGGAGGTAAAGGAGCATGTTAGGTACAGTTCCATGGTATCACAAGTTCTTAACATGTGAATACTTCCTAACATTGGGTTTCAAAAGCTCAACTTCTTCTCTTAGGGCACTGCGATCCATGTAAAAGGCCCTCTTAATTGCTGCAACATCACCCTTAACTATTCCACTCGGGTTTTCAAACAAGTTCAGGCGTCCAAGCTTCAGAAATTGGGACTTCAATTATTTAAGCCATGGTACACACATTGCATGATCAAGCGATATAAGATCTCCCACTATCTGATGGGTTAAAGGAATTTCCTGATTTAACCATAATTTTACCCAGCATAACAGTGGTCTTAATCCAACAATGTCGGATAAGTGCTGGCTTCCCAGCTCTTCATGTACCGCTAAATTTGATGTACTTACTGGGACACATAGCAGACGCTTTAAAAAGTTATTTTCAGCTATCTGTAGTTGTTCGCCGTTTGCATAGCCCCATATTTCGCTACCGTAGACTGCGGTGGCTATTGATTTAGCATTGTATAATTTCATCATGGCCACATTTGGCTTTTTCCCCAGTTTAGTGGCAAAGTTGAAAATGGAGGCATTTACTCTGGTCATTTCCCCCTTGTTCCTTGCCACATGTGGAGCCCAACTAAGCTTTGTATCAAATAAGGCACCCAGATATGAGAACGTGTGGGTGATGGGGATCAGGACATCATTTAGTTTAAAAATGAACTTCTTTTTTGGTTGACGGCCAACATGCATTATGTAGGATTTAGAATTGTTGACCTTAAGGTCCCTATCAGACATGAAGTTATTAAAAACATTCAAGAGTGCCTGGAGACCCTTTTCTGTTCTTGAAATTAAAACCGCATCATCTGCGTATAAAAGTAAAGGAATACCCCTCGTACCAACTCTAGGACAATCTGATTTTACCTCCTGCAGTACGGCATCTAAATCATTTATATAAAAATTAAAAAGAAATGGGGCCAGGATACAGCCCTGACGTACTCCTTTATTGATGCTAAAATTACCTGTGGTTTCCCCGTTCGATGAGAACTTCACATTGGCTCTTGTGTCATTGTGCAAATCCGCTAGGAAATCCACAATCCCCCTATCAACACCTTTATCCCTCATGGTCTGCCACAGCCTCCCCCTGTTTACACAGTCGAAGGCTGAGGACAGATCCATGAAGGCAAGGTGAACTGCACCCTTCTGTACAACAGTGGATTTATTCAAAATAAGAAACAGGTTGAGACACTGGGTTATGGTAAAGCGGCCTTCACAGAAACCGTATTGGGAAGTAGACATTATAGTATTTTCAATCGACCAGCTTGTTAAACGTTGAAGTAAGACTCTCCCCATGATCTTAACCATTGAATCTATTAGGGATATTGGTCGGTAACAGAGAGCACTTCCCCTATCACCCTTCTTGAAGACAGGGACTATAGTTGACAATCCCCACGTTCCCGGACAACCCACTATGGTTGCAGCATTAAATACAGCCACCAGGATGGGTGCCCAGAAAGCTGGATCAGATTTGTAAAGATCCGGTGGTATTCCGTCAGGTCCCGGGGCTTTATTTGCAGTAAGACCCATTATAGCAGCCAAGACCTCACTTTTGTCAAATATAATAGCGCCACCCCTGACAGGGGGGGGCGACATCCATGGTTCCAGGATCCTCAGAGTAATACAAGTTTTTAAAGTGACTTTCCCAATCCTCTTTGTTTATGCAGCAGTCAAGTCCATCTCCTGGGTCCTCAGCCAAAAAAGGTTTTTTAACCAGTGCCCAGAACTTGGTGCTGCTATTCAGAGTGGAGGGATCAAGTAATTCCTCCCAGGCCTCTTTTCTTAGGGACTCCTTACGAGAGGCAGTGTTAGCCTTATATTCCTTTCTGCATAATTTTACGTTCTCCCGATTCCTCGGGGTAGCTGACAAAGCAAGCCTCAATTTGCGAGCAGCTTTAGTGCAATCATGGCTGAACCACCTCGGACCTATTTTCACCTGGTTTTTATTAGGGACAGATAATAGCTCTGACACCTTCTCCGAAACATTTTGATAAGCCGCTAGAACCTGCCTAGGATCACCCCCCTCAGTGGTACAATCTTTGATATCCTCTGCACACCTTTCAGCAATATTTTTATAGAGAATATCCGCAGAGACCATTGACCATTTTAACCGCCTCCTCCCATCTGTTGTTCCCAGCCTGCCTTGACTATTAATCTTATTTCCCTTTTTTACCCAGGGACATTTTAGGCAGATTGTTAGAGGGTTATGGTCACTAAATTTGCTTGAGACAATGCAGAAAGAATCTAAGAAAGTTTGCATCGTCCGAGAGACCAGTATATGGTCTATGAAGGTACCCTTACCATGCCCTTTAAAGGTGGGGATATCAAAACAATATAGCGGGTCCCTTAGTGTCATAGCCAGTGAAAGGTCAAAGTCATCCAACAAGTCATTACACAATTCCCCCTCCTTAGTATGCTCCATGTGGAGACAGCCCGCACGTTCACAAAACATTTCTGGTAAACACTTATTCAATGGATCTACGCAAGGATGCACATTAAAATCTCCCATAATCATGAGGTTATGGCCCAGATCTTTCTTAAAACTAGAAACAAAAGAATTTAATATAAGAATTTGATTCCTGCCTGCACTATCTTGAGTAGCATTATAAAAATTCACCATGCCAACATGGCAGTCACCTCCAGATAAAACTAAGCCCATTACACCTGTATGCTGTGATTCAATTCTTCGTACTTCACAGGTTATTAATATGGAAACAAAAATTACAAGACCCCCCTGTTATATCCTGCTCTTCCTCTCTCTTTGTGCTCTTCCTCTCTCTTTGTCCCTCCTTAGTGTTAGTGTCTGCTTGTCTATGTCATGTCTCTGTGATGTCATCCAGGATTCTACCTGTTGCTGTTCAAGGGATTTATCAGTTACCTGGAGGCTGAGCAGGAAGTTATCTGCTCCCGGTGGGGTTTCTTACCATATTACATTCCTACCTGAATGCTGTACCTTCTATGTAATCTCAAGAATAAATATACTACATGAACATTACAACAAGGACCCTTCATCTTTATTTTATTGAATTTAACACTGGCGACGAGGTAAAAAAGGACCCATTTAAAAGAAAAAGGACTTTATTGAATTTAAAAAGGACATCATTGCAACCAAAGACAAGAAGAGAAACGTTTAAAGTTACTTTCCTGCTTCTGGGTACCCCACCGGTGTCTGGTTCCAACGGACAGTCTCAACTCAGAGCATTGGAATAACCTTTGGTGAAGTAATACTACTACTATATCATCTGGCACTAGAGCAAACTTAAAGGACTCCCTGTTTTCATCTAGTGAGTCAGCCTTTTACGTGAGTAACGTTACTGCTGCTGTCTGTCCTAGGTGTGCCTGTGCTACTTCTGCAACCTCCTGTTTAAATGGAAGTGTGCCTGTACTATTTCTGGAATCTGCTGTTTAAAAGATTGTCAGCTCACTTTGTGACTTCAGTTTATTGCCTGCGCAAATTGTGATAACCTGCTGTTTGCAGGTCTCCTGTTTACAAAAGCGCTACTTCCTGGGACCGTTACAACCTGCACTTAAAATTAAAGTCTGCTTGCATCAATCTGTGTGAACTCCGTGTTTCGGTACCTTGGAGGTTGTGCACTGGCAGTTTGAGTGAAGAGAGGGCTATTCTACTTTGTTATTTGGCTTCCCTTGTGGCCTACGCTGAGACCTGATGCCTATTTCTTGACAACTGTCTTTTTCAAAAATTAAAAATAAAGATGTAGCTCGAGCTCAAGGGCACACTCACCTTACTTCTAGCGTCGCATGGAGGCAGAGTGCTTCTGTTATGTCTTTCTCTCCTCGTTCCTCCATGACGCCTGTTCAGCTGCCTATCGACGCCTGCATGTTTCTGCGTGCCTTGAGCCACCCAGCTTGGCGTCAAGAAACGTACCGCCATGTTGTGGTTGGTACCGTCATTGCAGTTTGCCTTCTTGCCAACCACGTCCTGCGCATACTCTGCAGCAGTTCTGCGTGTACTTCAGGTGTGTACTTTTGTCAATTTCTCTGTCATGCAGCACTACGGCGTTATTTCTTTAACTTCCAATCTTCGATATTTGTGCTCTGTCGTCTGGAATTCACATGCCAGCGCTTGGCTTTACAGCATTTGGGAGTCTGTCTACATTCCTGACTTCGAGAACTTGATTTGCACACCATTTCACTACGTTTGGATCTACAACCCGGGTGAGAGATCGCTCACCGGTGTTTGCTGTTTCATTATTTATTTATTTATTTATTTATTTATTTTCCTTAAACAAAAGGGTGTTCTCCAACAAGGTACTGTTTGATTTTCTTTAAATTTTCCCATGGAGATTTCTACAGAGCTGTTTGTGTTTCCCTTCATTCAAATGACAACGGTGACTACTTTTATTATTTTGATTTGTTATGTTTAAGATGTTGTGTACAATTTTTGCATTTTTCCTAATTTATGCAATGTGTAGTTTGCGCTGTACTTTACCCTTGGGTGCATTTCTTCTAAGTACTGTGGTGTGCTAAATATCGATTTATATGCTCAATGCTTAGAATTCTGTTTCTAGGTTATGTATGTATGCTGTTACATGTTCTTTTCTGTGTGGATTTGCAAGTGATGCATTATGAAATAATTTATTCTATTATTGCCTACTTTACTGGAGCCACGTTTGTGCTCAACCTTTGTTGAGGTGCTCATTTGCTTTCAATTTGGTGATGATTTGTAGGTGTTATGCTTATTGGGGTCATTTATGTGCTCAACTATGTTGAGGTACTCCAGTTTGTTTTCATTCTTAGTGATGATGAACTAGAGTGATGCTCAATTTTGATGTTTATTTCTGTTTTGAACCACTTATAGTGCTCTATTGTTAGAGGTGTTCATGTGCTTGCTATTAGATGCCAAAGGGGCTTAATTTTATTGTCATTTCAGATGAACCACTTATAGTGCTCTATGGTTAGAGGAGTTCATCTATTTACTGTCAGGAGCCGCAGGGCTCAGTTTTATTGCTGATTTTCTGTTACTTACTGTGAGGAGCTGCATGTTCTCAGTTTTATTCTATTGATAGAGAAGTTGCGCATTTTCTGTGAAGAGCCGTTTTGTCATGAACCACTTTTACTGTGCTCTATGTTTAGAGGAGTTCATGTATTTACTTTGAGGAGTTGGGCTCATTTTATTGTGCTTTATTTTGGAGGAATCGAAAATTTTCGAATTTGAGGAATTGATATTTCATTTTCTATCTACGGTACTGAGCCATACTGTACCCTTGCTCATTTGTATTGAGATGTTCAGTTTTCATTTCATTTAAGCTTACATTCTTTTGTTAGCTTACGGTGCTTGTACAACCTTTGTGCCTGCGCCCCTTTGATATTACCTCTTCTTTCCATCTTGTTGAAGAGGGTGTTTATTTCTGGTGCATATATGTTCTTTCTTCTGCCTTTCTGCTTCTGCCATCTGTTTCATATTATCCATTTTTTCAATCAAAGGAGGGAGGTGTGTTATATCCTGCTCTTCCTCTCTCTTTGTGCTCTTCCTCTCTCTTTGTCCCTCCTTAGTGTTAGTGTCTGCTTGTCTATGTCATGTCTCTGTGATGTCATCCAGGATTCTACCTGTTGCTGTTCAAGGGATTTATCAGTTACCTGGAGGCTGAGCAGGAAGTTATCTGGAGAAGTGTGGCTCAGGGGTTAGAGGCAGCAGACCTGGAGCTTGAGTTCGGCCCTGGACCAGGGTTCAATTCCCCGCCTCGGCGGGTCTTGGGCTCAATAATCCCACGGGCTCGTTAATTCTCGCTCCGGTGCCTTCTCGACTCACGGGTTCACACTCTGCGACTCTGGGCAATAGCTTGCTTAATCTCCACATCGGCCCCTCGCGGTGGGATGCCTGGCTTTCACCTTGTGGATACCCTGCCAGGGTTATCTCACAGGGGAATACCAGGACGGGTTCCCTAAGCAAGCGCGGAGATGCCCCAGGGTAAGTCATGCGCTATATAAGCTTCATACATTTACATTTACATTTACATCTGCTCCCGGTGGGGTTTCTTACCATATTACATTCCTACCTGAATGCTGTACCTTCTATGTAAACTCAAGAATAAATATACTACATGAACATTACAACAAGGACCCTTCATCTTTATTTTATTGAATTTAACACCCCCCTTAGGCCTACCCCTTATTGATGGCAAAGCTGGCACATAGAAGGCCTTATGCCCTTCCAAAAAGAGGTTATATCCCACCTCCCAAGTTTCTTGTAAGCAGATGATCGTATATTGCTTAATATAGGTCACCCAGTTTTCATCAGACATTTTGGCCGCGAGGCCTGCGATATTCCATGAGACAACATGACATCCTGACGTTATACCCACCGGGTTTTCCGAATTTATAGATTCACCTGTAGCCACAGTATCCTGAGCCGCAGGTACCACCCGTCAATCACACAGCTCAAGACCGGATAACACTTCGTACCTGTTCTGTGTGTTGACATTCGACCCATATTGATGGCGCCTAGCACTAGTATTCCTGTTATAAATTTCGTTTGGTCCACCTGACCCACAGGGATTAGTGATGTTATAAAAGAATTGAGTGTCCTGAACTGGAGTATAAGGTTCAAACACCCGCCTGGTTAAACTCTGTTGGGGTGTGGGTTTGCACAGATGTGCATAAAAGTATCCCAGGGGGCGCACACAGATGCTATTCTCATTGTATACCAGTGAGGAAGCTCTCAGAAGGACAGTTTCCACATGCTGGGGGTGTTTAAAATTTATAACTATACAGTCCCCAGAACCTATCTTTTTGGAAGGTCCCACCCAGTTTACACGCCTTACTGCCATTATCTGGTCAGAATATGAAATGGGAAAACCAAAATTTTTTTTTAAGCCACGCCACTGCTGCAACAGTATTCCCCCTCCCCTTATTCCGCAGATCATTAACTTTCACAGCTTCTTTCCCTTTTCCCCCAGAGTGTACATTTCCAATAGATGTTGCAATCTGCTGTGTCGATACCAGACCACCCAGCCTCGCCACTTCCTTTACCAGGTTTTCAATCTTATTGGGTAATGGTTTAATAAGCTCCTCTATCGTCGCTGTTAAAGACACTTCTAGATGTTTTATAAGTGAAGCAAGCAAATCAGAGTTTAAATTAACACCATTACCATTAATGCCAGTAAATACAAAAGGGGTTATAGCAGGACTATTAAGTGCCTTGCCGTCCTTTTTTTTAGCCTTAGAGTTATTGTGCTTCCCAGCCTCTTTTTGAGGTACTGCCCTGCAAGTTCTCAGGGGCCTAGTTTCAGGCTGGGTCTCATTCAGCACACCGGTATCTTCGCTTAACAAGGCCAGTAAATTTGAATGGACCCCGACACTCACTACAATGGGCAATGGAGGATCTACAGAAATGACATCACTCGTATTAACCTCAATGTCTTGGATCAGAGTAGTAGGGGATTTTTCTGATAGTTCCGCTGTCATAGTGCCCTTCCCCAGAGAGGCACGTCTATCATTGTTTATCTGATTTACTTTCTTAACCAGATAATTATCCAGAGAGGCGGGACCCACCACCACCTTATCAGTTTTGGATTTAGACATTATAAACAGTAATGGTACAAAACTTACACACTAATACCCTCTGGTCTACACACTCACAAGAAAAGTCAAAAGATATGACAAAAAAGGTCTTACGTGCTGGCAGCACGTTGGAGGTCCGAATAAAACGATGTAAAGTCCCTGGCCCAGTCCAGTCTCCTCAGGCCTCTGAGGGCCACAGAGGGCCCGCCCTTTGCCCAGGCTTAGCCCGGCGCGACCCGCGCGCGTCCCGCGGGACGAGGAGGCGCTGTCTCCTTTATGCGCCGCCCGGCGCTTCCTGCTTGCGTGGGCGGCGTCCTAATGCGCTGAGGCTGCTGGGGGTTGGAGTTTCTGCGTCCCCCCGGCGGAGCCAAGCCCGGCCGGGAACACCACGGTGAGGAGAAACAATGGCGGAGCCAAGCCCGGCCAGGAACACCACAGCAGAGCCAAGCCCGGCCATGTACTGCAGCAGGTCTGTGAATTCGCCTCCCACCGAGCTCCTCAGCATTGTCTCCTTTATGCGCCGCCCGGCGCTTCCTGCTTGCGTGGGCGGCATCCTAATGCGCTGAGGCTGCTGGGGGTTGGAGTTTCTGCGTCCCCCCGGCGGAGCCAAGCCCGGCCGGGAACACCACGGTGAGGAGAAACAATGGCGGAGCCAAGCCCGGCCAGGAACACCACAGCGGAGCCAAGCCCGGCCGTGTACTGCAGCAGGTCTGTGAATTCGCCTCCCACCGAGCTCCTCGGCGTTGTCTCCTTTATGCGCCGCCCGGCGCTTCCTGCTTGCGTGGGCGGCGTCCTAATGCGCTGAGGCTGCTGGGGGTTGGAGTTTCTGCGTCCCCCTGGCGGAGCCAAGCCCGGCCGGGAACACCACGGTGAGGAGAAACAATGGCGGAGCCAAGCCCGGCCAGGAACACCACAGCGGAGCCAAGCCCGGCCGTGTACTGCAGCAGGTCTGTGAATTCGCCTCCCACCGAGCTCCTCGGCATTGTCTCCTTTATGCGCCGCCTGGCGCTTCCTGCTTGCGTGGGCGGCGTCCTAATGCGCTGAGGCTGCTGGGGGTTGGAGTTTCTGGGTCCCCCCGGCGGAGCCAAGCCAGGCCGGGAACACCACGGTGAGGAGAAACAATGGCGGAGCCAAGCCTGGCCAGGAACACCACAGCGGAGCCAAGCCCGGCCGTTTACTGCAGCAGGTCTGTGAATTCGCCTCCCACCGAGCTCCTCTGCGTTGTCTCCTTTATGCGCCGCCCGGCGCTTCCTGCTTGCGTGGGCGGCATCCTAATGCGCTGAGGCTGCTGGGGGTTGGAGTTTCTGCATCCCCCCGGCGGAGCCAAACCCGGCCAAGAACACCACGGTGAGGAGAAACAATGGCGGAGCCAAGCCCGGCCAGGAACACCACAGCGGAGCCAAGCCCGGCCGTGTACTGCAGCAGGTCTGTGAATTTGCGAGCCTTGAGCTTTTGTTGGGAGACGAGGCTCAAAATTGGTTCCTGAAATATAATGAACCTAGTTATTATAATAGAGTCGGTATTAAAACCCTATCAGTTGTGTTTCAGGTATGGGTGGCACTAAAGAGGAAAATAGGGCTCAGCAGGATGAATTTCTACACTCCGCTTTTCAGGAACCCAGCACAACCTGACATTTTCCATGATGTGGCTATGTCACCCTTGGAGAAATTGGGTATCTGGAGGATTGGGGACCTTATGGATTCAGATGGAATTCAGTCATTTGAGGAGGTTCAAAATTTTTATGGGGTCGATAGGAAAGACTTCATTAATTATTTACAATTATGGAGCTTTTTAGCTAAGAAGAAAGAGGGGGGCCAAAAGGATTTTGCAAAGACTTAATCATGGAGGTGGTCAGGGATGACGAGGGATGCTCTATCAGTCACATATATGGAGGGCTTGTCCAATTGATGCAGGACAACATTGAGAAGCAAGTTGAGAAATGGAAACAAAAGCTAGGTACAATCTGCGGGAGCTTTCTTGACTCTCTGAAACTTGGTCAATCTATTCTGTGCTCATCCGGGCTGCAATCACAACACTACAAGACAATCCTCTCACTGTATTACACCCTAGCCAAGATAGCCCAATGGAGAGGTCAATTAGGCATCTGCTACCCTCACTGTAGTAGCATAGAAGCAAATCCAATACATATGCTCTCAACCTGTCCAGTGCTAGAAACCCTGAAGAGGGATATAGACATTTTTGGGGATCAATCTTTGAAAATAAAAGTAACCCTAACACCTACCCTGATGGTGCTAGGTGTCAGTAGTGATGGAACAACAGGGACATATCAATATTTTGTGTTTTTTGCCATGAAAGTGGTCAAAATCTGTATTCCTGTGACATGGTTGGATCAATGCACCCCAAAGTTTCAACAATGGCTTGCGCAGCTCTTATCTATTTTTAATTTGGAAAAGAGGAGTGTAATGCTATTAAGAATGATATATTGAGCATTGGCTCCATTTTGCATAATTGACTCCATTATAATGTCTCTGGAGCGATTCCAGTCCATGTTTGTCAGTTAGCAAAGAGCAAGGAGAAGCAAGGTGCAAGGAGCAGTGAGTGGTGAGCAGCTGACGGCTAAGCAGCTAAACAGCTGTAATCAGGAAACCCTGCCAAGCTGAGCCGAGCCAAAAGCCTGCAGAAGCTGCCACTGAAGCCGCCGAAGCTGCCCACCCGCCGCTGCAGTCACAGCTGCAGCCACAAGCCTGCCGCACATCGACCAGAAACCGGCGAGCCAGGGACCGGGCTACCTTTACCAGCAGCAGCGGTAAGCCTCTTGGATTTTCTGTGGACTTTCTGTGCCGCGGCGGCGGTCAACGCAGGCAGGAGCACTTTTCCTCACCCCAAGGAGAGAGGAGCGGTGGGGGGAGAGAGGGTTGTGAGTAGCTGGGAGCTGGCCGCTTGAGGAAAGTTGTAAGACCGGCCCTCTACCTGGTTGCCCTCGACCCTCCCCAGGCCCCCTCCAGTTGCAGCACTAAATCCACGCGACCTTCTGTGCCACCTTGCTGGTGCTTAACCCAGCAGGAGCTGCACACAGGTTTTTTCCCCATGCTGAGCCGGCACCACTCCCTGACCTTAGTACCTAACTACTAGGGAGGATAAGGTGGCGACAGCAAGTGCAACCAGTGACTAGTGACTAGTGGTGATAGGAGAAATCCACAACTGGACAGAGTCAACTAGCTCAGTCCAGAGCAAACGGAGACGGAGCCGGAGCAAACGTGTGAGCAGAAATGGCGGCGGTGGCGGCGAGATAGCGAAGCGGAGCAGTGCATTAGTAGTACCACAGAGCAGACTCCATTTTCTGTGCTTACTCCATCTTGTTTAACAGACTCCATTTTCCGTGATCGCACCTAGCTACAAAGTGGGGAGGGGATGTTTTCGCTCTTCACTTGTTTTCGCTCTTCACCAATCAGAGTGAACTCGAACATGTTGAGTGGGATGTGTGCTTGTTACCTTTCAGGAATATGAGAGGTTTCTAGAACCTTCGCCTCATGTTGAGTAAAAGGTATTAAACCCGGAGATTGTTGACAGGTGGATTGGAGCTCATTTGTTGGGCAGGCATGTCGTCACAAAAGAACGGAACTTGAGACCCAGTCCCGAGTCCATTTCTGGATGTCAATGGGCTCCCCAGCTTGAGTTGGCAAGGATGTTGATTGAACGATCTATGATATGTTACTTACTTTGTGTATATAATTTCTAACTTTCTTTGCTCTTTGCTACATGTATATGTACTACAGATTATTCTGGTTTTGTGCTTAAGTTACTTGATATTTGGGAGTCTGCTTCAGCCGATTGATTTTGCCTTTCTTTCAAAAATATTGAATTAATAAACGTGTGTGTCATTTTAAATACACTTGATTCTGTTTTCATGCTTTGCCTTAAGAAAGCGCTGGGTCTTTTTTTATTGCCTCGTATTTTGGAAGTGCTGTTTTACGTGTGTTATTTAAAGGTGCAGCAGTGCATTTGCCTCCTCTCTGGAGTGCAGGGTCTAGGTGTGTCCTATTGTGTCAAATTAAAAGTACAACATTTTAGCGTCACTTGCAGTATTAAAAAAAAACTTCAAAGAGGAAAGAAAAACAAAGGCAGATTACCAGATATCAATTGAAATACATGGGAGGGAGGCAGTGCCCTATGGTGTGCTTGTCCATGAGTGGGCTCATTTTGCTGGGCTAAGTGAAAATGGGAATGTGTTTTTTGCGTATTTGCAAAAAGTACCTGTTGGGAAAGGGAAAGAGCTTAACACGTTAGGGTGAAGATGCTGGATCCTCCTATGTGCTTATCATAAAAATGCATGAAAAATGTGTTTAGCTGCAGCTGGAATATGAAAATATCGAAAAACTGTTTGTTGAAGCTAAAAAATACCTCTACGATGTTAACTTGTCAGAAAAAGCTATTACAAGATAAGGTGGAAACTTACCAGACTGTGATGGAAAAGGCTGCAGTACATATTGCACAATATAAGTACAAGAAAAGGAGGGGAAGGGTTAACAAGAGAAAAGTGTGTTCAGCTATGGCAAAGGTAGAAATTGACTGAGACCCAGAAAAGTGGGGTTGAAATCTTTGGGATTCTTTAGAGTTTTCAGACTCTGGAGGAGAGTGTGATCAAGCTAGCAGCCAGGGTGAGTGGGAAGAACGCAAAGTGGTTCAGGCACAGCCCGTACATTGTACGAAAATACAGAGTGTTCCAAATTTTCCACTGGGGCTTGCAATGGATTCTATGGACGATTTTACTCAGCAGGAGATTAATGACATTTTGGACAGATTCTGACAAAGACCTAGACAATCTCAGCTTGCATGGATAGTGAGGTTGTTTGATATGGGAGCCTCCGGGATAATGTCGGATCACAGAGATGCAGTGAAATTCTGAACACTTAGTACTGATCCTACAGTGCAGGAGCAGTTTAAGAATTACAGAGGGGATAAGCAAAGTAACCTGTTACAATTGGCCATGGTTTGAAGCAATCATAAATACCCGACAGAGTCAGACTGGCCAGTGAATAATAAATCTTGGTATACATTGAGAGATGCTATAGAGAGGCTTTAGGAGGAAGTGATGAAAACTGCTATTTTTATGGATAATGCACATAAGTTGATGGATGTACTGTTGACTGTGTCAGTGCAAAATTAAATAATCAGTTTGGCTTCCCCTGCTTACAAAGAGGTGATGATCACTTTGCTAATTTACCAGACTGGCAAGAATTTTGCGAAGGTGATTGAGGCAGTTTGTGAGTTGGGAGAATTGAGGGACTGGATCAAGACTGCAAGAGCCACCAGATCTGATACACATACAGATAAAAACAGGCCATCTAGGAGAGATATGTTTATGGCTTTGTTGAGGGATGGAGTGGAGAAAGAGAAGATACATGGAATAGACACTAGATGTCTGTTGGAGATGTATCGAATAAGAGGATTGGACAAAAACGACGGATATAGGAAAGTGAGTAAGCAAAATAAAATGCAAAAAAAAGTCAGAGGTGGATGAAAAGAAAAAGGAGGTTGATAGAGCTGCCCATTTGAGGACAACGGAAGCGAGAGATTCAGAAAGTGAATGTCTCCGTGAGAACCGGAGGAGGGAGGAGTTCCCCCGAGAGTATGACAGGTTGTACCTGGATTTCACCTGGGCAAGAGTTGACAGATTGAAATCAGACTAGGAAGTAGGTCAAGCTCTGGGACAGATGGGCTGGCAAAGACAATAAAACTTATGTTGACATAGAAATTGATTGAAAGCATCGTAATGTTTAGAAGGCCCGAGCCCTAGTAGACACCAGAGGGGAAGCCACTTTGATATACGGAAATCAAAAAAACTTTAAAGGGCAGTAATTCACAATCACAGGCTTATGCAGAAAAGATACACCAGCTGTGCAGACAAAGGTCTGTATGAAAATAGGGAGAATACCAAAAAGAGAGTACACTGTATTGATTGTGCCCCTCTCTGAACATATTATTGGAATTGATATCTTGAAGGGAATGACTCTGTATTTGGAGGACGGGTATTATCAATTTGGATCAAAAAGGTACATTTCAATTGGCGCCGTAAGGGTTGGTCACTTGAAGATTCCTACAGTGAAGCTGCCCCAAGCTACTAAGGTAATTCATTAAAACAGTATAGAATTCCAGGAGGGTATGAGGAGATCAGTGCAAACATACAGAACTTGCTAGAAGCAAGGGTGGTGACTCCAATCACTACCTCCTGGAATGACCCCATGTGGTCTGTGCGCAAGAGTGACAATAGTTGGCGCATGACAGTTGGTTATCGGGAATTGAACAAGCACACACCTACTTCGACTGCCGCTGTCCTAGATACGGTTACCTTAATTGAGGAAATGCAGAAGCATCCT